>NC_138171.1:18855443-21699556 GCF_964165515.1 Mesoplodon bidens | reverse complement strand
ATTCATCTGCAGTGTTGCATGTACTTGTAAATAGCTCATTCTTTTTGCTCTGGAG
The DNA here is from genome assembly GCF_964165515.1 of Mesoplodon bidens. Classification (NCBI taxonomy): domain Eukaryota; kingdom Metazoa; phylum Chordata; class Mammalia; order Artiodactyla; family Ziphiidae; genus Mesoplodon; species Mesoplodon bidens. Next base: position 21,699,501 of record NC_138171.1, on the reverse strand, counting down.
GATTCCATTGTGTGGCTCACCTCAGTTTATATATCCATCCAGCTTTGATGGATATACCGTTGTTTCCAGTTAGGGATTACTAAGAATGTGCTGTTGACAACATTCTTGCACATGTCTTTTGGTGAAAACTTGTAATATTCTAGTCGGATAGAAACCTAAAAGTATAATTACCAAAGCCTCTTTTTCATAGCAACTATTTTATGCTTCCTTTCATTTTCATTTTCTGCAATGAAATTCACAAGGGATAATCTACCAAAACACATATATATCAATACGATGCCCAGTCTGTAATATAAACGAGGTATAAAAGAGAAGTCATTTATAATAAAATCATGTGTATCTCCATATGTTCTTGGGCACAACTACCCAAAAAGACGTAATAACCCATATCTATTCATAATGAGTAAGTTTGGATTCCAAAGATGTAAGCAGATCAGACACCCATAAACGCAAGAAATGCAGGAAAATGACAGGGCAGGAGGTGCAGGTGAAAATGAAAATAAAAACGGTTGTTAGGGCAAGACACGACACACCCAACTCATTTGTATATGATAAGAGAAAGAGAGAAATAACCTTAATTGAAGTAGGGAGAACACACCAAGACACATTGCAACCTGTCAGGTGGAGAGAAAAAGGAGGGTGAGCATCTGAGTGTAGTGATAAATAATTCCCATTTTATGGCACACGACAGGTGAGGGGTGTGATCACGCAGAAAACACATCTTCCTTAGAATCTCACTCCGCAACAGAGGGGTGCATTCTGCCTTCAGAACTTAAAAAAAAAAGGCCTTTTACTACCTCATCCCTCATTAAGGATTAGCAGATGGATCACAAGAGGAAGCTTTCCATTCAGTGCTATCGAGAAACCATGTGGTGCATCCATGGGGACAGTTTCTGAGTAAGACTGAAAAACAACAGGTAACCCCCAAATAAATCATCTCAATGTGTAATTTTCACAACATAGATTCAAAGCAACCGTCCCTAAAGAAACCCAGATTTCCTGCATCTCTAATTTATTAATATTTGGCTCTAAACCTGTAAAAAAAAAAAAAGAGCTACATATCTCTTCTATTCAATATTTACAGTTGGTTTCACTGTCTTTGCTGTAATTGCATCCATGCCCTGGAAATTTTTCCTCTCAATATGTAATTGGTGATAGTTTAATACATTGACTAGACAGAATGGAGAAAGAGAAAATTATTCAATAGTTGAGTTACTGTCCTTATTCCATTTATGCTTCCCTGTCAATAACAACCTTCTCCTAAGTTACTGAGTTTTTCACATGATGTCTCAGGAAAACCTTTCAGTATTGTGATGCACTAAAGCCTGACCTATTTATATTTGTCTTGAGTTTTCATCGGGTGGACATTTGAAAGTTGTGAAGGATGCAGGGCAATTATCAACAGGGTGAGACTGTTCTGTGCACTGTGAGATGCCCAGGATCCCTGGACCTTGCCCCTAAATGTCACAAGCGCCCCCCAATTGTTAGTGACAGCCCAAAATGACCCCATGAATTTGTAAAATGCCCCCTAGAGAACTACTGGCTTAAATCTGCTTCATCTCAATCCTGTCCTCTTCATCCCAAACTCATTTGTTGGTATTTGGGTTCAAGTACAGGGTTTGACATTCACCCTTATTATATTTCATCTTCTTATATTCAGCCCATTGGTCCTGCTTGTCAAGGTCTTTGGACACTCTGGTTCTGATACTCAATGTCCTATTGCCCTTCCCAGCCACACTGTAAAGGGCCATTTTTCCATCTTAAAATGATGGTTAGATAGTTGAACGGGATGGAGCTGGGACAGAACCCTGTGACAATCTACTCTAGACCTCTCCTAGGGCCAGCAGTGAGCTGATATTTGACATCTTCTGGCTGCTGGTTATTTGTGGTCTCACAGGATGCAACCCACATTGCATCAGTTTCTTCTTAGAATGTTTAAATTTTACAACTTCGTAGGAGTGGAAACAGCACAACTCAGAACAGAGAATTGACTTGCCCAAGGTCACTTGGCAAATGAGGGTCAGAGCCGGGGTACAGCTGGCTGCCCCAGGGCTGACCCACTCCAGGCTCCAGAAGATTTACATTCTTCTAATGACTACTAAGCAGCCCAGGGTGGACCGTGCACTGCTCTGATCTGGCCTAAAAAGGGGTGGAATCCAGGGGCCTCTCCCAGCCAAGGGCACTGTGTCCACAAGTCTATTTGGCATCTGGCTTGTCTCTGGAGAATGGGCAGGGAGCCAGCACTCCATGGAGAGTGTGGGGTGAGCACTCATCAGATTACAGACACCAGCAGCCGCCTGCTCAGGCATCCGGGACAGAGTGGTGGACAGAGTCCCAGGACAGGTGACCCAAGCAGAGTCTCCATCCTCCAGTCCTTTATTTCCCTATCTGTAAAGTGAGAGCAATCCCTCCTCCCTTGCTTACCTCCCAGGGGTATTATAAAGAGCCAACAAGGAGGACCAGACTGTTTAGGCCTTCTAGAACATTCCAAAGACATTGTCTTTTACTCTGGGTTTGATGGGAGCCATTGAAGGAATTTGAGCAGAGGAGACAAGTGATCTGACTTAGGTTTTAACAGATGCTCTGGATTCTGCAGGGTGAAAGTTTGAAGTCGATAGATGCATGAGGGGGCTACCGCAACATCTGGGCGAGAAATGATGGTGGTAGTCCGGGAGGTGGTGATATACCTGGATATATCTTGGATATATTCGGATTTTTTTTTTTGGCCACACCACACGGCTTACAGGATCTTATTTCCCTGATCCGGGATCGAACCTGTGACCCTTGCAATGGAAGCATGGCGTCCTAACCACTGGACCGCCAGGGAAGTCCCTATCTAGATATAACTTGAAGTAGTGCCAGTAGGATTTGCTAACAGATTGTGAGAGACAGGTATCAAAGATGATTCCAAGGGGGACTTCCCTGGCGGTCCAGTGGTTAAGACGCTTCCACTGCAGGGGTCACGGGTTCGATCGCTGGTCGGAGGGAGCTAAAATCCTACATGCCACGTGGTGCAGCCAAAAAAAAAAAAAAAAAGAAAAGATGATTCCAAGGGTTCTGACCTAAGGAAGGAGGAAGTTTCACTGTCTGTGATGGGACGGCTGTGGGAGGAGCTGGCCAGAAGTTTGATTTGGGACGTGGGAAGTCTGAGTTCCTTCGAGTGGGAATATCAAGTTGATCACCATTATATAAGTAAGCCCTGATGCTTCTCCCAGAGAGGCACTTGACTCTGACAGCGTGCACTTGATTTTGTGATGGTAGCTTGGTCAAAAATCGGTGTCTGTATATGGAGCATCCACCCCTCCACCCCTGCTTGTTTGCTCTCTTTGCTTGGCGCCTGGATATACTTGCCTCAATTCCCACCAGTCTCTTCCTGTGCCTCAGGTCCAGCCCCGCTAGATGGTAGCTGCTTTCTCCCTGAGATGCCCCAAGTAGACCTGTATTCAGAACCCAAAGTGAGTTCTGAATACTCTAGCGTGGCCTATATTTAACACCAGATTGTCCTAAACATACCCTCCCTGGTGTGTGAAAATCCAGTCAGTTGTTTTCGTGTGATATGGTAATAGACAGTTTATTTAAGTGGGCTGTAGTGCATGCAGAAGGGCTCTGGAACCCATTCCTGCTGCCGAAAGGTGAGGAATTATTAGTGAGCTGCTGAGTCTCTGAGCCTGTTTCCTCATCTGTAAAATGGCCATAATGTCCTTTCCTGGGTGGAAGGGAAGAAATAATCACAGTGAGGTTCAGAACCGTGTCTTCCTGTCACTAGCTCAGAGTTAGACAGCCTCCTGAGTTAGGATTCTGGGATTCAGCCCCAACCGTCAATTGCACTGGAAGCAACCCCTCAAGACCATATGGTTCTAGCTGCCAGCCTTTAAGAAATCTAGGACCTACAAACAAGCAGTGGCTTTCTTATGTCACTCAGCAGCACAGGCCTGAACTGGAGCTGGGACCCCGGCTCTCCTGACCCCAGTCCAGGGCATTGCCCTTACCCCAGCCTACCCCCACCCCCACACACACACATGCACACACCCTCAGGGTCTCTTAACCTAAAGTAAAGCAGTCCATCCTCCCAGTCAAAGAAAGATGGGCTCTACCTGCCACACATTCTAGCTTGCCCTGGAGCCCCCCTCTCTTCTCCTCCCTCCCTCCCTTGACACTCTCCCTGTCTGTCCTGCTGCCCATCTGTTTGGCATTGCCCAGGTCTCCAGGAACTAGACTTTCAGGGAAGGGTGTGAACTTCGGGTCTCCCACAGGTCCCTGAATCTAAGTACTAACTTATTATGGTGTGTGCCAAGCGAATATAGTATCGCTTATCCAATCTTCTTAGCAACACCAAGAGATGGAAACTATTCTTAGTCCCATTTTACAGATGAGTAAACTGAGGCCTAGCAGAGTTAGAAGGCAGAGCTGCGATTTTATTTTATTTATTTTATTTTATTATTATTATTTTTTGCGGTACGCGGGCCTCTCACTGTTGTGGCCTCTCCCGTTGCGGAGCACAGTCTCCGGATGCGCAGCCTCAGCGGCCATGGCTCACGGGTCCAGCCGCTCCGCGGCATGTGGGATCTTCCCAGACTGGGGCACGAACCCATGTCTCCTGCATCGGCAGGCGGGCTCTCAACCACTGCGCCACCAGGGAAGCCCAGAGCTGGGATTTTAAAAAGCAGCCATCAGGCCCTTAACCACCATGCTATGCTTGTCCAGAAATCTCACCATGGTTGAGCCCTATGGTCACTGCTACAGGCAGCTCCCTTGGCCCTCACCGCTGCTGGTCTCTGGTGTGGGAGAGCCAGGCCCCTGAGGGTGGCTTCCAGGGGAGATATGCCCAGGCTGAAAAGCAGGAAATGCCAATGTGGAGCCAGGCCAGCGTTGCCTCCTGGTACCTCCCGCCCCAGCTGAGGCCTGGCTGTGCCAGGGGCTGGGCTGAGCCCTGAGGCTAAGGACAGGCTGCCCCCAGGGAAGGCCAGGCCCTGAAAAACAAGCCTTCTGCCTCTGCCAGCCCAGCCTGCCCAGCCCTGCTGGGGGCCTGGTGGCAAAGCTGCCCTCCCCTGGGCTGAGGCTGTGCTTGGCGGGACTTTCAGCCCCGAGAGTTTGAGGCTCCCAGCCCTGCCCTGAGCTCCGGCTTCCTCTTCTGAAAACAGACTCCTGTTCTCTCCCTGAGCACATGTTTTGGCCCTTCATTTTCCCCAGGGCCAAGAGACAGGGAGAGGAGCCCCAGAACGCCCACAAGGACTTCTACAACTGGGGGGATTGAGGCAGTTAAGTGTGGAAGTGACTTCCCCAAGGTCAGTTAGCTAGCAAAGGAGCCAGACATCTGTCTGTCTGGCCCTCCAGTCCAGCTCTCCACACACCGGAGGGCCTCCCAGAGGAGGTGGGAAGAGGCTGGGTGGGTACAGTGTGTGTGGGAACCCCCAAAGGGGAAGGAGTCAGTAGCTACCCCTGGACTTGCCAGATGCTCCCGTGATGCCAGGGCCCACGATTTCCTGGAAATGAGAGAGTTAAGACAGGGCCCCTTGGGACTGAAACCATTTCCTTAGAAAAGGAAAAACCAAAAATGAAATGAAATGAAATCCAAAACCAGACAAACCCACAATGAGCAGTTAGACCCACCCCCAGCCCTGACATTTGAGCTACAAACTTAGATGATAAATCTGGGGGTGGCTTGATGTCTTCATTCATTCATTCGTTCATTCACCAAACATTTGTTTGACTACCTACTGTATTCCAGGCCCTGTGCTGGGCGTTTGGGATTCAGTAATGAGCACACCAGTCCCAATTCTCCTGGAGGCATACAAGTCAAGAGGCAACTACAAAAATGTGCATATGTGGCCAGCTCTGTATTGGGTCAGGAACGGGAGATGTGGATGCCCAGAGAAGGCGTTAAACCCCACCTGGGGAACAGCATGGTCAGGGAAGGCTTCCAGCAGGAGGTGACATCGGAGCTGGACTTTAAAGGATGTGTAGGAGTTCACTGGACAGGCAAATGATAACAGTAGGTGCAAAGACCTGGAGGAGCAGGAAAGTGCACCTTTTTAAAGAACAGGTAGGAGGGCAGGCATCCTGAAGTGAGGCTTGGGGAACCCATGCAGATCCCTGATGTTTAGGTCTCTGAGTACTTCAAGACCTGCTCTGACCCAGACAAGGGGCAGGAGGATGTTGTGGGTGTGCTGGAGACTGGGCCAGTGACACTCAGCAGAGACAGGAAGCTGCAGGCCAGGCAGTTTCTTTGGAAATTTATAGAACACACCCCTGAGCTCCTGACACATGCACAGCTCAGGGTCAGGGTGGCTGCTTTTCTGAACTTGTATATCCCATTTGAGGCTTCAACAGGTGGTGGGATCCAGGATGTTTAGAGTTAGAACTTGCTGGTGACAGAGATGGACACTTACTGTCACTGAGACCCAAGATGGACTTGGCCTGGATCAGGCACCCTACAAACACCATTTCTAATTCTTGCTGCTGCATATTACAGAGGAGGCTGGGGAGGCAGATGAAGGTGCCCAGGGCTGCACAGTTGGTCAGAAGCAGAGTCGGGGCTGGACCCAGGAGTGTCTGACTCGAGCTTCTGCCAGGTGTGAACGGGGTCCTGAGTGAGATGAAGCAGAGCCCGGGACAGGATTGTGTGCAGGTGGTTTATTAGGGAATGTCTCCAGGAAACACCAGAGGCTGAGTGGGGAAGTGGGACAGGGCAAGGTAGGAGGTCAAGCAAAGGTGCATCAGCCAGGTAAGTGCCCTGCCGGGCAGATGGGGCAGAGAGCTAGAGTCTTTATGACCCTGTACGCAGGAGGCACACCCCAGGAGTGGGCAGGGGGCCTCAGTTCCCAGGTACTCCCAGCTCCCCCCCGACTCTGCCCGGCATAGGCGATGGGGCTTCTGGCAGCCCGAGGCAGACCAGGACAGAGACCCAGGAGCAGGCTGCGGAAATGAGTGCACACCAGAAGCTGGTGTGCAGGAAACAGGAAAGAGATCCAAGGATGTGGGCAGAGCCATGGTCCCAGTCCCTGGGCCAGCCCCTGTGGCCGGCTTGTCGTCTATAATATGCTCCTGCACTGTCTAAGCATCTGCACGTGTTGTGTGTGTTCAGTTAACCAATGGGCATCGAGTCCCTGTAACATACCCACCATGTGCTAGGCTCTGAAAACGGAGGTGACTGGAATAGCACCTCATGGTCCCTGCCTGGTGGAGGTTAGAGCCTGGCTGGGGACGCAGACACCAGACTGTCCCTGCAAATAGATGTGGGCTCTGAAGGGAGGGTGTGTGACTCTCTGAGAACAGAGGAATTTGACCTAAACTGAGGGTATCAGTGAGGGCTTTCTGGAGGAAGTGACATCTGAGGAGGATCTGGAGGAGGAAGGGGCACAATACAGGCAGTGGGAACCGTGCCTGGCACTTCCCAGATCAGGGCTTTTCCACCCAGGAGCTCCTGTGGGAGATGGGCCCTGCTCAGGACACTTGGACAAGCCAATTCCCTAGGCTGAGCCTCAGTTTCCTCATCTGTACAATGGTGCAGAGGAGGCTTGGATATCCAGCTCTGATCCTTGACTCAAAACATCCACTGGGAAGTGGGAACAGCAGCCTTCTCAGGACTCTCAGTGACCTCTCTCCCTGTGACCCTCAGCCTTCCTCCCTGTGCCCGCTAGGGTTAGAAAGTGACCTCCGGACTTATCATTCTGACCACTGAGTTCCGCCACATATGACGCCTGGAGTTGTGAAACAACTGCCCAGTTCTCTGGAAGGCTGCCAGTTCAGACTGACTCTGCCCAGACCCCAGACAGCCGTTCTTACTGCCCAGGAAATGTCAGCCCCCAGGGGAGGCTGACCTGGGGTCATTTCTTTAAGGGGCCTTCCAGAAACAGCTCCATTACTGGAGAAAGCCTGGCCTCAGTGCTAGCAAACCTGGGTCCTGGACTCAGAGCCGACAACGGCCTGGAAGCCTGTGACTGTACAGTCGTCACATCTTATCCTTTTAGGGCTTTTAAACCTTCAATGTATGTTTCTTAATTTGACAAATATTTACTGCGTACCTACTATGTGCCAGGCACTGTTCTAGGCACTTGGAGAGACGGCAGTAAACAAAAACCAAGCAGAAAAACAAAAACAAAACCCTTGCCCTGGGACTTCCCTGGCAGTCCAGTGGTTAAGATTCCACGCTTCCACTGCAGGGGGCATGGGTTCGATCTCTGGTCGGGGAACTAGGATCCCACATACCTCGCTGCAGGGCCAAAACAAACAAACAAATAAAACCGTTGTCCTTGTGAAGCTCACATTCTGTTAAAGGAGTTGACAAAAAATGGACCACAATGTTGAGTGGTGACAAGTGCTTTGCAGAAAAATGCAAAAAGGATAGAAGCTACTAAATAAGACAAGGAGGTCAAGGAAGTATTACCTGAAGTGGCAAGATGTGAATAAAGTGAGAGAGAGAACTGTGGATATCTGGAGAAAGGATATCTCCTCCAAGCAGAGGAGAAGGCAAGTGCAAAGGTCCTGAGGCTGGAATGTACTTAGTGTATGAGGAAGGGCAAGAGGCAGTGTGGCTGGAGTCCAGTGATGGAGATAGAGAATGTTAAAACATCAGGGTTGCATCTGGGAGTTCACTTTGTCTGTGTGTGTGTGTGTGTGTGTGAGAGAGACAGAGACAAAGACAGAGACAGAGACAGAGACAGAGACAGAGATGCAGTCAGAGAAAGAGAAACCTAGAGACGCACAGTCTCCTGTCTTTCTTTCATCTCCCCCTCCTCCTCTTGGCATCTCAAGATTAAGAGGGGGGAAAAGATAGATGATTAAATTATTTAAATGTGCAAGTAAAATAACACCTCAGTGAGCACATTATGCAAATCTATGCAATTAACATCACAAATGAGGTGATGCCACGGGGAGGGGCCGAGGAACTAATTTCTCTGGGAGCTCCAACTCCATTCTTGCCCCTCCCTGCAAGCCCGAAACTTCTCAGAGTGCAAGGGAGGAGGATGGGCAGCCGCTCACAGGACTGAGGCCTGCCGTGCATCGTGTGCTGGGCTCGCAGGCATAGGGTCTTTACCCTCCTTTTTCCTCCATCCTCCCTGCACCTGTCAGGAGCAAGGACAGTTACTGCTCTACGTTGTAAAAGAAAAAAGTGAGGTCTGCAGAGAAGGAGGAAATTAGAACCCAGGTCTCCTGGGGTAAAACTTAGAGCTTTTGGCTGAAAATTTTCCGTTTCATCCCTTGGGGAGGTTTGAGCTTCTGGGAGGGGCTGCAGTTTCCTCAGGCCTTTAAGGAAGGCAAATGTTCAGTAAAGGACCAGTTAGTAAATATTTCAGGGTTTTTGGTATTTTTTCTGAATGTTTGAATCTTATTTTATTTATTTTTTTGTACAGCAGGCTCTTATTTGTCATCCATTTTATACACATCAGTGTATACATGTCAATCCCAATCTCCCAACTCATCACACCACCACCCCGACCCCCCGCCGCTTTCCCCCCTTGGTGACCATACGTTTGTTCTCTACATCTGTCTCAATTTCTGCCCTGCAAACCGGTTCATCTGTACCATTTTTCTAGGTTCCACATATATGCGTTAATATGCGATATTTGTTTTTCACTTTCTGACTTACTTCACTCTGTATGACAGTCTCTAGATTCATCCATGTCTCTACAAATGACCCAATTTCGTTCCTTTTTATGGCTGAGTAATATTCCATTGTAATATATGTACCACATCTTCTTTATCCATTTGCCTGTCAATGAGCATTTAGGTTGCTTCCATGACCTGGCTATTGTAAATAGTGCTGCAGTGAACATTGGGGTGCCTGTGTCTTTTTGAATTATGGTATTCTCTGGGTATATGCCCGTAGTGGGATTGCTGGGTCATATGGTAATTCTGTTTTTAGTTTTTTAAGGAACCTCCATACTGTTCTCCATAGTGGCTGTATCAATTTACATTCCCACCAACAGTGCAAGAGGGTTCCCTTTTCTCCACACCCTCTCCAGCATTTGTTGTTTGTAGATTTTCTGATGATGGCCATTCTAACTGGTGTGAGGTGATACTTCATTGTAGCTTTGATTTGCATTTCTCTAATAATTAGTGATGTTGAGCATCTTTTCATGTGTTTCTTGGCCATCTGTATGTCCTCTTTGGAGAAATGTCTATTTAGGTCTTCTGCCCACTTTTGGATTGGGTTGTTTGTTTTTTACTATTGAGCTGCATGAGCTGTTTATATATTTTGGAGATTAATCCTTTGTCCGTTGATTTGTTTGCAAATATTTTCTCCCATTCTGAGGGTTCTCTTTTCATCTTGTTTGTAGTTACCTTTGCTTTGAAAAAGCTTTTAAGTTTCATTAGGACCCATTTGTTTATTTTTGTTTTTATTTCCATTACTCTAGGAGGTGGATCAAAAAAGATCTTGCTATGATTTATGTCAAAGAGTGTTCTTCCTATGTTTTCCTCTAAGAGTTTTATAGTTCTGGTCCTACATTTAGGTCTCTAATCCATTTTGAGTTTATTTTTGTGTATGGTGTTAGGGAGTGCTCTAATTTCATTCTTTTACATGTAGCTGTTCAGTTTCCCCAGCACCACTTATTGGAGAGACTGTCTTCTTTCCATTGTATATCCTTTCCTCCTTTGTCATAGATTAGTTGACCATAGGTGCGTGGGTTTATCTCTGAGCTTTCTATCCTCTTCCATTGATCTATATTTCTGTTTTTGTGCCAGTACCATACTGTCTTGATTACTGTAGTTTTGTAGTATAGTCTGAAGTCAGGGAGTCTGATTCCTCCAGCTCCGTTTGTTCCCTTAAGACTGCTTTGGCTATTCAGGGTCTTTTGTGTCTCTATACAAATTGTAAGATTATTTGCTCTAGTTCTGTAAAAAATGCCACTGGTAATTTGATAGGGATTGCATTGAATCTGTAGATTGCTTTGGGTAGTATAGTCGTTTTCACAATATTGATTCTTCCAATCCAAGAACATGGTATATCTCTCCATCTGTTGGTATCATCTTTAATTTCTTTCATCAATGTCTTATAGTTTTCTGCATTCAGGTCATTTGTCTCCCTAGGCAGGTTTATTCCTAGGTATTTTATTCTTTTTGTTGCAATGGTAAATGGGAGTGTTTCCTTAATTCCGCTTTCAGATTTTTCATCATTAGTGTATAGGAATGCAAGAGATTTCTGTGCATTAATTTTGTATCCTGCAAATTTACCAAATTCATTGATTAGCTCTAGTAGTTTTCTGGTGGCATCTTTAGGATTCTCTCTGTATAGTATCATGTCATATGCAGAGTGACAGTTTTACTTCTTCTTTTCCAATTTGTATTCCTTTTATTTCTTTTTCTTCTCTGATTGCCGTGGTTAGGACTTCCAAAACTATGTTGAATAAGAGTGGCAAGAGTGGACATCCTTGTTTTGTTCCTGATCTTAGAGGAAATGCTTTCAGTTTTTCACCATTGAGAATGATGTTTGCTGTGGGTTTGTTATATATGGCCTTTATTATGTTGAGGTAGGTTCCCTCTATGCCCACTTTCTGGAGAGTTTTTATCAAAAATGGGTGTTGAATTTTGTCAAAAGCTTTTTCTGCATCTATTGAGATGACCATATGGTTTTTACTCTTCAGTTTGTTAATATGGTATATCACATTGATTGATTTGCATATATTGAAGAATGCTTGCATCCTTGGGATAAATCCCACTTGATCATGGTGTATGATCCTTTTAATGTGTTGTTGGATTCTGTTTGTTAGTATTTTGTTGAGGACTTTTGCATCTCTATTCATCAGTGATATTGGTCTGTAATTTTGTTTTTTTTGTAGTATCTTTGTCTGGTTTTGGTATCAGGGTGATGGTGGCCTCATAGAATGAGTTTGGGAGTGTTCCTTCCTCTGCAATTTTTTGGAAGAGTTTGAGAAGTATGGGTGTTAGCTCTTCTCTAAATGTTTGATAGAATTCACCTGTGAAGCCATCTGGTCCTGGACTTTTATTTGTTGGAAGATTTTTAATCAGAGTTTCAATTTCATTATTGTCATTGGTCTGTTCATATTTTCTGTTTCTTCCTGGTTCAGTCTTGGAAGCTTATACCTTTCTAAGAATGTGTCCATTTCTTCCAGGTTGTCCATTTTATTGGCATGGAGTTGCTTGTAGTAGTCTCTCAGGATGCTTTGTATCTCTGTGGTGTCTGTTGTAACTTCTCCTTTTTCATTTCTAATTTTATTGATTTGAGTCCTCTCCCTCTTTTTCTTGATGAGTCTGCCTAATGGTTTATCAATTTTGTTTATCTTCTCAAAGAACCAGCTTTTTTTTTTTTTTTTTTTTTGCGGTAGGCGGGCCTCTCACTGTTGTGGCCTCTCCCCTTGCAGAGCACAGGCTCCAGATGCGCAGGCTCAGCAGCCATGGCTCACGGGCCTAGCCGCTCCGCGGCATGTGGGATCTTCCCAGACCGGGGCACGAACCCGTGTCCCCTGCATCGGCAGGCGGACTCCCAACCACTGCGCCACCAGGGAAGCCCAGAACCAGCTTTTAGTTTTATTGATCTTTGCTATTGTTTTCTTTGTTTCTATTTCATTTATTTCTGTTCTGATCTTTATGATTTCTTTCCTTCTGCTAACTTTGGGTTTTGTTTGTTCTTCTTTCTCTAGTTCCTTTAGGTGTAAAGTTAGATTGTTTATTTGAGATTTTTCTTGTTTCTTGAGGTAGGCTTGTATAACTGTAAACTTCCCTCTTAGAACTGCTTTTGCTGCATCCCATAGGTTTTGGATCGTCGTGTTTTCATTGTAATTTATCTCTAGGTATTTTTTGATTTCCTCAGTGATTTCTTGGTTATTTAGTAACGTATTGTTTAGCCTCCATGTGTTTGTGTTTTTTACATTTCTTTCCCCTGTAATTGATTTAGAAATCAGTTACAGGGGAAAAAAATCTCATAGCGTTGTGGTCAGAAAAGATGTTTGATATGATTTCAATTTCCTTAAATTTACTGAGGCTTGATTTGTGACCCCAGATGTGATCTATCCTGGAGAATGTTCCGTGCACACTTGAGAAGAAAGTGTAATCTGCTGTTTTTGGATGGAATGTCCTATAAATATCAATTAAATCTATCTGGCCTATTGTGTCATTTAAAGCTTGTGTTTCCTTAATACTTTTCTGTTTGGATGATCTGTCCACTGGTGTAAGTGAGGTGTTAATGTTCCCCACTATTGTGTTACTGTCTATTTCCTCTTTCATAGCTGTTAGCTGTTGCCTTATGTATTGAGGTGCTCCTATGTTGGGTGCATATATATTTATAATTGTTATATCTTCTTCTTGGATTGATCCCTTGATCATTATGTAGTGTCCTTCCTTGTCTCTTTTAACATTCTTTATTTTTAAGTCTATTTTATCTGAGAGTATTTTATTGCTACTCCAGCTTTCTTTTGATTTCCATTTGCATGGAATATCTTTTTCCATCCCTTCATTTTCAGTCTGAATGTGTCCCTCAGTCTGAAGTGGGTCTCTTATAGCCAGCATATATATGGGTCTTGTTTTTGTATCCATTCAGTAAGCCTGTGTCTTTTTTTTTTTTTTTTTTTTTTTTTTTTTTGCGGTATGCGGGCCTCTCACTGTTGTGGCCTCTCCCGTTGCGGAGCACAGGCTCCGGACGCGCAGGCTCAGCGGCCATGGCTCACGGGCCCAGCCGCTCCACGGCATATGGGATCCTCCCAGACCGGGGCACGAACCCGTATCCCCTGCATCGGCAGGCGGACTCTCAACCACTGCGCCACCAGGGAGGCCCAAGCCTGTGTCTTTTGATTGGAGCATTTAATCCAGTCACGTTTAAGGTAATTATCGATATATATGTTCCTATTACCATTTTCTTAATTGTTTTGGGTTTGTTTTTGTAGGTCCTTTCTTCTCTTGTGTTTCCCACTTAGAGAAGTTCCTTTAGCATTTGTTGGTTTGGTGGTGCTGAATTTTCTTAGCTTTTGCTTATCTGTAAAGCTTTTGATTTCTCCATCGAATCTGAATGAGATCCTTGACGGGTAGAGTACTCTTGGTTGTAGGTTCTTCCCTTTCATCACTTGAAGTATATCATGCCACTCCTTTCTGGCTTGTAGAGTTTCTTCTGAGAAATCAGCTGTTAATGTTATGGGAGTTCCCTTGTATGTTATTTGTCATTTTTCCCTTGCTGCTTTCAATAATTTTTCTTTGTCTTTATTTTTTGCCAATTTGATTACTATGTGTCTCAGCATGTTTCTTTCTGTTTATCCTGTATGGGACTCTCTGCACTTCCTGGACTTGGGTGGCTCTCTTCTTTCCCGTTAGGGAAGTTTTCGACTATATTCTCTTCAAATATTTTCTCTGGTCCTTTCTCTCTCTCTCCTGCTTCTGGGATCCCTATAAAGTGACTGTTGTTGCATTTAATGCTGTCCCGGAGGTCTCTTAGGCTGTCTTCATTTTTTTTCATTCTTTTTTCTTTATTCTGTTCCATGGCAGTGAATTCTACCATTCTGTCTTCCAGGTCACTTATCTGTTCTTCTGCCTCAGTTGTTCCATTATTGATTCCTTCTAGTGTATTTTTCATTTCAGTTATTTTGTTGTTCATCTCTGTTTGTTTGTTCTTTAGTTCTTCTAGATCTTTGTTAAACATTTCTTGCATCTTCTCGATCTTTGCCTCCATTCTTTTTCCGGAGTCCTGGATCATCTTCCTATCATTATTCTGAATTCTTTTTCTGGAAGGTTGCCTATCTCCACTTCATTTAGTTGTTTTTCTGGGGTGTTATCTTGTTTCTTCATCTGGTACATAGCCCTCTGCCTTTTCATCTTGTCTCTCTTTCTGTGAATGTGGTTTTTGTTCCACAGGCTGCAGGATGGTAGTTCTTCTTGCTTCTGCTGTCTGCCCTCTGTTGGATGAGGCTATCTATCTATGTGGCTTGTGCAAGTTTCCTGATGGGAGGGACTGGTGGTGGGTTCAGCTGGCTGTTGCTTTGGTGGGCAGAGCTCAGTCAATATTTCAGGTTTTGTGGCCCATACTTGATTGTGCGCTTGTAGTGTTAAAGCAGCCACAGGAGATATGTAAATAAATGGACGTGGCTGTGTTACAATAAAACTTTATTTATAAAAACAGGCAGTGGACCAACCCCATGGCTGTCATTTGCAATTGCTCTAAGAGACCTTGTTTAATCAGAGCTTCTCCGCAGCAGAGTAGCTAGCCACTGAAATTTGTGGTATCCTAGGCATCTTCCTGGTCCCCCTGAACCTGTTTCTTCATCTGAATAAGAGGGGATGTTCTGGGTGAGGTTCAGTAAGGAGAGGGAGATGAGACCCACACGGTGGGGGAGGGCTCAGGACTTTGGGTGGGCACCCTCTAGCAAGGCCACTGCTCTCGTACACTCTCAGCAGTACAAACCACCCAAAACTTCATGGTCTAAGACAAGCATTTTATGATGCTCCCTGGTTCTGTGGGCCAGGAATTTGGACATGGCACAATTAGGGACAGTTTGTCCTGATCCATGTTATCAGCTGGGAACACTTGAAGGGTGATTCAGTGGCTGGAGGCTGGAATCACACGGAAGCATCCTCACTTGCACGTCTGGAGATTGATGCTGGCTGTCAGCTAGGGGCTCAGTCGGGCTGTCGCCAAAACACCTACATAGGGCCCCTCCTGGTGGTCCCTTCTATGTGGACAATTTTGGACTGTATTACAGTCTGGTGGCTGAGTTCCAAGATGTTAGCCAGACAGTTATAAGGAAAGGATGGGGTTAAACCAGACTACATTGTATTTTGCGGAAGTAGAATACAAGGCAATAAGAGAAAGTGTAACATGCGCTGGAACAGCTTAAATTAAGAACCAGAGTGTGAATTTCAGAACCCCTCTGTGTTCTCCTTACTGATGATTGGAAGAAAGGTGAACTATAGCCTCCTATAGGTCTTCACGTGGAAACAAAGAATAGGTCTCTGTAATTAATGATTTTAAAAAGAACAAAGAATGCAGGAACAAACGACAGTGATCAGGCAAGAGAAGTAACTATAGCAAAGGTAATAAGTCAATCGTGAAGACTCCCAGTTCTGTTTCAAAGGTAGAGATCAGCTTGAAGCACATTTTTGAGTTGTTTTGCAGGATCCAACCCCCTCGAGCACTCAACCACCAGACTAACTGGAGCCTAAGGAATGAAGATACTGACCTTTGCTGACCCTCGTGATTTCACTCAACTAAGTGTCTGGATTTTGTCAACCTAGAGTAAGCCTTGCATCACTGGTGGTGCAGTGGTTAAGAATCCGCCTGCCAATGCAGGGGACACGGGTTCGAGCCCTGGTCCGGGAAGATCCCACATGCCGTGGAGCAACTAAGCCCGCGAGCCACAACTACTGAGCCTGCGCTCTAGAGCCTGCGAGCCACAACTACTGAAGCCTGCCCGCCTAGAGCCCGTGCTCCACAACAAGAGAAGCCACTGCAATGAGAAGCCCATGCACCGCAACGAAGAGTAGCCCCCGCGCGCAGCAACGAAGACCCAACGCAGCCAAAAATAAATAAATTTATTAAAAAAATTTTTTTTTCCATATTTAAAAAAAAAA
The DNA here is from genome assembly GCF_964165515.1 of Mesoplodon bidens. Taxonomy (NCBI): domain Eukaryota; kingdom Metazoa; phylum Chordata; class Mammalia; order Artiodactyla; family Ziphiidae; genus Mesoplodon; species Mesoplodon bidens. The sequence continues at coordinate 21,682,989 of NC_138171.1, read as the reverse complement.
AAGAAAGAAAAGAAAAGCATATGAGATGGTAGAGGCTCTCACAGCAGCCTTTGGGAAATGCAACCTGACCCATACACGTGGTGTGAGGGCCCCCTAGTGGGGTCTGGGCCCAAGATCTTCTGGTTCAAGGCAGCATCGGTGCTGTCACTGGGAGCCCATATGGCTCAGACCCCTCCTTCAGACCACATCATGCCTATTCTGGTCAAACCCAGCTCATGCTCAGTCTTATATCTTCTTCCAGAGCTAATCCTGGGTCTCTTCCTCAGCGGGAACATATTAACAGCCAGAGCTGCTAAGCCTTTTTCTTACAAACAACGAAGGAAACAAGAGCAGCGACCTCCACGCACACAGCAGCCCTGGTGACCCCAGCTTTGCAGGGTGGTTGGCCAAGCAGGTAGGGAAATGTTGAGACAAAACCAGCTGGGAGGGCTTCCCTGGTGGTGCAGTGGTTGAGAGTCCGTCTGCCGATGCAGGGGACACGGGTTCATGCCCCGGTCCGGGAAGATCCCACATGCCGCGGAGTGGCTGGGCCCGTGAGCCATGGCCACTGAGCCTGTGCGTCCGAAGCCTGTGCTCCACAATGGAAGAGGCCACAGCAGTGAGAGGCCCGCGTACCACAAAAAACAAACAAACAAACAAACAAACAAACAAAACAGCTGGGAAATGCTTCCTCGAGCCACAGGACGTGATTATGTGTTGAGGGCTGGAGGGTGGAGCTGGGATCCTGGGCTGGACCCACAGAGCAGAGACCCTTGGAGAGCAGATGGTAGAAATAAGGCCCCTTTAAGAGGCCAAGGGCACCCCTGGGTTACATGGTCATGAACAGATTTCAGAGAAAGAATCATTGAGATCAGGGTTGCTGAGATTCAGGGGCAAGATGTGAGAACCAGGCCAGCCCCCAGGTAGATTAGCAACAGCTCCCTGATCCAGATGATTCCAGACTTCCACCTCCTCCACCATCTGATACTCTCCCCAGTAACCAGAGGAGAATTTGGGGCCTAGAGACGGGGAGGGACTTGCCTGGGGTCTCACAGTAAACCAGTGGCCAAGCTGGGACTTGAACCTGGGGCCCCATCTCCTTCCACTGAGGTGGTCCAGCAGATGTCTCTTAGGGTTCAGAGTCCCTTGCAAATGGGTCATCAATAATGATGCCACCTCCCATTTATAGCCCTCCGATGCTGAGCGTTACATGCATCTCTGGAATACTACTCAGCCATAAATAAAACGAAATTTTGCCATTTGCAACAACATGGATGGACTTGGAGGGTATTATGCAAGTGAAATAAGTCAGACAGAGGACAAATACTGTATGATATTACTTAAGTGGAATCTAAAAGGTGTAACGAACTAGTGATATAACAAAAAAGAAACAGGCTCACAGATATAGAGAACAAGCAGTTGCCAGTGGGAAGAAGGAAGGGGTGAGGGGCAAGATAGGCATAGAGGACTAAGAGGTACAAACTACTATGTATAAATAAATAAGCTACAAGGATATATTGTACAGCACAGGGTATATAGCCAATATTTTATAATAACTATAAATGGAGTACAATCTTTAAAAATTGTGAACAGCTATGTTATACACCTGAAACATATAATATTGTAAATCAATGATACCTCAATAAAAAATTTTTAAAAAGAAAGAAAAAGTCAGAGCTCCTGTTTCTAAAGAACTTAATGATGCCCCCTTTTCTCGGTATAAACACCAAAAAAGAAAGTTCATTCAAGTTCTGCTTTCTATCTTCACAACAACTTCCATGCTCTTTTTGAGACGTCAAGTATCAAATTTTTTTCCCTCAAAAGTTCCTTTTGGGGGACTTCCCTGGTGGTCCAGTGGGTGACTCTGCGCTCTCAATGCAGGGGACCCAGGTTCGATCCCTGGTCAGGAAACGAGATCCCACATGTGGCAACTAAGAGTCCGCATGCCACAACTAAGACCTGGCGCAGGCTAAATTAATAAATAAATAAATATTTTTTAAAAAAACTTCCTTTTGGGATCCTTGAGCTCACATTTCATCTTCTACTGTTTCATCCCAGTTGCAAGGAACACAAGGCCCTAGGGCTTGCTGAAGCATGAAAAGAGACAGGGAGCAGAGGTGGTGAGTGCTGGAAGCAGTACTGAGAAGGGCAGCCAGGCCTCAGGGTTGGGGCTTAGGGATGGGGGCTAGACCGGGAGCCAGGGCCTTTGCTACCTCTCCATCTCTTGAGGCTGACTCTGGGTGATCAGCTTTGGTCCTCCACCCCCAGGACTACTTTTCTGCTTTCTATGTACACAGCTGGACACAGTGGCCCTCTGAACTCAAGTTTACACATGCTCAGTTCAGAAACTGCCTAGCATATCTGATTCCCAAATCCAAATCCTGGAAAAAGAATCTTATTAATGAGCTTGGGTCACATGTCTATCTTTTCATCCAACCGGTTTACCACTGAGGGGCTGTGGCACGGTATAAGCAGAGAAAGAAAGGGGCGGATGTTGGACATTCACCCTGTAGGAAAGGGAGAAGGCTCTTCCAGGAGGAGGGCACAGCAAGGTCAAAGGCTTAGAGGTGGGGAATTGGAGGCTTCATGGGGACAGTCCTGAGTGGCTAAGTTTGTGGCAGCCCTCCTGTGACTGCTTAAAGGGCAGCTCCCATAGGACCATCCCTGTCTCTGTGCCTAGTGGCACAGACATGGCCCAGAGAGGGAAATCACAAGTGAATCAGCAGCAGAACCAAAGCTCAAACCATTTCCTTCTCCCAGCCCAGGCTTGAGTGTCTGAGGCTTAGGCGGGAGTCAGGTTAGAGGAGCAGGGAGAATGAAATCAAGAAATAACAGGCTTCACAGGAGTGATAATGACATTTTAACATGAAAATTGCAAGGAGACAGAGCTGTGGAGGTGTATGCAAATTTCCATGCAGATGAAATGCAAATGAGCTTGCTTACTCCTGCCTGGTGCACCTGGATGTGGCTCAGTGACAAATCCTAATGACACCGCATGGCTGTGTGATTGATTATCAAGGCCAGCTGGGATGACAGCTGCACTCTCCTCCTGGGAGCTAGCGGAGATGAGACTGTTTCTAGAGTGCCCTCTGATGGGGGACCCTGAGGGATGGTCCTCTGTAACTCAGGTATGGCAAATTTGGGACAAGGCTAGTATCTCTATAGCGGCCCTCCTCCATGGCAGACATCATTAATCAGTCATAGAATTCCTTCTTACTGAGCCAACCAGGTGCTCTAGGCAGACCCTACTAATCAATCAAAGTTGGCATTCATTCATTCATTCATTCATCAATTCGTCTAACAAATTTTGGTGATTTTCTTTCCTGTGCCAAGGATACATTGAACAGGCGGGTTCAGTTCCTGCTCTTGTGAAACTCACAGTTTAGTGGGGGATATGAGCATTAATAAAATACTGCAAAATGGCAATTGAGATAAGTGCTATGAAAGAGAACTACGTGGTCTTTATAAAGGGGGATTTTGACTCCTTCAGAGTGACCCGGAAAGCCTGACCCTGTTGCTGATATCTGAAGGATAAAGAGTGCTTGACTAATTGAAAAGATAGGGGAAGGATATTCCAGGTATTGAGACAAGAAAGAGCTTGTAAGCAGAAATTGTCAGCGCTACACTAGATTCCCTATGATCATTTTTTGTTTCTGTGCATCCCTCCTCTGGCTTCTATCTGTTTTTGTTTGTTTGTTTGTTTGTTTAAAGAAAAGAAAAAGCTTTATTGAGATATAGTTCACATACCATACAATTCACCCATTTAAAGTGTACAAATCAATAGCTTTTACTATATTCACAGATACGTGCAACCTCTACCATAGTCAATTTGGGAACATTTTCATGACCTCAAAAAGAAACCCTTTGCTCTTTAGGGATTCATCTCCTCCCACCCCACACTCCAGCCCTAAGCAACCACTAATCTAATTTCTGTTTCTATAGACTTGCCTGTTCTGGACCCATTAAATACTAATTCTTTATTCCTCCCTCCTCCCGGCCCCTGATATACTCTAACCTACTTTATGTCTCTATGAATTTGCCTATTCTAGATATTTCATGGAATTATACAATATTGGTCCTTTTTGTCTGATTTATTTCATTTAGCAGAATGTTTTCAAGGATCATCCATACTGTAGCATGTACCAGAACATCATTCTTTTTACAGCTGGAAAATATTCCATTGTATGTATATACCACATTTTGATAGGCATTTGGATTATTTCCACCTTTTGGCTATTATGAATAATGCTGCTGTGAACATTGGTGTACAAGTATCTGTTTGAGTCCCTGTTTTCAATTCTTTTGGGTATATACCTAGGAGTGGAATTGCTGGGTCATTCTATGTTTACCTTTTTGAGGAACCACCAAAATGGTTTCCACAGGGGCTGCACCATTTTACATTCCCACCAGCAAGGTACAAGGGTTCCAAATCTCTACATCCTCATCAATATTTGTTATTTTCTGCTTTTTTGATTATACCCATCCTAGTAGGTGTGAGGTGGTGTCTCATTGTGGTTTTGACTTGCATTTCCCTAATGACTAATGATGTTGAGCATCTTTTTATGTGCTTGTTAGCCATTTGTATATCTTCTTTGGGGGCAATGTCTATTCAAGTTCTTCACCCATTTTAAAATTGGGTTGCTTGTCATTTTTTGCTGAGTTGTAGCAGTGCTTTATATATTCTGGATATTAAACTCTCATCAAATATAAGATCTGTAAATATTTTCTACCATTCTGTAGGTTGCCTTTTCATTTTCTTGATAATGTCTTTTGATGTACAGTTTTTAATTTTGATGAAGTCCTATTTATCAACTTTTACTTTTGTTGCTCATGCTTTTGGTATCATATCTAAGAACCCACTGCCAAATCTAAGCTCATGAACATCTACCCTTATGTTTTCTTCTAAGAGTTTTATAGTTTTATCTCTTAAATCTAGGTTGTTGATCCGTTTTGAGTTAATTTTTGTATATGGCGTGAAGCAGAGGTCCAACTTCATTCTTTTACGTGAAGAAATCCAGTTGTTCCAGCACCATTTGTTTAAGAACTTACTCTTTCCCCATTGAATGGACTTGGCAGCCTTGTTGAAAATCAATTGACTGTAGACCTATGGGTTTATTTTGATTCTATGTGTCTAGATGTCCATTCTCATGGCAGTACCACACTCTTTTGATTACTGTAGGTTTGCAGTAAGTTTTGAAATTGGAAACTGAGAGTCCTCCAAGTTTGTTCTTTTTCAAGTTGTTTTGGCTACTTGGGGGGCCTCTTGAAATTCTATAAGAATTTGAGGATTGGCTTTTCTATTTCTGTCCCAAAAAAAGCTGTTGGAATTTTGATAGGGATTATGTTGAATCTGAGGATCACTTTGGATAGTATTGACATTTTAACAATGTTAAGTCTTCCTACCTATGAATACAATGTCTTTCACCTCCTTAAATGTATTACTAAGTATTTTATTCTTTCAGATGCTTTTAGAAATGAAATTGCTTTCTTAATTTCCTTTTCAGATTGTTCATTGCTGGTGTGTAAAAACACAGATTTTTGTGTGTTGATCTTGTAACCCACAACTTTGCTGAATTTGTTTATTAGCTCTAGTATCTTTCTTGTGGATTATTTTGTATTTTCTATACACAGACTCGTGCCATCTGTGAATAGAAACAACTTTATTCCTTCCTTTCCAGTTTGGATGACTTTTCTTTCTTTTGCAGGGTAACTGCTATTTTTCTTGTCTAATTGGATTCCTTTTATTTGTTTTTCTTATCTAATTTTCTTGTCTAGAATTTCCAATACAACGTTGAATAGCAGTGGTGAAAATAGGCATCCTGTTTTGCTCTGACCTTAGGGAGAAAGCTTTCAGTCTTTCACCATTGAGTTTGATCTTAGTTGTGGGTTTTTCATGAATGCCATTTATCATATTGAATAAGTTCCCTTTTATTCTTTGTTTTCAGAGTAGTGTTTTTTCTTGTTGTTCTTGTTTTTGTTTTGTTTTGTTTTGTTTTTAATCATGAAAGCTGTTGGATTTTGTCAAATGTCTTTTCTGAAACAACTGAGATGATCGTGTTTTTCTCCCTTCATGCTATTAATGTGGTATATAACATTGATTGATTTTCTTATCTTTAACAACCCTTGCATACCTGGGATAAATCCCACTTGGTCACACTGCATAATTCTTTTAATGTGCTATTGTCTTTGGTTTGCTAGTATCTTGTTGAGGATTTTTACATCTATACTCACAAGTTATATTGACCTGTAATTTTCTTTTCTTGTGATATATTTATCTGGCTTTGGTATCAGGATAATGCTTGCTTCACAGAGTAAGTTAGGAAGTGACTTCATTCCTTTTTATGGCTGAATAACATCCTTTTGTATGGATATACTACATTTTGTTTATTCATTCATTGGTTGACCAATATTTGGGTTGCTTCTTCCTTTTAACTATGCTGAATAATTCTGCTATAAACCTTTATGTAGAAATTCTTGTGTGGACATATGGTTTTGTTTCTTTGGGGTGTATACCTAGGAGTGGAATTGCTGGGTTATATTGTAAATGGATGTTTAACCATTTGAAGCCCTGCCCAACTGTTTCCCAAAGCAATTGCATTATTTTACGTTCCCCCAGCAATGTATGAGGGTTCCAATTTCTCCACATCCTGCCAACGTTTATTATTGGACTTTTAAATTTTAGCCATCCTAGTAAGTGTGTAGTGATATCTCATTGTGGTTTTGATTTGTATTTCCTTGATGGCTAATGAGGTTGAGCATTTTTTCATGTCCTTATTAGAATTTTATGCATCTTATTTGGAGAAATGCTCATTCAGATCCTTTACCTATTTTTAAGTTGGAGTTTTAAAAATTTATAATTTAGTGGTGAGAGCATTCTATATATTTGTAATACAGAATATTATCTTCTATGGGCCCACACCAGCAACCCTCCTCCAAGCAAGCACTGCCCTAGGGTTCCTGGACCCTGCTCTGTGTGGCAGGCCTTTGCTGAGGCCTGCAGTGCCTCGGGAGGTGTAAAAATACCCCCCAGCATTCCCCATGTGATCAGGCAGAGGCTGAGCCTTGATCTGAAATTGTACATTGGTTTCCTTCCCTTCTCTGTCCTGTTTCCCCTTCCTGTGGTCTCTCTCATGATCCCTTCAGCAAATCACCTGTACCTGAATCCTTGTTGCCAGGTGTGCTTCTAGGGGAACTTGAAAGAGCTTGGAATGGCTGAGGAACTAAAAGGAAGTCAGTGTTGTTGGAACTCAGAGAACATGGAGACTGGGGAGTAAGGTGAGGCTAGAGTGGTGGGCAGAGGCCTGACCCCACAGAGCTTTGTAGATTACAGCGAGATGGGCAGGATGGGGGTTATCTGGAGAGCCATGGGATGCCACTGGGCTCTATTAAGCAGGGACTGGCATTATTTTACATTTTGCAAAGGTCCCTCTAGCCTCTCTGTGGAGGATGGATAAAAGGGCCCAAGTGGCTGCAGGAGGACCACTGAGGATACTGTTACAACTGTCCAGGGGGAGAGAGGATGGAGACTGGGATGAGGATGGGGAGGTGGAGGGAGAAAGAAGAAGATTAGAGAGAGATGAGGGGGTTGGATCTGGGGGCTCTGGGGAAGTTCAAGGACATCTTGCAGGTTTTCAGCCTGGGTGCCTGGATGCATGGTCAGTACACAGAGAGGGAGGCAGGATTGGGAGGGCAGATCAGGAGTTCCACAGGCCAGACAACACCCGTTTGCCATCCCTGGTCTTGCCCAATCCCCCCACTTCAAAGATGGAGAAAATGAGGCCTGAGGAAGTGCAGCAGACTGAAGGGGATGGGATCCAAGGATCCTGCCGCCCAGCCAGAGGGCTTGTTTATTCTCCAGGAGGCCCACTGGCTCTGGCCTCAGACAGCTATTTTGCAGCTGGGAGTGGGTGGGGTTTCGGGCCTGATGGGTTTGTCCTGGGCTGGAAGCCAGTTCACAGCTTGCAGAGAACAGAACATCGCTGTTTCAGGAGGGCAGCCTGTGCTGCCTACTGCCCTGTCAGGGTCTGATGTGGGTAACTTGAAGGCATGAGGGTGTGGGGTGCCAGAGTGGCTGACATCTGCTCTCCTGGATTAGGCATGGACAAGAACTAGGTCCAGATTTTGAGGTTTCCCCTTCTCTAGTCATTCCTTTCCTTGCTGTGTGACCTTGGGCCAGTCCCCTCCCCTCTCCAGTCCTCAGTCTTCTCATCTGTAAAATGGAGACATCCTACAGTGTGACTTTTTGTGCCCTCAGGGTTGTAGGGAATATTGGATGAAGAAATGTATGGGGCTTCCCTGGTGGCGCAGTGGTTGAGAATCTGCCTGCCAATTCAGGGGACACGGGTTCGAGCCCTGGTCTGGGAAGATCCCACATGCCACGGAGCAGCTAGCCCCGTGAGCCGCAATTACTGAGCCTGTGCGTCTGGAGCCTGTGCTCTGCAACAAGAGAGGCCGCGATAGTGAGAGGCCCGCGCACCGCGATGAGGAGTGGCCCCCACTTGCCGCAACTAAGGAAAGCCCTCGTACAGAAACGAAGACCCAACACAGCCATAAATAAATAAATAAATAAATAAATAAAAAAGAAAAGAAATGTATGGACAAAAAATACACCGTAAACTGTAAAGTGCCTAAACTACAATTTGGGTTCAGTCCTACCACTGCCCCAGTGGGTTTCTCAGACTTTACAAGATGGCCACCCCTCTGGAGAGGAAGAGGCCTGGTGTGGAGCTCAGAGATCCCAGGATCTTATTATCCTGGCCCAGCAGGCTTGACAAACCCATTGGACAGATGGGAAAACTGAGAGGTGGCCATCTGCTCAGAATCACCAGGCTATTAAGCCTGGATTCAAAGGCTGGCCTCTCTGATTCCAAAGACAAGAAAGATCCTTATCCATTCAATGACCTGATTGTACAGATAGGGTAAACCAAGGGCTAGAAAGGGGAAGCAACCTGCCCGGGGTCACACAGGCAGCTGGCAGCAGGGCGGAAGTGTCACGTGAGGTCCCTGACTCCCAGGCCATGCTCCTCCTATCACCTCTTGCCCACCAACCCCTGGAGCTTGAAAAGCAGTTTCCTCCTCAGTAAAATGGGGTGAAACTAGTATTGGCTTCATTGGATTGTTGTGAACATTTCAACAAGCCCCACAAAGCTTTTAAAGGGCTTAGCACCAAGTCAGGCACAAAGAAAATGCAGACTAAATGTTGGCTAGTAATATTATTATTCATTATTATATTTCATTTCTGCATCCCCTTCTCCCCTTTGGGCTGCTGTGAGTAGACAAGTTGTGGGCGTTCGGCTCTTTCTGGAGACAGAGGGATGTACAAGATGGCTTTGGGGGCCCCTCCCTCCCAAGGATTCTTGTATTATCCATACCCCTCCTCAGCCTCCCTGAGCACTAGCCATAGCTGTAGTCTCTCAGAAGTCAGTTTTCATCCTTGCACCCCGGGTACCCTGGCTCCCTGCCTGTGGTCCCTACTGGCTGGATGCTGTTGCTATGGCAACAGCATTTTAAGAGCCTTCGGCCCCCTTCTGAGGCAACAGGCCTGGATGGAGATGGACTGATCAAATGCCTCCTGCATCCTTAGGCCTGTCTGGACAGAAGACAGGAGACTGGAATGCAAGAATCAGAGCTGGCTTGGGGTGGGGGTTGGGGGCGGCTCAGGCCTCAGCCCCAAGGGTTTCCCAACAGCACCCCACCTCACTGTGTTGCATGAGCACTTGGTTACACGTGCAGACTCCAGCCACCCCTGCCCCAAGGGTCTGGTTTTAACTATCTGGGGTGGGATCCCCTAAGACACTGCCTTTGATCAGCTCTGCTCGTGGTTCTGAGGCAGACAGGCCCCAGACCACTCTTGATGAAATCTTGAGTCCTGGAAGATTCCCGAAGGTATTTTGGGCATTGAGGTTTGTGTGGCTCTCTCTGCTGAGATTACTCTTTTTTTAAATAATTTTTTTTAAATTTACTTATTTATTTATTTTTGGCTGAGTTGGGTCTTCGTTGCTGCGCGCGGGCTTTCTCTAGTTGTGGCGAGAGGGGGCTACTCTTCGTTGCAGTGTGTGGGCTTCTCATCGCGGTGGCCTCTCTTGTGGCGAAGCACGGGCTCTAGGCGCGCAGGCTTCAGTAGTTGTGGCTCATGGGCTCAGTGGCTGTGGCTTGCGGGCCCTAGAGCGCAGGGTCAGTAGTTGTGGCACACAGGTTTAGTTGCTCCGCGGCATGTGGGATCTTCCGAGACCAGGGCTTGAACCCATGTCCCCTGCATTGGCAGGCAGATGCTTAACCACTGCGCCACCAGGGAAGCCCAAGATTACCCTTGAGAAACCCTGTTTGTCCTCCCAGGCCCACTCCAGTCCTGCCTCCCTCTCCTTCCACAGCCTCATCTTGTGGGAGGATGTGCACCCCACCCTCTTCCTGGAGCCAGGAAAATTCCAGGGCTGGGCTACCAGAGGCCATCTTGGTGATGCATCCTAGGGCAGAGATGGGTGCACATTCTCAGGATAATGACATTCAGGGGAGGCGCTAGCCATGGTCACTCTGGGCTGTCTTCTAGATGCTCTATCTGAAATCAGAGCATCTCAAGCCTCTTCTCACTGTCCTCCCACACCACCTGCTGGATGGGGACAAGGCTCCCTAACCTCCAGCCCCAACCATAGCAGAACCCAATGACGCCAGGCACCAGAGGCTGTGCCTAAAGAGAGGTCGGGCTTGGGGGTGGGTCTGAGGAGCTGTGGTGGGGAGGGGAAGAAGGCAGAGATCATGGGAGAGGGAGGTGGTCCTCTCTGGGGTTCCTTGAACTTGAGACAGATGCTCATGTCTGTTGGAGAAGCCAAGTGACAGAGTAGAGGTGCAGCAGACAGTCCCCCTCCCTTACCCCTTCCTTGTGCACTAACTGGCCTCCAGCAGGTGATTCTCTTTGCCCGAGGCCAGTGGCGTCAGTGGATAAATTACATGTGGTCATTCACTTGACAGCACCCCCTTTATTCCCTTCCCAGACTCGCTCCCCTGCTCTTCCGCCAAATAAAAGCGCACTCAAATCCTTGTGTGGTCTGTTTCGTAGGACCCTAAGACAAGAAGCCACTCCCCCAATCTCCCCACCCTGGGTTCTATTATGAGGGCAACTTTGCCCCTTGTGCCCCAAGGGGAAGCTTACATACCCCTGAACCCCAGGTGGGCATCGGGTCTGCCTAAGTCGGAGATCTCTGGAAGGATCTGTACCAACAGCTCTTTCCGTGATGAGACTCCAGGGTTTTGGAGTCAATCTCACACTCTTCCGTGTCCTGCCCTGCCCTCCCCTCTCACTATTCTGAATGTGAGAGTCGCATCTTCCCAGAGCTTCCTGGGGCCGGGAGCAGGCGTGAGTTCTTATCCACCGAGCACGGGCCAAACTCAGTAGCCACGTCCTGACGGATGGTCCAGGGCTCCCCAGCTCTGTCTTTAGCTGGGCCCCACCCGAACCATACCCATCCCTGCCGGAGCCTGGTGTGATTGACGGGAACTCCCAGCTAGAGGGATGCAGGGGGACTTGTGTGGGGTGAGTCCTCCAGAGACGTCTGTGAGTCCGTCCCCTCCGAGGAGAAGCTGCCCGCAGTGGGCCAGGGGATCTGACTCTGCCTGGGGAGCCGCTGCCAGGAGAGGAGGGTGGTGAGAAAACGCTCAGGGGCAGGATCCAGGGGCCCATGCGGGCTTCTGCCTTCATCAGCTTCAAAAGCCTGGCCAGCTTCCTGGGGTGGAGGGGCTGCTTGGAAATTTCTGTTCTGTACACGTCCGGGGGTCCAAGGAGGCCAACAGGATTTTGGCGAATGATCCAGACCCAGTGAGTCCTGGAGGGGCAGGTCCCATCTTCCCTTGTAAGTGACTTCTCCATTCAGGTCCTGGTCCTCGGCGGCCGCCCCTCTGAGTTCCCGGCCCGCCGGGTGGGACGGGGGACCTGCCGGGCGTGGACAATGGGCCAGTGCCTTCTTCAGGAGGGTCTGGATCTCCTCGTGCCTCTCTCGGGCCTCCTCCCACAGGTCCTGGCCCAGACCCTCCCAGCTCAGAGAGGCCACCTGCAGCCGCATGGCCGTGAGCTTCTCAGCAGGGAACTCGGACGTCAGGCGCTGCAGGTAGCGGTGGAGGCGGCGCTGGTCCCCAGGGCTGGCCCTTTGGGCCTTGCCCAGCCTGAGCTGGGCCATCAGGTCCTGGCAGTCCATGTGGAACCAGGTCATCTGGGAGACAAGAAGAGAGGGAGATGGGGGTTCCATGAGGCCAGGGATATGCCTCTCTGAGCCAAGAGGAGGCTTAAAGAATAAATATAGCTAGACTGAATTAATACAAAAATGTCCAATCAGTGTTAGGGCCTCTCTTAGCACAGCTGTGATTTTCTCCACTGCTGATGACGACAATATTTCCCTTTCTTCCCCAGGGAACACCACCCTCCGTTACCCACCGGGAAACAGTCCCCAGCACCCTTGGGATCTTCAGGCACAGTCTTACAGACTTAGGGGCCAGCAAGGACTCACCCCTCTCTGGGGCTCAGTTTCCCCCTCAGTAAAGTAGAGGTTGTGATACATAATCCTGAAAATTTGAGTGCCGAAAATTTGGATTCTCAGATTGTATGAACCCCTCATAAGTGGTGCTGAGGGAGGAGTCTGGCTAATATTTATTGAACACTGACTGTTTGCCAGGCTCTGTGCATCTCATGTAGGATCACACTGAACCAGCAGCCCATTTTACAGAGGAGGAAACTGAGGCTCACACACGTGATATCACTTGTCCCAGGTCACGCTGCAAGTCAGGGAGGAGCTGGGATTCAAACTCAGCTCTGACCAGCCCTCAAGAGGGTATCTTCCAAGCACCTCCTTGCACAGGAGAAACTGGCCCAGGCAGGGCCCTGCCCTTGCAGTCACACAGTGAGACTGTCAGCCAGCCCAGGCCCGGAGGCCCCCTCACTCTGGCCGGGCCTCTGCCACATTTTAGGATCCTGCCTGTCCCCACTTCACCCACAAAATGTCTGCAGGCTGCAAAGGAGCCAACATGTTCCCAGCAGCTCGTGAAAAACATCATCTTTCTCTCCATTAATTTAGAAGCAAGCTGTTAGGTAGTGGGGATTGGAGAACAATTTTCTCCGAGGAAACCATCTTTCCGCGGATTAAGGGAACTTGTCTTTAGATAAATGGCTTCATATTTGCAGAAGCACATTGAGCTCATGGCTGGGAAAGGGCTCCATAGATCTCCGTTAGTGACACAATTGTGTTATTATTATTTAGTGCCAAAGCTGCCGCGTGCCTACTCTCCACCTGGGGCTGAGCCCAGCACTGAGCTGTCCTGTCTGTCCGTCTGTCCGTCTGTCTGGGACCAGATATTCCAGGCCAAGCTGGACAGAGGTGGAGAACACCTCAGAAGTCATCTTGCCCCACCCCTTGCTGTGTGGATTAAAATTCAGGGCCAGAGAGGAGAAGGGGCTGTCGAGGGGAAGAGCTTTCCAGGCTGAGGGAACAGCCAGTGCAAAGGCCTCAGTGCTGGAGCCAGTTTGCTTTCTCCAGGGAAGGCTGATGGGGCTGAAATCAGCTAAAATTAGTAAACAAGGGAGAGAAGCTTCCAGATCCCCTTAACCCATGAGGCATTACTCCTCCTACCACTACTACTAATGACAATAATAATATCGGTGTTAAAAATAATAATTCCAGATTTGAGCAAAGTCGGGTGTAGGGGCGGGGGGAGGGGTTACTTACGTTTAATTTAATTCTCACTTCTCTGCACTAGAGCCAGATGACCTGGGTTTGAATCTCAACTCTGCCACTTCCTAGCTGTGTGACCCTGGGTAAGTGACTTGATTTCTCTGTGTTTCCTGCCTCACAGGGTTGGAGTGACCCTAAAACCATATGTGAAATGACTAGAACAGGGCCTGCAGACAATAAGAACTCCGTACCTAAGCACTGGTTATTATTATTATCATCATTCTTCTTCTTTCTTTTTTTTTTTTTTTTTTGCGGTATGCGGGCCTCTCACTGTTGTGGCCTCTCCCGTTGTGGAGCACAGGCTCTGGACGTGCAGGCTCAGCGGCCATGGCTCACGGGCCCAGCCGCTCCACGGCACGCGGGATCCTCCCGGACCGGGGCACGAACCCGTGTCTCCTGCATCGGCAGGCGGACTCTCAACCACTGTGCCACCAGGGAAGCCCCATCGTTACTCCTGACAAGGAGCTGAGGCCCAGAGCAGTGAAGGCCACTGCTGAGATCGCAGAGCCCGGGCAGGCCTATCCCTGACTAAGTCTCAGACCCTGCTGCCATCGCGCCCTCTAACTTCTGAACAGCTGGGCGCGGGGGATCCCTTCGCTGCCTCTGCCCACATCTACCTCCCTTGCCTGAGGGAGACAGAGAGTGGCCTGTCCTTCCAGTGCCCCAGGTGTGAATTGACCGAGTCCCTCCCGCTGCCCCCGAAGCATCTGCGTTCTTGGTGCCCTGTGTGCTGGGCTGGCCTGACAGCTGGGAGGCTGGGGTCAGCCCCTTCCCATGCTCCATCGTCAGTGGCCAGTGCGAGGGGCAGCTGAGGGCACTGGGCCCAGGCCAGAGGTGTGGGTTCTTCTCTCATCCGGGTTACAGCTCTCTCAGGCTGCTCCCTTGCTCCCCCTAGGCCTCAGTTTCCCCATCAGAAAAAAGAGGGATTTGGCTAAATGGATTTAAGAGGGGCGGGGGCTCGGAAGTCAAATCCTGCTTGACCAACTGGGCTAGGGGATGTTGAGAAAGCCACTTTCCTCTTTGGACCTCAGTTTCCTCATCTGTAAAATGGAAACAATGTTGGTGCCCCTCCCTCACAAAGATACGATGAGAATTAAATCGGGCAAGGTGTGCAAAGTGCTTTTAGGAGGGTCTGGCGTGGTGAACACAGTCAATAATGTGGGCTACCCCATAATAGTCATCTAACCCTCATCACCATCGTCATCACGTCTGCTTGGACACAAGAACTGCTTGTCATTTCCCTCCCCTTTGGAGAAGAACATAGCACATGGACACATCTGGGTTCAAATTCCAGCTCTTCTTTTCTCTAGCTGTGTGGCCTTGGGCAAGATGCTGCCCCTCTCTGGGCCCTCAGTTTCCTCATCTGTACAATGGAGCTGGTCAACCTTGCCACACTGGGTTCCAAGAGACGACAGATGCAAAGTAACGGAGTTATTCTTGCTTCCTAACTCACCTCTGCCCGTGTCCCCGACCCTTGCCCCAGTAGCCCTACCCCCTCCTCCTCCCTCCTGGCCAAACGCTGGGTTCCTGGTGAGGACTGAGGCCTCTGTTCTGAGGATGCTCAGAGCAGCCTCTGGGCCCACCCTCAGCCAGCTGTCCCTCCCTTCCTCCCCCAGCTGTCCCCTCCAACCCATCTGTGCAGGGCAAGGTGGGGCATGGGAAAGAGCACAAGAATGGTGCCATGCCTCGCTGTGTGACCTTGGCTAAGTGATGGCACGTCTCTGATCCTGTTTCCCTAACACTGCAAGAGAGGGGTGGGACGAGATCAAGGTTCTGAGCCTGGTCCTGACCCTGTGAAGTTGCCTGCAGAGGTCTATGTGTGGAGGGAAAGTCTATGGCTTTGATCAGATTCTCAGAAATCCCCAGGATACTTCCCCTAATCCCAATGTTTAAGAAGCAGGTGATTTCCATTGAGAGATGATATCCGGGTCACTGGGAGACTGCCTGTGTAGTGGGACAAGCTGGGGTCAGGGATTAGCTGGACCTGGTTTAAGGAGGGTAACTTAACCTTGCAAACCTTGTTTCCCTTCTGGAAAATGCAGGTAATGCGTTTTCCCCCTCACGGGACTATGGAATGAAAAGAGCCTAGTGCTGTGTCTAGGCTGTTCCCTGCCCCCACCCTATGTCCTAGGTGTTGGGAGGGGAGTCTGTGCAGGTGGGCCGCCAGGCTCACCTTCTTGCAGAAGTGGTGGAGGTGGAGCAGCGTCTCCAGGTCTGTGCGTTGCCGCTCGGCTGCCATGTAGAAGTGGGTCAGCTTAGCCTGGAAGGCCCGCTGGGTGAAGGTGAAGCCTGCCAGCTCCAGAAGCTCTGTTCCTCCCGCCTCCCTGGCCCTGGCTGCAGCTCCCAGCTGGACCGCCTGCTTGCACAGCTCCAGGCCACGGCGGTACTGGGCCTGAGCAGGGAGGGGAGGGGTGTCTACTCAGCTCCAGCCTTACTACTGGGTTATGAGACTTCCTGAGCCTCAGTTTCCTCATCTATAAAATGGGAACCCAGGGTTTACTTTGCCTGTTGGGATTCTGCTTAGCGTCATCCCCTTCTGGCAAAATTCTCCAACCCCAGAGTCTGGGTTACAGGCTCCTCATCTGTGTCCCCACAGTTCTCCCTTTCTGGCTATTTCCCTGTTGCCCCCAGCCCCCCATCTTGTCCCCGCCCTCTACTGGCCCGGAAGTTCCCCAAGGGCTGAAACAGAGGCTGAATCACCCTGTGCCCCAGGATCCAGCACATCAAGGATGCAGATTCTCTCCCCCCACCCCAGCTCTCTGAGGCTGACTCAGTAGGGCTACGGTAGGACCCTGGAATGTGTATTTTAAGAAACCCTCCAGGCATTCTGAGATGGGTCATCTTTGCACTTGGTAGTCAGGGAAGGCTCCCTGGAGAAGACAATATCTAAGCTGAATGCTTTGTGTTCCAAGTTGCTCTCCTCACTGTCTTGGGAAGCTTTCTTCCACTTTCCCGCCTCCACAACTTTTCCCCAGCAGTGCCACCCCCGTCTCCTGCCCTCTCTATCTGCTCCCACCACCCACCTCAGTTTTCTAAACATACCGCAGCCTGAAGGAAGAAGTCCTCAAACTCTGCGTGGGCTTTCTCCACTGTCTCCAAGCTTCCGTCCTTGGGGGTCAGCACTTGCAGGCACTGGCTTCCTTCCTGCTCCATCCAGTTGCTGACCTGGGGCAGGGGAGGGAGGTTTGGACATGAGAGGCTGCTGAGGAGACATCCTTAGGCCAGTTCACCGCCTTCCTGGGAAGCTGAAGTCTTGTCCTCAGTCATCTGGGGGCTGGGCCTATGCCACTGGCCTGGACTGAAACCCTCCCAACTCTGGGGAGAAGAGACAGCTTGGGGTGGGGGTGGGGCGTGGTTCACACCATCCAAACAGCGCCAGAGGAAGGTGCACGGACCTGCCATGAACTCCCTATGTGAACTGCGTAAGTCCCTTCCCCTTTCTGGGCTTCAGTTTATTCAGTGACAAAATGGGGTAGATGTGAGGATTCAAGGAAGGACAGAGGGGATAAAATGGCTCTCGATCCCATAAGCAGGAGTCTTCTTCGTATTCTGGGGTGTCTTAAAAGAGCATCACCCACTTTATCCTCACAAAGCCCCATGCGGCAGGCACTAATATTATCCCCCATTGAACAGGTGAGGAAACCGAGGCACTGAATAGTTAAATACCTTGTCTAGGGTCACACCGCTAGTAAGTGCTAGAGCCAGCATTGGAACCAGGCCTTCTGGTTCCAGGCACACTGTGTCCCACGGCCCAGAGCATGAAGGGGTGCGTTGGTTCTAGGCATCAACAGCTGGACAGAGTGGTGCCAGGTGTGGGCTCCAGGATCAGACCCCTAGGTGTGCGATCATGGGCAGATGACATAATGTCTCCCAGTCTCAGTTTCCTTATCGATGAGTAGGAGAAATCCTAGCATCTTCCCCACATCACTGGTAAGGGATGAGGTTGGAAAGCAGTGATGGACACAAAGGCTCTGGCCCAGGGCTTGGGGCAAAGTTGGTGTTTAAGAAATGCAGCTTCTGGAGTTATGTCTTCACCTATCAAGCACTATGGAGTGCATGTCATGTGCTCCAAGAATGCCTGCCTGGTGTCGTTTTACCAGAGCAAAGCGCCTGGCTGGGGTGGGGCCTGGAGAGGTAGGAGCCGCCCACCCCCGCTCATGTCCCAGGGCCAGCCTCCTCCTCCTCTCTCACCTGGTGGATGGCAGCTTCCAGGTGGCCCAGGCGGACGCGGAGCTCCAGCCTCCTCAGGAGGTGGTTGGACACAGTGACAAGGACATGCAGCTGTTCATCCACAAGGCTGTACAGGGCAGCAGCTTCGGCCAGATGGCTCCTGGGAGGCCGAGTAGTGTGAGAGAAAATCCAAGATGCTGACCCCCTGCCCTGAAGCCCCAGCACTCCTGCCCAGCATAGGCATGCCTCCCCAGCTCCCACCAGCTCTGTGGCCCTGGCCTGGGTATTTCAGCTGCTGACTTGCTGTGTGAGCTTGGGCAGGTCCCTACACCGCTCTGGGCCTCAGCCTTGGCCTTCCGTGGGACTGGGAGGACCAGAGGACACAGCGAGAAACCAAATGACCCTCCCTTTCCCCAGGAGGGTAGGAACCGAGCTGGAGAGACCTGGGTTCAAATCCCAGCCTTGCTACATTCTAGGAACAGAACCTTGTGCAAATTTCTCAACCTTTCTGTCTCCATTTCTTCAGCTATAAAAAATGGGGATAACAGAACCCATTTCACAGGGGGGTTGTGAGAATTAAATGATCTAACCCCTTGGCTCTCAACCCTGGCAACACAATTAGAACCTGCTCTGGGAGCTTTAAAAATCTCAATGCCCAGGTCCCTCCCCGACCCACCGGAGTCCTGCTCAGAGAGTGGCCTGGACCTCAGCGCTTTCCAAAGCTCCTCAGGCAAACCCACCCTCACTCACTCAAAACACTTAACACAGTGCCTGGCCCACGGTGCTGTTAGCGCTTGTTATTTCTTTTTTTTTTTTTAATTAATTTTTATTGGAGTGTAGCTGATTTAAAATGTTGCATTAGTTTCTGCTGTACAGCAAAGTGAATCAGTTATACATATACATATATACACTCTTTTTTAGATTCTTTTCCCATATAGGTCACTACAGAGTATTGAGTAGAGGTCCCTGTGCTATACAGTAGGTTCTTATTAGTTATCTATTTTATATACAGTAGTGTGTATATGTCAAGCCCGATTTCCCAATTTATCCCTCCCCCCCTCTTCCCCCTGGTAACCACGGGTTTATTTTCTACTTCTGTGACTCTATTTCTGTTTTGTAAATAAGTTCATTTGCTTATGTGGAATCTAAAAAAATGGTACGAATGAACTTATTTACAAAGCGCTTGTTATTTCAATTGTAATGATGACAAGTGGGTGTAACACACCTCTCCACTCTGGCCTCTATTTTACAGATAGGAAAACATTTACACTTAGGAAAACTGATCCTCCAGAGAGAGGTTCTGACTCACATACATGATCAAAGCCAGCAAGACATAAATGAAGGGGTGCAGATGGGATTTCAGGAGAAACTTGGATGAAGGGAGGAATCTCAGGGCTTTCCCAACACCCCTCAAATCCCACCCCACCCTCCTCTGCCCTTGGGGTCCTTTAGAAGGAAAAGGAAAAAGAGGAGATGGAAGAAGAGCCTGTTTTCCTGGAGGGAGCCTTGCCCTAAGCCTCCTTATCTGACTGTAGCTTCCCACAGGTCACTGCCCTCCCATGGAAGGGGTGAGCACCCAGGGTGCATTAACGGGATGGAAAATGCCAGTCTGTCTGGCAAAGGGAGGGAGAAACGGGCGGGCAGGCAGGAGCTGCCTGAGAAACACGCAGCGGCTCACGTGGGACCACAGCGCCCCCTGGTGGAGCTGCTGGTGGCCAACGGTCTGGAGGGGCCTATGTTGGACCAAAGGGGCTTGGGGGCCCAGTCAGTGAGGCAGGGGCATGCTGGGAAAGGCAGTGCCAGCCCCACCAGGCTGTGTGAGGGGCAGTGAGGACAACTCCACACCGAGCACCAGGGTCCACTGCTGCCCAGCGCTCACATCAGCATGAATCTCTCTGTGGGCAGAGCTCAGGGTGGTGTGTTCAAGATTCTGGGCTAGGCTGCCTGGGTTCAAGTCTCAGCCCCACCACATCCCAGCTGTGTGGCCCTGGGCAAGTCACTTAACCTCTCTCTGAACCTCAGGCTCCTCCACTGTAGAATGAGGATAACACTAGGAGCCCCTTCGTGGGTGGGAATTAACCACATTAATATTCTTAAAGCTCTCAGAACAATGCTGTGTTCATACTAAGTGCTATTGGGAGGAGGAGGTTAAATAAATTAAATGTTCTTGGATTATGCAAACTTTGTAATTGTGTTCGTTCTAACAGAGATAAAATATATACAACTACTGGCTGATTTAATGACTGATTTGCACCTCTCTCCCAAATTTAAGAAAATTGGCTCTTTCTAGGAATGCGTATTTCTTGCTCTGTGGTTCTGTGACCCTGGCACAGCACGAGGTTCCCCTGGCCCCTGCCACGAAGGGTAGGGCAGTGCAGGGGTTAGCGCTCAGCTGGTCTGGCTGTTACTTCCCTTTGCTTAGCCTCAGGTATTTATCAGCCAAATAGGAGGATATGAGCCTCACATGGTCTTTTGAGGAATAAGAGGTGGGCTCTTAAAGGGGCTCAGCCCAGTGTCTGGGTCAGAGAGCGTCCTTGGTCCATGACAGTGACCAGAAATGGGGGTGCTGTCCTCTGATGCCTGGGCTGAGGAGGGGCAGCAGAGAAGGGACTTGCCAAGGTATAGGCTGGGGGCCCGTGATCAGGCCTCAGCCCAGGATATGGGCCCGGCAAACACCCCATCCTGGGCATCTTCAGAGCCCACCCTATGTGTCCCCTCAGCGAAGTGACCCCAGCCCCGAGTCCCAGCCTGGGGAACAGGATGGGGCGGGGAAGGAAAAGCCTGGTGTCTGTACCTGACATCCGGGTTGAAGTTCAGCCTGCTGCCTTCCTGTCGCAGCCTGGCCAGGGTGGCTCCGCCTTCCCGCTGGAGGCCCAACAGGCCTGGGTCCCTCAGCACAGCCTCCATCAGCTCCTTGGACTTGCTCAGACACTTGGACGCCTCCTGCCAGGGTAGGGAGGTAGTCTGAGGCTCAATCCCCACTTTCCTTCTATAACCTTCCAGGGCTCCCCACACTCCAATCACGCCTGACTCCCCCAGTTTGGCGTTCAAGGTTCTACAGAAAGTCTCTCCTTTCTATCTCTAAAACATCTCCGCAAGTCGAGCTTCCTCTCATCACCGTGGCAACCTCACTGGTCCACGCACCTTCATCTCTTGCTGGGATGCCCATCCCAGCCTCTTCACTGATATCTCTGAGGCACTCTGGCTCCCCCTGCAGTCTGTTCTCTGAATGACAACTGGATGGATCTCAAAGTGCCAATCTGATCATCCCAGTGCTGCTGCTTAGAACTCTCCAGCGGTGTCTCTGCCCATTTAGAATCAAATCCCAACCCAACTCCTCCCTGATACAGCCCCGTGGATCCAGAAGATCCTCTCGTTCTATCCTCCCCTCCCCCACTCTGTTCCACACTGGCCTCCTTGCTCTTCCTGAACAGACCAAGCACAGACCAAGTCCCATGGCTCCGTCTCATCCTTCAAGGCTCAACTTCTATACCCTCCTTCCCCATTTTTCTCAATCTTACTTTCACAGCATTCAGCATCACTTGTAATGACATGTCCATTTCTGTTTATTATTTAAATTATGACCTCTCGCACTGTACCATGAGCCCCATGAGGGCAGGGACAAGTCGATTTGCCCCAGGCTGGGTCTCCAGGCCGTGACACATGGTGACTGTCCACTAAATATCGGTTGAATGAATGAATGAAAACAGAGCCCCTTCACTGAGCCCTTGGTTCATGAAATAAGGGATGTGGTGTGGTTTCCCCACCTCAGGCTCTTGTCTCACCTGCACCCCTCCAGGGGGGTCACCCTTCTCAAACTCCTTGATGGAAGCCTTTAGCAGCGAGGAGGCCTGGCGGAGGTCAGCAAGGAAAGGGTCCAGCTTCTGCAGAAAAGGAGGCAAGAGTGGGGATGTGAGCCTGGGCTGGTGAAGAGCGTGCCTCGCCCCTCCTCCCACCAGGAGGACACGCAGCGTGGTGGTTCTCAAACTTTATCTGCATCAGAATCACCTGGAAAGTCAGTTAAAAAGCAGGCTGCTGAGCCTTCCTCCTGAGTTTCTGGTTTAGTTTCTCTGGGGTGGGTCCTGAGAGTGTGCATTTCTAACAGGTTCCCAGGTGACGCTGATGCTGCTGGTCCAGGGACCACAGTTTGAGAACCACTCATGCTGGGAATGAGAGAGAAAAAGAGAGAAGACAGGCCTGACCTACTCCCAGGCCTGTGGGAGAGGGAGTGGTAGGAGGGGGTGAGAGGGCAGGGGTAGAGGACATCCTCTCCAGGTCCCACTTCAGCCCAGCTCCACCACTTACTAGCTCTGAGGCCTTGGGCAAGTTTCTTAACCTCTCTGTGCCTCTACTTCCTCTTCTGCAAAATGGGACCATTTCCCCATTTCCTCCCTTAGAGGCTTGTGGGAGGACTAAATGGGTTTATTTGTGTCAGGCACTTAGAATAGCACCGATACTCATCCTCATTATCAGTTTTATATGCTGGCTCTATAGGTAAGATTTCATTTAAAGGGAAGGTTTTAAAGCAAAAATATAGTTCAAAAGCCCCTGGATTCATTGGAGGCCTCTGGAGAGGGGAACTGGGGGCCTGTGGGACAAATAGGAAAAGAGATTTTTTCAGTATATACCCTTTTGTACCATTTGAATTTTGAACACAGGGTCTATTCAAAAATAGACCCAATCTTACAAAGAAGAGCACTGGGCCGAAAGCAAATAAGCAAACAGCCACGTTAGACTATAGACCAGTGCTTCTGCGTGGGTGATGCCTTCGTACCCCAGGGGACATCTGGCAATGTCTGGAGACACTTTGGGTTGTCATAATTTGGAGGATGCTATTGTCAGAGTGGGTAGGGGCCAAGGACGGTGCTAGTCACATGACAGTGCACCAACAGCTCCTCCAGAAAAGAATTATCTGACCCTAAATGTGAATAGTGCTGAAGTCGAGCTGCCCTGGTCTAGAGAAAGCCCTGGGTGGGCAACTATGGGCACTGGTCCTGCTGCGGTTTAAGCCCATAAGCTCCTGTGTGTGGCTGTGGAAGTTGTGCTCATCCTATGCATACTCATGTGTTAAATCGGGCACAAGGTGCCCCCCTCGCAGGGTTGCGGTGAAGAAGGATTGAGGTCACACAGGAAAGGAGCCCAGCCCTGGAAGTTTCCTTACTTCCTCCCTCTTATAGGAGGGAGCACATCTGCCTCCCTCACCAGACCCCAAGCTCCCCGAGTTTTGTGTGTCCCCAAAGCAGATGTCTGCAAATGTATTTGCAGTTAACACTAACATCACTCTTAGCACGTGCCAGACACTCTTCTAAGATCTTTACACACAGTAACTCAAGCCTCCCATAAGCCCCATTTCGTCTTTGAGGAGGAGGGCTCTGAGAAGGTGTATAACTTACCCAAGGTCACACAGCAGAGCTGGGATTGAAAACCAGGCCTTCTGGCCCCAGAGCTTGAGCTCTTAGTCACTCCACTCTGCACCCTCATTATAAACACTTGTTGAATGACTGTCTTTGAACCTGATAAGTTCAGTGGATCCATGGGGCAGGATGGTGAAGGGAGAAACAGAAGGGGTGAGGGTGTGGGGTGAAGGCTGTGATGGTAGACACCTGGAAGAATTGCACCCATTCACCGTGGCAGTAGGGGAAGGGGCCTTCCAGGGCCACGGGCAGCTGGCTGGGGTCCACGTGGTGGCTGAGGGCCTTCAGTGAGGTCAGCACCTCTACCTGCAGACAAAGAAGCGAGTCAGAAGGACCAGGGGACTCAGTGTAGAGACAGATGCTTGAGAAGGTCCTGCCCAGACCCACGCCCCAGCACCACTCCACTTCCCATGGGTAAGGCTGGCCCTGGCTTTAAGAGCTGCTTTCTGGGCAAGGGATCTTCTCTGGAAACTCTGACAAATCAAAATTGAGAACCAGACCCTGGGTAAGGAATGGCAAATAAACAGCATTCGTACTGCCACTCTCCTAGCCTGTGCCTGAGGCAGACATTAATCAATCACGGAACCCCTTCCTTCTGAGCTGGGCTCTTTCCCAGCACAGTTGTCCAGGCAATCAAACAAACCGACTGAAGCTGGCCCATGTCATGTAACTTCTTTGTAATCATTGTACTGTTCTCTGGAGACCCATCAAGGTACTATCTTCTTGGGGTTGTTGAGAGAGGTCACCAAATCCTAACAGTATCCCCTAAGATATGGAGCAGGGACTAGGTGACCGCATCTCCCAGGCAGTGATACTTGAGGCTATGCTATGAATGGCTCCAGATACCTAAGCTTGGCATGGGGAGAATTCTGTGGCGTTTTGGAGCCCATTTTTCATGCCTGGTATTTAAAGTGTGGTCCACGGACCAGGAGCACCAGCATGACTTAAGAGCACATTAGAAGGCAGAATCCCAGCTCCCATCCAGAACTACTTAATCAGAACCTGCACTCTGACAATCCCCAAGAAATTCATAGGCACCTAAAAGCTTGAAAAGTACATCTCTAGTTTACAATGTGCCTCTTTGCTAACCAGGAGGTAGAAGGAGACCTTTAAAATCATTTCCTGAAACAGGGCAGAGGGCAGGGTGCCCACGCTCGTGACTGTGGTACATGGCACTGAGTAAAGGGACCTGCAGTGCTCTTTCCCGTGAAGTCCCGAATCAACTTAGCATCTAAGTTGGAGATGCTGAGAGAAACTAGGGAGAGAGATACGGGAAGGGCCAGGTGAGGTGTGGAAACGGCCCCTCTAGCTTGCTGTGTGGCCTTGGACCTCAGTTTCCCCATCTGAGAAGAAGGGGGGAGGGGTTGACAAGATGAAGCTTTCAAGTGGGTTTCGTGCTGAGCGCAGCTCTCAATCACGTGGTCGTGCCCACTGGCAGCTGCTAGGGTTGCCAGGGAGAAATAATTCTGGGGCTGATTTGGCAATGCTTGCCATGGGGGCTGGGCAGAAGAGTTGTAGCATCCTGGACTCGTATCTAATGGACCTACCCTTGATTATTTCAGGGCCTCTCCCAGCTTGTGAATTCTGCCATTCTTCACCCCAGCTCAGCTCCAGCCCACCTCCCGTCCGCCTCAGCCGGTGCTGCCTTCCCCTCACCTGGATGTCAGATAATGCCTCCAGCTGGAGAGCGGCCTCCTGCTCCCCCAGGAAGAGCAGGGCACGGATGGAGGTTGGGACCAGAGCCTGTCAGAGAGAATCATTTCAGAGCTGATCTGCCTAGGCTTTCACTGAGCCTCCCGGCTAAGATGTAGGCAAATGGGCCACAGGGATGGGGTGAGGGTTCCCCATGGCTGGGACCCTTATGTGGTATGGAGGGCTCGGATCCTTATTTGGAGGGTGAGTCAAATGACTTATTGGGAGTCATTGGAAGTCAATAGAACAGCAGGTCCAAGCTGGACTGCAAACTTCCCAGGTGCCCCACCCCCTCTGGGTCTCAGTTTCCTCATCTGTAAGGGGAGAAGGAAGAGAAAGAGGGGGTGGAGGTCATGAGATGAGCATATGCCCAACTTCCATTTATGCTGCTGCCCATACTGGTGAGTTAGCAATCTCTTCCCTCCCCCATTCTCAGTTCATGAGCTAAGCCTAAGCCAATCAGTATGTCGCATTCCCCTGACACAGAGATTGGCTGATGGATGGACAGCTGAACGAACCTGGGCTAAGGAGACACAAAGAAACTTTTGCTGAGACTTCTGGGAGAAGAATCACTCTTTCCTACCGGACTTAAATGAAAGCCCATATGAAGTTAGAGCTGCAGGGAACCACACTGCCACCAAGAGGGGGACCTGGCTGAGAATGACACTCTCCCAGGAGAATGGGGCCAGAAATAGGGAGATAGAAACCCGATCTTGGTGGCAATATTTGAGCCCCTGAATCAAGCCATACTTGGAGTTGGATTTAACTCCCAGACAATCGAGTCAGATAAACCAATGAATGACCTTTGTCTTTAAGCGTGGCTGGGCTGGGGTTTCTGTTATGTGCAGCTAAGACTCCCTAGCTGGGCTCCTGGTCCCAGCTCTGAGCCCCTCAGGATCTGTGGATATCCTAAGGCCCCCGGTGCTCGCAAGACTTGCGAGGCTGAAGCTGTCCACCTCCCACTCACCTGGGTGGCCTGCAAGGCACTGACCAGACCAGGATGTGGGGGCTGTTTCCTGGCATCAATCACGACCGCCAGCCCCTTGGTTTTATCTTCAGGCCTGTGGGTGGTAAACAGAATTGACAGTCTTGCTGGATGAACTAGGGCCCTCGAGGGGGAAGGACCTGGTGGAAGGTGAGGGAAACTGGCTGCTAGAAGCCTGGATTTACTGGTGAACTTTTCATCCCATGGGACTAAGTTCCAGTGTCTCCCTGTGCCTCTGACACACACCACTTCCAGGAAGCCCTCCATGATTCTTCTCCAGGCAGAGTCCGTTATTCCCTCTTTGGTGCTCCCACAGTACCTCACACAGCTCTCTCTTACACCCTAATAATCATGAACTATCAGCTACTATCCCAGTTGCAGTAGGAGTCACCTAACCTTCATCCACCCTTTTTGTGTGGGCAGAAGTTTCACTTTGTTCAAGAATTCAATTCCCTCCATATAATCACGTCCCGCCTCTGCCAGGGGCTGGTTTCTGGTTGGTTGAGGCCCACAGTAGACCCAATTCCCCTGGCCAATGATTGGTTTAGATAGGGAACATGTGACATTTTCTGGCCAATGAGATGTCAGGGGATGTTTGCTGGGGGCTTTTGGGAAAGATACCCTCTCCTTTAAAAAGTTCTTACAAAGAGATATAAGGCAGAGACATAGACTGATACATTTCCTTAGTAGGTAAGACATTTTGAATTGGAATTTGTTACTTGCAGCCAAAACACCCTCATGGGTTCACAGTGCACTTTTCAGTGATTACCTTAGGATTTTCCAGAGTGGCCCAATTGCAGGACTTGTTAAAATACCAATTCCTCACCCCCACTCCCGCTCCACCCTCCAAGAAATCTGTCTAGCAGGCTGGGGGTGGAGCCAGGGAGTCTATGCTTCCAAGTGCCCTGACCATTCAGCCAAATTGGGAAAATAACCCCCAACCGCCTTCAAGCCTTACAACCACCCAGTTCATAGACGAAACCAGAGGTGGCCAGTGGAGGGGTGGAGCTATGGCAGTCACCCAGGCACGCTGTTTCACGTGTCTGGGAGGATAATAATCGTGCGGGCTTCAGGGGTCTGTGCTGAGGGCTGATGGATTCATTACTGTAAAGTACTCAGGGACTGCGCAGAGTAACAGGCATGTCAATGTCTGCTGTCATCACTATCCTAAGGGGGGAAACTGAGGTACACGGCGGTGCCATAGCAGACAGTGAGAGGAGGCTCTCGGAGGTGAGGCCAGGGCTCTGACTTCGTGCCCCACACCTCACCTGCCTCTCGCTATGCCCATGCTGGGAGAGAGGTTTATTTCTCCACCTGCCTCCACTACCAGCCTGGATACCCCTAGAGGTCAAGGCCCAATATAGGAGTATCTGGGTCCCTAGCATGGCCCAGCATGAAGCCTGGCCCAGGGCAGGTGCCCAGCAATGGAGTGGAGAAGCCAGCCCAGCATATGAGAACCCCATGCATAGTTCACACTGCACCTCACCCCCACCTCTTGTGACCATGCTTGGTCCTCAGAGCCCACTTAGTCATCCCCCTTTTTCAGGGAAGCCTCAGAGAGGGGAGGTTACCACCTACAGGTAAGACAGCAGGTTGGTGGGATTCCAGCATTCTGTCTACCATGACACTTAGCACAGAATGGGGGTGTCCATCTCCTCCTCAGACCAGAAAAGCCACTCCACTTTGGACAAGAAGAAAAATCTCAGTGGCCAGCAGGTGGTGGTGATGGCTCCTGTGGGGTGGAGAAGGTTCCAAAGGGTTCCATCTGTCCCTCCACCCCCTACCCCAGCAGCAGAACCTCTAGGTTGGGATCTATAGCCACAGTCCCAAGCAAACACCACCGCTGAGACCACTCTGGCTGGGGGCTGGGACTCAGAGGAAAGATGGTGCCTCTTCCCCAGCCAGTCCAACATGAAGTCTGAGTGGGGGTATGGAGGGAAGGGGAGGTGTTAGAAATCAGCCTGATCACTCATCACTCATTCATTCTTTTACTCTCTCACTTATTCATTCATTCATCCATTCACCTTTTCCTTCATTTGTTCAAAAAATATTTATAATTCATATGCCAACTCAATTATCACCTCCTCAGAGAAGCCTTCCCTGAGTTCTCAATTGAAATTAGCTGCCCCCCACCCCCTTCTCACTCTACAACAGTGGCTCTCAAAATGTGTCCTCAGCCCAGCAGCACCAGCATCACCAGGAACTTGTTAGAAGTACATGTTCTCAGTCCTTATCCAGACTTAGTGAATCAGAAACTCTGGGGGTAGGGCCCAGCCATCTGTTTTTACAGACCTCTGGATGATTCTGATGCCTGTTGAGTTTGAGAACCACTGATCTACAACATCCCTGTTTTCTTCACCACATTAACACCCCTGAGAGCTGCTTGTCCATGTCTGTTTCTTGCACACCATCCACCTCCCCTGCCAGCCTGTGAACGCCCTGATGGCAGGGACCAAGTCTGTCCTGCTTTCCCCCCAGCATCTGACTCAGGACCAGCTCTGGAAACAGATGACTGGACTGAAGGATCTCTCCATCTGCTACCTGGTGCTAGGCTCTGGACTGAGAGGTCAAGGGGGGATGGGGTGGTCAGGCTAGCCCAGGCCCTTACCTGGGGATGGTGCACAGGTAGGAGAACAGCTTGGTGACCTCTGAGGCCGTGCACCATGGTGCCTCCCAGGGCGCCTTGGTGGTTGACACCAGAAGCAGGGGCCGCCCTGCCCTGTCTCGACCTCCTATAGGAGAAAGCACACACATTGAGAATTTTGGTGGAGCCCCCTCTACGGGAACCTGCTCTGTGGCCTCCAAGCCTCTGCCTGCACCGGTCCCTCTGCCTGGAATACCCTTTCTCTCCTCCCCCTGTGAACTCTGAACTCTTATTCATCCCTCAAGACCCAGTTCAAAAGCCACTTCCTCAGAAAAGTCACCCCTGAAACACTCCTCCATGCAGAGGCAGGCTTACCCTCCTCTGGTCACCCTCTGTACTGGGCAACCTGGGAAACGAAGCTCACGGAATGAGCTTTGGGGTCACACAGACATGGGTTTAAGTCCCAGCTTAAACCCATGTTTAAGGGACACACTGACTTGCTGTGTGTCCTTAGGCAAGTCAGTGTGTCTCTGAGTCTCAGTTTTGTCATCTGTTAAGTGGGGAGAATACAATACTGAACTTATGAAGGTATTTTGAAGACTAAATGAAACAGTTCCTGAGAAGCACTTGACACAGGGCAAGGGCCTAATAAACAGCAGCCGTTATCATCATTTCTGTCCTCAACTCAGCTCCCCGTGTGGTGAGTGCGCAGCCCATGGCTGCCAGCTCACTATTTATTCTTGCTGACTTCCAGCCACGAGTTCTCCACCGACTATTTCCTGTTCCAGGAATCAGGACAGGGTGCTCCGTGCTCCCCACAGGGGTCAAGAGTCTGAGTCCCAGGGGGTCAGCACAGCCTGTCTACGCTGTGGGGAAGGGGAAGTACAGGGGGAAAGAGTCCCAGGCCTCTGGAAATTGAGCCTGTCCTGCACCCCGGGCTCAGAGCCCTGCCCCCCAGAATCACCTCACTCAAGGCCACCCTGCAATGAGCAAGACCTACTGCATGCAGGTACAACCCTCCGCAGTGTATAAGTGTGTGAGACCCTTTGTAGCTCATGAAGCCTTGGACAAACTTAACCACCTTCACAAGTGCTGCCTTACACAGGGGTGCAACCATCTAGAGCATTCTTTCTTTCACATATGTTTGAAAATTTTAAAATTTAAAAAACTACATTTGTATATACATTTTATGCAAAAATATATACATTAATATATACATTTGTATATACACACAAATATGTATATTTGTACATATATGTGCATATATATGTATATATATATTTTTATATCCTCTTGATATCATGGGTTTGACTTTTCCTAATATTCATTTATACTAAATTCCAAAAGGAAAACATTTTGTTGGGGACAATATGGGAAATTTGAATATGAGCTGGGTATTGAGTAGTATTAGGAATTATTTTTAATTTTTTTAGGTGTGGTTATTAGGGAGAATGTCTTTGTAGTTAAGAGATGTGCATTAAAATATTTACAGGTAAAATATGAAGATCTGTAATTTACTTTAAACTACTTCAAGAAAAAAACAGATGAAACATGCCAAAATGTTAAGATTTATTAGATCTGAGTAATGGGTATGTGGGTTTTCATTATTCTATAGTCTCTACTTTTCTCTATGTTTGAAATTATTCATAAGAGAAAGTTTTTAAAAAGTGAAATAATTAAACCATGAAAAAAATTACATAACTTGCAAAGTTAGAGATGTTTGTACATATCCCTCTGAAATCCTCTCAGAGCCATTGGGTCCCTCAGGTCAGGAAATGCTACATTATGTCCCTGGGCCCATTTTATTGATGAGGAGACTGAGGCCTGGAGAGAGGAAGCAGCTTCCCCGTCTGCCACAGTACCCAACTTGCCAGTTAAGGTGGGGGTCATGCCTGATTCAGCCCTTGACCCTGGACCACACCGAGAGATGAGCTTTTGTCTGCTGTATTGGAGCTCAATCACAGCTCCAGTGGTGCTACTCCCCTGCTCTAGAACCTTCCATGGCTCCTCATGGCCTCATGCAGAAAGCAGAAATTTCTCACCCTGGTGGCACTTAAGTCTCCCCAGGATCTGCACACTCTTCCAGCCTCATTTCATATACTTTGGGTTATGACCTGAATTGTGTCCTCTCCCCCCAAATTCATATGTCGAAGTCTTAACCCCCTAATACCTCAAAATGTGACTGCATTTGGAGATAAGGTCTTTAAAGGGGTGATTATGTTAAAATGAAGCCATTAGGGTGGGCCCTAATCTAATATGACGGGTGTCCTTATACGAAGAGGAAATTTGGACACAGACACACAGTGGGAAGACCATGTGAGGACACAGGGAGAAGACGGCCATCTACAAGCCAAGGAGAGAGGCTCAGAAGAAACCAGCCCTGCCAACACCTTGATCTTGGACCTCCAGCCTCCAGAACTGTGAGAAAATAAATTCCTGTTGTTGAAGCCCCCCAGTCTATGACACTTTGTTAGGGCGGCTCTAGCAGACTAATACACTATGTCTCTCCTTGTCACCAATGGCCCAGCTGGAATGGGTCATCTGTCACTGCGTAAATTAGCCTGACCCCTTCCCACCTCCCCACCTTTGTTCACACTGTTCCTTCCACCAGAGGTTCCCTCTGGTGAAACTCTGGTGAAACTCCATCTGGTGAAACTCTCCTCAGCTTTCAAAGTCCAGCTGAGATGCCACTTCCTCCAGGAAGACATCCTCCCTGCCCTCTAGAGAGACCTTTCTCCCAACCCCAGGTTCCCCCAGCAAACCTAGGCCTCTTTTAGATCCTGCAAGACTGAGGGCTCCTTAAGGGTGTTCACTGGCTCAAACTCTTTATATCCCAGTGCTCAGCACAGGACGGGAGCCAATAATCAATGTCAGGAATTGACCAATGAATAAATGGTCAGAGTAGGGCCTCTCAAACTTTGGTGTGCTAGGGATCTTGCTACAATGCACACCGTGGTCCAGCAAGCCTGAGATTCTTCATCTCTCTCTAGCTCCACGTGATGCTGATGTATCTGGTCCCCAGACCACACTTTGAGTAGCAAAGGGTTCAAGCACTCAGGACATTCCATGCTGGGACACAGTGACCAGTTCAAGTGTCTGGTCCCCCCGCCGAGCTCTGCCTGGCACAGGGCTCTGCACACAGCCAGGGCCGGCTGAGCATGCAGATGCTGGCTGAGTGCACTGGAGTGATGGACAGCTGTCCACCTGATCTGCTTTCACCTGGAAGGCCCCTTTGCCCCAGATGCTGCCCTGTCTGACAGCTGGTGCCAGGAATACCATCGTTAGCATCTCAGAGCCTGGCTGGAAGCTGCGCTGTTCACATTGGGTTATGATCTCAGGAAGAAATGGACACAGCAGGTTGGGAGGTGGTGGGTGGTGTTACTCAAAGGCACTGAAAAACTTGTTGTACCTTCTGGAGCACTCACTCCAAGTCTTGGTGGGGGGATGTTAGTAATGTAACTGGCAAGCAATTTAAAGCATTTTAAAAATATTGAAATATACATTTTTATATGAAAGTGTAATTATAATTCTTAATTATAAGAATTATAATAATGTATAGAAATTTTAAAGACAAAGATTTTAAAGATATGTACAGAGCAATTGAAAGCTCAGGGTGAGGTCTCAACCGCTGGGACCCTGTTCCCTCTCTTCTGCATCGGGGGCTTTTTGTGAAAAGCCCTCTCCAGAGGCTCTGTGCCTGTGGTTGGCAGACTCATGGCTCCAAAGATGTCCATTCTGGAATCCCCAGAGCCTGTGGATGTGCTAGCTTACCTGGCAAAGGGACTTCACAGATGTCACTAAGGTAGGACCTTGGGATGGGGAGATGATCTAGGCCTAGATTATCTAAGGGGGCTCCATCTAATCACATGATCCTTAACAGTAGAGACCCTTTCCCGGCTTCAGCCCGTCAGAGAAAGATATCAAGACAGATGAAGTGTCAGAGGGATGTGCTGTTGCTAGATGTGAAGGTGAAGGAAGGGACCACAAGCCAAGGAACGTAGGCAGCTTCTAAAAGCTGGAAAAGACAAGGTATGGATTCTCCCCTAGAGTGTCCAGAAAAGAACACAGTCCACTGACACCTTGATCTCAGCCCAGCGAGATCTGGGCTTTCTAACCTATAGAACTGTAAGATATTACATTTATGTTTTTTAAAGCCACTGAGTTTCTGGTAATTTGCTATGACCACAATTGGAAAGGAATATGTAACTCCCACCCTCAGAATGGGAGCAGTCATTCACACCTTAGTGTTGATTAGTCTCTTTCCTGAGAACAGATCTTTGTGGAAAGTTTGGAGCTGAAGGGACCTGAGGAGAAGAAAGGAGGCAAGGAGGTGAGGGAAAGATCCTAATAGGGAGCCTGGGATGCCTGCTTCACACGGGCCTGGAGCAGATCTTGATCTTGGAGCACAGACTTTAGAGACTGTTTCCGCTACAAGGAAACTCCAATGGAAGCAAAGAGACCAGTGAGGATACTACTGTAATAGGCAAGCAACTATGCTGGTTTGGCCCTGGGTGGTGTGAAGTCCTCAAATTCTGTATATAATTTGATGGAAGAGTTGACAAGACTTGCTAACAAATTGGATGTAGGGTGTAAGAGAAAGTCCTCCAGGGCCTAGTGTTCTAGGAAAGACTAGAAGGCTGGGAAGGGTGCAGGGGGGTGTGAAATCAGGAGTCCATCTTTGGTCATGTTAAGTTAGAGGTGCCTGCTAGACATCTAAGTAGAAACATCAAGTACACGGATGGATGGATGAGTATGGAGTTCATGGGCAGAGTCCAGGCTGGAAAAATAAATGTGGGGGGTATCAGTGTAGAGACAACATTTAAAACAAATATTCACCAGTGAGATGGGATGAGATCGCCAAGGAAGTGAGTCTAGGGGCAGAGGAGAAGGGGTCCAAGGACTGAGCTCTGGGGAGCCTCCAAGGTTTCCAGGTTGAGACATGAGGAGGAGGCAGCAAAGGAGGCTGAGAAGATGTGGCTGGTGAAATAGGAAGAAACCCAGATGAGAGTAAAGACTGAAAGACAAGTTGAGAAGGGCTTTCAGTAAGGAGGGAGCAGTCATCTGTGTCAAATGCTGCTGATGGGTCAAGGATGATGAGGACTGAGAATTGACGATTGGATCTAGAAACATGGAAGTCATTGGTGACCTTGAAAAGGCCTGCTTCAATGTCAAGGTGGAGGAAATACTCTGATTAGAGTGAGTTGAAGAGAGAATAAGAGGAGAGGAGGTACTGAGGTACGGAGCACAGACAACTCTTCTGTGGGGTTTTGACGTAAAAGAAAGATGAGAATAGGGGCCTAGAAGCTGGGCACGCTCTTATGCTGATGGAAATGGTCCAATGGAGAGGAGGAAAGGTGATTATGTAGAGAAGAGAGGAGAATCTTGCCAGAGGGATGCCTTTGAGTAGGTGGGGAGGTGCAGTGCACCAGTGGAGGGATTGTTCCCTGTATCTGGAATAGAATGCTGAGGGGGTGGGTACCGATGCAGGTAGGTAGCTAAATGGGGTGGCAGGAGTTTGTGGACTTTCCTTTTGATTGCTTCTACTTGTTCAGTGAAATAAGAAGGACAGTCATCAGCTGAGAGTGAGGCTGAAGGAGATGGTGGTGAAGGTCAGAGGAGGGAGCAGGTGTGAAATCGTCATTCAAGAAGGACAGTGGGGGCACCTTTCAAGACTCTGGAAGAGTAACAGGATCCATGGGCACCAGTGGTACCCACTGGAGGCCAGTGATCAGGAATCAAATGGGAAACCAGTCAGTGTGGTTATGTGGATTTTCTGGCTTTGTTCAGCTGTAAAGGCGCAAGGGGGGAAAGCAGGCAGAGAGTTGGATTTAACTGAGGTTGGGATTTCTCCAGGAAAGTACGAAGGCAGAAGAGAAAGGCAAGGGAGACGAGAGTGTTTAAAAGGAAGTGATCACATTGACGAGCCATGGAAATGGAGGCTGGGAAGGAGGAAGTGGGGACATGATGGAGGGTGGGGAGGGACAGTGAAAAGGTGGTTGGATCAATGGGTTGAGAGTTCTGGGGGACAAAAGGGCTATTAGAATTGAGGTAATGTGCGGGCTTCCCTGGTGGCGCAGTGGTTGAGAGTCCACCTGCCGATGCAGGGGACGTGGGTTCGTGCCCCGGACCGGGAAGATCCCACATGCCGCGGAGCGGCTGGGCCCGTGAGCCATGGCCGCTGAGCCTGCGCGTCCGGAGCCTGTGCTCCGCAATGGGAGAGGCCACAACAGTGAGAGGCCCGTGTACTGCAAAAAAAAAAAAAAAAAAAAAAAAAAAATTGAGGTAATGTGTGATCTGGGAAGAGAGACACTGTAATGAGGGAGGGAGCAGTGAGTTATGGGGGACGGCCATGGGAGGAGTAGCTGGGGTAATGAGGACAAGATCGCTGATGAAGAGGAGGCTGAAGAAGGGAATGGAGGCTGAAGAAGGGAATGGAAAGAACGTCCATGTGGAGAATGTTCATTCACTCCAGTATTTTCGAGCACCGACTATGTGCCAGGCACCGTTCGGGCACTTGGGACCCATCAGTATACGTTGCAAGCCAAACAAATTATAAGAGAGTAATTGTGGAAAGGGTGACAGCGAGTCAAGTCCAGTCTGCTTCCTCTCCTTCTCCTCTTACACACGG
Organism: Mesoplodon bidens; assembly: GCF_964165515.1. Classification (NCBI taxonomy): domain Eukaryota; kingdom Metazoa; phylum Chordata; class Mammalia; order Artiodactyla; family Ziphiidae; genus Mesoplodon; species Mesoplodon bidens. The sequence goes on along the minus strand of NC_138171.1, from coordinate 21,647,825 downwards.
AGGAGCATGAGGCTCAGAGAGGGCAAGTGACTCTTCCAAGGTCACACGGGGAGCTAGGGGTAGAGCTGGAACTAGAATGAAGGTCTCCAGCCTCTAAGAACAGGGACTTGGATGTATAAAATCTGAGCTCTTGTAACATGACAGCCCTAAAAGGATCGTGAGATTCTGTGTACATTAATGTGGGAATAAACGGCATGCGCTTCAACAGTGAGGACCAAGAAGATGACAGACAATGCTCCCCAGGAGCTTCAAAATGACAGAGCAATGTCCCCACAGACGTGTCCTGCAGAGATTTAGAAGTCTATGAAGTAAAACAGAATTGAAGAACAGTCAGTTCCCAGAAAGTGCAGTGGTTTCCCTTGCTGCCAGAACTTTGCACATGCTGTTCCCTCAGCTTGGAACACCATTCCCACCACTTTACATGGATAACACCTACTCATACCACAGGACTGAGCTTCACATTACTTTCTCCACCCCAAGCCTGGGCCAGGGGCCACATCTGTCCTCCCACAGCCCCCTGTACTGCCCCACAGTCACAATTTTTTTACACTGTATTGTAATAACCTGTTGAATTTTCTCCACCACTAGAATATAGGCCTCCTGAGGGCAGGCTTGGTTCCCTGCTGAATCCTCAGTGCTAAGCCCAGGGCGTGGTACACAGTGGTACTCGATAAATATTCATTGCAAAGATGAATAAATATTAAACAGGAGTGATAATGCTCTCAGTATTGGATGATGTTAATGCCCAACCAGACCCCTTCATCAGGCCAGGGCACCCATCTCCCAGAGACTGTAATTATTGGCTGTAAATTGGCTTAGAGATGTCCCCTTGTCTGAAGAATTACCCTCGGCTGAACTGGATCATGGGCTCACCTGCATCCCCATCCCAGGATCAGGCTGCAGTTGATGACTGACAGATCCAGGGGTACCAAAGTCAGCCCCTGAACCTTAAGATGGAACTATCTCTGTGATGGAATTCATGCTCCAGGAGCCACCCCCCATCCCCCATCCCCCGCCCCGGGAAATCAGGCCACACCCAGGCTTAGCTCCTCCCTTGCCCTGCCCTGCTTCCCTTACCCCCTTCCCCTGACAGCAACCCTCAGTAAAATAAGTCACTTTTTCACGGATCCCTGTCTTAGGCTCTGCTTCTAGGGAACCTGACCTAAGACATTCACCTTGATGGCCTCGCTGAAAGTAAGGTGGAAGGACGGATGGATGGATGGATTGCTAGAAATTGCTTTGACCTCCTTCATTGGAAACATATGGAATCCGAGTCCCAGGGAGGCTTGATCCAGAACACAGGCCTCTAGGACTTTCCCTGCCTCCCCTATACCCACCCGCATCTGAGGGTACTCAGGGACCCCAGCCCCATTCCCCATCCCCACAGCTCTCTCCCCTCCACCTCCATTTGCCCCTACAATCCCTGAGGACCTGGCAGGCATGCTATCCTGGAATGGAAGATCTCCATGCTCAGAGCCCCAAACCTGGGCTCAGGCCCTGGGGGCTCCTCATTCAGAGTGGGTCCTTTTTCTGGAGGGCCTGCAGAAGCTTCTGGGAAGCCAGACTTTTCCTCGGTCAGTGGGTCTGAGTCAGCGTCTGGGCCAGATGTTTTGGTCTGAGCTGTTCCAGCTGGGGAAAAAAACAACAAAGAATGTTGAGCAGAAGATGGATTTTCCCAGGGAAAATGTTTTCTCTTTCACATTCTAATAGTAACAGCTTACAATACTGATCTCCTTCTATGGGGCAGGCATTGTGCTAAGCTCCTTACTTCTGGTGTGTCTTTGACCCTCAAAACAACTTGAGGAGGCAGACGAGATCCCCACTGTATAGACAGGGAGACCTGGACTTAGAGAGGTTACGTCCTTGATCAAGGTCACCCAGCCAGTGCGTGGCCAAGCTGGCGTGTAGACTCAGGCCATCTCAACACAATCACAGAACCTTGCCCAATTCCAGGCCCATGAGACCTCAAGCCTTTTGACATGCCACCCCATGCTCTAAATCCCTGAGACTGGGCCAGCCCAGGTGGGTCTCTGCCCCTGACAGCCTGTGCCACCTTGTCACCTGATCACATGCAGAGAACAGTTCCCCTGTCCAGCTGAGTGAGTGGGCAACTTACCTTTCCCCAAGCACTTGTCTCGGTTGGGTTTGGGAGAGTAAAGTGAACACAAGACTTTCCAGGGCCCGTCATGCTGGAACGAGGCTTTCTCCTGAGTCACAGGGCCTTGCCTCTGCCACTTTAAGAAAGAGAATTTGAGCCCAGGAGTGGGGGAAGTGTTTTGACACGGCTTGGTCACAGGCTTGGGAAGTCTCCCATTTTCCTGTTGGGTCCTTTCTTCCATCTTGGTTGCAGGGGCTGGAGAAGCAGTGGGGGAAGCTGGGCGCAGCTGGGCAGAGGATGCTTGTTTTGTTCCCAGATTGAACTGGACTATATTCTCTGAGTCTCCCAGAGGTGCCTGTGTCTTGGAGGGAGCTGGCTCTTCTGAGACACCTGGCCCGAGGCCAGAGGCACAATGCAGTGGGTTTACAAGGACGCTGAGGTAGGGCTCTTGGGGCTGGTGTTCTGAGTCTTGGGTGGGAACTTTATGATTAACCTTTCTCCTCAAGTCCCAAACACAGGGCTTCTCCCCCGAACTTGCTGGCTTCTCACAAGTCCATTTTTCCAAAGAAGGCCCCCCATTGGCCCCTGAGAGAGGCAGTATCCTTTGAGAGAAAGGGATTTCCTTAGTTCCAGAGAGCTCCTCCTGTGCCCCAGAAGGAAACCCACTGGATGTCTCCACCACCTTACTGGGAGACCCTCCTCGGTTCTCTTGGGAAAAGTCCAGGAGAGCCACATAATCTCCCTCCAAGTCCTGGCTGGCCACTTCGTCCATCCTGAAGCCCACCTCCCCAGGCCCAGCTTGCTCCACTTTGATGAGTCCTGGATACTTGTCCCCATGTGTCCTGCCCTTGCCCTTGGCCAAACTCTGGGCAAGTAGCACCTGGCTGCCTGGGGACCTGGCCTGGTGCAGCTCTTGGGGGCTGCTCAAATCCAGTGCCTCTAATTGAAGGGATCTCCAGGCTGGGGAGAGGACTTTTACTGCTTGGGGTCTGTCATCCACAAACTCTGGGCTGGTTATTTTTGTCCAGGGCACAGGGGCAATCCCGTCTTCTGAAGCTACCAGGCAGTTGTGTAGGGGACTGCCCTCAAAGTCACTGTTGATGGCCTCCAGCCAGGCTTGGGTGAAAAGTATAGGGTAGGATGACTCAGGAACAGGCTTCGTGTCCACTGTGTGGAGGTCCACAGAGAGGCACTTGATCATGATGCAGACGGACTGCTCCTGCCGGGGCTCAACTTGGAGGTAGAAGTCACCTTGGCGCAATAACAGGGGATTGAGGGATGCCAGGTGGACCACAACCTCATCCCGCAGGCACAGCGGCCAGCCTTCATGCAGGAAGAGGTGGTGTGAGTAGGGGGTCTACAGAGAGAAGGGGATAGCATCAGAGAATCTGGCCCTGAAAACCCTGCCCACGGGTTTGCTTCCTTCCCTCTCCCAGGAGGAACCCTGAACGGGTCGGGGACTCAGGTGAGGCAAGAAAGGTGCCTAGGACACGGCATCCAAGGAGGTCCCACTCTCAGCATCCTGCAAGTCACACAGCCCCAAGAGGGAGCGCCTCCTTAAATGTTGTGCCTCCCATGCCTCTTGCTCACCTTAGTCCTGGCCCTGACCTTGAAAATACTTGCTAGCCTACTGGGCCAAAGGAGAAAAGCTCTGAGTGCCAGGCACCAGTTAGCAAGCACCTTTCCCACGAGGATCATCCTGCTGGCTCCCTTCTCCTCTCCATCTATCAAAACTTCTCTCAAGCCAGTTCAAGCTAAACCCTCCCCTTTAGGGCCAGGGAGATGTGGCTTCCAAGGTCTGAATCACTAATTTGTGCAAATAACTTAACTTCTTTGCGTCTCAATTTCCCTATTTGCAAATAGGAATAATGATACATAGTGGTATTACCGGGTTGGTATGAGGATTAAGTTAGATTATAAATACATTTATGTATTTTGAAAAACCAACACAATGCATAACATATAATAAGTAGACGTTCAATAAATATTATTTCCCTCTCCCTTTGACAATATTTACCTTTTGAAAAATCGTAGGATTTTCAATCTTTATAAAAGGTTACTTACTGCCTTTATTCCATTCTCTAATTTGTAAAGTAGAGAGATTACAGAGTGAAGCAGAAACACTACTAGGTGAGAAGACAGGAAATCTGACCCTGCCACGAACTTGCTGGATGGCCCTGAAAAATCATTCTGCTCTTCTGGGTCTGAAAGTCAGACCCAGAATATTTATCTGTTTGTTTATTATTTATTTATTTCCCATTAGCAGTTAACAACACAGCAGGTGAGGCTAAACAATAAAAAAAAATTTAAAACAGAAGGTGCCAGCAATTCTCTATATAGGTAGACAAGCAAGTCATCCTGGGGCCTCTCCGGGGGGCTGTCAGGGCTGTGCAGACCCAGTGTTCAACAGTGACACCATGTGGCAACAACAGAAACAACAGCTCCACCAGACTGACAACAGGTCTTTCTCTACCTGACTTTTGGAAAAGAGTCTGATCTGATTCCTACAGATTGAATAAGCCCTGGATAATCTCATATAATTTGGATGTGTATATAGGAGACCTCCAGAGGGTGACACTCAACTTCCTGTTAATTAAGCAGGTGTTTCCTGGAATTATTAATTGGGGAAATAATGTGATCTGACCATACTTGAACCTACCATGTTGCTAAACCAGTTCATTTCAGTTACACTGCAGATTCGGCTGTCTCCAAGAAGCTTCATATCCGTAAACCCCACGGGTCTGTGTTACTCCAGGCTTTTCACATGGCCTGCTGCTGTTTACAACATCCTTTCTGTCACCTTCTCAGTGAACGAGACGAAACAGTCCAGAGGTATTTTGCAAATAGCAAAGCACCATAGAAATGACTGTTACAAGCAGCTTATTTGACTCTCAGTAACTCAGTGGTGCAGGCAGCTCAGGAAAGTTCCTCAACTTTACAGATGAGGAAACCGAGGCTAAAGAACTGCCTCATAGTCACACAGCTGAAAAGTAGCAAAAGCAGGACTTGTGCCTAGACTTTCACATTTGGAGTCAGCTGTATCTGTCCTTAGTCCCTCTGGACTTCATTGATGGTGGCTGTCTTTCTGGGTGCTGGTGGTTATAAAGGCAGACTTTGAGGCTGGCACGTTCTTATTTCAGAGGGAGAAAGGAGACAGTGGGAAAGTAACAGCCAGCAGCTACTGAGCAATTACTTCATGCCAGGCTCTGAGCTAAGCTGTGTGTATCATCTCAGTGAGGTACATACATCCTGTGTTATTAACATTCCCACTTCCTACATAAGAAAACTGAAGCTCAGAGAGGTGACATAGATGCCCCAACTTCATAGTGATGGAGGCTGGATTTGAACCTGGGGGCATACATTAATCCCACACTACTACCCCCTGGTCTCAGATGACTCGAATTCACCTATAATTATGATTAAAGTTAAAGATAATTGGAAATAAAGAAATCTAAATGTTGTGACCCTTGTCCCTGAAAGAAATGGGGAAAGAGTGCAAGTGCAGTTTTAATGGCCAAATAAAGGAAGGCGGCAGTTGTACAGCTTGTCAGGGAGAAGAAATAAGGATGGGGAGGATATGGCTTAAATAATGTCAACATGGATATGTGGAAACTGGCTGCAATGTTTCAGTAAGACTCCTCCTTCTCCTAAAAGAACAGCAAATGTGTATGGAACTATTTCTGTGTGTCAGGCACTGTGCTGAGGAGCTTAAATGAATGATCTATTTCCTTCCAGTTCCAACCATCTCTAATTCTGGATCCTAAGCCTGAACTTTGAGCTGCTACATTCAATTTCTTTCTGTCACTGAAACGACGCACATGGTCCCTCTGCTTATTTGCCCTCCTGATGTGCCAGGTCCCTGACAGGCATGAGAAACTCAGGAAAGGCTAGTAGGACCTAAGATGCTGTTAGCGATTCTTGACGCTAGGGCAGTAGGGGTGGGCACTGAATAACAGAAGAGTAGGGCAGAGTCAGCAACTCTGTGAAGGGTGTGGGTAAGTTCTAGCAGTGGGCATCCGAGGCTTTGGTCTCCAAAGGCCTCTCCCCACCCTTTCTTAAAACAGTCTCCACCCTCTGAGCTCAGAGGTAGGCGTATGGCTCAAGCGTGGCCAATCCTGGTATCCCATTCCTCTGGCTGCAATAATTGGTCCAAGCATGGACACAGGATCCAAGCCTGGCCAATCCTGGTACCCCATTCCTCTTGCCACAGTGATTGGTCCAAGCAGGGACACAGGAGCCAAGCCTGGCCAATCAGGATCCTTCCTTGTGATTTTTCTATCTGCAGCTGATGGGGAGGAGTTCATTTTCCTCTCCAGACTAGGATTTTGATCCTAGTGCTGCCCTGGGCTCCAGCCTTGAGAAACACCTAGCCTGTAAGAATGATTCTGGCAAGCAGTAGAAGCAGAGACAAGAGACAGAAAGAGTCCTGGAGGAGTTTGATCAGTGGAACATCTCGGGCCCTGGTCCGAATCACCCTGTCCTGGTCTGAGTAAGGATCTGTCATTTGCAGCCAGTGAGTCCTGCCTAAAACACTTTTCTTTCCCCTTTGCCTGAGGAGAGGCCTCCCTGAGATCTGGGTTGAAGGAGTCTCCAGGGAAGAAAGTGAGAGTCCTGATGCCATGAGGGCTCCAGGGAAGGTCTGGGACATTCTCTACTATTTCCACTGAAGCTGCACCACTTCAGCCAAGACAGCCAGATGATGCCAACAATGCCAGTTCCTGGGGGTCCAGAGAACCCACAAGGCTGGCCTCCCTCCCTGTTAGTCAAAGTGCAAACCTCCAGCCCCTGGCCTTCTGGGAGAGCTTGTCCCCTGGTCCCACATCCCTCTGACTTACACAGGCTGCTTCGCGCACTTGTTCACACAGGCGCTTGGCAGGGATCAGGAAATCCAGGAGGAAGTTCAGTCCATCGCCCCGGAAGTCAGAATCCAGGAGACGGAACACCTGACCCAGGATGGTGGGTGCTGTGGCCTCAAAAGGGGGATAGAGGCCTGCCAGGGCATGCTGGATGGCTGCATCCAAGGATGGGGGGTCCTGTGGGGGACAGGAGGAGAGGATGAAAAGTGATAGTAGCAATAATAATAAGGGTAGGGGCCACTTCCCCTGACCTTCCTGGCCTCAGATAACTAAGGCTCCTGCTAACTCTGAACTCCTCTGCTACACCCTCCCACTCACACACCCCCCTTCAGCCACATTGGCCTTCTTTCCTGTTCTTCAAACATACCAGGCACAATCCCATCTCAGGGCCTTTGCACTGGCTGTTCCCTCTGCCTAGAATACTCCTCCTTAAGACATCCTCATTCCCTCACCTCCTGCAGATCTTTGCTCAAATGTCATCTGCTGATCCAAGGTGGAGTAGAGAAACAGGGGAAGGCATCCAGGTCAGGGCCAGAGGGAAAGGAGAGGTCAGCATCCCCAAATCTCGCCACCTGGCTGACCTGCAGACCTGCACACCTGCAGTTTGAAGCTGAGCCACCAGCGAAGCCCAGCCTAGATGAGACAAGCCCCAGTCCACGTGCAGACGCATGAGTGATTGCTGTTTTATACCACTCAGTTGGGGTGGTTTGTTACACAGCAGTAACTAACTGACACTAGTTGATATGATTGATGCGAGCTCCATCTTCATCTATCCAGGATGCCTCCTCTAGATGTTTATGGGGCACAGACCATCAATACATAAATCTAACTCAATACCCTCCTAAGCTTACCCCTCTCCCCACATCCCTACCGTAGTGATTGCCTCCCCATCCAGTCAGGCTCCTAAACCAGAAATCTGCTCGTCATCCCGCCCCTTCCTCCTGCCTCCCCTGCCCACAGACAACCCTCAGCCACATCCTATACAGTCTTCTCGCCTCCATCAGCTCACCAACCCACTCTCTCTGCTCTGTTCGCCTGCCCTGCCCAGATCTAGGCCCCCATCACCTCTTCCACTGAATCACCTCCTCACTGGTTTCCCATCTCTAGTCTCCCTCCTCTCCAGCATTTCTCCACCAGGACCCCAGGGTGATCTTTCTCAAATGCAAATCTGGCCTTGTCAGTCTCCTGCTCAAAGGTTGGCCACTGCCTTCAGAAAGCACCTGGCCTCACCTCCAGCCTCACTGCTCTCCCTAGGCTTCTGCCACTATGACACACACGTTCCCTCCCTTGCCTCCAGGACTTTGCACATGCTGTTCCTTCCTCCAGGGATGCCTTCTACTTCCATTCCCACCAGGCTAACTCCCCGTTCTGCAAGATCCAGGTCAGCCCTCGTCTCTTCTAGATTTTCTCTGATCTCCCACTCCCACCCTAGCTGGGTCAGGTGTCCCCATTTCTGGGCTCCCATGGCAAATCCCACGCTGATTTTTGTCTCCCTCAGTGGACCCAGGGCTCCCTGAGGACAGGAGTGGTAAGCAGAATAATACTCCCCCCACCCCGCCCAATGCCCCTAATCTCTGGAACCTTACATGGCAAAGAGGAATTAAGGTTGCAGATGGAATAAAAGTTGCTAGTCAGCTGGCCTTAAAGTAGAGAGATTATTCTGGACTATCCAAGTGAGTCCAATCCAATCACAAGTGTCCTCAAAAGTAGAAGAGAATGCAGAAGGGGCGAGAGTCAGAAGGAAAGGTGACTGTGGAAGAAGCATCAGAGAGAGGCAATGCTGCTGGCTTTGAAAAGGAAGGCAAAGCCAAGGAATGTGGGCGACTCCTGGAAGCTGGGAAAGGCAAACAGATTCTCACTGAGAGTCTCCAGAAAAGAATGCAGCCCATCAACACCTTGATTTGAGCCCAGGGAGGCCCACGTTGGACAGCTGATCTGTAGAGCTGCAAGATGACACATTTATGCTGCTGTAAGCTACTAAATTTGTGGTCGTTAATTTCAGCAGCAATGGAAACTAACACAGCCGGCACTGACTCCTATTCTTCTAGGGTTTTCAGTGCCTGGCACAATATAGGTGCTCAGTAATGTGGAGGGAAAAATAAAGTGTCCCTCTCTGGACCACACCTTTTCCATCTGTAAAATAGGCAAGTGGGACAAGGCCAGAGGGTCCCAACCAGGTATGGTACTAGGATCCAAGGGTTGTGATTTTCGACTCTTAAAAAAGCCTGATGGGGCCTCCCTGGTGGCGCAGTGGTTGAGAGTCCGCCTGCCGATGCATGGGATACGGGTTCGTGCCCCGGTCTGGGAGGATCCCATATGCCGCGGAGCGGCTGGGCCCGTGAGCCATGGCCGCTGGGCCTGCGCATCCGGAGCCTGTGCTCCGCAACGGGAGAGGCCACAACAGTGAGAGGCCCGCATACCGCAAAAAGAAAAAAAAAAAAAAAAAAAGCCTGATGAAAGCCATTCTGGTTGCCCCAGACTGGCTGCAAGTTCTGAGTCTATGTATCACTGAAGGATGTAAAGGAAGATGAGAATAAACAAGAATCCAGCATAAAGGGAGCTTATTTAGAACAGAAAAATCACTTTTATAAGTGAGGCCCCTGGAGACAGGGAAATAAAGACTTTGAGGGAGAGGAAGAGAGCATGTCTCCATCCCAGAAAGATTCTAATGCCAGGAGGCCGTAAAATAGGAGACGCTAGCCCAGGGCATTTAGACAAATGTTGGTGTCACTGCTGTGTCCCCAGCACCCACACAGAGCTGAGCACAAGGTAGGCCCTCCATCATTATCTATAGAATGAATATATAAATGAAGGAGTGAATGAATGTCTACAGCCCCCATTCTGAAGGAAAAAGGGTCCTGGCACCGTCACTGGTAAGCCCAGAGGGGACACACACACACACACACACACACACACACACACAAGTGTACAAGCTGAGGAGGGGCTACTTTCACATTGAAGTCGGGGTGCGAGTTCAATTTGGCAGAACAGGGAAAGGCTCATCTGGCCTCGTGATCTCTTCCAATGCCTCACCTTCCTCCAAGCAAGGCCAAACCCCAAGCATGCCCAATACCACCTCCCCTCCCCGACCATGTAATACTGAGGACAGCAGTGAGGACAGGAAGTTGGGGGACCCCATCTGACATCTCTGACATCCGTGAATACATAGACACACTAAGTCAGTTAGGCCAATACCCCTCCCCTGCCACATCCCTCCCCTCTCCTAGGTTCTACTTCACTGTGCTGCCTTGAGTAATCGTTTTCCCTCTCTGGGCCTCTTTCCTCGTGTGCACATGGAGTTGGGCTAGCTGTATTTTGTTTTGTTTTTGGAAATTTAATCATTCACTGTCACCTTCATGAATGTTAGCATAGCTGAATACCTTTTGTACTCTTATCACTTACTGGTTTTCCCCAAACCCACTTACTTTAAAAAATGTACATAATTGCATTTTAAATGGAGACTCTGTGTCACCATACTGGTTATGAGAATGTGGCCAGACTGCCCGAGTTCAAATTCTGGCTCTGCCACTTACTGGTCATGTGACCTGGCAAGTTACTTGCCCCTCTCTGCTTTAGTTTCCTTATCATTTTTTTTTTTTTTTTTTTTTTTTTTTTTTTTTGCGGTACGCGGGCCTCTCACCACTGTGGCCTCTCCCGTTGCGGAGCACAGGCTCCGGACGCGCAGGCTCAGCGGCCATGGCTCACGGGCCCAGCCTCTCCGCGGCATGCGGGATCCTCCCGGACCGGGGCCCGAACCCGCGTCCCCTGCATCGGCAGGCGGACTCTCAACCACTGCGCCACCAGGGAAGCCTGAGTTTCCTTATCTTTAAACCTGGAGATGGGGACTTCCCTGGCGGTCCAGCGGTTAATACTCCACACTCCCAATGCAGGGGGCCCAGGTTTGATCCCTGGTCAGGGAACTAGATCCTGCACGCTGCAACTAAGACCCGGCGCAGCCAAATAAATACATAAAACAAAACAAAGAAAAACCTGGAGACTGTCATTGTACCTGTCTTAAAGAGTTGAGTGAGGTTGAGTGAGAGAATACATGTAGATTCTCTGCACAGGACTAGCACTTAGTAGGTGCCTTTAAACAACAGCCATCACTTCTATTTTTGTAGTCAGATTATAGTTACTGTTATTATATGGATATCACTACTTTAAGTGGAAAAATCAGTATCAATTGGCATAAATAGAATGTAACTCCAAAAATAAATCAATGATGCATTGGGTGGTTTTTATTTTATTTATTTAAATATATATATTTATATTTTTAAAATTTATTTAAATATATATTTTTATATTTATTCATAAGTATATTTATATGTATGATTATAATAGCTATGTATATATTTATATAAATAATTTAATATAGAACTATAAAATAATTACACATTTATTATATAAAATCTATTTTTACCATTCAATTTCTAGAAAAATAAACTATTTTTAAAAGAAAAAGTGATGGATAAATAACAAGGTCCTACTGTATAGCACAGAGAACTATATTCAATATCCTATGGTAAACCACAATGGAAAAGAATATCAAAAGATGTGTACATATGTATAACTGCACCACTCTGCTGTACAGCAGAAATTAACACAACCTTGTAAATCAACTATACTTCAGTAAAAAAAAAAATATTGACAAGAAAAAGTAAACAATGAAAAGAAATACTGCCATTAAATTCTAGGGACATCTGGTGATCTCCTGAAAGTGAAGACATCTCTCTTTCTTCCAAAAGGAGATTGCCACACCCTAGAAAGGTGTTAAAGACATCTTTTCACCAGAGGGAGACTTTCTCCCTGGGTCCTCAGAAGATCAGAGGAGAGTTCAAAAGAGACCGATTCTCACCACACGATTCCGTGTTATTTAGTTTTGGTCTGTGACCACCTGTGTCTCAACTTTGGTCTGCATTCCAACTTCTGGAAAACAGTGACCTGCCTCAGTTTCCCCATCTGTAAATGGGGATTCTAGTTCCCATCCTGCCTTGCTCAGATGACTATTCTGGAGATAGAAGGGGATAACAGATATAGGAGTCTTAAGAAAAGTAAAGTTGTTGCTGCTGTTGTTTTTGCTGTTGTTATTTATTTTCACTCATCCCGTGGGACAAAGCTCAAGTCTCAGCCTCTGTTTGAAGACATCTTTCCCCTCCTGGTCCCTTCCTGAATCCACAAGGGTCACCCCCATAATAATGACAGTTTCTAGGTGCCTGCGATTCACCAGGCCCTCTACTCACATTCTCTTTCTTGGCCACACAACCATCCTAGGGGCAAAGTAGGAACATCCCATTCTGCAGATAAAGAAACTAAGATTCTTTATCTGGTCCAAGATTACAGAGAAGGGGAGAAAGACAGAGCCAGGATCCAACGCAGGTCTGGACGGGTCAAGTCTACCCTCTGCCTCTGTCCCTGGGTGTCTGCCTTGGGGCCACCACCAGCCACCAGCCTTGGAGGCGGCCTTCCCAGCTGTCTATCCTGCACTGTTTCAAGTGGGGCCCAATAATGATGTTTGCCTCTCACAGACCAAGGCTTGCAGCCTGGAACGCCTTGGCTTTCACACACTGGCTCAGCGGGCCGCACACTGTAACCATATAAGGGGCAGCCAGTAAAAAGGAAGAATGTTCCAAGTCAACGGGACTCCGAGCTCTTGGCCAGAGCATTACCTGCTACAGGCCTGAGCCCCAGGGGCTCATAAGCTGTCCAAGTATTGGGGGAAGCACACGGTGACAAGGCCCAGGCGGCTGCAGGGAGGAAAGCTGGCTACTCTCCACTCAAAATCAAACGGGCAGCCTAGCCTGGGACCACAGGAACCCAAACACCATCGGCCAGACGTGGGCCCCTCAAAATGATTTCCGTGAAACTTAATCGACATGTTTCCATTCCTCCCCCATAAGCGTAGCCCAGCCGGGCCTTTAACTGTTCCTCGACAGGAGCTGAGGCAGGAGACGGTGTGAGCTGAGAAAGAAGAGGGTGTCACAGGCCAGAGCCAGTCTGAAGCCCTTCAGCCCCCTTCCCTGCGACTCAGCGCCAGAGATGGAGCCCACCAAGGGGGCTGGCACCTATATGATGCTCACAGACCTTCTGGACTGACCCAAGGAACCTTGTATGGTGCCAAAGGACACAGAAGAGTGTCTGTTCCCAGCAGTCCTGTCTGGGCAAAGGAGGAGTAGGAGTACAGGTGTTTGTAAATTTCTGATCAATGTCTTTGCAATGAGCCTCTATTATTATTGTGATCTTAAGTCTTATCAAGTAAAATGAACAAGTATAAAGTGCATAGGTTGATGCATTTTTACCTCTATATGTACCCTTGGAACCACTACCCAGATGGACAGACAAGATTTCCACCACCCCAGAAAGAAGCCCCCTCCAAGGCCAAGCCCCCAGTCCAGCAGTAACTACTCTTCTGACCATTGGAATTTTTTTAAAAATTCCCATGCAGTGTGATCTCCACTGTGTAAAAATGTGTGTAAGCCGAGAGGCCATGAAATAAAGTGTTAACTGCAGTTACCCCTGAGGGCTGTGAGGGACAGGGGCCTTGTAAGTCACAGTTTTAATTTTCCTCATAGTTGCTGGATTTTCCAAACGTTCAGTTACCAGACTGTGGAGCTCTTATAATTGGGGGTGGGGATATAAAAGTGTGATTGTGTGTGTGTGTTTTTAAGTCTGGTTCCCTTTTTAAATGGTCTCACCAGATGCTGTTAGTTGGGCCTTCTGAGAGGTGGGCTGAACTCTTCTTAAAGGTCCAGATTTATCCATTTACTCCAACAGGCAAAGATTTTAGCATCACTTAGCATCGACACCTCCTAGCTTGGGAAGAGAGAGAACTAAGAAAAGCTGAGGTAGGCAGTGTCCGAGGGCTACTACCTTCAACCCCTGTTCTCCTCCGCGGCAGAAACGCCTAGGAAAGGTGAGATTCCACCCTTGACTCACTGGGTTATCTTAGCCTCAGTTTCCCCATCTGTAAAATGGGACCATTGGGCTTATCTATCTCTAAGGGCCCTTCCAAGCGGGGCCATTCTAGAATTCAAGGTACAATCAGGTTCAGGAAGGTTTGGAGCTGGGATGGCTCCCAAATGGGATCAGTTAACCCACAGTTGGTGAGAAAGTTGACAAAGGTCTGTCTCATCCATCTCCCTATTCAGGTCCAGGGAGGGTCTAAACCAGCAGCCACAAATACAAATGCCTACAGGGTCCTGAGAGTTGACATGGAAGACAGAATTGGTCCAAGTGTGAGAAAATAACCCCTCTAGCCCCTTGGTAAGTGGCCCCTGACAGTCGGCCTCAGTGTCAGGGAAACAATAGGGAGTGGTGGGGCCTGGGGCACACACCGCATCTCATCAGCTCCAGCCAAGAGTTGTCTTTGCCCAGCATTGCCAGGTCTATTGAAATTTTAGTAAAACCTCCCAAAATTTTAAAGGTTGGCCAAACCAAACACATCTGTAAGCCAGATGCAGCCCAGTGGGTGTCAAGCTGCGACCACAAGGCTCAATACCAGGGGCCCTCCTCTTGAACTTCTCCAGGCTGGAGAGTCTAAACCCAGCGTTCTGTTGCTCTGGCTGCCAGGAAGTTATTGCTCACATCCAACTAAAGCTTCTCCTGCTTTAAATCCTTTTTTGTGTGGGTGGAAGTATGAGTGAGAATTGGCTCCTTAATAAAACCTTTCAGAAACTGGAAAAACAACCCAGATGCAGTGAACTGAGAAACAAGTGGGCGTTAGATGACCCACATTCAAGTCCAGCTTTGTTATGTATCATCTGTGTGACCTTGAGCAAGTCAGTTCACCTCTCTGGGCCTTAGTTTTGTGTTTGTTCCTTTCCCTCTTATCCCCTTTGCCTCTGCCCTGGGGTTCACCATCCCCCACCTAAACCACATAAGGATAATAACAATTTTACTAGAGCTTCTTCTTACTGAGCAAGGTTTCTGTGACATGCCTTATCCTAAGAACTTTTTGTACCTTCTTTTATTTCATCTTCCCAACAACTCTATGGGATGGGTATATTTATTCCCATTTTACAGATTAAGAAACTGAGCCCAAGTATATGGTAGAGCTGGGGTATGAACCTGCCCACATAACTCCCATTTCCTCTGCCTCTTCCCCAGGCTCTCTGCCACCAGGCCAGGCTCCCCTTTGGCCACGACAATAGCCTTTCTAACACACAGATCCAACTGTGACCCTCTACTGCTCAACGATCTTGAGTGGCTCCCCATTGCCTGAGCTACTCAGCCTGGCATCAGTGGCCCATCAATCTACACCCAGCATACCCTTCCTATATCTAATACACACAACACTGTAGCTCGGGGCTTCCCGAAGACCCATGCGTCGCATTCATGAGTTTTTCTTGCTGTTCACCTAACCTAATTTATTGTTTCCTTAATATTAATTATTTACTTCATTTTAGTCTTTTTGTCACTTCATTTTCAACTTAAATTTATTTGTATTTATTATCATGTGATTGTGCTGTTTAAATCACTTCCTAACACCCATTAAGATGAAAAGCTATATAAAAAATGTTCATCTAAGTGCCATCAAAAGTCTCCCCTCCTAGGACCCTTGGTGGGTTCCTCACTTTGGGAAGCACTGCCTGGACTCCCACTCACCCCTCTCCAGACTGGGTGAGCTCCTTCCCACCCTTCAAAGCCCTGCTCGACCCGCATCTCTTTTTCATGACACATGTGCTTCTAGGCAAAGGGATAGACTCCCACTACCCATCATACAGCACAGAATTCTCAGTGAATGGTCTGCCTTCACCAGGGACTGCAAGCCCCCCAGGCAGGGAGCAGGGCTGACTCATCTCCAGGCCCTGATCCTTACACAGGGCCTGGCACACAGTAGGTACTTTGGGGGACCACCATCAGGTAAGTACTTTGGCAATGCTGAATGAACTGAATTGGACTCAATCAGTTTTTCTCAAAGCATGCGATGGGATCACAGGTGGCCCACAAGACAATGTGGGGAGGACACGAACTTGACGTGAAATCACAGTAAGAAAGTTACTCCAATTCTCTCCCAGTCCTCTTGATGAGACCAAAGAGAAAGTTCAGTGCCAGTATATCTTTTTTTTTTTTTTTTTTGCGGTATGCGGGCCTCTCACTGTTGTGGCCTCTCCCGTTGTGGAGCACAGGCTCCGGACGTGCAGTCTCAGCGGCCATGGCTCACGGGCCCAGCCTCTCTGCGGCATGTGGGATCTTCCCGGACCGGGGCACGAACCCGCATCCCCTGCCTTGGCAGGCGGACTCTCAACCACTGCACCACCAGGGAAGCCCCAGTGCCAGTATACCTTGGACACCTCTCAGACACTTAGTTATTACTCCTTTTAAGAAAAAGAAAATCGTCCTCAGGCTTAGACTCATCCATAGCCAACTTGATCGAGCCAGAATTTTCTAACATATATTTGCCTTCATTGTACGTATTTTGACAGTTACTTTCTATTTATGACAATGAATACTGATTTTTCATGGTCATGATATAAAATTTCCTATTTAAATATATTTTTCAGTTTATAAAGTAAGTTGATTTAAAGAAAACTATTAAGCAAATAATAAGTAGTAAATTTTATAATTTTTTTTATAATACCTTATCCAGTAAGTGGATATGCAAACTTTGTTATGACAATACTGAAACTTCAGAAATGTGGGATGGGATAAACCCTACATCCCTGTCATAAGATGCTCTGACCTTGGGCTGCCCCAGAACACTAAATAGCCATGAATCAAATTGCCCCACAAACATTACAACTGTGATGGGTACCATGAAGGAGAGATATACAGCATGCTAGAGTGAAAGTCAGGGGACTCGGGAAAGGTTTTCCTGAGGAGGTGACATTTGGGTGGAGATTCACAGGATGAACAGGAATTCATTAGGGGAAGGTGCTCCACTTAGCAGGAACAGGATGTGCAAAGGCCCTGTGGCAGGAGAGAGCATGAAACACAAGAGGCTCTGAACCAAAGTCAGAGTGGCTGGAGTATAGAGGTGATGCCAGAGAGATGGGCAGGTGACAACCTTTAATATTTAAAGACAAAGGTGGGAGGAAAACTTGTCCCTTACTCCCATTCAGAAAAGAGTTGTTCACCCTTTGAGAGGAGCCACCCAGTCCCTGACCCTTGATCTGAGGGGTCTGGGGTTCAGCGAGGAATTTCTGGATTCGAAAACTAATAATTGGGATAAGTCTGAAGCCAGGCAAAGTTTGGCAAACACCACTTGGTGCAGGTGGCTCTGGGTGGCCATGACAGCCGAGTCAGGTTCAGAATTCAGGCTGTCCTAACTGCCACTTCCTGGTAGAGTGACCTTGGGCAGCCAGTTAAGTTCCCAGAGCCTTGGGTCTCCATCTGTGGGGTGGAGACACCAGCAGGTTTACTGTTAGACTAGGTGTGAGTTACATGATCTCCTGCATGTAAATTGCCCAGCTCAGAGCCTTGCCTGTGGTGAGAGGTGAATAACCATTAGCTTATGATGATTACTGCCAAACAGCTCCAAGCGTGATGTGTGTGTACACCTGCCCTGCAGTACATGGATTTAGGAGCCTGGTTTTGTAGTATGTCTGTAGTATGTATGCAGGTGTATGCTCATATTCCAGCAATCCGGGAGAGCAGGTGGACACGGCTCATGTGTGAGAGGGCACGTGTATTCAGCCGTGGGAGTCAGTGGGAGCATGTTTGGATGCTCTCTGTGTATATGTGTGAACATGTCTGTAGAGAATTCTGCGTGTGCACAAATTCAACCGACACAAATTCAACCTGGTCGATCACAGTCAAGGGGCTAAAGCCATGACCTGTCCCCACAGCCCTTTTCCAAATCCCTACTGCTCCTGTGAACCGGCCTGGGGCTCCTCGGCCTGGCTGGAGCTGGGCTGAGATTCCCTGCTAACAGGCTTTTCTTTCATTTTCTGTTACCAGATACTGACACAAACACAAACACACAACACCGCAGCCTTCTTGAGGGGCCAGCCCAGGAAGACACGGTGTGGGGTATTGCCCTCTGTCCTCCCCCTCCCCTAGGCCTACCGCCCCACCCAATTCCCATGGGAGCACCTCATGTCGGGCCAATGTGCAGATCTGACACTGCTGCCCTGAGTCTAAAGGAGCAACACCACCCCAAGTTCTGGTGAGCAATTCCCTCCTCTCCACTCTGTACCCTAACCCGCCTTGCCCTGTGCTGCCTGACTGGGCTGAGAGGGGACTTTAACCCCCAACCCCATCCAAACTCGTGTGGCAACAGTGGGCATATCTGACCCTCAGCCCCAAGTCTGAAATGCAACACCACCTCAAGTTTGTCCAAGGCCCAGAGGTAGGTTTCCAGCTCTGATCTGTGCCATGGGATAGGGCAGTACCAAAGTTTACCAGACATGCAATCTTATTCCATCCACTTCACACATGGACAGATGGCGAGGACATCGTTGCCAGAGATGGATTCCTGCACCCTCCACCCCTCCCCTGCTGGTGGAGGCAGTTAAGCACAGACCCCCAGCCAGGAATTGAGGGTTGTCTCAGTGTCAAAGGTAGGGGGTCTGCCCTGGACACCCCCTCGAGGGCTGTGCCCCATCAAAAGGGGACAGGGCAAGGTGGTCCAGGCCTTGGCAGGCGTTACCATGGTGACGGGGTACAAGCTGTGGCGGTGGCGGCGGCGGCGGCTGCTCCTCTCCTGGGCGACGGCTCACTGGGTCCGGTCCGCGCGTCGGTCTGTCCGGTGCAGCCCCCGGCCCCCCGCCTAGCCCTGGAGCGGGCGGAGCGGGCTGGCCCTGGGCGCCGACCCCTGCCTCATCTTCGAAGGGAGCTGGGGAGACGGTGAGAGAGACAGAGAGAAGGGGTGCGGGAGAGACGCGCGGAGACCGAGACTGGAGACAGGGAGAGACTGGAAGAGCCGCGGGCGGCGCCGGCCGGGCCATCACCGAGGGCGGCCGCAGGGGCGGGGCGGGCGGGGCGGGGGCTGCTCCCTGCGTGGGACCCGGCGGCGGCCAAAGGCCGCCCCTCGGAGCCGGCGCCTTTCTCCCACCCCGCCCGCCGCGGCGTGTGATGAGAACCAGACGCCCCCCTCCCGGCCCAGGACCGCGCGGCTGCCAAGGGGAACTCGAGCCGGCGCTGCTCCTCTCTCCTTCCCCGCACTCCCGCCTCCCTTGTCTCGCAGCCCGCCCATCCCCGGGAAGCGCCCATTTCACAGAGCGAGGCTCCAGCGCAGTCCAGACACTGGGTGAAGCGCGTACTGACTTCGGATTCAGAACAGGGGTCGAATCTCTTCCTCATGCATTTGCCCGTTGGGGCATTCCAGCAAGTCACAAACTCTCCTAGGTCTCAGTTTCCTTATCTGTAAGATGGGGATGCTGATGGTGATGGTGATGATGGTGATGATAGTACCTGCCTCTTAGATTTGGTGGTGAGGAGTAAGCATATGTCCCAACGCCCTTCCCCTGTGAAGCCCACCTACATGCACCCCACCAGGACCACCCAACTCGTGGCTTAGAGATGATGGCGGCTGTTTGTGAGTTCTGGTCTTGTTTCTTTCAAATAGTGACTGGCTGTGTGACTGTGGCCAAGCCATTGTTCCCTGCTAGGCCTCAGCTTTGGAGGGAGACTGGGAAACTAGACGATAACTAAAGTTATTTCTGGTTGGATGACTCTCGGATTCACCCATTACTTTATCAAACATTGTACCAAGCACTGAGCCAGGGCAAGACAGAGCCCCTGCCCTCAGGTAATGTACAACCTAGTGGGGAAGATTGGCAAGAAACAGAAAAACAGAAAAAAGTAATACCTGAGTGTGGGAACTGCTAATAAGGAAACAGACAAATGTTAGCATTGGACACAGTAGGGGGATCAGCCTAGAGCTGGTGGTCTAGGAAGGAGGAGAGAAGCCTAGATCTAAAGGGGGAAGGAATTAGGTGAAGAGTGGGGAATGGGGTGGGGGGGAGAATCAGAGTTCCAGGCCAAAAAAAAAAAAGCATGTACAAAGGCCCTGAGGTGGTACTAAGCTTAAAAAAATTGGGAGTAAGTGAAGAACTGAAAACAGAGTATAGTAGTAAGGGTTTAAGTTCAAAGTCCAAGCAACATTCACAGCCCATCTCCCAACCCACATAGGTTAACCAGTCGTTTAGCAGATAGAACCGGAGCTAGGAGCCATTCCATCTTGCTATGTAACTTTAGAAAAGTCCCTTCACATCCCTGGACCTCCATTTGTTCATTGTTAATTCGGGACTAAGAATCCCCACTAGCTTCCCGTGCCATTCAGCCTGGGGGAATCCCTCGATGGTATGTATTCAGCAATCAAATAAACCCTCTCCAACCTGCAAGAGCCGGTCTGGATGGTTTTGGTATCATTACTCCAGACCCGAGTTTTCGAGAGAACAGACTTGTTGATGTCAGGTGCAGAATTCCGCTGGGAGTTGGGGGGATCGTAACTTGGAGGTTCTAGAGTTCCAGCTTTGCAGTGAGACAGAATTGACATGACATCTAGTGTTCTGGGTTTGCAGGCAGCAGGACTGACTGTGAGTTAGGCAGAGAAATGAAGGACTGGTGGAGTATCGGGTGCTCACAGAATCAGTGAGAAGGCTCGGGTCCATCCTCTGAAAAGCACAAGATACGTGAGATGCTCCAGGAGTCTCATGGGCAGGAATGAGTTGTAAACCCTTGATGACCGATGGAATTACATCAAGACAGACAAACACACCAAAGTAGAACTTTCCTTGTGTCAGGTACTTCTCTAAGTGTGTAATACAGAGTTATGATGAAGATTCTATTATTGTTCTCATTTTGCAGATGAAGAAAAAAAACTGAGGCACAGAGAGGTTATGTAGCTTGCCTAAAGTTGGATAGGAGTTAACTGTGGAGTCCAAAATTGAACAAGGCTATCCATTTCTAGAAATGATGGTACAAACTACCTTCCTGTGCTACCACAATGAATCCCAAGCTATGCGTCTCTCCTTGACAGGTTCAAAGACTTAAAAGAGAGATGCTCATTGGGCCATGTGCCCAAGGTTCCACTAACCCTGAACATATCAGGAACAGCTGGTCATCCAAAGGGAAATTAGGTTGCGTATGAAGGGTGGGAATGGATCTGAAATTGCATATAAACCACAAGTTCTCATTATAAAGTCCATTCCTTGGGTCTCTTGACATTCTTTGCAACTTTATTACTATCACATGTTCTTCCAAAAATACTTTCTACTTAGATGGTTCAATTCCACATCCAACCAAAAATGTACACACACATACGTATCCATACCCCCTTGGCCTCATATTGTGTGTGACCTCAAAAAAGTTCACCTTCCTGAGCCTCAGCTTCATCCTTTGTAAGCCAGAGAGAATAATATTTACTACCTCATAGGATCATGGTGGGGATTAAGTAAATTAATGAGTGTAAGGTGCTTTGCACTGTGTCTGGTACACAGCAGAATTAATATACAACACATAAAATGGTGGTGTTTGTGTTAGGGACGAATGGTTGTGAAATCAGCCTCTAAATACAAGAATTTAACTGCTGGATTGGATTTGGTTCATCTCTCAGGAAATTTCCAAAGGATTTTCCAAGGACTATTCAAGTATTCATTTCCTCTCTCTTTGGTAAATGAATAACTGAATCTTGCTCCAATTGCTACACTGAATTTGGAGAAATAACAAAATCCATCACCGGTCTTACGTATGGTAGAGTGGAGAAAACCGGGAAGGGATGTGGAAGTGGGCTCTGCTACTGATGTGCTGAGTAGCCTTGCACAGATTGAGGCCACAGTATCCTCAGCATAAAATGGAGGTTATAATCCTCTCCTCATGAGATTTTAGTGAGAATCCAATGAGATAATGCATTGAAAGGGCTTCACACAGTGCCTGGCAAGTGGCAGCTCTACCTATGATTCTGAGATTCCCAGGGCCAGATGCCAGGACATCTCATCAGGGGACAGTCTTACTTGTGGGAAGACAGTTGCCTAATTTTTAAAAAATGTCATGGGGGGGTGCTTCCACGGTGGCGCAGTGGTTGAGAGTCTGCCTGCCGATGTGGGGGACACGGGTTCGTGCCCCGGTCCGGGAAGATCCTACATGCCTCGGAGCGGCTGGGCCCGCGAGCCATGGCTGCTGAGCCTGCGCGTCCGGAGCCTGTGCTCTGCAACGGGAGAGGCCACAACAGTGAGAGGCCCGCGTACTGCAAAAAAAAAAAATCATGGGGTTCAGAATTTATTCATTCATTAAATACTTATTTGTTCCTACTATCAGGATAGGAAATACTTGGCACACGTGTGTACATTCACCCCTCTCCTACCCACAGTAGACATCATTAATCAGTCATGGAACTTCCTGCTGAACCTAAAAGCAGCCTCAGAATCCTCCTCAACACAGAGCCCAGGCAGCTGCTACCAATCAATATGAGCTGGCATTACAGACAAGGCTTATTTACCATCTGTGGTCCCTAATGTACAAGGAAGATTGACACTGGAGAAGACACAGGCTCTGCAGACAGAAGGCTTGGGTTTGAGTCTTGCCCGCTACACACCCTTATTAACATGAGTAGGTTCCAAGGTATTGTATCGGCCATGGAGTGTGCCACTCACATGTCCCTTCAACAGAAAGCCTGCTGCAGGAAGTTCGGTGAGCTGTGGATGACTCAGGATACAGCTTGTGGCTGAGGCCACATGCTTCCTGGACAGCCCCTGGTTGAGCACCCTGTGTACAAGGGTTTGCCCCTTCTGCCTGATATGGGACTCTTCTATAAACAGCCTCTGTGCCAGAGCTCCCCATTGGGCTGGCTGAGGCTTCCTCAGTGCTCTAGCACAGGTTGAAGTTCTCTCTACCCAATCCTCCTTTCCTCCCCCTTTCCTTTCACAGACGTCGAACCTGTGGCATGGTTTGAAGGCTCTTCCTTGACTCTCCCTGCTCCCTCTCCCCTTTATCCTCCTCACAAGCATCACCCCCAATGAATCTCTTGCACTTCTAACTCTGTCTCTGGCTTCTGTTTCTCAGAGGCTGCAACTAACACAGCACTGAGCTGCGTAAGTCTGGGCTGGAAAGGAGTGGTTTGATCCTCTTCTCTGATGGTGACAGTAGGGGGTGGCACAGAGATGATTGTGAGCGCTGGGGGCCAAGAGCGACTCAGAACAGGGAGGCTGAAGGGCACAGTAACATAACCCATGGCCTCCCCTGGATGAAATCGGCCTTACCCATCAAGGACTCTTGATTGTAAATGACAGAAGTTCAACTCAACCTAGCTTAAATAAAAAAGGGATTTAGGGTCTTAAAAGTGAGAACTGGTGCCAGAGCTCTGTCATCATTCTTCTGGTGGTTTTTTCCCTGTGGCCAAGGAAGAACGCCTCCAGGAACTCCAGGCTTACTCAGGTCCTAGTACAATGACAACAAGTTTTTTCCCCTACATCTATATACTAATTCTAGGGAAGATCCTGATTGGCTTTGCTTGGGTCACATGTCTATTCCTGAACCAATCACTATGGTCAGGGTAACAAGGATAAACTGATTGGCCAGAATAGATTTTGTGCCCACCCCTCAGGTGGGAACACATGGTGGTAACTCTACCAGGACTGCATGGAGTGGGGAGAACTTCTCGAAGAAACCAGAAGGAGGGAGATGGAAATGCAGGTTAAGCCAACAAAAGCTTTGATGATCATTGCCCACTTCATAAATAGTAGGAAGAAAAAAGACAGAAAAGACATGGCTTTCTCCCTCAGTGACCTTCTCTTCTTGCAGGGGAAAACATGATGTTTAAGTGAGCTCCCTGATACCAGGTCTTGGGTTGGGAGTGGAGGACGCCTGTGGACACACAGGTACTTTAGACACTGTCCCAACTTCTCCTAGGATGCCCACAATCTGGTAGCGGGGACAGAGAAGGAAATCCATGAGAACAGAACCTCTCAGGGCCCATGAAACTTAAAACTTAACTTGTTCAACTGTCCTAATTTACAGCAGGGAGATCCACCCAGAGAGGGGTGACTCACGCAGTGTCACACTGCCCAGCCAGAACTACTATCTTTCTTACTTGGTCAGCTCTTAAAACTGCTTCATGGTAGAGGAGCCCATGATATATATATGTAAGGGCCCTGAGTTCAAGTCCCTGGCTGCCCAGTACCTCCCTGGGGGATCATGGGGGTTTGCCTAAATTCTCTGAACCTCGGTTTTCTCGGCTGTACAATGGAACCAGTAACCTCTGCTTTGGCTCCCTCCCTTGCCTGTTGTGAGGCAATAGCCACAAGCACTTTTCATGTCCTGCATGGGATAGTGGTTCCTGAGATGCACTGATTGATCGCCCACTCTATTCCAGGGACAGCATGTGTACTGGGAGCTGGAGTAGCAGGGTGAACATAACAGAGGGTCCCTGCCCTCATGTAGCACACAGTGTGATAAGGGATCAAATCTTAATAATGAACACTTCATACAAATGGGGGTATGGTTGTTAAAGGGAAAAATAGAGTACATATCAAAGGAACCCAGTAGATTCTAGGGATCTGGGAGAGGTGCCCTGAAGGCTTAAGCTGAGATCTGACAAGAGAGGAAGCATTAACTAGTGAAAGAAGGCAGGGAAGAGCATTACAGTCAGAGGGAACAGCACATGCAGAAGTCCTGTGGCAGGAGAGCGGGTTGAAGGCACAAAAGAGACAGAGTGAGAGGGACAGGGACATGAGAAGGGGGAGAGGTGGGCAGGGTTCTGCAGATCACAGAGAGTTTGAATTGTCTCCTTAGAGCCCTGAAAAGCCATGGAGGGAATTAAGGAGGGAGTAATGTGATCAGCTTTTTTTAAAATCAAGATTCCTCTAGCTGCTGGGTAGAGAACACAGTAGAAGGAAGGCAGGGGCTGAAGGGAGACCCACCAGCAAGGGGGCTATGGAGGGCTGGAGAAGTGTCTAGCTCCAAGGGCAGTGGAAACCAGGAACCAAGGCCCCAGGGGAACTTGGGGCTGGAGACCCCAAGGCAGGGGGCACTGAGGGCTATCCTGCTTCCCTCAGTCCATCCATTAGCCCCCCATCCCCCCGTCTCTTTTCCTCCTAGTCCAGCCCTTGCTTGTTATTGTAGGATTGACTCCATGGATGACTCATCCAGGAGTTGGCTTTCTCGTTCCAGCCATGTCCCCATCCCTGGCCACTTGGAGCTCCTCAGGGCCTGCAGACCTCGCCCCTCACCATCTGGGGAGGCAGCCAAGAGCCCCCCAGCTGAGGGGAGGTCCAAGGAGGAAGGAGCTGGTCTCTGTCAGCCTCAGCCATGACCTACGCCTTCCTGCCTCTGTGGATTTATTCATCCTCTTCCCCTCACCAGGGGACCCCCTTTCTGCAAGTCCTGTTCATCCTCCCAGGAACACCTCCTCTGGGAAGCCCTGCCTGGTGGCCCCAGGCGATCTTCCCCGCTCTGCTCAGCAGCACCTGTCTTTTCATTCATCCCTCAGGAACTCACTTTCTGGTAAAGGAAGCAGGAAACTGCTGGAATGGAGTTGTGGACACAAATATGTTAGGAGCCTAGAGGAGGGAACCAGTAACACCCCCTAGAGGTGGGATCCAGGGAGTTTTCCCACAGGAGGGACACTGGCACCAGGGTTGTGAAGGAAGAATAGGAGTTCACTGTGGGGAGAAAGAAACAGGATGTGCAGGGGCTGATGGCAGGTAATATCTGTAATGTGTGAAAGGGACCCCGTGCATTCAAATGTTTGTGATGAATAAATGAATGTTTGGGAAGAACACTGAGAAAATTCAATGCGGCTGCAAACTGGTGGCATATGAGCCAAACCAGGCAAACAGAAGGTTTAAAAAAAACCAAAGCAAATCAGTTGTCAATGTCTAAAAATAAGGAGGCTTCACATAAACTTCTGAAGCTGGGCAGCAAACTCTCCCTTCGCTGAGGCACTTGGTAGTCAGCTCACCAGAGTCCCCACCTGGTTCACTTTACTTGTTCATGGTACTTCCTGGACCCTGCGGGCTTCTGAGTTTGCACCCCTGATCCAGATAATATGCTTTTTTTAAGGTTCTGGACCATGAGTTGCTCACAAGGCCAGGCACACAACAGGTGCTCAATTAATGTTTGTTAGCTAGGTGGATGGATAGCATGGTGATTCTAAAACATGCCCCGAATTTCTTTCTTTTTTAAAAATTATTTATTTATTTATTTATTTATTTATTTATTTATTTGGGGCTGCATTGGGTCTTCATTGCTGTGCCTGGGCTTTCTCTAGTTGTGGCAAGCGGGGACTACTCTTCGTTGTCGTGCGTGGGCTTCTCATTGCAGTGGCTTCTCTTGTCGCAGAGCATGGGCTCTAGGCGTGCGGGCTTCAGTAGCTTTGGCACGTGGGCTCAGTAGCTGCAGCTTGCGGACTCTAGGGCGCAGGCACAGTAGTTGTGCACGGCCTTAGTTGCTCTGCAGCATGTGGGGTCTTCCTGGACCAGGGCTCGAGCCCGTGTCCCCTGCATTGGCAGGCAGATTCTTAACCACTGAGCCACGAGGGAAGTCTCCACGAATTTCTTAACTCTTCCTTTCCCAAAGTGGAGCCCCCTTCATTGTGGGCTGGGTCTAGAGACTTACCTTGAAAGAATCAAATGTGGAGGAAGTGACGGTGTGTGACTTCTGAGACTAGGTCATAAAAGACATTGTGGCTTCCACCTTGCTGTCTCTTGGATCATTTGCTGTGGGGGAAGCCAGCCACCATGTTGTTGGGACACTCAAGAGGCTCTACAGAAACGCCCATGTGTCGAGGGACTGAGGACTTCTGTCAATAACCATGTTGCTCAACTTAGCAGCCATGCAAGCAAGCCATCTTGGAAGTGGACCTTCCAGCCCGACAAGCCTTTGGGTGTCTGCAGCCCCAGCTGACAACTTGATTGCAGCCTCATGAGAGACCCTGAGCTAGAACTACCCAGCTAAGCTGCTTCCAAACTCCTGATCCACAGAAATTGTGTAAAAAAATAAGTATTTATTTTTGTTTCAAATGCTGAGCTGGAGGTAATTTGTTGTGCATCTAACTAATATAGATGGATGGATGGATGAACGAATGAAGGGATAAATGGATGGATGAGAGGTTGGATGGATATAGCGTATGTAGGGAGGGAGGGAGATTCTATTCAGAAAGTGAGTAGAGGTCGGATCCGAACTAGAAAGCCAAAAAAAGTTTGTAATACAGGAGTGCCGTAGTCATCTCTAAGTTTTAGGCGTGTCACACAGGCAGCCAGCTAGGGGAGGATGGAGTGGAAGAGCCTTAAGTCTGAGAGGTAAGCAAGAGGCTGTGTCAGTCATCCTGGGGAGACTGGGTGCCCTGTGTCTCCAAATCCAACTTCCTCGAAAAGCAGTCCTACCCCAGTCTTTTGCACCCTGAGGTCCTGGCTTCGTCATTCCTCGGCCCCAGCTGGCCCTCTGAGCTGTGGAGGAGGTCAAGACTTCAGCATTTCTCAGAGGCCTAGTCATCCTCCACTCAGAGTCTTCTTTGTGTGGAGGAAGCAGTTTCTCCCTTGCCTGGTGGGGGGCTGAGGGTAGGGTCAGTGGCCTTCAGGAACCAGAGAGGGGGAGTGAGGGGCTGAGATCCTCTGTGGAGACCCCACTGGCCCTGGGCATGACGGGAGCCATGGCCACCAACCAAACATGGGGTTAGGTCAACCCTGAAATCCAGTCTACTGGGGTTGTTTGAAATGGCCCAGCACTTCTGGGGCAATGCATATATGAATGGGACTGACATATAGGAGAAGTTTCAATGCAAATCAGACTGCACTGAGATGCCATTTCTCATCCATCGAATTGGCAAAAGTTCAAAAGCTTGACAGCACGTGTTGATGAGCCTTTGAGCAAATAAACACTCTCATATATCATTGGTGGGAATTTGGTAATATCAGCAGAATGACATGCTGTACCCTCTGACCCAGGATTCTTACTTCTAGGACTTATTCTAAAGCTATAATTACACAAATATTTTAAAACTTACATACAAGATTATTCACTGAGGTATTATGTGTAATAGCAAAATGAGTTTTGGTACCATACAACGGCTGAATATGGCTGAATGTTATGCAACCATAAAAGCTGGGAGGAAGACCTCTATGAACCTGTATGGAGTGATTTAAAACATACATTGTTAAACCAAAAGATAAAATAAAAACAAGTGTAAAGGATTATGTATAGTATGCTACATTTCATGTAAGAAAAAAATTTTTAATTATATATTTTCACATGTATGTATTTATTTGATCATGCAAAAGAAACCCAGGAAGGATAAATCAGAAACTTATTATTGGGTTGGCCAAAAAGTTCATTTGGGTTTTTTGGAAAAACCCAAACAAACTTTTGGCCAACCCCAAACAGTTACTCATAAGGAGTTTGTGGCAACGCAGTAGAGAATAAAGAGATGGGAGTGAGACTTCTCTGAATATATTTTTATACAGTTTTGATTTTTTAACCATGTATACATTTTCAAAAATAAAATTAAATGAGAAGATGAAAACCTAGACCCTAAGCTTGAAAACAAAGAGAAAAAAATGAGCTTTATTGTATGTCAGATTCATAATATAGGGGCTTCCCTGGTGGCGCAGTGGTTGAGAGTCTGCCTGCCGATGCAGGGGACACGGGTTCGTGCCCTGGTCCGGGAAGATCCCACATGCCGCGGAGCGGCTGGGCCCATGAGCCATGGCCGCTGAGCCTGCGTGTCCGGAGCCTGTGCTCCACAACGGGAGAGGCCACAACAGTGAGAGGCCCGCGTACCGCAAAAAAAAAAAAAAAAAAAAAAAAGTATGGATTTGTGTGTACACAGAAGTTAGCCTATACATACTTATTTCTTTTCTCCATCAGCTGAGAGGGCTTAGAAACAACAACACCCCAGTAACAATGAGCCCACCTAGCATCCACAACTTGGTTTCTAATACCATTCTCCAATAAAAGAACCAGGGCTCCTTGGAAAAGTGGCTTATGCTAGGACTGGGATAGGAATACACAAGATGAGCCTGGATCATCTTGCAGTGCCAGAAAGTAAGGAAGTGCTAAAAAACAAACAAAACCCACAACGATGGCAGCATGTCAAAGGGACACAGGAACCAACTGAAAGAGCTTCTAATGACCAAAGCTGGGACAATTTGAGCAAGGAAATAAAGCATTATACTGATATAAATAAATGAGTGGATAAATAAGTGGGAGAAAATAGATAAATCTCCTTGCAGAAGAATTCCAAATAATTTATGTAGATACATCACCTTCAAGGAGATGGAGCATAATTTGTCACTCCTAAAGTATGGGCTGCACATAGTGACTTCCTTCCAAAGAGCACAGGATGGAAAGGAAAAAAAAGAGTAACTTTACATGGAGAAACCTGACAAACACTACCTCAGCCAGGTGATCAAGGTCAACAACAACAGTGATAAATCCTGTTGGTAGTAAATACTCTTCATATGTGGGCAAGGATAAGGTAATTGAGGTACAAACTGCCTTAGACAGCCTCGATTCTGTTCCCACCTACCTTGCAAAAATACCCAGACAGGGCAATAGTCTTCTCCAAGGACACACAGAGTGTCCATGGCAGATCAAGATTCAAACCCTCTACCCTGACCTCTAGCCCAGGAATCTACCCCCAAATTCCAGAGTGCTGGAAATGGGAGGCACACAACAGGCCTATTTACAATATTACCCAAGCTGCCACTATGGGGACACCCGTTTCACAGAAAAGGTAAGTGGGGCTCGAGGGGCTGGTAGAATTTCTCCCGCATCAGCTTGGAGTGTCAGAGCTGCAAAAAAATAGGATATGTGGCTTCCCAAGTTATGTATGCCCCCAACAGCCACAGCTTAGCCTGATTTACCTTCATCCCTGGAATTCTCAGCCCTAAAATGTCTCCTTCCACAGATCTCTAGCTCTTTCCCCCTCTTTTCTTACGAGATTGCCTTTTCCCCTTGTGGCCATACTTCAAGGCTCTAGGGCCACCCAAGGACACCCCAGGCCTCTTGCTGGGGTGAAAAGACCAGGGCAGTGTGAAAAAACTGGGCAGATGGTGCTATGGCAATGGCGACAGGCAGGGGGCCAGGGTCATACTGCGGCCTCTTCCCACCAGCCAGCCAAGAACTTAGCTCCTAATGAAAGGGCTAAATTGTCCCGTGCAGCTGTGCTTGTTTTTTTCCTCCTCTTTCAATCTGCAGCGCTGATAGGGGAGGGGGGAAGGTCGCTTTCTTCCTGCCTGTGTTCTACCCCCCACCCCCAGGGAATCCCCTAGGACTATTCTACAAGGGCTATCAAGTGCCACTTTCCCTTTCTGGTTTCTTGTCAAAGCAGAATCTCAGGTCTGCAGAGTGAGAAGGGGGTCTCAGAAGCCATGGTGTCCAGCTGTCGCCACATCAGAATGACCCATGGGGTATATTACATGCAGAAGTCCCTTTCTTCTCCAGAATCAGAACCTCCAGGGCTGGGACTGGAAACTGTATATTTTCATAAACACAGCTGGTTGATGAGACACCTGGTTTCACAGATTGAGAAAAACGGAGGTCCACAGAGAGCTGCTCACAGTCACAGAGTGATTTTTATGGCTAGACCCAAGCCAACTCATTCAGTCAGTCACAAAAGCATTCACTCAGTGCTGACTCTACCAGACTATATGTTAAGGATTTACCAGAAAGAAGGTTTGCTAACAAGATGCTCACAATAAGCAAACAAGCAACAAATGGGTCCTTCAAAAGCACAATGATAAGTGACCATTGAGATGTCCAAGACACTGCAGGAGCCCAGGAAAGGGTACCTAACCAGGCAAAGGAGCAGTAATCAGGGAAGGCTGCCTGGAGGAGGTGATAACCCAAGCAGACTCTTCAAGGAATCCTATGAAATATCTATGTAGTGGAGGAAAAGCCCTCCAGGAAGGTGGATCAGCATGAGTAAAGGCTTGGAGGTGATAAACAGCATGGTGTGTTTGGGCAGCCAAAAGCAGTTCAGTGTGGCTGAAGCCCAAAATCTGAGGGAGGAAGAAGTAGAATTCCACTCACTGATTCTATCTATTGAGTGCTTGCTGTATGCTGGACCTTTTTCAGGCACTGGGTTTGGGCACAGTGAACAAAGTGGACAAAATCTTTGCCCTCGTGGGACTTACATTCTAGTGGGAAGGAGAGAAAAACACAAACTGGTAAGCAAACAAGCAAATAACATGCATGAGGTGATAAGTGCTGAGGAGGAATATAAAGTAGGGTAAGAGGCTGGGGGTTCCTGTTTCATGAGGGGCAGACAGGAAGGCGTCCTGGAGAAAATGGCCATTAGTGGAGACTTAAAGGAAACAAGGCAGAGAGTCATAAAGTATCTGAGTGGAATGTATTCTAAGAAGAGGGGGTAGCAAGTGTAAATGTCCTGAGGCAGGAGTGAGATGGAGAAATGTTGGTGGGGGTCAATTCAAGGAGGAACTTATGCAACATGTTAAGAATTTTGATTTTCTTCGTTATGGAAAGTATAAGTCAGCAAAAGATTTAAGCAGAGGAGGGGACAAAGTCAAATGTAGACTTTAAAGTTCCTTCTGACTGTTATTTAGAGAATGGAGCAGATGGCAGCAGGAAGACCAGTGAGGAGGCTGCTATGGCTGTCCAGGTGGGAGGAGATGGTGGCCTGGACTGAGGGGGTTGATGAGGAAGAGAAAAGAAATGCTAAACTAACTCTCCAAGAAGCAAAATCCACAAGGCTGGATTGGTTGCTATTGTTGGGAGAGAAGGAGGTGTCCAGGATGGCATCAGGTTATAGGTGGGAGGCATGACCATCTCTTAGTTGGAGGCATACTTGGACCTGGACGAGCAGGACTGGGGAAAAAGATACATTTAATTTTTAACTCCTGAGCCTGGGGTTCCTGTGGGATGCCCCTCTGTCCAGAGGGAGGATGATCTAGGGCTCTAGAGGGATCTGAGACAGACAGGGGGGTTGGGGAGTTGGCAGCATAATGAGGGGCTGGGGAGGGGCTGGGAAGAGGCTGGACAGATTGGTCATTTGAGATGGTTCGTGAATGTTGAATGGGAAGGAAAGGGTGCCCAGAACAGAACCCCAGGAAACCCCAGCATTTAAGGGGTGTAATAGACACCCACAAGGGAATAAGAACCAGGGAGCTGGGACCCAAGGAAGTGAGGAGAGAGTTTTTTGGGTGAAGCCAGGGGATGCTTCAACGGGAGAAAGACAGGCTGTGTTAAGGGCGCTCAGAGACACATTCAATCAGGGACTAAAATATGCCCATGGGATCTTTGTCAGGCATTAAATAGAATGACACTGCTCTCAATGGGCTGATGTGGAGCTGTCTTCAAGACTGTATTCATTATCTACTGCTGCTAACAAATGACTGACAACTCAGCAGCTTAAAGCAACAGTGAACATTTATTGTGTCTCACAGTTGCTGTGGATCAGGAATTTGGGAAGGTTTAGCTGCCCTGTTCTGGCTCAGAGTCTCTCACATGGTTGCAGTCAAGATGGTGGCCAGGGCTACAGTTATCTGAAGGCTCGACTGGGGCTGACAGACCTGCTTCCAAGATGGCGCACGTACATGGCTGATGATTTGGTGCTGGCTACTGTCAGGAGGCCTCAGTTCCTCACCCAGCGGGCCTCTCCACAGGGCTGCTTGAGCAGCCTCACAACGTAGCGACTGGCTTCCTCCCCCAGCAAGTGATCCAAGAGAGCATGTGGAAGCCACAATATCTTATGACCTCACCTCAGAAGTCACACACTGTTATTTCCACAATATCCTATCATAGTCAGTCCTATTCAGTGTGGGAGGGGACTCTACATAAAGGCAGGGGTCACTGGGGGTCATCTTGGAGGCTGGCTTCACAAGGTGAAGACAGGAAGACCATCAAGTGCCCAGCAGCATGTTTGGTACACAATGATTTGTGGAAGTCTTTCAAAGGCCACCCATCTACATAAGCATGTGATGCTTATTTCATAGAACATCTCTGGGCAGATATGCTTTTCACTGTTTAATCCCTTTGTATCTTTTACATGTTTCCCCTATTCTAACAAATATATTTAAGCAATAATTATCAGGTGACTGGAAGAGGTGTCCACTGAGTTTGGAAAGGAGTTCTTTCATTCCTTCGAACAACAGACACTTGTACTCAGTTCCTACTGTGTGCCAGGCATTGCTCTTGGCAGCAGAAACAGTGAAGTGAGCAAAACAAAGCTCTTGCTGTTGTCAGCTGATTTGTTTGCTAGGGCCACCATAACAAAACACTACAGACTGCAGAGCTAAAAAAACAGAAATTTATTTTCTCACAGCTCTGGAAGCTAGACATCCAAAATCAAGGTGTCAGCAAGGTTGGTTCCTCCCAAGGCTCTGAGAGAAGAATCCATTCCAGGCCTCTCTCCCTGGTTTACGAACGGCCATCTTCATGTTCCAAAGCCTTCTCCCTGTGTATATGTGTGTCCAGATTTCCCCCTTTTTATAAGGCCACCCATCATATTGGATTAGGGCCCCCTCTCATGACTTTATTTTAATGTGATTACCTCTCTAAAGACTGTATGTCCAAATACGGCCACATTGCAAGGTACTGGGAGTTAGGACTCCGGTGTATGAATTTGGAGGGAACACTACTCAGCTCATAACCTCACCTTATGATCTAGTGAGAGAGACAGATGATAAGCCTATAAGCATATGAATCCTCAGGAGGTGAGGGGTGTAATGGAGAGAGAGACAACAGCACTGGGGGACGAGTAGGCCAAAGGAAAGGTGTGGCTCTTACCTGTGGGATGGAAGGTTCCAGGGGCTGAGTGGGGAGGGGTGGCCTGAGGGCAGCAAGTGGGAGTCTGGGCCAAGGAGACAAATGGGGCTTTATGGAGGTTTGGCTGAGGAGGGGCTGGAGGATGATAGCTGGAGAGAGGCCTGGGATCAAAGGGAAGTTTCATCTAATTTTACGAGGAAGAATTTCATGAGCTGAGAAGACTCAAAAAAATTCAGGAAAGGGGGGCAAGACCCCAGGTGGAGAGCTGGGCCTCTTCTGGGAGCTATGAGGAAGGGACGGAGGGAGTGAAGAGGCGGGGGTATCAGCATGAGTGTCAGGGTGGGTATGAGGAGAAGGCTGAGGGCTTGGCTGAGGGACACAGGAAGCTTCAGGGTGGGGGCTCCCCAGCCCTCTCTGCCCACAGGCCTCCCTCCCAATCCCCCACCAGCCCCGGCAGCCTCCGTCCCTCCCATTTCCTCCCCGTCTCCCCCAGGACTCTCCTATGACACGGCTGTGGGACACTCCCTCCCCACCGCTGTCCACTCCATCAATGGATGCTGTGTTCTCTCTGGCGTTCCCCCCACCATGTGTCCACCGTCACAGGGACCACACGGCCCGGGGTCAGTCAAGGCCACCTCCATCTGGCGGCAGGGAAGCTCTGCCTCCACATTATGACAATTCAGAAATTCTTAAGAAGCTGTGCGGGGCTTTCCTGGTGGTGCAGTGGTTGAGTATCTGCCTGCTGATGCAGGAGACACGGGTTCGAGCCCTGGTCTGGGAGGATCCCACATGCCGCGGAGCAACTAGGCCCGTGAACCACAATTACTGAGCCTGCGCGTCTGGAGACTGTGCCCCGCAACAAGAGAGGCTGCGATAGTGGGGGGCCCACGCACTGTGATGAAGAGTGGCCCCCACTTGCCACAACTAGGGAAAACCCTCGCACAGAAACGAAGACCCAACACAGCCAAAAATAAATAAATAATAATTAAAAATGAATATCTGCTTATAAAAAAAAGCTGTGTGGTGGTTTGTTTTTGGGTTTTTTTGTCTTCAATTTTCATGTGAAGCTGTGTTTTGTCTTTTCACATCCATTGGACTCTGCCCCACCTTTTGAAAACCCTCCAGTGATGCCCTGTTGCTCAGAGGACAGAATCCAAACACTTCAGAGTGGCCTCCAAGGAAGGCCTTGCGTGGTTTGGCTTCTTCAGTCCTTTTTTTTTTTTTTTTTTTTTTCCCACATCGCGCATGTGGGATCTTAATTCCACGACCAGGGATCAAACCCGCATCCCCTGAAATGGAAGTGCAGAGTCTTTTTTTAAAAAAAAATTTATTTTATTTATTTATTTTTGGCTGTGCTGGGTTTTCGTTGCTGCGCGCGGGCTTTCTCTAGTTGCGGCGAGCGAGGGCTACTCTTCGTTGCGGTGCGCGGGCTTCTCATTGCGGTGGCTTCTCTTGTTGTGGAGCAAGGGCTCTAGGTGGGCGGGCTTCAGTAGTTGTGGTGCGTGGGCTTCAGTAGTTGTGGTACGCAGGCTCTAGAGCGCAGGCTCAGTAGTTGTGGCTCACGGGCTTAGTTGCTCCGCAGCATGTGGGATCTTCCGGGACCAGGGCTCGAACCCGTGTCCCCTGCATTGGCAGGCGGATTCTTAACCACTGCGCCACCAGGGAAGTCCCTAAAGTGCAGAGTCTTAACCACTGCACCACCAGGAAAGTCCCTCTCTAGTACTTTTTAAAAACTTTTTCATTTTGAAGTAATTTCAGGTTTGCAGAAGACTTGCAAAGACAATATAAAGAATTCCAACATACCCTTTGCCTAGGTTCCCCTAATGTTGCCATCCTACCTCACTACAGTACATTTATCAAAGCTAAGAAATTAATGTTGGTGCAATGTTGCGTTACTTTTATAATAAATAAAGACGCTTATGGATTTTTTCATTTTTATTGTGGAATATATCACAAATACAAAGGCATATATGTGCAGTTTGAAGAATAATGATAATGCCCTTGAACCCACCAGTCCATTTAAGAAATAGAACCTTACTGTTACCTTGAAGATCTCTGTATGCTCCTCCCCGATCAAGTCCCCTCGTCTCAATGATTGTACCCACAGATTTTAATTTATGGAGGTGACTGAGTGATGACTCAGAGAGGCTAATGTCACTGAAAAAAGAATTGATTACTTACACTTTCCAAGGGAAGGGGGTTGCCCCAGGCCACTCAGGGTCACATGAGAAAGACACCTGGGTGATTAGGAGTCAGAAGCAAGGATGTAGGGAGCTTAAGGTCCTTTACTGGGGTTTCCATGGCTGTAGGGGTGGTCTCTAATTGCCTGGTTAGCTGGATGATTTAGGGCAGGGAAGTATTGGTTTGGTGTGTGAGAGTTAAAGTGGGTAGTAGTGGGTATGGACTCTGGATTCGTTGGTTTACATGTAAAAAGCACACTCCCCGAGAAACCCTTTGCTATCTCTAAGAATTGGCTACCCTGCAGTGCCATCTCTCTTGGGCCAGCAAGATTTTCCAAATGTCAAAACACCATAAGATAACAGAAAATAAAAAGACCATCAGTTCCCTGGTGGTCTAGTGGTTAGGATTCTGGGCTTTCACTGCTGTGGCCCAGTTTCAATTCCCTGGTCGGGAACTGAGACCCCACAAGCCACTAGCTGTGCCGCGTGGCCAAAACAAAACGATTAATATGTCCCCCTCCCTCCATGCTCCCGCTGCCTCATCTCAGGAAACCCATTCCCTTGTTTTTCGCTATAGTTTTACTCTTTATATATAATTTCCTAAACAAAATATTCTTTTGCTTTGTCAGTTTTCAAACTTTATATAAATGGAGTCATACTGAATACATTCCTCTGTGAGTTGCTTCCTCCCAATCCTCCCAAAACTTCTGCTTTTAAGATTCATCCATGTGAACACAAGCAGCAGACAGTTTCATTTGCCTTCACTGCTGTATAGTACTTCATTGTCTGCACATTACAATGTATATTGTACAATGCAAATTACAATGTATGTATGTTCTATTGTGGATGGATACTTGCATCTTCTCCAGGTTTTCGCTGTTGTTGTTTTTCTGTTGTGAACAACGTTTCTCTGAGTATTCCTGCAGATATTGCTGATATACAGACGTGCTTCTTTTGGGTAAACCTAGCAGTGGAAGGGCACGTACAAATACGTTCACATCAAAGCACAGCATCTTCAGCATTACTGAGGATAACGGAAAACTGTTTTTCAAAGTTTACATGCCTGCCAGCTCCCTTTCAGACCCTCATCATCTCTTGGTGACATCATCTCTGACTTTCAAAATTTTGCCAATCTAGTGGGTATGTAAGGATATCTGATTGGGTCTTAATCTCTACTTCTTTGATTGATAATCAGGTGTCAGTCCTGACTGTTGGCTTTTCTTTTTGTAATGGAGGTGCCTGACTTAAGCTTTGATTGCCCGGGCATCCACTTCCAAGAGGGCTATCTCAAATAAATACATGGCTGGCCACAGGACTAGGTAAAGAGCCTGGCCACCTGCCCCAACTGAGGCTCTTTTGTTTTAGAGATCTTGGTTGATTTCAGTAATTGAGCTTTTGGGCTACTTGTTTTTGGTTGTTTCCTCTTCCTGTGCTTCAAATTCCCACTCTTATGCTTCAAATTTTCCAATAAAGAGAGAGCCTGAGAAACCCTAGGTCCCCACCCTTGACCCCAATTAAAGCAGGACCCCATGCCCTCACCCTCTCTCTCTGCTCGAACCTTGCTGTGTGGCCCCAGGTGTGCTGTGTAATTTCTGGTTCCTGTAAGTAATAAAGCTTTATTTTTTCATGCTGAAGGGCATCTTGCAATCCTATGAACCACAAGGGCCGGTCCATGCCAAGCATTGTTTACTGATGGGCTGAGACCAGCACACAACAATTAGTAAAGTTGGCTGGATTCTATGATTGCCCTTGCAATGAATCAAGGGGAATGCCCCTTTTACCTGCAACCTTCTTACTAACCACCTAACTCAGGTGGGGACTCCCATCTGGGAAAGAGCACCGCTTGCTGGGCTTGTTGCACTGCTGTGTGCTTTTGCATATTGCCTTTGTGGTGTGTTGCCTGCAGTATCCAACCCAAAAGGTAATGGCCACCATAATAATCCAAAGATCTCCCCAGAGCAGCGTGATCAAGGACATATGGTTTAAAGAGACAATTAGACAATTACTTATAAAGGCTTTAATTGACTATAAATGTGCATAAGGGTCCTCCACGTGTCAAGACTAAGGGGAGCTAAGGAGAGTGGATTGGATCACAAGGCTATTGTCACTGCCCAGGGAGAGGTTCTGGGGTAAAGGCACCAAGAAAAAGTAAGGAGGACAAAGAGGGTGGGAGACCTCAGCCTGCAACCGCTGAGTCAGTGGGTTGTGCCTGGACTACGTGTCCTACCCCAGGAGTCAAATAGCCTTACAACCGGAAACCAATGGTAACACCAGAGGGAAAATACGACAGAGGCCTATGGTCTCTGTGTCACCACTTCACTCACAACTGTTGCTCTTCGTTGCTCTTCAGTTTACTATGGATTCAATCCCTGGTGTGATGTTGCTGGCAAAAGCCAATCCCTAAGAGGTCTCTTGGGATACCCTAGGGGTGGAAAAAAAGAAGTGAAAGAGGGCTCACAGTGATGTCATCCAAAATTTGCCAGGAACAACACAAAAGATTAAGGTAACAGGAGAAATCAAGAGGTAGAAACTGAGATCAGAAACTGTACCTTAATCAAAATTCAAACCTTTCTTAAAGATTTTATGCAACAGGAAGGAGAGAGAGGAACTAATTGGCTATTTCAAGCCTTTCTAAAAATTTTACACAGCAGGAGACCTTCAAACCTTTCTAAAAATTTTACGCAGCAAAATTTTATGCAGTAGAGAG
This sequence comes from Mesoplodon bidens, assembly GCF_964165515.1. NCBI lineage: Eukaryota > Metazoa > Chordata > Mammalia > Artiodactyla > Ziphiidae > Mesoplodon > Mesoplodon bidens. The sequence continues at coordinate 21,609,383 of NC_138171.1, read as the reverse complement.
AGGAACTAATTGGCTATTGTAGGTTTTTGTTTATTTGTCCAAAACGGGCTCCGGATTTTTTTTTTTTTTTTTTTTTTTTTTTTGCAGTACGCAGGCCTCTCACTGTTGTGGCCTCTCCCGTTGCGGAGCACAGGCTCCAGACGCGCAGGCTCAGCGGCCATGGCTCACGGGCCCAGCCACTCCGCGGCATGTGGGATCTTCCCGGACCGGGGCACGAACCCGTATCCCCTGCATCGGCAGGCGGACTCCCAACCACTGCGCCACCAGGGAAGCCCCAGGCTCCGGATTATTATTCATGGCCGCCAAAATGCATCAACTGGTTTGTATCTCTGAGGACCCTAAATTCCATAATTTTCTTAAAGATCCATCCAGGCTACATGCTCACTGTCTTCAAGATACCACAGATCCTAAGTCCCCTCGGCTTTCCCTTGAATGGGGCAAAACTAAAATACACACCTCACTAGGAGTCCCTGCCACCAAGGGAAAAGCTGGCAGGGTTATTGAGGCCTCCAGTGAGGATCACTGCTAAGGCTCACAGTGAATGAAAAACATTAAGGTGAGACCTATCTCCTGGTGCACAAAGTTGACCTGGTCCAATGGGTTTATCATTTCCATGAACACTGTGACGCAAAAGACCCCCTCTTCAACTCCCAACCCTGAAGAGGCCCTATTTGACCTTAAATCCAAGGAATTATTTTTACAGGGGCCTTCCCTAATTGCAGGACAATGCTACTACATTTTATTGGGACTGTCAAAACCATCCAAAGGACACTAAAACTTCTAGAAGAAAACTTACATTCTTTCTCTGTCTCTTGAAGATATAAATCTCCCCATGTCTTTGAAATTTAAAACCCCAGGAGGTAATTTAAGATTATAAGTGGATCCACACAATTCAAACCCGTGTTGTTCAAGGGTCAACTGTACTTTTTTTTCTCACTACCTGATCCCTCCAGAATTTAGAAACTCTCATTGAGTATTCTTACATTCATAGCAGTATAATTATTTGCATAACTTCAATAAGAATCTGTTCTCCTTGTGACAGGATAAAATTTGAATCATTGGTTATATTACCAAGGCTTTGGCTGGAACATCGTATTTGAGAATGTGCATAAAAATACACACGACCAGGTTTAAGGAGCTAAGGCTGACTATATTGAGCCAGTAAAGCCCGATACCAAGTCTCCCTAAAATTGAGTGCCCTTACTGAGTGTATGATTAATCTCTCTATCCAAAACTTTATTCCCCCCCTTGTCTCCTTTGACCTCAATCCCTTTCTCGTCCCCTCTGACTTCAATCCGGTGCTAACCAAACACTAATCAACAAGAGTCAGAAGACTAAGATTGCTGTGGTCAATAATATCGTTAATGTATTAAAATTGCCATTATAGTATCATCATTAATATACAAATTCAGTTTGTTTCTCCAGGGCAAGATGAAACGAACAGACCCCCAAGCCATGGACCACCTGACCTGAGAATTGTAAAACAAAGACATCCTGACTTCCAAAACTATGATTTAGAAATGTCACAGAAATGTCCCAACGTGATGTTTAGTCCCAGTTTCTTTGTTCTTCCCCTTTAATACATCCCTAACTCAAAGACCAAGTTGGAGTGGATCTGAGACTTGTCTCCCACTCCCTTGCTTGGTGCCTGACAAATAAACCCTTATTTTGTTGCAAACACTCACTGTTAGAGTTTGGTTTTCTGCACCAGGGGCACATGAGCCCTTGCCCAGTAACAGCCCCTTGGAAAAATCAGCCTGGCACCTTTCTTATAGGGTTTCTGGCAGCCTTACCAAGTGGTTAAGAAAGGTCACTCCCTGGCAGGCCCAGGAACCTCAGGATATTTGGGAGACCTCGAGAAGAGAGGAATTCATCTAAATCTATAGGTATTGCAGGCAAAGTCTGATGGTAAATGTTTGGCTTGTCTTCCTAGCCTTTAAAAGTGCAATCTGAGATTCCTTATGAAAAGTTCCAGCAAATCAGACATAAAAGAGTCTGTATGGTCAATCATTATTCTTGCTGCACTTATGTGAATAATAAGGCCAAGTTTAATGAGACTAGATTTCTTTTGTGAACAAATTAGTCTTACTTTGATTGTCTCTGATAGAAAAAGGGGTGACCGTAGGAAAAAAAAATTATGTTTCAGTAGAAACTGTATACACACTTGTGGATACTAGATTCTAGTTCTGTTAGTGGTCTTTGTGGTTTTTAGATTCTAGTTCTGTTAGTGGTCTTTGTGGTTTTGTTTTCAACCTGTAAACTGGCATGGACACTGAACCCTTTTCATTTCCTCTGATATCTGGCTCCAACTCTCCAAACTAATGTTTCCAATTTTTCTCCTGCTTTCTGACTTGGAACCACTGAGAACTAAAACTGCCCTTTCCCAAAGTCGCAAAAGCTAAAGTGGAACAACTTGAAATAAACTTCAGAGAAATCAGCACACTAGCTCATATATGGAGGATCTTCATGCCTGTTGCTATGTGGGCCCCTCAGAAAGATCACCAGAACCAGGAAAGTCTGTGAGATCACCACTGCCTGCCCTCACTCCACCTGAAGATGCTTCAAGCTCAGCATCTAGAAATCTTCTCAACTGGTTGCCTTCAAAACTCAGAATCCTTTGTTTCCATAGAAATGCCTCTTATGCAAGTACTTGCACCATGTTGGCCTAACTTGGAGAACTCACCTGCATCACAGCCAACTGAAGACACAACCCTTTAACTGAAGCAACCTATTGTCAGGACTAAGAGGCTGATTCAATTAGATATGGTGCAATCTACCAAATCAGGACAGGTTCAAACCTACTTATACCAAATGGCCCAAGATGTTAAAATATTTCATAATACTACTCAAATCTTTGAACAGATTGCTAGGGCTCCCAGATCACTGACTTAGTTCCATCGTGAGGCCTTTCAAGTTTAAGACAATGGCCACGAACTGGATTTCAGACTATTGGCTGTATAATTATGGTAGAATTTGCTAATATAATCTTATTTAGGTGTGTAATTTCTGGGTTGAAACATGCCCTACCCCTGACTTTTAGCATCCAGCTATCCAGGCAGTTAGTCGACTCATTGTTGACTCTGTTGCCTCCCCATCACACGGTAGATTGTAGTGTAAGCCTTGACGGCTGGCTTTTCTTTTTGTAATGGATGTGCCTGACTTAAGCTGTGATTGCCCAAGCATCTACTTCAAAGAGGGCTATCTTTTTTTTTTTTTTTTTTTTTTTTTTTTGCGATACGCGGGCCTCTCACTGCCGTGGCCTCTCCCGTTGCGGAGCACAGGCTCCAGACACGCAGGCTCAGCGGCCATGGCTCACGGGCCCAGCCGCTCCGCGGCATGTGGGATCTTCCCGGACCGGGGCACGAACCCGTGTCCCCTGCATCGGCAGGCGGACTCCCAACCACTGCGCCACCAGGGAAACCCCAAAGAGGGCTATCTTGAATAAACAACTAGGTGAAGAGCAAGGCCCGCATCCCCACTGAAGCTCCTTTGTTTTAGACATCCTGGTTCATTTCAATAATTGACCATATGGACCACTTGTTTTTTCTCTTCCTGCACTTTACATTCCTGCTCTTATGTTTTAAATTCACCAATAGAGAGAGAGCCCAGGAAACCTGAAGACCCCACCCTCTACCCCAATAAAAGCAGAACCTCAGGCCCTCACATGTGTTCTCTCTCCTGCTGCTTGCAGCCTTGCTGTGTGGCCCCAGGTGTGCTGTGTACCTTCAGATCCTGTCAGTAATAAAGCTTTATTTTCTCAAAGTTTCCTGATGGTTACTTCTGAAGGACATCTTGTAATCATAATAAGAACCACAAAGGCGGGTCCAACCACATTGCTTGTTGATAGACTGAGATGAGCACAAAACAGGTGGAGTGTCTTTTCTCATGTTTATGGATCATTTCTGCTTCTTTTTTGAAATTTCTGTTCATAATTTTGCTCATTTTCTTTTGTGTTATTTATTAGTCTTTTATTGATTCATAGGTGTTTTTATGTATTATAGTTGCTACTCTTTGGTTAGTTATGTGTGTTGCAAACATAGCAGATTGTGACTTGTCTTTTCATTCTCTTAATGGGGTCTTTTGATGAACGGAAGTTCTCAATTTTCATGTAGTCAAACATCATATATTTCCTTTACAGTTTAAACCTTTTGTATCTTGTTTTTAAAAGCTTTGGTTAAAGGATCTTTCCATAAAAATGCTCTCCTACATTTTGTTCTAAAGTTGTAAGATTTACCACTTACATTTAAATTCTTAATTCATCTGGAATGGGTTTTTAATATATGGCATGAGGTAGGGAATCATTTTCATTTTCTTCCTTATGAATAGCCAATTATTCTGGCACTTTATTGGAAAGACCAATATTTCCTTCTGCATTTGCAATGCAAGTTGTGTTGTATACCAACTTTTCATATATGCATGAAGAAAAAAAAGTGTTAAGGAAAAAGTAGAATGAAATAAAGTGGCATGCAAGTCTTCATCCCAGCAAGTCCACGTCTAGGAATTTATCCTAAAGGAATAATTATAAATGCAAAAGAACACTTAGCTCAAGGATGTTGTTCATAAGACCTAAAAAAAAAAAAAAAAAGGAAACTATCTACTTGCATATCCAACAAGAGGGGATTGTTTAAATATATTACGGTACCTCCATGCATTGGAACACAGTATAGTAATCTAAAAAGATGTGGCAGGTTTTAATGTGGTGACATACGTTGACTGAAAAAAAATGCACCACCTAAAAGTTGAGAATTATGTTTTATCTGGCAGACTTGCTGAGGACTTAAGCCCGGGAGGCAGCCTCTCAGATAGCTCTGAGGGACTGCTCTGAAGAGGTAAGGGAGAAGCCAGGATATATAGGAGATTTTGCAACAAAAACCAGGTAGTCAGAACATCAAAAGATTACTGTTAATTAAAGAAAAAACAAACATCTCAACTTAATGAATTTAGTGCTTTTGTATGTATGGGAAGATGCAAGAGTCTGGGTTCATTGAAATCATTCCTTTGGTATGCACCTTAACTATCTAGGGCCAGTATCCTGTTTTCCTCCATCCTGAAGCCCCTCAGGGTACACAGCTGGGGGTGCTGCAGTGGCTGATGGCTTGCTGGCCACAACCTCCTTTGTCCACTGATACGGCAGGTGACATTTTTCGTTCCCACACGGAAAGAAATACTGAGAAAAGCAGACTGTAGAACCACATCTATAGTATAATTCTCTTTATATAATCTGTTCATAGATACATTTCAAAGAAGGGGAAGAATTTGTTAAAATACCAGCAGTTTATGTGTATTGTTCGAGTTTTTCACAGTGCTATCAGACAAACATAAATAACACACAATTAGTTTTTCCTATGTTAAAAAATAATGTTGCCTATGTTAGTAGGACCCAGATATCCTACTCCTAGGTTCTTATCCAAGAGAAATAAAAAATTAAACACAAAAGCCTGTATGTGAATGTTTATAGCAGATCCACTCATAATCACCAAAAACTACAAACAGATTCCCTCATCTGGTGAATGGACAAACTGTAATACATCCATACAATGGAACATTACTCAGAAATTAAAAAAGAAAACAAAACGCTGCTATGAGATGGATATACGTCCATGCTCCGTCCTGTAAAAGAAGCGAGGCTCAAAAGGCTATACGCTCCATTTATGACATTTGGGAAAAGGCAAATGTATAGAAAAAGAAAATATCAGGGGTTGCCAGGGTAGGGCTGGTGGGAGGGGCTGACTGCAAAAAGGTACAAAGAAACTTTTGGGGGTGAAGGAACTGTTCTGTATGTTGATTATGTGGTGATTAGACAACTATGGGTTTGTCAAAACTCAGACATAAACACTAAAAAGGGTGACTTACTGTATGCACATTACACCTCAATTAAAAAAATTCTAAGTATAAAAGGTGATGCGTATAATGTGACGCGTATAATACCTTTATAAATTAAAACAAGCCAACCACGTGAAAGCTAGAAAAAAATACGCTGTGTAAGAGCATTTAATGATATGGAAAAACATTCCCAACATTGTCAAATGCATATCCATGGCACACAACTAAGTAATAGACTTCCATCTGCTTGTGTGTATATGTGTGTATACACAAATGTGTATACACACAAATGCACACATACACGCACACACTGGTAGGAAGACACACTGCTGGCTCAACACCAGAAATGGTGTCCACGTCTCTCCGAGTGGAGGGGTCACAGCTGATCATTATTCTCTTTTGCCCCTCTTTTTTTTTTTTTTTTTTTGCGGTATGCAGGCCTCGCCGCCGCGGCCTCTCCCGTTGCGGAGCAACAGGCTCCGGACGCGCAGGCTCAGAAGCCATGGCTCACAGCCCCAGCCGCTCCGTGGCATGTGGGATCTTCCCGGGCTGGGGCACGAACCTGTGTCCCCTGCATCGGCAGGCGGACTCTAAACCACTGCGCCACCAGGGAAGCCCTGCCCCTCTTTTTGCTGATTTTCCCACGCTGACCACATTTTGTCCTGGCTCCTTGGAACCGCTGGAGTCCAGGAGGATGGGAGGATGCAGCCATTCCACAGCTGGGAAAACAGCAGCCCTCACATGAACCCTGAGCCCCGTCCTGTCAATGTTTATTTTTCCTCCCTGAGCAGACAAGGCAGGAGGCTGGGACAGGGGGGCAGAACTTCAGACGCAGAAGCCCCCTTCAGTTGCCACAAGGCAGCCTGGCCGTCTCCCAGGCAGGGGCCCTACACCCTGGGCTCTAGTACATGAGGATAAGGTCAAGAGGGCAGGCTCTGGCGCCCCCTGGATCGACTCACAATTAATCACTTATCAACTGTGTGTCCCTGGGCCAGGAACTCAACTTCGCTGTCCTCCTCTGTAGCATGAGGATAAAGATGGTGCCTCCTTCATCAGGATGTCGTATGTGTATATGAGCACGCACACATGTGCAAAGGGTTTTGAACGATGCCTGGCACCATTTAAGTGCTCGGCAAATGATTAGGAGGATTGCTGTGAAAATCCCGCTGATAGATGTATGAGCCTACTGGTCCCATCTCAGGGCATGCGGTGCTCACAGGGTCACTGTCCTGATATCCCCAAATAATTTTTAAACAACTCATTGTGATTTAGAGCACCCAGAAAGGAATAGGCACAATCTCCTGAGATACTTCTTAATATTTCCCTCTCCTCAGTGGTTCACATCCCTCACCACCATCACTATCATCTCTTTGGAGGTCTCCCTTCTCCAAACTCCCTTAATTCAGTCAACAGGCACCTACTGTGTGCCAGAAGCCAGTCTAGGTACTTAGGAGCAAAACAGATAAGAATCCTTTTATCCATATGTAGATTACAGAGCCATCCCCCAGAGCTAGCCCTGGAGCCTGGTCTTTTCCCTCTTTCTTCCCCCACCCCTGCTTCATCATTTTGCCACTCAGAGCACCCAGATCCCTGCAGCCCCCTCTACAGAGGGCGGAGGACAGGAAGAAGCTGAGCCAGCCTCTCTTTAGCAGGCAGGGCTCAAGCAGAGCCTGGGCACCTCCAGTCATCAACAGCCATGTCCATTACAGACCGAGATTTCCAGCTCTGGCCGGGCACACAGGAAAGGCTTAGCCATGGTGGCCTCATTTTACAGCGGTCATCTCAACCCCAGTTGGACTGGCAGCAACTTCCAGGACAGAGCCCACTGTTGTTCAGTCCTCGGAGAAGGTACACCACAGGGCAAGGCGCGCAGTAGGCTCTTGGTGGCCAACGGGGCCCCGTAGGGCACCCCATGGACAGATCTCTTTCAGAGGCCATGGATGGCCCACGTCAGAATCCACTGATACGCTGGGGAGGTGTGTGGGGCAGGGGGTGGGACTCACCAGCCCAGCCAGGGTTTTCCGTGCACTTACAGAAATCACAGCGCCCCACGCTGGCAGAGCATTCTGCCCCTTTTGAAGACCCCACCTGGCCAGTCTGCCACACGTTTAGTCCTCAAGATGCACCTGTGAGCTCCAGGGGACAGACAGTGGGTACGGTGGGAGGAGGCCAGGGTTTGGACTTGTCCTCAGCTCCACCCTTAGTAGTGCTGAAGCCTTGACAACCTTCCTGACCCTCAGTGTCTTCTTCTATAAAAAAAATACAAATGTTAACCCCTTCCTGGGTGGAGAGGATTCAATGAAAGGTGGTACACAGAAGCATTTTGTTAATGTTTGTCTGCCTTTTTCTCTCAGAAAAATCCTCCACCTTCAGACTATCAGACACCCGGGAACAGAACCCAGTACACTGCTTCTCATGGATCTTGTCACTGCGGTCACTGCAGATCTACACATGCAAGTTTGTGTACACCACACACACACACACACACACACACACGAGGCAATTATGGATATTCTAACCAGGGATCCTAACTGCAAGCAACAGAAGGCAACTGTGGCCCATTTGAGCAGGAAAAGAAATGTATGGAAAGGATAAAAATTTGCTTCACAGAATCACAGGAATCTCCAGGCCTTTACTCTGAAGGCAGAGTGAACTTCATTAAAATGAATTGAGAGGCACACATAACATTGTGTCTTTCGCAGAGTTAGTGCTCCATAAATGTTATCTAAGATAAGAATAATCTTATGTTACGCCTCTGCTCAAAATCGTTTAATGGCTCCTACTGTCACCAAGGTAGTCCTGGCCTCAGGCTGTGGTGCAGGTGGGGATGGAGGATCTGAATTCTTTCAAAGGATCTGTGAACCCAGATAGTCAGGAAGCGTTGTCTGGAAGCCAGCTCACATCCCCAAGGAGGGTAAGAAACGCTCTCAACCCCACCTGCTTCCCTGCTCTCGCCATCTTTCCCCCTCCGCTAGGAATTTGGAATTGCTACTCCAATTGGCTGGATTCCAGGACGCTGATGGGTTCTTGTTTGCTGGTGGGCAGGAGTCTCTGGGGCTAAAGGGCCACACACTCAAGTGCCCTTTCTCTGTTCTTTTGCTCTGTGCCTTGTGACCAGTAAGCCAAACCCAAGCTCACTCTGGCTTTCTCCCCCACCTCTCTTTCCACGCAAGCCAGCCATTGTTGGGATTTCTCCACCACGCGGTCAGTCAAAGGCTGGGAGGGGACGGGATGAGCCATGGGAAGAGACCCGTCCCCCTGGCATCTGTGCTCCTGACCAGGCTAAGCCACTGGCCACTGGTCCCGCTGACAATGAATCAGTACTTTGTTTCTGAGCTTGACAGTCTCTGAATTCAGCTCCCCAGGTGTAGTGGGGGCCAGGCGGCGGGTAACTGGCAGCACAAGTTTTGGGCGTTTAGAGGTCCCTTTGCCAAACTATCAACTATCATCTGAACGTGCCCCTGGCTCCTCATCTCAAATGTCTAAACCCTGAGCTCGAAAAATGCAAATTCATTTAAAAGAGTGGCTAAATTTGCAGTGGCTTTTCCTCAACCTCCTGGTTGCAAACGTTAACTATTATCACGGAGGACCTTCATACTTGAAAAACTTGGGAGTCAGTGGGCTTTGAGAACAATACCACAACATGCCTTTGCTTAGCTGTTCCCTCCACCTGGCCTCCCCCCACACAGTCCATGGAAAATGCTCAGGGGGCTAAGGGGATGTGTTTCTCAGGGAGTCCTGACATTGCAGAGTCAACTCCATCATGCAACCCAACAGGAAGCACTCCCTCCCCTCTTTTGGAGGCCCTCAACACCCATGTGCCATTCCTCAGTTGTGTGGCCTCGGGCAAGCTACTTAACTTCTCTGAGCCTCAATTTTCTCACCTGTGAAATGGAGCCAGTGATACCTACTTTCAGGGATGGGTGAGGATTATTATTATTATTATTATTATTTTTAATTTTTTAATTAGTTTCTGCTTTATAACAAAGTGAATCAGTCATACATATACATCTGTTCCCACATCCCTTCCCTCATGCATCTCCCTCCCTCCCACCCTCCCCATCCCACCCCTCCAGGCGGTCACAAAGCACCGAGCTGATCTCCCTGTGCTCTGTGGCTGCTTCCCACTATCTATCTACCTTACGTTTGGCAGTGTATATATGTCCATGCCTCTCTTTCGCTTTGTCACAGCTTACCCTTCCCCCTCCCCATATCCTCAAGTCCATTCTCAAGTAGGTCTGTGTCTTTATTCCCGTTTTGCCCCGAGGTCCTTCATGACTTTTTTTTTTTTTTTTTTTTTTTATTTATTTTTTAAATTCCGTATATATGTGTTAGCATACGGTATTTGTCTTTCTCTTTCTGACTTACTTCACTCTGTATGACAGACTCTAGGTCTATCCACCTCATTACAAATAGCTCAGTTTCGTTTCTTTTTATGGCTGAGTAATATTCCATTGTATATATGTGCCACATCTTCTTTATCCATTCATCCGATGATGGACACTTAGGTTGTTTCCAGCTCCGGGCTATTGTGAATAGAGCTGCAATGAACATTTTGGTACATGTCTCTTTTGGAATTATGGTTTTCTCAGGGTATATGCCTAGTAGTGGGATTGCTGGGTCATATGGTAGTTCTATTTGTAGTTTTTTAAGGAACCTCCATACTGTTCTCCATAGTGGCTGTACCAATTCACATTCCCACCAGCAGTGCAAGAGGGTGAGGATTATTAAAAGGGAATGTTAGCCAAGGGTTTGGCTTGGTTGCCAGTGTGGTTTAAACCCTCCAAAGAGGGGGCTGCTCTTATGGATGAGGACCCTGGGCCCAGAGAGGAGCAAAGACTTGTCCAAGTTCACATAGCCATGTAGAGGCAAGCCAGGGCTCAAAGCCAGGCCTTTCCTCACTGGCCTTCCGTGGTCCCAGCCCGCCTGTGTCTCCATCTTTGTGCTCTTACCACTATTGCGCAGGGCCAGGCTGGCAGTGGTTTGCCCTTTACCAGCCACAGACCCCCAGGGCTGGCTGAGCACACACCTATTTCCTAATGTGCCTGAGGGGAAATGGTTCTGGATGCTCCTTGGACATTTGGCAACTGTGTGTTTCTTTACTTCCTGTGATCCACCGTGGGGCTGGAGGAGGCCCAGCCTGCTAGAGCCAACACTCTCAGCTTCCAGAGAGAGCGGAGAAGCAAGAGTGACACTCTCTCTCCCCTCTGCCCCCTGGGAGAACAACATTGCTTTCTGCTTCCCTTTCCCTCAGCCTTCAGCTCTCCCCAGAAACTGTCCTTCCTGCAAAGCTAATGCCTTCAGACTCAGAAGTGGCCCTCATTCTCTCAACCCCAAGGCTGCCATCCCAGGGCCAAGGTCAATTCTCACCTCCTCCCGGAAGCCTCTGGGGATTGTCAGGCTGAGCTTGTCCTTCTCAGTCTACATACATTTATTGTCTGGAATTTATGCTCTGGGTTCTGACCCTTCTTTCATGTATTCATTGGTATTTTTTTTAATGTTTAATTTTTATAAAATTTTAAAGGTTACTTTCCATTTACAATTATTATAAAATATTGGCTATATTCCCTGTGCTGTACAGTACATCCTTGAGCCTACATTACACCCAATAGTTTGTACCTCCCACTGCCCCACCCCTATGTTGTCTCTCCACCCCCCACTGGTAACCACTAGTTTGTTCTCACGAGTCTGCTTCTTTTATATTATATTCACTAGTTTGCTGTATTCATTGTGATCTACCCCAGGACTGCACTAGTAATAATTCAAAAAGTAATAATAATAACAGCACCATGAGAAAGACCTGCCCTCACATCCAAGACCAGGGTACCCAAAGGGGTCTTTTTCTGAGATTTTAGGCTCAGAAAGAGATATTTTTTTAGCATAACAAGGTAGGAGGGACACCCTCTCAAGAGGTTTTCTCCATGGTACAAAACGTCTGATTGCCTTCTAGATACTACACACCTTGAGGCCTGATCTCCACGAGGTCCTATTCTTCTCCTCCCCTCCACCCCTCGGATCCACCACGAGCCCCTTCCTGTTCCTGCATCCCCAATCCACGATAAGAAAATAACTGACAACATACACCAGAAGCCAGACACACAGAGAAATTGGGACCAGGAGGGAAAGAGCTGGAGGATCAGGGGCTGAGGGGGAGGGAGAAGTTTATGGGGCCTCCACTGACCGCAAGGATGACCTCATGGTAACACCTGAGCATCGAGGCCTGATGAAGAGCTGCCCCTGAGGATGGAGTGTGGGGACAAATGAGGAAACAGGTTCAGCAAGGTTAAGTGACAAGGTCAAACTCACAGAGTGAGTAAGTGGCAAGCTGGAATCTGCACCCAGATCAGTGAGGTTTCAGCCTCCGCTCCTAACCATCTTGCTGTGCTGGGAGTGGGTGTTCCTCCGCAGAGCACCTGGCCGAGGAGTGGCGGCTCACAGAGGCCATGGGAGCCCTGGATTCCTCTCCCTCTGCACATGTCCAGCCCAAACCCAAAGACCCGAGAACCGAGCGCTCAGTATGTTGTGCCCCTAGTGTGTTTTCCTGGGGGCTCCAGGACTCTCCAGCCAGCTAGCCATGAAGGTTAAGTTATGACTATTTGTTGAGCACCTTCTCTATGCAAATTGATCCACACCTGTTATCTCATTTAATCCTCAGAACAACCCCCATGATGGGCATTGTTTCCCTATATTTAAATGAGGAACCCAAATTTCAGAAGGGTCAAATAACTTGACCAGAGTAGGTAGCCTGGCTAGAACTATGAACCCAGGGCTCCAAGCCCAATGGACTTTCCTCTAGAAAAACTCGACATCCTAAGGAGCACGGATTAGAAAGATGGACAGAGCCAGCCCCTGAATTAACCACTCTTGACCCATCCCACCTCTAAACTCCTGCTGAGGTAATATGTTTTCCTATAATTTAAGCCATGTTGAGTTGGGATAGCAGGAGAGAATTTGAGTGGCTGACAGAATTTTTCTATATTCTTATTGTGATCCTGGTTACATACACATAGCTATATATGCATTACAATTCATAGAACTAAAAGAAACTATAAGAAGTAAATATGGCATAATGTTAAGATTTTATAAGCCTGGGTAGTCTATTCTTATCTATATGTTTGAAGTATTTTACAATAATGATAAAAAGACCAAAAAAGAGGAGGAAGAAGAAGAAGAGGAGGAAAAGGAGGAGGAGACATTGGAAGAAGCCTGTTTAGACGCAATGGCTGGAGCTGTTGCAACCATCTTGCAACTGTCAATGAAAAATTAATCAGTAGATCTAAGAAAGAAATGAAAAATTTTATTCACGCCAAGTTGAGGATTATAACCCAGGAACCGGAGAAGTTAATCTGTGAACTTAGTTCCTGCTTCTCCATTCTCTGGCCACTGAATAAAGCTTGTATTGTTTCAATCTAAAACAAAACAAAACAAAACGAAAAAACGAAAAAAATAAAACCCCAGGAACAGCATCTCAGAAAGCTCTGAGATGCTGTTCCACCCATTAGAAGTCAAAACACAGTTACATACGTTTTTTGAGACAGAGGGCTGTACGTTAGATGACATATTATTGACATTTTACACAATTCAGATGTGCAGGTATTTCTGCCAACGGGGAAGTTTTGGTCAATGCCTAACGCAATGCACAGTAGAGGGGAGAGAGGAGGCCAAAGGGCAGAGAAAATTTTTTACGTTTACATTTTCTTGTCTTGCCATTAAATGTGAATTTGATTTCACACAACCATGAAAGAAGCCAGTGTGAGGGTAAATCTGAGACACTAGGATGTCAGAGCAGACAGGTGTGGAGAGATGGTAAATGTCTGTTAGCTGTTGAATTATTTTTTTAATTCCCATTTTTATTGCAAATCTGTTTTTGTTTTTCTTGGCTGCACAGCATGTGGGATCTTAGTTCCCCAACCAGGGATCAAACTCACACCCCCTTCAGTGGAAGCACAGAGTCTTAACCGCTGGACGTCTGGGAAGTCCTGTTAGTTGTTGAATTAATCAGAACCTCAAACCTGCCCTCTCTCTGGACTTCGTCTCTGAGATATTATATGTGTTTATTGTTGAAGCCAACATGAGCTGGGGATTTCTGTTCCTTGGGTTGAAGACATTGTCACTCATACTGAGTAGAGAGTCAGGCCTGAAGCAGTAGGACACCTCCATGGCCAGTGGCAGAGCTGAAAAGGAGGCCAGAGGGTCGCTGATGGACTCATCTGGATTTGACTGAGCATGAACATCAGAGGGAAGCCAGTGGGGCTGGCTGCTTCAGAAACGTGCCAGTTGGTTTGAAGATTCTGATGTAGTGGCAGTGTAAGTCATCGTCATGTGAGTTTCCTCTTAATACTTCTTTCCTCTCTGACACCCTCACAGATGCAACATCTGCCTGAACCCAGGGGACTCAGGAATTTGGAGCAGTTAGAGCTGCAGGTGTTCAAAACTGTGTAAGATAACTCTTCAAAAATCTAATTTTCTGACAAGTCATGGATCTATGTGTTTTGGCATCTATCTTCCTTGTACAGATACAGACATGTGAGTCTGGGGGCCCAGGAAGGTAGAACTAGGGTGAGGACCCAGGGTGACAAGTTCTCTTGGAAAGCTAGAGGGAAGAATTCTTCTCTCCATGAAAGGCAGTGTGACCTTGATAGGGACATAATCGCTCTGTGACTCAGTTTCCTCAACTCCAAAATGGAGAATAATTATCCCACCCTCACAGGTTGTTTTTAGGCTTGGAGACAATGTATGTAAAGTGTCTGTCACATAGTAGATGCTCTGTACATGGTCACTGTTTTCATTCTTAAGCAAGCCAGAAGGATTCTTGTTGGGGCAGGTTGGGGCAGGAAGGGAGACCCTTTTAGATACAGAGGAAGAGAAGAAAGGAAAAAAAAAAAAACAAAAACAAACCTCAGGAGGTCTCATGTCCTCCTGGATCAATGGGCTTCATTAAACTTTCATCAAATCAGAGTCGGGGAGACAGGGCGCCAGGGGGCTGATGAAGACTCAGCGGAAGAGAAGCCATCCTCCCCCTCTGCGGCCCCGCCCCTCCTCTAATCACCATGGAGATGGTGAGGCTGCCCAGCGGGATTCCCGCCCACACTGGGCCTGAGGCTGCTGCAAAGGGAGGGGCAGGGGCAGAGCAGACAGAGATCCTTCTGGAAAGCTGGTGTGGGGAGTATGTGCTGGTCACCACCCCCCTCAAGGCCCAAGACACTGAAGGACTCAGGATGGTGTGGGATGCATCTGCGTTTGATTTCCAGCTCTGCTAGCAGCTAGCTGCCTGACTGTGGGAAGAACACTTCCCCTCTCGAACCCTCAGGTTCCACATCTGTCAAAGGAAGCGGTAAAAAGGAATAAAAACAAAAGCTTGGTGAAGAAAACTGGGGGATGAGGAAGCAATGAAATATAGTGCAGTGCATGTAGAAGGAGACAGAACCCTACATACTGTTCATTGAAAAAAGGGAACTTTACAGAACTGGTCAGTGTGATCCCTTATTTCTTCGTTGAAAAACACACTCTATCTACACTTACCAAAAGGGGGAGAGGGGAGAGAAATACTCTAAAATACACTTCTGCTTGTCCTCTCTGGAATTAGGGATGGCAGGTAATTTTTAATTTTTTGGTTCTTTCTCAAATTTTGGTCAATGAACATGGATTACTTT
This sequence comes from Mesoplodon bidens, assembly GCF_964165515.1. Taxonomy (NCBI): domain Eukaryota; kingdom Metazoa; phylum Chordata; class Mammalia; order Artiodactyla; family Ziphiidae; genus Mesoplodon; species Mesoplodon bidens. The sequence continues at coordinate 21,593,907 of NC_138171.1, read as the reverse complement.
TAAAGCCAGAGTGACATTAATAGCTACCATTTGTGGGCTTATTATGCAGGGGTGTTGTGCTAGGTGCTTTAGGTGGTTTAAAGCCCTTTATGTCTTCACAAAAACCCGGGGAGGGAGGGTATTCTGTTTATCCCCACTTTACAGAGAGAAAATTGAGGCTCAGAGAGGTTAAGGGGCTTGACCAAGGTCAAACCACCACAGAGTGGCCGAGTTGAGATTTAAAACCACAGTTAAGATACCAGACTCCTGGGCTTCCCTGGTGGCGCAGTGGTTGAGAGTCCGCCTGCCGATGCAGGGGACACGGGTTCGCGCCCCGATCCCGGAAGATCCCACATGCTGCGGAGCGGCTGGGCCCGCGAGCCATGGCCGCGGAGCCTGTGTGTCCGGAGCCTGTGCTCCGCAACGGGAGAGGCCACAGCAGTGAGAGGCCCGCATACAGCAAAAAAAAAAAAAAAAAAAAAAAAAAAAAAAAAAAAAAAAAAGATACCAGACTCCAAAAGTCAAGCATTTAATTATTACCATTTTTGCCTCTCAGGACAAGAAAATGCTAAATGTTCTGTTTCCTTAAATGTTTTACTATGGAAAACATCAAGGAAATCAAAAGTAGAAAGACAAATATAATTTTCAGTTATAAAATGAATGAGTTCTGGGGATCTAATGCACAGCATGGTGACTATAGCTAAGAGTACTCTATTGCACACTTGGGATTTGCTAAGAGGGTAAATCTTCAGCCTTCTCACCACACACACAGAATGATAACTACGTGAGGTGATGGATGAGTTAACTAGCGTGGTTGTGAAAGTCAATTGACAGTGTACACATTTATCGAATTATCACCTTGTACACTTTAAATGTACACTAGACCCTTGAACAGTGCAGAGGTTGGGGCACTGACCCCCCCGACAGCAGCCGAAAATCCACGTATAACTTAGAGTCGGCCCTCCACATATGCGGTTCCACCATATCCGAGGTTCCACATCTGTGGATTCGACCAACCAGAGATGGCGTAGTACTGTAGCATGTATTTATTGAAGAAAATCCCCATATAAGTGCACCTGCGCAGTTCAAGCTTGTGTTGTTCAAGGGCCAGCTGTATACAATTTTATTTGTCAACTGTACCTCAATAAAGCATTAAAAAAAAGAAAAGAAAAATATAATGAACACTGATGTACCTACCCCCCAGCTTCCAGGAAGTCCTTAGATAAAGGGATTGGGGTGGGGGTTCAGGGAGGGAGAAGGGGTGCTGAGGGAGGAGAATGATGCCCAGAGCCAGAAGTCTCAACCTACACACACCACACACCACACATACAAACACACACAGCATACCACACCACACACACACACCACACACAGACACGGGGCTCCCAGGCTCCACTGCTGGCTGCTCTGGGGCTGTGGCCCCGACCATGGTGGGGGACCGCAGGCAGGCGGCCGTCCACCCCGTCTCCCGCCCCTACTCCTGTTCCTTCCTCTTTCCACATTCCACTGACTTGCACTTCCCCAGCTGCCTCATTTATAGGTCCCTGATTCCCCTCCAAGGCCTCGAGGTTTTGGCAGCTGTGCAGGACGAAGACATGGCCAGGGGCCCTGATGACACGCGGAGGTGGGCGATCCTGGTGGTGCTGGCCGCCCTGGGCACAGCTATGACAGCAAACACCATCCCCGGCCTCGTGGCCAGGATCACCCAGAAGGGCCTGGACTACGGTAACTGGATGCCTTCCTTTTCTCCCCTCCAACCTCTGAGGAGCACTGATTGAGCACCTGCTGTGTGCAGCCCTTTAAATCCAGTGTATGGCCTGCTCACAGCTCCTCCAAGGAGGCCCTCTTACCCCTGTGTTACATATGAAGAAGCTGAGGTAAGGTGAGCTACCCAAGGTCACAGGGCTGGGAAGCGGCAGCACCGGGATTGGAGCCCTGGTCTGGAGGACTCTGAGTCCAGTGCTCAGGTCCCTCACGGTCCCCTCCCTCTACGCAATACCCACCTCGGGCTTCTAGGCCTTTCACTTCCTTCCAAGCTGGTTCTCAGCCCTGATTTTTTTCTCAAAGTCCCTGGCTCAGTCTTCAGTGTGGGGAGGCCCTCCCCCAGGGCAGGGGTTTGTCAGCCATATTGTGCACACTAGCCATCTGGGTGACCCAGAGAGGGTCCCCCAGGCCATGCATCCAGGCCCAGACAGAGGAGAGACTGGCATGAAGCAGCCCCTGACCTGCTCAGATCGGTGCCAGGCACTGTGCTAAAAGGACATACTGTTACCAGCGACCTTTACAGATGAGCAGACAAACTTGGAGGAGGGACTGGGAAGTGGGCGGCCTGGATCTGAGCTCTGGTCTTGTCAGATGTACCAGGGTGGGGCTGCTCAGTGCTGCCTCTCAGTGGCAGAGAGATGAACTGCAGAACAGTGGGGGACAGCCCGTGCCAGAGAAATCAGATCCAGAAGGCAGAAGAACCACAGCTGCGGTGGACCCCTGGGGAATCAGGACAGGACCAAAGGGACCTGGTATCCCACCCCTGAATTCCTACCCCAGCCCAGGCAGGACATCTCTGAATCCCAGGGGTGCAGACGGAAGTTCCCCATGAGCTAGGAGAAAGGATTATGTCCCTGCTCTCTACCCAGAGCTGGGGTGGTCCTGAAGTCTTACAGAGAGCAGAGGCTTGGGCTCGGCCTTTAAGCCCAGAAGTCTTCATGTTCTGTCACATCAGCCTCGGTTCCCCCTTCTACTCACACCCCATGCGGCAACCGGTGAGAGCTGTGAAATACAGCAAAGCTGCTCATTCCCCCTCTTTACTTACACTGTTCAGTGGCTCCCTAGTGCCCTCAGTGGATGTCTTGGGCTTGGCATTAGAGACCCTTCAAGACATGGCCGCTGCAGACCCACAGATCGTGGCCATCCCACATTTTCTTTTCCCTCTGGGCAGTGTCAATCTATGCATTGTTTACTTTTGAACCCCCAGAAGGCCTATCCCAGGGCACAGGCTCTGGGACCAGAAGGCCTGGATTCAAATCCTGCCTCCATCACCTGCCAGCTGTGTGGTCACCTTTCTGAGTCTCAGCTTCCTCATCTGTGAACTGGGAGTCGTAACAGGACCTACGACCCAGTATTGTTCCGATTCAGTAACTTAATATGTGTATAGAGCCCAGAACTGTGCCTGGTGGAACAGAGTAAGAGCTTGATAACTGTTATTATTACTATTATTATTCTTACTACTTCCTAACTGGCTCCTGGGATCCCTCATCCTGCTACTTACTCTTCTCATTTAACGTGTTTGCCTTTTAACTGGTTTTTCGATGCTGTTAACCACGTAATAACTGATGGCAGAATTCCTGACCCTGGAACATTCATTCATTCATTCCTCCAACAGGTATTAAGTTCCAGTCACTGTGGTAAAGATAGGGGATGTCCGTGACATCTACCACTGACCTTGGGGGGCTTACATCTAGTAGGGAAGAGAGATAGTAGTAAAAAAATCACATGAATAAATGCATAATTACAAACGGTAACGGGAGCTCCAGAAGAGATGCCCACAGCATCATGAGAACGATAACAAGGGGGATCGCTCTCATCTGATGAGTCAGAGAAAGTTCCTAGAGGAAGTGATGACTAGAACGACCAGGTGAAGATGAGAGGAAAGGGTTTCCTAGGCAACAGGAATGGTACATGCAAAGGTCCTGTGGCGAGAGAGTCCGAAAGCCAGAGAGAGAGAGTATCTGTGAGGGCAGAGCACAGAGCAGATGTTCAATAACACCCACAGGTTGCCTGACGGGGTATTTGGAGGGGGTGATATTTTAAACTAGGGGCTGGCAAATGACAGCCTATAGGCCAAATCTGGACCGACGCATGTTTTTGCATGGCCCAGGAACTAAGCATGGCTTTTACAGTTGGAAGAAGTCAAAAGAAGAATCCTATCTCACACCATGTGAAAATGATATGAAACTGAAATTTCAGTGTCCATCCATAAAGTTTTATTGGAACACAACCGTACCTAGTCATTGACGTATTGTCTACGGCTGCTTTTGTGCAATAAAAGCAAAGCTGAGTGGTTGTGACAGAGACAGTAAGACCCACAAAGCAGAAAATCTTTGCTCTGGGGCCCTTGACAAAAACCTTAGCTTGAGCCCTGCTTTAGATCTTTCCGATCCCAACGTCCCTGCCATGAACAGGCTGCACACCTCTGACCACTGACCCCCCTCTCTCCCCTCAGCCTGCCAGCAGGGAGTGGCTACTCTGCAGAAGGAGTTGGAGAAGATCACAATTCCCGATCTCTCAGGAAGCTTTAAGATGAACATCCTTGGGAAAGGGAAGTATAGCTTCTACAGGTAAGGTCCGTCAAGCTCAGTTCTCAGTGTGCAGGACTGTAGTGTGTTGGGGCCACCAAGACCTAGACTCACAGAGCCACAGACTCCTAAACTCAGAGACATTAGGATCCCACAGCTAATGTTCACACCATCCCAAGGGGATCCAATCCCCCAAGCTGCATGTGGAGGAAACCACACAAACGGTCTTTCAGGCACTCACCATGACTCCTGCAGGGATGTCACGAACCCCCAAACTCTGTGCCAAGCCCACATGTTAATTAGGATTAGGGGTGGGGGTGAGGTTTCAAGGACAGAAAACCTAATCCCAAATGGCCTAAACCAGATGGTATTGGCTCACAAGTCCCTGGAATTGTCTGTCTTCAGGTTCAGCTTGAGGAAGGCTCAAATGTCACTGGACCCTGTTTCTCTCCTGCCACCTCTCAGCACCACTTCCCTCGGGAGGGCTAATTCTTGGGTAGGGCCTCCCCGCGAAGCACTCACCAGCATCTTCTCAGCACTCCCAGCCCTGTGGGAGGAGGGCACCTTCTCCTTACAGCTCAAGCAAAACTCCTAAGATTCACTCTGATTGGTCCGTCTTAGGTTATGTACACACTCTTGGACCAATCACTGTGGCCAGGGGATAGAAGACACGAAGGAGCTTGTGCTGAAGTCTCAAGCTCCACCCCCTGAAGATGGCAGTGAAGTCAACTTTCTTTGGAGCAACACGGACTAGATGTGGGGAAGGGTTCCTCCAGAGTAAAATGGCAGTTCCGTTGTCACAAGAGAGGGGTATGGGTGCTGGGGAGAGAAATCCATAAATGTCCTCTAAAGAATTTTATGCACTCACTCATTCAACAAATATTTTTGTGCACTTACTATGTGTCTGACTCATCAGGCTATGCTACAATAGTGGAAAAAAGGCAGACACATTCCACCCTTTACAGAACTTGTAGTCACTGGGATAACATTTGTTATCTTCACCGATCATCACACACCCTGCAAGACAGAGGTTACTGTACTCATTTTACAACATGAGGAAACTGAGGCTCAGGATGGTTAAGTGATGTGCCCAGGGTCACACAATAGTAAACTGAAGAGCAGTGTTCAAATGCAGATTTGTCTGACTTCAAAGCCTAACCACAGAGCTCCCCAGGCTGCTCTCATAGCTTCTGGGTTCTTTTGGAATAACTGGGGTAAAGGGCCAGGATGGAGGGGAATGAGTCTGCATTGACCATTGACTGAGTCCTTGTGGGGACACTTAGAGACTAACTGATCATTTCTTCTTTGCAGCATGGTTATTCATGGATTCAAGCTTCCCAATTCCCAGATAAGACCGTTGCCTGATCAAGGCCTTGAACTCTCCATCAAAGATGCAAGTATCAAGATGAGTGGAAAATGGAAGGCTCGAAAGAATTTCATGTGCGTTTGTTTCCAAGCTCAGTGTTTGTTGAGTGTGTGGGTGAGCTCTTGGTGATATTTGGAGGAGATGAGAGCCAAGGTCTCAAGAATGCCCAATTTTTGCCTGGCCCATTACCATTTGCCCCCTCAGAGTTCCTGGGGGAACTTTTCACAGAAGAATTTTCAACATAACCCTTGGTTAATAGCTGAGAATTTTCCCACATCTCAACGCAGGGCGCGGGCAAGGCTGAGTTGGTGCATGTGGCTTAGGATGGAAGGCTAAGTGGGACCTTTTTTTTTTTTTTTTTGCGGTACACGGGCCGCTCACTGTTGTGGCCTCTCCCGTTGCGGAGCACAGGCTCCGGACACGCAGGCTCAGCGGCCATGGCTCACGGGCCCAGCTGCTCTGCAGCATGTGGGATCTTCCCGGACCGGGGCACGAACCCATGTCCCCTGCATCGGCAGGTGGACTCTCAACCACTGCGCCACCAGGGAAACCCTAAGTGGGACCTTTAGTTTACCCCTTTATCAGTTAGCTATCGCTCTGTAACAAACCATCAGTGACCGAAACTCAGTGACCTAAAACAAGTCATAGATCATCACTTACATATCTATGTTTTGGCTGGGGTTCCCTGATGTAGGTTGACCTCAGCTGAGGTAGCCCTGCTACACATGTATCTCCTCCTCCTCCCCGGACCAGTGGGCTACCCAGAGCATATTTAGTGATGGTGGAGGTGCAAAAAGGGCAACCAGAAACATGCAGCCCCCCTTAAGGCCTGGGAGGGATTGAACTGACCCATGGTCACTTCTATTCATATGCCATTGGCCAAAGCAAGTCATGTGGTCAAGTCCAAGGTCAAGAGCATGGAACTACACACATATGCCCCCAAGGTAGGCAATGGTGAGGGTATGGATGCAGGGAGGGGTGAAAATTGGGGCAGATCATCCAAACTACAGCTCTGAATCTAAATATTGGGCCCTCACTGCAGTGACTCCGTGCAGCAGTGACAGTGGCTCAGACTGACCTGTCAGTTTATCGACTTCTCCTTTGTGGTGAATCCAGGGAGAAAACGGACACTTTGGTGAGGAGAGGGGCGTGAGTCTGCCTTCTGTTACAAGGACTGCTGGGTGTGTCCGTTCCCCACAACAAGAATTGCTTACTTCTTCACTTGGGCTCTTTCACATCTATCATTTCACTTACTGATCACACACATACAAAAAATGATAACAATGCTTCCTCACATTATAGAAGAGTTGACAAACTACATTCACACTCACTGTCTTATCCCAAACTCATTTCATCCCTGAGGGAGGAGGTATTAACCCCATTTAATGAATGAGGGCATTAATTAAAGTCATTTGTCCCCCAGACTCAACTTTCTAGTGGCAAAGCTGGTGTCCCACTGCTGGTCCAGGGTCTGGGTAAGGAAACTGAAGCTCAGAGAGGTTGAGAAACATTCTCAGTGCCACACAGCACACAGGCAGAGGCTGAGGCAGTGGGTAAGAGCAGGGTTCTGCCAGGCAGACATGGGTTCAAACTTCGGGGTGGAATCCTGGCTCTTTCACTCAGCTGCTGTGTGACCTTGGGCAAGCTGCCTTCCCTCTCTGAACTCCATCTCCTCACCCAGAGTGGAGATAATAGCAAAACCTGCCTTCCGGCATTGGTGTGAAGTCTGAATGGCAGCGAGCAGAAAATGCTCGCTCCAAGTCTTTTCTTTCTGTTTCCCTTCAGCAAAGTCAGCGGCAACTTTGACCTGAGTGTGGAGGGCATCTCCATTATGGCTGGTCTCAAGCTGGGTTATGACCCCACCTCGGGCCATGCCACAGTCGCCTGCTCCAGCTGCGGCAGCCACATCAACAGAGTCCACGTACGCATCTCGGGCAGCAGCCTGGGGTATGATCTCCTGGGGCTGTGGATGGGAGGAGGGACAGGACTGTCTTAGTTGTTCTTTTTTTTATAAATTTATTTATTTATTTTGGGTTGTGTTGGGCCTTCGTTGCTGCGCATGGGCTTTCTCTAGTTGTGGCGAGCGGGGGCTACTCAGCTGCGGTGCACGGGCTTCTCATTGCGGTGGCTTCTCTTGTTGCAGAGCACGGCCTCTAGGAGCGCAGACTTCAGTAGTTGTGGCGCATGGGCTTACTTGCTCCGCGGCATGTGAGATCTTCCCGGACCAGGGCTCAAACCCGTGTCCCCTGCATTGGCAGGTGGATTCTTAACCACTGTGCCACCAGGGCAGTCCCTGTCCTAATTATTCTTGTATTCAGAAAACACATCCCAAATGCCACTTCTATGCCAGGCCTCAGGTGTAAGGGGACAGGGGTCTACAGATGGAACACACAACACCCCTGCCTTGAAGAGTCACTTGCTCGTTCAGTATTCATTCAGCAAACTTTACTGAGCACTTATGCTCCAGGCTGTGCACTAAACACTTTAAGTGCACCAAGTTATACAGTCCTTACCACAAGCCTGCAAGCATTCATCTCTCCATCCATCCAACGAATATCGACTAAGAATTTGCTATGCACCAGGCTTGTGCATTGTGCTCAGGAAATAGCAGTTGTCACTAAAAATTTGGCCTTGCTAACAGCGATTGGAGACTTACTGCATGCCTGGCACTGTTTCAAGCATGTTCCTTATCTCATTCAATCCACACAGTGACTCTGTGCAGTTAGTCAATTATTACCCCATATTCAGAGGAGAAGATCAAGGCACAGAAGGAATAGGAAATAACCTGAGTTTTCATACCTAGTGAGTATTGAGAAGGGATTGGGATTCAGCCCAGGACTTGCTGGCCCCAGAGTCTTAGCTGCACAGTCCCTGCTCTTTTGAAGCTTCCAGCCTGTGGGGAAGACAAACATTAATCAAATCATTGCATGAATGAATGGCTCACAATAAGACCTGAGAAAAAGATGTACCAGGTGCGATGAACACATAGAACTGGAGGATCTGACCTAGCCTGGGGGCTGGCCATTTCATTTTCTTTGATGAAATGACATTTCAGTTGAGATGAAAAGAATAAGTAGGAGTTAATTAACTTGGGGACAATGGGTGTTTTAAGCAGAGCGAACAGTATGTGCAAAGACCCTGCAGTGAGAGGAAGCACAGGACACAGGAGGATACGGCAAAGCAGTGTGGCTGGAGTACAGAGAGAGGGAGTGGTGAGGAATGAGGCTGAGATGGGATGGGGGTCCAGCCGTGCACCTATTGAAGAAATAACCTCAGAAGCAGGTCACTGCCCACAGGGGAAGAAGTGTCTGATGGGGGTGTACAGAGTTGGAGCCCAGGGATGAGGGAGTTTAGGTTTATTTGGAAAAGGGAGGAAGGCTTCCCAGATGAGGCAGCCTTTGGAATGCATCCCAGGGACACCTGGGAAGCCTCATGCCTGTCCCCACGTGTCAATCTCCAGGTGGCTGATCCGACTCTTCCGTAAAAAAATCGAGTCTTCGCTCCGAAACAGCATGAACCGCAAGGTACGAGGGGCTCAGAGTTTCACCTCCTGTCAGAGTGGGTGGGGCCTTCTGTGTCCACATACCTCACGCATCGCTGGACACTTCTGCTCTCACCCAGACCTCTTTTTTATATATATATATATATATATCTTTATTGGTGTATAATTGCTTTACAGTGTTGTGTTAGTTTCTGCTGTACAACAAAGTGAATCAGCTACATGTATACATATATCCCCACATCCCCTCCCTCTTAAGCCTCCCTCCCAGCCTCCCTATCCCACCCCTCTAGGTCGTCACAAAGCACGAGCTGATCTCCCTGTGCTATGCGGCTGCTTCCCACTAGCTAGCTATTTTACATTTGGTAGTGTATATATGTCAATGCCACTCTCGCACTTCGTCAGAGCTTCCCCTTCGCCCCCTGTGTCCTCAAGTCCGTTCTCTATGTCTGTGTCTTTATTCCTGCCCTGCAACTAGGTTCATCAGCACCATTGTTTTAGATTCCACATATGTGTGTTATTTGTTTTTCTCTTTCTGACTTACTTCACTCTGTATGACAGACTCTAGGTCCATCCACCTTGCTACAAATAACTCAATTTTTATGGCTGAGTAATATTTCAGTGTATATATGTGCCACATCTTTATCCATTCATCTGTCAATGGACATTTAGGTTGCTTCTATGTCCTGGCTATTGTAAATAGAGCTGCAATGAACATTGTGGTACATTTATCTTTTTGAATTATGGTTTTCTCAGGGTATATGCCCAGTAGTGAGAGTGCTAGGTCATATGGTAGTTCTATTTTTAGTTTTTTAAGGAACCTCCATACTGTTCTCCATCATGGCTGTATCAATTTACATTTCTACCAGCAGTGCAGGAGGGTTCCTTTTCTCCATACCTTCTCCAGCATTTATTGTTTCTAGATTTTTTTGATGATGGCCATTCTGACTGGTGTGAGGTGATACCTCATTGTGGTTTTGATTTGCATTTCGTTAATGATTAATGATGTTGAGCATTCTTTCATGTGTTTGTTGGCAATCTGTGTATCTACTTTGGAGAAATGTCTGTTTAGGTCTTCCACGCATTTCTGGATTGGGTTGTTTGTTTTTTTTGATATTGAGCTACATGAGCTGCTTGTATATTTTGGAGATTAATCCTTTGTCAGTTGCTTCATTTGCAAATATTTTCTCCCATTCTGAGGGCTGTCTTTTCGTCTTGTTTATGGTTTCCTTTGCTGTGCAAAAGCTTTTAAGTTTCATTAGGTCCCACTTGTTTTTTATTTTATTTCCATTTCTCTAGGAGGTGGGTCAAAAAGGATCTTGCTGTGATTTATGTCATAGAGTGTCCTGCCTAGGTTTTCCTCTAAAGGTTTTATGGTGTCTGGCCTTACATTTAGTCTTTAAACCATTTTGAGTTTATTTTTGTGTATGGTGTTAGTGAGTGTTCTAATTTCATTCTTTTACATTTAGCTGTCCAGTTTCCCCAGCACCACTTATTGAAGAGGCTGTCTTTTCTCTGTTGTATATTCTTGCCTCCTTTGTCAAAGATAAGGTGACCATATGTGCGTGGGTTTATCTCTGCTCTCACCCAGACCTCTTCAGCAGTCCCCCACAGCCCTTGGAAAGCACATGTCCAGCTCTAAAAATCAGTCATGTCAATTTTCCTGGGGATCCAGTGAGAAACTAAGAAAGGATCATGTGACACATGACCCACAGCAAACTCCCCCATGCTTGGACCACCTCTGCTCTTCCCCCATCATTCTTCCCTGCAGAGAAACTACCATTCTCTCGCACTGAGCCCCTCTCCTCATAGCGCTCCAGCCTCCTCCCCCATCCCCCAACCCCGAACCCCCTTGGTGGCGATACCCACCCAGAAAACGTGCAGCTGATGAAGCTGCTAGACTAGAGTGTGGTCACATTATGTCCTGAGGCTGGAACTGGTACGAAAGACAGACACGGACCAGAGCTCCCAAGCCTACCTTCACCCTAACCCCCACCCCACACAAGCCAACCTCTTCAGCTGAGAAAAGGGGCCATTCCTTGGGCTAGTTTTCCATTAATAAACTGTCAGTCTCCAGGAAACCCCTGAGCCTATCTCCCAAGACAAGTGAGCTTGAGTTTTCTCAAAGGGCAATGGGGAGCCATTGAAGGTTTTAGGCAAAGGGGTGACCTGGCCAGATCTGTGCTTTAGAACAACTTCTCTGGCTGCCGTGAGAATGGCTGGAGGGACCAAGAGCAGGGGCAGGAGTCTCGGCTACACTGAGGAGGCTTGTGCAGCCTTCCAGGTGGGAGACCTTGGTCTCCCAGTGAAAGGCACTGACAACATGGGTAGGGAGACATCCATCAAATGAGATCATCTATCTGAAGGCACTCTGTCAAAAGTTAAAAAAAAAAAATCCATGCCTGGTGGTCAAAATGCATAACACAGGAGATTATAAAACAGGTTTTAGAGTCAGAGTCTCTGAGTTTTGATTCTGGCTCCAGGGCTTAGCTGTGTGATGTTGAGCAAATCACTTGACTTTTCCAAACCTCATTCACCGTCTGTAAAATGGGGACGTTGATACCTTCTTCACCAAGCCGTTGTAAGGATTACTAAAATAGTTAAGGCTCCCCACCAGCCTGGCTCAACCATAACTCAACCGTCTCTGTAATTAAGTAATAGTATGAGGGGAGTGTTAGCATGTATTTAACATAAAGAACTATTAAAATAGATTATTTCTTGTTAACGCCTTAAGAGTGACCCCTTGAGAGCAGCCAAGCTGAACAATAATAACGCTGAGACACAGACAGAGGAAGTGATATTGCTGGGCTTCAAACCCATGCCACCCCACCTCAGAGGTGAAGCTCTTAATCAGTCCAAGATATTGTTTAGAAGAGAGTATGGGCCTGAATGGATGAATGGATGAATGGATGAATAAATGAAGTGTCAGGGTGTCCATGATGTTATGTAGGCCTGGAAATGGCGAGGAATGAGTTTGGGAGTCCACCCCCCAGGAATTCAGAGAGAAGAGTGGGCGTCTGAGGGAAGGAAGGGCCTATAGAGGGTGTGGATGGGGGTGGGGGCGGAGGAGGGTGGCAGCAGAGAGGCAGGCGCCAGGCTGCCATGTGATTTGCTGTGATTTGGAGCCCCCTGGTGGCCCTCATTAGTAACTGGCATTGGAGGGCAGTAGCTGAGGGCAGGCAGCCCAGGTGTCCAGCTGGCCCCTCGCTGCCAGATGTGCCGCCCGCTCTCACCTTTGGGCCACTTGGAGCAGAGGCACGGGTTTCTCCGAGAGTGACATTCTTAGTCTCCTTGGGACATCCAGAGTTTTATGTGATAGAAACACACTCCAGGAAAACCAAAATTTCTCCCTCCTTCCTTTCTTTCCTTCCTCCCTCCCACCCCCCAGATAAAATAACTTGATTGACAGTGGGGAAGGCGGGAGGGACGTATGGAGGTGCCCTATCTGCCCTGTGGGCAGATAGGGGGACCAGCACTGCGGAGGAGTGGGAACCTGACGGGTTTGGTTGAGATGTGCTGGCCTTGGGGGCCTGTGGGACCTCCAGGGACTTGGTCCAGGAGGCAGCTGGACCCTCAGGCTGGAGCTCAGGGGAGATGTCTGGCTGCAAACCAAGGTCTGGGTGCTGGCCACAGGTTGGGAACGTGGAGCGGGGGACCCAATCAGGGTCCCCCCACCCCCCTAGGCATGGCTGAGACAAAGATTCAGGTGCGAGTGTTTTATTGGGCAGGGATCCCAGGCGAGGGGTGGGGAAGGGACCTGGGGGCAGGAACATTATTGAGTGGGCTACCGCTCTGGACAGCTGGGGCTCAGTGCTGCGGGACTTCGGGGCACACACCTCAGAGCTGTCCCAAAGGGGTGGGGAAGATGGGTATTTATCCACCAACTCTCACCCCTCTTTCGGGCTGCTGTAACTCCTTCTTGGCACTTGGGAGCAAGGTCCAGGGATTAAAGTCCTCAGGCAGGGAGAGTTGCTGGGTGTGTAGGGAGCTGTCACGCCAAGCGCAGGGGACCCCCGGGGTGGACCAACAATGTCCCACAGGGGCCATGGGCATGTATGGCAGGCTGCAGAGGGGCTCCTGGGTGGAAGGAGATCATCATCTTCACGAGGGAAGAGGAGCTCACTGGGTGTCCAAGGAAGAGGAAGTAGAGGTCCAGGCGGAGAGCGGGGAGGGTCCTCAGTCAGAGACAGTGGCCCATCATGCCAGGGGCTGCCCGACAGTCAAGAAAGGCAAGGACTGGAGAGACTCCGCTGGATGAATGAGGTCATTCAAGACGTGGGGAGAGCAACGTCGTGAAGGCGGGGCTTATCTGACCGCCGCCACCTACTGCACCACCTACCCCATCAGCCCCAATGGGTCAAATTAAGGAAGCCTGTGATTTTAATCCTCCTCCAGCTATAGCTTCGAAACAAATAGCCCCAAATACAGCGTCATCCAGCAACGACCATTTGATAATGTTCACGGATTCTGTGGATCAGGAAATCAACAGGCACAGTGGGACCAGCGTAGCTTGCCTCTGCTCCATGATGTCTGTACCTCATCTGGGAAAACTCCAAAGCTTGGGGCTAGAGTCATCCAGTGGGATCTTCTCTCATGTCCGTGGTGCCTGAGCTGGGAAGACTTGATGCTCGGCTCAGCCGGGGCTGTCGACTGGAGCATCTACCCGTGTCCCCTCCATGGGGCTGGGGCTTTGCACAGCTCATCAATGGGTTCCAGAGTGACCATCTCAAGAGACCAAAGTGGGGCTTCCCTGGTGGTGCAGCGGTTGAGAGTCCGCCTGCCGATGCAGGGGACACAGGTTCATGCCCCAGTCTGGGAAGATCCTACATGCCGCGGAGCGGCTGGGGCCGTGGGCCATGGCCGCTGAGCCGGTGCGTCCGGAGCCTGTGCTCTGCAATGGGAGAGGCCACAACAGTGAGAGGCCCACGTACCGCAAAAAAAAAAAAAAAAAAAAAAAAAATAGAGACCAAAGTGGAAGCTGCACAGCCTTTTATGACCTCACCTGGGAAGTTACACAATGTCACTTCCGCTGTTTTCTATTGGTTAGAAGCAAGTAGCCACCCCGCCCACCCAGATTGTAGGGGAGAGTTCACAGACTCCACCTCTCAATGGGTGTGACAGGGCCACATTCCAGAAGAGCAAAAGGAATGGAAAATATAACCCGCAGCGCTCCATTTTACAGATGAGAAAATAAGGGTCTCTTTTCTCATAGAAATGGAGTAACTTCCTCAGTGGCAAAATCAGCATGTGACCCAGGGCTTCTCAGACCAGTGCTTGTTCCCCTATGAGTTATGGGAGGGGGACTGCTGGGAAGTCTTCTCTGGCCACACAAAGCAAAGATGAGGGTGCCCACCCAGGCTTGAGCAGAGGGCCTGGCCCCTGCTCCTAGAAGCACACACAGGGGAAGGCTGACATCTAACCACCTCCTGTTCATTTTCTCACCACCTCATTCCACAAAGGGTCTGAGTGCAAACAAAAGCAAACAAACAAAATCTCACATTAAAAAATAAAAAACATAAATACCATCAGGAAAGCTCCATGCCAGAGTAGGAAATAAAATGCAGACATGCAGGTCATACAGTCATATAAACTTACTATTTCCAAGTTACATGTTGAACTCTGAGCTTCCTGGCGGCCAAAGAGAAAAGGGAAACTTGAGTAGCTATATGATTTTCAAGGAAACATTCAAGAAGAGCGAAACATGTCTGGATAATTATTCTCAGAAGACATTTTCCACTATAGGAAACCTTTGCTGATCAGTTCTTTTGTTCTCCCCAGATCTGCGAGGTAGTGACCAGTAGCGTATCCTCCAAGCTGCAACCTTATTTCCAGACACTGCCAGGTAAGGAGGCTGGAGTAGAAGGCGGAGAGGGTGAGGGACACAGGGAGAGTGTGATGGAGCCAGCAATTTCCCTAGGCAGGCCTGGGCTTGGGTGGGAATGGGTAGCACAGATTATTTTCAAATGGCAATTGGCATCAGATCCCCTCTTGGGCCAGGTCCTTGTGACAGGTCCAGAAGTTTAATGGAAAAGCAGCTCTGCAGGGGCCAAACAACAAATACCTGCAGCTCTCTGGAGCCAAAGATACATAGCTGGCCTGAGAGCTGAGGCTGATCGCTTCCCCTCTCAGGGCCTCAGTTTCCATATCTTTAAAATGGGGACAATCTTCTCTTTCCCCAAATGCTTGGTAAATGGTGAAGGGCTGCAGTAGGTGGGGGAGGACCCGTATGGCCAAGTGCTCACCATGTGTCATTTACCCAGCAGAACGGTTTCCTCTCGGCCTCCTAACACCCCACTGAGATCACTGTTTTGTCCCAATTTTACCACCAGGAAACAGAGGCTCAGAAAGGAGCCGAGGGCTTCCCTGGTGGCGCAGTGGGCTTCCCTGGTGGTGCAGTGGGCTCCCCTGGTGGTGCAGTGGGCTCCCCTGGTGGCGCAGTGGTTGAGAGTCCACCTGCCGATGCAGGGGATACGGGTTCGTGCCCCGCGGTCCGGGAGGATCCCACATGCCGCGGAGCAGCTGGGCCCGTGAGCCATGGCCGCTGAGCCCGCGCATCCGGAGCCTGTGCTCCGCAATGGGAGAGGCCACGACAGGGAGAGGCCCACGTACCGCAAAAAAAAAAAAAAAAAGAAAGGAGCCGAGTCTTACCTGAGGTCAAGAGGCAGTAACAAGCAGAAACAGGATCCCAAGCCTGTGCCCCAAACTGCTGCCTGGGTTGCCTCCCTGTGGAGCCTGGTTTGGCTGGCACATGGCACATGTCCATTTCAGATACATTCCCTTCCCCGAGGCATCGCCCCAGCCCCTCCAGGCGCAGGGCCCCTCCTGGACGTGTTCAGTGCAGTTGCAGCGTCCAGGGTTTGGCCTCACCAGGCAGGAAAAAGATTTTGGCTTGAGTCCCAGCCTTGTCACTCACCAGCTTTGCCATCTTAGGCTAGTTACCTTTTCTGAGACTCAGTTTATTCCCCTCTAACATGGGAAGAAAGGGCTAAAGGAAGAACCAATATTTATTTAATCCTCATTGATTACTGCTGGGAAGCAGAGAAACCACTCAGACCTGAAGCCAGTCTGGGCTCAGCCTGGAATATTATCACTGCTAATAATGATCCCTTCTGGCTTTTGAGTTCCTACCATGTACAGGGCATCATCAAGGTCACTAGTAGTACCCCATTTTACAAATGAAAAAATGTGGCTCAGAGAAATGAAAGGACTTGTCCAAGGTCACATAGATTTCAATTCAAGCCCAGGTCTTTCTGCTCCTTGACTCTGTTTTAGCCACGTCTCCGGGCTGTTGGAAGAAGGGAGAGAGATGATATCTGTGAATGTGGGGTGTGGGCTCATTTTCCTTTAAGGAGACCTCAGGGAGGGCTCCCTGGAGGAGGTAGGAATGGAATTAGCACTGCAGGTCTTGATTCAACTTTAGGGGACGCTGCCCCTGCATCCAAGGCCCCAAAGATGCTGCCATGGGGAGCCAGCTCATGGTCCATCTTCTTTCTCCCTAGTGACAACCAAAATAGACAACGTGGCTGGGATTGATTACTCTCTGGTTGCACCTCCAAAAGCCACAGCTGATAACCTGGATGTGCTGTTGAAGGTAAGACTTACACCAAGAATCATACACCCTCACACCTTTGCCTCAGACCACCTCCCCCGCAGACTCCCCATCATCCTTGGAGACAGATCTTATGACTCCACCCCTTTCCTATCCATTCTCACTGCTCTCCCCAGTCCACTCTCCTCATCTTCTCCCGGTTCCAGTCACACTGGCCTTCAGGCTATTCCTGAAATGCGCTGCGACTGCTCCCTCCCCAGGGCCTTTGCACTTGCTGCCCCTTCTAAACAGGAGGCTCTGGCCCAGATATCCACAGAAGCTCTCCCTTTCCTCCTTCAAGTCTTTGCTCAAATATCCTCTCCCTAAAGAGGCCCTCCCAGGCCACTGTTGCTAAAATAGCGCCCTCCTCTTCCCCTATATCCTGCTTTATTTTTCTCAGCAGCACTTAGTACACACGGTCGCAAGCTTGTCTCCCTCAATGTGATGAAAGAAAAGGGGCGGTGATTGCTTTGTTCTTTTTTTTAAAATTTATTTATTTATTTTTGGCTGTGTTGGGTCTTTGTTGCTGCACACGGGCTTTCTCTAGCTGCGGCGAGCGGGGGCTAT
This sequence comes from Mesoplodon bidens, assembly GCF_964165515.1. Taxonomy (NCBI): domain Eukaryota; kingdom Metazoa; phylum Chordata; class Mammalia; order Artiodactyla; family Ziphiidae; genus Mesoplodon; species Mesoplodon bidens. The sequence continues at coordinate 21,576,616 of NC_138171.1, read as the reverse complement.
TCTTCATTGCGGCGCGCAGGCTTCTCATTGCGGTGGCTTCTCTCGTTGCAGAGCACGGGCTCTAGGCACATGGGCTTCAGTAGTTGTGGCATGCGGGCTCAGTAGTTGTGGCTCGTGGGCTCTAGAGCACAGGCTCAGTAGTTGTGGCGCATGGGCTTAATTGCTCCGTGGCATGTGGGATCTTCCCGGGCCAGGGCTCGAACCTGTGTCTCCTGCATTGGCAGGCGGATTCTTAACCACTGTGCTACCAGGGAAGCCCACTTTATTCTTTACTGTATGTGTAGCACCTCAAACTATGCTTGGCATATAATAGGTGCTCAGTAAATAGGTATTGGATGGATGGATGGATGGATGGATGGGTAGATGGAGTTCGTTTCATTTCATGCCACTTTCCCCCTCATTCCGCAGCCTCCAACCAAACTCACTGACCTTGCACTTCCTCAACATATCCAGCTAGTTCCCACCTCAGGGCCTTCGTCCTGTCCATTTCCTCTGCCTGGACTCCCCTCCTTCCCATGCCCTCCTCTACCCCACTGGCTTCTTCTTATCCTCCAGCGGATGTGGGCTGGGTTTTCGCTCCCCGAGCAGCCTTCTCAGACCTCCTCAGCTGGAATAAGTCCCACTCCCTGAATCCCCTCCGGATGTACCTCGGTCCCTCCACAATCGATGACTGGCTTGTTTGTTTACTATTTACTTGTTTGTTCTAAAACACATTTGATGTCAAAAAGAAAATGTAGAAAATACAAAGGAGCAGAGAAATAAATAGGAGGGAGAGAAGGGAGCAAGGAAGGGAAGAAGAAAAGAGAGATTACCCTAATGTTACAACTCAGAGATATGCACTGTTGACACACAAGTTACAGTCTTCCAACCCTCCAATCCTTGTCTCTGCTGAGACACAGGAAATTACACACACACACACACACACACACACAGACACACGTAACAGAGGCAGAAACAAATACACATAAAAACCACATATATAGGGGCTTCCCTGGTGGCGCAGTGGTTGAGAGTCCGCCTGCCAATGCAGGGGACACGGGTTCGTGCCCCGGTCCAGGAAGATCCCACATGCCACGGAGCAGCTGGGCCCGTGAGCCATGGCCACTGAGCCTGTGCGTCCGGAGCCTGTGCTCCGCAACGGGAGAGGCCACGACAGTGAGAGGCCCGTGTACCGCAAAAAACAAAACAAAACAAAAAAAATCACATATATAGACGTAGAAGTACATACACACACGTGCATGTATACGTCATATTTTACATTCTGTTTTACAACCTTTAAAACCAGAACAGTATAATGTGAACATCTATCAATGAAATGTCCTCCCGTAGCCCTTTTACTGGCTCTTGGGTCTGTCAGTGGACAACTTGTGGTAAGGTACATGGACAGTGCCCCCTCCTGGGGTGTCTGTGCTCTTTCCATGTTTCCCACAAGTTTGACCAGAGCTGCCTCGAATATCCTTATAGCTGGATCTCTGCCCATCTTTGACTATTTCCTAGAAGTGAAATTGCTGGACCAAGTAGTATAGTTTTTTAAAATCTAAGTGATACGATGGAATAAAAGATTAAAACAATTCTTATTTACCCCTAGCGAATGAGAATGTCCTGTTTATTGCCCCCTATCTCCACTTGGGGCTCCTGCCCAGAGGTAACGGCTGTCAGCCGTGGAGGGTATTAGCCCTCCAGTCCCCTGGTCCTAAGCATTCACATACACATATGTGAAAGCCCATCTAGTTTTGCTGAGAATCTGTTTGCACGTATGAATACACACTGTTCTTCACTTGCTTTTCTCACTTAATGATATACATTAGAGCCGGTTCCTGTTTGGTACATAGGTCCACCTGTTTTTTTTTATTTTTGTCTTTTATGCTTTCTTTTTTTTTTTGTCTTTTTTTTACACCTGATATTTTTAAGAGTTGCATATGGTATTTATTCTATAATATGGGTGTTTCAATCATTAATTGTAAATAATGAGATGATCCAAAAGTACAGAGAATATTGCACATTCTCACGTACCCACAACCCAGACTTCAGACATGTTACATATTTTGTCATACTCACCTCTGATTTTTTTGAAATGAAACATTGTAGAAATAAATAGCTGAGGCCCCCTTGGGGACCCTCTACCCTCCAGGGAACCACACGGATGACGCCCCTGTGTGTCCTTCTTGCCCGTGTGTGTCAATAATTCTTTTTTTTTTTTTTTTTTGCGGCACACGGGCGTCTCACCGCTGTGGCCTCTCCCATTGCGGAGCACAGGCTCTGGACACGCACACTCAGCGGCCATGACCCACAGGCCCAGCCGCTCCGTGGCATGTGGGATCCTCCCGGACCGGGGCACGCACCCGTGTCCCCTGCATCGGCGGGCGGACTCTCAACCACTGCACCACCAGGGAAGCCCAATAATTCTTATATAGTATGTTTTATAGGCCTTTAAATTTTACATAAATGGTATTCTAACATATGTATCCATCTACAATTTGCTTTTTTATAACTCGGCATTCTTATTTTTTTAGCTAAATAAATGATCTGTTTTCGCCATGTGTTGCCAAATTGCTCTTCAGAAACATAAACATATAATCCCCAGCAGCACGTGAATGCTTTCACCAAAAACTGGGTAGTATGAGCTTAAAATACACACACACTTAAAACAGCTTACCTCTCTCGAAAATTTTGCTAATTTGATCCATGAAAACAAACAAGCAGAGCCTCCTTGTTCTCTTAGGAGAATTTCTGCGCTTCTTTGCAAGGTTGAGGCAAAGCCAACAGCATGGTTGGGTGCGTGCTTGCCGGACTCTGGCTGCCCAGGTTCAGTTCCTGACTCTGCCACTTACCCTTCCGAGTGACCTTGGGCAAGTCACTTCACCTCCCTGAGCCTCGGTGTCCTCTCCTGTAAAATGAGTATAATCTCACCTACCTCACAGTGTTGGTGGGAAAAGCACTTAGAAAGTAGCCCCAGGAGGAGATGCTATTGTTCATTTCTGTCCATGGCTTTCTCCTCTGTGAATACGTGATTGGTACCCTTAGCTCATTTTTTCTTGGAATGGAGACATCGAATTGTAATATCCTGAAGGATGCCCAGGCTCACTCTTCCGCCTCCATCCCCAGGGGGAGTTTTTCAGGCTGGCCCACCGCAGGCCCCCTCCCTTTGCCCCGCCGGCGCTGACCCTTCCCACCGACCACAACCGCATGGTGTACCTGGGCATCTCCGAATATCTTTTCAACACGGCCGGGCTCGTGTATCAAGAGGCTGGAGTCCTGAATATGACCCTCAGCGATGACATGGTAAGGCCAGGTGGAGGTAGATGTGTGAAGAGGTCTGGACTCAAAGCGCAGTAGATGGTCTGGATCTGAGTCTTGGTTCACAGTTGGGGAGATCAAGGTCTGGACTCTAGAGTCAACCAGACCTGAGTTCAAATCCCAGCTCCCCTGTTTTCCAGCTGGGTGACCTTAGGTGGTTATTCAGCCTCTCAGAACCTCGGTTTCCTCTAGTTCCTCCAAAGGGTGTAATGAGGGTTAAATGAGATATGAATGCTTGTGCAGCCCCAGCACAGGTTTATCAGCATGGAGGAAGTCCTCTGAATACTAACAGTAACAGCCAGCATTGACTGAGTACCTGCCGTGTGTTGGTCTGTAATCCAGCTTTATCATCATATCACCATTATCGTCATCATCCTCATTGTATATTTGTGGCTGAGTCCTGCTCTGGGCCTCAGTTTACCCATCTGTAAAATGAGGAAACGACCATCTTCTCCAGAGTCTAGGGGCAACCTGATCCCACCCTGGTCACCAGCCGCACAGGGTTCCTCCTACGCTGCTCCCTGAAGAGATGCCAGATCCTCCCTCTCTGTAGAGGCACCAAAGGGATGCTGACCCCCACATGTCCCCCCTGTGGAAATAAAGAATGACCACCCGAATGAGAACTCTTCAGGGCAAGGGAGTCAACCTCTATCATTTGCGTTTGGCAGAGACTCGAAGGCAGACAGGGGGCAGGAAAGCTTTATAGTGAAAAAAAGGGAGGGCTTCAGGTAGGCTCTCATGGAGGTTGTCGGTGCGGGGAAGCTGGAGGTGGGCTAACAGAAGCCAGGCAGCCTATGGGATTGCTTTGAGGAGCATATTTGACTTTTTCAATGCAAAAAATAGGGAAGCTGGCAGTCACTGATCATGCCCTGACCATTCTGGGTCGGCATTCTATTGTCATATGTGGTCTGGCCATGGTCTGTTTGTATATTCAGCCTCTCACCCCTCATATGGAATTTGCCACCCAATCTATAACATAATCTTCCAAGATTCTTTTCTCTTCTTCTCTCACTACAGTTACCAAAGGAATCCAAGTTCCTCCTGACAACAAAATCCTTTGGAGCCCTCATACCCGAGGTGAGAAAGGATCTGCTCCCCTTTAGTCAGCTCAGTGAGGAGGCCTGGGGGAGCTAAGTAGGACAGGGCTCTGCAGAGTGGCCTGCCGAGAGCACCCCTCTCCAGATCCAGAGGCAACCCAGCCCGAGAGTATGGAAAGAGCTTTGTGCAGCCCATCCCCAGTACAGAGAGAGGCTCCAAGCACCCACGTGACCAGGTGTGAGGGTAGATGCCGAGGGCTCATCCATTCAACAAATATTCATTGAGTGCCCACCACATTTCTGGGGCCCTGTGCTGGGCATCCAGCAAAACAGACCACATCCCTGCCCTCCAGGAGCTCCAGTCCAGTGGAGAGAGAAAATTATTATTAGACACCCAAAACAATAAAAAAGAAAATGCAGACTGTGATAAGTGAAGCCAACACTAATTGGCTGAAGTTGATGAGGTCACTTCAGGCAAGGTAGCGGGGGAAGGCCTCTCAGTCTGCTTGGGCTGCCATAAGGAAATGCCACAGACCAGCTGGCTTAAACAACAGAAATTTATTTCTCACAGTTTTGGAGGCCAAGAAGTCCAAGATCAAGGTGCCAGCAGGTTCAGTTTTTGGTGAGGGCTCTCTTTCTGGCTTGTAGATGGCTGCCTTCTTGCTGTGTCCTCAGATGGCCTTTCCTCTGAGCACATGGAGAAAGAACAAGAAAGCTCTGGTGTCTCTTCTTATTAGAACAGTAATCCTGTTGGACCAGGCCCCAGTCTGATGACCTCATTTAACCTTAATTACTTCCTTAGGGCCCCATCTCCACATACAGCCACACTGTGGGTTAGGGCTTCAGTATATGAATTTTGCGGGGGATGGTGGGGGGGGGGGCGGGGAGACACAAACTTTCAGTCCCTAATGGCCTCTTCGGTGGTGGCACTTCCAGAAATTTCTATACAGGAGGTACTGGTATAGAGGAGGTGTGACTGGTAGGGGGCCAGGGGAATCGTCTTGAAGCTTCATTTGCATAACAATAACATTCTTTTTACTCAGACTGTGAGTTTACCTGGGGGAGGATTGGAGGCAGCTGAGATGGGGGTGTTGCCAAAGCTCTCCTCTGATCCCCCTTGAAGCCACCACTGCTCTCTAGACTTGAAGGAAGGAAAAGAGCGAAGCTAGGGAAGAATACAGGACGAGCATTCAGGAAGAGGGAACAGAGAGTGCAAAGGGTTTTAGATGGGAAGAGAGCAGGTCATATTTGAGGAAGAGAAGTCCCTTGTGGCTGGAGTTAAAGGGCAAGAGGTAGAAGCATGGGGTGTGAGGTTGGCAGGGTACCAAGTGCTGAATTATGCAGTCTTTACGGTTTATTCCAAAAGCAATGGGAAGACATTGGTGGTGTTTATGCAGGACCAGGACAAGATTGGATTTAGAAACATTTTAATAAAATTGCCCCTTTTGTTGGTTGTCCCTGCTGGGGGCTGCAGATGGCTAAGAGGTTCCCTGACATGAAGATGCAACTCCTCATCTGGGCCTCCTCCCCACCGAACATTGCCGTGTGCCCCACTGGCCTTGACCTCACCTTTGCCCTGGATACCCAGGCCGTTGCTGTCCTCCCAGACTCGTCTTTGGCCCCCCTCTTCCTGCTTGAGATGGTAAGCTGCTCCCGGGTGAGAGCAGATGGGGAGCCCTGGATAGGGCCAAGAGCATGGCCCTCAGAGTCAGAGGGACCAGTGTGACTCCTGCCCAGACTCAAACCTGGACTGTGTGTTTCCAGGACCTGAGACTGGAGCCACTGTCCTACTGCTTCTTACTTCTACCGGCATTCATTCATTCCGTTGTCCCTTCCGTCGTTGGCTTGAAATATGCGTACTATTTCCAATTCATTCACTTGTATCTTTGGTCATTCAATTATGTATTTGTGGATTTGTTCATTCATTTATTCATTCAATTATTCATTTGACTGCTATCTTGAAACATACTATACCTTTGCTGGTTCATACATACATTCATCTATTCCATTATTCATTTACTTATACCTTTGTTCAATTGATCATTCATTTGTATATTTGTTTGTTCATTCATTCCTTTATCATTTATTCATCCATGCATATCTTTATTCTGTCCATTGTGAGTTTAATCCTTCACTTATTCAAGTATTTATTCCATGATTGACTTGTGCATTCGTTCATTTGATCACTCTGTCACACCGCAAACATTTGGTTGTACCCGCTCTGGCAATTGAAGGTGAGGGCCAGATTCTCCCCACCAGGAGGTACTCAGGTCTGCCCAGTCTCAGGCTGAGGCCCATTTTCCCCACTTTGCAGATTCAGTGGGTTCTGAGGGGGTTGCCCAAGGCCACACAGACAGTGGGCAGGAAAGCTGAGGTTGGGAGTCTTGGTTTCCTGACTCAGTAAACATTCGTTTTATGAATGAATGAATGAATGAATGTGAGACTAGGGCTGGCCTGGACTCCAGCCCCACAGCCTGTCTCCCACAGTCCATGGGAGTGGCCTGGGAACGCTGAAATGGTCTCAGAAGCAGGGGGAGAAAATGGTAATTGATTGACAGGCCAGGACTCATCAACAAGCACAAGGTTTGCAAAAGGAAGAGCCCTCTCCTCCGTGGGTCCCGCAGGTCTGACCCAACAATGAGGGCTCCTCTGCCGAGCCTTTGTGAAGCTTACCTTCCGGTCTTGGAGGCTTCGCAGAGTCCCCAGCCCCTGGGTCAGGGGCCTTCACTTCCTGGATTGTTTCTTTGCAGTACATGAACGTTTCTGTGGATATTGGTGCCAGGTCAGAGAGACTTGTTGGAGAGCTCAAGTTGGACAAGTAAGTGGGCCTGTGGGCACGCGAGGAAGGGACTGCCCATCTGTTCTTGGTGCCCGTGGGCTAGCAATGACCTTACAACGTGCCAAGCTTTCCTGTTCATCCATCACATTTAAGCCTCAAACAGTGCATGGTGGGCACAATATCCACATTTTGCAGACAGTGAAACTGATGCTCAGAGATGAAGTGACCTGAGACCACACATTATAGGGTGACCAACCATCTCGGTTTGTCTGCAGTGTCCCAGTTTTAGCACTGAAAGCCCTGCAGCCCAGGTCACCCCCCACCCCATCCTAGGCCCACTCATGGCTGGGCAGTGCCAGCTGATGAATCTGCTCCAGCCCCCAGCCACTCCACGTCCCTGGCCTTCCTGGGCACTTGGAAAACACTTCAATTTCTTCACACCCTTCCTTGGGACTTCATCAGCCATCTCCTGCTGGGAGACTCTGGAATCTGTGCCTGGGTTGGAATCCCAGCAGAGGAGGTTGTGGTTACGGATGTGGGCTCTGAGGTTGAGCCTGCTGCCTTGGAAGCGCAGCTCACCTTTGGCAAGCACTGAACTCTCCAAACTTCAGTCAGTTTCCCTGGCTGGCAAAATAAGCCCAATAATTGTTCTTTGCCAACAGCATCATTTTGAGGGTGAAATGAGGTATTAATATGTATTGCAGTGCTTAGAACACTTCGAGGGATACAATAAGCAAGAGGAAAAGAGAAAGACAGAGGAGCACACAGAAGAAGAAAAGAAAAATCAGAAATGAGGGAGAGTCAGAAAGAGACAGAGAGACAGAGAGAGACAAAGGAAGGGAGGGAGAGACGCAGAGAAAGAGAGAGTGAGAGCAAGACAGACAGATGGAGAGACACATTAACAGGAGAGACAGAGAGACACAAAAGGAGGAAAGAGGAGAGAGAGACAAGCAGATACACAGAGATCAAGAGTGAGGGAGACGCACAGAGTCCGATGCGGTGACCCCCGCATTCCAACCTGGCGTCTACATCTGCATCACTTTCACACTGTTTAAATTGAGTCTTGACCCACATTCCTCCTCATTTCTGCCTTCTCTCTGGCACAGAGCTGTCCTTCTTAACCTTGAGTGTGGCTCCTGAGGTTTACGTGCTGCTTATTTCTCCTGGCATCATTTTGACAAGTGTTACTGCTTTAGAAACATGTGGATTTAATTTTCCTGGAAACACCCATGGGCCTCTCAAGTAGAGGAGCTGGAGAAAATAGAGCTGGGTGATGGCTGAACACAGACTTTCTAAAGTATGCAGGGATGGGGGTGGTGAGAGTCCATAGGCAAGAGTTTTCAAACTTTGTAGGGTACTGGAGACAACAAAAGCTTTGACATCAGGGAGACCTGTTTGAAATTCTACTTAGCTGAATGTTAGCTGTATGACCTTGGGCAGATTGCTTGACCTCTCTGAGTGTCAAGGACCTCGTCTGTAAAATGGGAGTGTGATGGCCCTTGGCTTTGGGTATTACAAGAATTCAATCGGATAAAGCAACCAACATAGCGAATGATAGGGGTTCAATAAATAGCCATTTATTTACCTGTTTCCTAGATCATAGTTAAGATGCCATAAAGTCTGTAAATATGGGATTGTTTATTGGCTCAAATAATTGAAAAGTCCAAGGGTTTCAGGCAAGGGTGGATCCAAGTGCTCAAATGATATCCTTACAACTCTGACTCTCTTGATCTCTTGGCTTTACTATCCCTTATGCTGGCTTCATTTCCCAGCAGGCTGTCACCAAGTGATGGCAAAAATTGTTACCAGCATCTCCCTAATTTTGCTGGAGAAAAGAGAATACCTCACTTCCAATATTTCCAGCAGAAGTCCTGGGACCAACTCTCATTGGACCAGCATGGGCTAGAGTTCAATCCTTGAAGCAATCACCATGGCAGGGGAGATAGACTCTGCCCTTTGGCCAGCCCACCCCAGAACCCAGCATTAATAATGTAGGGAATGGGTGACCGTCCAAAAGGAAAAATCAGGGGGCTGTCACCATAGAAAGGGGGAATGGATACAGGATGGGAAAACCAGACAGCATCCACCAGAGTGGGCCCCTTCTCCCCAGCAACTGAACTCTAATATGAGTCAGGCTAATGGTGGTCTCAACTTCCCCCTCCCCTTCTCACAGGCTGCTCCTGGAACTGAAGCACTCAGACGTCGGTCCCTTCCCGGTGAGTCTGAGGCCATTGGTGGCTCCTTCCTTCCTCTGATCTTGAGATAACTGTCCTGAAGACACCTGGGCTCATAGCATCATTTCAATAGACCACTGGTTCATTTGCATATAATTTGCCTGTGAAGTAATGATGCAGGGAGCTTTGTGGGCACAGAGACCCGAGCTGGAATTGCTGCTCCAAGCTTACTAACTGTGGGCCTTGGGCAAGTCCCTTCCCCTCTGTGAACTTCATATCTTCCCCACAAATCAGGGATAATCCTTTCCACCTGAGTTAGTGTGGTGAGTTTTAAATGGGATTAAATGTGCACAGTCAGGTACAGAAAATCTGCTCAACAGATGTTTGTTGAAAAAACAAGTTAATTACTTTATTGAGTACCTACTATGTGGCAGGCACTGTTCCCCAGGTGTGGGAATGTGCTGATGAACTAGACAAGAAAGTGACTTCTTCTAGAGCCTACATTGTAGTAGAGAAACAGACAAAAAGAAATGAAGAAGATCATTTCAGTCAAGATCAATGCTATGAAAAACTAAGTGGAGGTGGGGTAGAAAGCGATGGGGGAGGTTAAGGGTTAGACCATGTGATCAGGGGAAGCCTCTCTGGGGAGGTGATATTTGGGCTGAAGGAGCCTGCAAGGTGAAGATCTGTTGCAGGCAGAGGGAATAGCAGGAGAAAAGGCCCTGTGGTGAAACAAGCTTGGCATGTTTGGGAAATGCAGAGAAGCAGTGTGGCTGGAAAAAGCAAGTAGGGGCTGTAGAGAGGCAGGCAGGGGCTGGCTCGCCTGAACCTTCTGGACTAGAATAGGTTGTGTTCAAGGGGCAGCAAGAAGCTGGTGAACGTTTCATGCATGGAGTGACATGATCTGATTTATACTTTATAAAAGATGCCTCTGGCTGCGATGGGGGGAATGGATTACGGGGAACGAGAGTCAGACCATGCGGATCGTTGGGGAGGCAGGTGCATTTGCCCATGTGAGAGATGATGGAGGCTGGGTCTAGGCCAGGAAGAAGGAGAAAGATGGTGGATTGGAGACACACTTTGGAAGTAGAATTAGAACTTGGTGAGAGATTTGATGTGTGTGGTGGGGGAAAAGGCAATGAAGAATGACTCCTAGCTGTTTGGCTTGAGCAGCTGGATGAATGAATGGCAGAGTCATTTAGAGATTGAGTAGGGGAGGTGGGAGGGAGACAACAGGTGTCTCGCCAGCCCAAGTAGATGATTCCACTACCCGGAATCACAGACTGTCATCAAATAGACTCACCCTTGATGCTCCCCCATCACTACCCTCTGGCACTGGTGGGGAGTTGCCCCTGTAGATAGCAGGTCAAGTGTACTTCAACAGCCGACCTGAATGAGCATCGCTCTTGTGACTTCCATTAGAAGCCACAGTGTGCTAATTCTGTCCACAGCACTTTACTGCACATGGCCCGAATCTTCCAGAGAGCCTCTTGCTAAAGCTCTGGAGAACATTTCCTTAGATCTCTGAAATGCCCCCCAAGATTTCTACTGAGTAGGTGCCTTATAAGCCACCCAGCCCTGAAGTCAGTCCCAACATCCCCTCCAAACCCAATGGACATCCATCCAGCCACTTCCATCTCGTAAGATTGCAACAAACAGAAGGGCCCAAAGCAACCTCATTGCATTTTCATGGATTTACTGGTGCCAAGGCTCTCATGGTGGCAGCTGGACTCAGTCGGTGACTAACTTCTGCTTCCGCAGAAAATAAAAGTTTAAAGTTCCCAGATTCATGAGAAGAAGGGCACCACATTTGATGAGCCCAGGGGACTACAGTCTGGGGAAGGAAACTCAATTGTCCTAGAAACAAAAATGTACATACTTACAAGTTGTAAATGTCACCACTACAGGCAATCATCTTGAGGGTGTTACATTATTTTTGAATTTTTTCAATTATAGCAAAAGCAAAACATATACATTATAGAAGAGTCAGAACCTACAGATTTGCAAGACAAACAAACAAAAAATAAAAACCATTCCTGTTTTCACCACTTAATTAATAATTTGGAGTACATCCTTCCTGACTTTTTTCTATGCATATTTAATAACAGAATGGAATTACATGGTTTCTGTAGCCTACTTTTTCTTTTTTTAAAAATTTTTATTGGAGTATAGCTGATTTACAATGCTGTATTAGTTTCTGCTGTACAGCAAAGTTAATCAGTTATACATTAGCCTGCTTTTTCTTACTCAAAAAGATATCACGAAAAATTTGTGCTGATAATTATATTTCTACAATATCATTTTTAATAGGTGCATAGTATCTCTTAGTATCAAAGTGCCACCATGTTCCTCAGATGATTCCCCAATTGTTGGACATGTAGGTTGCTATTAATTTATTGTTTTGGTTCTATCTATTGCACTACTTCATTTCCTTAGGATAAATGCCTTAGAGGCATGTTTGCTGGCCCACCATGCACACACATTTTTAAGGCTTTGGATGAACATTGCCAAATAGCCCTCAAAAAGTTTGAACTAATTTGCTCTCTAGCCCACAGTGTCTGAGCGGGTGCATTTTCTTATGCAAAGTTTTTCACATTTAAATACTCTGTGACGACCTTCCTTACCTCAGCCTTGCCCCCTACAGTCTAGAATGTGATTTGCATCTGGAACCTTTAAAGCAAAAAGGGTCACTCTGGTGACCTTGATGGAGCTGCAGAGTCTTCGCGTCACCCCTGTGTCCATCTCTCAACGGTTTTCCCAGCTGCGAGGTTGCCCTGGGTGGGAGGGAGGGTGACGGAGGACAGCTGATGCTACAGTGCCCTGATGTGTGTCCCATCCTCCTCGTGACCCCCAGGTTGAATTGCTGCAGACTATCATGAACTACGTGGTGCCCACTGTCGTGATTCCCAAGATTAACAGTAAGGAATTTTGGAGAAAGGATTGATTTTCAGTCCTGGGGGAGAGGCGGGGTGGGGGTGGGGGGTTCGGTCCTGAAACCACCGAATACCCAGCCCCAACTGTGGTAGCTGGAAGTGGTGCCTCAAATGGACCTCAAATGGCATCTGACCCAGAAAAGGGATGGGAAAAAGGGCTGAGTTCCTCCTATGTGCCCATCCAGCCTTTTTTTTTTTTTTAAGATTTACAAAAATGTTTAATATACTGTTGTCTGTAACAGGAAAAACTGAAAACAACCAAAACCAAAATTAAGTTATAGGAGTCATTAAGTAAATTATGGCATACATTAACATTATTGAATATATAAAAATTAAAAATCACATTCTTTTTAAAAAAAATTTTTTTAATTTTTAATTTTTTTATTGAGCTTTTCTCAGTCTTTTATTATCCTTTGCATATGTTCACACACTGTGATCATACCATGCATAAGTTTTTTATTCTAGTTTTCTAATTATTCTTTCTATTATAAGCATATATTTTTTTACATCTTTATTGGAGTACAATTGCCCCACAATGGTGTGCCAGCCTCTGCTTTATAACAAAGTGAATCAGCTATACATATACATATGTTCCCATATCCCTTCCCTCTTGTGTCTCCCTCCCTCCTACCCTCCCTATCCCAACCCTCTAGGTGGTCACAAAGCACCGAGCTGATCTCCCTGTGCTACGCGGCTGCTTCCCACTAGCTATCTATTTTACGTTTGGTAGTCCCTAGAGACAGGGGATAGCAGTGGCCATCAGTTTTCATAGGAGGAAATGGGAGATCAGAGAAGTTAAGTGATCGTTCCAGGTCACAGAGAAGGTGAGAGATGGAACTGGGATTTGATCCCAGCCCTGAAGCCAGAGCCCTAGGTCTTTTTCCAACTCTGAGAGAGAAGGACCAAGGAAGAAGAGCCAACCTGGGCTAACGCTTCCACTCAGCTCACTCACTGGTGAAACCCCTGACCTTGGCAGAGCCAGGGGCAAGGGCACACATAGAGGCCCCCGTGCTGTGTAACTAGAACACTTTGAAATTGTAAATGAAAACAACAAACTGTTACATATAGTCTCTGGCTCCTCCTACCTTGACAAATGCAGCTTCATAATGACCTGAGGGGACCAGGTTGGAGTTTAGAATTCTCCAGAGTTTCACAGCAGAATGGGGTGGGACGGGGGAGCTGGACCACAGCCCGTTTCCAGTTTCATCCTAAACGTGGAGGGGCTTCATGTGCATATCCATCACATGTCCCCAGAGGGCCTCCACAGCCCAGCAAGCAGCCGCTCCGGCTGTCACTTGGGCTGGATGTGCACCAGCAGTGCCGGCACCCTCAGGAGGGTGGTCTTGGGGCTGAGGGGGCGGGAATTCACCAGTCCTGGGTGCTTGGAGCACGGTGGAGGAGAGAGTGGGAGATTCCAGGCAGCCTCTTCACAGGTTTCTTCCCGGATCCGGGCCAGGGGAGCTGCCGGCCGGCCGGGCTGTCTGTTTCGGATCCCTGTCCCTCCCTCCCTCTACCTCCCTCTTCCCTACAGAGGAAGTACCTTAACCTTAACCTCTACCTTAACCTCCAATGCAGAGAAGCTGCAGAAAGGCTTCCCTCTCCCGCTGCCCGCCTCCATCCGGCTCTTCAACCTGGTGCTTCAGCCTCACCAGGTGAGTCCCCAAGCTCTCCTTCGCCAAACCTCCCATCACAATAGGCCCCTCCTCCATGTCAGCTCTGGATCAAGCGCTTTCTACCCTTGCAATAATCCCAGAGGGTGGGTGCTGTTACTAAACAGAGAACAGAGGCTAAGACTCAGAAGAGCCACACGGCCATTCCATGAAGTCCAAAGTCAAAGCCAGGTCCCTGCTTTTAACCATGGGCTGCACCACTCCCACTCTCCACTTGGTAAAAATGGAACTCACGTGGTGGCCCCAAAGCCTCTTTTATAAGGTGGATGCACTTAAATACTTGACAAGTAGGTGTCACATGCCTTCCTTTGCATCCAGCATCCTTCTAGGCCCTGGGCTATAAAGCGCAGGGTCTGGCAGATTACGATCCCCGGGTATGGACGGCCTCCTCTTCCCTTTCCCTCAGCCTGACCCCCCAACAGCCTCTGACACTATTTTCCCCATCCATGGAATGCTTTCTTCTCTTACCTTTGAAGATTCCCTCTCCTGGTTTTCCAGCCACCTCTCACTGGGCTGTTTGGTCTCCTTTGCTGGTTCCTCCTTCCCCTACCAGTGGGAGTTCTCCAGGGTTCCTGCCCCAGCCTCGGCCCTTCCCCCGCTATTGCTTTCCCTGGTCGCTTTCATCAACTCAGGCTCAACAGCCACCTTTGTGCCGCCCAGTGACCCAGCCGTGCTTCCAGTCTCTTCTACGTGCCCGAAGTGTACATACGCTGGTTTCCTTGGTGCCTCCATCCTTAAACCCACTGTGTCCCAACAAAGCTGATAACTCTGCAAGGAAACCATCACCCACTCTTACATTCCTTACCACTGTCCGTGGCTTCCTGATGACCTGGTGGCCCTCCTGGGAAACCTCCGCCCAGCTTCCTCCCTCTCCCTCACCCCCAACATCCAGCCCGTCAATCCCTGATTCTTTAAACTTAATGGGAGAACTACCAGGGCTAAGAGACAGTAGAGAAATAGCTGAGTGAGCAGAGGAAACACATTCCCCACGTTCCCTACATTTTACCAAGTTCATTCTTAAAATAAAAAAATGACCCCATAGGCACAATTTAATGCCTTCATTTCTGAAAATCCTGAGTGAAGGGTAGGAAGGAGCAAAAGAGAAGTGTTTCTGCAACTGTGATTGCAAGGAGGGCTCCCTGGAGCTGCCAAGAGGCAGGGATGACAAGTGAAGGCCTTCCCAGCAGCCCGGGGGTCTCCACGTCTGAGAAGAAAACAGCTGGCAGAGAAGCTGCTGACAGATTCACGGGCCTTGGCAGCCACTGATGTGCAGACCCCAGGGGTGGGACGCCAGGTGCCCCCCGCCCCACTCACTCCTGCCTTTCTGTCAGCAGACAGGCCTGCGCCATTCTCTGCTTCCCAACAGACAGGCTCCCAAAATTTCCTTCTAAAAACCCAGCATCCCCATATTCACAGATGAGGGGTATTCTTCCGCCTAATGATGGCCTTCTCATCTCTCCCCCAGGATTTCCTCCTGTTCGGTGCAGATGTCCACTACAGCTGAAGTCCCCATGGGTGCTGGGGGCTGTCAATCACATCGGGAGGTGAGGGGCTGTCAGCACCCTAACCCTGACAGGCCCCATGGGGCCCGGGCTGCCTCCCTCCAGGCTTCCCTCTCTAGCTCTTGACTCGGAGACTTGCAAACTTCTCTGAACTCAGATTCAGAAATGATCTAAACATGGGAACCTTGTTCCTTGGAAAAGTGTGTGGTGTGTATTTTAGGGATTATGAATTTCTTTCAAGGGCTAAGGCTGCATGGACATTTCCTCCAGGAATTGCATTTCAATTGTAATCACAATATTTCTCTTTGTGCTTCACACAACATTAAAAAAGCAAAATAACAAAAACAAAAACCCGTTTTTTCTGTGGAATTCTCTGTGATGGTATGGTTTCTTCTTGTTTTATGTCCATTCATTCGTTCATTGGCTTTATGCAGTGTGGCCAAGATACAATCACCTCTTTTTAGTTCTCTAATTAATTTCTTGAGCCCCCCACATGCCTTCCTTAGCAGAAACTCCCACTGTCCCTTTTTGAGGGCATCCCTCATTCAACAATCTCCAAGAGTAATTGGGGTTTACTTAGTCCAAAGGGAGTGGGTCTTGCTTCCTCATGTCAGGCAGAGGTCTGTAGAGTAGCTCTGTCCATTGGGTTGTTGTTCCTGCCACTGCCACATAGCGTCGCTGTTGAACAGTGATTCCGCACCGCCCATTGTCTTCCTGTGTAGTCATCTACCGCGGCTGTTGCTCCTGTCACCACCACGCGGGGTCGCTGTTGAGCGCTTATCCTGCACAGCCCGTTTTCTCTGCCCCACACTTGGGCTCCACCTTGGTGGCTCTCTTAGTCCATGCTTTCCTGCCCAGCCATTGGGCCCAAAGCAGAACACTGAGCCAGGGGACAGAGCCCTGTGGAGTTTTTAGTCAGTCACATTCTCAGCTGCAATTAACACTTCCCCATGACTCTCCAGGCTGCTATGGAAGCCCGATCACCAGCCCAGACAGTTGTTGGACTCTTGGTGAGTTTCCCTGGGGACTTTGGGCCATTTCCTATCATGGAACATCAGGTGTGGCTATCTCAGGCCATTAGATGGGTCCTAATAGCACTGTACTTGAAACTGGTTGAAAATTCCTGGAAAGCCTCCTTAGCTGTTGACATTTGGTCTGAGACCAGAAGAATGAAGAAGAGTTTGAAGCAGGCAGTGGTGTACGGATGACATGATCAGATTTCGTTTTAAAAATGTTTTTTGTGTGTGTGACTTCTGAAAGCATTAGAAGGGCAAGAGTGGAAGGGGGTGGGCACAAATTAGGGGTCTGTTGTCCTTCAGACTTCATCCAGGCTGGTGCTAGTAAAAATGGAGAGAAACATTGCAGTGAGGAAAAGCAGATAAAAGACTTTTTTTTATTTTAAAAGAAAAATGTACATGCTTCTGCTAACACCATTGATTCTCTGTTAAATGGAGGTGGAGAATCTGGGGCCACACAGGGGAAGGGAGGGACATTGATCAAGCACAGCACACTAATGATTTCATCTAATCCTCACAGCACTTTCCATCCCCCAGGGTGAGATTTGTTCAGTCCTTGTAGATTGAGTCACTCCCCGGATTACACATCTGGTAAGTGGCAGAGCTGGGATTCCTGCCTTTTATGTCATCAGAGCCCATGCTGTTTCCACTCCTTCCAGATGTCCGCATCTTGCCTGTTTGGGTCTTGGCGTATTGAAGGCAGGACTACTGGTTTCAGTTGCCTAGGCCGTGCACTGCAAAAAGGCACCAGGCTGAGGGAACAAAACCCTTTCTCTAATTTGTCCTCCAAAAGGGTACACTTTTTCTGTTTGCCAAAGACTAATGGAGGCACTGAATAGGAACAGAGAAAAGCAGCTTGTTAGGCTGGAAGAGGGCGAATGGAGCACAGCATGGGATGAGGCTGGGAGGCCGTGAAGACTGTTAAGGACTCTGGATTTTGTTCCAAAAAATAAGGGGAGCCACTGGAGAGTTTTGAGCAGGAGAAGGACACAATCTAATTCACATTTTTTAAAGACCCCTCTGGCTGGGGTGGGAGCATAACAGATAAGTAAGGGGACATAACCCTGCCTTTTCCCACCCTCACTCCCTCTCCCATCATTCTCTTTGGAGATGGTCAGCCCCTTCCCACGCCTACCCTCTACTTTCCAAAACATTCAGGCAGCCCATGCCTCACTTTCTATAGAAAAAAGTACAATTATTTCTTGGATCTAAAGACCTGTGAGTGGGACTTCCCTGGTGGCTCAGTGGTTAAGAATCCACCTGCCAATATAGGGGACATGGATTCGAGCCCAGGTCTGGGAAGATCCCACATGCCGTGGAGCAACGAAGCCCGTGCGCCACAACTACTGCAGCCCGCGTGCCTCGAGCCTGTGCTCCACAACAAAGAGAAGCCACCGCAATGAAAAGCCTGCACCGAGCACCATAACAAAGAGTAACCCCCGCTCGCCGCAACTAGAGAAAGCCCATGCACAGCAACGAAAGAAAAAAAAAAGACTGGTGAGTGGGACACAGTGTGCCCTGGAGACCTCATACTAATGGCTGAGAAATATGCAGTTGTTTGGAGGTCTGATGTGAGGGGCATCCCCCCAACACACTCCAAATTATCTGCCACGCTGCCTACAAAACCACTGTTGGAGTGGCTTCTCCCTTCAGGCTAAGCACTGCTCACTCCAAATGATGGCTAATGGGTACAGGGTTTCTTTGGGGGGGGGGTGCAGAAAATCTTCTAAAATTAGATTACAGTGAGAGTTGCACAACCCTGTGAATATATAGGGCTGGCCAAAAAGTTCATTCGGGTTTCCCCGTTAAAAACCTGAGCAAATTTTTTGGCCAAGCCTAAACTAAAACCCACTGAACTGTACACTCGAAGTGGGTGGATGTTATGGTATGTGAAATATGTTGATAAAGGTGTTTAAAAAAAAAAAGAATTGACTTGTCCACTCTGGACTGCCTAAAAGCTCATCATCAGAGCAGCTTCACTTCTGGTTAAGCATTGCCCACTTGGGGCTCCTTTTGGCAATGCTGACTTAAATATGAAGGAGGGGTACCCGACAGGGGGAGAGAAGAAGGCGTGTCAACCCAATCCCTCTTGGGCTGCACAACTTTCCGAATGGCACTTAACCTCTCTAATCCTCTATTTCCTCCTCTGAGAAGTAGAGGTAAAACCTTGCCCTTGGGCTTCCCTGGTGGCGCAGTGGTTGAGAGTCCGCCTGCCGATGCAGGGGACACGGGTTCGTGCCCCAGTCCGGGAAGACCCCACATGCCGCGGAGCGGCTGGGCCCGTGAGCCATGGCCGCTGAGCCTGCGCGTCCGGAACCTGTGCTCCGCAACGGGAGAGGCCACAACAGTGAGAGGCGTACCGCAAAAAAAAAAAGAAAAACCTTGCCCTCCTCTGTGGCATGAAGTTGTTGTGAGGAATGAGTGGTACCATTGATGAGCTCATGCCATGATGGCTAAACGCAGAAGCTGTGGTCCCAGACGCTGTGGATTCAAATCCCTGCTCTGCTGTTTACCAGCTGTGTGACCTTGAGCAATTAAGCCTCTGGCCTTCAATCTTCTCATCTGTAAAATTAGGATCATAATAATACCCATCTCAAAACGTGGTTATGAGAATCAAATCTATGTGAAATCCGTGGTACAGTATCTGACAAGCAGTAATCAAAGTTGGCACTAAATATTAATAAACCCACTAATCCCCACTCTACTGTAAGGACTCTATCTGGCTTGCCACAGTTCTCTTCCCAATGCCTGCCGTACGGGTGACACTCAATAAATATTTATTTTTTAAATGATCAAGGATTTGAATCCAAAACCACTTTGTCATGACTTTCAAAGTATGATCCAGGGCTGCCTGCCTGGATGGGCCTGACCCCAAGAATCAGAACGACTGCCTGGCTAGAAATCTGGGCTCAGTGATGGATTCACTGTGTGGCTGGTCTTCCCTCCCTCGGTCTCAGTCTCCCCTTCCGTAAAAGCAAGGGCCCTCTGGACTTCCAGGAAAGGAATCCAATAAAGTGAACTCTGGCAAATATTAAAGAATCTTTTCTTGCTGAGACATTTTCATTTTAACAGAAGCTCCTTAGGGTCCCGAAAGCTATTAAGACCTGGTGAAATGAGGCTATGGCTCGGAGTTTAGATGCTGCCAATGGCAGAGGCGGAGGAGGGGTGGAGGGAGACATGGGAGGGTTTTCAAGTTCCTTAGAGCTTCCCCGGGGTGAGAGGCTGTGTGTCCTCATGGCCAGCCCTGCTGCAGTAGGTGACATCTCCTGGCATCCCAAGTAGGTGACACAATATCAAACCACATTGGATCAGCAGTGACAGTACTATTTTTTTTTCTGTAAATCCACATGCCTCAGGGCTCATGCATGTGTGTGTGTGTGTGTGTGTGTTCATGCACACACATCACAGATCTGCAGGTGACTGGGTTGGGAGAGGGGGCAGCCATAGACATCAAACTCCAAAGTGCCTACGGAGCTCCAAAAAGGCAGGTCTTCACGACATCCTTCTCTTCAATTAGAGCCGATGTGCTCAGGAGTGCAGGCACCATCATAGAAAACTGCCCTTGAAAATAAGAGTGAACAGAGGTATAAAATCACTGAGCTTGGGGGGAACTTGGAGCCCATTTAGTCCATTGTTCTCAAAGTATGGTCCAAGATTGGCACCACCTGGAGCTTGTTAGACAAACAGAGTCTCAGCTACCAAAGGAACGTGATGAATCAGAATTTGTATTTAACAAGATCCCTGGTATATATATACATACCACAACTTCCTTATCCATTTATCCATTGACGGACTCTTGGGTTGTTTCCATGTCTTGGCTATTGTGAATAATGCTGCAATAAACACAGGGGTGCAGATATCTCTTCAACATCCTGTTTTCATTTCCTTTGCATATATATCCAGAAGTGGAATTGCTGGCTCATACAGCAGTTCTATTTTTAATCTTTTGAGGGACTTCCATACTCTTTCCCTAGTGGCTGTACCAATTTACATTCCCACCAACAGTCTACAAGCATTCCCTTATCTCCACATCTGGAATTTGTATATCTATACACAATGGAATATTATTCAGCCATGAAAAAGGAGGAAATCCTGTCATTTGCAACAACATGGCCCTTGAGGGCATTATGCTAAGCAAAAAAAAGATAAATATTGTATGATACCATTTATATGTGGAATCTAAAAGAGCTGAGCTCGTAAAAATGAGAGTAGAATGGTTATTACTGGGAGCCTCGGGCAGGGGGGAACTGGGGAGATGATATTTAAGGGCCAAACTTGGAACTAGTAGTTAAATAAGTCCTGTAGGTCTAATGCACAGCATCGTGATTACAGACAACAATACTGTATCATAAACTTCAAAGTTGCTAATAAACTAGATCTTACTTATTCCCGCCACAAAAAAGAAATGATAATCATGTGCTGTGATAGAGGTGTCAGCTAACGCTACAGTGGTGATCACACTACAATATATAAATACATCAAGTCAACACGTTGTACAGCTTAAACTTACCTGTCAATTATATGTCAATGAAAATAAATTTTAAAATAAAATAAATAAATGAGATCCCTGGGATCCGAGGAACACTGTCCTAGTCCGACACTTTCATCTGCATTTGGAGGCAAAGTGAGAATCAGAGAGGGGCATGGTTTACCCCGTGTCACACAGCCCATCAGGAGCAGAGCCTAGACAGGGACCCAGGCTTCCTTGCTGCCAGTGCGTCACATGTTCTGGCTCTGTGTTTCGACACAGCCTGCTTCCTTCTCTTGGACGGCCCTTGGCTCTCTCCTCTGTAAAACCATGTGTGACCTTCAAGATCCAAGAGGATGTCACCTCCCTAGGCAAGATGGCCCCCAGAGACATCCTTGGTGGCAGAGTGAGGGTTGCTGTGTACTTTTAGTTCTGTGTCACAGGCTACTGTTCCCGCACAAGACCTGTTCAGACTTTGGAAAAGAGCTCTCCACGAGAGGAAGGCATTTGCTACAAAAGGTCAATAACAGAAGAAATACTCAGTGTACCAACTGTGTCCATCAGGCAGGAAATCAGAATCCAGCTCAGATGGTTCTTGGGATTCGAATGAAGGGGCTATTTACAGAGCTGGGGGACGGGCTTAAGGAAACCTGTGAAGGATGGGAGGCCCCCAGGAACTAGCCTCCCTAAGCTTGAAGCAGCAAAGAAAGCAGTAGTGGTGTCCCAGCCTGGCGGGGAGATGGGAAGGCTGGAGCCAAGGGTGAGAGGAGTGTCAAGAGTGATGCAACCACGGCCAGACCTAAAATCCAAAGCAAGGAGGAAGCAGGGAGAAGTGCCCTGACCCTGCTCTCTTCCTAACCTCCGACCTCCTGCCGTGCTGGCCTTTGGCTGAGCCCAACTACAGATGAGAAAACTGAGTCAGCATGCCCAAGGTCACCCAGTGGGTGAGCCAGGATTCAAACCCAGGCCACCTGGTCCCAACATTCATGCCGTTAACCTTTCACTTTTCCGATTTATGTTCATTCACTCAATTATCTACTATGTGGTGCTCAGTATTCCAGGCACTGTCGTTTCCAAATTCTGGGTTTTCCAAATTCTTTTCGAGACTTTTGTCATCAGAACACAGTAAACACTGTTCCTGTTCAAAGGGAGAGCGTTTTCTCTGCTGTAGGACTTGATGGTGGGGGAGTGACAGCGGCTTTGGCTTTCGTGGAGGTGGATGGACAGACTGGTAGGAGAAAAGTCCAGGGGTTCTGGCCAGTGTTGGATTCATGCTGCTCCCAGGGGCCTCTGCTGGGTCCTGGGTCACCAGCAGGGACCTTGACCTGGGGGTGGACACCTGTGGCGGTGGAGGCTGGGCCTGGGCCCATGGGGCACACTGCCCAGCCGGGGAAGTTCTAATGTCCAAAGCTCACTGCTATGGGAACTCCTGCCCCTGCAAACAGCCCCCAGCCTGGACATTCTCAGACCTCTGTCAGAGGAAGAGTGACATCTGTGTCCCCATGAGGTCCCCACTCTCTAGAATGTCCTCCCTCGTCTCCAAGCTGAAGGGCCCATGGGAGTCACCTGCTCTGTATCCCTCATTTTACAGAGGGAAACTTAGGCACAGGAGGACACAAGGCTTGCTGAGGGCCCCATGGCCAGGCAGAAGCCAGATCGGAACATTGGTTTCCCGGCTCCCAGCCCAGCACCCCGCCCTACCTCCACAGGCAGAGTCCAGGGAGCAGATGCCCCCAGGCACACTGCTGCCAAGCTTTTGTCCTTGTTCTTTGCTGGCCTGGAATGGCTCTTCCAAAGCCCACATCCTCCTCATCCTTAGGGTCCCAGCTCAGCACGTCACCTCAGAGAAGCCTTCTCTGACCATCGCTTTGGAATGGCCCACAGATCCGGGTTCAAACCCCTGCTGGGTGACTATGGCTTAATCACTTCATTCCTCTGAGCCTCAGTTTTTTCAGCCCCAAACGAGACTTCAGTACTCACCATAAAAGGCTGCTGCAGGGCCGAGAGGGGTGTGTGGCATAACCAGCATGGTGCCCCGCACATAGTAGGCGCTCAATAAATGCTGCTTCCCTGCCAGTTCCCACCAGAAGCGGGAAGGATCATAGGATTCACAGGGCTCAGCCCTGCCCTCAGGAGCACTCAGGCCTCTTGCAGGGGGATTGGGGGGTGGGACAAGGACCCCAAAAACCTCAGCCTGATGGACAGAAACAATAGGACACAGAGGAGCAGAGAGGCCCCAGTGTGGGCTTCCCTGCGCTCAGTGTGGGAGATTCTGATCCCAACCCCAAATCCAGTGCCTTTTATGACCCACTGGGAAGAAACCCTGTCACTCCTGCCACAGTCAGTGTATTGAAGCAGTCCAAATACCCACCCAATTTCAAGATGGAGACACAGAGACCCCACCTTTTGAATTTGTGGACATATTTTTAAAGTACCACAATTACAGAAAAGCAGAGAATGGTTAATGCTATGATGGAGAAAGTGCAAAGGTTTCTGGGATCTCAGAGGAGGACCTTCCTCTAATCCAGGGAAATATGGAGGTGATCGGGGAAGGCTTCCTGGAGGTGGGGGCAAAACAAAACTCACGAATATAGGGAGTCCTTGGGAGGGGAGAGATCCCTACAAATTAAGCACAATCCCTACTATAAATTTTGTTTCCCAAAATAAAATTTTATTTTCTTTAGTTACTGCAAATACAATATATGCCAAGAAAATAAAAATGGAAATACCAGCAAACAAAAAGGTTTTCAAAACACCCATAATCCTGCTCATCCAACCAGAAATGATCCCTCATAACTCCTTGCTAAGAATTTTCCAGATTGGCAAACGTGAGAATAGAACAAAGAAATAGAACCTCACCCTATGATGCCATTGGCAATGGGCCCCTCATAAGCATCTTTCTGAAGTATCAAGAAATACATTTATTTCTGCAGTCTCACTTTAAATGTATGATAGTATACCCAGTGCGCTTTTGTTGAACGTCTTAGGTTGGGTCCCACTCTGACCTTGCCGATGTCACACGGAGCAGCAAAGGGCATCCTACTGCTGTGACATATTTCCACACTGACTTAATTATGTACTTAGAGTAAAGTTCCAGCAGTAGAATTACTGGGTCACTGGGCATGCAGCTGTTTAAGGATTTGCCGAGTTGCCTTCCAGAAGATTTTACCACTAGCAAGGCTTGAGAAGCCTGTTTTCCCACAGGGGATGGGGAGCGGGGGTGTGGGGCGGAGATGTCTTTTTCACATAAACTGAGGTGAGTCTAACTCAGCTGGCTTGGACTCCCAACTCTGCCACCTGCCGGGTGTGTGAGCTGGAGCCGGTGACCTGGCCCCTCTGAGCCTCAGCTTCCTTGTCTATAAAACCGGGCCTTCCTGGAAATGAACGTGGGGTCTTTTTGTGGGAAGAGGGGACAGAGAGTGTCACCTGGGCCCAGGCCAACCCATCCTCTCACCCGGGGCGGCGACCACAGACTTTGAAGTATGACCCATGACCCCAACAGTGTCGCAAGCAGGTTCCAGTCACTAGGCCTCCCCTTCCTGATTCCAGGAACCTGCCCCACTCAGGAGCTGCCCCAGGCCACAGGCCTCAGTTACTTAAGGGAGCTGGGCCCAGCCTGAGGCTGCGACAGACCTGGCCCAGCCCTCTGGGAACCCAGGATGGGGACTTCGGCTGGGGCCCTGTCCTCCCTCCTGCTGGGAATGCTGCTCACATCCACCCCCGGGGCCCTGGGTGCCAACCCTGGCCTGGTCGCCAGGATCACCGACAAGGGCTTGGAGTATGGTAAGGAGCTGCGGCTGTTGGCTGGACTTGGCTGACCCGCTTGGCCCCAGGCTGCTCTGGGTACGGCAGGGGACACAGAGGGGACTCTCTCCCTTGGGATGGTGCAGCCTTCCCGGCCAGGCAAACCTGGCTCAGGTTCTGGCCTCGTCACCCAACCCCTGGGCCACTTGGGCACATTACTTGTCTTAGCTGGGTTCCCCACTAGCCAACAGAGATAAAGATTTGGGTGCGAGTAGTTGAGTTGGGAGATGATTCCAGGAAACACTGTAAGAGAGTAGTGATGTGAGATGAGAAAGGCAAGGTGGCCAGGAGAGGCGTATCATTAAACCAGCTACCGCCTCAGTGATGGGAACAGCTCCACTGGAAAATTTTTGCTCGAGTTTGAAAACATATGCCTTAAAACTAGATGTCAGGGACTTCCCTGGCGGTCCAGTGGTTAAGACTCTGCGCTTCCAGCGCAGGGGGCACGGGTTTGATCCCTGGTCGGGGAACTAAGATCCCACATGCTGTGCATCACAGCCAAAAAATAAACAAAAACCAAAAATATATATATTAAAAAAAAAAAAAAACTAGGGACTTCCCTGGGGGAGCAGTGGTTAAGAATCTGCCTGCCAATTCAGGGACACGGGTTCGAGCCCTGGTCCAGGAAGATCCCACATGCTGTGGAGCAACTAAGCCTGTGTGCCACAACTACTGAGCCTGTGCTCTAGAGCCCGCGAGCCACAACTACTGAGCCCACACGCCACAACTACTGAAGCTCATGCGCCTAGAGCCCGTGCTCCGCAGCAAGAGAAGCCACCGTAATGAGAAGCCCGCCTACTGCAACGAAGAGTGGCCCCTGCTCGCGGCAACTAGAGAAAGCCCGCATGCAGCAACGAAGACCTAACACAGCCAATAAATTAATTAATTTAAAAAAATTGATGTCAGAATGGTGGTTACCACCCGGAAGGGGCACAGGGAGCCTGCAGGGGTGCTGGGAATGCCCTGCATCTTGCTCTGGGCGGTGGCTACATGCGTACATAAACATGTAAAAATTACCTGGCAATACCTTTAAGATTAGTGCCCTTTAGGTTATACCTCTACGGATGTTATACCTCAGTTTTAAAGAATGGGCAAAAGCAGGACTATATTTTATTTTTTATTGGAATATGGTTGATTTACAATATTGTGTTAGTTTCAGGTATACACCAAACTGATTCAGGCTTTTTTTTTTTTGCAGATTATATACCATTATAGGTTATTACAAGATACTGAATATAGTTCCCCGTGCTATACAGTAAATCCTTGTTGCGTATCTATTTTATGTGCAGCAGTTTGTATCTGTTAATCCCATACTCCTAATTTGTCCCTCCCCCACACCTTTCATAACCATGCTGTTTTCTATGTCTGTGAGTTTGTTTCTGTTTTGTATATAGATTCATTTGTAGTATCTTTTTTAAAAGATGCTAAAACAAAGTCTCAGGAATAAACTGTCCAAGGGGCAAGGGATCTAGGGTATTTATACCGCTCCCTTCAGCACCTGATGGAGGGCTGCTCCTCACATTTATGGAGGCTCAACTGCCTTATCTGTTCACTGGGGTAATACCATTCCCTCAGGTAGAGTTGGTGGGAGCCCAGATTGGCTGGGGACAGAGAGAGGGAAATCAAGGAAGGGGTCTTGGAGGAGGTGAGGTAGAAAAGATACGTTAACCAGGGACAAGAGATAGCATTTTGGCAGAGAGATCGGCTCATGCATTTGCTGGAGGGAGGACTGCAAAGTGGTTTGAGGCAGAGTCGGGGAGACCCCGGGTCATCTGTGTACACACACCCTCCCTGAGGGCAGAATCCTGGGTCTCTCATACCTCAGATAAACAGAAGGTCCTACCGAATGCTGTTTATATTGAAACCCTAGATCAGGCAAAATTTGCCTTTTGCTCCTTTCCACTGTGTAAATGTAACCAGTCCTCCAGAGTTGGACATTTTGGTCCTTCCCATATTTTTTTTTTTTTTTTTTTTTTTTTTTTTTTTTTTTTGCGGTACGCGGGCCTCTCAGTGTTGTGGCCTCTCCCGTTGTGGAGCACAGGCTCCGGACGCACAGGCTCAGCGGCCATGGCTCACAGGCCCAGCCGCTCCGCAGCATGTGGGATCCTCCCGGACTGGAGCACGAACCCGTGTCCCCTGCATGGGCAGGTGGACTCTCAACCACTACGCCACCAGGGAAGCCCCTTTCCATATTTTTAATGACATAAACCCTGCATTTACTGAGTACCTGATGTGTCAGGCACCAAGCAAGGGTGCTTTTTAAAATAAATTTAATTAATTAATTAATTAATTAATTTTTAAACGTCTTTACTGGAGTATAGTTGCTTTACATTGCTGTATTAATTTCTGCTGTATAACAAAGTGAATCAGCTATACATATACATATATCCCCATATCTCCTCCCTCTTGCGTCTCCATCCCTCCCACCCTCCCTATCCCACCCCTCTAGGTGGTCACAAAGCACGAGCTGATCTCCCTGTGCTATGTGACTGCTTCCCACTCGCTAGCTATTTTACATTTGGTAGTGTATATATGTCACTGCTACTCTCGCACTTTGTCAGAGCTTCCCCTTCGCCCCCTGTGTCCTCAAATCCGTTCTCTGTGTCTGTGTCTTTATTCCCGCCCTGCAACTAGGTTCATCAGCACCATTTTTTAGATTCCACATATGTGTGTTATTTGTTTTTCTCTTTCTGACTTACTTCACTCTGTATGACAGACTCTAGGTCCGTCCACCTCACTACAAATAACTCAATTTCTTTTCTTTTTATGGCTGAGTAATATTTCAGTGTATATATGTGCCACATCTTTATCCATTCATCTGTCAATGGACATTTAGGTTGCTTCCATGTCCTGGCTATTGTAAATAGAGTTACAATGAACATTGTGGTACATGACTTTTTGAATTATGGTTTTCTCAGGGTATATGCCCAGCAGTGGGATTGCTGGGTCATATGATAGTTCTGTTTTGAGTTTTATAAGGAACCTCCATACTGTTCTCTATAGTGGCTGTATCAATTTACATTCCCACCAACAGTGCAAGAGGGTTCCCTTTTCTCCACACACTCTCCAACATTTATTGTTTGTAGATTTTTTGTTTGTTTGTTTGTTTGTTTGTAGATTTTTTCATGATGGCCATTCTGACTGGTGTGAGGTGATACCTCATTGTAGTTTTGATTTGCATGTTGAGCATCCTTTCATGTGTTTGTTGGCAATCTGTATATCTTCTTTGGAGAAATATCTGTTTAGGTCTTCTGCCCATTTTTGGACTGGGTTGTTTGTCTTTTTGATATTGAGCTGCATGAGCTGCTTGTATATTTCAGAGATTAATTCTTTATCAGTTGCTTCATTTGCAAATATTTTCTCCCATTCTGAGGGTTGCCTTTTGATCTTGTTTATGGTTTCCTTTGCTGTGCAAAAGCTTTTAAGTTTCATTAGGTCCCATTTGGTTTTTTTTTTTGTTTTTATTTCCATTTCTCTAGGAGGTAGGTCAAAAAGGGTAAGCAAGGGTGATTTTTATCCTGTCAGCCCCTTTTTGCTTTGCAATGATCTTTTTTAACCCTCATGCCACCCCAGTGAGGAAAGTATTATTATCATTGCTATTTAACCGACAGAGAACACCAAGGTTGAAAACTTGCTCAAGGTCACCCACCTAGAAACATGCCAACACCAGAATCCTAGCCCTAAAATCCTTACAGTCTCTTCTACACAGGCTAGATGCCATGAAGGACAGGAAAGAGGGCCACCCTCCAAGCACACAGCACTCCTCCCTCTCGGAGCTGCTGACAAAGACATTGTGTCTTCATCCATAACATGGGCATGAACATAACTACCTCACCAGAAATGCAGTGATGCTCCTGTGTGTTTCTCTTGCTACTGGGTGCTCTAGAGGGGCTCAATAACCTGCAACTGCAATTAATGCTAATCAGGAAGTCGACCTCTTTCCCCAGGGCAGGTGGGAGCCACTGAAGGGTTTAGAGGGAGGGAGGCAGGCTGACTAGGCGGACTCCCAGCTTTTTCCCATCCACAGTGGCCCAAGAGGAGCTGGTGACTCTGCAGAGTAAACTGTATGATGTCACACTGCCCGACTTCAGTGGGGACGCCAAGATCAAATACCTCGGCAATGTGCGCTATGAATTCCACAGGTGGGGCTCTGAGGTGACTGGGCAGGGGCCGGGGGGTCTGGAGAGGAAGGGAGGGAGAGCCCCAGGACTGATTCAGGACGTCTCTGGGGCAGACGGTGGGATGGTTCCTCACAGAATTCAGAGGGAAGTTCTGGGAGGAACTTGGGCCCCTTCATTCATTCATACAACAAATATTAATGAAGACCCACTAGCTGTGTGACCTGAGCCTCAGCTTCCTTATCTGTAAAATGGGGATAACTTGCTGCCTCTTTGGAGTGATTATCCAGGCTCTGGCCTGGCCACTGGATGTAGCCTGGAAGGGAAGCTAGACCTTAAACATTGTTTTAAATAAACCTTAAATTTTAGATGTAGTAGCCCTCTTAGCCCTGAGGTTGGCACATCTGGAGGAGTCAGCTAAAGTTTCCTGGACGCGATGGCATTTGAGCTGAGTCTTCAAAGGATATTTAGACCTGAACAGCTGATGCTTTTTTTAAAAAAGGCATCAAACACTTTTTGAAGGATTGATAATGGAATGGGGGCAATTGAGCCCACAGCTCATCACACACCTCTCTGCTCACCACTGATGGCTTCATTCAGTCCTTTTTTTATTCAGTCCATCAGTAAACATCTATTGGGCACCTACTGCGTACTGGGCAAAGAAGATGGAACTTGACCATTCTCTTCCCAATGATGGCTCCACAATACACGTCATCTTGGTTTGCTTCTCCCAGCCCTTTTGTGTCTCTTCTTGAAGCTGCCTTCGGCCTTCTCTGAATCTGATTCCCCCACCTGGAGGTGTGGAGGAAAGGGATGATGGGGTGCATCTATGCACCCTACTCAGGATCCCAGCCAGGGACACATGAGCTCTGATCCTGACTGTGCAGCTTTGGGCAAATGCATCCCTTCTGAGAGGTTCTATGTCCCCCTCTGTAAAAAGGGAACCTGAACAGTGCTGAACCCCTCTGTGAGACAAACTGACATAATGCATATAAAGTACTTGGCATGGCTGCCTGGTCAGCACAGGGCACACAGCAGGTAAGTGTGGGGAGCCAGAAGCCTGTCTGATGCAGGCTCAGCTGGCCTAGTCCCTGTAGGATGGGGGCAAGAGCAAGACCCCTGCTGAGGCTGGACCTGCCTCTGCCTCTGGGCTGATGCCGCTTCTGTGGGTCTCTCTCCAGCCTGGACATCCACAGCTGTGAGCTGCTCGGTGCTGCTCTGAAGCCCCTCCCCAGCCATGGCCTGCATTTCTCCATCTCCGACTCCTTCATCAGAGTCAAGGGCAAGTGGAAGGTGCGCAAGCGGATACTGTAAGTTGACTCTGCTTCCAGGCCCTTGGAACCTTGGCTTTGGCTTTCATTCCACGCTTCTTGGGTCCAAGGTGTTCCTAGCTTCCCCCATAGCAAACCTCAAGGCAAAAATTCAAGTGCAAGTACTTCATCTGGGGAGCGACCTAAGGAAACATAGAGGGGGTGTGCAGAAGTGAGGTGGGGAAGGAGGTCAGCTTGGCAGCTACTAGAGCTCAACCCTCCCGGGGACCCCTGGGGATAGTGTAGGCAGAGCACACTTCTGAGGTACCCCAACCTCCTGTTTGCCATTGGTCAAGGGTAGCTCTCAGGGGCACGACCTCTCCAGCACTTTGAACTGTTCTCTGACCTCTGAGGTCCTTGGATGGAAGGTGGGTTAGTCTCCTTGGGCTGCCATAATGAAACGTCACACTCTAGGGGGTTCAACCAACAGAAATCTATTTTCTCACACTTTTGGAGGCTGAAAGTCCAAGATCAAGATGTGGGCAGGTTTAGTTTCTTCTGAGACTTCTTTCCTGGGTTTGCAGATGCCTGCTCTGTTGCCATGTCCGCTCGTGGTCATCCCTCCATGAGCCTGCATCCCCGGTGCTTCTCTGTGTGTCCAAATCTCCTCTTCTTAGAATGACAGATTGGACTCTAGCCCACCCTAATGGTCTCATTTTAACTGAATCACTGTCTCAAATACAGTCACATTCTGGTTACTGAGGGGCCTTCAACATTTGAATGTGGGGGGGACACAGTTCAGCCCATAACAGGAGGGCAACTATGGGTGACCTGGCCATATAGACACTGGAGACCTGCCCTGTCCTACACAGTAGCCTGTGGCCACATGTCCTTACTGAATACATGAAAAGTGGCTGGAACAAATGGGGATCTGTTGTAAGTGTGAAACACCTTATTTGAAGATTCAGCACATAAAAGAACATAAGAAATCTCATTAATAATTTTTACACTGATCACATGTTGAAATGATAATCATATACTATTAAAATGATTCTCACTTTTTTCCTTTTGCTTTTTCTAATGTGGCTACTAGAAAATTTTAAATTACCCATGTAGTTCACATCATATTTCTGTTGGACAACACTGCTTTAGAAAGATGCTCAGTATATAGGTCACCTATATTTGCATATTTCTTCAATTTCCATGACAGGAATGAAGCCATACTCTTCAAGATCTCTTATATGAGCATATGAATATCTACCTCACTTTTTAAAACTTTTTTTTAATGTAACTTTTTTTAAGATTTTTTTTTGGATGTGGACCATTTTTAAAGTCTTTATTGAATTTGTTACAATACTGCTTCTGTTTTATGTTTTAGTTTTTTTGGCCACGAGGCATGTGGGATCTTAGCTCCCCGACCAGGGATCAAACCAGCACCCCCTGCACTGGAAGGGGAAGTCTTAACCACTGGACCTCCAGGGAAGTCCCTGTAATATTTTTATTGAGGTGAAATTCACATAACATGAAACTAACCATTTTAAAGTATACAATTCAGTGGCATCTAGTGCATTCACAATGTTGTGCAACCACCACCTCTACCTAGTCCCACAATATTTCCATCACCCCAGAAGATGCTCCATACTTATTAAGCACTAACTCCCCATTTCCCCCTCCCCCAGTCCTGGGCCACCACCAACCCGCCTCTGTCTCTATGGATTTGCCAATCCGGGACATATAAATGAAATCGTATAGTATGTGACATTTTGTTTCCGACTTTTGTCATGTAACATAATATTTTTGAGGTTTATCCACACTATGGCATGCATCAGTGCTTTGTTCTTTTGTATGGATGGGTAATATTTCACTGTGTAACTAGACCACATTTGGCTTCATTCTTTTTAAAGGCTGCATAGCATAGATGCCCACAATTTATTGAACCTATCCCAACTAGTTGACATTTAAGGTTGCTTCCTCATTTCTTGCTATTACCCATGATGCTTCAGTGAGCTGCCCCACACATATATCTTGACTGGACGAACCACAGAGTAAAGACTTAGAAGTAAAATTACTGGGCCAAAGATTTGTGGTTAAAATCAGGATAGATTCCACCAGCTTGTGTTCTAGATGTGCTTTCCCAACCAGTGTTTTGTTTTCCATATCTTCACAAGCACTGGGTGTAAAAACTTCTAAACTTTTTATCAACCTGTTAGGTGAAAAGTGGCATCATTGTTATTTTCATTTTTAGTAACTTCTCACGTGCTTATTTGCAATTGAACTTCCTTTTCATATCTTTGATCCCTTCTCTTTCCTTTTGTCCTTTCCTTATTTCTTTGTATAGGCTTATTCTTTGTGTATTAAGGAAATTAACTCATATATTAGCTCACGTGTTACGGAAATTAGCTCTTTGCCTAGATCAAGATGCAATTTCTTTTTTTTTTTTACTTTGCGTATGGCATTTTGTTGTTGCTGTTCACTAAAGTTTTAATTTTCAGTGCTGGCAAGTTTATCCACCATTTCCTTCATGGCTGCTGAGACTTGGATCTAACCTAGGAAGGCTTTTGCCCATCCCTGACCATAAGTAAATGAACGCAAGCTTTCTTCTTGAACTTTTATGGTCTTATCTGTAATAAATCTTTGCTTTGTAATAAGTACTTGTAATAATTTTTTTAATTAAATTTTTACTGCAGCTTCACTTATTTGGGGGTAAGAATTGAGATTTATATTTCCCCCCCAAATGGTGGCTGACCCTAGTCTAGGAATCAGTTACTACTTCTCTTATCTCCTCTAGGAAACTAGACGGCTCCTTTGATGTGACAACCAAGGGCATCACCATGTCAGTCAATCTTCTCTTGGGCAGCGAGCCCTCTGGGAGACCCAAGGTCACTGTTTCTAGCTGCAGCAGCCACATCCGTGATGTGGACGTGCACATGTCGGGAGATTTGGGGTAGGTCACCATCGGGACACTGACGAGCTTGACCCCTGGCTGCAGCTAGAGGCACATCCAGCCCAAGGCCTGGTCACTGATAAGCATGAGGGTCCAGGCGTACTGCATGGGTATATCACGTGCCCTTGGAGGTAATTCTTTGGGGGAGCTGCTGAAATCAACAGAAGCAGATTTAAGCTCGGAGTACCGGTGTGCCATTTCCACCAAAAGACAAACTTCACCACCAACAGGCAAGTGCGATTTGGTTACTGAAGAAACACAAAGGCTTTTGGCCAAAGGAGAGTTTGTGGAAAATATGTAAACCCTTGAGCAAGTCTCTTCAAGTCTCAGTTTTGTTGATTAGAAAAACATGGATTCTCCAGCCCCTCCCCCAAATCTACTGACTTGGGGGCACAGCAGGGGGCTGGGATGCCAGATGCGCTGAATCAGTGAGTGTGCTGGCAACTGGGACTCCGCATATTCATCCCATCCAGGATTCTGGGACACAGCAGGGGACCAGAATGGGGTGGGGAGGGCTCCCTTGGGGACTGGCCTGGCTCTCTCTACTCTCCCACTGTCCCTGCATTCAGTGGCACACAGCTGATCATCCACTGTGCTTCTCTCCCCAGGTGGCTGCTGAATCTCTTCCAACATCAGATCGAGTCCAAGTTCCGAAGAGTATTGGAGAACAAGGTAAGAATGTCCAAGTGGCTGGCGCTGCCGAGCCGCTCAAGGGGCTGGGCCCAAGTCCTTAATGGGCTCTGGCCTTGAACAGCCCTAGGGGCTGGCCCAGGCACACTTGGGCTCAAGGCCCAGAGAGGACAAATCAAGGTCATGAAGCTGGTGTGCGGCAAAGCTGGGGACAAAACGTAGGTCTCTGGACTCCGAGTCTATCCAGTGAGACAGAAAATGGTTAGATGCTTGGCCAAGGGTAAAACAGTAGGGGCCAAATGGAGACGCCTGCTTGGCCTTGCTCGCTGCCCGCCCTGGCCCTGCAAGCCACAAACGCAAAAAAGAAAATCAACACTTAGGTGGCTGCAGAGACCAAGCAGGACACTTTGGGAGTGTGTGGACCAGGTGGGAGTTCTGGTTCCTGCCTGGGCGATGAGCACCTGCTTTGTACGCGGAAGCAGTAACAGACTGTCAGTGCTTCCCATTAAAAAATTATGTGAAATCTCCAAATTTTGGAATCTCTGGCTCAAAGAAAGAGGTTTCATGTTAACTTTCAGTTCTTGCACTCACTCACTTCACCCCAAAATCTCATTTCTGGGGTATCATATACCTGGATCTGTGTCTGTAGCAATGACTGTGCTTGGGAAGGAGAAAGTAACGAAGGAGGAAGAAACAGGCGCACACACCGCTCTTGGTACAACATCTGGTTTGGCTTTGAGTGCCTCCTGGTGGTTGAAGAGAGAATAGCATGCAGACCCCACAGATTGGATGTAGCAAGCTGCCTTCTGTTCCTTGTCTTATCCTGGTGTCCTGGGGTCTAGGTGAGCTTGGGAAATATGTCAGCCTCCTTCTCAAGCACCCCACTGCCATGTTGCCATGCCTTTCTGAGTGGGACATAATATTCTTCAGTGGTTTGGATTTATACTCCCCTGTTGATGATGGAGATAATAATGGTTAATAATAATAATATATAAAAATAGTACCATATTACAATTAATAATAATATAATAATTATCAGGGTAATAAGTTACCCTGATAAGTACTATTTTGATAAATTAATATAATTAATGTTATACAGAATGTGTCACTCTATATAACTATTCTTCTTTATAATAATAATGGTGGCTATTTGTTGAGCCTGTGGTTTGGCTAAGAGTAATGTACTAATCACTTCACATAGGCAATGCCACTGGATCTCAACCACAGCCTCTGAAGGAGATACCGTTTCCCACGTCTGAGGGAGAAGCTCTGAGCGTGGAGTAACTTGTTCAGTGGTCACCTTGTTGACAAGAGGCTAGGTCAGGATCTGAATTTCCTGGAGCTTGGAGCAGCTTGTACCAAAGGCCTTGTGGGGGCTGGTGTCTCAGGAAAGATGGAGATCTCTCTCCCCTGATCCCTGATCTTTTTTTCTTAAATTTGTTTATTTACTTATTTTGGCTGCGTTGGGTCTTTGTTGCTGTGCGTGGGCTTTCTCTAGTTGCAGTGAGCGGGGGCTACTCTTCGTTGTGGTGCGCGGGCTACTCGTCGCAGTGGTTTCACTTGTTGCAGAGCACGGGCTCTAGGAGCACGGGCTTCAGCAGTTGTGGCACGTGGGCTCACTAGTTGTGGCTCGTGGGCTCTAGAGCGCAGGCTCGGTAGTTGTGGCGCACGGGCTTAGTTGCTCAGCCTCATGTGAGATCTTCCCGGACCAGGGCTCAAACCCGTGTCCCCTGCATCAGCAGGCGGATTCTTAACCACTGCGCCACCAGGGAAGTCCTGACCCCTGATCTTTATAGGGCTTCAGAAATCTCCTTCTCCCAGGGCAACTAAGAGCCTGGTGCAGGACCGGTCGGCTTCCCCATTCAGGGAGGGATGAGGTATCTGACTAGCAGGGCTAAGAATAATGAGTCCTTGCTGAGCTTACTCTCTGGGCCATACACACTCATAAGCTTATAACCTCACCCCACCCCCACCAAACACCCTGGAAAGCACTGGGCCTTGTCATTGTATCCTGAGGTGAGGACCCCAAAGCAGAGAGAGATTCTGCAAAGGTCACAGAGCCAGTGGAGACTTAGCAGGATTTGTTTTTTTTTTATTAGTTTCTGCCCTACAACAAAGTGAATCAGTCATACATATACATCTGCTCCCACATCCCCCCCGCCTCCTGCATCTCCCTCCCTCCCACCCTCCCCATCACACCCCTCCAGGCGGTCACAAAGCACCGAGCCGATCTCCCCTTAGCAGGATTTGAACCCAGGTTTTCAGACTTCCCTACTACACCCTTAACCACTGCCCCAACCTGCCTCTCTGGGAGACCTTACTGCATGTCTGGGGCCGAAGCACCTGAAGGCCTCCCTTCCCCCATTGGGTGAGGTCGACAGAGTTTCCTGGCTCCTTTGAAACTAACCATGAAGGTTCCTCACCACCTCTTTCCTTTATTTCTGGCAGCTCCCCACTACCAAACTCTTCTCCCAGAAACTAGGCCAGCTGCAAAGGGAGGTGAAGATTTCACCCCTTGTCTGCCCAACCCCCAGCCTGTCCTTCCCACAACCCTGTGCCTGGTTTATGCCTGCTCACCCTTTAGCTTGCCCTTAAAAGGCCACCTCTTCAAGGGAGCCGTCGGTGACTCCCTCACTAGGCCAGGGCCCCATCCATGCTCTTGGACCCCCTGCCCACGTGCTCCTCCCTCCACTGTATCTGTGCATCCGTTTGCACCACAGGTGATAGCTGGTTAATCAAAAAAGCTGTTTAAAGTGAGGACTCACTCATACACACCTGAACAAAGAAAATATTTACATATGAATCCAAATGTTTTAAGATACAGTAAATGTAAATTCAGTTGACCGAGGCCCAGAACTGTTCTTTGTAAACAGTCTCTTGATTGGCATTGCACTGTCTTTCTTTCATTCAACATGGATCTGCTACAGATTCCAGCTCAGATTTCTTTAACCACAATGAGAAACTAAAGACATTTGCAAAGCAATCCCAGTGCAGAATCCTTCTAAATTCTTATGATTGTCTTCCTTGTAAGCTTTTCTGGTCCACACCAATTTACCAGCATTTTCTTTAAGCAACTCACCTTTCCAAAACACTTGCCATAGGTTTTTGGGAATTCCCTGGTGGTCCAGTGGTTAGAACTCCGCGCTTTCACTGCCGAAGGTGTAGATTTGATCCCTGGTCAGGGCACTAAGATTCCTCAAGCCCTGAGGGCATGGCCAAAAAAAAAAAGAAGAAGAAGAAGGAAAGAAAACGTAGGTTTTCATAGAAACAACTCTTGTCTCAGTCATATTTCATGGGTTTACATAAGAAATAATTTGAGTGATTGCAATAGCAAGGAAAGCAAACAGGTTAGAGAACACACATTTCCTTTTCTTGAGACGCACGCAGTTCAACGGGGGCAAAAAATTCTGAGTGCTTAGTGTGTGTGGTAGTCTGCTGGATGGGAGGGTTCAGTCTTCCATGGGCAGCAGGGGACATGGGGACTATTGATCAATCCAGCTAACCTGTTAAGTGATGACATTTAAGAAGTATCTGCATTAAGTATACACTTGTTTGTGTGGCTATTGCTACTTATTGTCTGGTTCTGCTATTTCCACTCTAGACCCTGGGAGACCAGGGCATCCCAAAGGGAAAGGTCCTTCATGATGGAGTTTCAGGCAGCGCCTCTAGCCATGTCCCCTCATCCACTGCGTAGGTGACTACCTAGCTCCGATTTCCAGTCCTGGGATGGACTTTGACAGGTCCAGCTGGACCCTATTGGGGTCTACATGGGGGCTGACATGTTTTTGATCATTTCTACTTTCTCAGTACCTGGCACATCATAAGTACTTATACATTTTTGTAGAATCAATGACCAATTAGCAAATAAGTGAAATAATGGAACTAAAGCAATTAGCACAGGGCCAGACCAAAGCCAGGGAACTCACTCAGGCTTTCTCTTCTTATATTTTTCAGATTTGCAAAATAATCCAGGACTCGGTGACCTCTGACCTACAGCCTTATCTCCAAACTCTGCCAGGTAGGACACCCCACCCATACCTGGGATACTTGATTTTTACTAATTTTTATAAGTGCATACATGTACCTTATAAAACCTTACATGGAAGAGAAGTGTTGAAAGTTAAAATTAAAATCCCCTTTTCTCCCCAAATTTTCTTCCAAGAGGTAACCTATTTCCTTTGAATGTACAAATATAAATATACACATACATAAGCATATAACTATACATTCACATATATATTCCTTTTGTTCATGAATACATGTGAATATGCATAATTATGAATATATATATTAGTCTATAATAATACCTTGTTCTTTTGTAACTTGTATACTTTGGAGATCTTTTTACATCAGCACATATAAATTGATCTCATTTTTAAAAACTTTTGTGTAGAAGTTAATACAGAGAGAAAAGTGCTCAAATCATAAGTGAAGAGTTTTTAGAAACTTTTCACGAGCTGATCACATGCACGTACCAGCTTACAGATCAGTATACAGAACACGACTGGCCTTTCAGAGTCCTCTCGTGTCTCCTTCTGACACTACCCACCCCTCAGGGTGACCACTAACCCAGCTTCTGCTAGCAAAGGTTAGTTTTGCACTTTGTACATCAGTGGAACCATTGATGTACAAAGTCTTTTATCAAGAGCTGGAGACTTTCTCTATTCAACTTTTTTTTTTAAAGGATACACATTTTACTTATTTATTTATTTAAATTTATTTTATTTATTTATTTTTGGCTGCGTTGGATCTTTGTTGCTGCGCATGGGCTTTCTCTAGTTGCAGTGAGCAGGGGCTACTCTTCGTTGTGGTGCACGGGCTTCTCATTGCGGTGGCTCCTCTTGTTGCAGAGCACAGGCTCTAGGCCTGTTGGTTTCAGTAGTTGCGGCACGCAGGCTCAGCAGTTGTGCCGCACGGGCTTAGTTACTCCGCGACATGTGGGATCTTCTCAGACCAGGGATCGAACCCATGTCCTCTGCACTGGCAGGCAGATTCTTAAGCACTGTGCCACCAGGGGAGCCCTATTCACCTTTAAAATATGAGGTCAATCCATATTGTTGCATATGGTGAGTTCATTCTCCTGCTGTGTAATCCACCGTGTCCATGTCTCTCCATTGGTTTGTCTATTGTACTATTGAAGCCCATTTGGGTAGTTTCAGTTTTAGACCATCGTGGGTAGGTGCTGTGAACATTCTAGCTCCTGTGGATGTACGTCTTTGGGTATATACCCAGGAGAGAAATTACAGGCTCTTGTGGTGCGCACAGGTTCAGCCTTACCAGATCCTGCCAAACAGTTTTCCAAAGTGGTTTTAATAGACCTCTTTTTTTTTTTTTTTTTTTGGCCACACCACGTGGCTTGCAGGATCTTAGTTCCCTGACCAAGGATTGAACCTGTGCCCCCTGCAGTGTAAGCACGGAGTCCTAACTACTGGACCACAGGGGAATTCATTTTAATAGCTGCACAGTGTTCTATCTTAACGGATGTCTCCATTTATTTAATAAGTCCCCAGCTGCTGGATAGGTAGGTTTGTTGCCATCCTTTGCTATTGCCAACAGTGGGGCAGGGAGCGCCTCACACCACCTCTTCCCCTTCAAATGTAGCAAGTGGAGGCCCCAGATCTCGGCTACACACATAAAGTTGGTAGAAACAGGCCCTGGCAAATTGTTGAGGTGTTCTCTCATGCCTTGGCCCCCAGGTCCTCCACACTCACCTGTTGACATTCCCCTTCAGCAGAGACCCAGGCAGGCACAGACACCCAAGTGCTTGGGACAGAAAACTCCAGTCCCTCCAGGGCCTTGGAGGGGAGTCTCTGGGCCCTTTGGACATGGCCCAGCCTTCCTGGTTATTTGGTTCGTACTGGTAGGAGACTGGTTTCCCAGAAGATCAAGGTCTCGGTTGTAAACTTGGGGAGCAATAGCTTCGGCTGGAGAGTTTTTCCTATTGTGTAGCTTCCTAGGTGTGGAAGGGCTGCCAGACCTGAGTTCCTCCTGCCCTCAGGGTATGTGTGTGTGTGTCTATGTGTCTGTGTGTGTGTGTGACTGTGTGTCTGAGTATGTGAGACTCTGGAAACTGCTCAGGCTCTGGGCTAAGCATACCAGCCCCCTTGTGGCTTAATCACCAGTGGAACCGAAGAACCCATGTCATCTCTTTCTTGGCAAAGGCGTTCTTTGCCCCCAGCACTGGGCTGGGTGGAGGGTCTTAAGGTGGAGGGGCAGGGGGCTCTGAAGAAAGTCACAGAGAGTGTGGGTCAGCCAGAGCCCTCACCCCTTCTCCCCCGCCTGCCTCCTAATTCTGCCCTTCCTTCAGTCACCATGGAGTTGGACATTTTCGCTGGGCTTGATTACAGCTTAATGGAGGCCCCTCAGGCAACAGTGGAAATACTGGACGTGATGCTTAAGGTAAAAGGGTCAGGGGCGGGGGCTTGGGCGGGTCCAGGCCAGGTGTGGCATCACCTCAGGGTCAGCCCTTCCTGGGGCCTCTTGTTCTCCTGGCTTCAGATCTGTCCTCATCTCCCCGTGTGGTTCCCACTGTGTCAAGGGCGGGGCGATATGGATTGCTGCGGGGTGTTCCCAGAGCCAGGATCCTCCCACGGTGTCTTTTTTTTTTTTTTAAGCTTTTTTTTTTAGCTGTGCCAGTAGCTGTGGCGCACTGGCTTAGTTGCACTGTGACGTGTGGGATCTTCCCGGACCAGGGCTCGAACCTGTGTCCCCTGCATTGGCAGGCGGATTCTTAACCACTGCGCCACAAAGGAAGCCCCTCCCAGGCTGTCTTACATCACTTAGGCCTTGAAACTTCCCTTCCCCCTTCCTCCCCTCTTTCACCATTCCCACCAAACAGGTGAGGTCAATCAGAGCTGGCCCTCAGTGGTGTGGAGGAGCCGGCCAGGAGGTCCTATAGGTTAACAGACCAAAGCTTCTGCGGATCGTTTCATTAAGGGATTCTGGATACACACTTTGATCCAAAGGAAAACATCCTTTTTATTTTTTAATTTTTATTGGATTATCGTTGATTTACAATGTTGTGTTAGTTTCAGGTGTACAGCAAAGTGTATCAGTTATACATATACATATATCCTCTTTTTTTTATGTTGGGGGTAGGAGTTTTATTAATTAATTAATTTTTGCTGTGTTGGGTCTTCGTTTCTGTGCGAGGGCTTTCTCTAGTTGTGGCAAATGGGGGCCACTCTTCATCGCGGTGCGCGGGCCTCTCACTATCGCGGCCTCTCTTGTTGCGGAGCACAGGCTCCAGACGCGCAGGCTCAGTAGTTGTGGCTCACGGGCCTAGTTGCTCCGCGGCATGTGGGATCCTCCCAGACCAGGGCGCGAACCCGTGTCCCCTGCATTAGCGGGCAGATTCTCAACCACTGCGCCACCAGGGAAGCCCCCTTTCTTTTAAGATTCTTTTCCCATATAGGTCATTACAGAGCATTGAGTAGAGTTCCTTGTGCTATACAGCAGGTTCTTATTAGTTATCTTTTTTATATATAGTAGTGTGTATATGTCAGTCCCAATCTCCCAATTTATACCTCCTTCCCTTATCCCCTGGTAACCATAAGTTTGTTTCCTACATCCGTGACTCTACTTCTGTTTTGTACCCTTTTTTTTTAGATTCCAAGGAAAACTTATTTAATGGTGGAGTTTCAGGCATGTTCCCTCCAATCCATGTTCCCTCATCAGACTCTATAGGCAACTACCTAGCTCAGATGTCCAGCCCTGGGATAGACTTAGAAAAGTTCAAATGGATTCTCTCTCTCTCTCCAGGGTGAAATTTTTAGCCGTGATCACCGCTCCCCGGTTGCCTTCCTTGCTCCTGTCATGAGCCTTCCTGAAGAACACAGCCGAATGGTCTACTTTGCCATCTCTAATTATGCCTTCAACACCGCCAGCCTAGTTTATCACAAAGTGGGATACCTGAACTTTTCCATCACAGATGACATGGTGAGAATCATAGCACAATAGCTCCCACAAATGACACTGTCTCCTTCCTTCTTTCCTTTCCACGCATTTACATCAGTGAAATAGTAAATTATGACTAAGAAGAAAGATCAAGAGCAGGAAAATATAAGTTAGTACGATTTCCCTTTTCATTTTGGCTGCCAGAAAGCTCAAAGTTCTTTCTCCCTTAGAACAATTGTGGAAGACTTTGTGGCTTGCTTGTCTGTCTTTTAGTTTTCCCTCCAGACTCGATCTGTTATTCTAATTCATACTTTCTTTCATCCTGATGGTCTGTGGAGGTTTAAAAAAAGATTTTAGTGAATGGGGCAGGACAATAGATACACTGATAAATGCATAAAGTTACATAGAATAGAAAATAAAGACCAAGTTAAAAGTAAAGCACAATTTTATAAAGACACTGGGCCCCAAAATTGATTTTTTTAAATATCACGAATCTGTGCAGGAGCTTCCTGTAGCCAAAATGGAAAGGGTACATGATTTAGTGATTCACAGGAAAAAGGAGAGACAAAGTCTTCCGAGCACTTAGCTCTAAAATAACTCTCAGATGTGGCTTTGTATAATGGTTACTAAATTTTAGAGTGGATCACGTGGTTAATATTTCTTTCAGTTTCTTTAATATTTCTGGGGTTTAGATGGATGTTTCTTGTAGCTCTTTGTAAAAGCTGAGGCCCCGTGAACAATGTAGGGATGGTGGGGGAAACACAATGCAGTCCGTATTGGATGGTCCAGCCTACGCTGGTAATAAATTGAGGACCAGCGGTGATGGATGGAGTGACACTTGTCCTTTGACTCACCCACACCCAGGCCTTTTACTTCTATTGCCATGTTTGAGTCACCCTTCCCACCTGTGGTACAGTCCTTTCTTTCAGTGGGTGGGATCACGGTAGCTGTGTTTTACTGAGCACTCACTATGTGCTAAGCCTTGGGCTAGATGCTTTGTACCCACCATTTCACTTAGCCCTCACAGTGACCCAACAAGTGGGGACTATAATTATCTCCATTTTATAGGTGAGGAAGTTGGGGCTCAGAGAGGTAAAGGCACTCACCTGAGATCACATAGTCACAAAGCCAAGAGTCAAACCTAGATCTGCGTGATTGCAAATCTCACCCTTGTGGATCCTCTGACTGAGTCCTGCGTGTCACTTATGGCCCAAGGAGAGCAGTCAGGATCCCAAGGACTTGTGTGCTCATGGTGAATGCAGAACAGGCATCTCGCCATTGCCATGGTAACCCTGAGCAGTCAAGAAGCTACATTATTGAATATCCCCCCACTTCCCCATCTCTCTTCAGAACTTCGGCTCTGGCCGGAGCGCCTAAAACTTCTTTTGTGTCCCTTTGCCGCAGGTTCCGCCTACTTCTAACATCCGACTGACCACCAAGTCCTTCCGCGCCTTCTGCCCCCGGGTAAGGCTTCCCTTAGCCCTCAGGGTGCAGGCTGAGCCCCCAATACTTCAGGGGTCTTCTTTAAAACCTCCACACTCCTCTCAGCTTGACCAAGAGTCAGAAGGCCAGCAGTGGGGCCCCCAGTGAAGGCCGTGGTGCTGCAGGTTTGGGGACTCCCTTCCCTTCAAGGCCCAGATAACAGAGGCCTGAGCCCTGTGTCTCGTGGGACCACAGGCTGCCCAGTCTTTTTTTTTTTTTTTTTTTGCGGTACGCGGGTCTCTCACTGCTGTGGCCTCTCCCGTTGTGGAGCACAGGCTCTGGACGCGCAGGCTCAGCGGCCATGGCTCACGGGCCTAGCCGCTCCGCGGCATGTGTGATCCTCCCAGACCGGGGCACGAACCCGTGTCTCCTGCATCGGCAGGCGGACTCTCAACCACTGCGCCACCAGGGAGGCCTGCCCAGTCTTTTGTTGATGATCTCTGACAATACCAAGGAATGCCGACATGTCCCACAAAATGTAACCTAATTAATAACACCAAGCAATTACAGAGGGCGTACTAGGGGTCAGGCACTGTTCTTGGTGCTTTAAAAAATTATTTTTTGAATGGATAATAAATTCTCATTGTTCAAGATTCAAAAGACATAGAAGGCTATAGAGTGGAAAGTCCCATCCACTCCTGTCCCCTAAACATCCAGTTCACACCCTGAGTCTATCAATATTATCAGATCGTACACATCTTTCCGGGGCTATTCTATGTATATATGAACAAATGTATGTCTTTCCTCCATTTTTTTACAGAAAGGGAGGTATATGTTACACTCCATTTTGTACCTTACTTTTTCCCTTAGTATACCAGGAGATGATTCCATGTAGGTAGATAAAGAGCTTCCTCACTCTTGTTTTCTTGGGAATCCAGTCTGCCATTGTATTATGGATGGACCATAGTTTGGGTAATCAGTCCCCCATGGAAGGACATGTACGTTGCTTCCGGTCTTTTGCTACATCAGTGTTGCAGTGAATAACCCTGTAGCTTGGTCTTTGCTGGACTAAGCTTTTCATGTTCAATATCTCATTTAATCCCACAGAAATCCACCTGTCCTGTCCCCTCTCCCCTATCTTCTGAGTCCCCCCAAGACACAGCTCAGACAGGTGGTAGTGCTTAAAGTTCCTTGCAGGAGGCTTGATGATGGCTGAGAGGAATTATAACGGTGGGAAAATGGTTGAACTTTAAATACTGCGGTACCTGGGTCACGTCCTTCCATAACATACCCTCACAGCAGGCCCCTTCTCTCCCTAGAGCCCCAAAAAAGCCCAAGCTGCCACCTTGTTGTCGGCACTAGCATTAGAGGGACCTTGGCTTCATCCTGGTTCCAACATCCCTTTTGCCCAGAAAGAGGAGGAAACTCTCCCTCTCCCTTCCTGCTCACATCGTAATCAACCTGACACAGAAGCAGCTCAGGTCACCTTCTTAGCCAAGTGGTTTACCTCCTCAACCTTCTAAAGATCTCCCTTTTACAACTGAATGTAGATTTTATATTTGCATAACCAAAAGGCTCATGG
This sequence comes from Mesoplodon bidens, assembly GCF_964165515.1. Lineage (NCBI taxonomy): Eukaryota > Metazoa > Chordata > Mammalia > Artiodactyla > Ziphiidae > Mesoplodon > Mesoplodon bidens. The sequence goes on along the minus strand of NC_138171.1, from coordinate 21,532,094 downwards.
GACTGTCGTTCCTCCACCAACTTCCCCCGTAAAAGGAAGTCTTGACCCCAAATTAAATTCTAATTAAAAGGAAAATTGCCAGCTCTTTGAAATGGTGGGATCTAGGTGTGCTGTGCTTCAAAAACATTGGTGTCTGGTCTTTGCATGTGCAGTTACCTGAGTGTGATGGGGGTATAGAGAAAAAAATAGCTCTCACCCATTGCCCAGGGAGGGGTGTGGAGTGAAAAAAAAAATCAGCCTAATCTTTCTGGAGGACAGTTTGGCAATCAATAACTGGCAGAAGCTTTAAAAATATCCCTGTCTGGGGCTTCCCTGGTGGCGCAGTGGCTGAGAGTCCACCTGCTGATGCAGGGGACACAGGCTCGTGCCCTGGTCCGGGAAGATCACACATGCCGCGGAGCGGCTGGGCCCGTGAGCCATGGCCACTGAGCCTGCGCGTCCGGAGCCTGTGCTCCACAACGGGAGAGACCACAGCAGTGAGAGGCCCGCGTACCGCAAAAAAAAAAAAAAAAAAAATCCCTGCCCTTGGACTCAGCAATTCCATGTCTAGGAATGTATCCCCCAAAATAATAGCCAAGGGTACACAGGAGAGTGGTCTTTAAAATGGCAAAACCTTGGAGACAACTTGATGTACAATAAAGTTAGATCAATTGCAGTACCCATACACAGTGGAATACAATGCATCCATGAGATAAATGACACAGACTCCATATGTCTGACGTGGAAGGATGTCCAGTTATACCTTCAAGAGAAAAAGGCACAGAGCATTTTGTGGAAATTAAACCAACCAAGAAGTGTTCTCAGCTTGACCTGACTCCCTCAAGGTTCTCCAAGCAAACCTGCACGTTTCCTTCTCTTGACATAATTTCTTCATTCTGTCCTCAGTTAGCCAGACTGTACCCCAACATGAACTTAGAGCTCCAAGGCACAGTGGTCTCTGCCCCCTTCCTGAACTTCAGCCCTGGGAATCTGTCCTCAGCTGCCCAGATGGAGATTGAGGCCTTTGTGCTCCTGCCCGACTCTGTCAAGGAGCCTGTCTTCCGGCTTGGTGTGGTAAGGTTCAAGGGCTTGGCAAACATTGTTCCCTTTTCCTACATGCTTTTTCCCCCACTCCCCACCTGGCTAATTCCTTAAGATAGATCTCAACTTAAGTATCACTTCCTCAGATAGGCCTTTCTTGGTTGCCCTTACCCCTGATCTACCTTAGGCCCCTTGTCATTTTTTTTTCTTGTGGCACCCTATTATTTTTCCTCATAGGACTTATTGTAAAGATACCAATGTAGCTGTTTGCAGGTTTATTTGCTTAATGTATGTTTGCCCAACTAAGTGAGTCTGGGCTATTGTGGGGAGGAAGGCAGAGGGGATCTTTGACCTGTTGCTCTGCTCTTTATCTATATCTGACCCCTGAAGACTACATTTCCCAGGTTTCCTTGCACTGACTTCCAGCTAGGTCAGCCAATGGAAGACACTGTCAGGAGAACAGAGGGTGGGAGGAAGGAAGAAGCCAGAGTATTTCTTCTTCTCTCTTTATCTTGGACAGAGACTCAGGCACTGACTGTGTCTCCTCCATGGTGCCTCCCCAATTCCTCCCTCTGTTCCTCCAGTCCTGGGGCGGAAGCAGCTTCCCACCTCTGCTGATCTCTGAGTTGCCTGTCCAACTCTTTTTTAACTTCTCAGCAATTCCATCATTTGTATAACCAATCCCCTGTATGAAAGTCCCTCTTGGTTAAATATTGAGAGTTGTGTCTCCCTTCTCAATGGACCCTGTCAAACAGAGAAGGGATTCTGAGTTTTTTGGGGGTCCTGCTCACAGGATGGAGAACTTTGCTCTCTTGTTCCAGGTTTGAAACTCAGCAAGACAAATTTCTAGAAGAGTAATTGCTCCCAGATGTTATATCTGCAATTTGATATTGTTGTTATTGTTATCAAAATTGTTGTCAATATATTTTATTTTATTATTTATTATTTTTATTATTTTGGTAAAGCAGAAAAGGATAGCTTTATTGCTTTGCCAGGCAAAGGGGAACACCCCAGACTTCTGCCTTGAAAAACTATGTGTCCCTAATATATTCTAAATTAAAACATAAGCTATTATTACTATTATTATTTACTAGGGCTGAATCTTGGCCCTGAGATAGCTAGAAATGGTCCCTTTAGAGATCTCCAGCGATAGGCCTCTAAACCTTCTCTTGGTAGTATGTTCAAAGTTTAATTGTTATCATAGTCAGCAATTTCAAGTAAAAATGTTCAAGTCCAAGTTCAAATGTTTATTGAGCACCCATGATGAGCTTCTTGGGAGTCTAATCTAGTGGGAAAGTTCCTACTTTAACTCAGTGAGATGTTTGCTTAGAGGAGACAGCCAGTCCTCATAGTTATCCATTCTGTACATGACAACCTCCTTCATCTAGACCTGTTTCTTTCTACTGGAATTACCAGGCCATTAATGTGTCTGTCATGTTGACCTTCAACACCAGCAAGATCACTGGATTCCTGAAGCCAGAAAAGTAAGTCAGCCTCCTGACTTACATGGGGGGTGCTCAACTGGGCTCCATCTGACACTTCAGCTGATTCCCTGTAGCTGGAGGTGGGATGTAACCAGATCCCCCTGTCAAACCGTGGGGCCCACAGTTTGGGAAGGAAACTTAAATTTTACCCCAGTTGGCCCAATTCCTTTGGCCAACTGGATCTGCCTCCATAAACTTCCTTTTCACCTAACCCCCATTACTTCCAAATTTCTAAAGAATTTACTAATACTGCTTTTTCTTAATCTATGAATTTTAGACATCAGCAATATTGACTTCCTGAAATTATAGAGACTGAGTTCTTTCATGTTACACACTTCCCCTCTGCAAGTCTTCCCAATAAGGTTGTATCATTGTTTTTGGTTCCTCAATCACCTATTTCACTCTCACTGCTACCACACCCTTGGCCCTGTGCCTTCTCAAGCTGGTGTCTCCTCCTTTCTAGGGATCCCTACATTGCTTAGGTTTCCCTTGAACATAATGCCCACATCTCTGAATCTTCTCTGATTTGTTATAGGATACAAGTGGAACTGAAAGAATCTAAAGTTGGAGTATTCAATGTAAGTTATTATTGTTTTTATTTATGAAATGATTAGGGTAATAATTAATTTAGAGTATTTACTAAGCAATGCTTTGGCACCTATAATAGAAAATAGAAAAGGAGAAGAGTTACTCTCTGCCCTAGAAAAGCATAGAAGTTCTTGAGGACAGGAACCATAGGGCAGAGGAACAGTTACCTCCCAATATAAGACAGTATAATTAAATCATCTATTGGACAAAATCTTTTAACTGCAAAGAATAGAAAGCCAACTAAAAGTGTCTTAAGCAAACAGAAGGAATGTATAGGATCATAACCAAAAAACAAAAACAAAAAAGCTAAGGCTAGAGGTTTCAGGCATAGCTGGATCCAGGTGTTCAAATTAGTACAAGAATCTCTCTCCAAGGGAAGGGGAGAGGGGCGATATAGGGGGAAAACGGTTATTAACTGATTGTATAAAATCATGTGTGTGAAACTTCTGAAAATTGTAGAGTGCTACAGAATTTAAAGAATCTTTCATTCAATTTTTGAAAAAGAAAAAAAGAATATATTCCAAAAAAAAAAAGAATCTCTGTCTCTCCATTCTGCTTTCATCTGTGTTGGCTTCATCCTCAGGCAGGTTCTTCCCACTGGTGAAAAACTCACAAATTTCCTGTAGTTTCTTTTTTTTTTTTTAACCCCCCCCCCAAAAAAAAAGCCCTCTTTGGATTAATCTTAGTCATGTGCCCATTCTTTAGCCAATCACGTGGTTGGAAATTGGACAAGGTCAACTGGCTGAGCATGGGTTTAATCTACACTCCCCGAGCCAGGATTTGCAGTCCCAAACCACACGGACTGAGATTGGAAAGGAGGGTTCCCCAGGAGAAAATAGGGACTATTATTAAAACAAAAGGAATTGAGTGCTGGGCAGGCAAAACCAAAGGATGATTTCCACAAAGAGGAAAAAGTGGTGAAATAGATGGCGCCATATTAAAGGAGGAAAAAGAATGGGAAGTTTTATGTGGGCTGAAACAATCGAGGAGAGATTTCTGAAAAGAGGGAAGGTGGGGTGATGGCAGCTGCTCACAAGCCAAGGAGGAGATGGAACGACTTTAATCTATAGCAGTTGGCTCCCTTTTTACCATCCTATGGATGCTGGCTCCCTCTGACCACACTTTACCTGCCCCCCACTTCCCAGACCTTCCCTCAAGTAGAAGTGGAAAAAATACATCAAGTGTGGGGAGAAACATTGCCCACAGGGACCCTGAAGGATGACTCCTTTCAGAGAACAAAGGCTAAAGTGAATAATGACACACTAATATTGTATCTGTGCATGGCATGTAAAAATGTTCTATGAAGTAAATTACTCATATGTAAAGAGTCACAAAAAGACATCCTATCATGTTTTCAGAACATCGACCATAAAAAATAAGATCTGTAGGGCTTCCCTGGTGGCGTAGTGGTTGAGAGTCCGCCTGCCGATGCAGGGGACACGGGTTCGTGCCCCAGTCCGGGAAGATTCCCACGTGCCGCGGAGCGGCTGGGCCCGTGAGCCATGGCCGCTGAGCCTGCGTGTCCGGAGCCTGTGCTCCACAACGGGAGAGGCCACAACAGTGAGAGGCCCATGTACCGCAAAAAAAATAAATAAATAAAATAAGACCTGTAGAATCAGATAAATCTGGATTCAAATTCAGACCCTGCTGCCCGATTTCTAGCAAGTCACTCTCATTCTGTGGGCCTCCGTTTTCTTATCTGTGAAATGGGGACGTTAATATTAGCTTCGAAGTGTTATAGTGAAAATGGAATCAGGTGTAGACGTAATGCTCTGAGCCCTATACCTGGCACATAGTGAGTGTTAAAAGTTGGGTTTCATAATTTTTGTTTTGACTTAAAAATCTTTTTTATTATATAAGTAACTTGGGAAAACATTTCCACTGTAAAAAGAAAAATTAGCTACTAAAGATAAGGCTAAGCCAAACCTTGATGTTCTTCCTGGAGGATAGATAGTTGGGTGTGTAGTCTTCCAAATTTTTCTATCCCTTTGTACACATATAAATGTGCATCTCAAAATAGTTTTACCTTATAAAGTAGTAGCATGATGTAGGTATCTACCTGAAATTTGCTTTTTTTCAAGCCTTTTGCCATGTCAACCCATACAAAACCACCCCACCCATGGGGTGGCCTCTGTGGAGGTTTGTTGGTGGGCAAGATGGTACATGTGGTTATGGTGTACCTCTCCTATGCTCCACCAGGTGGAGCTGTTGGAGGCGCTGCTCAATTACTACCTTCTCAACACCCTCTACCCCAAGGTCAATGGTAAGTATCACTATGGATTTTTCCAAGTCAAGAGTGGACACTGCTCTTTCAGGGAAAGAAAGCTGGGACCAGGGCTCTCCTGCAGGCTGTGTGACCTTGGGTGAGTCACTTCTCTTCTCTGAGCTTCAGTGGCCTGTCTGTGAGACAGGAGTGTTGAAGTCGGCCTCACCTCATTCCGGGCCTCTAAGGAGGGCTGAGGATAGGGGCAGTTTTTGGAACACAGTAAACCTCCTCCTAAGAGAGAAAGAGGGGCTCACAGAAGTGCCCACACACACCCTGAAGTGACAGGTGAGACTGAGAACCAAATTAATACACAGGGTACAAGGCAGCCCACCTCTAAAATCACATTCCCCAGTTAGTTGCTATCTCCCTGGTCAAAAAATAAAGCTTAAAGACCTAAACCCTGTTTCCATGAGACCCTGCTTCATTTGGCTGCAGTAGAAAGCAGGATGCAAGTGGGGGGCAGGGAGCAAATGCCCACTGGATTCTTATCATGAGTAGACGCTGCCCCATCCCTGCCAATGTCTCCACAGAGCACCATGGCTGAGGGCTCAGGCTCCTCTGTCAGTCTGCCTGGCATCAAATCCCAGTTCTCCCACTTTCTAGCTATGTAACCTAGGACAGGTTACTTGGCCACTCTGTGCCTCAATTTCCTTATCTGTAACATGGGAATAATAATCCCAATCTTTGGTGATAATTAAATGGGAATATACCATGTATTGCGTTTGCAGAGAGGAACTTTTTGGTGTAAATTTTTCTCTGTAATTATTTATTAACAAATCTCTCTGGATGTTCTGCCTCAACCTCCAGATAAGTTGGCAGAAGGCTTCCCCCTCCCTCTGCTAAAGCGTATTCAGCTCTATGACCCTGTTCTCCAGATCCACAAGGTCAGTGGGTTCAGCAGGGTTCTGAGGAATTGGGGAGGGGGGTTGGTTAACTTTCCTGGTTTGCAGGCTATAACTCAGTGGGTGGGACCCAGCCCAACCCTGCAGCTGGGAAAGCCTCCACAGGGGTGGGATGGTTCAGGGTCAGCTGGATGCCATGAAGCCGTCCACATGTCCTTTAGAAGTGGCACCTCTGTGGGGGCAGGAGGGATTTGACACAACCTGTGTCACAACTTTCCACCCCCCACCGCCCCGCCCCCGGGCCGTGGGTGACCTGGGAGAACCTCAAGACCAGCTCGTTTTAAAAATACAGCAATCCTAGCCATGCCAACAGCTCAGGTTCTGAAAGCCATTTGTAAGTTTTTAAAATTTCTTCTAATTTCTTGGGAATTCCCTGGTGGCCCAGTGGTTAGGACTCGGCACTTTCACTGCTGAGGGCCCGGGTTCGATCCCTGGTCTGGGAACTGAGATCCCACAAGCCGTGTGGTGAGGCCAAAATTAATTAATTAATTAATTAAAATAAAATTTCTTCTAAGTTCTTAAGTGGAAGAGCTTTGATGTACTAATAGATACATGTTTGGTGTGCCGTCCCTCATAGACCCATGGCCCCACCACACTCATAGCTTGACTTATGGTGTACGTCCTTCCAGCCTTTTGTCTCCTCCAAGCATTTTTTGAAATTGTTTTCTTGTCATGGATAGTTGCCTTGCTAGCGCTCAGACCTGTTTCCTTTCTTTTCTTTTGGTTGCAGTCTAGTCTCCCTTCCCCCCACCAATGTTAAATTCTGTCCCAAGCATGCAAGGGACCATAATTTACTTAACGATTTGAATACCAAGGAATATGTCTGATTCTTCACCAGACTCTCCACTCTTCTGAGCAAGCATTTTATGCGCCATCTGTGCCCCCACGGTTCAGGTTATCTTTCTAGAAGAGCATCCGTGAGGTGGGATGACTGGGTTGGCAGGCTTGTGAGCATTAAAGGAGATGCTGCTTTGTGCGTGGTACATAGTCAACATCCAGCAAACAACAGCTACTAAAGAGAGGGGCAGGCAGCAGAGTGACCAGGAACATTGAAACAGAGATCAACTGAGACATTTGAAAAACAAATATCCAGAGCCCTTTTGTGCCCTGAGATACTCAACATCCAACTATGGTTGAGAGTTTATAAGGAGTGAGACAGGTCATTGTTCAAAGCAAGGACTGAGTGACAGTTCATGCAGCTGGCCTCAGTTTTCTCCTCTGTAAAGTGGGGTGTAGCCCAAACCTCACTGGGCGGTTATGAAGATTAGAGCTTCTAGCTCAGTTTGGCACAATGGAAGTCATTAGAAGATTTGTTAGATTGACCCTTGAACAACACGGGTCTGAATGGCCCCATGTCCGGGTTTACGCAGATTTTCTTCAATAATAAATACAATACTATGGTACTACACCATCTCTGCAGTTGGTTGAATCTGTGTATGAGCAACTGCGGCCGCGAGGAACCACGGATATGGAGGGCTGACTATAAATTATACGTGGAGTTTCCCACCCATCGGTGCCCCTAACCCCACAGTTGTTCATGGTCAACTGTATATATACTATCATATCCATTCCCTTTTTTTTCTTTTTTTTTTTTGCGGTACGCGGGCAGTGAGACACTGTTGTGGCCTCTCCCGTTGCGGAGCACAGGCTCCGGACGCGCAGGCTCAGCAGCCATGGCTCACGGGCCCAGCTGCTCCGCGGCAATGTGGGATCTTCCCGGACCGGGGCATGAACCTGTGTCCCCTGCATCGGCAGGCGGACCCGCAACCACTGCGCCACCAGGGAAGCCCTCCATTAACATTTTGAGGTCAGCTCTGCCCACGTGTTTGACCCCCAAAGGCAGGGGATGGGTTGCTGTAGGAAAGAATTGGATTTTGCTCCGAGTTCAGAATTCCCACCCCTTTGGTAATGGAAACTTACGAGGAAGTAGGAGAATAAACCCCAGCAGCTCACAGTTTTGTCTTATTCACCAAGGAGAGAGAATTTAGGTGACACAGGGGACATTTATGAGGTCTGCCAGGAAGCAGCAGCTTGGGAAATGACAGATAAATTGCCACCTTAGAGAAGGCAGCTGGCAAAAGCTGTGCTTTATGGAGACCTTGGGAACAGAGGCACACGCTCGATTTATGCACTGACCTGGTTTCTGGCAGAGCTTGTGCTTCCCCAGATGTGGGCCTCCCTTTAAATCAGAGATGCATCTTTTTGGAGTAGAGGATGCTTTTACCATCCTGTCCTGTCTTGTCTCTCCTAGGACTTCCTGTTTTTGGGCACCAACGTCCGGTACCTGAGAGTTTGAGGACAGGGCGAAAGACAGGGCTTGGGGGCCACAGCTGGATTGCCAAGTTGCATTTCCAGATGTGCAGCATATTCCTGGAGATTCTGGGAGGATGAAGACCATTTCTGTTATCAGCTCTGGGGGCCTGGCCTCTGTCCCCACACTCCTCCTTTTCAGCACGTACACCCACAACCCCTCTAACTCTGGATTTTACTTTCCCACCAGCACGGACCGTCCTCCCCCACTAGCCTGTACTATCTTTAAGGGCAGGCACTGTCTTTTTTATTCACCATCGGATCCCTGTGCCTAGCAGAGTGCTTGCACTTAGTAGGTCCTCAATAAATATTTATTAAATGGCTCAATGAAGGAAACATCTGGTACTCTAGCTGATCCTCCCTACTGCCAACCCTCTCTTACTTAAGGGGTCTTTGGACGGTCAGCTCCATCTGTGGTCTTCAAGGATGAACCCTGACCACATTCCCATTTCTCAGCGCTGCTGCTGTGGGAACCTCAATGCGAGAACATGGGATTCCACTCCCTGCTCAGCCCTGGACCTGGAGCTGATGCTGGCTCTCTAAGACAACTGTCCATCTCAGTTTGGGGGCAGTTCATGGGTAGTTCATGGGCTCATTTCAGTACATGCTCCCTCTCTCCCTCCCTGTCTGTCTGCTGCAGACACAGGAGCCAGTGGGTCTCCGGGAGCAAAAATTCAGCCTCCTGCTGCCCTCCCCATTGAAACAGGTGTAAATTAGGAGGAAATGGATCTGTCTAGGTTTTGGGTCCGATCCGAATAAAAGACTCATCCAACTGTTGTTTATGAGCCCCAAGCCTGGAGGAAGAGGCCGTGATTTCTAATTACTGAACAACCAGCCTTTGATCAGACTTTACCAAACAGTCATTTCCAAGTTATGTGGTTGGGGCCCCAGGGACTGGGAATCAGAAGGCTCGTTGGATGCTTTCTTAATTGTGTTAATGAGCGGATGGATGGAGCTGCCGGCTAGCAGATAATTCACAGGGAATAGACCCATTTACCCTGTGTGTGACAGAGATGCATTACAAGATGGGATGATGCACTGTCACCCAGCTGGAGGCGGGGTGAGCCATGGCTTCGCCTCGTCTCTTTTGTTCACCTGTCTGCCACCATCATCCATCCTGTGATGGACTGTGAAGGGCTCGGCTTCATCCAGCACTGGCCACGTGGCCTTGGACCGGTCCCTTTCTCCCTTTCCCCCACTTTATGCTATAAAATAAGGATGATAATAATAGTAGCCATGTCCTAGGACTCTTATAATGATGATATTAGGTAATCCATGTAAAAGGATTTATTTAACCCTAGTGGGGATTCAATATTTATTGGCTGGACGTGCTTACTGAGCATCCTCCTGTTTGCAGGCACTGAGTTGGTCAGCACAGGGGAACTAGAGGCAGCACAGACCCAGTTCCTATGTCTGTTTTTCAGAACATTGCCTCACTGAGGAAAGAGCCAGTCTTGACTCCAACTGACTTGCTTTGGGCCTCTGGGAAAGACCTCTCTAAAGCCTCAGTGTCCTCCCTTGTCAAATTTGCTGGGAATACCTCCTTGCAGGGTGACTAGGGACTCAGTGGGTTCACATCCAGCTTCTGGGGGTGAGGGGAGGATAGGGCATAACCAGGTCCTGGTAAACAGCTGATGCAATTATCACCTACCTTCCTTTGGGCTCCCCAGAAGCAGACTCTGAAACAAGGAGGCCGGTACAAGTAGTTTACTGGGAAGAGGATCCCAGGGAAATAACCAGCAGAGGAGAGAAAATGTGATGGGGGGCGGGCTTCCCTGGTGGCGCAGTGGTTGAGAGTCCACCTGTCGATGTAGGGGACACGGGTTCGTGCCCTGGTCCGGAAAGATCCCACATGCTGCGGAGCAGCTAGGCCCGTGAGCCATGGCCGCTGAGCCTGCGTGTCCGGAGCCTGTGCTCCACAACAGGAGAGGCCACGACAGTGAGAGGCCCGCGTACCACAAAAAAATAAATAAATAAAAATAAAAATAAAAATTTTAAGATGTCAATCAAAGCAATTTTCGGCACATGCTTTAAAAAAAATCAATCTACAAAATGGATAATCAACGAGGACCTACTGTATAGCACAGGGAACTCTACTCAGTATTCTGTAATAGGGACTTCCCTGGTGATCCAGCGGCTAGGGCTCTCTGCTCCCAACTCAGGGGGCCCCGGTTTGATCCCTGGTCAGGGAACTAGATCCCACATGCTGCAACTAAGAAGTTCACATGCAGCAACTAAGAAGTCCGCATGCCACAACTAAAGATCCCGCATGTGGCAATGAAGATCCCGCATGCATCAACTGAGACCTGGCACAACCAAATAGATAAATAAATATTTTAAAAAAATATTCTCTAATAACCTATATGAGAAATGAATTTGAAAAAGAATGGATATATGTATATGTATAACTGAAGCACTTTGCTGTACACTTGAAATTAACACAACATTGTAAATCAACTATACTCCAATATAAAATAAAAATTAAACTAAAAAAAAGAACAAAAACAACAATGTACAAAAGGGTCCATAATAAGCAGCAAAGGTCTCAGAGGGAACAACTTTTAATTCCTTAAACATTTCTGTTTTTAGTTCTGGATACCTTCAAATATTAAGTAATGTTCCTATTTCTCTCTCTCTCTCTCTCTGTCTCTCTCTATTTACCAATATGAAACAAAATTACTGATTTCATTAACCTGCCCCACTTACAGCCCCTCTCTCAAAATAGTTATGTAACTTCATATTTTTGGCTTCTCTGTTGGTCAGTTTATAATTTCAGATACTATGTTCGTACATTTGTTTTTTGCTCCATCAACTATATATAGCTGGGGTCTCTCAATTTCTCTACTCACTGTGACCTAGCACCTCTCTGAGCCTAAGTTCCCTCACCTGGAAAAGAGCAGGTATGAGAGTCTGACTAGACAGCTAGTCACAAAACCATTTCTCTTTCTTCCTGGGCTCACAGCTGTTTCCCAGCCTCCCTTGCAGTTAGATGTGACCATGTAGCTGAGCTTTGGCAAGTGGAATGTGGGCAGAAGTGATGTGTGCCACTCTGGGTGTAGCCCATAAACACCCCTATTTGAGTCTCATTCTCTCTCTTCCTCTCCCCTCCCCCATCCGGATTTGACACCCAAGGTAACTTGAGATAAAGGTACTGACAATGACAGAGCCTCCAGCAGCCCGGATCCCTGAATCATTCTGTGTCACGGACTTCCAGTACTATGTTGAATAGAAGTGATAATAGTGGGCATCCTTGCCTTATTCCTAATCTTAGAGGAAAAGCTTTCAATGTTTCACTAATGAGTACGATGTTTGTGGTGGGCTTGTCACATATGGGCTTTGTTAGGTTGAGGTCATTTCTCCTCCTAGTTTGTTGAGTGTTTTTATCATGAAAGGGTGTTGAATTTTGTCAGATGCTTTTTCGGCATCTATTGAGATGATCATGTGATTTTTATCTTTCATTCTGTTAATGTGGTGTGTAATTTGCGTATGTTGAACCGTCCTTGCCCCACACAGGTAAATCCCACTTGGTCATGTTGTATGATAATTTTAATGTGCCGTTGAATTTGATTTGCTAGTATTTTGTTGAGGATTTTTACATCTATAGTCATCAGAGATATTGGCCTGTAGTTTTCTTTTCTTGTACTGACTTTGGTTTTGACATTGGGGTAACACTGGCCTTATAAAATGAGTTTGGAAGTATTCCCTCCTCTTTCGTATTTTGGAAGAGTTTGAGAGGTATTGATTGGCATTAATTCTTCTTTAAATGTTTGGTAGAATTCTCAGTGAATCCATCTGGTCCTGGGCTTTTTTTTGGGGGGGGATTTCTGATTACTGATTCAATCTCTTACTAGTTACAGGTCTGCTCAGATTTTCTACTTCTTCATGATTCAACCTTGCTTGGTTGTATGTTTCTAGGAATGTTTCCATTTCTTCTGGCTTACCCAATTTGTTGGCATATAATTGTTTATAGTAGTCTCTTATCATCCTTTTTATTTCTGTCATCAGTTGTAATGTCTCCTCTTTCATTTCTGATTTTATTTGGATCTTTTTTTTTTAAGTCTAGCTAAAAGTTTATCAATTTCATTGATCTCTGTAAAAAAGCAGCTCTTAGTTTCATTGATTTGCCCTGCTCAGTTAACCCTTCGTTTCCCCCCAGCAAGAAAATATGCAGCCTATCTACACCATAAATAACCAGATAATCTCTCCTGGTTCAGAATTCTAAAAGCTTGTCATCAGCTCTACAGTTCACTCAGCAAATGACTGTGTGGCACTGTAAATTGCTATTTAAATATTTTGTGATCTTACTTCTCCTGAGTTTTATGTCTAACAACTGTAAGTAGATTATACTTTCCTTGAGGGCAGGAAACAGATATTATATGTCTTTGTATCACCCATGCCTCACTGCAGTACTGAGTTGGGCACTTAATATGTATCTGGTGATTTGATTTGAAGTCTCTTGTCACTTAACCTAATTTTCCAATCTTTTCCCCAGCTACGGGCTGCCCCAGGCCCTTTTCACATAGCTCCTCCAATTTAGAGTCTGCTGTTAATTGTCTCCATATCTTTGTCTATGCTGTGCTGCACATGCTCAGTGCCCCTGCGTTTGACTTTCATATCACTCCTGTTCAGATCACAGAGCTCCCCAAAGGACATCTCACCCGGTTCTCACCCTTTCTGATGGGTCTAAGCCCTCTGCTGGGGCTCCAGAGGATATTCGGGAGGTAGATGAGCCATGAAATGTTAAGTCAGGAGGGTGGAAACCCAGGTCAGCAGGAAACAAGAGAGGATCTGAAAGGCCTACATTTTAAAGGGTCATCAAGGGTTGCAGGGATTAGCATAGTTAATATTTTGGTGAATTTCCTTGGTGACTTTCCATTTTAGGAGAGCCTGGGCATGGTTAAGGTCATGCAGAGAGGAAGTATAGAGTGGGATGGCTTCATAGAAAAAGTCCCTTTTAGATCTAATACTCCATGATTCAAAATTACTTACCGTTATGTGTTGAATTGGGTCCTCCAAAACAGATATGATGGAAGTCCTAACCTCCAGTACTTCAAAATGTGACTGTATTTGGAAATAGGATCTTGATAGAGATAATCAAGTTAAAACGAGGTCATTCAGGTGGTCCCTAATCCAATATGACTGGTGTCCTTATAAATTTGGACATAGAGACAGACACCCACAGAGAAACAAGATGATGACAGAGGCAGAGATCAGACATGCAGTTTCAAGTCAAAAAATGCTTGAGGCTACCAGAAGCTAAGAAGAGGTAAAGAAGGATTCTACCCAGAATCTCTGAGGAAGCCTTGTCCCATGGATATCTTGATTTCAGAATTCTGGCCTCCAGAACTGTGAGACAATAAATTTCTGTTGTTTTAAGCCACCCAGTTTGTGGTATTTTTGCAGCAGCCCTAGGAAAGTAACACACTTATCTTCTCCATGCTTCCTTCCCCCTATCCATAAAATGAGCACCTAATGTCAACTTCACAAGAGTGGGAGGCTTTTTGCTGAGCTAAAAATATCAGTGGATTTTTATTTTTTAAACATTTATTTATTTGATCGCGCTGGGTCTTAGTTGCGGCACACGGGATCTTCGATCTTCATTGTGGCATGCGGGATCTTTAGTTGCGGCATGTAAACTCTTATTCAAGGCATGTGGGATCTAGTTCCCTGACCAGGGATCGAACCCAGGCCCCCTGCATTGGGAGTGCAGAGTCTTAGCCACTGGACCACCAGGGAAGTCCCATCAATGTTTTTTTTTTTTTTTTTTTTTTTTTTGTGGTACGCGGGCCTCTCACTGTTGTGGCCTCTCCCGTTGCGGAGCACAGGCTCCGGATGCGCAGGCTCAGCAGCCATGGCTCACGGGCCCACCCGCTCCACGTCATGTGGGATCCTCCCGGACCGGGGCATGAACCCGCGTCCCCTGCATCGGCAGGCGGACTCTCAACCACTGCGCCACCAGGGAAGCCCCCAATGGGTTTTTAATTAGTTATGCAAAAGTCAGCTTCTCACTGAGTTTGCAAAATAAGCACAGCTGTTCCAAGTATGCTTTTTTTTTTTGGCTGTGTTGGGTCTTCATTGCTGCATGCGGGCTTTCTTTAGTTGTGGCGAGCAGAGACTACTCATCCTTGCAGTGCACGGGTTTCTCATTGCGGTTGCTTCTCTTGTTGCAGAGCATGGGCTCTAGGTGCGTGGGCTTCAGTAGTTGGAGCATGCAGGCTCAGTAGTTGTGGCTCACGGGCTTAGTTGATCCACGGCATGTGGCATCTTCCCAGACCAGGGCTCAAACCCACGTCCCCTGCATTGGCAGGAGGATTCTTAACCACTGTGCCACCAGGGAAGTCCCTTGACTATAGTTTTTTATTCTTTAACTATATTACTGGATTCTACCTCTTAATCTTTCATGAAGTTCTGCTTCAATATTCATAGATTAAATTAGTCTGTGAATTTCTCTTTGTTGCTTTGTCAGGTTTCGATATTTATCTTAGTCAACTCAGGCAGCTATAACAAAACACTGGGGTGGCTTTAACAACAGAAACTTATGTCTCATAGTTCTGGAGGCTGAGAAGTCTAAGATCAAAGTCCTGCCAATTTGCTTTCTGGTTAGGGTCTAATTCCTGGCTTACAGATGGTCATCTTCTGGCTGTCTTAACATAGCAAAGAGAAAGGGAGATGTCTCTCAGGACACTTTTTATAAGGACACTAATCCCATCATGAGGGCTCCATCCTCATGACCTCATCCAAACCTAACCACCTCCCAGTTGGAAGGCCCCACTTCCCAATACCATCACATTGGGAGTTAGGGCTTCAACATATGAATTTGGGGGGAGGACACAATACAATCCATATCAATATTAATACTCTTCCAAAAAAAATCACTGGGCAGTTTCCTTCTCTCTTTTTGCTCTGGAAGAGTTTGGTGAGCTTTGGAAGTACCTGTCACTTATAGATTTGAAAGAAACCTTGGGGTTGTCTTGGACAACTTCCTCAGCTACTTCCATAGTTATTAGTCTGTTCAGGTTTTCTATTTCTTCTTAAGCCAGTCTTGGGAATTTTTATTTTTTTAAATTTATTTTGGTTTTAAATCATCCAACTTTTCAAGAGGATTAACATTGCATTGTGTTAAATGGGCCTTCATAATTTCCCCCTTACCTTTATACTGTATAGTATCATTCAACAATTAAAGAGAATAAAGTAGATCTATATATGCTGACATGGAAAGATCTACAAGATAGAATGGGGGTTTATCAAGTCTCAGAAAAAGAGAGAATCCATTTTTTAAAATAAGCTTTTATTTTGGAATTAGAATCTCCTTTTTATATATTAAATGGATGTAAAATGGTCTAAAAAGATACCCACTAATATCTAGTTGTAGCAGTATTCCCCTTAGACCTGAGCAAGAGGGACCTCTCCCTTGGGCATGCTCTTTAGAGGGGCTGCTCATCCTCCTTCCAGATGCACCACATCCACAGAGGACATGCCCATCTAGAGTCTGAACCTTCCTTCTAGACCAGCCTTCCTATTCCTGGGACCCCAGCATTCCTTCCAGAGTCTGTAGGGACCTTGCCTCAGGTATGTCTTCCTGAGGATGGAGTGTACCACTGCTGTGACCACTGCTAGGTCCTGTTTGAGGGGTGTGTGGAGAAACCTGGATGTGCAGGTTGGAGTCTCCATCTGTGTATGCATGAGGCCCTGGTGGTGTAGACGGAGCCGGGCAAGGGAAGAGAAGGGAGGCCCTACACCTCATTCTAGGAAGAGGCTCTGTAGAGTCCAGGAATTCTAAATCCAAACATGGTTTCTCAGGTCAATATGAAGGTATATTTGTCCAGGTAGGAGGATAGAACGTTTCTATTTAACAGTTTGTTAGCTGGATTTACAAAAAGTATGTAGATATATGGTATGTGGGCCTTGGTTTGACTCTTGTCCTGGGCGCCGCAAATGTCATGGGGTTAATCATATGACTTCTGGGAGAGATGTGGAACTTGAGGGGGGAAAAGGGAGAGTGTGTGTCATGGGCTGAACTGTGTCCCGCAAAATTCATATACTAAAGCCCAAAACGCCACCCCACCCCCTGTACCTAAGAATGTGAGTATATTTGGAGATGGGGCCTTTTAATGTGTTGATGAACTTAAAATTAGGCTGGGCCCTAATCAAACTGACTGGTATGCTTATAAGAAGAGGAAACTTGGACACACAAAGAGACACCAGAGGCTCATGTACAGAGGGGCGAACGTGTAAAGAGGGGAACTGTCTGCACCCCAAGGAGAGAGGCCTCAGAGGAAACCAACTGTGTGGGCACCTTGATTTTGGTCTTCCAGCCTCCAGAAGTATAAGAAAATAAATTTCTGTTGTTTAAGCCACCCAGTCTGTGGTATTTTGTTCTGGCAGCCTGAGCTGACTTTAACTTTTTACTCTATTTTTTTCTTCTTTGACTTTTATTTCTAATGCCTATGTATCCGTGCATTATTTATGTAATTAAAAAATACATATTAAAATGTTCTCTTATCATGCTCGTCTTTCATTTCTCATCCTAATTATGTGTTCTCTGTATGTGGTCTTTTTCCTCCTGATTAGGCTGGCTGGTGGCTTCTCTATTTTACTGTGCAGGGTTCTCTTCCACAATGAATCAGCTCTTCCATTTACCAATTCTACCTTTGTTTCGTACTTTAATTCATTAACTTCTGCTTGTCTTCATTCTGCCCTTCTTTCCTTAGATGTATTTTGTTCATTTTGTATCTTCCAGCTTTGAATGCTTGATTCATTTATATTTGTCTTCTTTTTCAGAAATATACGTGTTTAAGAAGAAATTTCCCTCTCATAATGTTTTTTTATTTTATTTTATTTATTTTTGTCTGCGTTGGGTCTCCATTGCTGTGCGTGGGCTTTCTCTAGTTGCAGCGAGCAGGCGCTACTCTTTGTTCCAGTGCGTGGGCTTCTCATTGCGGTGGCTTCTCTTGTTGCAGAGAACTGGCTCTAGGCGCGCGGGCCTCAGTAGCTGCGGCTCGAGGGCTCTAGAGCGCAGGCTCAGTAGTTGTGGCACACAGCCTTAGTTGCTCCGTGGCATGTGGGATCTTCCAGACCAGGGATCGAACCCATGTCCCCTGCGTTGTCAGGCGGATTCTTATGCACTGGGCCACCAGGGAAGTCCCTCTCATAATGGTTTTTTAGCTGTATCTCATTGTTTTAGACACAGTGTTTTCATCTTTGTTTTCCAATCTTGTTTGAACTTACAATTTTGACTTTCTTTTGTTCTCAAATGGAGTTTTAAATTTTGAGGAGGGGATGCAACTAGAGATTATCATACTAAGTGAAGTAAGTCAGAAAGAGAAAGACAAAAACTATATGATATCACCTATACGTGGAATCTAAAATATGACACAAATGAACTGATCTATGAAACAGAAACAGAATCGTGGACATAGAGAACAGACTGGTGGTTGCCAAGGGGAGGGGGTTGGGGGAGGGATGGAGTGGGAGGTTAGGGTTAGCACATGTAAGCTTTTATATAAAGAATGGATAAACAATAAGGTCCTACTGTATAGCACAGAGAGCTATAGTCAATATCCTATGATAAACCATAATGGAAAAGAATATTTTAAAAAAGAATGTATACATGTGTATAACTGAATCATTTTATTGTATAGCAGTAATTAACACAACACTGTAAATCAACTATACTTCAATTTTAAAATAAGTAAATAAAATTTGAGGAGGGTTTTAAAAAATATTTTATTTATTTATTTATTTGCTTGCACTGGGTCTTAGTTGTGGCATGCGGGCTCCTTAGTTGCAGCTCCCTGGCTCCTTCGTTGTGGCATGCAAACCCTTAGCTGCCGCATGCATGTGGGATCTACTTCCCTGACCAGGGATCGAACCCAGACCCCCTGCATTGGGAGTGCAGAGTCTTAACCACTGCACCACCAGGGAAGTCCCGAGGAGGGGGTTTAATTTTTCCACGTGGTTGGGTTTTTGTCTCATTTCTACTTTTTGTTTTAATTTCTGGTTTTATTACTTGGTGGTCAAAGAAGTCTCTACTATTTCTATTTGGGGGAAAATTACTGATATTTTCTTTATAGCCATGGTCAAGTTTTGTAACTATTCTCATGGGTGTTTCAATGGAAGACATATTCACTGTTTACATATCCATTTGTTTGCACAATGCCCTATTATTACTAATATCAACCTGATTCATTATTTGATTCGGATCCTCTGTATCCCTTTGTGACTTGTGGCTCTTGGTAAAGCCCTTTAGCCAGTGTGGTTGAGCTGATTTATCTCTGTTCAGCTGGCATTGTACAAGGGTGATATCAGGGTGTGATTCTCACCTCTCTCTCCTCACCTTGCCCTTAGCTCGTTGGCTTGATATAGGACCCCAGCTCAGAGAATTACAAGGGTGGTAAAGTTACAGAGTCATCCTTACAGCCCTGGTTCCCATCACCCCGGGGCTTGAAGACAGTCGCAAGGTCTTGAGTCTTCTTTTGCTCTGAGTTCTCATCTTTCCAAGTAAAGATGTTGGTCAGACCCTTCCAGACCCTCTTACTTACTTTTAGGAAACCTGTACCTACTTAATATCCAAGAGATAGGTAGGGACTCTCCATGTCTTCCTTAAATGTGTTACAGATATTTCTGTGCATCTGGAAGGTACTCTTGCCAATTTGCTCAATTCTGCCACATTCATTTCAGATGACACGTTCTTCTGTTACTTGCTCCGTCAATTTGTCTCTGCTGCTGCTGTTGTTCACCTGAAAGGTGTTGGAGAGGGTCAGCGGGGCTTTCACTCTGCCACCTTTTCCTCCTAATACCCATCAAAGCCAATTGCTTCTGTCTCTTGCCACATTCTATGAAAGCCAATAGCTGGATCCTCACTAAATTGAGAGACTGTGTGCTGAAGTGTCTGACTCAAAATAAAATCTATTAACTTTATGGATCCTTGGGGACACCTCAAAGGTCATTCTGAAACTAGAGTTCAGCGGGAAGCCCCTGTGCTTGCTGATGAGGACAGACAAGGCATGTTAAGATGCCTTTGAGAGGCAGCACAATGGCTTTTTCAATCATATGTCTTGAGGACAGAGAGATGCTCCCTATTGTGTCTCGCACAGGCAATTCGAAGTGGCTTCTAGATAAGCAGCAACCAGGCTGCTCTGGTTTAATAATATTCCTCTTATTTTCCTGAGCAATACCAAGGAGTCAGTTGAGCTGTCTATAAACACAGTATTCTCAAATTTTCTTTGTTTTTTCTTTACTGTTTTACCTTTCTCTTTCTCCTTCCCTTTTTCTTTTTTCTTTCTTCTCCTGTTCCTGTAATAAATTTGAAAGCATCAGTGTTTCTAATGTCCAGGAAATATTTTTATGACTCTTTCTCTTTGCTTTAGACCTTATTGGCTCTTTCTTTAACCATAATTCTCACCTCCTCATAGTATTTTACAAAACAGGAAATTTCTATTTACTGTAACTGGCAATTATTACATAAACATTCTTCATGTATATTGGTCAGGTTTCAGCAGGTTGTGCGGCAGAACAAACAACCCCAAGATCTTAGTGGCTGACCACCACAGTGGTTTATTTCTCACTCACGTGACATGTCAGTTGCAGCTCTGTGCCAAGTCCTCTTCATTCTGGATCCAGGATGCAGGAAGAAAGGGAAGATCAAAGTGCAAAAGGGACAAACTAGCCAAATCTAATCCCTTTTAGAGGGCTTTTCCAGGAGCCCACCCTTTCCTGGTTCAGGTGGGTCACTCAGCAGCCTCCTACAGCGCAGGCAGCTGCTCCAGCACCTGTTCCTACAGTCTACAGCAGCCAGAAGCACTGAAAGGCCAGTAGCTTCCCCCAGCACCCCCACCTTTGGCAATTTTGTATTCAAATGCTTCCATTGAGATACCTCAGTGGTATCAGGGTAACTTTCCCTGGTTTGATAGAGGGCAGTTTTCTGGCAAGTTCCACCAGGGCAGACCTCAGTAACTTCTCTGCTGTTCAGTGAACCACAGCTGTGCCCAATCCAACAAAGTCTGGACCTCAGCACTGGGGGGAGGGCATAGGGGAGGGAAAGCTCTTTCTCAGCCCTGAGAGTCATGACTGCTCCTTATACCTGCTACTTCACCTGTATTCTTCAGAGTTCTCTTCACCTCTTACTAGGCAACCCCTCATTACTTCAATCCTCTGTTATAGTCAATGATTCTTTATATTACACTTTCCCTATTCAAATTACCATTTTTCTCTCCTGATTGAATCCAGACTAATACACCAGCCCAGCTTTGTTGGCTCACATCTCATTAGCCAGGACTAGCTGCCAGTGCTGGGAAATGTAGCTCTTTAGCTGGGCAGGTGGCCACTTCAACTAATCCAGGGTTCTGCTAACAACAAAGAAGGGGAGTTGAGGTCTTGCATAAACAATGTGCAGCGTTGACCTCAACAGAAGTACATATTGATAAGGATGCCTTCCAGATCTCCAGTCAAACTTCTCTGCTTTCTAGGACAATTCCCTTGACCACACCCATTGGTGAAAATCCCCACCTGCCCACATCTCCAGGTGAACATTCTTACCTGTCCACGTCTCCAGGCTCATTTCACACCATCCTCCCCGATACCATGGATCCCTTCCCTTGAAAATCCCCTCAATCCTCTTAGAAAAGGATTAAATAAGCGGAAACAAATTCAACAAGTATGATTTGCTCTATTATGAGCATTACACAGACTGAATGTCCCACAGTGTCCCCCTGAAACAGGTGGGAAGGGGGCAGGGCACAACCTTTAAAAGAATGACATAGCCTTTGGATCTGACATAAACTGGTTAGAACCAACTAGGTCCAAGATGGCAGAAGATTCGACTTCCAGTAGACCTTGAGCTTCATTTTATGCTCATTGTAATATATTAGCATATGCTAAATGACACCAGGGCCATGACAGTTCTGAGACTAACCATAAAAGGCCAAAAAGTGGGTGGTGGCCCAATTCCTGGAAATCTCCACCCCTTCTCCAAGATAGTTGGAATAATCCTCCCACTCATTAGCCTATGAAATTACCCAGCCCATAAAAACTAACCACCCCATATTTTGGGGCCTCTCGCCTTCTGAGATGGCCCACACTCTGTCTGTGGGGTGTGTTTCTCCCAGGGCCACTCTCGCCTTTTGAGACACACCATACTCCGTCTATGGAATGTGTATCCCTCTAAGTAAATCCACTTTTTACCTATTGCTTTGTCTCTCACTGAATTGCTGAGACATAAAGACTTCAGTAGGTCCTGAGACCAGATATGTGATTTTAATTAAAAGACAGTGGATTCAAGTTCCCATCTGGGTTTTGGCCAGGTTCGAGTCCCAGCCCATGGGTTCAAATCCCAATCTGAGTTGTGCAGTTTCACCCCGTCTCTGAAAGCCCCCCCAGTCCCTCCAGCGTCTCAGAATCTCTCGACAGCCTGCCCACTGGCCCTCCATGTGCTGTGACCCATGTCGTGTCTGCCTCCCTAAACAGCTGAAGCCCCCTTAACAGGGGGACTGACCCAGTGTCTGTCCCTTGCAGCTCCCTGCCCAGTCACCCTGGCCCCCAAGGCAGGGAAGGGCATCCCCTCCTTTCTCAGGACGCTCCCCAAGCTCTCAGAGCCTGGGCCTGAGACACAGACATTATCGCTCCCCTTCTGCAACTCTGACTCAAGCACAAGTTCCAGCCAAGATGGAAACAGGAGGTAGTGATGGGAACTTGCTGTGTGACTGTGGGAAGGTTAACAATCTCCTTCTCAGGGGTAGCTGTGAGAGTTAATGAGAAAATGACAGTCTTGCTAGTCACACAGTAAGTTCTCAGTAAATGCTAGTTGGGGTATTATTATTTTACAGTTGCTGGCTAGCTCTTCAGAAAGAGGGGCCTCTCACCTCTAGGAGTTTAGGAAACTCCAAGTGAGTTCTGACCACTTTGAGGTCCCGGGGCATCAAGAGAAGTCACTCCGAAGGGACAGGAGGGGAGAGCAGCTTAAGCAGCCAAGCTCTCCTGGTGGATGTTAACTTGAATTCACAGGAAGTTTCACAGGGAGATCTTTCCAGAAATGCAGCAGCTGCATTGAAAGTGCAGACTGCACCGCCATCTACTGGCCATGTTTTGGAAGGAACGTAAACAAGTAGACAACTGGTCACACTGCTGCTGGTTAATCACGTAGATTCCTGGCCTACACTCTCAGGGGTACTGGGGTGTCTGCATGTTTATCGAGTCTTTCAGTGGATTCTTGTGCAGGTGGTCCAGTACCCCCCACCTCTTCCCATGAGGCGACCCTATTTTAAGGCATGAACAAAAATATTCACAACGATGTGATGCACTGAAATGCACTCTTGCCCAAAACACCTAACCTGAATCTAATTATGAGGAAACATCAGACAAACCTAAAGCGAGTGACTGACCTATACTCTTCAAAAATGTCAAGGTCATGAGAGACAAGAAGACTGGGAAACTGTTACCAGGAGACTAAAGAGAAAGGAAAACTGAATGTAATATATGATCCAAGATTTTCATTCGTTATGTAGGATGTTATGGGACAGCTGACAAAATCTGAACATAGTCTGCTGAAAACAGTATTGTATAAGTGTCAATTTCATGATTTTAATCATTGTACTATGACTATATAAGAGAATGTCCTTGCTTTTAGGGAATACACACTTAAGTGTTTAGGGGTAAAAGGCCAACAGGTTTGCATCTGACTTGCAAACAGTTCAGGAGGGAAATTTATGTATATATATATGTATAATCTTGATGAAGGGTGCTCAGGAATTCTTTGTACTCTTTTTGCAACTTTTTTAGCAGTCTGAAATTATACTAAAATAAGAAAAAATTTTTTCACAGCCCTACTGAGAAAATAGTGACATAATGCCACCATAAATCAGTTACACATTAAAACCTCGCCTTTTTACAGAGCCCTTAGTAGGTGCTGGACATGTGCTTTTCATGGTTTATCTCATTAAATGCTCACAGCAATCTTATAAGAGAAATGCTACTATTACCCTCCAATTTTCACATGAAGAAAGCTTCACCTCAGAGAGGTGAAGTAATCTGCCCAAGATCACACAGCCAGTAGGTGATAGAACTGGGATGGGCTCTCTCAATCCAGAGTCATAAGAATCCAACTAGCAGCACGCAGGGTCCACAACACTAGAAGACATGGTTCTCATTATTGAAAGGACTGGGGACCACTCCTGCAGTTGCCAGATTGAACTGTACCATATCCTCCAAACATACCTGGGCCTTGACTCTGCCTCTGTGCAGACCATTGCTCCTGACTGCCTTTTTTGCTGTCTTCAATGTCCCTCCCCTACATCCTCTTCTGGGCTGAAAAACCTCTTCCCCCACAGTTCCTTCCCAAGCCCTGTACCTAGGAGGGACCTGTCCCTGCTCTGCAGTCCCACAGCCCTATACTTGTCCTTCTCTCAGAGAATATCCTATTCTCCATCTCCCATTATAATCCTTTGGCAGAGGCAGAAGAGGGAAGCTATTGCTGGCTCCAGCTCTGCACTCAGACAGACCTGGATTCGAAACCTGGCTCTGCCGTTTACTGGCTGTGTGATCTTGGGCAAGTCCCTTCACCTCTCTGAGCATCTTATAAGTAAAACAGAGCTACGATAACCCAACTCATTATAAAGAGAAAGAAAGATGAGCTGTATAAGACATTTCCTATAATATCTGGCAAGCGGCAAGTACTTAAAAATGTTAATTACTACTCCTGTGTCCTACCTCCATAATGACTGTTTTAAATTTTTTCAGATAAATTAGTTATAAGCTTGTGTCAAAGTTTTATTTTGATCATGCCACAAAGCCAAGTCAGAGTTCCCTTTTGTTAAGGACATTTCCCAGGAAAAGAGAATGGTTGGATAAGCATTATTAAACTGAATATAAGATAAAGAATGTCTGATAATCAGCTGAGTGTTTGGGTAGCTGATTTCTCCAAGGAGGTTTTAATCTTGTTAGAGTTTATCAGAAAATTGCTTAAACATTTATCAAGAATGCTAATTTCCTCCCAGAAGGAGATTGTGAATTACACCAAGCAATTCTATCGTGATGGGAACACTCTGCTCTTAATCAAACTCATAATAATCAAGGCTGACATTTCGTGAGGGTTCACTATACACCCAGCATGGAGCTGTGTCACAGGCCTAGCCTTGAAGCAGATCCTGGGTGTATTTTGTCATTGTGCCCTGTTCTGACTTAGTTCAGAGTCAGACTATGCAGGCGGCTACAAAATGCTGGTGGAATGTGTGAACGGGAGCAGCGGCCATCACGTCCCAGGACTCTGCATGATGTGGGACACACACCCTCTCCTGTCCTGCACACCACCAAGGTGGAAACAAACAGGTTTCTGAGAGCAGACCATCCACTGTTCCCCCAATATAATGGGATGTAAGTAAATGACTTGGTTAGGCTTTCTGGTTCAATACTGTCAAGAAAGTCCTTTACCAGCTAGGTGACAAAGTGCTTAATTCTGGCCACAGAGCCTGGCAGAGAGACCAAAGGCTCATTACCAAGCATGGATGCCTTTCCTCTGGCAGACAATAAAGAGTTGGATCCAAGTTGCTCATTAGTTTCTTTAGGGATTTGTTGGACATCTTGCTACTACGTGAACAAACAGATGGACTTGGCTGTTGGCCGCAAGGATATTTAAGAAGGAACAGATCTGCCTACCCATTGTGAGAAGCAAAACACTGTGTCTGAAGGGGGTGCACTGCCTCCCATATGGTTTGGGGATGAAGTCAGTGGTCTTCAGAGTGTGGTCCCCTGACCAGCAGCATCAGTATCACCTGGGAATTTGTTAGAAATGCGAAGTCTTGGTCCCCACCCCAAACTTACTGAATCAGAAATCTGAGGTGGGATCCAGCACTCTGTGCTTTAACAAGCCTTCTAGGTGATTTGGATGCACATTCAAGTTTGAGTTAAACTGGGTTAAGTTGTAATATGTTTTCCTCTTTCTGTCTTCTCTGGCTTCCCCGCATCTTCTCTTCCTCCCCATCATCTCCCATCCTTCCTCCTCTACAAACCTATACCTTCTCAGAATCTCCTGGGATTAAATATAAGTACTCAGCTGGGTTGTGAGACCATCCATGGATCACCAAGAAAGATGGAAGATTATCAAACTCCAGAAAATTGTCACATTCTCCCAGCTGAACGTTTGAGAACAGGCCTGCCTGGATGAGCTAGAAGACGCCTTGATGGCCTCTGAGGCCACAGCACCACACGCTTCTGAGGCAGAAACAAGATCAGGCCAGAGTTTGGAGTCTGTGCTGTCCTGGAGCCAGCCATGGCCACTCAGAGGATGTTCAGAGCAAAATAGCTTAGGGAAAGAACAGCAACTGGGAGAAGAGGTGAAGAAATGGCTGTAGGTGACCACAAAGAGGCCTGGCACAATGCAGCCATTCAGAGAAAAATGCCACAGCTACAGGATGGATCTATAGAAACACATCAGCATGTACTGGGCTCCTGAATGGATTTCCTGCAGATCTGGGAGCTGATATTCAGTGGATGTTCAAGGAAAGGGTGACTCCTGAAGGCTGGAGAACTTGGGACACTCATGTGACACCAATAAAAAGAAGGCATAGTCAACTGATTCTTTTAATAAACATTTGCAATTCACCATGGCACATGCTGAATTTTAGGCAGAGGGCATATCTGGTACCTCACTCTGGTACTGTGGTCCCTTCTAGCAAGCTCTCCATCCAGCTCCACAGCCATCTCTAGGTCTACTTAGACCACTCAGGATCCCAGGCAGCTCAGGGAAACTAAATTTCAAAGCCTCCTGCTATGGACAGAGTTATGTAACCCCAAAATCCATATGTTGAAGCCTAACCCCCAGTGCGCCGGTATTTGGAGTAAGGAACTAATTAAGGTTAAATGAAGTCATAAGAGTGAAGCCTTAATCTGGTAAAGTGAGTGTCCTTATAAGAGACACCAGGCATATATACAATGGAGTATTACTAAGCCATAAAAAAGAATGAACTTTTGCTATTTGCAACATCATGGATGGACCTGGAGGGTATTATGCTAAGTGAAATAAGTTAGACAGAGAAAGTCAAATACTGTATGTTATCACTTATACATGAAACCTAAAATATAAAACAGGTGAACGAATACAGTAACAACAACAAAAAGAGACAACAGGGAGGCCACTCTCTGTCTCTCTCTGTCTCTGCTATGTGAGGACATGGTGAGAAGGTGGCCATCTGCAAGTCAGGAAGAGAGACCCCACAGGAAACCAAATTGACTGGCACAATAATCTTAGACTTCCTGGCCTCCAGAACTGTGAGAAAATAAATTATTTTATTTAAGCCACCCAGTCTATGGTGTTTTGTTTTGACAGCCCAAGATAATGAAGATAGCTCCCTCTGCCTGACCCCACCAGGCTGTCCAGTTGTCCTGGATATACTATAGGATAGGACAGGGGATAGTTCAAGAAGTGTCTTCTTTCAGATTGCTAAATGGGAAGCAGAGTAAATGATTTCCCCCCTGTCCTCAGTGTTCCCTCTAATGCACCTTTCCCCTGCAAGCCAAAGTCCACAGAAGAGACACCTTGTACCCCTCAGCCATCTGTCCAGGATCCAGTCTCCCTCACCAGTGGGCCAACACTAGCCTTGGGACATCCCAGATACTGCAGCCAGTTGTATCAGGAACTGGCCCCACCCACCAGCAGGCTGACACTAAATCTGAGACCCCCAGTCCCACAATCACCCACTCCAGAACCCAGCCCTGCCCATCAGTGAGCCAGCACTAGCTCCAGAACCCCCCAGGATCACATAGCCAGCAGCCCCATGACCCAGCCCTGCCAGCCAACCAGTGGCTGGCAGCCTCTACACAAGGTAGGGCCTGACAACAAACCAGACCAAGTGCCAGCCACACCTACCAGATTGCCCACAGCAGTCAGTCTGCCACAACACGCAGCCCAAATAGTGGGCACCCCTAGAGCATATAGCTCTGGTGACCAGAGAGAGGAGTGTGCTGCTGAGATACATTGGACGTCTCCTACAAAAGGCCACTTCTCCAAGGATGGGAAACGTAAACAACCTACCAAATACATAGAAATAAAAAGAGCAAATTAGGCAAAATGAGGTGACAGAGGAATATCTTCCAAATGAAAGATCAAGATAAAACCCCAGAAGAAGAACTAAGTGAAGCTGAGATACGCAATCTACCCCACAGAGAGTTCAAGGTAATGATCATAAAAATGTTCAAAGAATTTGGGAGAATATTGGATGAACAGAGTGAGAAGTTAGAATTTTTTTTTTTTTTTTTTTTTTGCGGTACGCGGGCCTCTCACTGCTGTGGCCTCTCCCGTTGCAGAGCACAGGCTCCGGACGCGCAGGCTCAGCGGCCATGGCTCACGGGCCCAGCCGCTCCGCAGCATGTGGAATCCTCCCGGACCGGGGCACGAACCCGTGTCCCCTGCATCGGCAGGCGGACTCTCAACCATTGCGCCACCAGGGAAGCCCAGAAGTTAGAATTTTTTAACAAGGTTAGAAAATATAAAGAAGAACCAGAGATGAAGAATACAATAATTGAAATGAAAAATACCTAGAAGGAATTTCTAGAAAATTTCCTAGAAGGAGTCAACAGTAGACTAAATAATACAGAGGAACTGATCAGCAAGCTGGAAGACAGATTAGTGGAAACCAATGAAGCTGAAAGAAAAAAGAATAAAGATTAAAAAGAAATAAGGACACTTTAAGAGATCTCTGAGATAACATCAAGCATATTAATATTCACATTATAGGGGTCCCAGAAGAAGAGAGAGAGAAAGGGGCAGAGAACATATTTGAAGATATAATAGCTGAAAATTTCCCTAACCTGGGAAAGGAAACTGACATCCAGGTCCAGGAAACACAGAGAGTCCCAACAGGATCAACCACACCAAGACACATTGTAATTAAAATGGAAAAAATTAAAGGGAGAATATTTAAAGCAGCAAGAGAAAAACAACTAGTTACATACAGGGGAACTCCAATAAGAATACCAGCTGACTTTTCAGCAGAAACTCTGCAGGCCAGAAGCGAATGGCATGATATATTCAAAGTGATGAACGGGGAAAGCCTACAACCAAAAATACTCTACCCAGCAAGGCTCTTTTCATTCAGACTTCATGGAGAGATCAAAAGTCTTACAGGCAGGCTGGGCTTCCCTGGTGACGCAGTGGTTAAGAATCCGCCTGCCACTGCAGGGGACATGGGCTTGAGCCCTGGTCCGGGAAGATCCCACATGCCACGGAACAACTAAGCCCATGTGCCACAACTACTGAAGCCCGCATGCCTAGAGCCTGTGCTCCCAACAAGAGAAGCCACCACAATGAGAAGCCTGCACACCACAACGAAGAGTAGCCTCCGCTTGCCTCAACCAGAGAAAAGCCCATGTGCAGCAACGAAGACCCAAAAGCAGCCAGAATTTTTTTAAAAATTAAATTAAATTAAATTAAAAAGTTTTGGGGCTTCCCTGGTGGCGCAGTGGTTGAGAGTCTGCCTGCCAATGCAGGGGACACGGGTTCGAGCCCTGGTCTGGGAAGATCCCACATGCCGTGGAGCAACTAGGCCCGTGAGCCACAACTACTGAGCCTGCGCACCTGGAGCCTGTGCTCCGCAACAAGAGAGGCTGCGATAGTGAGAGGCCCGCGCACCGCGATGAAGAGTGGCCCCCACTTGCCACAACTAGAGAAAGCCCTGGCACAGAAATGAAGACCCAACACAGTCAAAAATAAATACAAAAATTAATTAATTAATTTTAAAAGAAGACCTAAAGAAGAAATACATGGCAAATATCTTTAAAGAAAATAGTTTTACAGGCAGGCAAAAGCTAAAAGAGTTCAGCACCACCAAACCAACCTTAGAGAAATGTTAAAGGGACTTCTCTAAGTGAAAAAGGAAAGGCCACAACTAGAAACAAGAAAATTACAAAGGGAAAAAATCTCATTGATAAAGGTAAATACACAATAAAGGTAAATTAGCAGTGTGTAAAGCTACTGTGAAAGTTGAAAGACAAAAGTAGTAAAATCATCTATGACTGCAATAAGTAGTTAAGCGATACACACAAAAAAAGATGTAAAATATGATGTCAAAAACAGTAAATGTGGGTGTGGGGAAAGTAAAAATGCAGGGTGTAAAAATGTATTTGAACTTAAGACATCAGGAACTCAAAATAATCACATATAGATTGCTATATACAGTGTGGGGAATATAGTAAGTAACTATGCAGTATCTTTGTATGGTGACATATTATAATTAGACTTATGGTGGTGATCATTTTGAAATGAATAGAAATACCAAATCACTATGTTGTGTAACAGGAGCTAACATAGTGTTGTAGGTCAGTTATACTTCAAAAACAAACAGATAAACAAACTCATAGAAAAAGAGATCAGATTTGTGGTTATCAGAGGCAGAGGGTGAGGAGAGGGGGAACTGAATGAAGGCAGTCAAAAGGTACAAATTCTCCATTATAAGACGAATAAGTTCTAGGGACGTCATGTACAACATGATAAATATAATGAACACTGCTGTACGGTATATATGAAAGTTGTTAAGAGAGCAAATCTTAAGAGTTCACATCACAAGAAAAACTTTTTTTCTATTTCTTTTTTTGTTTTTTTGGCTGCATTGGGTCTTTGTTGCCACGCGTGGCTTTCTCCAGTTGCGGCGAGCGTTGGCTACTCTTCATTGCAGTGTGCGGGCTTCTCATTGTGATGGCTTCTCTTGTTGTGGAGCACAGGCTCTAGGCACGTGGGCCTCAGTAGTTGTGGCACGTGGGCTCAGTAGTTGTGACTCATGGGCTCTAGAGCACAGGCTCAGTGGTTGTGGTGCATGGACTTAGTTGCTCCGCGGCATGTGGGATCTTCCCAATCCAGAGCTCGAACCTGTGTCCCCTGCATTGGCAGGCAGATTCTTAACCACTGTGCCACCGGGGAAGTTCCTCTATTTCTTTTTTTTTTTTTTTTTTTTTTTTTTTGCGTTATGCGGGCCTCTCACTGTTGTGGCCTCTCCCCTTGTGGAGCACAGGCTCTGGACACGCAGGCTCAGCGGCCATGGCTCATGGGCCCAGCCGCTGTGCGGCATGTGGGATCTTCCCGGACCGGGGCATGAACCCGTGTCCCCTGCATTTGCAGGCGGCCTCTCAACCACTGCGCCACCAGGGAAGCCCTCCTCTATTTCTTTAATTTTGCATCTATATGAGAAAATGAATGTTCACTAAACTTATTGTGATAATCATTTTCATGATGTATGTAAGTCAAATCATTAGGCTGTACACTTTAAACTTATACAGTGCTGTATGTCAATTATATCTCAATAAAACTGGAAGGAAAATTAATAATAATAAAACATCCATACTACGCAAAGCAATCTACAGATTCAACACAATTCCTATCAAAATTCCAATGGCATAATTCACAGAAATAGAGCAAACAAGTCTAAAATTTATATGGAACCATAAAAGACTCCAAATAGCCAAAGCAATCTTGAGAAATAAGACCACAGCCAGAGGCATCACACATTCTGATTTCAAACTATATTACAAAGCTGTAGTTATCAAAACAGTGTGTTATTGGCATAAAATCAGAAACATAAATGAATGTAACAGAATAGAGAGCCCAGAAGTAAACCCACGTGTATAAGGTCAATTAATTTACAACAAAGGAGCCAAGAATACACAATGAGTAAAGAACAGTCTCTTTAATAAATGGTGTTGGGAAAACTGGAAATATACATGCAAAAGAATCAGGCTAGACCCCACTCTTACTCCATACACAAAAATTAACTCAAAATGGATTAAAGACTTGAATGTAAAACCTGAAACCAGAAAACTTCTAGAAGAAAACATAGATGGTAACCTTGACATCGGTCTTGGCAATGATTTTTTGGATCTGACATGAAAAGCAGGGGTAACAAAAGCAAAAATAAGCAAGTGGAATTACATCAAACTAAAAAGCTTCTGCACAGCGAAGGAAACCGTCAACTAAATGAAAACGCAACCTACTGAATGGGAGAAAGTATTTGCAAATCATGTATCTGATAAGAGGTTAATAATCAAAATAGATAAAGAACTCATAAATGCAATGGAGAAAAAAAAATCTGATTTTTAAATGGGCAAAGGATCTAAATAGCCATTTTCCAAAAGAAGACATACAGATGGCCAACAGGTACAGGAAAAGATACTCAACATCACTAATCATTGGGGAAATGCAAATGAAAACCACAATGAGCTATCACCTCACACCTGCTGGAATTATTATCAAATAATATTTAATAATAGCTATTATAAAAAAGACAAGAAATAACAAGTTTCGGCTTGACGTGGAGAAAAGGAAACCCCTGTGCATGCCTTGTTGGTGGGATGTAAATTGGTGCAGCCACTATGGAAAACAGCCTGGAGGTTCCTCAAAAAATTATAAATAGAACTACTATATGCAAATCAGAAGAAAGCTGGAGTAGCAATTCTCATATCAGACAAAATAGACTTTAAAATAAAGACTACTAGAAGAGACAAAGAAGGACACTACATAATGATAAAGGGATCGATCCAAGAAGAAGATATAACAATTGTAAATATTTATGCACCCAACATAGGAGCACCTCAATACATAAGGCAAACACGAACAGCCATAAAAGGGGAAATCGACAGTAACACAATCATAGTAGGGGACTTTAACACCCCACTTTCACCAATGGACAGATCATCCGGAATGAATATAAATAAAGAAACACAAGTTTTAAATGATACATTAAACAAGATGGACTTAATTGATATTTATAAGACATTCCATCCAAAAACAACAGAATACACATTTTTCTCAAGTGCTCATGGAACATTCTCCAGGATAGATCATCTGTTGGGTCACAAATCTAGCCTTGGTAAATTTAAGAAAACTGAAATCGTATCAAGTATCTTTTCCGACCACAACACTATGAGACTAGATATCAATTACAGGAAAAGATCTGTAAAAAATACAAACACATGGAGGCTAAACAATACACTACTTAATAACGAAGTGATCACTGAAGAAATCAAAGAGATCAAAAAATACCTAGAAACAAATGACAATGGAGACATGACGACCCAAAACCTATGGGATGCAGCAAAAGCAGTTCTAAGAGGGAAGTTTATAGCAATACAATCCTACCTTAAGAAACAGGAAACATCTCAAATAAACAACCTAACCTTGCACCTAAAGCAATTAGAGAAAGAAGAGCAAAAAAACCCCAAAGTTAGCAGAAGGAAAGAAATCATAAAAATCAGATCAGAAATAAATGAAAAAGAAATGAAGGAAATGATAGCAAAGATCAATAAAACTAAAAGCTGGTTCTTTGAGAAGATAAACAAAATTGATAAACCATTAGCCAGACTCATCAAGAAAAAAAGGGAGAAGACTCACATCAGTAGAATTAGAAATGAAAACGGAGAAGTAACAACTGACACTGCAGAAATACAAAAGAGCATGAGAGATTACTACAAGCAACTCTATGCCAATAAAATGGACAACCTGGAAGAAATGGACAAATTCTTAGAAATGCACAACCTGCCAAGACTGAACCAGGAAGAAACAGAACATATGAACAGACCAATCACAAGCACTGAAATTGAAACTGTGATTAAAAATCTTCCAACAAACAAAAGCCCAGGACCAGATGGCTTCACAGGCGAATTCTATCAAACATTTAGAGAAGAGCTAACACCCATCCTTCTCAAACTCTTCCAAAATATAGCAGAGGGAGGAACACTCCCAAACTCATTCTATGAGGCCACCATCACCTTGATACCAAACTCAGGCAAGGATGTCACAAAGAAAGAAAACTACAGGCCAATATCACTGATGAACATAGATGGAAACATCCTCAACAAAATACTAGCAAACAGAATACAACAGCACATTAAAAGGATCATACACCATGATCAAGTGGGGTTTATTCCAGGAATGCAAGGATTCCTCAATATACGCAAATCAATCAATGTGATATACCATATTAACAAATTGAAGGAGAAAAACCATATGATCATCTCAATAGATGCAGAGAAAGCTTTTGACAAAATTCAACACCCATTTATGATAAAAACTCTGCAGAAAGTAGGCACAGAGGGAACTTTCGTCAACATAATAAAGGCCATATATGACAAACCCACAGCCAACATCGTCCTCAATGGTGAAAAACTGAAACCATTTCCACTAAGATCAGGAACAAGACAAGGTTGCCCACTCTCACCACTCTTATTCAACATAGTTTTGGAAGTTTTAGCCACAGCAATCAGAGAAGAAAAGGAAATAAAAGGAATCCAAATTGGAAAGGAAGAAGTAAAGCTGTCACTGTTTGCAGATGACATGATACTATACATAGAGAATCCTAAAGATGCCACCAGAAAACTACTAGAGCTAATCAATGAATTTGGTAAAGTAGCAGGATACAAAATTAATGCACAGAAATCTCTGGCATTCCTGTACACTAATAATGAAAAATCTGAAAGTGAAATCAAGAAAACACTCCCATTTACCATTGCAACAAAAAGAATAAAATATCTAGGAATAAACCTACCTAAGGAGAAAAAAGACCTGTATGCAGAAAATTATAAGACACTGATGAAAGAAATTAAAGATGATACAAATAGATGGAGAGATATACCATGTTCCTGGATTGGAAGAATCAACATTGTGAAAATGACTCTACTACCCAAAGCAATCTACAGATTCAATGCAATCCCTATCAAACTACCACTGGCATTTTTCACAGAATTAGAACAAAAAATTTCACAATTTGTATGGAAACACAAAAGACCCCGAATAGCCAAAGCAATCTTGAGAAAGAAAAACGGAGCTGGAGGAATCAGGCTCCCTGACTTCAGACTATACTACAAAGCTACAGTAATCAAGACAGTACGGTTCTGGCACAAAAACAGAAAGAGAGATCAATGGAACAGGATAGAAAGCCCAGAGATAAACCCACGCACATATGGTCACCTTATCTTTGATAAAGGAGGCAGGAATGTACAGTGGAGAAAGGACAGCCTCTTCAATAAGTGGTGCTGGGAAAACTGGACAGGTACATGTGAAAGTATGAGATTAGATCACTCCCTAACACCATACACAAAAATAAGCTCAAAATGGATTAAAGACCTAAATGTAAGGCCAGAAACTATCAAACTCTTAGAGGAAAACATAGGCAGAACACTCTATGACATAAATCACAGCAAGATCCTTTTTGACCCACCTCCTAGAGAAATGGAAATAAAAACAAAAATAAACAAATGGGACCTAATGAAACTTCAAAGCTTTTGCACAGCAAAGGAAACCATAAACAAGACCAAAAGACAACCCTCAGAATGGGAGAAAATATTTGCAAATGAAGCAACTGACAAAGGATTCATCTCCAAAATTTATAAGCAGCTCATGAAGCTCAATAGCAAAAAAACAAACAACCCAATCCAAAAATGGGCAGAAGACCTAAATAGACATTTCTCCAAAGAAGATATACAGACTGCCAACAAACACATGAAAGGATGCTCAACATCTTTACTCATTAGAGAAATGCAAATCAAAACTACAATGAGATATCATCTCACACCAGTCAGAATGGCCATCATCAAAAAATCTAGAAACAATAAATGCTGGAGAGGGTGTGGAGAAAAGGGAACACTCTTGCACTGCTGGTGGGAATGTGAATTGGTACAGCCACTATGGAGAACAGTATGGAGGTTCCTTAAAAAACTACAAATAGAACTACCATATGACCCAGCAATCCCACTACTGGGCATATACCCTGAGAAAACCATAATTCAAAAAGAGTCATGTACCAAAATGTTCACTGCAGTTCTATTTACAATAGCCCGGAGATGGAAACAACCTAAGTGTCCATCATCCAATGAATGGATGAAGAAGATGTGGCACATATATACAATGGAATATTACTCGCCATAAAAAGAAATGGAATTGAGCTATTTGTAATGAGGTGAATAGACCTAGAGTCTGTCATACAGAGTGAAGTAAGTCAGAAAGAGAAAGACAAATACCGTATGCTAACACATATATATGGAATTTAAGAAAAATAAATGTCATGAAGAACCTAGGGGTAAAACAGGAAAAAAGAAACAGACCTACTTGAGAATGGACTTGAGGATATGGGGAGGGGGAAGGGTAAGCTGTGACAAAGCGAGAGAGAGGCATGGACTATATACACCACCAGACGTAAGGTAGATAGCTAGTGGGAAGCAGCCGCATAGCACAGGGGGATCAGCTGGGTGCTTTGTGACCGACTGGAGGGGTGGGATAGGGAGCGTGGGAGGGAGGGAGACGCAAGAGGGAAGGGATATGGGAACAGATGTATACGTATAACTGATTCACTGTTATAAAGCAGAAACTAATACACCATTGTGAAGAAATTATACTCCAATAAAGTTGTAAAAAAAGAAAAAGAAACAGTAAAGGGGGGCTTCCCTGGTGGCGCAGTGGTTGAGAGTCCACCTGCGGATGCAGGGGACGCAGGTTCGTGCCTCAGTCTGGGAGGATCCCACATGCCGCGGAGTGGCTGGGCCCGTGAGCCATGGCCGCTGAGCCTGTGCGTCCGGAGCCTGTGCTCCACAATGGGAGAGGCCACAACAGTGAGAGGCCCGCGTACCGCAAAAAAAAGAAACAGTAAAGGGAAAAAAACCAAAAACTGAGTAAAGGAGCAAAGTCAACACACAAACAAGCATGTCAGTCATGGGCTGCCTTGAATAATGTATTATTATGGGTTGTCCTCCATTCCTGTTAAGTTCATAGAGCAGAACCCACGATTTACAGTTCTCCCATGTGCCCTTCAGCATTATCTGAACTTATTCCAGTGTGAGGTCCAAATACAAACGTGTGGACTGGTTTCTGTCCGGAGGCTCCTTTACTTCAAAGACAAAGCGAACCTCCACAAGTCCGGGGCCCAGCCCGGTCACCATATCACATGTGGGCCGGCAAAGGCCCGTCCTCTGAAAGAAATGGCAGGACCAAAAAGCTAGTGTGTGAAAGCTCCAGGGTTTGGAAGGGACAACTGGGCCCTTCAAACACGGGGAAAGGTCTTTCAGCGACTCCTGTCCCTGCACTATCGATGACCAGGGCACGGGCAGCCCACGATCACTTTCGATGCAGGAGCAGCAAAGGACAGAAAGAGCCAGGAAGGGCGGGAGGCTGGAGCCAGGGGCCTGGGGCAGGGAGAGCAGCCCAGCCTGGCCGAGTCCCAGCAGCTTCTGTCGTGTCCTGCCAAGACCCCACAAAACCTCCCTGCCAGGGGGAGTCAAGACACTTCCAGAATAAAAAACTGCAAATGCTTTCGGGCTGAAAAAGATCAGGATCATGTGGTCATGGCACCACCATGAAAAATTTTTTAGAACTTTTGCTGCTATCCCAGCTTTGCTCTTCAGATGAAGATGTGGAGTCTGAGACGGGGTCACAGCGCTAGACAGGTTGAGAGGCGGGACCGGTCTCCATCACAACGGTACTTGCACTGACACCCCAAGGCTCGGAAGGGAGGTGCCCCGGGGAGCCCTTCACCCAAGCAGGTTCCCAGAGCCCTCCCCTAGGCATGTGGGGGACTGCCCCACAGCAGGATACTGTCACCCCACTTCCCCCTACATGATCATCCAAGCCCCAGAAAACACGCACGTGACTGTACAAAAAACACAAAATTCCAGAGAAAGGTCCAAAAGCCTTACCTGGGGCCCCAGGGCCTAGCGCCTGGCTGACACCAAGATGACGCCTCCTGTGGAGCCTCTGTGCACACAGACCCAGCTGCAAAGGAAAATCGGTGAACGGGCACTCACAGCAGGCTCTGGGGGACACACAGAGCACTTGGCACAGCAGCTGGCAGTTCCTAGCACTCACGAAGGCAGGCTGTTACTGCAGTACCTGAACGGCCACACTACGGTATCAGGAACAAGAACAATTTAACCCCAGGAAGGGGTCTGCAGGTCACCTCTGACGGGAATAACACCTACATTACGCTATGTGCCAACTGTGAGCAATCTGCTGCTAACCAGTCTGCAGGCTGTGGCTGCCTGGCAATGACTAGAATGGACCGGGAGGGGTACCAGGTGGGGGAGGGCCCCGTGCCTGCTACGTAGTATAAGGGCGACTTATATATGCATCCTCAACTATACTGGGCTTTGTCCAGGTCGGTCACTAGAAAATCACCCACAGTGGACCACGGGCCCTGCTCATGACCAGGATTAAGGCAGATTATAGTAAGTCTATACCTTTCATTACAGAAACAATTCCAGTGGAGAAAAGGAGGCTGACCCGGCAGGCTGGCTTGCTGGAGGGCTTGGTTCCCTGACACTCTGCAATGGGAGAAGCCCTGTCACCTCACAACAGATGGGTCATCTCCACCTCTTTGGGGTTTTTTTTTTGGTCCAGGTGCTATGCGTCAGGCACCAGATGCAACACAATAGAGGGAGGTGCTGCCCTCAAGATTACAGCATAAGGGGCACGATCAGCAAATCAACACTTTCTAGGTGCGATCAGTGCTGAGGGGCGGGGCTGAGGATGTGGGATGAGGAAGGGGTGCGATGGGGAATCAGAGAAAACTTCTGGAAGGGAGCCCTCCACTGCCAGCCCGTGAACTGCTAAGGCAGGGCCCTGTTCGGGAAAAGGGGCGCTCAGTGAGCACACAGCGCCAGGGACCAGGAAGCAACACCAATCAGTGGGAAGAAAGACATGTACGAAAGCTCCAGAGTTTGCAAGGGACAGGAGTGAACCCTCCAAACACGGGGAAAGGCTTTCAGCAATTCCTCTCCCTGCACTATCAATGACCAGGGCACAGGCAGCCCACGATCACTTTCGAATGCAGGGGCAGAAAAGGGCAGTGAGGGAGCTGAGAAGGGAGGCCACAGCCAGCATCCTGGGAAACGGCCTGGCCTAGGAACACACCAGCAGACAGGTCAATGACCAGACTTACAGCCTAAGATGACAGAACCACCCGATTATTCACCAGTGCCTGCCAAGAGCTGAAGAGGAGACTAACGGCAGAAATACTGAGAACTCTTAGGTACTGAAGGAACGTGTGTAAGTGGCACCAGGATTGAACACCTGACAGAATTCTCACTCAGGCTCACAGAAGAACACTTGGCTGGACACTGGATGTGAATCTCTGTCCTGTCAACATCACAGCAGCCTCCATCCAGGCTCTCAGGAGCAGAAGGGGGCCCAAGCCTCCACTGCACCCTCACTCTCCACACCTCAGCACCCAACATCTCTGGCCTCACAGCCTGCACACAACTCAAGTAATAGAGAACCGGCGGGACACCACTTACCTGGGACTCAGTCCCGGCTCTCCCTGACGACACGTCTCATGTAACAGCAGCCATGTGACACTCCTGCAGGGGACAAGAAGCCATCACGTGATCTGCCCAACTGGCAGGAAACCATTATGCTCATCGACAGGAAAACATGATGTGTGTGTTGGGGGGATTCGGGTCTTAGGCAATGAACGCACTACATCCTGACTCCCTCCATCCTCAGACTGCCTCATGCTTGGTCACTGCTAGTCACTGAAGGCTGTCCTGTATGGAAGGGACAAGTATGGGTCCCCTGAACATGGGGAAAATCTTTCAACTTTTCCTCGGCCCATATTACCAATGACCAGGACACAGGCAGCCTGTAACCACTTCAAATCCAGAGGTAGAAAAGAACACAGGGCTGCTGAGACTGGAGACCAGGGTCAGAAGACCACAGTTGTGGCAAGACCCACTCCCATTCTCCTTTTTTAAAGCCTCAGAGACACCAGCACCAAGCCAGGCAGAGGGCACTCAACAGACACCAGGAGCCAAAAGACATCTAAAGAGGTGGTGGGGGGGGGGATTTCCTGGAGGTCCGGTGGTTAGGACTCCGTGCGCTTTCACTGCCATGGCCTTGGTTCAATCCCTGGTCGGGGAACTAAGATCCGGCAAGCCGTGCGGTGTGCAATAAAACATAAGTAAAATAATAGAAAGGCGGCGGGAGGACAGCCATGTGGGACAGCTCCAGAGTTGGGAAGGGACAGGAGTGAACCCTCCAAACACGGGGAAACGCTTTCAGCAACTCCTCTGCCGGCACTACCAGTGACCAGGGCACGGCCAGCCCACGATCACTTCCGAATGCAGGGGCAACAAACGGCAGAAGAAGAGCCAGGCAGAGGAGCCCATGTGAGCAGCCGGCTCTCCGCCCAGGAAGGGGAAAGCTGCCCAGCCAAGCCCGGGACCCCAACGCTATCCTCACTTCATGGAAAGACTCCATCTCCCCTCATCAACAGAGGCCACACGAAGACCAACTTCTCGTAAAAATGCCTCAAGTACTCATCCACCCACAAAATACTAAGTACCTACTAACCACTTGCCAGGCACTGGGGGTTCAGAGACACAGACCAGGCCTCTGCCCTCCAGGACTGCTTGCTGTTTCCCCCCTGGAAGGAAAGGAAAGCTCAGGAGAATGAAGTAACTCACCTGAGGTTCCACGGCTAACGAGCAGCTGAGTCAGGATCTGAACTCAGGCCTTTCTGGCCCCCAAACCCAGCCCCACTCTCCTGCACAAGGCTTGGCAAGACTGTTCCCAGAACCCCCCTGAGCCCAGGGACCACCCCCTCTGCGGCGGGGCAGGAAGGCCACAGCCCCCAGTTCAAGGCCCTCAGGAGCAGCACTTGCCCAAGGGACAGACAGCTCATTCCCTGGACACAGTGGGGCGCAGCAAGCAGTGCGGCTCACGGTCTCGCAAGAGAGGAGGGGGCGCTGGCAGAGGCAGGCGCAGCAAAGCCGTTCGAGGGAGGGTCTTCAGCAGCGCAGGGCCCGGCCAGGGAACGGGTGTGGAAGGGCTTCAGTGCGAAGCAGGGACAGGAAGCCAGACTCTGCCCCTCGGGGGCCCTGGGGCGCCCTCACTTTAAAGCTCAAACACCCGTTGGAAAATGGACGTTTCCACACTTTCCCTTAAAGCTTATTAAGGGGAAATGGGCTAACGGTCACCAGAGTATTTGGCCGGTAACCGACGAGCGGCTTTGGGGCCTGAAACGCTGGAGTCGGAGGTGATGGGCAGTGAATCAGGGGCTCTGGCGCCCCCCGGGCCAGGTTCACACGGGCTCTGCACGACCCCCTGCGGGACCTCGGGCCCACGCGTCATCCGACCGGTCTCTCGACATCAGCGGGCACAAGTCTCCCCACGGGGTGGGTGAGGCTCCAAGACGGCGCCGGCCGGTGGCTCGGTGACCCGAGGCCTCTTTGTCGAAGACACGAGGGCCGAGAAGTCGCCATGCGGCGCTCACCGCCCCCTCGGGCCTCAGTTTCCCCTTGGGGGGGGGGCGGGCGGAGCAGACCACGTGCCCAGCGCTCCCCTCAGTAACGCACCCGGGGCGCCGTGAGAGATGGCACGGAACAGAGGCGGAAACACAGCAGACAGTGCGGGAAGGTACGGATGTCCGCGAATGTTGGGAGATGGCGTGGATCCAAGAGAAACAGAAACCAGCGGAGTCGGGAACCTCCTCCACCCGCACAGCGGCGGCGGAA
This sequence comes from Mesoplodon bidens, assembly GCF_964165515.1. Taxonomy (NCBI): domain Eukaryota; kingdom Metazoa; phylum Chordata; class Mammalia; order Artiodactyla; family Ziphiidae; genus Mesoplodon; species Mesoplodon bidens. The sequence continues at coordinate 21,491,055 of NC_138171.1, read as the reverse complement.
CTGCAGCAGAGACGAGGCCTGCGGCCTAGAGCGGAGTCGCCGGGAGCGGATCCCTCGCGCGCGATCCTGCAGCGACCTCTGGTGGAGCGGAGCCCGAGTTCTGCGTTGGGATGACTTGGTAATTTCCAGAAGCAGTCTGAAATTTTGCTTTTCTGTGTGTGTTCTGTTTGTTGTCACTGATTTGTCATTAATTTGTAGGAATGGTGACTCTTTCACATGAGAAGCTTTAATTAGCAAAAGCTCTTTTTTTTAATATCCGAGTATAGTTGATTAATAATGTGTTAGCTTCAGGTGTACAGCGGAGTGATTCAGTTATACAGATACATATATATATTCTTTTTCAAATTCTTTTTCCATTTAGGTTATTACAGAGTATTGAGCAGAGTTACCCCTGCTATACAGTAGGTCCTTGTTGGTTATCTATTCTAAATATAGCAGTGTGTACATGTCAATCCCAATCTCCCAATCTATACCTCCCCTGCCACCCTTTCCTGCTGGTAACCATAAATTCGTTCTCTAAGTCTGTGAGTGTGTTTCTGTTTTGTAAATAAGTTTGTTTAATCATTTTTTAAAGATTCCGCATGTAAGCAATATCCTATGATATTTGTCTTTGTCTGACTTACTTCGCTCAGTATGACAATATCCAGGTCCATCCATGTTGCTGCAAATGGCATTATTTCATTCTTCTTTTTTTTTTTTTTTTTTTTTTGCAGTACGCGGGCCTCTCACTGTTGTGGCCTCTCCTGTTGCAGAGCACAGGCTCCGGACGCGCAGGCTCAGCGGCCATGGTTCACGGGCCCAGCCGCTCCGCGGCGGGACCCTCCCGGACCGGAGCATGAACCCGTGTCCCCTGCATTGGCAGGTGGACTCTCAACCACTGCGCCACCAGGGAAGCCCATATAACTGGCTTATTTTACTTAACGTAATATTATTAGGGTTCATCCATGTTGTAGCATTTGTCAGAATTCCCTTCCTTTTTAAGGCTGAATAATATTCCATTGTATGTAGAGACCACATTTTGTTTATCCATTCATCCATCAGTGGACACTTGAGTAGCTTCTACCTTTTGGCTATCGTGAATAGTACTGCCATGCACATGGGTGGACAAATATCCCTTTAAGACCCTGCGTTCATTTGTTTCGAGGATAAGTGGAATTGTTGGATCCTAGGGCAATTCTGTTTTTAATTTTTTGAGCAACCACCATCCTATTTTCCGTAGTGGCACACACCATTTTGCATATTTTATCTACTTTGAAGTTGAAAACTTGAAGTTCAGAAGGATTAAGTAGCTTGCTAATGTGTAAAACGTGGTAGAGAAAAATTTCAAGTATGTCTATTGAATTCATTTCCTAGGGCTGCCATAAGAAATTACCACAAACTGGGTAGCTTAAAACAGAAATTTATTCTCTCACTATTCTGGAGGTTAGAAGTCTGAAATCAACATGTCAGCAGGGCCATGCTCCCTCTAAAACTCTGGGTGGGGGTCTTCCTTTTCCTAGTGCTTGGTGGTGCCCATCAATCCTGCAGCTGTGTCAATTCAATCTCTGGCATTCTCCTGGGGTGTCTTTCTCCTCACTTACAAGGACACCAGTCATGTTGGATTAATAGTCCTCCGTCCTGCAACATGACCTCATCTTAACTTACATCTTAGTTACATCTGCAAATACTATTCCCACATCAGGTCACCTTCCCAGGTGCCAGGTGTTAGGACTTCAACATAACACCTTTTGGGGGTACATAACTTAATCCATAATATCTGTCTTCCTCCAAATTCTGTGATATTTACCATACTTTTGACCTCTTAATGTGATAAACTACTAGACTTCCCAATAGAAAGCCATGCTTGCATTTATGGGACAGAACTTATTTGCTAGTAGTGGATTATTAGACTATAAGCTTGGAGGAAGGCAGACACAATAGGCTTTTTCATTCATCCCTTTGCCTCCAGTCATTATACAAAAAAAAAAAAAAAAAAACAGTATTGGAGGGCTTCCCTGGTGGCACAGTGGTGAGTGTCTGCCTGCTGATGCAGGGGACATGGGTTCGTGCCCCGGTCTGGGAAGATCCCACATGCCACGGAGCGGCTGGGCCCGTGAGCCATGGCCACTGAGCCTGCGTGTCCAGAGCCTGTGCTCCGCAACGGGAGAGGCCACAACAGTGAGAGGCCCACGTACTGCAAAAAAAAAAAAAAAAACAGTATTGGAAAAGTGGTATAGTTTTTCCAGTGCCTTTATGGGGAAAAATCATTTGAACAGTTGTTTGGGGAATTATTTAGGTGGTAGTTTTTGTTGTTCCTTTCTCAATTTCCTGCCAGTCAGGCTGTTGTTGACATCTGTTGGACACACCCACCAGCATAGCACCCCATAGAGCGGAAGTGCTTATTTACCATGTATTGAATAAATGAATGAATGAATGAATAGAAGGTTCATTGGCTCAGCAGTGCCTCTGCCCCCTTTTTGCTACTACTGTTCTGTCTCGATGACCAGTGGCTCCAAGTGGCTGGTGGCTCCTCCTCCCCCTACAGCCTCCTTAAGCCCCCTGTGTCCACTCCTGAAAGAGCCTTGGTCCAGGCAGACCTAATCACCAGCCTCCTCCTGCCTGGGTAGGTCCCCAACACTTCCCCTTCTGGCAAAAGACCCACTTGAAACATCCATCCCTTCTGGAGCTTGCAGAGAGTGCACTGCAGTTTTATTTTGTTTTTAACGTCTGCAGACACATTGCTGACTGACAAATAAGGACAAGCCACCGAGCATGGACTGTTATCTGAACGCCAAGAGCAAAGGCTGTCGTAACACATTTATTTCAAGACCTCAGCATGCTGCCCTGTTTGCTGGAATCTCCAGTTATGTAGGCCAGTGTCGTAGATGGGAAAGTCATCTGAGATAAGCACGCAGTGCCTCGTGCAATGCCAACCTCCCCGCCCTGACCCCCACTGATGGAATACCTCAATAACTGGCCATTTAGGATAAGTTAAGGAAAAGACTTAGGCACTGCGCCAGGAGTGTTGGTGCCAGAAACCTAACTTATGCTAAAAAAAAAAAAAAAGAATTACATTCTTAGAAAGCTTATGTAACCGAACAAAAGGAAAGGCAGAGGTGGAACTGGGCTTCCAAGATGACAAACACCAGGGACTGAAATTCCACCAGTACTCTCTGTCCTGCATCCCCCCCTCTCTCTGTGTGTGGATTTCTGACTTTACGTTTACTCTGTTTCTTGTATATGGGGTGGGGGGGACATATGCTACATTTGCCCTGAAGTACATCTCCATACATCTTCCACTGTAGGTAGGCAGGATTGCCACATATGGTTGTGCAGGTTGTGTACTGCCCAACTCATGGACATGCCATTCACATCATAGACTCTGGCTGAAAAGCAGAGATGTTAAGGATACTTGGCTGAACATAGAAAACACTTGATGTTTTCCTAGCACATCCTTCTCTCGTCCAGCAGAGTCACCCTATGTTCTACCATCCTGAAGAGAGGGGTTCAAAAATCTCCATTCTAATCCTTAAATGGTGGGCCTTTCTAATGAAGACTCTTGGGAATATCTTTAAAGGGCAACACTTTGGGGAAATTTTCCCACAAGCTTCATGAGGACAAGCAGAAGATAATTAAACCTGTGACAGTGTAACCCGTGCAGGTCCATTAGAATAAGAGAAAGGTTTGCAAGAAGTAGAGGGGCCTTCTGAGAAATGCAGCCCTAATGCCACATTCTTGGAACTCTCAATCCTCAAATTTACTTTCCAGGCCAAAGGATAGGCCCTTCTACGTTTTCATAGCTGTGGGAGGAGTCACCCATCTCAGAGGTCTCTCATCTTATGGGTGGATTGGGAGGTGTTGAGCGTGCATAGGTGCATAGGTGTTAAGCATGCATAGACTTCAGAGTCTCTGTGGTTTGCCCTGCTTGGGATGCTTGGCCAAGACCCAGCTCCTTCCTGAATGAGCTCACTGGGCAGACCCTACCCAGTGATGCAGTGGGCGGAGGGTGGGCAACAACAGTGAAAGGAAGAGGAGCCTGAAGGTGATCGAATCTGAGCTGGGTCCTCTGTCAAACATATTGTTCTCCTTGGTCATCACTGACCAAGGCTGCTTCCGCCTGAAACTTCCCAATATACTTTTAGGATGTTTAGGTCTACATTACTGAATAAATTAACCTGTAATTTACTTTTCTTTTATTAACCTTTTCTAATTTGGAGGTTATGTGAACTGAGAACTGTTCTCTCTTTATAATCTGGGAGACTGTGTAACGCTGCAAATCTTTGTAGAATTTACCTATTAAGACACCTGGGGGCTTCCCGGGGGCTTCCCTGGTGGCGCAGTAGTTAAGAATCCGCCTGCCAATGCAGGGGACACAGGTTCGAATCCTGGTCCGGGAGGATCCCACATGCTGCAGAGCAACTAAGCCCGTGAGCCACAACTACTGAGCCTGCACTCTAGAGCCCGCGAGCCACAACTACTGAGCCTGCGTGCTGCAACTACTGAAGCCCACACACTGCAACTACTGAAGCCTGCGCGCCTAGAGCCTGTACTCTGCAACGAGAAGCCACCACAATGAGAAGCCCGCACACCACAATGAAGAATAGCCCCTGCTCGCCGCAACTAGAGAAAGCCCGCGTGCAGCAATGAAGACCCAATGCAGCCAAAAAAATAAATCAATAGGGCTTCCCTGGTGGCGCAGTGGCTGAGAGTCTACCTGCCGATGCAGGGGACACGGGTTCGTGTCCCGGTCCGGAAAGATCCCACATGCCGCGGAGCAGCTGGGCCTGTGAGCCATGGCCGCTGAGCCTGCGCATCCAGATCCTGTGCTCCGCAATGGGAGAGGCTACAACAGTGAGAGGCCCACGTACCCCCCCCAAAAAAAATCGATAAAATAAATAAATTAAAAATAATAATAATAAATAAATAAACTTATTAAAAAAAGACACCTGGGTATGATGTTTTCTTTGTGGGAAGATTGTTAACTGACTCAATTTTTTAAAGTGTTATGAAATTATTTAGGTTTTCTATTTTTCCTTAAGGCAATTCTGTTAAATATATTCCAGGAATGCGTTCATTTTACCTAAATTTAAAATTTTACGGGCAAAAAGTCAAACATATTGTTCTCTAGCTTTTTACCCTCTGCTGACTGTACAAAGACCCTTTTCCCATTCCTAAAGTTGTTTGGCTATGTTGCTCTAAATGGTTAGGCTCATTTTCTGCCATTTTGGTTTCTACTCATTGTTTTATTGATTTTACTTTATTTGGATCATTTCAATTGTCCTTTTCCTCATTTTTTAAGCCCTCAGGAACCAAGAGCGGACTGAGACACATGGACTTTTTCTTACATTTCAGAATCAAGTGAATGCCTCTCCCATTGCAACAATGAGAATTTCTTCTCTTGTGACATTTAAAGATTCATCTATTACAGGCCATGCAATGAGATGCCCTAACCAGTTTCTAACTTCTTCACATCCCAACGCATGGATCCACTCCCCCATCCCTTCCCCCACATCAGCTTGTGCGTCTTCCTTTTCCTCCCTTTTCTGAACATCTTCCCATTCCCCCTTTCTGTTTGAATCCTTCAAAACCCTGCTAAGGTACACCACCTACAAGAAACCACCTTAATTTGGAAATTGACTGAAGTATGACTCCACTCATAGCTCCACAACTAGCCTCCAAGCTCCTTTAGGATCCCTGCTCTCTCACACTCGAGATACATAATTAAGGAAGAAAGTATAATTTTCCCAGCTTGGGTCCCATGCCCAACCCTTTCTCAGGAGAGGGCAGGACTCCATAATTGATATTCCCAACAAGACTGAATTCAACAGGAAAAGTGAATGCCACAAGAAAATCAGGGAGAAGGAGTAGACAGGTCAAAACTACAGCTGTCCTAGCCATTTAATATTCAGATGGGTGGTTGGGAAGAGGAAAGGATGCTCGGAGACTTGGCAGGTCAGAGTTTCCGTTCTCATCCACAAGGGGGCGCGAAGGAACCGCTTGCGCGGGTTCCGCCCTGGGAGCTGCCGCTCTAGGCTGCCGCGCCTCAACTGCATTTCCGCTGGCGTTCAACCGGCGGACGCTGCGTCCTGCGTCCTAGTGGGAGAGAACCGTGCAGCTTCTTCTCACGTCGTCTCCTATGACCTGCAGCCGACAGTCCCGGCACCCTGGGTGAGTCACTGCGGGGCCGCGCTAACCAGGGACCCCCGGCGGCCTTCAAGGCCGGTGCTCTGTCTCCCCGCCCCCGACAGGAGGAGAAACAGGCCCGAGGGGGTGGGAAGCTCCGGCCGCAGGTCTCCTCGGAGCCCTTGTCCGCTCCCTGTTCTGAGCCCGTCCCCTCCGCCGCGTGTGGGCCTTTCGGGACTCGTGTCCTCGACAAAGAGGCCTCGGGTCACCGAGCCACCGGCCGGCGCCGCTTCGGAGCGTCAGGTCCCCTGGCCTCACCCGCCCCGTGGGGAGACTTGTGCCCGCTGATGTCGAGAGACCGGTCGGTTGACGCGTGGGCCCGAGGTCCCGCAGGGGGTCGTGCAGAGCCCGTGTGAACCTGGCCCGGGGGGCGCCAGAGCCCCTGATTCACTGCCCATCACCTCCGACTCCAGCGTTTCAGGCCCCAAAGCCGCTCGTTGGTTACCGGCCAAATACTCTGGTGACCGTTAGCCCATTTCCCGTTAATAAGCTTTAAGGGAAAGTGTTGAAACGTCCATTTTCCAAACGGGTGTTTGAGCTTTAAAGTGAGGGCGCCCCAGGGCCCCCGAGGGGCAGAGTCTGCCTGCTTCGCACTGAAACCCTTCCACACCCGTTCCCTGGCCGGGCCCTGCGCTGCTGAAGACCCTCCCTCGAACGGCTTTGCTGCGCCTGCCTCTGCCAGCGCCCCCTTCTCTCCTGCGGGACCCTGAGCCGCACTGCCTGCTGCGCCCCACTGTGCCCAGGGGCTGAGCTGTCCCCTTGGGCAAGTGCTGCTCCTGAGGGCCTTGAACTGGGGGCTGTGGCCTTCCTGCCCCGCCGCAGAGGGGGTGGTCCCTGGGCTCAGGCGGGTTCTGGGAACAGTCTTGCCAAGCCTTGTGCAGGAGAGTGGGGCTGGGTTTGGGGGCCAGAAAGGCCTGAGTTCAGATCCTGACTCAGCTGCTTGTTAGCCGTGGAACCTCAGGTGAGTTACTTCATTCTCCTGAGCTTTCCTTTCCTTCCAGGGGGGAAACAGCAAGCAGTCCTGGAGGGCAGAGGCCTGGTCTGTGTCTTTGAACCCCCAGTGCCTGGCAAGTGGTTAGTAGGTGCTTAGTTGGTATTTTGTGGGTGGATGAGTACTTGAGGCATTTTTACGAGAAGTTGGTCTTCGTGTGGCCTCTGTTGATGAGGGGAGGTGGAGTCTTTCCATGAAGTGAGGATAGCGTTGGGGTCCCGGGCTTGGCTGGGCAGCTTTCCCCTTCCTGGGCGGAGAGCCGGCTGCTCACGTGGGCTCCTCTGCCTGGCTCTTCTTCTGCCGTTTGTTGCCCCTGCATTCGGAAGTGATCGTGGGCTGGCCGTGCCCTGGTCACTGGTAGTGCCGGCAGAGGAGTTGCTGAAAGCGTTTCCCCGTGTTTGGAGGGTTCCTTCACTCCTGTCCCTTCCCAACTCTGGAGCTGTCCCACATGGCCGTGCTCCCGCCGCCTTTACATCTGCTTCCTGGCCCCTGGTGTTCGGCTTACTGAGTGCTGCCTATGCGAGGCCCAGTGCTAGTTGCAGAGAAGCTTTTTAAAAAGGAAGATAAAGCATGGGCTGTGTCTAAGGAGCTATGGGCTGGCCGTGGAGCCACTGTTCGGGTAATTTTCACCAAGGGCTTCCCTCCAGGAAGCCAGGTCTGCCTCCCCCTTTTCCCCTTTCCAGGTCCTTAGTCAAGCATGTTTCCTGGTGTGAGGCAGTGTGGGAAGTGGCTTGTTGTGAGATGAGGGCAGTAATCATACTTCATGAATATCATTGGTTTTCTTGTTTTTTTGCCTCTCTCTGATCTGATCTCAAGGTCAGTGTCTGAGTTTTGCCTCTCCGCAGGCTCAGTGCCTGGCAGGTGTCCGGTCTCAGCAACTGTGGAACAACTGCCCAGCAGGAAAGAAGGAAAGGACAGACGCATCCCGGTGAGGTGGCGCGGCCCATCGTGTCATGGAGAATCAGGGAAAGACTGCTTGTGAGCCAGCCAGCCAGGGGAGAGGTGGGGGCACTTCCTGTGTTTCCTTTTCTTGGAATTGTTCTTCCTGTTGACCAGTATTTATCCCTTGGAGGTCCCTTGGCATGAGATGGAGCCCAATCCACCAGGGGAGACTTTCCCCATGGCCTGCGGTTATGGTGGCAGGAACCAGAACAGTACTGCACTTGGACAAGGCTTAAATAGACACCAGACCTCACCTCCGCAGGCAGCCTGAGGTGCCTTTACCCTTCCTACCCCACCCCCGGGTCAAGGCCAGACCAGGCCAGGCACAGCCTGTCAGGTGCTGCACGCTACCAGACCTGTCCTGGACTTTTATTCTGTTCAAGATCCAGCTTCCAGAAACTGTACAGTGTCATTAGAGTTTGCACAAAAGATGATGTGAAAAGGCCTCTGCCTCAGATGCAGATGAGCTGTTGTCCCATGTGGAGTAATAACTTCCGTCCTGTTCATGAGTGGTGGTGTGGCTTGTGGGTGGTAACAGCAGCCCACGTTTGTGAAGTGGCCGCTATGCATGTACTCAGCCTGGGCTTCCCAGGACATGCTGTGGTCAGGTGGGATCTAGGTTACTCATCCAGGGCTTCTCGATTTTTGCAGAGGAGACTCTTGAGAGGTGTCCCCATCCTGTCAAGAAGCAGCTGGACCATGTGCTGCTGAGGTGAGCTCTGTTCCCTGGAGATCTGGGGCTTTGCCTCCCTCAAGGTGCATGCAGGTCCCGCGGTGGTCTGGGAAGCAGCTAGAGGAGAGACAAGAGTGGCTTCGACCCGGCCCTCACCTTTACCCTCTCTGGGGCCTTTGGGAACACACCTGGTTCCTCTTTATGTGCTTGTTTCTGAGAGCCCCTGGGGAGCCCTTCCTCAGACTGTTTGTTATGTTGGCAGCAGAATGTGTGAACAGAGGCAGGGAAAGGATTTCGGTATGCCCACCTGTACCCAGGTGTCAGTCACTTCTCTGCCTCCTCCTAACTTTGGGACCTTCTCTTATCGCTGGTTTCATCCTCCATAAAGCAGGACTACAATGAGGCCATTTGTCTTCAGATCACCGAGTCCCTGTCTTTTACAACCTAAGAACTCTGTCACTTTTCTTTCAGAGGTGTCCTCCCTTTATCTCTCCCTTGCGGGCCACGTGGAAGGCTTTTTTTGCAGGATTAGAAGCAGATACTACTGGGTGCTTGTGCTCCGTTAGGCCAACTGCTCCAGGCCTCTGCCATTGGCCTCCTTTTTCAGCAAGGCCTCTGTCCTTTCCTGCCCTTGCACTTGGAAGTGATCACGGGCTTCCCGTGGCCTGCACTTTGGTAGTGCAGGCAGAGGAAACATGGTAGGGTTGTCCTGCATTTGGAGGGGTCACATCCTCACCCTCCAGTTCCGGGAGCTTTCCTACACACTCCTGCTTCTTGCCTGCCATACCTCGGGCCTCCAGGGCCTTGGGGTCTATCATGTGTGCATTGGTGTCTATCATGCGTGCATTGGTGTCATTGTTGGGGCATTCGCTTCCTGCCCCTGCTGTTGGGAACCAGGCCCTGTGTGCTGCTTAACTTCCCCTTGATGCCCAGTTGCTGTCAGTCGGCCATGGCACGTTCCCGTAAACCTGGCAATGGTGTCCTTTTCCGCCTATCACTGATCAATTACACATTGATCAGCGTTGGCCACCCTGCCATAGGCCATCCACTGTCTCCCTTTTTAGAGTTAACTGCTGTTTTTTTAATGAAGAAATAGTGTGTCTGTTCAGGAAATAATAACAGCCAACATAGGCAGCACGTGTACTGTCTGGTAACTCTTGCACTAAGTCCTTTCCTGGTGCCTGACATGCTCTGCTGTGAGCAGGGACAAGTCGGGTGCTCATCCTTGGCTTCTTGTCTGTTGCAGATGAGTCCACTGTGTGCGGAGGTGTCATGGAAGTGGTCATGTCAGGAGTGGTCTAGACCTCAGTGTCCTTGAGGTAAGATCTCTCATGCATTCTCTGGAGTGTTGGGTCCTCTGATCCGGTAGTCGCGTGTGTGTGTCCCCAGGGGCTTCGGGTGAAGATGTAGGGGAGCCGAGAGGTGAGCTGAAGGCAGCATCCACGAGTCCCCAGGTCTGCTCACCGCCCCAGCCCTGGGCTTCCTGGACCACATCTGGCCCTTCACTGTCGGCAGTGGCTGCTGCAGGGCTGGAGCCTCTAGAGTTCCACTGGGGCGTTGAGAGTTGTGGGGTATCTGTCCTTCCCTGGAGTGTGGGCAGAAGCATGTTGTGATGGAAAACGGGTGGACCTGGGCATCAGAGATTCCTCCCCTGGCTTTGAATCCCCTTCTGGTTCTGTCTTAAGGCAGTGTCCTATTCAGAACCTTGTTTCCTTCATTTGAAAAACCAAAGCTGTGTTAGAGGTGACTTGGTGGTTCTTAAGACCACGTGATTTCTGTAATTTCCAACCGTAATATTTTCCCGTCTTTGTCCAAAGTGTCTCCTCTCTCTTTTTTTTTTTTTTTTGAGTGGATTTTTTTCTGTGCTGATTGATTGATTGATTGGCTGTGTTGGGTCTTTGTTGCTGTGCACAGGCTTTCTCTAGTTGCGGTGAGCAGGGGCTACCCTTCGTTGTGGTGTGCAGGCTTCTCATTGTCGTGGCTTCTCTTGTTGCGGAGCAGGGGCTCTAGGCGCACACGCTTCAGTAGTTGTGGTTTGCGGGCTCTAGAGCGCAGGCTCAGTAGTTGTGGCGCACAGGCTTAGTTGCTCCGCGGCATGTGGGATCTTCCCCAGCCAGTGCTCAAACCTGTGTCCCTTGCATTGGCAGGCAGAGTCTTAACCACTGCGCCACCAGGGAAGCCCCAAAGTGACTTCTCTTTGATTCCCCTTAGGCGAAGGTTTCTGTTGGGCTTTTGCAGGAAAGAATGGCCACTCCGTGGGTCCTGTGCTTGGCTGGGTGGTTTTCCCAGACTCAGTCTACCGTGTAGGCCACTGGCACTCCCTTCTCTTCCTGGAGCTCTCTCTGCCTTGTACGCACCTGCATTCAAAGGTGACCATGGGCTGTCCGTGCTCTGGTCGTTGATAATGCAGGGAGAGGAATTGTGGAAAGCAGTTTCCCGTGTTTGGAGGGTCCACACCTGTCCCTTTCAAATGCTGACGCTTTCACACACTCCTGCTTCTCTCCAGCCTGTGCTTTCCAGCCCTCAGGCACTGGGGGCTGCTGTGTGACAGGCAGTGACAGGAGACTTCCGAGCTCGGCCTGTCTCAGCTTGGCCTCCTGTTAGCAGAGCCAGGCTACATCTGTGTCAGGTTTAGATACTTTAGGGGTGTAAGGAACCAGGATGAATTACACATAATGAATAAGCACGATGTTGGGTGGTGTATAGTGGTTGCTGTAAGATTTTCAAAGGGAAGCAGCTTGTTGGAGGTGGCGGACCTGGCCTTTGAAGGAGTGGGATGCGATAGGCTGTAGGAAGGTCTTCGGGGGGAAGGGAGGAACACGAGGATGATTTGAGGCTGGGGTGAGCGTGAGCACCTGGGAGTCCGGTGTACAGGCAGTAATGACGGTGCGGGGGACAGCTGCTGGGGGTGGCGGTCCCCACTCCTGCCACAGGGGTAGGGCCGAGTGGGAAGAGCTCCTGAGAGCAAGCTCTCCGGCCGTCTCTCTGCCAGTTACTGCATTTGCTCTGTCGCCATGAGAAGGCCCATTTTTTAAACACAGTGTTCATTTTGACTCTTCTCTGGGAGTTTTGAGATTCCGTTTTGAGCCAGGTTTGGTGTGAAAAGCCCGCAGCTCACGCCTGACTAACTGGGGGCACTCTCACGCGTGTCAGCTTGAAGGAAGACACGGTAACGTTGGAGAGTTACCCCTGGTCCTGACCTCCTGCCCCGTGGCCTCCTCGTCACTCTGGGGTGCTGCCTTGGAGGAAGCCTCAAGGAATGGAAGCTCTGGCCTCTCAGGATGGTGACCTGGGTCCCAACTCCCCTGGAGGGGCTTCCTCATGGTGAGTAACTGCCAAGGGGCTAAGTCGGCCTGTGTTTCTGAAATAGAAATTCCAAGCTGCCGGCCTCATGTGACTTCCTCCTTTAGGTGGTTTTGGGGCTGTTCACGGATGCTGGCAGAACAGAGCGAAGAGGGGTGTTGCCGCTGATCGTCACCAGACCTTCGTCTCCTGTTGCCTTAGCACAATATGGAAGGGCTTGGCCCCTGTGAGCGGGGCAGAGGGAAAGTCCTGGGACTCTGGGGACTCGGGATTCAGAACTGGAGACCTTCAGCTGGCTCTGCCCTTCCAGCAGGTGCCACAGAGCACTGGGGACCCAGAAGTCTGCTTTCCTTCCGTCTGGACCAGGTCATCCAGTGGCCTCCGTGTCCCCTTGTCTGCTCCTGGTGTAACTTTTTAGAAACAAGAGTTCCCATTGGAGTCTTCTGTGCTGGGCATCGTGTCCTCTCACCCACTTCAATAAACCTTGAAACTGCCTTGCCGCTTTTTATGGTTTTGTTTTCTTTTTTTAATACTTGCTTCCATGTGCACAGCTAGGTATAGAGACAGTGGGCCACAGGGACAGGTCTTCCAGGTTTCAGTCATTGAGACTTTCCACTTAGCACACTCCTGAGGCCTGACCTAGGGATGGGGGATGGGATGTAGAATTGACATGGAGTTGAATAATCCCAAGTGCTTCTGGGGGCTCAGGTTTAGCAGAGACGGGAATTGTTGGCAGAGGGATGTTTGCTCCAGGGCTTTGGAAGAGAGGATGAGGGTGTGGTGGACGTAGAGACAGTCGGGCTGAAGTCCTCGAGGAAGGCAGGAGAGCCTTGGGCTGTGGGGGTGAAAGTACCCGGGGTGAATTTGGGGAGATGGTTTGGAGCAGGGCTGGGAGAGGGATGTATGAGGAACAGCTGCCCTCGGGAGAACTCTGGCGGTGTGGTGGGCAAAGGCCAGGTGTTGGGGTTACTGGTACAGTAACAATGACGGCAGTGGTGCGCTTCACCACCCTGTTGGGTACATGGCACTCTGCTCACCTTTCAGGTGTCGTCCACACAGGGGAAGTCTCCCAAAGGCCCTGGTGAGAAGGGAGGAGTTCGCTGTCCATTCCTTCCAGTGCCGTTGAATCACCTTGACTGGGGCTGAAGTAGAAACCAGGTGGTCAGGCCCACCTATGTGAGGTCAGCAAATTGATGGCTTCTGCCAGTGGGAGGCATTTTTGGGCCTGGAGGGTCCACGCTGCCGGGCAGCCGCAGCAGAGGTCCTTGTTTCTGCCGTTCCCCTCTCCTCAGTACCTGCCCAAGGGCCACGTGAAGTCTCCCATTTGCTCTCTTGAAGACCCCCCACCTGCTCTGACTCCCCTCTGGGCCAGTTTCATCCCACCGTGGCCCTAGTCCTCTAGTGAAAAAGGAGCACATGTCCGCCCACTTAGCCAAAGCCCCGCTGCTGGTTGTTGCCTCGACACTTGGAGCCCTCTTTCTTTAACACAGACTGTCCCCTCATTGCTGAGCAACTTCCTGTCAGCTTTTGGTACCAGTATCTGTGCCCCATTCCCCTGCCCTTTATTCAGTTTATTCTTTCATGGTTTTCTGGACCCCCCCCCACCTCAATCCTATAGCCTGGGGGTCCCTGATGCCATTTTGTCTGTGTTCTGTAGGAGGGGGCGGCGATGGAGCACTGGAGAGGGGAGAGGCGCGAGCTGCTATGGTTGGTGAAATGGGGGAGGGGAGGGGAGGGGAGTCACAAGCCTACGGAGGCGTGATCTCTGACCGTGGCTTGGCCCAAGGGCACCAAAATTTCCTTCGTAATTCGCCAGACTGGTCACTTTCCGGAGGTGTCACTCATTCCTCGCCCAGTTTCCGTGGCATCCTGGTATAATGACTGGAGGTGGGAGTGGGTGAAGTAATGCATTAGAAGTGCAGGTTGCACCACCCCGCCTGCCCGCCCCGCATGTAACACTCGGTAGAGGACAGCGCTTCCTGATCATTAACCTGTTCACTTTCAGATTATAAATGACGCTCGCCCCTGACCCAGCCTCTGAAGTCTGCCCTCCCCTGCCCTCTGCTACCCTCGCCCACCTGACCCTCAGCCCCAGCTTAGGCTTCCCACTCGCCAGGGTAGACACGCAGGGCCCTCCCCTGTGATCAGGGTCTACTGTCCACCCGCATCTCACACATCATGCCCCACAAGCACCATAGGCCCCAGCCATGCTACCACGTAAGGTTCCTGACCATGCTGCCCTTTTCCTGGCCTGCGTTTTGTGTGCCTGGAACGCCCCTTCCATTTCAGATGCTCGCCTGACTCCGCTTGTGTCACTTCCTGTAGGAAGCCTTCACCGGCTAAACTTCCACCCAGACTGGATCGCCTGCCCTTCCTTTCATTCACATCAAGTTCAATTTTGGGTAGGCACAATTCTAGGAAATGATAAATAAAGGAAGGCAAAAGAGCCAAAACCCCTGCCTTTATGGTGCTTCCATTTTAGAGGACAGGGACATACCATAAACAAAGTACTGAAATGTCTAGTGTGCTAGACAAGGACTGAGAAGAAAACTAGTCAAGCGGAGAAACAGGACAGGAAGTCTGGGGGCAAGCAGGGGGCGTGGCCTTTGAATCTGTAGTTGGAGAAGGCCTCACCTAGGAGGTGTGATTTGAGTAGAGGGAGGAGCTCTCACCTCTGGGCGTTCATGGCAGCCTGTGCAGTCTCCATCACGGCACGGACCAGCGATGGGAGGAATCTTCCCTCTGGGATACCAGGCCCAGGGAACTGGGGGGACGAGACACCTTTGAGGCCTCTGCAGGGCGACGGCTAGTTAGCAACGTCTGCCGTGTGGTGAGGGCAGCAGCCGAATCAAGTTGGGATTAGCTAGTCAGACCAGGCTGTGCACGTCTGGAGGGCAGGCTCTGCATTGTCAGCGCGCAGCCCCTCGCCCCACCCCCCGACCACAGCTCGGTGGACTCGGTGCCATCACCCATGGGCAGGCCTAACCCATGACCTTGGTCTAGGACCAAGAACAGTGCTAACCAAGCCAGGCATGTTTTCCTCTTGGGGAGTTCTTAGCGCGTCAAGAGCCTGAGTGATTGGTTGCAGGAACAAAAACAGGAAGAGATGGAAGAATTAAGTCCCTTTAACAGCAGAGTCCAGAGGTGCAGAGCACTGAGCTCCTGTTGTAGGCAAGAGAACCATTTCTAGAATTTTTACAGGGAGAGGATGAGACTCCAATTGCCAAACCATGTTTGTGCTGCTGTACAAGGCCTGGCTATGGAGTCTGAGCAGCACTTGCTACAAGGCCTGGGGTTCCGTTTTCCCTGAATTCTTATAAGGCGTGGCCAAGTGACCAAAATGCCCGTCTTCCTTTTCTTTCTAAGAGACGTTACATTCACCATCACTGTACCATGAGTAGAGGGAGCTAAATGAGTGTCTGCTCATAACAGCCTACAGGGTGTTACTTACTTACCAGTGTGGTGGCTGACACAGGCAAGGAGCTCAATCTGCATTTAAGGATGAGGGATGAAGCCAGTGGTGGCCTCGACCATGGGTACCAGGAATAGTTCACTGAGGCCCCTCTTCCCCCATGACTACAACTGGCATGTCACCAGGATACCTAACTCGTAGGAAGCGACCTAGAGAAATCCTTAAGAGCCTGTTGAATTCTGATGTTGTCCCTTAATTGCTTTGGGGCCTGGAGCACATTCTTTTGCCTCCTTGAGCCTCGGTTTCTGGCTCTGTAGTTTGACCATCAGAATAGGACCTACCACAAATGGTAATGATGAAATAAGATGATGCTTGTGAAATGCATAACACAGTACCTGCCTCACACTGAGTGCTCTGTACACATCAGCTATTTTTATTCGATGAGCATGTCTAGCTTGTTGATAGTTAAAATGAAGAACAAATATAAAATGTCATTATGACAGACTCATCAGTCATCTATTAACGTGACACTACATAAATACTTCTTTGCAAATTTGCAGACGTCCCAGGGGGGCTGGTGTTAATCATCCCTACCATTGATAGAACTTTTATTAAATTCCACGCACTGTACTAAGTGAGCCTGTATATATAATTACTTCACTTAATCTTCACAACAACCAGTGAGGTAGACTTAATTATTCTCCATTTTATAAATGAGGAAACCAAAGCTCGGAGAAATGAAGGGACCTGTCTCCCTTCCAGTGAATGGTTCAGCTGGCTTTCCATTTCCTGGTGTATCAAGTAGTGAAAAATGTTGCAGGCTGATTTCATAAATAGCACAAGCATACGAGGCTGTCAGATGCTTGTTTGTACTGGGAAACTGGAAATTAGGATATTTTACTCTTCCCTCCATCTGTTTCAAATTACGGCCTATTATGCAGTCTTCCTAAAATAGTCCCCATCTAAATCACCAGTCTTGAGGACTGAACTTGTGAACCTGACATGTACAGAGACGATAGGCATGTTTCAGCCAACGCCAAAGTATCAAGTGCACATCTCATTACGGCTGTGTCTGAGGCAGGAGTCATCCTAGGTCTTCTAAGCTTGAAAAAACCTTGGCAGGGTACGACCGAGGTGGCCCAAGAACCAGGATTAGGGTCAAGAAGGGCCATGATCCTATCAGCAAGTTGGTGCCTGGTACCAGAGGTGAGGCCGCTGGTGGGAGTTTTATGTACAGTATAATCAAGCCAGGAGAACGGCCATCTGGGAGAATGAAGGTTTATTGTCCATGCAAAAAAGATTTGTCAGGCACTGTGCTGAGAAGCAGGATCTGTCCTCATGGGGATCATATCCAGGTATATACATAGTAAGTTCTATTTCCAGATATTTATGGAACAGTCACTATGTGCGGGCCTTGCTCTAAGCTGTGCACACAATCCTGAACAAAGCTGAGGAGGGGCCTCATGGAGTGTACAGTCTAGAACAGCACCGTCCAAGATAAACCCATACATGTAATTTAGAATTTTCCTACTAGCTGCATTAAAGAAATAAAAAACAGATGAAATACATTCTAGTAATACGGTTTTATTTGATCCACTACATCAAAAAATATTGTCATTTCAACATATAATCAATATAAAAATGATTGAGATGTTTTATATTTTTCCCCCAAACTAAATATTTGAAATCTGGTGTACATTTCATGCTTATAGCACGTCTTGGTTATGCTTACAGCACGTGTGGCTGGTGGCTACCTTACTGGACAGCACACAGATCTAGATGATGAGGGGTTCGAGGCTAATTCCATGAAAGAAGAGTGTTGCAAGGATGCCTTCTTTACAGGAAGGCTGCTGCATCTGGTAAAGAAGCTCCTCCAGCCTGGGTTCCCCATCCCCTGGAATCCCTCTTCCCCATCTTGGCAGAGCAGGGCCAGGTATATATCAGGTGTGCCGGATGGAATCCCTGCATCATGTTCCAGAACCTACTGGAGGCAGGATGCCAAGTTCCATAGTGCTCGCCCAGTGTAAGCCCCACTTCCTAGAGTTAACCTTAGTGCGCTGGGAGTGCGTTCATTCAGTCAGTTACTACTTGTTAATTGAGCACCTACTAAGTGCCAGCCTCTGTGCTAAGTAAGCACTGGGAACACACACCAGTGAACATAGACAGTTGATAGCTCACAGTCCCATCATGATAAACAAGTAACCCATAAATGAAGAAATCATTAAAAACGGTAAGAAATGCTATGGAGGACAAATGACAGGTGCTGTGAGATTCAACAGGGCCACCTGACCTCTTTGGGGGTCAGAGAAGTTCTCCCGGAGGGAGTAGAATTAACTGGGCAAAGGAGGAGTGGTCCACGTGCAAAAGCAGCGTGGGGGATGCAGGGAGGAGCTCTAAGACAGCCAGTGGGGATGGCATGCACCACTGAGGATTAGGGCAGCAGCCTGGAGTGGCTGGGAGAGCGCTAGCTTTGGAGTTGCACGGATCTGGTCCAACCCAGCCAGAAACTTGGGTGACAAGTTTCAACCTGTCTGGGCCCCAGTGGCCTCCTTTAGAGGGACGTGGTGAAGATTAAACAGAGTGATGTATGAAAACTCTTGATATAGCAAATGCCCTACCTCATTGTTAAATTGTTGGCCTTTTTTATTATTTATTGAAGGTTCTTCTGCACCATATCAAGAAGATGGCCAAGTTTTGTGTTTGTTTCCTTCTCTTGGGGACTTCAGAAGTCTCCAAAGTAGAAGTGTTTGAAGAAGTGGAGACAGAAACCTCCCCCCCCCCCGTTTATTTTTTCCCTTGCTTTATTTTTACTAGAAAATTTGAACAGTACAAGTAATAGATGACTTTTACAAATAAACCTTTTATTTTGGAATAGTTTTAGATTTGCAGAAAAGTTTAAAACCTAGTACAAAGAGTTCCCATGGATCCTTCACCCAGGTGCCCCTAATAAGCACATTTGTCAAAATTAAGAAGTTAATACTGGTACCTTACCATTAACTGAACTCCAAGTTCAGTTTGGATTTCACCAGTTTCCCCACTCATGTCCATTTTCTGTGCCAGGATCCAATCCAGAATACCACATTACATTTAGTCATCATGTTTCCTTAATCTCCTCCAATCTGCAACAGTTTCTTAGTCTTTCCTTATTTTTCACGACCCTGACAGTTTTTTTTTTTTTTTAGAGAAAGCAGAAATTTTCACCTTTGGCAGACTGCCAAGATGATACTTAATTATAGAATTTATGAAGCTACAGTTTAGTAACTTGCAGATTTTATTAAAATGAATCAAAAAAAAAGAAAGAAAAGCAAAGGGTAACACAACCCCATATCCCAAAACTTTCTAGATTTTTTTAGTGCAAGAAATGCCGTATCACTGAAGCACTTGAGAATTATCATGAAATCCTAGCAAAAAATGTAATCACCTCAGAAGTGGTAATAAAAAAGAGAAACAACCAGAGAGGCACACAGATTGTTTTTTTAAAGGATTTTTATACCATATTAAAAAACCACAAAATAAAAAAGGGATCAGTCAACATATATCTTAGAAGTCCTTCCAGAGTCTCTGTACCCACAGCCATGCAGGCTGCCTGTTGCCTTGCTCTCCTCTGCTCAGTCTGTGGCTCGTTGAAGGATCGTTGGAGATGACTCAGGCTCTAGTTCTTACAATCACACTTGTTCTGCCAAATCCAAGACCCTGAATTTATCCAAATTGTAGAAACATGCTTTGACCACCCGTCCACCAAAATACCTCCCATTCAGATCAACAACAGCTTTAATTGCTGATTCAACCCTCTCAAATTCTAAAAATATTCGTACTGCTTCATCATCAGGGGCACCAGGAATTTCAAATATCACACATTTTCCAACTTTGCCATATTTTTCACACTCTTCCTTGGTTTCAACTTCCAAGTCTTCATCTACCTCTCCTGCACCAACCATGTTCCTTAGTAGGACCACTTTAGTAGGACACTTAAGTATTTCAGCTAATGGATTTGAATCCGACTTCTTGGCTGCATCTTTCTCAGTGGCGTCGCCCACGATGATCTTGCCTCCCCGCTTGCTGGTCTTCTCCACGGACAGCGCTGTGCTCAAGCCCTGCTCGTGCTTCCCAAGACCCTGGCCTTCCCGGAAGCTGTACTTCTGCATGATTTTATGTGCTACTGTGCCACCCATGTTGGCGAGGAAGGAGTTGCCAGGGCCAGTCGGGGATCTGGGTCTGTCTTGTTCCTCGTACACTGGGGGAGGGATAGCAGCTTTGGAAGACTGTGAGCGAGGTCTTGAATCCTCTTCATAAGGGAAGTCTCGGGGTAACTCTTTGTCTTTCTCTACAAGAGAAGTGGGTGGTGCAATGGCAGCTCCGCCCATACTTCTCTTCCTCCTCTCTCGCTCATAATCTTCATCTTCATCAGAATCTGGATCTGGTCGCCTGGAAAACCCACTAGCTTCATGTCTGTCTTTACGCCTCTTTTCTCTCTCTTCTATTTCCTTCTGTCTTTCCAGCTCCCGCTGTCTCTGTCGCTCCTCTCTCTGGCGCTTCACTGCTTTCTCATAATCGTTAGGAAACATGGGATCATATTCATCAGCTAGGGGAGTCAAAACTTCTCCTGCAGAAAACCCACTGGGAGCCGGGTCCTTGAGGCCCGCCGCCACGTGCGGCGGGGTGTCCACGATCTGCCGCTCGTCTGAAGAGCCACCTCGCTTCAGGTCGATTACTGGGGCAAGGACCGTACTTTGTTTTGTCCTCTGGCTCTTTGCCTGAGTGAGAGCTGCCTTCTTCACCTGGAGCTGAGACTGCAGAAATTTGAAGTTTTTGGACCAGCCGTCCGTTTTTGAGTCACTGGTCTCCACTCCCAGGTCATCGTACAGGGACATCTTCTCAGTTTAATGCCGGCCCGCCCGGCCGACGCTCCCGGGCCGCGGCGGCGCACAGGGGCCGAGGCGCCGCGGACTCGGCGGGCTGGGCGCTCGGCTTCAGCCCCCGACGGCCGGGCCTCTCCGGCGCCAACCCCTACGCAGAGCCCCTGACAGTTTTTTGTTTTTGTTTTTGGCTGCTAAGTATGTGGGATCTTAGTTCCCCGACCAGGGATTGAACCTGTGCCGCTTGCATTGGGAGCACGGAGTCTTTTTTTTTTTAAGGTCACTGCAGTAGTGGTTGGAATAAGAGGCTGAAAGGATTTTTTTGTTTTGTTTTTTGGTTTTTTTTTGGCTGTGTTGGGTCTTTGTTGCTGAGCGCGGGCTTTCTCTAGTTGCAGCGAGTGGGGGGCTACTCTTCGTTGCTGTGCGCAGGCTTCTCATTGTGGTGGCTTCTCTTGTTGCGGAGCACGGGCTCTAGGCACGTGGGCTCAGTAGTTGTGGCTCGCGGGCCCTAGAGTGCAGGCTTGGTAGTTGTGGCACACGGGCCTAGGTGCTCTGTGGCATGTGGGATCTTCCTGGATCAGGGATCGAACCCGTGCCTGCATTGGCAGGCAGATTCTTAATCACTGGGCCACCAGGGAAGTCCCAACCTTGACAGTTTTGAAATGTGTTGGTAAGATATTTTGTAGAATGTCTCTCAATTTGGGCTTTTCTGATGTTTTCTCATGATTAGACTGGAGTTACGGGGTTGGGGGAAGAATATCACAGAGGTGAAAAGCCCCTCTTATCACATCCTATCAGGGAGTATATAACATGACTTATCACCAATGATATTAACCTTGATTACTTGGTTAAGGTGGTAGCTGCCAGACTTCCCCACTATAAAGTTACTATTTTTCCCTTTCCGTACTCTAGTCTTTGGAATATAGGCTTGATTTTAATAGATATTTAAGAAAACATATTTGGAAATCTTTGCCCAACAGTGAGAGAGTATATCTCTTTCTCAAGCACATTTGAAGTATTTACAAATAATGACCACATTATCTGCTGCAAAGCGAGTCTCAAATACCAATGCATCAGTATCACATAGATTACAATATGACTACAACATAAAGACACGTAAAAACAAAACTTTAGACAATACTTAGACTTGAACTATTACGAATATACCATATATCAAAACTTGTGGAATGCAGCTAAAACAGTACATAAGGAGAAGTTCATAACTTCGAAGGCCTTCATTGAGAAATTCCCTACAGTAAAGGGAGCGTGTGACTCATCACACAGGAGACTTACCTCCACTGACCAGTGTGGACAGGAGTTCAGAGGGTTTCTCCCCAGTGTTATGGTCTTGGGCACTCCTCCAGGACTTTAGCAAAACCCTGAGGGAATCAGAACCACAGTGAACCACTGAGATTGAATGGCCCACCAGTTCCGAAAAATGGAGGCACAGAACAGTTATTCGATTCTACAAAGAAAAGGGATAAAGGGAACTATGCTCAATATGCTGTGATAGGGACTTCCCTGGTGGTCCAGTGGTTAAGACTCTGCGCTTCCAATGCAGGGGGCGCAGGTTCGATCCCTGGTCAGGGGACTAAGATCCCACATGCATGCCGTAACTAAGAGTTCGCGTGCCACAACTAAGGAGCCCGCCTGCCGCAATAAGACCCAACGCAACCAAATAAATAAGTAAATAAATAAATATTTTTTAAAAAGTCCTGTGATAAACCATAAAGGAAAAGAACATAAAAAAGAATATATATATATATATATGTGTATAACTGAGTCACTATGCTATACAGCAGAGATTGGCACAGCATTTTAAATCAACTATACTTCAATTAAAAAAAAAAAAGAAAAGGGATGAGATATTTTCCCCATGCTAGCTTTGTGAAATAAGTTTCAGTTGTGATATCCATCAGAGGTGTTGAGGGAAACCAGAGTTTATGTTATCTTTGATTTAGATCTGCTAAAGACATTGTTTTGTTGGGAGCAAGAGTTTTATAATTTTTTTAAAAAGCTGTCCTTTCCAAATGCAAGAAAGACAGCTTCTCAACAGTGAAAAAAGTACACAAGAATATAGGTTTAACCTCTTCTTAAAATAAAAAATTCTAAGTAACGAAGTTTGCTCCAACGTCACAGGCATTGCCTTTAAGTGCTACCTTTTTCAGAATGGGCCACCTCCTTGTAAAACTCTCGCCACTTCTAATAGACCCTGTGTGGATTCTGCTCTCATAGGTTTAGCTGTCTTCTGCTTGAGGTGATCAAGCCTGGGAATACAAAGCTTCAAAGTGCCGATTCTTTGAGCTATTCCCTGGCAGCTTTACCAGGGAGATCATTAACGGTTAGGGTGGGATTTCTTGAGCTCCCTTGGAATGGGCTTGTCGAGGACCACCCTTCCCCACCAGAGAAGAATGTACTAAGAAAACCTACCCTTCTCTTTCAGCCAAGCATTTTCTATGGCATGGGCTCAACCACGCATCCCCAGCATCTCTGCTTCTCAGCTATGAAGTATGATGTGAATGGCTCCCAGGAGGGGTACAGTGCACATCCCTATGTGGCAAACCTGCCTACCTTCAGTGGAAGGTGGATGGAGACATGCCTGGGATAAACCTAGAGCATGTCTCTAACTGTATGCAAAAAGCCAGAGTGAGTGTGGAGTCAGAAGTCCACACACAGGGAGGGGCAGAGCTGCAGGACAGGGAGTCCCAGAGGAATTCCAGTCCCCCGTGCTTGTTGTCTTGAAGGCCCAACTTGACCTCTGCCCTCCCCTTATTTGACGACATAAGCTTTCCAATAAATATTTCTTTTTAAAGTATAAGTTAGATTTCCATCGCCAATGCATCCTTGCTAAAAGCCCGAGTTTTCCCCTTAACTTGCCCCAAATGGCCAGTTGTTAAGGTGTTCCATGGAGGGTTTGCTTATCCAGGTTGACCTTGCCTACCTAACGGGGATTCCAGCAAACAGGGCAGTGTATTGAGGTCTCAAAATAAACATGTAGTGACAGCCTTTGCTCCTGGCATTCAGACATCTGTCCATTCTCAGTGGCTTGTCCTTATTTGTTGGTCACTAAATTTATTTCCTGGTATTAAAAATAAAAGAGTAGGCACACTCCATCCATACAGGAGATGTATGTGTGATTTGGACCTTTTGACTGGAGGGAATGTTCTGGGGCAGCCACTCCAGTGGGGGGCCCAAGTTGGCAATTAAGACTGCCTGGAAAATGGTGCTTTCAAGAGTGGGAGAAGTGAGCTCAGAGGAGCTCAAGGGGCCTATCGGGAGAAGAGGAGGACACCAGCCAAGGCAGTCCTAGTATGTGCAAGGCCTTGGCAAATATTTTTTGTATAGCCCCTGTCTATATAAACAATTTTCTTAAAAATATATTACAGAGGAGAATTCCCTGGTGGTCCAGTGGCGAAGGCTCTGCACTCCCAATGCAGGGGGCCCGGGTTCGATCCCTGGTCAGGGAACTAGATCGCACATGCCTCAACGAAAAGATTCTGCACGGTGCAACTAAAGATCCCGCATCCTGCAACTAAGACCCAGTGTAGCTGAATAAATAAATATTTTTAAAAAATGTATTAACAGGGAATTCCCTGGAGGTCCAGTGGTTAGGACTCCGTGCCCTCACTGCCAAGGGCCTGGGTTCCATCCCTGGTTGGGGAACTAAGATCCCACAAGGCACACTGCGCGACCAAAAAAAAAAAAATTCATGGGCCCCATGTGGAGCGTTGTGATTTACTGATGAAGATTTAGATCATGGGTAGAGAAGGGTGCTGAGACTTTATTTCTTGTCCTATCAGTGCACATGAAGATTCTTGGTAATATCCAGACACCATCTCCTACTCTTCAACTCCAAGAACTATCTCTTCATGTTATTTATTGTAAAATGTGCCATTCTTGCTTAGTTTCTTATTTCCCACTGCAAAAAACGGTATGCCGTTTGGAACCTGTTAGTATTGAAGCAATATAGATCTTCTTAACTTTGTATTTCTCTAATACATTTCTTTACTTATATATTACATTACAATTCATACATTACTCATGATGCTGCGGCATCCATGGTGGTGGTCCCTACGTGCTGGTTTCCAAGGACTCTCTCAAAGATTTTTACTGTGCCTCATTGATGAGAACTACGAATATCAATCTTACCCAGAGTATGCAGGAAAATGAGAATGATGATTTATTTTCTGGTCATGTTAAACTTATCATTTGCAATATTGTTTTGTAAATGTGGAGTAATACATCTTCCAATCATGACTTGAACTCTCTTTTTTTTTGGTAGAAAGGAAAGTTGCTTTAATCAGAAAGCCAGCAATCTGGGGAGAAAGTAGACTCATGACCCAAGAACAACTCCAAAGATTCTGGTCAGCCATGACAATTTTTAAGGGGAAAAAGGGGAAATAATCGCAGTTAAATATTAAGGAGGTCATATTCTTTGTCATTTTTCCATTGCGTGCAGACCTGCTGACTTCTGATCTTCCTTTGGATGCTCTCCTGCCCGCGTGGTCTGCCTGCAAGTTTACCAAGGGGAAGCTAGGGGTAGATAGTAAGTCATTCTTTAACTACTTAATTCTTCATTATTACTCCTTGTTTTTTTTTTTTTTTTTTTTTTTTTTGCGGTACGTGGGCCTCTCACTGCTGTGGCCTCTCCCGTTGCGGAGCACAGGCTCCAGACGCGCAGGCTCAGCGGCCATGGCTCACGGGCCCAGCCGCTCCGCGGCATGTGGGATCCTCCCGGACCGGGGCACGAACCCGCGTCCCCTGCATCGCCAGGCGGACTCTCAACCACTGCGCCACCAGGGAAGCCCCGTTCATTTTTATTTCTGGCTCCCTAGCATCGCTTTGGATTTGGACTCTGCTATCCAGAGTATTCACCAAGCCTCAGGGCTTCATGTCTTTTGAGAATCGGCTCAGCTGGTTTTCTAGGTTCTCATCCAAGTCTCGGCAAGAAACTGTTGGTTCAGCCAGAGCTTAGGGCTGAGTCCTCTAGGATGCTATTGGAACACACTCTCCAGCTTGGCTTTGACCCTTTGGAGACTGACTGAACTCGCTAGGCAGTCAACCAACTGTGTTATTGTCCAGCTTACATCTCTTTATCTCAGTTAAAAAGGTATCATGAGGGTTTGGGTCAAGGGCCTTTCAGGCATAATATGGTTACACACAGGCCTTCCCAACCTATTAGTCTCTGATTCTATCACAAAAACCAGATAGGATTACTTGCTATAACTTATTCTTGGGAATCCCTTACTGGCTCCTAGAGCTCATTGGTCCCTCTCTAAGGGTCTACATACTACCTATTTGGGAACAATTATAGTTTTGTTTTTTTTAAAATAAATTTATTTATTTTATTTATTTATTTTTGGCTGCTTTGGTTCTTCGTTGCTGTGCACGGCTTACTCTAGTTGCGGCGAGCGGGGGCCACTCTCCGGTGTGGTGCGCAGGCTTCTCACTGCGGTGGCTTCTCTTGTTGTGGAGCACGGGCTCTAGGCACGCGGGCTTCAGTAGTTGTGGCTCACAGGCTCTAGAGCGGAGGCTCAGTAGTTGTGGTGCATGGGCTTAGTTGCTCCACGGCATGTGGGATCTTCCCAGACCAGGGATTGAATCCGTGTCCCCTGCAGTGGCAGGCGGATTCTTAACCACTGCGCCACCAGGGAAGCCCCTCGATTATAGTTTTGAGTGAGTTAGAATTTGCCACACAGTTTGTCAGGTCTATCAGAATTTATTGAAGGGCTTCTTAACCTAGGGTTTGTGAACTTGCATGGGAATAAATTACATCTTTATTTTCACTAATCTCTGACTGAAATTTCGCATGTTTTCTAATTGTTAATGTAAGCAACAAATCACAGTAATGTTAGCATGACCTTGACTTTGTCGCCAATACAAATCATGGATTTTTCACATCATGCTGGAGTCGTTGTAGACATTTCAAAACATCTTTCAAGTTCACAACTACTTCAAAATTATGGTACTTATAAGACCTGCTGCTAGATCTTGTTACTTAATGCATTACTAAAGAGGCACGTATATTACCATATTGCAGATTTAAAAAATATTCTAATAGCTTTATTTTAATATAATCGGCCTCCCTTGCAATCTGACATATTTCATTTGATGCATTTAAAAATACAACTCTGAGAAGAGGTCTGTAGGTGTCACCAGTTTGCCAAAGGGGCTCATGTACAGAAATTCATGCTTGTCATGATGGTAGCAGCTCCTCCTCAGAAGCCTCAGGGGCCAGAGCTCTGCCCAGAGCTCCCCTTTGCCCAGACAGATCTCTTGAGGGGCAAAAGAACCCTCACCTCAACTTTGGGTTCTTGTCTTCTCTTCACTCAGACTAAGCTAACACTAGTGAAGCTTTCCTTTCGACTACATGTCTTGGACTCTTTAGGCCATAATCACTGCATTCCTGAATTATGATTGCTTTCAATGCTGACCACAGTCCTGCCTTCCACACACCACACCAGCGGGGAGCACGGGAAAGGGGCCTGTGATCAGAGTGAGAAGAGCGGCCCCCTTCATACAAGATACATCCGTCCCTTGTTCTCCATGGCTTAAGACAGATGAGAGCACCATGTCATCGCACTGATTGGAGGCATGAAAAGTACATCGATGGAAAGAGCACATCGGCCTTGCAGCTCAACATCTCAAAAGTCCTTGGAGGAAACGGGCATGGCCGCTTCTGCCAAAGGGAGTGAGGTGACCACCCTGGGGGCTGGCTGGGGAAGGGACAGCAGAACACACAGGGTAAAGGACATCTGCCGCCCTTTTCTCCCATTTCCCTGGCTGCACTAGGTCAGAGGGGCACTGTGGTCTGAACAGAGAGGTGCAAGCCAGTACCTGGGTCCACACTTGCAGCTCAAGCGTCTGCAGTGGATTGTTGGTGGCTCGCAATCTTAAACCTAGCCTGGTTCCAAAGTGAGTGAGAATCATCAGAATCATACTAAAACTACTTCGGCAGCCCAATCTTGCACAAAGGGTGAAAGAACTACTGTATCAGATAGCAAGAGTGAGGTCCTTGCCTGGCTGTCCTCTTGGAATCAGAGCTGGCTATGGGGCTCCATGACATGAGTCCTGGAGTATCTCAGGGCATCTGGTCAACCCCACACATAAATGAGAGGGGGGTGGGGGTAAGATAGAGGGTTGAAGAGTTCTTCAAAGAAAAGTAATGGAGAATGAGACCCACCCGGGATGGACATGGTCTGGGACGGGGTAGCTGTTCCTAGACGGCACCTCTGGCCAGCCCCAACCACTGAAGTGAGACTTAGAAGATTTCAAGGTAGAAATTTCTGGCCAACAGGACCCACACGGGGCCTGGTCTGGATTGGGGCACCAGGCCAAGATGGCATTGGTGGCCTGGAGAGGCACTCAGAAAATTTTGGGGAATACCAATCCAAAATGCAGTACCATTTGAAGCACAAGGTCTGGGGCAGGGGACCTCTTACCTAGATCTAATGATATTTTCTACCTCTACCACTGGATATTATTCACTAAGACTTAACGGTCCAGCAAGAAACTGGGTTCAATGCTGAGCCAATGAATCTTCCAGCCACCCACCCATCCATCCAACAAATGTTTATTGAGCACATACACTGTGCTAGTATTGCGTTAGGTTCAGGAGAAATAGAAGTGGATCTTCTCAGCCATTTTCCACACCAAGCTAGTTCTGCACAACTGAAAAAGGAAGAAAAGGGAAAAAAAAACTGGCTACAGATGACATACCTCTCATATATCTGTTCAGTTAAACACTTTTCTCAATTATGGCTTTTGAAAACTGTTCCACTTACTATGGTTCCACACAATTTACCCCAAAACTTAGTGGCTTAAAACAATGACAATATTTATTTTGCTCATGAATCTGCTATTTGGGCTGGGGTTATCTTGTCTCTGCTTTGCTTGCTTTCAGGTGAGTTGGCTTGAAGCCTGGGGACTGGAATCATCTGAAGCCTTCCTCATTCACATGTCTGGCCATTGATGTTGTCAGCTGAGACAGGTTGTCTCAGGTTGTCAGCTGGAACATCTCCACATGCTCTCTTCATGTGGTCTGAGCTTCCTCCCAGTATGGTGACTGGGTACTGAGGGTGAGCATTGCAAAAGCGAGTAAGCCAGGTGGAAGCTGAATCCTCCTTATGACCTAGCCCCAGAAGTCGCCAAGCATTACTTCTGCCCTATTGGCCAGAACAGTCACAGCAGCCAACCAGATTCAAGGAGAGGGAATATGGATCCATCTCTCAGCGGGGAGATGTTGGTTACATTGTAAGAAGAACTGGGGGATGGATTATATATATTGGTGAGGTCAGTTCAGGAAAAAAGTCTTCCACATAAGGTTGATACAACTGCTCCATTTTTTTTCCTTTTTTCAAATGCAATACCTTTTAATACACAGTAATTAAGTACATGATACCAAGTGATTATTCTGACTACAGTTTCAGATGAAGACAATTCCCCAATTCATTCTACTTTTATAGTTAGAATTTACGATGTAGAACAGATTTGAATTGTGCCCTGTTGGGAGAATCCAAATGTTTTATTCTGTATAGCATTTCATATGTCTCTTCAGTCTATTGTGCATGCACACTTTTTGCATATGTTTCAAAGTGTTCTGATGTTTAATTTTCCCTCAAGGTGTTTGTGTGTGTTATAACTTTATTTTTATGTTGGTTTAAGAGAAACACTGAAAATTTTTTTTTAAATTGGAAAAGAAAATATGCAGAAATATAATATCACCTTTAAAAAATGACTGCTCACTTGTATCTTTCCTCCACCCGCCACCCCTCACCTAATATTAAATCTTGTCATCTTGGTCAGTACATTAGTCCTTATACGTTACATTTTTTATGTAGAAGCCACATTCTTTTTTTAGCATTTTATTTTATATTGGAGTATAGTTGTATTATTTTCAGGTGTACAGCAAAGTGATTCAGTTTCATTTATTTATTTATCTTTTGGCCACACCATGTGGCCTGTGGGATCTTAGTTCCCCGACCAAGGATCGAACCCATGTCCCCTGCATTGGGAGCGCAGAGTCTTAACCACTGGACCGCCAGGGAAGTCCCACAAAGTGATTCAGTTACACGTATACATGTATCTATTCTTTTTCAAATTCTTTTCCCATTTAGGTTGTTACATATTATTGAGCAGAGCTCCCTGAGCTCTACAGTAGATCCTTGTTGGTTATCCATTTTAAATATAGCAATGTGTACATATCAATCCCAAACCCCCTAACTATCCTTCCCCCCTGCAGAAGCCATATTCTGAATTTAAAATTATTTATTTATTGCTTATATGATTTTTGTTTCCATTGTTCCATTGCTACATGTTTGTCTGTTAAAAATATTTAGGTGTCTTGGGTTGGAATTGAACACCTATCTTTTTCCCATTAAAATTAATGGAAGGGCTTCCCTGGTGGCGCAGGGTTGAGAATCTGCCTGCCAATGCAGGGGACGCGGGTTCGAGCCCTGGTCCGGGAAGATCCCACATGCTGCAGAACAACTAAGCCAGTGCGCCACAACTACTGAGCCTGTGCACTAGAGCCCGTGAGCCACAACTACTGAGCCCACGTGCTACAACTACTGAAGCCCATGCGCCTAGAGCCCTGCTCCATGACAAGAGAAGCCACCACAATGAGAAGCCTGCGCACCACAACAAAGAGTAGCCCCCGCTCTCTGCAACTAGAGAAAGCCTGTGCACAGCAACTAAGACCCAATGCAGCCAAAAATAAATAAATAAAAATTTAAAAAATTAATGGAAATATGTATTTTTTTCATTTATCAGCTTTTCACTTAGAGGCAGAATTTTCAGGAGTCAATTAAAGTCATCAGGTGGGAGATAGATGTACTTTCATCATCTCCCTAAAAGCTTTGACAGCCTCCCAGTCCTCTGTGTCTGTCATTTTTCCAGTTCCCATCACCTATTGCTCTTCTAAGCCATCACCTCCATTATCAGCTCCTTACCTGTCTGACATATTACAGATGTTCCATATTTATTACGTTAGGAATGAGTCTGGTTGACTGTAACAGGTAACTTGACAAACTGTGGTCTAAAAAAGATTTTTTTTCCCCCTCATAAAACAGGAAGGCAGTCCAGGGTTTGTGCAGGTGCTTGAGTACGACCTAAAGAACCAGACTTCTTTTGTTCTTTTATTTCATCTTCCTTAGCACAATCCTCCTCATGGTCTCAAGGTGATTGCTGCACCTCCGGGTGTTGTGCCTTAGTTCCAAACATGAAGTAGGGGAAGGGTGAAGGTCACAAACTTCCAAAGAGTTCCTTTTTATTCTGGAAGGGAAGCTGTCCCTTGGGACTTCTGCCTACATCTTATTGGCCAGGACTTTGTCTTATTGCCACTTCTAGCTGCAAGGGAAGGTGGGAACTGTGTGCTTTGCTTTCCAGCCTCTGTAGTTTGGAAAAGCAAGGGATAAGTGATTGGAAGAAATATTGAGAGCCTCTTACAACATGTGCCACACTGCGTTTAATTGAAATGTATTGCTTCGATCCACAAAGTATCCTGGATATAGCCTGTTCTTGTCCTGGAACATTCTTCCTTTTCCTTTTCTCTCCTTTCCTGGGTATGTATGTGTGTGTGTGTGTGGGAGGAGACAAAATATTGAGGAAACACTCTTATTTTTTTTTTATTTTTTTATTTTTTTTGGCTGTATGTGGGCCTCTCACTGTTGTGGCCTCTCCCCTTGTGGAGCACAGGCTCCGGACGCCAGGCTCCGCGGCCATGGCTCACGGGCCCAGCTGCTCCACAGCATGTGGGATCTTCCCGAACCGGGGCACGAACCCGTGTCCCCTGCATCGGCAGGCGGACTCTTAACCACTGCGCCACCAGGGAAGCCCCACTCTTATTTTTTTTTTTCCATGAGGATACCAGTTCCTTTGTCACTCCTTCCTCCATGGTCTCTTCTAACTGAGGGTAAGGAGGAGGAGTCAGCATCTTCTTTGCTCCATTCTGCTCTTTTCAGACACCGTGACTTCAGCACTACTACCCTGATCCCTTCCTCTCTGAATATCAAGGACAGTCTCAAGGCCAGGTTCTCCCTCCTCTTCTTTCTCAGCCCAAGTTTCCTCCTTTACACTCCCAAGGGACTTGAGCTGTATCTCTCTAATGGTATTTATCATTTTCTTCGTTGAAGCTGAAACCAAATGATTGGAAGTGGTACTGTTTACGAAATGTGTGGTGCATTGTAGGTGCTCAAACCGGTAGCTCTTGCTATTATTACTACTATTAATAATGTCTTATCGCCTATATCAGACTCAGCTCCTTAATGACAGGCTCTGAATCTGATGTCCGATTCATCTTTGTAACACACATCTGGCCTGGAATTGAACATTGCTCATCATGCTATCAATATAAGGGGGCGGCGGGTAAAGGACAACATTTCAAAGGAAGGGTTCTGTACTGGTGTGAGAAATTCTTAGAACCTGAGTGGGAGCCAGAATCTTGCAGAGAAGACCCTTACTCCGTCCGCATCAAAAACACGCAGAGTCCCAACTGTTTCGTAGGGACGCATGTGGACCGCCTTCACGCCTGTGTTGCGATGAAGTAGGAGAGTCCGTCACTTCACCCCTCCTGCTCCTCCGGAAAGGGAGGCGGGACTATACCCCGCGCGCGGCGATCTGGGATAGCTGCGCACGCGCAGCTTCCGTCTCCGTGTCTTGGGAATTATTTGACGCCGCCGCTTCGGCCCCACACAAGCCTCTGATTAGGCGCGCCGCGCACGCGCAGTGATCCTCTAGGCTCGGGGAGTTATTTGACGCTGCCGCCCCTGGCAGTCGGAAGTTGCCTGAGCAGAGCCTAGCCGGCCGGCCCGAGTGGCCTTCGTCGACCCGGGCGCCCTGGGAGAGTCGCTGACGGGTGGACGGAGCGACCGCCTGAGGACAGCCGGCGGGGGCAGCGAAAGCGCCGGGCCTATGGCGCGGGTGGCGTGAGGCGGAAGGCCGAGTGCGGCCGGCGGCGGCGGCGGCGCCCGCCCCAGCAATGCGGGCCCCGCCCGTCGCCTCAGGTAACCGGGCGGCCCTCCCCGTCGCGACCGGACCCTCCCCTCTCCTCCCCTCCGGGCGGTCTAGGGATGGCTAAGCCTTGTTTCTCGGCCCTGGTGGCTCCAAGGGCCCTTCGGAAGCGCATCTCATTTTTGGGGGGGGACCCACGGGGTCCGGGGCAGCTTGGCTGTGGAGTCGGCGGCTTCTGTCGGGTCTGTTCAAACCCGGGGTGGCCCTTGAGAGCTGCCCCGGCCGGGCGAAGCTCTTTCCTGGCAGCCTGGGGGAGGGGGCGGGTCTGGAGCGGAGCTAGACAACTCTGGCGAAGAATCTGGTCCAGCAGAAAGGTTGGTCGAGTGGCTGTCGCCCTTTGGGACGATGCTGCCCGTTGCACGGTGACTGTCGGAGGAGGAAGAGTTAATAATGAGAATAAACAGCTAGCCCCTGTTAAGCGCTTACTATACGCCGGCCATTGTGCCAGACCATTACGTTCACCCCATCTAACTTCACAACAACCCGGTACGGGAGGATGATTATCCCCATCTTACTGACGAGGCGACTGAGGCCCTAAATGGTTAGGTTGACTTCCTTGCCCAAGGTCACGGAGCTGGTAAATTTGACTCGAGATTCAAGTTCTTAACAATTAGGTCAGTGGCTCTCCAACTTCGCTGCACGTAGAAATCACCTGGGGCAGCTTTTAAAGATTCCTGATGCCCAGGTAGCAGAGCCAGGCCAATTAAATCACCGTGTTTGGGAGTGGGGTCGGTGGGGGAAGCCAGACAGCAGTATTTCTTAAAGATCCCCACATGAATTCAGTGTGCAGCAAAGTTTGGGAACTGCTACCGTAGATAATTCTGCATCTCAGTAAAACGTTTCGGTGTTTCTCCAGTTTAAGTGTGTAGGAGAATTTTCTGGGAGTTTGTTTAAAATGCAGTTTCCACCTGCAGAGATCTTTTCATTAGGCGCACGGACTACTACACCTTGTGAAAGCCTGTTGGGGGTGGGAAGTAACTTTCTCTGCAGGATTTGTGAGTCAGCTGGACCTTTTAAAGGTCCATCTCATGCAAAACTGTTAGTTTGCAATTTTCCTGGATACACAGTACTCATGGTTATAGTGTCTCTGATCTTTGGGTCTTGTTTGAATATGCTGTTATCTGCCTAGTCTGTCCTCTGTGTTTTCTCCCTGCTCCGCCCAGACACACACCCTTCTGCTGTTTCTTACACACATAAACGTAGTCTTTTCTTCCCACCTCTGGCTGCATAACTCCCAGCATTCAAGAAGCCTCTGTGACCCTCACACCTCTTGCTTCCAACCACCTTGGGTCTTTCCTGTTTGCTCTTTAGCATCATCATAATGGAATTTACCAGTGATTTTTCTGTGTTGTATTTCTGTGTTTTATTAGATTGTGAGCGACTTGAGCCATGTTTTCTCATCTCTGTATTCCTCCCAGTTCTTTGACATACAGACTCAACAAAGGTTTTACTGAATGGAATGTTTGTGTCCCTTTTATGTCACAGACTGCATGCTGCAAATCGGTTCTTCTCTATTTCCACTTTTGCAAAAGGTGTTTGGTAGTTCTTGCTCTACAGAGTTTTGTTCTGTTTGCTTGAAAATACTCGTTAACTTTTCCATCCAGCAGTTAAATAAACACGTTGAGTTCTTAGAACTGGCGAGACACTAGGGAAGACTAACTATGTGCAGTCAACATTGGTTGATTTTTTTTTTAATTAATGACTTCTTACTATATGGTGTCATATAGTAAGACTTCATGATGTTTTCTTTTTAAATTTTATTTATTTATTTATTTATGGCTGTGTTGGGTCTT
Source organism: Mesoplodon bidens (assembly GCF_964165515.1). NCBI lineage: Eukaryota > Metazoa > Chordata > Mammalia > Artiodactyla > Ziphiidae > Mesoplodon > Mesoplodon bidens. The sequence continues at coordinate 21,456,914 of NC_138171.1, read as the reverse complement.
CGTTTCTGTGCGAGGGCTTTCTCTAGTTGCGGCAAGTGGGGGCCACTCTTCATCGCGGTGCTGAGGCCTCTATCGCGGCCTCTCTTGTTGTGGAGCACAGGCTCCAGACGTGCAGGCTCAGTAATTGTGGCTCACGGGCCTAGTTGTTCCGCAGCATGTGGGATCCTCCCAGATCACGGGTCGAACCCGTGTCCCCCTCATTAGCAGGCAGACCCTCAACCACTGCGCCACCAGGGAGGCCTTGTTGCTTTATATTATATAGTTTTATCATAGTCAGATACAATCAGTTCTGTAGTGGAGACCTTTTTATTGCCCTTAGGCCTTTGCATGTGTTCCCTACTAAACACTATGCTGTCCAAACTAGCGTTTAGTTGTCATCCACTAAATGTTGTTACCTTGCTGGTACTTGGTAAATACTAGTAGAGGGAAGTGCTGTTGGTAGTAGTTCATCCTGTTACTAGGAGGGATGACTTAAGAAGTACTTAATAAAGATTAAAACCTTGATGTCAGAGGAATTGACAAACTTAGTATATATTTATTACAGAATGCCTGAACTGCTGTTGCCCAACATATTTACAAATTATAAAGGAAGGCAGCCTGGTAATTCAGATTATCTTTGTTCTTGGCTGGTCTTAAAACCATGTAAGGTTTATAAAAGTGATTGAGTGAGTATGTGTGTGAAGGTCATTATGAAGAGGTTTTTGGACAAGAAAGATTTTCAATAGTAGTTAAATATGGTAAAGTATGTGGACTGAATAAGAAACACATTTCACGTAATGACATTCTTTACATCATACAGATTGTTATAGAGTTTTCTTGGTTCTGTTTTGTACTATTTACTCAAATTTTAGGCTAAGGCTAATGTAGAAACTGATGGGATAATTTATGTTAAATTCAGATACTCAAGAAACTTGCCCTTGTTTCTCTGATCAGATATGGGCAGAGTATCCAGTTCTGGCCTTAGCACATGGAAGAAACTCAATCTTCAAGCCTGAGGTTTAAGTCTCTAGTTTGATCCCCCAGAAAAGGTGAAAAACTACACGTGCTCAGTTAGAGACCAAAAATGACTCTAATCATGATAGCCTGAGACCTAGAAATGGATTCTTTTTAATTTGAGGTACCCATCAGTGTTAGCAGATGTGTTCCCTGACATGTGTAAAGGGCTTTTCGATAGAATACATGATTTTCTTTGGTGCAAGACGATTAAACGTTTTAGAATTAAGGTACATGGAGTTTAAGTTTTAGATGCAGAAAATAGGTAACCTGCCCAAGACTACATGGTTGGCTGTAGCACATCTAAGAATAGAATGCAGGTCTCCTTCCTCTGGACTCAGTATCCCTTTCCACCCTCATGCCCCTCATGTGAGAGGATGTCTTGTTTCTTGTTGTTGTTGTTGTTGTTGTTGTGTGTGTGTGTGCGTTGGGGATGGGGGAAGTGGACAGAGTAGTCTGCTATGTTTGAGATATTAAGTTAGATATATAATGAGTGCTTGTAGTATGACATGTACTTTGCTATATAAACTGGGGATATTAAGATAAATAAGACACAGCCCCTTTCCTTCAGGAATCTATAGTCTAGTCAGGGTTGTAATAAAGGTAAAAGTATAGTATCTAAGGCAGCTCTGTCAAATAGAAATTTCTGCAATGATGGAACTGTTCTATATCTGCACTGTCTAATGTGGTAGCAGTTAACCACATGTGATATTGAGGACTTGAAATGTGACTAGTTTAACTAAGGAACTGAATTTATAATTTAATTTCAATTTAAGTAACACGTGGTTATGGCTGCTGTGTTAGAGCAAGTCTGAGGCATAAAAGATGAGAGCTGTGGTGGAGGTGGGAGCAGGCAGAGTATCCATATTTTTTGGACAGACTAGCAAAAACTACCTGTTTTCACTTTTGGGGTTCAAGAATGCAGGCAGAACCTGTCTCCCTTTCTTGTAACTCAGGTGTTTGATAGGATCCTTAACAGAATCTGGTGCACAGGTGAATACATTCCTTTTTGGCCAAGCTTGATTGATATTTGCCTTGGGGGTCAATAGGACTACAACAGAAATATGAAATATGTTCCTTGTGCCTTTATTAGTTGTAAAGGTTATATGGATGACCTTGAATGCACTTACGCACCTTAAAATCCAGCATTTATTTACTCAGTTCATTTATTCAGTGTTTTGGCACCCTGTACCCTATTTTTCCTAAGAGAAACAAGGCATGCCTGATAGTGTGTACCTTGCATTTGTACAGCTCAAAGTATGTTGACTTATGTTGTTTTATTTGATCCTTTTCCCAAGTCACTTTAGCTAGGTACTGCAGGTATTCTCCCTGTTTTACAGGTGAGGAAACTATGACAAAGAAATGCCAAGTGACTTGTCCAAGGTCATATAGTGAGGTACCGAGTCAGAACAAAAGAAGGAGCATTGGACTTCGAGGCAAGAGGTGGAGTTTCTTGTCCCAGCTCTACTGTTACTTGATGTGACCCTGAGCAAGTTGTAGAGGCTAGTGACATCTGTCTTGCTTAAATTTCTAGGCTTGTTATTGAACTGAAATGAAATAACATGTGAAAGCTCTTTGAAAATGATCAATTATGCAAAGGTACATTGTTATCAAGCAAGATCTGCAATAGTTTTTCTGTTGTAGGATGCCACCTTCGTAACTCATCACCTCAGTTACCATGTTGAATACTGCTGTATCATGGATTTATTCATCATGGATTTCTGTTCTTCACTGTGAAACTTTCTCTTGGGCAGCCATTGTGTCCTGTTCCTATCTGCTTCCCTACATGTTAGGACAATACCTGACACATAGCAGGTGTTTAATAAATGTTTATTTAATGAAATGACTGCTGTACGAATTTACAAAGTTAAAAAAAACTGTTCTCTGTAATTAGATTTGAAGCTCCTTGGGAGCAAGGACGATGTTTATTCATTATTATAGTCCCTGTGCTTGGTGTATAGAGGGCATGTAATAAATATTGGCTGAGTTAATTGATGTAATTAATGCCAAGCTGTGGTCTTAGTGTGTCTACCACTGTATTGATCATTTTGGTAGTTTGTCAATTAGACCAAACCTTCATGTTACTTTGTGGTTGTACCTACAAGTCATAAACTGTTACCCAGCACACAGTGACCTGATAGTAGAAACATCCAGAGATTACCTAGAAAATGGATACATGCAGAGTTGGGAAGGAGATTAAGTGATCTGCAGGGTAGCACTGTCATCTTTGCTTTCCTCCTATCACTTCTGGAGTATTGAAAGTGGAGGCTTCTCTGCTCGCAGCTCAAGTTGATAGCCACCAGAGCCTAGCTGGGAAGGAGACTCATAGGATCCTAACACAGCAGCCAAAGCTCTCAGCCCTCTGACTTCAGTATCTCACCACAGTGCCCAGCCCTCCCTGCAATGTTCCCATCCTTCCTGCCCTCCCCGTCCTCAATATGTTAGAGACACTGGAGTCTGCTTTCCCTTCAGCCTGTCTTAGATACTTCCATCAAATTTCCTTAATAGGAATTCAGTTCCTGTTGTATTATTCCTATGATAAAGTTAAACTTTCTCTCATTCTCTGCCCTCAGTTTTTACTAAGTTAATTTCAAATCTCCAATCTGAGGATTCATAGTACTCTTCCTCCATAAGAGCTATTGTTTGTTGATTGCTTACTTTGGACTAGGTAGGACCAAACATCTTACATGTATTGGTTTTCTAATCACAACTCCAAAGTAGGCTGTTATCCTACTGTTATCTCCATTTAACAGATGAGGATGCTCAGACACAGAGGTAGAGCAACTTTTGCAGGATTTTCCAACTTGCAGGTGGTGGAACTGGGATTTGAATCTAAGAAGTCTAGTTCCAGAGTCCTGGCTCTTAACCAGTCTCCTATTTGTTTTCATGCTTCTCATCTCTGTGTGTAATGGCTACATCATAGTATATAGAGTTAATATGCCCTAATTGTGAAGGTATTCCATTATTGATGGACAGTTAAATTCTGATCACTTCCCCATCTTATGTATAATACTACAGTGAATGAATGCCTCGTGCATTTTTCTATTGAGTTGTTTATCAGGATAAATTAAGTGGTGTTACTGGGTCAAAGCACCTGATATTACTGTGTCTCCCACTGTGTATTGGCAAAACATTCGTGCTATCCTTGGGTGAATGGTTAGGCATTAGCCTGAGGTGCCTTACAGGTGTGTCAATTTATCGGCAGGATAGAGCTACAAACAATTCCATGGCAAGTGGACTAGGCAATCAAGGCCCAGCAGGGTTTTACCGTGGTGCTATCCTGAAAGGTTGATGCACATATGAACATCTTTGCCCAGGAGGACCTAGGCTGTGAAACAATTCTGGTTCTTGAAACTACAGATGTTCTTTGAGATCTCTGGGTTGCTTTGGACAGCTTGAGGTGCAACAGCAAGAGGAGGCTCTTATTTGTGTGTTTAAGACTAGGCTGGCCACTGACAAAACTGGACCCAACGGGACTTACCCTGCCAAATCTGTGACATTACACTCTGCCCTCATCTTTTTTTTTTTTTTTTTCCTAACAGCAACAAACATGAAACAAAATGAAGTTATAGGACTTCCATAGTTGGGTAGTAAGCCCAGACCCTGGATCAGAGGTGGGTTAGGGTGACTTTCAGGGCAGCAATGGCTCATTCATAGTGTATGCCTCCCTACCTTCCCTCCACAAGAATCATGCTAATTCAGTTACCAAAACTAGCATATGCCTTTATCTTTGATCAGAGGCGTAAACTGACCCATAGATGAGTACTTTTTAGCTTACATCCTGTTTTTTTTTAAAACTTGAATTAGTTGCTAACATTTAAAGAGTGGACTTCACAGAGATGTCCAGATTTTCTGTGTCTCTTGAAAAACTGGATTATCAGGCAACACTGGGTCTACATTCCTTCAAGGTAATAGTTGGCTAAGGCTGAGTAGTGATTGTGTCCTTTAAAGAGAACCTTAATTCTCTAATTTGCCCCAGTGTGCACCCTACCCACTTCACCCCATGTTTGGTTTCCTAGACTGGAGGTTTTCATCCTTCCCAGACCTAATATTGGTAATGACTGCTTCAGTATCCTGAAATTAACAGATAATATATAACCGACCAACACATAGAATTTTAAAAAAATCTGTGAAACTAACAATAACAAATGATAACCATAAATTACTATCCTTCCAATAAAATTGGTATTTCGGTAAAAATGCTCAGGTAGAGCTATACTAGAGGACATAACAAAATGGTCGGATGCTTGTGTCTACTTATAACTTGAGAAAGTAAGACAGTAATATGGCACTTTATATTTGACATTTGAAATAAGGGCTAAGTAAGTAGCATGTAGTTCTTGGGATTGTGCTCCTGACAGCAGTGTGTGGTGTTAGCAACTCAGACACCACACAAGGTATGGCCTTTGGTGATGTGATTGTTCTGAAATGGTGAACAATTCTTGGTGTGGTAAGGTTCCAAACATAAAAAAGCTGAATCTTTCCTCGGTTTGCATGGTTAATTGTGTTACTGGAAAATTAAGTGTATATTAAAATAGCACAAAATATTTTGTATTTATGAGTAAAATGAAGTTAGATTTTTAGCCTTAGACAATTAAGGACAGAATGATTTTCTGGCAGACATTAGAAAGTCAGGTGAAATGTAGCAAAATTATTCATTGTGCAGGACTGTCACCTGGGTTACAGGATGTCTAGATATCTTGGATCTACCCATAAATACCAGTAACATGCCCCAGTCGTTGCGTTAACCAAAAGTGCACTTAATATTTCCAAAATACCCTGGGTGGGGGCAGTCCTTTTTTTTTTTTTTTTTTTAAATTGAAAATCATTGCCCTAAACTCTTGAGTGTGTCCTGTTGGCCTTACCTCCTAATCATTTTGCTAGTTTAATATTTACAAAATAATGCCTTTGTTAATTTGTGTTTTTTTTTTTTAATGTTTGTTTCCAATGTTTATTTTCTCTTCATTGTTTAATTTGCATCTGCAGTTGGCCCTTTCTGTTGGTGGGTTCCGCATTTGCAGATTGAACCAACCATGAATCAAAGATACTTGGGGAAAAAAAATCCAGAAAGTTCCGAAAAGAAAAACCTGAATTTGCTGTATGTAAGCAGCTATTTACACGGCATTTATATTGTAATTAGAACTATTTACATAGCACTTACATTGTATTAGGTATTATAAATAATCTAGAGATGATTTAAAGTATATGGGAGAATGTGCATAGGTTATATGCCACATACTTTTTTTTTTTTTTTTTTTTTAATTTATTTATTTATTTATGGCTGTGTTGGGTCTTTGTTTCTGTGCGAAGGCTTTCTCTAGTTGTGGCAAGCGGGGGCCACTCTTCATTGCGGTGCACGGGCCTCTCACTATTGCGGCCTCTCTTGTTGTGGAGCACAGGCTCCAGACACGCAGGCTCAGTAATTGTGGCTCACGGGCCTAGTTGCTCCGCGGCATGTGGGATCTTCCCAGACCAGGGCTCGAACCCGTGTCCCCTGCATTGGCAGGCAGATTCTCAACCACTGCGCCACCAGGGAAGCCCGTGCCACATACTTTTATATAAGGGACTTGAGCATCTGTGATTTTGGTATTGTTGGAGGGTCCTCGAACCAGTCCTCCGTGGATACCAAGGGACAACTGTAATTATAAGGTACATCTTTGTCTTATTATTTTTTGTCTTTTATGCATTTTGTTGAAATTTAGCAGCTATGTTTTTCTGTTACATGTGTTAAATATTTTAGTTCAACCTTTTCTCTCTCTCGGTCTTAGTTGCAGTACGTGGGCTCTTTAGTTGGGGCATGTGGGGTCTTTAGTTGTGACATGCGGACTTCTTAGTTGCGGCATGCATGCAGGATCTGATTCCTGGACCAGGGTTTGAAACCAGGACCCCTGCATTGGGAGCGCAGAGTCTTACCCACTGGGCCACCAGGGAAGTCCCTACCTTACGTGTTTCTTGAAGCATTTATTTCATTTTCTTCCATGTAATCGTTTAAACATTAATAGATTTGAAGAATTTAAATCTCTTATATTTAAAAACTTTTTTAAAAATTTTAAGAATTTAAGAGCTATTAATCCTGTTTTTTTTTTTTTAATGTTGAGCCTTCTTTTTTAATTTATTTGTTTTTATTTTTGGCTGCGTTGGGTCTTCGTTTCTGTGCAAGGGCTTTCTCTAGTTGTGGCAAGTGGGGGCCACTCTTCATCGCGGCGCGCGGACCTCTCACCGTCGAGGCCTCCCCCGTTGCGGAGCACAGGCTCCATATGCGCAGGCTCAGTAGTTGTGGCTCACGGGCCCAGTCGCTCCGCGGCATGTGGGATCCCCCCAGACCAGGGCCCGAACCCATGTCCCCTGCATCAGCAGGCAGACTCCCAACCACTGCGCCACCAGGGAAGCCCTTAATCCTGTTTTGATTGGTCTTTCATAGTGTTTTTTCAAGAAAGATACTCCTGACTTTTTTTTTTTTAACTTTTTTTTTTTTTTTTTTGCAGTACGCGGGCCTCTCACTGTTGTGGCCTCTCCCGTTGTGGAGCACAGGCTCCGGACGCGCAGGCTCAGCGGCCATGGCTCATGGGCCCAGCCGCTCCATGGCATGTGGGATCCTCCCGGACCAGGGCACAAACCCGTGTCCCCTGCATCAGCAGGCAGACTCCCAACCACTGCGCCACCAGGGAAGCCCGATACTCCTGTCTTTACTTCAAAATTGGGAAGGGTGGTAGCTGTTTCTTAAAAATGCAAATTCCCAGGCCCTAACCCAGACCTACAGAATTGAGCTTTTTGGGGATGGAGTTTTGAAATCTACATTTTAAACCAGAGGCGCCCCCCCGCAATGATTCTTATGTATGCAGTGGAGTTTGAGAGCTAGCTTGTCTTTTTTTTTTTTTCTTAAAACATTTTTTTCTCTCCAACAATGTATTATCCGAAATGGCCACTAAATATTATTTAAGTATTCCTTGAATATTTGAAAACCATCCAACTACTTTTTTTTTTTTTTTTTTTTTTTTGCGGTACGTGGGCCTCTCACTGTTGTGGCCTCTCCCGTTGTGGAGCACAGGCTCCGGATGCTCAGGCTCACCGGCCATGGCTCACGGGCCCAGCCGCTCCGTGGCATGTGGGATCTTCCCAGACCGGGGCATGAACCCGTATCCCCTGCATTGGCAGGCGGACTCTCAACCACTGCGCCACCAGGGAAGCCCGACCAACTACTTTTTTAATACTAATAAATAGCTTAAAGCAAATGGACATTTTCAGTTTTTATATGTATACAGCATGCAAAATTTTGGACTTCCTTCAGTGGCATAAATGGAACACCTTCTAACATCTTCCTTTTTCCCACTGATAAACCTTGGCATTCTGAAACATTCAGTATTCACTGTGTGCCAAGGACTTCTCAAAGATTCAGGAAGTGAGGTTTCCCCTCAAAAAGAAGGTTGACACACTTGTGGTGAAGATATCTTTATAAAGCTAACGAATAACCAAACGTGAAGCTTAATATTAATAGCCTGTAGTAGACACTCAGAGCTGGTGAAGAGGGGTGACTGGAGGAGTCAAAAAAAGTTTTACCGAAGAGGACATTTGAGCTGTGCTTTGAAGTGTGAAGACTTCATAAGGTGGAAAGAGGTGGGGAACAGCATGAACAGTAATATAGAGTATGAACAAACTTGTCGGTTTTGAGCAATCATCAGTGGTTCTTTGGGTCATAGCTTGGAGGATGGGGTGGGAAAGTGGCCATAGAAGATAAAACTGGGAACATGCATAAGCAATTTCAATTAGAATTTTAGCAAGGTTTTTTCCTTTAATTGGATAAAGTCATCTTAACTTTTTTTTTTTTTTTTTCTTTTTGCGGTATGCGGGCCTCTCACTGTTGTGGCCTCTCCCGTTGCGGAGCACAGGCTCCGGACGCGCAGGCCCAGAGGCCATGGCTCACGGGCCCAGCCGCTCCGCGGCATATGGGATCCTCCCAGACCGGGGCACGAACCCGTATCCCCTGCATCGGCAGGCGGACTCTCAACCACTGCGCCACCAGGGAGGCCCTTAACTTTTATATAAAAGAGTAAATGCCTGAGAATAGCTGATAAAGTTTTGAAAAAGAGTAGTCAAAGTAAAGGGAGCTTCCTCTTCAGATGTTAAAACATTCTGTAAAGCCACTGAATTTAAATCATTATGGCTGGACTTCACTGGTGGCATAGTGGTTAAGAATCCGCCAGTGCAGGGGACATGGGTTCTAGCCCCGGTCCGGGAAGATCCCACATGCTGCGGAGCAACCAAGCCTGTGCGCCATAACTACTGAGGCTGCACTCTACAGCCCACGAGCCACAACTACTGAGCCTGCGTGCCACAACTACTGAAGCCCGCGCGCCTAGAGCCCGTTCTCCGCAACAAGAGAAGCCACCACAATGAGAAGCCCGTGCACCATAACAAAGAGTAGCCCCGCTCGCCACAATTAGAAAAAGCCCTCACACAGCAACAAAGACCCAGTGCAGCCAAAAATAAAAATAAATAAATAAATTAATTTAAAAAAATCGTTATGGCATTAACATAGGAATAGACAAATAGTTGAACAGAACAGATTTGTAAATAGATTCCTATATAAATGAGAGTCTAATATATGACAAAATTGGTATTTCAGGTCAGTGGGAAAGGATGTGCTTTTATTTTTTTGTTTTTTTGTTTTTTGGCTGCATTGGGTCTTTGTTGCTGTGCATGGGCTTTCTCTAGTTGTGGCGAGTGGGGTCTACTCTTCGTTGAGGTGCGCAGGTTTCTCATTGAGGTGGCTTCTCTTGTGGAACACGGGCTCTAGGCACTTGGGCTTCAGTAGTTGCAGCATGCGGGCTCAGTAGCAAGGATGTGTGTTTTTTAGATGTTGGGGGTAGCAGTTTATTAATTAATTAATTTATTTTTGCTGTGTTGGGTCTTAGTTTCTGTGCGAGGGCTTTCTCTAGTTGCGGCAAGTGGGGGCCACTCTTCATCGTGGTGTGCGGGCCTATCACTATCGCGGCCTCTCTTGTTGTGGAGCACAGGCTGCAGACGCACAGGCTCAGCAGTTGTGGCTCACGGGCCTAGTTGCTCCGCGGCATGTGAGATCCTTCCAGACCAGGGCTCGAACCCGTGTCCCCTGCATTAGCAGGCAGATTCTCAACCACTGCGCCACAAGGGAAGCCCAAGGATGTGTTTTTAATAGATGATATTGACACAACTTACTATACATCTGTAAGAAAATAAAATTGGATCTTTCCTATACCACTCATAGAAGTAAATTCCAGGTGATATAAAACTTAAATGTGAAGAATGAATTATCTTGCATGAAAATCTAGTAACTACATTATACACTTTAGGGTTATGTCTTTAAACTTATGGACCTAGGTGCATAATAAATATTTTATGTATTTTACATTATGACCCAGAACATATGCATATATAAAAAATGAAACAAGTCTTAAAGAACATTGCTTACCTTTACTGTGTGTGGTGCCTTTATTGTATATTCTATTCCATATAATTAAAAAGTATTATCTATTTCATTTATTTTATGACCCACAGTTTGAAAAACACTGATACAGGGGATAGGAGGGAGAAATCACCTAAGCCAGACTCAAAACTAGAAGTTATAAAATAAAAAAAAATATATTTGGCTAGAATAATGAAATTCTACTTCATACCTACCAAATTGGCAAATAAATATGTAAATAAATCTGATTCTTGGCAAAAGATTGGGACTGAGAGGAGGAAGGGCTCTCATCCATTCTTAATGTAAATAGGAGTTGTTACAGCTTTTTGGGAATCTATCTGGCAAGACCTGTTAACATTAAAAATATATATACTCTTTGATCCAATGGTTTCACTCTTGGAAACTTGTCCCATAGAAATTAAAAGGCCAGTACTTAAGGATATATTAGCAAGCATATTTATTGCATCATTATTTCCTGGTGACAAAATATGGGAAATGAAGTAAATGTAAATCATTGGGAGACTAAATTGTACCATATCAGGGAATATTACACAGCCATTAAAAAGAATCTTATTGGAAGGATATGCATGAGGTACTGGTGAATGGAAAAAAGATGTAGAAAAGTATATAGTCCCTAGCTATGTGTGCATATAAATTATTTTAATATGACTGAGTTAGGGTGGAGCAAAATACACAAGGAAGTGTTAGGTTGTTTAAGTGGATTATCTTTTCAGGGAAGTGAATTATTTGGGTAGGGAATGAAGACAAATATAAAGGGTAAAAATTCACACTAAAACAAAACAAAAACCCTTGTAGTATAATGTTCTTGTGCATTTATTGAAGAGGTTATAGTGTGTGTATTATACTATATACTATACGTATATGTATGTGTGTGTGTGTTTATATATATGTTCATAAAAAAAGGTGAGAAAAAATGTGTGGGTGTAAGTTATACTCTGATGAGAATGGCAACCTATCAGAGGCTCCCCTTTTTTCCCTTCCATTTTTTAAAAAATTCTTATTAGTCATCAGTTTTATACACATCAGTGTATACATGTCAATCCCAATCGCCCAATTCATCACACCCCCCTGCCCCTGTGGCTTACCCCCTTGGTGTCCATACATTTGTTCTCTACATCTGTGTCTCAATTTCTGCCCTGCAAACCAGTTCATCTGTACCATTTTTCTAGGTTCTACGTATATGCGTTAATGTACGATATTTGTTTTTCTCTTTCTGACTTACTGCACTCTGTATGACAGTCTAGATACATCCACGTCTCAACAAATGACCCAATTTCGTTCCTTTTTATGGCTGAGTAATATTCCATTGTATATATGTACCACATCTTCTTTATCCATTTATCTGTCGATGGGCATTTAGGTTGCTTCCATGACCTGGCTATTGTAAATAGTGCTGCAATGAACATTGAAGTGCATGTGTCTTTTTGAATTATGGTTTTCTCTGGGTATATGCCCAGTAGTGGGATTACTGGATCATGTGGTAATTCTATTTTTAGTTTTTTAAGGAACCTCCATACTGTTCTCCATAGTGGCTGTATCAATTTACATTCCCACCAAGAGTGCAAGAGGGTTCTCTTTTCTCCACACCCTCTCCAGCATTTGTTGTTTGTAGATTTTCTGGTGATGCCCATTCTAACTGGTGTGAGGTGATACCTCATTGTAGTTTTGATTTGCATTTCTCTAATAGTGATGTTGAGCAGCTTTTCATGTGCTTCTTGGCCATCTGTATGTCTTCTTTGGAGAAATGTCTATTTAGGTCTTCTGCCCATTTTTGGATTGGGTTGTTTGTTTCTTTAATATTGAGCTGCATGAGCTGTTTATATATTTTGGAGATTAATCCTTTGTCCGTTGATTTGTTTGCAAATATTTTCTCCCATTATGAGGGTCGTCTTTTCATCTTGTTTATGGTTTCCTTTGCTGTGCAAAAGCTTTTAAGTTTCATTAGGTCCCATTTGTTTGTTTTTATTTCCATTACTCTAAGAGGTGGATCAAAAAAGATCTTTCTGTGATTTCTGTCAAAGAGTGTTCTTCCTATGTTTTCCTCTAAGAGTTTTATAGTGTCTGGTCTTACATTTAGGTCTCGAATCCATTTTGAGTTTACTTTTGTGTATGGTGTTAGGGAGTGTTCTAATTTCATTCTTTTACATGTAGCTGTCCAGTTTTCCCAGCACCACTTATTGAAGAGACTGTCTTTTCTCCATTGTATATCCTTGCCTCCTTGGTCATAGATTAGTTGACCATAGGTGCGTGGGTTTATCTCTGGGCTTTCTATCTTGTTCCATTAATCTATGTTTCTGTTTTTGTGCCAGTACCATATTGTCTTGATGACTGTAGCTTTGTAGTATAGTCTGAAGTCAGGGAGTCTGATTCCTCCAGCTCTGTTTTTTTCCCTCAAGACTGCTTTGGCTATTTGGGGTCTTTTGTGTCTCCATACAAATTTTAAGATTTTTTGTTCTAGTTCCATAAAAAATGCCATTGGTAATTTGATAGGGATTGCATTGAATCTGTAGATTGCTTTGGGTAGTATAGTCATTTTCACAATATTGATTCTTCCAATCCAAGAACATGGTATATCTCTCCATCTGTTGGTGTCATCTTTAATTTCTTTCATCAGTGTCTTATAGTTTTCTGCATACAGGTCTTTTGTCTCCCTAGGTAGGTTTATTCCTAGGTATTTTATTCTTTTTGTTGCAATGGTAAATGGGAGTGTTTCCTTAATTTTTCTTTCAGATTTTCATCATTAGTGTATAGGAATGCCATAGATTTCTGTGCATTAATTTTGTATCCTGCAACTTTACCAGATACATTGATTAGCTCTGGTAGTTTTCTGGTGGCATCTTTAGGATTCTCTATGTATGGTATCATGTCATCTGCAAACAGTGACAGTTTTACTTCTTCTTTTCCAATTTGTATTCCTTTTATTTCTTCTTCTTCTCTGATTGCCGTGGCTAGGACTTCCAAAACTATGTTGAATACTAGTGGTGAGAGTGGACATCCTTGTCTTTTTCCTGATCTTAGAGGAAATGCTTTCAGTTTTTCACCATTGAGAATGATGGTTGCTGTGGGTTTGTTGTGTATGGCCTTTATTATGTTGAGGTAGGTTCCCTCTATGCCCACTTTCTGGAGAGTTTTTATCATAAATGCGTGTTGAATTTTGTCAGAAGCTTTTTCTGCATCATTGAGATGATGGTTTTTCTTCTTCAATTTGTTAATATGGTGTATCACATTGATTGATTTGCGTATATTGAAGAATCCTTGCATCCCTGGGATGCATCCCACTTGATCATGGTGTATGATCCTTTTAATATGTTGTTGGATTCTGTTTACTAGTATTTTTTTGAGGATTTTTGCATCTATATTCATGAGTGATATTGGTCTGTAATTTTCTTTTTTTGTAGTATCTTGGTCTGATTTTGCTATCAGGGTGATGGTGGCCTCATAGAATGAGTTTGGGAGTATTTGTTCCTCCACAGTTTTTTGGAAGAGTTTGAGAAGGATGGGTGTTAGCTCTTCTCTAAATGTTTGATAGAATTCACCTGTGAAGCCATCTGGTCCTGGGCTTTTGTTTGTTGGAAGAGTTTTAATCACAGTTTCAATTTCATTACTTGTGATTGGTGTGTTCATATTTTCTATTTCTTCCTGGTTCAGTCTTGGAAGGTTATACCTTTCTGAGAATTTGTCCATTTCTCCCAGGTTGTCCATTTCATTGGCATAGAGTTGCTTGTAGTAGTCTCTTAGGATGCTTTGTATTTCTGTGGTGTCTGTTGTAACTTCTCCGTTTTCATTTCTAATTTTATTGATTTGAGTCCTCTCCCTCTTTTTCTTGATGAATCTGGCTAATGGTTTATCAATTTTGTTTATCTTCTCAAAGAACCCAGCTTTTTGTTTTATTGATCTTTGCTGTTGTTTCCTTTGTTTCTATTTCATTTATTTCTGCTCTTATCTTTATGATTTCTTCCCTTCTGCTAACTTTGTGTTTTGTTTGTTCTTCTTTTTGTAGTTCCTTTAGGTGTAAGGTTAGATTGTTTATTTGAGATTTTTCTTGTTTCTTGAGGTAGGCTTGTATAGCTATAAACTTCCCTCTTAGAACTGCTTTTGCTGCATCCCATAGGTTTTGGATCGTTGTGTGTTCGTTGTCATTTGTCTCTAGGTATTTTTTGATTTCCTCTTTGATTTCTTCAGTGATCTCTTGGTTATTTAGTAACGTATTTTTTAGCCTCCCTGTGTTTGTGTTTTTTACGTTTTTTCCCCTGTGATTGATTTCTAATCTCATAGCGTTGTCAGAAAAGATGCTTGATGTGATTTCAATTTTCTTAAGTTTACTGAGGCTTGATTTGTGACCCAAAATGTGATCTATCCTGGAGAATGTTCCGTGCACACTTGAGAAGAAAGTGTAATCTGCTGTTTTTGGATGGAATGTCATATAAATATCAATTAAATCTATCTGGCCTATTGTGTCATTTAAAGCTTCTGTTTCCTTATTTATTTTCATTTTGGATGATCTGTCCATTGGTGTAAGTGAGGTGTTAAAGTCCCCCACTATTACTGTGTTACTGTCTATTTTCTCTTTTTTAGCTGTTAGCAGTTGCCTTATGTATTGAGGTGCTCCTATGTTGGGTGCATATATATTTATAATTGTTATATCTTCTTCTTGGATTGATCTTTTCATCATTATGTAGTGTCCTTCCTTGTCTCTTATAACATTATTTTAAAGTCTATTTTATCTGATATGAGTATTGCTACTCCAGCTTTCTTTTGATTTCCATTTGCATGGAATATCTTTTTCCATCCCCTCACTTTCAGTTTATATGTGTCCCTAGGTCTGAAGTGGGTTTCTTGTAGACAGCATATATGTGGGTCTTGTTTTTGTATCCATTTAGCAAGCCTGTGTCTTTTGGTTGGAGCATTTAATCCATTCACGTTTAAGGTAATTATCGATATGTATGTTCCTATGACCATTTTCTTAATTGTTTTTATAGGTCCTTTTCTTCTCTTGTGTTTCCCACTTAGAGAAGTTCCTTTAGCATTTGTTGTGGAGCTGGTTTGGTGGTGCTGAATTATCTTAGCTTTTGCTTGTCTGTAAAGCTTTTGATTTCTCCATTGAATCTGAATGAGATCCTTGCTGGGTAGAGTAATCTTGGTTGTAGGTTCTTCCCTTTCATCACTTGAAGTATATCATGCCACTCCCTTGTGGCTTGTAGAGTTTCTGCTGAGAAATCAGCCGTTAACCTTATGGGAGTTCCCTTGTATGTTATTTGTCATTTTTCCCTTGCTGCCTTCAATAATTTTTCTTTGTCTTTAATTTTTGCCAATTTGATTACCATGTGTCTCGGTGTGTTTCTCCTTGGGTTTATCCTGTATGGGACTCGCTGCGCTTCCTGGACTTGGGTGGCTATTTCCTTTCCCATGTTAGGGAAGTTTTCGACTATAATCTCTTCATATATTTTCTCTGGTCCTTTCTCTCTCTCTTCTCCTTCTGGGACCCCTATAATGCAAATGTTGTTGCGTTTAATGTTGTCCCAGAGGTCTCTTAGGCTGTTTTCATTCTTTTTTCTTTATTCTGTTCTGCAGCAGTGAATTCCACCATTCTGTCTTCCAGGTCACTTATCCGTTCTTCTGCCTCAGTTATTCTGCCTTTGATTCCTTCTAGTGTAGTTTTCATTTCAGTTATTGTTCATCTCTGTTTTTTTGTTCTTTAATTCTTCTAGGTCTTTGTTAAACATTTTTTGCACCTTCTCGATCTTTGCCTCCATTCTTTTTCCGAGGTCCTGGATCATCTTCACTATCATTATTCCGAATTCTTTTTCTGGAAGGTTGCCTATCTCTACTTCATTTAGTTGTTTTTCTGTGGTTTTATCTTGTTCCTTCATCTGGTACATAGCGCTCTGCCTTTTCATCCTGTCCATCTTTCTGTGAATGTGGTTTTTGTTCCACAGGCTGCAGGATTGTAGTTCTTCTTGTTTCTGCTGTCTGCCCTCTGGTGGATGAGGCTATCTAAGAGGCTTGTGCAAGTTTCCTGGTGGGAGGGACTGGTGGTGGGTAGAGCTGCCTGGTGCTCTGGTGGGCAGAGCTCAGTAAAACTTTAATCCGCTTGACTGCTGGTGGGTGGGGCTGGATTCCCTCCCTGTGGTTGTTTGCCCTGAGGTAACCTAACACTGGAGCCCCCCTGGGCTCTTTGGTGGGGCTAATGGTGGACTTTGGGAGGGCTCACGCCAAGGAATACTTACCAGAACTTCTGTTGCCAGTGTCCTTGTCCCCATGGTGAGCCACAGCCACCCCCCACCTCTGCAGGAGACCCTCCAACACTAGCAGGTAGGTCTGGTTCAGTCTCCCCTGGGGTCACTGCTCCTTCCCCTGGGTCCCGATGTGCACACTACTTTGTGTGTGCCCTCCAAGAGTGGAGTCTCTGTTTCCCCCAGTCCTGTCGAAGTCCTGCAATCAAATCCTGCTAGCCTTCTAAGTCTGATTCTCTAGGAATTCTTCCTCCCATTGCCGGACTCCCAGGTTGGGAAGCCTGACGTGGGGCTCAGAACCTTCACTCCAGTGGGTGAACTTCTGTGGTATAAGTGTTCTCCAGTTTGTGAGTCACCCACCCAGCAGTTATGGGATTTGATTTTACTGTGATTGTGCCCCTGCTACCGTCTCATTGTGGCTTCTCCTTTGTCTTTGGATGTGGGGTATCTTTTTTGGTGAGTTCCAGTGTCTTTGTGTTGATGATTGTCCAGCAGCTAGTTGTCATTCTGGTGTTCTCACAAGGGGGAGTGAGAGCAAGTCCTTCTACCCCGTCATCTTGGTTCAGGGCCACAAATTTTCCCTTCCGTTTTTGAGAGTGCTTATTTTAGGGCAGTGGTGCCGGGGTTGGGGGAACATCAGGATATCCTTAGGGGGGTTCCTTATAAATCCTAAGGAAATTGAGGCAACTTGTAACAGTCAGTCACATCCACCCATCCTTCACATTGTAGGTACCTTGTTCGATTCTGGTGCATCCTTTCTGCCTTCCCATTGTCAGGGCCTCTTGGTTCAGAGGAGGACCATATCCTCTTGAAAAACACTGATACTTACTGAGCTGGAATGAGGTTTTGTAAGATAAAATTAAACAAAGTTACCAGTTTGAAGAAAAACTAGTTTAAGGGATGGAACTTTTTAAAGCTTAAGTGTATCCTTAAACTCTGCCGGCTGGGCAAACAGATTTCAGAGCAAGTAGAAAATGAAAGTTAATAGAAATTAATTGGAAAGGATTAACCATCCTTGATTCTCTTCATGAGTATGGCATTTATGATTGTAATATTTACATTGCATTCATATAGATATGTTTTCTGTGGCTAAAGTTTCTCATTTGTATGGTAGACTTAAATATCTTTAAATGGAGAATATACAGTGTAGGGAAAAGCAGGACATGTCATGGAGAATGTATAGGTTAGGGAGGGGCAGTACATGCTGTGGTTAAGAGCATGGTCCCTGGAGCCCAACAGATGTGTACTCAAAACCCACCTCTACCATGTTATAGTTGTGAAGCCTCAGGGAAGCAGCAGACCTCTCTATGCCTCAGTTTTTTCATCTGTGAATTAGGGATAGTGTTACTTAATTTTCATAGAGTTGTTGTGTGATTTCATGAGTAGTATGTAGTAAATGCTCAGTAAGTGGCAGGTCTTTACATGTTTTCTGAAGGACACTGACTTCCAGGGGTTCCATTACCAGAAGAATGTATGCCACTGCTGTAGGGAATGAAATATTCTCAAAGAATTTTATGTCTGATTTGAGGGCATTGGTGGGAAATTGCAGGGGTATGTTTCTAGCAAGTAATAGGTACTTGGAAACTGTTGACTGAAAAATCTGGGGCCTACAGTAAACCCTTTCCTTTGTCTCCCTTTCCTACTTAGAGCATACCATTCTTCTATCTTTTTCTATCCTGGAACATGAAATGTAGAAGGTTCCCTCATGCTGTGAGTGTACCAAATTTGATTATTTTATCCCCTTGCACGGTGGCCATCTGCCCCAGCTCTACTCTGAGCTTCTGAGGGCTCTTTTGGGGAGGTGCTCAGACAGCTGCTTCCCAGGGTCTGCCTTTCCTACCTGATCTCACTAAGAGGCTATTTAGGACATTCTCAAGACATTTAAATGTTTTTTTTCCTCAGTCTTCTCAAGGCAGTATATTTACAGCTTCTTTATCTTGCTATGTAGGGTAAATGTCTTTTTTACTAAGTTTTATTAGTTTGCAGCAATATAGTTTGACTTGTAATTCTCTTTTGTCTTTTCAGGTGCCATTTGGATAGTCCTTTAGCGGCACGATGTACTCTGAGTGGAGGTCGCTGCATTTGGTGATTCAGAATGATCAGGGCCACACCAGTGTGCTACACAGCTATCCAGAGAGCGTTGGGCGAGAGGTGGCCAATGCGGTGGTTCATCCTCTCGGGCAGGCCTTAGGTACCCTTTCAGCGGCTGGTGGTGAGAGTTTGTTGAAAACTGACAAAGAAGTAAGTGTTTTTTTCATTTCATTCTACTCTGTGGAAATATGTTTGTTACAGAATAATTTGTTTAACATTGTCTTTTTAAGTGGATTTCTGCTCACTGTAGTGTGATGTCTTAATTTGACCGTATTTGGGTTGAGGGTTGGGGCCCAGAGTCTGTGGGAGTTATGAGGAATAGGTTGTACCATTGTGCTGTTGGGACTTCCTGCTAGCCGGACCCAGTTCTCCACTTGAGCTGTGAGCTGAGACAGAGACTTGCCTATCAGGTCCCTTTCCCTAAGTTTTAGGCTTAGTCTTCAGATTTCCATTCAGAGGTTGTGTTTGGAAGGTCTTCATTCCTACCTCTAGATGGCCTCTGACTGAAGGCCTATCTTGTGTTGTCTTCAGGCTACACATGTGCGCTGCGCTTGAGGCTCTCCCGCTGTCTCCATCCCAGTCTACCCTTGTCTGACTTCTAGGTTTAAGAGTGCTACAGAGCAGCTAAGTCTGTATAGCTGTGAGCCCACGTGGTTGGGATGGGGGTTGTGTTTACTGTTCCTAAAGATGAGGAGCTTTTGGAGTGGCTTGGCCTAGAGCTAGTCCTCTGTTCTTGGGTTCAGGGGACGGGGCTGAAGTTAAGTTGCCAGTGGGGAGTCATGAAGGGGCCCTGAGAATGGAGTGATACGGAGCTTGCTAGTATGAGGTCTGGCTAATCGGGATTAGAACTTGTCCCTTGTGCTTGAGAACATTCATGCAACGTTTAGGCTTTGGGTTTACCTATTTCTCAGACACCGCACCGTTTTTCACTTACATTTTGATTTCTTGTGAAGGAGAGATTAGACTTAGTCTAGAAATAAGACAACTGTAGATAGGAGACTAAGGTTTATAGCTCAGGAAGCATTTTATTTACCCTCTGTAGGCCAAAGAGCCTGGGTTGCCGAAGGGGAAGCCCCTCATACTGAGGAGCATTTTCTTCTCAGAGTGCCCTGGCAGAGACTTACCCCGAGGACCAGCACTTGTCCTGGCGCACTCTCTTCTTGGTGTGTCTGTAATTCCTTCTGCCCTCTCCTGGGAAGAGATGGCATGTGAGTAGATAAAGATGCTCAGTGCAGCCCTTGTTTTTTCTCCTTTCCTACCCTCAAAAGGATATGAGAGAATAGGTCTTGAATCCAGTGTCCTCTCGAATTGTACAGTTGAACTATTGTGTGACGATATTACCAAAGATATCTTCTCCTTGGTCTTTCCTGTGATAATTAGGTACTTGCAACGTCTTTTAAAATTAGGAACTTGCAAGCTCTTTTAAAATTCTTTCTCTTGTTCACCTAAATCCCACCCCTCTATACCCCTTCCCACCTCATTTGTCACAGCTTCACTGTGTTTTTATAGTCACTTTTAACATTTATTGCTGTTATATGTTACTTTCTATTATATTATATTGTTGTTATGTATTTTCTACCCTTAGCCTTTGTAGTTCTGAGGTTAAAAATTGCAGTACAGGGCCTCCCTGGTGGCGCAGTGGTTGAGAGTCCGCCTGCCGATGCAGGGGATGCGGGTTCGTGCCCCGGTCTGGGAGGATCCCATGTGCCGCGGAGCGGCTGGGCCCGTGAGCCATGGCCGCTGGCCCTGCGCGTCCGGAGCCTGTGCTCCGCAACGGGAGAGGCCACAACAGTGAGAGGCCCGCATACCGCAAAAAGAAAAAAAAAAAAAAAAAAAAAAAAAAAAATTGCAGTACATGTATTTATCTTGTTAGACTCAGCTTTAGTTTTAAGCTGTTATAATCTTTTTTTAAATTATTATTTTTTATTTATTTATGTTTGGCTGCGTTGGGTCTTTCTTGCTGCACACGGGCTTTCTCCAGTTGCGGCGAGCGGGGGCTACTCTTCATTGTGGTGCGCGGGCTTCTCATTGGGGTGGCTCCTCTTGTTGCAGAGCACGGGCTCTAGGCACGTGGGCTTCAGTAGTTGTGGTGCGTGGGCTTCAGTAGTTGTGGCTCGCAGGCTCTAGAGCGCAGGCTCAGTAGTTGTGGCGCACGTAATTGCTCCACGGCATGTGGGATCTTCCAGGACCAGGGCTCGAACCCATGTCCCCTGCATTGGCACACGCATTCTTAACCACTGTGCCACCAGGGAAGCCCAAAGCTGTTATAATCTTCTTGAATCCTGAATTTCTATTTAACAAGTTAGTTTTTTTTTTTTAGCTTTGTGATATCTACAAATGGTCCGCATGTAATCTGTTTTTCTCTAAGTTAAAATCTTGGCAGAGCCTTTGGCATGCCATTGGGCATCTTCTTCCAAAACGATCTTGGTACAGTAATCCACTGCTATTCTCCCATGTTATTTTGACCAGTTACAGATCCAACCATTCTACCTCCTTCTGGACTGTATCTTTCCATCTTGTCCACAAGGACCAAATTTCTTGTTAAAGCCCAGATCCCCCTTTGCCAGAGAAGGCTGTTAATGGCATGGTGAGAATAGCTTTAGATTTCTAGTTGGAAGACCAGGGATCAAGTTTTCAGCTCCAGCATTTCCAAACGAGTGCCATGGTCCAAATTGCTTAATTTGCTAAACTTCAGTTTTCTTATGTATGAAATGAGGATAGGGACTTCCCTGGTGGTCCAGTGGTTAAGACTCCACGCTTCCACTGCAGGGGGTACACGTTTGATCCCTAGTTGGGGGACTAAGATCCCATGAGCCATGCAGTGTGGCCAGAAAATAAAAGTAAAAAATAAAAATAAAATGAGAATAGTTTACCCTCTCACACCGGTTATTTTGATGTTTAGATAATATTTATGAAAATACCTCAGAAACTGGTTTTAAATCAGTGCCAGGTTTCTACATTTGTCAGCTGCCTTCATAGTAACTCTCTTAATAAAGGAATGAAGCTTGTCTGTCATGACTTGTTCTTTTTGAGCAGGCTGGTTCTCAGCGACCCTGCTTCCCTTTCATAAGTGCTCACTGATCATCTGCTTAGTAATTTGTCCCAGAGTTTTGTCTGGAATTCACTTAAACTTTCCAGTCTACATTATCTGGAATATAGTTTCATCCTCTTTTGCAAATTAGGCCATTTCCCCTTTCTCATTGTGCCTTATTCGTTCATGACTGCACGCAGTGGTTCAGCAGTCTCTTAGGCACCTTCTCTCGGCCCCTAATTCAGACAGGTCAGGAGGCTGGAACTCATTTAGTGCAGCTAAGTGCCTTTTTAAGATCTTACCCAGCTTCAGTCCCTTCTGACTTGTGTTTGTTCTTGCCCTTCCATTTAAAATATTGTTTTCTTTGCCAATGAAAATAGTCACAAAATAAGAGTTGGGCAGTTCATCTTCCTTCCTGTTGTTTGTTAAAGTTGCATAATCTGGAAATGGAATATAATTAAATTTATGTAAGTGATTTCCTAAATGACACACATACCCGCATGCAAATGAAGTGGAGAAAAATATCTAAAATTTTCTATTTCTGTGCCTCCAATCTCTATGGAAAATCAAGATGACCTGTACTTACTCTTTATTTTACAGAGCAAACAATAATATGTTTGCTCTGTAAAATAATAATAATAACATGTTCACCCTATGTTGGGGTGAAAGCCAACATAGGCTTAATAATTAGAAATAAGTAATTTATTTTCTTCTTAAATCTTTTGCTTAGGAAACGTTGTCTGAGTATGTCTTTTTTTTTTTTTTTTGCGGTACGCGGGCCTCTCACTGTTGTGGCCTCTCCCGTTGCGGAGCACAGGCTCTGGATGCGCAGGCTCAGTGGCCATGGCTCACGGTCCCAGCTGCTCCACGGCATGTGGGATCTTCCCGGACTGGGGCACGAACCCGTGTCCCCTGCATCAGCAGGCGGACTCTCAACCACTGCGCCACCAGGGAAGCCCCCTGAGTATGTCTTATACATGGAAAGTACATTCTGTAGAATTAATCTGATGTATGTTGAGATGAATATACTTCAGTTGAGAGGTTTTTGACAATAAAAGAGCTTAACATTTTAAATCAGTCTACTGATACACAGATAGGAATGTGTAATAATTCTATATGTATATTTTCTTTTGTTTAGGTAAAATGGACCATGGAAGTAATTTGCTATGGACTGACCCTTCCATTGGATGGAGAGACTGTAAAATATTGTGTTGATGTATATACTGACTGGATTATGGCTTTAGTGTTGCCGAAAGATTCTATTCCATTGCCAGTTATTAAAGAGCCTAATCTATATGTTCAAAGTATACTAAAACACCTGCAGAATCTTTTTGTACCAAGGTAAGCTATACTAGTCTATCTGGCCTGTTATCAGGATCATAATAAACTACTCATCAATGTTACTTTTTTATATTATAGGAACTGATTTCATTGTTAGACCTTTGAACAGTAGCTTTCATTACTTGTTCAGTTAAAGAGTGTGTTAATATGAATGAGAGAGATGAGCTTATATAATGTTTACTAGGACTCTTTAACAAGTGTGTGTTCACTTTAACGGCTTTTGGCTTCGCTTCTAAGATCTGATAGCTATTAGACGTTAAAATACTGTGACCCTTTTCCCTTCCAGTCGGAAAAAACCATACTTTTTGCCTAACATACTTCTTATCTCCACTTAAGCTAAAGGCAACTAAGCCATCTACTTTAAAATGAATCTTTCTTATGAGAGAATGAAGACATTGAAGTAAGCAGATTTGAAATTATAGGCACATTTGTAGTAGGCCAAAAGAATACTCTTGACAGTTTGTTACTGAGTTTTTCCCCTATCTCTGCGGCAGAGACCTTAAATATTGTAATGTAAGATTGCCTTACTTGTGCCTAAAACATTTTTTCCCATTCTAAAAGAATTATATGTCACTATAAAGGATTTTGGAAATATAGAAAATAATGGAGAAGAAAGCATTAGTTGCCTACCTATTTGTAGGGATTTCCTTTGAGAAAAATCTGTTTTCAGCTGTTTTTTATGTCTGGAAGGGGCAAGTGGGCTTCCCTCCTTTTGGAAAAGTTCTGGTTAGGGCTTTTGGTCTGTCAGATGATGAGGACTTTGAATCATACAAAAACCAGCCCTGTAAATTTTAACTTTTTAAATTTAGAAGGAAGATTACTTTGGAAAATCTGAATTAAAAAAGAGGAATCTCCATTAAGAGCTCTGGTCTATAGGATCAGTTGTACAAACATACCTCAAGATATTGCAGGTTTGGTTGCAGACCACCACAATAAAGCGATCATTGAAATAAAGCAAGTCACATGAATTTTTTGGTTTCCCAGTGCGTAAAAGTTTTTATACTATACTGTAGTCTGTAAACATGCAATAGCATTATGTCTAAAAAAACAATTACATATTTTGATTAAAAAATACTGGCATTGCTGAAAAATGCTAACCATCTGAGCCTTTAGTAAACTGAAATCTTTTTGCTGGTGGAGGGTCCTGCCTCAGTGCGATGGCTGCTGACTGATCAGGGTGGTGGTTGCTGAAGCTTGGGTGGCTGTGGCGATGTGTTAAAATAAGACAACAGTGAAGTCTGCCACATTGATTGACTCTTCAGTTCATGAACGATTTGTCTGTAGCATGCAATGTTTTTTGATAGCATTTTACCTACAGTAGTTCTTTCAAAATTGGAGTTAATCCTCTCAGACCCTGCTGCCGCTTTATCAACTAAGTTTATGTAATATTCTAAATTGTTTGTTGTCATTTCAATAATTTTCACAGCATCTTCACTGGGAGTAGATTCCATCTCAGGAAACCACTTTCTCTGCTCATCCATAAGAAGCAACTCCTCTTCCATTAAAGTTTTATTATGAGATTGCAGCAATTCAGTCACGTCTTCGGGCTCCACTTCTAATTTTAGTTCTCTTATTATTTCTACCACATCTGCATTTACTTCCACCACTGAAGTCTTGAGCCCCTCAAAGTCATCTGTAAGGGTTGAAATCAACTTCTTCCAGACTCTTATGAATATTGATGTTTTGATCTCTTCCCATGACATAAATATTCTTAATGCCATTTAGAATGGTGAATCCTTTCCAGAGGGTTTTCGCTTTCCTTTGCCCAGATCCATCAGAGGAATCGCTGTCTGTGGCAGCTATAGTCTTAAGAAATGTATTTCTTAAATAATAAAACTTGAAAGTCGAAATTGCTCCTTGATCCGTGGGCAGCAGAATGGATTTTGGGTTAGCAGGCAAACATTAATCTTGTTGTACATCTCAGTGTTGACGGAAAAAACTGCACAGTCGAAAAGTTGAGAATTATGTTTTATTCGGCGGACTTACTGAAGACTATAGCCCGGATACTGTTTCTCAGCTCTGAGGGGCTGTTCCAAAGAGGTAAGGGAGGAGCGAGGATGTATAGGAGCTTTGCTGGGAAAAAACCAACAAAACAAAACTGTGTAGTGGAACATCAAAAGATTACTGCTAATCAAAAAACAGACATCTCAAGTTAATGATTTTAGTGCCTTTCTGTGTATGGGAAGGTGCGAGAGTTTGGGCTCATTGAAATAATTCCTTTGGTATGCATCTTAACTATCTAGGGCCACTATTTTGTTTCTCTCTGTCCTGAAGTCCCCTCATGGTGCACCATGGGAGTGGGGGGGGCATCTGCAGCGGCTGATGGCTTTATGGCCACGATATTGTTTGTTTACTGAAATGGCAGGTGACATTCTTTGTCCACATCCATTAGAGCTCTTGGATGACCCAGGTACATGGTTAATGAGCAGTAATATTTTGAAAGGCATCTTTTTGTCTGAGCAGTAGGTCTCATCAGTGGGCTTAAAATGTTGTAAACAGATGTGCTGGCATCCAGGCTTTATTGTTTCATTTATATGGCACAGGCAGAGTAGATTTAGCATAATTTTTAGGGGCCCTAGGATTTTCAGAATGGTGAATGAGCATTGGCTTCAACTTGAAGTCACCAACTGCATTAGCCCCTAACAAGAGAGTCAGCCTGACCTTTGAAGCTTTGAAGCCAGGAGTTGACTTCTCTCTAGCTATGAAAGTCCTAGATGGCATCTTCTTCCAATAGAAGGCTGTAGGCTGTAGGCTGTTTTGTCTCCATTGAAAATTTGTTGTTTAGTGTGGCCACTTTAATTATCTTGGCTAGATCTTCTGGATAACTTGCTATGGCTTTTACATTAGCAATTGCCGCTTCATCTTGCACTTTTTTTTTTTTTTTTTTAAATGGAGACATTTCCTTAAACTTCATGAACCAGCCTCTGCTGGCTTCAGACTTTCCTTCTGCAGCTTCCTCACTGCTCTCAGACTTCATAGAACTGAAGAGAGTTAGGGGCTTGCTCTGGATTAGGTTTTGGCTTAAGGCAGTGTTGTGGCTGGTTTGATCTTCTATCCAGACACTAAAACTTTCTTCATATCAGTAGTAAGCCTGTTTCTCTTCTTATCATTTGTGTGTTCACTGGAGTAGCACTTCTGATTTCCTTCAGGAACTTTTCCTTTGCATTCACAATTTGGCTAATTGGTGCAAGAGGCCTAGCTTCCAGCCTGTCTTGGCTTTTGACTTGCCTTCCTCACTAAGCTTAATCATTTCTATCTTTTTACAATGTTGTGTTAGATTCTGGTGTACAGCAAAGTGATTCAGTTTTTTGTGTATATATATATATATATATACACACACACACATACATATATAAACACACACAAATATATGTATATTCTTTTTCAGATTCTTTTCCATTATAGGTTATTACAGGGTACTGAATATGGTTCCCTGTGCTATAAGGTAGGTCCTTGTTGTTTCTAGCTTTTGATTTAAAGTGAGAAACATGATTCTTCCTTTCACTTGAACACTTAGAGGCCATTGTAGGGTTATTAAATGGCCTAATTTTAACATTGCTATCTCTCAGGGAATAGGGAGGCCTGAGGAGAGGGAGAGAGCAGGAAAATGGCCGGTCAGTGGAGCAGTCAGAACACACACAACATTTATCAGTTAAGTTCGCTGTCTTATATGGGCATGGTTTGTAGTGCCCCAAAACAATTACAATCACCATAACAGATATAATAATGAAAATATTGCGAGAATTACCAAAATGTGGCACAGAGACACAAAGTGAGCAAATGCAGTTGGAAAAATGATGCCGATAGACTTGCTCAATCAATGCAGGATTGCCACAAGTCTTCAATTTGTAAAAAATCTGCAATATCTGTGAAGTGCAACAGAATGGAGTGCAATACAATGAGTTATGCCTGTAAACTCCTTATCTTGTGTGCAATACCTGCTGTAATCTGGCCCCTAACCACATTAGCTGCTGCTAATTCTGCGTGAGCCCTGCTCTTTGGTCAGACTCATAAATTAAACATTCTCCCAAGACTCCTGAAATATCTTCTCCATCATTACCTACTCTTTTGCCATCCTCCTCCTCCTCTCCCTGTCCTAGTTGTCCACATCGCTCTCTTGATGGTTCATCTTAAATTCAGCCTTACCTGGTCATTCAGGCCCATAGTGATCACACCTTCTTTGAGCCTGTAGGGTACTTCCTGTGTACTTCTGGTATCTCTCCAGTTTTATTGCTTATCTTTTAAAATGTGTATGTCTCATTTCCCCATCTAACCAACTTGAGGGTAGGAACTAGGTTGTATATAGTTTGGACTTCCACAGTACCTAGAGCAGTACTGGTATTACATTAGGGTGAATAAAATGCTGGTTGCTTATATTTATTGATTTCAAATAGAATTATAACAGGAATGATGGGAAGTAAGTGGCATATTGTTTGTGGCTAAGCAGGTTCTTCTAAAATGATATAATACTTTTAATGCTTTCTTGTCATCCCATTTAGGAGACTAATTTACTAGGCTTTTTCTTAGTGCGTGGGACAGTCTCATGGATAGTACTGTCACTGTGTTTCTTTCCTCTTTGTACTCTTACCAACTCTCAGTGCTCAGTTAGTTTGTATTGATGAGAAAAATCAACGGCATTTGAGTTAATTAGGCTTTTGCTTTGGCTTTTCTCTTTTTTTTTTTTTTTTTTTTTGCGTTACATGGGCCTCTCACTGTTGTGGCCTCTCCCGTTGCGGAGCACAGGCTCCGGACGCACAGGCTCAACAGCCATGGCTCACGGGCCCAGCCGCTCCGCGGCACGTGGGATCTTCCCAGACCGGGGCACGAACCCGTGTCCCCTGCATCGGCAGGCGGACTCTCAACCACTGCGCCACCAGGGAAGCCCTGGCTTTTCTCTTTTGAGAAACATGACTACCTTATAAATTGTTCATCTTACTGTTTTGGTAATTAGCTTATTTTCTCAAAAGTATGTGTGTGTGCATACTTCTGAGTGGGGGCTAAACTGAGTATTAGAGTTCTCATGGCCAGTAATGTCTTAGGGAGCTGAATATTTTCAGTGCTAAATATTGGGAGTTATGATCTCATCTCTTATTACTGGAAGTTTCTTTTTTTTTTTTTGATTCAGATAGTTCACAAAATTGTCATCAAGTTTACTTAATTAGTTGTTTTTATGAAAACTAACACTCAGAATAGAGGAAACAGCCTCTACTACTTTGCTAGAGATTAAGTCAGAGTGGATGTAACCTTTCTCTTTTTGCCTATCAGTTTTTGGGGGTCTTTTTTGCATAACTGAGTGAAGAGTGACCCATCATTTAAAATTGATTAGTGTTTTCATTGCTCAAATAAACTTCTTTAGAAAATGTGATGTTCTTCTAAAGCAGTGGTCGGCAAACATTTTGTGAAGAGTCATATAGTAAATACTTTAGCCTTTGTGGGCCATACGGTGTCTGTCACAACTATTCAACTCTGCTGGTGTAGAGAAGCAGCCATAGATGATATATAAATAAATGAGCATGGTTGTGTTCCAATAAAACTTTATTTACAAAAACAGATAGCAGGCCAGATTTGACCCATTGGCCATACATAATTCACCACCCCACGTTCTAGAACAGTTTTCTGAAGTTCACAAGTTGCTTTTGAAAATATTAAGGGGAAAGGAACATCTTTGGTGTTTAGACCTTTCTGTTTATTTTCCAGTAAAGATTACCTTGTTTCTCTTAGCTGTAGAAACTTGGACACTTCTTAAATTTAGGCTGTCTGAGTGAGGCTACAGTACCTAAGGAGCAGATGTTTCCTTTTCTGCCACTGGGCAGGTGGTACCTAGAAAGGGTGGGTAGGCCTGGGTTACCATTTGGGAGGCTTCTAGTGTCATTGCTATCTTGCAAGAGTGTCACCCCCAGGACTACTAGTGGTATTTTTGTTTCTTATTCTGGGTTTCCTCTTACATGGCTACATGAGGTTTGGGGCTGGTATGTATTTCTTACTCTTCTTTAGTAGCCAGAGCAACAGACACAAGCTTGAGCCTCATGGCTTCCCATGGACTGGATTCACCTCAAACTGAACATGGGATATCTTCCTGCTCTTGGGGACTCTTGGCTTTTCCTAAGTGAATGTCTCATCATTTTACTTTAGATCTGACTTCTTCAGGGAAAACTTAAGGTTGTCATTTTTTTGCAACTCCAGTGTAAGTTTCTGGTTTTCTGGGTCATGGCCCAGAATCTGAGAATCTTTATTCTAAGGTTTTGATGGGAGTTCTAAGGGCAGTCACTTCATTTTCTGGATTTCTTGAGGCAGCTCTGCGATTCTCTACTCTCATTCAGACATGTTTTATGAATTTGTAACATGAGTCATAATATATAGAAACTTGGCCTCAAGATTTATTTCAGTAGTATTAGTTACTTGTCTTGGGTTTCACATGAGAACTCCGGAGGGCAGTTCATCATTTGCTGATGCAGTGGGTTTACTACGGTTCTTGAAATTCTCAAGGTGATCCACTTTGGACAGTGGGGATAAGGGCTGGAGCTTGGACCTGATATATAGATCTAATTCTGTTGGAGAAAAATGGTCCTGTGGACTAAAAAGCGTTATAAAACTGTTCTTCGGGAGTATCTTGGGTACCTTTGGAGCCTCCATCTTGGGTTATTTTGCCTTTTTTTTTTTTGTAGAGCAGCAGTAGCAGGTGCTCATTTCTGAGGCAATTGCCTCTATATCTCGTCAGTTTTGGGGACCTGTTAGGATATTCCATTCTGTAGGCTCTTCTCTAGCAGACATTAGCTTCAGAGGGACTGTGAGCACTATGAAATCACGTGCAGAATTCTTGTAAATGTGTGTTTAAAATTTTTAAAAAGAATACAAAGGCCATTCTGCTGTGTGAGCAGCGGAAGTGGCTGTGGGTATTTACTCATTCATTCAGCAGAAACCTATTGAGTATCTGTTGTATGCACCAGGCACATTTCACACTTAGAAAATCTAGAAGTGAAGTTTACTTTCTGTTATCCTCTGTCTCCCCAGGAGCTCTTCAAGCTCTTTAAGAGTGGTAGGCTGAGATCCCAGAGGGCCAAACTGTATGACGAGGAAGTAGCTTGGAACTGAAGAGGGTGCATCTAATTCTGTCTGCTGATGCTGTTAGGGAGTATCATTGGATCATTGCTTGCTGTGTCCAAAAGTCTCCTGTCCTTAACTGTTGCATTCTGTCCTTAAGGCTTGTCAGTGATGTCTGTCTGTCTTCTTCAGACAGGAACAGGGCTCCAGTCAGATCCGACTATGCTTACAGGTCCTGAGAGCCATTCAGAAACTGGCCCGTGAGTCATCCATTATGGCCCGAGAAACCTGGGAAGTCTTACTGTTGTTTCTTCTGCAGATTAATGACATACTTCTAGCACCACCAACTGTTCAAGGTTTGTTCATTTTTTTTCTAATTTATTTCTGAGCTCCAAATGCTGTTTACTTTTAGACTCAATGAGTAGTAGACTGTGGGGATTTAAATTTTGGCACTACAGTTGACAAACCAAGATGAACAGTTCTTAGAATGGAAAACCCTCAAAGGCACAATGCAAAGTTATGTTAACTTCAGTGATGATTTTGCTAATATAGGGAGGGACTCAGTGAATTAATGCATGTTTGATAATGACAGTAACAGTAGCTTGTTCAGTATATTAGGATAGAGCCTAAATACGAAACAACTAATGTACCGGATTACAAAGTAGTTATCCAGGTAGACTCTGAAAACTTGATAGCTAGAAGATATTTTGTTTAGCAAATGAACCCTACAGAATCTTAAAGTGTTCTATTTGGAAGTATGACAGTATGTCATTCATTGCCTAGCCATTAAAAAGCCTCCAATTTTATAAGATTTTAGAGTGTATTTTAGACATCCTGCTTTGTATGCACAGTATACACAGACAATAAGTTGATATTTTAGTTCCCTTGTTGCTTATTCATCTGTGTAGTCTCTTTACTAACACATGTGAGTGTGCTTGTGCTCTCACACAAATGCAGTGTCCAGGAAGATATCTTAAAAAAAACCCTAGAATTTTAGTGTAGCAAGGGACCCCATAATAGGAATACCCTGTCTGGTATTGATGATAGCTGGCCAGACACAGATAGTGTGTCTCTCTGCTACACACTCCCCATGGCAGGGATTTCAGCACCATAAGGCCGGCAATCCATCCACTTCGGGGGCTTATTATTGTTGAAACTTCATTTTTGCACATTTGAAATAGGAATCCTTAGAACTTTTCCTTCTCGTCCCAAGTTTGTCTTTTGGAGCCATGCAGAGTACAGACCACTGCTGTTCTTCCTAGTTCCAGGGCTTGGAACAGAGGAGCAGCTCTGTTTTCATGGTTGAGGCTCTGTCCTTCCCAGTACCAGCCCTTGGGCCCGCTTCCCTTGAAAGGGTCGCTTTCAAACACCTGAAGCATTTGATAGCAAAGTTTAGAGGTAAAAAGTCTTGGGTATTTGTTCTGATTCTTTTACTTATTGGCTGTGTGAACTTGGGCAAGCTACTTAAATTTCCTGAACCTGTTTTCTCATCTTCAAAATAGGTATAATCGATAATTGGTAAGAGATATTATAAATACCTGTCCTGCAGAATTAATGTGTATGAGCTGTGTGCACAGAAACTGACTCATAGCAGTCATTCATTATAGACACTCATCCTTTCCCTTCCTCCCTCTGTACTCCTTGTCTCACTGCTGGAAGATTAAGATCTTCAATACAGACCAAGCAGGGCCACTTGAAAACTTTCAAAGTGATAATGGGTTGATGTATCCATGATTTCCTTCATAGGAGCTTCTAAGAATAGTTTTTTGTTCTCACTGTTAAGTTGTTATTTGAAAGTCAAAACTTAACATTGCAGTTAATTTTTTGACCAGTTCTCCCAAGTCACTGTATTAAAGATTCTGCTTTACAAATAAGTATGCCAAAGATGTTTTCTTTTTGTTGGTAAGGTGGCATTGCTGAGAATCTAGCAGAGAAGTTGATTGGTGTTCTCTTTGAGGTTTGGTTACTAGCTTGTACTCGGTGCTTCCCAACACCTCCTTACTGGAAAACAGCCAAGGAGATGGTGGCTAACTGGAGGCACCACCCGGCAGTGGTGGAGCAGTGGAGCAAGGTCATCTGTGCGCTCACTTCAAGGTAAGTTATCATCATCCACTTGCCTTCCTTCATCCGTCTGGCCTTGGGTAGCTTTCCCCTAGTTCTGTGTCTTTCTGGGATTCACAGAGTACATGGTAAAAAGTCTCTATTCTGTGTCTCTCATTACTGTACTTTAGATAGAGAATCAAACCACTTTTTAAAAATAGATATGTCAGTTTGGCTAGTGCCTGTCTAATCTAAAACATTTTAGATTAAGCAAGTATTTTGGAGAGGCAGATAAATTCTGAGCCCTGCCACTCCCACCCCCAAAATCCCACTCTTATTCTGATTATTAGAATATTCATGATCATTATTTTAAAAAAACAAACCAAAGAAAGGTATAACAGAAAGAATTAAGTTCACCAGAAGTCTTATTATATATGTTTATACATAATTTTACAGAAATGGGACCATACTATAATGTTCTCCTGTGTAACCAAAGTAGGCAGTATTTTATTATAATAATTTAACTTTTTTTTTTTTTACCATTTATATATAATGCCATCACTATTCTGTGAGTAAACTGTTAGGCCTCATTTTTTTCAGACTTTTTTTTTTTCATTTCTTTTAATATGACTCTAAAAGTTGAACATTCTTTTTTAAACATAATCACAATACCATTTATCACACCTAAACAAAATGTTAATAGTTTGTTAATATTGGTTAGGCTGTTGAGTGTTCAGATGTCCCTGAATGGCTCAATTTTTTTTATAGTTGATTCCATTGAATCAGAACACAAACAAGGTTTGGACATTGTATTTAGTTGACATGTTTCTTAAGCCTATTTTAAACTGTAGGTTACTGTTCTCTTATTTTTATTTCCTTGCAGTTTTTTTGTTGAACTGGATTGTTTGTCTTATAGAATGCTTCACAGTTTGGATTTTTCTGATTATGTCCTAGTTGTGTTAATTAGCATGTTCCTCTGTCCCCTGTATTTCCTGTCGACTGGTGGTTAGATCTAGAGACTTGATCTGATTCAGATTTGATGGGGGGTAGGGTAGTGGTGGAGGTAAGAACGGATCATTCGTAGGTGGTATCATGTATCAGAAGGTAGACTGATTCTGGTATATCTTTGTGAATGTCAATATTATGAATCTATTTTAAAATAATATATCATTTTATCTTGATTATAAAAGCAATACATGCTTATAATAGAAAATTTGGAAGATGTAGGGGGAAATATCCATCACTTACAAATAACCAAAGTTTGAATGTATTTTTTCTGTTTTCTCTTTTTTTTTTTTTTTTTTTGGTGTGTGGTATGCGGGCCTCTCACTGTTGTGGCCTCTCCCGTTGCGGAGCACAGGCTCCGGATGCGCAGGCCCAGCGGCCATGGCTCACGGGCCCAGCCGCTCCGCGGCATATGGGATCCTCCCAGACCGGGGCACGAACCCGTATCCCCTGCATCGGCAGGCGGACTCTCAACCACTGCGCCACCAGGGAGGCCCTGTTTTCTCTTTTTAAAAAAAATCAATTTGAGATTATTTGATATAGTATTATCTGCTTTTTTTATCTGTTGTCTGATTCTTGTCCCAGTAATTACATGTACCTTTTTTCTTCTTAAATAGATCTCAAGATCATTTTTTAATGGCTTTATAGTTTTTCATTTTATAAATGGAATTATAATTCATTTAATAATTTCCCTGCTGTTTTGATACTTAAGTTTTTCCCTGTGTTTTATTTTAAAAATATTGTTGATATGTGAGTACTTTATACATAGTCTTTGTGTATATTCTGGTTATTTTATTAAGACATCATCTTTAGATTATATAACTATAATGTAATAGATTATAATCATTCTAATTATAATAGGTTAATAATTAGGTCAAAGGGCTTTGAACAGTTTTAATACATTTGGAATATTACTATTTAGTTAAGTAATTGAATTGTCAAATTCATTTTATGGCACACACACCATAAATTCTAAACTTCATTTAAAGTTATATAGCAGTTATTATGAATAAATTATAGCTTAGTTGTGTTGAAGGCGTTTGCAGTGCGATGAATCTTTTAAAAATAATTTAAAGAATTTATTATTTATATTACATGATGGAGATGGGGGGGAGATGCAAAAGGGAGGGGATATGGGAACATATGTATATGTATAACTGATTAAATTTGTTATAAAGCAAAAAAAAAGAATTTATTATTTATATTACATGACTATATAATCAACATAAGCATAATTGTATATTATGATTCTATAATTATTTGTTATTTGCAATTATAAAGTAAACTTCTAGGTAATTTTTAATTTTATAAAGTAATATTTAATTTGTAATTTATGTTATAATATATATTATAAAATTATATTATGTATAATTATATACACCATTGGATGTTACATGTTATACATATTATAATGTTATATACAAGAGGTATTATAAAATTTATATGAGATATATTTAATTTATAAAATCACTTATTTGATAATTATAATAAAATCATATAAGTAAAATAAACTTAGAGTTAAATACATAAATTTATAAAATTATAAAGAAATTTTATAAGTAAATAAAATAAACTTATAAATTATATAACTTAAAAATATATGAACTAAATTATAAATAACATTAATTATTTAAAAAAAGAAATACATGTTTTAAATAATCCTTTACAAAACTGGAAATCCTCTTCCAGTTTATCTATTTTATAAACAAGGGTTTTCATTTATTTTATTCACTTCAGTGAGGTATAATACAGGTTTCATCTATTTTCTCTTATCATATTTCTCTTAGTATATTTTAATGCTTGAATATATTTTCCATTCTGTTACAAAATGAACTTGGTGGTGGGTTTTTTTTTATTTTCTAGATTGCTACGCTTTACATATGGTCCTTCATTTCCTCCATTTAAAGTTCCCGATGAAGATGCCAGTCTGATCCCTCCTGAAATGGATAATGAGTGTGTTGCACAGACATGGTTTCGCTTTTTACATATGTTAAGGTACTGTTGTTGTTGTATTTCATGTGGTTTTTACGCAGTGAGTGTCTTAGGGCAGGAATGGTGCTATAACTCCTTGTTGGAGTTCACAGTGTGGCTGTTAAGCCCAGTCATCAGATGGAGCCAAATTGGACAACACACACATCTACATCATGTGCCCCTGCTCTCCCTGTCCCAGCAGGGTCAGGCTGTCCTCAGCTGCTCTTGGGCCACACTCTCTAGAGGCTTGTTCCCTGCAGTAGGTGCAGCATTTGTTCTCTTGCCTGTTGGTGCAGCTTGGATGATGATCTCTCTCCCAGGACTTTGTCACATTCTGTGGGGACTGGAGACTAGCTTGTTCCTCTCTATGACCAGCACTTACTGGTCAGTCTGGCTCTCAGGACCTCTCTTCTAGTAGCGTTGTTTAAAATTTCACTGAGGGTACACCATAAAATTTCACAGAGGGACAAATTGCTAAAAGTAATACTTCATGCTCTTTCTTTTTTTATAGTAATTCTATTCAATTCAATTTCATTGCTTCCTACCTTTCTCTCTACTAGCCCCATCCTTGTGCTCTGTGGGACTTTGGTTCTGTTGTATACTGTCTTGATTTGTAAACTTCTTCCTTGCATATCTTTTCTTTCTGGTTTGACGAGCCTCATTTTTCTATTTGTGTATTAGTGATTCTAAATTACTCTGTATGACCTGTTTATGCATTAGGGATCTTAACCATTTTCTATCATGTTTTTTTCAGTTTGTATTGTGTGTTTTTCATATTTCAGTGAGTTTAGTTTATTTTTTTTAATCTGTCTTTTTCTGTGATTATTTTCTGTTTCCTTTAAGATTAGAAAGTCTTTCTCTGTTCTTTGATCAGATAGATATTCACCTATGATTTCTTCTGACTTTGTTTCCTTTGTGCCATTAAGTTCCTTTATATATATGGGTTTTGTCTTTGGGTCACATATTCCATTGATCTTTGAATTCATTCTTATAGGAGATTAACACTTTTAATTATTTTAACCTTATAATAGTTATTGATATTTGGTGGGACTAATATCTTTTTCCCAAAAACATTTCTTGGAATATTTTTTAAAATCTCTTTTGCCTGTTTAACATTTTAGATGACTTTTAGAATCCACTTGACATGTTACAAAACACAAGTGAACAGAAGAACCCCACAAAACCTTTTGGGGTTTGGAGTGTGTATTAATTAGGGTAAGGAACATGTCCTCCTT
Organism: Mesoplodon bidens; assembly: GCF_964165515.1. Taxonomy (NCBI): domain Eukaryota; kingdom Metazoa; phylum Chordata; class Mammalia; order Artiodactyla; family Ziphiidae; genus Mesoplodon; species Mesoplodon bidens. Next base: position 21,420,470 of record NC_138171.1, on the reverse strand, counting down.
TAGCAGATGAACCTGAAAATCTTAGTGGCTTAGTACAGTATGTTTCATAAAGTCTTGGGTAAGGAGCAACTCTGCTTAGGTAGTTGTTCAGGGACCCAGGCTGGCAGAGTCTCTGCCATCTTCAACATGTGGCTTTATTAGGGCCTTAACTTTGTAGGCAGGTGCCTCTGTATCTGGCTAGAAGATGGAAAAGAGAGAGAGCAAGGAAAATTGTGTGGAAGGTTTTCATGGACCAGCTCCTGAAGTGTAATGTAAATCAATGCTACCCATATTCCATTGGCTGGAACTCAGATGTATGCCACACTTAATAGCAAGAGAACATAGGAGGAAAAGAGAAGCTAGTGAACATCTAACCAGACTCTGCCAAAGATGAGAATTGCATTACGCTTGTATTTATATTTAGGAACAGCTGATATCTTAATATATTGTGTTTGCTTTTCTAAGAGTAGGTATTTTTCGTTTTTAGAATCTTATTTAATTAATTTATTCATTTAGGTTGTGTTGGGTCTTTGTTGCTGTGCATGGGCTTTCTCTAGTTGAGGCAAGCGGGGGCTACTCTTCATTGCGGTGTGCAGGCTTCTCATTGTCATGGCTTCTCGTTGCAGAGCACAGGCTCTGGAGCGCAGGCTCAGTAGTTGTGGTGCACGGGCTTAGTTGCTCCACAGCATGTGGGATCTTCCCGGGCTAGGGATCAAACCCATGTCCCCTACATTGGCAGGCGGTTCTTAACCACTGCACCACCAGCGAAGCCCCTAGAATCTTAAATATCTTGCAGAAGTGTTTTGTAGTTTTCTTCACAGAGATCTGCATAATTTTTTTCGTTTTACCATTATTCCTATGTATTTATTGCTGATGTTGTGAAAGGCTAACTTTTTTCTAATGTTAAATCTTGTAAGTGGCTATTGCTGCTGTAAAGAAAATGTTTTACTTATTTTATTTTTGTATATTTTTTATATACTTGGGATTTAAAAATGCTCTGAGTATTTCACTGATTCTTTTTAAATTTCTAGATATAATGAATACATATCTGCAAATAAATGTCTCCTTTCTAGTAATTCATACTCGAATCTGTGGTAATTAATTATAAGTGCTTTGATTGCAGTAATATCTGTATATGAGTTCATGTTCTGCTACTTTTTTCTTTGTGAACTTGAGCAAAAAGTTTAGTCTCTCTGAGTCTCAGTCTCTTTTTAATCTATACAATGGGGATAATAATAGTATCCATCTTGTTATAAGCACTGAAGAAAAAGTATGTAAAACAGTACATCTAATGCTTGAAAAGTTGCCATTGTTGTTATAATTATTTTTGTATGTGTTTTACTACATTAGGCAGAATTTCTAGAACATTGTTGAGTTAAAATGATACTGTTTTGGCATCCTTCTTTCATTCTGATTTTCATTGGAATGCCTCTATTGTGTGAAATTTTGAGTGGGATATTGGTTGTTGATATTAGATAGTTATTCTTTTTTATGTTCCTGATTTCCTAAGCAATTAAAAAATTTTGAATTTAAAAATATAAGTAAAATCAGAAATAGTACTGAATTATTTTCAAATCATATTTTGGTGTCCATTTAAGCAATTAAATGTTTTTTCTTCTTTTACCTATTGATAGTATGTTAATTTTTCCCCAATACTGAATCATCCTTCATTGTTTAGAGCAAAATTCTGCTTGGTTATGGAATGCTGTTCTATTGAATCATCCTTCATTCTTTAGAGAAAACTTGTGCTTGGTTATGGAATGCTATTTTAATGTTTTCCCAAATTATCTCCGTTTCTATTTTTTGACTAATTTATATTTTGGTAACTTAAATAGGAAACTACCTATCTTTTTCTATGCTCTGTTGCATGAAAGTTATATATTCCTTAAGAGTTTGTAGTTCTTGGATAACCTTTTCCTGTTCCTTCACTATTAATTGATCTCTTCAGGCTCTATCTTTGTTCTTGAGCTGAAAGATTTTAGTATTTTAGTCAGGGTTTTTTTGATATACAGAATAGGAACTTACTTAAACAAATGAAAAAGAGGGGTTATTGTGTGATGATAGAGCAGTCTCACTGGGCTCCAGGAAGCAGTGAACATTCAATCATGATAGGGAGGGATCAAGGCAGCCTTGAGACAGGCTGCTCTATTGTCTGTCTCTTGGCTTTTTTGCTCTTCTTGTGCATATGCACTGCTCTCTTTCTCTGGCAGGCTCCCCCTGAACCCCTGTTTCATTCTCTCCAGTTTTCAATATTAAACAGATGAATTAAGCAGAGCTCTGCTGGACTGAGGTGTAGTCCATTCCAAGCTTACTGCTTATTTTTCTAATTTTTGAACAGAGAACTATAATCCCCAGTAGGTACTGCTTCTAGAGACTTCTTATCTTCCCTACACCACATAGTAGACCACAGTTCTTTGGATACAGTGTACTAACACTAGAAGCCCCTTTTCCGTACATGCACACATACGCCCCTGTCCCCACTTGCAGTTATGTGAAGTTCAGAGTCTGAGTAGATGGGAAAAGGTTTCAAAGGTCCAGGGCATCTATAAACCACTGATTTATGTTTCTCAGCCTAGTTCTTTTTGTCTTGAAGCTGGTGGAAGTTCTTTCCAGGTGCTGGCTGTAGGTTGACTAACAATATTACCTTGGGTTGGAAAGGCTGTTTAATGGACAGTTAAGCAGACTATTTTGAGTGGAAGCCTAAATCTATTTTTTAATGGAAATGTTTAAAATTATTTATATATAAAATATACCTCAAACCCATTGTTTTAAATACATTGAAATGGGTCTGCTGCCCTATCCTACCCATCTACCACACATGCTGGGATGTTGCTCCAGGACCTTACTTCAGACATCCGTGTGGCTAACAGGGTTTTGGTGCTCCGGCCTGGTGTCACGCCTGAGCCTCCAAGGTGAGAAAGCCAAGTCCAGGACATTGGACCACCAGAGACCGCCCGGCCCATGTAATATCAGTCAGCGAGAGCTCTCCCAGAGATCTCCATCTCAATGCTAAGACCCAGCTCCACCCAACGGCCAGCAAGCTTCAGCTTGGCTGGATGCCATGCCAAACAACTAACAAGACAGGAACACATGCATTAGCAGAGAGGCTGCCTAAAATCATACTAAGTTCACAGACACCCCAAAACACACCACTGGACGCAGCCCTGCCCACCAGAAAGACAAGATCCAGCCCCACCCACCAGAACACAGGCACCAGTTCCCTCCACTAGGAATCCTACACAAGCCACTGAACCAACCTCACCCACTGGGGGCAGACACCAAAAACAACGGGAACTACGAGCCTGCAGCCTGCGAAAAGGAGACTCCAAACACAGTAAGTTAAACAAAATGAGACAACAGAGAAATGTGAGCAGATGAAGGAGCAAGGTAAAAACCCACCAGACCAAACAAATGAAGAGGAAATAGGCAGCCTACCTGAAAAAGAATTCAGAGTAGTGATAGTAAAGAGGATCCAAAATCTTCAAAATAGAATGGAGAAAATACAAGAAATGTTTACAAGGACCTAGAAGAGCTGAAGAGCAAATAAACAATGATGAATAACACAATAAATGAAATTAAAAATTTTGTAGAAGGAATCAATAGCAGAATAACTGAGGCAGAAGAACGGATAAGTGACCTAGAAGATAAAATAGTGGAAATAACTACTGCAGAGCAGAATAAGGAAAAAAGAATGAAAAGAATTGAGGACAGTCTCAGAGACCTCTGGGACAACATTAAACACACCAACATTCGAATTATAGGGGTCCCAGAAGAAGAAGAGAAAAAGAAAGGGTCTGAGAAAATCTTCGAAGAGATTATAGTTGAAAACTTCCCTAATGTGGGAAGGGAAAGAGTCAATCAAGTCCAGGAAGCACAGAGAGTCCCATACAGGATAAATCCAAGGAGAAACATGCCAAGACACATATTAATCAAACTATCGAAAATTAAGTACAAAGAAAAAAATACTAAAAGCAGCAAGGGAAAAGCAACAAATAACATACAAGGGAATCTCCATAAGATTAACAACTGATCTTTCAGCAGAAACTCTGCAAGCCAGAAGGGAGTGGCAGGACATATTTAAAGTGATGAAAGGGAAAAACCTACAACCAAGATTACTCTACCCAGCAAGGATCTCATTCAAATTCAACGGAGAAATTAAAACCTTTATAGACAAGCAAAAGTTAAGAGAATTCAGCACAACCAAACAAGCTTTACAACAAATGCTAAAGGAACTTCTCTAGGCAGGAAACACAAGAGAAGGAAGAGACCTACAAAAACCCAAAACAACAAAGAAAATGGTAATAGGAACATACATATCAATAATTACCTTAAATGTAAATGGATTAAATGCTCCAACCAAAAGACATAGACTGGCTGAATGGATACAAAAACAAGACCCATATATATGCTGTCTACAAGAGACCCACTTCAGACCTAGCAACACATACAGACTGAAAGTGAGGAGGTGGAAAAAGATATTCCATGCAAATGGAAATCAGAAGAAAACTGGAGTAGCAATTCTCATATGAGACAAAATAGACTTTAAAATAAAGACTGTTACAAGAGACAAAGAAGGACACTACATAATAATCAAGGGATCAATCCAAGAAGAAGATATAACAATTGTAAATATTTATGCACCCAACATAGGAGCACCTCAATACATAAGGCAAATGCTAACAGCCATAAAAGGGGAAATTGACAGTAACACAACCATAGTAGGGGACTTTAACACCCCACTTTCACCAATGGACAGATGATCCAAAATGAAAATAAATAAGGAAACACAAGCTTGAAATGACACATTAGGCAAGATGGACTTAATTGATATTTATAGGACATGCCATCCAAAAACAACAGAATACACTTTCTTCTCAAGTGCTCATAGAACATTCTCCAGGATAGATCATATCTTGGGTCACAAATCAAGCCTTGGTAAATTTAAGAAAGTTGGAATTGTATCAAGTATCTTTTCTGACCACAACGCTATGAGACTGGATAATCAATTACAGGAAAAAAACTGTAAAAACTCCAAACACATGGAGGCTAAACAATACGTTACTAGATAACCAAGAGATCACTGAAGAAATCAAAGAGGAAATCAAAAAATAATTTGAAACAAATTATTTTGTTTCAAATGACAAATGACAATGAAAACACGGCGACCCAAAACCTATGGGATGCAGCAAAAGCAGTTCTAAAAGGGAAGTTTATAGCAATACAGTCCTACCTCAAGAAACAAGACAAATCTCAAATAAACAACATAACCTTACACCTAAAGCAGTTAGAGAAAGAAGAACAAAATAAACCCCAAAGTTAGCAGAAGGAAAGAAATCATAAAGATCAGAAATAAATGAAAAAGAAATGAAGGAAACAATAGCAAAGGTCAATAAAACAAAAAGCTGGTTCTTTGAGAAGATAAACAAAATTGATAAACCACCTGCCAGACTGATCAAGAAAAAAAGGGAGGAGACTCAAATCAACAGAATTAGAACTGAAAAAGGAGAAGTAACAACTGACACTGCAGAAATACAAAGGATCATGAGAGATTACTACAAGCAACTGTATGCCAATGAAATGGACAACCTGGAAGAAATGGACAAATTTTTAGAAAAGCACAACCTTCCAAGACTGAACCTGGAAGAAATTGAAAATATAAACAGACCAATCACAAGCACTGAAGTTGAAACTGATTAAAAAGCTTTCAACAAACAAAAGCCCAGGACCAAATGGCTTCACAGGCGAATTCTATCAAACATTTAGAGAAGAGCTAACACCTATCCTTCTCAAACTCTTCCAAAATATAGCAGAGGAGGGAGCACTCCCAAACTCGTTCTACGAGGCCACCAATCACCCTGATACCAAACCCAAAGATGTCACAGAAAAAGAAGACTACATGCCAGTATTACTGATGAACATAGATGCAAACATCCTCAACAAAATACTAGCAGACAGAATCCAACAGCACATTAAAAGGATCATACACCATGATCAAGTGGGGTTTATCCCAGGAATGCAAGGATTCTTCAGTATATGCAAATCAATCAATGTGATATACCATACTAACAGATTGAAGGATAAAAACCATATGATCATCTCAACATATGCAGAAAAAGCTTTCGACAAAATCAACACCCATTTATGATAAAAACTTCAGAAAGCAGGTATAGAGGGAACCTACCTCAACATGATAAAGGCCTTATATGACAAACCCACAGCCAATATCGTTCTCAATGGTGAAAAACTGAAACCATTTCCTGTACGATCAGGAACAAGACAAGGTTGCCCACTCTCACCACTGTTATTCAACATAGTTTTGGAAGTTTTAGCCATGGCATTCAGAGAAGCAAAAGAAATAAAAGGAATCCAAATCAGAAAAGAAGTAAAACTGTCACTGTTTGCAGATGACATGATACTATACATAGAGAATCCTAATGTTGCTACCAGAAAACTACTAGAGCTAATCAGTGAACTTGGTAAAGTAGCAGGATACAAAATTAATGCACAGAAACCTCTTGCATTCCTGTACACTAATGATGAAAAATCTGAAAGAGAAGTTAAGGAAACACTCCCATTTACCATTGCAACAAAAAGAATAAAATACTTAGGAATAAACCTATCTAAGGAGACAAAAGACCTGAATGCAGAAAACTATAAGACACTGATGAAAGAAATTAAAGACGATATAAACAGGTGGAGAGATATACCATATTCTTGGACTGGAAGAATCAACATTGTGAAAATGACTATACTACCCAAAGCAATCTACAGATTCAATGCAATACTCATCGAACTACCAATGGCATTTTTCACAGAACTAGAACAAAAAGTTTTGAAATTTGTATGGAAACACAAAGACCCCAAATAGCCAAAGCAATCTTGAGAAAGAAAAACGGAGCTGGAGGAATCAGGCTCCCTGACTTCAGACTCTACTATGAAGCTACAGTAATCAGGACAGTATGGTACTGGCACAAAAAACGGACATATAGATGACTGGAACAGGATAGAAAGCCCAGAGATAAACCCACACACATATGGTCACCTCATCTTTGATAAAGGAGGCAAGAATATACAATGGAGAAAAGACAGCCTCTTCAACCAGTGGTACTGGGAAAACTGGACAGCTACATGTAAAAGAATGAAATTAGAATACTTCCTAGCACCATACACAAAAATAAACTCAAAATGGATTAAAGACTTAAATGTAAGGCCAGACACTATAAAACTCTGAGAGGAACACATAGGCAGAACACTCTTTGACATAAATCACAGCAAGATCTTTTTTGATCCACCTCTTGGAGAAATGGAAATAAAAACAAAAATAAACAAATGGGACCTAATGAAACTTAAAAGCTTTTGCACAGCAAAGGAAACCATAAACAAGATGAAAAGACAACCCTCAGAATTGGAGAAAATATTTGCAAACGAAGCACCTGACAAAGGATTAATCTCCAAAATATACAAGCAGTTCACACAGCTCAATATCAAAAAAACAAACAACCCAATCCAAAAATGGGTGGAAGACCTAAACAGACATTTCTCCAAAGAAGATATACAGATTGTCAACAAACACATGAAAGGATGCTCAATATCACTAATCATTAGAGAAATGCAAGTCAAAACTACAGTGAGGTATCACTTCACACCAGTCAGAATGGCCATCATCAAAAAATCTACAAACAATAAATGCTGGAGAGGGTGTGGAGAAAAGGGAACCCCCTTGCACTGTTATTGGGAATGTAAATTGATACAGCCACTATGGAGAACAGTATGGAGGTTCCTTAAAAAACTAAAAATAGAGCTACCATACGACCCAGCAATCCCACTATTGGGCATATACCCTGAGAAAACCATAATTCAAAAAGAGCCATGTCCCACAATGTTCATTGCAGCACTATTTACAATAGCCAGGACATGGAAGCCACCTAAGTGTCCATCGACAGATGAATGGATAAAGAAGATGTGGCACATATATACAGCCATAAAAAGAAACGAAATTGAGTTATTTGTAGTGAGGTTGATGGACCTAGAGTCTGTAATACAGAGTGAATGAATTAAGCCAGAAAGAGGAAAACAAATACCGTATGCTGACACATATATTTGGAATTAAAAAAAATGGATATGAGGAACCTAGGGGCAGGACAGGAATAAAGATGCAGATGTAGAGAATGGACTTGAGGACACGGGGGTGGGGAGGGAGGGGTAAGCTGGGACGAAGTGAGAGAGTAGCATGGACATATATACACTACCAAATGTAAAATAGATAGCTAGTGGGAAGCAGCTGCATAGCACAGGGAGATCAGCTTGGTGTTTTGTGTCCACCTAGAGGCATGGGATAGGGAGGGTGGGAGGGAGACACAAGAGGGAGGGGATATGGGGATGTATGTGTACATATAGCTGATTCAGTTTGTTGTACAGCAGAAACTAACACAACATTGTAAAGCAATTATATTCCAATAAAGATGTTAAATAAATTAATTAAAAAATATGGAACAGAAAAAAAATACATTGAAATGTATGGCTTTAATGTGTGCATGTGAACACAAACACTAATCCCAATTTTCACATAGTTTTTAAACAATTGGAAATGTTAATATTAAAGTAAGATTTTCTCCTTGGGGTTCTTGTTGATTTATTTATAGTTTTACCATTCCATTGCTTAGTTCCAAACATATTACAAAATATCCATGTATACGTTAAAAAAATTAAAAACTAGTCTTATTTTGATTCTCATTCTCTGAATAGGCAAAGTAGGTTCATGTAAGCACACTGCAGGTCTTCTGTAAAGTAGTGTTGGTGTTGAGTCCCTAGCTTATTAAATACAGATTAATCTCCTCTCTGAATCATCAAAGAAATAGGCACAAACAGCCCGTTCTTAAATTAGATTGCATGCATTTTATTGCTAAAGAGATTTCTAAATGTATAATTAATTCTTGCTCTCTCTTTGATAGTAATCCCGTGGATTTGAGTAACCCAGCCATTATAAGCTCGACTCCCAAATTTCAGGAACAGTTCTTAAATGTGAGCGGAATGCCGCAAGAATTGAATCAGTATCCCTGCCTTAAACATCTGCCTCAAATATTTTTTCGTGCCATGCGTGGAATCAGCTGTCTGGTGGATGCATTCTTAGGTGAATTTTGTGTATGTTGCTAGATGTTTGAAGATAACTCTAGAATCTAGTTTTAGAGACTTGTGTGGACAGCCCAAAGCAAAAGATGATCAGAGTTGATTACTAATAATAAACTGGGAAAAATTATTTGCAATGAATGTGATAGCTAGAGGGTTTTTGTTATTATTATATAAATAGATCAAATAATGCAAAGAAAAAGAATAAGACCTGGTAGATAAATGGACAAAGACTATGAATAAATAATTTGCAAAAGAGAAAAGTGTTCATTCTCACTAGTAATCCAAGAAAATACAGATTAAAATGCATTAGGTATCATTCTTTTTTTTTTTTTTTTTTTTTTTTTTTTTGCTGTATGCGGGCCTCTCACTGCTGTGGCCTCTCCCGTTGCGGAGCACAGGCTCCGGACACACAGGCTCCGCGGCCATGGCTCGCGGGCCCAGCCGCTGCGCGGCATGTGGGATCTTCCGGGATAGGGGCACGAACCCGTGTCCCCTGCATCGGCAGGCGGACTCCCAACCACTGCGCCACCAGGGAAGCCCCTAGGTATCATTCTTATGTGAATCATTAGGAAGCAGTTTATACTTTTTGTGAACCGTTGTTTTAAACTGTTTTTCACATGAAAAGTCAGAATTTTTTTAACCTGTTAAAAGGCAGTGATATTTAATACCAATCATTTTCAAAAACGTTTTGTTATGTGCAATTAATATATTACAGAGGTAATATATTAGTTCAGTTAACTTTGGCTGCCACCTGGCCAAAAGTACTAGTGGTTTAAACAAGGTAGTTTACTTTCACATGTGTTAAGCTCAGGACTAAGCTGTATACAGGGCTGCTATAGCAGTTCCACCATTGTCAGAGACCCAAGGCCCTTCCGTCTTCTGGCTCTTCATCCTTTGTGCACACTCTCATGGGCCATGATGGGTGAAAGAGTTCCAGCTGTCCTGTTCAGGAATTGGGAAGGAAGGAGCATCTACCTTTGATTGGTTCTTTTAAGGAGATTTCTTGGGGAAGACCCACCCAATAATTGCCCACTTCTCTATGGTCAGAACATGGCCACATCTGTCTGTAAGGGAGCCTTCAAAAGGCAGTTGTTTATTCTGCATAGCCATGTCTAGCTAAAATTTGTGTTTTGTAACTCAGGAAGAAAGGACAAATTGACATTGGGAGGCAGCTAGCAGATTCTGCTGTAGTCTGTTGTGAGCCTTCACTGGTGTAGCTTGAGGAAGATCTACTGACCACATATTTTGAACTATGAAGAATAACTCCATTTGTCTTTCTTTAAAGGCATTTCTAGACCCCGATCAGACAGTGCTCCTCCAACACCCGTGAATAGATTGAGTATGCCTCAAAGCACTGCTGTCAATACCACCCCACCACATAACCGGAGGCACCGGGCTGTTACTGTGAATAAGGCCACCATGAAGACAAGCACAGTAAGTTCTCATGACCATTGTTATACTGTATAAAATGGGCTTTTTAATCTGCCTTCCTTTAAAAAATTCCTGCTGTTTTCTCAAACTTTTCATGAGTGTGGCTGTATTCTTGTGTTCTTCTAATAGGTTAGTACTGCTCACGCCTCAAAAGTTCAGCACCAGACATCCTCCACCTCTCCTCTGTCAAGTCCAAATCAGACTAGTTCAGAACCCCGGCCACTGCCTGCCCCACAGAGACCAAAGGTTAACAGCATCTTGAATCTCTTTGGATCATGGTTATTTGATGCAGCATTTGTTCACTGTAAACTTCATAATGGGATAAACAGAGACAGCAGCATGACTGGTAAATATTGCTCAAGAAATACGTTGTCATTGTTTTTCTTTTCTTTTTTGTCTTTTTAATCTTTCCTACCTGCAAGATTAATATGTATCTTAAAAAGCTCTCTGTCTCTGACCAAGCAGTGTCTTGTGCTTAACCCCTTCCAGCTGAAGTAATTTTGAAAGTTTCCCTACTTGTCCTTTTTATGTTCGTTCTATGAGGTTTGGCTTTTGTCTGGCTTTTGTCTAACACTTCAGGTTAGCCACTTTTTGTTAAACCAGATTCCTTTCAGTAGGTGACCTGGAAGTTCCCTTCATGTCAGCCAGGATAATAATACTGATATAAAGAATTAAACATAATCGACCAGAAATTTATTCATAAGAAGTGTTTTCTTAGATTTTTGACAGCCATTCACTCATTACTACATATAAATATCAGAAAATTTCTGCTTCACAGAAGACTCTAACCTTTTAGGTTTTAGTCTAGAGAACTTTATTTCAAGGGCACACTTTGAAAAATATATTTTCTCTGTAAGTAAATAAGACTGGTGAAGAATTAATAACTCAACCCTGATATATTCATTTAGATTTTATTACAGAAATGAAATTCTATCTAAATCTGATTTATTTTTGTCATCTTACCATTACACATGGAAAGTAGTGGCATAGGGTGCAGGATGGAAGGCTGGGGTACTGCAGAATATACTGAATATTTATGACTTTTATAGAGCTGAGCAATAATAATGGCTAGCACTTACTGAGCTGCAGTTACTCTGTGCCAGGCACTATGCTTTATGAATTAATTGTGCTTTATGTAATAATATAATTAATATTGGTTGGTTGGTAAGAGAAGCACTTTTCCACTGGGGTTGGAAATAACTTGAGATAAAAGGATGCCTAATTGTGTTAGATGATGCGTCTCTAGGAAGAGTGTTAATTTCAAGGATAAAACTAATAAAACTAATAAAATGGTCATAAGGGTCTCTGCTTTCTCTCAGAAATGCATTCTTTGTTATTATGTATCATCTCGGAACTAAGGGTCTGTTAGCATTATATACATGTAAATTATTTTGGTTGTTCTTACAAATCTTTAAATAATTTAGAAAAGTAGTACATATAAAGGCATTTTCAGGAATATAATTTGAGATTGCATGATTGAGTTTAGGGATTCCTTTGTTTATTTTGTTCAAATTCAGACACTTTATATTCTACCATTTCCATATTTTATTTGCAAGTTTGACTTATGGATAAGTAAATGTACTTATTTGATGACTAAATGAAAACATTTAAAAAACATTTTGACTTACGTTTTCTTATGTTCATGTGCCTTATATTTTGAGTTTTATGACCCATGTTTATATTTATTAATTTGTATTGTATATTCTAGATTGAGTTAGTCATATTTTTATTTTTATTAGGATACAATTCTTTACAGTGTAACTTCTGGGTATCAAGCTGTTGACACTAAAATCCCTGAATCCAGAGTGGTTCAACCTGCTGCTTCCTTGGTGGGCTTGCTTAAAGGGAATTTATAGATCTTCCCACTCTCTAGGGAGTTTTTAACAGCTTTTCTCACCCTCTTGTGCCAAAAGACAGAAACTAAAATTCAAATCATGTGTGGGCTACAAATTCCTACTTTTAACTCTTACCATTTTCTTTGGTGGGGAAAGGATAGAAGCTCTTCTTCCCCCACCTTGTGTTCAGAGATGAGAAAGGCTGTTGTATTACCCAGGAGATAGGAGGTGTCCAGATAGCTGAATGGGTTAAAGTGCTGTTGGGTGCTACTCTTGAGGTCTTGGGGGTGGTGGGAAGTTTGAGAATACTGATTCTGTTAGTCTGTTCTCTAAGTACTGGCTGCCATCAAGGAATTCTGCCATGTAGTTCACCTCTAAAAATGTTTGCTTCTGTGAACTGGTTAGCTTTAGAGTTACATGACAGTACACTGTGCTTTGTAATTGTAACATTGAGCTGGGAAGGGTTAATGAACTAAAATTTTAATGCACGTTATGGGCAGTTCAAAACCTCAATTTTTTTGTACTTGTGTAATTTTCTTCGTTCATTGTTTTGCATGATACAAAAATCATAATTTTGGATCTGAATGCACAATTTCCTGTTTTTGAACTAGCTTGTGGTATCATAAAGCTTTTAATCTAACTTTTAAAAAGCTAAAAAGCTTCTTAACTTATTGTAAAATTTCACCATCTTTAAAGTATTTTATAATTACTACTGTCCTTTGATTTGTTTCCATTTATTTCTATTATCTTGCAGCATCTTTTATCCAAATTCTTCTTTCTTATAAATCTTGTAAGTAGGAACCAGAAGCTTCTCCTTAATTGCAGTCATGTTTTTATTTTTTTCATAATTCCATTAAAAATTTTGATTGTCATTGTCTCTTGTAGTTTTTGCACTCGGGAAGAAAAATACTTTTCTGTGTTTTGAATGGGGAAGATTGTTGGCAAAAGCAAATTAATCTGCCTGAATCAGTCCCATTATTTTCGTACACTAGTCTGGTCATGTCATGAATTCCAGGATTTTGCACTAACTGTGTTTTGGCTTTTTTTTTTTTTTAATTTAAAGCTTTAAGCGTATTTTTATACAGATTTAGTGTTTGATTTGTATGCATTCTGCATGTAGTGTTTTTCAAATGTATTATTGCTGGATAGCTTATTCAGGACTAAAAATGGCTCATGGGAAGTTGCATAAAGATTTATGCTTGACTCTGCATTCTGTTAAATCTGTTATTACAAATAATTTAAACATTTCATGTAGAGTGATAAAAGATTTCAGAGTGATTTTCAATACACTGTGAAATCGTTTGTTAAAAATAAAAGCAACTTTCGAAGGGCTTCTGTTTCAGTGACAACAAATGACCATGATAATCTTTCTTACCAATCCAATTTTCTGATTTATCAACCTCAAGTTAGCTGCTGTCTGTGGTTGTTAAAATTCATTCTCATTTTGCTTGGTTGGGCGATTCTTTGGTGTGTGTTTTGGAGTTGGGTGGGTGGTGGGAATGCTCTCTCTTCCTCCCTACCCATTTCTTATCCTTACCTTGCCCTCTCCCTAAAGTATACAACCTGGCATGGGATTACCCATTCAATTATGATGTCTGTCTGGGGTAATGTGTAAATTTGCAGTACCTATTTTTCTTAATGTTTAAGCATCATTTTTTTAGGGAGAGAAAAAAACAGAATAAATAATAGAAAAGCCAAATTCTGTGTTATATATCTGTATGTATGTGAATACAGATATATACAGATGTACTCTGCTAATCAGAAATTCAGTTGAAAAATGCATCTTGTAGAATCTGTTAAACTGACAGTACCACTGTAAATTGTTACCCCTTTTCAAAGAAGATTTCAGAGAGCCCTTTTAAAAAAAAAAATTAAGACATAATTGCTAAACAAAAGCATTATTGGATTCTATTCAAGTAGCTATTTAATGACACCAACATTTGATCTTTGTGTCCAGGGTCCCATGAGCCTATTTGCATATCAACAAATATAATAAAACCCTCCTTTTTTCTCCCCAGCCATTACAACACAAGCTAGCATGGAGTTTCGACGGAAAGGGTCACAAATGTCCACAGACACCATGGTTTCCAATCCTATGTTTGATGCAAGTGAATTTCCTGATAACTATGAAGCAGGAAGAGCTGAGGCTTGTGGGACACTGTGTAGGATTTTTTGTAGCAAGAAGACTGGAGAAGAGATTCTGCCAGCTTATTTATCCAGGTCTTAGAATTTTTTTTGTTTATTTTTCCATTTATATAGTTGTGATAGTGAAACTATTATAGCATGGCTTAGTAGGTTGAACTGATAAGTAAATGTTGGTTTGAAATACCTGCAAATGTATGTAAGTAACTGAAATTTTTTGCTTGAATTCTTCCTTTTTACCTACCTTACCAGATTTGGTGAGGACCCCTAACACCCTTTTTATTTTAGAAGTATTGTTAATTCCATCTTAGATGATGTTTGTTAATTACAGAGAGATTTGAAGGGCCACACTAAATTTTTAATACATTTTTACCACAGTACTAGACAGTATAGATGGTCCAGAAATGTTAGCTGTCAATCCTGCCTCTAAGGAGCTTATTTTCACAAGTGAGCAAAGCCATGTACACAAGTAACACCAATCCGATAGCAATAGGAAGCTGGTAAGAGAGAGACACAGAAAAAGTGCTATAGGCATTCAGAGGAAGCAGCAGCATACACTTGCCCTGGGGGTTCAGGAAAGAGTTACAGAGGATTGGATGATTGTGCTGGACTTATAAAATGACTAGTATTTAGACTATGTTAACAAGTTGGGTAGGGTCATCCTATCCAAATTTATAACTTCATCCAGTCTTTTTGAATGGCTCTGCCATCCATTCAGTTGCTTATGCCAGAAACTAGGAGTCATTTTAGGCTTCTCTTCTCTCCCTCTGTATCTTTAGATGGTCAGCCGACTCTTGCCTTTCTGCTACTTAACCCTCTTTCTAATCTCTCCACTCTGTCCTCACCATGACACTTCAGGCCTTGTCACTTTTTTGCTAAATTAACTTGTAATGGCCTCCTATTTTTCTTGACTGTCTTTTGCCCTCCTCAACTGATCATTCACACAGCTCCTGAAGTGATACTAATATTAATAAGAACATTCAGGTGTCTGTACATACTAGGTTCTCAGGAGAGAGGATTAAACTGACTCAGAAGGAAAAAGTGTAGAAGAATACAGATGTGAAACAGAATGGTACATGCAGGGAAGTAAGCAGTATCTTAATAGGCACTTGACTTTCAGTAACAGAAAACTCTTTCAATGTGACTTAAGCAAAAGGGGAATGAGTTATGAGAAACTCACGCTGTTGAATACCTTCTAAGGTCAGGACATGCAGCAGGGTCTCACAAAGGGCAGGAATCAGGAGCTAGAAAGTGTTCAGGGGCCAAAACAACTTTCCCCCTTTTTGTTTCTCTGTCATCATGGTCTCCCAGAACTGCTTCATTCTTCTCTTACCTGCAGATCATGTTCTTATATTGTAGTATGCTTCTAAGTTCAAATTTCCATGACCTTTGTCTAGGTGACCAGCAGGGCCAGTTAGCATTCTGAATCCTAATTTCAGATTCCTGAGAAAGAGGATCTGATTAATCAGGTGTCTACCTCTGGTCTAATCAGCTACAGCTGTGAAGGTGGGTCACATTGGATACTGGCACCCCATGTGGTGGGGGCACATTTCTTAGGAGGGAGACGATAGGTTGGGACGATACTCCAAACGGTATCAACAGCAGTAAGGGAGAAGGCTGTGAACACGAGCCTTCCATCTGGCCCATAAGATTGGATGGGTGGTAGTGTGACTGAAGAGTGGATTTGTGACGGAGGCCAAGGATGGGGTTAGTGTTGAACCTGTTGAATTTGAGGTGTCTGCGGGCTATTTATCAACAAATATTTATTAAGTTCCTACTTTGTGCCAGTCGCTGTGCACAGGGAGTACTAGAGTAATCAGTAGACATGTCCTGCCCTCAGGTCTCCAGTATGCTTTTGGCTAGTAGATCTGGAGCTAGAGACTGATTTGATTATGTTTGGTGGCTTAAGTAGTGTTTAAAACCAGGCTAGTAAAAGAGATAGCTTAGAGAACTGAGGTTGGCAGCCTGAGGAACCCCAGTGTTAGGAGGCACGTGGAGTAAGAAGATCTGTTAAAGGAACTAGCCATAGAAGTCAGAGAAGAATTAAGAGCAGAAGGGAGTAATCAAAGGGTTGAATGCTTTAAAAAGGCAACGTTAAGACTTAGACATGTCTTTTGGATTTAGCAATTGAGAGGCCATTGGTTATTTGCTATAACATGGTTTTAGTTGAGTTCTAGAAAGAGAAGATAGATTGAAATGGGTTGAGCAGTGACCAGGAGGTTAGGAAGTTGTTTCTGAGGAGGTTTGTGGAGAAAGGTACCTTACAGCAGCAGAAGAGTATACTAGTATAGTTGCTTTTGAATGATGGAAGATTGAATGCTTAGTTCATTGGGGGTTAGGGGAGGATGTTAAAAGTAAGGTATGTTCAAGTACATTCCTAAAAGGATTCTTATTCAGAGCGACCTTCATGTCGTGGTGAATACAGGGTCGAATGAGGTTTCTTTCTTTCATTGTGCCCCCAAAAATAATGGGGGAGGGGGAAAGGGACACAACACACTTTTTTTCAGGAATTGCGAAACACTACAAAATTTTACTGACATGGAAATCAATTCAGTAATTCCTCCAGTTTATTGATAATTACTGCAGCCTTTTGTTTTTATCAGTAGTTACTTCATTTGCAGGCACCTGTAACTGAATTGCAAGGCTTAAAACTTCAAGAAAGTGTAATAGACATGAATCTTTTTTTTCTTTTGATTAGGAAATATAACTTGGTTCTTAGTGTATTTGATTCTGAATTGTTCTAACTCCAGTAATACATTTTAAAGGATAGAAGTAGTGAAGATTGGAAATAGACTTTAAGATGACTGTGTAGAAAATATTAATAATTATGAAAACAATTGATCAGCAGTTTGTTTAAAATTTTTTTCTTGCTTTCCTAGATTTTACATGCTTTTAATTCAAGGTTTGCAGATAACTGATTATGTGTGCCATCCTGTCTTGGCCAGCGTTATTCTAAACTCCCCTCCTTTGTTCTGCTGTGACTTGAAAGGGATTGATGTTGTGGTTCCTTACTTTATTTCAGCTCTTGAAACCATTTTGCCTGACAGGTAAGCTTTCATTCTGTACTAGTATGTCAGTTGTCGGTTTTGGCCTGGTCTGTTTTGGTGCTTCCACCCCAGTTTCCCAATTTATCCTGTCCAGTTGTCTTCATAGCCCAAGGGGACTCAGGCCATATTAAATGAGTGTAGAACATCCAGGCCTACCTCGTCCCTGAACTCTTTCAGTTCTCTTTGTCCACGGGCGTGTTGAATCCTTCTTGGTCTGGTCTAGACGGGTAAGAATAGCCCCAGCCCAGAGGTCTTTTATGGAGTAGGCCTTACATTTAAAATCAATCAATCAGTCAGATTCTAGTTTAATTCCATAACAGTTTAACATAGAGATTCTCTATCACACACACACAGATTGCAGAATATGAACTCAGTGGAAAGTAGTTACTGCATTCTTTATAAAACCAAACCCAGTACGTGTATTATAAAAAATTGGCATAATGTATATTTGGCAATAGCTAAAAACATACTTTAGTTCAGAAATACTAATAGCTATCTTTTTTTTTTTTTTTGGCAGAGAACTCTCAAAATTCAAAAGCTATGTAAGTCCAACAGAATTGAGAAGATCTTCCATTAATATCCTGCTCTCTTTGTTGCCCCTCCCACATCACTTTGGCACAGTCAAATCCGAGGTAGTTTTATTAAAGTTTTTTATATTCTGTATTCTCTTTTGTGTGTTAATTCACGTCAAATTGTATTTTTTTAAATGGAACAGGAGCTTTAAAAATTTTTTTCAAATTATTTCAAGTGAATCAACAAAGTTGATTTGTTGAGGTATTTCTTCTGTCAGTGAGCCAGCATGCCCTTGGCCTACCATTTCAAGTGGTGATGGGCTGGGCTGGTGATGTCTGATCTCATATGTTGTGTGAGTTAGTGACACACTTAGCACAGTGGCTAATATTAGACTGCAGGCCTTGCTTGTTAGACTGATCTATGTGTCCACTGTAGCAGTTCCTACATGGGCGTAGTGTACCACAGCAGACGATGTTAAATGTTATTTGTTTCTTCCGTAGGTGGTCCTGGAAGGAAAATTTAGTAATGATGACAGCTCTTCTTATGATAAACCAATAACTTTTTTGTCACTGAAGTTGAGACTTGTGAATATACTAATAGGTGCCTTGCAAACGGAAACGGACCCCAACAACACTCAAATGATACTAGGTTTGTGTTCACATGTTTTTTTATAAGTGAAAACCCAGGTGGTATGTTGACCTCAGGCATGTTGAGGAGGCAGGGGTCAGGGATGGGAACCTAAGCATAATATAGCCCTACTTATTCTGAACCACAGGCAGAATTTGTTTGCTTTTATATGTGAAAATTTTTGAAGGGGTGAGATGAGGGAAGGAAAGCATCCTAGTTGTCTTGGTAGGTCATGTTGGCTTAGTTTTATTTGTGTTCTTCATTTTTCTCTTTCCCTCTTGTCCTTCTCTCTCCTTCTCTCCCCTTCCCTCCCCTTCTTCTCCCCTTCCCTCTCTTCTCTTTCCTTTCTGTCCTCATTACTTCTGCCTCTGCCTCCTGCCTATTACGTACATGTGAAAATATTTGGAGTTGGGTGTAATTCTGGAAGCCATGTTTGAACATGCCAAGAGGAGATTGAGGAGTAGCTGTTGCTGTGCCTCCTCCCTTTTTCCTTATTATTTCCTGTTGGTTTTCTAATCATACTGACTCTCTGTCTTAAATGGCTCCTTATTATTATTGCCACTTACATATTTTAAACACTTATCACCTCTCAGCTTGGTTACTGAAGCTGTCTCTCACTGTACTTCTGGTTTTTTTTATCAAAGCCAAGGGCATGGTCCTATGTGCAGATACTCCAAGGAGAAAGAAGAGAATGGCATGGCTTTTATCCTTGAGCAAGTCTCATTGCAGAGGTTGGAACACCTTCACAGAGTACTCAGATAACAGCAGAAGGCAGTGCTGATTGCATATCATGTTGAGTGTCTTCAGGGTTGAGAAAGAAGAAACCAAAAGAGCAAGGAAACTTCATAGAGGGAAGTGGAAGTTAAATTGGATCTTGTAGGGCAGGATTTGAATAGGCGCCAGTGAGGTTAGAATTTCATTCCAGGAGAGGAAATGACAAGGCCAGAGCATTGGTGGTGGCAGTAGTGGTTGGAGTGGCTACTCAGGAAGTATAGTATGTTATGCGGCAAGAGAGGGGAATAAACAGGGAAGAGTAAATCCTTTCATTTTGGAAAGGAGTTGAAGGAACAGAGGTTAAATCTCGATCTGAGAGAGCCTCCAAATTGTACTTTTTTAGGTTATTCAAATAACATCGCTTGAAATCAGATAATTTCTACAGTTGATAGAGTATTTATTTCTGCTTTATCCTTGTTCTGAAGACGCTCCCTATGTGTGTTCCAAGGAAGAATCAGTTGTCGGTCTTGCCATAGATTGGCAAAGCTGTGTCTGTCCTCTTTATCCATAGTGCACAAGAGCACTCCCCCACTGGGATGAGAAGCAGTGTGCTAGGCTCACTATCTTGTTTCTGTCCTAGTCTTTCTAGGGCTATGAGTTCCTTGGGAATAAATACATGCAGCTTGCCTTCAGAATATGCAGCCATGGGCGAACCCTAAACCATTCGTAAAAAGCAGTTGGTCAGAAAGATATAGCTGTGATTTTTATCTTGTTATTTTATATTGAAAAGATCAGGGCTTCCCTGGTGGCGCGGCGGTTAAGAATCTGCCTGCCAATGCAAGGGACATGGGTTCAAGCCCTGATCCGGGAAGATCCCACATGCCAAGGAGCAACTAAGCCCGTGCACCATAACTACTGAGCCTGTGTGCCACAACTACTGAGCCCGCGTGCTACAACTACTGAAGCCAGTGTGCCTAGAGCCCGTGCTCTGCCACAAGAGAAGCCACTGCAATGAGAAGCCCACGCACCGCAACTAGAGAAAGCCCGCGTGCAGCAACAAAGACCCAGTGCGGCCAAAAATAAATTAAAAAAAAAAGTAAATTTATTAAAAAAAGAAAAAGGAAAGATCAGAATCTGGTTTTGAAAGTATTGCATAATATTTTTCTTAGTTTATATTACCCTCGAAATTGAGATGTTTACATCTGGTCTTTCACACCAATTAAAAAATACCTTCAGATTTTTTTTGACCTTCAGATTTATTTTAGGAAAACGTTATTTTAAAATTTGGGGGAGAGATCAGAAGATTAGGTCATTTCTAAAGAATATCTTTTCTGACCAACCAGTAGATTTATTAGTAATTTTATGGAACTTTCAGGAATACTCAGCTAAAGTAATATTCTTATCTCTGTATTAATGGAGATGTTTTAGCCATTTTAGTATTCTTGTCATGTATTTAAATGTATTTTTTTGTTGTTTCAGGGGCAATGTTAAATATTGTTCAAGATTCAGCACTCTTAGAAGCCATTGGTTGCCAGATGGAGATGGTAAGAAGCATACAACATGTAATTTGTCAGAGAATATCAACTTCTGTTTTTATGTAAATTATATTCCAAAATGTCTGTTCTTGTGTTTTTTAAAGGCATTTGTTTGTAAATTCAGCTCACTGATTCAGAAAGGATCCTTTTTAAAATATCTATTTTGAGGTTTCTTAGCTTTCAGTGCCTCATCAGGTCCCTGAGAGATTCTGCATGAGAGAAATTCCAGCTAAACACTGTCTTTATTCCTGGACAGTGTTTACTTAAAGCTCTTACTTCTTTTGCTGTGTTGGTGAATTGGCTTGAATAATCTAGGAAAAGCCCCCTACTCCATAATTCCTTGTATCCCTTGTAGATCTAGTGTTGGCTGTAAACAGCATCTAGTTTATTCTTTTCTATCTCATCAGCTCTTTCTGGCCCCTCTAGACCAAAGTTTGAAGACCCCCGCAAAGCACCAATGCTTCTAAATCAAAAAAACTTTCCAGAGACTCCCAGTTCCCCCTGCTTCTGTCTTCAAGATATGTGATCCCTCTACCTGGAGTAGAGGTGGGGTGGTGGGTGGGTGGGGAATTAATAGAGTATACTGGTGTGAGATGGGTGGATGTTGGATGGGTGATCAAGTTATTATTAAGGAAATTATGTTCATGTCCCAGTAGGTGGCTAATAACAGTCACCTTATCTGGATAAAATGAATTGTGTTTGTAGGGGAGGAAAATGAGGAATGTCTTTAACAGACACCTTTGTTAGCCCCTATACGTACAGGAGTTAATCTTTGTACTAATCATATGTTTTATTGTTTGTGTTTTATCATATAACTACATTTGAAAGTTGTTGTTTGTTTATTTGTGTTTTTTTTTTTTTTTAAGATTGTATTCCTGTTCTGATGTTTTGCTTGGGAGGCACTAGGGTATTTCTTTAAGGACCCAGAGTCATTAGCTAGTGAAGTCTAGTGAAGATGGAAAAGGTCTGGCCCTTTTAAACAGCATCAAAGAAAACTCCAGAATGGGCACCCTCTAATCATCAGACCCTTGATACCTCCAATAGGTGGTTATGCGAAAACACCACAGCAGTTTTAATCCTTTGTCAATTTTTATCTGTGTATCAGTTTGTGCTGTTTAGCTGGCACCTTCCATTTTATCAACATGGCTTTAGTGATTGACCTCTGTCTATACTTGTAAACTATGGGTCTAGCTGTCAAATATTTGATTCATTTTTATTTGACTAGGGTGGTGGAGAAAATAACTTGAAGAGTCATAGTCGCACGAATAGTGGTATTAGTTCAGCAAGTGGTGGAAGCACGGAGCCCACAACTCCTGACAGTGAAAGACCTGCTCAGGCTCTTCTAAGAGATTATGGTAATCCATGTTTTTTTTTTTTTTTTTTGAAATCTAAAGTTTATAGAATAACTTTTAACGCACAGATATACAAAACAAACAAGCAAAGAAATGTTAAACCAGATTTTAAGTTCATGACTTTTATGTATCTAAGTGTAACAGAGAGGCTATTAGTCCAAGACATTAAGAAAAAGAAAACATTTAGCTCTGTAGCTTTTAGTAGTTGGATTTTGCGTGGTTTCTTAGATTTTATAAGTGATTATAATGTGTGGTTAGGGAACATTTCTGAATTCTGTACCAGGTGCTAGTAGTACAGAGTCAAATAGGATTTACGCTCTGCCTCAGAGTCTAATGGCAGAGTCAGCCAGTCTACCCGATTTTGCAGTGTGGTAAGGGTGGGTGATGGTTTATGCATTAGACGGCAACTCAGAGGAGAGTCTGTCTTTGTGTTTGAAGGCTATATAGCCTACTTTATCTGGTTAGATTCTTCAGTCACAAAATGTAAGGAAGAGTAAGGAAACACTTGCCATTAGAGCATCCTATTCAATAATGTCCTTTATCCTGGGCAGTTACTTTATGGGTTCTGTGAGTTTATGGGTGCCTTTATGTTTTTACACATAAATACTAATGGTGTATTGAATCTGTGAGTATTAATCCAACTAGATTGGAATGAAATCTAGCTCCTTAGATGTGAGCTTAATTTTTTTAATCATTTGGAGAGTTCATGAGCCCAGGAGTCCAGACATATTTCAGTGATTTAAGTTTGTTTTAAGTATCCTTCAACATGTCAGATACATAAGGTCATTCATTATGTGGCTATTAAACACATTTAAATATTGCATTTATGAAGAAGTTATTTGGATTGCTATCTTACTCATTATGCTTGTGGATTTAAGTGTAGGTGAAAATTTGTTTTATTTTTCATGTTTCTAAGACACTTTTAAACTAAAGAAATTTTCGCATTATTATGTGTTCTAATATAAATGTTTGAAGTGGTTATTGTTTGTTTCAGTATTTTGAACTGGTGTTAGTGAGTTCTGCTTGTAATGTCATAAAATATTTTTCCTAAGAAATCCAGATATGTGTTAGTGTCGCATGAATGTCTCTCTTTAATGATCATTCCTTTTTTTGTTGTCACTGCCCTCTTTCTGATAGGATCGACAGGTATAATGTCCCTAAAGCTTCCTTTATAAATTCAATTTAATTTGTCCTAATTTATTATTAACTAAGTAGTAATTACTTTTAAATATAGAATTGGAGGCTAAATAAAAACACAATAACTTGGTTATGTAATTTTTTTAGAAGTATTAAAGTTGTCTTAGAGAATTCAATATTAAAATTTGTTTGAAAAGGGATTGCATGTAACTTTTGGTGGTTTAAACCCTGAAAATAATTTCAGTAGATGCTTTAGGATAATTCCCAGCATCTGAGGAGATTCTAGAATTTGAATTCTTTCCTCTATAAAATTCCAAAGAAATAATTGATAGCCTTTTCATTGTTTTGCTTTTTTAAAAAAAAATGTAACTCTGTCAGTTAATTTAGACATTTTAAGATTTACATTGTTATAAAAATGATATTGAAACTTTCAAATCCCAGTGGATGTCTGTATGAAAGTACATGAGCTGGGAGCTAGAAGCTGCTCTGGTCCAGTGTGTGTGCCCTGTGCACTGTTGTTCAGTCAGGCTTGACGCTCAGGCCAGTGGGGCGGGGAGCATAGCGCTGTGTGGGTGCCCATCATGCTCACTGTGGCTGCTGTGGTCTGTGCCTAGTGGAATGCTGTGCTTCTCGTTACTAATGCTTAGTTGTTTTCCCTCCCTGTGGGATGTGGCATTGGGGTTATATCCTAGCTCTTAATACAGATTCAGCTGCTGGGCTCCTGATTCGCAGCATTCATCTCGTCACCCAAAGACTCAACTCCCAGTGGCGGCAAGACATGAGCATATCACTGGCAGCTCTAGAGCTCCTCTCTGGCCTGGCGAAGGTGAGAAGGACAATCCGTTTATTTTAGCCCAGCGACCTTGGACTATGGCTCTTTTTTCTGTATCTCCTGACCCCTTCTTGGGGTATTGCGGTGTTGGTTATATTCAATGCAGTTGATATCAAGGTGTGCAGAAATGAGCCTCCAAGTGAGATTTTACAAAATGATCTTTACTATTTTGTTTAATAGGTTCAAAGAGTGTGAATGATATTTTTTGCTGTTAAATTACTGGAAACATTTCAATACTTGCTATTCATTTGTACATAATAATAGAATACCTGTTGATTTATACCTGTTGATTTTGTATTTGCTTATAATACCCTTAAATTTTCAACAACATTTTGTGCCATTGTAAGTTCATCTAACTTCAATGAACAAATGCAGATTTGACAACAAAAGAAAAGCTTATCCTAAAATATGCCATTTGGGACTACCTGTGATTCTTCCATCTTCCATTATCAGAGATAAGTGAAAATTGGCTGTATTTTCAAATTTCTTTCATAGGTCTTTTTCAGTTTTGTGGAACCTTAGAGCTGGGTGTCTGTTTGCATTTCTCTAAGTATTTTCTTTTTTTTTTGCTGAGGTGAAATTCACATAACATAAAATTATCCTTTTAAAGTGAACAATTCAGTGCCTATTAGTACTTTCACTGTGTTGTGCAACCACCACCTCTTATCTAGTTCCAAAACATTTATAACCCCAGAAGAACCCTGTACCCATTAAGCGGTTGTTTCCTGGTCTCCGTTTCCCCTAATCCCTAACAACCACCAATCTGCATTCTGTCTCTATGGATTTACCTATTTTGGATATTTCTTATAAATTAAATCATACAACCTATGAACTTCTATGTATGGCTTCCTTCACTTAATATGTTTTTGAGGTTGATGTATATTGTAGAGTCTGTCACAACTTCATTCCATTTTATGGTTGAATGATATTCCATTATATTTATGTAACAATTTGTCCGTTCCTCTGTTGCACATTTGGGCTGTTTCTACCTTTTGGCTATTGTGAATAGTGCTGCTATGAACATGGACATACATGTGTTTATTTGAATACCAATTTTCAGTTGTTTTGGGTATATACCTAGGAGTGGAATTGCTGGGTCATATGGTAATTCTATATTTAACTTTTTGAGGAGCTGCCAAACTGTTGTCCACAGCGACTGAATCACTTTACGTTTCCACCAGTGATATAGGAGGGTTCCAATTTCTCTACTAACATCTTCACTAACATCTAAATGTTTTCTTATCTGTAAAATGGGCAGGATTATCTTGCGTGTGTGTATGTATGTGTATATATATATATATATATATATGTGTGTATGTATATATCTATCTATCTATCTTGTATAACACCTGGTGATGTGAGGATGAAATGAAATGAAATATATAGAACACTTTGTAAACACAAAGGTGATGTACACACATAAGGTGATATTGTCTGAGATAAAATTTAAGCCCTCGTTTTACAGATGAGGGGACAGGTAAACAGAGGCTGTGACTTACCTAAGTCATGAGAGACAAAATAAGCAAGTCACCACCACTTACAGCTTACCTTTACCTCAGAGATTCTCAAGGATAGATGAAATGGCCATAGTTTTGTGAGGAGCAGTATTGATGCAGAAGGTAAGAATAGCCATTTGTGAGACATGCAGGACCACACTGTCTTTGAGAGCAAGGTACTGTTGCCTGTGACCTTGAGTACACTTGCAGTGGTAAGGAATAATTAGTCCTAGATGGAGTGCTCTCTGGACCTAACAAACCATAAAGGGCTAACACTATGTGATTTCAAGACTTGCTGTATAAAGCTATGGTAATCAAAACAGTCTGGTATTGGTATAGGGTTAGACACCTAGATCGACAGTGTAGTATATAGGGAGTCCAGAAATAGATCCACACATGTATGGACATCTGATTTTTGACAAAGGTACCACAATAATTCAAAGGAGAAAGGATAGTCTTTTCAGCAAATGGTGCTGGAACAATATTCATATACAAAAAAAAAAAGAACTTTGACTATGTACAAAAATTACCTCAAAATGGATTGTAGACCTACATATAAAACCAAAACTCTAAACTTCTAGAAGAAATAATGGGAGAAAAATCTTTATTGGTTGTACAGAGATTTGGGTTATACAAAGATTTCTTAGATATTATACCATAGAGGAACAGACTATTAAATTGGACTTTATTAAAATTAAAAACTACCATTCTTCAAAAAATACTGTTAAGAGAATGAGATGACAAGTCACAGATTGGGAGAAAATCTTTACAGAGTATGTATGTGGTGAGGGACCTGTATCCAGATCATATAAAGAATTCTCAAAACTCAGTAGTAGCCTTTCGTTTTGGTGGTGTGCAGTAGTAACATGGTGGTGAAAATTTCCAAGAAGAGGATGTTTGTTGTTGATGGCTTTTTCAGAATTAAACTGAATGAGTTCTCACTCAGAGGCTGGCTGAAGATGACTGCTCTGGAATTGAGGTCTGAATTATACCAACCAGGACAGAAATCATTACCTTGGCCTTCAGGAGCAGAATGTTCTTGGTGAGAAGAGTCCAGGAATTGACTGATGTAGTTCAGAAGAAGTGTGGATTCCCTGAGGGCTACGTAGAGCTCTGTGCTGAAAAGGTGGCCACACGAGGTCTGTGTGCCATTGCCCAGACAGAATCTCTGCATTACAAACTGCTAGGAGGTCTGGCTCTGCAGAGAGCCTGCTGTGGGGTGCTGCAGTTCATCATGGAGAGGGGGGCCAAGGGCTACAGGGTCATGGATGTCAGGGAAACTCCAAGGACAGAGGGCTGAATCCATGAAGTTTCTGGATGGTGTGATGATCCACAGTGGGGACCCCGTTAACTACTATATTGATACCCCTGTGTGTCAGTGTTGTGCTGGGCATCAGAGTGAAGATCATCTTGTCCTGGGATCCAAGTGGTAAGACTGGCCCTAAGCAGCCCCTTTCTGACCACATGAACATTGTGGACTCTAAGGATGAGATATTATCCATCATTTCCATCTTGGGACAGAAGGATAGGAAGCCAGAACTACCTGCCATGCTCGAGCCAGTCCCCACTGCATAACATGGTCTTCTTGGCACCTGGATACGGAGTCTGGATGTTGCTTTGTGAAGACCTTTAATACAGTCTTTTGAAAAGACAGTATAACAATGACAGCAAAAGCCCTCAATAATACAACAAACAACCCAGTTTTAAAATGGGCAAAAGATTGGACAGATATTTTACCAAAGAAGATATACTGATGGCAAATAAGCACATGAAAAGATGCTCATTATCATTACTTAGTAGGGAAATGCAATTAAAATCACAGTGAGATACCACTCCATACCTTTTAGGTTAAAATTTAAAAGACTGACCATACCAAATGTTTGGTGATGATGTAGAAGAATTGGAGCTCTCATATACTGTTGAAGGGAATGTTAAATGGTGCAACCATTTTAGAAAACAGCTTTGCAGGTCCTTAAAAAACTAAACATGCATCTATCATATGATTCAGTCAGTCCACTCCTAGAAAATAAGAGAGCATATACGTGTACAAAGACTTGTACCTGAATGTTTATAGCAGCTTTATTTGTAATATTCAGAAGCTGGAAACAATCCAAATGCAACAGGTGACTGTATAAATTAATTGTGATATAATCCATATAATGGAATACTACTCAGCAATAAAAAGGAATGAACAACTGATACACACAAAAATGTGGATAAATGTCAAAATAATTGTGCTGAGTAAAAGAAGCCAGACTGTCCCCCCGACCCCCACCAAATAGTGCAGTACTCTGTGATTTTATTTATATAGAACTCTAGAAAATGCAAGTTAATCTATAGTGACAGCAAATCAGCAGTAACCTAGGGAGGGGGCAAAAAGGAGTGAGAGGAAGGATTACAAAGGTGCATGAGATTTTGAGAGGCGATGAATATATCCACCGTCTTGATTGTTGTGATAGTTCACAGGTGTATACTTAGGCTGAAATTTATCAAATTTTACACTTTAAATATACGTAGTTTACTGTATGTTAATTATACCTCCGGGCAGCTGCACAGAACTTTGTAACCCATAGAGCATTGCTGTGGGGTTGGGTTAGGGGGCTTAAAAAATGTGCACATGTTCCATTGCCAGCTATTCTTGTGATTTGTGGCAGTGATGAGTAGCTGCACCCCAGGAGTTTAGGTTTTAGAGCATGAAAAAGTATGCTAAAGTGAAATACTGTTTTAAGGTTTGAAAAATGCCCTCTATTTTTATAGAGTAGTGTATGATAATACATCTGAAATGTTATGTTCTTTTATATAAATAATACTTTAAAAAGCAGGGCTTCCTGTGATGTGTCATATTCTCAGAAAGGCTGGGCCTCAGTGTTGAGGCTTTGACATTGGTACAGTGGTTCCTGGCTAACTGTGTTCACCGTACGAATACGCTCAGGTGAAGGTGATGGTTGACTCAGGTGACCGGAAGCGCGCCATCAGTTCCGTGTGCAGCTACATTGTGTACCAGTGTAGTCGGCCAGCTCCTCTTCACTCCCGGGATCTTCACTCCATGATAGTGGCAGCTTTTCAGTGTCTCTGTGTCTGGCTGACAGAGCACCCTGATATGCTTGATGAAAAGGTTAGTCTACTAGATCTTAAACAGTAAACAGAAACACCAATGTATGTTGGAAAATATCTTTTGAAAGAGAACATCTAAATGTAAATACAACGTTGCATACTTTGAACTGAATATACTTGTTATATTTCAGGAGAACACTTGTCCTAGTGAGCATAATTCAAAAACTGTCATCGTACTTATACAGTTGACCCTTGAACAATATGGAGTTGAACTGTGTGAGTCCACGTATATGCACATTTTTAAAAATAGTAAATACTACACTATTACATGATTCCTGATGGGTTGAACCCATGAGTGTGGAACTGTGGATAAGGAGGAACCGCATATATGGATGGCTGATATACATGTGGATTTTTGACTGAACTGAGGGTCAACGCCTCTAACCCCCATGTTGTTCAGGGGTCAACTTTATTTGGTTGCAAATTAACCCATAGAGAAGTTCTTTTCAAAGATGGGGCTTTGAATAATTTATCTGTGAACTGTCAAAAGAGATGGCCAATAGGTACTTTGGTCACCTGTCATCAAACCAAGAAGGGCAGTTGATAGCCAGGCTGCAAACCTAGAGCACTGCTTGTTCATAAAGGTTGCTTGTATCTAAAAATTTCATTTCACACACGTTTCTTTCTTTTCAAGTAGACACAGATATCTAGACTGCTTTCTCTACCATTGTTCCATGTAATACTTTTCTTATGGGAAGGCAGACAGTTACAAAGAATTCACAGTGTAAATAAAAGAAGAGATACCAGGTTTATTGGAAAATTATAGAGAGTTTTATATAGTTTTTTAAAAATAATACTGTTGATTAACTCTTAGTCATTTTCATGATGACTTGTAAAGTTATCATACCAGAAATTGCTTTAAAATGTCAATAACCTATGAGCCTCCCTTTGGATAATGTAACATATTTTACACCATGTAGGTTTAACTGAATTGCTGTTACATCTCTTTCACTGGGCCTTTCACGATTTACAGTCCATGGTAATTTTACAAGAATTGTGACTGATAAAATTGAAATGAATTTATCATTACTTATTATCTGAATCTCAACACTCAAATTTAGTTCTTTAAAGAACAGTGGGGGGGAACAAGTTTATTTTATTAAATTATTATGAAGTTAATATATACCTATTCAAGAAAATGAGAAATTAGAGTCCCACCACCAAAACACACCCATATCGACACTTTCATGTATTGTCGTCTCATAAAATAGGTGTCTTACAAAAGCTAATCTGCTTTTCCTTTTTCTAGGACTGTCTTAAGGAAGTGCTGGAGATTGTGGAACTGGGTATTTCAGGAAGCAAGTCCAAGAACAGTGAGCAAGAGGTCAAGTACAAAGGAGATAAGGAGCCAAACCCTGCATCTATGAGGGTAAAGGATGCTGCTGAAGCCACCCTAACATGGTATGAAAGTGACTGCACAGGGATTGTGCCTAAGAGTTAGATGGGATTAGATGTGATCCTGTGTTGTTTCATCTCCTCCCCAGTTGTTCAGCATTAAGTGACACAACCCCATTTAGGATACTGTTTCTCCAGAAATAAAATGGAAAAGAAAATCTCTTGTTTTTTGGACCAAAGGAAACCAGGAACTTGGGGCTGAGAGTTTGGGTCCTTGTTTTTCTATGCTGGTTGTTAGTTAATTAAAGTCATATCATTTTAGAGCTGGAAAGGATCTTGGAGAGCCTTACCCACCCCCTCACTTTGATGGCTGAGTCCAGAGACAGGGTATGTCCGTGGTCACACCATTAGGTCTCCTACTTGCCAGCTCAGTGGTTTGTATTCTCTGCTATACCATTTATATTACATGTTACAGGTTCATTCAGCAAGATTTATAAACTTTCTCTTATGAACTGGTAATAGGATTGTAAAGATAAATCAGATTCAGTTATCACCATCAAAGAGCTTCTTGTCTAGTAAGGAAGATAAGATGTGAACACAAATGTCTATAATGCTAGTTAGATTAAATGCTCTAAGAGAAGAGGTACAAATGAAATGCTGGGGTGTTGGAAGGAGGAAATGAATACTTCCAGATTTGGGGAAATCAAAATAAGATTCCTAAGGAAAATGACATTGACCTGACTCGTAGAGAATGGATAAAGTTTGAGCCATAAGTCAGATTGCAGGGTGGTTAGGCAGCAAGAGAAGACTCCTACGTCAAGCAATTTGGTAGTGAAGGGACAGAGACAGGTTGGTATCTTGAAAAAGTATTAGAGAGAATTGAAAGAGTGTGTTTGGCCAGTTAGTGAGCAGAGTAGAAAGAGGGAAGAAAGGCAGTTTATCAACTGAAAGGAAGAGGTAGGTGGAGAGGATTAGGTGGAATTCGTACAGATGGAAAGATCAGGCTTATGAAAGGGTAAATGTGGATGAGACCCCAGAACAACATAAAAACGGGAAGGAGGAATGTCAAGTCAGTCTGGGTTGGCTCATCTTGGTCTTCTTAGTAAAGTGGTAGGTAAGACAGCTTGTAGATTTGTATGTAAATCAGCCCTTACCAAGATCCCAGAATCTTTTATGAGTTTTGTGACCTGTTGAAAGCTTCACACTAACGTGTGCACAATAAAATTGGGTTTATTTCAGTTCCTCATGGGCTTAGGTCATTCAGTAAAGTTTCAGAAGCACACTTGCTTTAGTTCAGTCCTGCTCACTATGCTAATGATGGGCTTTCATTGACTTTGTGGAGGTTTGGCTAATAGCTAGAAAATTAGAAAAATGCGATTGAGTACTAGAAATAATAGAAGTCCAGAGAGAAGACCTGTGTGGGCTGGGGTGGACTTAAAAGCATTATTAAAAAACTAAGACTTGATGTGTGTACATTGAAGAGTAAGGGATATGGAGAAAGGGGGAAGGACATTTCTCACTGGGACTCTGCATTATATAAAAATAAGTTTGCTCCATCCTAGGCTGGATGGGACATTCCATTGAGAATATGATTGGCAGTGAGGATCGGATATGAGCTCGGAATAAGTAGAGAGTCCTGGGATGCTTCCAGGGCTAGCCAGTAGTTATCCAGGTGGCTCATCTGTCTTATCTCTGCTGGCAACTCTACAAAAGGCATCTTCAGTTTTAAGTCTTGAAGAGGGCCCTGAAGAGTCATCATGAAACATATCCAAATCACATTTTCTCTGTTCCCTCACAATTACAGCTTTATGTCAGTATCATTGCTGTTTTCCAGTTATGCAAACACAGAACTTTGACTCATTTTCTGATTTATCTCTGCTTTATCTGTTATTCCCCATATGAAGCCAGTTACTGAGTCCAATAGACTTTACTTTTGAAAGTATTTCCTCCATTTGTTCTGACCTCAGATAGCATTCCCAGTCCAGGCCCTTATCACTTCTTGCCTGATTTCCCTGTTTTCAGTCTCTCACACTTTTCATTTTGCATTCTGTTGCTGAACTCATCATCTTAGGTACTGTGCTTATTCTGCTGCTTGAGTGATTGAAAACTGAATAGATTGCTGTTTACTGCGATGTGGTGTGAAATTTTTGGTCTCGTTTTCAAAGCCCTCCTTGAGTCCCCACTCAAACTGTCTGATCTTTCCCAGCACATCCCTTCTGCCACAGCTGGCAGGCCACTTGTGGCCGTGAAGTGCACATGTTCATACCTGTCTGTATACTTGCCCTGGGTTTCAGGACTTCCCTCTTCTCTTGGCCACATCCTCCATTGTTCGGTGCTCACATCATATCCACTACTTCTATGGACCTTCTTTGGTCATTCTGCTTCTTTTCCACACCTCTGTGCTCAATTAGTCTGACCTTACCACACTGCATGAATTCTACAGTGTCATGATCACACCTGGTTATATTTGATAACATGCTAGTGTTACCTCCCCAACCTGGGTAAAGACCACATTTCCCTCTTCACACCCCTCACAGTGCTGAGCACACAGGAGATAGTTACGGAATGCAGATCAGCTGGTTGGTGTTTTTTCCCTTGTTGTATAATATACATTAGGACTCTGGAAGACATTTTAGTGGCCCCTCTGCTTAGTCACCTTTAAGACTTATTTACCAAGTTATTCAGCCTCTAATTTTGGGATACTTTAACCCCCAAGTTTGCCCATTTCATTTTAATTGTTAAAAACTTGATGTTTACACTGAGCTAAAATCACTCCCACTTTAACTTCTACCCATTGGTTCTGATTCAGACTTTTAATAATGAAACCCTTTTTTCTGAGGAGTGGTGATATTCGAAGACAATGCTCATGTTCTTTCTGATTCATTTCTGCCAGTACCTTCAACTGTTTTTCATATGACAGGGATTTAGAGTACCTTTATCATCCTCGTCTTTTTCCTTTCAATGGCGCAGGTTTGGCTGTGTACCTCTTTAAAGGTCAATGACCTTTAAATTGTAGAATATTATATTTTCATTAAAGTGTACTTAGAGACTGCATTGGGTTTTTGAGAACCTGGTGATTTGTACTAAGTCAACTAAAATCTTAGAGGCTTTTTTTAACGCATTTACTTTTTGTCTTTCTCATCCTGTACTTATTTTTGGGGGGGTATTTGGATGTAATATACAGAATTTTGCATTTAAACTTGAAATTTCTTAATGTAAGATTTACCTCATTATTGTTAATCTTTTAAGATTCTTTTGGATCCCAACTCTTACTCTGACATATTAACTCTGCAGCTCAACTTTTGGTCAACTGCAGATTTATTTTATTTATTTATTATTTTTAAATTTATTTATTTATTTATTTATTATTTTTGGCTGTGTTCGGTCTTTGTTGCTGTGTGCGGACTTTCTTTTAGTTGCGAGTGGGGGCTACTCTTCACTGTGGTGCGCAGGCTTCTCATTGCGGTGGCTTCTCTTGTTGCAGAGCACGGGCTCTAGGTGAGCGGGCTCAGTAGTTGTGGCTCGTGGGCTCTAGAGCACAGGCTCAGTAGTTGTGGCGCACGGGCTTAGTTGCTCCGCGGCATGTGGAATCTTCCTGGACCAGGGCTCGAACCCATGTCCCCTGCATTGGCAGGCGGATTCTTAGCCACTGTGTCACCAGGGAAGTCCCCAGCTGCAGATTTAATGAGCCTGCCCTGTGTGTCGTAATCAAAGATACTGATAAAAATATTGAACAGGGACTTCCCTGGTGGTCCAGTGGTTAAGACTCCGCTTCCACTGCAGGGGGCACAGGTTCTATCCCTGGTCTGTTGGGGAAGATTCCACGTGCCGCACGGCGTAGCCAAAAAAGTAAATTAATTAAATGGTTAGTTCTTGAAAAAATATATATATATATTGAACAGAGAAAGACTCACAAAGCACATGATAAGAGGTTTCCCTTCAGGTTCACAGAGGTTTTTAAATCTTGTCTGTAAGTTTATAATGATACACTGCCAAATACTTGCATGTCTTGATTTCAGAGATATTTCTCTGCCTTTACAGTCTAGTAATCATCAAGAGGAGAAAATGAGGTTAGGCTGGTGTGACCTATACCCTTGCCAGCAACCTATTTGATAATGTCTTAGGATCTTGCATGGAACATAAGCTCACATGGTCCATATGCTTTGTGACAACCATCTCTGTCCCATATTAGAAAACCCACATTTTCCCATTACTCGTCTCTTGGTTTTTCATAAATCCTTAGGCCTGAACTCATCATGAAATTCTCCTGGTCCTTGAAATTCTTAGATAGTCCTCCTCCTAGGAGGAGAGAAAATGGAAGGAAAGTATCTGTTAAGCAGTGTTGCCTTCTATTAGAGAGATTTGGGTTCAAGCATTAGAATGAAAGAGAAAGGGAGAGGATTGCAATGATGTTGGGGAATACTAATTTTCAAATGAGTTACGTATGAAGGATCAGGTGATATTAGGACCACAAGATAAAATCTTTTAAGTTTTCTTAAGAAGATTCTGTCTGTGTTTCAGTTTCTTAATTATAAAATGGGAATAATAATGGTACCTATCTCATAGGGTTGTTATGATAACTAAATAAAATGTGTGAAGTGCTTAGACCCAGTGCCTGGCACATGGTAAGTGGTATATGTAAGTTATTACTATTATGCATTGAAGGTATGCAGAAATCTCTGTGGATATAAACATTTCAGAATGGTAAGACTTGATCAGTTGAATTCCAGTTTATAAAGCATTTTTTCTTATATATTCTCATTTAATAATTACAGTGGTTCTGTGAGATGTAACTACTAGTGCATCAAGTTCCTTATCTGTAAAATGAAGATATCTATTCATGGCCACACAGTGAGAAGGCAGTAGGCCCTGGTTTCTGGTCTCTTGATGATCACTTATCTCTTCTGAGCCTGAGTTTCCCCGTCTGAAAAATTGAGGGGGCTTGGCTGATCTTTGGATCCTTTTCTAGGTCTAGAATGCTTTAGCATTATCCTGAAACCTGGAGCACACACATTTTTAAAAATATATCTTTAGGAGCTTCATGATTTGGAAGTATGATTAGTCACGTTCCCTGGGTGGCAAACTTCGAGAGAGAGAAATTTGCTTGCAGGAAGTTTATTGGAAAGTGCTCTCAGGATCAACCCTTATGAGGGAATGAAGGAAGTAGGATTGAGCAGAGGGAAGACATAAACTGTGATGCATTTGCAACAAAGAGCTCTGGAGCTGGGCCGGCCCTTCAGGATTCTCTCATGTTGGGGCCAGAGGGCTGGGACTTAATACCCCTGTATTAACAGTTCATTGGACGAGAACTGTCCCAGGAGGAAGCTGTGATCTTGAGTAAAGTGGTTCTCATTGGCCTCTCCAGGACTCAGCTGAAAGCTATGGCCACCATCTCCCTGCATCTGAGGGACTGGGTCTTTCAATCTTGGAGAGGGAAATCTGGACAGCACACCACAGCATCCGCCACAGGGAGTAAATCTGACTCTCAAAGAGGAAGCGTGGCTGTGGTCAAATAAATCCAAAAGAACAGAAGGACAGATTGATGCATGAGGTGAACTTAAGATTTCCCTTTGGGGATTAACTGTTATCTTTTGCATTCTCCGTAGTATTATGCAGTTGCTTGGCGCATTTCCTTCACCCAGTGGTCCTGCCTCTCCTTGTAGTCTGGTGAATGAGACCACTTTGATTAAATACTCCAGACTGCCAACCATAAACAAGCATAGTTTCCGGTACTTTGTCTTGGATAACAGTGTCATCCTGGCAATGCTGGAGCAACCTCTTGGAAATGAACAGAGTAAGTTTCAGCACTTTGGGCTTTTTCCACTGCTAAATCAACATGTTCATCAGTATTAGCAAGCTGTTTCCAGGATCGGGGAAGGAAAGACTGCAAATTCTAAGTAATTTTGCATTTGTCAGAAAGCCTTCTAGCTGATGAGATAATAGCAACTAAAAAATAGAGGGTCAGAAAATGCAATATACATATTAAATAGAATCTTTTAGAGGCTCTTTATTAGAAAAGAGCTCCATAATTTTATAAAAAGTTTACTTTAGTGGGATATTTCTGTTGTTTACTGTGTATAAAAATCAGTATTACTCTTCCGTCCTTCTTGAACTTTGGATCCTGCCCCTCTCCTTTCCCACCCTTCACTCCACATTGTTCTTTTTCAGTTATTGGTGCCACCCAAACAGGCTGGGAATTGGAGGAGTCATCTTTGCCTTCTCCTTCCTGTTACTCCCTTATGTAGTTGGTTTCCAAGTTTCTACCCAGCTAGTGACTTTGGAATCTTCTTTTCTCTGCATTCCTCCCAGTACAGCCAAATGCAGGACTTTATTATTTCTTACCTGGATTATTGCTTCCTACCTGATCTGATTCTTCCTCCTTCCAGTTCCAAAATTTGTTACCGTTACCTCCATCCTACTTGCTGCCACCATTGCATTCATCCTCAAATGCAGATCTGACCATGCCAGTGCCCTCCTGAAAATTATTCAGTGATTTTCCATTGACATAACATGCACTGTTTTCTTCCCCTCTTTCCCCCAATTATAAACCATCTCAAGGTGTGTGATTACCACTGCAACGCAGACTACTCAAAGTACATTTTTTTCTGATGGTAATTGGAATCAGCCAGTATGTAAAGGAAGCATGTTCTTAGAGAGACCCTTATTGCTGGGAAGGTAAAGGAAAGTGAAGGTTACAGAATCGTTGGGCATACAGGGAATCACCTGGCGTTCAGTTCCCGCATTTACAGGTTAAGAAACTGGGGCTCAGAGAGGGTATGTGACTTATCCAGGGTTACTTGAGAAGTGTATGGTATGACCAGGACTAGAGTCCAAAATTTTCTGAACCTCATACTGTCTCTTTGTTATTGTTGCCCCACAGTGATAGGATTTCCTCAGTGATTAAAGACTTAATCTTCTTACTTTTGCAAACGTGAAAAGGATCTTAGAGTCCCATGCAAATTCTGTTGAGTATATATAGGTAGGATCTCATAAATCCATAAAATGAAATGAGACGTTTCCCAGTAGTTCAGGGACGAGTGAATACCATCACAGGTTTCCTTCCTCTTGTGGTAAGATACAGTGACTTTAATATGAAGTGGATGGGGCCTTTAATCGTTGCCCAACTCCAGAAGCACTGGTCCCAAGTCTTTCCTTCTTAAGGCACCTCATCCTTCTCTACCTTAGACCTGGGTGTTGCTTGACTTTCTTCCCTGGTTTGTGCCAGTTATTCATGATTCCTCCAGTTTCCCACTCCCAAGCCACCTGCTAAAGAGTCTATAAAATCCCAGTATCCTCTCCAGGTTTCCTGGCCTGAGGGGTAAATGTCAACCCTTTCAGATTTTTTAGGACTCCATTACTCTCATTCTAAGCAATTTCATTGCATTGGAATTCTACCAAAAATATAAACAATTGAGATTTTATAGAACTACAAGGATATTTTAATGGTTCATTGTAATAGTTAATAACAGAAGCAAGAGAGAGAAGTTTGAACAAGTTTGACTCCTACACCAGAGACAAAAGAAGGGAATAGGAAGAAGGATCTGGGTACTCAGGAAGTCCATCCTGAGTTCTTTACCTCCCTTCTTCCTGCCCCTGAACTTCTGTTGGGATGAAACAGTGCCTGCCTGTGGTGGGCCGTGGTTCACAAAGGCATGGGTGAATGTAACATCAGCACCGCAAGCACCCAGCCTGTCTTCTGCATTTAGGTCATTCCCAACACTGAAAATTAAGAGTATTTGCTGGGATAGTGTTACCCAAAAATGTGTATGTGTATTGCTGGAGGTATGTGAGATGATGTTGGTTGATACATCGGTGAACATTATTTTATGTATTTTTAAACATGTGTTTTTAAAATATATAATTAGCACACCAAAATTCATGGTTTTCCTTTTAAGGTAGAAATATATCATTTCCTTCAAAAATTTTAAGTTTAAATTTAAATAGTAATAGCGGTACTTGAATATGGCAGAATCCACAGAGATGGTTCACAAAGGATAAAAGTTAGGGAAGCACTGTGCTAGGGCTTTGATTATTAGAGGCTCTAAAATTGACAGTAGGTATATTTTATATGCTGTGTCAGAAATAAAAACTTTTCCACCAACATTTTATTCTAGATGATTTTTTCCCCTCTGTCACTGTGCTGGTCCGGGGAATGTCTGGAAGACTTGCTTGGGCACAACAACTTTGCCTTTTACCCAGAGGAGCAAAAGCAAATCAGAAGGTATCCATCAGAAGTTACAGGGAAGTGACTAGGAGTGAGTGTGTGTGTGCACGTGTTTGTGTGCGTTGTGATTTAAAGGTTAAATAATACTACAACAAAAATCACTGATAAATATTTTTGATCCTAGCCAGATTGTCAGTGAATTCACATCAGAATCATCTTAGGAGCCTAGAATTCCAGGTCCACTGAAATACTCTTTAAAGACGTCTTCAAGGCAGATGTATTTTCAGAAAGCTTTCCGGGTGACTTTGACATCCACTTATGATTAAGAACTACTGTTCTGAACATTGTCCCAATTTTTTTCATGCAGTGTTTAATATAGTAAAATTTAGGTACATGCCATTATGAAAAAAATTTTGCCAGAGCCTTGATGTCTCTGGCAACAGTACTTAGTTTCAAATTGTTTCATATAACTGTATAATTGGTAATATGCTCTATAATTTTTTAATGTGCTGTATAATTTAATGAAATCTTTCTTTGGGGTGGCACAGTTTATTTTCTTTATAAC
Source organism: Mesoplodon bidens (assembly GCF_964165515.1). NCBI lineage: Eukaryota > Metazoa > Chordata > Mammalia > Artiodactyla > Ziphiidae > Mesoplodon > Mesoplodon bidens. The sequence continues at coordinate 21,381,523 of NC_138171.1, read as the reverse complement.
AGTTGTAATTATGTGAATAAAATTTGCTTACGGGAGAAAGTTGGAAAATTCAGATAATGAAGAAATTTTAAATCACCTGTACTCTTACTCTCCAGAAGTAGATAGCCACTGTTAATATTTTAGTGGATTTCCTTCCAATCTTTTTGTTCCTTTCTGTACATAACACTTAAATAGAATTTTAGTCATTTTTGTATACTGCTCTTTTCACTTATCACACTGTAAGCTTTTACTTATGTTACTAAAAATTCTTTAAAACATAACTTAATAAAATTTTACCCGCATTTAAGAGAGACACTCACAAAATTGGAGCAAATGCCTAAAACAATTGAACATTCCATATGTCTCTGTTAGATGAGATGTGTTTGCTGTGAGGAGCACACCCCTATTTGCTCCTGGTGGCGTCACGCCAATCACATTCTGTCAGCAGCACTGTATAAGCCACTGAATGCCATTAAAGACTGAGGAAGAAGGAGATGAGGAAAGGCACTAAAACTGTTTGATAGTTTAATATGTGCCATATATTTTTTTGTTTAATCCTTATAACAGTCTTGTGGTGGATTATTTCCATTTTTCAGGTGTGAAAACGGAAGTCACACAGCTAATATATATTAAAGCAGGGATTTGGCACCTTGAAGACCTAGATTCGGTGCCATATCTTTTCAATTAAGCCGTGCTAAGGTTCTAATTATTGAACTCACTGTCTAGAGATGCCCAGTGGATGTAAACTTGTACCTTATTATATGGAATGATTTGAGAGCCCTTAGGGAAGAAGGAAGTTTGAGTCTTAAGCTCTGAAATGCCTTACCTATTGGCTTACCACTGAATATGGAAGATTCAGGCCTGGTGCAGTGGAGGTCCGTAACCCATTTATCAGTCACAAAAATCTGTCATAAGTTGATGAACATTTTTATAAAAATAAAAGAGTACATTGGTACCTTTACCATTAGCAGTAGTATTGGCAGATTCTTACTGAATTTCTGTGTTATGCAGTCCTAGGGAAACACAGGCATCTAAGAGACCAGGGAAATACGTGTCATTTCAGATGGCACCCAAATGTAATAAACATAATGTTATTTGTTTTATTTTAACAGCTTTTTGTGCCTGAACCTCGTCCAGTTCCTAAAAATGATGTTGGATTTAGATATACTGTGAAACATCGACCATTTCCTGAAGAGGTGGACAAGATTCCTTTTGTGAAAGCAGATCTGAGCATTCCAGATTTGCATGAAATCGTTACTGAAGAAGTAAGATAAATTATTATGAGCTGTTGTTAAGAGAATGACTGTTAACATTCTTCAACAACTTCTGTGGTCAAGACACTGCCTTTCTTTGGTATTCCTGGAGGTGATTCATAAGATGACCTGGGTATTTGTCATCCAGGAGGTTACCATGTAGTAAGACAAATATAGATTGTGGCTGATTGAAAGGAACTGGACATATCTTATAGAGAGGTGGTACTGGGCTGCCTGGTCTGTGGTTTCAATAGTGTTCTGATATGATCAGACCCTAGTGGAGGATATTTGGAGAAGGGAGCCCAATTCAGAGACAGTTATGACAATCTAGACAGGGGATGGGAAGGACTACCTCATTGATAGTGGAAGTTTAAATATATGGCATGTCTTGTAGAGGTAGATCCAGACAGTCTTGGATTGACGAGGGAAGGAAAAGAGCCAAAGAACTTTAGATTTCAGGCTTGAGTGACAAAGATAACAGTGCCATTTATAGAAATACAGACATAGGAAGAGGACAGGTTTGGGAAAATGGGAAAAAGTTATTTCGTTTTAGATTAGATACTTAACTAGATTAAGTAATTGGTCGCCTAGGTCAAGAGAGAAGAATTTTAAGAAATGGAAGGCGGGTATGTCAGGGCATGAGAGAATATAAGGTTAGGAATGGAGGCTGCCTGCAGTTTCCAATGCTAGAGAGATCAAGGAGAAGGAGCACTAAGAAGAGGCCCCTGGATTTTGTCATGAAATGTTGGTGACCTTTGAGAGCAAGTTCAAAGGAGTATTAAAGTGTAAGGGTCTGGGGAATGAATGGTTAAAGAGGAAAAGGCAGTGAATGTAAACTACACTGTTGCTGTTAGCAGTAAAGGGAAGGGTACAGAGTGAAAAATAGTGTGAGGAAATAGCCTTAGCTAAGGAAAGGCAAGGCTGGTTTTTCTTTTTCTTTCTTTGTTTTTAATTCAAGAAGAATTAGAGGTGGAAAGGAACCAGTGGAAAAGGTTCTGCACCTGCCAACACTGTAAGGTGGGCTGGGAAAATGATAAGTAACAGAGCAAAGCCCTGGAGGCAGTAGGGTCAAGAACCTGTGATTGAGTCTAGAAAAAGGACACTTCTGGTAAGACAGGAGAGGAGAGGGTCAGCGAAGGTTCAGAGACATTTAGAGGTGGAAAGGAGGAAAAGTGAAGCAGCTTATATAAGTTTTAATCTTAGTTCTTAGCAATGAAATAGGGAAGCAAAGATGATTCTTAAAATTGCCAGGCAGCCCAGCTAGGTTTAAGTAGCATCATCTGTAGTGAAGTTACTTAATGCACTCTGCTGACTTTCTTCAAAAGTCCTTGGTATCCAGAGGCATAAGTAAAAATTTTGAATGGTGTGGAGATTGGCTGGGTGAATAAGGAAGAATAAGGAACAACACAGCTATGTTATATGCTTAGAAGAGGGTATTAAGATGTCAGATTTGGGGATTTAGTTTTGGTTGGGAGGTAGATGAAGCCAGAAGGATGCTAATGGCTTGGGGAAATACGGGGAGGGGTTGTTTGCCTTTCAGTGATAGTACGGGGGAGTAGGGGTACGGGTGAGCTGTAGGAAAGGAATTTCAGGATTGTAGCTCTTGAAAGTCCAGCACATCTGAGGTGCAAAGTGTGTCATGGATGGCCAGAGTTGTGAAGGTTGAGGAGGTTGTAGGAATATAAGCCAGACTGTTCACCAGAGAGGGTGGAATTTTAAATAGGATGGATCAGAAGGGAAGCAGAGGTAATTCCAAGAGTATAGCAACTAATGCATATGGTTGTGGACTTCAGAACATGAGGGGATCACTGCAGGATGAAGAGGGACAGGGATCTGGCAGAGAGCAGCAACTCTGCCCCCTTCCTTGCCAATGTGAAGGAAAGCAGAGACAGAGTGATTTCACTTACAGCGAGGAGATGAAGGAGCAATTTTTGAGGTTGTAGGGACATGTTTTGGGTATTTGTTTTAACCTTGTAACGTATTTGCTTGATTGTATGCTCTTGGTTGTACTGAATTGAAGCTCAGTGTTGATCACTGAAAATTATCTTCATTTATTTTGTTGCTTTATTTTCATTTAAAACTTGATTAATTCTATTACTTTTATGATAATTCCCAAAAAATGAAATGTTCGGTTTATTTCAGTTAGAAGAGAGACATGAAAAATTAAGGAATGGCATGGCCCAGCAGATTGCTTATGAAATACACCTTGAACAACAAAGTGAGGAGAAATTGCAGAAGAGAAGTTTTCCTGATCCAATTACAGATTGTAAGCCCCCACCTCCTGCCCAGGAATTCCAAACAGCACGCCTTTTCCTTTCACACTTTGGATTTTTGTCCTTAGAAGCATTGAAGGTAATTTCTGTAAACTTTTATGAGTAAATATATTCATAAATTAACATTCAGCTGCTGATAGCTAAAGCATTTTTATGAAAATAGAATTTAAAAAAAATAAAAACTGTTTAAAACCTTACCCTTCATACAAGGAAATGAAATTCCATGATGCTGTAGATTATAATATGAGCTCCAAGACAGTTTTCCCATGAATATATTTAGAGTTCTGTCTGAGGGGGCTGCTTATAATATAATAATATATGCGCCTCTGAATTTTCCTAGGTAATGTAGGACTCATATCACACATATTAATGAAATCTATAGATAATTAGAAAAAAGAATGTTAAAACTCTTCCCCAGTAAACTTTATTACTGAAAGTATGGGCTACAATTTACTCTGCTCTTTTATGCCACTTTTAAAAAGGAACAAGTATAAGTACTTCTTATGTTGTGCAGTTTCTGAGATCAGACTGTCTAGGTTTATGTTCTGGCATCACTACTTGCCAGCTATGTGATCTTGGGCAAGTTGCCCAACTTTTCTGAGTCTTAGTTCCTCATCTATAAAATAGGGGTGGGCTTCCCTGGTGGTGCAGTGGTTAAGAATCCTCCTGCCAATGCAGGGGACACGGGTTCGAGCCCTGGTCTGGGAGGATCCCACATGCCGCAGAGCAACTAAGCCCTTGCGCCACAACTACTGAGCCTGCGTTCTAGAGCTCGTGCACGGCAACTACTGAGCCTGCGAGCCACAGCTACTGAAGCCCGCACACCTAGAGCCGTGCTCCGCAACAAGAGAAGCCACTGCAGTGAGAAGCCCGCGCACCGCAACAAAGAGTAGCCCCCGCTCGCCTCAACTAGAGAAAGCCCACGCACAGCAACGAAGACCCAGTGCAGCCAAAAATAAATAAATAAATAGATAAATAAAATAGGGGTGATAAGGGTATCCATCTCATTATGATCGTGTCAGGTGCTTCATGTAGTAGGTAGTACAAAGTCAACCAGCCTGTAAGGTAAATAATGTCATTATTCTTAATTCCATTAAAACAATTTTACAAGGAAAGTAATGGTATCTCTATTTCACAGATGTGGAAACAGGGCCTCAAAAATGTGAAATGGCTTCCCTGAATGAGGATTTAGAGTTTGTACTAAGGCCTGTTTGTTTTGAAAAGCACAACTGAAGATTGCCAGGCAAGAAGTTGCTTATTGCACAAGTTGCCCCCTGCCCTTACACGCCAACAGCTACTTGGTTAAAGGCCATTTAACTTTTAAGGAAAACAGGGGAACATTGCTGACTGAGTTTGGATTTCAGCATGTAGATGAAAAATATTTTATGTTGTAGAAAATTGAGTTAGTGGTGGAGAGTAAAAAGTAAAAAACTCTTAAAATGCAGAAGAAAACAACAGAAAGAGGAAAATAATGAGAAATACAGTGGTAAATATGGAAGGCCAGGAACAAAGATACAACCTACAAATGATTAGTAGTATTCCTAGTGGAGAAAATTGAACAAAGTAGAAGCAGTAAATTAAAATATACTAGAAGAAAATATTACATTCTGTGGACTGACGGGAGACAAGAAGAGCCTTAACAGGCCTGTCTCTGAGATTGCAGTTTTCCTTTCATGTTATCTATTCTGCTTGAAATTTTTAAGCTTTCAAGGAAATAATTCTCATGCTTTCTCACCTGGTTCAGAACATAGGAAAAAGGGACTTCCTTGGTGGTCCAGTGGTTAAGACTCCACACTCCCAATGCAGGGGGCCCAGGTTCGATCCCGGGAATTAGATCCCGCATGCCACAACTAAGAGCCTGCATGCTGTGATAAAGATCCCGTGTGCTGCAACTAAGACCCAGCACGGCCAAATAAATATTTAAAAAAGAAAAAAAAAAAGAACATAGGAAAAAGTCAGAAAGTAAACTGGTTTATTTTGTGAATCTTAGCTTATCTCTAATAACTTAAACCGGACAGCACACACATACGAAAAAGCTATAAACCAATCTTTACTTATGAATATATGTGCAGAAGTGTTTAGGAGAATGTTAGTAAAACTGAATTCAGCAGGGTGTTAAACAAATTAACTTCTACAACCAAGCAAGGTTTATCCTAGGAACTCAAGGAGAGTCAGTTATTGGTAAATATTAGTAAAGTTATTAAGAAAATAATTTGATCCTATTTTAGCAGATCAGTCAATAAAACAGTCAGTATTCAATAGAATAATATTCAGTCTGATTTTTAAAACGTGAATAAACAAAAACCCAAAAACTTAGCCAGGGCCAGTAATGTAGATCTCAGTAAATGGCAGCCTGTTTAGGAAACAAGATGGAGAATGAGGAAACTAGAACCACCCTTTGTTAAAAATCAGAGGTAAAGGATATCTACCTTGGCCACTGTTTAACACTGAGAGTTTTTTAGTTAATGAAAAGTTATTTTAATCTTTATTTTATTTTTAATTTAAAAAAATTTTTTTTTGGCTGTGTTGGGTCTTCATTGCTGCACGTGGGCTTTCTCTAGTTGTGGCGAGCGGGGGCTACTCTTCATTGAGATGCGTGGGTTTCTCATTGTGGTGGTTTCTCTTGTTGCGGAGCACGGGCTCTAGGCGCGTGGGCTTCAGTTGTTGCAGCACGTGGGCTCAGTAGTTGTGGTATGCGGTCCCTAGAGCATGCAGGCTTTAGTAGTTGAGGCACGTGGGCTCAGTAGTTGCAGCGAGTGGGCTTAGTTGCTCTGTGGCATGTGGGGTCTTCCCGGACCAGGGATTGAACCCGTGTCCTCTGCATATGCAGGTGAATTCTTAATGACTGCACCACGAGGGAAGTCCCTATTTTAATTTTTAAATAACTATAGATTAACAAAGTTTTTTAAAAAATGTGAAGGGAGGTTCCCCCAATGGGTAACATCTTACATAACTACAGTATAGTATCAAAACCAGGAAAGTCAGTGAAATATTAAAAGAAACTAAAAGGAAAAAACCATTGGAAAGGAAAAGACAGTTCCCAGGTAATATGATTTCTAATTAGACAGCCATAAGAGAATCAATAGAATGTTTAAAGTAAATGAGAAGATCACTGCAAAGTACAGCTATTAATGACTGTGGCTCTAATATCCAGTTAGAAATATGATGCCAAAATACCTCAGTTACAACTGCGATATTGACAAAAGTTATTCTAAGAAAATGTATTAAAACACAGACCTAGGGCTTCCCTGGTGGCGCAGTGGTTGAGAGTCCGCCTGCTGATGCAGGGGACGTGGGTTCGTGCCCCAGTCCGGGAAGATCCCACATGCCACAGAGTGGCTAGGCCCATGAGCCATGGCCACTGAGCCTGCGCGTCCGGAGCCTGTGCTCCATGGCGGGAGAGGCCACAATGGTGAGAGGCCCGCGTACCGCAAAAAAAAAAAAAAAAAAACACAGACCTAGAGGGAAAAACTTTAAAGTTACTAAGAGTTGAGAGATATAAAATATATGCATGTTATGTTCCTGAATCAGAAGATCATCCAGAAGAACAAGCTGATGAGATAGCTTATTTAAAAAGCAAAGAATGAGGAGCCTTTGTCCTATAAGGTGTATCATAGCATGCTGCAGGTCTGCAGTTCCTTATCCATGATTTCAAAGTGAAAAATGAAAACTAGAAGATCTTTTGTATGTTTGTATAAAATTCACTTAGTGGAAAAATCTGACCTGAATTGATGTGAGCCTATTTGTAGTCTTACTTATTTCATAGTGTGAATACTCTTCTGTTTGACTGCAAAAATAGTAATGTTTTTGATGATAGGGTGTTGCCTCAACCCTTGTTAGGACTGTTACATAATGGACTGGAAGACCAGGCTCACGATCCTTGCTATTGTAGAAGAGAGTAATCCTTGCCATCTCTGGGGGATGCTTTCCTGAAAAATATGGATGGCCCAACCTGCTGGGCAAGATCAGGATCTCAAAGAAGATAAGGGATGGGGGGAAACAAAACAAAAAATGCCTCAAAAAATTAATAGACTATTTTTTAAAGCAGTTTTAGGTTTGCAGAACAATTGAGTAGAAAGTAGAGAGACTTCCCATATAACCTCTCTTCCTCCACACACATAGTTTCTCGTATTGTAACATCTTGCATTGTTATGACACATCTGTAACAAGTGATGAACCAGTATGGGATGGATTATTAACTGAAGTCAGTAGTTTACATTAGAGTTCACTCTGTGTTGTACAATTCTGTGGGTTTTGACAAATGCGTAATAACATGTGTCCATCATTATAGCATTATACAAAATAGTTTCACTGCCCTAAAAATCCAGTGTAGTCTTCTTACTCATACTTCCTCCTCCTTCCCCCACCCAACCCCTGATTTTTTACTGTCTCTACAGTTTTGCCTTTTCCAGAATGTCATATAGTTGGAATCATATAGTATGTAGCCTCTTCAGATTGGCTTCTTTCACTTAGCAATTTGCATTTAAGTTTCCTCCATGTCTTTTTGTGGCTTGATAGCACATTTCTTTTTATTATTGAATAATATTCCATTGTGTGGATGTATCACAGTCTACTTATCCATTCACCTACAGAAAGACACCTTGGTTGCTGCAAGTTTTGGCCATTATGAATAAAGCTGCTGTAAACATTTGTGTGCAGGTTTTTGTGTAGACATGTTTTTAATTCATATGGGAAAATACCAAGTTATGTAATTGCTTCACTGTGTGGAAAGACTATGTTTAGCTTTGCAAGAAACTGCCAAATTGCCTCCTGGCATGGCTGTACCATTTTGCATTAAGCCCAGCAATGAATAAGAATAAAATACATATAAAATTTTTTGCTAGAAAGCTTGATATTTTATAGAGAAAATAGGATTTTAAATTATATACATATTAAGATTTCAACTGTCTTTCAACAGAAAAAGGCAAATAAGAGAACTGACAGGAAGTACACAAGCATGTTAAATAGTTTCTATAGTTTGGGATTATGGTTGTGCTTATTGCTGCCACTTTATAATTTTTTTTTTTTACTTAATGTTCATTAAACCATGAGCAAGTGTTGCTTTTACAATTAGAATGATGAAGAGAGATGATAATTTCTCCTTTCTTCCTTTGGCGATAGGAACCTGCAAATAGTCGTCTACCTCCTCACCTTATTGCACTTGACTCCATGATACCTGGATTTTTTGATGACATTGGGTATCTGGATCTCTTGCCATGTCGTCCCTTCGACACAGTTTTTATTTTCTATATGAAGCCAGGTCAGAAAACAAACCAGGAGGTAAGATTTCTGGATTTTGGGGGTAAATTTTTATGCTGTAAATTTTATAAACCCTTGAGGTAATTCTTACACCGGTTGAGTTTCCTTAGCTTTCTAGGAACTGAGTGTGAATAGAAAACAATAAGATTCTCTGAGGCCTCCTTTAGAATGGCTGAGACCTGCCTTCCCTAGCCACAGGGAAGATTTAGATTAATTTCCAGCTGCCAGCCAGTGGCCTGCAAGTTGAATTTGACTTACTTATTGCATCTTGACTAAATTTTCAAGTTGTTTATTTAAAAGTTTCACTTCTGAAAAAAAATTTTAATTGGAAGAAAACGAGAACTGGCTGTCAAATCAGTTTCTTGGCACTTAGAAGAATATGAAGGGATATGGGTGAACTAAACAGGTACACTTCTAAGGAGATGATGTGTTTAAGAGATGATATGTTTAAGAGATAATGGCCTGGCAACGATGCCCAGTGGATTGAGAAGTATTCGACGTAACACACCACATATTTTGACTTTATTAGGCCTCCAGATGGTCTTGCCATTGATTAACATTGTATGAACTACATCAGTGATCTGTGGACTGGCTGCATCAAAAGTTACTTGGGAGAGCTTTTAAAAATAGTAATTCCAGGATCTTATCTCTGCTGATCTGATAGAGAAGTTCTAGAGTAGGCTAAGAGAATCTTATGTTTTAAGAGATTCCCCAGGTGATATTGATACACTACTCCTCTCATTTTTAATTTGTAGAAGATTTCTCCTTTTTCTTCCTCTAGCATTAGGTTTTCAACAGAAGCACTGTTGCTATTTTGGGCCGGATAATTCCTTGTTATGGGAGCTGTTCTATAGGACATATAGCAGCATCTTTGGCCTCTACTCACTAGGTCCCAGCAGTGCCCCACCAGTTGTGATATCAAAAATGTCTCCAGACATTTGTCCCCTGGAGAGCAAAATCACCCCCATGAGAACCACTGTTTTAGAACAAGGGACTTTTCTTTCTGAGGCCCAGGAATTAAGTTTGGTACTTGGTGAAGAGGAGAGACCCTTCTGGTCACTTCATTTTTTCTGGAATGGTTGCATTCTCTTCTTTGGACTAAGAGAAGGATGTTTTCCCACTCATTAATTATTGGATTTGTAATAGGTTTATACTTTTTATAGCATTTGTCAAGATTTGTAAGTAAATAATCACATACCTATGTAATGTTTTTCACTAATCAGACTCTGTGAAGGCGGGGACTTAGTGTTTTTTGTTTACTTTTAGTAAACATGTCTAGCTCAATAATTACTTTGCTAGGGAGGGAGCTAAAGGATTTTCTTGTATTATCTCACCTAATCTTCACAACCATCATTATTACTCACTTTATAGATAAAGAAACTGAAGCAGTGGGGTTAAGAAACTTGCCCGAGGCCCAGCCAGGATTTGAACCCAAATCTGTCTAACTTGGAAGCATGCATTTTTAACTACAGTGATATATATAGTCCCCAGTTTATTCTAAGCTTGGGCTTGATTTATCAGACACTTCAAAGTGAATCGATTTTTATGAAGCTTATTTTGATATGCTCTTTTGTTTCCTTCATTATATCTGATGATTGGTATGTATTTCAGATTTTAAAGAATGTGGAGTCTTCCAGAAATGTTCAGCCACATTTCCTAGAATTTTTGCTCTCCCTTGGCTGGGCGGTAGATGTGGGCAGACACCCTGGCTGGACTGGGCATGTTTCCACCAGTTGGTCTATTAACAGTTGCGATGATGGTGAAGGACCTGAACAAGGTAAAACTCGTATGTTCATTTGTTTTTTCTTGTTTTGTTACTCTTGGCTTTTCCCCCTTTACTATTAGTTTGTAGTCTTATTAAAAAAAACAAGCAGAGGTATAGAATGGAAAAGTCTCTTTCCTCTAATCCTCACAGGAGGTCACTTAATAATTGTATAGTCTTCCAGACATTTTCTGTTAATATGGGGAATACTTATGTACATGTATATATAAATGAATGTATATGTTATATACATATATAATGAGAGTTAATTAATATAAAATTAATGACCTAATTATCACAAGGTTAATAAGTTCCTTTTTTTGTAGTGTGAGTGAACAAATTCCATTTTCTATAACAATATTATAATAAATTTAGATTATAGCAAACAGTGCAGTTTCCTAACAAGTGTATTTTGTCTAATAAATATAGGTTTCTATTAACAGATGTGTTTTTTAGACTTTGTGGCTGTCATTTAAGTTACATTCTTGGGATATTATGTAAAAATCTTTGTAGTAAACAGCTGACTGTCTCTGAGAGATTCATGCCCATCTCTGCAAATCCTCCTGAGGAACTATAATCAGGATAACAAGTACCAGAGCAAGTATAAGTTTAAACTTAAGGCCTTTGCACCACCTGGCTAGTGCTTTTTGTTCTGGGGGCTCTTGAAATCACTGGAAAGTTAATAATACCTCTCTCAAGTGGGTAATGCCTGTGTCCAGTGCTTTGAATTAGCAGAGTTTTTCTGTCAACAAGATTATACTCTCTCAAGGTTTCCCATTGAATATCATTGTGACCTGTAACTTGTAATTTTTTCTACTTTCAACCAAGGTTGAATCAAAGTATTTGAGGATATGTTCTAATTTTATTGCCACATAACCTTTAATATGTGCTTGAGTGTATCTATAGACTAAGTTCTCATAAGTAGAATTGATAAAGGATTTGCACATATTTTAGTTTGATAAATGTATCAGTTGGATGCTTAAGGTTGCAGGTAACAGAAAACCCGACCCAAATTGGCTTAGATTTTGAAGGTCATTTATTGCCTCATATAACTGAAAATTCCAGAGATCAGTGTACATTTTTTGTTGCCATTTGATCAGCAGTCCTGTTCTATTTCTCTGCAGTTTTCCTTTAGCTCTCTTTTCCATGTGTTGGCTTTGTCCCAGCCTGGCTTTCCTCATAGTGCAAATAAGGCAGTTCTAGGCTTTACATTCACATACCACACTAGTCTGAAGAGGAGAGATTAGCTGAGTCTCAGAACCTCCCTTCTCCCCAAATCCTGAGATACGCAGTGATTGGACCACCCTGAGCCTGTCCCTGTGGCAAGAGAGATGGAATGATCCTGATAGAAACAAACAAGATAGAGGAGGGGAGGGTGGAGTGGATCTTGGGGCAGTAACCACAGTGTGTACTGCAGTCGACACAAGTGCCTGCCCAGCATCTAAACCGGGAGTCAGCAACTACAGCCCATGCCTGTTTTTGTAAATAAAGTTTTATTGGATCTCAGCCACGCTTCTTTATGTATTATCTGACTGCTTTCATGCTACAACGGCAGACTTAAGTAGTCGTGGCAGAGACCATATGGCATGCAAAGCCTTATTTACTGTCTGATCCTTTGCAGAAAAGGTTTGCTAACCTCTGGTCTAAACTTCCTGTTTTCCACATCCTCACCAATTTAGGTGTCTTCTGGTCTGTTAGGTGAGGAATTTTCTATTTTTAATTATGATTGAGTTTCAGCATCTTCTCATATTTTTATTTCTTACCCGAGAACTACTTGTTCATTTCCTCTTCCCAGTTTTTTGTCAGGTTGTTGATCTTTTATGTATTACTGGCAGGGCATTGTGTCCATTTTTTTTTTTTTACAACTTTATTGGAGTATAATTGCTTCACAATGGTGTGTTAGTTTCTGCTTTATAACAAAGTGAATCAGTTATACATATACATCTGTTCCCATATCCCTTCCCTCTTGCGTCTCCCTCCCTCCCACCCTCCCTATCCCACCCCTCCAGGCGGTCACAAAGCACCCATCTGATCTCCCTGTGCTATGAGGCTGCTTCCCACTAGCTATCTACCTTACGTTTGGTAGTCTATATATGTCCATGCCTCTCTCTTGCTTTGTCACAGCCTACCCTTCCCCCTCCCCATATCCTCAAGTCCGTTCTCAAGTAGGTCTGTGTCTTTATCCCTGTTTTACCCCTATGTTCTTCATGACATTTTTTTTCTTAAATTCCATATATACGTGTTAGCATACGGTATTTGTCTTTCTCTTTCTGACTTACTTCACTCTGTATGACAGACTCTAGGTCTATCCACCTCATTACAAATAGCTCAATTTTGTTTCTTTTTATGGCTGAGTAATATTCCATTGTATATATGTGCCACATCTTCATTGTGTCCATTTTAATTGAAAACTATACTAGCTCTCAGGAGTGTTACTTTTTTAATTCAATCTTGCTGGCTTAGAGCAGATATTATTACTAAACTGCCTGTACACTTTGATATTATATCACTGATCACTGGGGAAAGTGGAACAGAAGCAAAGCTGAGGAGCAGTAGAGAGAGACCAGGGACAGGAAATGCCTTGAAAGCAAGAGTACACACACAGGCAGACATCTGTCCCCCTTCCCTTCAGAGGGACTGTGGTAGTCTTCTCCCTTTTGATTACTGTTACCTCTTCCAAAAAGACTGTTCCCTAAATCCGCCTTATACAGATGAGCTAAAGGTCCTGCTAATCAGAAGTGGTCTGGGGCTTCCCTGGTGGCGCAGTGGTTGAGAGTCTGCCTGCTAATGCAGGGGACACGGGTTCGAGCCCTGGTCTGGGAGGATCCCGCATGCCGCAGGGCGACTAGGCCCGTGAGCCACAAGTACTGAGCCTGTGCGTCTGGAGCCTGTGCCCCTCAGCAAGAGAGACCGCGATGGTGAGAGGCCTGCGCACCATGATGAAGAGTGGCCCCCGCTTGCCGCAACTAGAGAAAGCCCTCGCGCAGAAACGAAGACCCAACACAGCAAAAATAAATTAATTAATTAATAAACTCCTACCCCCAACATCTTAAAAAAAAAAAAAAAGAAGTGGTCTGATTTAGAGTAGTTTCAGAAAGTATGAAATTAAGATTTTATGATTTAAAGTTAGTGTACGTGCACCACAACTACTGAGCCTGCACTCTAGAGCCTGCACGCCACTACTGAGCCCACGTGCCACAACTACTGAAGCCCGTATGCCTAGAGCCCGTGCTCCACAACAAAGGGAAGCCACCACAATGAGAAGCCCGTGCACTGCAACAAAGAGTAGCCCCTACTCGCTGCAACTAGAGGAAGCCCGCACACAGCAACGAAGACCCAATGCAGCCAAAAATGAATAAATAAAATAAGTTTTAAAAAAATACAACTTCTAATTTAAAAAATAAAGTTAGTGTAAAGACATTTAATGGACATTTATGGTTTATTCTTCTTACACATTAATTGGTTCATGTTGGAAATGTACCTTCTATTTATTATCACTTTATTAACCAGTTAAAATTTCAGGAAGCAGGATGATATTGGTTTTCCCCACTTTTTAGAGCAGTAATGTAGTGTTTCTCATTCCTAGATGAAGTGATTTCCTCTGAAGATGCTGGGGCTAGCATTTTCAACGGACAGAAGAAGGTGCTGTATTATGCTGATGCCCTTACAGAAATAGCTTTTGTGGTTCCTTCTTCTGTGGAGTCCTTAAGTAAGGGCATTTTTTGTATGGAACTATTTTTGTATTCACTGGTTTGTGCAGTAGTATTGCATTGGGGGAGATTCTGAAGTCATCTAAGACATTCTTCAGCTTCGAAGGCATGATAGCTTTTAGATTATGCAGAGGTACAGGATGTTATCCCCTCTTAACTAAAGGAAGGTGGTTAAAAACAAGAAGACTGGCTCTCTAATAATTTTTAAATAAAGGAGATCCACTTTGGCCCATTTTTTAACTTTTTAAAATCTGATTAATACATAGAAGCCCTATTTTCCAGTTTATTCATTTCTTTCTCTAATTATGAGTAAGCTCTCACCTGCTTCCCTGTTTCCATGTGAGAGCCTTTATATGGAACCCCAGAGAATCCTGCAATTGGAAGGCTCTCATGATGGCATCTGGCTGATCTTCTAACACTGAGGAGGAGAAACTTCAGCCTAGAAAAGGTGGTGATTAAGCCTGTTCTTCTCAAGGATCAGGAGTGATCATTACTTCTCAGTCTGAATTCTTAGTCTTATTTTGCCTAGAACCTTTGCTTCCTGCAAATTAAACTCATTTCTTTGTGCCTGACCAAGCAGTAGGTGGAAAACTTCAGCTTCTTCATTGAGACCATCCATAGGATAGGATGCTGCACATCACACTTTGATGATCTCATCTCTAGGCTAATGACTTTTTGTGTACTCTAGCCTACCTAGGCAGCCTCCTAACCTTTGTATTTGGACCCTTAATTTTGCACTCTAGGCCCCTCTCTGTCTCTTGCTCTGGGGCCAGTTGTGTCCCTGGCAGGAGGGGCCTTCCATGTTCTAGGTCAGTGTCTTAGCAGCTGTTTGCCTTCATGTCAAGGCTGTGATCTACCACCTGATTCCAGAAGCCAGGCCCCGTCTGTCCTCTATGAACTGAGTCCCTGCCTGGTGTCTCTGGCCCAGCCTGTTTGCACCAACTCAGTAGAGCCAGAGCCAGCAAATTATGGCACACAGGCAAAATTCAGAACACTAAGAATGGTATTTACATTTTTAAAGGGTTGTAAATAAAATACAAAAAAGAATATGCTGTAGAGACCTGTATAGCCAGCAAAGCCTGAAATATTTATTACCTGATCCTTTGCAGAAAAACTTTGCCAACCCTTGCTCTAGAAGCAGTGCTTTGCTTAAGTGACTTAGGTTGGACTGTTAGCATAACTAGTTTAATAAACATGTTTGCTCTAAGGAAGTAGTAGGTAGTATAATTATTTTTTTTCTTTATGCTATAGCTGATTCATTGGAAAGTAACATCTCAGACCAAGATAGTGATTCAAATATGGATCTTATGCCAGGAATTCTGAAACAGCCATCCCTGACACTTGAGCTTTTCCCTAATCACACAGACAATCTTAATTCCTCACAGAGGGTAAGTCACTTTGTTGATAAACCTCCAAAAATTTGTAGTGAAATGGGAGTCATTTTAGAATCATGCCTGAAAAGCTTTTAACTTTAACCCAGAGAGTAATTATAGCAGTACTGATTCATTAGTATCTTAATTTTTTTAATCAAATTCTTATGCTTTTCTTTTTTTCAGCTTGCAACAAATATTTAATTCTAATTCAGCCTTTGTTGTTTTCCTTGATTTAGCCATTTCAGTTCCGTGCTCGGTTCTTTCACCCATTCCGTCTCAAGCCTAGGTTTTTATTTGGTCCCTACAATATCCACTAAAGGTACAACAATTACTATACATTTCATAGCATTAATCATGCAAAATTCAACTTAAGTCTGACAACATACAGATGACAGCATTTTGAAGAATCGCCCAGTGTTTGAATAAATGCACTGAGTGAGGCAACACAGCAGCTACTACAAGAAGACAGCATTTTACTTTTATCCTTTTTTCTTACCTTATCAGATGTTATGTCTTATCTGTGTTCTCCCCTCATGTTATGTCATAATCCTTACTGGAAAGTGACTAAGTGATAACAAGAGTACAGGATCTGTTTACAGGTGTAAGAAAATTGATTTAGAACAAATGGTAAAAAAGACAAAAGAAGTGTAATGTAAACTTTCCTGAAGCCCTTCTTCCATTGTAAAGGGGTTTAATTTGGCTCTTTCTACACTTAAAATTATTTTTTACGTAAGTATTTGCTTAAAAGAATATGGGAGAGGTTCACCTTTAAAATTGATTTAGGAAAAAAGTTAACTTGTATAAAACTCTCTGAAGTAGACCGATTTTGAAAATCATGAGTTGCTACCTTTAAAAAGGTTTTACAGAATACAGTTTGGAGAAGAACAAGTCAGGTAATGCAGAATTTTAGTCAGATCTAATAGTCAAGGATTGCTACTCATTTTCTGAATGCCAACGTGGTTACGATTAGAAGGGAACTTCCTCAACCTGAAACAGAACTCTGCTAGAAACCTGCAGCTAACATTATACTTACACATTATTCTGAAAGCTTTCCCCCCAAATGGAGGCAAGGATGTTTGCTCTCACTACTTCTATTCACAAGGTAGTAGAGGTTTTATGCAGGGAAATAAGATAAAGAAATAAAACGCATAAAGCTTGGTTATTTCTTAAAATCCAAAGAATGACAACTCTTAAAGCACCATGTTTTCATTTGCCACATACTTTGCAGACTACTAACAAACTTAAGGAAAGAAAAATCATATCATTATATCAGTAGATACAGGAAAAGCTGTTGACAAGAGTTCAACACTGAAAGGATCCCCAGGCAAATCAGTGATGTTGCTATGATGGAAAAATTGTACTGCTTTCTGACCATAGAGATAGACTCAGATCCTTTTTAAGCACTCATTAAGGCATTGCATCAAATTTTATTTTTATAACTATAATTGTTTACTGTTCCTTATCTTTTTTTCATTTGAAGTTTCTAGACCTTCATTTCCTTGTTCTAGTTTGAGACTTGATAAACAGAGGAACCAAAGAAGGGCTTTTTTGCAAATGTATTTTATACTTTTTTCCAGAAGTGACTTCCCATGACGTGATCCTTATTTCACTGGGTAGCTTGATGAATATATGGTTGTAGTTTTATTAAGCCAGTGTTTTTTATTTGTTTGTTTGTTTTTCTTCCCCTCTTCTGCTCTTCTCTGCCTCATATAGCTCAGTCCCAGTTCCAGAATGAAGAAGCTGCCTCAGGGGCGCCCTGTGCCTCCCCTTGGACCTGAGACAAGAGTTTCTGTAGTCTGGGTGGAACGCTATGATGATATAGGTACTGTGTAAGGACTTTGTCCATTAATAAGATTATAATAGGATGACGATGACTTGTTAAATGTCTAAAGGGAGTGGCAGCATAGGCCCTATATGGTGGCCAAGAGCTGGGACTGGAGTTCAGCAAGCCTCGATTTCATTAAGCCTTAGGTCACTCATCTGTTAAATGAGTGATCCAGCACTTATTTCATAGTTGTGAAGATTTGATGAGACTCATGGTTACAAAAAGCCTTTAGCTCTTCTTCGTATGCCAGTTACTGGTTTGTGGCCACTTGGTCCCACTGCATGTAGCCCCCAGGTACCCCAGAACCTCTGGAAAGGAGAAGGGGGAACACCTCCCTCACCCTCTTTCCACAGACCCTACTGTCTTATTTTAGTGTAAAGATTAATTTGTCCTTAGGGATTCTGCTATGGATATGTTTTTCATGATTTTTATGTAAGCTGGATAAGAACATTAGAAATGTGTTTTTATCCTAGAATCTCATCCAGCTTAGAGTTTATAAGGAAGTGTGATAGTTGCTTTCCAGAACTTCTAAAGCTATTTCCAAGCCCTCCAAGACTATAGACTATGTTCTGTAAAAACTCTCTGCTTTAGATGAACTTATCTAAAATACGTCTTAAGGGAGAATTTTTTTTTTAATTTGTGAAGAATAGTTAGGATTATATATTTTAGGATAGCACAGTCCATATATTTGTTGCCCGCTACGTGAAGAGATTAGGAAAATAGGTTTCCTAGGAGGGAGATATTAATTGTAATGCTATGATTTTCTTCCAGAAAACTTTCCCCTCTCAGACCTGATGACAGAAATCAGTACTGGTGTGGAAACTACTGCAAATAGTAGCACTTCTCTGAGGTACGCTCTTTACTTGCTTGAAGTTTATCAGCATTGTGTTTAAGCATAGAGGAACCTATTTTTCACAATATGTTGATTGCAGTTTCATTAAGAGATAAGGACTTTAATGAAACAAAAGGGATGAGGGCAGTAAGAAGTAAACATAATTAGGGGAAAAGAATCAAAGAGAGAAGTTTGTAGATTAGTGCACGAGGTGATCAAATTAGCAAGGATTTTTAAATGGCATAATTAATTGCTGTTTAAATTTATCTGAGGCAAAAAAGAAAGACGGAGAAGTGGAGGCAATTAAGTATTAGTGCAGGCTGATAATAGAGTAGCAATATTAGATAGAAATAATGGAATTAAATTGGTCAAAACATTCTGGATAGATAGCAGTTAAAATATCCTCATCACATAGGAGCTATTTAATGGAAAAATATTTCTAAGTAAAACGTAATACTAACTTTATTATAATAAGATTTTTATTTTAACTTTTCATGCACAAAAAGGATGAAAACAGAATAATATGATTCTAAGAATAATAAGAATATATCTGTTCAGGCTTTATCGTTTCAAAGATTTTTGCTTGCTTGTCTTTGGTTTAAACAAATAATTTATATCAAGCTAAACTTGATATTTTAACTTTGAGTAAGTTCCTTCTGTTTACATGATCTGGTTTGTATTGCACGTAAGATGAATTTATATTACTGTTGTAGAAATGAAGTCAGTAAAGGTGGTTTATTTTAACATTATCATATTAAATTTCTAGAATAGGGCAAGTCATTCTTAAAACTTCCATGTTTGTTTTGGGGTTTTTTTGGCCACACCGCATGGCATGCGGGATCTTATTGACAGTTCCCCGACCAGGGATTGGAACCCATGTTCCCTGCAGTGGAAGCACGGAGTCTTAACCACTGGACTGCCAGGGAAGTCCCCATGTTTTTTATGCTAAAGTATTTTAAAGCAAATTACAGATTTTCTAACATTCTAAATATGCACCTCTGAAGATTAAGAACACTTTTCAAATAGATAAAGATAATATTATCACAGTAATAAAGTTAGTAGCAATTCCTTAATTTTATCTAGTAGCCAGCTCACATTCAAATTTCTCCATTTTCCCTAAAATAGTCTTTATAGCTGGTTTGTTTAAACCAGCATCCATTTCATCCATCTGGTGTTAATTCTTTCAGTCTCTCTTAATACAGAACAGTCCTGTTTTTCTTTTTTTCGTCCATGACACTGACACTTGCTGAAGAGACCAGGATAGATTTCATGAGGGGTACTTTTCTAGAACTAGTTTGGAAGAGAACTTTTAAGTCTCTTGTACTGTTTGTTGTTGTTTTAATCTTTTTAGGTCAAAAGTTCTAATATGATTGGACTGTAAAATTTGTGTTTTACTAGTAGTTTAGCAAAGTTTAGAATTTGTCTTGGGGACAGAATTAGTATAGGATTGATTTTTATTAAATGTCTTTAAAAATTGACTCACTGTCCCTTTGGCCAAAATCACTTTAGAAGGAAAGCTCATTGTGTTGCAAAACAAAAACAAACCACAACCCTGGCATATAGCATCGAAGAGTAACATGGGTACCTCTAGATGCATTGGCATAGCCCTGACACATGATGTGTAATTCAGTCTTCTAAAGGTACGGTTGCTGACCTTGGCAGCTGTGTTACCTGTTCAGAGGCTTTGAGGGCTTTGACTGTGCTAAGACTCAGCCATTTATCACCTCTGCTGAGGAGGACACTTGCAACTGACCCAGACTAAGGTCCTCCCGACCTCTTTCCCCAGCACCTAACAAAAATCATATCAGGGATTCCCATAGTGAGCCTAAACTGTATTTCCACTTCTGCTCTGAGGTGCCAGCATTGGCTGTGGTGGAATTCCCTGCCCTCTGGCCAGCCCCACTTTTGTTCCCTACAAGAAGGAGGAACTAAGTAAAAGTCCCATGGCTGGTTGCTATTGATGGTTCCCCACCATACATTTTTCTGGCCTTTCCTTCTACCCCGTGTCCCCAGTGTTTCTAAGTACAATTTTTAGCCCCTTTTTTGGCAGCTTCAAAAGGCCAACCCCAGTGATGGGTAATTAGGGTCAGGTGTTGGTGTGGGGAGCTTCACCATGGGCTCCCAGAAAGAAGATTCTGAGCAGACTGATCACCTGTCTCTTCTCAAATACTGCCTGGCAGTAAGTCCCCTTGGTATTCTTATATTATACATGGGGGACTTTAGCTCTTGAATATCTGGAGTAAGAAGAGTTTTTTCTTTTCTTAAGATCTACTGCTCTTGAAAAAGAAGTTCCTGTCATCTTCATCCACCCTTTAAACACTGGATTATTCCGGATTAAAATTCAAGGAGCCACTGGAAAATTTAACATGGTCATCCCTCTCGTGGATGGGATGATTGTCAGTAGGCGAGCACTCGGTAAGTCGTATGTGGCTGAAGGAGTGAGTTTTCTTTTCATTTCTTTTTTTTTTAATGAATTTATTTATTTGTTTATTTATTTTTGGCTGTGTTGGGTCTTCGTTGCTGTGTGTGGACTTTCTCTAGTTGCAGCAAGCAGGGGCCACTCTTTGTTGCGGTGAGTGTGGGCTTCTCACTGCGGTGGCTTCTCTTGTTGTGGAGCACAGGCTATAGGCTCGCGGGCTTCAATAGTTGTGGCACACGGGCTCGGTAGTTGTGGCTCATGGGCTCTAGAGCACAGGCTCAGTAGTTGTGGCGCACGGGCTTAGTTGCTCCACGGCATGTGGGATCTTCCCGGACCAGGGATCAAACTCGTGTCCCCTGCATTGGCAGGCGGATTTTAACCACTGTGCCACCAGGGAAGTCCCATTGAGTTTTCTTTTTTTTTTTTTTTTTTATTTAACATTTTCATGAACCAAAAAGAAGTATAAATAAGGAAATGGCCATATTACTTAGTAGGTCCCACATGTGGAAAATCCTCTGGCTCTTGTTAAAAGGAAGCATGTTTGGTTCTGTTTTGAAGTGTGCCTAATCTGCTAAGTAGGAGCACAACTATAATTCACAAACTTCCAGTACTGGAAAACAAGCATAGCTGTTTACAGTCCAGGGCAGGAAATGGGTTGTCAGGCTAGATTTTGATTTTGTTTTTCCATGTCATTGTGTGTTTCTTCTGACAGTTTTATCTTAGTAGAGCTCTGTCTCTCTGGGGACAAGGAGTTTTGCAAATGTAATGAAATAGTTTGAGTTTGCAGAGAATAGTTCACTTGAATACTGATAGTTCACCTAGCTGACTAAAACCCTCTGTTTTCAAGGTTTTCTGGTGAGGCAGACTGTAATTAACATTTGTAGAAGAAAGAGACTGGAAAGTGACTCGTACAGTCCACCACATGTCCGCCGGAAACAGAAGATCACCGACATTGTCAACAAGTACCGGAACAAGCAGTTGGAGCCAGAGTTTTATACTTCACTTTTTCAGGAGGTTGGACTCAAGAACTGTAGTTCTTAGACCACTGTCTGTCTAGGACTATTGAACTCTAGTTTGGAGCTATAATATCAAAGCAAAACAATTTGATAGGTGATCACTGTAACAAAACAAATCACTCCCCAAGAGCTTACTGTTTAATCACCAGAATAGAAGAGACACATTATAAACCCATCTGAGAGAAGACTTTTCGGCTTTTTAGTGAAATGGGCTCCCAGACACAATCATATTCCTGCTGGTAATGATGATATACGTTTTAGCCATAAACTTTCTTTTAAAAGTGACAATTTTAGTTAAATATAAGCCTTTTGAGGAGAAAGGCTTTTATGCATCTCAGTTAAACATGTGCATTGGTAGTTTCAAATTTGCAAATTAGAAGTTGAAGATAGTTTTATACCTCACTTTTTAGGAGGTTGTGTACAAAAGTAAAATCTGTCTCAGAATCTTCCAGGACATTTAAAGACTCGTGTTGATGGCATGGAGGAGAAGGAAGGAAACCTCAACTTTCTGCTCACTCGTAGATCCATTTGTCATCCAGCTGTCATCCAAATGTCAAACTGATGGAAAAGAACTTAAGTGTTTTTTGCTCAGATAAGAAGTCTGAGATTAAAATATTTCATAGTTTTTCTCCACATTTCAGAAAGTTACTCTCATCACTGCAAAGGTCTGTCTGAAGGCCTCAGTTTCTGGGCAGCCCAGGAACAGATCTAAAATGGAAGCGTGGCCCAGTCCTTTAATGAGGATACAAATGGAGTTTGTGGAGCTAAGTTAGAAGACAGCTGTGATGCCTCCACTCTCTCCGTTATTGTCTAGCTCCGTGACATTATGACAGGTTAACCATTTGTAATTCCTTGGTAATTTCTTGGTTAAATATTAAGAAATATAAATTCACAGCAAAGGTTAAACATTATTTGGTTTCATCCATTGTCTCATTTCAGGACCAAGCAGGAAACTGCAGTAGTTTATGAAGGATTCTAATTTGGGGTTCAGGAAGTAGCCTCTCAACGCTACTAATTCAGATCTCTCCCAGAGAGCTACTAGATTTCATCATAATTGACAAACATTAGTGACCACCTCCTTGGGTGGCTGCTTTTAGAAATGGCTGTTGTTATATTTTCTGGACTTTGCTGGCTGAAGGCACAACAAATCCCTGCCCGGGTTTTTGAAATACTTCTGTTACCTCGCTGCTACTTTTCTGCCAGGGATAAATGTTTTGAGGTGGCCAGACCCAGAACATCCTTACAAGGATTCCTGTTACAGTGCTAGAGTATACACTGCTCATTTCTCCTATTCTTATGTGCTTTCTTCTTTATTAAGATTATTTTATGTTAAGAAAATAAGTGACATTTAAAAGTCCAAAGAGGAGTGATCACAGTTGTATAAGGGGTGATTTCCCACTTGAACTCTGATGTCAGTAGATTCTGTAGGTCAGGCCTACAACGGTCTGTTTGGTTTGATGTTTTGGTAGTTTAATTAGAGGGTGGGGAATAGTATAGGACCTAATTCCCTGTGCAGATATTTCTATTCCAGAAGTACATGTTCATATCTATGAGCAAGAGACGGCATAGCAGCTCTTGGTTTTAAGTTTGCCGTACCTTTTACTTCGTGTTTGTTTTAAGCTCAGGTAAAGGTAACCTCCTCCTTCTATGACTCCAGTTTCCATTCAGGGTATAATATTATTCAGTAATTGATTTTTTTAAATCTGGGCAATAAATTGATGTTTCCAGATGGTAGCATGGGGGAGGGGGTTGTATGATTAGCACGTTCTACCCTAAAAATGTTTTAGTAGCTCAGCAGGTGTAAAGTGAGGTTTAACAACTTTCATGGAATTTCCAGATTGACATTTCATGGGAAAAAATGGGCACTTGTTCTGATGGATGTGGACAAAGAAGGCTATAAATTAATGTGCAACTTATAACATTCCAGAGGTTAAAAATAACTGATGTAGGTGTGCCTCCTCAGTGTGACTCTTCAGATAACACTTTTACCTTTGGCATAGTTCTGCTGTCAGCAAAATGTACGGTGGTGTGTGTGTGTGGGGTGGCCTTCCTGATGCTTCAGTTTGCTCTAATTTCTGACAACTCTGTAATTCTAATGGCTTTGATAAGTCAGTGAACAGCCATGTTAAATGCATTTATGATCTGGAAGACGTAGTGGTCTCCCAGGGAAGGAGGGATGGATTTAGGACTGTGCTGCTCCCTAAGGCGTGAAACCCTGGTGTGCACAGCACAGACGGAGTATGGGGCACACATACCTCGTCAGGTGCCGACTCTTGCTCAAAATCACATCTACCTAAAAAGGGAGTGTGGTGGGGACCCTTGGACCTTTCACTAGTGTGGGTTTGAGTTCATGGTCACTAAGTTCTCTCAACTGCCTTTGTAAAAGTCACTTTGAGTACAGTAATGCCAGAGGAGCATATTTAGTCTCTAATAATAATCTCTAGTAGTCCACTTGATAAATTTGCTAACATAGGTTCAGAACCTTTGGGGGGAAGCCAGGACCACTTCGGTCTTTGGCTTAAACAGTTTAGTTGCTGCATGTGACAGGTGCACCAGGGTGTGGGTGAGTGTGGCATTTGTTGACAAGGAAAGCATTACCCAGGGGACAGAGGCAGGTAGCCCCTCGTAGTCCCTTCTCACATTTGGGGGGTAGGGGCTCTCTTCCCCTCTCTGATTGGGAGCACTGAGGGCAGAGAGGAGGGCTTTTGCCTTTTCCTGTTCAGCCGGCTCTCTTTTGTCCAGTGCTTCCTCCTAAGACCCCCTCCTGTCCATTGGCCCTTTGACCTGGATAGTTACATGGTGGTTTGACCGCCTCCCGTCCTGGCAATATATACACAACATGCATGCATGCTGTCCTCCATTTCCAGGTCTTCAGGTCCCCTGAGGCCACCCATTCTCCTCTGGACTCATTTATAAAAACAAAATACCTACATCTTTGGCCAGTAATGTCAGTTCCCTACAGGTTTTGTGTGTGAGGCCTTCATGAGTGGTTACTTCCTGTATACACTGAGGAAGCATTTGTCAGACTCTGCAGAGTCATTTTTAGAGAAGCAGTGTCTTCAAGAGTATTTATTTATATTGGAAGGTGGAATTTTACCCAAAGAAAGTGGGAGTCAGCCTTGCTCAAAGACATGTAGATGGTAAAAAATGTATCGGCGGTAATTTGACACTCCTGCTGGTAGTTCTCCATTCAGCATTTTTAAACCCTTTCAGGTTATATCTTCCTAAAAAGAATTGATTTATATGTTTACATGAAACGGTAAGTTGCGTTAGGTGGTCTGTTTTAGGGATTTCCATGATGGCCTCTTTTCCCGAGATGGAGAGATTGGAGGTAATCCACCCGTTCAATGTGGAATCAAGCTGTGGGTTCTCAGTAGCTAAAGAAGCCATGTACTGTATAGTGTTTTTCTCGGAGTATCAACTCATGTTTTTCAGATGCTTTTCTTTTTTTAATGGTGAGGGAAAGGTATAATTTGGGATTCCACAGTGCCTTGCATACAGTAGGCGCCCAATAAATATTTGTTGAATCAAACCAAGTTTCCCAAGTCCTTGTCTCTTGCAGTGACCAAGAACATCTTTCTCCTCTGAAGGGCTTGGCAGTTGTGGCTAAAAAGTAAGCAGTATCATTATTTGCTTGAAATCATATACACAATTTGTATGAATTTTGGTATGTTGCCAAGACATGATCTTTTTCTTATTGTATTTTCTGTAAATATTTCTGGCACTGAACTGTAAAGTAAAGGCGAAATGTAAATATGAAGGTGTCCTGTGTACCCTCGCCTCCTGTGTTTCCTCTTCGTCAGTTAGGGAAGAAGGCCCAGAGGCTTGTTTGTATTTATGCAGCCCCTTTGTCCAGAAGAAACCCATGGAATATTGAATGTAATACATTTAGTCAATTAAATTTTAAGGAGATTCTTATCTAAAAATGTCATGTGTGCTTTTGGTTTGACTCTGGCATGGGTGTTCTTCATAATTTAGACCAGTAGGTTTTCACCCTGGTTTTGTAGAGTATCATGAAATACTCAAAATTTGATAAATTTAAAAAGAAAATTATTTGGCCTTCTATGCTGGAAGGAGCTTGTGTAACAAGCACTGCCAACAGAGGCCCACCTTACAGAGGCTAGCAATTGCTGAGCAGCTGGCTGGCTCTCTGTGTCCTGGGAACACAGAAATGCCAGCTGAGCTCCCTGCCTGCAGAAGATCTGAGCTCTGCCAGGGCTGGCCAGTCAGGAAAGCAGAGATGCAGGGGGAGGTCCTCCCGCTGCCCACTGGCCCTTTGAGTAGGGTCTTGGCTGCAGAAGGTTCCATGGGGCCAATTAACACCTAATGCCTAGGTCACACGTGGGGGTGGGGTACCACTTGAGCAAACAGCTGTGGTGCATGACTCTGCCAAGAGCCACCCCTCCAGCCTGGCACTGACTCCACGTGACAATGCGTGACCCCCTAAAGTGCAACTGGAAGCCAGGGCTGCGAGTTGCATCCCCTCAGGTGTGTGTCCACACCTGCTTGCCTCCTCACCACAGGACCTGCTGCTGGGTTCTGGTGGCTGGGGGTGCTTAGCCCTGGGCTGACTGCACAGTGGCCCTGTTTTGGGGTCTGGCAAGGATATGTGTGTTCGAGCCTTTCTCAGCTGTGCGGCTCAGCTCTTTCTGACCCCAGCCCCTTCAGAACCCAGTGCCAAGGGACCTCCCTGGTGGGCCAGTGGCTAAGACTCCGTGCTCCCAACGCATGGGGCTCGGGTTCGATCCCTGGTCAGAGAACTGGATCCTGCATGCCACAACAAAGAGTTCACATGCTGCAGCTAAAGATCCTGCGTGCCACAATTACGACTGGCACAGCCAAAAACGAACAAACAAAAAACAGTGCCAAGAAATCACCCCAGCCCAGACCACCCAGCTCTTGGTCTTGGCCCCCGGGCCCTGAGTGGCACAGCTTGCCAGGCTACCGTGTTTCATGGATGCACATTCTAATACCATCTGCCCTGACCCTCCTCTGCTGGGGGCTCAGGTCATTCCACAGCTGGGCTAAGACTCCCTTTAAACACACTGGCCCTCCAAACCCCAGCTGTCCCCGCCCCCGTTTTTACTGTGGCTGGAGCCCTCTTACCCTTCTCCCTGGGCCAGTGTCTTCCTCTAAGGGGGTCCTTCCACTCCATGTCTCCCCTAGGTCTACCACCCACTTCCTACAGCTGCTCCCCCAGCCTGGAACTGGGTCTGCCTGACTTTCCAACCTATGCTCCACGAGATGCCGTGGTCTCAAAATCAGGTCGGCCTCAGACCGGTTGCCCATTGATGTGTGGAGTCCGAGCCTCACCCCCTGGAGGTTCTGACTCAGCAGAGCAGGGTGAGCACGCCAGTCGGCATGTCTCATAAGTACCGTCCAGCCCCCTCCGCCCCTCTGCTGGCAGTGGCTGAGGCAGGTGGGCCAGTTGGAGAATACCACGCTTCTGCCTTCCTCCCCTCCACAAGCAGCAGCCGCTCTTCTTGTGGACTTCCCGCACCCACCAGGCTCCCAGCCTGGCCAGAGTCCCCCTCCAGCTCAGGGGCTGTCAGGCCCTGGGAGGTCCAGCGCCTCCTTCCTGTCGTGGGACCTGACGCGGAGATTTACTGACTACTCCATAACGAAAGAATGACAGAGGCGAGGGGGAGAGAGAAGCTCAGCATTTGGGGGTGTCTTGCCCACTTGGGAGATAAAGGAACAAGGTTAAAGTCTTAGAAGCTCTTCACTGAAAACCCTAATAAGGAGAGATGCAGAAGCTTCCAGATTAAATAACAGTCATTTACTGAGGGCCTTGCTGGCTCCAGAAGGAATATGTGACCTCAGATATATGAACACCCACCTGGGGGCAATTTGTATCCACTTTTCTAACTTTTAGCAGCTTGGCGAGGTAAGGATTATTTCCATTCTACAAGAGGGTCGGGGAGGTGTCACGTGAACCCACAGCATCTTACTAGGATTCAAACCCAGGCCAGGAAGCCTGGGCTTCTGTTCTCAGTCAAACTGTCCCACTACCCCAGCTGCTTCCCACTCGTCCAAAACAGCTCTCTTCAGCTGCCTGAAGGACCTTGTGGTTTCCTTATTACGTCACCCATTCAGTCACAGTTGGGCTGAGAGCGGAGCGTGGCCCGGCCAGTTCCCCAGGGCAGCCCTGCCAGCCCAGCCCAGGCCAGCCTGGCCTAGCCACACACGCACCATGAAGTACCCTCTGGTGCCGCTGGTGAACGAGCTGACGTTTTCTTTCCTGGTGTTCTGGCTCTGTCTGCCTGTGGCTTTGCTGTTGCTCTTGCTGATCGTCTGGCTACACTTCTTACTCAGCCAAGGTGAGCTGCCCAGGCCGGGCCCTAATCCTGGAGGCTGGGCAGGGCATGGGATAGGGTGGGAGTCCCAAAACAACTGCCGAGAGAGGGGTGTCCTTCAGGCAGAGGGGTTTCCTGCTGGCTCCGAGAAAGCATTGACTTGGTAGTTTAGCGTTTCTTAACCTGGAGTCCCAGAGTGAATCCTGAGTTGGGAAAACAATATGTATGTGTGCACATGGGTCCCTTCAGGGCCACTGCTAGCATATAAGGTCTTTGGTACATAGGAAATTATTGTGAGTGTGATTGTGAATTTAGTTAAGATATTCTAGATAGAAGGTAAAACAATTTATTACTTTTGTGCTATAATATAAATATATTTGTGGTAAAATAAACTTGGAGCAGAAATGGACTTGGAATTGGTTATCGTGTATACAAAATTCATATTATTTCTGAAGAAGCAGTACTCATATACCACCGGTAATGGAAGCTATTATTATCAAAATGTGTATGTAAACTATATATATATATATATATATATACAGAATAATGGAACTATAATTTTTGTGTGAAATATGGTGTCAAATGTAAAATGTATGTTTCAGCATGGCAGTAAATGCTTTCTGTTTTTGTGACCAATCATTAATTTAGAAGGAATTGAATCTTTATAATAAATAAATAAACAAGTAAATAAATACACACACAAAAAGGTGTCCCTTCAGGGCCACAGCTAGCAAGCACATAAGGTCTTTGGTACAAATCAGAAAGAGGTGGCCCCTCTGGGCAGATGAATTAGTAAAAGATGTCCCTTCCTGTGAATGCAGCCAGGGCACAAGGCCCAGTGAGCAGAGCATGGGCTGGCTTTCAGCCCTTCTCGGCCCTCAGCCCTGTGCTTTTGCAGTCAACAGCCAGCTCGATGGGTACAGCAGCCTTCAGCATTTAGCAGGTGCCCAGAGACCACTCACACAGTTTCCTGCCCAGACCACACATCAGGGAGGATCTGGGTTTCTGTAGGACACAGGATCACAGAAGCTGACCGACACCCGTCCTGAACTCAGCATGCCACCCAGAGGAGTGGGAGGCAGGGTGAAACAGGCCTGAGGGAGGCTGGGAGCGGTGGGCCGGTGGGGACGGGGGAGAGCCTGGCCACGTGGCAGGAATGACACTCTGCTCCTCAGGTGTCCCGTCTCCCCCGGCACTCCCATCACCTAGGGGCCTCTTCCTGGGGACTGTTTGACCTCCCACCTCCTGCTCAGCAGCCCCATGACCTTTGACCACCTGGGCAGGGAGGGCACTGAGTGTGCCGCCAGCTCTGCTCAGATGGTGCTCAGACAAGCTGAGCAGCTCACCCCCAACTTGCCCCATAATCTCACATGTAGGGGCTGGCAATTGTGCAATTGTTAGGAGTTCTTGGCGAGAGCTTCCAGAAAATGTTTGTTTAAAGTGTGTTCTCCTTCTGTTCCCAGGGTGGACGGCAGCCCTCCCTGAGGGCTAGTGTTGGGTAGAAGGCAGAGCCCTTGCCTGCAGTGGCTATAAAATCCCATTTCTCCAGAGTCTAGGGGATGCGGGCCCGGGTTTCAGCTTTGCCCCTTAATCGTTCATAACAATAGCTTTTTCGAACACTGCTAGGCCTTGTGCTAAACACCTGGTGTACCTGATTTCATTTAATCCTCAGACTAACCCTGTGAAATAATCCTTATCATACAAGTGAGGAAACTCAGGTTTGGAGAGAAGTTACCTGTCCAAGGCCACACCCTTAAGAGTGCCGACTGTCCAGTGTCCCACCTGGGCTCTGACACCTACCAGCTATGTGACTTGGGGCAAATCCTCTCTGAGCCCCAGTTTTCTCACCTACAAAATGGAGATAATAACGGTCCCTACCCTTTGGGGCTGTGGAGAGTTGCATGTCAGGGGAAGGGTACCTGTACACACATGGCACATAGCAGGTGCTTGGAAGCTGAGAAGTAATCCAGGCAGTGTCGGTTTTGTCAAAGTAGGAGGAAGTGTAGGCGTAGCTTTGGATGGATTTTCCGGAAGGTGGGACACCTTCCCTGAGGTCCAAGGCACTAATCTCCTCCAGCAATTCATTCTCCTTGGAGGCCCATCTCTAAGCCATCCACAACCTGCCCTGTCCGACCCCACTCTCAGACTTTCTCCTGAGAGGCTGTTTACCCACCGACATCTCACGTGGCGGTTTGAAACAGGTCCTTTTGTTGATTTTGCATTGAAGAGAAACTGTCCTTAAAGTGAGGCAAGCAGCCCTCCCTCAGGGTCCCCATCTTCTTGGGAATCTCAGTATTACTGTGTTCTGTCTTTGTGCTGAGAATTGGCTCAAACCCAGGGTCTGGACCTGCCAGGGTGTGGGGGGCTGGGGCTCGGGACACCCTGGCCTGGGGTTTTCTCTTCTGCCATGGATCTCTTGATTGGAATCAGTCTGGCCTGGAATCCAGTATGAACAGCCGTCAAGAGGAGCTCTGATTCACCCCTCCCCACGCCCACCTGGCCTGGCTCAGCAGGGCGGTTTCAGAGCCCAGAAGGCAGAAGGTTGAGCAGCAAGTGCCACGTGGCCCACGAGTATGTGAGGATGCCAATGCGCTTTTCCAAGTGGAGGCTGGAGCAAGTGGGGCGGAGGAGGGAGCTACCTGGTGAGATGGGTGCAGAGGCAAGAAAAGATGGTTGGCAGCTGAGCCCTGGAGACGCTGGCCAGGGAGGGCAGTGCTGATCCCCAGCCTGACATAGCAAGGGAGGATGAAGCCTCCAAATTCCCTGCCTTTGGACAAGGGCCCCCATGGAACTGCACAGGACTGTGGAGCCGGGACCTGCTTTTGCGTCCAGCGCTGCCGCCTCCCAGCGGCAGGAAAACCTACATGTGTTATTAGATGGGTACCTGAGCTTGCTAACACGGCCTATCTCGGGAAGGCAAGGTGAGAAAAGAGGGGGAAGGGGAGATGATTATTTTTCTGATATACTCAAGTTGTTTCACTGGTTACAGAGAAGTAGAGGAGGTTGAAGACAGCCCCTCAGATTTCAGACCAAGAAAAGGCCGAGGGAGTTTCCTGGTGGTCTAGTGGTTAGGATTCGGTGCTTTCACCGCCAGGGCCTGGGTTTGATCCCTGGTGGGGGGCTTTGGCGGGGGAAGGGGGCATTCTTTTTTTTTAAAAAAGGGATTCTACCATATACTTCTCTGCAACTTTCTTGTAATATACCATAGACATCCAACAAGTTAAAAGATACAGATCTAATGCGGGTGTTTTACAAGCCTCATGACATGCCACACGTGAGTGTGCCACACTTCATCACCCAGACCTCTCATGATGGACACACACATGGTTTCCAGGGTATTTTAGTGTGTGTGTGCGCGTGTGTGTGTTTCACCATAAAACAGTGCTGTAAGGGAAACCATTGGACACATATACTCAGACATTTGATAATGAATGAACTGGTGGATGGATGGATGGACAGGTGGGTGGGTGGGCTTGTGTCTCCTCGCTGTCCCCTCCTGGACCATGCTCAATACACGTAGGTCATTTGCTCACCCCTAGGGTCCTTCCTCTTCTAGAAGGTGGATGTGTCATGGGCCAACCTTCTTTCTTGGTCCCTGCTCACCATTCAAGGCCCTAAAGTCTTCCTGAGGTCTTGGGGCTGTCTCATCTCCCATGATTCTACCTTGGCCCCCTGGCCTCAGATAAGGCTGCAGGGGATGCCTGGGCCCTGCAGGGGGCTCCTTTAGCATCGAAAATAGGAGATAGGATGTGACCACTGAAGAGGCCTTGTCTTGTCCCTCCACAGATTCAGAGGAAAATGACTCAGATGTTTGCTTTGATTGGGAGCCCCGGAGCAAAGGCCCCGCCAAGTTTTGCCAGAAGACACTCCATAGCCAAGAGGAGGAGAGGCCCTGCTAGTGAGCCTATTCTGCCAGGTGAGACCCCTCTAAGAGGTGGGGGGGGGGGCTGGAAACAGGAGCCTCAGGGCCTGCCCAAAGCCTAGGGCGGCTGCCATGTTAGAGCTCTCCTCCCTCTACCATGTTAGAAATCATACTGTCTCTGCCATGTCAGAGAACTTTCTGCCTTATTGTGTGGGAGACCTGTTTTTGCCACATTAGAGGACCAGTCACCTCTGCCGTGAAGAGTTTCTTTACAAAGGCCCCCCTACCCATTATCTCTATGACCTCACCTCCGAGCACCCTCCTTAGGGTCTTTGCACTGGCTGTTCCCTCTGCCTGGAACCCTTCTCCCCACACATACCTCACCTCAGAGGGTTCTGCTCAAATGTCACTTTTTCAGTGACAACCACCTTCCTTAATGCTATAATCTTTTCCCCACTCTGACTCTGCTCTTCGTTTTCTTTTGCCATAGCACTTATTACCCATGACATGCTTGATAATTGATGTCTCCAAAGCATCCATAACAATGCCTGACACACAATGGAGGCTCCATAGATATTTGTAAAAGGAAGGAGAAAGACATGATAACAATAGTCATAGTAATAGTAATAATAATGGCTGATATTCATTGAGTGTTTAATAGGTACCAGAGCCCGTGCTAAACATTCACAAGCTCATTTACGGAAGTCCTACGAAGAAGATATTATTCTTATCTTCATTTTACAGATGGGAATTCAGAGTGTCAGTGCAGTTAAATAATGTGCCCAAGTATCAGAGCTCTACCCTCACTGAACAGCGAGGACCCCTCATCCATCCCAGTGGGATTAAATGCCATTTCTATGCCAGTGACTCTAAATGTATCTCACTCTAATCTCCCTTCTGAGCTCTATTATCTGTCCCCCTCGATGCCTTTTCATGGCTAGAATGGGATTCTTAATTCCCTTTGCTACCCAGCAAAGCAAAACACAGCACCCGATCTTCTGCCAGCTGGTCCCCATCTCCATGAACAGCATTGCCGTTGGTTGGTCTAGTTGCTTGAGCCGCAAGCCCGGGAGTCAGCCATCATGCCTTTCTTTTCCTCCCACCCACGTCCAGTCCATTGGCAAGTCCTAAATGCCATCTCTCATGCGTCCACTCCTCTCTGTCCCCAGGGCCACCATGGCCTGCCCTACCCCAAGGTCTGCCTGTATGTCTCACTCTTGGAGCCCCTGCCTGTCCGAGCGGAGAAAGGAGGTGGTGGTGAGAAACAGGGACTCTCACGTAACCTCAGTCACACTGACCTTGTCAGGTCATGACCTTGACAGTTGAAAAAGGAAGTTGAGGGCCCTTTCCCCAGAAAAACACACACTTGGACACGCACTCAGAGTTTTGTGCTCAGGGCCAGGTTCACAGGTTGTCACCTGTGCGGTTCCACAAGGTCACATGTTCAGAAGAACCTCATGCTTCGTTTAATGTTCAGCTGTCACTGTCTTGAAATTCTTAATTTTTTTTTTTTTTTGGCTGTGCCACGTGGCTTGTGGGATCTTAGTTCCACGACCAGGGATCGAACCCTGGCCCTCGGCAATGAAAGCCCAGAGTCCTAACCACTGAACCACGAGGGAATTCCCTTGAAATTCTTAGTTTTTGAACAAGGGGACCCACATTGTTTATTTTTTTTAATGGGCCGCACAAATCACATAGCCCGTCCTGTTTGTGTACAGTTAATGGGGTAAGAAAAGGAGACATTCGGACGCTGATATAGAGCCCTTCCTGCCCCACCGTGGGTCTGTCTCCCTCTTACTCTTTCATCTCATTGTCACCCTAGATCCAATGTTCCAATGCTTCCCAGCCTGGTTTTCCCAGAGTCAGCGGGGCTGCGGCAGCGGCCGAGGTGGATGGGAGACCTGCCAGGGAGGGGAGAGGACTTTGGCGAGTGAGGTGCTCCCCAGGGACCCCCGATTCATCTCCTCCACTGATGGACACACGAACGCCTCCAGAGACCCGGCTCTTCTCCGTTACAGACCACCTCCCAGTCCCCCCAGGGAGGAGCCTGAGCCTGTGAAGACAGTATAAGCCGGCCCTTGGGGAGAAGCTGCCGACTGAACTCAGAGGCCTGAGAGGGCAGGCCCCTGAGAAACCTGCTGGGCCTGACCAAGTCCACTCATCTGACAAGCTGTGCAGCCCGGGCCCAGCCCTGGCACCACCTTGAGCCATCCTGACCTTTGGGAATCTCTTTCCCACCTGTTCAGAGGGCTGGGGATCTTGCTCTGAACTTCTGTTCTCTAATTTCAAACTCACTGTATGTGAAATCAAGCTCAAAATCACTCATCCTTTTTTTTTTTTTTTTTGGCCATGCCACGCAACTTGCGTGATCTTAGTTCCCTGACCAGGGATTGAACCCCGGGTCCCCGGCAGTGAAAGTGCCGAGTCCTAACCACTGGACCACCAGGGAATTCCCTCAAACTCACTCCTTGATTAGTCTTCAGGTTGATTTTAATAACAAATATTAATTTTATAACTATGTACATTGTCTACCATTTGCCTAGTTACAATAGGAAGAGCTCACCTTTAGTGGGTGCTTACTGTGTGCCAGGTGCTTCACTATGCATTTTTTATACACATGATTTTTTTTTCTTTTTTTGCCGTGTTGGGTCTTCATTGCTCTGCACGGGCTTTCTCTAGTTGTGGTGAGCGCGGGCTACACTTCGTTGCGGTGCACGGGCTTCTCATTGCAGTGGCTTCTCTTGTTGTGGAACACGGGCTCTAGGCACGCGGGCTTCAGTAGTTGTGGCACGTGGGCTCAGTAGTTGTGGCTCACGGGCTCTAGAGTGCAGGCTCAGCGGCCATGGCTCACGGGCTTAGTTGCTCCACAGCATGTGGGATCTTCCCAGACCAGGGCTCGAACCCATGTCCCCTGCATTGGCAGGCGGATTCTTAACTACTGCGCCACCAGGGAAGTCCCACATGATGGTTTTTAACCCTCACAAGCATTCTGTGAGGTAGGGTCTTTGGTTATTCCTAGTTTACAGATGGGGAAACTGAGGCACAGAGTGGTCAAGCAACTTGCTCAGAGTCACATGGGTAGGGTTGGGATTTGAACCTGGACCCTGACTCTAGCGCCTGGTCCCCGATCCACTGTGCCAGTTCTTCTCCACGTTGGGGTGTTGGAGGAGAATATGGAGGAGACATAATGTTCTGACCTTTTAAGAAACGCCCTGTCCCTGTACCCCCACTGGCTACGGGCAAGCAGCAGGGTTGATGGGCTGGAGAAGGGGACAGGCCCTCTCAGGGATCACCTGGGTGTCATCTTTGTGTCCCCTCTTTCTCTCTCACCCCACATCCCACCAGCCACTATAAGACTTCTAAACAAAGGCAAGAGAATGAGTCTGAATTATTAGCACCTGAATTATTAGCTAGTCTCCTGGACTTTGTTCTCTCTGGCTCTGCTTTTTTCTGCCCTATTAGAACAATCCATCCAAAACACAAATCGGAACATGTCTCTCCCCACCACCCCTATCTTTCTCCCTCTCTCTCTGTGTCTCTCTCTCTGTCTCTGTGTGTGTATGTGTGTGTGTGTGTGTGTCTCTCTCTCTCTCTCTCTCTCTCACACACACACACACGCCCCTTTCTCCACACACGCTTTGTCACGAGCTTCTGTCAGTGCTGTGCTTTCTGGGGGCTTTCCTGGCATTGAATAAACACTTTTAATAACAAAAAGCTCCCCTTTGGCTGAAGCTCCCCCCCGGCTTTGTCTGACATTTTCTCCAACTGCCCTGCTCCGTGCAATGCCACGTACCGTTTAGTGCCACTGCCCCTTTGCTGTCTGTAGGGGGCTGCTGGGGCATCGTTCGGCTTCCTGCTGACCCAGAAAAGCCACCAAGCGCCCCTCCCCTGTCCACCACCCACCCCCAGCCATTCTGGAGGAGCCAGAGGAGCCTCCTGGGACGAGCTCAGGCCTTGAGGGAGGGCGGCCGCAGCCTGGCTCTGCAGGAAGAACGTCTGGCCGTGCTCCCGGAGCGGCGCCTGCAGCAGAAGGCGGGCCAGACAGCTCCCTGGAGCCCCTGGAAGGCTAGCAGCTCTGGAGGATTGTTGGCTGTGTGTGTACGGGTTGTCTGTGGAAAGATGCCCTCCCTGCTTGGGTGGGAGGCTGAGACCCCAGGCCTCTGAGGGGATGGATTGAGGCCCCCTTTCTGGCATTTTGTCTGATAAGGCAGGAGGGGTGTGTGTGTGTGTGTGTGTGTGTCCTTCTCCCTGCTGCCCAGATGGCCCTGGCTCCACTGTGTCCCCAGATCCCACGGGCCCTCATCGCCAGGCGGCTGGGGCACTGTGCCTGGCGCTGGGCAGACCTGGGATGCAGGTACAGGAATCCCAGGAGAGGAGAGGGAAGGTTTGGGCCACTGGTGTCTCAGGGCCAAGCCTGAGGGGCAAGGGGACCAAGTTGAGGACCCATATGTGCTGGGGGCGTGCATCATCTCACGTCACCCTCACCACACACTTGTGAAGCAAGAATTCCCCTCTCATCCTACAGATGAGGAAATAGACGCTCTGGGAGGTCAAGTAAATGGCCCAAGGTTACCGCCAAGGGGTGGAGTGGGTTTCATTTTTTCTTTTTCTTTTTTTGACTGCATGTTGAATCCATGCCCCCTGCAATGGAAGCACGGTGTCTTAACCACTGGACCACCAGGGAAGTCCCTGGAGTGGGTTTCAAACCTTGGTCCGTGGGACCCCAAACCCAAGCTTTTCCTGGGCCACACACTACCCTGGGTCACTGATTTTTGGATACTTTGAGATGTGAGTAACCCCCAATATGTGCCGTTTCCCCTTCCTCTGGATGAAGAGAGTATTAGGGACTCCAGGGCTTCTTTGGGGCTCAGGATTCAGGACCCCAAGCTGTGGAGTCTCAGCTGGGTTAGTGTGGTCATCTCAACTGAGAACCGTCACCCCTTTCCCCCTGCTCAGTGTGCCTCTCACAGCAAGACCAGAATTTTTATTTATTAGAAAAATGTCTTTAAATTTATTTTATTTATTTACTTTTTGGCTCCGTTGGGTCTTTGTTGCTGCGCACAGGCTTTCTCTAGTTGTGGTGAGCAGGGGCTACCCTTCGTTGCAGTGCGCGGGCTTCTCATTGCGGTGGCTTCTCTTGTTGCAGAGCACGGGCTCTAGGCGTGAGGGCTTCAGTAGTTGTGGCTCACAGGCTCAGTGGTTGTGGCTCGTGGGCTCTAGAGCGCAGGCTCACTAGTTGTGGCGCACGGGCTTAGCTGCTCCGTGGCATGTGGGATCTTCCCGAACCGGGGCTCGAACCCATGTCCCCTGCATTGGCAGGCAGATTCTTAAACACTGCGCCACCAGGGAAGCCCTAAAATTTTTATTTTTATTGTTATTATTATTTTTGGCTGTGCTGTGCGGCTTGTGGGATCTTAGTTCCCCAACCAGCGCTTGAACCTGGACCCTCGGCATGGAAGCATGCAGTCCTAACCACTGGACCACTAGGGAATTGCCCAGATCAGAATTTTTAAAATGTCATTTCTCCTTGACTGTGATTACAGCATATTACAAAATGTGATCCTGACAGAAATTCAAACAGTACAGAAGTATATGCGCCTATTTCCCAGAACCTACTACTGTTAAGTTTTGTACATATACCTTGGGAGAATGTTGTGACATATATAAAGCTGTACCTATATAGTTCTACGCAAATACAATCATGGTAGTGGTTGTGCCTTTACGCTTCCTTTCAACCCTTAATTAATGTTATGGACATCTTTACACGTCAGTAACATAATGATCTAACTCATTCATTTTAATGATCTTCCCGAATCCAGTTTTATGGGTATCCTTTCGTTAATTAGTTCCTGGCTAATTTAGACATATAGATTGGCTCCAATTTTTAACCATTCTAAGCAATACTGTAATGGACATCTTTGGGGATTTGTGTGGGTAAAACTCATTCCTAGAAGGGTAATTGTAGGTTTTAAAGGAACAGTTAGAATCTTGATAGTTCCTGCCCAATTGTCCTCCAAAAAATGCTGTAGCTCAGAACACGCCTGCAGCAAGGGAGCCCCGTTGCTCTCCTCATTTCCACCTGAGGACCAGATTGCTGCCCCCGACCAGAGTTTCTAATTCAATAATTCTCCGGCAAAGACTGAGAACTGGCAGAGTAGATTCACATATCCAAGTTTTCAAGCATTCAGTTTTAAATTTAAATTAGTTAAGATTAAATAAAAATTCATTTTCTCAGTCATACCAACCACAGTTCAAGAGCCCAGTAGTCACACGTGGCTAGTGGTTACTGCACTGGCCAACACAGCATAGAAAATAGGCTGATTAAGTGACTCAGGCAGGGACAGGCTAGTGTCTATGACCTTGGTCAAAGGAAGGGTCAGGGCAAGTCTCCACCCCATTGGGAACTTCCAGAACCTCTCTGGCAAGCCCTGCAGGGAAGCCCATGGAAGGTGCAGCCACCGCTCAGCTTTAGCAAATTGTCGTCCCTCAGAGATGGGGCCCCAGGATTATCCTCTCTTTTGATTTTTTTTGGAGAGGATTGGAGCTGGAGGATTTTTAAATGAGAGACCTCCCTATGTTCAAATGATGGCAAGCTATATTCAATGTGTTAACAACCAGTGGGGGTAGTAGCCACTCTGCTACTTCGAATGGAGATTGTTGGATCCTGGTCTTCTGGTTGGGAACATTTGTCATCTCAGAGGTCACAGGCAGTACCGTAATCTCCCCCAGCCATCTCAGAAATGCAGGTGGCTCCTCCCAGAAGTGCTATGTGAGAATTCTGATGCAATCCATCCGTCTCACCCGACTCTTGAAAACTTCTGTGCAATTCTCTGAACCCAAGTGGCATAAGGATGCTTCCAGCGGTGCTCCCGAGCCTTGGCTGAACAATGGAATGAAGTGGGCAGCTTCAAATAATACAGGTGCCCATGTCCCATTTCCAGTGGCTTTGGTGCAATTGGTCTGGAGTGTTGCCTGGGCACTGGGACTTTGAAAGCCTGCCTGGGTGATTCCAGTGCACAGTCAGCGTTGAGAACCACTGGTCTGTCGGTCTGGTCTCCACACCTAGAATGTGGCTTCTTGGCCCAGCAGGTCTCTTATTTCTCTGGCTCTCACCTGCCTTGACCAGCTGAAGGGAACACCCACAGCTGTGCCTTTCTCTGTCTCCTGGCCCAGCCTCAGATCGGATTCAAGAAGCTAAATTATATTGATTCTATTTCAAGATGTTTTCATTCTTGTTTTCTAGAACACAAAATAGTCATGTTTGAAGATTTTGCAACCCAGGCATCAGCTCTAGCAGAATTACTTCGTGGAAGAAAGGTGGAGAGCATCATTGGACAATTCAAAGAATGAGCACACTGCTAGGAATAAACCTTCTTGTCTTAAGGGGAAAGTTGCTGCCTTATAGGGGTTTTAGGGGCTCAGTTAAGATGATACTCAAAATGTTAACTGAGGATTTACCTGATCTCATTCCTGTCCGGCCCCCACACGGTCCCCACAGGAATTGCTTCATAGATGGCAGTGTTGCTGTGTACTGTTGTTCAGGTTGTGTACTGCATAAAGATGTTCCATCCAAAGGGGCACCATCCACATCATAGTCATATACTAAGTTATGTGAGACTACCTGTGTGGGCATGGAGAATCCAGACTTCCTGGAAAGTCCTAAAGCAGCAGAGGAGGGATCCTCCTTCATAAGCTCCTATTGGCGCACATGACCACATACACGTTCATGGGAGAGTATGGACCTACACATTCCCTGGCACACGCATGTGCACTTGGCCACGCCCTGCCCTGAGACTGACTTTTCAACCTCTGCTCTCAGAGGCTTGATTCTCACCCTTCACATGACTCAGAGCCTGATGTGCAATTTCATCTGGGGGTTGGGGATAGGGTGGGACATGGTGTAGGTGTGTGTCATCTAGCATCTAGGAATGTGTGTGAGTGGGAGAGAGTGGGCCCTCTCCTCCTCTGGGCAAGCTGTTAGGGTTGTTCAATAATACACTGTATGTGTCAGCTATGACGGTGTAACAAATGATCCCAAACTCACCAGCAACCATTTATTAAAGTAACACTTATTCATGCCATGTGTCGATGGTCGGTTGAGGGTTGGCTGATCTGGCCCTA
This sequence comes from Mesoplodon bidens, assembly GCF_964165515.1. Classification (NCBI taxonomy): domain Eukaryota; kingdom Metazoa; phylum Chordata; class Mammalia; order Artiodactyla; family Ziphiidae; genus Mesoplodon; species Mesoplodon bidens. The sequence continues at coordinate 21,341,543 of NC_138171.1, read as the reverse complement.
GGCTCAAGCTGTGAGTGCTCACTGGCCTCTGGCCTGTGCCACATGAGTTCATTCTGAGACCCAGGCTGCAGCCATCCAGGGATAGGGCTTCCCATGGTGATGGGAGGTGCAAGAGGGCCAGCCCCACCACACAGCCTCAAGTCTGCTACCATTCCACTGACCAAGGCACATCATGCACCCAAAGCCCAAGTCAGTGGATGGGCCAGGGGGACAGTAGCCCCTGCCTCTGTTGGAGGAATGGCAGATGCCTTAAGTAGAGGGAGGGGTAATGAATTGATAACAATAATTTGGTTTATCCGTTATTAACTTAAATGACAGAAAGCTGCACACCTAGGACTCTGTTGGGAGAACTTTTCAAACACTGTAAAATATGTTTAGTGGCATAAAGCAACAAATATGTGATTCTGTTCATGGATTCCATGGGTAAGGATTGGGGCAGGACAAGTGGGGATGGCTAGTCTCAGCTCCATGATTTCTGGGGCCTTGGCTGGGAAGATTGAACGGTTGCAGGTGACTTCACAGCTGGGGACTGGAAACATCTAGAAGCTTCTCTACTCATATGTCAGAAACCTAGACCAAAATGACTCAAAGGCATGGTTCGACCAGCTCTGTTACCTGGAGCGCTTAGGAGTGACCTCGTACCTGGCCTGGGCTTCTCAGCATGGCCACCGAGAAGGGGCAAGCAGAGGGAGAGAGCCAGGTAGGGGCTTTCATGACCCGACTCAGAAGTCACAGAGCTTGACTTCTGCTGTGTTCTGTCGGTTGCAGCGGTTGCAAGTCTGCCAGGTTCAAAGGGAGCAGATGCAGACCCCACCTCTCCATAGACCCCACCTCTCTCTTTGACACCCTCCATGGCAGGGTGTCAAAGAACTCGGGGACTGTATACTATATACACTACACCTATTTGCCAGCAGTGTTCTAGGCACTGGGGAGACAGCAGTGACTAGGGAAGACAATCCATTGATATTTCCAGGAAGAATGAATGAGTGTTATCCAAAAGCAAAAGAGCAGAGACCTAATCCAGGTAAGGGATCTGAGAAGGTCTTTTTGAGAAAGTGACTTTCAGGCAGGGACCTGAGGAAGAACTGGCAGATGAGGGAAGGACACTCCAAGCAGAGGGAGGATGGGGGATGAGGTGGGAAATGGAGTCAGGCCACACCCATACCATCTTAAGGTATCTGGATTTTATCCTCAGGGTACTCTCAAGCAGGAGACTGATAGGTCAGCTTCAAGAGCTTGGGAGATCTTTCTGAACCAGATAAGGGTACCTAGAAGCCATGTAGGAAGACTGTGATGAGGCTGTGGTCCAGGCAAGAGGGGAGGGTAGCCTGAACCAAGATGACGGCTGTGGGAATGGGGGGAAGTGGGTGGATGCAAGAGATGTATGAAGGGCCGAATTAATTAGTGTTTAATTGAATGTGGGGAATTACAAGGAAGCATTTTCAGGAGTGGCCCTCAGCGTGCTTGAAGGTAACACCTGGTGAGACCAGGAGTTCAGAAGGGGAATCAGAGTTTATGGTGGGGAAAGAATGGGTTCAGATCACTTCCTTCATACCTAAGGGCTTCCTGAAACCACAGCGCATACCAGTTGAGAGCACTAGAGCTGGGGCTTGCAACGTGGGTTCAAATCCTGGCTCTGCTGCTTGCCAGCTGGGTATGTATGGGTGGGTCATCTACTGCTGGGTCTGTTTCCTCATCTGTAAACTGGGGACAATAGCACCCACCTGTGAATATTAAACTGATGCCGGCGCGTGTCTGGTGCTGGGCATGTAGTAAGTGCTCAGGAAACACTGGAAACAAAATGACAACAGGAAACAGTTATTCATGCTGTACACGGAGGATCTATGCACTTTTCTGCGTATACTGTACGTCAATAAAACACTGAAAACAAAACAAACAAAAAATTGGCTCTTAGTGATGCTCAGAACAAATTCTGTGGATGTGCTGAGTGCCCTTGTTCTCTGGTGAAATGCGGGACTCACTGCAGCACTGCGTCATGTGACCTTGGGACAGTGATGCCATTGGAACTGTTAGGGTTTTGTTTCATTTCTGTCCCTTCCTGCGTCCCATCTGACCTCCTCAAGAAGTTCACCCAAAGAAATGATCACTCCCCTCTCCCTGCTTAGCTGTCAAAACGGGGACAAAGGTAATGACTTTTGTTTTGGTTTAGTCACCGCAGTTTTCAAATTGTCACAAAAACACCCAGAGGCTGGTAATTTCCAAGCAAATCACAAAGCAACTAAAGAAATCATGCTGTGCACCAGCAGGGGTTTCCAAACGGACACAGGAGGTTCCCGGACTGGCAGTTTTCTCAAAAAGCATAAATCAAGCTAAACGGCCAATTTTATAATTAACTGGGAATCAGTCTCCAGTTAAGCTTCTGCTCCGTAAAATTGGCCAAGAGGTTGCCCAGGGAGCACTGGTGCCCTGCCTCTTCCTCCGGCACTGGCAGACCTGAGATTGCTTTGCTTTACCACTTTCAAGGACGTTTCAGGACGGGAGGGTGGAGCTCAGCGTGTGGGCAGGACACTTGGGGGAAAGGCGCAAGCCAGGGCCTGTGGGTAAGGTGCTGGCGGGACAGGCCACGTGCAAAATGAGCATGGGGGCCCTTGTTCAAAAATTATTAAGAATTTCAAGGGGCTTCCCTGGTGGCACAGTGGTTGAGAGTCCACCTGCTGATGCAGGGGACACGGGTTCGTGCCCCGGTCCAGGAAGATCCCACATGCCATGGAGTGGCTGGGCCCGTGAGCCATGGCCGCTGAGCCTGCGCATCTGGAGCCTGCAGAGCAGTAAACCCAGCATGGGCTCCTCCTAAGCCTGGGATCCTGTGGGACTAACCAGGTCACACACCTGTGATGCTAGTCCTAGGTACTGGATCACACCTCCAGAAGTTGGGGGGACATCCATGGGTGGGGTGTCAGGCTGAGGGCAAAATACAGCCTCAGAGACTCCAGGGCACAGGACTCCATGAGGCAGAAGCCAGGTAGATAGCAGGAGCAAAACTGGCCTCCTGTTCCAGGCTATAACAACTACGACAACAACAAACAGAGAAAAATCCAATAGAACAATTCTGCGGGGGAGGCAATTTGGCAGGAAGTGTCAAATTTTTATACAAACCCTTTGATTCAGCAATTCCACTTTCGACTCTCTTCCACTGCTACCTCTGTGCAAAGGTACAAGGTAATAAATATGAGGTTGCTTTTTACTCATGATCTGGACCCAATGGAAGCAATCCAAGCATCTGTCAAAAGGGCATGGATTGGGGCTTCGCTGGTGGCGCAGTGGTTGGGAGTCCGCTTGCCGATGCAGGGGACACGGGTTCGTGCCCCGGTCCGGGAAGATCCCACATGCCGTGGAGCAGCTGGGCCTGTGAGCCATGGCCGCTGAGCCTGCGTGTCCGGAGCCTGTGCTCCGCAACGGGAGAGGCCACAACAGTGAGAGGCCCGCGTATCCCCCCGCCCCCGCAAAAAAAGGGCATGGATTAGAAAACCAAGATACCTCCCCAGGTAAGGATACTTCAGATAAAATGCACTCTGTGGGTGAACTTCTTATGATTCGACTGCTCAAGATTATCTAAGGCCCCGCTTTTAAAATTTCTTTTTATTGCTGTGCGTGGTATCCCCTTTGTTCTAAGCCCAGATCCCCGCTGGGTGACTGCCAACACCGGGAGGCTACTTATTTTTCGCACATGTCTTCAGCAAGTTGTCTACATCTCAGAATTCCCAACGAAAGCCCTGAGCTTTATCTTCTTGAAACAATTCCTGTGGCTGGAGGAATGCACACAATGGTTCTTTTCTTTTCTGTTTTTTTTAAACAATAGCTTTATTGAACTATAATTCACATATCATATAATTCACCCATTGTAAAGTACGCAGTCCAACCGTCTTCAGTCTATTCCTAGAGTTGTGTAACCCTCATCACAATTGATCTTAGAACATTTTCATCCCCTTAAAAAAACGCTGTATTCATCAGCAGGCACTCACACAACAGTTCTTAATTCAAGCTTACCTGGACCTGCGTCTGTGACTAGGCTGGTGGCGGGGAGGGGGTCACAGCTGCTATAATGGGGGATGCGTGGAAAGGATGCTGGGGAGGCAGCCACAAGGCCCACCACATCTGTGCTCCGCTCACTCGTGACGTCGTGATGTCCCTTTGTCCTCGTCTGGCCCCGAGATGCTGACGGCCTCCTGCAATATGCCTTCCTTACCTCGCCAAGCTCTTGCTGTAAGACTGCCTTTCGTGCAGTAAGAGTGGGCCAGGTCTCATGTAAAAGGGATACGGTGGCCAGGATTGGGGAAACCCCAGCCTTGGCTGGGGGGACGAATTATGCAAAGACACGGAGGTCTAAGAGAAACTGGAGAACTTGCCAACTCATAACTGGAAAGCAACGTTCACGTGGGGAAATGGCAAATGATGAGGCCCACGTGTTTCTGTCAATCTCACATTTCTAGCTGTTCTTGTTTATTTTTCTTGCTGTGCTATGAAGCGCATAAAGGTTCCTCACGGTCACAGGTTCTTTGTGGATTTACTCTTTTTCCCTCCTTAGAATGCTTCTCAATCTGAAAGTGCTATTGATATCTTCGTCCGTTGTGTTAACATTTACCCAATATTTGGACCACCTTTTTTACTTTTAACTTTTGTTCTTTTTTTTTTTTTTTTTTTTTTGCGGTATGCGGGCCTCTCACTGTTGTGGCCCCTCCCGTTGCGGAGCACAGGCTCCGGACGCGCAGGCTCAGCGGCCATGGCTCACGGGCCCAGCCGCTCCGCGGCATATGGGATCCTCCCAGACCGGGGCACGAACCCGTATCCCCTGCATTGGCAGGCGGACTCTCAACCACTGCGCCACCAGGGAGGCCCAACTTTTGTTCTTTTACATTACATGTGTCTTCCCCAGCTTTATTGAGATATAATTGACATATAACATTGTGTAAGTTTAAGGTATTCAATGTGATGATTTGATACACATGTATTTTGTGAGATGATTACCACAAAAAGGTTATTAAGAGCTTTATCACCTCAGAGTTAGCACTTGTGTGTGGTGAGAACATTTAAGATCTACTCTCTCAGCAACGTATAAGTATTTTAACTGTAGTCGCCATGCTAATCATTAGATCCCCAGAACTTACACGTTGTACAACTAGGAGTTACCCTTTGACCAGCATCTCCCCATTGCCCCCACCAACCCCTAGCAACCACCGTTCCACTCTCTGTTTCTATGAGTTCTGTTTCTATGAGCTGTTTTAGAGTCCATCATACAGTATTTGTCTTTGTCTGAATTATTTCACTTAACATAATACCCTCAAGGTCTATCCATGTTGTCACAAATTCCTTCTTTTTTATGGTGGAATAATATTCCTGTGTGTATGAACACAAACCAAAGTCTCCCCTGTGGAGCGAACATTTCAGTGGAATTCTCAGTCCTAGGCTCAAATTCCCAAATGTGTCTCCATCTCTTTCAGAATAATAGACAACTGTATGTTCCCATTATGTATTATGTGTAACAAAGCACCCCAAATGTAGCAACTTAGCAGTGTAAAGCAACTATTATTACTATTATTATATCTCACTGTTATGGGGGTTGACAGGGCTCAGCTAGGCAGTTCTCACTCAGGGACCCTCACGCAGTTAGTCAGATGGTGGCTGAGGCTGGAGTCACCTCAAAGGATTTCTCACTCTTGTGTCTGGTGGTGGATGTGACCATCAGCTGGGCCTCACCTGAAACCATCGCCTGGAAAGCCTACTCTAGGCCTCTGTGTGTGGCCTGAGTTTCCTCACAGCATGGTGACTGGGTTCTAAGAACAAGAGTTTGGGGGAGGGGGCGGGCAGGGGGAGAGAGAGAGAACCAGGCAGAAGCTGTCTCGCCATGTATGACCCAGCTTTGGAAGAAAGCATCACTCTACCACATCCTATTTCCCTACGTCCAGCCCATATTCAAAGGGAGGGGAATTAGACTCCCATCTCTTAATGGGGTGAGAGTCAAAGAATTTGGGGACATGTAAAACCACCACATCACAGCTTAGCAGGCTTTGCAGAATTGGCCCTGTGCCCCACTCTGCCTCCTCTCCTCCCACCCCCCCTTCCCATCTCCCCACTTCTGCCACTCAGGCCTCCTTGCTGTTCCTAGACCATGAAGTGGTTCCTGGACCACTCCTGCTTCAGGGCCTTTGTCCTCACAGCTGCTGCTGCCTGGAATGCTCTTCCCCTGGGGATCTGCATGGCGTCTTCTCTCCAACCAGAACTGGGCTCAAACGTCACCTCCTTGGAAAGCTGTCACCAACAGCCCCCCTTCCCTGTCACTCACTAGCCCCTTGACCTGCTTTATGTATTGTTAGAGGATTTATCACCACCTGACATCACATAGTGCATTTATTTGTGCATTTGTTGATGTCCTCCACTAGAATGTAAACTCATGAGGCCAGGGACATTTCCTGTCCTTTCTCACTGCTGTAGCCTCAGTGCCTAGAACAGGCCAAGCATACACAACTATGGGGGACCACAGGCAAATCCAGAGAACAAGGAAAGGAAAATTGCTTTTATAGGGAAAAGCTGGAAATTGGGAAAGGGTGTGATAACCAAAGAGCCCATCAGAGGAAGCTGGAAGACAAAAGCATGGAGGCTTCTTATTGGTTGGACTGCTACAGTCTTTGGCTGGGCTGTCCGTGGGGTGGAGAAAAATTTTCTTCTTCCTGACGGGTATTAAATAGGGGCCCCTTCCTGTTGGAGTTGTAGGCATAGGTCTCTTCCTTGTTCGGAGCAATTAGGTGATGCATGGCAGGGTGTGAGAGCTCCCCCTACAGGCCTGTTCCGACTCCGATTCTAGCTTTTTTTTTTTTTTTTTTTTGCGGTACGCGGGCCTCTCACTGTTGTGCCCTCTCCCGTTGTGGAGCACAGGCTCCGGACGCGCAGGCCCAGCGGCCATGGCTCACGGGCCCAGCCGCTCTGCGGCATGTGGGATCTTCCCAGACCGGGGCACGAACCCGTGTTCCCTGCATCGGCAAGCGGACTCTCAACCACTGCGCCACCAGGGAAGCCCCGTAGCTGAGGTTTCTTTAACTGCATAGCTTGCATGCGCTGCGTCCCCATTTTACATTAGGTCTTCGTCAGCTGTGTAGGCCAATATGCATATGTCCGTTGCCACTGTGTGTCCTTGGGTGGCCTGAAAGCTTAGGTTCTCTCTCTCTATAGACATTATCAGTGCAACTCTCATACTTTTTATTGTCATTTATATGTCCTGCTGGCACTTGAAACCTGATAGGTTGTGGGCATCTTCTTTCTTGGAATAGATTTGATGTGGCATAACCCAGCAATTGAAATGATAAGCACTGAAAGCAGAAAGACCTGGGTCCCAATGCCCACTCTCCCACTTAGCAGTCACGGGATCTTGGGAGGATCTCTGAGCTTCAGCCGCTCCATCTATGAAGAAAGAGTAGTGAGTGGCTCCTATTTCCCTGGGGTGTGTGAGTATCATCTGCTTCCCACGTGACTAACTGGAAGCTGTCTGTAATTTGCAAAGGAAATGTCTCCAGAGAGTGGGGACTTGGGTGTGAATCGGAACAAGCTCAGTTCCGGGGCTTTTGAGTCTCCTCCACATAAGGGGCCTTCACTCTCCAGGGCCCTGGGAATCCTCCAGTCTTCACAGAGGGGCTGCTCTGTGAAGTGAGAGAACGTGCACACCTCTGAACATTTCTATCTGTTTGCCTTTCCAGCTTGAGGGCAGTAGGAAGGAACCCTGAGGGGAAAACTTGGGCCCTTGAGTGGACTTTTCCTATCAGGCCCATGGGCTTCAGCCTGGAAAATCACTTCCTGGGCAATGAACCTTAGCTAGGAAACCACATCCTGGGGCAAGGGACTTAGCTAAGAAATTACTTCCTGGGGCAAGGGCCTTAGCTAGGAAACGACTTCCTGGGGCAATGGGTCTGAGCTGTATGCTTTTTTTAATTCGAGGATCCTGGGGCTTTGAGCTTGAGCCTGGAAATCAGTTCTTGGGCCAAAAGCCTCAGTCCTCAGCCTAAGAGCTTGCTTCCCTGAGTCACGACCTCGGCCCCTGTATCCTAGGCAACTGTTACTGAGGTTACTGGGCTTGAGCATGGGCACAAGCCTGGGAAATCACTTCCTGGGGCTCTGGGCTTGCAGGAAGTAGGGAGCCAGTGGTCCTGACAGCCTCTCTGTTCTGTTTCCCCACAGCAGCAGAGTCTGAAGGGCTGCAGGTGCAGGCTGGCGGGGGGAAACCTTCATCATGGACCCTGCTTACTCCGAACAAGCTGTGCTGCTTCTGCAGAGAGGCAGGTGGCCCCCGGGAGGCACCTGTGCCTGGGGCAAGGGCTCCCTGCCGGAAGTGTTGCTACTGCGCAGAGGGCTGGTGGCTAGACCCTGCCTTTAGGCACCAGCACATCCTGTCCCTCCATCCTCACCCTTTCCATGCTACCGGGCACCCAGCAGACAGTTGTTGAATCACACATTCTTTTAGTTCATTCCACAAATATTTAATGAGTGACTGCCCACGTCAGGGACTGGGGACTAGGGAACTACAGTCATTTATGCTCCTCTTTATTTTCATTTATCCTTTTCTTCTTTGCTTTTATGCATTGAAAGTCCTCCCTCATCCAGCAAACTAACTATCTACCTACATGTGTTTTTCTAGTTGTGTTTTTAAAATTAATTTTGGTGTCTGGTGTGAGAGACCCAACTTCTTAGTTTTTTTCTTTTCCAAATGTTCAATTGTCCCAGTACAGTCCCAGACTTCCAGTAAAGTGCACAAATATTTACCTTGTACATCTTGATGTGTGTACCTGTGTAACTACCACCAGATCAAGATATAGAACCCTCCCATCACCCCAAGGCTCCCCCATGTCCTTTCCCAGTTAATCCCCCCTCCCCCCAGGGTAACCAGGCTTCTGATCTCTCATCAGGAAGAGTCTTTCCCAGGGCCTCGTGCTGCTGAAGGAAGAGGTTCTTCATTGATCATATTTTGATGTGGCTGGATAATCCTAGGTAACATTTTACTGAGGGCTTCCCTGCCCCAGGAGTTGTTCCAGAGGCATCGTTCACATGCACTGGCTTGTTTCCTTACCTCACCCTACGAGATGGGTGCTGTCATTGTACTCCCACTTTATAGATAGAAAAAAGAGAAATGAAGCTCAGAGGGAAGTGATGGAGCTAACTGAGCCTCCAGCAGCCTGACCCACAGCCTTCCAGATTGACCATTACTCCCTCTTGCTTAGGAAATTTGCCCTCCACCCCCACAAGAACCCCACTCCAATGTGAAAGCACTGTCTTTCCCTCGAATGGAATCTTCTTTTAAACCTTTTGTTTTGAAATAATCTTAGACTCACAAGAAGTTGCAAAAATAGTACAGAGTTCCCATGTATTCTTCACCTACTTTCTCCCAGTGTTAATATCTTACGTAACCATAGTTCATCAAATAAAATTTTTAAATAATGACTTTCTATTCCTAAAGCATCGGAGATAATTAATGTTCAACATTATCTTATCTTCTCATCTTGGTAATTTGATTTTCCCCACTCAGCTATGAGTAATGATAGTAATTAATGCTAAAGGGTACCACATATTGCTGACCTTTTACCGTGGATCAGTTATTAGACCAAGTACTTTATATACATGATTGAATTTCATTCTGTTATGTTGACTATAAAATAAACTAAGAAATAGTAATAGTTATAATGCCTGAGTACTCAGTATATGTCAGGTGCTGTGTTTTTTGGCCACGTGGCTTTTGGGATCTTAGTTCCTCGACCAGGGATTGAACCCTGGCCCTCAGCAGCAAAGGCGCAGAGTCCTAACCACTGGACCGCGACAGAATTCTCTCAGGAACTGTGTTTTATATGCTTTATCCAATATAATATCCTCAACAACCTTGTGAAGTAGATGCTGTTATTAGCCCCATTTTACAGATGAGAAACTTGACACACAAAAGGGTAAAATTACCCAAACTCACAGCTGAAGTCAGAATCCGAGCCCAGAGAGTGTGACTCCATGGCCCATACAACGAGCACTGGGCTGTATTATAGCCACAACATTATTATCGACAACCACAGCATGATTCCTTTCCCTTCTTAGAGCACTCTAATGGGGCACTGGGGAGTATTCTGGTTAAGTCTTCTGGTAATACTGAAGAAATCTGTCCTCCCCCGTCTCTCGGCATTTTTCACCTCTGATAGCAGGAATGCCTGCAGATCCCCACTATTGCCTCTAGATGGCGCAGTCTAACATCATTTATTTTTCAATTAATATTCTGTCGTTACGCAGAGTGAGGAAGAGGGGAGCTGTGGGTGACACGGCCAAGCGTAGGGACAGATAGGGTGAGAGAGAGCAACAAAGGACCTGAATAGACATAATGAGAAGAGGCCTGTGGGGTGACCACTTTCCTCCTGCCCCTCCTGTTGGAATGCAGGTAGTAAAAGCATCCTCCATTCACTGGGGCCTCCGGCACCCGAAGCACTTTACACCCCTTAGCCCATTTTACCATCGCAAAAACCTCACAAGGTAGGCACAATTTTATGATGACAAACGGGGAATTAGAGGCTCAGAATGTGACCCCATCAGTCAGAGGTAGAGCTTGAACTTGAACCTGGGATGGAGTCCTCAGCCCCTGCGCTTCTCCACTCTGCGCTTCCTCTTCCTGGTGGCCTGGGCGGATGGGGGAGCCTCAACGCACATGCTGGTGCATGGCTTGAACGATTGTTCTTCCTTTTCTCCTTAGAAATTTAGGATCCCCAAGGGCAGACTTGGCCTGACGAGGGTAGGAGACTTGTCCTTACAGGATATCAGAAGGTCCCTGCCTTAGCCCTTATCGAGCTGACCATGCTCTGTGATGTCCTGGGCTTCGACCTGAAAAAGAGCAAGGCCGGCAAACGGAAGGGGACAGGTCAGTGGTGCCGGCGCATCAAAAACCCTGAGGCTAAAGTCCCAGCTTTCTCATCGAGGGAGCTGCCTGGGGAATGTTCCACCAAAATATGCTTAGCTGCGATATTTCTTTCATATATATATATATATATATATATATATATATATATATATATATATATATATATATAAGTTTGCATGTGAAAACAATTCCTGCTCATTGTAGGACATTTGGGAACTAGAGCAAAAATACAAAAACGAAAAATGCAATTCAGATATAAGCTCTATTAACTTTCAGGGTATCATCTTCCTTTTTGTTTTTCATGTGTGTGTAGCCTTTTTTCACTAAATATTCTAGAATTATGGGCACTTCTCAGTCACTGTATCATTCAGCTATTGTCACAGTAATGCTACATAATAAGACCCCAAAAACTCATGACTTAAAACAATTATTTACTCTGTTTGGGGGTGAACTGGGGGTCAGTTGGCTGGTCTAGGCTGTTGGCAGGGTCTGGGTCTGCTTCATATTTCTCTCATTCTCCTGGGACTAGCAGGCTATCTGGAGCCTGTCCTTATGGCAAGAGGGCACGAGAGGGCAAACCCTACCACACCATGCATTTTAAACCTCTGTGTGCGTCACGGAATCTACTGTTCCACTGGCCAAAGCTATCACCTGACTGACCAGCAAGGAGTGGGAAAGTACTTTCTGCTTCTTTCATGGGAAGGATTGCAAATTCACATGGCAAAGGATATGGATACAAGGAGGGGTAATGACCTTGGAACAGTATTATCATTTACCACAACTATTAAACATTCTTTGAAAACATGATTTTTAATCAGGGCACTATTTCCCTCCTTGTGGATGTGATTTATTTAACCATTTCTTATTAGTGGACATTTATTATTTCATGATTTTCTATTATAAAACACAATCACTATGGCTGCACACACAACTTTGAATGCATCTTAGATTATTTTAGAATATACTTATTCAGTTCTTGGTATATATTAGCCTTCAATAGTGTATGGGAGTGTTCATCTCACTGCATCACTGTCAACATTACACACTGTGATTTTTTTGTTTGCTTCTTCAAAGACAAGAGGATGGGGGATAAGAAAGGCCAGAGGTAGGGGTTTCTCAGAGAAACATGTAGGTGGTTGAAGGGAGAAGGAAGGAAATTAGAGAAGATTGGGAAGGAGGAATTTGCCCAAGAAGACTGCAAGGCAGGATGGGAAATATGTTTCTTCAGAACTCAGCCTGTCCTTGCAGATCTAGACCCTCTACCCCAGGCCATTGTCACATGTCATACTCAGCACTCCCTGGGGCTGCAGCACGTTTTCCTTTGAACATCTCTTTATCCAGCTGAGATTTTCTGCTTTGTGGTGCACCTAACGTTTTCATGATCACTGAGGCCAAAGGTTCTGTTGGAGAGATGTGGAGAATTTTTAGCTCAACCATCCTCCAGAGAGCTCAGTCCTCATGCAGGGAAAAGAGTCTGATTCTAGTTACCCACGAGATCTCGCAGGTTGGAGCCCAGCTGTCATTCCAGGAAGTGAAATGCCCCTTCTGTTCTTTGACTTCCACAGAAACTTGCCTTTTCAGCGTGTCCCTCGACACCTTGCTGGAAGCCAACCGTAGATCCCTCCCCAGCACCCAGGTCCCGCTGGTCCTTTAAGCCGGAAGTTATCCCCAGATTGGGCTCATTTAGCCCATGAGAGGCTGGCTCTGGTGCCATTATTGGGAGACGTCTAGCCTGAGATATAAGAGTGTGGACTATAGAATCGGGAGACTTGGGTTCAAATTCGGTCTCTGACATTTGGTAGCTGAGAAACTTGGGATGAATTTTTTTTGAGTTTTTAACATAGGAGTCATTAATAATGTCTTAAACTTAAAAATTTTTTGCACAATCAAATAACAGAATTTAACATTCAATTGGAAGAGAGTCAAATTATTACGGTTGACCCTTGAACAGCACGGAGGTTAGTCCACGTGTAACTTACAGTCATCCTTGGGATGAATTTTTAAACCTCTATGAGCCTTTCTTTCAGTATCTGCAGAGGAAGGTTAGAATAACAGCATGCTCCTTTTATTACAGATGAAATGAGATAAATGCACGTAAAGCTCTCAGAACAATCCCTAGCTCATGGCAGCGGCCCAGAAAGCTGTTCTCATTTTGAGGGAAAGCTCCTCCAAACTCTCTCTTCTTTCTGGTTTTCATGGGAGACAAACACACGTTTGAATCCCGCTTTCCAATGGTTGCTGGTTTAAACATTGGTTTCTTTCTCCCATAGTTGCTGTCCTGTTTGGAAGAGAGAGGGCTGGACACATCGGGCATTCCCAGGGTGCCAGGGTCAAAGTCATGGTTTGGCCTCCCCAATTCGTTGAGGCTGCGTCTCCCAGCACCCTCCTCCATACGTTAAGCCAGGAGAGAATCCATTTCATGGTTTATCAGTGGTCTGTCTTTGGTATCTGTTTGGGTCATGGAATTCCAGGAGGGTTTGGAAGGGTGAAGGTGGCACAGTACAGCAGAGGGGTTGGGAGTGTGGGCCCTGGAGTCAGACCACTCACATTTATTGAGCAAAACCCAGTGCTGAGTGACTTACACACATTAGGCCATTTAATCCTCTTATCACCACTTTGCAGATGAGGAAACTGAGGCCCAGAGGAGTGGCAGAGTGACTTTTACTGGAGCCTCGAGCCAACTTCTCATCAGCGCCCCTCCTTCCTTCAGGGGTTGGAACACAAGCTGAATCACAACGACGCATCTGATTTGCTCCAAATGCCCATCCAGGCACTGCCGGTGCCTCTGCTCACTGCGGAGTACCTCCAGGCCTTCCCTGTGGTGCCCAGAGAGCATGCCCAGTCCTTTGTGTTTGGGGGGAAAAGTGTCTGATGACACTGGCCTTGGTTGGAGAGGGCAAGTGGTGGGAAGACAGGACTGTCCCTGTGACCTCGAGCTGTGAGTGCATGCACATTTGACTATGTGTGTGCATGCTAAGTACATGTGCATGCACACACATGTGTGCATGTGTATGGTGTGGATGTGTGTCCATGCATGTTCTCTGTGTGTATGCACGTGTGTGTGTGTGTGTGTGTAGTGTGACGGGGAGGAGAGGAGGGCAAGTGTTTGCCCACCACAGTCCCTATCAGTCCCCACTGGACCGGTTTTCTTCCCTTCACGATATCCATGGGGTCGACCTTATTGGGTTTGTCTAGTTGTGTATCTGTGGGCACATGTGTGCACAGCCGTCCACCTGTGTGCTTGTCTGCAGACCGGCGTGAATCACATTGGATCTCTCTCTGTTTATATCCCACATGTATAAGTTCCTGACTGGACTTCCTCCCAATCCATAGAGAGTAAACACAGTCATTTCTGGTTTTCGCAGAAGAATAAAGCGTTTGACCTTGAGGGAAACCCAAGGATACGCTCTCTTTCTCTCTCTCTGTGATTCTCCAAAAAGCTTCAGAGCTCAGGCAGTCTGATCTCCACTCCCAAGCAGAGGGCAGGGACCCTGAGAAATCCTCTCCAACATTTGCTTCTCATATAGATGGAATCAGAGCCGATCACTCGACAGCTTCAAACCCTCTGAAACCCACTGGGAATAAACTCTGACTCCGAACCCATCTCATGCCCCTCTCTGTCGCCACCACCCGGCCAGGCTCCCCTGCTTCGACGTGCCCGTTTCTCTTTCCTTCTTCTGAGTGCCTGCACTTGCTGCTCTTTCTGCCTGGAAATTCACCCCTTTATTAGGCTGACTGCATCTTGGCATTCATATGTCAGCTCAATGTCAGGGCTGGAAAGAGACCCTCCTGTCCTGGCAAGCCTGCCCACCCAGGCACCACTTGTTATAATACTCTGCTTGTTTTCTTCTTAGTACAAATCAGTGTTTGAAGCTACTTAGTTATTTCTTTGTTTGTTATTGTCTGTCTTCTCCCCCTGAAACATACACTCCACAAACCTGCCTCTTTGTTTCCTTCACCACGATGTCCTGGGTCCTCGGACTGGAGCCTGGCACCTAAAAGATGCTTAACGATATTTGCTGAGTGAGTGAATGAATGAATGAAGGCCACACAGGCTCTGAGGGACGAAACCCTAGGCACTCAGGTTCTGTGTCCTCCGCACAGCTGTTCCCCGGGCTCCGGCTGGATCACCGCTGATGGGTGTGGTCTGGCTCTGGTGAACTGTTCCTCTGAATTCTACAGCTCCAGAGATCCTGACCTCAGGTGTGGGACAGCTTTTCCTTTCCAACCCTCAAAACACGAAGGTTTTCATTAATGGCTCCTTGTCTCCAGGAGCTATTCACTTCCTAGAGGTGATGGCTGGTTCCTTGCCTTTCTGACCCTGGGCCATAGGTCTGAGGCTGCACATCTGGGCATGTGTGTGTGTGTGCACATGTCTGTGAGTGCATGTGAATGTGTGTGTGCATGCACACATGTGTGTTACTTTTTATTCACACAGTGCAGAGAGTGAGCCTTGAGACCAGCACTGGCTGGGCCTCTGTCTGAGCTACACTAGCCTGGGAAACAGTTCCAGGCCTTAGGAGGAAAGGTTTCCTGGCCACTCCTGTTCTTTCCATCTCTAGAGTCTCCCCTCCTCGAGAAGAGGCCTCCAACCCCCGGGAGGGATGGTTCCTGAACCTCCCATGGGGACAGGAGACCAAGCCCTCCCTCTTCCCGCAGACATCCCCGACCTGACCCAGTGCCTGCAGGCCCTTCACTGTTCATCCTGATCCTCCCAGAACCCAGCAGAAATATCCCGAAGGAAAAGTTACCACGAGCTGCCTTCACTCTACGGCCTCGGCCTACACCCAAAATAACGCCTCCAAATCTGCTCATTCATTCATTCCACAATTATGCCAGGTGCTGGGGTGCGATGGTCACCAACCATGATGGCCAAGACGTTTTAAAAAATAAATAAATTTATTTATTTATTTTTGGCTGCGTTGGGTCTTCGTTCCTGTGCATGGGCTTTTCTCTAGTTGCGGCGAGCGGGGGTTACTCTTCGTTGCGATGCGCGGGTTTCTCATTGCGGTGGATTCTCTTGGTGTGGAGCACGGGCTCTACGTGCGCGGGCTTCAGTAGTTGTGGCTCGTGGGCTCTAGAGTGCAGGCTCAGTAGTGGTGGCTCATGGGATTAATTGCTCCGGGGCATGTGGGATCTTCTCAGACCAGGGTTCGAACCCATGTCCCCTGCACTGGCAGGCAGATTCTTGACCACTGCACCACCAGGGAAGTCCCGCCAAGTCTTTCCTGAGACTTTTTCTCTAAAGAAAGCAGATGGGTCTTGGAAGGAAATGGTGCTTCCCGGATGGGCACAGCCCATCCATACACCCCCATCCATCAGTCCACCCACCCACCCATCCATCCACCCCTCCATGCATTCATCCACCCATCCATCCACTCACCTTTGCCCCCTCCCTTTCTCTCTCTCACCTTCCCTCTCTCACTCTCTCCCTCTCTCCCTTCCTCCCTTCTATCCTTCCCTTCATCTATAAAGTCATAAGATAGTTTTTTTTTAATTCCAGAAACCCACAAGTGAAGCTTTCTGACTGTTTCCAGTTTCTCCCCTCTCCAAACTCAAGCAATCTTTTCTGTTCTAAATGCACCAAATGCCAGCTCATTCTCCAAACTCATCCTGCACTGCATGCCTCTGCGTTTTTGCTTAGGTAGTTCACTTTGCCTGGGATTCCCTTCCACTTTAGAAAGAGCAGAAAGCTGGTACTCTCTGCTCATTCTTCAAGACCCAGTTCAAGAGTCAACTCTTCTGCTGAGAACTCCCACCCTTCCCCATCACAGGTACCCTCCTACATGCCCAGAGTCCCTTTCTTCATGCTCTTTTAGCTAATGGGACTACTAAAACACTTTTGATTGTACGCAGGTTTTTTGTTTTGTTTTGTTCTTGTTTTTTTTGCGGTACGCGGGCCTCTCACTGCTGTGGCCTCTCCCGCTGCGGAGCACAGGCTCCGGACGCGCAGGCTCAGCGGCCATGGCTCACGGGCCCAGCCGCTCCGCGGCATGTGGGATCCTCCCGGACCAGGGCACGAACCCGTGTCCCCTGCATCGGCAGGCGGACTCTCAACCACTGCGCCACCAGAGGAGCCCTGTACGCAGTCTTTTTAAATTCAAGAAATACCTTAATGACTTCTTGTAAAACTTTCAGGCAACACAGATGTAGGTAAAGTAAAATCGAAAAATCCTCTTCCTCTCCCTCTCATATGTGTCACCTTGTTTGGGTGTCTCACAGCCGGTAAACCGAGGAGCCCAGAATGGAACCCAGTCCTGTCAGAGTCCGGGGCACATGCCCTTTATTATCAGGGTCCGTGGAATCTGGATTCTCCTGACTGTCTGCTGGGTTCCGATGTGACAGAGGGTACGGGCTGATCCGGGGGTCTTTGGGGATCCACCGGTGAGGGCTGGCTGGGGTTCTCAAAGCCTTACACCACTGCAGGTGTGTTCTTGGGGACATCCCTGCTTGGGTAAGACAATGAGCACCTGTCCCACAGCAGGTGCAGTACCCTCCAGCCTCTGTCTTGGGAGATCCTTGTCAGGGAGCCCAAGAGCGGGCTCTGCTCTCAGAGTCCCCTCCTCCATGGCCCCCTTTAGGGACTAAATGGCCCCCCTCCTCCCATCCAACTAGTGCTTCAGCCCCAAGTTCAACAAATACATAGTGCCAAGCTCTGTTTGAGACGCTGGCACAGGGAAGAGGCCCCAGTGACCCTGGCGGCTCTGCTTCTCACCCCAGCAACCCAACGCCCCTGCTAAGACTTGATTCTTTCTGGCCAGGTTGCCTTTCTTGGTGGCCCAGGTGTGAAAACTGAACGACAGCATTCGCCGGTGCCCCCAGCTCTGCGATGGGGGACTCAAGACCTGGCTGCGAAGGATACACACAGACAGGAACAAGGCGACGGACGGCCCCGAGTTAGTAAGTGAGCCCTGCACCACCGCCCCGCCCGCCCCCACAGTTGGAAGAAGAAAGGGGCAAGGAGTGGCGGGAGGGCACCTTGTGACCGTGCCTTCGCGTCCTCTGCATCAGCCGTGACTCACGACCAGGCTGCCAGGAACGGCGCTGCCGACTGTGGCCACCAGGGGGCGTCCCGGGCCCGTCGCAGCGAGAGAGGAGGCGGGGTCTCAGAAACGAGGGAGGTGACGCGGCTGAGCAAGGAGGAAACGGTGGGGCGGTGCGGGGTCTTCTGGAAGTCATCACCCCTGCCTCATTTTTAGACAGCACTTGTGTGCTTTGCCAAGGGTTAGGAAAGTGGGGTTTCCTTTGTGGGGTGGCGAGTGATTGGGGTGGGGAGGGGGGCAGTAGAAGAGAAGGAACTTCTAAGAATACTGAGTGTTTCCAGGAGGAGTCCAGAACGGGGAAGTTGGCAGTGTCGCCTTGTGCATCACGTGTATTTATGTAAACCTAGATGCATGCGTCTGGAGGTGCCCTGCACGCACTCCTGTTGTGTGTGAGGGTGAACGCATGTGCACACATGTTACTATAGCCTGTGTTTATGTATGCACGCTTTGGGGGACATTGTGTATGTGGACATATGATCCGTGCACAAGCAGCTGGTGTGGGTGTGTTGTGTGTGTGCATCCTGTATTCTGAGTGCGGGCCACCTCCTCTTACCCCTTACAGGAGCCTCTACCCTGCAGGGAACAGGGTGCTGGTGCAGGGAGAGATCAGCCCCTCGGAGCTGAAGGCCATTGAAGGGAGTTGTGCCTGCTGTTGACCTTTCCCTTTCTGGGGTGGTCAGAGCTGGGTTCCCCAGCCTTCTCAGGCTCCAAATCGTAATGGTGATAGCCATAATTCATTCATTTATTCATTCATTCATTTCACAGGTATTTAATGAATGCCTATTCTAGACCAGGTACCATGTGGAATGCTAGAATCACAAGGAAAAGAACAGACAGGGGCCCTGGACCTACAAGTTCACAGCCCTGTGGAAGACATAGACATGAGTCAAATAGCCACAAAGTAAATATCAAGTTACAAGCTGTATTAGGTTGTACAAGAAATACAGGGAACAGGGCTTCCCTGGTGGCGCAGTGGTTGAGAGTCCGCCTGCTGATGCAGGGGACACGGGTTCGTGCCCCAGTCTGGGAAGATCCCACATGCCGCGGAGCAGCTGGGCCCATGAGCCATGGCTGCTGAGCCTGCGTGTCCGGAGCCTGTGCTCCGCAACGAGAGAGGTCACAACAGTGAGAGGCCCGTGTACCGCAAAAAAAAAAAAAAAGAAAAAAGAAAAAAAAAAGAAATGCAGGGAGCCATGTGAATGTAAAACAAGGCACCTGGTATAGTGTGGGAAGTGAGGTAAGGCATCTAGGCACCCAAAACTGCGTGTGCAAAGGTCCTGAGTCAGTGTGGCCAAAGAGCTGGAAGAGGATCCACGGGGATGATCTGCAGCTGTCACTCAAGGATGTAAGAAACAGCTTGAACCCTCAGGAGCCTCCCTGATGGAATTGGCACAAAGGAGTCTTGGACTGTTGGTCCTTAGCAAGTGTCTAGTCCAGCTCCTCCTTGTACAGATGGGAAAACTGAGGCTCAGAGAGGGAAAGGGCCTTGCCCAGAGCCACACAGCAAGTTGGGGACAGACTTTGGAATTGAGCTCAGGATATCCATAATTATCATATGATAATTATATGATACTTATATACTAATTATAATTACCATACATACTCATACAACATTCATAATCCACCTTGACTCAGAATTTGCCCCTCACTGCAGGCTCTTGTCCTCATCTGTCACTCATCCCACCACTCCCATAGCTTCCATTCTGATGCCCAGCAGGAAGGGGCCTTGTGGCAGGGGACCCATGGCTGGCCCTCCCCTAGTGCCGTCCAGCTGCCACTTCCCTGCCTCTGGGTGCTGGGCTCCTTCCTGGGCTCCGGCTCTCTCAGGAGGGTCCATATGTCTCATCTCCCACCTGTGACCAAAAATCAGTGAGGCCGCCCCTTCCAGTCCTGGGCTCCATACGCAGTGGATGTTCTTGCTGCCTCTAGAAGAGCCAGTGGCTTGCTTCTCTCTGTCTTACAGCAACAGGTCCATGAAGTCAGCCGGCATCCTCGTCCTCGAAGTCAGAGGGAATATCAGTAAGTTTCCAGTGGGGAATGAGTCTGAGCACAGGTCACTGGGAGCTCTTTGACCTTGAGGGCTCACTGGACCCCTCTGGGGGAGGCCAGAGTCCACCCTGGGATGAATCTCCCCCTCAGGCCTCTGTCTCCTGTGAAACCAAGTGGAACCCAGCTGTGAGGCAAGGGTCAGCTTGTGCACGCCTTAGGATTCCGTCCTGGAGTTTTGCCTGGAGCTGGCATCAGACACGGAGGGGGCAGAATTTTTTGTTTAGTGTGACAGTTCTCAGTACCTCCAGTGAAACTGATGCTTCTGGGCCAGCCTAGCTGAAGTGGACCTCCTCCCGGGCCAGTGACCATGGATTCCTTAAGGAATTCTGTAAACATGTGTCCAGCTCTGAGAGTCCCCAGCTTTGTGGGGACCGAGGATGGGCAGCTGTCCTCAGTTGCATTCTCTGGAGCAGTGATTCTCAAACTTGAGTGGTGCATCAGAATCACCCAGAGGGCTATTAAGACACAAGTGGCTGGGCCCTGAGAATCTGCATTTCTAACAAGTTTCCAGGTCCTGCTAACGCAAAGACCACACTTTGAGAGCCACTAGCTAAGGAGCTGAGGCTAAGACAAGGCTTTGGGTGTAGTGATGCTTTGAGGGAGGGTCCTCAGGCAAAGCCTTACAAGGGAGGGAGGGAAGGAGGAGAAGGGGTGATGTCCAGCCGTGGCCACAAGGGGGCTCTGGAGCACAAATTGCATCAGAGCGGTTCCCTTTGGCTGCGGGGAGGGAGGCTGGTGTTTCCTACCTCAACCTCCTTCACCCCTGCTTCCCACAGGTGAGCATCGCCTGGACCCAGATGCTCACCTTTTAGATCTGTACCGCACCAACCCCCATGGCGAGTGGGGGTCATCATACAGAACCCCACCTAAGCCCCTGGGCTCTAAGAAGCAGCCTGGGTGCCACATCCCTGCCCCTGCGGGCTGGGTGTACTCAGTGTGGGAGCACAGCTACTTAAGGAGAAGGTCAAGATTGTCCTCCAAGGTGACCTTCTCCTCTGAGATGCCTCTCAGAACCCACAAAGGACCCCGTAGAACCACACACATTGAGCCCTCACTCCAGGGTGGGCTCCTACACCATGCTTGCTGTATGCCAACACCTCTTGGGGACTTAGACCTGCATGGATTTTTGTCTGTGACTCCCAGCCCGAAGGAGAATAAAAAATATAGCACCCATATCAAGGGGCAGGTTTTCCTTTTTTTCCAGGAAAAATTTGCTTTGAGAGTGGCCCTAGGATGTAGAGCGGACAGGACTGGAGAAGAAGCCAGGAGAGCTCCGTGGCCTTGGGCAAGCCTCTTGCCCTCTCTGAGCCCTTGTGAAAGATGAGAGGATTGGGCCTCAGTGAAGGGGAGCAAGCACTGGCCAGGAACAGCCCCAGAAGGGACTGGAAAGAGGAAAAACCTCTCCCTTCACAGCGCCCATATTTTAAATATTGCTTTGGACAATCATGTCATTTTGTAAAATGGTATTTAAGTTCCGTATGAACATTAAGGGCATAAGTTAAATGTCACTTTTACTTCACTCACGTTTTTTTCTCCCCAGTCTATCTCTCAGTGGGTGTTGTCCTTCCAGTGAGCTAACATGGGAGCTTGGTGATGAGGACGTCTTGCTGTGTTTCTCAACGTGGTCTGTTCACACCTTGAACCTGCAGCCACCCAGAGGGGCCAGGAGGAGAATCAGAGGGGGAGGGTTGGAGTCATGACGACAATTGTTGAAGGGCGGAGGGCTGCAGGGGCAGCTTCTCTGGGGTCCTGTCCCACCCCTCTCCTATGGTCCCAGGTCTCTTCCTCCTCTTTCCCCTACCCTGAGTCTGTCTCCTCGGGACAGGTGAAGCCTCATTCATTCAACAATGAATTTATTAAGCCCTTCATATATGCCAAGAGCTTTATAAGTTTAATCTTCACAGTAATCCAGGTCTGCATTTGTGTTCCCCCAGAAGCAGACCCTGAAATAATGATTCAAGTGCAAAGAGTGATCCCAGGAAACACAAGGGAGTGGGAAGTTAAGGGGAGGCAGCGCTTCCCTGGTGGCACAGTGCTTGAGAGTCTGCCTGCCGATGCAGGGGACGCGGGTTCGTGCCCCGGTCTGGGATTTGGGCCCGTGAGCCATGGCCGCTGAGCCTGCGCGTCCGGAGCCTGTGCTCCGCAATGGGAGAGGCCACAGCAGTGAGAGGCCCGTGTACCCCCCACAAAAAAAAAAAAAAAAAAAAAGAAGGGGAGGTAGCCCATAAAAGGATGCATCATCAAGCAAATTACCACTGTGGGCACCAGAGCTTAATTCTCCTGGAAAACTCTGAGAAACAATGGAGAAGATACTCATCAGTTATCCACACCCAGAGGGCAAGGGACCTGGATATTTATTCATCAGCTCCTGTGCGTGATTGGCTGAGGGCTCCTCCTGACAAACGTGGGCATTTTGTTCCCTGGCGCTTCCAGCCAGCATGAGCACAGGCATAGTTTGCTCGCGTAGCCAGAGATAGCCCTCAGGTAAAGGGATGTAGATGCTGGCAATTAGAAGTTAACCACTGGACACTGAAATGGTAGATGATGAAAGGATATTGCTGGTGCCTTGATAGTACCTGCTTGACCCTGTAAGGTGACGATGATGATGGTGATGATAATGGGTGTGATGGTGATGTTGGTGATCATCATGGCGATGGTGATGGTGATGTTGGTGATCATCATGGCGATGGTGATGGTGGTGATGTTGGTGATCATCATGGCGATGGTGATGGTGGTGTTGGTGATCATCATGGCGATGGTGATGGTGGTGTTGGTGATCATCATGGCGATGGTGATGGTGGTGTTGGTGATCATCATGGCGATGGTGATGGTGGTGTTGGTGATCATCATGGCGATGGTGATGGTGGTGTTGGTGATCATCATGGCGATGGTGATGGTGGTGTTGGTGATCATCATGGCGATGGTGATGGTGGTGTTGGTGATCATCATGGCGATGGTGATGGTGATCATCATGGCGATGGTGATGGTGGTGGTGGTGATCATCATGGCGATGGTGATGGTGATGTTGGTGATCATCATGGCGATGGTGATGGTGATCATCATGGCGATGGTGATGGTGGTGATGGTGATCATCATGGCGATGGTGATGGTGATGTTGGTGATCATCATGGCGATGGTGATGGTGATGTTGGTGATCATCATGGCGATGGTGATGGTGGTGATGGTGATCATCATGGCGATGGTGATGGTGGTGATGGTGATGCTGTTACTTCTGCTGCAGCTGCTGATAGTAGCGAGGATGATAATGATGATGATGGTGATGCTGATGACAGTGGTGATACCAAGTGTTTTATAAACTTAGTCTTCACCATAATCCAGTGTTTTAGTTTGAGTGAGGATGTGATGACGGCAGCTAATGGTCACTAAGCACTGAGTACGTACCAGGTACTTTACATATGTTACTCCTTTAATCCTCACAACAATCTTCTGAAACACAATATTATTATGACCAATAAATGACAGGATTCAAGACCAATGCAGGTTAGTCTGGTGTCAAGATGCAAGCTCTTAACTATTTTAGACTACAAATCCACACTATTTTGCCTTAAATATCTATATTTTAAAATATTTTCATGATAATCACTTTGTCAGTCTCCACTTCTCTCTCCCCACCTCCCACAATGCAAACACCCTCAGAAGCAGAAAGGGGGAACCAAGAAAACTTAGTGAGGAGGGATCGACATTAATCCTATAACTACTTGGCAGGGCATTTGGAGATTGTAGCAGGTTACAAGCCTTTAAGTGGTCTCAGTTTCCCCATCAGCCCCATCCGAAGAGCACAGACTGGATGAAGCATGAGTTTAGCCCAGCAGTAGCCCCAAAGTCCTGTGAAATAGGTATTACCATGGTCCCATTTTACATATGAAGGAACTGAAGTTCAGAGAGGCTAAACCATGTGTCTAAAGTCACACTGAGATTGAGAAGCTTGGATGCCCGATTCCAAATCCATTGCTCTTTCAGCCACACCATGATTGCCTGAAGCAGGAAAAGGCCCTGGTAGGTGCTAGTGAGAGAGGACAGTCAAGAGCAGACATAGGGAGATTGGGTAGATTTTCCATATTGGGTTCAGCTAGAGTTGCTGCTTCTGTTCCTCAATTCCTCCCTGCCCCGTACAAACCACCTCCAAGCCCTGTTGGATCTCCCACCAAGATATACCCCAATCCCTCCCCACTTCACTCCTTTGCTCCTACTATCATCCTAGTCCAAGCCTCTGTCATCTAGATGCCTTTGATGATGATGATGATGATGATGATGGTGGTGATGGTGATGATGATGATGATGGTGGTAGTGGTGATGGTGGTGATGGTGATGATGATGGTGGTGGTGGCTGTGATGGTGATGATGATGATGGTGGTAGTGATAATGATGGTGGTGGTGATGATGGTGCTGGTGATGGTGATGGTGGTGGGGGTGTTGTTGATGGCAGTGGTGGTGGTGGTGGTGATGGTACAAAGTCTCAGTGGCTTCCATGCCTTTTAACTACTCTCTCTCCTTGCCCTCCTATCTATCCTTTGTACAGCAGCCATAGTGACCCTTGTAAAACAAAAATTCAATTCTATTAAAAGCCTCTTACTGAAAACCTTCCAGAGGGATCTCACACCACTTAAAGTAGTATCCCAACTCCTTACCCTGGCCTGTGAGGTCCATCCATTGTCTCTGATGACACTTCACACCCCCTGCCTGTCACTTTGCAGAACCAGCCACATGAGCCTCCTTTCCATTCCTCAGACATACCAGGTTCATTCCTAATTTTGGGCATTTGCACGTGCTGTTCTCTCTGCCCAGAACATTCTCCCCTCAGCTACTCTCACAGCCAGCTTCTTTCACCCCCTGGTCTCAGCTCACATGTCTCTTCCTTCCAGGGGCCTTCTCTGACCATCCCCTTTGAACTGTTTGAAGTTGCTTCCTCTCTTCCTCTCTCTCTCTCTCTCATCACCTTAATTAATTTTCTTCCTAGAATTTATCATTACCTGAAATTATCATATTTAATTAGTTTTTCCCCATCTGTGACCCTGACTAATATGTAACCCCATGAAAGCAGAGACCATGTGGGACTTTGCTCACCTTTGTGGATATAATGGTGCATAGTAGGTGCTCAGTAAAAATCCACTGGATGAATGAACAGATACATGAATCCCTCTCTGCTCCTCTATTTCCTCCAGAAACTGTTGTCCTCACTACCTGACTTAACTCTACCTCCCTGGTTTGATGTGTGGAGATGAGGAAATGACCTATAGCAAGTGCTCATTCAGGGCTGTTATTATCATTATTAATTATCAACAAGAGCCAGGCAGCCTGAAATGGTGGGTAATGATATTATCTCCCCCATGGTTCTCAGCACCTGCTCTGGCCCCATGGCATGCCTCACCCCCTCATTAACAGGGCTGGGATCCCAGGGAGCTGTGTGGTTGGAGGGACAATCCTTTAACCTTAGCAGGAGGAGGGGCATGTGCCTCGGTGGGTTCCGGGAGCCCAGGCCTGGCTGTGCTAACTTTGTACTCAGAGAGGGCCATCAGCGGAGGAGCCCAGTTTAATCGCAGGTTGGTTTCCCCATTCATCTTCAGCGCTATCCGAGGGCTCACCTTTTCCTACCCTGTGGCATCATGGTGACTGATGATCTCACACCAGCCCTGCTGCTGGGTTAGCACAGCTCACAGTGGGTGCCAAGCTTCTGCAGGCTCTTGGCTGTCTGGACTTGGGCCGAGATCATGTTTCTTTTAAGGAGCCTTGTTATGGACTGAATTCCATCCCCCACCCAAATTCATATGTTGAAGCCGTAACCCCCAAGGTGACTGTATTTGAAGATCAGGTTTTAAGGAGGTAACTAAGGTTAACCGAGGTCAGAACCCTAACGCTGACCCCATAGGACTGGTGTCCTTATAAGGAGATGAGACACTTAACGTTCTCTCTATATCTGTGGGCACACAGAGGAAAGGCCATGTGAGGACACAGTGAGGAGGCAGCTTTCTACGAGCCAGGAAGAGAGTTCTCACCAGAAACCAAATTTTCTAGCACCTTGATCTTGGACTTCTAGCTCCCAGAGCTGTGAGAAAATAAATGTCTGTTGTTTAAGCCCCCAGCCTGTGGTATTTTGTTATGGCAGCACAAACAGACTAAAACAAGCCCTTGCAGCCTCCAGTTTCTGAGAGGGAGGAGGGTGGGATTTGGAAAGATGCCCTCCCGTGGGGGCATTTCCTTTGGCAAATGGTGAAAATGACCCCTGAGCAGAGGAAATGTCTCACCTGGCATTCAGGTGAGTGCATCCCCGGGAGGGGCAGTGCTTACAGGGGGTCACCCCGGGCTGGCTGGTAGAGGGGGCTCCAATCCAGCTCCATGGGGCTGCAGGTAACTTGCCCAAGAGAAAGATTCATCTGCTGTTTCTACACTACAGAGGGTGGGGAGGATGAAATGAGGGGGTCTGCAGTCACTCGCCAATGACATTCAATGCCAGCTAGAGCCCAGCGCTGGGTTAGGCTGGGGCAAGAGTAATAAACCAGCAGGGAGGGTCCCAGGGCTCAGGGAACTCACAGACTACTGAGAAACACACACTAACTTAGAAATAAAGTGATCTCACATCATGATAAAATTCAGAGAAAAAGAAGCAGAGAGAGAGAGAGAGAGATGGGGGAGGGGGAGAGAGACAGAGAGAATGCAGGGGGTGGGAATGTGGGCGGATCTTTGTTTCCAGTGGCCAGAAAAGGGTCTTAGATTTGGGGCCCCTAGAAGCAGACTCTGAGCCAAGTATTTGGGAGGTGGTCCCAGGAAGACCCAGTGAGAGTAGAGACGTGAGATGCGGAAGGGCTGGAGCCAGTGAAGGGTGCATCAGTGAGCGGGTTAGAGCCGTGGGCAGCTGGGGCTCGGTGCTGCATGGATTTCTGGGAAAATGTGTAGTTAGGCCTCTAATGCAGGCCAACCCAGGAGTAAAGAAGATAGGGCATTATCCACCAACTCGTCCTTGATCGGTTGAGTGCCATCCCAGGAGTGTTAACTCCCTGCCTGGTCCACCAGTACCACAGGTACACAGGCTGGGCACCTTCCTGTGCCAGAGAAAGACCTTGCGCAGAGAGGCCGGGGTGCTTGCAGTCGGAAGCCATGGTGGTGTGTGCCAAGGGGCGTGCGTGGAGCCAATGTGCACGGAGTGTCTGCTACTGAACACCTCTCCGAGGAGGTGACAATGGAACGGACACTGAAATGAGGAGAAGGGGCCAGTCATCAGAAGAGCTGGGAGAAGAGGTTTGCAGATAGAGGGAACAGAAAGGGCTCAGCCACAGCCGTAGTTGCTGGAGCATCACGTGCCAGGGCAGAGAGGTTGTCTGGGGCAGCTGGGCTAAGGGATGGATTAGTCTCCCGCCCTGAGATTCTCCAACCCTCCCCCACCCCTTCACCCAGGCCCCTCCCACCCTTTGTCCCCACCTACAGCAGAGTCACTCCACACCTGGCCCCTTGCTCCTTCTCTGCTCCCCATGTTGGCACCACATTTTCTGAACTTACTCTGTCTTCTCTGGCCTCAGAGCCTTAGCTTGTGCTTTTCCCTCTTCTGAGAATGCACTTCCACCCCATTTCTGCCTGCTGAAAATTTCCAACATGCACTCAGCAAAAATTTCTACTGAGAGCAAGGCACTGGGGATGGAGCGTTGAATCAACACGGACCTTCCTTTCAGAGTTTACCGTCTAGTGAAGGAACAATGATGTTAAAATAACTCATCCCACAAATTGCTTATTGCTACTTACCATTGTATTGCTAATTACAGTTGTGGGGAGTGAAAGGAAAGAGAGGGGAAGTGGACTAGGTCTGAAGTTTCCCAGGAGGCTGAACTTGAAAGATGAACAGGTGAGAGGTGGAAGGGCCCCCTGGGCAGGAGGAACAGTGTGTGTGAGCCGCTGAGCGGAGGAGCTTAGCGTGGAGGAGACACTGAAAGGCTGGCGTGGCTGGAGTGGAGAGAGGGCAAGGGGGCAGTGGGCAGACGGGGCAGGGACTGGAAATGGGTCCAAAGAAGTTTGGGAAGACGGGAAGGGTTTAAATCTACCAAACCACCGGCCTGGGAATTCTGAGAATGCCCCCAGGTTTGCTCTTAACAAAACTAAATATGACCCCTTGCATGGGGCTGTCTGTTGGTCTGCTCTGGGGTCTGTTTGGTGTCCCTCACTGCCCCAGGCCCTCCCAAGGGGTCTCATATTCTTCGAGGCCTTCATTCAAGTCCCTCCTCTCGGAAAAACCTTCTAGCCTTGAAATCAGAAGAGATCTCGCCTCCCACGTCCTCCCCTCATTTGGCCCTTGGCTCTTAGGGGCCCTGGTGTGAAGGTGAACATTCCTCTGGCTGCCGCTGGGGGAAGGGTAGCCCAGGCTCTGCGGGGATGAGGACGGGAGGGTGCTGCCTGGTACCTGGTTGTGGGCAGGTGACTCTCCCCCTGCACGTCCCGGGATCCACACCCCTGCCTGCCCCTCACGCCTGGATTCTGTAGGATACGTGCAATTGCAACCTATAAGGGACTTCATCCATAGACTGCGGGTGGCGGGGAGGGGTGGTCTCCTGTCCTGATTTTCAAGTCTGGGTGGGGAGCAAGCCAAGATCCACTGCTGGGCTTTGCAAGTCCCTGGAACCAGGGCTAGGGCGGTAGAAACGAAAAACGATGCCTGGCAAACCCATCCTGCCGCCTCCTGCCCCCTCCGCGGGCCGCTCAGAGGGTGGGAGATGCCTTCTCTTGAGAGCCCCTCTTTCCACACCAGCCGCTTTGCGCTCTGGGAGAGGGGCAGGGGAGCCACTTTCATTGTCCCTGAATGTTGGCTGGCAGGAGGCCCAGGGAGGGAGCCCCTCAATAGGGAATCTGCAGCTGCCTGTCTTTGAGGTAAAATTACCGTAATTACTCCAATTACCAAATCCATCAAGAGCTTTGGACAGAGGAGGCCGGTGAACAATCAGTTCTGAGGAGTGTGAGTCATGGGGTTGGAGGCACAAAGTGTAGGAGGGGGCAGCGGTTGATGTTAGACCAGGCTCTTGATCGGGCTGGGGGTGGGGAAATGCAGAGAAATCATGATTAGCCAAGACCCTGCTTTGCTGCTTCAGTGAGATTTTTCTCCTATATTGGAAAGAAATTTTTTAAAAAACCCTCTCTCTGGCTTCTCCTTTCACAGAACCCTGCACCCCGTGGCCAACTGACTTTGTCTTTACCTCCTATGAGAGTTAAAAGAAACAAAACAAAATAAAACAAAAAAAGCAGCTGGCATCTCATACGCTCTTGCTGTGGGCCAAGCCCTGTGCAAAGAGCTTTTCAACTTTCATCCCTTCCAACCTCATGGAGCAGGTTTACTCCAGTTTTACAGATGTGGGCGTTGTGCCTTTCCTCTTGGCTTAGATGCTCCGGACACCAGACCCTGGGCGTGGTTTGCTTCTGTGCGCCTCAGCCCTGTTGCACGGGGTAAGTCTGCTCTTGGCACATAAGAGATATTTGGTGAAGGAAATGAAGTATGAGGCTGGCAGGTTTGGTGGGTTACTGGGAAAATCACCTTACTGGTCAGGCCCCCTTAAATCACCCCATCTCCTCCATCCAGCTTACAGCCTGGACTTTGGGGCCTGGGGCTCGTAGGGCTCACTCAGCCTAGAAGACGACCATGACCCCTGGGCCCACCCACTGAGACAGAAGGGTGACCCTGATCACCCATGAAGATGATTTCAATGCTGTGGAGTTGTGTATATTTTACCACTACTCAAAATGTATACATAACATAACATTTACCATTTTAACCATTTTTAGGTGTGCAGTTCAGTGACATTAAGTACATTCACATTGTTGTACAACCATCGCCACCATCCATCTTCAGAGTGTTTTCATCTTCCCAAACAGAAACTCTGTGCCCATTAAATAGTGACTCCCCATTCCCCTCTCCCTCCAGCCTCTACCAGTAACCACCGTTCTATTTTCTGCCTCTATGAATTTGACTACTCTAGGTACCTCGTGTAAGTGGAATCATACAACATTTGTTCTTTTGTGTCTGGCTTATTTCACTTAGCAGGCTGTCTTCAAGGTTCATCCATGTGGTAGCATGTGTCAGAATTTCATTCCTTTTAGAGGCTGAATAATGTTCCCTGGTATGTATAGACCACATTTTGTTTATTTGTTCGTCCATTGATGGACATTCGGTTGTTTCCGCCTTTCGGTTATTATGAATAATGCTGCAATGAACAGGGGTGTAAAGTATCTGTTTGAGTCCCTGCTTTCAGTTCTTTTGGCTATAGACCCAGAAGTGGAATTGCTGGATCATACAGTTATTCTATGTTTAACTTTTTAAGAAACCATCATACTGGTATATATATATTTTACCACAGTTTAAAAATACCCGCCATGGGGCTTCCCTGGTGGCGCAGTGGTTGAGAGTCCGCCTGCCGATGCAGGGGACACGGGTTTGTGCCCCGGTCCGGGAGGATCCCACATGCCGTGGAGCGGCTGGGCCCGTGAGCCATGGCCTCTGAGCCTGTGCGTCTGGAGCCTGTGCTCTGCAACGGGAGAGGCCACAACAGTGAGAGGCCCGCGTACCGCCAAAAAAAAAAACAACAAAAAAAACCCAAAATGATGTTAACTGTTACATGATTATTTCCTCCACACGCTGAATAAAATGGACATTCCAGGAAGGGGCACCCTCTGGTACTCTGCCAGACTACTCATATACCCCTTTGAAAAGCGTGGCTATTGTTCATTCATTTGTTTACTAATTCTGCAAATATTGGCTGGATACCCTGTGTCAGGGACCCTACTAGATTCCAGGGATATAATGATGAGGAAACTGGACACAATCCCAGACTCCAGGGCTTACAGCCTGGAGGGGAGGCAGGCCTCAGAGGCATTAAAGGCCCAGAGCCATTCTCAGAGCCCAGACCTAGAGGCAGTGTCTCAGCCCGCAGCAGGGATGCTTCTTGGTGGGCTGGCCCAGACCCTGGCGTCCCTTCTCTTCCCTAGGTCTCAGGTTTCTCATTTGTGAAATGGGGATGATCAGTCCCTGCTCCCCACTTCATTGGCGTGGCAAGATGGGACTCTCTTCCTCTCATTTTCCTTCCCCATGTGTGAGATCGGTAAGAGAATTATCATGCCCATTTTACTGACAAGCAGACTGAGGTTTAGGGAGGCAGAGCCAGTCCCGTGCCAGCCCACCTGAGTTCTCAGCAGGGTCTTTCACTGGACAGTCTCCCTCTGTGGATCTTCTTTCCAGTCCCCAGTCTTCCTCACCCTGTGGGGCACTGACCACTCCTCCAGCTGGGCTCCTGCTGAAGGTCAGTGCGTCCTGGTGTCTGAGCGCAGAGACACTGGGGCTTCGCAGGAACCTCCCAGGGCACCTCCCCCTGACTTGCTTCCTTCTACCTGGCATGGACCACTGGGCTCCAGCTGAGGCATCAGTTCCCACAGTTCTGGAAGTTGGAAGTCCAAGATCAAGATGAGGCAGGTTTGGTTCCTCCTGAGGTCTCTCTCCTTGCCTTGCAGATGGCTGCCCTTTTGCTGCGTCCTCACATGGCCTTTCCTCTGTGTGTGTGCATCCCTGGTGTCTCTTCCTCTTCTTATAAGGACCTCAGACCTTTATGACCTAACTTAACCTACATTACCCCCTTAGAGGCCCTATCTCCAAATCCAATCACATTGGGGGTTAGGGCTTCAACCTCT
This sequence comes from Mesoplodon bidens, assembly GCF_964165515.1. Classification (NCBI taxonomy): domain Eukaryota; kingdom Metazoa; phylum Chordata; class Mammalia; order Artiodactyla; family Ziphiidae; genus Mesoplodon; species Mesoplodon bidens. Next base: position 21,309,896 of record NC_138171.1, on the reverse strand, counting down.
GAAATTTGGGGGTGACGCTTGTGGACACAATTCAATCCATAACAACTACTCAGAAATTAAAAGGAAGAAATTAATGATAAATAAGAGAAGCCAGACACAACATGTATACACTGTGTGATTCCCATGATACGAAATGCTAGAAAGGTCAAAACAAGTCTATAGTCATGGAAAGCACATGTGGCAGCTGGGGCTGGAGGGATGGGTGGGAGAGTCAATGGGGGGCTTGACTGCAAAGGAGCAAGAGGGAACTTTCTGGGCTGATGAAAATGTTGCATCTTGATTGGGGTGGTGGCTGTATGGATGTATACATTTGCCAAAACTCACTGAACTGTACACTGAAAATGGGTGTGTTTTATTCTATGTACAATTATGCCTCAATAAAACAACAAATCAAAAACCCTACCTCAAAGGGTTAAAAATAAGGTTCAAGTTAGGTGGTTGTTCAGAGTGGATGAACTAAAGTCTGCAAAATGCTTAGATTGGAGTCTGGCACAGAGTAAGTAAATGGTAACCATGGTAACCGGAAAACAAAACTTTTGCTCAATAAGTGGGGCAAGAGAGAGAAATAAACACAGAGGGCACACATGGGAGGGGAAGCGGGGGGGGGGATGAGGGAAGAGGAAGAGCAGACAAGCAGGGGCTGTGAACTTGGTTCCCTGGGATCATCGCTCCCTGCTGACCCAGGGGAGGAGCCCCCATCACCTGTCAGCATCTTCTGGGTCCCGGGGACCAGCCACCCACAACTCAGCCCCTGCTCTGTCCCCAGCCTGCTTTTCTTCATTCATTCATTCATTCCTCCTCCGAATATACACACTGGACCACTACCCAGTACATCAAAAGGCATCAATAGCTGCTTGTATTTACTGAGTGCGTTTTGGGGGCGGGACACTAGTCAGCGCTGGACATTTTATGTTGAACCAAATGAAAGAGCAGATGCTTGACAGGTTTTCACTCCCAGAAACAGCAGCTTACTGTGGTTCAACCAGATACATGATCACGTTCCATCCTCTGTAGAGGAGATATTGTAATTCTCCCTTTTGTGGCTGAGAAGAGTGATGTTTGGGAAGGTGAAGTGGCTAGCCCAAGGTCCCTCGGCTATAAGTGACTGGGTTTGAATGCAGGTCTGACTCTGAAACCCTTATATCACATGTTCTTTGCCCTTAAAGAACCAGTCTAGTGGGGAGAGGAACACATTAAGTATGTCTCCCTGGGTCTCCCCCCTGAGGATCTCCCCTGAGTCCCCAGAGAGGCTGCCCTCTGCTCTTTAGACTCTGGATATGAGAGTCCTTGGTCTTCTGAGGATGCCAAGGCCCTACCACGCCTGACCACGGCTCCCTTGCCCACCAGGACATCCTTCCCCAGCCTGGCCTGCCTCCTTAGGCCTTGGGGGGCTTGTTGTACGGGCAGAGCTGGCTGGGCCCCGGCTGCGGCAGTGTACGTGCTCTTGTGCTGCCCCAGGATTTGGCCTCATTCTGCGCATCTTATCCTCACCCTGGGCCAGCCCCTCACCAGCCTTGCCCTCTTTCCAGCCTCCCTCTGTGTTTCCATTTGTCTTTAATTCACAGCTCATTAGCAGATGAAAGAAGTAGAGATACCCTGTGTCCAAGAGTCCCTCAGGCAGCCCCCTCCTTATACTCTGTGATGTGCTGCCCTTGGCACGAGGCAAGGGACTCTCCCTTGGTTGCTCTTTGTGAAGCAAGAGAGAGGCCGGGACCTGGCTCCGGACTCCCCCATCCATAGCTGGGCCAGACACTGAGCTGGCGGGGGCTGAGGCTGAGGCTGAGGCTGAGGCACTGGGAAGCAGCATCAGCCCCCTCCTCCAGAGCCTGAGCAGGACAAGGACAGTTAATTCCTCTGGTGTTATCAGCTGGGCACAGGCGCTGGTTGCATAGCAACCCAGATTGCTCTCTGTCTCCAGTGCTCAAAAAGAAAAAAAAAAAAAATCAGCATTTTCTCCAATTCCACATCAGTGAGATGGAAACGGACCCGGGGCAGCTCTGACTCCCTGCCCCCAAGTGTGACTGATTTCCAGGGAGCTTCTACCCATAGCCCTTGGTGGGGTTCCCACTCTTATGGCCTGCACCTCCCTCTTGCCTCCCACATACCAGGCTGGGTGTAGGAATCCACCAATCACAGTAGCATGCAGCTGGGCCAGGAGCTGAGTCTGGGTTTGTGCAGGGGAATGCTGGGCAGGTCGGGGATCTGGGTGATAGGGTGTGAACTGTGGGAGCCCCGGCCAGTGCTGGTAATGGCACTGATTTCTTCATTCATGAAGAAATATTTATTGAGCACCTACCGGATGCCATAACCCTAAACTCCCCAGATTTGGTGGCTTAAAGGTGGCTGCAAATTCTTTGCCACCCCTCTCATGGACAAGTATAGTCTATTTCCCTTCCTCTTAAATCAGGGCTGGCTCTGTGATCTGTTTGACCAGTAGAATGGGACAGTAGTGACACTGTGTAACTCTGAAACTGGGTCCTAAGAGATCAGCAGCTTCTGCCTTTGTCACTTGAAAGACTCCTTCCTGGAACCCAGCCACCATGATGTGAGGAAACTCAAGCAGCCATGTGGAAAGGCTCTCCTGAAATCTGTATCATTTGCCATATGAGAAAGTCACATGATGGCATGTGAAGCAGAAAAATCATCCAGTTGAACCCTACCAAATCCTTGACCCCCAGAATCACAAGCAAATAAAATTATTCTCGCTTTAAGCTAGTAAGTCTTTTAAAATTAATTTTTATTTTATATTGGGGTGTAGTTGATTTACAATGTTGGGTTAATTTCAGGTGTACAGAAAAGTGATTCAGTTATACATATACATATATCCATTCTTTTTCAGATTCTTTTCCCATATAGGTTATTACAGAATACTGAGTAGAGTTCCCTGTGCTATACAGTAGGTCCTATCTATTGTTGATTATCTATCTTATATATAGTAGTGTGTATCTGTTAATCCCAATCTCGTAATTTATCCCTCCCCCCTACTTTTCCCCTTTGGTAACCATAAGTTTGTTTTTGAAGTCTGTGAGTCTGTTTCTGTTCTGTAAAGAAGTTCATTTGTATCATCTTTTTAGATTCCGCATATAAGTGATATCATCTGATATTTGTCTTTGTCTGATTTACTTCACTTAGTATGATTATCTCTAGGTCCATCCACGTTGTTGCAAATGGCATTATTTCATTCTTTTTCATGGCTGAGTAATATTCCATTGTATATATGTACCACATCTTCTGTCGATAGACATCTAGGTTGCTTCCAGGTCTTGGCTATTGTAAGTAGTGCTGCAGTGAACATTGGGGAGCATGTATCTTTTCAAAGTATGGTTTTCTCCGAAAGCTAGTAAGTTTTGGAGCAGCCTGTTAGGCAATAATAACTGAGACACTGGGAAAACTTACTTTTTTCATTCATAGATTCCCAGATATCAACAACATGGCTTAGGTACCTGATGTTGCTGGGCCCTGTGCTAAGCTCCAAAGCAAAATGCCACCCAAGAGAGCTGAAGTCTAAAATGCTGGAGGGTTGAGGGGTATCAAGAGATGGCAGAGACACAAGAGAATAGAACCAGGAGCTGAGACAGAAGCAGATAATGAACAGAAGTCATCTGTAATTAGAGAGGTCAAAAAAGGAGGTGAGGAAGGCAATCTCAGTTCCTGACCAGGCCACATAGTTTTAAATTTGGGTACCAGCTCTGCTTATTTGGAAATGGGTGTCTGGACCATATTGGGAAACATTCTGAAGCTAAGTCAGTTCCAGAGAGCTGTGATTGATTAGTGATTTCTGCAGTGGGTAGGCAACGAGAGTAGAGACATATGTGTCATACATGTGCCTCTTGAGCCCACACTGTCCTGGCCTCAGTGACTAACTCTACTTGGCCTGCTTGGGGGTGCAGAGAGGCTGGAAAACAGGGTGTTCAGGCAGGTTTCAGGAGGGCTGGAGCAGAGAGGACCCCATGTGTGCACTCATACTTTGAGACCCGGAGTTGCAGAGCTCCACATAAACTAGCAGGGCAGCTTCAAAGGGTTCATTTTAGCTTAATTTTTGTTTTGTTTTGTTCATGTCTTGTATTCAATTCATTTCAAAATTCCATTGTCTCATTCTGTGAGGTTGGGTGAGATTTTCTTGACCCCTACCACACATCAAAACCACTGATTGGGACTTCCCTGGCAGTCCAGTGGTTAAGACTCTGCGCTTCCAACACAGGGGGCGTGGGTTTTATCCCTGGTCAGGGAATTAAGATCCCACATGCCACGCAGCCAAAAGATTAAAAAACAAAACAAAACAAAAAGCCGCTGCTGATCATGGCCAACAGGCATGGGGTGGGGCAAAGCTGTGGTGTGTAGAGGGTGTGGGATGGAATGGGAGGAGATGTGGCTGGAGATCTGGGTTCTCAAAGTGTGATCCACTGACCAGCAGCATCGGCAGCCTGGGAACCTGGAAATGCAAATTCTTAGGACTTTCCCCAAACCTACTAAATCAGAAACTCTGGGGCTGGGGCCAGAGGCTGTTTTAACAAGTCCTTCAGATGGTTCTGGCGCACGCTTACATTTGAGAAGCCCTGGGTTAGGAAGAGCAGAGGGAAGAGCCATGGAGGGTCTTCTGTGTGACATGGAGGGATTCCGGGTGGTTTGCAGGTCTAGGACTTCCCCCTTGCTGCCTCCAGAGTCGTCCTCCTTCTTGGAGACCCCTTGACAAGAGCTCAGTGGAAGAAGCAATTTCCTCACTCTCTTTTGACAGCCCCTGTCCTTGTCTCTCTCTCCCACTCAAGGGACACTTTTGCCATGTATTCCAGCATCAGTCACAGTGATGTCATCATGGGTAACTGTGGGTAATTCCCTTACTCTGATAAGTCCATGATGTGTGCAAGTATCATATCAACCACTCCTACAGTTTAGTCCTCGAGCCCTGACTTGCAAGTGAAATGTGACTTCTGAGCCAACTTCATGTGTGTGAGGCCTGGAGAGGGCTCTGCCAAGCACTGATGGATTTGCTGATGGGATAGTGATGGAGAAGGAATCCCCTGGAAGCATCCTCCACTCCTTCACCCCAGTCTTTGACCTACTAACGGATTCCCACACCTGGCCTTCCTGGGATGCCCCCTCTTCCATGCAGCCCTCCCTGCCTGCCACTCCCCACCCCCATCTGGATTATGCCCCTCCATCACTATGAGCCTACAGCCCCCTCGACCTTCCCCACTGTAGCACCTTTCATGCTGTTCTCTGATCACTTGTTTAACTGTCTCTTTCTCCACCACAAGGCTGGGATCTTGTGCATCTTCCTCAGCGTGACATCCCCAGGACCCTGCCCACAGTCACCTCCATTCCAGTTCCAGTATCACTCCAAGGGCTTTATGAGCATTGTGTCATTTAAACTTGATACCTGCCCTATGAGATGGGCATTTTTTTCATCCCCATTTTACAGATGAAGAAACTGAGGAACAGGAATAAAATACATTGCCCAAAGTCACACAGCTAGTGAGTCACAGGCAGCCTGCTTCCAATAGATAACGACATCTTGTTTTGTGAGTATTAGAGAGGGAAGAAGAAAAAATTTCCTGAGCATCCTCATGGCCCCTGGAGTCTGCAGCCCCCTCCTGATTGCTGGCCTGAAGTCCAAGCAACACTGCTTTCATTCTGAGGGACACTGAGGAAGGACCTGACAGAGCTGAGTCTTGTCTGGGACCAGGGGCCACTACATTTTGGGGACAAGGAGCCAGTGTCTCTGCCTAGACTCAGCCACGGTCCAGGGGTCTCAAGGGAACTGTCCCTGCAGGGCGCTGGCTGGCAGCTCTGGCAGATAGTACCTCCCAGCTCCCCCTCACTGGGAGCTGTAGCCATTAGCTCTGCAAATTAGCATCGTAATTGCCTTTTAACTATTCATAGATGTGAAAGAGACCAGGCTGGCCCCGCCCCTCCCCCTCCCTACCCAGAGAATGCCTGCGCCTCCCTCTCTGGCCGGGAACACCCCGTGCCCACCCTCCCAAGAAGGGAGCTTCAGTTGCTCCATCCCCTAAGTGAAGGTGATGGTCCAAACCTCAGAGCCCCATTGTGAGGCATGGAAAATGCCTGGCACAGCTCCTGACACCTGTGAGCGCTTGTTGTCGCTGTTGTTGTTGTGTTTAGAGACCCAGCGAGGGCAAACATTTGCAAGTCGGTAGCACTCAGGTTCTCTCTGCAGTGAGCTCAGGGCTCTTCCTGCGCCGATGTATCAGTCTTCATCTTTCCCTGCCAGCCACGACTAGAGGACTTGCGATCACATGAGCGGAGGGTAAGCAAGACTTGCCTAAAGATATTCCCCTTTCTCATCATAATCAGAAGATTTTTTTTTTTACTATAAACCAATCAGGGCTTAATGAAGACGGGATTTATCCCAACTGTGCTGACTACTGGATCATCTAGTTTGTCTACTGTAAATGTGAAGATGCAGCGGAGTCGAGGTTAAGGGGAGTGATCCTAAAGCCCAGGTGCCTGGGTTCAAATCCAGTTCTGCCACTTCCCACAGGGTGACCTTGGGCCAGTTGCTTAACCTCTCTGTGCTTCAGTTTCCCACTCTACAAAACAAGGATGAAAATAACAAACACCTCCCCGGTAGGACTGTTGTGAGGTAGCAATTGGTCAATATGTGTGCAGTACCTAGAATAGTGCTAAGATACAGTAAGTACTAGGTGTTTGCCCTTATTACTTATTAGGTGTCCTTTTTTTTACTCGCTTGTATGGCTTCTGTATTGCATTTTTGGGGAGGGAGTTTCTGCAGTGATCTTCAGCAAGATATTCTTAGGCCAGTCACCAACACATGGACCACAGACAAAGTGCTTTCTTGCCTTTATTTTCCACTTGAAATAGAGTCAGGCCAGGAGGAGAGAGCCTCAAGCTGGCCCCATTAACAGATGGGAAAACTGAGGCTCAGGAAGATTAAATGATTTACCCGAGGTCACACAACTTGTAAATGGGAAGCCTGTTCTTAAATGCAATCAAGCCACTGGTGCTGGGAGCCAAGTGGCCATGGCCCACAGCAGGCCCTGCATCTTCTCAGCCCTCCCGGCAGCCCCTGTCACCAGCATCTCCATGTTGAATGCAAATACTAGATCCTTCTCCAACGTGAGAGGCAAGATACCAGGCAGTGGTTAAAAGCACTGATAAACTGAGGTTGATGCGAGGATTAAACAAACTAATATTTATAGTGACCAGCACGGTGTAAGGCACATAAGTGCCCAATGAGTAATCTCTATTATTGTGACTAGTCCTGTTATTATTTAGCTCAGAAGATCAGTCCTTAATGACCTCACCCGATACACCACTTCCAGGCCTGGATTTTAAATCACCTGCACAGTTTAGTGCTATGTCCTGGCTTCAGATAGGTAAATCCTGTTGTGAGAAGGACATGCCCTCATTAGTCATATTTCAATTTTGCTTGGGCAGAGAAGAAAGTAGCAGCTTGGTGCTGGTGTGTCTTTAACACCCGCCTAGCACTTCCAATCTCCTTTTTTTTTAAGGGGAAAGTGAGCAGCCTTGTCTGACTTGAGATTTGTAGCATTGTGGTGCTTCATTGTGTTTATAGGTATTTTACATTTATGGCCAGAGATACTGGTTTTCCATTTATGGCAGTAATATGAATTCCCTATCAAATAAATGTAAAAATAGCAAATAGCAATAGTTGAGATTTAGTAAAATAGTTGAAAATAGTACCAGTTAAGTCAATTTAAAGAAAAATATTAAGTAAATAATTAATAGTGCAGATGGCATACAGATAAAACATAACTTTTGGTGGTGATTTGTAGATGATTAAAACAGGGAACTCTGGGACTTCCCTGGTGGTCCAGTGGTTAAGAATCTGGCTTCCAATGTAGGGGACACGGGTTCAATCCCTGGTCAGGGAAGTAAGATCCCACATGCCTCAGGGCAACTAAGCCTGTGCGCGGCAACTACTGAGCCCTCACGCCGCAATGAAGAGCCTTCGTGCCACAACTAAGACCTGACACAGCCAAAACTAAATAAATAAAATATTAAAAAAAAAAAAGCAGGGAACTCTGCCTTAATCTGGAGGGTAAGAAGCCTGAGCATTCAGAAAGAGGCCTGGAGGAGACTGGGGGCTGTGGGTAGCCCTTGGAGCCATGGGGCCCAGAACTGGGATCAGCCAGGCCACTGCATACTTCCCCTAGTGTCATCTGTCGAAGGTAAACAAAGCTGGACGCTGGCTGAACGTGGTAAGGATGGTTTTTAATCAGTAACGTACTACTGCAATAAGGAAAAGAGTCCAGTGTGAACTGAACTCAACCCTGATTTGTACAGTGGTGACTGGTCGTGTCAAAGGGAGAATGAGGGGATGAGGGTGGTGAGCAGGAGCTCAATGGAGTCAGTGAAAACTTACAAGAAGTGGGAAGTGGGGGTTGGTCCATGTGAAACCCATCTGGGTTTGCTCCCACCCTCCCGCAGAGGCAGGGAGACAGCGGCCCATTTTCAGGTGTTGGTTGGAAGAAACGGTCAATTCATTAGGCAGCCTTGAGTTTTCTCAGGCAGGCACTTTAAGGAGGGCTTAAGGTATCCTAGGGAAGTGGCCTTGAGCTCTTAGAAACTATGTTAGTGTTTGTTCAAGTATTTATAGGCCAAGGTTGCGGCCTGGCTGAGAAGAGGGCTCAGAAAAGCAGCTGGAGTTTGGTCAAGGAGAGAATCTTTGTTGCTTTGTTGTCAGGCTAGCCAAGACACCACCTGTGCTCTCCTTGGGGTTTGTGGGTGCAGGCGTTGTCCCCAGGTCCCATTTGTCCTCATTCAGTTTCCATTGTGTTTGTTGAAGTTCCGCTGGGAGCCCAGAGATTGGGGGGGGGGGCAGAGGTCATCCCCCGAGATGACCTTCAAGTGTTTTAAATAATACAATGATGCCAACAGCTATCTATGAGGCCTCACTGTGTCCAGAGCCATCCACACGTCATTTAATCCTCGAAAAAACTGTGAGACAAATAATATTACCCGTGTTTCACAGATGGGGAAACTGAGGTGAAGTGACTTGTCCAGGGGCACCAAGAAGATGCATGGTGGAGTCAACTGGACCCAGATCTTGCTGATCCAGAGTGTTTTTACTTGGCTAGTAGAGAGCCAAAGGATATTGTGGTGGTTTTAAAACTTGCCCCCAAACTCTTGCACACTCACTGTCAAGAGGTAGAGTTTATTCCCCTCCCCTTGAATATGGCTGGCTAGGGGCCGAGGGGCAGACCTACGGAGTAAATCAGACACTCTGCTCAGCACTGTCCAAAGGAAATACACTGCAAGCCATAAATGTAAGCCACATATATCATTTTACATTTTTAGTGGCCATATTTTTAAAAAATAACAAGACAGGTGAAGTTACTTTTAGGAATATATTTTATTTAACTTAATGGATCCAAAATAGTATCATTTCAACATAGAATCAATATAAAAAGTTATTAATGAGCTATTTTACATACTTTCCTTCACACTAAGGCTTCAAAGTTCCGTCTGCCTTTTATGTGTGCTCCACATCTCAAGTGGGACTCACCACCTTTCATGTGGCCAATAGCCATGTGGCTTGCGGCTCCGGTACAGGGCAGTGCAGCCCTTCAGCGCCAGGTTCTCAGAGTCTGAGGCTGGATTGGCCATGGGGGCCTCGGGAGTCAGGTCAGAGAAGGCCCCGCCCACCATGAGCACCCGCCTTTCCTGACCTGCCAAGGAGATGCGCTCTTTGATCTCTCCACCCTGCCACCTTCTCTTCCATCATAGCTCCCTTGAGCCTTCACTTCTCAGGAAGAAGGAGGGGGAGGGGGAGGAGAAAGGCGAGACGAGGAGGAGAAGGAAAAATAGACAGGCCAGGCACTCAGCTGGGTACTTGAGAAAGGGGTAGTGAGGGAGAAAGAGGCTGTCCTGCTTTGATGAAGCTTTAAATCAATCAATGTCTAATTACAAAATTTGCCATGCCTTGAAAGAGAAGAAAATCAACAGGGTGGTCTAGGGACTAACAGAAGTGTGGGGATTCTACTTCCGAAAGGATGCTCAAGGAGGGCTTCTGGAGGAGGTGACAGCCGAGAGGGAAGGAGCCAGTCAAGCAGAGTGGGTCAGCAGCTTTCCAGGCAGAGGGAAGAACACGTGCAAAGACCCGAGGACACGAAAGCGATTGGCTTGTCCAGGAAACAGAAAGGACACTGATGTGTGGGGCACATTAAAGGGCACCGTGGAGGGCATGGGCTGCAGCAGGGGCGGGGGCTGATCCCACACGGTCTCGTCGCCATGGTGAGGAGTCAGGATTTATTCAACCCTGGGAGTCAGAAAGGATGGTCCACCCCAGTGCCCTGATAGGACGCTGTATGTCCGGAAACGCTCGAGGATGGGCCCAGTCTGGCAGGCCCCGTAGCCGCTGGGGGCCCCAGGCTTAGCTCCTCTCTCTCTCCGCCCCCGATTCTCCCAGGGCGGGGAGGGAGGGGACGCTAAAGGCCCCCGAGACCGGCGTCCTGGCCCCTCCTGCCGTTGTCTAATCACTGGGCTCTCATTTTCCCGGCAACAAACAGTTTTCCGCTCGGCTCCAAGCGGAACAGCAAAAGCAAAGCAGGGCTTTTTACTCGTCCACGGATGGCGGCAGAGCGAGCGAGCGAGCACCTCCTTATCTCGCGTCCAGGCCCGCCCCCGGTCCTCCCCCAGATCCCGCTTCTGGACCGGAGAACCAGCGCCGGACCCGACCTCCGACCTCCGACCTCCGTAACCCGGCCTGTGGCGAGCGCCCGCCCCGCGCAGGCGCAGAGTGCGCGGCAGCAGCGGGGGTTGGGGGCGGGGATGTGGGCGCTCGGGCTCCGGCAGGTGGGCGGGCGTCCGGCTCTTTGTTCTCCGACTCTCGGGCGCCCCGGGCGAGCGCTGCAGTGGGGGCGGCACGTGGTCGCCGACCGGGAGCGCCCCCCGCCCAGCCCGTTATTCAGACTGGGGTGGCGGGTGGGAAGGGAGTTTGGGGGTGAGTTCTGATCAGTCCTACGCCAAGTCGCGGGACCCGGGTCTCACCCTGTGAGATCTGGGAAGGCCTCCTGGAGGAGGCGAGTCCACATGCCCAGAGCCGGGGTGGATGGGGTTTGGTCTTGGAGGGCCTTGAATTCCAGGCAAAGGACCTGGGGCCGTAACTGAGGGCAACAGAATCTGCAGGGAAACGAGGTTGGGGTGGGTAGTGGGTCTTGATCACATTTGTGTTCTAGAAAGATCCCTCTGGCTTTGGAGGCTGGAGGGATGGGGCGGGGAGGCTGGAGTCCAGGGCACCAGGAACCAGGACGCTGCTGTTGTTCGGGCAGGAGAGGGGGTTGTGAAACCTGAGAGAGGTGGGTCAGGGGGACAGAGAGAAGACATGAAGAGCTATTTAGGAAGTAAAATCTACCGAGCTACTGACTGGTTATATTTATGGAGAGGGGGAGGAGAAGCTGAGGACACCTCCGGATTGTGACTTCGGTGACCACGTGGAAGGTGGCACCACTCCTGAGAAGCAGGGAAGGAGGGAATGTTGCTGTGGAAGGTGGCACCACTCCTGAGAAGCAGGGAAGGAGGGAATGTTGCTGGATTCAGCAGAACCTTCCCCATAGCTCCCCATGCCCAGCCCCTGCCCACTCTTTCTCCACAGTAATGACCACCTGAAGTTGTATTTGGATTTGTCCACTGGTTTCTTGTCCGTCTCCCCCACTAGACTGTGAACTTCTTGAGGACAGGGGTTTCCTTCTGTTCTCTGTGGCATCCCCAGGTCTTGGAGCATCACTGGCTGATATTTGTTGAATGAATGAAAGAGGCAGTTTAGGGACCAGGCCTTGCTGGTTTATCACTGAATCCCAGGCCCAGCCCTCAAGAGCAGTTTCTTCTAGAAATCCATGAATGAATAAATGGTCACTTCAACACCTAGCAGATAAACTCTAGAGGCAGAATGTGAGAAGTGGTGCCATGAGATACCACCGCAATAATAGATGAGTAATAGCTATGTTTATTGAGTGCCTCCTTCACCCCAGGGCAATGAGTTACCTCATTTAGTCCTTGCATCAACCCCATGAACCAAGGACTGTTGATGCCCCCATTATGCAGATGAGGAAACTGAGGCTCAGCGAGGTGGAATAACATGTCCAAATTCTCATAGCTAGTAAGTGGCAGGACCAGGATCTGAACCCAAGAAGTTGGCTCCAGAAGCTGCACTATTACCATGTCACAGCACAGTAGGTAAATGCTATGGCTTGTTGGAAAGGGTCAAAGCATCCTCCCAGCCACATGCAAGGCTCCTCCCAGCTAAGATGATCCCCTTCCCAAGGGATCAGAGGCTCTACGTTGCCCCCAGCCAGGCCCAGGGCCGCACAGATCTGAGTGAGTGAAAACACCAGCACTGAGTCAGCTGGCCCTGGCCTCCACTGGGACTGTCACTCTACTTTAGGTGTGTTACAACATTTAATCTTCACAGCAAATTCAATGAAGCCCCCATTGTTATCATTATCCCCATTTTCCAGAAGGAGAAAGGGGGGCATAGTAGGGTTAGCCAGCTTACCTAAGGCTGCACAGCTATTACGTGGGAGAGCTGGCGTCCAAACCCTGTCAGTCTGACCCCAGGTACCACAATCTTGCTTCCTCTGTGCTGACAACAGTGGGAGGCCAGGTGGGGCTGGGCCAGCCCAGCCAACCATTCAGTGTGCCAGGTGATGGCTGCCAGGTTTGTCTGGGGCAGCATTTACCCTGTGGCCATCCTGTCTCTGCTCAGGGATGGGGCGGCCCCTGGGAGCATCATAAGCCCAGCTGAGGCTGAACCGAGATAGCAATCCTCATCCTCCATCCCCTGTCACTGGACATCCTGTATTCAATCACCCACATATTCATTTCTTTTAATCATTCTCTTCTTGACTGTGATAAAGTTATTTTTATAGCGCTGAGAACGTGCATTTCATTTGAATTAAGCGTGGTGGAGTCGATCAATTTTGTTGGAGAATCGGGCTGATAAAGGAAGACATATTTCAGTGGTTCCCTTCCTTTTAACTGATTGTTCTCCAGGACACTATTGTGAGTCTCATTCAGGGAGTGTTTGTATGTGACAATTTGCATACCGATTCTACAGCTCTAGAAGGCTAAGGAAGGCCACCTGGGAGCCTGTCTCTAGGAAAGGCATCAGGGTTTTCAGACCCAGCAAGGGTCCCTGTGTACATGGTTGACATTCAGACCTCAGAAACATTTGTCTTCAAGGACTACAGTCAGCCCTCAGTATCCGCAGGTTGTTTGAGTTCGCGGATGCAGAACCCGCGGATACAGAACCTGTGGATACAGAAAGCCAACTGTACTACACTATTTTATACAAGGCAGTTGAGCATCTGCAGATTTTGTTATCCTGGGATGGACCAGGATGGTGATGGTCCTGGAACCAGTCCCCCACAGATACAGAGAGATGACTGTATATGAGTTTGAACAATGAGCATTTCAATAGCAACCAGTGGGAATGGAGAACGAGAGGATTCTCCCCAAGTGACCTGCTCTGAGTAAAACCTTATGACCTCAACTCAACTGGCAGAGGTGGAGGTGAGGTGGAGGAAGCTCAATATGACTAGTTGAATTTTCTTCTTGGCCAGCTGGATGGGGATTTGAAACTGATCACATTTGATTTTAGGAAATAAGCGATGTGACAATTCTGACTCCCAAAATGATGGAGTTAATTCAACTTATTTCAGGGTTGTTAAATGGGGTTGCACAAGTAACCCTGATCCTGGGAACCTCTTTTAAGTTCTTCCCCCTGTCAAGGTGATTGCTTTGTTATAAGAGCTGGCATCTCCAAGACGCCAGGTGTGCTGAGGCCTCACAGCCAGTGGGCAACCTGTGGCTGAAAAGAGAGACTTTTTTTTTTTTTTTCTCCCGTTGCGGAGCACAGGCTCCGGACGCGCAGGGTCAGCGGCCATGGCTCACGGGCCCAGCCGCTCCGCGGCATGTGGGATCTTCCCGGACCGGGGCACGAACCCGTGTCCCCTGCATCGGCAGGCAGAGTCTCAACCACTGCGCCACCAGGGAAGCCCAAAGAGAGACTTTTGAAAGCAGCCAGCCTGGGCCAGAGCTGCCATGTCTAGGGACAGCATGTCACCTACTCCCATGGGCCCACTCTGCCTTGGTTCCCTGCCTCATCTCATCCCCAGTCACCTCCTCCTTCCAGGGAGGGACTTCAGCATGGAGTCCCCCAGAGTGAGAGATGGCTATTAGGTACGTGACTGTGCATGCATGTGCAGACCCTGGTGTGTGCATCTATGCGGGTGTGCTATTTGTGTGCATGCATTTTTGTGCCCTTTTATGGGTGTGCATGTGCATGTACCTGTGTGCTTTAGTCTTTATGCACATGTTTGTGCCTGTCTCTGCATATGTGTGCACAGTCATATATATGTGTGCCTGTGTGACCACAGGAAGTGGGACCCTTTGGTGATGGGAGGAACTTCCTCATACCTCACCTGCTCCCACAGCAAGAAGATATGTGTTGGCTAAGGACTGGGCTACTGCAGCAAGGATTCACCTACTGGGTGGCCCAGGAGGTCCTAGTCACAATCTGGGGTCAGCTGCTTCTCTGCCTCAGAATTCTCCTTCATGGTCCAACCACTGAGAAGCAGGTTATTCCCACATCAGGAAAAAACATTGACAACCTCAGTTCACCTGTTTGAAGAAACAGTGCAGCCCTGGCCCCAGACTGTCCAGGATTCTAGTGTGTAGGTGGAGTGGTATTGTCCAAGCCATCCACTGCTTCTCTCCTCCACCAGTGAGTAAGAAAGGGATGTCCATCATACAAGGGCCAGCCATTTTCACCTGGCTGTGCTAAGACCTTAGGAAAGTCATTTCACCTCTCTGAGCCTCAGGTCTCTTTTTTTTTTTTCTTTTTTTTTGTGGTACGCTGGCCTCTCACTGTTGTGGCCTCTCCCGTTGCGGAGCACAGGATCCGGACGCGCAGGCTCAGCGGCCATGGCTCACGGGCCCAGCCGCTCCGCGGCATGTGGGATCTTCCCGGACCGGGGCACGAACCCGTGTGCCCTGCATCGGCAGGCGGACTCTCAACCACTGCGCCACCAGGGAAGCCCTTTTTTTTTTTTTTAGGTCTCTTAATTAGATAGAAAACTGCACAAGATTGTTGCAAATTCCATAAAATTAAATCCTATGTAAAATGAGAAAATGCCCTCTGACTGGGTTCTTCCTGAGGGAATGAGACATGTCTTCTTATCTTTGTCCCCTAGTACTTTGTAGGGGACTTGATGAGTGGCAAGCTCTTAGTTTGCGTTTCCTGGGGGCATGGATGAGTGGATGGAAAAAGGAAAGTGTCTGAAACACAGTGGGTACACAATAAAAATTAGATTTAATTTTCATGTACTCTCAGGCTAAATTTCTCAATTGTGTTCTAAAAGCATTATTGTTCCTTGAAGACTCAATAGGAAAAAATAGTCATGGTAAAGGACTGTTCTACAGTTAAATAATTTTGGAATGTGGAAGCCCTTGGAGAGTCCCAATATTAATTAATTCAGTGCACATTTATTGAGCATCTACTATATGTCTGGCACCATTCTGGGTGTTGGGGATTGAAAGAGCTGTCAATAAGAGAGGAAAAAATCCCTGCACTCATGGAGCTTACTTTCTAGCGCACATTTGTATCTCACATTAGGCTCTGAGACCAGCAGTAAAGAAACTTGATAAATTTTGTTTGATCCAGTGTTCTCCATAATTATTTATTTATTTTTATTTTATTATGTTTTGGCTGCGTTGGGTCTTTGTTGCTGCGCGAGGGCTTTCTCTAGTTGTGGCAAGGGGGGGCTACTCTTCGTTGGGGTGCGTGGGCTTCTCATTGCGGTGACTTCTCTTGTTGCGGAGCACAGGCTCTAGGCACGCGGGCTTCAATAGTTGTGGCACAGGGGCTCAGTAGTTGTGGCTTGTGGGCTCTAAAGCGTAGACTCAGTAGTTGTGGAGCACGGGCTTAGTTGCTCCACGGCATGTGAGATCTTCCCAGACCAGGGCTCGAACCCGTGTCCCCTGTGTTGGCAGGCAGATTCTTAATCACTGTGCCACCAGGGAAGCCCTCCATATTTACTTAATTATGGAATCTTCCCCTTTTTTTCTGAAATGAAAATTAAATTTTGCCTCATTTCTCATTACCTGTCACACTCCAAACTCCAAGGTCCCCCAGAAGAACTATGGAATATAGCAATGAAAATAACCAGTTCTAAAGCCAGGTTCTTGGTTCTGAATCACATCCCCACCACTTATTAGCTATGCGACCCTGGGTAAGACTCACTTTATTCATGTGTAAAATGACGATAATAGCAAGGATTAAATGCTGTATTTCCAAAGCTCAGCAATGTGCCTCGTATTTGGTGATTATTCTTTTAAATAGTATTTGTCACTCCAGGTCTCCTCAAAATCTACAAGGTAATGGCCAAGTTCCTTACATGGTATCCAGTGCCCTACTCACCTCCCCAGAGTCACCTGAAATCATTCTCCCTTTTATGATCTGGTCATCCAGAACCACTTCCCAATCTCCATGGCTCCCAAACAGCCCCCAGCCCGTTCAGACCTTTGCTTACATGTCGATTCTTCTTCCTAAAATGTTCTTCTCAGTGCTGGCCACCTGGAAGACACATCTTCCAGACTCATTCCTGGAATCACCTTCATTAGATTTGTACTGACTGTCTTATCCCCCAGCCCCAAAGGATCCACTTGCTGGTTACAGCTGTGTAAGTTACCCAGGCAAGGCCAGTAGAAGAATCACACAATCAGCAGAATCACAATAAATAATTGTTGTGTTATGCCTCTAAGTTTTAGGGGTGGTTTATTATCCAGAAATAGACAATTAATTCAAGCTCCTTGAAGTCAACAACAACTGGCTTTAATTCATCTTCATCACAACTGTCATGCAGACGAGTACATAGGAATCCCTAGAACCGCTGGTGAAGCCAGGAGATAGTGAATACCCTGGATTATCTTCGCTCCAGACTATAGCTGGGATAAATGAGGGACATCCATAAATCATCGATGGAAGGACCCTAGTAGAAAAGAACTGAGAGTGTGCCAATAGATCAATGACAGACACCTTGAGCTGTCCAGGGTGCTGACTCTCTTGTTCTCCATACCTGGCCTCTCCTGCCCCAGGATCACCCCACTCAACCCCTACCCTAAGTTTGACAGCATCTGTCCATATCAAATTTAAGTCAAAGGTTTGTATCTTCACCTTCCCTTCTCCCTTCCACCCTCCCTCTCGGGAACCATCTGACCATTATAATAAAAATCCAGCTTTATGTAAATACCCTATCCTCCAAGTAATAAATGCCATTAGCTGAGCCTGTCTGAGAAACCGCAGGCTTTTAAACATCCATTTGAAGATCTTTGAAAGCTCTCTCGAGGCTGTTTCTCATAATTCACTAAGTGGGTGTTGGTAATAACTGTGTTAAATGGCCAGGCCCAGCAATTCGCAGGAGGTGTGTCTGTTTGTGTGTTCATGGTGGTGGCAGTGGGGGGATGTGCTGGGAAGAGGATGCCCTTTCTTCCATGCTGATCGGTTACTTATTTTTAAGAGTCCCCCTGGGGGCTCACAGTCCTTTGATGAGCTACTAATGAGAGAGCCAGATCTAACAATTAATTTCCCCAGAGTTATTATGTTGTTTTGGCAACAACTCTATGAAAAGCCTTAATGCTCACCTGGCTTCTCAATGGTTGAGGGGAGCCGTGAGTTGAGGGCAGAAATGGATTCTACTCATTCAACAGTCATGTATTGAGTTGTGTCCTAGGCACTGCATTAGATCAAGATACACCCCCTGCCTTCATGGATCCTTCAGTCTGGTGTATGAGTGGGAGGGTGGGGGTGTGGTTAAGACAGGCAAGTGAATAGGAAGTTACAATACATGTGATACATACTATGGAGAGGACAATGGAGGGGGCTATGGGAGTATGGGGGGCATATAACCCAGATTTGAGGAGTCAGAGAAGGCTGCCAGGATTAATAAGAGTCCTTAATGACTGCCTAGACTTAGCAAGATAAATAAGAAAATAGGGAAAGAGAATGCTCTCAAAAGAAGGATCAGCATGTTCAAAGACTCTGAAAAGAGAGAGTATCCATAGAATTCTGGAGAGAAGGAAGCGTACCACAAATTCTCAGTCATTGCTAGTGGGAGTGCAAGTTGGTACATTTTATAAAACAGTTGGGCATTATCTAGCAAAGTTGGAGATATGCAAGCCCTATCACCCAGCAATTCCATTACTTTCCAGAGACAGTTATGTACATAACATTAGAAGATTCATACACGATGATCATAGCAGCATGGTTTGTAATGGCTAATAACTGGAACCAACCCAAATACCCATCAACAGTAGAATAATTAATTGTGGTGTAATCACACAATAGAATACTATACATCAGTGAAAATGAATGAACTATAGCCATGCATAGCAACATGGATAAATCTTTCTTATATTGACAGCAAAGAATACATACAACAGGAATCCATTTTTATTAAATTCATAGTAGGCAAAACTAAGATACTGTTTTGGGATGCATGCAAATGTGGTAAAACTATAAAAGAAAGCAAGGAAATAAATGACTGTAGCAAATGGGATAGTGACTTATTCTAGGGGAAGGATGGGGGAATGATTGTAAAGGATCACATGGGGGGTTTCAGGCAATTTTTTAATTTGAGTGGTAGTTACACCGATGTCTACTTTAGAATTATTAAATAACCATGTACATTTATGTCATAAGTTTTTCTAGATGTGTGGTATATTTCATAATTTTTGTTAAAAAAGGGCAGAGAAAGAAAGTATCATTGTAGCCTCAATGAGGGGTCTCTACTCTGGTCACGTCCATGAGAAGCCCAGCATGCTGATGGGAGGGCTGGAGGTGGTCTCAGGAACTGAAGCCAGCATCCTTCATCTATAAAGATAGAGAAATGGTAACACAGAGGGGAAATGAGTTGCTCAAGGACACCAGAATGCAAATATCAGAGCTGGACAGGGTCGCACCTCTAGATTCCCTACACAGGGTTTCTCACCCACTCTACAGCTTAGATCCTTGTGGTAAATTTTCTGGGAATTGCTAGAACAAATTTTCTCAGAGTATGATCTTCCTTCATCAGAATCATCTGGTGCTTCATTAAAATTCAGATTCTGGAGTCATACCCAAATCCTATTGAATCAGAATCTCTAGGAAGTAGAGCCAATGAATTTGCTAAGAGAGCTTTTAATGCTTTTCTTATATTCACTAAAGTTAGAGAACCATTACCCTAAAAGCTCAAAGTCCTTTCATAGGCACAAAGGGAACTGTCTAGGAAGACAGGGGTGGAGAAGTCAATGGGAAAATGGCATAGTAACTCTTCCTTACACCACCACCAGCTGGAGAGAAAGCCTTTAAGGCTGAAGCATCGAAACAGAGTTATCACTAGGGACCTCTTGGCCTCTTGCTGCCTTTAAGCCAAAAGCAAGCTTTTGTGGCAATAGGGGTGAATCTAATATATCACTTTCTTGCTGGTATAAAGGTGTAAGTGTCAATTTCTTCTCGTTTTTGTGAAGATTTGACAAAGCATTTAGAGCAGCACCCATTTTAATCAACAAAGAAGCCAGAAAGATCACAGGGCAGCAAGTGTGCTGTATCTATCTGAGCTCTAGGTGGATTTGAAAATTGCACTTTTAATTAAAATTGGCATTTCTGAAGCTCAGAGTTGAAGCTGGCCGTTTTGCTAGGGAATTGCAGATCATGAGGCAAACAATCTGAGAGGGAGGTTTAAACGAGCAAGGAGGAAAGCTTGTGTATGAACAAGAGGTTCTTGTTTAAATAATGAAGTAGAGAAAAGATGATGTAAAAATGCCTTTGTCTGTGTTTAGATAGGTTTCCTCGGAGACCCGTGTAATTGTAGCTGAGCTGTCCGAGGTGCTGACAGCTGGATATGCGAGGAAAGCTTGTCAGAGGTAAGTGCCTGGTGCATGCTTCTCAGTCCACCAAGTTTGGCCTCTTTCAACAGTTTCTTTCCAGTCAATGATAAACACACAGCCAGATGTTTTTATACTACAATATTATTCATTCAGTAAGTCTGCAAAAGTTACTGATTACCTACAATGTATAGTGGGAGGTGCTCTGAGGAATGGAAAACATGTCAACACAGACTCGTTGAATTCTGTTTTGCAGATGTGGCAATGAACCTCAAAGTTGATGTTATTCCAAGATTCAAGGATTTTGTGAACCAGTAAAGTTAAAAACCATCAAGGACAATTCCAAGTAAAAGACATTTAAGAACATCAACTATCACCTACTCTCTCCATTTTTAAATAAAAATCAGCACATTTAAAAACTGAAAAAGTAGGAGGGTCATAAACTCAGACTAAAATACAGTTAGTTAAAATGAATTTATAAAAATTCCCTTCATTGTACTTATCTTAATCACTTCACTAAGAGCTACAGAAAATTTTATCATGCACTGGCATCATTTTCAAAACTGTCAGATGGGAGTAATTGATCCAACATCCAGGCCCTCAGGAAATAAATAGAATCTCTATAAACATCCAAATCAGAGGTCTTCTGCCTTCTAGGTGCACATCTGACCTCCAGGTTAGCCTGTTGGACAGTCTTGTAAGAATTTTTTCCCTCTTTCCATAGTTACAGAGCCTTAAACATGGAGAGGAGAGTGTCTATGGGAGTGGGTGGGAGGGGATGGAATTACCACTTGTTGAGAACCCACTATGTGCCAGAACTGTGACTGTGACAGATCCTATACTTAATTTACTCCACATAATCTGAGGTTCACTCTCATTTTGTGAGGGGGGTATCATTAGCATTCTAATTTGGGGATGGAAAATGTGTTACATATAATTATTTAATTTATAATAAAAGAACTTTCAAAGATCAATTTAGAGAGAAACAGTCAATAAATAGCATAAGGTTAATTGGTTAGGAAGAAAATATGTTTTGACCTTCACATCAGAGGAGTAATCAAATAAATTCCAAACAAATTAAATACCTAAATACAAACCATACAAACATATAAAATATTTTTAAAATAGAAGACATGAAACTGAAAAGTTGTCAAATCTCAGGAGGAAAATAGATTTCCAAAGCTTAGAAACAATTGAGGAAAAGGAAAGTTGAACAATTTTAATTTCCAGGATGGAAGGATTCTATTATACTTTTAAATCTCATTTTGCAAAAGCTGTAATATGTAACTGTGGATGCTATAATTTAAAAGTGAAACCCATAGTGATCACTTCTGGGCTAGAGGTATTGAATCCTATAGGGGAAATATTCTCTATTTTCATCTGGGTGAAAATTCACCGAGCGGGATGTATACTTGAGATTAGAACACTTTACTGTGTGTTTGTTATACCTTGATTAAAAAAAAACAGGAAAAAGTAAAATGCAATCTAAATGTAATATCCCTATTTTGGACTACTTAGGGGGGGGGAAACCAATTCCCTATGGCAGTAAAATCTCTTGAGATCATTGTGTTTTGTATGAATTCAGGCCAGACAATACTGACTCGATTCCAGTTCATATGAGAAAGATTTGAAGGTTCTAGTTGACCGCAGACACAAGAATGTCAACCAGGTGATTGAGCCAGTATCCAGAAAATGCACAACCCAAGGTTTTACTGGTAAAGACATAGGGCCAATAAGGGAATAATAGACACCTGGTTTAGTGACCATTACCACACCAGACTGGCTAATTTTTGAATAAATTAGTGAAACTGACTTATTGTTCTACATGACAAAGTGTAAGGAGAGAGGCAATCCAGCCTGAACTTTGGAGTTTGAATCCCAAATATACCAAGTACAGGTGAAGTAAGTCAAAAAGAGAAAGACAAATACCATAGGATATCACTTATATGTGGAATCTAAAATATGACACAAATGAATGTATCTATGAGAAAGAAACAGAATCAGGGACATAGAGAATAGACTGGTGGTTGCCAAGGGGGAAGGGTGTGGGAGAGGGTTGGAATGGGAGTTTGGGATTAGCAAATGCAAAGTGGTATATACAGAATGGTTAGACAACAAGGTCCTACTGTAGAGCACAGGGAATTATATTCAATATCCTGTGATAAACCATAATGGAAAAGAATATGAAAAAGAATATATATAACTAATACTGTATAGCAGTAATAACGCAACATTGTAATTCAACTATACTGCAATAAAAAATAAATTTATAAAAGGAAAGCCAGGGAGTTCCCTGGTGGCTCAGTGGTTAAGAATCCCCCCTGCCAATAGAGGGGACATGGGTTCAATCCTTGGTCTGGGAAGATCTCACATGCCTCAAAGCAACTAAGCCCGTGTGCCACAACAACTGAGCCTGTGCTCTAGAGCCCGTGAGCCACAACTACTGAGCCCGTGTGCCTCAACTACTGAAGCCCGCGTGCCTAGAGCCAGTGCTCTGCAACAAGAGAAGCCACCATAATGAGAAGCCCGTGCACCGCAACAAAGGGCAGACCCCTCACCACAACTAGAGGAAGCCTGTGCGCAGCAACGAAGACCCAACGCAGCCCAAAATAAATAAATTAATTAATTAGTTAAAAAAAAAAAGAAAGCCAAATCTACCAAGTACATGTTGTATGACCTTAGGAAAATGTCACTTCTCTGAGCTCAGTCTCCTCATCTGCAAAATGGGAATACTAATAGTACCAGCATTGGAAGGCTGTTGTAAGAACTAAATGAGTTACTGCATGTAATACACTTGGTCCAGTGCCTGACATGATAACACCCCCCCCCAGTGTTAGTTATTGTTAATGGTATTATTAGCTGTGAGTTCCAGGGAGCCTGTTTGTATGTCATCTCCATGGTATTCCCGAGGAAGTTCCTCTTTTCAGGAGCTAGGAAAGTTGTGCAATCATTTGCGAAGAGAACCAAGTTGCCTGCCCCCCCCGACCCCTCCTCTCTCGCCACGGACCTAGAGATGCCCCAGAGCCTGCATGGTCTCATTTCGCTGCTTGAGTTGCTGCAATGAATGTCCAAGGCAGCAAGCAAGGCAGGGAAGGGGGCTGTGCAGGAGTGAGAAGATGAAGAAATTGAGGAGCCAGCACAGCTGTGACAGGAGCTCATTGACTCCTTCTCCCCAAGGGCCAGCTCAGCCAGCTGGGGAGGCCTGTCATTAACTCTCTTTATTGTCTAAATTTTTTGCCTCACTGACTCATCTGAGAAGGCAAATGGGACTGGCTTTAAGTCACTCCTTACAGGGACATTGCTTCATTGGCTTCTGGAACTGGGAGGATCTGGAATCACTGAAAACACTGACTGCCAAGGAAGCATTCACACGTGTGAAATGGGAAACTGAGTGTGCACATAAGTTGGGGTTTTGTCTTGGGAATTCATCCTAAAGACTATGGTAGTTTCCACCCAATCACACCTTCTTCCAAGCCCAGAGTCTCCTACCACTGCCACTTGGAGGGTCAACCTTGTCCTTTCTGGCAAGACTCATAAACTCACCCCTTCAATTTTTTTAATGTGTTCATATGGTATTCCCCCAGAGGCTAGAAGCAGTGTGGCATGGACTTTGCATGTAGACATTGATTTGTTGCATACTTGCCATGAAACCTTAGACTCTCTGAGCCTCGGTCTCCTTGTCTGTAAAATGGGGATGATTACACCTGTCTTGAAGGGCTGGGTGAAGATTAATAGCATTAGTCTCCATATTGAACATATACCAGACCCTAAATGCTTGAACAAGATTTATCTAAATCTTACCCTCAGAACAATCCACTGAGGAAGTTACTAATATCATCCCCATTTTGATGATAAAGAAACAGACACAGAAAGGTTGAGCAACTTGTTCAAAGTAACTCATCTCTCTCCCAACCTCCTGCAGGGAATTCACTCATTTTCATAGCTTTTAATATCATCTTTAGACAATGGCTCCCATGTTAATTTTCCAGCCCCATCCTCGCTTCTGAGGTCCAGCCCTTTATATCCAATGGTCTACTTGACCTGTCAACTTGGGGGTTAAACAGATCTCTTGAATTTAACTGTCCTCAGACAGATGAAGAAACTAAGTGACTTCCCCAAGGTCAAACAGCTATGGAGTCACCGAGCCAGAATCTGAACCTGGATCTTTGTCTGCAAAGCTTGAATTCTTACACATGCATTTGAAGGGTAACTGATTCACCCTTCAAAATATCCCTCTACATTCTCTGGCTTACTAAGCCAGATATTAGATAAGATCTTAGAAGTTTTATAAGTCAGATCTACCAGATCACCAGGAATTATGTCCCTGAAGATTCCTATGTGCATGGGGGAGGATTTCTGAGCCTCCCCAAAGAGCTAGAGTGTGTGACAACTCTCATTTATCCAGGCTACCCAAACCTCTTCCCATCTGCTGTCCACCTACCCCCAACTTGCCCACGGTTAAGCTCCCACCAGCAGGTTCTCCCTCTCACATCTCCACCTCCAGTGTCATCCTCAGTGTAGAACACAGCCTCAGACACAGAGATGAGGCTACGCTACAAGGCAGGGAAGCCCTTCTTGACTTTCCAAAGAAAATTAGATGGAGAAAGCTCACACCTATTCAGTAGCATGTGCCAAGTATCTGCCCTGTTTGAAATTGTGGGGCCTCCATGATTTATGGAGAGAAGAGGTGTTTTGCTCAAGATCACTGAAGGTTGACAGCAAAGCTAAAGTTGGACCTTGGGTATATACTGCTTTTCAGCTATTCCTTTCACATTGGATCAGCCAAAGGCACATGGAGCTTTCCTGAGATAACCTTATATTTGATGCTATCAAAGGTCCATTTACATCACCCCTCCTTGGGAATCAGCCACAGAGTGACTGCAAGTCAGACCTTGGGGCCTTCCCTGATCAGCAACCTCCCTGCTGCAGAACATAGGGACATAACCAAATGATGCACTGGCTGATTCCAGCCCAGGAAAATCTAAAAGAGCTTTTTAAGTTACAGGATGGAACCCAGAACTCCCCTTCTGCAAATGTGAGGATACATGAGCCAATAAGTTAAGGAGAGACCAGTTTTGTATTGAAAGTTCAAAGAGATCCAAGACACTCAAAGAGGATGGGGGGTGATCAGGGAGGGGTGGAATGGAGGCGAAGGTAAGCAGGGATTTCGTTCTCCCCTAGTCCCAGGCATTGCCATCTTCCATTGTGTGACTTCAGTCTAGTTATCAAGCCTCACTCATATTCTGTTTCCTCATTTGTAACTTGAGGGATGAGACGGCCCCTACATCACAAGGTTGGCGGGTGGATTACATGAGTTGCAGCACGTAAAGAACTTAGCAGAGAGCGCGACACAGTAAACTAACTGATTACTGTTGTCATTTCCCTCAAGTTCCTTCTTCGGCCGAGATTGATGTGGAATCTCTAACTGGCCCAAGTTCTTCCTGTCTAACATCAGAAAGACTTAGCCTCATTCATTCTGCCTTGGCCAAACAGTCAACCTTTTCTTCAACCACTGAGCAAGCTGAGAAGTACAGACCTCAAAATAACACACCATTATTTGGCCTGCAGAAGAATTCTCCTTCCCTTTCCCTCATCATTCTCTGCCTCCTCCCTCCCCCCTCCCTCTTTCCTTTCCTCCTTCCCTCCCTCCCTCCCTCCCTCCCAACTTTTTCCGGGAAAGCCTTGCGATGTGCTGTCCTTGGTGCTGACTCTTTTTCTCCCTTGTTCAGCTGGGGAAGGAAACTGTACGTAAGTGAAAAGATGTGTAATTCCACACAGCCAGTGAATGCTGAAGGTGGGGACATTCCCCAAGCTTAGTTCTGTGCCTTTGGCATGGCCAGAACTGCCACAGTGCCCCCAGAAAGATGCCCGGAGATACTGACCTGGCCTGGAGAGGCCAGTCTGGGTGTTACCCCCTCCCCACAGCCATTGACTTCAGAGCTCAGGATACAGACAGGTAGTGCCTTATCTGGGTACCCCAGGGGCTGCTACTGGTACAGTGATGGCTCCACTGGGACCGTGAACATGGAGCCCAAGCAGGATACACAGGCCGGAGATAAGGCCAAGAACAGATTCCCTTTGGCGCTCAGGTGCTGTTCATCAGAAATCGACAGCCCCACAGCCCTGGCTGGTGACAGGCACAGGATGATAACAATGCCATGTGATCAGTGACCCTGGAGGACAGGCTGTCACTGGCTCACAGAGATAAGGGAAATATGAGCAACCCCTGCACCTAGGGAGGGGCCCTCAGAGAGCCTACAGGGCAAAGCAGCAGCAACTGAAGCTTGTCTCTGACCCCTACGCCTCGCCACAGCTCACTCCTCCCAGCAGGCACCCAGAGTTCCCTCCTGTCACCCAGGGATCCTTGGCCCCCATTTTGTACCCACTTTTCCAACCCTTGTTCTCTGGACTTAATCATGCTATTTCTAGAGCACAAGTATTAATGGATGATAACAGGATAGAGGTTTCCTTCCTCCCTCCCTGCCCCACAGAGGCTGCTGAGGGAGTGGAGTGTGTCTGGGGTAGCAGAGGGACAGAGCTTCCTCCAGATGGTTTATCTGCCCTACCCACTACACAAGGGAACTGCACCAGGGCATGAATTCTAGGAGGTGAGAATCACTAGGGGCCATCCTGGAAGCTGGCTTCCACAGTGAGAGAGGTTCCCAAGGGTGAAACCACCTGCTTGTTCATAAGTTCAGAGACTGTCAGTCATATCTGCCTGTGCTTAGGGGGATATCGGTTAGTCGTTCATTGTTTATCTCCCTTTGCATTCAAGCTCCCTGAGGCCAATCAACAAAACACATTTCTCTTTCGTTACAAATGCAGGTGTGTAAATTATCACCATGTCGCAGGTAATGATAACAGCCAACCCTGATGTAGCAGTTACTATGTGCTGGACGTGTCCTAAGGAATTTACATATATTAACTCGTTTGACCATCAAAAAACTCTATGAGGCAGAAGTTATCATTGTCCCCATTTTAGAGATGAGAAAACTGAGGCACAGAAAAGCAAAGTAACTTCCCCAAGGCCACATAGCCAGCAAGTGTCAAAGCAAGGATTTGAACCAAGGAAATCTATGGGGTAGTGCTCTTAACCATTGCACACTTGACAGCTAGCAGAAGGGGTAATAGATTGAATGAGACGTGGGCGGTTTCCAAGTTCCCCTGGGAGCATTCAGAGGGGGTCAGTGACTGGGAGCTTGAAAGCACCAACACATAAGGGCAGCAGCCAAGGAAGAGTTTGGGAAGGAGATGGGAAGGGGCAAAGTAAGAGGTAAGAAAGAAGCAGGAGATGGGTGTTCTTTGGGAATCAGATGTGAGGGGATAGAATTTGGCCAAAAGCTGCACAGGCCACCGAGTTGTCGAGGAGAATGAGGATGACGTTAGAGGCTCCAGATGCAGCAGTTTGGAAGAATGGTGAGTGGGTCCCAGATTATAGTGGGCTGGAAGTGGATGGGAGGTAAAGCAGTGGATGTAGACCCCTCTAGGAGAGGGAGGCTGGCTGTGAATGAAGAGAGAGGCAGCCAGGTGAGTGCAGGGAGAGAGGGAAAAGAGCCATCCCAGCATGACCTGAGGGGTCCTGGACAGAGCTCAGCCTGAGCCCCTGCCTCCCACCCAGGCCAAATCGAGCAGAATCTGCCGGGCAAAATTTGTTCTTGATCCCAGAAGGAAACCTCATCCCAGTGAGTGCCAAGCGAGGCCTGAAGACACAAATATTTGCTCGGCTTCTGCCTTTCTTGTTCAAATAGGGCTTTGGCTTTGGGGATTGAGGCTGGTTACAGCTAGCAAGGAAGTGAGAAATCAGTGAGGGTGGAAGCGTGTGTGGGCGCAGCAATTGCTCCTGGGGCCAGTAATGAATCCCCCAGGCTCACAGTTACTGGAATCCATTAGCTCATCAAAGCAGCTAAATAACACCCCTGCTCCTTTAGTAGACATCTGTTCAAATAAAGGCAACCTTTCCCCACACCATCAGTCTCCACTGCACCGCGTGTCTGCCCTGCTCCGTCTGACTGGGGCTGAGTCAGTCGAGTCGGGTTGTGTGTTGCTGTTTCTCTGTGCCCCAGGCTGTAAGATGGTCTATTATTTCAACAGGGTGTGATGTTACATTCAGACCATGACCGTGACCATGTGCTTCTCTGAGGCTGTGCTCTGTGTGGGTTTCTTTTTGCCTGTATGTAAGTGTCTGTGTTTGCTGCTGTGCCTGAGTTACTCTGTGTGTATGTGTCTTTGTGACACCATCTTGCTGTGCAACTATATTATGTGGTGTGTGACTATGTCACCACAGACTCTAAAGTGTTTTTTTCATGCTGTGACAATTTGTGTGCCACATGTTATTGTGAGATGGTGTGCTACTATGGGTGATTTGGTGGTTTGCTGTGAGATTTCTCCTCTGTGTGTGTTGTGTGCACACACAGTGTAAAATTGTCCCTGAGTTTGTACATGGCTATATTATGCCATCTGGTTGTGTACAAAGGTACATGAACAGCGGTCAGCCTGTGTGACACTCCTGGAATTGGGGATTGTGCTACATACATTGAAGTCATGTGCCACTCGGGGGCACAGTGTGTTTTAGTAGGACGCCTTGTTGTGACTGCTGGTGTGAACAGAAGGACCTAAGTCTGATTTCTCTCCCCGTGGACCAGGGCCATCCTCAGGAGCATCTGGCCAGATGTGGCAGATGTGACTGGATGGTAGATGGGGTGGGGCACCACCTCTCGACTGCTGAATGAAGGTCCAAGCCCTAAATCCCACAAAGGACCCATCAAGGGCAGAGGCAACACCCAAGATGCAGCCATGCCAATAGCTGGTTGAGAGAAGGAGGCTGGAGAGGAGGGAGGGAGTCAGACAGTGGAAACCAAGCCCAAGAAGTCAGGTGGTCAGGTGGGGGCAAAGGCAGGGCCTGGAGATTCCATAACTGACCAAAAATTCCCTGCTGTCAGCTTGCTGTAATGGGGTTAGGCTAGCAATGTCCACATGTATCAGATTCACTTGGGATATTTGTTTAAATGCAGGTTCCTAGGCACATAATCAAAGGTACTGGTTTAGTAGGGCTGAGGCCCTGCTATCTGCATTTTTAACAAAAATCCCAGGTATTGAGGGGACTACACTTTAAGAAACATTAGATTCCAGGAACTCTTGGAAAAGATGCTGAGAACATGAGACACAGTAAGGATCTCAAGGTAAAAGGAGGAAAGAAGAGAGGGGAAAGAGGAGAAAGGGGAGGAAATATGGAGAAGGGTGATATAGCAGTGTCATCGGTACCTGCCCACATCTCATGAGAAATCCCCATCCCAGCCTGCGCTGTGTCCTATGGGCTCTTCCCCTGAGCTGGTGCCTGGGGCAGCCCGAATGCCTGGGAATCCATCCCCTGCACCGAGTTGCCCTCAGTGGATGATGCCTGGGAGCGGGGAATACAGGTCCTGATCCCTCATTCCTCGGGCAGCACAGGTGTGTTCTGTACCATCTCCCAGGGGTCCCCGGCTGGGTCCCCGGCTGCCCTCAGCAAAACCTGCTCAGTGATGCCCTCCCACGTGTTTCTTAGCTCTCTTCCCTTCCCTCTCTTGCTTGCTCTCCTACTGAAGCTCCTGGAATCACCTGCCATCTAAACTACCAGCACCCACATCCTTGTCACAGGGTTGGCCTCTCGGGGGCCCAACCAAAGACAGGTAAGGGAAAGGAACCCCAAATCTCCTCAGTGTGAAGGGTCAAGGGGTGCTGGGTGGAGCTGACCCACTGGAAATACAAGTGGGGAGGGGAGTCCCGGGCTTCCCCTCCCACTGGCTGTTTTAGACCCTCCCCTGCTTTGGAGGGAGGGGCGACAGTGACCTGCTCACAATCCCGAGGACTGAGTAGAGAAGGTTATGTCATTGTGCCTGTGTCCGATCTGGTCTTTGCGGTTTCTGATCAATTTGATGGATCCTTGGAAGTCTCCACCTCCAAAACGTTGTTCTTGAGGCCACAGAGTAAGATCCCCAGGCCTGGCAGTTCCACTCAAAGACATCTTCCAGGGCCACCCTCTTAGCTCCTGGTCTGGGGAGGCAGCAGGAGACCCGGGCAGGATCTGCTGAGACCTCCAGCAGCTCCAGTTCTGGAGGCCTCCTTTCTGCTCCATCTGGATGGAATTCCTCTGCACAGACTGTTCAGAAGCGCTGCCTGTGCTGTCAGAGGCTGCGGCTCTCTGGTAGACCCAGCCTGTCTCCCTTGGGTAGCTCCACCATCTGCTTTGGAAATTTCCTGCAGGAATGTACTTCATGAAAAGAAAGACCACTCTAGGATGAGACCCATCTGCCCAAAGGTCAGCCCCAGTGAGCAGAGACTTTGGACTTTGTTCTGAGGTCATTTCAATGACACTAGCTGACAAACTCCCAGCACTTCTCAGTCTACAAAGCACTGTTCCAGCCTTTCCCCCAGTGCTGGAAACTGGGGGCTCTGGGTCTGATCCGTGGGTCCATGCGTCTTCACTAGAACAGCAAATATGTTTCATTTCGAATGCTACCCTGATGAATGGATGGCTGCCCAGGGCACCATGGTGAGGATTCCGAAGATGTGTCTGAACTCAGAGGATGATTGCGGAGTGGCTTGGTGATGGTTTGGAGCCTGGAGTGGACAATGGTAGCAGACTGTTGATGTCCCCCACCCTACATTCCCTTGGCCACCTCCAAGCTCATTTCCAGCCTTGGTGGACAGTTCCAGGGCTCCCTGGCAGCTTCGCATCCCAAGTGCCTGGTTCACTTTTGTCCTCATCCTAAAGGCTTTCTCTAGTGCCATGAAAGTTGGTCCAGCCCACTCGCAGGGCACCTTGGAAGTACTGGGGGTTGGGAGCGGGGTGCTGGGTGTCAATGGACTAATACTCCACTTTGTCTCTTGGTGGGAAAATTCTGAGACATGTTCCACATGCTTCCTGTGAGGGTCTCCAATGGGATGGCACCCCAGTGGTCCACAACGGCAGCCCACTAGTCAGTACACCTTTCCTTCCTTGGCTTTCTCCCTTCCCATTCCCTCATGCATTTCCTAGGATCACCTCACAGCTAAACCACTTGCACCCAAGTTCTCGCTTTGGGGGGAACCCGAACTAAGACAATAGTGATGGCAAATGCATCCCCCGCCCCAACCTCTAATGGGGCTGTGACACCTACACTTAGTGGCATCAACTCTCTGCCAGTGTCAGGAGCTGGGGATGGAGAGGCAGACAGAGGCAAATGGGTCAGAATCACAGCCTTGGAAGGGCCCAGTCTGTTGGGGCTGGTGGACACCTAAGTGTCAGTGATGTCCTAAGTAATACAGGACAGGGGGAGCGTGGGGAGGGAAGCATGTGTCTCTGCACGAGGAGGCCAGCCAAGGCTTTCTGGAAAAGCTAACATCATGGGCTGAGCTCTAAGGATGAGCATGATTCCTTGTACTCCACTTCCATGAGGTAGTGTCATCTCTTCTTCCGGGGAGCACTGTCTTCACCTCCTACTTCCTAGAATGACTTACATCCCCTTCACAACGGCTGTTACAGCTCCAGAATCTCTCTTTCATCGCACACCACAGCCCAGGGCTATTTGTTTGATTTTCCGACCAAACGTCTGGCTCCCCCATTAGATCACAAGTTCCATGAAAGCAGACTGGTTTTGGGGACGGGACCGTCTCCAGCATGGAGGGCACCTGCTTCCCTGGTCTCCTTTCCTCCTCAAAGCCACCCTGCCCAACCGCTGGTGTCAACCCCAGGTCCCAGCGGCTGTAGTCAGTCCCCCTCCCCCGGGCAAGGGGATAATTCTGACCACGATGGAAAGGCATTATATCTACTGCCTGAATTGTTCACACCTACCCACTGAGCCACAGCCTCGCCCCGAGAGTGCTCCAGTTTACAAGTTGGTAAACTTGTACCAGAGAGCCCTCAACTTTTTTTTTTTTTTGCGGTACGCGGGCCTCTCACTGTTGCAGCCTCCCCCGTTGCGGAGCACAGGCTCCGGACGCGCAGGCTCAGCGGCCATGGCTCACGGGTCCAGCCGCTCCGCGGCATGTGGGATCTTCCCAGACCGGGGCACGAACCCGTGTCCCCTGCATCGGCAGGAGGACTCTCAACCACTGCGCCACCAGGGAAGCCCAGCCCTCAACTTTTAATCTTGCAAAACTCTCGGATCTCTTCTTCTCCAGGAAGTCTTCCGCAGCCCTCTCCCCTTGGGCCGTGTTAGGTATGCCCCTAGTCCCCCGTGCTTCCCTCCGGCATCTGCCCTCCAGGACTCCACTGGGTCTGGATCCTTGCCCACGAGCCCATCATCCCAGCCCTCTCCAGGTCCCCTCTTTCCCTAGGGGCTGCTTCCTTTGGCCCCCAGCTCTGGCCCACCCCATGTGGTGGGGTCAAAATATTGCCCCTCCCTCCTGTCATCCTCACCCCGGGGTGGACTTGTGGGGCCCCGAGCCCCAGCCCATCAGCCCCCTCTGACTGGAGGTGTCCGGCTCTGTACCAGGTCAGCTCCCCAATCCCTCCTCTTCACCAGCTTAAGCTGCTTGACCCTCCCTTATGTATTGAAGGCCCTGTGTCCTTTCCTTGTTTGTCCCCTGCTCCAGCCGATGAAATACTTACAATTTCCCAAACGCACCTATTGCCACCTCTGAGCCTTGTTATATTGCCCTCCCCACGCCCTCTTCACCTGGACAGCTCCTTCTAGGCCCGCAGGGCTCAACCCGGGTGTCACCTCTTTCCGGGACGCTTCTGAGAGCACCCTTAAGCTAGGACATCCCTTTTCCCACCTTGTTCTTCTGGTCACGAGACTGTTTCTTCGGGGGACCTCTCCCTCACATTACTCTACAGCTAAGCTACCTAAGGTGAGCCCCGCTCTATGACCTTGTTGCAGGTCACAGTCAATGGCTTCCCGATTCCTGATATTTAGAACACAATGTGATCACATCCCGCCTTGCAGCTCTATCTTTCCAATTTGTTTTCTCTGCTCCCTAACTCCCTCCACACTTGACATTCCCTGTCCCTAGACCTTGCCTGGAGCTTTCCCAGGTCAGTGGACAAGAAGTGGCCCAGCATGCCCCCAATTGCCACCTCAGCATGTGCCCGGTACAGAGAGGGGTGGCTGGACGTTCAGACACTGGGGGATGAGAACTGAGGCACATGCATGGGAGCGAGGTGAGGCTGGCACTGCCCCTGTGCTCCTTAGAAAAGTGGGGTTTGACAGCCCTGGGGTGGAAACTCAGATTTGCCACATATTAGCTCTGTGACCTTGGGCAAAGCACTTCAACTCTCTAAGTGTTGGCTTTCTCCTTTGTAAAATGGAAGTATTAATACCTGCTTTGCAGGGCTGCTGGGAGAGTCCATTGAAGTAATGAGCAGGAAGTGCTTCGCTTATGCCTGATATACAGTCAGAGCATTGTAAAGATAATTACCATGAGGGCTTCCCTGGTGGCGCAGTGGTTGAGAGTCCGCCTGCCGATGCAGGGGACGCGGGTTCGTGCCCCGGTCCGGGAGGATTCCACATGCCGTGGAGAGGCTGGGCCCGTGAGCCATGGCCGCTGAGCCTGTGCGTCCGGAGCCTGTGCTCCGCAACGGGAGAGGCCACGATGGTGAGAGGCCCGCGTACAGCAAAAAACAAAACAAAACAAAACAAAAAGATAATTACCGTGAGACAAATCAATTAGAAAACCTCTGCCACTTTTCCCACCAGAGCAGTGGCCAGGAGTGGACTTTTTCCTCAGACCTGACAGTGCTTGATTTGTAAAGACTCAGGATCCTCCAAGACCCAGCCATGGGGGGCTCAGGACAAGCCAGTTCAGGAATTTGTGTTGAGGACCTGGGTCATGGAAACCCTGGAGGTGATGAGGCTGAGGGGTGATGGGAGTCTTAGCTGCAGGGTTGCAGAGGGGAAGCCTCCAGCTGTAGCCTTTCCCTTGGGTGTTCTCATCAGAGCTCTTCTTAGAGGCAGAATATTTAGTCCATAAGTCTTGACCCAAACACAAACTCCAATATGAGGGTGGAGGATGAGACATCCACCAACCAGCAGTGGTCTGGTAGGCAGAGTAGCACCCAGGCCAGAGGGGGATCAACTGCACACCCCCAGCCTACATACCTCCCCTTGTCCACTTTGAGCTTCCGGCCGCTTCTTCTGCCTAGGATCACTCCTTTAATTCTCTTCTAATGTGCAAACCAATCTCCAAACTTTTGGTGCAGGAAGGCCTCCCATAAATAAGCTCTGGCTTTGACTGGGTGAACTCACCCCTGTATCCTATGAGCCCCTGTCTGGTCTCTAGCTTGAGGACCTGCTTTTGCTTATAATACCAGAAATGTCACTTAACCTTGAGTGTTCATCTCCAACCCAGGAGAGGTGAATAAAGAATGATCAACACCTAGCACTATCCCCTGCTACACTCAGGGCAGACAACACTAATTGATCAGATAATCCTTCCCACTGAGATCCAGTGAGCCTCCTGCCAGCCACTGCCAAATGATTAGGAAACCCACTTCATTCTAGCAAAGGTCTTCGGGCCTAAGTGATAGCAATGATAATGATGATGTTGATGACAATGATGGTGATGATGTTGACAATGGTGATGATAATGATTTTATTCGCAGATGCACCTTGTGCCTTGAGGCTTGCAAGGTATTATCGACTACATTACTTCCACAGTTTACCCCTATAACCCTCAAGGATAGGTAATTGTATTATTCAGCCTTCTTTAGGTTGTAAGGAAGAGGATTTTTCTCAAGCGTGCTGGAAGTAAATCCCCTGGGTCACATCTCTGTCCCTGGGACCTGCAGCGTTGACTCCACCCATACCATAGGCACCAAGGAGGATTATTATGAAATGGGGGCAGGGCAGGTGATTCTCCAAGAGAATAGATGCTGGAGGCAGAAAAAAGCACAGGTCCACAGGAGTATGATTGTCTCCTCCCCCACTCCTTTTTCCAGAGGAGGAAAGTGGTTGCTCAGAGATGGCAAGTGCCTTGTCCAAAGTCACACAGCCAGTGGATGGAAAAGCCAGGATGAGAACACAGGGTCCTAAAACTCTGGGTCTTGGATGCTCTTCCCTTCACAAGAGCCGCTTCTCAGAAGCTAAAGCAAAGTGACCCTTAATGCCTTCAAGAAAGTACCCAAGACAGGGCACCCTGCAGTGGTCTCAAGTATCGCTGGCCAGAACCACAAGGTCTTTTTGTCAAAGTGGACAGAAGGTGCCTTTATTCTGCCATGGTCCCTCCCCAAATGGCCTGGGCATGGGTTCAGAGGGGACAGTGGAGGCAAGATATGGAGGGACACTCCCCTCCCAGCCATCAGCCAGCCCAGGCCCAGGCCCAGGCCCAGGCAGGAGCTGTCCTGTATCCTCCATCTAGGTGACAGCAGGAGTCCAAATAGGCAATTAATTACTGCCTGGCAGCCGCTGGCTCCCCTCCCCCTCTGCTCAGCCAAGTGTGTAATGGAAATGGGACCAAAACAGACTTCCCTGCCCAGAGGGACCCTGGCCCTCTCAGCAGAGGATGAGCTCCAGGGGACCCTGGGAAGGGGGCTGAGATGCAGAGGTGAGTTTATTAAATCAATGAACTTCATTGGGCACCTCATCCCTCACCTTTCCCTGACTCTTGGCTGCAATACCATCTTCTCAGGGCCCTGCTCAGAAGTAAGCCCTTCCTGGCAGCCTGAGTATAGGAGTACCGTAGGCATTCATCTTAGGTGATATTCACGGCAGTGTGTTGGAGAGTGTCCTACATACTTTACAGACATGATCCCTTAAAATCCTCAGGTCAGTCCTTTGATGTAATTTTTTATCCCCATTTTACAGATGAGAAAAGGCGAGGCCCAGAGAAGTGAAATGGGCTCTCAGGGAATGGGATAATGTAGTGGTTGGAGTACAGACCCACTTATGTCCCTTACTACTCATTCGGTCCAGGGAAATTACTTAACTCCTCTGTTCCTCAGTTTCCTCATCTACGATGCGGCGATGATGGTTATATTCACCTCACAGTGTCGCTAGGACAGTGTGCCACGTGAAGCATTTAATAAATGGCAGCCATGTGACTTTAGAAGGTAGCTGCTATTATATCCTTGTTCTATAATAACTTTAAAATAGTAAATGCACCAGAGGCATAAAGTGGATCATAATATATACTATTTGCACCCCAGGCACATGACAAACACCACAAGGAACTAAGGAACTGTTCATTCACAAAATTTCAGGCACATTCTGAATCTTCACCACTCTGCCTTCTGTATCCCTCACCTGCCAACACCGCTGTCGGGTATTATTTTCTGTGCTTTGTGTTAAGAACATTATGGGAATTTTTGTTTGTTTCCAGAGGAGCCATGTAAATGCTGATGATGACTTTGCTTTTCTAACACTCAGGCAGGGACTTCCCTGGTGGTGCAGTGGTTAAGAATCTGCCTGCCAATGCAGGGGACACGGGTCCGATCCCTGGTCTGGGAAGATCCCACATGCCGCGGAGCAGCTAAGCCCGTGCACCACAACTACTGAGCCTGCGCTGCGAAGCCTGCACGCCACAACTACTGAAGCCTGCACGCCTAGATCCCGTGCTCCGCAACAAGAGAAGCCACCGCAGTGAGAAACCCAAGCGCCACAACAAAGAGTAGCCCCCGCTCACTGCAACTAGAGAAAGCCCACGTGCAGCAGTGAAGACCCAAAGCAGCCAAAAATAAATACATAAATAAATTTAAAACTCAGACACTCACACCCCTGCTGGAGATTTAGTAAAGGTAAGAAAGAGAAAAACCCAGTCCAGACCAGAGGCCTGCAAAAGACAAGTCACTCACGACTAGAGTAAAACCGGGACTGCCCCCTCCCCACTCACAGCTTGCTGGGGGTGACTTGGCTCCCACTAGCTTCTGAGCCCTGAGGAAGGGGGCCTGGGCTAATTCATTTCTGCTGCCCCAGCACCCTGCACAGAGCAGGCGATTGGTGAACGCTGAATAAACGGATGAATGAATGAATGGCAGATCTCTTTGGGGAAAGCGGTAGAGTATAAAGAAAAGAAGGAAGGAAAAATAATTACAGAATGCTATTCTCAGCTCCTTTAGAATGCTGAGTGATTTCTATACTCTGATGTGAAAGACCTCCAAAGGTAAATTAGGCAAAAAATTAACCCAGGGCTTCCCTGGTGGCGCAGCGGTTGAGAATCTGCCTGCCAATGCAGGGGACACGGGTTCGAGCCCTGGTCTGGGAAGATCCCACATGCCGCGGAGCAACTAGGCCCGTGAGCCACAACTACTGAGCCTGCACGTCTGGAGCCTGTGCTCCACAACAGGAGAGGCTGCGATAGTGAGAGGCCCACGCGCCGCGATGAAGAGTGGCCCCCGCTTGCTGCAACTGGAGAAAGCCCTCGCACAGAAACGAAGACCCAACACAGCCAAAGATAAATAAATAAATAAATAATTAAAAAAAAAAAAATTAACCCAAAAAGCATAACAGGGTGTAGAACGTGCCACCTTCTGTGTGACTAAAAAAAAAGGAAAAGGACAATAGGAATATATATTTGTACTTGTTTGTATATTTATATTTGTTGTATAGGCAAATGGAAAGAAGCCAGTAGCAGCGGCTGGGGAGAATCAGAAGGTAGGTGGATGGCAAATAGAAGTCAGAGGGAGACTTTTCATTATATACATTATATATATATATATTTTTGCAACCATGTAAAACAAAACGTAAATCAAGAAAGGAGAGAAAAACAACAGAAAGAGGAAATATCTGCTCCAAGAAAACGCTGGATAAGTCACCCCCTTGTTTGGAGAGAAAAGAATGCTTAGTTAATATCTAGTTACAGCTCATCTTCTCAGGGGCTTAGCTTAATTAAGGGCTTGGAGATCTCCTCACCTATTGATCTTGGACCAGAAAGCATTAGGTGAATTCCCAGGAGCCCTGAGCTTTCCAGAATTGTTTCCCTAAATTCCACATCTCTCTTGTTGTAGCCTCTGCACCCAACATGATGGTAGTAGCTACGGATGGCAGGAAAGAACCGTTGGGGGGAATCAGAGGCCATCCTGGAGGAGGGGGAGAGAGGGGAAGAGGAGAAGAGCCTAAATACAAGGGGCCAAGGAGCAAAAAGAAGGAAACCTCGTCGCCCTTGTCTCATTGCCCCTCCCCGCAGACCCCCCTGCTGAGAAACATCGAAAGATCCAATATCTTGGAGAGAGACTTCTGCCAGCCATGGAATCACGTGGGCACCCCCTCCGATCTCCAGGGTCAGGGAGCATCCCCTGAAATCAGGGTTACATTTATAATAGCCCAATATGGAGGCTACACCAATGCTTTTACTCAGCATTGAACATTGAATGCCCAGCTGGGAGAACAGAGTGGTGGTGGGATGTTGCTGGGGGGAAGGGGGGGTGGGAGGGTGGGATGGGGGATAGCCTGCAGCACCTGCACCTGAGGGCAGAGTTGATTCTGGAGTCAGAGAGAGGAGGCCAGGGCTGGATTTGACTGGCCCCACTCCGAGGGCCTTGGGTGCTGTTCAGGTACAAGGATTTCTCCCTGTCTGTGGGATCTAGACCCAGAGACCCCACAGAGAGGACCTCCTGTCTCAAGCAGGCCTATGGCCTGTGAATTTCTGACACTGAGGGGCACCCTCTAGAGGAGGCCCTTTGGTGAGCGCATTCATCTGGCTTTTACATCTTTGCATGGAGGAGGTCTCCTTGCCTTTCGGTGACCTTCATTTAACAGACAAAGTAGCCCAGGCTGTGAGTCTCTAAGAGGACAGTCCCAGTTTTGGTCTGCAGCTGCCAGGATCAAGGTCAGAGGGAGACCTCCAGCGGGCTTGAAGAGAGCCCCGGCCTTCGAGCCCTGCCCTAGGGCCTGGTCATCCCCCCCGGGGAGGCGACAGGCTGCGTCTGGGGCATGGTCTCTGGTGTGAGCAAATGCCCTTTTCAGAACAGGGTCTGTTCCAAGGATGAACAGACCCAAATCTCATGGGTTCCAACCTCACATCCCCGCCTATGAGTGTCACATCCTCCTAAGCTGAATATGATCAAAGCTGGTAATAATAATAACAACAGCAACAATATTAATCACAGCCGCCATTTACTACAAGGCACGAGACTTTAATGCACATGATCTCATTTAATCCTTGCAACAACCCTACCAGCAGGGCAGACACTCGACTTGAGCTGGCAGACAGCTAGTCTCCCTCTGGTGATGACAGCTATGACATGGGAGGCTTGGGAGCTATTGGCAGTCATGTTCCCTCGACAAG
The DNA here is from genome assembly GCF_964165515.1 of Mesoplodon bidens. Taxonomy (NCBI): domain Eukaryota; kingdom Metazoa; phylum Chordata; class Mammalia; order Artiodactyla; family Ziphiidae; genus Mesoplodon; species Mesoplodon bidens. The sequence goes on along the minus strand of NC_138171.1, from coordinate 21,270,854 downwards.
GAAACAGTCAGTTTGCGGCAGAGGAAAACAAAGGTGACATGTTAAGGAAACAGAAGTAAGGAACGGGGGTGTGTTGGGGGGAGGTCCCTGGTCCCAGATCCCCTGAGGCCATGCTGCTTCCTGTCCTCCCATAATTATCTGAGACCCCAGCATCCTTCCAGTACTGCCCCTTTAGACTAAGCTAGTGGCTGAGGTTGAGGATAAATGAGATGCTACATTTAATGAGATAATACATTTAGCACATTAGATGGAAAAAGTAAGGCTTCAATAAGTGGTAGCTGCTATTACTGTTATTAAAAGAGCACAGACCTAGCTCAAATACACACCCTGAGAGGCAATCCATCTGTGTGGGGCAGACAGGCAAATTCTATTTTCTATGCAGTACTTTGTGGTCAGTGGTCCTGGAAAGTCCCTTGGGCAAGACAGGCTTTGGAGGCCAAGAGGAGGGTGAAAGGCATCCCAGCAGGGAGTACAGTCTGGAGAATGGTCCAGGGGCTGGGATGAGGAGACAGGTCCCACTGAAGCATAGACTGGCGGCTTGCGGACTCAGCCCCACCTCCCCCTGGCTCAGGGCTTGGGGGTCAGGGGTTCTTGGCATCCCCACCTGGTCCTGGCTGTCAGGACAGCGGTTTGTCCAGAGGCCCATGGAGAGCCTCCTCCGTGGCAGGCTCTGTGCTGAGCTCCAGAGTACAAGGACGAGTAAGACTCAGGCCACGCCTGTCTGTACCTGCCACAGGGCAGGGCAAAGCACAGAGGGTGGTCGGGATACTTAGGAGGGGCAAACCCCAGACTTGGGGAATCGAAGATGGCTTCCTGGAGGAGGTGACATCTAAGCAGTGACCTAAGAATGCATAATAATACAAGCTAATATTCATGAAGGGTGTATTACATGTGAGGTATTTTATTTTTATTTATTTATTTATTTTTATCTTCGGCTGTGTTGGGTCTTAGTTGCGGTGCGCGCGTTTCTCTCTAGTTGTGGCGTGTAGGTTCCAGAGCATGTGGGCTCTGTAGTTGCTGCACGCGGGCTCTCTACTTGAGGCGCACGAGCTCAGTAGGTGTGGCACGCACAGGCTTAGTTTCCCTGCAGCATGTGGGATCATAGTTCCCAGACCAGGGATCAAACCAGCGTTCCCTGCATGGTAAGGTGGATTCTTTACCACTGGACCACCGGGGAAGTCCCCATGTGAGATATTTTAGCTGCTTTATCTCCTTTAATGTAATCCTCTCTGCCACCCTGGGAGGGAGATCTGATTATCCTCATTGACAGATGAGGATACTGAGGTTCTGTTAGGTGGAGTGGGTCTCCTGACCACACAGTTACAAAGTGGTGGAAATTCTATTTGAAGGTGGCCCTGCCTGCCTCTCAGTGTGGGTTCTCAGCCACAGAAATGAGAGTAAGTGGGAGTGGGGGTGGGAAGAAGGTCACTCTCTGAAAACAAAGATCCAGTTTTACTCCTGGACAGGAAGCTGTTGAGGCAGGCGGGGGTCAGGACACACACGGGGTCTTATAAGCTGCGAGGGCAGGGGAGGGAGTTTGCACTTCATTGTGAGTGCAGTTGGATGATAGAGATGGCCAGACTTGGCTTCAGAACGCTACCAGGTCAGCATCAGGCCCACAGATTAGCCTTCAGTGGCTGGGGACGTCGGTGCATAGGCCTGGAGTGCCACCACCTCCCTGGAGGACAGGGTCTCTTTCTGAGACCCACCCGCCTCTCACAGCCCCCCTTGGGGCTGGGCGCTGGAGAGAAGTAGCCGAGGGACTGGTTTCCAGCTGCCTTGCTCAGACCCTCTTCCTCTTGAGTGAGGAGCGAGCCGGGGCTTCTCAGCCAATCACCAAGGCCACCCTAAATAAGCCATAATGATTCCTGATTGCTCCTTTGTCGCTGGCTGGCTGTCAGCTTCACTTCCATCTGAGGCTGTGGGCAGGGGGAGGGGGCCATGCAGCCAATGTGTGTGCTTGTTTCCTATTTTAGGATAAATGCGCGTGCTGGGGGGCTGAGCCCCCGGGCTCTCAGAAATCCAGGTGCCAGGCACAGATGAGTGGGGGTGGGTGTGGAGGTGAATAGAACCAGTTCCAACAGTGGGCAGGACTTTACAGTTTGCAAGGCGTCTCTCTGACCAGGGAGCAGCATCACATCCCTATTTGACTAATGAGTAACTGAGGCTCAGACAGGGGCTAGTGTACAATCATAGACAGTAGATAATGGGACCAAGTGGGGTTTCGTTCATTAATTCGGTCGACAAACATTTATTCAGCACCTACTACGTGTCAGGCACTGCACTAGGTGTTAAATATAAACCCAGAGCTTTTCTTATTGTGACCACAGGAATAGCTCGCTTTTTTTAGATAAGCTTTTCTTTTTAATTCTTATTGAAATATAGTTGATTTATGAGAATAGCTTGCTTTTATTGAGCGCGTACTATGTGCCAGGTGCTTCGCTACCTACTTTTCACGTGCTGTCTCATTAATCCTTCCACCAACACAGTGAAGTAGGGTCAAGCATGTGCTTGGATGGGGCAGGAAGTGTTTCTGTCTCCATCCTAAAGGTTGGTATATGCCAAAGATGGTTATAAATAGGGGCATGTGGGGAGTACAGAGATTGAGGGACTGAGGAGATGAGAGAGGGTCCAAAGGGGAGGGGTGACCGCACGATGCACGACCACATGGGTGACTCCAGGAGATCCAATCAAAGAACTCACATCCCGTGTAGGGTGGAGAGCCTGGGTGAGCTGTTCACAACACACACACACACACACACACACACACACATACATACACACACACGGACTGTGTTGTATCGAAGATCCTACTTAAACACAAAGTAAAAGCCTCTTCCACATCTTCCTTTGGACTCCCTAGGCAGCTCCGAGCACTGACCAGTTAAATAATGAATGACCCACTCCTTCCTCCCACTGCCGGGACACCAGTCTAGGACAATCATTTTTATTCCCATTTAACAGATGAGTAAACTAAAACTAAGAGACCCTGAGTCACCGGCCCGGGTCACTCAACCAGGAGTGGCAGAGTAGATTCTGGAGCCGAGCTCTGAACGAACATCCCCCTCAGGCTGTCCCTGGACCCGTTAGTCGTGAGGCCAGCCCGGGTGCCCTCAGTACCTAGCAGGCAGTGGGTGGCGGATCAGCTCAGCCCCTCACTGTAAAGCTGCAACCCCCCTTCCCCCTTTCCCCTCCCCCTCCCCACGGCCCAGCTCTGCTCAGAGCTATTAACCAGGTCACACTGGCTTGTCCCAGTCCAATAGTTCCCTTAATTGCCTTTTTATAGCACGTCGTACAACTGTTCATTACGCTGTCATATTTCCCCTCCAAGGCAGCAGTTGGGGAGCCGGATGGAGGATGGGGACCCATGCAGGTGGCAGGGGCTGTGTGTGGGGGGCACCAATGTGTGAAGCTTATTTTCTACTTGGTCAGAATGAATTAAACGTGTGCTTCTCACACTTGACTAATACACGAGCCCCTTTTCAAACGGGAAAAAATCACAGCCCCCTCCCTACAACTGACAAATTATCTTTATTATGATTTTACTGAAATATGTACAAACATAAAGCTAAGTATAAATCCATATCCTTTTAGCTTTATACAACTGGAAAAGCAAACACAATGTACCCACATGATACAAACAAAGCTACAAAATCAGAAATTTCAAAATGACACGATTAATTTAATGTGATGGATGATGTGTCGCTGAAATTAAATCGCCACTTGCACATTGAGTATTGTGTTGTATGCTTTAGCATTTAGCCCCGCTCTGTTCTTTTGTCACAAGGCCCACAACAATTAAAGCAGTATTTGGTCATCCAGGGGATCTAGAATTTGCTGGTAGATACTTTAGATATAAAATGATACAACATAAAATTAACCAGTTCTGGGCGAGAGTTCATACACTCCACGTTAAGAAACAGTCAATGTCCCAGGAGCCTTTATCAGCTGTGCTAGGCTAAGCCATCCCATGGGGAAGAGGCATGTGCTCTTGAGGCTGGAAAGCCCAGGATACAGGGCCTGACCCTCAAAGGCCACTCAGACTTTAGTGAAATCCACAAGCTCTTCTGAGCACCTACTGTATGCCTGCCCCTGTGCCTTCCCACCTCCTGTCCCAGAGGAGCTGCCTGTGTGGTCGGGAGGAAGATGAGGGTGACCAGAGTAGACATATATACCTCTCAGTGCAGGAAGAATGCCCAAGAGCAGACATAGAGATCTGTCTCGCCAATGGGAGCCAGATCTGGACTTCAGCCCCTCCCTGGAGTCCAAGGCCTAAGCCCTTCCTGGCAGACTCACCTAGAGTGTGGAGGTTATAAGGTCAGCTCTGATCCTGGGTTTGAATCCTGGACCCTCCACTTCCTAGCTGTGAGATCTTGGACAAGTTACTTAACTTCTCTGTATGCCAGTGTCCTCATCTGTAATGGACATGAAACCAACGCAAGCTCAGAGAGATGCTCTAAGGCAATAGTGAGAGAACACAGACAAAGCACTTACCCTAGAACCTGGCATAGAATAAGCATTTGTTAAATATTAATGTTGATATCTCACCTGATTGATATCTCACCTGACTCCAGCTCTCAGCAGAATTGGAAGAGAAAGAAACTTCTAGAGTTAGCCCTTAGACTGGAAGCCATAGAGTTATCATGAGTGGACAATAGAGGATTTGAAACTCTGTGTGACATTTTGTGTGTGTTTGTGGAAGGAGGATCTTCAGCCTCATTAGATGTTCAAAGAGGTTGTGACCTAGAAGAATCTTAGGCCACTGAGGTAGTGGTGGTCCGGGGCTGGCAAATCACTCAGTGTCTTAGCTTGAGCAACATAACAAAATACAACAGACTGGGTGGCTTACACAACAGGCATTTATTTTCTCACAGTACTGGATGCTAGAAGTCCCAGATTAAGATGTGGCAGGGTTGATTTCTGGTGAGGACTCTCTTCCTGGTCTATAGACGGCCACCTTCTCACTGTGTACTCATGTGGCGGAGACAGCAAGCAAGATCTGGTGCCTCTTATAAGGACACTAATCCTATTGGATCAGGGCCCCTCCCTTACGACCTCATTTAACCTTAGTTACTTCCATAGAGGGTCTATCTCCAAATAGTCACATTGGGGGTTAGGGCTTCAACCTAGTGAATTTTGAGTGGACACAATTTGATCCATATCACTCAGGAAGGTAGGCTATCTGGGTGAGGCTCTTTTGACCAGCAGAAGCTAGCCCTTAACCCTTCTAAGCAAGGATCACCTCCAGTTCCCCTGGCCCTCCAAATCTAACATCTCTCACCTTGCATAATCCTTCCAACCTTCCCCTTTTCCCTGCTTGTGCCCATCCAGCACCATCTCGCCCAGTCCCTGCCTGCAGCCTCTGAAGGTGACATTAGCCTAACCTAAGGATTGTGGGAATTTAAGGAGGCAATCCCCAGAGTGCTTTCACCAATGCCTGGCACACAAAGAGCACTCAATAAAGGTTAGCTCTGCACCGACAGGTTTGAAGGTCCAGGAGGTCAGACCCACAGCAGCTTTGCACTCCTGGAGTTCAGGGGCCTTGCAGCAGGGCTCACTGGAGTCAGAGCCTCCACCACAGCTATCTCTCCCAGTTATAACTGGTGACCCACAGATTCCTAAGGGTTGCTGAGAGGTCTTGCAAGGAGTCTTTGAATCTGGGTGTGTACCCCAAGCCCTCTATGAATAAAAATCACATCTCACACATGTATGTATGACTGGCTTCCTACTACGTCGAAGGTAATGTGAGCATTAAAGATGAATCAGTTTAGAAGAGCTACAGAACTCAGAATTCAGAGCTAAATTTTGGCCATTGCCTCTGTGTATTTCCTCAACCAATTATACTAAAAGTTCATGGGGGCAAATGGTTTTGTGATATGGATTTAATCCAACCCACACATGTTTATTCAGTGTCTACTGTGTGCTAGGGACCCAGTGGGGAATGAGGTAGTCATTCTCCCTGCTTCCCAGTGTAATAGGAGGCTGTGTTCTCATAAAGGCAGGAACCCTTGGTCTAAGGGTTCAGTCCAGGGCTCTTGCTTCAGTTCCAGGCAGCTTCCTCCGGTTTCACAGGCTGCCAAGGGCCAGGCCTGGGTCCCCATTGTCCCCCTCTCCCTGGTCTCTTCTCAGAGCCATGCACACAAAGGCATGAACCCAGAAGCCCAGAACTCGTGAAATCCATCCTCCCTTGCCCTGAGGCCGGACTCCACATGATCTCTGAGAGGACATCCAGCCTTTGCCTGCATGCCTCCAGAGATGGCATGCTCTCTATTTCAGCAAGGAAAACTGCTAATATTTACAAGGTCATTAATATATTTTAATATGTTTCACCCTGAGCTAGCAGAGGCAGCCCATGGTGCCCCCTGATTTGTCTCACCAAAGGGAGAAGAATCAGGGTCTTTGTTCCGGGCATGGATTGCTGCCCCCTCTCCCCCCTTGTGCCCATGGACTCAGCATCAGGAAATTGGGTTCTGGTTTGAGGCAAGATGGGCATGACTTTCTCAAGCCAATGCACTAGCTTGATGGGGGAAGGGGGTGATTTATAGAGCCAGCGCCTGTCCCCATAGCAGGAAAAGGCTCACAGGCAGAATACGCTCTGGAAAAGGAAGAGGGGGGGGGTCTGTCTGTGATCATTCAGCCCCGAAACGATGCTCATGATGTTGGCTTTCCAGGCCATTAATTCAAGGGCTCCATGCCCCACCCCCATGGTGCTGCCTGCTCTGGGAGATAAGCCCAGTTCTATTTAACCCTATTTATTCCCCCAAAGTGTCCTCCATCTCTGCTAGCCGGGTGTTTAACCCTTTGGCTACTGAAGGCATCAAAAATAGAATAATCTCATTTGGAAGAGGGACACCCACCGCCCCCCAACCCTGGTTCGGGTGGCAGGACCAATCCAGAATACAGGTTTAGCTTCATGGGACTTGGCAGGAGTCCTGGGAGTCCTTCACTCCTCCCGCTCAAGCAGCCCAGGTCCCCCAAGAGGGTGGGACTTTGTGTGGCCCTGGGAGGAGAACCCCCGACCCCACACCCAGGACAGGCAGCAGGGGCAGCTCCTGTTGCCTCACCCGCCATCCACGTTATCTTAGTCACAGATCTGGGTTCTGGCATCGGCCAAGTGGAAGGCTGTGGCAACTCTGTCTGTTTTGTGCCCCCCACCCCGGCTGCTGTCTGTAGCACATCCTGCTCCGTCTCCCTGCTGCCTCTTCTAGCATGTTCCTTTTTATGTCTCCTCTGCCCCTTTCCTCTCTTTGTTCTCTCCTCTTTTCCCTTTCGTGATCACGTAGGGGTATTGCTTTTGTGGGTGCCTGATGATTGGTCTCATTGTGAATGTGTGTGTGTGTGTGTGTTTCTGTGTCTGGGTGTCTGTCAGTGTGTGTATGTGCTGGCCTGTCTCTGACCTATGTGTGTTGCTCTGTTAAGCTGTGTGAATCTGCTGATGTACTTGAATCTGTGTGTTGGTCCTCATTTCTTTGTGCATCTGTCAACTGGCTTGTCATTATCTGTGTGTGAGTGGATGTGTGTATGTGCATGTTGTGTTTCAACTCAGGGGGCCAAGCAGCTGCAAATTCCTCTCCTGAGGGTGCCCCTAGAGGAGCAAGTATGAGAATTCAGTTGATGGCTTCACTAGAGCACAGCCCAGCTTCATACCAGACAGATAGGTTGTCCTGGTCGTCTCCTGGGGCTGCCTGCCAGGCCCCCTGCCCTCTGCACTCCTCCTACCCTTCATTCTTTTCCCTTCAGGTCAGTCCAGGACTGGAAGGGGTGAGGACAGGGAGGTGTGGCAAAGCCAGAGGGTGTGCATTCAACTCACTTCGACTCTCAGGCCCAGTCACAGGCTTTTTCTCGTACACTCACTTTCCCCCAAACAATGAAAAATGGCCATTGGCTTCTAGCGATAACAACAATAATAATAAAATAATTGCTACCATGTATTGGGACCCTTAGCACATGCTAAGAATTTTATATACACAATCTCGTTGAAGCCCCTCAAGAACTCCGGGAGTCTGTTGTTATTTTCACATTTTAGTGATGCGGAAATGGAAGCTGGGACATGGTAAGTGAGTCACCCAATGTCACACAGCTAGTACATGACGGGGCAGGATTTTCCAAGATGAGGTCATGGAGGGGAAGGCACACTGGAAGAGCATCAGGGTTCCTTCGTCCTAGCCCAGCTCTACCCTGGACTCTGCATGACCTTGCGCAGGACACCTTCCCGCTGGGCCTGGGTTTGCTTCTCTGTACAATGAGAATGAAAGTGAGGCTCTGTTGGGATGTTTTAGGGAGGTTTAAGTATTGCAGAGAGGGTGATTGGCCTGAGTGTTCTCTGGGGTCCCCACTCGCGGTCCCAAGAATTGGGGTGAGAAGCAGAAACAGGGACCGTGCTTGTGTCACCTTCAGCCAAAAGAGAGTCACACACAGAGTAAGCTTTGAGAAATTTTGCTGAATGAATGAATAAATGAGTGAATGAATGACCTCATTTCTCAATACTACAAGAACTTCACAGCCCACCTTGGGTCCTACAACAGTGAACAGCAGTAGGGAAAAGGAAAGACAGGATAAGCACCCCGGACCCTCATAAAATCCACACACGAATTGGCAATGACCAACTGATACATATGTGTTATTGATTCACTTGTCAAAGAAGGCATCAATGACCATATTCAGGTCTGGGTATGTACGGGGTAGAAGGGAGCCATAGGGAACTCTTGTCTCTGCACAGATTATCTCCTATGCAACTAAAGAATTTCACCAAGAATAGAAGGGGAGGGATGAGGATTAGGAGATAGAGATCTTGGTCTATAGAAATCTGTAGGGAAAAGGCTCTCTCTCCATAGCATCTGGGGTTTGTGGTGGGGAGGGTCTGTCTCTAGGGCAAATCTCTGGGATGGGAGATCAGTTATTTTGTTTTGTTTTGTTTTTTTCAAAGCCTCTTTGGAGGAGTGGATCTCTGTGTTTGGGGGAAGGACCTCTGTCCTGTCTTTGTTCTGAGTCCTATCATGATTTGGAGGGTCCGTGTCTGGGAGAAGGTTCTCTGGAGAGGTTTTCTTGTCATAGTGGTGGTGGGAAATGCTTCACGCTAGGGTAGAGGGTTTCTGTTTTCTGCCAGGCAGGCTCTTGGGGGAATTTAAGTGGGTACCTGGGAGCGATTACTAGCATCTCTGCCCAATGTGATGGAGGCTCCGTATCCAGAGAGGAGATTCTCAGAGACCGTGAGGCGCTGGGGATGTGGGCAGGGAGGGGTAGGAGGTAGAGGGGAAGCCTGTCTTCTCGTGGCAGCTCCAACGCGATGGTCAAAGCCCTCAGGCCGTCCTACTTGTGCGCTGACCTGAGCTAATCTAGAAATACAGCAGGGGAGGAGGAGACTGGGGCTCTCAGAGAGACTGGGTCTTGGGAAGGGGGTCACTGGGAGCCCCTTTCTTTTCGTTTCCTTCAGATTCTCCCCCATCCCATCCCCAGTCACAGCCACTAGTCCTCCTGCACCTAGGCTGGGACGGCCAGGTCGCTGACGTTGCTGTTTAGTGCCGAAGAGTCCGGGGCAGGAGCCCAGCTGGGAACACACCGAGCCGGGACCCGCACAGAGACACAACTACAAAAGGACTCCTACAGGCAAAACCGCAAGCAACCCATTCAGGAATACATATACACATGCAATCCAGCACACAAGCTCTGCGCACACACAGGCTCAAATGCGCGCAAAACTACGCACCTACAGAATAAACATGGTTACCAAATCTCAGCCTCGGAGTCCGCTCAGCTCCAGCCCGTAGCAATACCTGGTACAGTGTCGGTCTTTGTCTCTGGGTCTTTCTCCTGCTCTCGAGCTACACGCAACCCACTCAACAGAAACAGTCTAGGTTTGCACAGCCCCCGGCAGCCGCCGGGCTAGCAGGGCCGGAGCGCACAGCGCGCCTCCCCACCCTGCGCCCGCCGCGAGCCTTTCCTTCCTCTGTGCCAGGCACCAGCTGCGCCCTTCCGCGGCGCGGGCACTCGCAGACCCGCCTCGAGGCTGTTGACAGGTGCCTTCAGTCCTTCCTCCTTCCAGACCCCCAAACGAAAAGAAAGCGAACAGCCAACCTCTCGCCCTCATCATGCACACGTTTGGAGAACGGTTGGTGGCGGACAACCCGCAGAATCACTTCCATCTCGGCGTCCCTGGACGGGAGGAGACAGCCCCAGTGACCGAGGCCGGGGCTGAGCCTTCTTGAGAGCGTTCCTCCACTTCTGCCGGACACTTCTGCCTTCAAGGGGGGCTCGTGACCAGGTTGAAGCGCTGGTGATGGGTGCCAGGGAGACAGAGCGATGCCCAGACGGCCTGGGCCGCCGGAGACAGGTAACTGTCCTGCTGCCTTTCTGGGAGTCTAGACCAGTCCTTGGCCAGAGGATCTGGGGCTGAAAGGCTCGCGAACTCTAGAGGGGGTAGCCAGGGACAGGGGACCAAGAGGATCTGCCCGCTCGGGCCCCCTCCCTCCCTGCGGCGGCGAGGTGGGAAGGGCCAGGATCGGAGTTTAGCACCTCCTCCAGAAATGCAGCACTCCGGCCCCCACCCCGCCCTCCACACCCCCCCTTCGCGCGCTCCCTCCTGCTCCCTTCCGTGGGCGCCCTTCTCCTGTCCCCATCTCGGTTCTCCGGAGTCCCTTGGTGCCCCCTTTCTCTTCTCCTTGCCCTCTCCTCACTCCTCCTACCTCCCGGAGTTTCTCCCTCCCCAGCCCCTCCGCCCCCGCCTGATTGCGAGGGGCGGGAGCGCTTTGGGCTGCGCGCGGTTGGGGGCGCCGCGCCAGCTTCGCGTAGATGCTCTGACGCCGCCGCCGCCACCGCCGCCCTCCGCAGCCCAGCCCGCGCCCCGCGGCAGCTCCGCAGTGCAATCGCCACCGCCGCTCCGCCAGCCCCGCTGCCCGCCTGCCGGGTCGGCCTTGAGCGAGCCTCAGACGTCAGCCGAGGGGGTCATGAGCCAGAGCGCCTCGGGGCGCCGCGGGGAAGGCGAGCGAAGATAGCGGTCTCGCGCCCCCGTGGCCCTCACCGCCTTGCCGTGCGTCCCCCGCGTCCCCAGCCCCTTCTGTCCTTTTCTCGGGCCCCGCTGCCGCCATGGCCACCCTGCTCCGCAGCAAGCTGTCCAACGTGGCCACGTCCGTGTCCAACAAGTCCCAGGCCAAGGTGAGCGGCATGTTCGCCAGGATGGGTTTTCAGGCGGCCACCGACGAGGAGGCGGTGGGCTTCGCGCACTGCGACGACCTCGACTTTGAGCACCGTCAGGGCCTGCAGATGGACATCCTGAAAACCGAGGGCGAGCCCTGCGGGGACGAGGGCGCTGAACCGCCCGTCGAGGGAGACATCCATTACCAGCGAGGCGGCGGCGCGCCCCTGCCGCCCTCGGGCTCCAAGGACCAGGCCCTGGGAGCTGGTGGCGAGTTCGGGGGCCACGACAAGCCCAAGATCACGGCGTGGGAGGCGGGCTGGAACGTGACCAACGCTATCCAGGTGAGCGCGGGATTCCAAGCTTTGCCTCTCTCCCCGCCCCGCCCCCCCCCCCCCCCCAGATCTGCGCACCAGGCTCTACTCGCAGTAGAGTCGCCTGGAGATCTCAGCCTCAAGACCCCTTCCTGTACCAGGAATCTCGCCTTCCCCCATCCCTTCCAGCCCTGCGCGGGGATCTACGACCCCAGGAGGTGTCTCCCCACCCCCCATCCGGCCCCCTCCCGCATCTCCGGCCGCCGGACCGCTAGGCTGAGGTTCGGTTAGAGACGCTTTCCCGGAGACCCTGCCTGAAGCGAGGGAAACAGGAGGAGGGGAAGTGGGGAGGGGTGAGGGAGAAAGAAAATCAGGATTGGAGGGAACAGTATGGCCTGGGACTCCGGAATGGATTCACAGCTGCATTTTCGGCAGAAAAGGAGAGGGGGAAAGAGCTGAGCTGGGAGTCTCCCCACCCCCCGACACACAAGACACACACGCATAGACAGCGCGCATGCACATAAGCAGGCACACTTGCCCACAGCCCCCCTCCCCCGAAGAAACGCCGGTCACAGGTGCACACGACATACATCTATATATAGACCACAGAATTATCCTCAAATGCACCTTCATACACCCCTACACCTCCCCCACACAGAAACACATACCTGTACATACCAAGGGCACACACATAAACCCGTCTGAACATAACACACGCACACATGCACAAACTCATGCATACAGCATCCACCCGCTCTCTCAGGTGCAGCCCTGTCGGGGACAAACAGGTATACACAAACATGCACACACACACACATACGTATGACCACAAAAGCACAATATGGTCCCTGGTACCTCAGCGCTACCTGCGCACAGACACCCCTCTCTCTCGAAATCCCGGCTACACCGCAAAAAGCTTCTCCGCGTGTGACCCTGGCGAAGCCGCCTCCAGATGCTCTGAACCGCCTCTGGTCTCCAGGCCCACCATCCCGTCACCCCTGCTCTCAACCCTCAGTCCCCACCAGGCGGCGCCGGACTCCACCGGGAGCGGGTTTGGAACCTGCACAACGACCCCGGGAGCTGGAGAAGGCGAGCAGGCCGCAGCCCGAGGGACAGAGAGGGCCTCCGCCCCCACGCGTCCCCGGGTCCTACGGCTTGCCTCCCATCTCCCACCCTTGGAGTCCCCGGAGCGCACAGGTCGTTGGGGCGCAGAACGTGGGTTTCCCGGGAGCTGGAGGCCGAGATGGGGTTGTCATGGGACCCGGGCTCCGCGGGGCTCCTCGGGGCCCTGCTCAGTAAGTGACCCGACCCGAGGCGCCTTCCGCTCCAGGGCCGGGCCGGACGGCCAAGCGCAACCAGGGACCGGGGGCACGCACCAGGTTCGGTTGCCGCCCCCGCCTTCACCTGGGGCATCTTTAAAGACCCCGTTCCGTAGGCCTTGATGGAGGCCAGGGTGGAAGGCTGGAGGCCTGCAAGCCTCGGGAACCCTGGATTTCGTTAGCTTTGCTTCCCTGTGTGGATTCTAAACCCTTCTTCCACAGCTCTGCCCGCCCGTTCCCCAGGTTCTGGTTATTGACTCCCGCTTGGGTTTGCCGTTCACAAAGCGCTTGCGCTTTCCCCGTAGGCCCCTAATCCTGCTCGCCTCTACCACTTAGTCCCCTTCCTTAGGGATCGGTCTCTCCGCCCCAGTTTCGGCCTGGCCCTAAGACTGCCCAACCCTGTCTCCCCGTCCCCACGCCTCTGGCCTCACCCCACCCAAAGCCCTTCGCCAGCAAACCCCACGTTCTCACTGGTCTTGCCTCCCTGCCGCTTGCCCCACGCTCAGCCCCCTTCCTCCCCACCCCGTCTCCTTTCTCTCCCGCTGCCGCTTTCAACGGTTTCCCTCTCCAGTTCGGCCCTTAGGCATCTGCGTTCCCCTCATTGGCTTCCTTGCACCCCATTCCAGCCCCACCTTAGACTCTGCATCCCCTTTTCCTAGTGGCTCAGGCCCAGCTCTCTACCTTTCTCCTCGTCCTTTTCCGGTCAACTCCCTCCAGCCCCTTCTCACCTTTTTCCGAACCACCCCCAGGTATCTCCTCGTACCCCTTCCCTCTTTGCGGCTTGACCCCTTACTCAGCCCCCTCCCTACCTCCCAGCTTACTCTACACCTCCACTCCAGCCTATCCTTACCCTCTCCTCCCAGGGCTTAGGCCCAGTTCGCACTTAGCGCCCCCTTCCGGCTACACCCTTAAGTCACTCTCCCAGACCCCGTATTCCGATACAGCAAACACTGAGCTCCCGGGTCTGGTTGCCTTTTCGTTCCGCAGGGCATGTTCGTGCTGGGCCTGCCCTACGCCATCCTGCACGGCGGCTACCTGGGATTGTTCCTCATCATCTTCGCCGCCGTGGTGTGCTGCTACACTGGCAAGATCCTCATCGCATGCCTGTACGAGGAGAACGAGGACGGCGAGGTGGTACGCGTGCGGGACTCGTATGTGGCCATCGCCAACGCTTGCTGCGCTCCGCGCTTCCCCACGCTGGGCGGCCGCGTAGTGAACGTGGCGCAGATCATCGAGCTGGTGATGACTTGCATCCTGTACGTGGTGGTGAGCGGCAACCTCATGTACAACAGCTTCCCAGGGCTGCCCGTGTCGCAGAAGTCCTGGTCCATCATCGCCACGGCGGCGCTGCTGCCCTGCGCCTTCCTTAAGAACCTCAAGGCCGTGTCCAAGTTCAGCCTGCTGTGCACTTTGGCCCACTTCGTCATCAACATTCTGGTCATTGCCTACTGCTTATCGAGGGCGCGCGATTGGGCCTGGGAGAAGGTCAAGTTCTATATCGACGTCAAGAAGTTTCCCATCTCCATTGGCATCATCGTGTTCAGCTACACGTCGCAGATCTTCCTGCCTTCGCTGGAGGGCAACATGCAGCAGCCCAGCGAGTTCCACTGCATGATGAACTGGACGCACATCGCCGCCTGCGTGCTCAAAGGCCTCTTCGCGCTCGTCGCCTACCTCACCTGGGCCGATGAGACCAAGGAGGTCATCACGGATAACCTGCCCGGTTCCATCCGCGCCGTGGTCAACGTCTTCCTGGTGGCCAAGGCCCTGCTGTCCTACCCGTTGCCCTTCTTCGCTGCTGTCGAGGTGCTGGAGAAGTCGCTCTTCCAGGAAGGCAGCCGCGCCTTCTTTCCCGCCTGCTACGGCGGCGACGGGCGCCTCAAGTCGTGGGGCCTGACGCTGCGCTGCGCGCTGGTCGTCTTCACGCTGCTCATGGCCATCTACGTGCCGCACTTCGCGCTGCTTATGGGCCTCACCGGCAGCCTCACGGGCGCCGGCCTCTGCTTCCTGCTGCCCAGCCTCTTCCACCTGCGCCTGCTCTGGCGCAAGCTGCTGTGGCACCAGGTCTTCTTCGACGTCGCCATCTTCGTCATCGGCGGCATCTGCAGCGTGTCCGGCTTCGTGCACTCGCTGGAGGGCCTCATTGAGGCCTACCGAACCAACGCGGAGGACTAGGGCGCTAGGGCCAGCCCCGGCCACCCTCCCGCGCTCTCCCCGCCTCCCCACCCACCCTTCCCCCAACAAACCCGTGCGCCCTGCTGCCGCGCTTGGGAAGCCAAGCTTTAAACATCTCTGGCTCCCCGTTTCTGATTTTGGGGGTTGGGGGCGGGAGGGGATAGGGATCCACAATCCATTGCGTCTGCATTTCTGTTGTCCTTTCTTTTCCACAACACCCTGGTTTCGGGGGAGGCAGTGGCGCATCTGTGGGCAGGGTTTTCTGTCCTTCCAGGAGGGGCCCCGACACTTTGGTCCCTGTCACCGAGGGGGGGTGGGAAGGGAGGGAGAGGGGGCCCAACTCGCAGGCGCAGAAACTTGACCTTGCGGGCACATTTCACAGCCATCAGTGCTTGGAATCTGCAGAGTCTAGCCATTTCCAGCAAGAACGATACCCATTCCGGAGACATTTCAACCCTTCAGCGGGAAAGGCTGGCCGGGAAATCTGTTTCGGGTGGGAGATTTCCTTTGCCGAAGCGGGGAAGCGAGAAGCCCCGGCAGGGCCGGCTTGCCTGCCGGTTGGTTTTCAGGAATCCAAACTCATCTTGTGCAATTTATCAGGTTGTGGAACTGTTCTGCTGTGCGTGTGGTGTGCTCGTGGTGAATAAGGTGAAATGTATATCAGAAAAAAAATCTATCTCTAATTTAGAGTGCGGTGCATAATTATATCCGCAAATAAAGAAGAAACAAAGGCGCTCGCGGCCCTGTCTCAGTTCTGCATTTTCGTACCCGCGGGAATCCTGGCGCTGGGTGGCGAGGGAACCGGCTCTGGCCCGCCCCATAAAGCAAGTGGGGATGGAGAAGCAGCTGTAGTTTAAAGAGTCCCTGGAGAGCTCTGGGGAGCGTGAGGGGTGCTCAGCACCAAGGGGAAGCTTTCTGAGTACCTGGGGGACTCAGGCAAAGGAGCACGTGGTGGTGCGCCCACGGTTTCGGTGTGACCTTGGCTCCCCAACCACCAGGACTAGGCTTCCCCCCCCCCCAAATCTTTCCCCGGGGGTTGGATCCACCTGAGAATTTGGTGGACACTCTCGAACTCCAATCCTAAAATAAAGAAGGAAGAAAAAGTTTTGCTTATGTACAAAAGCCCTACAGAGTTGTTCAACAAATATTTATAGACAGCCCACCAGGGCTGGGACCGTGCTGGCTGCCAGGAAACTCAGCCCTGCCCTCCTGGAGCTTACAGTCTAGCAGAGGAGAGACAGGCAATAGATTGGGACTCTGAAATCCACAGTATGACTGCTGGCTGTGAAGAGAGCTACAAAGGAAGTCAGCAGGGCCGTTGTGTATTTCCCAGGGTTTGCCAACCTAGCATCCCAGGCATCTCTCACCCTGGAGAAACCCCCTCAAGTCCAAGGTGGGGTTTACACAGCCACAGTGAAGAGATCTGGCTGTTTAGATTCACCAGGCAGAGCCGTTTATGTCCCAGCCTGCCCTTTTCTTGAGCAGCCCGTTTGAGAATGTGTTTGCTTAAATTACCCAGAGGACCCTGTCCTTTTTTATGCAGATCCTACTGCAAGGGCAGCCCTCCTGTTGCTTCCAGGGGTGCCAGTCCTGGGTACATTGAAATGGATCAAGGTCAGACTCTCCAGATGGAATCTGGGAGCTCAGGAATGCTAGGCCATTCTCACTGGGAGAGAAGCCACCGTGGGAGGTTCTTGATCTCTCCCACCAAGGCAGAGCCCTCGTTTGGAACGATTTCTCCAGGTGCAATGGGCGCGCAGGAAAGAAAGAGGAGAATGCCTATGCACAGTGGCCATTTCTCCCTGCCCGCTGCCACGGCGTGGGTCAGTGAGTGCTTGTGTGAGAGAGAGCGCCTACACGAAG
Organism: Mesoplodon bidens; assembly: GCF_964165515.1. Taxonomy (NCBI): domain Eukaryota; kingdom Metazoa; phylum Chordata; class Mammalia; order Artiodactyla; family Ziphiidae; genus Mesoplodon; species Mesoplodon bidens. Next base: position 21,254,052 of record NC_138171.1, on the reverse strand, counting down.
ATGTGCGGGGTTGGGGGTGGGAGGCTGTATCTGTGTCTTGTGAGAGCTTTGATGAATGCGTGTGCTTGCCTGTGTGTGCAGAGCATCCCTGAGCGCGTGCCTGCAACAGAGGTGACCTCGCGCCGCCTGCTTCTGCAGCCATCCAACAAGTGTGGAAGCGCAAGGGGGATAAAGTTCGGTCCCCTCGGCCGCCTGCGGCTCTGACGATTTGAACGGGCCATTTGAGATGTCCTCTGTCATCCACCTGATGCCCCTTTGTCACTATTGTCGCGAGTCAGGATCCAGATCTGACCAGAGGATTCTCAGTTTCCCGTCCCTCTACGCTCTCTGATGCCTCCCAGGCCGGGAGAACTGACCGTTCACCGCCCTTGCCCCGCCTTCGCTGCTCCTCCGCAGGTCCACCCACCCTCGGGTACGATCTGAGTCGGAGCTCGGTCTGTAGCCTTCAGAAAAAGCCCTGACTTCTGCAGTGGAAGGGAAGGAGGGAGCGTCACACTGCACCAGCTCCGTCCTTCCCGTCTCTAAAAGGACAAATGAGACACCAGGCAGGCCCCGGACAGCGGCTGCCATCTCCGCGGACTCGCCTGGAGCCGCTGCACTGCGTCCTAGCTCCCGGCTTTGTGCTCAGCTCCCTGCACCCCGGGTCCCCCACCCGTCACCCTGCGCGGGCCCAGAAAGGCAGAGGCGGGAGAGCCAAGCTCCTAGGCGCCCCAAGGGAAACCCTGCCCCCTCGTGGGCAATACACCCATCCCCAGACTTGCATTCAGGCCGACGGGAGAAATAGACAGCAGGAGAAGATGCGACCCATCTCTGCATCTCCCACCTCTACCCCCCAACATCAAAGTGCATGGCTAGAAGATGAAAAGAAACTCCTGAGCTCTCCTCGGGTCCGCTGTGAGTTCGCGATCTGAATTCGAGGGAGGCAGATAGGGCCGGCAAGGTTCATTCAGCGAAGGAATTGAGGAGGGAGGGAATCCACCTCAGGACCCGCCCCTTCCCCTCCCCCCCCAACCAGGTTTCCCTCAGTTCCCTCGGTTCTTACGACGAATCCTGGCTCCACGCCCTTCGGACCCTTACCCACTTCTGTGCTTTGGGAACCACCAAGATCCCGGAGGAAGCCGCCACCCTGTCCCGAGCCAGCCGTGCCTCGCTCCCCAGCGGTGAGAGAAGGTTCTCCACCTTTAGATTTCTAAATGCTTCTTCCCTCCCTGCCACCCTGCACTCTCACCTCCCCGCCCAGTTGATAATGATGGCTTATCTCTAGTGCTTTACTTTCAGGCCCTCCATATTTCAAGCGACATTTCGATGGGGTTCCCCCCCCGCAACATAGAAGGATGCTATATCATAGGACATGTTTTGTTAAATGACAAACCCTACCCCAGGGACTAATATGTTCCCCACTTAGGGGCCTTGGAGGGAAGGAGGGAGTCAACCAGACTCCACTGGGCACCAGTCAGGTAGTGGAGAGGATCCAGGCATTTCTATTAGTGGGGAGCAGGGATCTCAAACGCAGGGCCAGAGACAGGCTTCGGTCAAGGAGGGGCAGGCTGGCTGGACTGCTACGTCCGCACTGGACATCCAGGGGTTAAGGGAGTGGGGGACTATATATATATATATATATATATATATATATACAAAACACATCTTTATCCATTCATCTGTCGATGGACACTTAGGTAGCTTCCATGTCTTGACTACTGTAAATAGTGCTTCAATGAACATTGGGGTGTGTGTATCTTTTCAAATTATGTTTTTCTCCAGAAATATGTCCAAAAGTGGGATGGCAGGATCATATGGTAGCTCTATTTTTAAGGAACCTCCATACCGTTCTCCATCGTGGCTGCACCAATTTACATTCCCACCAACACTGTAGGAGGATTCCTTTTTCTCCACACCCTCTCCAGCATTTACTGTTTGTAGACTTTCTGATGATGGGCATTCTGACTGGTGTGAGGTGATACCTCATTGTAATTTTGATTTGCATTTCTCTAATAATTAGCGGTGTTGAGCATCTTTTCATGTGCCTCTTGGCCATCTGTCTTCTTTGGAGAAATGTCTTTTTAGACCTTCTGCCCATTTTTTCATTGGGTTGTTTGTTTTTTTGATATTGAGCTTCAACAGCCAAATTTGAGGCCCGTTCCCATCACACCCTCCTGGCCAAGCATCAGGCAGACTGGGAAGCAAATATTTCCTTGGAACAGTTTTCTAATGGCTCTATCATCTGAGTCCTGCTGTGCAGACTCCCTCAGGAATAAGAGCATATGCATTGTCTGATCACCTAAATGTGCAGTGTGTATATGTAGTGTGGGGTGTGTGTGTGTGTGTGTGTGTGTGTGAGTTCAGAGACCAACATGAGAGTGCCTTAAGCAAAACAGAAGTTGTATTTCCTTCTCACATAAAAATCAGAGCTGGTAAGAGGTCCAGACCCACGCTTCTCAAATTTTAATATGCACGTGAATCATTTGGGGATCTTCTTAAAATTCAGGTTCCTGATTCACTGGATCTCGGGTGGAGCTGGAGGTTTTGCATTTCTAACAAGCTCCCAGGTGATGGTGAGGCCGCTGGGCTGCAATCCACACCTGGAGGTGCAAGGCCCTGGAGCACTGATTCTCAAATTTTGCTTCCTTCTACCATCATCTGGGGAGATTAGAAAGCTCCCCATGCCCAGGTCTCACCACATAGGATGAAAGCAGAATCTCTAGGGGTGGGACCCAGGCATTAGCACTTTTGAAAGCCCCCCACACAGCAGTCATAGGTTGATAGCAAGGATCAAAATGTGCTGGTCAGGAATTTATGGATTTCCTTCCCTGGCAGTGGAGTAACTTCTGGGTTAGAGCTCTCTCTGCCTCTCCTTTCCTGGGGGAACTCCATGGTCCACTGTTCTCAGTGCTCTTGGCTTTGCCCTCTGAGAAGTTCTTTTATATCCATGAACCTCCTGGGGATCTCAGAGAGTATCCCCTCCTTGGGGTGGCACAGCTTTCACACTCGGCTTCCTCCTGGTGCAGGTTTGGGATCCTAGGGTTACCTTACAAGTCATATATATATAGAATTTTGGAGTCCAGGCTTGTGGTTTCTTGACAATACAATTACCTCAAAACTTAGTGTTGACCCTGTAAGTTCAGTCGTGCCCCTCAAAAAGATATGTTGAAGTCCTAATGTCTTGTACCTGTGAATGTGATCTTATCTGGAAATAAGATTGTTGCAGAGGTACAGATGTAATTAGTTAGGATGAGGTCATACTGAAGTAGGGTGGGTCCTTAATCCAATATGACTGGTATCTTTTTTTTTTTTTTTGGCTGTATGCGGGCCTCTCACTGCTGTGGCCTCTCCGCTGCGGAGCACAGGCTCCGGACGCGCAGGCTCAGCGGCCATGGCTCACGGGCCTAGCCGCTCCATGGCATGTGGGATTTTCCCAGACCGGGGCACGAACCCGTGTCCCCTGCATCGGCAGGCAGACTCTCAACCACTGCGCCACCAGGGAAGCCCCCTATGACTGGTATGTTTATCAGAAGAGGAAAAGAGATACACAGAGAGAGACACACACAAGGAGACCACCACATGACAATGCAGGCAGAGAGTGCAGGGTTGGGTCTACAAGCCAAAGACTGCCAGCAATACCAGAAGCTGAGAGCAAGGCAAGGAACAGATTCTCCCCTGGAGCTTTCAGAAAGAGCACGGGCTTGCTGATACCTTCATTTTGGACTTCTAGCATCCAGGACCGTGAGAGAATAAATTTCTGTTGTTTTCAGCCATTTCACTTTGTGTCGGGTTTTCTCCATGTGTCTCTCATCCTCTTTAGACTCAGGGCATGTTCTTCTCATGACTAACAGCAGGAGAGTAAAAGCGCAGTCTAAGCCACACAGGCACATTTGAAGCCTCTGCTCAGATCATATCTGGCTAACAGTCCACTGGCTAAAAGTGAGTCCCATGGCCAAGCCCAATATCAATGTCTATGGTGAGAGAGGCCCAACAAAGTTACATGGCAGATGGTATGGATGTTCACTCCTCTATAATCCTATTATAGAGGAGTGAAGAACTGGGAACAATAATCCAATCTACATTGCCTATACATAGTGCTTCCCACCCCCCTAAAAGGTAATACTTTCACACGGTTAAAAAATAAAAAGTATATGAAAAAGTATGCAGTGAAAAAGTCTCCCACACCTGACTCACTCACTTTCCTTTACAGGCAAACACTTTTCTTAGTTTCTTGTCCATCTGCATGAAAATACAAAAAAAACCATATATATTTTCTCCCCACCCCCTTTCTAAAAGGGAGTTCCTATAAACTGCACTGCCTTATTTCTCTTAAATATATATCTTGGAGATTTTTCCGTAGTAGTATACTTAGATGTAGTTCTTAAACTTACATTCACTTATTTTTACTCTGTTCTGCTCCTCCTCACTTTCTCAGTTTAATGATGGATTCCTTCAGATGTCTGAGAAAATGGCTTGTGTTGAAAGGCAACACCTTTAATCTGATTTTGCCACTAACTGGCTCCCTATTTGGCCTAGAAGTGCTCCTAGAGGTTCTTGAGAACGTTTGGGGGTCTCATCTCTTGCTAAGGATGTTTATTTACAACCACCTTTTATAATTAACTTGCTTTTACCTCACAAAGTGTTCCAGAGCTGGGAGGGTAGAGTCAAGGCAGCTGCTCTAATTCTTGCAATCCCCTTGGCTGGTGGAAAGGGGGAAACAGGGCAGGGGAGAGCGTGCCCAGCCCTTTTAGAGCTAAAACTAAGGGGGTGGGGGGTCCCGGTCCCATTACCTCCACTCCCATCCTCATTGGCCAGAACTGAGTCACATGATCACAACAAGCTAGATGACCATGCAGGGGAATTATACCACAAAAAAGAAGAAAGAGAATATGCACATAGTAGGTAACAATTAGCAGTCCTTTTCTCAGCGTTTGAGGTCTGTGAGAGGGTACAGTCTGTAGGTCTTAATAAATAAATCTATTTTAAAACTTTATATTGTATTATAAAATATAACACACGTGCAGAAAAGTGCACAAATCGTAAAGAGGACGGTTTGATGAATTTTCACAAAGTGAACACGCCTGAGTAGCGAGCTCCTCGGTCAAGAAATTGAGCGGTCGGTACCCCCGAGTTTGTTTCCTTGACAGCAAGGCTAAAGGCGACGTAATCATGTGGGGGCAGAGCCAAGGGCGGTTGAAGATGATCCCCGGCAAATAGGGCGTGGCTAAGCGGAAAAGGGAGCCCCGCGGAGCTCAGTTGTGGAGGCCAGGAAGGGGCTGCGCCCTTGGCGTTACGCACTCGGGGCGGGGCTTGCTGGCCCAGAGTCCCGGCTACAGCGAAGGGGCGTGGCCAGGTCGGATGTTGGGGGCGAGGTTAAGCCACAGCCAGGGAGGGCGGGGCCTAGCGATCCCGAAGGCGGCCTGGGCCACCAAGGGCGAGTTAGGTGAAAAGGCCGGCGGGGCTTAGAGAGGAGAGGAGGCTTGGCGAACCCGCTGTGATGCGCGGGGGCGGAGTCTCGCGCGATCTGGGCGGGCGCTGCGTCGGGGGCGGGGCTTCGCGCCATTTGGGCGGACGCTGCGGCGAGGGGCGGGGCCAGTGCGCGCGCTCCAAGATGGCGGCGGCCAGTGCAGCAGGGCAGCCTACGAATGTGTTCCCATTCCGTGATGCCCGCGCCGCGCCGGATCAGGTGCTGGAGGCCGGTCCGGTGGCGCACGGGCCATTGCCGGTGCCTCTGGTGCTGGACAACGGGTCGTTCCAGGCCCGCGCAGGCTGGGCGTGCCCCGGGCCGGACCCGGGCCCCGAGCCCCGGCTGCAGTTCCGCGCCGTGTGCGCCCGCGGGCGGGGCGGGGCTCGGGGCGGGGCGGGCCCGCAGGTAGGCAACGCGCTGGGCAGCCTGGAGCCGCTGCGCTGGATGCTGCGATCGCCCTTCGACCGCAACGTGCCAGTGAACCTGGAGCTGCAGGAGCTGCTGCTTGACTACAGCTTCCAGCATCTGGGTGTCTCCTCACAGGTGAAGGGCGGGGTGGGGTTAGGCTTGAGGGGAGGGGTGAGGTCGTGTCCCCGCTCACTCCGCTCTCCGAGGGATAGTAGTCACTCCAGTAGTTCTGATTGTCATTTAGTCATTGATTTAGTCAGTTGATCAAATATTAGGCGCCTAACGTGTGTTAAGTCTTGTGCTAGGCGCTTGGGGTATGGCAGTGAGCAAAAACAACGCCCCTTTCTCTTGGAGCACATATTCGGGCTCGTTTGTTAATACATTAATTTATTATCAGATATGTATTGAGCATCTACTCTGTGTCAGGCACTTTTCTAGGTGTTTGAAATACGTCCGTGAACGTGACACGAAATCTCCTGTGCTAATGGAGCGGGTGTGGAAAGTCGCTCTAGTATGAAAAAACAAACAATAAACGATAGAATTAAGTAGTATATTCTGTGGCATGATAGAAGGACAGGAGAGGGTTGCATGTTTTCAATAAGATGGTTAGGGGGAGGACTCAGGAAGAAGGTGTTGTTTGAGCAAGGACTAAAGGAGATGATTGAGGGAACGATCCTTGTGAATATTAGAGGGAATAGTATTCTGGAGAGAGGGCACAGCCAGTAAAAAGGCCCTGAGGCAGGAGTGTGCCCTAATCCTAACTGAGGGCAGCCAGAGTGAGGGGGAGGGTAGTCAGTGGAAGAGGAAGTCGGAGAAGTAATGAGGGGACAAGTCACACACCTTATAGGCTTTTACGCTGAGTGAAATGGGGAGCCGTTGCAGGGTGTTGAACAAAAGAGGGATGTGACTTATGTTCCAGAAGGATCACCATAGCTGCTGTATGGAGAATGGACTGGCCGGGGTCATAGGGTAGAAGCAGGGAGACCAGTTAGAAGGCTGTTGCAGTTAGGAGGTGAGGGATGATGGTGACTTAGATGAGGGAGGAGTTGAGGATGTGGTAAGAAGCAGTTGGATTCTGGAGATACTTTGAAGATAGAGCCAGACGATTGGCTGACAGTTTGGATGGGGCTTGACTTAAGTTGACCCTACTTTCATATTTTCCAAAGCAACTTCCAGGAGAGATGGGTGTTTTACAGTTGCTTCTGATATAGTTTTATGATTGGAGACCAAAAGCCAGCTGAGCCCTTGCAATAAGGATTTCTGTTTCTTTTTAGGCTTTAAAAGGAGTATTCTCTTAGCACCTACCAATTTACTCTTTTCTTTCCAAGTAGGGCTGTGTCGATCATCCCATAGTTTTGACAGAAGCCGTGTGCAACCCACTGTATTCACGACAGATGATGTCCGAGCTTCTCTTTGAGTGCTATGGGATTCCTACGGTTGCCTATGGAATAGACAGCCTCTTCAGCTTCTACCACAATAAGCCAAAGAACTTGATTTCCAGCGGGCTCATCATTTCATCTGGATACCAGTGTACACATATTTTACCCATCTTAGAAGGGAGGTGAGTTGCACTTATGGCATTTGGGCGCTGTTTTGAGAAGCATTCAGGAAACGTTTATTGGGCGCCTGATTTAAAGGTGGAGTGGAAAGAGCAAGGACAGGGCCATGAACTGGCCTCTGGGCTTAGTTCTGACCTTCCTCACTGTGTTGTGAGTATAGATGTCACTTCATCGTCCATCCTTTGTGACCTCCTGGATCGAGTTGGGGTAGATGGTCCCTGAGGTCCAAATCCATAATTCTAGAACTTTATGGTTCTGACTTAATGGTGAGATGGCTAACACCGTACCTGTAGGTAGTAGGTGCTCAATAAAAATGTTCTGAGTAAATTATTTAAATAGATTGAATTTAGACTGTCGTGTTCTGGAGTCACTTTTTAATAGATTTTTTATTTTGTTATTTAAAGCTATTTTATGACAATTATTTAGACCTTTCTTTTTAACTACTGTACCTGGTACATAATAGGTACTTAGTAGATGTTTTCAAGTTCTATAAAAGGTGAGGGTAGTTTCTGTCATGTTTAAAATCTCCTCGTTTTATAGCTGGGTTTTCGTTGCCTGTTAAAGAGACTAGGCCGGGGAGGGAGGGATAAATTGAGAATTTGGGATTAACATATGCACACTACTATATATAAAACAGATAAACAACAAGGATTTACTATATACACACAGAATTCAATATCTTGTAATAATCTATAATGGAAAAGAAGCTGAAAAAGAATGTGTATATAATTGAATCACTTTGCTGTACACCTGAAACACTGTAAATTAACTATACTTCAATAAAAAATTAAAAATTAAAAAAAGAGAGAGAGGGCTTCCCTGGTGGCGCAGTGGTTGAGAGTCCGCCTGCCGATGCAGGGGACACGGGTTCGTGCCCCGGTCCGGGAAGATCCCACATGCCGCGGAGCGGCTGGGCCCGTGAGCCATGGCCGTTGAGCCTGCGCGTCTGGAGCCTGTGCTCCGCAACGGGAGAGGCCACAACAGTGAGAGGCCCACGTACCGCAAAAAAAAAAAAAAAAAAAAAAAAAAAAAAGAGAGAGAGAGACTAGGCCAGCATCATGCTCTCCTGAGAAGGTTTCTCTTTGCATAGAGATAGAGAGGGTGTGTAAGTAGTGAGAGAAGGCCTGGCTTTGGAATTGAAAGCCTGGGTTTGCAGCTCTGCTGAGGATGAGGTACTTAACTTCTTCACTTAGTTTCCTAACATATAAACTTGGGAAAAACCGATTTCTCAGGGTTACCTTGAGAATGAAACGAGATAATGTAGGTGATGGCACTTTGTAAAACAATCTGAATATTTAAGTGAAAATAAATGCTGTTGAATTTATTGAGCCCTATAGTGGGAATTTCTCTTGAAGTTCTTACAAAAATTTATGAAGAAAAAAGTAATTCTTAGACATTACCAAACACTCCTGCTATAGAGTTTTCTATCTTATGTAACCAGAATATTCAGAAATTAAAAATAATATTGTTATTTTATGTTATATTGAGAGAAAGTGATTTTACCCAAAGGCTAAGAAATGATCAGATTGGGGCATTTCATGTTCTATGCTGGCATCTGCTGGTGAGGTGTGGTATAGCAGTGACATTTTAGTACACAGCAAGCTCCTAGTGCTCGGCTCCTCTGACTTTCTCACATTGAGAAAATAAAGGTACTCTGGTTCTCCTCCCCTTCACTTCATGTCAGAGGGACCTGGTTCTCTTAGGAGATTACAGTAAGCCAATGTGTATGTGATTACTTAATGTGTTTGCATAAGTAGAAGTGGAGTGTCTAGGGGAGGGGTACTCAAACTCTGGCCTACACTAGAGGGACTTGGGAAGCTTGTCAAAATGCATATTCCTGGGGGAAAATGCGTATTTCTAGGCCCTTCCCAGAGCAGATGAGTCCTTCCGAGATGCTTGCCAGAAGTTAGATGTTCATGTGTCTGTTTGGATGTGCTCTAGGAATGCCTGCATTGGGTAAGAGGTTGCACTAAGGCAACTTTAAAGTTCCTTCCAACTGTTAGGTTTTATTTCCCCCAGCTGGTCTGTTGCTTCCTTATTAGTCTACATCAAACTGTTCTCCGCCCTAGAGCATGTGCCCTATATTCTCTCCTCCACATTGCCCAAAATTTCAGTGCTGTTTCCATCCCTTGGTTGTAGGTTGGATGCTAAAAACTGCAAACGCATCAACCTGGGAGGAAGCCAAGCAGCTGGCTACCTCCAGCGTCTCCTGCAGCTGAAGTATCCTGGGCACCTGGCAGCCATCACTCTCAGCCGCATGGAGGAGATCCTGCACGAGCACAGCTACATCGCTGAGGATTATGTGGAAGGTACAAAGAGGATGTTTGCTTGCAGCTTTTGAATGTTGTCTACCTTTGGGGTGTTCCTTAAATTGTTCCCAGGGTGACTCTTTCGCTCACTTTTTTACTCTTGGTACTTTTTAGCATTCCCTTCCCTTTTTGGTATTTGTTTTCCTAACAGACTTTTTCAGTTAATTGATAACTTGCATATGTAGGTTCTTTTTCAACATCGTTTTGGCTACTCTGGTTCTTTTGCCTTTCCATATAAATATTAGGATCAGTTTGTCCATATCTACAAAAAAGTTCTGTTGGGATTGTGATTGAAAGAACATTAAATCTGTAGATCAGTTTGAATATAAAACAACAACATTCTAAATGTAGATTCAGATATAATGTTAAATCTAGATTGGGGAGAATTGACTTTTTTTTACTATGTTGAGGCTTCTAATCCATGAACATAGTATGTCTTTCCATTTATCTAGGTCTTTATTGATTTCTTTCATCAGCATTTTATAATTTTCAGTGTATAGACCTGTATGTGTTTTATTAGATTTATGCCTAATTATTTCTTTCCTTGTTTTTTTCATTTCAGTTTTCAGTTGCTCATTGCTAGTGTATAGAAATGCAATTAATTTTTACGTGTTTACCTTGTATCCTGTGACCTTGTGAAATTTACTAGTTCTAGTTTTTTGTAGATTCCTTGGGAATTTCTAGGTAGACATGTCATCTGGGAATAGGGACATTTTTATTTCTTCCTTTCCAATCTGTTTGCCTTTGTTTCTTTAGGAGTGGTAAGAGTGGACATTTTTGCCTTGTTCCTAATTGCTGATCTTGTGGTGGGGAAAGCCTTTAGTCTTTCCCTATTAATTATATGATGTTACCTCTAGTTTTTTTTTTTTTTAACCTTTAGGTTTTTTTTACAGATATCCTTTATCAAATTGAGGAAATTCCTTTCTGTGCGTAGTTTTGCTGATCATTTTTATCATGAATGGATTTTGAATTTTGTGAAATGCTTTTTCTGCATCTGATATGATCCTATGGTGTTGGTGCTTTGGACTGTTCATATAGGAGAGTATCATGATTGCTTTTCAAATATTGAACTAGCCTTGATTTGGGGGGATAAACCCCACTTATTCATGTATATTATTTTTTAATATATTGCTGGATTCAATTTGGTAAATTTTATGAGGTTTTTGTGTATATTCATGAGGAATATTAATCTATACTTTTCTTGTACTGTCTTTGTCTTGTTTTGGTATCATGTCAATAATGGTCTTATTAAATGAGCTAGAAAGTGTTCTCGTCTACTTTCTGGAAAAGACTGTGTAAATAATTGATATTATTTTTTTCTTTAAATGTTTGATAGAATTCTCCAGTAGAACCATTTGAGCCTGGGGATTTCTTTTTCTGAATGAATTCAGTTTCTTTAATAGAAGTAGGACTATTTAGGTGATTGCATTGGTGTCTTCTTTTTTGCTTTAGGTTTCTTTTGCTCTTTTTTTCTAGTTTCTTAAGGTAGAAGCTTAGATTATTATGATAACTTTTTTTTAATATAGGCATTTAAAGCTTGAATTTCCCTCTCAGCGGTGCTTTATCTACATTTCACAGATTTTGGTATGTTATGTTTTCTTTTTTACTAAGTTCACATATTTTCCAATTTCGCTAAGCCTTTTTTATTTGGAACCATTGATTATTTAGAAATGTATTATTTTATATCCAAGTGTTTGGAGACTTCCTTGTTATCTTTCTGTGGTTGATTTCTAGTTTAATTTCATTATGGTCAAAGAACTTATGTTGTCTGGTATCAGTTAAACTTGTGAAGATTTGTTTTAGGAACCAGGCACGATCTGTTTTGGTGAATATTCCATATACACTTGCAAAGAATGTGTATCCTGCTGTTGTTGGGTGGAGTATTCTGTGATGCCATTTAGGTTCTATTGGTTGATGGTGTTGTTCAGTTCTATACCCCTCTTCATTTTCCATCAAACCATATTGATTATTAAGGGTGTTGAAATCTCCAGGGATAATTGTGAATTTTCCCATTTCTCCTCTCAGTTCTGTCAGTTTTTGCTTTCAAGTGTCTGAAGCTCTTTTGTTAGGTAAACATTTAGGATTCTTACGTCTTCTTGGCAGTTGATCTTTGACCATTACATAGTGTCCCTTTTTATCCCTTTATCAAAGCAAATTTTCTTTGCTTTGAAGTCTGCTTGGACATTAACATAGCCACTCCAACTTTCTTTTGATTAGTGTGTCTTTCTGGCCTTTTAATCTACCTGTACCATTATATTCAAAGTAAGTTTCTTAATAGTTGGGTCCTTTTTTTAAAAAAAAAGATCCCTTCTGTCAGTCTCTATCTTTTTTTTTTTTTTTTTTTTTTTTTTTTGCAGTACACGGGCCTTTCACTGTTGTGGCCTCTCCCGTTGCGGAGCACACGCTCCGGACGCGCAGGCCCAGCGGCCATGGCTCACGGGCCCAGCCGCTCCGCGGCATGTGGGATCTTCCCGGACCGGGGCACGAACCCGTGTCCCCTGCATCGGCAGGCGGACTCTCAACCACTGCGCCACCAGGGGAGCCCGTCAGTCTCTATCTTTTAATCGATATGTTAAGACCATTTCCAATTAATTTAATTCTTCTTACGTTTGGGTTTAGGTCCACCGTTTGATTTTTTTTTTTTTTTTTTTTTTTTTTGTGGTACGCGGGCCTCTCACTGTTGTGGCCTCTCCCGTTGTGGACCACAGGCTCCGGATGCGTGGGCTCAGCGGCCATGGCTCACGGGCCCAGCCGCTCCACGGCATGTGGGATCTTCCCGGACCGGGACACGAACCCGTGTCCCCTGCATCGGCAGACGGACTCTCAACCACTGCGCCACCAGGGAAGCCCCTACCATTTGATTTTTTTGTTTTCTGTTATTCCTTCTCTTTGTTGTTCTTGTTGCTCTCTCTTGCCTTCTTTGGGTTACTTGAACGTTTGAAAATTTTTTTTGGTATTCCATTTTAATTTGTCTACTGTGTTTTTCACTGTATATTTGTTGTGTAGGTTTTTTTTAGCTGTAGCTCTAGAGATGACAGTATATAGGCTTTTCACAGTCTTCTTAGAATCTCTGTTTTACCAGTTCAAGTGGAACGTGGAGGTGTCCGCACTCCAAAGGCCCCCCCTTTTTCTTTTTTAAATTTATTTATTTTATTTATTTTTGGCTGTGTTGGGTCTTCGTTGCTGCTTGCAGGCTTTCTCTAGTTGTGGCGAGCGGGGGCTAATCTTCATTGCGGTGCGCGGGCTTCTCGTTGCGATGGCTTCTCTTGTTGCGGAGCACGGGCTCTAGGTGCGCAGGCTTCAGTAGTTGTGGTGCGCGGGCTCAGTAGTTGTGGCTCGCGGGCTCCAGAGCACAGGCTCAGTTGTTGTGGCGCATGGGCTCAGTTGCTCTGCGGCATGTGGGATCTTCCCGGACCAGGGCTCGAACCCATGTCCCCTGCATTGGCAGGCGGATTCTTAACCACTGCGCCACCAGGGAAGTCCCCAGAGGCCCCTTTATCCTTCCTCCTTTATGAAGAAGAAGACTTGTCTTCTGTGTCGCATTTACATACATTGGAAACCCATCAGACGTTGTCATGGTTTTTACTTCCAATTGTCAGTGTATTTTAAGGAGCTCAAGAGGAGGTTAATCTACTATGTTTAATCAGATTTTCATCATTTCTGTTGCTTTCCCTTCATTTCTGGTGCTCTAGATGGTATCCTTTCTGTCTGAAGAACTTTATTTAGCAATTCGCTCAGAGCAGGTGTGTTGGCATCTTGTCCAGGTCTTATAGCTGCATTTCGCCGATTGGGTGGCTTCAGAGATGGGATGGAGTGTGCTTCCTCCATCTTACCCACACCTGGAACCCTGGTGCTGACTTTCTAATCTCAGTGCTAATAGTGTTTCCGTTTCCTAACTTCCAAAATCATTCTGTTGAAGAATTGCAGAAATGGCGATGCCCCGATTACTATGAGAACCATGTCCACAAGATGCAGCTCCCGTTTTCCACCAAGCTCCTGGGCAGCACCCTGACCTCCGAGGAGAAACAGGAGAGGCGGCAGCAGCAACTGCGGCGGCTGCAGGAGCTCAACGCGCGGCGGCGGGAGGAGAAGCTGCAGCTGGATCAGGAGCGGCTGGACCGGCTGCTCTACGTGCAGGTGACAGCGTACCCCCCAGGGCGGGACCTCAGCCTTGCTCCATAAAATGCATCATGCATCTTTTTGACCTGGGGTCAAGAAGGGGTCTGAGGGGGGGTCATCCATGTAGAGATCGTGCGTGTAGAGGACGGTGTAGCAGCAGGACCTGAGAGCTGTGGGCCTGGCCTCGTCGATTTATTTTATCCTTGTGGTCCCCTTTGTTTGATTTTTAACTTTTGGTTTAAGTGTAGCACACATGATGCAAAGCGCACAAATCTTAAGTGTCCAGCTCAATGAATTTTCACCACTGAAACACGTGATGTATCCAGGTCAAGAAGTCAAGCATTACCAGCAGCCCAGAAACCTCCCTCAGCCTCCTCTTAGTAACTTTCCCATCTCTTCTCACCCGGAAGCTAACATTTCTGACGTCTGTCCCCATAGATGAGTTTTGCCTGCTCCGGTGGTGCTGAGCTGGTGATGCATGGGATCCCAGAGGTGGCTTCGTTGCGAAGCTTTTGTGGCGGGGTTGGGGGTTCCATGGGGGGGGCAGGCTCAGGGGGCTCGGGGAGCCCTCTCCCACCATCGTTCTCTGTCCAGTTTCTAAGTTCCATCTCTCCTTCCCGTGCGTGATTGCCCCGATGCACATCTTTGAGGATGGATTGTGACTGCTCGGCTTGCAGGAGCTCCTAGAGGATGGCCAGATGGATCAGTTTCACAAGGCCCTGATAGAGCTGAACATGGACTCCCCGGAAGAGCTGCAGTCCTACATACAGAAGCTCAGTGCCGCAGTGGAGCAGGCGAAGCAGAAGATCCTTCAAGCAGAAGTCAGCCTCGAGGTGGACGTGGTGGACAGCAAGCCAGAGGTACTGCGGGCCTCGGGAGGGAGGTCCCGCGGGGTGGTTGTAGAGCAGGGGTCCCCAGCCCCCGGGCCGCAGAGCAGGAGGTGAGCAGTGGGCGAGAGGGTGAAGCTTCATCTGCCGCTCCCCGTAGCTCGCGTTACCACTGGAACCATCCCCCTACTGTCCGTGGAAAAATTGTCTTCCATGAAACCGGTCCCTGGTGCCAGAAAGGTTGGGGACCGCTGGTGTAGAGAGAACAGCCCTTTCTGAGGGCGGGAGGAGTGTCCAGAGAAGGCTGACATCAAAGGGGTTGTGACCAGACTCGGGGGAAAGAGAGCAGAGTGGTGTGTGATATCTACGGGGACACGGGTGGGGGCAGGGATGGCACTGACCTTGTACCAACTGAAGTTCTGACCCAAGGGGTTTCAGCCGGTAGAGGTCTGGCCCCCGGGAAGGGGATGTGTGCGAGTAGAGTAGGAAGAACATACACACGCCTATCGTGTGGCCCATCTTGAACCTGAACCTGCCCCTCTGATGGTTCCTGGGCAGTTAGTCATATGCCCCCTTAACTGTCTCCTCATCTTCTATTAAATATATCATGGTTGCTCTTTCATTCACCTCCTTTCCATCTCCATGCTCCCTAAGGACAGGGATCGTGCTTCATGTATAGTTTAGGAATTTTTTACAGCCGCTAATAGACATGCTCAATAAGATATTTGTGGGTTGATTTAAGATCAGCCTTTTGTTAGTTACTGAACACTAACTCTTTGATCTTCTCTCTCCTTTTTGTTTCCCTGCCAGTGGGCTGTTAGTGTTGATGTGGCCAAAAGGGCAGGTGGCGGGGCTGAGATAGGATTCTGGGTAATTCATACCGTAGCACTGGGCCCCGCATGGTGAAGGGGCTGCCTGCAGGTCACACCTCGGCCCCAAGTCACTGGTTGGCTCTCCTGTCTCTAGAACTGGATGAAAGTATTAATAAGTGGACACATTGTTGCTGAATCTGTCATCTCTAGAGTGCTAAAACAAAGGAACTTGTTCATTGCCTTATGACACTTGTGGGGCAAGATTAGCCAGTCCAACTGTTGATTTTTGTTTTTAAATCAACTTTACCTATGCTTTTAGAAAGAAACAGTCTTGTGAAAAACTCCAGTTTGCTGCTGGGTGTAGTGTGGTGCTTACCAGGGACCTCAGGCCCGTCCTTGGCTCGGCAGGCAGCCTGCTTTGCAGTGACTGTGTCTCAGCTGGAGGCTGACTCTCGGTTTCTGCTCTCAGCCTCACCTTCCTCACCTCTCCGACAGGCTGTAGGCCATGTGAGGATAGTGACTGGCCATGAGCATGCGTGACTGATGAAGCAGATCCTGAGTCAGGCTTCCTCGGCACAGCGTACCGGGTCACTGAGATCCAGGGTAGAAGTGCCTTGACCACCATCTTATTCTCGCACAGCATCCCAGATCAGCTTTTAGAGAACTACTGTGCCTTTTCTAGTTTGCTCCTTTTCAGGTCTGTGTTTCAGATTTGAGCTGTTGTTTCCTAGGATCCAGATCCACATTGCCTTTGTTGTTTCTTCATCTGTACTCAGTTTTATCATGCTTATCAACATGTCCACAGGATGTCAGCACCTTTATATCAGAGATGGACCACTAAGCCACATGCACGTGGGGGAGTTCAGATTTTAAAAGAAAAAAACAAGC
Organism: Mesoplodon bidens; assembly: GCF_964165515.1. Taxonomy (NCBI): domain Eukaryota; kingdom Metazoa; phylum Chordata; class Mammalia; order Artiodactyla; family Ziphiidae; genus Mesoplodon; species Mesoplodon bidens. The sequence continues at coordinate 21,237,684 of NC_138171.1, read as the reverse complement.
AGCTGTGAAGATGTGATTCCCAAACAGTCGGGGAACCAGTTTTTCCTTTTCTTTTTTCATTTTTCTGCACTTGTTACATGCCCTGATTCAATCACTCTGTTTATTCATTCAGCAGATACTTATTAAGTCCCTACTTTGTTCTGTGCTCTAAGGGTGCATATTCAAATTTCTCTGGGCTTGGGGTGATTTTGACATGTTGTACTTTAAAAGGTTTCCCTACGTACAACAAATTTGATGAATCGATCTGTCCCCAAAGCTTTAATGGTCAGGGTGATTGTTAGAGATTAGATCGATTACAGTAACATTCATGGAATAAATTTGGCCACGACACTGGCCAGCCGGTTCTACCTTTCAAAAAGTATTTGTTATATTTTCCAACAATATAATTCTTTTAGAATGGAGAGAACAGATTTATGTGGACCACAGTTCATATTGAAATGCAATCTGAGCAGTAATGGCTGCACTGGATTAATACAGCTACATTTTTTAACTTCCAGTGTTTTCTAAAATCCATTTTTTCGGGACTTCGCTGGCGGTCCAGTGGTTAAGACGCTGTGCTTCCAACGCAAGTGGCATTGGTTCGATCCCTGGTCGGGGAACTAAGATCCCAGATGATGCGTGGCGTGGCCAAAAACATAAATAAATAAAAATAAAATCCATCTTTTCCTACAGACCAATCCATGCCAGCCCTCGGTATTCTGCAGGTATTCGACAAGGATGTTGTAAAGGAGTAGGCTTCCTTTTGAATACTTTTTTTTTCTTTTTTTTACATCTTTATTGGAGTATAATTGCTTTACAATGGTGTGTTAGTTTCTGCTTTATAACAGTGAATCAGTTGAATACTTTTAATATACTTTTAAAATATTTTAAACACTTTAAAAATTTTAAATACTTTTAATATACTTTAAAATACCTTCTAATGAAGTATTTAAACTAAAAGATGCTGATTTTGCATCGCTACGAGCGCAGCGTAAGGGGATGGGAGGCGGGAGCACAGCTTGCGAGCACCCTTGTTTGTTGGAAAAGACAATGGGCCAAATACAGAAAGTGCTCTGGCCTGACGAGCCAAGATCAGAGCGGCCCTTTGCTTGTTTTTATGCTGCTCCAGGCTGTTCAGGGTACCATGCTGCATCTTCTCTGAGGGACTTTGGCAAACTGTTGCTCTCTTCAGTTCCAAGAGAACAGTCGTATTTACGTTCCCGCATGCCACCCAGTACACGTGGAGACCCTGGCAAACCCTAGGGGGAGAGAAACCAGCCATGGTAGAGAAATACGTTCTGTCTTAGATGCGTATTGTCGGCATTGAAATTACCAGCTTTGTTCCTCTCTGTGAATCGTATGAATTGGGATAAGGAAAATATCTTTTTATCATTTTTAGTGAAGCTAGAAGTTATCTTATTTTTAAGGCGAGATGCTTTTGAATATAGCTAGATATGAAGGTGGATAATGATAGTTTTGTCACAGCTGAAGAAGCCTTTTGAAGCCCAGACATTTTGCAATCCTCTTTATTCTAGAGAAATTTGAGAGGGTTGCCAGGGACTAGGGGTACAGAGGTGACTAAGACACAATCCCTGTCCTCCTTGGTACCTCAAAAAATAGGGCTACAGAACCGTACTCAGGCTGTAATAAAACTTACCAAGTGTGGTGGTAGATGTGTGTGGGAATACAGAAGCAGTTTTGAGAAAGGATTGGGGTGTTTGAGCTGGGCCCTGGAAGATTATTTGATTTCAGCAGATAGCAAATGAGGAAGGAAGGACATTTTAGACGGGAAGAAGCACACGTGCGGGGAGCAGGGCACATCGGGCACAGAGAGCGGGGGGGATGAAGCTGGAAGGGAGGCCATGGCCGCCTATTAAGGTCTTTATCCATCGGCCCGGATATTATCCTTCAGACAGAGCCTTCACAGTGTGCTGAGCAAGGCAATAATCCAATGAGATTTTATTTTAGGAAAATATTTAAATATTTAAGTTAGGATGATGGCTTTAGGGAGAGGCAAGGCTGGAGGTGGGAAGACAGGATTAAAATGTGTGTAGTCATCCAGAAGAGAGCTGATTTTTGTCAGTGGCCTGAAGTTTGTCAGTGGCTGTTGGGGTGGAAGGTGGAGGAGGACACACTTCCAAGGTCGGAGCCAAAGATCCTGGTGTCGTTCAGGAGTGGCAGTTGCTGATGATAACAGAACATGTGCCAGACCCTGTGCTGGGCACTTGTGCAAGTATCATCTTGATTAATTTTCACAATTCTGTAAGTACCGTCTTCATGCCCATTTTATGAATAAGGAAACTGACATTGAGGCAAGGAAAGAAACGTGCCCAAGGTTGCACAGCTAGGAGCGGCGCAGCTGAGAGACCCGAGCAGTCCGGGTCTAGATTGTCTCCGGTCACTGAGGCTGGGTTGAAAGGCAGCAGGGGGAGGTGGCGCTGGGGACCGAGCTTAGGGTGACGACGAGCTGGGTTCTGAGCCCCCCATCTCTGGAGTCTCTTTGGGACACCAGGCAGGACTGTCCAGGACCCAGCTGTGGAAGGACCTAGACTCACACAGGGAGTGGGAAGAGAAGAATGCCTGGGGAAGGCCACTGCTGAGGGGGTGGGTGGAGCCGAAGGGAAGAGTGTATGAGAGGTTTAAGACACCTGCTGACCTGTGACAGAGGGCTGGCCTGGTAGGTCTGGGGCTCTTTCTGTTCCTGCCTCACCAGAAGCCTGTTTCACGTATCTGCTGCTACATAGAAAACACTCCACACTTAGCAGTGTGAGGCAACAACCGTGTTATTGTGCTCATGAATGTGATGCATCAGGAGTTCAGACAGAGTGGAGCAGGGGACTCTGGGACCTCAGCTGGGAGGACTTGGACAATTGGGAACTGAACTCTCTGGAGGGTTTTTTCACTTCCCTGGCATCTGGGCTGGGATGACTCAGAGGCTGGACTCCACAGACCTGAGCACCCACATGCGGCCTCCCCGCGCGCTTGGGGCTTCTCAGCGCGGCCACTGACTTCCAGGAGGGAGCTCCCGGGAGGGAGGAGCCGGAGAGCATATGTCAAGGGGCTTTGCCTTATTTAAGAGTGACTTTGTGTTTGGGCTTCCCTGGTGGCGCAGTGGTTGAGAGTCTGCCTGCCAATTCAGGGGACACGGGTTTGTGCCCCGGTCCGGGAAGATTCCACATGCCACGGAGCGGCTGGGCCTGTGAGCCATGGCCACTGAGCCTGCGCCTCCGGAGCCTGTGCTCCACAGCAGGAGAGGCCACAACAGTGAGAGGCCCGCGTACCGCAAAAAAAAAAAAAGAGTGATTTTGCATTTTACCTTTGCAGCTGATATGAGTAGGTTCTAGGGAAGTGTAGTTAAGTACTCTGAATTGTGTCGGTAATTTACGTTCGTCATATATTCTGAGAGTGAGGAGGGCTCTCCTCTCAGGCAACCTTGGCGGTTGGTGTTGAATCTGCTCGAACCCTCCCAGGACGCCGTCTCATCAGATAGTCCTTTCTACAGTAGCTGTCACTGTCAGAGCCTCCTTCCAGGGAATGCAACAGAGTTCCTTCCTGAATCTTCTCCCCTTTGAGTCCGGAAGGTACAACTCATCTGCCTTTCTTGTGGGAAGATGACAGATGCCCGAGGACATCATCCAGAACTATCCCCCCAACCCTCCCAGCTTCATTTTTCATTTGTTCAGGTCAAAATTAAAGGTGTCCTAAACTCTCAATTGGGGACCGTGCTGGCATGTCTAGGCCCCGCCCAGGGTCATTGTCATGGAAGAGGAAAGCCTGTTCTGCAGGCCTCCACAGATGGGAGGCATTGGGCCGCCTTGGAGCCTTTAGTCACATCCCCAGCCCAGTGGACCTGCCCTCAAGGGGACTGATTGCTAAGCCTGTTAGTGTTGGCACATATGTTTATTAATTATTGAGAGATTGACTTGATTTTGCCCGTAGTCCAAGCTGCTTTGTAGGACACCAGCTCTCACACCCTCTCCCCCAGAGCTCTGTGTGTGGTGGTGTGACAGGTGCAGGCAGCCAGTCCTCCCCAGGGCGCCAGGCTGGAGCTGCCCCTCAGAAGCCTTCAGAGAAGGTGGGAGTTGATGAGGCTTGTCTCAGTGGCAAGGGTAGGGGATAAGAGCGAAGCTCATCCCTGGCTTTTTAGTCTTTTAGTCTTGTGTTCACATGTGTTCCTTTTTTTTTAACAGTTTAGAAACTTTTTCATAGTTTTTGTGTGTGGATGTACTTTTAGGACATCAGGCAAGATCCCAGTTCTTTTTGGTGACAGTGAACTCAGAGAACTAAGGCTCGCTGAATTACAGGTTCTGTCCACTTGTGTTTCTTCTCTTCTCAGACCCCTGACCTGGGGCAGCTCGAACCATCTCTGGAAGACGTGGAAAACATCAACGATTTCGAGCCCTTGTTTTCGGAGGAAACACCCGAAGTGGAGAAGCCGGTGACCACGGTCCAGGTTGGCCTCCCGTAGCCTCCACCTTGCTTATGCTTTGAAGCTTAACATAAATGACCAGTCAGGTTTAGTCTGCTTCTTTAGGAATACTTTTCCCTAAAATACCAGTTGTATTTTCTAGAAGGGAGAGTCCCAGTACCGAAAACTTCCAAAGTCAGGGTCTTTTTCCCCCCCGTGGTGATTGTTTAGGGTTCCAGCACTAAGCTCCGTGAATCTGTGAGAAACAGTCTCCTCGGTGGAAGCATTTGGGCAACTAACTGGGGACTTTAGACCCGAAGACCAGCTTTTAATGATTTTATTTACATTTAAGCCAGTGTCATAATGCTTCATCCTCATTTGGGTCTGTGTTTCTGTCATTACGATGGCAGCCAGGTAGACTGGCGTGAGGCTGAGACACACCTGGGAGAAGGCCTTCTCGGCTCTGCGGGCCCTGGGGACTGAGCCAGGCACTTGGTCTTCCGGTACCAGCCTTTCTCAGCTGCTCTTCACCAAGTCTCTTTCCCTGCATCTCAGGGACCATTTCATGAAGCAGATGTGTAGTGGTTTATAATCCAGAGGTTGAAGAAGGTAGAAAATTGAATGATCAAATCAAGAGAGTTGGGGAGAGGTTATTCTGTCACAAAGGACAGAAGCTATGTTGGACTAAGAAATGCAGTTAGAAGAAACTGGCAACTGGGATGTTTGTTCTCATGGCCTAAAAATATCTTCTAAACCTTGGGTTTTTAAAGCCCGTGTTTAACTTGGCAGCATATCATCAGCTGTTTGTTGGGACAGAAAGAATTCGAGCTCCAGAAATTATCTTCCAGCCGTCTCTCATTGGAGAGGAGCAGGCCGGCATAGCTGAGACCCTCCAGTACATTCTGGACAGGTGAGACTGACACTTCTTTCTGTTACTTCTATTTTCCTGAACCATTTCCTTGAATTTTGAATTGAACAGTGGATTTGTTGGCCGGGCATCTCCTTTTCATTGACTTGCTGCACTCAGATGGTATTCTTTCTCTCTCACCAAGCGCGGCACCGAGTTAGGGCTCTCTAATTCATTTCTGAACGTGTAAATGTTCAACGTGTAAATGCTCAACGTGTAAATGCTTGATTTGAGGAGCTTTAAGAGTTTCTTTCAAAAATTTGGGCAACGTGATATATGTGCATTGGCTTTCCTATAAATCTTCACATTATTGCAGACTAGTGATTCTAAATCACCCTAAAAACGTGCAGAACTTAGTTTTTTTCCCCACCTTGCATTTTATTTATTTAAGAGTTTGCATTTCTACAAGAACATGCCTCCCCCACACCCATTTATACAGGTATTTTCCTGCAGTGTGAGTTTTCCTAATACAAGTTGGACAGGTAGGGAACACGATTTTGTGGTACTCTGGTTGCTATTGGTTAAAACAGGGTGGAAACTTACACCTAGCAAGGAAGAAAAGCCATTGCAGCTACTTAGTTTGAGTGGCTTTGAGTTTTGTCTAGCAGTGGGTGGGAAAGTGAGCAAACACAAATAAGATAAAACTAGTAGTAAAAAAAAAAAAAAAAAAGCACAAGTGGAGGGATGGGTCCTCAAAAGGAGAGGCAGAACTTCTGGGGGTGATAGAAATGTTCTGTATCTTGGTTGTGGTGATGGTTACTGTGTAATGGTTACTGCTGTTGATGGGTATATAAATTTGTCAGACTTCATCCAAATGTATTTAAAGTAATCCTCAATAAAGTCAATTTTTTAGAAAAACATGTATTAGAAAGACATAATATTTTAATCATGCTAAGGAAATGGATTGACCATTCAGATTAAGGTTTTGGCTAGCTATTTGGCATTCTGTAAAGACACAAATGAAAAATGGAAGGCTTTTTTTTTAACTTTTTGTGTAGACATTTTCTGTTTTGTACTGAGAGCTTGCATTTCCACATCCATATTCTCTTCCAATATTCAAGTTGGAGGGACTAGAGCAGAGGAATCGTCTTATCCCCAGGTACCCAAAAGATGTTCAGGAGTTGCTGGTTCAGAACGTTTTCCTCACTGGTGGGAACATGATGTATCCTGGGATGAAGGTCAGAATCGAGAAGGAGCTGTTGGAGATGAGACCCTTTCAGTCTTCCTTTCAGGTACCAATTGTCTGTGTAACCAGCTGTTTCGAAAATAGCCTTATTTGTTTTCTGGTTACAAAAGTAGTAAAGTGTAAATGAGAAAAATTACTTGATAATTCCATCATCCAGAGATAGCCACTATTAACACGTTTGTGGCTTTCCTTCTGGTCTTCAATCTATGTTTTTTTTTGTTGTTGTTGTTTTTTTTTTTTTTGCGGTACGCGGGCCTCTCACCGTTGCGGCCTCTCCCGTTGCGGAGCACAGGCTCCGGACACGCAGGCTCAGCGGCCATGGCTCACGGGCCCAGCTGCTTCGTGGCATGTGGGATCTTCCCGGACCGGGGCACGAACCCGTATCCCCTGCATCGGCAGGCGGACTCTCAACCACTGCACCACCAGGGAAGCCATATGTTTAATTTTTTTTTTTTTTTTTTTTTTTACTTTTATTTATGTATTTATTTATTTAATTTTGGCTGCGTTGGGTCTTCATTGCTGTTTGCGGGCTTTCTCTAGTTGTGGTGAGCGGGGGCTGCTCTTCGTTGCGGTGAGTGGGCTTCTCATTGCGGTGGCTTCTCTTGTTGTGGAGCACAGACTCTAGGCGCACGGGCTTCAGTAGTTGTGGCGATGGGCTTAGTTGCTCCGCGACATGTGGGATCTTCCCGGACCAGGGATCGAAACCATGTCCCCTGCATTGGCAGGCAGATTCTTAACCACTGAGCCAGCAGGGAAGCCCTATGTTTAATTGTTAAAGTAGAATGGAAATCGTATTTTAAGTATTTCTTTGTTTTAATTGACAAAGGAAGGCCTGCATATAGTAAAAATTCAGAGAGTACAAGAGTGTACATTGAGAACAAGGCATTCTTTAGGAGACTGGCTGGGGAGGTTTTTCTTTCTTTCACATATTTTCTGCACATTTGAGTGTATACTACTTTGTAACCTGAATTTCTTAACCTGTCGTGAACATTTTCTCCCATGTCATTATTCTTCTAAAATACTTTAAAAAATGACTGTATGATGTGGATGCCCCACAATTTATCTACCAAATTCCCGATCACCAAGAAACATGGTCTGAGCTCCTGTTGCGGACCAGGCACCTTGGGATGCTGAGATGTCCTAGACACCAGATGCCCTGGCCCCAAGGAGCTTGCTGTCCAAGGGAGCAGCAGTCAGATGAATAGGCCGGGATAACCCACAGCGTGAGGGGCATACAGACGTAGGCACCTAGGGAAGGCTTCTTGGAGGTGAGTCTTCTGAGGATGAGGAGGTGTTTGCCAGGTAGAGAGTGTGGAGGGCTGTGGGGTGGAGGGAGCACTCCGGACAGGGCCTAGCACGAGCAAGGGCTCGGGGGCCGCGAACTTGTTGAGTGGTGAGCAGCTGGGTGTGGCTGGGGCTCACGGCTGTGAAGAGGGGTGGGGGAGGGGAGTGTGCAGGGCACACGTGGTACAGAGCTTCCCTGTCCAGCTGGGGGCTTGGCTGTGGCCCCCTGTGCCGCACGATGTGTTGTGCGTTCAGGGTGTGGTCTCTGGGCTTCGGTCCTGACTCCGGCCCCGCCCCCGCCGTCGCTGAATTCTGCCAGGCCTCGGTTTTCTCCGCAGTACGAAGGGCTTCGTCCTGGTGTCTGTTACCAGCATTCAGAGCGCCTTGCCTGTCAGGTGCTCAGCACAGAGCCTGCATGTGATAAACAGACATCAGCTGCTGTGCTGAGGGTCCCTCAGAGCACTCCAGGTTCCACGATTCGCTCGAAGGACCCACAGGATTCAACACGTAGTCCTCATGATTTATCACAGTGAGCACTTCCCCGGTGCAAGGAGCAGAGTGAGCGCCTTACACTCCTTCTGTCACCGACACTTTCTAAGCCAGAGGTCGGGGCTTTTGTGACCCTGATTTTGTTGATGGTCCCTTCTCGCAAGTCTCACCTCATCCTCCTCCATCTGTGCTGATTCCACCTGCCCTTTACTTCAGAAAGTTCCAAAACCACCATTCCATCCTGGGACTTCTATGGGTGGGGCAGGGAAGCGGGAGGTGGGAGGTCAGACAGGCGACTCCAGAGAAGAGGAGGCCCGATCTGAGTTGGAAAGCGGTCCGCCCAGTGCTCAGCTCAGCCTAGTTGAGGGGCACTCACAGGGCTGCTGACCCCGGCCTTGCTCCCCTAATAAGCCGTGGAAACCGAGCGCTGGCAGCATCATGGAGAGCCCAGGTCAGCCTCTCTGCTCTCATTTCTCCTGAGGCTCCTTTGCCCTCGTGGCCAGAGCCACCTCGCATCAGCCTCTGCTTCCCTCTGTTGGCAGAGAAGGGATCAGGTCCAGGAAGGCCTTCCCTCCAGGCCTCTCCACCTGACGGCTTGTGGTCTACAGCACGGGGCAGGAGGCAGGGCAGCTGGTCCCTCTCCCACCCTGAGTGGCAGGTCTGACGTTGGTAAAGTAGCTCATAACCACGTATCCGGTGAGGTCGTGTCCGGTGGGCTCTGCGTGTTTGCGTGATTTCTTGAAGAGTCTGGAGCATTTCACTCAGCTCTCCTTGGAGGGTGCAGAGGTAGTCCTGCCCCGTCCTGGAATTAAAGGGGGCCCTCCTGCGTGTGGCTAAAATGTAGGGGCTGTAGCTGGCCTTGCTGAACATTCAGTCCTCGGACCCTGATGGGAGACGCCCGTCCAGTGACTGCTCTGCTCACGTTTCAGGTTCAGCTGGCCTCGAACCCTGTGCTGGATGCCTGGTATGGTGCTCGCGACTGGGCCTTGGACCACCTGGACAACGAGGACGTCTGGATCACCAGGAAGGAATATGAAGAGAAGGGAGGAGGCTACCTCAAGGAGCACTGTGCTTCCAACGTGTACGTCCCCATCCGCCTGCCCAAGCAGGCTTCGCGCTCCACAGAAGCCCAGGCATCCGGCAAGGGCTCAGGGGCCAGCGGAGGCGGGGCCGGCGAGCAGGCGTAGCAGACGGGCCCCTCCAGGGACCTTGGGCCACGTCAGCCAGTGTGACAGGATGGTGACTCTGCCAGCTGTGTCCAGCCCGAGTCTGCTGGGAACATTTGGCTGCAAGATGGATTTCTCCTGGGGAGAACAGCTTAGCGCCACTGGGAGTTACCCTCTGCAACTGTGTTCTTTTGGGGGCGTTGGCGGTGAAGGGACTTCAGGTGGCCTGCTGTCTTTGCTGAGCCATGGATGAGCCGTGGCCTTCACTTCCCCCAGCAGTGAATGAAGACAGGATGGGGGACGGAGGTGTACAGTCTGCACAGGCTTCCTTACCACATTTTAAAGCCTTTCTTGTTTTTTAAAAAAAATCCTTTCAATTTTATATTGTCAGTGTAGATAGTCTTCTAAATTTATTACAAAATTGTGTGAATGCCCAGCAGGTGGAGTTCTTTCACATACAGGTAAAAAGATAACATTTGTATCCTAAGAACAATCAACCACGAACTCTCAGGGGCTAGAAATATTTCCCTCCTTCTTCTGTTTCTGCTTAGAAATAAGGAAAAGAGGGCCCAAAGAGGGGAACCGGATAGTACGAAGTCACTCCGTTAGGGCCTGCCCGGTGCCCACTTCTGAATGGGCAGGTGTGGGGCTAGTGGCCCGACTCTTTGTACTTTCTTTGCTGGAAACTTTTCCACGATGTGAGGCCTTCCTACAGTTTTTAAAACTTCTCTTCCTGTGACTGTGTTGGCTGCTTAACTTTTCAGCTCTTTCCGAAGAGAGAAACAGACTGGAAAAGGTGAGCTGTGGAGCCTTTTCAGTTTAGCCACAACCTCACATTCCCTGGACCTTTGCCGCCTCATTGTACACAGACAGATAACCCCTCTCTTATACGGAGATTGCTTGGTGAGAATTTTAACCCTCAAACACACCCAGTGCTTGAGCCCAGAAGGCTCCAGAGCTGCTAGCGTCCTTGTCACAGAATCCGTACGTTTAAATCCCAGGGGATGTCTGGCCCAGCCCTCTGAGGAGGCCACTTCAGAACCAGTCTGCTGCTGCAGTTCACCAAGGATGGTCACCTGCATCTCCAGCTCTCCGGGGCTTCGAAACTGAAGACTGGGAAGGGCCAGTGGTGGTGGAGGAGGAAGCACAAGATCCAGGCCAACTCAGGGCCCCCCACGGCCCTGCCGGGGAGCCCCAGGCCGTCCACAGCTGGGCCTGAGGCCGGGTGAGATGGTGAGAGCAAACGGGAGCTGCTGAGAAAGGACAGATACGAAGAAGGCAGGCCCCGCCTCCTGGGAGAGGTTTCCATGTCACGTTTCTGGGAAGAGGAGTTGTGCTGACTGCCGTAGGCCTGGGGAGACAGGGGTCTTTCTCCCACAGTCAACATTTTAAACAGCCGGAACAGCAGTGGTGAGGTGGAAGGATTGCCCTGGAAGTCCAGCCTTAGTGAGGAAGGACCATGGGTGGCCAGGTAAGCTGGGCTACAGCGTAGTCCAGCAACAAGTGTGAAGCCGGGCCTAGTCGGGGTGCCCATAGCCTGGAACTGAGGAGGTTTGGGGCTGCGGTGAGGCTGGACCTTGAGCTCTCCTGCTTTATCTCGAAGCCCTCACACTGAGCTTGCCGTGACCTCTGCCGACACCTCTCGGCCCTTCCTCACGCAGACCACCAGCAGCACTCATCACGGTACCGAGAGCTTTTTCTCTGCCCCCAGATGGTCTCTTATAGACTGCAAAGCGTTCCCCAAGAGCAGGAAGAGGGTTTCATTCAGCTTGGAGTATCCACAGCCCAGTGCTGGGCCTGCAGGGTGCTGTGGCTCACAGGATTTTGAATGAATGAACAACTGGTTTTGTAGATAAGTGAATGACTAAATCTGTGAACAAAGGCGATTTGAGACTAACTCGTCCCCTCTGTTGAGAGGAACAAATCAGGGGTCCACACTGAGGGCTTCCCCTTAGCTGGGGAGCCCTACTCATTGAGACATCTCAAGTCTTCCCTGTGACCCTGCCAGGACTGTTCGTGGGGAGAAGGTGGGTGTGACTGTAGCTGGGTGATCTGAGGGCAGCCGTGAAGGCATAGATTCCCATAGTCCAGCTTCGGGCTTCTGTCTGGGTTGTGGGAGGGAGAGAGAGCCCAGGGGAGGGAGAGTCTGGCATGGGGGGTCAGCCCGGCTCTGGGCTTGCGTCAGAGCATCCCTGAAGGTTGGGTGGCCACCTAGGGCAATTAGGGCCTCTCTCCCCAGCTAAGATGTGGTAGGGGTGTCCCTCCTTTTGCCCCCACTGCCTTCCATTGGTATTTCTGGAAATAAAAAGTTTTACCAAAGCAACAAAGAAGGCAAAAAGGTAAAAAAATAGAAGTTAAGAGTAAAATAAGTGTTAAAATATAGGCAGAGAACACTAAACCAAGAAATGGAGAAACTGAATTCATTCAAATACCATATGCAAAGATTATTTCATGCCTACCTAAGGGATTAAATGAATAAGATGAAGTTTATCATTACAGAACTTTGTAATTAAATCATTTCCAGATAATTAGAAAATGGTAGAACAGAGGATTAAAAAATGTAGGCAGAGAGACTGGCTGTTCACTAAATCCATTTCCCTTTCCTTTGGGTACACAGCTGCACTACATTTCCCAGCCTCCCTTGCAGTCAAACAGGTAGCCACTTGACTTACGGCTAGTAGGATATGGACAGAAGAGATATACACCATTTCCAGGGCTGGCTTCCATGAACCTCCCACAAGAGCCTCTCTTTCCACATCGTCTGGCTGAATAGAGAGCCGTCTAAGGCCCAAGAGGAGCACGAGGCCACAAGATGGAGGGAGCCGAATCCTTAAATGACTGCTTGGAGCAGAGACCCTGCAGATTCTTCAGTACGTGAGAAGTAACCTTACTGTGTTAAGCCACTGAGAGCTTTGGCCTAATCTATTACAGCAGCTAGCATTATTCTAACTAAAAGTGTAGGTTAAAAATAAATAAAAATAAAACCCATTAACTTCTTGTTAATTGGGGAGTTGTTAAGGAGGAAAATTTTTTAAATAATATGAAACAAAGAGAACAGTGTGACATAATTATCCCCTAATTTAGGAAATGGGAATAATTCCTTTTTTCCTGTAGTAAAATTAAATGAGATAATGAAATCACCTAAGGATTTCAGGAAAGTGGCAGACAAAGCTCACTCAGAAAGACCCCCTTGCACCTGCTACAAAGCTATGCAAAAAGTGGGGATAAAATAGAACTTAAAAAGTTGTAATGCTGAACTTGGAATCATAGATATCACAGAAAACCTTGGAAATCAGAAATGAATATAAAAAATCATAGCCAGATTGGTAACCAAAAGTTGGCACTGAGGCAAGCCTGAGGTTTCAGGGATTATTTGAGAAATAAGCCCTAAGGGCAGGTAGGGACTACAAGTTTTGAAATGCCTAACCAGGGATCAGATACGTAGCCTGGGCCCTCATGAAATGAGGAACCTGGGATAAACTCCCTGAATAAATAATACTAATGCAGCAAGGGTAACCTCAGAGAGACTAGAAATAGAGCATGTAAATATAAACATTAGGGAAAGCCAAATCCAGTAGTAGAAGGAAAGTTTGGGAGTGGGTGGGGTGGGGAGAAGAGGTAGCCTAGTTAATAAGAAGTACAAAATAAAATGGTATGAATGAGTTCAAGTATTAATTAATCATAAAGTAAATGGGCCTATCAAAAGAGAAACAAAAGAAATAGATTGGTTTGAAAATACACATATAGTTGTAAGCTGTTTGCAAAAGATGCTTTGAAAACTTGATACAAAGATAAAAGGTAGGGCTTCCCTGGTGGCGCAGTGGTTGAGGGTCTGCCTGCCGATGCAGGGGACACGGGTTCGTGCCCCGGTCCGGGAGGATCCCACATGCCGCGGAGCGGCTGGGCCTGTGGGCCATGGCCGCTGGGCCTGCACGTCCGGAGCCTGTGCTCCGCGATGGGAGAGGCCACAACAGTGAGAGGCCTGTGTACCACAAAAAAAAAGTTAAAAAAAAAAAAGATAAAAGGTAAAGGGATGGAAGGTAAACCAGGCAAATGAACACTGAGCAACTTATCTGCTATAGCAATAGTAACATCAGGAAAATAGTCTTTAGAGCAAAAAGTATTATTAGAAAGAGAAACTTTACTTAGTAATAAACAATTCGCAAAAAGAACGAGCCTGAACCTAACCTATATGCCCCTGATAAACTAGCCTCAAAGTGTATAAAGCACAAATCGACAGAATCATAAAGTGAAATTGACAAAGAGTGCCTGGCTTTTGGGAGATCATTATTTAGGAGCTGTGATGAAGATGAGATCCAGGAATGGGGTGGGTCTGGTACTTCTAGCCTCTGGGCTAAGTCCAGTACCTTGGCAGAGCAAAGGAGAACGTTAGGCTAGGCAGCTGTATCTGGACTCCGAGCCTCTCCCTAGGGCCCTCCCAAGGACTGGGCCCACTGAAATGCTGGGATGGGAGTTGATGGTCTTCGGAGTGGCTGTGCTCAGGAGGAAGGGAGGACCCTGAGCTGGAAGCCACATCCTTTCATCCTCTAGCAACAGGTTTACCTCTTCTCCCTCTGGCCTCTCTGCTGGCCCCTCTGGCCCTCAAAACCCTGTGAGTCATTCCTATAGAAGCAGGCATATGCAGAGGCTGCTGGATAAAACCCAATAGGAAAAACAGGCAAATAATTCCCTCAAGTGCCTTCTGGTAACTTGGGGATTTCTGGGACTTGAGCCTTCCCCTTCCCCCCACTTCATTCTTTCCATTGCTTCTCCTCATTCAGCCTCCTGCAGCCCTTGGCAACCAGGGCAGTCCCAGGATTTCCCCTTGCCCAGCAAACCTCTGTCCTCTTGTCACTCCTCTGCTTGGTGGCTAGGAGCCTCACCTTGGAGAGCAGCCAAGGTCAGGGAGGCCAGGTGAGCATCAGAACTCGACTAAGACAGCTGAGCCCTGGGAAGTCACAGACAGACTCTGGTGTTTTCCTTTCTGTTCCCTTGCTTCCACAAAGCCCTCTATTCTCCAGTTCAGCTTCTGTTTCTGAGCACCCACCGTGGCCCAGGCACGCTTCTCTCTGCCCCTCGCCCATCTGCTCCTTTTCCTTTCGGGCCCAGGGAGCCCCGTGGAATCCAATTGTCCTGGTGACTCAGGAGACATCTCCCACATTTTCGTTGACCAGAGTCGCCATGAGTTCAAGATGAGTCTGTGCTATCGGGAAAGTCAGGGTGATGTATGTAGTCGTTTGAATTGTGTCCCCTTTTCCCCCAAATGATATGTCCAGGCCCTAAGCCTGTGAATGTGAGCTTATTTGGAAATAGACTCTTTGCAAATGTAATTAAGTAAGGGATCTTGATAACGATATCCTGGATCTAGGGTGGGCCCCAGATCCAATGAATGGTGTCCTTATAAGAGGAAGGAGAGGGAGATTTGACAACAAAGGGACAAAGGCCATGTGAAGACAGAGGCAGAGATGGGAGTTACGCCGTCACAAGTCAAAGAATACCAGGAGCCACTAGAAGCTGGGAGAGCTGAGGATGGCTTCTTCCCTAGAGCCTTCATAGAGTGTGGTCCGATGACACCTGATCTGGTATCCAGAACTGTGAGAGAATAAGTCTCTGTTGTTTTAGGTACCAAGCTTGTGATAATTTGTTATGGCCTCCCTAGGAAACTAACAGAGATGGCCAGGTTGAGTCTGGGAATGAATCTTAGTATGGATGGGAAGTTGTTAAGCTATAAAGAAGCAAATAAGTTGCCCATAAGAGGGAGGAGTCCTAACAATATCAGAATCTGGATAACAACAAAGGTTTATTCCCCGGTAAGCACTGGCAATGATGGAGAAGAAAGGGGCTTGCAAAGTACACAGGACCAGAGCAGACAGTCTTGGAAAGGCACCCCTTCTGGGGGTGAGGGAGGCACTGTGGAAGCCAGAGGTGGCGTGAGGGGAAGCACAGAAGGGGCTGGCAATTCGAGACTTAATAAGGCAAGTTTGGATCAGAGGAAGCCTGACCACAAAAAGGTGCCAAGTAGTAAAGAATTTGTCTCTCCCTATAGCACCAGGAGGGGGAGCCCTCGAGGAAACCCAAACCCTCTCCCTGCCCCGCTCCTGGTCCGCATCCTCCTGCTAATAGCCGTTTAAGTAAATTTAACATGCCCAAATATGAACATTAATACAACTGCGGCACTCTTATGGGGATACAGTAAGAAAAGACCAAAACTTTTTAGCAGATAGAACAAAAGAAAAAAAAGAAAAAAAAGAAATAGCCGCTATAGGCAAAAGAAAACTGTAATGCAACATTCCAGCATGAATTAAAGTTAGACAAGCCAGGGAATTCCTTGGCGGTTCAGTGATTAAGGCTTTGCCTTCCAATGCAGGGGGTGTGGGTTTGATCCCTGGTCAGGGAGCTAAGATCCCACATGCCTCACGGCCAAAAAAACCAAAACATAGAAAAGAGGCAATATTGTAATAAATTCAATAAAGACTTTTAAAATGGTCCACATCAAAAAAAATCTTAAAAAAATATTAGACAAGCCAATGCAAATGAAGTCACAAAGCAAATGAAAAACTTTGAGCAGAGGTAGATGTGAAATGGGAACTGGAAGGACTCAGCAAAGAAACTGAATAAAACGGAAAAATTATCTCATAAACCTAAATTCAAGATGCACAAGGGTGAAGATATCCAACTGAAAAGGGGAAAAAATTAGAGAAAGTTATAGGTAAGGAAAAGAGGCAATGGAAATTGAATCAAACTGAATATAGTCGAAGAAGAAAATTCAACTATATTGACCTGTATTGAAGAGGAATTGAAGAAAAACAGTGGAACAAAATTAATATGTAAAATGGTAATTCAGGGACTTTCCTGGTGGCGCAGTGGTTAAGAATCCACCTGCCAATGCAGGGGACACAGGTTCGATCCCTGGTCCAGGAAGATCCCACAGGCCGCGGAGCACCTAAGCCTGTGAGCCACAACTACTGAGCCCGCCTGCCACAACTGCCGAAGCCTGTGCGCCTAGAACCTGTGCTCCGCAACAAGAGAAGCCACCGCAATGAGAAGCCCATGCACCGCAACAAAGAGCAGCCTTCTCGCCGCCGCAACTAGAGAAAGCCCGCGCACAGCAACAAAGACCCAACGCAGCCAAAAATAAATTAATTAAATTAAATAAAATGGTAATTCAATAAAACTTTCCTCCCTCTGAAAGGAAAACTCCCTGAATATAAATACTGTAAAGACATACTATGTGCATGGCTGGGAAAACTGACTCAGAAGTGTTAACTCTAAGAAAAATCCTAGCAAAATTATTATGTCAAACTCTTAAGTGCTGGTAAAAAAAAGAAATCCTCTGGCCTCTAGAAAAAAAAAGACAAGATGATTTACACAATAAAGAAAAATTAAATGGCATCCAACTCTAACAGAAATGTATAAAACCAGAAAGTTGATAAAAGAAACTGAATAATTTAAAAACAAAAATGGTAAAATAAATCAGCTGTTATTTTTTTTTAATTCAACAGTTTAAGAACTCCTAGAAAACCTACTAGGAAAAGACCAACAAAATTTTAAAACTACTAGAAAGAATAGAGAAAGCACAAATACACAAAATAAAAAGAAACAATTATCAAAATAGGAAAAAAATATAACTACCTTGCACAAGTCTCAGCAAATACATTTGAAAATCTCAGTGAGATAGTTAATTTTTTAGAAAAACGTAATTGGTCCTAATAGAGATACATAACGTCCAAACAGACCTATTTCCATAGATAAACTAAAGAAAGTTACCCCAGAGCTACCCCCTGAAAGAAAACTCCCAAGTCCAATTAAGTTCACAGAATTCTATTAACCTTTAAAGACTAGATATTTCCAATGTTCCTTAAACTTTTTCAGAACGCAGGAAACAGAAGAAACCATCTAAATTATTTTTATGTAGTGAGTATAACATTGTTATCAAAATCTGATACATTACCACCACCACCCCCGCCCCCAGTTCCACACACACACAAAGAAAATCATAGCCCAGTCTCACTTAAAGATATCAATGAAGTAAGCACAAGTAAATTATTTACAAACAGAATCTACCAGCACATTAAAAAAAAATACTGTATGGTGACCAAATGGATTTTATTCCAGGAATGCAAGTGTAGCCATCAAATATCAAAAATCTCAGAGGCTTAATACAAGGTTTATTTCCTATGTTGTGCGTTCAGTGAATGTCAGCGTGTGTGTAGGTTGGGGGGAATTGTTGTGCACAATCACTGCACACCATCTTTGGATCCTGCCATCTCAACACAAAGCAAGAAAAGAGAACATCCAGAGTCAAGTACCGGCTCCGAAATGCTTCCATCCAGAGGTAACACATGTCACACCTACTCAACTTTCATTGACCAAGACACATCATTTAGCCACGTGTAATTTCTCAGTATTCCATTTCATCTCTATCTAATTGTGCCTCTCTATATTATTTTTTGGTAGTTCCAAAGATTACAGTCTACATCCTTAATTTGTTACAGTCTCCCATGAATTAATCTGTAACACTTCACATACAGTGTAAGAATGTTACCATGTATAACTCCTTTTGCCGCTTTGGGAATTTGCCTTTGGTATCGTGTTTTACTATTACCTATGTTCTACTTATGTTTTACTATTACTTATATTACTATTACTTATGTTCCACATTACATTGTTAATATCGTTTTATTTAGTCAATAGTCTTGGAGAAATCTACAAAGATGGTCTTTTACGTTTACCTCCTCGTCAGCTCTTCCTGGGACAGGAAAGTTGGGACAGGAGGAGGACATTTCCTTGGCCACTAATCTCAGCCTGCACATTCTTCTCGGGAATGCGGAACAGGATGGGGGAGGGGGCTTCCCCTCTGGCTAGTGCCTAGCTGTTCCAGAGGAAATGCAGTGGGATTCTCCTGACAGCCATTCCTCGACCTGGACAGCAAGAATTGGGGGATGAATTCAGCTGCTTGGCACTCTCCAGCCTGCATAACGTTTTGATAAACATCTGACTGAGGGTGGGCTATATCTTATCATGCCAGACCTTTCCCAGCCGGGGCAACCATCTGGGGATTGCCTGGGAGTCGGGTTGATGGGCATTCCCCAGCCTGGACAGACTTCTGGAAACTCTTTACTTTTAATGGTGGAGGGAGGTAAAGCTCCTCTTTACGTGCTGGATCATTGCCCAGCTTGGGACACTTCAGCAGTAATTTGGATTGGATTTCATCATTGTTTTAAACCTGTAAGGCTTTATAGTCCAGCAGTATCCGTGCCCTGGTCATTATTCATGGTAAAGGGCATTCCGAGAGTATGAACTAATCCTTTTGTTGATAGCGATCCTGTCAGCTTTTGTCATAGTCCTTTAGCCATTGTGAGAAGGTACGCCCAAACGCTAAAACAGGTGGGGTGCGGGGGAGGATGACCTTCCCCTTTTCTTGGCAGCCTTTCCCACATTCTGGATTTGACAGTAGAAATCTCTTACAAGATTATTGGGAAATGTGGGGATCTACCAACTACACCCAGTTAATCCTAGCATCCCCTCTGTGTGTGCCAAGGCATGGGTTATGAAACAGATTCTTTGGTACCACCTAGCAGCTTTCTGGGGAGCATCAACGATGACACAGATGCAAAATTTCCCAAAGGTTCTCTTCTGAATTGGGGCTGATTTTGGAGAAGGACCACATTTTTAAAAGTTTCCAGAGAAACCTGGTTGGATGAAGAAAGAGCAGAGGTGTATCTTGGGAACCTGAAATAACTTGGTTTTAGCTCTTTGTGAATTCTGGAGGCAGAATCTTAAAACTTTTCATTGCCCTTTTCTTTCACATATTCTGAGTTTGAGTTTGCTCTTTTCACTTCCTGCTATTTAATGGGATTCCAGGGCTTTGGCCTTGAGACTGGAGGTCCTCCTTACTGACAATTCCTAGTGAAGAGTATCTCAGATAAGAAAGATGTTCCCTTTTCCCCTGCCAGCTTGGAAAAACAGTCTCCTGAGAGCCGTAGAAAACTGGCCCAAAGAGCCTGTTCTGAAAAAATATGGGCTCTCATCCTGTTCCGAATTTGGTTGCAAATGTTAAATGTAACAAAGGATTCTTTTAAGTCACTTGGGTTTTAGAGAAATGTAACCATGTACTGTTTTTTAAAAATCCTAAAAAAATTGATATCTATAAAAATTTTTTTAATCTTAAAAAAGATTGACAGCCTTGCTTAATTATATGTTGCCCTAGTAATAACATTTTATTTGACAGCTCTGTTTTTAAAAATGAAGGTACAGCTGTTTTTAAGTTGTCTGTATTGGCTAGAAGAGCTTTGCAATTTCCTTCTTTCTCCTATGACTATGATTTTAAATTAACAGTGCATGCTTTCTATATTTGGCTCTGTAATCATGTATATGTTATACACAATTATGAAACAAACCAATTTCAATTGAGATAAAAGCACAAGCCTTAAAAATCAGAAGCAAAGTAAAACAAATGAAGCGAATTATTAGATATCAAGTTGGTAGCTTACTCACACAGAGAGGTCTTATTTTAAGTCTTTAATTAGGTGACTTTACTTTAAGTGACTTTTAGAAAAAAGAGAAAAAAACCCAGTAGTTGAATGTACATCTTTAGTAGGGTATATATCTTTAGTAGGATATATTCTAAGAACAAAAAAGGACTGCAAAGAAATCTTACTGTTTTCAGTAATTATGTTGTTAGTAACAGCATTGGTATAGTTACTGTGAAGATATAAATATTTATGTATATATATGTAAATAATTATGTTAATGTGTTTAGGAACCAAGATTTTCAGCATAAGTTACAAGGCATAAAAATACAAAATCAATAAATTAAAGTCCTGTAATCCTAAATTTGAATCATGAATATCAGTAAGAGCACATGATGTATTTTCTCTCTAAAAGTATTAATTTCTTAGCTGAAATATGATCTAGAAATAGTGAACAGCCCAGTATCAAGGAATATCCCTCATGTGGCTTCTCAAATACCATTTCTCATTAAAAGGAACCAGGGCTCCTTGGAGAAATGGCTGATTCCAGTTCTGGGGCAGGAAATATACAAGATGAGCCTGGAATATCTTGTTGCATCAGAAAGTGAGGAAACGGGGCTTCCCTGGTGGCGCAGTGGTTGAGAGTCCGCCTGCCGATGCAGGCGACACGGGTTCGTGCCCCGGTCCCGGAAGATACCACATGCCGCGGAGCGGCTGGGCCCGTGAGCCATGGCCACTGAGCGTGCGCGTCCGGAGCCTGTGCTCCGCAACGGGAGAGGCCACAACAGTGAGAGACCCGCATACCGCAAAAAAAAAAAAAAAAAAAAGAAACGATCAAAGGCTCCTGAAGACTCCTGGGATCACATCAAAAGAACTCAGTGGCTCCCACCCACTGGCCAAAAAATGGGACAACTTGAACATCAGAAAGAACAAAAATGAAGGGTTAAAACATCAAATATTGAAATCCATGAATTCATCATCGGTTATCTTTGGAGGATCCAGCTCATCATTTGAAAACTGATAAAGAGAAAGAAGGGAAAGAAGCAGGCATGGATCCTGCCTTTCCCGTACAAACTGGACCCCATGGTAACCATGTAGATGGTAAGGGAATTTTTCATTATAGAGTTTTTCCAGCTAATGAATGAAGAAAGAATGATAGAATACCATTATTTTCTAACTCCTGATAATGGCAAGAGACAGAGATCAACGACAGCTGAAAACCATTTGGCAGAAAGCTGACGGGGATCTTTGTAGTGGATGGATATTGTGTGCCTTCTGATGTGATACGATGTAGCATATTGAACAACATCCATGAAGTATTCTTACAAAAAAATGTTTAGTCTGAATCTGATCAAGCTTCCGACTTAACTGCCAGTTTATTGAAAATACTGGAGACAGAGAAACCTTGTATAAATGAGTCCCAACAGGATGCAGATGGTGCACTCAGGTTAGGAAAATGAGAAGAGGGTTTATTACAAAGGTGAAGGCAGAACGTGAAGGATAGCGCAGGATCCTGGCATGAGGGACAGAGAAGCCTTTGCCAGTAGGAGGGAGAAATTACCAGAACCTGGAAGGGGAGGCAGTTGTGTGGAACAGCTGTCTTGAGAGGAACAGTTACCTTCAGTCGAGAAGCACAGCCAACCCAAGGTGGCCTTGCACAGAGGGAGTCGGGGAAATAAACACTCTGACCTAATTCTTCTCCCTCCCTCCCATTCCTACCAGGGCTCCCTATTGGCCAAAGCCAACTGAAACCAGAGGGCAGGAAAGCCTGGATGATGAAGCCTACTGGGGCAGAGCAAGGTGAAGAAGGGTGGAAGGTGGACCTGAATGGGGCAAGTGAGCAAAATCTGTCACAAACATAATGATAACACCATAGGGTTGCCATCAGCAAAATCCAGAATGCAGAGAATTCGCCAGGATAAACAATCTTCTTCTTCTTCTTTTTTTCTTCCGTCCAATTACTTGCACAGAAGGGAGGAAAGGGACAAAGTGGGAGAACCTATAAATTAAACATTTTTCCCCTTAGCAAATAAATTGCAAAGGGGATAAAAAGAAGGGGACCTGTGTATTAAAAGACATTTGAACCATAACACAGATACAAAGTGTAGACCTGCAGACCCCAGTGCTAATAAATCACCTGGTAAAGAAGATCAACTCCTGGCAAAATCTGGGAAGGCTGAACAGTGTCTGGATATTTGATTGTATGAAAGAATTATTGATAGGTTTTAGTTTTTAGATATGACAGTGTATGGAGAGAGAGAGCGAGCGAGCTTATGGCGGTACATACTGAAGTATCTGCAGATGAAATGGTATGTCTGGGATTTGCTCCAAAATAATCAAGTGGGGTGGAGGGGAGTGGGAGGGAGGTATAGATGAAACAAGAATAGCCATGTGGTTTTTATCATGAATAGGGGGGATAGGTACATAATGGTGCACTATACTTCTCTCTCTACTTTTTGTATGTGCTTGAAGTTTTCCATTAAAAGAAACAAAAGTAACACTACTCTTGTCTAGCTTCTTTTGTTTGTCTGTAGCGGTTTGTTGTAGACATCACTCAATATCACTGCATGTGGAGTTGCTTCTCTTCCATCCTTTAAAAACATGTGCAAAAAAAATGTGTGTATGTCTGCCACAAACATGACAAAAAACACCAGGAGGATGCATCCAGGATATCCACATCCACATACGCTTTTTACACAAATATTAGCACACTATATAACAGTATACCTTGGAGATCACCCTACATCAATACAAAAACAGCTGCCACATTCTTTTTTCCCTGTCTGTATTTTTATGTTATGTTTAATGAATAATGCATTCACAAGATTCTGGAAAACCACCCTCTAATCCTCTGCTCTTCTATACTAAGAAATATGATATAATTGCAAACATTTTCCCATAATGGGTGTTTGTTGTTTGACTTTGTGGAGGTGTTTTTCCATGCAGAATTCGTTATGGGCTCAAATCAAGCAATCTTTTAAAATTGCTTTTGGGTTTCATGTTATCCTTAGAAAAGCCTTGCTCACGCTGAGAAAACAAAAAACGAAACAAAAACAAAGTCCTACTTTTTCTTCCTGTATACTTAGTTATTGTAAACATTTTTATGTCAAAAATAAACTACATAATGGCATAAACATAAATGGGCAACCTAACAAGTTGTAAAATGAACAGTTGTGCCGTCACAATGGTCAAGAAACAGAACATTGCTACTCGCCTTCCCCACCAGGACACTCCAGTATGATCTTTCTCGGTCAAAATCTCCTTTCCCCTTGTAGGAAACCATGATACCAATTTCTATAGTATTCCTTTCCGTGCCCTTTATAGTTTGACCACCCAGTTATGCATCTCTAAACGTTGTCTTTACTATGCATCCATGTTGCACATAGCCATGGTTCATTCATTCCCATTGCTTATAGTATTTTGTTGTGTGCTTGTACCATGATTTATTTATCTGGTTGGAATTCATCTTTGTGCGGGCTTGTGGTAGGGCTCCAGTGGAATTTCTTTTCGGATGACTGGTCAATTGTACTGACAGTATTTATTGAGTAATCCATCTTTTCTCCACTGATTTAAATGCCATCTTTATTATTTATTAAATGACCTTATTTTTTCGGTCTACTTTCAGGCTCACTCATCTGTCCCATTCATCTCTCTGTCTATTCCTGAATTCATAATGAACTATGACTCTCACTTTATAATACACTTTGAGATGTGGCAGCGTTTATCTTTTCAAATTTCTCTCTCTCTCTCTCCAGGACTTTTCTTGATTTTCCTGCATAATCTTTGGAGTCAGTTTGTTAAGTTCCAAAATAATCCTGTCAGACTACTTATTTGCATCCCATTAAAATTGTAGATTGAAAGATGAAAGATGGTATCTTTTCTTTATTGAATCTTCTAACCAAAAATGGGAATGTACCTTTTTCCTTTATTCACATAATAGACTTCGAAAGTTGCATTCATATATTTCCATTCTTTGTGAAGCAACCCATTCATTTAAACATTTGAATGGTATTCCATTATGTTTCATGCCATAATTTATTGAATGATTCCACTTTTGAATGGCCTATTAATAAATGTTTCCAAGATTATTCTCTTACAAATAGTGCTGCAGCAAACATCCCTGCATACACACATATTCAGGAAGGATACACTACCACAAGTGAAACTCCCAGACCAAAGGAGATTTTAAATGTTGACAAATATTGCCAAATCACTGTACAAAAGCAATATCAATTTACACTCTCCCTAAAGGTATCCACCCATTTTTTCACACTTTGACCAATCCTACATATTTACAATTTTAAGTGCTCTTTCTAAGAATCAGTAAATTATATCACACTGTGGCTTTAGTGAATACTTCTTTGATTTCTGGTCATTTATATTTCTTTTGAACATTCCCCATTCACATCCTTTGCCTGGTTTGATAATGAGATACACATCTTCACATGGATTTTGTATATGTTCTTTATTTTGTGTACTTTCCTTTTATTAAATTATGAAACATTTAAGTTTCTTTTAATGTCTCACATTACAGTTTTCTAATTTTCCCCATAAAGATATCATGCAGGTTAATTCCTAGACACCTTGTAAGCTTTTATTGTTATTGTAAATGGCATCTTTTGTAAAAGGACATTTTCTAATTGTTTGTTACTGGTATGTAAGAACATAATTGATTTTTATCATTGGTGTTTGTTTATTGATGTTTTATCTAACAACCTTGAAGAACTCTTATTAGTTCTAATGACCTGAATGGAGAATCTATTGGATTTTTTAAAAATATTTTTTTCAAATTTATTTTGGCTGTGCCAGGTCTTAGTTGCAGCACATGGGATCTTCACTGTGGCATGTTAAGTTGCAGCTTGTGGGATCTTTTTAGTTGTGGTATGTGGACTTCTTAGTTGTGGCATGTGGATTCAGTTGCGGCATGTGGACTTCTTAGTTGCGGCATGCAGACTCTTAGTTGTGACATGCGTGTGGGAGCTAGTTCCCCAGCCAGGGATCGAACCCAGGCCCCCTGAATTGGGAGCACAGAGTCTTACACACTGGACCACCAGAGAAGCCCCACTACTGGATTTTTTTTTTAATTTACTTATTTTTTTTGGCTGTGTTGGGTCTTTGTTGCTGTGTGCGGGCTTCTCATTGCGGTGGCTTCTCTTGTTTCAGAGCACAGGCTCTAGGCATGCGGGCTTCAGTAGTTGTGGTGCACGGGCTCAGTAGTTGTGCTCACTGGCTCTAGAGCGCAGGCTCAGTAGTTGTGGCGCACGGGCTTAGCTTCTCCGCGGCATGTGGGATCTTCCCGGACCAGGGCTCGAACCCATGTCCTCTGCATTGGCAGGAGGATTCCCAACCACTGCGCCACCAGGGAAGCCCTGGATTTTTTCATGTATAAAATCACAGACATGTGTAATGTCATGTGGTCAACAAGTAATTAAGCAAGTCTTGTGACGCGGGAAATGGGGAGAGGGAGACAGAAGTTCAGACACCGGAAGAAAGTGGAAGAAGTTGGAAGGAAAAGAGAGAGACAGAGAGAGAGTCAGAGGAGAGAGAGGCAGGAGGTGGGCAGAGGGCAAGGACTTTGGGCATGTGAAGTAAGTGGACAGGGCAGAAAAGAGGGTTTAAGTAAGTTTCTGGGAATTTTGTATTTCCCTTCATGGTGTTTGAAAAAAAAGTCGAGTTGTAACATTTGGGGGTGGAGCGGGCTGGACTGTGCTTGCATGATGACAGCAGTGTTTTGAGGCTGGACCTCATGGATCTGGATTACACCTGCTACAAACATGCACAGACCAACCATAAGACTGGCTCTAGAGCAAAAGAACAAGAGGAAAAAGAAAACATGCAAAATACTGTATTGATATAGTAGAACAGAGAACTGGACTGCAGAGAGGCAACATCATGGCCGTCCCAACCTAAAGAGAACAACCGGGAGATTAAAGAATAGTTTACGATCATGAAAAACATAGAAAAGAATTTGGTGATACAATTATAAAATACATTAAAATAAAGTTAAAATCTATAAAGTCCTTGATATACAGTACAGGATTAGAGCAAGAATGTGAAATACAAATTATTGTTATTTTATAATAATTAATAAATAACATTATTTAATAATGACAATATTATTGTTGTTGTAGTTGTTATTATTATAGCTTTCTAGACAGATCTGGATTGAAATTCTGGATCCTCCACTCACAAGCTGTATGAATTTGGGCAAAGGAAGGCAATCCGTGAGATTGCGAGGCCAGTGAAGAAGGCAAATCTGTGATAAAAACACAGGCTTGTAAAAACAAGACAAAACATGCACACTGGCTTAAGACCATGGGACATCTAGGCCTCAGCTGGGATTCCTGGACCAGGAGGCGTGGCCACGGTGGGCTTGGTCTCTCATCCTCAGTCTACCCCAGTTTTGTCCACAAGGTGGCAGTGTTCCAAGAGAGCCAGGCTCAGTACACGAGCACTTTTCAGGCTCCTGCTTTCATCACATTTGCTGATGTCCCACTGACCACAGCGAGTCACACAGACAAACCCCAAGTATTCAATGTGGGAGGGAGCTACACAAAGGTGTGGATTTCGAGAGGTGTGGTTCCTTGGGAACCATTAGCGTAACCATGTAATGTAAATACACTGAAACGTGCAAGGCATGCTTGGCCCTCAGCCTGTTCATAAGCTCAGGTCAGACCTTCCCTGGAGCAGCCCAGGCATCAGCAGGTGAGACCAGCAGATGGGACCAGAGCTGGTGCGATGTGAATTATTGCAGGGGACTGATGCTTTGATGAGAGGGTTGAACCAGGGGTGGGAGCGGCACAGAGGAGGTAATCAAAGGTCCAATAAGGAAAGAGGTGACAAACACAGGCTCTGGAGCAGGCAGAACTGGGTTTGAGTCTTGACTGTGCCACTTACGAGTTCTGTGGCACTGGGCTAATAACTTCCTCACTCCAGCCATTGGTTTCTTCATCTGTAAAACCAACCTCACAGATGGTTGTTAAGAATTAAATAAAATCAGTAGAACTTAGCCTGGCACAAAGAAGCAGTCCATAAATGTCAGTGGTTGTGACAAGTGTGACAAGGCTGGTGGTAAAGATAATGGTGGTCAACTGGGGACAGGGTCATGGATGCTCTGGATGGGTGAATAAGAGTGTGCATTAGAGAATGGCAGGTGAGGGTGTCCCAGGCAGAGAACACAGTGTATTCAAAGGCATAGGGGTAGGATGAGTACAAACTCTGATGCCATTGGAGTGCATGGGGCAACTGAAGAAGGGGTGCCAGGGCACACTGTGTTTCCCCAAGATACCCGTAGTAACATCTCCGACCCCACATAATCTTCTGACAGTGTGACTGTTATGGGCTGAACTGTGTTCCCCAAATTCATATGTTGAAGTCCTAACCCCAGTACCTCAGTGACTGCATTGAAGATAGGGTTTTAAAGAGGTGACTGGGCTTCCCTGGTGGCGCAGTGGTTGGGAGTCCGCCTGCCGGTGCAGGGGACACGGGTTCCTGCCCCGGTCCGGGAGGATCCCACATGCCGTGGAGCGGCTGGGCCCGTGAGCCACGGCCGCTGAACCTGCGTGTCCCGAGCCTGTGCTCCGCAGCGGGAGAGGCCGCAGCGGTGAGGGGCCTGCGTGCCGCAAAAAAAAAAAAAAAAAAGAAGAAGCCCACGCACTGCAACAAAGAGTGGCCTGCGCTCCAAGCAACTAGAGAAAGCCTGCGTGCAGCAACGAAGACCCAACGCAGACAAAAATAAATAAAAAAATTAAATAAATAAATTTATTAAAAACAAAACAAAAAAAAGAATTAATTAAAGAGGTGACTAAGTTAAAATGAGGCCATTAGGGATTAGAGCTCTAAACCCATCTGACTGTTGTGCTTATAAGAGGAGGAAATTTGGACAGACAGAGACACAGGGTGTGTGAGCACATGGGAAAGACTACGTGAGGACACAGCAAGAGGGCAGTCGTCTGCAAGCCAAGGAGAGAGGTCTCAGGAGAAAACAAACCTGCCGGCAACTTTTCTTGGACTTTTAGCCTGCAGAGCTGTGAGAAATAAATTTCTATTGTTTAAGCGGTATTTTGTTATGGCAGCCTTAGCAAACTAATACAGTGACCTTGACATTCCTCCCGTCCAGTGGAGGTCTATGTCCTCTCCCCTTGAAGCTGGGTGGAGACATGCATGCTTGAACCCAGCTGTCGTGCTGTGAGGAAGCCCAAGCTAGCCCACACAGAGGGACCGCATCGAGAGATCCTATGTAGGGGCTCCTGCTGACCATCTAGCTGAGGTCCTAGCTCACAGCCAGCACCAATCGTGAAACATGTGAGTGAAGATGCCTCCAGATGATTCCAGCTCCCAACTGTTGAGTCCTTCCAGCTGATGCCCCAGACACGTGGAACAGAGAGACAGGCTGTCCCTGCCATGCCCTTTCCAAATCTGGAATTCGGCACAGAATTCATGGGTACGAGAAAACGGTTGTTTACCCCCCTAAATTTTGGGATAGTGTGTAACACAGCAACAGCAATTCCCAAACACTCTTCCAGAGCAGCTACCACGAGCCCGGCTTTCTCATATAAAAGCAAAGAGCACCATTCTCCATCCAGTACAACCCAACCCACCGCCCAGCCCCTCCACCAACTTTGCTTGACAGCTATTGCTGCCCCCTGGTGGCCAATAGAAAACATGCACTGTTTTCTCTAAAGAGAAACATTTTCATTCATTCTACAAACATTTCACAATTCCTGCTGGTGGTGGGTCAAGTGTAGTGTAATCTAACGTTAGTGTTTTTTTTATGCTTTCATCTTTGGTCATGAGACTTCATTTATAACTCCACAATTCCTTACATTCTCTTCCAAAATCCAAAATTCTCTGAAAACTGAAAGGTTTTTCATCGGTTTACAAAAAGCTCACTGAGTAGCTAAACCTAATCTGAACTGACATAAGGCTATTTATATTCTTTCATTAACATTTCACAGCAGAAATATTAATGTTTGGTTATGGGGTGCTGACCTAGGGATGTTATATAGTAGATCGCATTAGTTCTCAAAGTGTAGTCCCCAGGCCAGCAGCAGCATCACCTGGGAACTTGCAAAACATAGGAATTCTCAGGCTCCACCCCGGACTTATGGAATCAAAACTTCTGGGATGGGCCTCGGACTTCTGTGCTTCACCGAGCCCTCCTGGTGATTCTGATTAGTGTTCAAGTATGTGAATCATTGATATAAAGTACATGCAACACATTACATTTATAAAACCCCAATTCCAAAGCACATTTGGCTCCCTTGGTTTCAGATGAGAGATTTCTTGTGGACCTGTATTTTGAAATTTCAAGTCATATTAAAGGGAGCCATGAGAATTTTATGTTTAAAAAAGAGGGGGGGGGGAAGAAAGAGGGAAGATGTTCTTTGAAGGAATGGACAAAGGGTGTGATTAATAATAATCCAAGCTAACTTTTGCTGAGTGTTTATAACGTACCAGGCACTGTGCCAGGAGCCTACCCTCACCAGCTCCACACAATGACCTTAGGAGTAGGTATTTTTTTTATCATGCCCATTTTATGAATGCAAAAGCTGAGGCAAGGGGGGTGAGCAATTACCAAAGCTTGGAGGGGGCCACCACCAGGAGCCATGGTCTTCAGTAGAAGGAAACAGCCAACTCAGATGGTCTTGTTTCTTCTGCCCACTGATCTCCTGCTGGTGCCTCCCTTTGGCCAAACCCTAAAAGAAGCCAGAATACAAGGGAATCCCTACAGCTTAACCCCCAGTGATGCAGAGCAGAGTGAAGGATGGAGAATGGATCTGCAGCGGCCATTCTACCGCCTGTGTAATTTCATAATTGGATGCTCTTTTGTTCTGAAAATATAAAAGTATCACACTGAAAGTATCCATTTGCAACTTGCCTTTTTTTTCCCACTCACATTTTGTTTTCCAGATTTATCTATATTGATACAGGTAGCTTTATTTCAGTTCATTTTCTCTGTTGTTTAGAATTCCATCATATTAAAATACCCCTTAATTCACTGGTGTCCACTTCCTTATTGGCAGGCATTTAGAACGTTACCAATCATTTGCGATTTCAGACAAAGCCGCCAAGAAATACCTGTTCCTACACAGGTGGGAGGCTTTCTCCAGGCCAAGTACCCTAAAAGTGGAGTTGCTGGGCCACCCTTCCTAAATAATGCTAAATTCCTCTCCAAGGCGGTGGTACCAGTGTTTTGGTCTCCTAACCCCAGAGGTTCCTTTTTTTTTTTTTTTTTTTTTCTTTTTTGCGGTACACGGGCCTCTCACTGTTGTGGCCTCTCCCGTTGCGGAGCACAGGCTCCAGATGCGCAGGCTCCGGACGCGCAGGCTCAGCGGCCATGGCTCACGGGCCCAGTCGCTCCGCGGCACGTGGGATCCTCCCGGACCGGGGCACGAACCCGTGTCCCCTGCATTGGCAGGCGGACTCTCAACCACTGCGCCACCAGGGAAGCCCAGAGGTTCCTGTTTCATAGTCCTAGCCTGTCCCAGTATGGAAAGATCTTTTTTGTGGCCATTTCTGACAGCTGTCAGCTTTTCTCTCCTGGATGTTTTCTTTGCATTTCCCTAATCATTCTGAAGTTGAGCATCTCTTCAACCAATCTGTCATTTGGGGATAGACATCTTGCCTTCTTCCTCAGGTTTTACGTCTTTATCTTCCAAGCCTAGATTTCGAGAATTCCGAAAGACCTTTCCTCTCTTGTCCAAGGCAGCAACATGTGAAAAGCGCATTGGCTTTCCAGTGACTACTTGGGTTGTGAATATTACAGACTCCCTTTGCAATTCAGTCCTGAGGAACCACTTTTTTCCCTTTGGGTGGTGTCTGTCCTTCCCGAGAGGCAAAGAGTAACAAAACAACAATTGAGGGAAGACAAACTAAACCTGAGTTTATAATTTACAAAATATTATCTAGCTGCATTTTCAAGCGCTGTTTACTGAAGCCCTAGTGTAAGCCAGAACCCGTAATATGTTTTCCCTCAACAGCCTTGTAAAAGGTCACGTCATTCATTCAACAAGTCCTTCCTGTGCTCCTCCCGTGTGCCGAGCTTTGTTAGGCCCCGGAAATTCAGCGGTAAACAAAACAGACATGGTTCCTGATCAGAGATGCTCACCATCTATATATGAGCTTGTTAGGGCTGCCATAACGGAAGACCACACACTGGGGGGCTTCAACAGCAGAAACTTATTTTCTCACGATTCTGCAGGTTAGAAGTCTGAGATCAAGGTGTCAGCAGGGTTGATTTCTTCTAAGGCCTTTTTTCTTGGCTTGTAGATGACCATCTTCTTCCACTGTCTTCACGTGGTCTTTTCTCTGTGTCTAGTATCTTTTTTTTTTTTTTTTTTTTTGGCCTCACCACATGGCTTGAAGGATCTCAGATCCCCAACCAGGGATTGAACCCGGGTGCCAGCAGTGAAAGCCTAGAATCCTAACCACTAGTCCACCAGGGAACTCCCAAGTCTCCTCTTCTTATAAGGACACCAGTCATACTGGGTGAGAGCCCAACTCGAGGACTTTATTTCCCCTTCACCACCTCTTTAAAGGCCCCATCTCAAATACAGTCACATGCTGAGGTACAGGGGGTTAGGACTGCAACATATGGATTGCATATGGGGTGGGGACACAATTCAGCCTATAACACTGTCAGATGGGAGAAGCAGACATGAATCCAACAGTCACAACCCCGTGAACAATTACAGCTGTGGCTTCTGGGACCATGAGAACCCAAACCAGGGGATTTGACTGAGGGGCTTCTAGGAAGCCTCCTCTGAGGAAGTGACATGTGGGCTGAGACCTGCAAAAAGGGTGGAGGTTAAGCAGAGAACGAGGGGACGGCAGGCCAGGCTGAGGGAACAGACTGTGCCAAGAGATGGTAGCACCCGGCGGGGCATTGGAGGAACTGAAAGGCGGCTAGAGGAGGAGGTTGCTGGGGGCACATCTTGTGATGGTGAAGCCTTGGGCCATATAAAAATCTGCCCCCTCTGACTCCCGGCCCGCCTTAAAAAATACAGATCCCAGGCCTCACTCTAGATCTACTGATACTAAACCAGAATCTCCAAGGGGAGGGCCTCAGGAACCTGCATTCCTCCCCACACCCTGAATTTTTTTATTTTGAAAAGATACCCCACTTGCAGAGAAATTGAAAGAAAAGTACAAGAACACTTGAATACCCTTCACCTAGATTCACCAATTGTTAACATCTTGGCCCATTTAGGCTTTTCTTTCTCCCTCCTTCGCCCTCTCCTCAGCAGGCATCCCCTAAGAATAAGATAAGGACCTTTTCCGCCGTCACCACAATACCATTATCATGTCTCAGAATATTAACATTAATTCAGAAATGTCATCTAATCTACAAACAACAGTTCAATTCTCCATGGTCCAGAAAATTTCTTTTATAGCTATTTACTTTCTCAATCCAGGATCTAATCAAGGTCCACACCTTATATATCTACTTTTGGTTATGTCTCTTTCATCTCTTTTAATCTAGAAGAACTCCCCACCTTAGAAAATATTAGCTTTTTAAGAGAGAGTCCGGGCTTGTGGAATGCCCCACATTCTAGATTTGTCTAAATTTTCCTCATGATTAAAATCAGGTTAAGTATTTTTGGCAAGAATATGACATAGAAGATGTCAAGTACATCTTATTGCATCACAAAGGGGCACACAATGTCAGGTCGATGCTAGGTTTGATCACTGGCTAAGGGGGAGACTGCTGGGTGTTTCTGTTGTGAAGGTACACTTTCCCCCTTTTTAATCAGTAAATGATCTGATTTTTGGAAGCATGTGAATATTCTGTTACCCAACTTTCTACCCAATGGCTCTAGCATTTGTGGATGAATTGCCTCCTCAATCAATGATTAAGCGGTTGTAAAATGGTACCTGTATTTTTAATAAGTGCCCCAGGCAACTAGTCTACTCAGGGAATTTGGGAGACCCTGGGGTGTTACTATCAAGGCAACTGAAAGCTTTTTGACTAAGACAAATTGGTCACGAGAATCCATCAAGTACACATCCCTAGGCCCCATCCTAAACTCAAGAGTGAGAGAGGGGTGCAAAGGGCAGGCCTAGGAATCAGCATTTAACACCCTCTTCCTTTCCTTCCGTGGGGTGATTCTGTGCTCCCCAAAGCTTGAGAAGCACAGGCCTAGAGGGTGATCCTTAGCCTGGCTGCACATTGCATTTTTAACAACCCTGGGGAGTATTTGTGATCTGTGTGTATGTTTAAAAGTAAGAGCCCCACCTCCAGAATCTGATTCAAACCGCCTGGGGGAGAGCCTGGGCATCGACATTTTTAAAAAGCTTCCTTATATATGGATAACTGAATCACTTTGCTGTACACCTGAAAGTGACACAACATTGGAAATCAACTATACTCCAATATAGAATAAAACATTGAATTAAAAAAGAATAAATGTGAATCATTAGCCATTATGGAAAAAAATAATCGCACACTGTGATATATGGATTGTTAACCTGACTTTAAAGCTAAGTAAACAATTTTTTTTTTTACATCTTTATTGGCGTATAATTGCTTTACAATGGTGTGTTAGTTTCTGCTGTATAACAAAGTGAATCAGTTTTACATATACATCTGATTCCAACGTGCTGTCAAGTTGAGAGCTGCTGGGCTAAGACGGTTCTCTCTAAACGGAATATAAAAATGAAAACCCTACTTCCCCTTCTCCTCATTCCCCTTGAACACACAGCAACACAGGACTGAGCTCACTTGCCAGCCGAAAACATCTGGTGTTCTCTCTACTCCACTTATGCGCTCTTTCTTTTGGGCGCTTACAAAACAGGTCAAAGAAAGGTCACTTCCCTCAAAAGCATGGGGACATGGGAAAAAAGACACACACAAAGACAAGCAAGTATTGTACAATCAGAGTTTCACAGACCAGGAAACCGACACTCTGGAAGGGGAAATGACTGCCCAGCGAGTTCACGGCAGAGCCCGGACTCCTACCCGGGATGCCTTTCTCCCACCTGGTCATCTTCGCTTGAGCCCATGGGGCACCCTCTGCACTTCCTGCACTTCTGTTGGTTGGGCCTGGACTGGAGCCAAATTCTTCACCAGCAGAATCAGCCACTTATCCAGGCTTACTCTGGACCAGGCACTGGACAATTGAAGTATAGTTGATTTACAGTGGGGTGTGTGTGTGTGTGTGTGTGTGTGTGTATTTGAGAATCATTTTGCTTTTTTTTTATTTATTTATTTATTTATTTATTTATGATTTGTCGCTGCATTGGGTCTTCGCTTCTGTGCGTGGGCTTTCTCTAGTTGGCAGTGAGCGGGGGCTACTCTTCATTGTGGTGCGCGGGCTTCTCATTGCGGTGGCTTCTCTTGTTGCTGAGCACGGGCCCTAGGCACGCAAGCTTCAGTAGTTGCAGCGCGTGGACTCTAGAGCGCAAGCTCAGGAGTTGTGGCGCACGGGCTTGGTTGCTCCACGGCATGTGGGATCTTCCTGGACCAGGGCTCGAACCCATGTCCCCTGCATTGGCAGGAGGCTTCTTAACCACTGTGACACCAGGGAAGTCCCCATTTTGCTTTTTAGATTCTTTTCCATTATAGGTTATTACAAGATATTGAGTATAGTTCCCTGTGCTATACTGTAGGTCCTTGTTGTTTATCGATTTTATATAGAGCAGTTTGTATCTGTTAATCCCAAACTCCTAATTTACCCCTCCCCCACTTTCTCCTTTCCCCTTTGGTAACCATAAATTTGTTTTCTATGTCTGTCAGTCTATTTCTGTTTTGTAAATAAGTTCAATGTACCATTGTTTTAGATTCCACATAAAAGTGATAGCATAAGATATTTGTCTTTCTCTGTCTGACTTACTTCACTTAGTATGATAATCTCTAGGTCCATCCATGTTGCTGCAAATGGCATTATTTCATTCTTTTTAATGGCTGAGTAATATTCCATTGTATATATGTACTACATCTTCTCTATCCGTTCATCTGTTGATGGACATTTAGGTTGCTTCCATGTCTTGGCTATAATAAATAGTGCTGCTGTGAATATTGGGGCACATGTATCTTTTTGAATTAGAGTTTTTGTCTTTTCCAGATATACGCCCAGGAGTGGGGTTGCTGGATCATATGGTAACTCTATTTTTAGTTTTTTAAGGAAACTCTATACTGTTCTCCACTGGATTAAGTATTTGTTGAGTGAATGAATGCAGCCAGCCCAGCACCTGCCCACCAGCTGACATTAAGAACCAGTGGATTGGGCTTCCCTGGTGGCGCAGTGGTTGAGAGTCTGCCTGCCGATGCAGGGGACACGGGTTCGTGCCCCGGTCCGGGAAGATCCCACATGCCGCGGAGCGGCTGGGCCCATAAGCCATGGCTGCTGAGCCTGCGCATCTGGAGCCCATGCTCCGCAACGGGAGAGGCCACAACAGTGAGAAGCCCACGTACCGCAAAAAAAAAAAAAAAAAGAACCAGTGGATCAAATAACTATTAAAGTGAATCCCTTTGAGGCTGGATTAGCTCATTTTTTCACACTGAGAAATCTCTAGACCTTCCTTCTTCTGGAGACTTTGCGTCACATCACAGCAACCATATAATTCACCCCAATTCTATCTTCTATATAATTTATGTGTAACTATGAGTTGGCATGAGTTGCAGTTGACTGGTTGACCCAAAGTTGTGTAGATATTTAATTCTATATTTGTAAACATCAATGTTTTAGATTTTTTTTTTTTTTTTGTGGTACGCGGGTCTCTCACTGTTGTGGCCTCTCCCGTTGCAGAGCACAAGCTCCGGACGCGCAGGCTCAGTGGCCATGGCTCACGGGCCCAGCCACTCCGTGGCATGTGGGATATTCCCGGATTGGGGCCCGAACCCGTGTCCCCTGCATCGGCAGGCGGACTCTCAAACACTGCACCACCAGGGAAGCCCAATGTTTTAGATTTTATATGTTGGAGCCAATCCATTTATTTTCAGGTCCTCCCACATTTTTCGTAGTCTGTTAGAATGTTCGTTGGCATTAGACCATACCCTAATGTCTAATGGACCAAAGATGGCCTCAAAATAAAAGGAGGGACTTTCCTACCTGGGGCAGAATAGAGAGGTTTAGACATGGTCAGTGTTGCTTTCAAGGAGCAGAGTATAGTTTGACTTTTTTTTGGGGGGGGGGTGGGGGTAAATACTTTATTGAGATGTAATTCACATACCATATAATTCACCCGTTTAAAGTATACAATTTAATGGTTTTTAGTATGTTCATAGTCATGTAACTATCACTCCAATCAATTTTAGTACATTTTCATCACACCAAAAAGAAACTGGTTATATGTCAATTATATTTCACTTAAAAAAAAAAAAAGAAAACCTGTGCCCATTATCAGTCACTCTCCATTTGCCCCCAATACCCCCTCCCAACTCTAGACAACTACGAATCTACTTTCTGTCTTTATAGGTTTGCCTCTCCTAGACATTTCATAGAAATGGTATCATACAATATGTGGTCTTGTGACTGGCTTCCTTCACTTGGCATGTTTTCAAGGTTGTGGCATGTATTGGTACTTCCCTCCTTTTGATTGTCAAATAACATTGCATTGTATGGATACACTATGTTTTCCAGATCCATTTATCATTTGATGGAGATTTGGGCTGTCACCCTTTTTTGGCTATTATGAATAATGCTGTCATGAACATTTGTGTACAAGTTTGTGTGGACATTGTTTTCACTTCTCTTGTGTATATACCTGGGAGTGGAATTGCTGGGTCAGCCAGAAACTCTGTGTTTAACATTTGGGGGGAACTGCCAGACTGTTTTTCAAAGCAGCTATACTATCTTAGATTCCCACCAGCAATGTATGAAGTTTCCAATTTCTCCACATCCTTGTCAACATTTGTTATTTCCTGTCTTTTTGATTATAGCCATCCTAATGAGTTTGAAATTGTATCTCATTGTGGTTCTTTTGTTTTTGTTTTGTTTTTGTTTGGCCGCATGGCTTGTGGTATTTTAGTTCCCTGACCAGGGATTGAACCCGGCCCTGGCAGTGGAAGTGCCAAATCCTAACTACTGGACCCCCAGGGAATTCCCTCATTGTAGGTTTTTTTTTTTTTTTTTTTTTGTGGTACGCGGGCCTCTCACTGTTGTGGCCTCTCCCGTTGCGGAGCACAGGCTCCGGATGCGCAGGCTCAGCGGCCATGGCTCATGGGCCCCTCCGCGGCGTGTGGGATCCTCCCGGACTGGGGCACGAACCCTTGTCCCCTGCAT
Organism: Mesoplodon bidens; assembly: GCF_964165515.1. NCBI lineage: Eukaryota > Metazoa > Chordata > Mammalia > Artiodactyla > Ziphiidae > Mesoplodon > Mesoplodon bidens. The sequence continues at coordinate 21,200,568 of NC_138171.1, read as the reverse complement.
CGGCAGGCGGACTCTCAACCACTGCGCCACCAGGGAAGCCCTCTCATTGTAGTTTTGATTTGCATTTCCTTGATGGCTAATGATGTGGAGCATCTTCTCACGTACTTATTGGCCATTTGTACATCTGCTTTGGAGAAATGTTTATTCTGATTCCTTGCTCATTTTTTAAATTGTTAGTTGCCCTTTTATTACTGAGTTGTAAGAGTTCCTCATATATTCTAGATACAAGTCAGATAAATGCTTTGCAAATACTTCCTCCCATTCTGTGGGTTATTGTATTTGTTTGCTAAGGCTGTCATATCAAAATGTCACAGACTGGGTGGCTTAAACAACAGAAATTTATTTCTCACAGTTCTGGAGGCTAGAAGTCCAAGATCAAGGTGTCTGCAGATTTGGTTTCTCCCAAGGCCTCTCTCTTGGACTTGTGGATGACCGTCTTCTTCCTGGGTCCTCACATGGTCTTTCCCCTGTGCAAGCATCCCTTGTGTCTCTTCCTCTTCTTATAAGGACACTAGGTATATTGGATTAGGACCCCACCCTCAGGGCCTTAGTTTGACTTAATCACTTCTTTAAAGACCTTATCTCCAAACAGAATTATTGATAGAGTCTGAGGTACTGAGGGTTAGGACTTCAGCCTGTGAATTTTGGGGGAACACAATTCAGCCCATTACAGTTATCTTTTCACTTTCTTGGTGGTGTCCTTTCAAGCACAAAAGTTTTTAATTTTAATGAAGTCCGACTTGTCTATTTTTTCCTCTGTTGCTGGTGCTTTAGGTGCCATAGCTAAGAAGCCACAACTTAATCCAGGGTCACAACTTATGTCTACGTTTTCTTCTGCGAGTTTCATGGTTTTAGCTCTTATGTTTCAGCCTTATCTGCTTTAATTTTTGTATATGGTGTGAGGTAGGGGGGTCCAACCTCATTCTTTTGCATATGGAAATCCAGTTGTCCCAGCACCATTGGTTGAAAAGACTATTCTTTAAATTGTCTTGTCACTTTTGTTGAAAATCAATTAGTCATAAAGATAAGAGTTTATATCTGGATTCTCAGTTTTATTCTGCTGATCCATATCTATCCTTATACCGTACTGCACTGTCTTGATTATTGTACCTTTGTTGTGAAATCAGGAAATGTGAGTCTTCCACCTGATTCTGAGTATACTTGAACTTTGGATATCAAACATTGCGAGCAGTGTAAATGAACAGCACAGCATGGGGATTTGGGCCCATACTCAAGGCATCATTTCAGGAAGCAGGCTCCAAGTTCTGCGCCTGCCTTGGAGAGATGGATTCCCGCCCTCTCAGCCCACAGCTCTTCACAATAAATCAATGGAAACATTCTGCAGCGAACAATGATCCCCTTGGGTTATTTTAAACATCACTTTAAGTCTTCCCTACCTGTCCTGCTCTCTAATTGCTCTTCTGAAACGGTGTCATTCACAACTGGATTATTAATGATCTGAGAGGAAGCCAGGGGTCAAATTGGGGAGGAGCTTTCAGAGAAACTGGGGAGGTTGGGGGCCCAGAATAAGCCCAATCCAGAGGTTTCCACTCCCCCAAGAAAGGTCACAGAGTTTCCTCAGCAAACAGGAAATCACTAAACTCAGGTTATACTGTCAGCCTCAGAAGAACATTGCTATATAATAATAAGTAAGGGATTTCTTTGAACAAGAAATTGAATTGAATTAATTGGGTATCACCCCGAAACTCCCCAAACTTAAACCTTCTCTGTGCCCCACTGGCTGGCCCGGGGGTGCCTAGGGTTCTAGTCTGGAGGCTGTGAAAGCTCAGGAAACAAGGCCCTTTGTGCAGAAGAGAACTCTATTGTTCTAAAGCCCGTGTTCAGTGAGTGTGGGTTCCAGAGAATGTTTGGGGATGGATTTTTTCCCCTTTTGTTTGTTAACTTTCTCTCCTCTTCCTGGGGGGTGGGGGTGGGGTGGAGAGAAGGGTCTTCTCAACAGCAACTTAAAGACAGTTAAATCCACTGTCTTGTAAAGAAAAGATGGTGCTGAGTGGAGGGGTCTTCAGCCCAGGAAAGAGGATTGAATTCAATGATAGGAGCCACCGGGTGTGTATTACTTTTTATCTCAGGGAGGCAGCCCCCTTCTAGATCCTGTACCTCCCAAACAGTGGCAGACGTCAGTCAGTGGAGATACGACCACTTCCTTCCTCCTTCGCTTCACCTCCTTTCTTCCCAGAAAGAGTAAATGACGCGATTCTACGTCGCAGGCCACGGCCCCCATACTCCCACTAGTCTGGCTCTCGTCTCCCACCCCTCAGTTGGGGGACCTGATCCCACAAACCTGCCCCCAGGGCAAGGCCTGGTTGGGCTCCTTGACGTCCTAGGAAGCCTTCTGACTCAGGCTTCAAGGTAGGAGACTTGAATTGCTGGCACTTGTACTAATGCTGTGTGACCTTGGGTGGTGTACTGCGGCTCTCTGGGCTTCCTGATGCCCTTCCATCAAATGGGAGCAAGAATCCAGTCCTGGGCTTCCCCCTTTCCAAGCTAGTAGTGTTGGAGGGTGGGAGGAAGCCCGTAAGGAAAACTCTTCCGAACCCTGGTCGCTTCTCATCTGCCTTCAATTTCCAGCTGCTCAAAGGGTAGGGTGGTGAAGGGGTGGGGAGCACCCAGAGACGCGAGGACCCTTCCTGGAGCTGCCTTGTCGGCCAGGCAGAGTAGAGCGCGCCCACTCCCTTCCCACGAGCTCAGGCCCCGCCTCGGGGGAGGAGCCGAGGGGCGGGGTAGAGGCTCGCGGTTGTGCGGAGCAGGCTTCTGTCGCCGCACTGGCAGCTGCGGCTCGGGGACGGACGGACCGAGCCACGGCCGGGAGCCGCCCGGGGCAGGGCTCGGGAGAGCGGGTGAGTTCCCCCGCGGCGCCGCCTGCTTCCCTGCGTTCTGCAGCTCGACAGGGCGGGGGATGAGGATCGCGGTGAGGAGGCGGTTCCAGCCTCTGAGGGTCTGGCTGGGGGTGTGTGGGGAGCTTTGGCTAAGGGCTGGCGGCAGAAGGTAATTTGGGGGTGGGGGGAGCCTGGAAAGGCGGGTACCGGGAGCGCAGGACCCGAGAGTCGGGCTGGGATGGGGGCGTTCTCTCGGGTCTTGTGCGCCAGAGATGAGGCCGGGGTACGGGGCGCAGTGGCAGGTTGTTGGCTGGGGCCGCCGTGGCCGGATCTTGGGGCGGGCAGGGGTCTCCTCCGGGGGTTCTGGGCTCTTGGGCCGCCGTCTGCCGGGGGGCGCAATGCCGGGCAGAAGGAGCCACAACCAGCACCAGACAGCCCCGGCGCCCAGCCTCGGGCCCGGCCCGGGGGCGCCGCCCCCTCGCGTGGCGGCGCTTGTTCCCCGCAGGCGGTGGCAGGGCGCCGGGAGGTCTCCTGCCTGGGCGGGAAAGGTCCCCAGGGCAGGCGCCCCCGCGTGCAGACCCGCCTCCTGCGGGATCCAGCTGACAGCGCTCCGCGGCCCCGGGGAGACCCCGCGCGTGGTTGTTCCCGGCCTCTCCGAAGGGCAGCCGTGCGCCCGCGGCTCGGTCCCCCGCACCTGGAGCGCTCCTCCCCTCCCGAGTCCCGCGCATCGACTCCTGCCGGAGGAGCGCCCCCGAGCGCCTAGGATGGGCAGAAACTGTGCAGCCCTCCCCGGAGAGGTCGCGCAGAGGGGTCTCCCCAAGGTCACCCGGAGCGCCCAGACTGAACTGCCCAGAGCGTCCCGAGTGGAGAGCCAGGGGTGTGTGGGGGGGGCGTTCTCTGCCCGCCTCCTTCCCTGAGGCCGACTCCCCGCCTCCTCCTTCTCCAGTCCGGACCGGCTTAGCGGGAGATGCTGATGATGCAGCTCCCAGCCTCGGGCGGATAATTGGAGCTTTGAATCTGGCCCTCCCGGGAGGGCGGCGCGAAAAACCCGAGACCCGGTGCTCCCGGGCATCTCTGGAGCCCAAGGAGAGAGACGCGGCTCCATAAGCGCTTCTCAGAACCGAAAACCGAGCTGCTTGCGCGCCCATGTGACTGGATTCCACATAATGGGCCCCTGTTCTCACTGTCAGAAGCGCCCACCAGCTCTCAGCGGCCCCGGGCACCAGGTGCCGCCTCTGAATCGCCCTCTGTGGGGGACCCGGACCCCCGAGGTATCAGGCGCCCTTGCCCGCAGGGCGCCCCCGGGAAGGGGCCTGCCGTTGGCCACCTCGGCCAGCGGGGGTACTTCCCTGTGGGCCCGGCCATTGCCTGTGTCTGGTGAAGCACCGGAGGAAAACCCTCCATCAGGGAGGCCTCCTCCGAGACTGGTCATAAAGCTTAGCTTCGTAGCTCAGCCAGTGACTAGCTCTCCTCTGCCCGAGAGCGAGGCCCTTGGCCTCGGAGCCTCAGTTGCCTCTAGGAAACGGGGCTAATCAGGCCGTGGGAGGATGGGGAGAGGACCGTGTGAGGTGCTGGGTGCAGCGGAGCTCGGCAGCGGGAGCGCTCCTCTGTTAATACCAGTGCCTCTCAGAACGGTTTGGAGTGGGGCGTGTCTCTTTTTAGGCAGGAGCTGAAGTGGAGCCCTGGTGGGTGGTTCTGCAGGGGCTGGGGGAGTTTCCACATCTTCCTCCCTCCGCTCTGTCATAAAGAGGCAGCTTGCGGGCGGCTGGTGGGCGCTGGTGAGTCCTTTCAGCTCTCAGCCTGCTCCCGGGCTTTCCCACACAGCCCCCCAACCCCTCATCTCCCACCTGCCGCCAGGATGTTGGAGGCAAGATGTCAGCCAGACACTTTGGACCTTCAACTTCGTACTCTGCTGTGAACTGGAGTCTACCCAGCAGCGTCCCCCTCCCTGGAACCTTCCTGACCCCTCTCCTGGTCCCAGCTCTCGCCAGCCTCTGAAATGTCTTCTTTCAGGAAGACCACTTGATCCTGCTCACCCCTCTTTTGGTCTCGGCGGGCTCTGGGTCGGGGCTCCTTGCGTCCTTGCGCCCTCTGAATCTTCCCTGGCGTGGAGGGACATGGCAGGCAAGACCCAGTGCATGCTCAGACTTCGTTCTCTTTGGTAGTTGATGCTGGAGTGGAGGTTACATTTCTAATCCAGCTGTTAAGTCTGTTCGGGAACCTGAGCCACAGGGCTAAGAGGAGGCTGACGCAGAAAGGTGGGGTTTTCCCCAAGGCAGTAACCTTCTACAGAACTTATTTGGACTCTTTGGAAACTAGGGCCCCAGGTTCTTCTCAAAACCTGCTCCATACCCAGCGTCAACATTCCCTAACCACAGAGACTGCAGCCAGAATGGTTTTATGGATCACGGAAGGCACATACCTGGATTCCTGTGCTGTGCTTGGACCATCAGGAACCTCACCCAACCTTGACCCTTTTGCCAATCTAGCCACCCCCACCCCCATGCCACCTGCACCCAGGACTTGAAGCACTTGGTGTACAGTGGGTCCCAAGTGGCATTCTTCCAGCAGAGGCTAGGATGACCTTCTTTATCCTGAGTACATCCTAGACACTGGGATTTAAGGAGGACTTGGACAAGCTTGCCTCCTACGGAAAGCCACAAAGTTGGAAGAGCAAGGGAGTCAGATAGGCCTAGTTCAAATTACAGGTCTCTACTTAAAAGCTCTGTGACCTGGGTAAATTATTTACTCTCTCTGACTCCTGGTTTTCTCACCTGTAAAATGGGTGTAATAGTGATGCCTGCTCTGTGGGGTTGTGAGGGTTCTGTGAGCCCGTGATACACAGGAAGTGCTTAGCGCAGCACCTGGTATGGGCAGGGATGCAGGATATGATTATCACCACCATCGCCACCATTTCCTCCTTTGCATTGGGCTCTCACATGTTCCCCCCTCTCACCCTCACTCCCCCACCCCCACCCACCCCGAATCTGGGGGAAGTCAGAACTCTTCTGCCTCTAGCTAACGGGACAGGGAAAGCCCCTCAGCCTGGAGGGGGTGGTGCTGATTTCTGGGAATCCAAGTCCAGCATGGGCCTGTCTCTAGGAAGTCTGTCATTTAGCTTTTCTCATCTGGCTGCCATTTTGCAGGATTTGTTGATTCATTCAACAGATGTTTACTCCATTCTAGCTATTGTGCTTAGCGAGGGATTTCAAGATGAATAAGGCAGCTCTCAGGCTTCTCAGTCTAGGGGCAAAAGGTGATAGTGAGGACCCAGCTTCACTGGCAAGAAGAGGAATGAAGAGTAGAGGGATGGATGAACGGGTGGGCTCAGCTAACGAACCCAGGTTTCATTCCTGAATCTGCCACCCTGTAGCTGGGTGGTGATGGACAGATGCATTCCCTCTAGGGTGGTGATGTGAGGAGAAAAGTGAGGCCACATGGGCAAAAACCTCAGCTCAGAGCCTTCTAGATATTAATCAGTGCTTGCAAATGTTGGCTGCTATTATTATTAGTCTGCAGTGACCAATTGCAGGTGGGCAAATTTTGCAGTAGGGATACATCTGAGCCCTTCAGAGACAGTTTTCCAGGTGGTGGCTAATAGGGGGGTGGGCAGCCTGAGCCAAGAGAACAGCTTGTGCAAAGGCACAGAGGCTTAAAAGTGCTTGGTGTCTCGGAGAGCAGTGAGCAGGAGTTACAGCTGGAGCACCGTCACCGTAGGGTGTGACTTAGGGAGGGGCAGGAGGCAAGGCCAGGGAGCAAGGCCATCCTGCCAAGGGGTCCCGAATGATTAAACGCTTGCTCACCCGAAGCAGGCCCCCGGCAGCTAACGGAGATGTCTGATTGCAGTCTAGAATTAACTTCTGCAGGCGAGGAAGGGCTGGTCTGTGCCCGTTTGCCAGTACAGTAACTGTCCTTTCCTCTTCCTTCTACCTGGAAAGCACAGGGGTCCCCTCCTTCTTCCAGAGATGCTTTTGCTACTTCTGTGCCTGTCTCTCTCTTCCTGGGACGTTTCTCACTTGAAGGAAGGGGATGTGGGTGGAGGAAGCGTCACGATCTCGTTCCCTTGACCATAATAAGGTACCAAGTACTCTTCTGGATGCTGGTCACTGTCCAAGGTCTTTGCTCGTATTGCCATCGAATCCTCATAGTGATTTATTGAAATAGATGCATTTATCCCCACTGAACAGAAGGGGAAACTGAGGCACAGAGGATGAGGTGATTTGCTAAAGGGCACTCAGCTTATAAGTGGCAGGAACTCATGTCTAGAGGTCTCCGAAGTTGCTCTGTGCTATGTGTACCACCTCACGCATGCCCTTGGTAAATATCTAAAGCTGACTGCAGAATGTCTGGCTGTACCCCTGGATGCTGGGCTGTAGGCATCTTGGAGATGGATCACAGTGGGGTGTGCTCCAGGTACCTGGGGACGGCCCCATTCTCTCCCAACCCTGATTTTTGGGAAGGCCCCGAGTGCAGGCACTTGGCAATGGGGAGCTGTTCTTGGATGTTTCAGAATTCAGGGCGTCCTTCCTTGGCCCGCTAGGCCCCACGGACGTGCCCTGATGCAGGCAGTTTGCAGCTTGATTGATGTAGCAGGTGGCAGTTGAGCTCCACGGTGACCCCAGGAAGGAATGAGTCTTTTAGGATGGCTGGTTAGAGCATCACGTGACCACACACCCTACCTGTTTACAGAAGACATCAAAACAAAGGCTCGAATTTCCTTTTCTACGGGAGGCAAAGTTCAGGGCCATGGTTCAAATCCTGCCTCTGCCTTTCACTAGCTTTTGGGTGTTGGCCAGTTTCTTCACTTCCTTGCACCTCAGTTTCTTCAACTGGAAATACAGATCGTACACACACACTCACACATATACATATATATGTATATGTATATATATACAATTCAGAGTTGTCATAAGGATTTGTAATCATGCATAGAATTGACTTCCACATCATAAATATATTGGTATAATATCCACAAAATTTTCCTCCGTGGTACTTACCATGATTGTGATTATATGGCTATTTGTGGTCATTATTCTTTTACTCTCTCTCCCCCCACTAGGCCAGTGGTTCTCAAGTGGGGGCAGTTTGGCCCCCCAGGGGTCATTTGGCAACGTCTGGAGACATTTTTGGTTGTCACAAGTGGGAGAGTGCAGAGGGGGCGGGGAGCTACTGGCATCTGGTGGGTCAAGGCCAGGAATGCTGCCAGATACCCTACAGTGCCCAGGGCAGCCCCCCAGAACAAAGAATTGTCCCATCCCAAATGTCAATAGTGCCGAAATTGAGAAAGCTTACACCGGACATGAGGCCCCTAAGGTCAGTGACTGTGTCTGATTCATTCAGCCCTGTGTCCCCAGTTGCCCAGCATGATGGCCGGCACACAGGAGACAATCAATATGCATTAAAGGGATGAATGAGTACTTGGAAGGCCTTATGTCCCTTGGAATCCCAGAGGTTTGGCTTGCAGGACATTTTGAATGGACAGAAGCGATTCAGATGAACTTGAATGACGAACAGCCAACTGGTCATTCAGGCCAAAGAAGTTCAGACCAAGCTATTTTCCTTCCCGAGCAGGTGCTAGGGGGCCCGAATTATCAGCTACGATCACCGCTGCGTTTTGCTCATATAGACACAGGACCCACCTTTATCTGGACAAGCAGGCTGGGGCAGGGGAATGTAGGTGCTCATAAGGAACGCCCTGTCAGCTGGGCCCTTGGGATTTGCCAAGCTGGGGCGCAGCTGCTGTCAGCTTCCTGTTTTTTTCCCTTTCTGGTGGAATGAAGGAAACCCACTGAATGGCTGTTTTTCCACTGACATTTACAGCAATGTGATAGGCCTTGGATTAATGAGGTCAAGCTCCAGTGTGAAATCTGCCTGATAACTTGAAGCTTGGCCAATAGGAAGACATGGCTTGTTTTCTTGGGGCATTTGATGTCTTTGGATGGCTTTGGCCGGGGAAGTAGGGGTCACGACTCTATACAAAAGAAGGGAACGTTTTACGCCCCAGAATCATAGAGGCCAGCGTTGTTGTCTCTTTTTCAATTTAGTGGGAAGGTTTATTTTCATGTGAGCTTTGAAATAATTCATTAAAAGCAAAGGTTCATCATGAACCCCAGGCTCCTGCTGAGCCTAGATCTGGGCTATTGAAAGGACCAGGCTGTTTTTCCAGGGCTCTCTGGGAGTTTGAAAGAAAAGATTGACCCCAAAGGGTGTTTGGACAGGTTAGAGGTGCGCATGGATTAGAACTTATTCTGACGGGGGAAGGGATCTTGAGCACAGGCCTCAAACTTGCTCACAGCCTTTGGGTTTCTGTAAAATGCAGAATCTGATGCATTAGGTCTGGGGCCTGAGCATCTGCATTTATAACAAGCTCCCAGGGGGAGCCATTCCGCTGGTCTGTGAACTGCACTTTGGGGAGCAAGGGTCTGGGGAAGCCCAAGTCTACAGGTGAGGGGTCCCTGGTATCACCCACTCAAGCAAATTCAGCCTGTCGCGCCTGTTCGCCCAGCCATCTGCTCTGCAGGCTGGTTTGCAGGGGAGCAGACTTACTGCTTCTCTTCTCTGTGTGCCCAGACCTGGGACCAAGCCTGAAGGAAAGGCTGCTTGCCCGCAAGAAGCAACGGAAACAGCCAGAACAGGCGTGAGGGGCTTCTAGCACTTCCAGAAATGTGTGTCGGGGGACACACTATTCCTGGGTCACCTGGTCACCTGGGGCTTGTTAAACGCACAGATCCCTTGGCCCTAGCCCAGCCTACCTGAGTCAGAACCGGCCAAGGTGGGACCCTGGGAGTCTGTATTTTTAAAAAGTGTGCCAGGTGATTCTGATTCACAGCCAGGCTGGCAGAGGGGAAGCCAAGAGGAAGAGCTGGCAGCACGTGGAAGTGAATTGCTCAGGAGGCCCGGTGTAAAGTTGTAGCCTCGTGTATAGCCTGGTGGCACATGGCTGAGGGAGAGACCTAAAGCTAGCCCGCTCCACTTGCCTAGCTCCGTACCCTGCAGGGTTGCACCTACCTGGAAGGCAGGGCATCTTTTTCTTAATATTAATAATAATGGTTAACACTTAGTACTTATTATGATCCAAGCACTATTTAACTTTTAGTTCTCCTAGCAACTCTAAGAGGTGACCCTACCACGACCCTGATTTTACGGCTGAGGAAAGTGAGGTTCAGTGACTTGCCCTTGTCACACAGCCAGTAAGTGGTGGAGTCAGGACTTGAATCCAGGACATCTAGCTTCCAAGTCCTTTAACTTAATCATGACGCTCTCGGACTTAGGGCAAAACATGCTGTTGCACTTCGTAAGCTGTCCCTGCCCTGAGGGAGTGCCTTCCTCTAGTTCTTCCCCAGATGGGGGAAAGGCTAGCCGTGACCTTGGCTGGCTGGCTCTGGAGTCAGACCTCAGTTGGATCCCTGCCTCTGCCACTTACTGTAACCTTGAGAAGCTATTTGCTAACTTTGCTGAGCCTCAATTTACCCATGTGTAAAATAGGCATAATAATCGTATGAGAGGCTATGATTATTTAGCCTGTGGCTGGCACATAGGATGTACTCGATACATACCAACAATGATTATTACATTAGTGTCAGTGAAGTCAGTCCCTGGGAGTCATAGCTTCAGAGCAGAGGGCATAGGCGAGCAGAGCCCTGTAAGGGTCCCTTACATTCCAGGGGACTGGGTCTGTTGTTTTGTTCACCCTGGTTACTTATGTCTATTACTTACCTAGGCATTCCTAGCCTTTGCTTCTTGGCGCTGGTTACAGGCCCCAGTGTCCGTGCCAGCCTGGTGAGTTCTCAGAATTTCTTGGCTCCCAGAATGTTTCAGAGTCTCAGTCAGAACTGGCTTCACTTCCTGTCATCCAAGAGCAAGGAAAAGGCACACATTCTCACACTTACTTTCTTCAGGGCTCTTGGGTCTTCGTGGTGACTTTTCCTGTCCCCAGATTCCTTTCTGGAACTCTGTAGTCATCATCGGCCCCCCCATGAACTGGGCAGAGAAAAAACGCTTTAGAGTCATTGCCTATTGCCTTATTAAGAAACAGGGAAGGGCTGCCCTGGTGGCGCAGTGGTTGAGAGTCCGCCTCCCGATGCAGGGGACACGGGTTTGTGCCCCGGTCCGGGAGGATCTCACATGCCGTGGAGCGGCTGGGCCCCTGAGCCATGGCCGCTGAGCTGGCGCGTCCGGAGCCTGTGCTCCGCAACGGGAGAGGCCACAACGGTGAGAGACCCGCGTACAGACAAAAAAAAAAAAAAGGGAAGAGTTTCTCCAGAATTTCATTTTCTTTAACGTATGAAATCAAGCTTTTGTTTTCTTATTGCTGTATTTTATGCTTTTTAATTATAAAAAGAAGACAAACTCATTATTAAAATTCAAACCATACAGAAATGTGGGAAATGGAAAGGGAAATTTCCCCAATCATCATCCACTCATTTCTTTTTCCCCAGAAGAAATCCCTGAATGTTTTATGTCTTTCCATAAATTTCTTATGCATATACAAATCCACATGCATTTACATGTTTATCCTTTTTTCTTCTTTTTTTTCTTTTTTCGGTACGCGGGCCTCTCACCGCTGTGGCCTCTCCCGTTGCGGAGCACAGGCTCCGGACGCGCAGGCTCAGCGGCCATGGCTCACGGGCCCAGCCGCTCCGCGGCATGTGGGATCCTCCCGGACCAGGTCACGAACCCGTGTCCCCTGCATCGGCAGGTGGACTCTCAACCACTGCGCCACCTGGGAAGCCCCCTTTTTCCTTTTTAACACATCTGTACAACCCTTTTCTGAAACTTCCCTTTTCAGCTAATTTATCTTAGCATATGTCAACACATATAGATATACCTCAGTCCTAAAGGCTACATGATATTCCCGTAATAAAAATTTACCATAATTTGTTTTCTCGTCCCTTGCTGGCAGTGAAGATTATTTTGTTTTGTTTTTTTTCCTACTACAAGTGTATGATGCTATGACATCCTTGCTTACACAGCATGTATCTTTGTACACTGGTATGATTTTATCTGTAAGGAAAATTCCCTTCAGTTTGAACTGTGACATTGTCAAACTGTCCTCCCAAGAGGCCAAACCAATTTCTTTTTTCTTTTTCTTTTTCTTGGCACGGCATGCAAGATCTTAGTTCCCTGACCAGGGATCAAACCCATGCCCCCTGCAGTGGAAGCGCGGCATCTTAACCACTGGACCGCCAGGGAAGTCCCGAAAACCAATTTATTCCCTCGACCATGTGTGTGAATGCCTATTGCCCCAACCCCTTCTCCAACACTGAGTAACTTTAATTTTTGCCAGTCAGAAAGGAATAAAATAGAAAGAATGTTTCTAGGTCAAGTTCCACAATACTTCAGATTTTATGACCCTTTAGACCGTGGCTACATAAAGATTGTTAAATATTCAAGAACTACATTTTACTTGGCTTGATGCTTGGAATTAGAGACATAAAATTAAATTAAACCAGCTCCTGCCCTTAGGTTGGTCCCTGTCTCCTGAAGGAAGCAGACAAGTGGGCAAATAAAATAAGAACAAAGCTGTGCTAGAGAAATGTATAAGCTAAGTTCTGTTTGATAAACTCTTCATGACTATCATAAACGAATTTGTAAAATACAGCGCACACTATGTCCCGGTGGGAGGGGGGATACTTGAAATCCTCAGAAGAAAATGACTTGTTAGAAGCAGAAAAATCATGCTGCTTACCCCTAGTGGTGGCAGCAGAAGAGGTGGGCAGCTAGGAAGGGATAAGTAATTTTGAAATAGACTTTTCGGTGGTTTCCATGTTTACTAATGAGGTTTGTTTGAGGGAGGCTGTGCAGAAACCCAGCTGAGTTTGCAGCTGGTGCTGATTACCAATCACTCGTACCTGGGCAGATGTGTATGTTAGTCCAGAAAGAGTGAGAGCAAAGGAACAGAAGTCTGGCTTTAAAAATCCGCAACCTTGGAGCTCATAGAAGTTGGATGTGGGTGGCATGAATTGGCGGTTACTCCAGGGGTTACAAGGATGCGTGCTCTGAACAGTGCCCACTGTAGATTGGGTGCACAGAATGGGCGTTCAATGAATGAGTAAGCATCAAAGATGTCTGTGTCTTGTAAAAGGGCCTCCTACTCATAAAGAATAGATCCATTTAGAAAGGGGTTATGACCACCTGATCTTCCCACCTGCGGGAGCCACGCCTTAGCTATGCATTTTCTTTGGGCTACCTGTCTTGGATAGCTCTTCATTCACTGCGATACCTTAAGAACAACGCACGGCAAGGAGCAGCTGAGAACATCTGAAACAGTGCTGTGGAATGAAACTAACCATCATTTTACAGCAAAGCTTCTAAGCCAGGATCTCTGGAGCCAATTGCAAAGCATGCAGAGTTGAAAAAAGACTGTGGAGCCAGAGGCAGTCCTAACTCATCCTTTCATGGATGGCAAGGCAGGGGCCAGATAAGGTACATCCTGGGTCTGGCCCCCACGTTCCTCCAGCAGCCAGGTCTATTTTGTCTGGTTTGATTCTATAGCTCTGGCTCCAAGCCAGAGGACCACTCCCTATGATACGACTGATGGAATAATGTCAGTGAATTTCAGTCTCTTGGTCTCCCACCCTCCTGTCTACCCTCTTCCATTTATTGAAAATCTACCACATGCTGGGTGACTCTAGGGGGGGGATGAAAAGGTGAATAACATCTATTCCTCGTCTTTCGAGAGCATCTAGTCCAATGGAAGAGGCAGATCTGAAACTAACAGTTACTAGTTGAGAGCCACAACAGAGATGTGGTCAAATGCTTTGGAACTAAAGAGGAGAGAGAAACCCGTTGGGCACAAGGCAAATAAAGAACAATTCGGAGGGAATAAAAGGAGCATGGAGACGATATTGTGTAAATGAGACGAGGCAAGTCAAGTGCTGAGCAGGGTGCCTGGAAAGCACTTAAGAGATGATAGATATTATCATTACAGCACTTGGGCTAGCTCTCAAAGAACAAGGAAAAGCTTGCCAGGTGGAGGGAAAGAAGGGTACTGCCGCTCCATGGAACAGCATGAATGAAGGTGAGGTGGTGAGTGAGGCAGAGAGAACACTCCATGGGCTTTTTGTAGAGGAGAGATCTAAATCTGTGTTCAAATTCTAGTTCTGCCACTCACTAGTTGTGACTTTGGGCATGTCAAGATGAGCCCCCATTTCCTACTCTGTCTACTGGAGATAATGAGACCTGTTTTTAGAGGCTCCTTATGGGGATTAAAGTTAATTTATGGGCAGTACCTGACACATAGCAGAGTCTCAGCAAATGGTGGGTACCATTGTGGGGTGTGAATCCACCAGACCTATTAAGTGTAGCTGGAAAATTGAGTGTTCAGTGGACTTGGGGGGTGGTGGTGGGAGGGAGGTTAGGACAACCAGAGGTAAAGCTAAACATGTCAAGGCCAGATACTGGATGGTCTGGTCTCTGAGGCTAAGAAGTTTAGACTTTACAGGCACTGGGGAGACATTATAGGCTTCCCTACGAGGGAAATACAGGATCAGACTTGGGTGCAGAATGAAAACTCTGCCAGTGGTGTGGATTGTGGGTTGGAAGGTGAGAGATGGAGGCAAGGAGACCATTTTGGGAAGTGTTGCCTCCCATGTTCCTGTCTGGACAACCCACAGCTCACATTAGCCAAGTGGAAGCTCTGTTAAGTTCTGCAGACAAGTGCTGCCTGGAGAGGCAAATCAGGGCAGTGGTTCAGAGCATGGGCTTCAGCGTCAAGGCCAATGTGGATTTGAATCCTAACCCTGTCACTTACTGGCTGTGTGACCTTGGGCAATTACTTAACCTCACTGAACTTTAGTTTACTCTTCTGTAAAATGAGGATTAATAGTACCTTTCTCATAGGCTTATTGTAGGATTAAATGAGATAGTGTAGATAAAGCAGCTAGCTTAGCTCCAGGAATGTAGTAAGCGTTCAATAAGAGTTAATCATTAAAAATTTAAAAATTGTTTATTTCACCACGGAGCCCTTTTTCCATGTAACACCTGTTAACCTCCTCTGGAGCTACTAGTGTTCTACAGAAAACATCCTGCTTTAAACTTTCTGGAGAAGCAGCGGCACCTTCTGCTCCAAGAAATAAATAGTCAAGAGGGTTGCCAAGTTCTAACACAGTGGTTCTTGGATGTATATTAGACCCACCTGGGGAGCTTTTTAAAAATTTCAATGCCTGGCTGCACCCCAGACCAACTAAACTGGAATCTCTTGAGATGGGACCCCGTATTTTTAAAATTTTAATGGTTTATTAAGGTAAAACAAACACAGAAAAGTACCCACATCCTAAGTGAATGAATTTTCACGGATTGAACACGCCCAGGTAAGCCATATCCTGCTCAAAAAACTGAATGTTACCAGCACTTCAGAAGCCCCTCTTCAGTCCCTTCCCAGTCACCCCCACTCCAAAACCACAATTCTGATTGATAACAACATAGATTCCTTTGGCCTGTTGTTGAATTTTACATAAAGGGAATCATGTAGTATGCATTTTTGTGTTGGGCTTATTTTGGTTAACAATGTGAGAGATCCAGATTGTCAAGTGTAACTGTACATTACTCATCCGCGCTGCTGGACTATGTTCCATTGTGTGAGTACACCATAATTTTTTTTCCAAACTACTGTTGGTGGGCATTTTGGATAGTTTACACGTTGGGATTATTACAAATAGTGCTGTCAACATTCTTGTAAATGCCTTTTGGTAAATGTATATAGAAATTTCTGTTGAGTATATTCCTAGGAATGAAATTGCTAGATTATAGGGCATCGTATGTTCAGCTTTAGAAGATAGTGCTTGAGCAGTTTTTTAAAGTGGCTGTACCAATTTATATTCCCACTCAGTTTATAAGAATTCTTGCCAACCACTGGTATTTTCTGTCTTTTTTTTTTAAAAAAAGGCCACTCTGGTGGACATATAGTAGTCATGCTCTGTGATCTTAATATGTTCCCAGCATCTCCAGGTGATTCCAGCTTTGTAGCCAAGTTTGAGAACCTCTTTCCTGACAGGTTTTGAAAAAGCAAAACACGCATTAATGGAACGGTATAAAGAGGTGTTATAATGGCAAGTGCCTCCCCATTGACTCTCTTTGACGTCTGTACCCAGAGTTTTTTATAGATCTGATCTGTCTAATCAGCAGGGGAGGATGCTTTTGCTATGGAAGGAGAATGTAGAGGTGTATTAAACCTGACAGCCTGTACCTCATTCATGTGTGACTTATGTGGGCAAATGGTTCCATCAGGAGTGATCTGGAAGCTGGGAAGAGCCCATGACAGGACTTCAATCTCTTCTTCCAATTTAAGGCCTGAAAGAGAAGGGAGGACATGAGAAGTGACAAGTAGTCTATACAGATGTCATCAGATGAAAATATCTGGTCTTCGGGATCAGGATTTAATATTTTATGTTGTATTTTTGCTCCCCAAAGCTTGCCCAAGACCTGGCACTTGGAAGGTGCTCCAAAAAAAAAAAAAAAAAAAAAGTCATTGCAGTCAATATTAGAACTATGTAACTGGCTCTAGTGAAAAGCACAACTCACATGGATGCAGAGAAAGGTGCTGGTGTGGATTAAGCTAATCTGATTAATAGTTTCACTTCTCTTCTTTGTGGTTTCTGTGTTGCGGCTGGTATTTCCTCTTTGTTCATTTATTGCAAGCATATTTTCCTTTATACCCTTAAAGGAAATAAGGGGTCATTTTGCGGATAGATCTCTATTGTGCCTTTCTTCTTGAGTTTGAGTCATATTTTCTGTTTTTGTTTTTGTTTTTGTTTTTTGGCCATGCTGAGGCATGTGGAGCTTAGTTCCCCGACCAGGGATTGAACCCACACCCCATACAGTGGAAGCATGGAGTCTTAACCACTGGACCTCCAGGGAAGTCCCTTTCCTGTTTGCTTTAAAAAAATTTTTTTTTCTAGTAATTTTACGTTACATCTTGAACATCATGAATGAGACTTGAAGAGACTCTTGGTTCTATTATGTTCCTCAGAACAGTAATGACTTTTAAAAAAATCAGTCAGTTAACTTGACCAAACAAACTCTAAATTCAGTTTCCCCCTGGGTAGGCAGCAGCTGAAATCTTTCTTCACTTCTTTTAGCCTTAGTTGGGCTGCTTGGAACCTGCCCTGCAACATTCAGAGAGATTTGGACAGAATCTATACTCAGCATTTGGGGCTACCATCTGTGACTCTTTTCTGGGATGCTTTCTCCTCGCTTCCCAACTGTAGTTACCTGAACTCTGTCCTTTAATTCCTCAAACGTAAGAGCAAAGGTTCTCATCCAGGTTGTAGCCAACAGGTACAACACTGACTGGGGCCTGCCCTTGGATAAAAAGCTACAAAAACATGGAATTCACCTAGTGCAAATTTCTTTCTTTCATGTGTTGACTCCCCTCTGGTTTCTGTCTGCTTGTGGTTGAACAACTTTACTGCCTTCCAGTAGGTTATGTGTGTGTGTGTGTGTGTGTGTGTGTGTGGTATGTAGAGTTCACAGTAGTTATATGTGAGGGGGTGGGTCCAATAAGAGCTACTCCGCCGTTACCAGAGCAGAACTTTTCTGATCAATAGTTTTGTTCATTAAGGGACCCTTAGGACCCCCATGCTTTATGACTTAGCACATAGTAGATGGTAATAAATATTTGTTGATTGGTTAACTGAATGCAGCTTTAAATTAAAAGTGGGAGTGAATTAGAGGAGAAGACTGCCAGAAGAAAATTGTGAAATTAGTTACTTGTTGATGACATCAGGCATAAAATAGAAAGTGTTTAGCAATTTGCTGGAGAAAATGATGAATGAGAGAATTGAAATTATATTAGGGCTCTGAGTGTAGACCAAAGTCTCTAACAAAGTGAACCTGAGATTTCAACATGAGGAGATAAGTTCAATTGTGATGGTAACATCACTTTCATGGGATTGAATCTATGGCTTATGGAGAATTTTCAATGGAATAAGGGGTCAGAGGGGAAGCAGAGGTATGCTTGGAGTTCTGTACACCCAAGAGGAGCCAAGAGGAGGGAATCAAAGTGAAGGGACTTTGGCTGGAGATCAAAGAGAGGAGGAACGAAAGCAATGTAAAGGCAGGTTACTACAGCTTGCTTCTCTCTGCATGGTGACCTGGAAGGTCACAGATCCCATACAGAGAGACTTCAAAGCCTGTGTATTGGATGGAAACTTCATCTACCCAAATGCAGAGGGTCTGGAAACTTCCTGATTTATTCTACTGACAGCTTCTCCCAGAAAGTAGAGGAGAGAAGACAGTTGCTGTTATGAATCTAGTTTGGGAGCTGTTGGGTAAAGTGAAAATGAGAAAGTGCTCACCAAGAAAGGGAACAGTAGTCATAGGGGGCTGAGCTCATAGAGTTTGGAAGGCAGAGTTTTATGAAATTTAGGATGAGATACATATATTTCCTGCCTAAGCCTCCAAAGGTGATGACAGCTCCAATAGTAAGGGAAGTTATGACTGTAATCAGTTATCCTCACTCTGCATAGATTTCATTTATCTTCCTGCAAAGAGTTCTCTTCTTGCTTCTAGTCGTGCTTTTGTGGGCCATCTTTCCTGTCTGACATTTTCTCTATTTTCAAGCAGGGGAGATAGTAAAAAATACTTAACCATCATGGCATATGATTGAGCAATCAGAAAAGATGCCAGCTATAGACAACTGGAATAGCCCTACTTATGGCTTCCTTAACCTCTCTGAGTCTCAGTTTTCTCCTCTTTGAAATGGGAACAACGCCTACCGCAGAGTTGGCACAGTGATTCCAAGAGATGTTACATGTAAAGAATTTGACCCATGGAAGATGTGCTGTGCACAGAAGCTGCTATTTTTACCCTGCATTCTTTATCTCTGGGTTCATTTCATCTACATATTTTATAGATTCTGAGATGCTTATGTTTTAGTTTTGCTTTTTTTTTTTAAAGTGGATCGGTCTTTTTTTTTTTTTTTGAGGGGGGGCCCACACTATGCAGCATGTGGGAGCTTAGTTCCCTGACCAGGGATCGAACCCACGCCCCCTGCATTAGAAACGAGGAGTCTTAACCACTGGACTGCCAGGGAAGTGCCACTTATGTTTAGTTTCATTAAGCATGTTTTTACTCTATACTGATTTCAGCAAGTATTTGCTTTATTACCGATTGATCTGTCTGGTTTGTTAGTCGAAATGTCCTCTTATCTCCTTGATGATTAATACCTTGGATTTTCTGAAATCTTCTTGTGTTTCATGAGGAAGATGTTTTAAAGTACTTGTGGTTCTTTTAGAGTTTTCTCCTGGTTCCTTCTCCTTTAATATATGTACACAATGAAATTAGATGGACCTGGGTTCGGATCCCAGCTGCACCACTTACTGGCTGTGCAGTTAATTGGTACCCATTGTCTTCATTGCTCTAGCCCTTTGTCTCCTCATTCTTTCTTCCTTCCTCCAGGGTAGGACTTTCTCCTTTGAGTCCAACTCTCTGTTTTTTATTATCCTTGTTTCCTTGGAATTATTCTCCAAACCTCCATGAACAAACTATATGAAAAGCTTTTTAAAATTCCCATCCCAGCTACTTCCTAACTGGCTAAGAACACCCCTGGCTCAAGGGAAGGAGATAGCTCGCTAGGGATATCTTTGAGGTTTCTGAAGTGGAGAGAGGGGCTTCCGCAGACCACAGTCCCCTTCCTCCTTTATGTTGGTAATGCTGTGAAACCCAGGATGCCTAGGATGGATGAGAGAGTGATCCCTGGCTGATAGTGATCCCTGCCCCTCCCTCTTTAACCCCATCCAGTTACCAGCAGGACACTTACCTCCCTACTTTCCAGGGTCAGGGTTGGGAGGGGTGACAATTCCACAGGGGCTGCCAACCTTTGCTTGAGTTGGCTCAGCATACTGCTTCCTAGAACCAGGATCCAGTCAATTTAAGGGGATGGAGTCATGGAGGACAGGTCTTCATTCTACCCCCTAGTGCAAGTTATTGGAGAAATTCTTACTAGAACCTGACATATTCTTTTTTTTTTTTTTTTTTTTTTTTGTGGTATGCGGGCCTCTCACTGTTGTGGCCTCTCCCGTTGCGGAGCACAGGCTCCGGACGCGCAGGCTCAGCGGCCATGGCTCACGGGCCCAGCCGCTCCGCGGCATGTGGGATCCTCCCGGACCGGGGCACGAACCCGTGTCCCCTGCATCGGCAGGCGGACTCTCAACCACTGCGCCACCAGGGAAGCCCCCCTGACATATTCTTGATTCCTGTCTACCACTGAGGCCACAGTGACTTCTGTTCTTGGTTGAATGATATATTGATATTGAGGGGCCCTTCCACTCAATCTGATAATTTTCCAGATGTCTGTGTTTGAGACTAGAGGATTTTGAACAATGGGGCAAAGGCAAGTATCGAAATCCAAGTAGGCAAGCGTGATGCAGAACAGAGTTGCACGCTCAGTATGCATGCAGCCAATTCCCACTCCTTTATCTGTGGCAGACATTACTAATCAATCACAGCCCTCATTCCTCCTGTTATCACATGTGGCCTCATAACCTCTGTCCTCAAAGGGCTCCAAGAAGCCACCACCAACCAAAGAGTTGGCACAACAGAGGAAAGCTCGTCCAAGGATGTCATGCTGAGAGAGGGAGGCAGAGGTGGCAGAGGCCACTCCAGCCTTAGCCAGTGTGAATAGCCATCCCCTATTTAATAAATGTGTAAACCAGGAGGGCATTCTGTGGCCACACGGAATGTGGCCTCCTTTGGAAAATGATCCCTCTAGCTGCAAAGGGAGTTTTTATCTCTCTGCAAGGGAGGGGGTGGACCACACTCCCCCAAGCCTGGAGAAGCAGTATGTGTAATTTGACTCCCGTTTCCCCGTGCTTAGCTCTTACATAAGCTTCTTTAGGAGACTGGCTGGTTTAGCACCGTGACTGTGACTGACTAATGTGTTCGTAGACATCATGTCATCTTTGCATGTGCCCCATCCTTGGCACCTTTGTTCTGTCCCCTGCAGCCTCCTCCACAGTGGCATTCTTACCCATAAGTAGGTGGGCCTCTCTGTGGGTTCAGGTTCACGGAGAGAAGCTCAGCATGGAAGATGGTTGTGTTCACGGGTTTTCCTTCACCCCTTTGAGCTGTGGCTTCCTTTGAAGTTTTCTCAGAGCGGAGTCTGAGACAGCTGCCTCACCTTCACAAGTAGAAATGAATCTGAAACATCGTCAATCAATATCTACTTGCAATGGTTCTTCCACACTGTCTAGCCTGGTGGTTACCAAGTGCTGGGCTGCAAATATACATGATAGAGTCTTCCTGCTAATACAGATGATATGTCTGCCAGGTTGGGATTGGGGTTCACTGAGCCAGTCCCACCTCCAACCCAATAGGGACCTTCTCTCTCTGCAGCCTCATGAGTGACCATGGAGTTCCCGGTGGTGGGGACCCCAGCATCACACCATGGCTGGGCTTTGTTTTTTTTTTTTTTTTGCGATATGCGGGCCTCTCACCGTTGTGGCCTCTCCCATTGCGGAGCACAGGCTCCGGATGCGCAGGCTAAGCGGCCATGGCTCACAGACCCAGCCGCTCCACGGCATGTGGGATCCTCCCGGACCGGGGCACAAACCCGCGTCCCCTGCATCGGCAGGCGGACTCTCAACCACTGCGCCACCAGGGAAGCCCCATGGCTGGGCTTTGAATCACCAGTGTTAGACAGTTCTCCCTCATTCCAGGCTGATCCTACTTTTTTTTTTTTCCCTGTGCCACACAGCATGCAGGATCTTTAGTTCCCTGACCACGGATAGAACCCACGCCCCCTGCAGTGGAAGCATGGAGTCTTAACCACTTTCCACCAGGAAAGTGCTGGGCTGATCCTACTTCTTCATTTTGCCTGTTTATGATCCCAACTCTGCCCTCTAGAGAACAAAGCTAATCCTTTCATTCATGGCTTTCATTAAGGCCTGGTCCTATATTACCAAAATGGCCCAGCCAGTTCAGACAGAGGTCAACTGGGCTATTATCTCAGTGCTGGACATGATTCTTTCCTGAGAGAACTCAAGATGCTTTAGTTGCTTGATCGATCACTCTGTTCTTGTTGAACTTGTGGTTTTCGAGTCCTGCCCTCCACCCCCCAAGGTCTTGCCAAATTGGGTTATAGTAAGTGGGCTTCGGAGAACAGTGACAAATCAAGGCCAAGCCCAGGGCCACCACTCAGAGGTCTGAATGAAGGAGCACAGCTGGGAGAGGCAGAGCTAAGGAGCAGACCCTCAGGGACCCGAGTCCCACAACAGATTTCAAACCAGGATGTCTGTCTAGGATGACTGTGCACGAAATCTAGAAGGTTCATTACAGCAGGGGTGGAACAGAAAGTCTACAAAATCCCATGAGCATGGAGTTGGTGGGGGGACAAGGCTAATTTCTAATTCAGATGTTGGAGCACCAAGGGCCCCAGAAGTCTCTTTGTTCATGAGTAAAGCATCTTTATACTGGGGGGTGGGGAGTGAGCAGGAAAGGGGAAATGACGCTGTTATTCAAAGGAGCGTGCTGTGGGAGGGCGGAGGTGTGCATCCTTCAGGAGAGAAAGTGGGTCCCAAGTGAGCTCGGAGCAGGGAAAGCCGGTGCAGCGTTTTGTTTTGCTTTTTCCCTCGTGCTCAATGGTACAGGAAGCACGAGGCGCAAGCACTCACGGCCTTCCTCCAGGGTGCTGCCAAGGTCCGGTGGAGAAGAATAGCTGAAGAACAAGAAAAAAAATCTTAACGTTTTCTGTTAACAGTGTGAACTTTGAGGCACTGTCTGACTCATGTTTTAAAGTCTCTTCAATTTGAATTCACCTTCCTTCGTGTTGTTTGTCTCAAGGCACTGGGCTCGAGCCCAAAGATGTGTCAACCAGCCGCTCCTCTGGGATGGAGGCGTCGCAAGGCCTGGGTCCCCTTCCCCCTATCTCAGGGGGCGGGGCTGCCGTGGAAACCTGGCTTTGGCCTTCCCACCCTTCTTCCAGGCTGGCCCTCAGCTTGGGCCTGGAGGGCCATAAGATGGCCATTCTAGGGGAAGTGGAGGTATCTGGTGATATGCCCCAGCAAGAGACCATTCATTCTGATTCAGGCAACACCTCCTTCTGGGGCTCCCCCATTCCTGCATCCCTAAAAGTAGCATAAATGTCTGTTAGGGTACTTTTGGCTACAAGTAACAAAATCAATTCAACTGGCTTAAATAATAAAGGAGATAAAGTCCAGAGGTCCCTAAATTAAAGGACCCTGTTTCCCTCCTCTGACTCCCGAGGCAAAGGCCGGCTTCCAGCCGCAACTAGGGTTCATGCTTCCGGTTCATGGGCGGTGGGAAGAGACAGCTTCTGACTGGTCCAGCTTAGGTCATGTGCCTCCCCCCAACCAATCACTCTGGCTGGGCTTAGGCCGTTGCTCATGGACTCTGGCCAATCAGCACAGAGTGATACTGAGGGAGCTACACAGACCATCACCAGGCTGTGTGTTTCAATGGGCCCGTGCCTTTCTTCTTCTCGTTTCCTCAGAGACATACCATCCCCCAAACAACACTCTTATATAATAGCCTTCTCTTCATTTTGGGGAGGGGAGGGATTCTGTAGTGCACCCTGTCCAGCCCGCCTCCACCTCGTCCCCTGCTTCCCTACACTGCTTGTTTTCCCTTTTCTGCTTCAGGGAGGGTTAGTGGATACACCAACAGGAATCCAGTTCAGCTTTGTCAAACAGTAGTCAGAGGCTGAATCAAGGCTTACTCCAACTGCCTGTTCCTGCCTCACTGAGGGTCAAGGGCGTTGGCCTCAGACTTGGGGCTGCCCAGAATCGGGCTACTTTGGTTCATCCACCCAGACCTGACACAGCCACTTGTTGGAAAAATTATCAAGTACCGTACTTTGTTTTCCCCTTGCTTCTGATTCCTCTTTTAAGAGCACACACACTTCCTGGATAACCTCGCCCCAACCTGGCCTCTGCGGACCCCTCCCCCACCCGCGTCTCTAGCCCAGCCATTCCATTATCTCGCGTCCCCACATCATGCCCAGTTCTCTTCAAGATGGTCCATCCGGATGCTCCCACAACACACTGGGCTCAGTATGTCTCCGTAGAGCTGGTTTTCCTCCAGTGAGGTCCTCCTTGTGGATCTCCTTTAAGAGTTAAGGATGCCTGGAATTCTCTGGGGGTCCTGTGGTTAGGGCTCCAGGACGCTTCCACTGCAGGGAGCATGGGTTCAATCCCTGGCGGGGGAACTAAGATCTCGCATGCCACGCGCAGCGGCCAATAAATACTAAATAAATAAAAACTCCCCTACCCTTAAAAGAGAGAGAGGAAAAAAAAAAAGAGTTGATAATGCCATTGCTCTCCTGGGTCATGGCAGTTTGGGCTGCGTCCCCATCACCAACCAGGGCTATCTCTGGAACTACGGGCAGGGGCACCGGGTCTCACGAGGGAGCCAATCCACAGCTCATAGGAGCCAGGACTTCTGTGGGCTGCCCCAGCACCCAGGCCAGTGCCCTGTCTTGGGGGCTGCCCAGCTGCTGTGTTAACAGCACTGATGGCAATTCTTTAATTAGACCAAGCAGGGTTTTCTTGGACGGGGGTGGGAGGAGGTGTGTGGGTCTATTGGGGGAAACTAGGTCACCTGAAAACCAGCAGTCAAGAGGGAGCTGTCCTGGAGCCCCAGCTCCAGGGAACCCAGAGGGGCGAGCAGGGTGGGGGCTGGCAGAGAGAGCAAAGTCAGAGAAAATGTGCTCTGGCCCCCTTTTTTGGCCCTTGGGAGGCATTGTTCTCACCTTTCTCCAGGGGGCTGGGCAACTGCCCTTAATTCCTTTACCCAAGCAAACTGTCCAAGCCAGGGAAGGCACAGCAGTGAGTGCCTTCTGTCTGCATGGGGCCCACCACCCTGAGGCCCAAGGAGGGAGCACTATACTGGGAGTCAGTCCCAGGGTTCAAGTTACTGCTCAGTCTCTGTATCCCGTGAGTGTGTCCTCCACTCCCTTGTGCCTCTGTTTTGTCATCTATCCAATGGGTAGGGACTGTACCTGTCTTTACCCTGCCGTATACCTAGCTCTCAGTGCAGTCCTGGCCATGTGATAGACGCCCAATAAATATTTTACAGATGAAGTAATGAGCTCCTATGAGTGCTTCTTTTATAAGATTGTTGTCACTGAGCATCAGTGACCAGGACGGTTTCCCAAACGTCCATCACAATTTTTGCCAGCACGAAATAGCATCATTATTTAATTTTTCTTTGCTACCACCTTGTAAGATTTCCAAATCTACTGAAGTAGATTTATTTAAAAAGGAAATTTTGGGGCTTCCCTGGTGGCGCAGTGGTTGAGAGTCCGCCTGCCGATGCAGGGGACGCGGGTCCGTGCCCCGGTCTGGGAAGATCCCACGTGCCGCGGAGCGGCTGGGCCCGTGAGCCATGGCTGCGGAGCCTGCACGTCCGAAGCCTGTGCTCCACAGCAGGAGAGACCACAACAGTGAGAGGCCCGCGTACTGCAAAAAAAAAAAAAAAAGGGAATTTTATTTCACTACGGTAAATAAACACTAACTGTGAAACCAAATCCACAGGGGAAAAAAATCATTGTTATTACATTCTGTCTTAGATACGGTTTCTTGCCCAAGGCTATTAGCCTGAGGCCTGCTTTCTCTTTGTTTATGAGGGAAATTGACATGGTTATAAACATGGTTATAAAGATGTCTATTAGCTACGAACTATTAGCACTTTCTTCTGGAGACAATCTGGTAGACTGAAAAAGAAATGAAAAGGAGGTAACTTGGTGTCTCTGATTCCATGTTATATTAAGGCTTGTCCTGAACTTTTGAAAATTCCCTCGGTATGGGTTCTCTCTCTACACTTAGGGAAGCACCTGGCTGGGATGATGGCTGAGGAAGTTCTTGGAAAAGGATGAACGGCTTTAACAGGGTGATTGATATGATTATTCTTATCTTCAGTCTTAGCATGTTTTTTGGTACCTACCACTTAGTAGGTGATCAGTGAATACTTAATAATGAAGAAATGAGTAACCATCTGTGTACAGAATCTTAGGGCTGAAAGAAACTGTACAGAACACTTAGGCTGATCTGTCACCAGTAGAAATTGTATTCTCCGGTGAGTGACGGAGAATTTGCCACCTCCAGAGACAGCCACTGGACCACAAGCCCTTGTTCAGTTGCTTGTTGGACAGCTCTGGAGGCCAGGTGCCTGTTTTTCTTTGGTGCACACCACTGTTCCCCTATGCCTTGGTCCTGTTCTGCACTGGGGAGGCTCACAGACTGTCTTCTCTTTCTTGTGCAGATTGGACCTGTGGATATTTGTAGACTGCTATCCCATTCCGCCTAAGGCAGGGCTTGCAAACGGAAATGACCATAGGAGCAAGCAAGTGATGCCAGTTAGTGAAGGAGTTCAGGTGGGAGTAATGGGGGGTAGTGGGGACTAGGGGAAATTAGATGGGCCCCATCTAAAGGGACAGCCCTACTCCAAACCTGCTGATAATTGCCACGTGGCCAGGTACTGAGATGTTCTAAGAAAAGCTGAAAATCTGATTTTGGATACAAAATCTTCATGTTTTAAAAGTTAGCAATGAACGACAATACTGTAAATCATGGTGTGGGCCAAAAACCAACCAAGCAAACACACAAACATGATGTGGACCACAGGGGACTTTCTGGTTGTCTGGCCTTGTACCACAGGTTGCTCACTGCTTCCCACAAGACTTCTGTTCCCATTGGGCTGGGCAGTCCCATCCACTTCCAGCCATGTTTGTGCATGTTGGTTCCCAGAATTTCCTCCATGGTGTTCAGCCCCTCTCCATGCCTTTGTACATTGCCAAGCTCCCACGTCTACCCTCTTCAACTGGTGGAGTACTCATCCTTGGAGATTCAAATCAGTTGCCTTCTACTCTGGAGAGCCTTTTCTGATAACCTTAGGCAGAAAAGGTCTTCCATTTTCTAGCTGTGTGATGTAGGGTAGTTTACTTAATCTCTCTGTGCCTCAGTTTTCTTATCTGTGAAATGGGGATGATAATAGTACCTATCTCATTAGGTCATCAGAAGGATTAGATTAGTTTACAGATAGATGACAGACAGGCAGACTTGGGTTTCCTAGAAGGCAGAGCTGTTATCCTCAATCCATCTCTGAACCAGGACTCATCACAGGGCAGATTTCACTGTTTGATTCCTTGAAGAAGTGGGGGAAAGTAAATATGTGGTCCACTAGCTCCCAGTGAGTTCTGACCATCATGATGATACAGCATGGTTGTGAATTCAACTCTTCTGAGCTCCTTAATTTAAAAAAGGAATATCTATCTAAATGACTAAAAAACAGTGAGCACGCCAAATTCTGGCAGAGAAACTGGATCACTCACACATGGCTGGTGGGAATGAAAAAATGGTACAGCCACTTTGGAAAATAGTTTGACAATTTCTTATGAAACTTGTACTCTTGGGTATTTACTCCAGAGAATTGAAAACTTATGTTCACACAAAAACCTGTACATGAATATATTAGCCCCAAACTAGAAACAACCCTGATGCTCTTCAATGAGTGAATGGATAAACAAACTGGGGCACATCCATAAAGTGGGGGTACCACTCAGCAACCAAAGAGGAATGAACTACTGTTATGCAAAACAACTGGGATGAATCTCAAGGGATGTTGAGTGAAAAAAGTCAATCCCAAAAGGTTACCCACTGTCTGATTCTTTTATATAACATTTTTGAAGTGACAAAATTCAAGAGATGGGGAATAGATTAGTGATTGACAGGGGCAAGGACAGGAGTGCATTGGGAGAGAGGGATGAGGGACGCTTGTGTGATGGAACTGTTTGTATCTTGACTGTGGTGGTGGATACACAAACCTACACTTGTGACAAAATTGCTTAAAATTAAACACACACACATACAAATGAGTACATATAAAACTGGGGACATCTGAATAGATTGATAGGTTGTATCAATGTCAGGTTCTTGGTTTCAACACTGTACTTTAGTTTTGCAAGATGTTACCTTTGGGATAAACTAGGTAAAGTTTGCAGGGGATCGTTCCACTTTATTTGTTACAACCGTATGTAAATTTATAATTATCTCAAAATAAAAAGTTTAACTAATTGAAAAAGCATTGCAAGATACTCAGAACAAAACAAAAGGCAACCAAGGGCAGTTTGCTTGTTTCCTGCTGAGCCTTGCCATTGGCTTATGTTTATCCTTTTTTTAAAAAAAATAAATTTATTTACTTATTTATTTTTGGCTGCGTTGGGTCTTCACTGCTATACGGGGGCTACTCTTCACTGCAGTGTGCAGGCTTCTCATTGCAGTGGCTTCTCTTGTTGTGGAGCTCGGGCTCTAGGCGCGAGGGCTTCAGTAGTTGTGGCGTGCAGGCTCAGTAGGTGTGGCGCACGGGCTCAGTTGCTCCGTGGCGTGTGGGATCTTCCTGGACCAGGTCTCGAACTCATGTCCTCTGCATTGGCAGGTGGATTCTTAACCACTGTGCCACCAGGGAAATCCCTGGCTTATGTTTATCCTTGAGATCAGGTCCACTCAGACCCCAGGAGCCTTTGCCCTCTGAATATTGCCAAGCCAACCCCTTTCCCATTCCTCCTGGGTATGCTCCAGTCTCTTCAGGGAGAGACCTGAAGAACATCCTGAGCTCCTGAGGGTCCAGCCAAAGGCTGAATCCTGGTCTTTAGCCTCCTGAGGACCAGCAGCTCCAGAGTGAAGCAGGGAACCCAGGAGATTAACAATCACTTGCTGAAGCCCAGTGCTATGCTGATCCCCTTTAGGACAGTGAGCATTTCCACAGCACATAAATGTAGACCTGTACCCAGCATCCTGCAATCTTCCACCAGCCTTGCCCCCATGGGTTCCCAGATGTGCTGCGTTTACGTGTCCCTGCTTTTCTTCCTCCAAGCTGTTTCTCTTTGCTATAACTTGTTTCTCTTTGGTATAAATTTTTTGGTCAGCTCTTTCTTCCTTGAACATCCTGTAAATTCTAGGAGGTGGATACAAAATTTTACAGGTGGGAAAACAGGCTTAGAAAGGCTCACGTTGTTCCAAGAACTTTTCCTTCTGCATCTGAGAGCCCATAGGGTCTGCGCTTACAGGAAGACAGCACCCACTTGGCTTCACACTGAAATTTTGTTGACCTCATGTCTCCCAAGAACTGATGAGAGCAAGAGGTGTGAATTTTTTTTTTTAAAAGTCATCCACAGAGGAAAACTTCAACTAAGGTTTTCTAGGTCCCAATAGCTCAGCAGCTATTTGTGGGTCTTAGGACCCCTTTATACTCTTAAGATTAAGGTTCCCAACGAGCTTTCGTTTATGTGGATATCTGTCAATATTAACCTATTTTGTAATTAATACAGAGACATTTAAAATATAATCCTCATTCCTTTAAAACTAACAATAAACCCCTTCTATGTTATAAAAATAAACCCCGTATGTGTTATAACAATAGAACAACCTTATATGAAATTACAATATGACCACTCGAAAGTAAGGATTATATGTGACCATGATGGAGGTGTTAGCTAACAGTGGTAATCATACTGCAGTATATCAAATCAACATGTTGTACACTTGAAACTTACACAATGTCATTTATATCTCAATTAAAAAAATAAAAATAGGGGGAAAAAAGCATTTGGAACATGGGGCCGGGTGACACCATCAGATCGGAGTTTAAGCCTGACAAGCATG
Source organism: Mesoplodon bidens (assembly GCF_964165515.1). Lineage (NCBI taxonomy): Eukaryota > Metazoa > Chordata > Mammalia > Artiodactyla > Ziphiidae > Mesoplodon > Mesoplodon bidens. Next base: position 21,171,116 of record NC_138171.1, on the reverse strand, counting down.
TCCATGTGTGTCTCTCCCCTTCCCCACCACAGGCTCCAGCATGCGGCCCCAGCCCCGCAGGAGCCCCCATGCTGCCCCGGCCCCCGGCACGCTGTGCTAGCCTCCAGCCAGGGCGCGGGGAGGCGCGGAGGCCATGGCCAGCCACGTGGACCTGCTGACCGAGCTGCAGCTGCTGGAGAAGGTGCCCACGTTGGAGCGGCTGCGCGCCGCCCAGAAGCGCCGGGCTCAGCAGCTGAAGAAGTGGGCGCAGTATGAGCAGGACCTGCAGCATCGCAAGCGCAAGCATGAACGGAAGCGCAGCACGGGCGGCCGGCGAAAGAAGGTGTCCTTCGAGGCCAGCGTGGCCCTGCTGGAGGCCTCACTTAGGAACGACGCCGAGGAAGGTAGGTCACTCCTGGTCCTGGTTGGTGTGTGGCCACCTGGGCCTCTTGGATTCTGGGTTCTGTGCCAGTGGAGGGGAGAGCAGGGTCGGTCTGGCCCTCGCCCACATTTGGGCAGCCCCACACATCTTAGGAGGTGGATGCTTCTAGGAAGGGCTCTGAAATCTGAGACTTCTTTTTGAAAACAAGAATACCGGCCTTTGGCTAATGAATACTCACTTTCCTTCCCTCCCTCTAATATTGACTGTCAACCTACATCTGGTGCATTACTATTCCAGATATGGTGGTGAACCAGTTGGATTTGGTTTCTCTCCTCCAGGAGCTCAGTACTCACAGGACTTTGCATTTCCTAAGCTCCTCCTCTGTACGGCAGAACTGTCTGCTGGTCCCTTTTATTCGGTCTTCACTTTAGAGGTAGACGGTTTAGAGGGGTGGAGAGCATAGGCTCTGAGGTTAGATGACCCAGGTCTCAAGCTGGTTTTGTGAATTATCCCCTGGGTGACCCTGCCAAGTCTCTTCAGCTCCCTGTACCTTAGCTTCTGCCTCTGTAAAATGGGGATAATAATAGTATCCACCTCCAGGGCTTGCTGTGAACACGAAAATAGAGAATACCTGCAAGTCCTTGACATGGTCCCTCCTACTGTGTAAGTGATTAGTATGTTTTAGTTTATTATATTGTTACTATATTTTATTTCATTACATTTATATAAAATTATACTTGTATAAAATTATTTATTTAAAGAGTGTCCAGCAAGTCTAGAAACAGAGACGCATGTACACAATGTTGTCTAGGACATTTTCACTCTGTAAAACGGATGAATAAATAAATATGAACACATATATGCATTCATATAATCTGTTTCCAGATTTTATGGATACCCTGTACTTGTTATATTTTATTTAGTTATTGTTATTATGTGTCTTATGATCCAGATATCATGATACCAAAGAGGCAGGTATAAAAATACCCATTTTACAGATGGGGAAACTGAGACCCAGCAAGGTTCAGAAACTTGACCAAGGGAGGAGAGCTGGAATCAGAACTCCCAGGATCCATGCTCTTGTCCCTGGCTTCATGGCCTCGTGGCTTTGCTCCCCATTACAAGAGTGAACAAAGGATCGGTGATTTGGCCAAAGCCCTCTTCGCTGAGCATGCTCTGAGGGGTCATGCCTGCTCACTGTCCAGCTGAGATGTGTCCATGCATCCCGTGTTCCCCTCAGCAGGCTCTGGTCCCTCCCTGTATATGAATCCCTTCTGCCTGTCCTTGGAGGGACCTAGCCATGTTTCCTGGGTCCCTCTGGCCTCCTGTCTCCACACCCGCCCCCCCCCCCACAACCAGACACTTGGTGCTAAAGCAGCCAATAAAAGAACTGAGGGGTGGAGGCATTTACCACTCCAAAGAGTCTTAGGGTTTACAAGAGTATTAGGGTCCTCAGGTTCTAGAACCCTCTGAGAAGCACACTTCCCTTTCTGCCCTGGTTACAGAGAGCTCTGGGAACTGAGTAGAGAGGCATTCCCATTCCCGGAACCACTCGGCTGCAAAAAGCGCAGCCAGAGCCTGGGGCTGCAGCCTGGGGTGAGCAGCCCCTGTGAGAGAGGCGTGAAATCTCAGGCTCCAGGGACGTGGCCCTGCGAGGCTACTTCCCACGTGTCATTTGCCGGGTGATGCGTCGGGTCCCTCCCACTCAGTGGGCGGCACGTCATGACGTCTGATTTTGTCGTGGGCGGCGCTGCATCAGCCCTCCTTTCACACTCATCTTCCACCCCCTTCTCCCCTGACGGAGGCCCCTTTCCCCTCGCTGAAGGGGCTTTTCGGAGGCTCTGTGAGCTGGACGACCGGCTGCTTCGGAGCATCCGTACCTCCCCCTGCAGCCTTCCGCTTCCCCACCCCAGGCCCCCGCCCCCTGGCCCGCACCGCGGTGCACTCCCACGGGTACAGGTTAGAAAGAGTGCTGGGCTTGGGTCCAAGGTCCAGGGGCCCCTCGGCCCTGCATGTGACCTTGAACAGCTTGTTTCACCTCTCCGCTTCCAGTTTCTTAATCTGTAAAAGGGGTTTTGAACGCTTGCCCTCAAGGGGGTGTAGCAAGAATTAGACAAGATCCTGGATGTCACAGCTCTCTGAAAAGTGACCCTGAACCCTGCACCAGCATGGTGATCATTTTAACACACTTTTCCCTCTGTTGTTTTTTTTTGTTTTTTTTCCAAGACTTTAATGTTTTTAAGAACCCAAATACATGCTTCTGGTAAAAATCAAACTACATAGAAATGTAAAAAGTCCCATCCATCCCTCCTCCCTTCCTCCCTCCCTCCCTCCCTCCCTTCCTCCCTCCCTCCCTTCCTTCCTTCCTCCCTTCCTCCTTTCCTCCCTCCCTTCCTCCCTTCCTCCCTCCCTTCCTCCCTCCCTTCCTCCCTTCCTCCCTCCCTCCCTCCCTTCCTCCCTCCCTTCCTCCCTCCCTTCCTCCCTCCCTCCCTTCCTTCCTTCCTCCCTTCCTCCTTTCCTCCCTCCCTTCCTCCCTTCCTCCCTCCCTCCCTTCCTCCCTCCCTCCCTCCCTTCCTCCCTCCCTCCCTCCCTCTCTTCCTCCCTCCCTCCCTCCTTTCCTCCCTCCCTCCCTCCCTCCTTCGTCCCTCCCTTCCTCCCTCCCTCCCTTCCTCCCTCCCTCCCTCCCTTCCTCCCTCCCTTCCTCCCTCCCTTCCTCCCTCCTTCCTCCCTCCCTTCCTCCCTCCCTTCCTCCCTTCCTCCCTCCCTTCCTCCCTTCCTCCCTCCCTTCCTCCCTCCCTCCCTTCCTCCCTCCCTCCCTCCCTCCCTTCCTCCCTCCCTCCCTCCCTCCCTTCCTCCCTTCTTCCCTCTCTCCCTTCCTCCCTCCCTCCCTCCTTTCCTCCCTCCCTCCCTCCTTCCTCCCTCCCTCCTCCCTCCCTCCCTTCTGTGATTACTGCTGCTCTTAGTTTGATGTGTTTCCTTCTAGGCATTTTTCTTACTTACGTATTTGTAGACTTGGCGAAATAAAGAGCTAGTTTGTGATTTTTGTTTGTTTTGGTTTTTATGTAAGTGATGATATACTCGATACATTATTCTGTAGGTATTTATTTTTACCCAACAGTGTATCTTGGAGGTGTTTTCATGCCTAGTACAATGGGATAATAGATCTGCATTCTTCTTTTTTATTGCTTCGTAGTATTCTGCAGTATGGATTCACCAGCATTTTTGAACTACTTCCTTTTTGTTAGGCATGCAAGTGTTTTCAGTAGTTTTGCTTTTGCCACAGTGAATGTTTTGTGCACACATGCAAATGGTTATCTGTGTATTAAATCTGAATAAGAAAAGTGATAGATCCCCCAGGCTGGTCCCCTGACAGCCAAGTGAGAGTGGAGGGCCAGAGCAGTGCGCCCCGTGGCAGGCAGTTGGAGTGCGGTGAGAGGTGCCCCTGGGGTCCACAGTTATCTGGGCTTTGAGCGGGGGTGTGGAAGCTGCCAGCCGCCAGCAGGCGCTCTTACCAGACTATGCTCAGCTTCCTGGCAGCATGACCAAGCCCGGTGCTCCCAGCTGGCTAGGGTGGCTTCTGCATGCTGGGGAGCTGGTGCTGGGGAGTTAGCTGACAGTGGGATGGGAACGTGGGGTAGCAGCTCCCCCGCTCCCCTGAGCTCACAGCAGTGGCTGAGTCAACCTCCTCCACCTGCCAGGGTGATGTGAGTCATTCCTGGAGTAAGGCAGTGCTGGGGAACTCACTGACTTTCCTTCTCTGGCTCCGCATCGTCTCAGGCTAATGTCCGGGCACCAGGGACCTTCTGTGGCCTTGGACTTGCCTGAGCCCCATGTTCCCACTGCTGGGTATCAGTTCCAGCCACCTCCACCTCCTCTGGCTTCCTGCCCAAGCCCTGCGTTCTCTTACCTTTCTACTTTTCCATATGCGGTTCCTTCTATCTGGAACACTCTTCCCCTGACTAAGTCCTACACCCTTTGGGTTTAGGTCCTGTGGTACCTTCTTGGGGAGCTGTCTCTGATCCTTTTCTGGACCTTTTCCCCCATCACTAGGTAGAGCAGTAACTCAGTACACAGCTGACGCTTACTGAGAGGCAGTGCAGGGTCGTGGAGAGAAGCATAGTCTCCGGAGCTAGTTATCCAGGACTCCCCATCCCAGCTCTGCTGTATACTAGCTGTGCAACCTGGGAAAGTTCATTAATTTCTTGGTGCCTCAGTTTCCCCCATCTGTAAAAACAAGGATGATATAGTACACCTGCCTTAATTTAATCCTGTAGGATTAAATTGGGTTGACACATGTGGGAGTGGTATGGTAAGAAGTACATATGCTATACATATGATATCACTTATATGTGGAATCTAAACTATGACACAGGTGAACTTACTTACAGAACAGAAACAGACTCACAGACATAGAAAACAAACTTATGGTTGCCAAAGGGGAAAAGGGAGGCAGAGGGATAAATTAGGAGTTTAGGATTAGCAGATACAAACTACTGTATATAAAATAGATAAACAACAAGGTCCTACTGTATAGCACAGGGAACTATATTCAATATCTTGTAATAAACTATAATGGAAAAGAATATGAAAACATATATGTATAACTGAATCACTTTGCTGTATACCGGAAACTAACCCAACATTGTAAATTAACTATAATTTTAAAAATTTAAATGAGAAGTACATATGATATAAATTGTTGTTATCCTGCATTATCTATTATTCTACACTTACATAATCTATTATTAGCGTATATTCTGATTGTCATCATGATTATTATTTACCAAGGGCTTGCTTTGTACCAGGCTGCCTGCTTTACAGGCATTATCTCAGCTAATCCTTCCAGCAACCCTCTAAGGTAGAGAGTCAAACTCCATTTTTAAAAAACAGCTCTATTGAGGTTTAATTTACATATTGTCAAATTTGCCCATTTTAAGTGTACAGTTCAATGATTTTCAGTAAATTTACAAACTTGGGAATCCATCACCACAGCCTAGTTTTAGAATATTCCATCGCCCCAAAAAGAAGCTTTGAGTCCATTTGTAGTCATTCCCAGTTTCTACTCCAGCCCCTGCCCCAGGCAACCACAAATCTATTTTTTGCCTCTATATATTTGCCTTTTCTGGACATCTCATTTACATGGCCTTATGCATTATGTGATCTTTTGTGATTGGCTTCTTTCATTTAGAGTAATGTTTTCAAGATGCATCTAGGCTGTGGCATGCATCGGGACTTTATTCCTTTTTATTGCCTTATAGTATTCTGCAGTATTGATATGCCACATTTTGGGGACCCATTCACCAGTTGATGAACACTTGGATGGTTTCCATTTGGGGTTATGATGAGTAATGCTGCTAAGAACATTTGTATGCAAGTCCTTTTGGGGACATATGTTTTCATTTCTCTTGGGTAGTTACCTAGGAATGGAATTGTTGGGTCATGTGGTGAATTTATGTTTAACATTTAAGAAACTGCTAAACTGTTTTGCAAAATGGCTTCACAATTTTACATTCTCAGACTTCATTTTACAGGTGAAATTGTACATTGTACCCTTACATTGAAGCTGTGAGAGGCTATATCACTTGCCAAGATCTCATAGGTTTTAAGTGTCAGACCTGGGACTTGAACCCAGATCTGTTGTCCCTGAAGCCCATGCTTTTAACCACCAGGTCCTGGCACCTCTTGCTTTTTTTTTAAAGAAAATAAGAGAACCATTCACTTGTGGTTCTGATCTGTGTCTCTGTGGGCCTTAAGGACCCTGGTGTTTCTGCTGGCTTCTGCTGACCCCCCCTTAGTATTGGGGGGGTCCCTGGATAAGCTCTTCATCCCTATACTTTCTTTCCATGGCCACATGAGCCAGCCTCTCTTGAAACCACCAAACACTTATTAAGTTGTCAGGGTTTCTGTTCTTCCCTCAGAATGTGTAGGGTTTCCTTTATGGAAACTCTGTTCACATTGAGGAAAAAGTTTGAGTGATTCTTCTATAGCCTGATCTTAACTCTTCAACTGTTATTCGCATGATAAAGTCTTTCAAACTTTTTTTTTAAGTGGAAACTTTTCTTTAAATGAAATATTATGCAGAAACCCAATATGTAAAGCACATGAAGGAACTATTCTGGCTGAGGTAGGCGGGGGGGGGGGGTGCTGGCTCCTCAGCCACCTCCCCTCCCCCACCCTCCCCCCACAGACTTCTCCCCAACTCCCAGGTGCGTTGGCGGACACCTGGGCTCTGCAAGCCAAGCTTCAACCATTGACTCATCTAAAGAAAACACAGCTCTAACTTTCACTTTTGATGGTTTTGAAAAGGGAAGTTTCTTTTCTCCTAATTATAAAAACAATGCATCCTTATTTGCAGAAAAAAATTAAAGTACAGAAAAGAAAACATTAAGAAGAAGATAAAATCATGTCCTCCTACTGAAGAGCAACAATCATTGATAATATTTTGGTGTCGTTCTATCAGTCAGAGTCCTGATCGGAAACAGAAGTTGCTCTCACGCGGGATAATTTGAGAAAAGCTTAATAAAGGAGCAATTTGCAGAGTTTAGGACAATTGTCTTCACACTTTTTGGTCTCAAAGCCCCTTTATATTATTAAAAACTGAGAACCCCTAAGAACTTTTGTTTAACTGGGTTCTATATCAATATTTACCATATTGGAAATTAAAACTGAGGAATTAAAATAAATGTGTATTCACTGACTAAAACATAAAAATAAATTCATTAACTGTTGTACTAGTTATCTATTGTTGCATAGCAGATGAGCTCAGAATTTAGAAACTTAAAACAATAAATATTTACTGTCTTACACAATTTCTGTGAGTCAAGAACCCCAGAGCAGCTTAGCTTGGGTGATTCTAACTCAGGGTCTCTCATAAGTTTGCCATCACCTCAAGGTTTAACTGGGGCTGGAGAATCCACTTCCAAGATGCCTCACCCACATGGCTCTTGTCAGGAGGCCTCAGTTTCTTGCCATATGAGCCTCTCCCTAGGGCTGCTTGAGCATCCTCTCAACATGGCAGCTGGCTTCCTGCAGAGCCAGTGACCCAAGAGATAGAGCAAGGAGGGAACCACAGTGCCTTTTACGACCTAGGCTTCTAAGTCACATACCATTGCTTCTGCCATGTTCTATTCATTAGAAATGATTCACTGAGTCCAACCTACACTCAAGGGGAAGGGAGTTAGGCTCTACCTCTTGAAGGGAGGAGAATTTGTGGACACGTTTGAAAACCACCACACATGTTGACATAAATCTTTTTATGAGAAATGATATTTTCTTTTTCTTTTTTTTTCTGGATTATCCATTTATTTTAAGGCAAAGGTTTCTTAAAACTGACTCAGACTTTGAATATATAATTTTAATCAAAATATTTTAAAAATTCTACTAAATATTCATATAAGAAAGTAAATTAGACTTTTTCACAAATAATCAAGAAATGATATTTTCAAAATGAAAAAAAATAGTGAGGAGAGTAGCCTTGTTTTATGCTTTTGCAAATCTTTTAAAGGTCTGGCTTAATAGAAGACAGCTGGATTCTCTCATCCACTTCTGAGTTCAATCTGTTGTGATATGTTATTTTGGTTGAAGTAAATGAAGAAAATCTTACCTCACACAGATATATAGTTGGAAAAGGGAGGAAATATTTTAATTGCTTTTTCAGATAAATGTGGATATTCTTTGAAATCTCAATCAAATGCAACAGGTATTAGTTTCTTGAAGGTTAATTGCAATGTGGAATCTGCAACTAGATCAATTTTTAGCATTTCTTATGCTATTACATTAAAATCCATTGGTTTGTCTTACATTCTGAATGGCTCTCTTTTATACATGCATACTTTTTCAACATAACATATTGGACTGTAGAAAGTATTGGTTCACTTTTTTGGATATGACACCAAAAGCAAACAAAAGCAACAAAAGCAAAAGTAAACAAGTAGGACTACATCAAACTAAAAGGCTTCTGTACAGCAAAAGAAACGACTAATAAAATGAAGAGGCAACCTACAGAATGGGAGATAATATTCGCAAACCATATATCAGATAAGGAGTTGATATCCAAAGTATATAAAGAACTTATACAACTCAATAGCAAAAAAGCTAAATAATCCAATTAAAAAATGGGCAGAGGACCTGAATAGACATTTTTCCAAAGAAGATATACAAATAGCCAACAAGAACATGAAAAGATGCCCAATATACTAATCATCAGGGAAATGCCAGTCAAAACCACAATGGGATATCACCTCATACCTTTTAGATTGTCTATTAATCAAAAAGATGAGATAATATGTGTTGGTGAGGGTGTGGAGAAAAGGGAGCTCTGTGCACTGTTGGTGGGAATGTAAATTGGTGAAGCCACTGTGGAAAATAGTATGGAGGTTCCTTTAAGAATTAAAAATAGAACTACCATATGATCCAGCAATCCCACTTTTGAGTATATATCCAAAGGAAATGAAATCACTACCTTGTAGAGATATCTGCATTGCAATATTCATTGTAACATTATTCACTACAACCTAAATGTCCAGCAACGAATGAATGGATAAAAAAATGTGGTATATATATATATATATATATATATATATATATACACACACACACACACACACACACACACACACACGTGGAATATTATTTGGCCATAAAAGAGAAGGAAATACTGCCATTTAGGACAACATGGATGAAACTCGAGGGCGTTATGCTAAGCAAAATGTCAGAGAAAGACAAATATTGTATGATACCACTTTACATGTGGAAGTAAAATAGCCAAACTCATAGGAACAGAGTAGAATGGTTATTGCTAGGGGCTGGTAAGGGTCGGGGTCAAAGGGTATAAACTTCCAGTTATAAGACAAATAAGTTCTGGAGATCTAACGTACAGCAGGCTGACTATAGTTAACAATAATATATTATATATTTGGAATTGCTAGGAGAGTAGATCTTAAATGTTCTCACCACACATATGCAAAAAGGGTAATTACCAGAGGTAATGGAGGTGTTAACTAACCTTACTGTGGTAATTATTTTGCAATGTATATGTATCAAATCAACACGTTATACACCTTAAACTTTCACAATATTATATGTCAATTATATTGCAGTAAACCCGGAGGAAAAAATAAAGAATTGGTTGACTGAGTTATACAGATCTTCTAAATGTTGACACATTTCATTGTACAATATAAAAAATTTATACTTTCTAACCTATATGGAATATAATCTGCAAAATAAATAAATAAATAAATCACTGTGCTGTACACCAGAAACTAATACAATATAGTAAATAAACTATACTTCAATAAAAAATTTATATTTTCGACACTAATCTCACCAGAAAATTCTTCCAAGTACTGGGAAACTATAAGGTCATGGTGGTGAAACAAGTTTTTGCCTGAAAGCTCAAATTCTATCATTAGCAATAAACATTATCAGTGAGAGGATCTCTTTGTCCTTTTTAGAGAAGGAGACTGATAGCCATTGTTTGTCCGTGTTCTGGGGGGCACACACGGGGTGTACTCAACCCAGTTGTGTTCACTCTTGGTATCCGCATTCAAACACAGAGTGACTGTGTGTGTATTTACAAAATAACTTTCACCCTAACATTTGTCAATTCAACAAAATTAGTCATCTACTCTGTGCTTTGAAGAACCTAAGCAAAGTAGTGGTATAAATAAGGGCTGGGGTGGGAGGCCGTGGGTAAGCTATGACACCAGGGAGAGTGCCTCTGAGGAGGTGACTTGGGCTGACTTTGAATGTGGAGAAAGAGGCAGCCACGTGGGAATCTGGAGGAAAGGGATGAAGGCATGGCATGGGAATGAACTTGAGGATGGAAAGAAGATGGAGGCAGAGAGGTAGCCTGGGGGACATTGACCCCTGAAGACTGTGGTCGTATGTGTACATTTAATTGGGTTGAGATGAAAAGCCACTGGTGGGTTTTGAGATGGGTAAGCATGTGGTGAGACATAGATTGTTGGCTGCTGAGTGGAGAAGAGACAGTAGGAGTCTCTTCCTATGGGAGCATGAGTGGGAACAGGGAGGCCTTATCACAAGCTATCTCAGAGGCTTAGATGAGAGCCTGAGTGTTGGCCGTGGAGATGGAGAAACAAAGAGGTAGAGCTGCCAGGGCTTGTGTGTCAGGTGACAAAGGGAAGGACTTAGAGATGACCCTTGGTTTTTGACTTGAGCACCTAAGTGGATGATGGTGCTGTATTTTGAGACTGGAGAGACTGGGGTGGGAGGGAGGTGGGAATCTGAAGAGAATCGAGAGTTCTGCAGGGCCATCCAAGTTGACGTGCCTTTTTAACATCCAAGGGGTGGTCTCAGGGACGGATTTCAAAATTTGAGAGTCATCAGCTTACAAATGCAACCTTTTTAAAATGAAGGGACTGTCTGAGATCATGTAGGAAGTAAGACAGAGCAAAGAAGGGGCCCCAAGAGAAAGCCCTGGGCCACCTCAATAGCTACATGTTAAGCCAAGAAGAAGAGAACAAAGGGGACCAAGAACCATCTGCCAGGGAGGAAGAAAGAAAACTAGGATGGTGTGGCATCTCAGAAGCCTAGGGAAGGAGGTGTTTTTAGAAGAAAGGTCTGTCTGCTGAGTCAAATGTTGCTTAGAGGTTGACTATTTTATTCTGTCTTTATATAGTCTTCGGAAAAGAGATTTTAAATGACAACCTCATACAGCTCTGTCTGAGTGTACCATAATTTATGGAACCACTTTCCATACTATTGGATTTTGAGGTTGTTTCTAATTTTTGCTACTATAAATTATGCCATCGTGATTATCATTGTATAAAAGTATTTGTCCACAGCTTTGATGATTTACTTAGAGTAGATTCTCAAAGGTTCAATAGATCCAAGGATATAACATATGCAAAGCTTCAATATAAACTGCTTATTTGGTCACCAGAAAGGTTGCATCAGTTTACACCCCTATCAGCAGTGGGTACCAGGCCTGCCTGACCTCTGCCTTCCCCATCAACACTGGTCAGTGGCACTAAAAACACACTTTGCTGATATATTTGATATATAAAAAATAGTTCTGTGGTCCTAATATGCATATAATTGAGAAGTTTGAGGTTGAATACCTATTTATAAGCTTACTGGTCACTTCTTCCTCTGTTTAGAGTTTTGTCCATTTTTTCTACTAATGTGTTTCTTTTTCTTATTGATTTCAATGATTGTATATGTTTGTGTGTGAGGGGGAGAAGGAAAGGGGAAGGATGGAAACAGAGGGGGAGATGTTAACTTTGTTGTCATGTATGGTGCAGATATTTCCTTCATTATGTGTGTGTGTGTGTGTGTGTTTGCTTTAACATTTTGTTTATCGTATATATATATTTTATGCCCTGGAGTCCTTAATTTTTATGTAGCCAAACCTAATGATATTTGCTTTTTTTTCCCCAATTATTTTGTTCTTTGCTTTTATCCCTCTAAAACAGGGGTCAGGAAACTATGGCTGGAAAGCCAAATCTTCCCACCATCTGTTTTTGTAAATAAAGTCTTATTGACACACAGCCACAGCCATTTGTTGACATACTGTCTCCGCTTTCACAGCATAATGGCAGAGCTGAGTAGGTGCAACAGAGACCATAAGGCCTGCAAAGATGAAAATATTTACTCTCTGGCCCTTTACAGAAAAAGTTTGCTGACTCTTGCTCTAAAGTGTTTCCTCATCCAGTGATGTATGTTAACCTTTATGTTCTAGATTTTTGGGGCCTTATTTAAATAAATTAAGTATGTAATCCTTCTGGAATTCATTTGAGTATAAAGTAATAACTGAAAAAACTGTCTCTCTATATATTGTTTCCAAAGAATTATCAATTGTTCAGCATCTTTCCCTTCCCCATGAGTTTGTGATGCCACCCTCATACTCTAGACCCTTATCTGTGAAGAAGGGTAACTTTCCAAGCTGTTTATTCTGTTCTAACAATCTGTTTCTGTGCCAGTTTTGCACTGTTTTGATCCTTTTAGTTCTATATTGTGGCTTAATGTATGATAGAAAAGTCCTTCTTCATATGGCTCTTCCTTCTCAAAATGTTCCTGGTTATTTTTGGCTGTTCACATAATATTTAAGACCTTTTGGGTTAGTTTTCCCTGCAAAGCTCAAAAATAGATTCCTCCAAAATTGATCAGCATTATAAATGGACACAGGGCTTCGGCTTTTCAAAGTGAAAGGAGTTCTGAAGGTGGATGGTGGTGATGGTGGTGAATATATTTAATACCAATGAACTGTACACTTTAAAATAGTTGAGATGGTAAATTTTATGTTATGTATGTTTTACCACAATAACAAAAATTGAAAAGAAATTTAAGCAGGGACTGATGGGAAGGGAGAAAGAGACATTATTTTCTAATGGGTACAGAGTTTCAGTTTGGGAAGATGAAAAAAGTTCTGAAGATGGATGATGGTGGTGATAGTTGCACAACAATGTGAATGTACATAATACCACTGAACTGGACACTAAAAATTGTTAAAATGGTAAATTTTATGTTATGTGTATACATATATACATATATATATATATATATATATATATATATATATATATATATATATATATATTTTCTTTTTTTTTTTGCGGTACACGGGTCTCTCACTGTTGTGGCCTCTCCCGTTGCGAAGCACAGGCTCCGGAGGTGCAGGCTCAGCGGCCATGGCTCACGGGCCCAGCCGCTCCGTGGCATGCGGGATCTTCCCAGACCAGGGCACGAACCCGTGTCCCCTGCATCATCAGGCGGACTCAACCACTGCGCCCCCAGGGAAGCCCTATGTTATATATATTTTATCACAATTTAAAAAGTTAATTTGGGCTCAACTGATGTTTGTCATAGTGAGTTTTTCTAAGTAGGTGAGTAGTACATGTCTCTATTGGGAAAGTATTCTTTTATGTCCTTTAGGAAAGCTCTAGGGTTTTCTTTTTCTTTTTTTTTTTCATGTAAGTTCTGTTTACTTCTTGAAAGGAGGGCTTTAAGTTTTTGTATATTAACTTTGTATCAGGCCACTGAGAGCCTTAGTCTCAGCTTTTCAGTAGGTTCCTTGGGGGTTTTCTGTGTAGAAAATAACATTATTTGCAGATCGTAGGGTTGTCTGTTTATTCAAACCCTGTTCATTCCAGGGTTTCATTCAGCCTGTCCTGCCTGTATCGTGTCCTCCCATCTCTTCTCCCCCTGACTATTATGAGATGTGACTTTGAGATTTGTGAACATGCTCTACTTTGTCTGTATCTTTCCCCGAAGTCTTATCTGACCCACCCTAGGTTGAATGGCGCTGTCAGTTTCCTCGTTCAGGTTGAGTGTGTCTATTAGTATGACTAAGTTTCCATTGGCTTTTTGGGCAGCCACTGTTGACTCATATTGAGTTTATAAGAAACTAAAGCTCTCGGGTCAGTGTTCCATTAGTGGAGTTACATCTTCCTTATCTGGTCCTAATGCAGTTGATCTTTTTTTTAAAAAAAACTATTTGTTGAAGTGTATTATTCATACAGAAAAGGGAAAAACTGGTTGCACTTTCATATGCTGAGGATCCCCATGCAACCAGCACTCAGATCAAGAGGCAGAACATCAGCAGCACCCCAGCAGCCTTCCTGGACAGGTGATTTTCAACATTGAAGTTGAGGCTCTAAATTTATCTTGTTGAGTTTTGTTTTGTTTTGTTTTTTTGCCTGTGTTGTGCGGCTTGTGGGATGTTAGTTCCCAGACCAGGGATTGAACCCGGGCCCTCAGCAGTGAAAGCGCAGGGTCCTAACCACTGGACTGCCAGGGAAGTTGCAATCTTGTTGAGTTTTGAGCCCATTATACACCTGCTCAAATAATTTGGATGTCTTGAATGATAAATTAAGACTGGTGACAGGAAATCCAACTCAAACTAACACATGTGTATACAGGGGACTACCAAAAAATGTCTCTGAGTAGATGACTGCCAGCAGTTTGAAGTATATATCCTATCTTTTTTGCAACACCAATAGGAATTATTTCTCCTCTCAATCATGTAGTAGGTTCAACAATCCCAGAACTGAGTCTCATTGGCTGAGATTGGCTGTATACTTACCTCTCAGCCAATCACAGTGGCTAGAGCATGAGTACAAAGCTATGATTGGTCTGATCTGAGTCATATGTCCACACTTGGAGTCAGCTCCTCCCAAAATACATGGACTGGTGCTTGCAGGCATGTTGTACCTACCCCAGGGAAGATTGGGATGCTATTACCAGAAGGAGGGAAAATGGATGCTGGCCAGGCCATAGTTAAATATGTCTACTTCAAATGAAATATTCATCAACAGTTTCTACTCCATGTTGTTCATAAATGCAATGAACATTTGCCTTCTAGTTCAGAATTGTCCAGTAGAACTTTTTCTGATTATGGAAATGCGTTGTCCAGTATGGTAGCTGCTAGTCACATGTGGCTACTGAGCACTTAAAATGTGACTAGGGTGACTAAGGAACCATTATTTCGATTTTATTTAATTTAAAATAATTTAAGTAGTCAACTGTGGTTAGGCTGGAGGCTACTGTACAGGACACCACAGGCCTTGACCATTATTCAAATCCTTGACAAAAATGTTGAACATGGCCAAAGACAAGAGCTTGGGAGCACACCCTCAGAGACCGCCTTCATATTAAGGTATCACAGGCAATCATCACCCACTGGGGATATTTGTTCAACTGAAATGAACTTAAACTGTACTGTTATTTGTAGTTGGTATGTGGGAACACCTTCCTTTTCTACAGAAACTTGAAAGAAGAGTTCTCTCTGAGGATTAAATTATAACAAAACATGTCATGAATCAGAGTAGAGACTCTTGCACAGACATTCATAGAACACAGTCTGGACATCTTCAGACCAGCACTGGTGGTTCAATAGTGAATAAGAGACCAGGCCAGGCCAAGCTGGAGCTGAGTCTAGCAAAGTCATTTTGGAGAAAGCACAGTATTCACATGCTTCACAGTAGATAATGTTATAAAAAGAGCTTTGTCAAGAGCAGATGCCTAGATTATTCTAAATGAAATAAGTCAGACAGAGGAAGATAAATACAGTATGATATCACTTATATGTGGAATCTAAAACAACCAAACTCATAGAAACAAAGACTAGAAGAGTGATTACTAGGGACTGTGAGATGGGGGAAATGGGGGGAAGAAAAAAAAAGAAACCAGTTTTCTCTCACCTTTTATTTATTTATTTTTAAATTTTTTTAATGGTATTTATGTCAGGGAATTAGGATTATAGAGTTTTTTTTTAATTACATAATTTCTCCCTCCCTCCCTCCCTCCCTCCCTTCCCCTCCCTCCCTCCTTCCTTTCTTTTTCTTTTTGGCTGCGTTGGGTCTTAGTTGCGGCATGCGGAATCTTTTCGTTGCAGCGCATAGGCTCTTCATTGCGATGCACAGGCTCCTCTCTAGTTGTGGCACAGGGGCTCCAGAGCACGTGGGCTCTGTAGTTGCAGCACGTGGCTCTCTAGTTGTGGTGCATGGGCTCAGTAGTTGTGGTGCGTGGGCTTTGTTGCCCTGCAGCATGTGGGATCTTAGTTCCCAGACTAGGGATCGAACCCGCGTCCCCTGAATTGGAAGGCGGATTCTTAACCACTGGACCACCAGGGAAGCCCCTCTCTCACCTTTTAAAAGTAATTTGTACACTTTGATAGACAGACTTGCTTATTTGTCTGATTTTTAATAATATCAATACTTCTATGCAAAGAGAGAATTCAATGTGTTTTTCTACGGTAGAAAAAAATTGAAGAGCAAGAACTGAAGTTTCTACAGATTGTTACAATATATTCCCTTAGTTTTACAACAATTATGAAAGAAGTTATGATCTTGATATGCTTCTGAGTTTGCTGAAGCCAGTTTGAAAGCTCTTATTCCATTCCCTTCAACATACCTCTGTTAAACTGATTTCTATACTGAATGCCATTAGAACAAAACAAGGAAGCATCATAGGTAAAAGTTATGCCCTGCAAGTACTGTTGTTGCCAATTCAACTTAGGTAGATATGTTAATAAGCAAGAAGCAGGCTCATTTTTTACATTAAAAGCTTTAAATACAGATATAATAGTGTTTATTTTTTCAAAGAGTGTATATAGGCATTTAATATGGGGAATAACTTTTTGTTTTATTATAATTGCAAAAAGACAAAAAGTTCTAAGTATAACAGTGAACCTTTTTTTAAATTTTAATTTTATACTGGGGTATCATTGATTAATAATGTGTTAGTTTCAGGTGTACAGCAAAGTGATTCAGTTATACATATACATTTATCTATTCTTTCTCAAATTCTGAGTATAACAGTGAATCTTTTAAATCAACATATATATACACACTTTCAACAATGTGTACAGTTTTGTCCTTTTTTCCTTTTTCCCTCCATTGTTAGTTTGATTACATTTATTCAAGTGTAATTCTATGTCTATTGAATCCAATTATAAACATTAGGACAAAAAAAAACCCAGATGCCTAGAAAAAGGAGACTAGGGGATCATTTATGAGCAGTGAGATCTAAATACTGTCCAAGGGAGAGGACAGTGTGACCAACAACTTTGAAGATTACCATCCAGTTGCTAAGGACAATCTGATTATGGAAAAGGAGACTTCAACCCATGTTGACGTAATGCCGTTAAATGGGATGATTATGTATCTCCTTGAAACCCTCTGATTATAATTTGGTGAGCCAGCCAGGTCTGCCTACAGATGCAGAATGAGTCGACCATGCTTAAATGAATTTCTGACGTGCAAGACAATTCTCTTTCTCACGTGAAACTGGCATTGTGGTTTTATTCAATAGCCTTATATGCTTGGATAGTGTGAGATTACTCTTGGGAGAAGAAACCACTTGTAATAGACTGATAAACCATGGTGATGCCATTCTGGGGGATTCAACCAATTTGGTGCTCTCCTGGAACCTTCTTAAACCTGACACACCATGACACCAGCATTTCGCTGGGTGTTGATATGGAGATATATGAGAGGCTTGTCAAATGCTCACTGAAGTCTAGACACTTCCTAACATTGGCATTTGTCAGTCTAGTGACCCTGTGGAGGAGATAAATGAGGTATTTTTAGCATGATTTATTCTTGCTTGGCTTCTAGGAACCACTGTTTCTCTTCTAATGGAGTGAGAAAATGGTATTTCTGTCAAAGAAACTCAGAGACTCTTTAAATGCACAAACCCTAAGCCCTCCTCTCAACAATCACCAAAGCCAAGTCATCAACCATGGGGAAGCAGGTTGGGGTTTGAAAAATAGAAGAATGTTCCAGAATCTGCTCAGAGTATTGCATTGTCTGGTGCCTTCATCCCATGATTGTGCCAACAAACAGAGCTGGTCTCACTGCCCACCCTGTCTACCATATTTGATGGAGGAATTTGTGTCCAGAGCAGAGGGGAAGACTAAGAAAGGATAAATATGGAACCCACTAAGTCCAGGAGAGGGAAATGGAACTTTTGTCATTTACATGGGAAAAGCCAAATGAAACCTAAATCTTGATGGAGGAGTGAGGGTTCCCAGTCCCTCAAGAGAAACCCTAGGATACAGGCTTTTTGGCTTAATGACTCTTTTGGGTCCCTGGGCACCATGAAGATAGTAATGGCAGTCCTCTGGGTGAGTCATCATCAAGAACTATGCTGTACTGGTTGGTTGCCTATTATTGTATAACAAACCCTGAAACAAACCACCTAGTGGCTTAAAACAGCTTATTATTTTTCCATGATTCTTTGGATTGACTGGGCAGTTCTTCCACCAGTCTTGGCTGGGTTCACTCATGAGGCTGCAGTTAGCTGCCAGGTAAACCAGTGTTTGGGCTTAGCTGGGATGGCTGGGCTGCTCTCTCCATGTGGTGCTTCATCCTGGACTTCATCTAGCATGGTGGTGTCAGGGTTTCAAGAAGGCAAGCTCTGATACACAAGCATTTATCAAGCCTTTGCCTGCATCGTGTTTGCTGGTGTCTCACTGGCCAAAGTAAGTCACATGGCCAAGTGCAGAGTCACTGTGGGAGGAGTCTATACAGCGTGTGGGTACTAATAAGGCATGATTCATTGGGGGCCGTTATTGTTACAATCTAAACACATTCTAGACTTTGCTTTGCCCTAGACTGGAATTCTAGCAACACAATGTGATTACCCTGGACAGGGATCAAACACTGTGATTGGCTGTTGACTTCCCTGGAAATGTCTGGGATGTATTGGGTGCACCAAACGCTGTTACCAGAGTCCTCTATCTGGGAACCCTGGGTCCTGGGTTGAGTATGCCAGGTATGTGATTGACATTGACTCTAAAACCATGTGGCAGTCAGAATTCAGTGCTGGGGAACAGTGCTTATGCTTATTTAATTTTATTGCTTATTAGCCACATAGCCATGACTGATTTATGTGATTTCATAATATTATGTTGAATCCCCAGTAATTGGGATTAAAGTTTGGATCAATGTTGAAACAGAAACAGGAACAGAAAAATAATCATCAGCCAGATGGAACAAATTATTAGTTCACAAATACAGTGTGCTCAATAGATAAAATCTTTCAAAATGTGGATGGCATAGGGGAACTGAATCAAGTGGGGGACCTTGGTGGAAAAGTTGGGAAGTTTTGCAGAGAGGTAGGTAGGCTTTGGAGCTTAAGAGCAAGGAGGCAGACAAAACTAAGTTTTCATCTCTATTTTGTGACCTTGGGTGAGTTACTTAATCTCTTTGTGCTCAAATTCCACATCTGTAAAGTGGAGAGAATAATGACTGTGGTGATGGGGCCGTGAAGATTAAAGGCTGGACAGTGAACATAGCCAATGTGGCTGTGACTGTCATCTGCCACTAGCTTCATTCACAGTGGACCAGAGGCAAGGTTAATATCTCTTCCTTTTTCTTTCTAATCTTTCTTCTGCTCACCCTTACTGCTGTAATTACTCTCATTTTCTCTATCTCTGTTTACTCAGTGCCAGCCTCTTATCAGTGATTTACATGGGAATATTCTGGTTGTAGTCATTTACACTTTAGTGTAAAAGAGTTAAAAATTTTTTTACATCAATTTTCATTGTAAGCCAGTGGAAAGTGAAAGGCTTTGGCCACCCCACATAATGTAACACTTAAAAACTGCCTGCATGAGGGAGCCCTTTTAGAGTCCCTAAAATGAAAGGACCTGCCCCCTGAAGAACTTCTGTCAGACTATTGACTGAAACCATAGGACTCAAGGTGCCCAGGATTTCCTGGTTTCCGTGTGTCATCTCTTAATTCGTTTTGCTTGGCTTGAGCCATTTAAGTGTTTAAACCCCATCTATAATTACAAAGCTCTTTGGAAGGACCTTAATTGGCTTCTATACATTGCTTTCTCTAACCCTCAGGAGTTAACATGATCTGTTCCTTTGTCATTAAAACAAAACAAAACAAGATGAAAACCTGTATATTATGTCACAAAAGTTCTCCCGAGTTATTTGGCATCTAACGGTTTGTCAAGGAGGCATGGTGGCCAACCTTCATCTGAATGGGCTCGGTTTCTACACAGTCATTTCTTCCAGCTCATGACTCTTCTCCATTTGC
Source organism: Mesoplodon bidens (assembly GCF_964165515.1). Classification (NCBI taxonomy): domain Eukaryota; kingdom Metazoa; phylum Chordata; class Mammalia; order Artiodactyla; family Ziphiidae; genus Mesoplodon; species Mesoplodon bidens. Next base: position 21,151,241 of record NC_138171.1, on the reverse strand, counting down.
TGCCCACGGATGCTGAAAATAGCTTGTTTTCTGGCAAGCTTGGGATGAGATTCCTTATGATTTAATCAGATCCATAATGAAGCTCTCCCAGCTTTTAGGAGAGAGCATCCTGAACTGCAGGGATGGTTAGGGGCAGGGCCCTGGTGATGGGGAGGAGCCTCTTGCCTCAGCATCCCACCTGGAACCAGCAGAGCTGCTCCAAGCTTATGCCAACCAACCCGCCAGGTTCCTCCTGTGTGGTGGAGACTCCTGGCTCTGCCTGGCAATGTTGCATGACTTTGTACCATGTGGGCTCTGCTTTCCCACTCCCTGTCACCCAGACCAAAGGCCTCTAAGATAATAGGCAGGAAACATTCCATCTCTAAACATCAGCTGCTTGGTCCAGGAAGAGACAGTTTCCTGCAAAGATAAGTATATATAGACTAGGACAGATTTGTCCCAACAAAAGCCAAGATTCCCTTGATTGTTCCAAGTTTGTGTTAAGTTAGAAAAATATAACTCTAGATAATATGAGGGTGAGAGAGAAGCTGGGGAGTGGCAGAGTAACTGTGGGATGAGTGACCATGTGAGTGAGTGACAGAGAGTTCAATAATGAAGGAGCAGCTAAGGGAATGGGGAAGTAGCGGGAGAGAAGGGGAGTAACTGAGTGATGAGGGAGTAGCTGGAGGATGTAAGTAGATAATGAAGGTGAAGTACAAAGTGGGAGTTACTGCAGTGGGACAATAGAAGAGTCCCAGACCTGGAGTGGGAGCAAGTACTATTGGCAGTTCCATTTTACAGATGGATAAACTGAGGCTCAAAAAGGTCTAGTAACTTGCCCGGGTAAGAGGCAGAGCCAGGACTGTCTGACATCAGAACCTGCACTCTAAGCCTTATCCTGCAATCATGGATCACACCCCTGTGGAGCGTTTATCCCTCTTCAAGAGGCTAGTCCTCCCCATTCACCATTTAACAGCACTTAGCAAGGTCTGGGCCAGGAATGAGGCCTCAGGGAGAGCGCCCTGCTTGAGGAAGGAAACTAAGAAACAAAACAAGTGCCCATGGCCCCTACCTGCGAGTGGATGCAGCTGCCTAGCAGCCATGTTGCAAACTCATTCCTAACAAGTTCTGTCAGATGAAGGCACAATTAAGAACCAGTCTTGGGACTTCCCTGGTGGCACAGTGGTTGAGAGTCCTCCTGCCAATGCAGGGGACACAGGTTCAATCTCTGGTCCAGGAGGATCTCACATGCTGCAACTGGGCCCGTGTGCCACAACTGCTGAGCCTGTGCTCTAGAACCTGCGTGTGACAACCGCTGAAGCCCGCGTGCCCTAGAGGCTGCACGCTGCAACTACTGAGCCCGTGTGCTGCAGGTGCTGAAGCCCGTGCGCCTAGAGCCCATGCTGCAAAACAGGAGAGGCCACCGCAATGAGAGGCCCGTGCACCACAGTGGGGAGTGGCCCCCGCTTGCCGCAACTGGAGGGAGGCCACGCACAGCAACGAAGACCCACCTCAGCCATAAATAAATAAATAAATTAATTAATTAATTTAAAAAAAAGAACCAGTCTTTCCCAGGGCACACCCACCACTGGCAATCAGACCTCATTTGCACTGAGACATTTATAGTCGATGGTGAATTTCCATCATCTGTATAGGATGAGACATAGGAAGAGAAAGCTCCCGGGCGTGGAAAGTTTGTTCTTCTCTCTTCTGTCCTTTCTAGCACATCTCGAGACAGACACCCTGCCAAGGGTCATACCTAGCTGATGTTTTCAAAAGCATTTTGTGACACCAGGTGCCTGGAAAATATTATATGGCAATAATTCCAGGCCTCAGAAAAAAATTTTAATTCAAAATCTACATTTGGGTCCTAAAGAGCCTGTTCTTATTTCATGAAAGAATGCAATCATGCCATCTGTGACATGGTGTCCTATTGCTGTCTCCAAGATAGGCCACTCACTCTGGGAAGCTCTTCGTTGGTAAAACTGTTTTTCTCTATAAAAAGCTTAAGGTTAAGCTCTAATTAATGGAAGGGGTTGGATTTTATACAGATAGATCAGTAGGTAAGTTTGGGGACATGTCAAATATTACCATCTTTGTCTCTGTAGCTGAAAATATATTCATAAAGCCCACATAACTCTGTAGATTTCTTCAAACTATGTTTCTGGTCTTGGTGTGCTCTGGCTAATAAACAGGTTCTGACTAATGGCACTCAGTGACTGATCATGGCATTGACCTGGGTGTCTCCCAAGGCATAGCGGATGGGGGTCTCAAATCCCCCAAGTCATTTGAGCCCAGTCTCCTGGTGGCCATGGCTTGGGGACTCTGTCTTGTCAGCTCAGGATGCCATAGCACAATACCATAGACTGGATGGCTTAAACACCAAAAGTTTATTTTCTCAAAGTTCTAGAGGCTTGGAAGTCCAAGATCTGGGTGCCAGCATGGTTGGTTTCTGATGAGAATCCTTCTCCTGGCTTGCAGACGGCTGCCTTCTCACCGTGTCCTCACATGGCAGGGAGAGGGAGCGAGCAAGCTGTCTGGTGTGGCTTCTTGTAAGGGCACTAATCTCCTCATGACATGACCTCACCTAAACCTAACCATCTCCCAAGGGCACGACCTCCAAACACCATCACGTTGGGGTTTGGGGCTTCAACGTATGACTTTGATGGGGGGACACAGTTCAGTCCATAGCAAGCACTTTCAAGTTGTCAGGCCAGAGGGCTGGCTTCTTTGGTGCTGCCGAGGTTTCTTGCAATGCTGGAGAAGATGGTAGGGATTTCCCAAAGGGGGCCACAGAAATCACCCAAGGCTGGGTGGGGGTGGATTCCAGAGGGTCGGCCATGTTGGAAGAAAGCTCACTGCTGATTGGGAGAGCTCTGAGGTCCCTAGATCCTGGCAGACTCAGGATGCATCATTTTGAGGGGAGAATCCCAGTCAGAGGGAAAGACTTAAACCCAATTTATTGGGCAAATGAATGGGCCTGGTGGCCGACACCCTCTTTGGGTCATGAGATTTTGAGGAGGGGGATGTGATTCAGGTCCACAACACCATGGAGAGGGCAATGGGCTTGTTCATCAAATCTCTGAAGTTACCCAGAGGGGTGTCTGGCTCTCATTGGTCCCCTGGGGCTTAGAGACTGCCGTGGCTCTGGGGTCATGAAGTAGAGACTGTTTCTGGACTCTCCAAGAGGTCGAGGACTAGAGCCTGCTAGCCACGGGGGCCCCTTGGAAGGCACCCCACCAAGGGGTCTCCCTGGATGTGAGTTGCCCCTCCTGTCCTTCCCCACCACAGCACAGAATGCAAAAGGTGTGGAAAAGGAGAAGTTCCCCGACTTCCTGGTCCTGAGGCAACCCTGGTCTGACCACAGAGCAACGATGTGCCTCTTATTTCCCCTCTGGCCTGTGGAGCATGACCTTGGCTGGTTTCCTTCTGCCTCAGCCTAAAGGTCCCTGTTGACAGGTTCAACTCCCTGCATGACTGTGGGCTCCTGCAGAGCAGGCCCCACTGCTCCAGGTGAAGGTGAGGGCGTGGGCTTCTCACGCTTCCATTTCTGTCTCCCTGCCCACCCCCCAGCCCTGGCCCCCTCCCCATGCCCCCTTTGACTCTGATGATGGAAAGAACCAGAAGTTTTCCACGTTCTGTCGTGTTCTGTCTCCCCGATACGTTATGTGCGTGACTCTGGGCCAGTTGCTTTTCCTGTCTACACCTCAGTTTTTGCATCTAGACAGTGGCTATAATAATAATAATAATAAAATTTCTCCCAATGAAATTGTGAGAATTAAATCCAGCTGTTCTTCCATAAGGAACCAGTAATTCCACTCTCAGGTATTTACCCAAGATAATTGAAAACATATGTCCCCACGAGTACATGTGCATAAACGTTCATAGCCACAGTATTTATAATAGCCCCAAAGTGGAAATAAGCCAAATGTCCATCAACTGATGAGTGGATAAACAAAATGTGGCCTATGCACACAATGGAATATTCTGCCTTAAAAAGAAATGATACACGCTATCTTATGGATGAACCTTGAAAACATGCTAAGTGAAAGAAGCCAGACACAAAAGGCCATATATTATATGATTCTACTTGTAGGAAATGCCCAGAAGAAGCAAATCTATAGTGACAGAAAGCAGATTAGTGGTTATCTGGGGCTTGGGGTGGCAGTGGGGAATGGGGGGTGGCTGTAATGGGTATGGGGTTTTGTTTCGGGGTGAGAAAATGTTCTAAGATTGATTATGGTGATGGTTGTACAACCCTGTAGATACAGGGGAAAAAAAATCATTGAATTGTACCTTCTAAATAGGTGGATTGTATGGTTGTGAATTATACCTCAAGAAAGCTTTTTAAATATGAAAAGTTGGGGTGAAAAAAGAAACTTACCAGCACTTGCTCTGTGCCAGAAACTTAAAGTGCTTCATAACTATTCACCCATTGAATCCTCATAACGATCTAGGAGAGGTATCGTTGTCAGCCCCCTTCCACAGTTGTGAAAACAGAAGCACAGAGAGGTAAAGTAACTTGCTCAAAGTCACACAGCTAGGTAGTGGCACATCTGGGGACTGAACGCAGGCATTCTGATATGTGCCCTCATTGCCACACCAAGCTGCCCCCCTTTTGCAGCAATCCCAGGTCAGACTGTGCATGGCAGGGGGGTTCACAGGCCCTCCTCAGCCTGGAAAGACCTCCAGGTTCCCACACACCTCTCACAAGGGACCTTCTGGGTGGGCTGTGGCCTGGGAGCAGTGCGGTGGGGGAGCTATCAGCTCGCACTCATTTTGCTGTTGCTGTTGTGCTTTCTCAGTGGGAAGACGTGCAGATTGTACTGCTGGTTTTGTGGGGGGGGGGGCAGCACCTGAGCAGAGCGATGCCCGTTATCCGTCTCCAGTTTCCCTCTCCCGCTCTCCCAGACTTCGCTGTCAGCTCTCACTTTTGTTCTCACCCCTCCCACCTGCAGCCTCTTAGAATCTCCCCAACTGGCCAAGAAGAGCCAGCCTGTACCCTCAGCTTGCAACACCCCTCAGGCCAAACAGCCACCATTGCCCCCGGGTCAGATGGTTGCCCTCCACTGAAAGTTCCAGCTTAGCCAGGTTCCTTTGACTTACTTATGAAGCCCTCCAAGTCCCCTTGGAGCCCGACTCCTTGTCACTGTCTCCTTTGGACACGCCCACACCCATGAGGCCCACCCTCGTTGCATCCCCGCTGGACAGGGCCCTGAGCCTTAGGGTATGTCCACAGGCTCCCGCAGTGTGACTGTGTTGAGCGCTGACCCCAGAGGCTCGCCACACCGACTCAATTCAGAGTCACATCAGACTCCAAGGCTTGGTGAAGCCCTCGCAGCCTGGTTGGCCACCGAGGATGCACTGTGAGATTTTTCCATGAGCCAAGAGGCAGGACAGCACATGGAGGGAGGATTTGCGATTCAGCCAGGCCTGGGATCCAACCCTGATTTTGCCGTGGCCTCAGGCAATTCACTCCATCTCTCTGAGCCTCAGTTTCACCATCTGTAAAATGGGGACACTAACAGGAAGCTGCGAGGTTTGAAGAAGGAAAGTATGTCATGTGCGTGGGCACACTTCCTGGCATACAGCAATCCCTGATAAACAGAATTTTTTATTACTATTAGGATGTCCCCTGCATATATCTGGACCATGGTCGATGGCTTCTGTTAAAGGCCTTGTGTAGCTCTGCCCTCAGCCTGGACCTTCCAGCTGGTAATTTTTAGCCCCCAAGATGCCACTTTTGGACTTTGTTTCAGGCTGGTGTGTTCTCTTCTCACTGGTGAACTCAGTGGGTTCTGCTGGGCCCTGTCCATGAGCTGGGCTCGAAGCCCCAGAGACCTTGACCCTGAACTGTCCATGACACATGGTCATGTCCCCCAGACCTTACCCCATCCCCCCACCAGCTGTGACTTTAAACTCACCCTGAGGGCTTCCCTGGTGGCGCAGTGGTTAAGAATCTGCCTGCCAACGCAGGGGACACGGGTTTGAGCCCTGCTCCGGGAAGATCCCACATGTCGTGGAGCAACTAAGCCCGTGTGCCACAAACTACTGAGCCTGTGCACTAGAGCCCGCGAGCCACAACTACTGAGCCCGAGTGCCACAACTGCTGAAGCCCGTGCGCCTGGAGCCTGTGCTCCGCAACAAGAGAAGCCACCCAATGAGAAGCCTGTGCACCGCAATGAAGAGTAGCCCCCGCTCGCCGCATCTAGAGAAAAGCCCACGCGCAGCAACGAAGATCCAAGGCAGCCAAAAATAAAAATAAATTAAACAAACAAAAAAACCCAGCTCACCCGGAACCTCTGAGCCCAGCTTTTTGGGGAGAACCGGGGGATCAGCCTCTCCGGAGAGGAAAGCAGTGCCCACTGGGGTGGGCTGGGCAGTTGGAGAGTCAGACCTCGGTCAGTGACCTGAACCCGGGCACCAGGGTGGGGAGGGTGTGGCGCCTAGATGTGTCTGCAGAGAGCCAGGCTCTGAGATGCAGGTAGGAAGTGGGCGTTTCCTAGCGATTCTGAGGGACTAACAGTCTCTGACCCACTTTGGGAGCTCCTGGCACGCAGAAATCGATTTACAGACTGGCACATTCCACTTAATTAGCCTGGCCTCCTTCTGGCTGGGAAAGCACCATTTAATGGGTTGGGTTGGCCTGAAATCATGCCGGTGGCCCCAGCCTCAGTCCCTCGGGGCTATCTGTCTCTCAGGCTCTGTCCCCTTAGCCAGGCTGGAATTCAGGACAGCCCGAGTTTCTGATTTGGAGCGTGAGACAAATTCTACCCTTGTATGACCCCAGGGAAACACCTACTTGAACCTGGCAAGTGTGAGACGGCCGTGGGTCCTGGGGTGTGAGGGGACTAGAGGAAGAAGGAGGAGCTTCGCCCCTGCACACCCTGTCTCCCCAGGCCCCTCCGCCTGCTCCCTGCCCTGGGACGCAGATCTCTGACCTCTGACAGACACCTACCCCGCGCCCTACACACTGCTGCATCCTTTGCAGCACCACCTGTGTACCAAAGCCCTTTGACTTCGCAGATGAGGGGACTGAGACTCATCAGCGAGGGTGTCCGTTGCCTAGAATTCACACAGCCAGAAGTCAGTGTCTCTGTTCTTCCCTCCAGGGCTCCTGGCTTCTAGTGCAATTCCAACCTGCCCCTGCAGAGCCTGTCTGTATTTTGTCTGTATTTTGAGAGCAGCACTCGTGTTTCAGAAGCTTGTGAAGGCTTGATTCCTGCTTCTGGTTTTGGAGGGAGGGTGATCACTCAGGCTATGGGCCCCTGGGGAAGAGAGGAAGTTTCAGATCCTGGGTGTGCGGTCCTCTGTCGGCCGAGTGTGTGTGCAGTGGGAAGGGGTTCTAGTACTTACTTGCTAGGTGAACTTCAGCAGTGAACTTGATTCCTCTGAGCCTCTTTCCCTCTGTAAAAACGGAGTAACAGCAGCACATATCTCAGGCTTCTGGTGAGGATTAACTAAGATGACATACCCAGCGCCTTGCACTTAGTAAGCGTCCCCCAAACAGGCAGTGGCTCACCAGTGCTCTTATGGTGAGCTTCTGGGGACCTGGCACAAAAGGGCCGCTTGCTTTCCTCTCACCCCATGGACGTCTGAGGTGCAGGCCGAGTAAAATTCATATAACATAAAATTAACCATTTTTATTTTTAAATTTTTGGGGGGCCATGCCACGCGGCATGTAGGATCTTAGTTCCAAGACCAGGGATAGAATGCATGCCCCCTGCAGTGGAAGTGTGGAGTCTTAACCACTGGACCACCAGGGAAGCCCCTAAAATGAACCATTTTAAAGTGTACAAGTCAGTGGCATTTAGTGCAGTCACAATGTTGTGCTACCTAGTTCCAGAACATTTTCATCACCTCAAAACCCCATACCCCACCCCCCAAAAAAATCCCATACCCGTTAGTAGTTACTCCTCTGTGCCCCCCTCCCCCCGGCCCCTGGCAAACACCAATCTGCATTCTGTCTCTGTGGATTTGCCTATACTGGACATTTCGTGTAAATGGAGTCATACGATATGTGAGCTTTTGTGTCTGACTTTATTCACTTAGTATGATTTTTTTCAGGGTTCATCCATGCTGTAGTGTGTGTCAGTACTTCATTCCATTTTATGTTTGGATAGTAGTCCACTGAATGGATATGCCATATTTTGTTTATCTGTTCATCACTTGATGGAGAAACTGCTGTTTTTAAAAGGGACTTGAGGAGAGGGCAAGGCTGGGCCCAGACACACACACACACACACACACACACACACACACAAGCATGCACACACACAGGCTGCAGCCCACCCTAAGGCTGATGGTCAAAGTGCACTGTGGTCACAGCTCCTCTGGCCTCGTCAGCGCATTAATGCTCAAACATTCAACCTGGTGCTGATGGGGATGACAGAGGAAGTGGTTCCGGGGGGTGGGGATGGTTAAAGATCCACCAGGCACAGAGGACCAGCTTCCTGTGTGTTCCAGCCTGGGAGTCACCAAAGTGCATGGGTCAGACGCGGGGCTCTGGACCGAGACGTTCTGGGCTCAAATCCTGTCTCCTCTGCTTTCTGGGTGACCTTGGGCAAATCACTCAACCTCTTGTGCCTCAGTTTTTCTTTTGGTTAAATGGAAATAATAACACCTACTTAAAAGGGTTGTACTGAGAACTAAATGAAGCCTGGCTTTAGCACGTGTCCACCACAGAGGAAGACTCCAGTACATGTCAGCTCTCAGCCGTCATCATTCTTCAGTTATATCGGGAGATGTTAAGCCCTAAAGTTGCAGGCTTGTGGCCGTACTGAGCCCCTGACTGGGCTGGGTCCCTGCCATGCACCCTCATGGCATGGTTCCCTCTATTTGAGTGGTTGTCTGGTTACCATGCATCCTGGTGACCCTCCGCAAGGCAAGGGCTGGGTCTGGTTTGGCTCAGCCCAGTATGTACATCTGGCAAGTGCCTGTGACCAGCTGCATGCCCATGGCACTTCTGCCCCTGATCTCAGGAGTCCAAGGTCCCACCCCAGTGGATGAATCCCATGTCTTGTTATTCTGAAATAATTTTAAATTCACATGCAGACTGAAAAAATAACAAAGAGATCCCTTCTACCCTTCACCCAGTTTACCCCAATGGTAACTACATCTTACAAAACTATAATAGCACAAGCAGGAAATTGACATTGATACAATTCATCAATCGGACTCAGTTTTTGCCAGTTTTCATACCCTCATTGATGTGTGTGTGTGTGCGTGTGTGTGTGCATGCGAGTGCATGTGTGTGTGTATTTAGCTCTCTGCAATCTCTTAAAATCACCGATGTAGACTTGTGTGACCGCTGCCCACACAGTCAAGATATAGAATTTTAAAATATTGATGACACGTTGAAATGATAATATTTTGGAGTGAGTGGGTTAAATAAAATATATTATCAAAATTTCACTTGTTTCTTTTTTAATGTTGCTACCAGAAAATTTTAAATTACATATGTGACCCACATCTTGTATTTCTACTGGACAGTGGTGGTCTAGAACATTACCATCACTCCAGAAAATTCTCTCATGCCCCTTCCCAGCTGGTTCTCTACTTCCTCCCAGGCAAGTACTGTTCTGACTTTTTTTTTAACCATTACAGGTTAGTTGTATTTTTGGTTTTGGTTTGGGGTTTTTTGAAGTGAAATCCACATAACATAAAATGAACCATTTTAAGGTCAACAATTCAGTGGCATTTAGTACATTCACCGTACTTTGCAACCACTTCTATCTAGTTCCAGACCCTTTTCATCCCCCCAAAAGGAAACTCCGTGCCCATTCCGCAGTCACCACTCATTCTCCCCTCCTTCTAGCCCCTGGCAACCACAAATCTGCGTTCTGTCTCTATGGGCTTACCTATTCTGGAAACTTCATCTAAGTAGAGTCATGCCATATGTAACCTTTCGAGTCTGGTGTCTTTCACTTAGCATCCTGTTTTCAGAGTTCATCCACATTGTAGCATGTGTCAGTACCTCATTCCTTTCTGTGACCTAATGTATGTACACACTGGGGTTGTTTCTACCTTTTGACTATTCTTTGGGCTACTGCGAATAGTGCTGCTATGAACATGGGTGTATATACATTTGTCTGAGTTCTTGGGGTTTATATTATTTGGGGTATATACCTAGGAGTGGAATAGCTAGGTCACCTGGTAATTCTACGTTTAACCTTTTGGGGAACCGCCAGACTGTTTTCCACAGCAGCTGCACCATTTTATGTTCCTACCAGCAGTGTATGAGGGTTCCAATTCCTCCACATCCTTGTCAGCACTTATTACTGTCTGCTTTTTGATTATAGCCACTCTAGTGGGTGTGAAGTATACGGTTAGTTTTGCTTGTTCTAGAGCATCATGCAAACGGAATCACAGCCTGGACTCTTGTGTATGAGGCTTCTTTCTCTCAGCCTATACATGAGGAGACATGAGGTGTGCGGTTTAAGTGACTGAAAATTCCTGTCATGATCCATGGAGTATATTAAAGGGGAAGATAAGATTCTTTAAGGCCAAGGTGGCAATTCACTCCCCTACTATGAAATTCCCTGCTACGAAGGAACAGGTAAGGTTGCTCTGGTAAAGAAAAAAGGACTGTGACATGTTTAGTAAGGTCAGTCAGGGAAGTTCTCTCCAAGGAGATGACCTTTAGGAGACCTGAAGGATGAGAAGCAGCCAGCCATGTGGAAAGATCGAGGTTGAGCCAGAGGAGAGCATTCTAGGCAGAAATAATAGCGTAAGCAAGGGCCCTGGGGCAGGGAATGCCTCCAGTGGTTCAGTGTGAGGTTGGAAAGGGTTTGAAACCGGTGGGAAGGCATCAGGAAGGTTGCTGCTGGCTGCTGGGCCATGGTGCAGTGGCCATGACCTTGCGTTAGCTGCGAGTGGGTCCCGGGGACACGAAAGGCCACGCACCATGCCAGCCTTCTTGCCGCCTTCCCAGCTCCAAGGAGCAGCTCCTCCACAGTGACTCTTGTCCAGGGTCCAAAGTAGGCTTGAAGCCTGGGTCTCACTGACCCACATGTACCCTCCACCCCCTGGGGGCCGGTGGAGGTTGGGCAGGGTGCAGTGTATGGCTCCGCCTGCTGCCCTCACCTCACTGGAGAACTTGGCACTAATGCTCAAAGCCCAGATCCATGCCCTGGCCAGCCGCCTGGAGCTTCAAGAACAAAGTGTATTGCACTCAGAGTCCTGGCGCTGGGACATGAGGGCACCTGAGCCCCAAATGCAAGAGGAAAGCTGACCCCGGCCCCGAGTTATGTAACGACCTCTTTGGAATTGGGCTGCTTTTGAAATGAAATGGGAAAACTACACCCAAACAAGCAGGTATGGGAATTAAACAGGAGAGAAACTCCCCCGGGGTCACCTGTTGGTCAGTCTGCATTCTGAGCATTGACTTATTCATTCAGCAGATGGCTTGGCACCTACTTTATGACAGGTCTCATGGTGGGAGTCTAGAGCAGATGTCCAATAAATGTTTGTGGAAGGGAGGAGGTGGAGGTTAGAATTCGAGGAAGGAAGGAAGGGAGAGAGGGAGGGAGGGAGGGCGGACAGAAGGAAGGGAGGACAGATAGATGGACAGAAATGCCCCTGGAGCCTACTGTAGCCCTGGGACTAAATATTTACAACCCGCTCAGTGCTGGTCGATAGAAAAAAAAAAATGTGAGCCACATACTTAATTTCAAATGTTCTAGTAGCACCTTCAAGTGGAAAAGAAACCGGTGAAATTAATTTGTATACTTTCTTTAACTCAATCTATTCTTTCAACATATAATCAGTACAAAAAATTATCTTTTTTTTGGTACTAAATCTTCCAAGTCCGGTGCGTGTGTTACACTCACAGCACAAATATTTCAATCCGGGCTGTGCACATCTCGAGTGCTCCATGGGCCACGGTGAAGGGTGACGGGCGCTCTGGTTGAGGTGCACACGGCCTGCTGAGGGCACTTAATTCAGGGTCAAGGAGGTGGTGCATTCAGTCACGTATTCATCTGCTCATTTAATGTTGGCCTCGTGATGGTTGAGCGTCTCCTGCACTGGCGTGAGGGCCTGGGTGGGGATCTGGCTGGTGGGAAGAGGGGAAGAATATTCCAGACTGAGAGCAGGGCGGACTGCAGGCTTGAGGAGAGCAGAGCTGGTGTCTGCCTTGTTCACTGCTGTGTGCTCACACCTGGCACAGAGTTGGTACCCAGTGAATATTTGTGGGTGGGGGAGGGGGAAGAGAAGTTGGGTGTTTCTAGAGCACAGAAGACACAGAAAGGAATGAGGGGAGAGGAGATGGAACGTCAGGATCGCTGGGAGCACGTGTTAAACCATTGATTGTCACGCCTTCCCCCCCAACTCCTGATTCAGTATTTCTGAGGTAGAGCCACAGGATTTATGCTTCTAGCAAATTCCCAGGTGCTTCCGTTCCTGCTGGGACCGCACCGTGAGAACCACTGGGCTGGCTTCTGACAGCGTGGAGGCAGTGGGGAGCCATGAGAGGTTTTTGAGCAGGAGAGAAGCACATTCAGGTCTGTGAGTTAGGAAGCTGTATGTGGCCGCTGTCTCCTCCCCCACCTCTCTCCAGCCAGGTCCCTGATACCCTCAGCTCAGGAAGGTGACTCGAGACCTGGTCCCATCCTCACGCAGTGGGGAAGATGGGGTTGTGCCCCTAGGACAGGAAGGAAATCCAGGTGATGACTGACGTGTTTTCAGCACTGTGGGCAGAAATAGAAACCCTTAGTCAGCTGTAGGGTTTAGTGAAGAATTTCCCTGGTAAACAGAAATTTGACTGACTCCGAGGGGAGAAGGCACAGGTTCTAGGGCATCTAGGAGGCCTGGGCTGGTAGCTGAGTGGTCCCCACTCAGGGTCCCTCCCGAAGTTGCCTTCAACATGTAACCCAGGTTCCCAGCATCCGAGGGCTTGTCTGCGGCTTCAAGCTCTGATTCCACAATGGCTTCAACGTGGCTGTTGGCCAGAGGCCTCAGTTCCTCATGATGAGGTCTTTCGAAGGCCGCTTACATGTCTTCACAACATGGCAGCTTCTTCTCTAGAGTGAGTGGTCCAAGGAGCAAGATGGGACCTGCAATATCTTCTGTGACCCAGCCTCCCAGGTCACACGCCATCCTATAATGACCCATGTCAGTCAGTCCTGTTCAGTGTGGGAAGCAACTGCACAAGCGTGTGAAATCTTAGGAGGAAGGGATGCATCTTGGAGACTGGATGCCACACCCAGGATGCCCTTTGGCTCTACCTTGTGGTCAGCTCACAAGATCTCCAAAGGTGCCCACCACCTGGAACCACCATTCAGTGCCTTGGAGCTTGAAGACTGGGCTCCACGTCCCTATGGGATGACTGCTGGGATGGGAAGAGCCAACTAGCTAAATACTACTACTACTACTATTGTTATTTATATCAGTACTCTATAATCTACTTCTCAGATAACCTTATGAGGTTATGATTCCTCTTTTACAGGTGAGGGAACTGAGGCTCAGATAGAGGCAGTGACATGCCTGAGGTCAGATCACTGGGAAAAGGGGTCTGAATTCTTAGCCACTCCACCTGTGTTTTCATGCCAGGCGCAATGCTTAGGTAGATTGCCTGTCCCTCAGCGGTACATTTTGGTGGCTTCTCTCCAGGGTAAGAGTGATTGTAGCAAAGGACAGACTAGCCCTTTTATCTGTCTGGCTCAGAGCCTGGTGCTGGGTGTGATGGCAGAACAGGGATGCTCCGGGCTGCAGATCCCCAGCTCTTGAGACCCAGGGTCAGGTTTAGTTCTAAGACATGAAATCATCATGGCAGAGCAAGCCCAGAGTTCAAGTGTGGGGCTACTGGAGTCTCTTACCAGATGAGTGGCTCTGGGCAAGGTAATTAAACTCACTGTGCCTCAGTATCCCTGTTTGTAAAATAGCATCCATCAGAGCGGCTGCCTCCTTCCTGCCCAGGGCAGTGGTAGGGCTTCAGTGAGCTCATTCCTGCACGGTGCTAGGCACACAGTAAGTGCTCAGTAATGTGAGCTCCGGCTATCACTAACTTGTTAGACACTGATGTATCTGCTCTCTGTTCCCCCATCTGGCTGAGTCCCGGGGACAGGAGGGCTGAAGGCAGTCCCTTTTTATCTATTGCTGGGAGCTCCAGCAAACGATCCCCAGGTCCCAGGGGAGGACATTCCCAGCAAACGACTCCCAAGTCCCAAACTTAACCACCTCCAGCAGCTGCCTTGGTCCTTCCGCAACCAGGCCTTGCTAAGGACAGTGGGTTCCAGAAGCTCTGGAAAACCTGCAGACTTGTTCCCCTCCTATAGCCCAGCCAGCTCTTCTCTGATAAGAGAATGGAGTTTTCCACTTCCTGCAGCAGAAATGCTCCTGTTTCCCCCCTGCCCATCCAGCTGCCCTGATTTCTGCTCCTGAGCAGGCAGAAGATGGGTATGTCAACATCACAGGAGATGGTGCACCAGGAGGGGAGAGTACAAAGGACCAGGGACCCGGGGGGCAGGTGGGCCTGGTGGCAGGCAGCATACCCAATTGAGGACAGACATCTTTGTTCTGATGTGACAAGGGAGGGAGTCTGTATCAGAAACGACAAAACAGAACACCAGCAAATAAAACCCCCAGCCAGCAAACAGGAAGCAGGGTCCGGATAAAAATACCATCTTTTTTGCAGCTGCAGCCTCCACTATGCAGGTTTCAGAAGGTCACACTCTTGACAGGAAACGCGACTGCTTTTAGAGGGCAGAGGCGACTGAGTTGGGGCTGGGGGTGAGATGGTGGGGAGAAAGGTGAGTGACAGCTGGCTCTTGGGGGCTTGTGCCCCCTTCACTCCTTGGCAGGTGAAGACGTTGAGCCTGATCTGCTCACGCACCTCCTGGCCACGATCCCACGCTCCGCCTTGGACATTCATTGATTTCTTCCTCTCCTACCGGAGACTTTTATTGTGAGAATTAAGTGACTGTGGTTTTCAACCTGCTTTGTTAGCGGAAAAGCGTTGCACCAGAGATCAGCAAACTTCTTTTGCAAAGGGCCAGATAAGAAATATTGTAGGTTCTGTGGGTGGTACAGTCTGTTACCACAGAGAAAGCAGCCACAGGCAATATATAGAGTATGTGTTTCAATTACATTTCACTTACGGACACTGATAATTTGACTGTCATGTAATTTTCATGAGTCACAAAATATTCTTCTTTGATTTTTTCCCCCAACTATTAAAAAACACAGAAAGCATTCCTAACATGTAAACCGTTCCAAGTGGCAAGATTTGGCCATTGGACCACAGTTTGTGAACCTCTTTGCAATACCAACAAAGGGGTTATTATTATTGTTGGTTGCTGTTTAACTTCCTGAAGCGGGAATCCCAGCTTCAGCATTTCCTTCATGGGGTCAGCCAGCTTGAGACCTCACTTCTGCCCTAGAAACTTCTAGCAAAAGTATAGTTCTTGGGCTTCCCTGGTGGCGCAGTGGTTGAGAGTCCGCCTGCCGATGCAGGGGACACGGGTTCGTGCCCCGGTCCGGGAAGATCCCACATGCCGCGGAGCGGCTGGGCCCGTGAGCCATGGCCGCTGAGCCTGCGCATCCGGAGCCTGTGCCCCGCAACGGGAGAGGCCACAACAGGGAGAGGCCCGCGTACCGCGCACACACACACACAAAATATATATATATATATATATATATAGTTCTTACCATTTGCCTACCATTCTGTTTATGGTTTTAATTTTATAGTGAAATTAGAAAATCCTGATTATAAAGGTAGTCCATACATAGTTTTAAATGTTTGGAAAATTCTGGCAACCATAAATAAAAGTCACTGATAGCCACAGTTAATATCTTAATTTTTTTCCCAATGAGAAGTGTGTGTCTGTGTGGACACAATGCATTTTTCCTTTCCAATCGAGAGTGCATTGAATGTATAGTTTTGATTTTTTGTCTTTCTATTCTATGTTATATATCAAGCATTTTCCTATGTCATTAAAAATTCTTTAAGATACCAGCTGCAGAATATTCCATTATATGGATGTTCCATATTTTACCTAAGCAGTCTCAAATGTTTAAACATTTGGGTTGCTTCCAATATTTCTCAATTATAAGCAGTGTATATAATCAATGCTACTGTGAACATCCTTGTCAATAAGTCTTCCCCTCCTGCCCCCCACCTGATCTTTTCTTTAGGGTGTCAAAATTGTGGTTTTGACTTATATACTGACAATTTGTGTTGCACTGAATTTTGCTTTACTGATTATGATTTCATAAGTTTTCCTAACTGATAACAACTTCGCTTTCCCCACCTCATCAATAGCCCCGGGCAACCACTGATCTGCTTTCTGTTTATGATTTTATTTTGAAGTATTTAAAAAAAATCAACCTAAAGTTAATTACCTCCTCTTCTTGCCCTGAATTCTATTCTGTATCACAGTGATGTCGCCACCCCCGCATTCCTTGTGTTTGCATTTGCCTGTTTTATATTTGAGCATCCTTTTATTTTCAGTCTCTCTGTTATTTTGTTGGGATGTATCTCTGGTTAGCAGCACATAGTTGAAATTTTTTCTTTTAGGCAGCGAAATCTCTACTGCTTTATAGAGGAGGATAAATGATTTTGTTTATTGTTATAATGTCTGTATTTTGGTCATCTAATTTCAGGCTTTGTGGCATTTGTGTTTCTGTTGTTTCTTTCATTTTGTGACTTTCATGAATACCACGTTTATTTGCTTTTATCTTTTCCATTGATCTGGAAGATAAAAATCCTGGTTTTAATTTCTCTGAAAAATGTTCAAAGATCTTACTTAATTTCTTCGGTCAGACAGGCGGAAGGAAGCCCAGATTGTGATTTGTCCCTCTCCTGTATAACTCTGTGTTGAGCGAGAGAAGCAAGACACAGCATCTTTAGGGAGAAATTGGGAACTGGGCAGACAGCCATGGGAAGTGAGGGGCTTTGGGACAGCAGAGGGGGATCAGGGAAACCAGACGGAAGGTTCAAAGTGAGCAGATGGGAGCTAAAGGAATTTCCCCCTTCATAGGAAACTTGTTTTCTCTGCCTACATATTGATAGGAATGGATTTTATTCTTGGTTATATTTGGGAGGGGATCTTTTGTCACTAGTTATGCCGGAACCACCAGTCGTGCCTGGAATCACCCAGGCCAGAAATGAGTTTCAACCCTTATTAGCTAAGTGAGCTTGAGCAAATCATAGTTTTCTTTTGAATCTGTTGATAATAGCACCTAAGTCATAGGGTTGTTGTGGGATTAACTGGGGTGAGACATGTAATGTCTCAGCATAGCGCCTCACACGTGAAAAATATTCAACAAATGCTAGATATTGTTCTGATGGCTGTGAAGCCATTGTAGTGTTTATGTGTATGCAGCGCCTACCTGCAGGCCTGGAAATATTTCTTATCTATTGCTTCCCTGGAGATACGATATAATTGGGCTATTTAAAAAAATTGAGAGAGAAGCAGAAAGAGCAATGAGGTGAGAGAGGTGGAGTTGGGGAGGCAACAGGAATTCAAGAAGAGGAGTGCAGGGCATTTGGGGAGAGGGGAATTGGGATCAAAGGTAATACCTTGGAGAGTTCCTGGGTGGCCAGGCTCTGCAGGGTGGAAGGGAGATGGGGTTCCTGGGTCTGCAGGGAAGCTGCAGGAGGAGCTGCTGGGAGAATTCTGGAAGCAGAATTAGTGAAGAACAGGGACCTGGCACAGCTGGGGTCTGATGTGCTCATGAATGCAATGGGGAAGTTCAGGGTCGTGCTTCTGGACCAGCAGTATCCTTGCCTTGAGTCCCTGAGATAAATTCCTATGGGGGTGGGAGGGCGGGGAGGCCACAAGATACCTATGGGGTGAGGGAGCTGACAGAAGAGGAGGAAGAGAGAGGGACGGAGGGCAGTGTACACAGGCACAGTCTGGAGATTCGATGGAGAAACCTTGCAGACCCCTGTCTTCTTCACATTAGATGAGTTAAATGTAGTTCTCCATCCCTTCGAGGAAATCTAGTACATAAATGTCTGCTCCTACATTATGAAGAGATTCCTTTCCCATCCTCACGTTTCAGAAAGACTATGCATTTTTCAAGAGGATTAACTGTAGCTTATCCCTGGTTTCTTTTTGTTTGCTTAGTTATTTACTTATTCTTCATTTTTAAGAGCAGTTGTAGTTTCACAGCAAAATTAAGGGAAGGTACCGAGGTTTCCCATACACCCTCTGACCCCATACACACATAGCCCACCCCCATTATCAACAACACCCATCACAGTGGTACATTCGTTACCATTGATGAGCCTACAAGGACACATCACAATCATCCAAAGACCATAGTTTACATTAGGGTTCACTCTTACATTGTATATTCTGTGGATGTGGACAAATATGTAATGACATGTATCCATCATAAAGGTAACATACAGAGTATTTTCAGTGGCTCCCAAAGCCTCTGTGCTCTGCTTCATCCCTCCCCTTCCCCCAGCTCCTGGCAACCACGGATCCTTTTACTGTCTCCGTAGTTTTGCTTTTTCCAGAATGTCATACAGTTAGAATCATACAGTATGTAGCTTTTCACTTTCACTTAGTAATATGCATTTAAACTTGATGGCTTATTTATTTTTAGCACTGAATAGTATTCCATTGTCTGGATGTACCACAGTTTATCTATTTACTTACTGAAGGACATCTTGGTTACTTCCCAGTTTGGGTGATTATAAATAAAGCTGCCATAAATATCTGTATGTGGGTTTTTGTGTGGACACAGTTTTCACCTCCTTTGGGTAAAGACCAAGGAGTGTGATTGTTGGATTGTATGGTAAGAGTATGTTTAGTTTTGTAAGAAACCATCGAAAGTGACTATACCATTTTGCATTCCCACCAGCAATGGATGAGAGTTGTCTATATTTATGTGGGTCTATTTCTGGGCTCTCTATACTATTCCACTGATCTATTTGTCTGTTATTTCACCAATATCACACTGTCTTGATTACTATAGCTTTATACTAAGTCTTAAAGTCAGGTAGTGTCAGTCCTTCAACTTTATTTTTCTCCTTCAATATTGTGTTGACTATCCTGGATCTTTTGCCTCTCCATATAAACTTTAGAATCAGTTTGTCAGTATTCATAAAATAACTCATTTTTGATTGGGATTGCATTGAATCTATAGATCCAGTTGGGAAAAACTGACATCTTGGTAATACTGAGTCTTCCTATCCATGAAAATGGAATACCTCTCCTTTTATTTAATTTTTAAAATTTCATCCATCAGAGTTTTGTAGTTTTCTTCATGTAGATCTTGTACATGTTTTGTTAAATTTCCCTGGTATCTTCAGTTTTATCTTCTTATAGAAGAAAAACAATTTTTCTTGTTCATTCTCTCAACAAATATTTGTTGAGCTCTTACTCTAGGTTCTGGATACCCCAGATAAGAAGACGGACAAGATTTGCCCACATAGAGTTTATATTCTAAAGGGTCTGAAATCATTTTTCTGGCACACACCTAATACTAGATATAAGTTACATATGTCCAGAGACATCTGGGTAGCTGATACGAGTCTCTGTCAAAAACTCCTGCCCAGCTCAGCCATGTGCCCTGGGCATGGAGGCTCTAGAAAAGAGAAGATTATAGCTTCATGTCTGGTGCACCCTTGGCCATCTTGTCCTCACAGTCGTGTGGACATCAGAGATGCTAAGACAGAAACTGGCCTCTTTGTATTATATAAGCCAAGGGATGAAGATTCTCTCTGAGATGGAAAAGTCTGTGGCCCAGCCCAGCCTGGGAGCCTTGTTGTCCAGAGGACAAAGCATAAAATATCCCAAGGGAGGATGCTCTGGCCAGTTCTGAGGATTGAGTAGGAGCCAGGCAGGCTCTCCTGACCCCTGTAATCCTCACATATTGACCAGGAGCCTATGTCACAGTAGCTAGAAAGTTTGTGGTTCCTACTCCTCCACCCCTCCATAGCTGATAGTCTAGTAAAGACCCAGACAAATCCATACACAACTACATTATGGTGTTAAGTGTTCTTGGGGAGGGAACAGAAAGCACATGAGAAGGGTACTTGGCCCAGCCTGGGGAGGCTTCATGGAGGAAGTGACACTTAAGCTGAAACCTGGTTAAGAATTAGCCAAGTGAAGTGAAGGCAGAAAAAGACAGACAGAGGGAATAGCACACAAGAAGGCTTACAAATGCGAGAGAGAGAGTGGTGCATGGGTGGTCCTGAAAGGGTCCATGGTGGTGAGGACAGATGATGCCAGGAGAGGTGAGCAGAGGCCAGATCATATACAGCCCAGTGGCCAGTGGCCTCCTCCTTCCTTCCCTTCCATTAAGTAAAGGTTGAATACCTACTGTGTACTGGCTATCATCCTCGGCCCTATGGGTACAGTGATGAATGCAACAGGTGCCGTACGGACCTCACAGATCTCCCAGGCTGGCAGGGGAATGAGCTTACAGCAGGATGCTCAAGGTCAGCTTGGAGCCCCTTGCTCTCCTTTTAAAATTGAGGTATCATTCACATACTACACAATTCCCTCTTAAAAGTGTGCAATTTGTGGTCTTTAGTACATTCACAAGGTTGTACAACAATCACCACTAACTAATTCCAGAAAAATTTCATCAAAAGGATACCCTGTATTCATGAGCAGTCATTCCTCATTCCCTGCTCCCTTCAGCCCCTGACAACCACTGATCTACTTTCTATCTTTATGGATTTGCCTATTCCGAACATTTCTTGTAAATGGAATTACACAATATGTGGCCTTTCATTACTGGCTTCTTTCAGTTAGCATGATGTTTCAAAGGTACATCCATGGTGTAGCACATATCAGCATTTCATTCCTTTTTATGGCTACATATTATGACCATTATGTATGGCTACATAAATGTGACTATACCACATTTCATTTATCCATTCCTCCATTGACGGATATTTGGCTTGTTTCCACTTTGGGGCTATTGTAAATAATGCTACTATAAAATCTGTGTACAAGTTTCTGTGTGTACGTACGTGTTCATTCCTCTTGGGTCTATACCTAGGAGTGGAGTCACTGGGTCATATGGTAACTCCATGTTTACATTTTGAGGAACTGCCAGACTGTTTTGCACAGCAGCTGCACCATTTTACATTCCCGCCAGCAATGTATGAGAGTTCCGATGTCCCCACATCCTTGCCAACACTTGTTATTGTCTGACCCCTCTTCTTGAACGGGCCCTGGAGGGGGGCTACCTAAGGAAGAGCAAGGCCTGGCTCCTGGGGCCTGGGCCTGGGGCTGTGACTTTGAGTCCACCCTCCACCATGGCTGAGTCATCGCCCGGGATCCAGGGGTGAACTTCCTTCCTGTGGGATGGGCTGCAGCAGTTCCTGCAGAAACCATTAGACTTGACTCCACCCTCAGCCCAAGGTGGCTGGGCTTCCCTAGAAGCAGCTATTTCTGGCTCTTTCTGCTCCAGGGAGGAGCAGTGGTGGGTAGAAAGGTTGAAGTTGCTCAGTGGAATGATTTGGGAAGCGCAGTGCACTGAGGACCCGAGACAACCTTGACTTGGGAGGAGAGGAAAGAGGCTGAGAGTGCCGGCCCTTCTGGCGTGTTTAAAGCAGTAGGCTGGGCCCCCTGCAGCCCTGACAGCACCCTGAGGAGGGGCAGAGGGGGAGGGAGGGCCAGAGGAGTTGGTTTGACCAGACCCCAGGTGCTGGACCCAATGAGACTGAGCAAAGCAGCCCTGGGATGTGAGGAAGGGGAGGAAACAGGGCCAGCAGGGGGCACGACTTTCCATGGAAGAGGTGCAGCCTAGTGGGTGGGGTGCAGCAGCTGGAGGCCGGCCATGAGGATGCTTGGCATCAGGGATGGGGTGGGGTCTGCCTAGAATGCAGAGGCAACAGGAAGACAAACAGAGGAAGTGGTGGAGCTCAGGCTCGAGTCAGCCCCCGAGTTGCCACTCATTTGTCACGAGACCTCAGGCTAAGTGTTTACCTCCTGCCCCAGTGTCCTGTCTGCAAACTGCTCTAACAAGAAGGTTCTGGGATGACTGTTAGCAATCACTGTCTTTATTATCACGTACTGAACACTGAAGTATTGGCAGTGGTCTTGACCTTTCTTCTAGCTTTTTGTCAATGGCTCTCTTCACGCTGACATCTGCATCCATCTTGCACATCTCTTTGCTGCCCACCTTCCCTTCCCCGTGTCCTTGTTTGACGCAATTTTAGCAAAGTGGTTAAGTGTTCAGCCTTTGGAGGTGGCCAGACCTGGGTTAAAATCCCAGCTCTGCCATTCCCAGACACGTGCCCTTGTGCAAGTCATTTCACATGTTCAAGCCTGAGCCTCAGTTTTCCCATGTGTAAACTGGGGTGATGATAACAGGCTGTTAACTTATAATAGCAGGTCATTAGTCCTCATAACTGGCTTAGGAAGACTAATGGATTTGATAGACAAAGCGCTTGCTGTACAGTCAGTGCTGGATTGTAGAAAGAACACCAAAGGTGCAGGACAGAGGGAGTGAGGACTGGGATCCTGGGTGGGAGGGTCATGATGGTGCCTGGGGCCTGGCCTGGAGGTGGGCTGAGGGACCCCTACGGTCAGCTGCCATGTCTGGCTGTATCGCCACTGGAGGCTTGGGGAGGGGTATTCGCTGCTTCATTTCTGTGCAAAATCCATGCCTGTTGCTTTTCAGTCCTCAGGTCACACTCTTTGTGTTGTGGCTGCAGGACTATGCACGTGTCCCCAGGGAGAGACAATGTCCCACCGTCCCAAGGCCCCCCTGAACAAGCAGCTTTGTGAGCCCCCAGAGCTTTGAGCACTCCCTCCATTCCTTCCTACCTTTGTTCATTCACACAATAGATTTTTAAAAATAAAAATTGTATATATTTGGGCTTCCCTGGTGGCGCAGTGGTTGGGAATCCACCTGCCAATGCAGGGGACACGGGTTCGAGCCCTGGTCCAGGAAGATCCCACATGCCATGGAGCAACTAATCCCGTGAGCCACAACTACTGAGCCCACATGCCGCAACCACCAAAGCCCACGTGCCTAGAGCCTGTGCTCCGCAACAAGAGAAGCCACAGCAATGAGAAGCCCGCGCACCGCAATGAAGAGTAGCCCCCGCTCTCCACAACTAGAGAAAGCCCGCGCAGCAAAGATGCAACGCAGCCAAAAATAAATAAATTTTAAAAAATTAAAAAAATTGTACATATTTAAGGTACACAATGTGATGTTTATCTGATTAGTATAGTCAAGCTAATTAACATATCCATCTCCTCATATAGTTACTTTTTTGGGGGGAGATGTTGGTTAAAGGGTACAAAGTTGCCATTATGTAGGATGAATACATCTATAGACCTAATGTGAAGCATGATGATTATAGTTAATAATGGTGCTGTACTGAGTACTAGAAATTTGCTAAGAGAGTAGATTTCAGGTGCTCTCACTGCAATAGATGTTTCTTGAGCCCCTGCTCTGAGCCAGGCTCCATGCTAGACACTGGGGACACCAGTCAATGGGGTTCCCTGCCCTCATGGAGCCCCCAAAACTAAACAAATCACTATATAATTAATATATACTAACTAATGACCCTATAATTATAAATTGCCATAGGAGCTACTGTGAAGCAGAAATGCAGGGTATTATAGGAGAGAATAACTCAGGCAACTCGATTGAGATTGGGGTGATCACAGAAGGCCTCTCAGAGGAGGTGACATTTCAGCTGGAATTGGAAGGAAGAAGAGGAGTTTGCTGGCCCAAGTATGGGAAGAAAGAGGGCTCCAGGTGCAGGAAACTGTGTGTGTAAAGGCCTCGAGGAGCTCAATTTTTGTTTCGTTTTGCTTTAAGAAATGGAAGAAACCAGTGTGAGTGAATTGGTGAGGGTTTCGGGGAGGGGGGTTTGGAGGGTGGGACAAAGTAGGGGTGTGGAGGGTCAGAAACTAGATCTGACGTCCTAGGTCAGCGCCTAGGAGGTAGTGGGAGGATGAGGCTTCGTTCCTGGGTGTTGGGTGGGAAAGGAAGCGAGATGGGAAGGGAGGAGGGCTTGGTGAGTGGGTGTCCCGTGAACGTGATAGTGGAAGTCATGTGTCCAGGCGACAGCAGCTCAGCCCCAGGGCGCCCCCAGCAGATGTAGATTGTCCAAGGTCCACCTCCAGCAAGCAGACACCTCTGCCTTGCTGTCCCTGATCCCCCAGGGCAGGAGCAGGACCCACACCTGGGGTTGCACATCACTCACCAGCCCGAGGTCAGGTGGTCTGCTCTGTGGGGTGGAGTGGGTCAGGTGGCAAAGAAAACACAAGCTTGTCAGCAGTGATTTCTCCCCAAAGGCAGCCGCCACCAGCTTCCTGCCGAGATGGGCCGGTTCAGTCTCGCTCGCTACAGCTGGAGACGGAGGGGAACAGATGGCCCTGCTTGGCCCAGATTCCAGCCAGATTGCCAGGGAGGTGTGGGTGGAGCGACGGGCTTGGCGCCAGGAGCAGGAATACATGAGGGGAGGGCGGGAGCCACCTCTTTGCCATCACAGAGGGGTCTTGACTTCACGGGGGGTGGTGGGGACATTGGCTGTGGCCTCACTGTGGTCCTTGAACCAGCAGATGCTCGGAGCTCCCTGAAGAGAGATGACCTCTGTCTTTTAGGACCAGGTCAAGGGCTCTTGGGAAATGCAAGATATCCATGATTACATCTCCAGCACCCAGCACAGCGTGGGACCAGGCAGGAGCTCAGTGGTTGTTTTTTATTTTTATTTTTATTTATTTATTTATTTTTGCGGTACGCGGGCCTCTCACTGCTGTGGCCTCTCCCGTTGCGGAGCACAGACTCCGGACGCGCAGGCTCAGCGGCCATGGCTCACGGGCCCAGCCGCTCCATGGCACGTGGGATCCTCCCGGACCGGGGCACAAACCCATGTCCCCTGCATTGGCAGGCGGACCCTCAACCACTGGCCACCAGGGAAGCCCTATTTTTAATATAAATGATAGTAGTATCTTTCAGGCATTGTCTTACTTAATCCTCACAGCATCCCCACAAAAAAGATGCTGTTGTGATCCCCATTTTACAGATGAGGACACTGAGGCACAGAGAGAAGGAATAACTTGCGTAAAGCCACAGCTAAAGAAATGTGTGAGGACAGAGGGTCACTTGGACAAACTGATGGGCAAGCCTAGTGTGGGTGCTTTGGGGGCAGACCTGAGGGTGGGCAATCAGGAAAAGTGGTGGACATGCCCAGCTGGAGAGGAGAGCATGCCCTTCTTGTCTTTGTCCTCTCTGAGCCCCAGCCAGCCCCTCAGATCCCCCCAAGCCACTTACCTCCATTGTGCAAGGTGCTTGGAGAGCAAGAGGAGAGCCTGGAGGGCGAGGGACACAGGATGGCTAGGTCAGGTTGAGCAGGCTGCACACTGCACAACTCCAGAGCTAGCCATTCCCATAGACTATGCTGAGAACAGTGCCCCCCGGAATCGTGCAAGGTGGTAGCCCTGTAGGTGGACCACACCATGCAGGACCGTGAAGACCAGGGTCATCAAATCTTTTCTGTAAAGGGCCAGATAGTAAATATTTTAGGTTGTGCGGGCCATACATCTCTGCTGTAAGTACTCAACTCTGGTGTTGTAGGGTAAAAGCATTCATGGGCAATATGTAAATCAATGAGTGCGGATGTGTTCCAAGAAATTTTAATTTATGGAAACAGGCTGCCTGCCAGATATGGCCCTTGCATCATAGTTTGCTGACCCCAGTGAAGGCCAAGGAAGGATTTTGAACTCTATTCTAAGAACAATGTGGAACCACCAGAGGGTTTTAAGGAGGGAGTGAGAGAAGGCGACTTTGTGTTTAATTTGGCCCCTGAGATGTCTGACCATGACCCCGGGGCTGCCATGTTTCTTCTGTCCTGGTTGTGGATCCCTGAGCCCTTCTGTCTGCAAGAAGAGGCTTGGCCTGGGACTCGAGGGCCTCTGATGCTTGCCGAGCAGAGGTCACCCTGTCCACTCTCCTTTCCCCCTCATCCCCATGCCAGCCCTCAGCCCGTCTCTGGTTACTCCAGCAATGCTTGTTCGCATTCCTGGCCTCAGGGGAAGAACAGAGCAGCCTTGTGGCTAAGAGCCTGGGCTTAGAAATCAGAGGGTCTGATTTCCTCCACTCGGTTGCACGTGGCTGTGAGCTGCACTTCCCTGACCCTCTGTCTCCTGTTCTCCGTAAGAGGAATAATTAGACATGAACCCATGAAAGAAAGTGGCTCTGCATTGACCTGGGCACATAGGAGTCATCCAGTAAGAACACACTGTTGACAGAAGAATCATTTTTCTTGCTGAACCCCAGAGGCAGGAAAACCTGGCCAGGCCCTGGGGGGTGGGGTCTTTGCTCCAATGAGTTGTGTCCAGAGCCAGGCTCCCAGCTAAAGCATTAGTAGAACCACGGAGGGGACCTTGACTCATGACTATTGACAGCTCCTTAGAGACAAGGATGACTTGTCCCACCTCTTGGGCTGAAAATAACTGCCCAACATTGGAGTAATTACATGTCTTAGGCTCCCGTGCCACACGGAGAACACCCCAGTAATTACTGCACACAAAGGCTGCTTTTGGCAGCTGATGCTCAATTTTTGCCTCAAAGAGTGTCTCCTGGACTGGAAGCCTGGTCCACCACCTACCCCCAAAGGAGAACCTTCCAGAAACCCATCCTGCACAGGGACATCATGGTCACTTCTACTCTCCCAAAGGCCAGCTGTCAGGCCCAGGACAACCCCACCAGCCCGTGGACAGGCTGGGCCACAGTGATCAGTGGCTTTGCCATAGTCTTCAAACATGGCCTTGGGGCTGAGAACAGCTACCATCCATCCTGGTAGGAGGACCCTGCAGGCAGCACTGCAGACTCCAGATGCGAGCCATACGGGTCAGCACTACAGGGTGGTCTGCCGTGCTCGGAGATGGAGAAGCTGTGTACTTGGACTGAGCTAAGGGGCTGCCAATTAGGTCAGGGTCCTGGAAAGGTTGTTGAAGATTTACCATGTACCAGGCCTTAAGGAAAGAGCAGTAAGTGCCAGGTCACTGTCCTGCCCTACAGAGGCAGACCCAAAGTCTACTATAATTACTCAAATTGTTACATAATTATGGTTGTGATAGGCTATATATGAGATGTATAGAAGCTCAGGGCATGCAGACCAGGGTGAGTGCCTTCGTCTGGAGAGTTTGAGGTGAGATGTACAGGATGAGGAGTGAGACAGGTGTGTGTGTGTGTGTGTGTGTGTGTGTGTGTGTGTGTGTGTGTGTGTGTGTGTATTAGAGATGGATGCATGCATGTGGGTGGATAGATGGTTGGTGGATGGGTGGAAGACTGGATGGATGCTTGGATGAGGGTGGGTAGATGGATGGTAGATGGGTGGATGGATGTATGGATGCATGGATGAGGGTGGACGGATGGATGGATGGGTGGATGGATGGGTGGATGGGTGGATGGGTGGATGGGTGGATGTATGGATGGATGATTGCATCTTCCAGGCAATGGGAACAGGCTATGCAAAACTCAGAGGCCAAAGGAAGTATGGTGACTCTGTAGCTGACAAAAGACCATTGTGGAAGGTGTTTGGAGTTAAAGAAGTGAGACTGGAGAGGCAGGTAGGTTAGGAGTCCTGTGTACAGCTGAGCAAGCTGTGCACTGCTCTGCCCTGGGCTGGGGGGTGCCAGTCTCACAGACCACAGTGTGAATGGTTCCCCCTGGAATTGTGCAAGATGGAGGCCTGCAGGCAGGGAACACATTGTGCAGACCTATGCCATAGTAAGAGCTTTGGACGTTGTTCCCAGAGCAATGGAGAGCCACAGAAGGGTTTTAGCTCTTGGTGATGGGGCTAATTTCCATGTATAATGCCCCAAAGCAGCACTGTCCAATAGAAATTTCTGTGAAGATGGAAATGTTCTATTTCTGCACTTTCTAATATGGTAGCCACCTGTGTCTGTTGACCACTTGAAATGTGGCCAGAGCGACTGAGGAAGTTGAATTTTGAATTTTTATGAGTTAACATTTGAAAGCCATATGAGCTAGATGTTGCTAGTGGTTCCAGAGGACCCGACTGTATCTGGTATAAACTCCTGTCACTCTGACCCCCAGCAGCAATGAAAGCATCTAGGGCAAGTCTGCTGGAGATGTCACCTCTTGCCAGGAGGCTGGGTGGAGGCCTCAACCTCCCCTTCACAGGGGCCTCTGTTCACACTCAGGCCAAGGGTGCCACTGGGGCTTTGGGTCTGGGAGCTGGGACTAATGAAGACGGCCCCCATCTCCGCTGCTCCAGAGACCTCATCTTCTTCCCCAGCACCCGCTGGGGGTGCGGAGCAGGTATTCAGCCTGCAGAATGGATGGCCTTCCCTCCGCCCTTCACAGGTCACTCGAGTTTGTTCCTCCACAGCAGAGGCAAATCTAGGAGGAAACCACTGCGTCCCTGCCCCATCGCGTGGGTGGTGGGCTGTAGTGTGGAGATAGCGCCCCCAGCGGGCATCAGGGGCTGTGCAGTTTGGCTCGTGCTTTGAGGAAGCCAAACTGGGTGGGAGTGGGAGGGGGCTCCGAGGGGCCAGGCCCAGCCTGCTTCTCCCATTTGCAGGACCCAGGCCTCAGTCCCTGGCATCATGAGGGCCTCACACACAAGTCAGCTCGTGTATTCATGTTCCTCCATTTGCTCTGCAAACAGCCACCCCTTGGTCACCCCTTCAGCCTAGAGGTGTATTTTCCCACTGCATGGTCCATCCTTGGGAAGGTGGATCTGGGGAAGAGACCTGTGCAGTCCCTACCTTCGGGCTTGGAGCCATTTGAACAGGGAAGGGTAAGATGGGTCAGAGGAGGAACCATGGGCTTCAATGGACTCATCCCATTGGCCCCATGGGTGCCTCACCCCATGGAAGCTGTGCAGCTGGAGGCTGGCCAGAGATGGGTATCCTAAAGCTTGGAGGCCATGGCAGGGGCTCCTGCTGCTGGCTGGAAGGGGCCTGCAGGGCTGGTGGGTTCGCTCGTTTGATGTCAGTCTCCTGCTACCCAGACTCTGAGCCACACGAGGGCAGAACCCATGTCTCTTGCTCCTTGGTGTATCCTAGCATCATTCCGCATGCTGGCATACAGTAGGTGCTTAATATGTGTGTACTGACTTAATGAATGAACGCACTGAAGACTCCCTGTGCTCTGGCCCAAGTTTCTGAGCAGGTGGACTTGAATATATTGATATGATGATGTACTACCAGTATGTGTGTGCTGACCCTCCCTCTTTCCCTTTGCCCTTGGGTCCAGGATGGGAACTAGGGCTTGAATGGGTTGGGGAGGATGGAGAAGGAGGGAGGGTCCCCTTGGAAGAGGGGAGGGAGGGGTCCTAAGCAAGAGGGATTGGAGTCTGTGGCTAGAGTTCACTTTGCCCTCCCATGCCCCAGCTCCCTCCCCACTCCCACCATCCCTGAAAACACACACACACACACACAGACACACACACACACACACACACATTAGACAAAGGTCTCAGGATGGAGGGCAGTTAAAGCCTCTGCTTTAAAGCCTCAAGGCTCAGTAGGGCCAAAGCAGGGACATTTGACACTTATGGGTGCAGGGACCTGCAGTGTTAATAAAAATAATAACAACCTCCATAACAAGTGCTGACATTCAAACCATGTGCCAGACACTGTGCTAAGACCCTGCCACAGCTCACCTCAGTTATTCCACATGATGTCCTGGTGAGGTGGGATTAACATCATCCCCATTTTATAGAATAGAAAACTGAGGCACAGAGAGGGAAGTGTCTTTTTTTATTAATAAATTTATTTTTGTTTATTTATTTATTTTTGGCTGCATTGGGTCTTCGTTGCTCCGCATGGACTTCCTCTAGTTGCAGTGAGCGGGGGCTACTCTTCATTGCAGTGCACGGGCTTCTCATTGCGGTGGTTTCTCTTGTTGCAGAGCACGAGCTCTAGGTGCACGGGCTTCAGTAGTGGCACACGGGCTCAGTAGCTGTGGCTCGTGGACTCTAGAGCGCAGGCTCAGTAGTTGTGGCGCACGGGCTTAGTTGCTCCGCGGCATGTGGGATCTTCCCGGACCAGGGCTCGAACCCGTGTCCCCTGCATTGGTAGGCGGATTCTCAACCACTGCGCCACCAGGGAAGCCCCAGAGAGAAGGGTCTTGACTGAGATTGCACAGCCAATAAAAACAGCACTTACATTTGAACCCAAGCCATTGGACACCAGAGTGTATGCTTTCAGTGACTAGAATGTTCTCCCTCTGGACAACAAATGTAAATCGCTTAGCTCTGTGCCTGGCGCACAGGAAGTGCTCAATAACCATTAGCTCCTGTCATTATTATGCAGAGTAAGACAGGCAGTGCTCTCCACCTCTTGGAAATCCTGGACAAGAGATCTGTGTTCTGTGCCTCAGTTTCCTCATCTGTGAAATGGGGAGGTTTTGACACTTACCTCTCACCCCTGTTGTAAGAGGTAAACAAGACTGTTTGTGTCAGGACCTGGGGGAGAGCGGGTCTTACCTGGGTCCCCCGCATCCCTGCACACCTGAAGTGTGACAGGACAGTCACTCCTGTCCCCTCTGTTGCAGTGCGCTACTTCCTGAAGAATAAGATCAGCCCTGATTTGTGCAACGAGGATGGACTCACAGCCCTGCACCAGGTAAGGACCCGCTGGGGCCCTGGTTCCCTGCTCTCCACCTGGACAGGTACCCCATCTCCCTGCTTTTTCCTGCCCAGAGCCCTCAGGGAGGAGGGGGAGGGGACCCGCAGCTACCACATCTGAAGGGCTCTTGTCTGCTTTGGAGACGAGTGTGTCTGTTACAGGCACGCCCACAGAGCCCTGTGCCCACATGCGCGGCACACACACAGCCTCCGAGGACAGGGAGCCTTTGTACGCTGCATCCTCACTGCCTGGCCAAGGGTTTGACAAACAAAGCAAGTTTGTCTGGAGCTTGACAGTTTACGAAGCACATTTGTTCACACCCACCAAGGCATCCATCCACCCCCGTGACAAAAGTGATTGACAGGGGGCTTATGTGACCTTCCTAAGGTCACACAGCCATGAACTCTGGCCAGGAATCATGTGCTATCAAAACACACATCCTTTTTAGGGCAGCGAGAGGGGCCCGGGCCCCTTTGGTTAGGGAGGGGCTGCTCTGGCTGTCATTTGTCACCTGGATGCTGCAACAGCCCCCTAACTAGTCCCCAGCATTCAGGCAGCCCTGCCCCTGCTTCATCCTCCAAGCAGTGGCTGCAGGGATGCTCAGACCCAACATTTGCTGATGCTACTCAAAGTGCTCTGGTGTCTTTCCATAACGCTGGGGGTAAGGAACGCCCCTTGTGCCCCTGCTGAGCCCACCATGTTTTCTGGCTGCCTGGCCTCCAGCCACTTGACTTTTCCGTCCCTTGTACACACGGTACTGCTCCCCGTCGCACTTCACCCAGCGCTCTGGTGCATGCACAGCAAGAGCCTGAGAGCTCTGCTGTTATATCCATGTCCTTTCTTCTGAGCATCCCTTTGTCATTTCATCCATTAGCGTGACTATTTAATGCTGGTCTCCCGTTACCCAGACTCTGCGCTGCACAAGAGCAGAGCCCAGGTCTCTTCTCATCGGTGTATCCCAGTCTTGCTTCCCATGCTGGCATACAGTAGGTTCTCGATATGTGTGTGCTGAGTTAACGAGTGAGCACGCTGAGCCTCCCCATGCTCTGGACCAAGTTTTTGATCAGGTGGACTTGAATGCAGCCTGGCGGGTGGGAGGCCAGGCTACTGGAACCCTGGGCTGGGGAGAGCCTCTCCATCTCCGTCTGAGGGCAGGAAGGGTGGGCAGAGACTGGCCATCCCCCTACCCATAAGCCCTGGGGACAAGTCTCCACCCTCAGCCATCAGCCCAGGGGCTCCCCATGTGTCCTCTTGGCTTCTCTTCCTGTCCCGCAGGGCTTCATGCATCTACAAATTCTAGCTGTGTGACCTTGGGCAAGTTCTTTAAGCTCTCTGTGCCTCACTTTCCTCATCTGTAAAAGAGGAATAACAAGTATCCATCTCATTTGGTTGTTGTGAGGGTTAAATAAATACACATAAAAACCCTATAAGCATCACTTGACACTGGTAAATATTAGTTATTATTATTATTAAAATGGGTCACATGTTCACTTCTCGGCAAAGCCACTTCACTTATGTGAAGTGTGGTTTGATCTTCCCAGCAATTCTTTGAAATATTATCCCCATTTTACAGCTCAGGAAACTGAGTCAGGGCAGCACTGTCCAATAGAACCTTTATGGTGATGGAATGTTCTGTGTAACGACACTGTCCGGTACGGTAGCCTCTAGCCCCACATGGCTAGGGAGCCCTGGAAGTGTTGTTCTGAGGATCAAATGAGGCAATGCATGGCTAGCAAGATGCGTGGCCATAGTAACGCCTCTAAAAGCATTAGCTCTTATTATTGACAGTGTGACATATTATTACTGCTCCTGCTTGGGCTGTTGTTATAGGTGTCATCATTATTGTCACTACTGCTCCAGTACAAAGAAGGAGCACAGTAGGGAGAGCTTTCTGTGGGTTTTCTGCTCTTGGCAACAGGGAGCCTTTCAGAGGTTTGTAAATTGAGAGCAACGTGGCTGGATTAACAAAGAAGCTCTCTCCGGCTGAGGTGTGTGGAAGGAGAGTGACAGGGAGGCAGAGAGAGATGATGAAGCCTCAGCCAAGGCAGTGGGGATGGGGACAGCGATGCAGGAGATGGAATCCACACCTGGTGCTAGATTGGACGTGGGAAGTGACGGGGTGGGAGGAGTCATCCAATGCCAGGTGTCATTGCCCACCTTGGGGAATGCAGGAGAGCAGGCCAGCCCACTCCATCACGTACCAGCCCCCATTTCACTCCCGCATCCAGGTCCCAACCCAGCCCTTGCTCAGGTACAGACTGGCCCAGCCCATGGGCATCCTTCTCACACGACTGCAATTCTGGATGCATAATCCCCCTGCCGCCCACCGCCCCGCCCATCCTCATGTTTTCTGCAGCCCTCAGGGTGGGATCTCTGGCCCTTCTGTCCCCTGATCCCAGGGGCTGGGCTGCTTCTCCTCCTATGAACCGGGCCATCCCAAACCCATCTCCCGGTGACAGCCTGGGTACCCACGCCTTTCCCCCGACGCCTCACTCTGGTGCCTTTGGTGCCCTCTGCCGGCGATGCTTTGTCACTGCATGGTTCTCCCGACTACCTGAGGCTCCACTGGGTCACACATGCCCCTGCTGTCCGGAGAGGTGCCCCCAGAGCCAGCCAACCCCAGATCGGCTGGTGCAGAAAGAGAACCTAGGTCCTTGGCACCATCTGTGCAAATGGCTTCTTCTTTCCCATCTATCCCTCTGGCACTGGCCCCTGGTTCTGCTGAGAATAGGGGTGGAGGCCATGGTGCTGCCCCATCTCCATCCCCATCCCCATCCGCACACCCACCTGGGGCTGTGGGCTGCCACTGGTGCCCCCGCTCCTTCTGTTGGCATCCAGTCACCTCTCCACAGGCCTACGGTCACTTCTCTAGGTTGGACCATCATCATCTCTTACATGGGTGATTTCAGCATAATTCCTCACCATGCCTCTTCACCCCTGCAAAGCTTGTGATCGCAATCTCTTCTCCACATGCAGCCAGAGGAGGGATTTTTTAAAAAGCAAGCTTGACTGTTCTTCTCCTCCGAGTATAACTCTGCAACATCTCCCATTGCACTGAGGGGTAAGCGCTTCCCTGGATGGGCAGTGCTGAGCGTTTTGTCCCCTGCTGGCTTCTCCAGAGGTCACCTGGGATGCATCCTGTAGTCTGTAAAGTGGTTTTCTGTCTTCTACTTCCTGTGTCCTCACTTTTCGCTGCTCATGGCCCTGGCTTGAGGTCCCTCTGTCCGCTTGGAATCTTTCACCCTCCGTCCCTGGAGTTTGGGAGCTCCAATGGCTGTTGGAGCCCTGCATCTCTCTGGGGGCTGCCTTCTCCTTGGGGCTGCCCCACGTGTGGACAAGCAGAAGCACAGACATGGCTGTCTCCTCTCAGGGACTGTTTTAGGACCCCTTAGAGCTTCACACAGAGCTTGGTTTTGAGGGGCGAGGCTTGGTTACTTGGGACTTCCCCAAGAACTAGCTTCTGGGTCAGAAATTCTTAAGTCAGTGATTCCAAACTGTGATCTAGGAGGTCACTGCTGTCAAGGGGGGTTTCCCCCATCACCCCCATCCCCACCCAACCAACACATGCCCCTGCTTCAGCCCGAGCAGCCCTGCTTGAATTGATTGGTTATCTAAGTTAGAGTTCTCCACACAGTGTTGCTGGAAGGAAGCCTTCTGAAATTAAAAAGAAAAGGTTTTAAAGCCTCATTCCAAATTTCATCCCATTCCACCAACATTTGCAAAACATCTTATAGATGACTTTATTTTTGGATTGTCTTTATATTTTTATCTTGTATATTATTAACTTACTCACGAGGAAACAGACTCAGAAAGGTTAAGTGGCTTGCCCAAGACCACACAGCATGTATGTAATGGATCTGGATTCAAACTCAGGCAGCTTGGCTCTGCTGTCCTTCTTGTGGCCTCTCGAGGGGGAACTTGGTGTGCCCTCGTCACGACCCAGGGCCCTGCCGGGAGCTGACCCTGCCTGTGTCCACCTTGCAGTGCTGCATTGACAACTTTGAGGAAATTGTCAAGTTGCTCCTTTCCCACGGTGCCAATGTGAATGCCAAGGACAACGAGCTGTGGACGCCCCTGCATGCCGCGGCCACCTGCGGCCACATCAACCTGGTGAAAATCCTCGTTCAGTAGTACGTGCCCCTCTCTCCCCCAAGAACAGCCTTCCCTCTGCCTTTGGTTTTTTCCAAGTTCTATTTTTTTTTTTTTTTTTTTTTTTTTACTTTCATCTCCTCTCTCTTTTTTCTGTCTCGTTTGGTGCCTGCCACTCTTTCTCTTTCTCACCACATTCCCTTTCCATCCCTGTGTCTTTCTCTCTCGTTTTCTCTCCATCTCTGTCTCTTTCCTCCTTGGTATCACTCTGTCTTTTCCACTGTGTCTCTCTTAATTCTCTCTCTCTCTCCTTTCATTCTCTTTCTTTCTCCCAATATTATTGGGTAAAATACACCTAACATAAAATTTACCATCCTTGGGACTTCCCTGGTGGTGCAGTGGTTAAGAATCCTCCTGCCAATTCAGGGGATACGGGTTCGAGCACTGGTCCGGGAAGATCCCACATGCCACGGAGCAACTAAGCCCATGGGCCATAACTACTGAGCCTGCGCACCTAGAGCCTGTGCTCCGCAGCAAGAGAAGCCACTGCACTGAGAAGCCCGCGCTCCGCAACGAAGAGTAGCCCCTGCTCGCTGCAACTAGAGAAAGCCCGCGTGCAGCAATGAAGACCCAATGCAGCCAAAAATAAATAAATATATATATACATATATATATATTTTTAATTTACCATCCTTGTGTTACAGGCATACATCCCATTTGGTCACAGTGTATAATCCTTCCAATAGGCTGCTGAATTTGGTTTGCTGGTTTTTGTTTTTTGGGTTTTTTTTGGCTGTGTTGGGTCTTCACTGCTGCGCACAGGTTTTCTCTAGTTGTGGCGAGCGGGGGCTACTCTTTGTTGTGGTGCGTGGGCTTCTCATTGCAGTGGCTTCTCTTGCTGCGGAGCACGGGCTCTAGGCGTGCGGGCTTCAGTAATTGCAGTACACAGGCTCAGTAGTTGTGGCACGCGGGCTCAGTAGTTGTGGCTAGCAGGCTTAGATGCTCCGAGGCATGTAGGATCTTCCTGGACCAGGGAACGAACCTGTGTCCCCTACATTGGCAGGCAGGTTCTTAACCACTGCACCACCTGGGAAGTCCCTGCTAGTATTTTCTTGAGGACTTTTGCATCAGTGCTCATAAGGGATATCAGTCCGTAGTTTTCTTGTGGTGTCTTCGTCTGTCTTTGTATCAGGGTATCATTTTCTTTTTTCAGTCTCTTTTTCTCTGTCTGTCCCCATGAGTCTGAATTCATCTCCTCCATGCTTATGTGTCGTCGCCATTTTTGTTTTTCTTGCTATAAAAAAATAAGCAAGCATACTTCCTTGGCTCTGCCCGCCCCCCCCCCTCCAAATCATGTCCACCTGCATTTCTTTGAGGCAGAATGTGCTTTGGGGGACACCACGTAACAATGCCTTTCCCAGGAATAAGGCCATTTCCCTCTATAGAGCTCTGACGGTCTCCTCCCATGCTGAAATTCCTTCTAGTCTGCTTAGTTTCTATAAACACACAGAAAAGGCACCATTCAATTTCAAGTGTATTTAATTGAATTCATCTAATGATTGGAGGGCAGTCAAGCTGGGCCAAGCCCTGTGCTGGGCACTGAGCACTCAGGGATGCTAAAGTCCTGAGGAACCACACAGGAAATCAGGTGATTTCAGTACCAGAGCCAAGACGGAGAGAGACCCATGGGTTGGGGTCCCAGGAGAGCATCTGAGTGCAAGGATTCAGGAATAGTGGCCGAGTGCAGGTGACCTTTGGCAGAGGTCTCAGCAGAGCAGCCAGGGCCCATCAGGTGGCTACTGGAGGGATAGAGATGCAGCCCTGGCTCAGAGAGGTGGATTAGCTTACCCAAGGGCACACAGGAGCTCAGAGAGGTCACAGTGGAGGGCTGTTAGGCCAAAGGACTGGCAGGTGGCCCATGCCCACACCTCCGATGAGAACCTGGGTGTGGTTAAGTCTACAGGAGCATCAGGTGGCCACAGTCCAATCTGGGATGGTGCGAGAGGAGAAGGGAGTGGTGCCAGCCTGGTACAGTGGGTCCCCAGCACCGATGTGTACCGGAATCATGGGTTTAAAATACGTAATCCTCAACCCCACCCACCCCACCCCCGAGAGACTCTGTTTCAGGAGGTCCAGAGTGGAGCCCAGGAAGCTGCATTTTATTTCAGTGGTGCCCGGGTTATGCTGCCGCAGGGCATCCCAGAGCCATGCACGTAGGAGCCAGTGGCCCAAAAGGCAGATTCTGCCATGGAGCCTCAAGGCTCTGTCCTGTCCTTATCCTGGTCAGCCTTTTGGGCAGGGACTTAGAGGAGCAGGTAGGGGATAGCTGAGGGTACTTCTGCACTTGCTCCAAGACTGAAATAGGACAAGGAGAAGTGAAAAGAGCTGGCCCATGAAAGGGCCAGGTTTGAGTCTTGGCCCTCCCACGTCCTGGCTGTGTGACCTCAGACAAGTGACTGAACCTGTCTGAGTCTTTGTTTCCCTTTCATGAGATGGAGCCAATAATACTGAACCAAGAAGATTATTATGAGGATTATATCAAATGATGAGTGTAAAGGGCTTAGATCAAGCCTGGCTCTAAGCAGATGCCTGGGAAGCAGTGTTGCTGCCATTAATGTTGTATTTTCTTATTTGACATCTGTGCCCCAGTGCCTGCCTGCTGGTTCAACAGAGCGGGAAGCTGGGGGAAGTCTGCTGGCACAGCCCTTCTGGGATTTTGGTCCCTTCCCACCTGGGGCCCCTGAGATCCTGGAGATGCTATCCTTGCTGGGCTGCACCGTGGTCGGGTTGTGGATGTTGGGGTGCATAGTGGGGTGGGAGTGAGAGGCTGGGTGGTAGAGGCAGCCAGACCAACCCTCTGCGCACATAGCTGGCCCTCACCCTGGCCCTCTCTCTGCAGTGGGGCCGACTTGCTTGCCGTCAACTCCGATGGGAACATGCCCTATGACCTCTGCGAGGATGAGCCCACCCTGGATGTCATCGAGACATGCATGGCGTACCAGGGTAAGGGCGGGGCCGCCTGCGGTGAAGTGGGGCTGCGGCTCTCTCACATCAATGCAGGTGAACAAGTTACCTAGCAATGTGCCCACCGCCTGCTCAGTGCTCAGGAACTGGGATGGGGCCCCACAATGGTTGTTACCCATGTGATGGGCAAGATGCGGACACAGAACAACCCTGGAAGACGTGCTGTGCACAAGGGGGGCGTTGCTCTCATCTGTGTCACCCCCACACACGGGTGGCCTCAGCTGGCCGGGTCTCTTCGTCAGCTGTGACAATTTCAACTCAATAAACATTCACAATAAAGATATATTCCCATTTGGGAAAAATAATACAAAGTCAAGAACATTCGCGGCTGCCTGCTCTGTGCCAGGCACCACACGGGCTGCTGCCAGGGACCCTGGATAAACAAGATGTGGGCTGTTCTCAGCTTACAAATGAGCTTCAGAGAGGAAATGAATGCAGCAATCAGAGAGATCTGCCCACAGCCGCCACCCCAGTGCATACCCCTGAAGGACCTCCTCTTTAGAAATAAATCTCAAATCCAGACCCTGTACTGTAGTCCAAGGTCCTGCCCGGGCTCTGCGCTTGTGTTTCTTCCCAGATGGCTGCGGGAACTGCCCTTTTGGCCTGCCCATTCCCTGGCTCTGGCACTTTCCTTGTTCACCTGCAGAACTTCCTAACAATTTTTGTGCCAATCTGGTGAATCTATGGACCCTTCTCAGAATAATATTTTTAAATGCAGTTATCAAAGCCATAGGATTATAAAGGAAAGCACTTCTATTAAAGTAGAGCTCCCCAAATATTTTTAAATGTGTGAAATAGAAACGTTATTGATTCGTGAAACAATAAGATAACATGATATGAAAATACCTACAGTTTCTGTTGGTGACAAAGTCACAGGCACTGCCAATTCTACTGTGAATTTGGCGTATGTTCTAATGGAAGGAAATGCTACATTTCATTGAAAGGTTAACGAAAATAAACAGGTCATTCTTTTTCTCTTTCAAGTTTATAGACCTCCCCTGAATTCTATCCAAGAATGCTTGATCTCATGGACCTTTTTTTCAGAGCAAATCCCTCTCTCCTTAAATACCATTAGCAGCTGCTAGTAACGCTTAATTTTTTAGCCAGAGATTCAGGCTTGAAAATGTGTTTCTGTGTCCCTCAACCTCGATTTCTTCAGCTCTCCATTCAAAAGCTGTATGTTCAGTAATTCAGTCATTGCCGTAATAAAGATTCATTGAGCATCGTGCCTGGTGCTGCAAACACAGCTGTAGACGAAATAGAAGAAATTAACAGAGACCTGGTCAAACAGAGTGGTCAGGGGAGGCCAGCTGAGGAGGTGGTCCAGGCTGGACCTAAAGGATGAGATGGAGCCAGGTATTTGAGCAGTTGGAGGCAGGTAGGTGGATGGTAGGAGCAGAAGAACTGTGTGTGTACCAGTAATCGATATCACCACAATGCCGACTGGGTACCAGGCAGGAATGGACCTTGTTTGTGGCCCAACACGTGGTGTTTGTATTCACTGGGCCTGGGAGAAATGACCTCTGAGCATATCTATCTACCCCCTTGACTGGCAGACCCTCGGGGACAGGAGCCATGTCTCTCCAATCTTCCCCCCCTCCCCTCCCCCTTGGGTTCTCTGCCTGGGAATGCTGACTCAATCCCCCCTTCCCCACTCAGGCATCACCCAAGAGAAAATCAATGAGAAGCGGGCAGCTCCTGAGCAGCAGATGATTTCGGACATTCACTGTATGATTGCAGCCGGCCAGGACCTTGACTGGATAGATGCCCAGGGTGCCACACTGGTGAGGAGAGGGGCCAGGCTGGATTGGGCTGGGGGGTCAGGACCAGAACCCAGATCAGCTAGAACTGACCTGGGCCAGTGCCGGTGGAGGCCAAGCCTATACAGTTGGGGCCTGTCCATGGCTTTGGACCTCCCCCACCTCTTGGGGCCAGGGGTGCCCCTGGAATGTGGGAAGTTAGTAGAGCGGGGCTCAGTGGCTTTGAGAAGCTGGGGCTGGGAGTCGGGAGCCCTGGGTGGGAGGCTTGGCTCTGCCATTCGCCTCTTCTGTCTCTAAGTTTCTCCTTTACCTCAAGCTCCAGGTGTCCATCCTGAGTTCATTATTTCCGCCTCCTCCTGTGATGTCTCCTGCCTAAGGACTGGTGCCCTGTTCATCTGCTCACCCAAGCCATCTTGCTTTGCACTGTTCCTTCCCCTGCCTTAGTGTCCCCTCTCCCACCCCAGTGCTTTGCCTCGCTGGCTGTCCCTGATGTTGCTACAACAGCCTCTCCTCTGGGTTCCCTGACTTCAGAGCCCAGACACCCCCAGGCACCCATTCATCACTGGTTCACCCATCCCTCCATCGGTTCGCCCACCCATCGACGTCCTGTATGCCGCATGCGGGACTAGACCCTGGAGATGGAGAACAATGAACCTTCTCTCTCTCTCTAATCTGCCTTGTTAGCTCCACTCACCCTTTCAGCTCAAGTGTCAGTGACTTGGGAAACCTTCTTGATCTTTCTTCATAGGCTCTCATAGCATGATACAGCTCGGTATTGTGGAAGGTCTGCTTCTGCAGCCTCTAAACTGAAAATTGGAGCATGGCCTTGGAAGCCCACCCCACCACTCCCAACCTTGCCCATGGCTGGGCCCTGCCCTAGGCTTGTGGTCTGTGTGACCGTGAGAACTCAGGGGTTTCAGAATCTTCAGCTCACCAGGTAGAGCTCAGCAGTACCAGGTTCCCTCCCCGTCCCTCAGGCCTGACCTGGTGGCCCAGGTGTGACAACTGGGCTTCTCCTACCTGTTCCTGAGCCCTACCCTCTGCCTCATGCCCTTTTCTTTTTTTTTTAATTAAAGTTTTTTTAATTTAAAATTTATTTATTTATTTTATAGTTAATTTACAATATTATATTAGTTTTGGGTGTATAACATAGTGTTTCAATATTTTTATAGATTATACTCCATTTAAAGTTCTGACAAAGCAATAGCCAATATTCCCTGTATTGTACAATACATCTTTGTTGCTTATTTATTTTATACATAATAGTTTGTATCTCTCAATCCTCTACCCCATCTTGCCCCTCCCCTGTCCCTCTCTATACTGGTGAGTCTGTTTCTGTTTTGTTATATACATTCATTTGTTTATTTTTTAGATTCCACATATA
This sequence comes from Mesoplodon bidens, assembly GCF_964165515.1. NCBI lineage: Eukaryota > Metazoa > Chordata > Mammalia > Artiodactyla > Ziphiidae > Mesoplodon > Mesoplodon bidens. Next base: position 21,110,469 of record NC_138171.1, on the reverse strand, counting down.
AGTGATAACATATTTGTCTTTCTCTGTCTGACTTATGTCACTTAAGCATAATACCCTCTAGGTCCATTCACATTGCTGCAAATGGCAGAATTTCATTCTTTTTTATGGCTGAGTAATATTCCATTGTCTATATATACCACACCTTCTTTATTCATTCATCTTTGATGGACACTTAGTTTGCTTCCATATCTTGGCAATTGTAAATAATGCTGCTATGAACACTGGGGTGCATGTATCTTTTCAAATTAGCGTTTTCATTTTCTTTGGATATATACCCAGCAGTGGAATTGCTGTATCCTATGGTAGTTCTATTTTTAGGTTTATGTACCTCATGCCCTTTTCTATGAACAAGGTCCCTGCTCAGATCACCTGCTCAGCCCAGAACTCAAGGATAGATTCATGTAGTTGGATTGAGCACTGCTGCATGAATGCTGTATGAAATCATGGCCAGGCTGTATCAGGGAGTTGCCCACCGTAGCTGGAGCTCCTCTGGGTCTGTGGCTCAGCCCTCTAGACACAGGGGTCTACTCCGCTTGGGCTAGCCTCATAGTGGCTCACCCACATGAGCCGGGCACATACTAGGTCTCAGGTCTTCCCAGTAAAGTGGGGAGATGAATAGTATCTTCCTTAAGCATTGTTGGGAGGACTAAATGAGATTCTGCATGTAGGTGCTCAGCACAGAGTCTGTAAACGCTCAATAGATGCTAATGATTAACACATTATTATTACTAACATTATTACTCTACTGTATATAAAATAGATAAACAACAAGGACCTACTGTATAGCACAGGGAACTATATTCAATATCTTGTAATAACCTATAATGGAGAAGAATCTGAAAAAGAATATATATATATATGCATGTATGTATAATTGAATGACTTTGTTGTACACCTGAAGCATTGTAAATCAACTGTACTTTAATAAAACAAAAAAACACCAATATTGCTCTCCCAGTCATACCTTTTTATTCCCAGCCATGTATGTGACCCCACAGCTTGTAATGTCTGGCTGTCCAGCTGTGTGTCATTCTCAACCACTGGCAAGCAGCAGATATTTATAAATCAGATAAGGATACCAACTTTCACGTGTGCCTGTACCAGATCACACCCTGAGTCTTTTCTACAAATTAAAAAATAAAGGAAAACCTCCATTTGCCAGAACCTTACAGCAACCTGACCCCAGGATGATGCAGCATCTGGCCATCAGGGCTCTGTTGTGAAGGCCGTGCTTTCCCCGTCCCACTGGCTGAGGCTCTGTTGCCCCTGACCTTGGCCCCCCCGAGAGCCCTCTGATTTCCTCCCTGCCTGGCTTCTGCTGGCCTCCTTGGGCTCTCACCTGTCTCCCACCTTGGCTGGGCATTTGGTTTCTCTTTGCCTCGTCTCCTTCTCGCTCCTCCATCCATTCCCACAGTGCATCTTGTCATCACTCATGGCTCTCTAAGGATGTTCATCACTTACTGAGGGTTCGTCACGTGCTAAGCACTTTATGTATTTTCTGGGAGATTGGGCAAGTGGACAACTGAGGTCTGCAAGGTGGTATCCATCACCAGAGGCCTTAAATGGTGCCAGGTAAGAGAGAGGGGGCCTCAACATGAGCTTTCCCTTATTGGATGTATTGGGTATCTGTTGCTGCATAACATACTAACACAACATGTAGCATCTCAAAACAACAATAAATATTTATTATCTCACATCGTTTCTGTAGGTCAGGGAATTGGGAGCAGCTTAGCTGGGTGGCCCTAGCATGGAGTCTCTCATGACGTTACAGTCAAGATGTCAGCCAGGGCTGCAGTCATCTGAAGGCTTGACTGGGGCTGGAGGACTCACTTGCAAAGTGGCGCACTCACACGGCTGCAAGTTAACACTGGCTGTCAGCAGGAGGCCTCAGTTTCTCATCTCTTAGGCTGTCTCCTTAGGGCTGCTTAAGGGTCCTCACAACATGATGGCTGCCTTCTTCTAGAGTGACTGATGCAAGAGAGCCTAAGCTGGAAGCAGCAATGACTTTTATAACCTCAGAAATCACACACCACCACTTCACTACATCCTATTTGTTAGAAGTGAGTCACTTGTTCTGGCCCACATTCAAGGAGGGAGGCATTAAGCTTCATTTTTTTTTTTTAATTAAAAAATTTTTGGTTTTGGCTGCACCGCGTGGCTTGTGGGATCTTAGTTCCCCGACCAGGGATTGAACCCAGGCCCTTGGCAGTGAAAGCACGGAGTCCTAACCACTGGACCACAGGGAATTCTCTAAGCTTCATCTTTTAAAGAGAGATGTGTCAAAGAACTTGTAGACATACTTTAAAACCACCCTATTGGACCTCTGAGACCCCTTCTAAAGGGCTCAATGAAGAGTAGGGACTCAGTAAATGCTGTTGCCTTAACTATAGGGCTTGAAGATGGGAGAAAGGCTCGCCTGTCTGCCTTACCTTCTAGTTCCATGTTGCAGACTTGTTAATGCTCTGTAACGTGGCTGGTATTTCCACCTCATTCTATTCCATTCTGCTGGTCCCAAGTATGATCTGGGACTTGGGTCAGGGAACGGGCTCTCCTGCCTCCAAATGAGGGACCAGCCCCATGGGGAATGCTCACGTCTTTCCTCTCCTTCAGCTGCACATAGCTGGAGCCAATGGATACCTGCGGGCAGCCGAGCTCCTCCTGGACCACGGGGTGCGCGTGGATGTGAAGGACTGGGATGGCTGGGAACCCCTGCACGCAGCTGCCTTCTGGGGACAGGTAGTTGTCACCCACAGGGCTGTGAAGGAGGCCAGCACAGGGTCAACCTGCTGTCCTTTGGGCTGGAAGTTGGTTCAAAAGAACACAAGACCCACTTAGGGTGTTGGCTACGGCTAGTATGTGGGATAAGAAAAGACCTAGGGGGTTTGCAAAAACGATTGGCGAGTTGTGTCCTAGCAAGACGACAATCCAATTTGCTGGAAAATTCCCCACATTTCTGCCTTGAATAGTTTCTCCATTTGTTTCCCAGATAGAAATCTCTGTGGCTTTCACCATTCCTCTTTAAACACCTGACAGCTCTGGAGTTATAGCTGACTCCTTCTTCTGTCCCTTGGTATGGCCCAGACATGCTGGAGGAGGTGTCAAGCCAATTGCATTTGCCGGGATTCCTGGCTTTAGGGGGCAGAGCCTTCCCTGGGAGTCAACTTTGCCCCACCATTCTTTGGATCACATCCTAAGAAGCTTTGAACACTCTCTCCACCTCCTAGGCTTTCTTTCTGAGCCCTGGGCAGGGGGGAACCTCGGCTTCTTCCTGTGTTTCAGATGCAGATGGCAGAGCTATTGGTGTCCCATGGGGCCAGTCTCAGTGCTAGGACGTCCATGGATGAGATGCCAATAGGTAAGTTCAGGACAACACGTGGTATATACATAAGCATTCATCGATTTTTTGATGAATAGAGGATAAAAGGTTAAATATATGGTTGGATAGATGGTGGGTTGGTGTGTGGATGGATAGTTGGATGAATGAATAAATTAATGGGTGGTAGATTGATGGATGGATGGATAAGTGGATGAATGTATGTATGAATGAATAAGAGGATGGGTGGGTAGAGGATGAGTCTATGGATGGGTGACTGGTTCAGCGAATAGGCAGACGGCTGAATTAAAGGATGAGGTGGATTGAGTGGGTAGGGATGTATGATTTCAGCATCTTTTCATAAGTTCTTGCTTGGGCTACATGGGGTACCTGCTTGATTCTCTTGATACTTTTTGTGGGGAATTAATGTCTCCTCTTGGAAGCAATCAAAGGTGTCTGAATCCTTCAGTCATAACTGGGAATTGGGACTGTACATGGGACGTGGGTTTCCTCTTACACTCCTCTAAGGATTGAGTCGTAGCCCAGGAAATAAGGCTGGCACTGTTTTCTCCCCTCCTCCCATGTCCCAAAAGATGCTGGGAGTTTTCAGTGGGTTGGCGTGGCAGCTCCTCTGGTCTGGAGGGCCCTCAGGGGCCACAGCCCCCTGCACTATCCCCCACCATGGGCTCCTTTGCCCCTTCAGACCTGTGTGAAGAGGAGGAGTTCAAGGTACTGCTGTTGGAGCTAAAACACAAGCACGACGTGATCATGAAGTCGCAGTTGAGGCACAAGTCATCCTTGAGCAGGAGGACGTCCAGTGCGGGCAGCCGCGGGTGAGTCAGGGGCAGGGCAGCCGGGGCGCCCGAGGATGCTCCCACCCATGGCTCCTGGATGCAGCCTCTCAGCATCCCCCCTCCCCAACTCCCCGTAGGAAGGTGGTGCGTCGAGCCAGCCTGTCGGACAGAACCAACCTGTACAGGAAGGAGTACGAGGGAGAGGCCATACTGTGGCAGCAGAGGAGCGCAGCCGAGGATCAGCGGACCTCCACCTACAATGGGGACATCAGGGAGACCAGGACAGACCAAGAGAATAAGGACCCGGTGAGTGCCTGCCTCCTGCCCGGCCCCCGCTCTTGGTCACTGCCATGGGAGGGGGACAGGGCCCCAGCCTGTTGTTGCTTCTTTATCTCAGAGCCTTCAGAGGGAGGTCAGCTGGCCAGTGCCCTTAAACCAGCTGGATCCTGTCTGATGTGAGCAGCTACTGTGGTTAATGGGGCAAGCGTAGGGTGTGTTCTTGTCGGAGCTGGGAGACTTGCACACAGTAGGGACTCATAATTGCCAGGGAGTGAGTGATCACCATGTGCCTGCTTGGGCTCCAGCAGAAGAGAGATTTAGTTCTGGGCTTCCCAGAAGAAAGATTTAGTAGGGCAGCCACCCTGGGAGAGAGGGCACTACAACTTCTTCGGGGGAAATATAACAAGATGTTGAGAATTGTGTTGAGACATCAGGTTGGAAGAAAATTTTTGAAAAATAGTAAGGGGCTGGCAGGACGTCTAAGAAGCCGGCTCCAGGAGGAGCCAATGGTCTGGGCATTAAACCGCTTTCCTAAGAGGATGCTGTATTAGTTTCTGAGAGCTGCTGTAACGAACTACTGCCAACTTGGTGGCTTGAAGCAACAGAAATGTATTCTCTCCCAGTTCTGGAGGCCAAGTCTAAAAATCAAGGTGTCAACAGGGTTGGCTCCTTCTGGGGTCTCAGAAGGGAAATCTGTTCCATGCCTCTCTCCTAGCTTTTGACGGCTCAGACATTCCTTGGCTTTTTGCTAGCAGGCCTCCAGTCACTGCCACTGTCTTCACATGGCCTTCCTTGTATATGTGTGTGTATCTCTCTTTTCTCTTAGAAAGATACCAGTCATTGGATTAGGGCCCACCCTCATCCGTATGACCTCATCTTTTTTTTTTTTCCTAACATCTTTATTGGAGTATAATTGCTTTACAATGTTGTGTTAGTTTCTGCTGTATAACAAAGTGAATCCGCTATAAGTATACATATACCCCCATATCCCCTCCCTCTTGCGTCTTCCTCCCACCCTATCCCACCCCTCTAGGTCTCATCCAATGTGACCTCATCTTAATTGAACTGATTACACCTGCAAAGACCCTACTTCCAAATAAGGTTACACGCAGAGATGTGGGGTGGGTATGAGTTTTGGGGGGACACTATTCGATTCAGTACCGATACACTCAGGTCCATGCATGGCTGCAGTCTTGCTGAGAGGAGTGAGCAGGTTTGGGACCAGAGCAGAATTGCTGGGGACAAGAAGGAAGAGGCTGACCATACCAGTAGGGGTCTGCCTTTGTGGTTCTCCCATTACACGATGAGCAGCTGAAAACATTTCTAGCAAGTGTTGCTTTGGAGAGATGCAAAATGTCTCAGTGGGGCCCTGCTTCCCTGCCTGAAAGGTCACATGAGGGCTTGTCTTGCCAGCTGGAGAGAAGGCACCTATTCGAGATAATCCCCATCAAAGCACTGGCTGGGATGGAGCCGGCACACGTGGAGCTTTTGTCTTCCTTCTTCCCTAAGCTTGGGGGTTGGGAGAGAAAAGAGTTGTAGATCAAAATCGAATCACATTTCAAATGCCTCCCAGCTAGGCTTTAATTATTTTTTCTTTGTGATTGATGTGTAACTTGTGTAAGATACACAAATCTTAAATGAATTTTTCAATAAACTTACAAACACATACCTTCCGATGAAAGTATAGAGCATTTTTGTCATCCCAGAAGGCTCCCATGTTCCCTTTTCCAAGGACTTCTCCCACCCCAAAGGTAGCCACTATTTAACTTGGAGCACTAAAGATTAGTTTTGCACCTGCATCTGCATATGAATGGACCCAGGCAGTCTATGGTCCTTTGTGTTTGGTTTCTTTGTGTCTCCGAGATTCCTCCACGTGGTGGCATTCAGCAGCAGTTCATTCTTTTTCATTGCTCCGTAAATTCTATTATTTACATATTCTACAATTTATGTGTCCATTCGTCCGTTGGTGGACATTTGGGTTGTTTCCAGCTTGGGCTATTTTGAATAAAGCTGCTCCAAACATCCTTGTATGTGTCTTTAGGTGGACACAAGCACTGTTTTCTGTAGGGTATTTACCAAGGAATGCGGTATGAGTCACGGGGTAGGCGATATGTACCTTTCAAAGATCCGGCCAAGCAGTTTTCCAAAGCAGTTGTACCTGTCTGCTCTCCCTTCAGCAGTGAATGCACCTTTCTTGCCCGCTGTTGGTATAGTTAGTTCTTTTCGTGTGAGCCATCCTGGTGGGGTTACTGTGTAGCTCAAATTTTTAATTTGTTTTTCCCTGATGGTGGATGATGTTGAACATTTTCTTGTGCTTATTGGCCAACTGATTATCTCTTTGTGCTTCATCTGTTCTTTAGCCCTTTTTTATTGGTTGTTTATCTTTTCCTTATTGATTCATAGAAGAGACTGAGATTCTTAAAGAAAGCCTCAGGGAATCAACCACCCCTCCTCCACGCCTGCTCCTTTCCGTGTGTTTATTCAGATCTCACAGGCCCCAGGATTCTCTCAGAAGTGCTCATTGATGTAGAGTTTCATGAACCATTAGCCCTGTAGGGAATAGGGTGGGGGGATAGGGATGCTGGAGACCAGCCTGAGTTAGGCCTGAGTTTGTTGTTGTTGTTAATTTCTGGAGATTCCTCATCAAGGCTCCAGTTTGTTTGGAGTTGAGTGAAGGCAATCAGATGGGCCACTTGGCCTCAGGGGCTGAGGTTTCAGACCAGGGAGGAGAAGACAGGGTACAGAGATGGCATAGCCAGAAGCAGGCAGTCCTCTCCCAGGTGCTCAGAAGTCCTGTCCCAGGGAAACTGTCAGGGCCCAGGGTCCCTGTCCCAGCCCCAGAGGGAACAAGGAGATCACAGGATACAGCTACAAAGCTCAAAGCTCCTTCCTTTTTTGTTCCTACTACCTTTCAAGGTCTTAGGTGCTGTCAAGGACATGATAGTCTATAAGGTAGGGATTCTCAAAGTGTGGTCCCTGGACCAGCAGTGTCAGTGTCACCTGGGAACTTGTTAGAAATGCAGACTTCTCAGTCCCCGCCCCAGATGTACCAAATCATAATCCCTGGGGCTGGGGCCCAGCACTCTGTGTTTCAACCAGCCCTCCAGAGGATTATGATGCATGCTCGAATTTGAGAACCACTGATCTAAGGGAGTATTTGCTCAGCCTGACTCCCAAGTCAGGTTTCTGCCAAGGCTCTGTGCTGTTAACCCCCAGGGCTGGCTTGGGTACATAGTTTTGGCAGAGCTGATTCACTGGTAGCAGGCACAGCAGTAGTAAGACAACACCATCTCTTCAACCAGTGGTTCACACTCTTAACAAGAAAATCACCTTGGGGTGGTGTTTTGTTTTTGTTTTTAACAAACCTGGGTTTGTCTTTGGAAGGCTTGTTTATAATATTTCTTGCCATAGTAAAAGGGCTGCATTTGTTCTCAAATCATGCCTATTTGATGGCTCTAGGAAAAAAACAGAGGGGGCAGGTAGGGGTTAATTCTTGGAAAGTATATGTAACAGTGCAACAAACGATACCATTTACCCTTTTTTCACCTCTTACTTGAAAGCAGAATCGCAACATGTTTAATGGCTTTTCTCTACTAGTCTAAAGGTGGAGCTCATTGACCACGGAAGCCTTATCAAAAAGTCTATTTCGTAACAACCTCATAGATACTGTACCTAACAAAACATGATTTGTATTAGCTCTGTATGAAAGTATTTGTGGCTTAGGATTTTTTATACATATATCTTTTTATAACTCCCAGAACTGAGCACATTATCTGATACTGTTGTAAATTTTTTTTCTGTCAGTGCTTTAGTTCAGGATTGGCAATAAATTATTTCTACAGGAGGTCTGAAAGTGGAAAGAATGGTTTGATTTGATAAAATGAGTTGCTAGTCATCCAGGCTTTTTACTTTTGTACATATTTTGCAAAAATTTTGCCTCTTGCTATTAATATTTGCTTTGTAAAAATTACTGACGTTTAATAAACATTTATAAACTAAAAAAAAAACAAAAAAAAACCTGATGTCCAGGCTGCAGTCCCAACTGATTAAATCAGAATCTCCAGGCTTGGGACTCAGGCACTGTATTAATTAATTAATTAATTAATTAATCTTTGGCTGCATTGGGTCTTCATTGTTGCGTGCGGGCTTTCTCTAGTTGCGGCGAGCAGGGGCTACTCTTGGCTGCAGTATGCGGGCTTTTCATTGCGGTGGCTTCACTTGTTGTGGAGCACGGGCGCATGGGCTTCAGTAGTTGTGGCGTGCGGGCTCAGTAGTTGTGGCTCGCGGGCTCTAGAGCACAGGCTCAGTAGTTGTGGTGCACGGGCTTAGTTGCTCCGTGACATGTGGGATCTTCCTGGACCAGAGATTGAACGCTTGTCACCTGCATTGGCAGGTGGATTCTTAACCACTGCACCACCAGGGAAGTCCCTATTTATCTATTTAATGAATAGACTTTATGTATTTATTTACTTTTTGACTAGTTTTAGGTTTACAGAAAAATAAGTGGGGGGACTTCCCTGGCGGTCCAATGGTTAAGACTCCACACTTCCACTGCAGGGGTATGGGTTTGATCCCTGGTCGGGTAACTAAGATCCCACGTGCTGCGATACAGCCAAAAAAAAGAAAGAAAGAAAAATAAGTGGGAAGTACAGACAGTTCCAATATACCCTTCTTATCATGCCCCCCTGTTTCCACTATTATTAACCTCTTGCTTTAGTGTAGTTTACACGTTATCATTGATGAGCCAGTATTGATACATTATATTAACTAAAGTCCATAGTTTCCATTAGGGTTCACTTTTCTGGTTGTACGTTCTATGGATTTTAACAAACATTTAATGTCATGTGTCCATTATTAAAGTGTCATACAGAATAGTTCCATTGCCCTAAAAATCCCTGATGCTCTCTATTCATCCCTTCCCAACCCCAGGCAATCACTGATCTTTTTACCGTCTCCAAAGTTTTGCCTTTTCCAAAATCATGCAGTATGTTGATTGAATCACACAGTATGTTGCTTTTCAGTTTGGCATTGTATAAGTGTTTAAAATCTCCCAGATGATTCCAATATGCACTCAAGGCTGAGAACGAGTGTCTTCCATCCCTGCTACTCAAATTATTCGCAGGAACTTGTTAGAAATGCTGAAATTTGGGTCCCAACCCAGACCTAGTGAATCAGAATATACATTTTAACAAGAGCCCCAGGTGACTCATATGCACATGAAAGTATGAGAAGCACTGATTTAGACCATCAAGAATCTGCATCCTCCCATCCCATATGTCATCAGTTTGCCTGCACAGTTCAGAAGAAGCCACTGAACAAACAGAAGAAACACACACACATAAATGGAAACTTTCTATGGGAAGCATCCCTCTCCTTACCATATTTTAATCTAATTATATATTTCTTGGAAATCTTTCCAAGAAATCAGATTCTTGGAATCACAAGTCAGCACATAGAGACTTTCTTCATTTTTTCCTACCAGCTCCAGAACAGCCTAATACAAGTATTTGCCATCATTTCCCACCTGCCTAATGATGGTTTTCATGCTCCCCTGAGGGAATCTATCTGTGAAACAAAGTCCTAGAAATGGGCATGCTTGTGCAAAGTATATATTTTTCTTAAAAAACAAATTTTTTTTTTTTTTTTGGTGGATGGTGTGGCATTGTCCTCCAAAGAAGTTGTGGCAGTTGACACTCCTGTCTACTTCCCACACCCTTGCAAGCACTGAATAATAACAAACTTTAAAAATATTTGTCGGGAATTCTCTGGCAGTCCAGTGGTTAGGACTCTGCGCTTTCACTGCCGAAGGCCCGGGTTTGATCCCTGGTCAGGGAACTGAGATTCCACAAGCCACTCAGTACGCTTCCCCGCCAACCAAAAAAAAAAATTTGTTGGGACTTCCATGGTGGTCCAGTGGTTAAGAATCCACCTTCCAATGTAGGAGACAGAGGTTCGATCCCTGGTCAGGATCCGGGCAACTAAGCCCACACGCCACAACTACTGAGCCCGCGTACTGCAACCAAGACCCAACGCAGCCAAAAAATAAATAATAAATAAATAGATAAATATTTTTTAAAAATTTGTCAATGTGATGGGTAAAAATGATATTTTGTTGTTTAAATTTTTATGTCATTAACTATTTGTGAGATTGAATGTTTTTCCTATATTTATATGCTATATAGATCTACATTTTGCTGTGATCTGCATATTAATGTCCTTTGCCTGTTTTTTCTGTTGGGTAGTTGGGCTTTTTCAAATGGACTTTTAAGAGCTCTTTATACATTTGGAAATTAGTCCCTTTTCGGTCTTATAGGTTGTAAATATATTTCTAGTTTTTCATGTGTCTTTTGACTTTGTGACTTTTGCTATGCTTTATCTTTTTGTCACTGTCAGATGAATCTACCTTTTAGTCATAGCTTCTAGGCTGCAGCTGCTTTTAAAGCTCTTATTACCCAGGGATTTCTAGGTATAAAGGATCTCTGGGTAAGAGCCTCTTCCATTTGTGGTGGAGATATGCCGGGGGATAAGAGGAAGAAGTACAAGTGACCAAAAACCCAACTAAAATCGACTTTTACACAAAAAAGAGATGCATTGGCTTCTGTAACTGGAAAGTCTGGGGCCAAGTGGATCCAGGGGCTCAAAACATGTCATCAGGATGCAGTCTCTCTCTCTCAGTCTCTGTTTCTCTCTCAGTCTTCCTTAGGTGCCGGCTTCACAGCCAACTAGACCCTTTGAAACGGTATCTCCCCAGTACATCAATCTTACCAGCGTAGTTCCTACAGAAATCGATCTGCTCTTTCCCAACTTTTCTAGCACAAGTCCCAGGGTTGAGTTTCACTGAACCAATTTCAGTCAGGAACCCACCCCTGAATCAATTCCTGTAGGGAGTTTATTGATTGGCCAGGCCTGGGGTCATGGTCTTTCGCCGGGAGCAAAGGTGGCAGTTGGTCAACTCTATCAAAACCCATAGATTGGTGAGTTCCCCAAAGGAAAATAGAAGTCTTATTACCCAGGTAGGGAAAACGGATGAGGACGGGCCCAAACAATCATGCTTTCAGCAGAGGCACAAGTTGGGTATGGGTTCAGATCTTCCAGCCAGCTGGTAACGTTGTCCTTCTCACCCTCAAGAACCCCAGGCTAGAGAAGCCCGTGCTGCTCTCCGAGTTTCCTACCAAGATCCCACGAAGTGAAATGGACATTCCTGTTGAGAACGGCCTCCGGGCTCCGGTCAGCACCTACCAGTATGCGCTGTCCAACGGGGACGTCTGGAATGTGCATGAGGTGCCGGACTACAACATGGCCTATGGCAACCCTGGCATGGCCGATGCCACCCCGCCCTGGAGTGGCTACAAGGAACAGAGCCCCCAGACGCTTCTGGAGCTGAAGCGGCAGCGGGCTGCAGCCAAGCTGCTCAGCCACCCCTTCCTGAGCACCCATCTGGGTAGCGGCATGGCCAGGACGGGTGAGGGCAGCAGCGAAGGCAAGGCCCCCTTGATCGGAGGCAGAACTTCCCCATACAGCAGCAATGGGACCTCGGTGTATTACACGGTCACCAGTGGAGACCCCCCACTCTTGAAGTTCAAGGCCCCCATGGAGGAAATGGAGGAGAAGGTCCACGGCTGCTGCCGCATCTCCTAGTCCCTGAGGGATGGAGGGGAGGGATGCTTTGGGGAGAGGGTCCCTGGAATCCAGGCCAGCCCAGCAGCCCTGGCTGGGGAGGCTTCAGAGGGCAGCTGGGGGGATGAGCTCTGCTTTCCAGAGGAACGCTAACCTCACCTCTCAGCCAGCTGCCCATAGCATCACCACATCCCACGGTTCTGCTTCTTGCTGCATTGTCTGCCATCAAAAACAAGGCCCATAGTGGCTTCCTGACTCATCCTGCTGTCAGATTTCGGGAGGGCGGGCTGGGATTCCAGTTCTGTTGTTGGTAAAGGCTTCTCTGGACCAGTACTCACATGTGACATATCAGTACACACACACACACGCACACACAATCAACATGTGTAGGGATGACACAGCTGGGCTCATGGGAAGCAGGTGGGACTGAGGATTTGTGGGCTCTTCCCAAGAGGACTGAAGTTAAGACTCAGAGTTTTGTCGCCACTGCCAACATGGCTTTAGCAGGGGAGGAGGCCTGCTAAGCTGATACCTGTCAGCCTGCCCAGAGCCCTACCAGGGTTTGGTATCGTCATCCACATCCGGCAGGAATAGGAGGTCCTCTCTGCGTCCAGAGGGAACTACGCGCCCATGTGGGGTGGATGACGCGGGCGTAGGCCTGCTCCCCACAGCCTTGCTCGTGCCAAGTGCCAGCTGTGTGAGTGCCCAGGGGCCAAGGTGGAAAACCTGGCTATTCCAATCCTGGAATAATCCAAATCATATTTTGCTCTTGGGTGGAAGCATCAAAAAATGGAGGGGAGGGGGCTTCCCTGGTGGCGCAGTGGTTGAGAGTCCGCCTGCCGATGCACGGGACGCGGGTTCGTGCCCCGGTCCGGGAAGATCCCACATGCCGCGGAGCGGCTGGGCCCGTGAGCCATGGCCGCTGAGCCTGCGCTTCCGGAGCCTGTGCTCCGCAACGGGAGAGGCCACAACAGTGAGAGGCCCGCGTACCGCAAAAAAAAAAAAAAAAAAAAAGAGGGGAGAGAGAACAAAGGTAGTGTTTCCAAAAGTGCATTTGATGAAAGAATTCTTTTAGGCTACAAAGCTCCAGGTTGGGAAGGGGATCCACTGAATTAGCTTTCTTTCCTGAGCAGTATCACAATCACTAGGTTTTACTGACTGGTATTGGACAAATGAAGCTAAGTGAGAAACTTCAGTTGGAAGGGCTTTTCCAGGGAGAGAGGTGAATTCATGTTGTTTATTTCTGCAGACATCTCTGGTAACCATGACAGAGCCCAGCGCTCTGGCCAACCTTTGTGAATATTCGGCTGATTTCAGTCCAGCCTGTCTCAGCCTGCCCTCCTCAGACTAAGCCATCAGAGTGAGCAGTTGGGGGGCTGCTGGGGCCCCTACCTCTCCCAGAGTGAATGCACAGCACTCCCAGACCAGCTTTGCTTTTTCTGGAATGCTTGGTGGAACGGGTTTGCCAGTTGGCCCTTGTGAGTTCCTGTCTGGCCCGGGGCCTCCCATCCTGCTCCTGCCAGAGTGGTGACAGCCCAAGGCTGAAAATCCAAGGTGCACATGGTCCAACACCCTGCGCTGCATTCAGGAGAGCGGTGGTGGGGCTGTAGTTGCGTCTTGCCCCAGCTCTACTATTTCATAGCGCCAATCTTTCTGATGCTGGGGAGGGAAGCCTATGAGGGACAGGCTGCCTGCCACCTCTCCACTGCATTCTCTCACGAGCCCCTTTGAAATTGTTGCCCATGAGTTGGGCGCTGTCTGCGGGCTCAGCCAAAACCTTCTGGTATAACTAACGAACTGCAGGTTTGTTTCCTGCTCTGTGCACCCTTGTCTAAAAACTACCTCTTTAGAGCTCTGAAGGGGCCCCTGAGGTCCAGATTCTGGAATTTGGGGGACAAATCTGGGTTTCCTCTAACCCTTTTCTTTCTGAGCTTATGAGAAATTCTCACCGAGGGACATCTGGGCCAGAGGCTGGGGCTGCAGGAGCCCCCCTGTGCCACACTCCTAGTAATGTTTGTCCCGGTCCTCCACTGTGGCCGCCATGGCTCCCATAGCCCAGAGGCAGAGCTGGATCCCAAGGGCCTTGCTGATGCTTTACCAGGAGCAGGGCAGCTGGGTCAGAGAACAGTGCTCCTGCATGCAGGGAGAGTCACAGCACCAGGCCACTCCCACCCCAGCTCCAGGACAGATCCAGTCCAGGGTGGAAAGGCAGGCCAGGCGACTGCAGACAGGTGTGGGTGACACCTGCCACATCCCTGGGGTCTGGGGCTGACTCTCCATCATCTCATCCTATGGCTGGAGCAGGGCAGGGATGATTCAAAACACACATACCTTTTAGGCTTTAAACTAGTGTTCAGATCAGACTGACACTGAAATTCCTCTTGAGCCCACTTGAGCTGTGAGCTGGGAGGTGCTGAGGGAAGACACACGCTCCTAGGAGAGAGCTGTGTACGTTTTCAGATCTGTTTGCTCAGGGGCCAGAGACTGAAGGTATTTATTGCCCGCTCTGAGCCCTTCTGGCTACTCCCTCCTTCCTCCTTTGCTTCCTGCCTCCTGGGCCATTCCTCTCCCACCCAGAAGGCTGGGAATCCCAGCTGATCCCCTAACAGGAGCCAACAGCAGACTCTTGGGCTTTAGCTCGTGTTTTCAGTCAGGGATAAACCATTCCCTTCAGGTACCTGGGGGAAATTTCCCTGTGGGTCTCCTCGGTGTCGAGGGACAAGCTGGGGCCAAGGTCATTCATTTATTCACTCATGTAGTTTATTGAGTAGCTGTGACTCACCAGGCACTGTATTAGGTTCCAGGGATAAAGGAGGAATGAGAGAGCGAGGAGAGTGCTCTTTACAGTTCTCATCCTTTGAGGACCATGAGCATCAGCAGCCCCGTTCAGTTCACCTGAGACAGAAGGTCTGCATCCTAGTCCAGCAACCCTTTGCTTTTCTGCTCCTAGAATCCCTAGCGTATGAATTCCTTTAGCTGGGAAGCTGCTGACATCGCCACCCCTGGATAACATTTGCCACTAAATGGAGATGCTGGATCTTGGGTTCCAGGCAGATACCATCTCAAGTCCACCTGGGACTTTCAAGGATAACTGCCTTTAGGCCAGCATCTTTCAGCCACTGTAGAATACCAGTTTGAAGTCAGTGTCTAGAAGAACAAGGAGTCTGGAATTTGTTGCCAAATGCATCTCAGGTTCTTAAGCTCATTGTCTCTTCCTCATTTTTGCTCATTTATTACCTAGTCCTGCCCCACCAACAGATATTGGGAGGAAAAGGAGCTTCTCCTTTAATATTGAAAGCTTTCCTCATGAGTCTGCCTCTATTCCTGGCAGGTGTGGATCAAGGAGCAGGGAGAAAGCTGGCAAGGTCGACCAGATGCCCAGCTCCCGCTTAGACCCAGGTCTGGTGGCAGTTCCTGGCAGGTTAAAGGAGGCTACTTCTAAAGCATGTGCCACGTGGCTCCCTGTGAGCTCTGGCCCTTGCTCCCACCTTATGCCCCAAACAACTGAAAATTGGTGGCTATCACCAGAGAGTGAGTTTCTGGCCTGAGAGTAGCTCCAGGAAGTTGAGTGCACCCTCAGCCCAGGTCTTCTGAAGACTTCAGGATGTAGTTCTCCATCAAATATGCAGCATTGGTGAAACTGCTCTGTACTGTTTGATCAATTTCAATAGGCTTAGAAAAGTTAACAAAGCTGTGTCCCCTGTCCTACCCACCAGTTTGCTGGCCTTGTAATAACATGAGACCATTTTGGTTCTTGGTGTCAGATATCTTTTGATCTTGAGTTCTCCCTCCCACTTGCTTTCCCAGAGCAGAATACTGGGACACTTTCCAGAAGGGTGCTCCTTACAGGATGCCCAGAAGGACTGTATTTAACTCTTGCTATTGTGGCTTGGGGACAGCCTCCCCTCCCCCAGGGCACATAAGAGCAAAGAGTCATGTAGTCAGTGGGTGACTCCACAGAAGTGACCGCCTCTGCTAGAAGCTTTCCTCGACAGTCTCTTGTTGGCCAGTTGGCCGGAGGGCCTGCTTCCCATGGGCACTGCAAGTGCCACAGTGCGGGGCCTGGCTCTGTGCACCCAGGAAAAGTCTACAGACCCACAGCCCTCCGCAATAATTCACCAGACCAGAAGCCACTGATGTACAGAGAACATTTAAGAAAAATGTATTTTATGTGAAAAAAAAAAGTGAAAACTCTGTATACTGTATCAGCAGCTTTGTGTAAAAATGGCAATCAAGAGAGTCTAATATATTTAAAACTTTTTTTAAAAAAAATCCTTGTGAATCTTTGATATTGTATTGAAGTAACATCCAGGTAGCACCACGCCATGCAGCAGTGGTGAGCCCCGTGTTCGAGAGTGTGGCTCGACCACATCCCAGAGGGGCGCCCCCCTGGAGTTGCTTCCAGCTGCCAAGGCCTGTGACAGAATTCGCTGTTAAGAGTTTTTAATTAAGATTATTAAATTCCTTTTAATAACACCTGTTTAGTGTGGCTGTGGTCATTGCTATGAGCTCGCTTGAACCCTAATGATTTGAATTCACAAAACGGTAGTGCCTGGGATAAAGGGCAGGGGAGGGCTCCAGGTCCCTGATCCCACAACAGAGGACTCTCCCAGTTGGCCCCTGAATCAGAGGGAGCTCTGAGGGCTCAAATACAGAGAGGTATCTTTCTAGACTGCAAGAAGGTGAAACCTGGTGAAGTCAAGAAAAGAAGGGTGGTTGAAAATGAGCTTCACTCTGTCAAATGCTTCTTTTGAAATTAACATGGAGCCCTATAATAGCTCATATAACATTTTCCCCCACACTTTCAAATGGTTGTCTGATGACACATTTTTATGTAACAGGGCTGCCCTTCTCTTCTGTTCTCTTCTTGGAGTGCACTGACCTGTCCTATCCTCTTCCCCCACTCCACCCCAGTCCTTCTCCTCATACAGTTTATAGTGGGGAAGTAAAATACTACATACTACTTCCCATTATTATAACAATTCAGCAGGTGAGACCGTGGTTATTCTCACTTCTGACCTTAGGCAATGGAGAGATTGACAAACTCTAGGATTGCACAGTCCCAGACAGTGGTCATTGTTTTCATCACCTACAGAAGTTGGTTGGTGTCTTGGAAGAGGATGAAAAAGGATGCTGTCTTGGACCCTTCTGGATGCTGGCTGCCAGAGCAAGGACACATAGAAATCTCCACACCTGGGCTTGAAAAATTTCATAAACAGGCTGGGTATGGGGAGAGAGGGGAAGAAAGGAAGTATCTTTGTAGCAGCGGACATTCATCCATTTAAAAAAGTATATTGAGGACTTCCCTGGTGGCGCAGTGGTTAAGAATCCGCCTGCCAATGCAGGGGACACAGGTTGGAGCCCTGGTCCGTGAAGATCCCACATGCACGGAGCAACTAAGCCCGTGCACCACAACTACTGAGCCTGTGCTCTAGAGCCCGTGAGCCACAACTATGGAGCCCACGTGCCACAACTACTGAAGCCCACGTGCCTAGAGCCTGTGCTCTGCAACAAGAGAAGCCACTGCAATGAGAAGCCCGTGCACTGCAACGAAGAGTAGCCCCTACTCACCGCAACTAGAGAAAGCCCGCACGCAGCAACGAAGACCCAACGCAGCCAAAAATAAAAAAAATAAACTTATTTTTAAAAAGTATATTGATACATGATAATGGTAATGTCTCACATTTACGAAGCACTTTACAGTTGTATATATGTCTTCTCATTTACACAAAGAAAATGAGGCCTAAAAATTGGCTATTAGGGCTTCCCTGGTGGCGCAGTGGTTGAGAGTCCGCCTGCTGATGCAGGGGACGCAGGTTCGTGCCCCGGTCTGGGAAGATCCCACATGCCGCGGAGCGGCTAGGCCCGTGAGCCATGGCCGCTGAGCCTGCACGTCTGGAACCTGTGCTCCGCGACGGGAGAAGCCACAACAGTGAGAGGCCCGCGTAAAAAAAAAAAAAAAAAAAAAAAAAAGGTCCACATCAAAAAAAAAAAATCTTAAAAACAAAAGAAAACGATCAGGGGAGAGAAGAGAAAGCTACCTGAAGGTGTAATCAAAGGAGTGGCTATTATGACAGACCGGTATTTTTGAACGAACGAATGAATGATTTCAATGCTGGGGAGTGGCTGGCCTCACCCAAGCTCTGAGAGACCCGGAGAAGCACGGTCAGTGGGTCAGTGTGCCCCGAGCAGGTCCCAGCCTCTCCTCCCAGTTCACATTCCTGACCTCCCTGGGCCTTGTAGGGCCGCGCTGTGGGGCGGCCGGCAGGGGGAGCGCGAGGATGGCTGTGGTCGGGCTCTCTGGCTTCAGTTCGGGCTCCTAGCCTGCCCCACCGCCCGGGGTACCACGGCCACTCAGGCATGACATCCGCTCTCTAGTTGATCTTGATGAACTCGGCTCCCCGCAGGACCAGAGCAGGAACGCTACCTCGGAACAGGAACGTAGTCGCCAAGACTAAATTCCGCTGAGCAACCACAGAGCAAGAACGTGGTCTCGGCCGCAGTCCCGCGCCTCTGCGGAGGCGCTGGGTGGGGCAGGGCTGCGGGGCGGGGCCGGGCCGCGGGGCAGCCAATAGCACTTCAGGGGGCGGAGTCATAGAGGCGTGCACTGCTTCCGGACTCTGCCGTTACAACAAGGCAGCCAATGGGAGAGCCGGGGAGGGGCGGCGCGGCCAATGGCGCGGGCCGGTTAGATTCAAAGGTGCCTATAAAGCGTCCTGCACTCCCGTACTGGCCCGAGCCGGCTTGTGTCCGAGCGTTGCCATGTCCCTGCGGCCCGATGGCCTGGACGAACTTCCCGCAGCCTGCCTGTCACCGTGCGGGCCACCCAACCCGGGCGAGCTGTACAGCGAGGAGCGGCGCTTGGCGCTCGAGGAGCTGGTGGCGGGTGGCCCCGACGCTTTCGCGGCCTTCCTGCGACGCGAGCGCCTCGGCCGCTTCCTAAACCCCGAAGAGGTGCGCGCCATCCTAGGCGCGGTCGAGCGGCCCGGCGAGGAGGGCGCGGCAGCGGGGGCCGAGGACTCCTTCGGCTCGTCGCACGACTGCTCCTCCGGCACCTACTTCCCCGAGCAGTCGGACCTGGAGCCGCCGCTGCTGGAGCTCGGCTGGCCCTCTTTCTATAAGGGCGCCTACCGCGGGGCCACGCGCGTCGAGGCGCACTTCCAGCCCCGCGGCACGGGCGCCCGTGGCCCCTATGGCTGCAAGGACGCGCTGCGCCAGCAGCTCCGCTCGGCGCGAGAGGTGAGCGCCGCGGCCCGGCTCCTCGGGTCACCTCGGTCCCCGGTCGGGCGGGACACTCCCTTCAAAAATGGGAAACTGAGGTCTGCTAGGTGCGCGAGCCGGGTGGTCCCGGGGTCCCCCACTCGCCCCACTCTGCGTGTATACCCTCGGATCCCCGATCTCCTCCCTGGCCGCTCCTCGTGGCAGGGGAGAGTGGGAGGAGTCTCGGTCCCCAAGAATGCGGATTGTGCCCAAGTTCCAACTCCTAACATTCACATTCCGTGGGAGGGTGATCAGAAATCCTGCTAGTTCCAGCTTTCAGTTAAAACCACTTGTCAGACTGGCTGTCAGCCAACTCTAGATCCCACTTTCAGGAGCTTCTTAGGAGATGCAATACCTAAGAAGCGCATAACCTAGGGGAAAATTCCTGAAAGTTGTCCCCAGAGACAACTGCGGGGCATTAGGAATCTGTCATTGCTAGTCACCTGCACGTGTCTTTTGTTGTAGAAGGCAGATGCATACCAGAGTGGCAAAGTGAGCCCCGACCCTTTTTCCTCCTGCCGGCCTGGAGGGGAAGTTGCTCCTTCAGTGAATGGGTGGGGAAGGGAGTTTGCGTTTCCATAAGCTGGAAAAAAAGAATGCAGATACCCCTGCATTAAGTCATCTCTCTCTTCACAGTGCGTTTTGGTGCAGTTGTCTGACTCTCAGTGTGACAAGGTATTGGGGTGCAGTGGGAGGTTTTGTCTCTCTGCCAGCCAGGATGAGACTGCAGCAGGGTGCCGGGTACTAGGGGTCTGGGAGGAATAATGCGGCCCAGAAGATGGGAAGGGCGGGTAGGGTGTGGCAGCAGATACATTCCTCCAGAGCCATGATCAACTGCCACCTCGCTTGCTGACTGGCAGTGCCCAGCTTCCTGGCTGTCTGCCTGTGCCAGAGACATGGCAGGTAAAGCCCCAGGCCACGGTAAGACTTGGTAGGGCTCGTACCTGAGTGTGTCTGACTGTGGTTATGATATCTGTGCATCAAGGCAGTTGAAGTAGCCAAGAAGGGACAAGCCCTGACTTACCAGTGTCCCTGCGCCGGGTGCTCTTTGCCTGATGGTGGGGTTGCAATGGGTAGGGGGGTACAGTAGGCTAGTGCCTTGCCTTTGTGGAAGTAGGTGTGGGCTCCAGCTAGGCTATTATCAGTCCTGCGGTGCTTTGGGTGTGCTGAGGGTCCTTTTGATGCAACAGACACTTGTGGGTTCAGCGGGAAGATTGAAAAGATGGAAAAAGACACCATTTTAGGATAGGTGTGCATTCCCAACGATCACGTCTAGGGGGAGAACTTGGGCACTTGGAACTTGAGAAAAGTAATGAACGGGTCTCCATGAAAGAGAGAGGAATTGCCCTGTCCTCTTGCTTACATCCAATTTTTAGTGGTAGTGGAGGGGCACTGGAGCTAAGACCAGAGGGAAGACTGTCCATCAACTCATGCTGGTCTTAGAAGGGGCTCAAAGCTGATGCTCAGACACCTTTGTCTTGTAGGCATTCTGTAATGCATTCCTGGGTAGAACCTCCTGCCTTGCTCTGTGCCCTAGTCCAGCTACACACTTATATGTTCAAGATTCTGTATTTGGAACCTGGGCAGTTTTAACTGAGAAAGGTGGTACGTTACCTTTAAATCTGATGAGTATTTTCAGTGTCTCTGCCATATGCCAGATTGCTTGCTTATTCAGAGCCTACTGTGTATTGGACACTGTGCCCCAGGGGCTGGGGCCACAGGTGAAGGACCTGATCCTTGCTTGCACTTGAGAGTTGACGGTCTGCTGGCGGGAAGCAGTGAGGAAGTTGCTGCAGGCTGAAGAAAGAAAGCTTTAGGAGTGATGGTGACCTTGGAGCTGGGTCCAAGAGGGTGGGTGGGGCTTGCCAGACCAGAGGATAGGGACCGGCCGAGAAGTGTGAGAATACCTGGCATTTTGGGAGGCAGCCAAGTTCCTCACAGCTGGAGTAGAGTGTATGTGGGAGTTAATGGTAGGAGAGGAGGCTGAAGGGAAAGACTGACGCCAGACTGTTGAGGGCTTCGCACGCTACTGGAAGGAGCAGTGGGGAGCCATCGCAGGTTTAAAGGGAGGAGAGCAGCTGATCAGATTGGGGTTCCTGAGCAGTAAATGCTGGCGAGAGCAGGAAGGGGGGACGGGTTAGAGAGGGGTGAGACTGGAATAGAGGTGGTAGTAAGGAGGGGCTTAGGGATCTACACGTGAGAAGGGGGTCTGTGCTAAGTCAGTGCTGGGGCTCGGGCAGGGGGAGAATTTTAGGTAGAATTGACAGGACTTGGTCATTCGATGGACCGGAAGGGTAGTGAGGGAGAGGGCAGGAAAGTAGGCAAGGCCAAGGAGAAGGTAGAGGAAGAATTGAGTTTTTTTAGCTTGGGTGAGTGGTGATGCCACGAAATTAGAATACAGGAGAAGAATGAGGCTGAGGGTAGGGATGGGGAGATGAGTGGGATTTGAGACACGCTAAACTTGAGGTCTCAGACACCATCTCTTTTATGTTAAAAAAAACCAAAACCAAAACCCCAAAACATAATAATGCTTTCTCTGCCAGGCACTCTTCCAAGTAACCCTAAGGTAGGTGTGATTATTCGCTCCATTTTGCGGCTGATGAAACTGAGGCATAGAGAAGTTAAGTTGCCCCGAGGTCACACAGCCAGGGAATGACAGAGCCAGGACTCAAACCGAGGCACAGCATCTCTTAACCACTGTCAGCCACCACGCTCGGCCTTGTGCCATGTGGAGGTAAGGAGGCGTCACTGTCCCCAGGTGGACAGAGATCTATGGAGGAGACAGGTGTTAGAGAGCTAATGTGGTGGCTGGTCCAGTGCTGCTGCTCCAGGTAGAGGCGTGGGTTGTGTACACAGGAGTGGCTGTGTCACTCTGAATACATCCTTTGGAGTCCAGTACCTATGACGGCGAGGACTGTGGAGATGTAGGTCTCAGGCTGTTTCCGGATGAGATGAGAAGCCGTTCTGCATCTGTGTTCAGATGGCGAAAGCGCTTGACGGTGTGATGGAGCACTTTTAAAGGGTCAGTTTCTGTGCTAAGCCCTTTACCTGGACTCTCTCAGTTAACCACAATTAAGCCACAATTAAGAAGAGACCAGGCACAGAGACGGTAAGTAGCTTCCCCAAGATACAGTTAGTGTGGGACAGAGCTGGGCATGAGCCCGTCTGCCTGGCCCCTGAGCCCGGGCTCTCGACCACTCACCACTCCACAGGGCCCCCTGCCATGAGGGACGGTTGGTGCTTTGGTAGTTTTCAATAAGCTGGGGGGTTTTTAAGGGTTTCTTAAGATTTGAACTTTTAATTTCCATGTTGCATATTGAAGAAAAAGGAAAATGACGATGACAGGACTAGATCTCCCCTTGGCAGGAAGGAGACTGGACTGGTCAGGGTACAGGCACAAGAGGCCAGGCTCACTTGGTAAATGGTGGTGTCTGATCCTGGCTCTGCGGCCTCAGCGGATGGTTCTGGGATGGGTCCTCATCCAGGACTCATGTTGCTGTTTGAGCCGTTTAGGCTTGTAGGGCCTCTGGCACCGAATAGTGCTCGGTAGGTACAGCGGAGACCTCTCACGTGCACCTCTGATCATTTAGCAAGTGAGTTTGCCTGCCTATCTGCTCAGCGAGGACTTGTCCCAGGGTAGGTGGGACCAGGGCTGTGAACCTGCCACTTCTGCCGTTGGCTCAGTTGCTGGGCACCTTTCAAAGCGTGGGTCTGCTGCGTTGAGTGAGGTACAGCACCTAGAAACACACGATTTATGTACAGCGTGGCTTCTGAATACAAGCTGACTTGGTGCTCAGTTGAGCTTCACCAAAGCTGGAGGAAGTACTGTTTTGGACTTTTTTTTTTTTTTCTTCCCCTTTGGACTTCTTGAGAGCTGAGATGTTGGCTCTTAGGAGAATTTTGAGCTACACAGGATTTCCCCCTTACGCACGTACTCTAGAAGCTATCCCTGTACTACTGTATTTGTTGATGAGTCATTCATTTCTATGTCTCTGTTGCCATGTGAATCAGCGCTGGGCTGGGCTCTGGCCCCCACAGATCGAGTGGGAGTGGAGACCTTGCCTGGAAGTGCTGTGTGCCCTCACTTGGTGATGTGCTGTTGCCGAGGCTCTTGGGATATTCCTAGTGTCCGGATGGGAGCTCACAGACAAAGCTCACCCTCCCTGTTAGGAGGTCCTGCACTCTCCAGAGGCATCGCTTTTACCAGCTGCCCATTCCCCACGAGCTTTTGTTCCAAAGGGGCACTTATGCTATGACCTCACCCTTGGGCATCCTTTTGATAACCTGAGCATTTGTAAAAAGCTGTCATTGTGTTGGCAAAGAGTCCCGCCTCCTAGGAGGAGTAACAGCTGAGGAGTCTGTTGGAGGCCCCTGGTGTGCCCGTGGATGTATCCAAGTTAAGGCCCTCCTGGTCTTGCACAATCCTCCTCTGAGTTGCAGTTGAACCTGTGCAGTGTGAGCAGTTCCTATTCGGAACCCAGGGCGGGCTTTCTCAACCTCATCACTACTGACGTTTTGGACAGGATAACGCGCTTTGTTCTGAGGGGTTGTCCTGTGCATTGTAGGATGCTGAGTGGTATCCCTGGCCTCCACCCAGTGGATGCCAGAAGCACTGGCCCCCGCCAAAAAATAGTCATCACATTCAAAAATGTCTCCCCTGGGGAGGGGGTCAGGGGAAGAAGGAGTTACTGCTTTAATGGTTAGAGTTTCAGTTGGGGGTGATAAAAATGGTTTGGAAACAGATAGTGGTGAGGGCTGACGACATTGCAAATGTAATTAAGACCACTGAATTCTATGCTTAGGAATTGTTAAGATAGCAATATTATATATGTTATATATTTTACAATTTTAAAAAGCGTCCCCAGACATTGCCAAATGTCCTCTGAGGGGCAAAATTGCCCTTGGTTGAGAACCACTGTCCTAGGAAATCTCACCGATGCGTGAGATGCTGCCCACTAGACTAAGTGTGGCTGCTTTTTATCCCTTCCTTTTGGTTCTATGTGTCAGGTTAAGGATTTCGGAGTCTTTCACCATTTCATTTCTTTCTTCTTTTTAATTGTGGTAAAATATATGTAACAAAATTTAGCACTTTTTTAAAGTGTACAGATCAGTGGATTAAGGACATTCACCATCACCACATGCAACCATCACCACCATCCAGGTCCAGAACTTGTTCATCTTCCCAAGAGGAACCTCTGTTCCCACTGAACAGTAACTCCCCGTTCCCTCCTCTTCTCAGCCCCCAGCAACCACTGTTCTGTTTTCTGTCTGCCATTTCATTTCTTTATTCTTTTCACCTGGCATCCATTGGGCAGTAGAGAAGCTGCAGAATTATTCTCTGGTTCCTTTATGGATAAAGGATAAGTTCTCTCAGGAAGAAAAGTAGTAGGCCTACTGGCGTTTTTTAAAGTCCGAATGCAAATGATAGAACCTCTGGAGGGGAATCTGACAATATTCAGCAAAATTTCCATTGTATTTACCCATTGACCTAGCAGTTCCATGTCTGTGTATCTGTCCCAAAGATACACTGGCGAAAAATATGAATAGGCCTATGCAGTTGGCTATTTGTTGCAGCACTGATTATAACAGTAAAAGGCTGGAAGGGCGCAAACATCCGTCAGTGGCAGATTGGTGACGGATCCTTCTGCACAGTGGAGGGCCTAGCAGCTCTGAAAAGGGATGAGCACTAGCTCTGTTTCCTATGATTAAGTGTCTAGAACTGCAGTGACCAATGCGGCAGCCGTTGGCCACCTGTGGCTATTTAAATTTATGTGACTTAAAGGAAATTCATTAAAAAACTCATTTCCTCTATTGCACTAGTCATATTTTGAGTATTTAATCACTGCTTATGGCTAGTGGCGGCCATGTTGGACAGCGCAGATACAGAACCTCCACCATCTAAGAAGGTTCTGCTGGGACAGCACTGGTCTAGAACAACGCGTATCATACACTGCCTTTTACCTACAGGGGGGATATGAGCATATACATATACATATGTATACACACATACACACATATACGTACTCATTTAGTAACATAAATGAGTATGTGTACACATGCATACTTATTTATATTTTTTAAAAAGTGGGAGAAACCAAAAACTAGTTGAAGTTATCTTGGTGGGGAGGGCAGAAGGGAAGGGACAAGGACGGAAGCTAGGTGTCTCTGGATGTAGCTTGTTTTGTCGATTGGACTTGGGAGCCAGGCAGATGTTTTACATAATTATAAAAAAAAATAACTCACGATGATAAGCCCCTTCCCCCCGCAAAACGCCTCCTGATGCTTTCCCCTCCCTTTGAAAAAGCCCAGCCCGCCTGTGTACTTCATGCTGGAATAGTGCAGAGGAAATGTTGCTGTATGTGGCTGGTCCCTGCACCCCTGGGGCCATTGAAAAATTGGTTTACCCACCCCTGCCTTCCCAGAGGGGCCCCAGGCCACTCTCTGCAGATAGAGGCTCCATCGGCAATTTAATCTGATACTTAAATTCCTAATTTTATAACAGCCCATGAAACTTAGAGAAAACAACACGCACGAATGAATTTAGGTTTCGCTGTGGAAATTGACATTCTTTTTGTCTTTAAACCCTGAAGGTGATAACAAGATATTATTGAAAGAATTTATTTTATTTTAATTTTTAAAATTTATTTATTTATTTATATTTGGCTGCGTTGGGTCTTCGTTACTGCACGCAGGCCTTCTCTAGTTGCGGCGAGCGGGGACTACTCTTGGCTGCAGTGCACGGGCTTCTCATTGCGGTGGCTTCTCTTGTTGTGGAGCACGGGCTCTAGGTGCGCGGACCTCAGTAGTTGTGGCTCGCGGGCTCTAGAGCACAGGCTCCGTAGTTGTGGCGCACGGGCCCAGGTGCTCCGTGGCATGTGGGATCTTCCCAGACCAGGGCTCGAACCCGTGTCCCCTGCACTGGCAGGCGGATTCCTAACCACTGCGCCACCAGGGAAGCCCCTCTGCACTTCTTTGATACCCAAATACTTAAGGGGTAATGACTCTCGGGTACTGGCCTGAGTCCTCTGGGCCCACAGAGATGAATCAGTCCCGTTGAGGGGCCTCTGCTCTCATAGACCTGTAAGTCAGTCACCTTAACGTTCAGGAAAGGAGTTATTGTGATTGGAAGAGACTCATGTTTTTACTGATGAGGTTATGAGGAGGGCGGTACATTGCAGCTCCAGCCTGCGGAAGAGCTCCAAACCTTGGCTTCGGGGAGCGGTTTCCTAAGGTGACAGTCCTGGCTCTGACCTGATGCAGGGGCTTGTACGAGACCCGCATGTTTTGGTTCCCCTGCAGACCTGCCAGGAATTAGCTGACGGCCATGCTTTCAAACCTGCAGAGGGTGTGATTAGAGGCTTTGCTGCTGGAGCGGCCTCTCTTTAAGCAGGAAAGCCAGGAGCTGGGAGATGTTTCCCTGTGCTGAACTGTCTGGACGGCTTAAGCTCTGGACTGGTCAAGCGAATCAGTGAACAGATACCAGAGGGATCTCTTGTACTAGGCACTTGATGTGGCATAGTCATTTAATGCTCACGACAAATCTATTTTGCAGCAAAGGAAACAGACTTTCAAAGCAGCTGTAATCTACCCAAGGCCACGTGGCTGAGGTGGCCCTTAACTGTGGTCTGTGCTGAGTGGGGAAAATTGATTAGGAGGCACAAATGGAGCCAGGTCGTTGGGGAGCAGAAAGGACTGGTCCAAGCTGCAGGGCAGCATCCTTAGGACATATTTCCGTGCTCTTGTTGCGGGCTTGCGCTGCGGACAGATACCAGAGAGCTTCAGAGACCACCTTTTACAGAGGAGGGGCTGGCGCTCTGAAGCCATTTGGTTAGATCCTGACAGGTGGACGGAGCAGACGGCATGAAGAGGTGATGTGCAGTGACAGAGGCAGGAGGTGGGAGGATCGACTTGCCTGGCTCAGTCAGTTTCAAGCCGTGAGTTGGTGGTGGATGAGGTGGCCCTTTCTAGATGATAACAGAAAACCATATTATGATCCAAAATCAGACAATAAAATCAGACTTGGAGTCTGGTATACCCAGAAGGGGGACCTCAGAGAGACTCTAGGTGTTTACATACCTGTCTTACAGACATAGGCAACAAGTCACGTGTCTAAAATGATGGTGGGTTAGCCGCAGAACCTAGATATCTTGCTGGTCTGAGCTGAGCTTGTGAGACGGGGGTTTTAGTAAAGGAAGAGAGTTGAATGGAACAAGTTCATAGGAGATCAAAGTAGTGGATGAGAAATTTGCAGTGTGGAGGAGAGTGGCTGGGTCAAGTCCAGATTTGTAGCGTACAGTGGCCTGAGCGTCTTTGGAGACGAACAAGAGTCCACGGTGAGAAGAAAACTAATACCGCAGAAGGAGAAGGAAGGAAGGGTATTGTAGGACAGGGATCCTTTCCCAGCTCTGAGACGGGGTCCAGAGTCCGGACAACGAGCTGTAAGGTGGTGTCCTTGTGGGTTGACCGCTGGCTCTTCTCTCTGCCCCACGCCCTAGGTGATTGCAGTGGTTATGGATGTTTTCACGGACATCGACATCTTCCGAGACCTGCAGGAAATCTGTCGGAAACAGGGAGTTGCTGTCTACATCCTTCTGGACCAGGCCCTGCTCTCTCAGTTTTTGGATATGTGCATGGATATCAAAGTTCATCCTGAAGAGGAAAAGGTTTGTGTTACACTGTTTCTAGTTTCACCACAATCAGCAAATAATGACTGAGCATCCGTGATCTCCCCATTGGTGGTGGTCTCCCCGTTGTAAGGGAGGGACCTGAGGCCGTGAGAAAAGTCTTTTGCCTGAAGCCTCACAGGAAAGAAAGACAGAGTCAGGTTCAGACCTTGGCCTCTCCCTCACATCACACTGCCTCTTTTTTTTTTTTTTTTTTTTGCGGTACACGGGCCTCTCACTGTTGTGGCCTCTCCTGTTGTGGAGCACAGGCTCCGAACGCGCAGGCTTAGCGACCATGGCTCACGGGCCCAGCCGCTCCGCGGCATGTGGGATCTTCCCAGACCAGGGCACGATCCCGTGTCCCCTGCATCGGCAGGCGGACTCTCAACCACCGCGCCACCAGGGAAGCCCCACACTGCCTCTTAATGGGGAGCTTGCCTGTTGATGGCAAGATGCTGCCTTGGAAGCTGCTGCTTTTGACTGCAGCACTGGTAGGCTCCAATTTTAATTGTAAGGACCACTGTTTACGGAGCCCTGCTGTGTCCTTGGCACTGTCCTAGGCTCTTGACAATGTTACGCAACTTAAACCCTCACAGCAGCCCCATCAGGTGAGTGGCGTTATACCTGTGTTTCATATTGGGAAGTAGTGACACCGAGAGCCCAGTGTCTACAGCTAGAAAGTAGTGGGATGGAGTTTCCCCATCTGTCGGCCTGCCTGCAGCCCCAGTGTTCTTAAGTCACTGTCACATGCTGCCTCTCGTTTCTCATTATTATAAAATTAGGCTTTTTATGTCCTTTGCTCTGACCATGAAAGTAATTTGAGCTTAAGTATTTAAATGTAAGGTTATGTAACTTAGCAAGCTTGTTCTCTTTAGTAGAAAGAGGCAAGAAAAATAGTCATTTATTATACCATTCACTTCTTAAAGATTAAGCAACTTAAGAGCTTCAGAACTTAATTCATCAACTTGGTTCATCACCTTAATTCATCAGCTTAGTTTCTCACCTATGTGAGCACCTACTCTGAGCTACTCATTGTTCCAGGTACTGGAAACAAAGCGGTGAGCAAAGTGAATGAAGTGGTTGGACTTTGGTTCTATAGGCTACCGCGTAGGGGACATGAACTTACTGCCTTGTTATTATCAAACAATTTGGTTTACACAATTTTGACTGTTTAACTTCTCTTGAGAACTCTTGTTTGTTGTTCTCCCTCAAGAGGAAACAGGATTGGGTTTAATTAGGTAGCTACTAACTTGTCACTAGTGCTTCAAAGCAAATCCATGATGGAGGTAAGGCTTGGAGCTTGGAGACAGAATGAAACAGTCAGGTCAAGCCCTGTGACCTGACAGTCAATTTAAAAATGTGTCAGGTGGACCCAAGGGAAATGCAAGTCAGGCCTGGAAAGCGCATCGTCATCTAACCAGGTGTTTAGTCCATGCCTGCTCTGCCGCAGAGCCTGGTGAAGAAATTGAAGGTGTCAGTGTTTAATTTCAAGGTGCTCTTGCTGTAACGGACGGAGGCTGTGTGTGGGCAGCAGGAAGATCACAGAATAGCCCGGCCACGCCTTTGATCAAGTGACTGGCTCTGATTCATCCACTCAGCAGAAATCTAGGAGTATTTGCTGACTCAGTTGCCTGCTGAGTTGGTTGCTGCCTTCGTGGGTGTCTGGATCCTCTAGGAAGAGTCAAAAGGAGATCTGTCTTTTTGGCCTCACCCATGTTCATCATGTCTTAACTTCTTCTTCGGGAAGCACCACTTTGCCAGTGGCTTCTCTCACCAGGGCCTGTGTGTGCTGGTGAATCTGCCCCTCACCGGAAGAAGTAGGGGTGACTTCTTCTGCCCTGGTGCTGTGGCTGGTCCAGAATGTTGGGTGTCCTGCCTGCAGGAGCTTGGTCACACATTTGTGTGCAGGCACTCAAAAGTGCTTTGATTGTAAATCAACTATACTCCAATGTAAAATAAAAATTTTTTTTAATTAAAAAAAAAAAGTGCCTTGACCACAATCACAGAGGCCTACATAGCATTCAGGTAAGTTCCAAAGGGAAAGATGCACAAAACCACACTGAAATCTGCCCACAGTGATATTCTTTATGCTTGTTATTATATGTTGACCCTTTGAAGCTCTGCTCAGGGATCGCCCGGGAAGCCCTCCCCTGCCAGCTCCATGTGCACCTCTATGGAAGGTTCTAGGTTTTTTGTCTGTTTGTTTTAATTTTCATTTTGAAATAATTTGATATACAAAGGAGTTAGAAAAATAATATAAGGCATCCCTGAATACTCTTTGCCCAAATTTTCTAAATGTTTACATCTTACAAACCTCAGTACAAATTTCAAAATCAGGAAATAAACTTGATATAGTACTATTATCTACTCTGTAGACATGATAAATTTCACTCATCATTCCATGAATGCTGATTTTCTTATCCAAGATCCAATCTGGGACCATATCTTGCATTTGGTTGTCATTTCTCCTTAGCTTCCTCTCATCTGGAGCTGTTCCTCTCTTTCTTTGTCTTTTAGAGTCTTGATGCTTTTGAAGAATACTAGCCAGTTTTCTGTAGAATTTGGGTTTACCTGATGTTTCCCCATGGTTAAATTCATATTACGCATTTTGGTAAGAATATTGCAGAAACAGTGTTATGCTATGCCCTAATTTTTTTGTTTTGCCTTTTGTTTTTCTTTTGAAGTAACGATAGATTCACAGAAGTTGCAAAGATAGTACATAGAGGTTTCCATGTATCCTTCATCCAGTTTCCCCCAATAGTTATACCTTATGTAACTTACAGCACAGTATCAGAACCTGGAAATTGACATGGGTACCATGTGTGTCTATTGTTTCGTGCCATTTTATCACATGTATACATATGTGTACCCACCACTGCCAGCAGAATACAGAGCTATTCAGTCACCACAAAGATCTCCCTCATGCTACATCTTTATAGTCACATCCACTCCCCTCTCCGTGCCCTCTCCTGCATCTTTCACCCCTTGCAACCACTAATTTGTTCCCCATCTCTGTAATTTTGTCATTTAGAGAATGTTATGTAAATGCAATTATGCAGTGTGTGAGCTTTAGAGGCTGGCTTTTTTTCACGCCCTTGAGATCTGTCCAAACTGTGTGTATCAATAGATTGTTCCTTTTCATTGCTGAACTGTATCATGTGGTATGGTTGAACCATAGTTTGTTTAACCATTCACCCACTGAAGGACATTAGGGTAGTTTCCAGTTTTTTACTGTTATGAATAAAGTTGCTATGAATATTTGTGTACAGGGTTTTGTGTAGATGTAGGTTTTCACTTCTTTGGATGTTGTTATGTCTTGCTATAGTGTTTAATCATTACTTGTCAAAAATATTTATTTATTTATTTATTTATTTATTTATTTATGGCTGCATTGGATCTTTGTTGCTGCGCATGGGCTTTCTCTAGTTGCAGAAAGGGAGGGCTACTCTTCGTTGCGGTGTGTGCGCTTCTCACCGCGGTGGCTTCTCTTGTTGCGGAGCACCAGCTCTAGGTGTGCGGGCTTCAGTAGTTGTGGCACGGGGGCTCAGTAGTTGTGGCGCACGGGCTAAGTTGCTCCGCAGCATGTAGGATCTTCCCGGACCAGGGACCGAACCCATGTCCCCTGCACTGACAGGCGGATTCTTAACCACTGCTCCACCAGGGGAGTCCTGGGCTATTATTTATTAGCAATGCTATTAAACTAAACAGGAGGAGAAACATCAGCTTAGCTTCTTTAAACCTTTGTGAAAATGGTATCTATCACTGGCATGTTTTCTTTGATGATTTTATCCCCCCACATTTTGTTTCAAAGTCATTTCTTGGATTCTATTGTTTAGTGTCTCCAAAAACTGAATCTTACAGAGTATGTGTCCACATGAACCGAAGGTCTCAAACATAAGTATGCATGCATGCAAGAAGATGAACTAAATGTTAAGTAGCATTACCTGAGTCCTGAGAATCATCTGGCTTGCGTGCTGTGGGCGTTGTTCCCGAATGGTGACCGTGAACCCCTGATCTGCTAGTAAGCTTGTTGGCTTGGAAACTGTAAACTAAGGCTTCTTTAATCACGTGCTCACTGGATCATTCATTTCTTCTTCTCCCACTCCCCTCACCAACAGCTGATGACAGTTCGGACGATTACAGGAAACATTTACTATGCAAGGTCAGGAACTAAAATTGTCGGGAAGGTTCATGAGAAGTTCACACTGATTGATGGCGTTCGTGTGGCTACAGGCTCCTACAGGTGAGCTCCTGACTCGTCCATGCTCATTAACCTAAACTTCTCAGAGGAAGTGTGCTATATAAAGGTAAAAGCTGCTTTTTCCTCTCCATGTGAGCCCTTATGGGCAAGCCTTCTGCTATGTGTGCATCTGTGTGTGTGAGCCTGTTAATCAAAGCCTCCTCCTCTGGAAGGTGGTCGGGCTGGGATCCCCTCCTCTGCCTCGTGGTGCACAAACCTAAAGTACAGAGGTTGAAACTTGCCTGGAGACCCAACAGTGAGGGAGTCCTAGATTCAGGGCTCAGCCAGGACTGCAGTGGATGAATTGGGGGTTAAGAGAGACAGGAACCGTCTCAACTCCTGTTCCTTGGGGCCTTTGACCCCCCTCGTCCCTGCCCACTTGAAGGGAAGGGCAGTTGCAGGCATCAGCCTCAGGGCAGAGGGCACGGCTGAAGCTGCCCCCTTACTTTAATCCTTCACCTTGCTTCAAGCCTTGTGATTTGGTGCTTTAGTCTAGAGAGTACTGATCCATGCTTCTGGCTCCACCTTTGAGGTCTCAACGTTGGCACGGCATCTGAGGGTAGAGAGCAGGGAAGTTGAATGGAGGGTGGAGACAAAGAGTGGTAAACATCAATCTCCAGAGGTTAAGATACACCATTTTTACTTAGGTCTCTCTGATGGTGGTGTGTTCTGCCACCCCTGTGTTAGACTCTGAGGTTATACGTGAAGTGTGTCTCTACAGTTTAAAAAAGAAAAACGGGGACTTCCCTGGCGGTCCAGTGGTTAAGACTCCGCACTTGCCCTGCAGGGATCATGGGTTTGATCCCTGGTTGGGGAGCTAAGATCCTGCATGCTGCACGGCCCCCCCCCCACCCCCGCAAAAAAGAGGGATAGAAAAACGTATTTTTGAAGAAGCACGCATCCCTGAGTGATAACTATGTGTCAGCCCTGGGTTCTCCTGTTGCGGAGCACAGGCTCCGGACGCACAGGCTCAGCGGCCATGGCTCACAGGCCCAGCCACTGTGTGGCATGTGGGATCTTCCCGGACTGGGGCACGAACCTGTGTCCCCTGCATCGGCAGGCGGACTCTCAACCACTGCGCCACCAGGGAAGCCCCAGAAAAACCTATTTTTGAAGAAGCACCCATCCCTGAGTGATAACTATGTGTCAGCCCTGGCTAAAGGTGGGTGTGCAAAGGCTTGTGCAAGATGAGGCCAGCAGATCAAGGAACTCTTGGTGTCTTTCTTTTCCAACAGTACTGTCATTGCTTGGAACAAAATTTGAACTCTTCTTGGAGACTTTCTTTCATAAGATGTTTGGGAATAACAGAAGGAAACTAGATTTTCACCCAAAGTAGGGTTTATCTGTATTACCCAGACTTAGCTGCAAATGGTTTTTTGGCTGTTCTAAAATATAAAATATAAAAATTACCCCCTACAAATGAAATATGCTACCATTGAGGATGAGGATGAGGATGGCTTCTATTTGTTGAGGACATTGTAAAATCCTGGTGTTAGGTGTCCTGTTTACGTGATTTCACTGAGGGTTTCTTTCTTCTCAGGCTCTGAAGGCAGCTGTCAAGGTGAATTTGCATTAGCCTAGGTTCTTGGTTGCAAGAGACAGAGTTGCTACTATGTTTCATGATTTCTTATGTAAAACACCCTACTCCTGATACGAATTTCTGTATCAGTGCGGTGACTTCAAGTGCAGAAAGCTAACTCAACCTACTGTATGCAAAACGGAATTTACTGGCTCACGTAACTTGAAAGTGTAGAAAGGGACCGTTTGTTTTCAGCTCACCTTGACGTAGGGGCCATGCATTCATCACAACGCTGTCTCCTGGTTCTGCTTTTCTCTAGTTGATCTTTATTCTCTGTCAGGCTCTCCATTTGCAGGCAAAGATCCAGGCTTCCTCACGTGGCCTTCAGTAGCTGTTTCTCAAAGAGGGAGACTTTCTTTCTCTCTGCACTGGTATCAGTCCTTGCAAAATTCCCTGGCTCTCGCTAGCTCACATGCCCACCCTGCCTAGGTCCCCGCATCCCAGGGGATAGGATACTCCGGCCAGCCTGGCTCACCTGCCCACCCCTGTTGTGACTGGAGAGGGTGCATACATGAAGCTATCTGAGCTGGGAGGGGGCAGGGTTCTGTTACCCTGGGAAGGAGGAGGTACGCTGGACAGGTGGGGGCGCATGGCCACTTGTCAGCTCTAAACGTGTGTGGAGC
Organism: Mesoplodon bidens; assembly: GCF_964165515.1. Taxonomy (NCBI): domain Eukaryota; kingdom Metazoa; phylum Chordata; class Mammalia; order Artiodactyla; family Ziphiidae; genus Mesoplodon; species Mesoplodon bidens. The sequence continues at coordinate 21,076,101 of NC_138171.1, read as the reverse complement.
AACAGTGTCATCGTTAGAATGACAGTCCTGTCTCCCTTTGTGAAAACGGCAGCATGGAGGGGGGACCGGGGCCCAGTCTAGGCTCTGCCACCAGCTTCCCCATGTGATGTCGCTAGGCACCTTCCTCGCTTCTCCTGGTAAGGGCGCTGGCCTAAGTGCTTTAGGAGCCCTTTCTAGTTTTTAGCAACTCTGAGGCTGAGGAGCGTAAATTTTAGCCTGTTGGTTGAACAGTGGCCTTTTTACTCTTGTGTTAACGCATTCCTAGGTTATGTACCGTGTTAAGGCAACTTGCATTCACACGACATGGTAGGTGTGCTGTCATCAGAGTTGTGACTTATGTCTCAGGATATCTGGGCTTTATATTCAGGTTGACCATAAGTAAATGAAGATCGCTCATCCTTACCAGCTTCTGTTTGTTTTTAATCCTCAAGTTTTACGTGGACGGATGGCCAATTAAACAGCAGCAACCTGGTCATTCTGTCCGGCCAAGTGGTTGAACATTTTGACCTGGAGTTCCGAATCCTGTACGCACAGTCGAAGCCCATCAGCTCCAAACTCCTGTCCAGCTTCCGGATCAGCGGTAGGTTTGACCATCTCATCGACCAGAAACCACTGTGCAAGGAGCTCACGCTGGGCAACCTGCTGCGGCTACGGCTGGCCAGGCTCTCGAGCAGCCCCAGGAAGGCCGAGCCGGGCTGTGAGGAGGGCCAGGCAGAGGCCGGGTGCGAGGACTCTGAGGCCTCCACCATCAGTGAGGAGGGCTGCTTCAGCAGCCGCAGAGACAGGCAGGAGGGCGGGAGGGTGACCGATGCCACCACTCAGACGGAGCCAGGAGAGGAGATGCCCGCCGTGAGCGTGAGCGACGTGGGGACACAAGCCAGCATGGCCACGGCGTGCACTGGCACCCAGACTGACATGGACGAGAATGTTCTCTTTCTGGGAACCCAGGCTAAAGAGGGGTCAGCAGTATCAAAGATGTCTGTGTCGCGATCCTCCAGTGTGAGGTCTTCCACCTCTCTGTCCTCCCAAGGCTCTGCGGCCAGCTCCGTCGGCTCCCAGACTTCCCTCAGAGCCAATGACGTCGTCACACCTGGACACCCCAAGTACTGGAGCACCCCCCACTTGGATCTGTGCTCTAGGGACTCATTCAGAATGTTGAATGAAGAGCGGCAGTTTCACTTTGCCGGAATCAGGTCCCGGCTCAACCATGCGCTGGCCATGCTTTCAAGGAGAACGTTCCTTACTGAAAACTACCTCAGTTTTAATTCTGGAAGTTTTGCCAGATCATCAGCTAATTTGCTGGCTGTTAGAGAAATCACGCTTTATCCCTCCTCTCAGTGACTGCTCCACACGTTCAGGGCGCCTGGCTTCCCCCGGGCTTGCAGTAGACATCGTCGGAGCATCCCGCTTTATAGAATGTCTCCTGTCCTAACTGCCTTTCTTTCACCCTGATTTTCTTTGAACTCTGTAAACCGCACATTATTTTACATGCTTTATTTATTTTTTTGTTCTTATCATGTATAAGCCAGGTCTTGGTTTTATGGTTTCAACACTATGGGTACAGTTTCTTTGCACAATTTTAATACTGATCTCTCTTCAAGAGAATGTTTCAGGGTTCTCAGGTAATTCAGATAAGAGATAAAATATGTGTTGCATTTTTCTAGGTTTGTAAGCCCTATTGTTTTCGAGGTTTGGAACGCTAGTTTTCATGATCAAAACCCTGTTTAGGAAAAAACTCAAAACCGTTTCTTGGGCTTCCCTGGTGGCGCAGTGGTTGGGAGTCCACCTGCCGATGCGGGGGATGTGGGTTCGTGCCCCGGTCCGGGAGGATCCCACATGCCGCGGAGCGGCTGGGCCCGTGAGCCATGGCTGCTGAGCCTGCACGTCCGGAGCCTGTGCTCCGCAGCGGGAGAGGCCACAGCAGTGAGAGGCCCGCGTACCGCAAAAACAAAACAAAACAAAAAACCCCCACTCTATTTCTTAAGTGTTTATCTCTCCTTTAGGATATCTGTGTTCTTAGCATTAAACAGATGTAAACAACTCTTGTTTGGTGGTTGCTCATGTCCCTTTTTTTGTTTTTTTCTTCTCTCTGGCACTTTTCTGTTTAACTGTAGGAGTGTCTTACAAGTCAATGCACCTAATATCTATTTGTGCAGTTTTGTTTGTTTTTTTTTTAAATAGTCTTGGGGTGGAGGAGTAGGTGATCCAAATTATAAAAGAGAAAATATCTGTTTAGATGGGGGGCTTCCCTGGTGGCTCAGTGGTTAGGAATCCGCCTGCCAATGCAGGGGACGCGGGTTCTAGCCCTGGTCCGGGAAGATCCCACATGCCGCGGAGCAACTAAGCCCGTGCACCACAACTACTGAGCCTGCGCTCTAGAGCCCGCCAGCCACAACTACTGAAGTCTGCGTGCCTAGAGCCCGTGCTCCACAAGAGAAACCACGACAATGAGAAGCCCGCGCACCGCAACGAAGAGCAGCCCCCTCTCACCGCAACTAGAGAAAGCCCGCGCACAGCAACGAAGACCCAACAGACATAAATTAAAAAAAAAATAATAATAATAATAAAAAGATGACAGAAAACAAGTGTCAGGGTCATGCCTTCCTTAGCGATATGAATATTGATGTCCCTAGCTCTATAGTTTGAATGAGGAAACTTGCCAGAAATCACAGGTTTCTTCATGTGCTCTAGCTTGTCTTTTTCAAAGAAAAAGCTTGAGCTATTTAGACAAGGACCTTAGTTCTGTTCTTCTCTGCCAGAGAAGGAGGCCTCAGTGTTCATTCCTGGATTCACCCTGATATTAACTGTAGTGGCCCCATGAGCCTAATTTCATCAGATGGGTGTATTGACAATGATTTAGCAATCTAATATCCTGGAGTAGGGGCGAAAGAGGGCACTGACAATTATCCCAGATTCCTAGTCCAGTGGCAGGCAATGCGACTGGTTTCTACACCCTGCTAATCAGGATTGGTATGCCTATGGAATCCTGTTTTTGTCTAGTCTCCTTTGTGTGTGCAGAGGGAATGAAGAGAGTTAGGTGATGGCTTCCTCCTGATTTGACTGGAGCAGAAGAGGTCTGTAATGGGGGAGGGTGTTGTCTGCCACACAGACACGTGCTAATGCATCCAGATCCTGAGCACGCCTGCGGGTTTCCATGTGTGCACCAGGATTCCCTTCCAGTCACCAGGTTATTTGCTGGGTTAGTGCCATAATTTGGACTGGGAAGCAGGCAGTACAACTGGTTCCTGTCTGGTTGTAAACAATTCTGGCCCAAGCCTCAAATAAACATATTGTTATTTGAAACCATTTACAGCTTTAGATAATTTCCTGTGTGCTATCTGTGACCCTCTCATCAAGGCAGTGATTGGACAGCAGTTATTCTCAGTTTTCAGGTGAAGGAACTGAAGCTCAGCATATTCACGGTCACATGATTGGTAAATGGTGACAAGCATTTACCCACAGGTTTTCAGATTCTGAGTTCAGTGCTCTGTGATGTGACTATTTCTCTATAGGGAGTATGGAGGCATTAGAGGGCGTACCTTTTTTTTTTTTTTAATTAAAAAACTTTTTGGGGGGCTTCCCTGGTGGCGCAGTGGTTGAGGGTCTGCCTGCCGATGCAGGGGACACGGGTTCGTGCCCCGGTCCGGGAAGATCCCACATGCCGTGGAGCGGCTGGGCCCGTGAGCCATGGCCGCTAAGCCTGCGCGTCCGGAGCCTGTGCTCCGCAATGGGAGAGGCCACAACAGCGAGAAGCCCGCGTACTGCAAAAAAAAAAAAACAAAAAACTTTTTTTGGCCATGCCACGTGGCTTGTAGGATCTTAGTTCCCCGACTAGGGATTGAACCTGCACCCTCAGCAGTGAAAGCATGGAGTTGTAACCACTGGACCGCCAGGAGGTTCCCGGGTGTACCTTGAGAGATGGCAGTTAATGCAATGGTGAATTGAAAACATTAAAACTTAAGATCATTAACAAATATAGGTACGTTTGACATTTCCACTCAGTGTGTTCTGTGGAGCTTTTAATAGGCATTCATAAAAAAGTCTCTGCGTTCAGTTTGGGAAATGGATCAAATAAATTTAAACAGGATTCTTTGTTGCAGGACTACTCAGACTTTGGAATGAGGTAATTATCACCCTGGCTTTCTCAAGAGGAGGGCAGGTATATGGCCTATTACAAACTGACTTGACTACAGAGCCCTCTTTCTGTGGAACAGGATGCAAAGCCATTATTTTCTGAAAGTGTTGCCAGCGATTAGAAATAAGAAAAAGAGGTATATGGAATCCTAAGAAAATGGCCTGGTCTGTCAGAGTAAGCAAAGCTTTTCTGGCTCTTGAGTGTGGGAAGAATATCATTACAGGGTGGCATTTCTCAAGGTGAGATCTGAGGACCACCTACATCAGAGTCAGCTGGGGTCCTTGTTTAAAATGTTGATTTATTGGCCCTTCCTCCAGGGGAGGGGAGGGTGAGTATGGCAGACTGGTTCAAAAATATGTTACTGTCTTGCATGTGGACATGTCTGCTCCTCATTCCTTTGGAAGCAGGAATACATCCATAACATGCTACATTAAAAAAGGAGTTCTCAGGGCTGCCAATCTTACAGTAGAGGTTGAGTAGTAGTATATTTCTCCTACATTAAAAAAAAAATGTGTTGCCCTTCCCTGGGAGAGAATTATATGTCCATATCTGTTTAATGTCAGTCAGACTTGGCCATTACAGACTTAGCTGTAAATATTTCAGTATATATGTCTGAAAGATAAAAAAACATAACCACAGGGCTTCCCTGGTGGCGCAGTGGTTGAGAGTCCGCCTGCCGATGCAGGGGACATGGGTTCGTGCCCCGGTCCGGGAAGATCCCACATGCCGCGGAGCGGCTGGGCCCGTGAGCCATGGCCGCTGAGCCTGCGCGTCCGGAGCCTGTGTGTGCTCCGCAACGGGAGAGGCCACAACAGTGAGAGGCCCGCGTACCGCAAAAAAAAAACAACAAAAAAACAAAAAACAAAACATAACCACAATACCTCCATCACACCTAAACAACTTTGATACAAATTTCTCAACTTCATCAAATAGTCAGTGTTCAGACTCTGCTGTCTCATTAGTTTCTCCCTGATGAGTTGTTTGAATTAGCCATACAGTTTGCAGTTCAACCCAATCAGATGGCAGGGTCGACGTGCTTGAAAAACTGAAGGCGTCAACTGAAAAGATGGCCACCCCACCTCTGTGGGCCTTTGGGTTGGGGAGTATCTGTTTTTTACTTATGGGACTTCAAGCAACTAACAAGAAAACCTAAGGTACAAGATCACATAAGTGAAAAGCTACGTGAAGGAAACCAGAGGGCAGGGATGAAAAAAAGAATCAGGAAGGAGGCTATCAGTGCATGCCACCATGACCGACACACTCACTTTGGGCAGGCCACACACTTTAAGCTTCTCAGTAGCCAAGGCAGAAAGAGCAAACTGGTCAGATCCACCATCCACAGTGTCCATAAAATTAACTACAGGAAGAACAATTCTAAGATCAGGTAAGAATTTCTCACAAGGATTCTCATAAAAGTGATACTGTGAAGTGTTCAGATAATAAACACAATGACATGTTCTGGGGTGTGCCCAAACACCAGACCCCACAAGGGCAGTTGTCTACAGCTATAAAGGAGTTGTATTCCGTGAGCATGGAATACATACCTTATGTTGACTATGTTCACAGAGGCATTGTTATTCTAGGTCCCCTGGTGCCACACAACCTGGAAATATACCCCAGTTTGCCTGGCAGAGGTCCAGCTTATGCCCGTGAACTCCCTGCTTTCATTCTGCGAAGCATCCCAATTTGAACAATAAAGCAAGCATACAGTCACCCCATCTAGAAAGCACCTGGCAGACCGTGCCCTCCCCAACTTGTCCAGTTCCATAGATGAGCAAAATTCCTCAAGCCAACATCATAGAGACTCCCCTAGTATTTAGCTGAGTCTCTTCTAGTGGATTCTCCACACCTCTGTACCCAAATCCTTGGAGCTGAGTAAACACTTCTGCTTATGCTAATACTTGTGTGAACCTGATCATTTGTAAGCAAGTGAACAAACTAGATAGGTTTACATATGTTACAAGTTGCCGAGGGCTACACCTTAGATGCAGTGGAAAATCCCCGTGTAGTACAATTCAGGAAAGGCAATTCTGCAAAGAACTATCTCTTTTCAGGCTGGGGGATAGCTAGCTCTCTCTGACCTGGCTTCATGGAGGAGACCCAAGGGCAGTTAGGATTTTTCTTAGGAAGCCAAGAGTTCTAGAGTTAAGAGTAAGTCCCCTACATACGAACGAGTTCCATTCCTAGAGCGCGTTCATAAGTCCAATTTGTAAGTCCAGCAGTTAACCTAGGCACCCAACTAACACAATCGGCTATATAGTACAGTACTGTAATAGGTTTATAATATTTTTCACAGAAATAATACATAAACCATTTTTAATCTTACAGTACAGTACCTTGAAAAGTACGGTAGTACAGTACAACAGCTGGCATACAGGGGCTGGGCTGGCATTGAGTGAACAGGCAAGAAGAGTTACTGACTGGAGGAGGGAGAGGAGGTGGGAGATGGTAGAGCTGAAGGATCGTCAGCAACAGGAGACGGAGGGCAAGCTGCAATTTCACTCACGCCTGACGTTGATGGCACAGGTTGTTCCTTGCTGGATTCAGTTCTATTTACCCTCTTGAAAAACGATCCAGTGATGTCTGGGTAGTAGCTCTTTTTTTCTTGTCATTGATGACACGGTAGCACTGGACTGCATTCTGAACGGCTGCTGCGACCTTTGTGTGCTGTTCTATGTTCAGGTCCTGTGCCTCAAAAACTAACAGTGCCTCCTCAAATAAAATCCCCTTGCCATTTCCTGCGTCGTGAATCTCTTCGGTTCTTCAGTTACTTCTTCTTCCTCTTGTCTCTCTTCGTCCTTTTCTCTGGGCCTCCAATTCCATCAGGTCTTCATCAGTAAGCTCCTTGGGTTGCACAGCAACAGTCCTGTAAAGTACACAAAAGCACAACCACTTGTAGAGGATGCGTGCACTTGACAATGTATGCCAGACACGTGAACTAACTTAGATTGGATATGTGAACGCGTGTTCGCATCTTTGAAAGTTTGCAACTTGAAGGTTCGTATGTAGGGGATTTACTGTACATGAATACATGGATGGCTACCTATTATTTTTGCTTCATTCATTCGACCTCTGATAGTCTCACTCTCAGAAATCCCTCTGAGGAACCATTCTGTTTCCAGCCCTCAGTCCATGTGGTTCTGGTGAAGCTGAGCACACCTGATTTGGGGAGGAGTGTATGACCCAGGTTTAAGCTAGTCAGCACGCCATATTCCCTGGCCCTAGTGATTGATTCAGGGATGGATATGTGGCCAGCCAGATACTTTTGCTGGGAATTTTTGGAAAGAGGCTTGATGCTGAGAGGATGTGACATGAGTTGACATGGCCATCTAGTTACTATGTGACACCTGGGTCAGCAGAAGGCAGAATGCTATGATCAGAAGCAAGCCCTGATTATGTCCTATGTGTCCCAATGCAGCTGTGTCTCAAATCAGAACTACTTGGACTTTTTGGATTACATGAGCTATTTTTGCCTATGAGAGAATGGATTGGGTTTTTTACTACTTGTTACATAAAAGCCTTAACTGGTACAAAGATGAAAACTCCTAAATCCTATGCCTCCTAAACATGGCCAAGACGGTTGGATGGGAAATACTTCAAAGCAGAAAGTACCAGTTAAGCACCATAGGCAGAGAAAAACTTCTAAAATGTACCTATGGAACATTTTGAGGAGTATCTTTGTGGAAAATCTATCATTTGGAAGTTGCAAAATGTAACACAATGATCAAACTTTCATGTAATTGTTGGCAATGAGCTAAATAAATTCTGGATGCCATCTCAAGAAATAATGGTTTTAATTTTTAGAGTAGTTATTTTAGGCCATTCTTTCTGAAAATAGTTAATTAGGAAAGGTAAGATAGTCCATTGAGACCATTTCTAGTTTGTGGCAATAAAACCACAGCATCAACATCTAGGTTATTACTTAGGTGTTTTCCCTAGTAGAAGTCTTTGAAAGCAAAACAATCCATTCGAGACCGCTGGGCTCAGAACTTGCTGAGGGAGAAGAACTAATTCTCATTGAGGAGAGCTAAGCTCTAACGGTTTTAAATGGTCCATGTGGTTGAAAACCACTGGCCTGGGAATTAGAAAGCCTGAATTCTAGTTTCAGTTCTGATACTAAATTAGCTCATTGATTCTGATGAAGTCCTTTTAACCTCCATGGGCCTCAGTTTTTTCTTCTATAAAACAGAGAATTTAGACTAGACAATTAAAGTCTCCTCCAGCTTTAAGATTATGATCCAGTAATTTGGGCATGTCTACTATACTATCTCTTTGTAAATAGGAAGTCTTCATATAAGTCATAGAGTAATTTATAAAATACAGGAATCGTAAAAAGTGGCATTTATTTCATTTTCCGTTGTATTCATGTATAAACCCTGTTTTGTATACTTGGGCCCTGAGTGAAAATCAGACAAAAATAAAACAAGGAAGAATCAATGTCATTAAGAATTAAAATTAAGTATAAAGCATGGTGTTCATGTATACATTACTCAATAGTCACTTTATTATTGGGCTATAATAATATGACATGATGCTTGTTCTCAAGAAGCTCCCAGTGTGATAGTGCAGGCAGATTAACTACAGTTCAGCTAAATAAGTGTTAAATCATAAAAGTGAGCACACAGGTCTGCAGAGGGAGAATACTTAAGTTGGATGGTGAATTTAGAGAAGTCTTCTTAGAGCTGACTCTTAGAAGGATATTAAAGGATTGAGGGAGAATTCTAGGCACAGTGATTATCACTGAAAATAGTGAACCCTATTTTCATTATTATGGAACTAAATCAAAAGGGATATTTGGAAATGGGTGTATGTATGTAAAGTCTGATTTTTCCCCTGGTGGATTTGCTCTATTTGAGTTATCAGGAGCTAACACTGAATGCCTGCTGTGTCTTACACAGTAAGGCTTTACGTGTTCTCTCATTTAATACAAGCTTTTTTATTTTTTTTTTGGCGGTACGCGGGCCTCTCACTGTTGTGGCCTCTCCTGTTGCGGAGCGCAGGCTCCGGATGCGCAGGCTCAGCGGCCATGGCTCACAGGTCCAGCCGCTCCGCGGCATGTGGGATCTTCCCGGACCGGATCACGAACCCGTGTCCCCTGCATCGGCAGGCGGACTCTCAACCACTGTGCCACCAGGGAAGCCCTAATACAACCTTTTTAAACCTCATTTTACAACTTAGGTTGGATGACAGCCAGGAGCTAGGAAATGGCAAAGTTAGGATTCCAAATCATGTCTACTTGTCTCCAAAGACCTTGATCTTTCCACAACTATGCCATCTCTCTCAAAATAATGCAGAATTTTCTTCACAGCTCTAAAGTGCATAGATTCTGAAGCCTCTCACTTCCTTCCAATTAGATTCCTATCCATTAAACATTTCCTATTACTCGAACTTATTAGCTCTCATTTGGATTAGTAGAATCTTTCTCAAACTGGTTGCTGGAAAGAATCATCTGTGGAGTGGCTCGAAATGCAGGTTCCCAGGCCATGCCCCTGGAAATTCTGATTCGGGATCGATTGGGGTCTAGAATCTGTATTTTTCACAAGCATCTGAATCATGAGTAGTCAAACTAGAGGAAACATTGGGCTAGTGTCCTAGCCTAACAAATCTACCCATTTCTAAGTTTCTTATTTCAATCCATCCCCCCTTCCCCTTTTCAGCATTATTCTCAAGGTCCCTAAAGACTTACATACTGTTTCCACTGTTTTATTTACTGATAATAATAAACACTACTGTTTATCGAGCATTTACTCATTTACTCCCACGACATCCTCCCCCCACGCCCCGCCGCCTTGGACAGAAGCTCCATGAAGGAAGAGACTGAAACTTCAGTACCTGGGCACACAGTAGGCGCCCAGTATCTACTGAACTAGAAAACCCTCAGGGTAGTTACTATTATTATCCTCCAATCTGAAAATCTGGAGACTAAAACAAATAGTACAGGGCTTCGCTGGTGGCGTAGTGGTTAAGGATCCGCCTGCCAATGCACGGAACATGGGTTCGAGCCCTGGTCCGGGAAGATCCCACATGCCGCGGAGCAGCTAAGCCCGTGCGCCACAACTACTGAAGCCTGTGCACCTAGAGCCCGTGCTCCGCAACGAGAAGCCACCACAATGAGAAGCCTGCGTACCTCAACGAAGAGTAGCCCCTGCTCGCCACTAGAGAAAGCCCGTGCGCGCGCAGCAAACAAAGACCCAACGCAGCCAAAAATAAATAAGTAAATAAGTAAAGAAATAAAATAAATTTAGTAAGCATAAAAGTGTCTCAAGTTTGAAAATGACATTTATTCTAACTCTGCAAACATAGCTTGAATCCTGCCTCCAGTGCTCTGAGAGGTAGTCTGCAGCCTATGCTCACGCACCTGCAGAGCTAGAAAACTCACTGCTGGAGGCAGCTCCAAAATATGTTGCCACCCTCTGGTTCTAATTCTGCCCCTTAAGGCTGTGCTGAACTCCTTTAGTTACTCTTGCATATGACAACCCTTGAAAAAAAAAAATAGAACAGCCGTGATAGCTTGTAATGTAACATTAATTTGGGATACACTGCCTCCTTGCCCACCGAGTGACGCAGGCGGCGACAAACTCTCGTGCCAGCGGTCCCTTCCCAAAGCTCGGCCTTTCCGAGATGTGCGGCCGCTACCCAAGGAACTCCATGCTCCTAGGGAGGCCACTTAAAACCCAGGTCCCTCACGCTACAGAGGCGAAGAAGCGCGCCCTTTTCTACAATATGGCGGGTCGGGTCACATGGGCCCCGCAGCGGGGCTGAAACGCATGTCACGTGGCTCGGAGGGGGCGGTGGTCACGGGGGCGTGGCGTAACACCGCGGAACCTCCAGGGCCCGGGCTCCTCGCGGGCCACGCCCCGCGGCCCCTTCGGGGCCTCGTGCGCAAAGAAGGGGTGGAGCCTTCCTCGGGACCTTTCACCCCAGCATGGCTGCGCCCGTGGGACCGGTGAAGTTCTGGAGACCTGGTAAGGCCCTTGGCGGAACGCTGGGCAGATGCGGCACCTTGACTTCGGTCTTGGCCCCGCGGCCGGCGTCCTGGCGCCTGCGGCCCTGCTCGCAGGCCTGACCTCAGCTAGCTGGCCACCGCTGCCTCCGAGCTGGTGGGCTCCGCGGCTTAGGCGCCACAGTGGTCCCGAGGGATTCAGGGATCCGCCCCCAGCCGGGGCAGAAGTTCACCGTGTGGTCGCGTTCCAGTCTCTCAGCCTCCACAGGCCTCGTTTTCCTCACTCCTGATGCCTGTCTTGCCCAACCCGTGCGATGGGGAAACGCTAAAGCGCCCATGCGTGTCCTGTCACCGCCCTGGGGCTACGCTGGGGCCGGACAGGGGGTGCTGCTCGGGGTTTAGGAGTTCATGTTAGGAAATCAGACTGCCTGGGTTCGAATTCTCGGCTCTGCCGTAGAGTAGCAGAGTTCCTTTGGGCAAGTCATTTAACCCTTCTTAGCCTTAGCCTTCTTACCTGTGAGATGGGCAGAATAGTAACATCTATCCTGTGGGCTGGAATAACGAGCACGACGCATTGTTTGATGCAGAGGAAGTGATCATTAAAAGGGAAAGTATCTTAGTCTGTTTTGGGGTTTCTGTCCGCCCCACGTGTCTGCCAGAAAGTGAACACCCCGCTTCGTATTGGCTGTCACCCACTCCCCCTCTTGCAGGCTAACACCATTCTCAGCCGCAAAATGATTTGCTTGTTTTGTTTGAATGTACTCATCAGTCAGGATTTTATTGAATGTTTACGTGCCAGACCCTTCCTCCTCTTCCATCAGTTTCCTGTGAAAAACAGAAGTTTCTTAAAGGGCTACCAGCTTGTTTTTTCCCCACCACTTGCACCTCCGCAGGTCTGGATGTGCACAGTGTTGTATATTGCAGCAAAAATGAAATAAGACAGAGAAGGTAATATAAGGGAAAGTTTTAAAGGGTATTTTAGAGTGGTTCCCAGAAATTCTGACCGTGCCTATCAGTGATGATGAACATAAACCTAAGCAAGGGTTGTGTTAATTCTTTTTTTAAAATCTGTAACTTGTCCCCTAACGGTAATTTTATGATTCAGCATTTAAGTCATCAGCCAATTATCCATCCTGAGTTTTATTTGCAGCCAAAGCTAAGATCCCCTTAGATAATGAGATATCCTCTATTTTATTTATTCAAGCCTTTAATAACAGGTCAAAGTGTTAAGTACAATAAAGGCCTAAATGAATTGTTGAAAATCAGACCAGCTGCTCTTTTGGTTAAAGAACATGGGATTATTCTAAGAGTTCTATTCCATTATTTAGTTCCTTCACTGAAGTTGTACTTACTGAACACCTCACCTCGCCTTGTGGTTAGGAGACAAATACGGATGACTAGGGCTCTGCTCTCCTCTCAAGATTTATACTCTCTCTCTCTTAATTATAATATGAAGTTGGATATCCTCTTTAAGAGACTTTAAAGTGAGGCAGAAAAAGGCGGCGGTAAGGAAGATGAGCTCTACTAGGGTCAGACTGTAGAGACCATCCTGACTACCACTTACTAACTTGGTGATTTGGGAAAATCACGGTTACCCCATCTGTAAATTGGAAATGACACCTACCCAAAGGATTGTTTTGAGGATTAAATGAGAATACACATCAAGCTCTTAGCACTAGATACATATTAACTATTATAATTACTTGGATGTATAGAAGAGGGGGAAAGTTTGAATGTGTGGATAAGAAATACTTACTTCATCAAGACAGTGATATTTTTGAGGTGAACGTTAAAGCACAAATGAGGCTTTGTTTTGCAGAGAGGTAGGAGAATGGAGCTCTAAAGGGTGTAGCATGAACAAAGGCAAAGTGGGATGGTACCCCAGCAGGGTCCAAAACACCAAAATAATTGAGTAGCGTGGTGTTTAATGGCAGGGTATATTTTGGGGCGTAGTAGGAGATGAAGCCAGAAAGGTAAGTAGGGGCCTCATTGTGAGAAGTCTCCATGCAAGTTAAAGAATTTGGGTTTCACTGTTTTTAAGCAGGAGGTAACACGATGAGGTTTATTTTTGGAAGATAACTCTGGCCTTGGTGAGCAGAATGCTTGGGGGAGGAAATCAGAGTCAGGGACGCCCTTAAGAGAAGGTGCTACTAAAATCGAGAAGGGATATTGAAACCTCAATTCTGGCATGTGAGCAGTAGGGAGGGACATTATGGGAGAGATTTTAGAGGCAGATGTGGGGAAAGGTAAAGTCGGTAATGACTCAGATTTCTGGGTTCAGTGACTATCTTGGTAAGTGGTTCTCAAATTTTGCTGTATAGTTGAATCACTTGGAAGCTTTTAAAACTCCTGCTCTTCAGTCATACCCCATGGTAATAAATCAGAATTTCGGAGGGGCTAGGAATCAGGCGTCAGTATTTTTTAAAGATCCCCAGGTAATTCAAGTGTGCATCAAAGTTTGGGAACCAGTGTTCTAGGTAAACTGTTGTCATTCACTGAGATGGGAATGGATTTAGTGCACACTTACTGGGCCCTTTGTGCTAGTCACTTTTACTTACATCATCTTACTAAGCGGTAACAATATCTTAAAAAAAATTTTTTTTTTAATTATTTTTGGCTGCGTTGAGTCTTCGTTGCTGTGTGTGGGCTTTCTCTAGTTGCGGCGAGCGGGGGCTACTTTTCGTTGCGGTGCATGGGTTCTCATTGTGGTGGCTTCTCTTGTTGTGGAGCACGGGCTCTAGGTGTGTGGGCTTCAGTAGCTGTGTCTCGTGGGCCCTAGAGTGCATGCTCAGTAGTAGTGGCGCACGGGCTCAGTTACTCCACGGCATGTGGGATCTTCCCGGACCAGGGATTGAACCTGTGTCCCCTGCATTGGCAGGCAGATTCTTAACCACTGCGCTACCAGGGAAGTCCCGGTCACAGTATTTTGTGATGGAGGTATTACTCTCATTTTACAGATTAGGAAACTGAAGTTGAAGATATGAAAATAGGATGTGGGAAATACACGGTGAAGGTCAGGGAAGTGAGTGAGACTGGGTATAAGGCTAGATGAATATGTCCTATAGGCTGGGAGTCACAAGCTCAGGTAGCTACAGGGGGCCTCTGGGACAATCTAAATAAGTGAAGGTGCTGGGTGGGAATAATAGGGAGTGGTGGGAACTGTGGCAAACTAGAGCGTGTGTACAGTGATATGTGTACAGTATTGATTACACTGAAGCGTACACATTGCTATCTAAAGCAGGAAGCTGTACATGGTTCCACCCGATTGGTGTCATATGGGCTCAATATCCAGGTTAGAAATGGGAAATTTTGACATGTTTTAGATGAATGATTTCAAACATTTTAACAGTGGCATATTTGGGGTCCTTGAGTAACTAGTTTTGTGATCTCTACCAGTTTGTGATCTCTGCCTTAAGATCTTTGTATGAGCTGCCTGAGGTTTTTGTAGAAAAAAGTTTGACTTGATTTGCTAGTACAAGTGGATCAGAAGGGCCTGGCCGTTTTCCTTCCTTCCTTCAACAAATATTTAACGATAAAATCAATGTTTGACAATGTGCCTGGCAAACGCTTTATAGCAACAGCTTTGAAGATTTTTGACCTGATATACAGTAAGAAATGTGTTGTGACCCAGCATGGGTACACATAATGTATTGTGTTGTGGTTCAGCATGCATGCACATGTATGTGCATGCACATACACACACACAACTGAAAAAAGTTGTACAAAAACAATATTGCTTCTTGGGGTGCACTCTGATACTTTCTATTTCTAGTTCATCTTTAAAAAGTGCTAGCCATGACCCACTACATGAGTTTCCTAACCCATTAATGGGTCACCACTCAAACTGAAAAATTGGGTCAGAGGGACTGCTGGATTGGTGGGGGGCGGTGCTTATATCAGCCTTGTTTTATAGATGGGGGAATGGTTTACAAGATTACGAGAATTACAAACTTGTTACTTGCTTAAGCACTGAGAATGTTCCCAAGGGAAAAAACAAACCATAGGCAGCTAGAATGGGCTGTGGGCTGTATATATAGTGGGGAAGCAGGCCTGGTTTGGTTGAATGAAGTCTTTTGTGTGGAGGAGACATGCTCCTCATTGATTGACAGTAGCTCTTCTCATAAAAGACGTCATAACTGAATGTACTGACGTGAACTTGGCCCGTAGGTTAGAGACAGGAGGGATGGGGTAGTCAGGAAGACACCTGGGTGGATTAAACCTTGGTGTGGGAGGAAGTAAGAGATGTTGCGGGAGCAATGTTAAAAGATTCTAGACATGCCGTAGGGGCTTCCCTGGTGGCGCAGTGGTTAAGAATCCATCTGCCAATGCAGGGGACACGGGTTCGAGCCCTGGTCCGGGAAGATCCCACATGCCGCGGAGCAACTAAGCCCACACACCACAACTACTGAGCCTGCACTCTAGAGCGTATGAGCCACAAGTACTGAAGCCCGCGCACCGCCACGAAGAGTAGCCCCCGGTCGCCGCAACTAGAGAAAGCCTGCGTGCAGCAACGAAGACCCAATACAGCCAAAAATAAACATAAATTTAAAAAAATTATAAAAAAATAAATAAAAGGTTCTAGACATGCTGTAAAGGTTTAAAATGTTTGGAAAAGGAGGGAATTCAGGACAAAAGCAGAGCTGATGAGGATAAGCTATTTCTTTGCTCTGGTTTTCTTGGGTGAAGATGACAAGGAGTTAATCAGAGGTAGTAATAATAAGGGTAGAAAGGAAAGGAACCTCACCTCTTTGAGCACAGGCTTTATTCCGGGTCCTGTTCTATCTTTTATCTTGTTGAAAGGAAGGTCCACATTTTGGCAAAACAATATAGCAGTGCCCCACTTACCTGATTTTTTGGCAACCTTGGACCTCTGGTACACAGCTATGTTCCTAGAAACTAAAGGAAAAGGGATCACAGGTGTACAGCAGTGATTCTAAATTTAGCCCTAGGGTGTCCCTGGACGTCCAGCATTTTGTGTTCTGATAAATTACATTCTGGTGTGTTTTTCAGGAGATGGAGTTCATAGCCTTTATTAGATTGTCGAAGGGATCTGGGGCCCCTCAAAAATGTAAAACTAAATCACTGGGCTAAATATTCTTGTCACAAAGCCTCTGTACTTTGACGTAGCATCACAGGCTGTGAGTTCAGAAAACCCGGGAGGTGGTAGTATTGGGTGAGTACCCCTGTGGCGCCCCTAACAGGGGGCTGTGCACTGCAGGCGGGGGTCGTTATTGGTTCACGAAGGTGGCATACCCCGTCCTGGACAAGTCTAACGTTTAGAGGTAACTTCCTTATGTTGAGTGGAATTCTGAACACTGTATCATTTACTGACTACTCGGACTTCTGTCTCGGGCTGCACGAACAGTTTGGTGTGAAAAGTTACAGAGGCTGATGATAAAAATTGAGCCCATGTTCCCCCTAAGGCATTTTCCTTTTCAGGCTAAAAAAAGTTGTACGTTGAACAACTTTTCATGGGAGGGGATATGGCTTCCCTATTCTTCACCACCCCGAGGCCCACGTTTTCGTTGTTTTTACCAAGAAGCCACCGTGGGTGTCTGGTGTTTAAGCTGCTCAGCACAGTGGCTTCTTGGCCCAGCACTTCCCAGCCAACCACTGCAGTTCTGTGATTCAGATAGGCGCTGCCACTTACTGTACCCCACTCCAGGGCCGTGGTTGATTGGATCAGGTGGGGCAGCGGCCCTAAGCTGGGAGAAGAGGAGCCTTCCTCATCTCCCAGACAGACGACACACACCCGGGACTCCCGGTTCCCCTCACTGGGTCTTTCTCCATTACCACTTTATGCACTAAGTTACGTTCCTTTGGGAGGATGAATAAGAGAAACAAGTAAGCTGCGCCAGGGTAAGGCCGGCATCTGTAGTGTTCCCTGCTGTATCTCTGGCACGTCCATCCTTGCTGGGTGAGTGAGTGAGTGAGTGAGTGGTGGAGAACTGTGACCCTGAGCTCTGGCCCTGGAAGCAGCCTTAATTCCAGCTCCTGTAGAGAAGCCAGCCCCAGGGACTGAGAGGAGCTTGTTCGAGAGGGGCAGAGAGAGAAGGAAAAAGGCCAGGCAGCATTTGAGTCCCCGGTCGGTGCCCGTTGACCCTGAACCTTGCTGCCATCCTACGGTGATAGGATTCATCGTTTGCCTCAGCTAATTCCTACTAGGTTTCTGCCACTTCTATTAAGAGTTTGGTAATAATAGCAGCACGGTGGCCAGAACTCCATACATTGCCCTCTGTAAGGTACAGCTGCGTGTGGCCAGTTTGGAGCCCAGTGGGTCTGCCATCTCCTTTGTTCTTGACACCGCAGTGAGGCTCTTCCATAGTCTCGTAGGCGCCTTTCTAGATGCTTTCCTGAAATTACAGTTTAGTACCTTTTGGTAGTTTGAGATTAAAATGCAGTGCTTCTGTTGTATATCTTCATCTTTGAATTTGTAACTTTCACACCATTTTTCTGTTCCTTATATCAGAGAATCTGAAAAAAAAAATTTCTGTTGCAGGCACAGAGGGACCAGGTGTCAGCATCTCTGAAGACAGACAAAGTCTAGCTGAAAACTCTGCAACGACTGTTGTTTACAATCCTTACGCTGCCCTTTCTATAGAGCAGCAGAGGCAGAAGCTGCCGGTGTTCAAGGTACATTAAATAAGTATGTTCAGTCATCGGCCTGAAGCAGGCTGCAGGAGCTTTTTAAAAATACTTACTTACTTAATTTTTTGGGCTGGGTTGGGTCCTCGTTGCTGTGCGCGGGCTTTCTCTAGTTGTGGCGAGCGGGGGCTACTCTTCATTGCGGCGCGCAGGCTTCTCATTGCGGTGGCTTCTCTTGTTGTGGAGCATGGGCTCTAGGTGCACAGGCTTCAGTAATTGTGGCGCACGGGCTTAGTTGCCCCATGGCATGTGGGATCTTCCCGGACCAGGGATCGAACCCGTGTCCCCTGCATTGGCAGGCAGATTTGCAACCACTGCACCAGCAAGAAAGTCCCCTGCAGTAGCTTTATACTTGGCACTGAAGTGAATAATGTCCTCTTACTCTTAATGATCCTGTAGAATGCAGCGAGCTCAGAGATGCCCTTATCTGAAGGAATCGTCTATTCAAGATATGTGTGTTAGTTAACTTTATAAGTCTGGAAAGTCCTTACAGTTTTTTATTTTTGGTTAGATCTTACATATTGGAAAAACTGGATGAAATGAAATGACATTCTTTTTTCCCCTCTTTGCTTTCAGTTACGGACAAGTTCAAATATACAGAAAAGTAGAGAAAACAGCACAGCAAACTCTTATGCATCCATCTTCAACAAATTACCAACATGTGGCCAATTTTAGCTTTCTTTTTAAAGGCATATTTCTTTACCCAAGATTAATTAAAAATACAAGGTTGTTTCTGTTGAAACTCCCACTGAGATAGTGATGGGATTTTGGTATGGTTATTACATACCATGTGCACATTCAGACACGTGATTTTATTAATCTCATGAAATGGACATATACTCATAAGAGACCAAAGTGTAAACTAGAATTAAGAATATATTCATTTACAGTGAGCCGTGGTTCTCCAGTACAGATAATACAGTCCATGGACACACTCTTCTCCCCGTTGCCAAGTCCCTGTGGGAAGCCAAATTGTAATCAGGAAGTGGGCTCAGAGCCAAAGATGGTTTAGATACAGGTGAAGGGTATTTATTTCCTGTAGCCTCTGATGAAGGGTGATGAACTCTCCCTGCCTTGTATGATGTCTCTGGAATGACCCGAGTAAGTGGGGCCACCAGCACCTGTGTCTCTCTTTCTTCCGGACAGTGTTGGGTGAAAGCTGTCCAAGTCCTTGCACTTAGGGAGTTTTTTTGTCTAGACTGTGCTAATAATGCCTCTTCTATTAATACGTTCTTTCTCCAAATGGATATGAAACAGCCGCCTTCTGAATTTTGCCAAGTCACCTCGATCAGACTTTTCTGTGGCCCCAAACGTTTTAGTTACTCCTGTACTTATAGCTGCTGGGTTTCTTCTGCAGGTGATTAACCTCATCCATTACATGTGCATGTAAACCAGTTTGACCCTCAGGAGATAAGATTATAGGTTCACCACTGAGGGACACAGTTTGAGCTGTGAGGAAGTGTCTGGACTCGAGCTAGACTTTAGAGTTCAAACCCAGGCTTCATCATTTGTGTGCTGGGTGGCCTTGCTTCACTGCCTGAGCTTCTGTTTACCTATCTGTCATATGGGACTAATGGTACCTTCCTCATAGGATTGTTATGAGGACCAGTTGAGATAAGCCACATAGAGCATTTAGTAAGATATCTGACATGTGGTAAACGTTGGAAGTACAAGGTTAATTATTGTTTACTGAGTATTTCATTTTCTTGACTCTTCTTCATCCTCCAACTGTACTTATAATAAATGAAATAACATTAAAAAAAGAAAGCAAGAAGGTATTAATAACATATTGAAATTAAAATGGTGAGAAAAGTGGTATAAGTTATTGATAAAAATCAAAGCAGAGCTTAAGCGTAGTTACAGTCTCATAAAATGTTAAAGATAAAGCTAGGAGACCAAAAGGAGAAAAAGTTACGCATTCACCACTGCTGCCCCCATTAAAACTAAAAGTGAAAATTCCTTTTTTTTTTTTTTTTTTTTTGCTGTACGCGGGCCTCTCACTGCTGTGGCCTCTCCCGTTGCGGAGCACAGGCTCCGGACACGCAGCCTCAGTGGCCATGGCTCACGGGCCCAGCCGCTCCGCGGCATGTGGGATCCTCCCGGACCGGGGCACGAACCCATGTCCCCTGTATCGGCAGGCGGACTCCCAACCACTGCGCCACCAGGGAAGCCCGAAAATACCTTTTTAAATTTTTTTTAAAGATTTTATTTGATGTGGACCATTTTTAAAGTCTTTATTGAATTTGTTACAATATTGCTTCTGTTTTATGTTTTGAGGCATGTGGGATCTTAGCTCCCTGACCAGGGATCGAACCTGCACCCCCTGCATCGGAAGGCGAAGTCTTAACCACTGGACCGCCAGGGAAGTCCCAGTGAAAATAGCTTTAAAAATAGAAGTTGAAACTAAAGCAGCAGTAAATCAAAGGCTCACCCCCCTTTACCCCCATGCCATTTCAAGGCAGCCCTCCCCTCGGCTGCCTCCTGTAGGCTGGCGTTCTCTTTGGGCCCTGAACACTGCTGTGCAAGGTTGTCCTCTTACTTCCTTAAACTCAACCTCGCTGAAGCTCAGTCTGGTCCTCTGCACCAGCTCTCCTTGATTTCCCTGCCTGTGCCTGTCGGTGGTACCGTCATTCTCCCAGTCTCCAAACTGGAAATAGTTTTGTCATCTCTCTCTTGAATGTCACACGTCGGACTCTCCACTTGCAATGCTTTGTATTTAGCACATGAAGTCTGAGTTAATCCCTTCAGTTTCCTCATGCTTCAATCAATCTTGTATATTGCTGCCCAGTTTTCTAGGAACACTTATAGCATGTACTGCCTCCTGGCTAAAGTCCAGACGCTAGCTCTACGTTCAAGGCTTTCACAGTGCAGCTCTAACTACACCTATTGTAATTCATTTCCAAGTCAAACCTGGAGCCTTTCGTGGGCTTTTTCTAGCACACCTCGAATAGAGTTCATATAGTTTGCCTATTTCCGTCTTCTTTACTTATGTCATTTCCCTTTCCTGGAATACCGTGTGTGCCTCTCTCTGTATTCAAATTTTCTTTCAACTTTTCCTTGAATACCCACCCATCCATCCGTCCATTCAACCATCCATTCAGCAGATGGCTCTACAAAATATCATTTACAAAATATCTGTGAAGAACCCAAACCTTTCCCCTTTCTCTGCCCAAAACAAGAGAAAGCACAGAGTCCAAGCAATCGACAGGAAAGCATCTAGACGAGCCCCAGAGTACCTGCAGCAGAATCTCCTTTGGGTGTTTGTAGAAATGCAGATTCCTGGGCTTCACCCTAACCCTACTGAATCACAAACCCTGAGGGTAGGGCTAGGAATCTTCATTTTTAGCAAATATCCTAAAAGATTTTTACACTAAGATTTGAGAACTACATATTTAGACCCTAAATAATGCTAAATTCAAAACCCCAAACAGTCAATACCTTATTTAGCCAGGAAGGCAGCATCTGTCTCTCCCAGTCTTCACCAAACACATTGCTGGTGTGGAGTCAGATGAGCTGAGCAGTGATCAGAGTGGGAGAATTTGGCAGGTTTTTACTTCATTCCAAACCAGGAATTTATGGAATACCCTTATGACTTTCCAGATCATCAGGTGTGTCTGTAATCAAATGTGGGTACAGAAATACATTCTGAAGCTAAGTACATGGGATCTGGGAATTATCTGTGACTTTGCAGTGGCCAAATCAGTGTTTCTGCTCCTAATGAATGGGTTAAGGAATGCCCAAATGAAATATAGACGTAACCTATGGTTGCTTTATTGTGAACTTGGCCTTAGAGGTAGAGACGAAAGCATATTCTTTTTGTTTGTTTTCACAAGTTAATAAATGAAAAAAAATTTAGTTAAGTAATACATGGATGTTGAACAAAATTCAAAGGTCTCCTTCACACCCCTGCTCCCCGGCCACTTCTGCTCACTGGAGACAGTATAGTTACCAGTTTCTTGTTTTGTTTTTCCTCAAAGTAGCTTATACATAAAGAAGCCTATATGTGTTTACCCTTTCTTTCTTTTTTTTTTTAAATTTATTTATTTTTGGCTGCATTGGGTCTTCGTTGCTGCGCGTGGGCTTTTTCTAGTTGCGGCGAGCAGAGGCTACTCTTTATTGCGGTGCGCGTGCTTCTCATTGTGGTGGCTTCTCTTGTTGCGGAGCACGGGCTCCAGGCAGGCAGGCTTCAGTAGCTGTGGCATGCTGGCTCAGTAGCTGTGGCTTGCAGGCTCTAGAGCGCAGGCTCAGTAGTTGTGGCGCACGGGCCCAGTCTCCCCGCAGCATGTGGGATCTTCTCAGACCAGGGCTTGAACCTGCGTCCCCTGAACCACAGGCAGATTCTTAACCATTGCACCACGAGGCAAGTCCCTACCCTTTCTTTAAAAACACAAATAGTAGTGTATCATTCACACTATCCTGCACTTTGCTTTCTTACCATAGCAGACCTCATTGACCATTCCACATCAGTACAAATAGACATTTGTTCTTTTTAACAACTGTGTATTATTCCACTATTGAAGTGTTTCACAGCTGTGTAACCACTCCCCTGTTGATGAACATTTAGGCTGTTTGAATTTTTGGCTCTTATAAACAATATGCAGTGAGATGCTTGTACAGACATCTTTATTCACATGTATTAGGATGTCTGTAGTCTAACTTCTTATAAGTGGAAATCTTGAATCAAAGGGTATGTGCGTTATATATTTTGATAAGTTATTACACTCAGTTGCAGTTGTATCACCTTGTACTGACACCAGCAGTACCTGCAATGTATTTTGATGTATATTAGAAATATATTTTGATAGTTCTTTTTAAAATTTCCTTCCCTTTGGCAAACAGCTCATTTCATAATGTTTAAATATTTTTGTCTAGGTCTTTTGAGAAAATGTATGTCTATTTACAATGTTTGGTTATATTTTTTCAGCTTAGGAATCATATACTGTACTTGATAGAAAACTATCAAACAGTGGTGATTGTTGGAGAAACAGGATGTGGGAAAAGCACGCAGATTCCACAAGTGAGTACATTTAAATGTGTCTTTATACTTAGATTTGATTGGAAGGATTTTGTAACTTGAGAACTCTCTTTACCATTTTTTTGCAGTTTTAGGATCTCCTCTCAGAGAGGAAATAGCCAACCCAACTAGATGTTTTTTATTAAACTTTTGAACTTTTATTAAACTTTTAATTTCTTTGATTAGAAGAAGTAACGGTCATCTTCAATTTATTATAATTCTAAAATAATAACAGAATAGCCATACTCTGAAAGGAACAATGGGAACTCATTTGAAGAGGTGTAATGCATAGTTTTTGTCCTCAGATAACTGCAGTTGAAGAGGTGGTGTAAGATGGATGCTGCTATAGTTGTGAATAAAGATTGACTTATAGAATTATGCAGAGCTATGGAAGAAACCTCTCACAGGACAAAATTTTATCTGGTGTGGATAGAAGTGGAAAGGACCAGGAAAGGCCTCATAAAAGAAATGACATTTGAAATTGGGGAAAAAATATTAAAAAGAAAAAAAAGACAAAGAAATAGACCTTGAATGATCAGTGGGAGTTGGCTGGGAAGATGTCCTCATCCAGTGAATATTGTGGTTAGAGATATTGGGGTGGCGAAGTGCTTGGGGCTCAACAGAGTGGACAGGTAAGATCAAGAGTGGAAAGACAGGGTGAAGTCAAAGTGTGTCTTAAGAGCTTCGACTTGGGGGGTGAAGAATGATATTTAAGTGGTCAGGGATAAGAGTCCTTGTAGGTTTTTCTTTCCTTTTTTAATACAGATTTGTGTTGATTGGGGTGGTTGGTAGTATTTTGTGTATGTATTCAGTCCAAGAGAGAAATTTCACAGTTTTGATAGCAAAAACCCTACATTATGTAAAACACTCTGTTCCTTACAGGTGTTTTAAAAATTATTTTTAGCTAATTTTAGACTAACAGGAAAGTTGCAAAAATAATACAGAATTCCCTTAGACCCCTTGCCTCACTTCCCCTACTACAGTAATCAAAAGCAGGACAGTAACAATACCAGTAATCAGACTACAGATCTTATTTAAAGTTCATCAGTTTCCCCACCAAAGTTCCTTCTCAGAAGATTCAGGATCCTTCTCCCTGGTCTCCTCCAGTCTATGAAAGTTCCCCATTCTTTCTTCATCTTTTATGACCTTGACATTTTTGAAGAGTACCAGGCATTTATTTTATAGAATGTCCCTCAGTTTGGGTTCGTGTGACGTTTTCTCATGACTAGAATGAGCTGATGCATTTTTGGCAAGAATCCCATAGAAATGATGTGTCCTTCTTAGTGCATTGCATCAAGAGGGTTGACATGGTGGTCTTACCACTGGTGAGGATAATTTGATCACTTTGTTAAGGTGCCAGGTTTCATCTGTAAAGTTACTGTCTTTCCCTTTGTACTTGATAAATATCTTGGAGGAGATATTTTTAGACTGCAAATAATCTGCTTTTCAAACTATCACCTACTAATTTTCCCTCAGTAGATCTTGTCTGCAGCAGTTACTCAGGTGTTTCCCTAATGAATAATTTTCTCTATTCCTATTTCCTTTTACATTTATTAAATGGAATCTTCTGTAAGGAAGAACTGTCCTTTCTCCCTCACTTATTTATTTATTCAATTATTTATGTGTATCGGTATGGATTCCTGGATATTTATTTTATTCTATGGGTTAAAATCCAATACTACCATTATTTTGTTGGTCAGAATGGTCCAGCTTTGGTCATTAGGAGCTCCTTCAGTTTGGCTCCTGTGTTCTTTCTAAAAGCCTCCATTCATTTTTTGGGAACACTTCCTTACTTTCTAATAACACAGACTGTTTCAGGCTTGTCTTATGTTTTTTCCTGCACTAGCCTTGGGATCAACCCCTTCTCCAAGGAGCCCTGGTTCCTTTTATTGGAGAACAGTGTTTAAAAATCAAGATTTGGGGGCCTCCCTGGTGGCGCAGTGGTTGAGAGTCCGCCTGCTGATGCAGGGGATACGGGTTCGTGCCCCGGTCCGGGAGGATCCCATGTGCCGCGGAGCGGCTGGGCCCGTGGGCCATGGCCGCTGGGCCTGCGCGTCCGGAGCCTGTGCTCCGCAACGGGAGAGGCCACAGCGGTGAGAGGCCCGCGTACCGCAAAAAAAAAAAAAAAAAAAAAAAAAAAAAATCAAGATTTGGGTGCTAGGGTGCTCATGGTTACTGAGGTGTCATTGCTATAAGTCTCAGTGGGCAGATTTAGGAAATATATATGAATACTAAATCCCTACATAATCCCACTTAATATATCTGTATCAATCTGTATATATATTAAAAATCATGAATGTATGCTGATACTTCGTTGATTTCAATCCCACATCATAGGGCTCATTCTAGCCTTTCCTTACTTGTAACTCTTCTTCAACAGTGAGAAACTCCATTCTCATTGTCTACAATGTATTTATTTATTTGTTAAATTCTGAGGGACACATGAAATAGCTTCAGAATTCCTAACCCATACCCCTAACGTTTACTAAGTCGATTACAGCACTTAGGTACGGTTCTTTCCATCTCTGGCCTTCAGTCAAGATGCTGTTTTCAGTTACTTAGGTTGGTTCTTTTCTTCTCCACCCCCTTCAGTGTGATCAGTTATTCATTTGTAATACAGAAAGGGTCATTTGATAGTGTTTGCATTTCTTTTGGTTTCCCTCCACATCCTGGTTGGTTTTGTGTATTTATTTGGGTACTTGAAGAGTACGTGCAACATGACTGTGGTTCTGAGAGTCAGAGCTACACAAAAAGCTCTACTCAAAGCATTGCCCCTCCCTCTTCATCCCTGCTGCCATGTTTTCATTCCGCCCTTTTTCCACCCCTTTCCTACCAATCCTCCGTAGTCAACCATTCTCTTTAGTTTCTAGTTTGTCCTTCCTTTATTTCTTTTGAACACATGAGCAGATACATGTCTGTAACAGCATTTTAAATCTTTTTCTGTTATAGAAGTAATATATATTGATTGTAAAACAATTTAGACATGATGAAAACAGGTAACTCTGATAACCCCTGTTATCCATTTTGGATTTTAAAAAGCATATAATTAAATAAGTACATAAGAAATAAGTATATGTGGCAAATAAATACAGAAATAAATCAGATAATATCAAATTTAATGTATACTAATAAAGTCTAATGGGATATATACATGTATATAAAGTCTGATTTTCTTTTGCAATAACAAATGTTGTTTTATTGGTCTTGTTTAAAAAATCCAATTATTTTTATTTACTCTGACTAAAATATTTTGTATGGTTGATATTTATTGAATTGTCTCTGTGTGTACTTTAAAATTCTTTGTTCTACAGATTTAGCACTGTTCTGAGTGACCCATGGATCGTTTTTTTATTCCTTGAGACAGCTATAGTACGGGGAAATTTTGTAAGACTGGGGAGTCAGAATGTTGAATCTATGCCTTAGTTCTTCTGATTATCACCTCTGTTGTGAACTTAAGCACATGACCTAACATTTCAAAACCTCAGATGCCTCATTTGCAAAACAGTTTTTTAAATCTCTGCTGGGAGAAGAACCATCTGTTAATTCTTTTCTCAGTGATTTTAACATAATCCAGGGTCATCTTGGGGGAGATTGTCTCTGGAGAAGTGGTGTCAGGTGTATACTGAAATGTGATTTTATTTGTAGTACCTCGCAGAAGCTGGCTGGACAGCCGAAGGAAGAGTGGTGGGAGTGACCCAGCCCCGAAGAGTGGCTGCTGTTACAGTGAGTTTCTCTTTTGTTGTAAAGACTCTGTGTCTTCTATTTCGGTGACTTTTTCCTTGTTTCCTAAAAGCTGCAAATGAATATGATTTGCAGCTCCTCAAGAATTTAATTCTTCACTTGAAAAAGAACTATGATTATTTTTGTAAAATTGATACCTGTACATTATGAATTTTTATGTAGTAATAAAGTACAGAAGTCAAAACAAAAAAAGTGATTAAAAAAAAAACAAAACCAAAACCCAGATCTCACCACCCAGCAAAAATAGTTTGAACATTTGTGAACATCATTTCAAGTTTCTCTTTTATGTTCACATAAAAATGAATGGTTGGCTGGATGGATAGAAATGATTTTATAAAAATGGGTTGATAGCCATATATTTGCTTTTGTTGAATTTAACAAAAGAGGAAACTGCAGTGAAATAGGAGTAATTACTGAACTTTGGATAAATAATTTTTCACTACAAGAGAATTTATTAAAGCTTGAAAACTAAGAAAAAGGATTACAGAAAGCTTTAGGCTGTTACTTATTTTTGGAACTACGTTATAGGTAGTTGCCTATCACAAGAGTAAATTAGTGCACTGATTCTTTCTACCGTTCCTCCCTCCATTTGTGATAAATGCAGTGCTATAATTTTTATTTCAAGATTTATAAGTATATATTCTTTTCTGTAATCATAACTCCCACAGTATTTAACTTTAATTCTAGTTTAATAATCACTAATAATTTTCCAAGGTTTTGCCAACTTTGAATTGCTCATTTCACTTTATTTCTTGATTGGCTGAATTTTACATGCCTGAGAATGTTTGATTGTGGTCTTTGTTGATATAAAATTCTTGATTCATCCTCTCTAGGAGCTGTGCAGACACTGCTCCACTGTCTTTTGGCCTGGAGGATCACTGTATAGAAATAGTCTGAGGTCCAGTGGAGTTTTTCCACTCCCTACCTTCCTGGCCTACTTTTTCTGCTTGAATGCTTGTAACATGCTTGTTTTTGTACCAGGATATGTCTTGATGCTGATTGTTCTATCTCATTTTTTCTTAAATGTGGAAGGACTTTTAATCTTCAGGCTCAACCTCATTATATCAGGCAGGTTTTCATCCGTTATTTCTTGGCACACTTTTCTGTTCCATTTATTTTTTTCTCTTTTCTAAGAGCACCAATTAAGTGTACATTAGATCCCCTTTGTCTCTTTTTAGTATTTAGCACCCTCTCTGGAATCATCTGTTTTCCAGTTTGTTTTGTGAGATTTCTTCAAGCCTGTCCACAATGTTCATGATTGTTTTTAGTCAAATTTATTCTATTTTGCTTCCTTTGTACCTTTATCTGGGTCTCATAATCACTTCTTTGAATGCTTTTTTGTTTCTTTACTAGCTAGAGAAGCGAATATTTAGAATGGGTGGAGATATTACAATACGTTACAAATTTTAAAAGCTGATAATACCACAAACATTTTTTAAACATCCAGAAAATAGCATCGTATTTTTATTAATTAACTGACACATTTCTGTAAATCTTTTTTCCTGCAGTTTTTGGCTCTGTCCCCACTGACCACCTCTCCACTTGACAGCGATTTCCCATTATCTTCCTTCAGAGAGAGCAGAGTAGTATTTTAATGTTTCTCTAGCATGTGGGTGATTTCGATTTGCTTTTTATCATTGATACTGTGGAGAACCTCCTTTGGCTTTGTAGCATTTGTAGCATTGTGTAAATTTGGGGGATTATTCTCACATTTGGGAAAAGCCTCTCTGTAACTTCTTTCATGTTCAGGCTGTGAGATTTGGAGGATGTCCACAGATCGGTTTCTGACCTGTACATTTGAGACCTTGTTTCTCCTCAACTGTGCTTTGACTTTGTCTCTTCTTTAAGTTGTTTTAGCTTAAGCTTGTGATTTCTTTGAAACTGGATTTCTTTGGCTGAATCCTACTTCTGTTTCTTTGGGTAATACTTTTGCAGTTTCCTTTTTAAACTGCTTTTTTGCTCATGTTCCTTTCTTTCCTTCTTTCTTAGTTGGCTTTAATGCAGTGGGCTGTGTTGGTCTTTTTATGATAACTACTTATCTTTGAGTGGGCTTATTTGCTAGCTGCAGAATTGTGGGGGTGTTCTGGTCTGGCCTCTCACCAAATCTCTTATTGTCCTTTGCTGGTGGGGGATGAGGATGAGGATCTGGTCCAGCACTCCTTAGTGATTTGAGAGGTCTGTTGCAGCTCATGATAAGATCCTTTGGGCTCTCTGATTTGGGATTGAGAACTTGCTATCGGATTGCCTGCCTTCTCCTTCAACTCCCCCTCCTTTGTGATTCTTTGCTGTCAAAGTGGGTCTCCACTGAGACATTTCCTGTGTCTCCTGGGTCTGAACACACTACTGCTTCTTGTCTTCCTAATACAAGGCTTGTCAGCCCTGCCTTTTAAGGAGGTGACACATTAAGGAAGCCAGCAGCCTGCTCTGGTTGTGAGGAGGCCTGGGCCTCTCTTCTAGATTCAGACCTCACAGTATTTGGCAACTGTGTTTCCTAGTTTGTTGTTTGGGCTTGTGCCAGTTTCCTTCTTTCATTGGAGATGCAGGTTTTGGTTGGTAATATGCTTTATTTATTTATTTTTTTGTTTTAAATTAGCTCTGAGAGAGGGAAATGGGGGCAAAGATGCCTTTATTTTGCCATCTCTACCTGGACAAGAAATTAATTCTATTTCCTTGAGTTATTTTTACTCCTTATTGAGTTTTAATTATTGTGTAATTCTTTTCCCCCAGAGTTCATTTTAATTGTCTTCAAAGTTAGACATTGTTGATAAACATTTCCCAAGTCTTCTGTGTGTGTGTAAAAATGGAGATAAGGGTTCGGCAACTAGATTGCAATGTTAGACGTAACCTTTTATGTCATGAAAGATGATTCAGTTACTTAAAACATTTGAACAATTTTTTGTCTGTGGTTTGGAATCCCAGCTCTTAATCAATTTGCATTTTTCCTCCAAATTTGCAGCCATGGATAATTTCCATGAAACCACATGCTTTCTCTTAAAGAACAAAGAGCATATAAATTAGCTGTGTAGTATTAATAGAGCTGTCCAGTTTGAAATGCTACATCTCAGAGAGTACTTTGTGTGCAGACTAAAATCTGAAAACAATCTCAGAGCCTAAGAACAGATTACACAAGCCATTGCCTGATCTCTGCGAGAGGCAATTCCTTAATGAGTATGTTCATTGGACTCATATAGTCTGGGTTTGACTTCAAGACCAGGCCCTGCCTTGATCTATGATTCAGGACAAGCTCTAAGCCTGTCTTACTTCAGTTTCTTTCTTTGTAAAAAAGAGGGTCTCTTGCCCACCTCACGGACTGTGTACATGTTTAATAAGATAAAATTTGTGAAAGCTTGGAGCACAGCACCTGCACATAGGAGGTGCTCAGTGATTGGTGACTGGTTTTTCTTTTGACCTCCTTTTCCTATATCTGTCTGTTTCTATTAAAAAGGTATGTTTATCCAGTCTAATTGATGAGGTTATTGGGACTAGAACTTAAACAGTAGAGGTAAAAATCTATTAAAGAGCCAACAGAATATGGCCTTTCAAATGTCCAGTGGTGTGCTCATACACGATAAAATTTCTAAAAAGGAATTTGAAGTTAAAATCCATTTTGTAGCAAATGTATACAAATAGTGAAATAATAAGAATAAATATGTTTGGCTTCATAAAATGATTACATTTTAATGGAGGGGTTGGTTCATTTATGCTCATTCTTATGAGCCAGTTTTCCCCATAAGCTCCAGTATCTCTGTGCACACATTCGCTGTTTGTACCATTTTTCAAGATTTATAGTTTAATGTTCTGTAGGGTTGAAATTGAAACAATAACAGTAACAAAACTGCCCCTGTGAAGCACTGGTTATTGGGAGCTATTACCTCCAGAGGTAGAGCAGTGTAGGATGAATTTCTGGTTTCATAAGATGTTTTGAAAGACTACATGGTGTACACCAGCTGCTCCATGACTGATTCTGTCTTGGCCTCTTAGATCTGTAATTTCAAGTCATCTGGCAGAACCACTTCTGATCCTCATCTGCTCTTCAGTTTCTTAAACACCAATGGTCAGATAATGCCCAGTGTGCTAGGCTCGCAGAGCTGCGTGCAGGGAGCCTCTGGGCTCCTGAGTCTGGGGCTGCTGCGATGGCTGTAGCTGAAAGCTCTGCCTCAGGACACCTCCTCTGTCAGCTCACGTTCCAAACTCAGGATTCAGGGACTACGTGGGGAGGTTGCCTCACCTGTGAAAGGAGGAGACGAGATGCACGGGGGTTGGTTGGTGGGCCGGGTCCCCAGGAAACTTCCGTAATTTTGTTTCCCTTTGGTTCTTTATTAGTTAGATAGTTTACATAATGAGCATTAAACTCTCTTTTCTTTCAAGGTAAACTAAGTTATAAGCATTATTGTTCTTCCACTTTTATGTTTATTCAGTATTTCGGATATTTTCTGTTAATAAGTTGATAGCCTTTGAATGGCCTTCTGGAGTAGTAGGAGATCTTGCGGTTGGATTCTTTTTTCTCTTTCCTACCCTCACCTTTTATTTGTCATCTATTGGTAGGTGAAAAATATATCTGTAGTTTATGGTCTTCATAATACATAATGTATTTTGTTTTCTACTTTTACTTTATTACGTTAACTTGGATCCTTTGTTAATCTTCTCATCTGCCTTTTGAGAAGTTTTCAACCTGCATTCTTGTCTCTATTTCCCCTTTTAATAGTTTTGGTAGCTGGGACACTGTAGATTATCTTGCTCTGGAAACGTTACTCTTCCGCTTCCAAAGAGAAATGAACATGGCCAAGTATTGAAGTTGATCGTTCTTGTTCCCTTGCCTTCATGGTCCAGTGGAAGTTGTTTTATTTCAAGGCGTGAAGACATGGAAATTTGTCCCTAGTTGGTGTGCCAAAGAAAGCTTTAGGAATAGGGTGAATCTTGAAATTTCTTTTTCCCTTTTTGCTTCACCCATCAGGAAATCTAGAGCTGAATTTGTGGCTCAACTTAAATAACTTAGGCATATCTGTGTTTTAAAAATTTTCTCATTGACTTTGATCTTTTGAATTTTGTCTGTAATTTCTTTGATCCTGATCTGTAACATATTTACATGATTCCATTTTTATTCTTATAAGTTGCCTCAAGTCAATTACAGAATGAGGTGAGGTACATAAAGTTGATAGCTGCAAAGTTTATCACACTAGTTTTCTAATAACCTGCCCCTTCTCTTCTCATTTCCCACTGTATTCAGCATACTATTTAAAAAATAAGTGGGGCTTCCCTGGTGGCGCAGTGGTTGAGAGTCCGCCTGCCGATGCAGGGGACACGGGTCCGTGCCCCGGTCCGGGAAGATCCCACATGCCGCGGAGCGGCTGGGCCCGTGAGCCATGGCCGCTGAGCCTGCGCGTCCGGAGCCTGTGCTCCGCAACGGGAGAGGCCACAACAGTGAGAGGTCCAATTAGCTTAAAAAAAAAAAAAAAAAGTGACCTTTAGATTTTCCATAGTATGTGCTCTGGGCAGTAATTTCTGTGTCTCTATTTTCAGCATGATCTTTCTTCCCAAAGGTTGCAGGGAGAGTGGCTGAGGAAAGGGGTGCAGTGCTGGGCCACGAGGTGGGCTACTGCATCCGCTTTGATGACTGCACCAACCCACTGGCTACGAGAATTAAGGTGAGGTGCGGAGCTGCTTTTCCTATTGTGAATAAGGAAGATTCTTCGGGGGGAGATAAAAACGTGCAGCCATCGCTGCTGACTGAGGCACTGATACTGGG
This sequence comes from Mesoplodon bidens, assembly GCF_964165515.1. NCBI lineage: Eukaryota > Metazoa > Chordata > Mammalia > Artiodactyla > Ziphiidae > Mesoplodon > Mesoplodon bidens. The sequence goes on along the minus strand of NC_138171.1, from coordinate 21,043,877 downwards.
GCAGAAAGTGTATGAGAGCGTCCTGGCCCTCAGGGAAGTTAGTCTGCTGGGAGGTGCGGAGCACCTTCCGAGTCCTCGCATCTTAGCCCAGAAAGGACCTTGGAAGTCGAGTTAAGCCCTTGACTCTCCAGATGAAGAGGCTGAGGACCTGGGAGGTTGAATGACCTACCTGACATTACGTGCGCATTGGTGATGGAACCAGAGCTCAAAACTGACCTTTCTCATGTTTGTTTTATTGTTTTCCCACCAATCCACATAGCTCACTAAATATAGAAGCTTAGGCCCGTAAAAGACTTAAAAACAGGAACAAATATTGGGTGGGCCGAAAGGTTTGTTTGTTTTTTTTTCCGTAAGATGGCTCTAGTAGCACTTAGTTGTCTTTAACTTCATTCGAGACAATTTTGATAAATCGTATGTGACAGTTATCATAATCAGCGTGCGTTAAAAAGACATCAAACTTGGTGAATTTTTGTATAGCCATTTTAATATCGAAGATGGAAGAAAAAAAGCAGCACTTTCGGCATATTATGCTTTATTATTTCAAGAAAGGTAAAAATGTAAAAAAAAGATTTGTGCAGTGTATGGAGAAGGTGCTGTGACCGATCGAACGTGTCAAAAGTGGTTTGCGAAGTTTCGTGCTGGAGATTTCTTGCTGGACGATGCTCCACGGTCGGGTAGACCGGTCGAAGTTGATAGCGATTAAATTGAAACAATAATTGAGAACAGTCAACGTTATACCATGCAGGAGATAGCTGACATACCCAAAATATCCAAATCAAGTGTTGAAAATCATTTGCACCAGCTTGGTTATGTGAATAGCTTTGATGTTTGGGTTCCACATAAGTTAAGCGAAAAAAACCTTCTTGACCATATTTCCGCCTGTGATTCTCTACCTAAATGTAATGAAAATGTTGCGTTTTTAAAACAAATTGTGACAGACAAAGAAAAGCGGATATTGTACAACAGTGTGGAACGGAAGAGATCATGGGGCAAGCAAAATGAACCACCGCCAACCACAACAAAGGCCGGTCTTCATCCAAAGAAGGTGATATTGTGTATATGGTGGGACTGGAAGGGAGTCCTCTGTTATGAGCTCCTTCCGGAAAACCAAACGATTAATTCCAACAAGTACTGCTCCCAGTTAGACCAACTGAAAGTGGCACTCGATGAAAAGCATCTGGAATTAATCAACAGAACATGCATAATCTTCCATCAGGATACTGCAAGACTGCGTGTTTCTTTAATGACCAGGCAAAAACTGTTACAGCTTGGCTGGGAAGTTCTGATTCATCCGCCGTATTCACCAGACATTGCACCTTTGGATTTCCATTTATTTCAGTCTTTACAAAATTCTTTCTTTTTTAATAAATTTATTTATTTATTTATTTTATTTTTGGCTGCGTTGGGTCTTGGTTACTAGGCGCGGGCTTTCTCTAGTTGTGGTGAGCGGGGGCTACTCTGTTGCGGCATGTGGGCTTCAGTAGTTGTGACTCACAGGCTCTAGAGCACAGGCTCAGTAGTTGTGGCGCGTGGGCTTAGTTGAAAGTAAGAAAGTAAGAAAGTACTTACTTTGTAGTTAGTTACTTAGTTCTTACTTTCTGAATTATTTCTAAACCTTTGTGTTTCTGTGTTTTAGTTTCTGACCGATGGAATGCTGGTCAGGGAAATGATGGTTGATCCATTGTTAACAAAATACAGGTAAATGTGTTTTTTCTGTGCTAAGTTTCCTCAAGTTTCGAAAGTACACAAGTAGATTGAGAACCATTTGTGTTAATAGATGGGATTCGCGACCATGCTCAGCTTTCCCAAAGCCTTTCTCCTTACTTTGGCTGTTACCACCCTTGATGTTCTTCTCAGAATTTACAGTCAAAACTGGGCTCATTAAAATCCCTGTCGTTATTTGAACAGTCTATTGACTTGTTTTTATCTTGCTGGAGGGTGACTGCAGAGGCACAGCACAGAACCTGGCAGCATTTTGTTGAGTGTAATATGCAGAGTCCAAATAATTATTTACACTTCCCCTTTCCTTGTGTGTCTCTGTCCATTGCTCATGGCATTAAAGTGGTCCCACTCAGGCTCTGTGGTATTCTGGGAAAGGATATCACATTTGACTCACTGGTACACACGTGGCACAGCTGAGACCATGTGCCTCTTCGTTCTGTTTTCTGCAGTTTAACAGCCTTTGGGTGGGTGGGCTGTGTCCCGATTTTTATGTGCTCTGTGGGGTTACATGTTATATTGGAATTTAAAATCATGTATTAGATCCTGTTGGAATCTAGCGTGGGTGGTAATACTCTTTAGAAGTAGCAATAAATACACCATTTTCTTCACCAAGATATGTTGATGTCACCATTTTTATTAGCTTAAGAGTTACCTCCTTGTCAAAGAGGAGTTACTTAGCGTTACTTTTGCTACAAGGTGATCGCATTGGGGATAAATACCCAGCAGTCCCTTTGATGGTCTGAATACCCAGCAGTCCCTTTGATGGTCTGGATGGGCTTATGCAGTGGTTGGTTTGATGCTTACTGAGATTGTCCCTCTGATTCTAGTGCCATCATGCTGGATGAAGCCCACGAGAGGACCTTGTACACCGACATTGCCATTGGCCTGCTGAAAAAGGTATAGCTTTGCTTTTGTTTTTGTTTTGTTTATTGTTTGATTAGGAAAGTCACTGTAGCAATTTAGAAAATCCAACAAAATACAGAGGAAAAAAATGAAAATCATCTATCATCCTATTCATTCAGAGACAGTCACCGGTAGAATGTTGGTATGTTTCCTTCTCTTCTTTTTTCTTTGTGCATCTTTTTGTGTGTGTACATGCGTCTGTTTTGGCAAAGTGGGGATTGGATTGTATGTTTTAAGTTGTCTCTTGCATATTTTTCTTAACGTTACATCAAGTTCATTTTCCTGTGTGATTAAATATTCTGTGAAGACATTATCTTTAGTGGCTATATAATCACGTCTCTACCATAAAGTATTGACTCATCCGTTACTGTTAGGCATTTATATGGCTCCCAGGTTTGAAGTTATTTTAAATAATGTTGCAAGGAGCACCCTTGTAGTTAAATATGTTGCATTTCTGTTTCTTTTCATTCTTTCACTATTTATTATAAAAGATTTCAAGCATACCCCAGGGTAGAGAGAAGGATTTAATGACCCCCATGTGCCCATCATCTGGCTTCAACAGTTATAGCCCACAGCCAATTTTGTTTCAACCTTACCTGCATCCTCTCCTCCCTTCCTGTATTTTCTGGTTGTTTTCTTTGGACAAATTCCCAATCACAGGAGTCTAGAAAGAGGTGATAGAGCATGGACTCTGGGTCAGACTGCCTGGCTTCAAATCTGACTCCGCTGAGTTTACTCATCTCTAAAATGGGACAGATACAAGTTCTCTCTCTGTGCTGGTTTACTTTCCTATCTGATAACCACTAGCCACCTTAGGTTTTAATTAGTTGAAATAGAATAAAATAAAAAATTGAATTCTTTAGTCACACTGGCTATATTCCAAGGGCTCTGTAGCCACATGTAGCTAGTGGCTACTGCATTGGGCAGAACCTCTCTGTCTTTTAAGAGTGTTCTCTTAGAGCTGCCCTATGACATAATTTGTTGTGAGGCTAAACTTAAAAAATGTAAAACTATTAGGATGGCGCCTGACACAGGGCCACAAATAGACTATGAGGTAACTTTCCCATTGGGAGGATGTCCACGGCTGGGTGAGGGGAAGGTGGGCTGGATTTCAGAGGCCCCTAGCCTCTTTGTGCAGTGTGTATACTATACAACTGTACTCAGAGACCCTGGAATAGCACATAATTTAGTATACGCTAGTTGCTGCTTGTTATTGTTATTTTCATTATTAATTTATTCCTTGGCCAAAGATTTAGACTTTTTGATACTTATGAGGAATTATCCCACCAGGTTATTGCCTTCTGAGGAATGGTATAACAAGGGGGCCTATTTCACTGAATCTTTGCTAACACTGAAAATAAATCTTTGCCGTTGTGATGGATGAAAAAAATAATCTCATTGCTGTTACACATTTTTGCTATAATTTATTTGATCATTTCTCGTATGCCTGTCTATCATCTGTTTCTTTGAATAACTGTTAGTATCTTTTGTCCATATTTCTGTCTTGGTGTTATCATTTATTATTTGTTTGCTTTTGATGTATTTTTTCATACTTTAACTGTATATACATAGATTCTGACTATCCAGAGACCCAGGTGTCAGGAAAAAATGGTTTTACTTCTGGTAAATTCAGATTCAGGTTTTAAAGCTCCTTTATACTCTATCCAATTTTTTTTTTTTAGCTTTTTATCTTGGAAAATTTTGTCACTTAACACAGTTAGAAAGAATAGTCTAATGAGCCACCTTTTCACCTATGACTTAACAGTTATCAATTTGTGGTTGGTCTTGTTTCATCTTTAAGCTCCCCCCCCCCGCAAAAAAGTACACACACTGGATTATTTTGTAATAAGTTTCAGGTATCAGATTATCTCATCTGTAAGTATCGCACTATTATTATCATTGTCTTTTTTATGTCTTCTTTTTTAGATTCAGAAAAAGCGAGGGGATCTTCGATTGATTGTGGCTTCAGCCACCTTGGATGCAGAGGTATGAGCATTTCCCCCTCTCGCCCTCTGTCCCCGGTTAGCACTGGGATTGTTGGACATATCCTTGGGAAGCTACCTGCAGCAAGAGCTTATCTTTGGCAGGATGGCCTACCTTCCTTATGGGGCCATCCAGTGTCCTAGGTTCCATGTGATCAGAGGAAACTCCTTTTCAGCTTGTGGGTGGAAACTAGCCTGTAATTAATTGAGTTCATAATTACCTATTTGTCTTGTTCTCTACATACTATGTTTTCCCCTACACAGGCAATTTCTTTTCATTACTCTAGCAGGAGGCTATATTTCTTGAATTTATGACTTTAGCATTTATATTGGGGGTACCGTTGAAGTTTTCCCTGTACATGTAATAATTTCCATGCTATAATTTTTTATGGCTAAGTTTACATTATTTTTCTCTTTTTAAAAAAAATTTAATTGAAGTATAATTGATTTACAATGTTGTGTTAATTTCTTTTTTTTTAAAGATTTTTTTAAAATAAATAATTTATCTATGTATTTGGTTTTGGCTGCATTGGGTCCTCGCTGCTGCACATCTAGCCACAGTGAGCAGGGGGCACTCCTCGCTGTGGCGCGTGGGCCCCTCACCACGGTGGCCTCCCCCGTTACAGATCACGGGCTCCAGGCACGCAGGTTTCAGTATTTGTGGCTCGCAGGCTCTAGAGAACAGGCTCAGTAGTCGTGGTGCACGGGCTTAGTTGCTCTGTATCGTGTGAGATCTTCCCGGACCAGGGCTCGAACCCGTGTCCCCTGCATTGGCAGGCAGTGTTTATCCATTCTATATATAAAAATGTATATCTGCTAACCCCAACCTCCCACTCCATCCCTCCTCAAACCACCCCCCCTTATTTTTCTCTTAAAGACTAATATTTTAGTTCAGACAGCAGTTCAGCTCAACACATACTTTTGACCACTTGCCCCCCCCCCCCACACACACGTCAGCAGACACATAAATAGATACTTGTGGTTCAGTTTGTTCAAGGTGCTGAGACAGCCAAGGAGGGGGTGCTCACTCTCTAGTCATCTGGAGGATGTCCAGAAGCTTCTGCAGAGGAGGGACATCCCACCTGGGTTGGAAAGATGCACAGAAGTTCACCAGATGGGCAGGGGTGGGGAAGTGGGGAAGTGCATCCTAAACATGCACAGAACCACAGGGGCATGAAAGCATGTGTTCAAGGGGCTGTGAGTCAAGTATAATGTGGGAGCCATAGCTCGCCCGTGGTCCCCTGTGGGGGGTGACGTGCCCCCCGTCGCCTCTCTGTCTCCTTCCACCTTCTTCAGTGCTCCTTACACTCCTGCCTCCCCTTGCTGGTCCAGAAAAACCTAGGCATGCTTCTGCTCTTGGTGGGGGGGAACCCTCTTTCTAGACCACTCTGACCCCAGACGTTCTCATGGCTTTGCACTCATTTCATTCCAGTCTTGATCAGATATTAGCTCCCAGAGAGCCTTTCCTGACCACTGTCTAAAGCAGTGTCCCTGTCGCTCTCCATTCTCTTACTCTCCTCATTTTTTCTGTTTAGCACTTCTCACTAGCTAACATATGTATATCCGGGTGTTTGTTTATTGTATGTCTCCCATCACTAAAATGTAAGCACCATGAAGACTGGGACTCTGCCTGTCTTACTCTATGTTATCCCTTTCATCTAAAACAGTGTCTGGCACAACAGAGCAGGGACTTGGGGTTGAATGAATCTTAGTTGAATGGAAAGCGATGGGAGATTCAAATGGAGAGGCTGGTAGGGGTCAGATGATGGGAGGCCTTACAGGCCACGTGAAGGAGGAAGGACTCGCCCTGCTGGTCAGGAGCCCCAGCAGAGTGTGAGGCATAGCAGTGACTTGATCGCATTTGGGTTCTAGAAAGATCACTCTGGGTGCTGTGTAGAAGAGATAAGAACAGATGTGGAGATGCCAGTCAGGAGGGCAGTTCTGTAATGCAGCTGAGATGAAAAGGGCCTGGCTCTTGGTATCCCTGTGGCTTCTGGGATGCAGAACAACTTGGAGGGAGAAAAAACTCAGCATGGCTGAGAGAGACGCCTGTATGTGCCCTGGCTGGTTTCTCGGACCTTCTCACGGGCTGTAGGAGTCTGTTGTCTTAGGTCTGCCCACCATAACTCTTGGGTTAAAGCTCTCTGTTGCCCTCTTTAATGAATTCTTATGCCCTTCACCCATGATACTGGCTGGAATGCCATTTTGAAGGCTCCACCTGACCTCCTCTCCTGTTACCTCCTCCATGACCAAGTTGCCCAGAACATCTTCTCTATTTTACCCCTTATGTTCGTCACCACCCCCCTTTTAAAAATTATTCCCAATAGTTTTTATTGTGCTTGAAATCTATAACATCCAAGCCTTTTCTTAGAATCATTGTTAATACTTGTTTCTTGCTTACTTTTTTTTCGCCTTTCATTGTCTTTGGTGTGGCATGGAGATTTAAAAACATAGCTTCTTTCTTTTCTGCCTACTGTAGTTGATAGAGACGGACTTCCTGGAAGTGATTTTTTTAGGTGGGAAAGTGGAATGTAGGAGTTGTCTCACACCTTGAGTGCGCTAGGATGCAGGGGTTGCTGGGATGTCAGCAGCATTCACGGGGTCCTTGGGTGGGCTTGGGCCGTCCTTTTCTTCATCCCTTCCTGGCTCGACCAGTGAGGGGGAGTGAGGTCTGTGTGTGAGTGAGGGGGGACCCAGGTGGGTGTGGGTACACGTGGGGTGTGGAATGTGTTCCCAGGTGAGAGAGAGCGAGGAAGAGGAAGGAATGGGCTGAAGTGGATGAGAGAGGAAGAGTGCGTGGGCGTGGGAGTGGTGTAGGGCTTGGCTCAGGTAACATTTTGCCCTAGAGGCCCAGGGGGACCAGAGCTCATCCCCGGTCCCCCAGCTGCTGGATCTGTGGGCGACAGTCTCATTCCAGGCTCCACTGCCTGGAGGGATAGAAACCCACTCTGGTTTCGCTCAGGGTCTGGGGTGGCCCAGCCTGCAGGTGAGGACACCAGTGACGGCGGCTGGGAGGCAGAGGCAAGCGGAGTTTGAGGGGAGCTGATCAAATAGTCGCCTTGATTGGTTTAGCTGTTTGTAAGCCTAATTAAGTCAGCAGTTACAGAATATGACCGGGTATAATTACGGAGTATTTATTGACCATTGTATCACATGGTGCTGTTTTTCTTTTATTGGCTTCCATTCACACGGTAGAAAATATGATCACTGATAACTCCCACAGTTTTTTGTCACAGGTCCAGCTTGAAGAGAGAATAATTTCTCTTTCTAGATTCCTGAAGAAGGAATTTGGGGTCTGCTGGGGTCAGGGATCCACTTGGGACCATTCTGCATGGGCCAAGAGTGGGCAGGTCATGTCGGCGTGGCTGTTGGGGTCCAGTCCTGTGGGTCAGATCAGAGCCGCTGCCGGGAGGAAGCTGGTGAGCGGGGAAGGCAGTGCACCAGACGTCCACATCGTTTACGTTCCACTTCATAGACGAGCCTCTTCCTCTATGTCATTTTATGTTTCTCACCATGTGTGTGTGTCAGTGTGATCCATGTCTTTGAAACTTAAACTCTTGTTTTCTAGGTGGTTGAACCCACTTCACTCCTCCGGGTCCTTCATTCTGCCTCAAGATGCGTACACTGTTGATACTATATTTATTTGCTTTCTAATCCATATTTTATTTTTCCAAGTAGAGATAAAAGATAAAGATCTTAAGGATAAAAGTCTCATGCCTTCTCACTTAATGCTGAGTTTGATTTCTTGAAAGAGCAACTCCCTGTCTTTACCCCTCAGCACCACAGACTCCTTAACAGAGAAGGTGTGGCCGTCTGCACTCTCACACCAGTGTTAAGCCTTCAGCCTCCTCCTGTTCTGCTTGCCTTTTTGGCCCCAAAAGCCTGTCTGCCAAGCCTTTTTGAAAATCTTCCTCCTCCGCCTGCAGCCTCTGGAGCTCCACCTTCTCCCCTCGCTCCGCCTCCTTGACGGCTTCCCCAGGCTCCTTTGCTGGCTGCTCTTCCTTCGCCAGGCTGTTCATCTGCATGGCCCCTGGTTCAGTGGATGCTCCCACTTCTGGCCTCTTAACTGGGCTCCTTCGCTCCAGCCTGGGCTGCCAGCACCGGGCTAGCCACAGACCATGAAACTCATGGACCCACGACTCCTACAAACTCGTGGCTCTCAGCAGCTCTGCGGCAGTCCCCTTTCTTGCTGGCGTAGTCATTTGGGCTCAGGACATTCATTGCTTTAGGAAGTTGCTTCTTCTGTGTTTTTGTGTGTGTGTGTGTGTTTTAGCTTTAGGAAGTTTTTACCCCTGATTGAGTAAGAAGTAATTCCATCGTCCCCAGCATGCACGTGTGCCCTCATGCTCACAATGGCCAGGTCCCACCTGTCACACTTCTGGGATGCGTTGCTTTCACACTGCCCCCGTTCATGCTTTCATTCTTTGTCCCCTGAGCTGTTGTAGTAGCTTCCTTAACTAGTCGCTGGGCTCCAACCTCTGATCACCCCTACCCTTCTCCAGAATGGCCTCCAGAGTCAGGGATGCAGAACAGGTCTGATCACCTCACACCCATCTTCGCTGCCCTTGTCTTGCCCATCTAATAAAGTGCCTGTGCAGTATGACGTTTGGATCACTTCAGAATGATCACTGCGATCACTTACTGAGTCCTGTTCGAGGCCAGACCTGTGCCAAGTGCAGTCAGACACACTTCATAGGAGCAACAGCCTTGCAGGGTGTAGAGAGCAGTTCATCCATTTTGTCAATGAGGCAACCAGCTCAGAGATGAGACGGGCCTGCCCTGGACCTTGAGCTGTCTCCTCCATCAGGGGCCCCTTTACATCTTAGTCTACGCTCTGCCGTCATCCTAGGAAGGGGGTACCTCTTCTCCCTCCTAGCTGGTAGTAGTCGTCCTCATCCGAGGAAGCCCTCCCTACAGCCAGTCATTACAGGTCTTTCTTCCTCCCCGAATTGTAACTCGCAGCTCTTTGCTGGTCATCCAGTCATTGGGCCTCGGTTTATGTTATGATTGGTCCTTTGCACACCTTCCTCCCTGGCTTATTCACTCTTTGGGGGAGTGGGATGGAGTCTCTTCTCCCTTGTTTGTGCATCACTTGTAGCGTGCCCATGCTGTGTACACCACAGGACACAGGAAGGCTGAAGTCGCTTGCAGAGAATTTACCCGAAAGAAGCGTGGAGAGTGGTGCCGTGTGGTTCTTCATAGCACAGCGCAGTTCTTTTGTTGGCCTGAGGCTTGTTTTCTTACGCCTGTGCTTACTCTTTCCAAACGCAACTTTGAGGTTAACGTGTAGCATCCAGCTATTTTGTAGTTCAATCCAGTGGACTCTTCTAGAAGTGCTCCTCCAAGCCCTTTCACATTGCGCTCGATGCATGTCCTCAGGGCACCCCTGGGCTCCCAGTTTCCAGGAGCAGGCGTGGGTGTGTTTAGGGAAGATACCTGGGAACTAAAGAAGACAGGCCTTGTGATCGCATGGCCAGGCCTCCTAGGAGAAGAGAAAGTGATGCTGGGCCAGGCCTCAGGGGATCGGGAAGGTCACTGAGAGTCAGATAATGGTGTGCTCCACCTTACAGAATGTCTGCCCCTGCAGCTAGACAGCAGCCCCCCTCCAGCACTCTGTGTCCTGCCGGCTTGGTTACTCGGTTCTTCTCGGTCTCAACTTCTCTGTGTGTCTTGGGTCACATGCCCCAAGAGGGCATCTTTGGTGGAGTCTCTCTCCCCCATCGTTGGCCAGTGCTCTCACACCAGGCCTCCCTATAGACTGCAGGTCTGGTGGTCAAGTGCCATTGAAGAGGACGTGGCCACCTATTCAGGAGGAATTGCCAAGAGCCACTCTTCTCAACAGGGTCCTGTGGGAGCATCGGAGAAGTGAATGCTTGCCAACCTGTCCCATACAAAGTGTTGTGCTGCTTCCTGTGGGGCATATAAAGATGGAGAGGACTCTGTCCCTGTACATATAGAGTACATGCAGATCTGTAACTATGCTACCAGGGACACATCTACTGTTCATAGACGTATACGCTTCCTTTATACACTGATAAACTTGTGTGATCAGAGCTGTGCTTTCCAGATAAGAGCTACACATCAACCTGATTTAATCAATATTTAACTTGAGTTACACCTTCTGACCTAATTTTCTGGTAAATAAAATATGGGGGTTGGGGGGGCGGGTGTGGGTGGGTTAAGATCAATAGCACAGCTGCATGTTGACTCATGCACTGCTGAATGCAGTTTGGAAATCTAACTTTTATCATTTCTATCAAGTCTTCAGTAAAGAGTCTGTTCATTGAAATGTGATTCTCCAAAACTGCAATAATAAAAATATGATTTTTAACAATTATTTTATAACCCCTAGTCTGTATTATATATATCCAATCCCTACTCCCCACCCCCTGCTCTGCCAGTTTTAAATTGTTTTCTTTCTTTCCATGAGTTACTATGAACCTTGTTTTTTTTTGAGAGGAGTGAAGAATTGATTTTTTTTTTTTCTTTTAGAAATTTTGGGATTTCTTTAATCAAAATGACACCAGTGACCCAACCAGGGACACGTGTGTGATCCTTACAGTGGAAGGGCGAACATTTCCAGTGGATATCTTTTATCTACAAAGGTTTGATGATCCTTGCATTTTTAATGAGGGCGATTAGAAAACTAGGCCTGTTCTGTGGGATGAGAAGCAGTTGCATCTGCTTGTGGCTCTGAGGGCGATGTGCCAGACTGCTGAGGAGGGGTGGGCGTGTTTTGCACCTCCCATCATTGATAGGGTGTTCTGGAACCCTGCTCAGTATCACTGCTGGATTTAGTTTAAACTCTCCGTACTGATGTGCAGGTTTCTATGACTCTGTGGCCCCTGGGCTCAGCTGGAAAGGGCAAAATGGTAACAGTGTCGCAGGGAGGAGGGTTCTATAGTTGTCAGAACTGGGCTTTACAAGACTGTCTGTCATCTTGGGCAGTATGAGTGATTTGAATCATTTGCTTGTCAGCTCTTTACATCTTAGCAAGAAGGCCTGGTTGACATTTTCGGGAGGAGCCTCCTTGGACAGGAAGGGGTCATCCTAATTCCTACCCCTAGTCACTGGACAGACAAAGACCAGGAGCCTGGGCCAGTGGCAGATGAATCCAGAGAGTTGTGGGCTTGACTTCTGAGTGATTCTAGTGGGACAGGACACCCATTAGCTCCTGTCAGACATCTGCCAGTGGTCAGGAGGGGAAATAGAAAGAGTGTGGGATTCAGCACTGGGACCATAGATCCAATTTCCCTGGCCAGGCATCCTTGCATGCTAAAGATAGGACATCTATTTGCATGGGTTTATTGCTTTTAAGTCTGCAAATAAAGCCAGAAATCATAGTTTACATGTAATTACGGATTGTTTTTGAATGTCGCATTTAAAAAAAGAAAAAAAAAAGAATGAATGTTTATTTTATCAATAATTATTCATATATTGATTACCTGCTGGGCAGGCCCAAACTAACTTTCACGAGGCTTCACTGCCAGATTGCTAGGGTAATTGATCTATAATTAATGAGCATATTCTAGTGATGAATTTATCCCACACATCTTTTCAGTCCTGTTCCAGATTATATCAAATCAACTGTAGAAACTGTGATGAAAATTCACCAGACAGAGGGAGATGGAGACATATTAGCATTTCTCACTGGCCAGGTAATTCCATCGGACCTTTTCTCTGTGGTGAACAGACACGCTAAGGCAGCACCAAAATTTATACAGAGGCCTGTTACTTTACTTAGCCACTGATTTCATGTTTTATTGTATTTTGTGGTTACTTGATTGCATAAAAAATTGTTTAGTTTGATGTCATTCATCTATTAACTCAATTGCCAGAGAGTCATTAGTTCCTGCCTGTTCTGTCTGCAGAGGGTTAAATGTATTTTCAATTTATTAGCTAATTCCAGAGTAAATTAGGGAGTTCAATGGGCCGTTTTGATACCAGAATTGAATGCCGCATGAGGTACATTTTGTGCATCCTTGTTGTTGCTGCAGCCCCTTGTCCCAGTGATACCTTTGCAGCTCGTGCTGGAGGGGACAAGTAGGCACATCACTGGAAAAACAGCTGAACAAGCCCACATGCTCACTCAAGGTTGTGGCTCTGTTCAGAACTACCTTCTAGTTGTAATCATTTCCACTGTCAAACATTTTCCATGGTTCAGTAATCTTTTCTAGGGAAAGCTTATAGTGATTTTGTATGCCACAACTTGTCCATATGTATGCCACGCTGTTTGCCACAGAGCATAAAAAAAGAACTCAGTAAAAGTCGTAGTTTTGGTATATCAGGAATTCTTCTATTGACTGCAGATAGTATAGATTTCAGTGATTAACCTGACAGTTGCAGATTTTCACCCCCATCGGCACCATTGTTCGGTAGCGTTTGATTCAGTACCACGCCAGCGTGGAACGTGATGACTCTGACAGTCATGAATCTGACCACATTTAAAATCCTCATCCCAACTTTCATTTTCTTGCAGTATGATGAAATGACATGCTTCAAACTGATCTCATTTTCTTTGGTTCCTGGTTCGACGATTTTAGGAAGAGGTAGAAACTGTTGTGTCTATGCTGATTGAGCAGGCTCGAGCGCTGGGTCGGACTGGGATGAAGAGACACCTCCGGGTTCTCCCCATGTATGCGGGACTGCCTTCCTTTGAGCAAATGAAAGTGTTTGAAAGGGTGTCACGCACCGTCAGAAAGGTGAGACTAACCCGAGGACCAAGGACTATAATCACATTGGTGCTCCTTTGCTATCCACTAGAAAGATTTATTTTATTAAAAAATCTTTTTTTAATTGAAGTACAGTTGATTTACAGTGTTGTGCCAGTCTCTGCTGTACAGCGAAGTGACTCAGCCACACACATACATACATTCTTTTTTACATTCTTTTCCACTATGGTTTATCCCAGGAGACTGGATATAGTTCCCTGTGCTATGCATTAGGACCTTGTTGTTTATCCCTTCTAAATGTAATAGTTTGTATCTACCAACCCCAAAACTCCCAGTCCATCCCTTTCCCTCCCACCACCCCCTTGGCAACCATAAGTCTGTTCTCTATGTCTATGAGTCTGTTTCTGTTTTGTGGATAGGTTCATTTGTGCCATATTTTAGAGTCCACATATAAGTGATATCATACGGTATTTGTCTTTCGCTTTCTGACTGACTTCACTTAGTATGATAATCTCAAGTTGCATCCATGTTACTGCAGATGGCATTATTTCACTCTTTTTTATGGCTGAGTAGTATTCCATTGTATATATGTACCACATCTTCTTTATTCATTCATCTGTCGATGGACATTTAGGTTGTTTCCATGTTTTGGCTGTTGTGAACAGTGCTGCTGTGAACATATGGGGCGCATGTATCTTTTTGAATTACAGTTTTGTCTGGGTATATGGAAAGATTTATTTTAAATTGAAGTAAAATTGCTAAATAGGAAGGTCTCTTTAAGAACTTAAAGTCCATGCTTCTGTGCAGCAGATCTAAAAGCGCACAATAAATAATGTGTTTCAAAGATTTCTAAACCTGCTGCACAGAAGGTTTAGTAATTATCAGAGTAGGTGACTTCTCTTGGCTTCTTTTCCTCCTGCCTAATCTTTCCCCGTCATGTGATACTACCTTGGTTTAAAGGACTGTCTTGGTGGATCGTGATCAGTCAAGAACACTAGATTAGATTCTACAGAATGGTTTCTAAACCGTTTGTTTGAAGCATCAGTTTGCCTATAGAGCCAAGTTTGAGTCAGTTAATTCAAGGTGTGGCTTAAACATCCTTGGCCTTGAAATTGGGGTGGGGAAGGGTGTGGTGAGAAGCATCCATTTAAAGGAACCAGTAGGCAGCCAGTCTGCTTCCTGTTCATCGCCTCCCTGGGCCTTGCTCAGTTTTCCCTTCCGTCAGATGAGGAAGGTACAGAACTGGCCCCAAGTCAGCTTAGAGTAGCTATTTATCAGCAGGTGGCAGAGAACACGGTACGTGAGGGATGACAGGTCTGAGGATCCCCTCCCAACTTCAGGCCATTTGCAAGAGGGCACCCTGCCTCCTGGCCATTGGAATGGAGCAGCTCAAATCTGTCCAGTCAGACGTGACCTGCAGCCAACTAGTCAGAAGGCCTGGGTTACCGTGTGCCCTAGGATGAGTTACTCAACCTTGAGGCTCAGTTTTCTCAGCTGTAAAGCATGAATAACAGTAACTTTTAGATAGATGGTTTTATAGCATAAAATCCTGACTCTAGTACGTAAAAATGGTAGGAAGATTTTTTATAAAATGATCGATGTAAAAGTGCCCGAAAAAAGTTCTAAGTGCTATCTGTACATGTCTCCTGCTGCTTCACACCTTCCAGGGGCAGCGCCCAGTGCCCTTAGAATAAAATGCAAACCCCTCACGTGGCGCAGAGACTGTGCACGATCTGGTCCCCGCCTCCCTCCTAAGCTCGTCTTGTATTTATTTACTCTGGTCTCTGGCTGCATTGGCTGTTTCTGCTTCCTCTGCCTGGATCCCTGTAGGGCTGGCTGCTGCTTATTACTCAGGTCTCAGCCCCAAATCATCGTTTAGAGAGGCTTTCCCTGGCCATCTAACCTGAAGTAGCATACTCCATTACTATAATACTATAATATATGATGTATACATTGAATGCTACATAATATTAGAGTATTACCCTGTTGCATTTTCTTCCCAGTCACTCTCTTGTTTATGTTCATTATTTCTCTACACAAACACTCATACTGGAATGTAGACTTTTGTCCATCATACATTCTTGGCAGCTTGAAGAGTGCTTGGCAACGTGCAGACCCTCAGAAAGCAGTTAGAATGTGCGTTAGCAAATGACTAGACATGTACAAGGTGGTGACTTACTTAAGTTGTACAAAAGGTAAAAACTAACATTTGTTGAATGTTACTCTGGGCCAAGTACTCCAGGTACCAGGCTGTAATCATTTCATGTATATTTCACATTTAATCCCCTTAAGAACCCTGGGAGAGGGTAAATATTATTACGGAGACAAGGAAACATGCTCAGGAGGTTAAGTAATTTGTTCAAGGTCCCACACTTAGGGAGAATTCAAACCCAGGGCACCCTGACCCTAAAACTCATCATGCTCTATCCAGGATACCAAACTGCCTCTCACAGGTTCTGCACTGTCAGAAATATCTTCAAATCTTTTAGGATTTTGATTAGTTTATTCTGAGTGAAAAGAACCAAATAACTTTTACCCTTACTCTCCTTCCTGTGGGGAGCCTAGGTGATAGTGGCCACCAATGTAGCAGAAACCTCCATCACAATCAGCGGGATTGTGTATGTGATTGACTGTGGCTTTGTGAAACTCCGAGCCTACAACCCCAGGACAGCTATTGAGTGCTTGGTGGTGGTCCCAGTGTCCCAGGCATCAGCCAGCCAGCGAGCAGGACGTGGTGGCCGCAGCCGCTCAGGAAAATGTTACCGCCTTTATACAGGTAAGTTTGGCTTTTTTTTTTTTTTAAAGGATTTTGACTTTCTAATACTCAGCCTGGGCATCAGAGAATATTACAGATATCTACCATAATAGGCAAAACTTAACATAAGATCCAGACTTCCCTCACAAGGCCTCGGTAATCCGGCTGCCACCACCTTCCTCACTCCAAATGTGGCACTTCTTTGCTACTGCTCCCTGCTGGCCAAAGCTGGACCACAAATCACCAGTTACTTGACATCTCCTTTCTAACCTAATGTCTGTGCCTCAGCCTCTCTGTAGCCATGTGACGTGTAACTTGGGCCCTGTGGCTCAGGTCCTGTCTTTCTTACCTTTCCCTTAGCTTCGTGTGCCATTTTCTTGTTCTGGGATCCTTGAATCCTGTGGGTCCTCGCATTGGGTTCCATCTTTTTTTTTAATGTTTATTTATTTATTTTCTTATTAGTCATCCATTTTATATACATCATTGTATACATGTCAGTCCTAATCTCCCAGTTCATCCCACCACCCCCCCCCCCCCCCCCCCCGCCCTGCTGCTGGGTTCCATCTTTACCTCTGGTTCAGAGCATCTTTGCAGAGCTAAACTGGCAGGATCTCTCCTGAGGCTCATTGACAGAAAGCAGTTAGTCGGTCAACTCCTGCTCTGTGCCATGCACCATGCTAGGCTCTGAGGGAGCAAAATGAAATGACAATAAGGACTGCCCCAGCTCTTAAGGAGCTTTCTCTCCAGCCAGATGACAGCTTTACCTACAGAAAATGATGTCCCCAGAGCTGCTCTTTCCTTCTTTGTACTTCTCTTTTGTGGGCGATGGTATCAAGGTTTCTCTCAATTGTCCAGGCTTAATTTTTAAATCATATTTAATTCCCTCCTCTGTCCAGTGTCCATCTGCAGTCATGTACCAGATCCGGGGGGGTTTTACCACTTATCTCTTCTTTGCTTTCCTGTTACCGTCACCCTTGTTCAGTCCTTGACATCATTTATTCTTTTAGCAAACGTTTACAGAGCACCTGCTCTGTGCCGTGCATGGAGACAAGGCTTGGAAATCTAGGGCCAGGTGAGACATGGTCTGTGGCCACGTGGCTGACAGCTTGGTGGTGGGGACAGGCTCATGAGCAGATCAGCATATTATGGTGTGATAGGGTCACCTTAATGGAATGAGCCTTGGAAGCAGAGAGCAGGCAGTTATCCTGTTGGAGAGGGCTCCACAGTCGGTAATTGAGCCCAATCTTATTGGCAGCCCAGTAGTTAATCCAGGTGACGGGATAGCAGTGGAGAGTAGATTTCAGAGCACCAGGCAGAGGGGGTGGAATGTACCAGTACTTGGAGGGGAGGAAGAGGGTTAGGAGGATTCATGGGAGGGAGGGGGAAGGCAGAGCCTGAAACCAGAGAGGTGAGGGTCTTCTACTGAAGGTGCTAAGAAGGAATGACGGAAGTGCAAAGAGGAGAAGAACCAGGGCTAAAAGACGAACCGAAGTACTGGGAGGACGGACGTTTTAAGAAAACAAACAAAAAATTTATTAAGGTGAAATTGACATAACACGAAATTAACCATTTTAACTTGAACAGTTCAGTGGCATTTATTATGGTTCACAGTGTGCAACCACCACCTGTATCTAGTTTCAGAACATTTTCGTCACTCCAAAGCAAAACTCCTAACCCATTAAGCAGTTTTTCCTCCATTTCTCCCTGCCCCCAGCCGCTGACAACCACCAACCAACAGTCTTTGTTCTGTCTTTCTGGATTGACAGTCGGCCCTCCATATCTGCAGATTCAACCAACTACAGTTTGAAAATATTTGGGGAGAAAATCCCAGAAAGTTCCAGAAAGCAAAACTTAAATTTGCCTGTACACTAGCAACTGTTTACATAGCGTTTACATTGTATTAGGTACTATAAGTAATCTAGAGATGAATTAAAGTATTCAGGAGGATGTGTGTAGCTTATATGCAAATACCGCACCATTTTGTATAAGGGACTTGAGCATCCTCAGATTTTGGTATCTGCAGTGGGGGAGAGGGGTGTCCTGGAACCAATCTCCTGTGGATACCAAGGGAAGACTGTATCTGTTTTGGATATTTCATATAAATTAAATCACATAATATGATGTTTTGCGTCTGGTTTCTTTCATTCAACGTAATGTTTCCCGGGTTCATTTACATTGTATTAGTACTTCATTCCTTTTTGTGGCTGAATAATATTCTATTGTATGGATGTACCACAATTTGTTTATTCATTCGTTGATGGTTGTTTCCACCTTTTGTCTATTGTGGATAGTGCTGCTATGAACAAGCATGTATGTGTACTTGTTTGAGTACCTGTTTTTAATTCCTTTGGGTATACACCTAGGAGTGGAATTGCAGGGTCATATGGTAATTCTTTGTTTAACTTGAGGAACTCAAGTTACTTTTAAAGAGGAAATGGCCAGCATCATCTCATGCTCCAAAGAAATCAAACAGTAGACTGTGGACTAAAGATTGGCAAGTGGATTTGGTTAAAAGGTCACTGGAGTCCTTAGCATGAGCAGTTTTAGTGGAAGTGAGGTTGAGGAGAGGCCACGTAATGGGCTACGTTAGATCCAGCCTCTAGGCTTTCTCCGCTAGCCTCCTTCCAGAAAATGCAGCTCTGAGCAGGGTGTTACCTGCTCAGACCCTTAACAGTTTCCCAGGGCCTTACGGGACTATTTCTAGCTTGTCTTCTCCTGTTGTCCACCAGCACCCACCCTACACTGCATCCCTGCTGAGCTGCACTCTTCTTGGACATACCTTCTGTTTTCCCACATCCACCTCTCAAACCTTTGATACCTTTCCATGGGCTGTTTCCTCTGCCCAGCAGATCCTCCTTATCCTTGAAATCCCCTCTCTCATGTCAGTGCCCTCAAATGCCTTCTCCCACCAGCTGTCCTTCCTTCTTCCCTCTGCCTCCATTCCTCTTTGGGAGGACCCCTCACTGGGACCTAGCCTGTTCCTCATCTTGGTCCCAGGCCCCTTTGAATCACTGAAACTTCTCAAGAGCCACTGGCCTACAGCTCCTGCAGCTCTTGGCCCAATGCCTTGTGTACTTGAGTTCTCAGTAGAGTGTAATTGAGTGTCATTGAACTCTTAGGAAGCACCTACTTCCTGTGAGCATCTTCTCAGCAGGATCGTCCTCTTATCTGATAACTTTGTTTCTGCCTTGGTCAGCAGTGTGCTTGGAAAATGCGGTTATCCTACCAAAAGGCTATCCCCCAACACTCTTGAAACGTGAAGGGAATATCCCATTTGGAACTTCCTGCTGTTGCCTGTTACCCAGAACCTTCCAAGGAGACCCAAGCATTTGGCAATTTGTATCAGTCAGTTCACAGAGTATTTATTGTCTGTTTTCTCAAATTAAAGCTTTCTGAAGTCCTTCAGTGGTAGTGCTATTTCTTCATGACACCTTTTGTTTTGTTCTGATTTTTCTCTAGTTAACTAAAGATTTATGATCTGAATGGAAGTTGAGCCACCTTTGTGTGAAAGAGGGTGTGCACAGTTAAAGTGTTGACTGATGTGGGAGGATTTTGTATATAATCCTCCTCTATATGATCCTTAAGCTTTCTGAATATACACAAAAAGGATTTAATCTCTTCCTACCTGTTTTTTCCCCACCCTTTTTATCTAGCTTTTAGAAAAAGGCTTCCCGGAGTCTCTTTCCTCCCTCTCCCCTCTCCTGCCCCTCCCATCTTGGCACCTCTGAACCTGGCGGTGCTTTTTCCTCAAAAGGTGTTTGAGGATACCTTTTGTTCCTGATGGTGCATGTAAACATTCATTAATCTGTTGGGGCAGCATCAGATTCTGGGAGTGACGCGTGTGCCTGGCTCAATTTAGAAAGTTAGGTTTGGACAAATTTTGCTCTTTATAAGATTTGGTCATTTTTTTTATATTTTGGAGATACTTTGGTTATGTTCTAGTTACATTTGGTGACTTACCTTGAAATCGTTCTTTGCTTTTATGTGTAGTTCTGGCCTGCTTGACTTACTCCATCCCAAGCAGAGGGAATGGGAATTGGCCACCCATAGTGATTCAGCAAATACGTATTGCTTTGATTTAATGTTTTGCTAACAAGAAGCACATTTTATTTTTATTAATTAATTTATTTATTTTTGGCTGCATTTGGTCTTCGTTGCTACGTGCGGGCTTTCTCTAGTTGTGGCGGGTGGGGGCTACTCTTCGTTGCGGTGCGCAGGCTTCTCATTGAGGTGGCTTATCTTGTTGCGGAGCACGGGCTCTAGGCATGCCAGCTTCTGTAGTTGTGGCATGCGGGTTCAGTAGTTGTGGCTCGTGGGCTCTAGAGCGCTGGCTCAGTAGTTGTGGTGCATGGGCTTAGTTGCTCCGCGGCATGTGGGATCTTTCCAGACCAGGGCTCGAACCCGTGTCCCCTGCATAGGCAGGCGGATTCTTAACCACTGCGCCACCAGGGAAGTCCAAGAAGCACATTTTAAAAAGCATTCTAAAGTAAAAGGAGAAACTTTTATAAAGATATATTGTTCAGGGGGCTTCCCTGGTGGCGCAGTGGTTGAGAGTCCGCCTGCCGATGCAGGGGAAGCGGGTTCGTGCCCCGGTCCGGGAAGATCCTACGTGCCGCGGAGCGGCTGGGCCCGTGAGCCATGGCCGCTGAGCCTGCGCGTCCGGAGCCTGTGCTCCGCAACGGGAGAGGCCACAACAGTGAGAGGCCCACATACCGCAAAAAAAAAAAAAAAAAAAAAAAAAAAAAAAAGAGATATATTGTTCAAATATATTTATCTAAGGTGTTTAATAAATAGAAGGATCTTTCCTAAATAGGAAACAGCTTTATATCACAATATCATATGCATCTGAGCCTAGACTCCTAAAGCCTCTCATTAAAGTTAGAGAAGGAGAACTGTTCCTTTGGCATAATGATTGCATTTGATTGTGACATTTGATCCCAAACTGTTCTGATTTCTTATCCTCAGAGGAAGCCTTTGACCAGCTGCCTCAATCCACCGTTCCTGAGATGCAGCGGAGCAATCTGGCCCCTGTCATCCTGCAGCTGAAAGCGCTGGGGATCGACAACGTCCTCAGGTTCCACTTCATGTCGGTAAGTCCTGCCTTCTGTCTGTCTGGGAGGCCAGAGTGCTCCCAGGGGAGTGTCAGGACATTGATACAGAGCATGCTGCCTTTCTGGGTTTTTTCACTTAGCTCGTGTGTTGTGTGCAGGGTTCAGGGGAGTACAGCCAGACAAGGCTGACACAATTCTATTCTTGTCTGTTGGGGGAGAGAGACAAGTAAGTGGGTAATGACAGTGCCTGTGCCCGGTGCTCTGAGAGACAAAGGAAAGGCCCGCAGCCCAGTTAGTCATGTCTGAGGCGAGACCTGAAACCCAAGTGGGATCTCAGCAGGTCGGGAGAGGTGGAGTTATCCAGGGCAGGAGTGTGTGTGTAGGCCTAGGTGTCCAAGTGTCATGATTGGGGGAGCCAAGAGGGCTCTGGTAGAGCTGCAGGGAAAGTCCCTATGGCTGATTGCATTTCTGATGATTTCCCAAGGTCAGTTTCCAGGAGTGGGATTATTGGGTCAAAGGGCCATGGTCATTTCATAGATCCTTGACACAAGGCCAGATTCCTTTACAGGTATAAACTCCAGCAGTGCATGGATGCCCGACTCACTATACCCCTATCATGCCATGTTATTTTCTTTTAGAGTTTTGCTAATTTGATTTGGTGGGGGGAAGGAGGAAAAATATCATCTGTATCTATCTTTTTTGATTTCTCATAAGATTAAAAAAAATTATTGGCCACTTTATATTTCTTCTGAAATATAAGAAGAAATCTATGTCATCTTATCTAACAGATAAGCCATTTATCTGTTAGAATTAGTGTTTATTAGTGATTAAGAGTCCGTTAACTATTAAACACATTAACCTTTGTCTATAGTATTTCTTGCAAACAGTTCTTCTGATTGTATTGTATTGTTTGTTTGTTTGTTTATGAGCAGCCATTCTAAGCAAAGCTAGTAATATCTTTCTATCTTTACCTCTGATTTCTTCTGTTATTCTTGTGCTTATGAAGCATTTCCCCATATCTAGGTCAGTTAATAAATATTCACTCGTGTTTTCTTCTTGAATTTTTATGATTTGAAAGCTTGCATTTTTAACTCCTTATTATATCCCAACTCTGTTGGTATGTGATGTGTAACAAGGCTAGATCCCTAATGTAGCATGTCATGATAAACTAGGCAAATGAAAGAGAATGTAACAATATCATCTGCTCTCCCAAAGAAAACATACTTATTTCTCATAAGTATGGAGAAAATATACGCTTTGAATGTTGGTATATAGTACAAGAAATTATACAGAAAAGTGAACAGTGTATGCAAATCAAAAGCTTATGAAAAGCTCCACATCTCAGATTAAAGGAAAACATAAGGGCAAAAAGGACAGATCAAAAACTATAGAGTTTTCAAACGTCCTTGTGAATACATCGAATACCCACTGAAGAAAAAGCTAAAGGAAAGGGAACAGCACAAATAGTAACTAACGTTAGAACATGTTTGGCTTCTCTAGGAGAGATAAATGCAAATTGAAATAGCTGTACCACTGTACATTAACTGAATGATCAAACATAAAGAAAAATGATAAAATCCAAAGCTGACACAGTTTGGGGAAAGTGGTTTTATATTCTGTTTCAGTCCTCATGGAGGACTTTCTGACATTATTTTATGAGCTGTAGAAATGCCTGGTATTTCTTCTCCGGGAATTTTCTCCTGAAAAAAATAATTCAAAAGAAACAAAGAACTTACGTGTAGGATAATGTTTATAGTATCATTTTATATTAAATTAAAAATAACGAAATTCATAAACTTTCAGACAACTGAAAAATGAGGAAAATACATATAAATTCATCTTCATTTATTGCCTTCTGGTTATTTCCTCCTGAAATTGTGTTTTTTCACAGTTGAAATCACAGGATACATATAATTTTGTATATTTAGCAGTGATGATTACAGTAGCAAAGAACTAAAAGAACTCAATTGCCCAGTAGTAAGAAAGTTGCTTATTTCACAGTGTATGACCTTGTCAGAATAGTATGCAGTTGTCCCAGGGTATTCGCTGTGAAGTGTCCATGGGTACAAGAAACAGAGGGAACAGAAAAGCAGGCAGTGAGAAAAACAAGCTAAAATTATATACACACAGTCCTTCCAACTACATTAAAACAGCGTTTGCATATGATCCCGAATCAGATGAGGCCATAGAGAAATACTAGTAAATGTGTGTTGAGGTGAGAATACTCTGGATGTGATTGGAGAAGGGGGCGGGTAAAGGTGTGGGTTGTTTTGATTGATGATGAATTCAAAGAGCAGAATTCATCGGGCTTGGTGATCGACTGGAAACAGGGCCAAAGATTGAAAGGAGTCGAAGAGAGCCTGTCCGTTTTGTTCTGTAATTATTCAGAACCACATTCAGTGCTTGAGCTATCCATTATTCATGTAATCTCAGTGTAATAAAAGATCCCAGAGGGGTTAAGCTCCCCCATTTAGGTGCTGTGTGTACGTTGCCTCTTTGTAAAGTAGGATGTCCTGGGCACTGAGGAAAGGCTAGTGAATCAATTACATGATTTAGTCAACAGTGATTTGTTGAATCCCCAGTGTACAGTGAATCAGGTCTAGTTCCTACCCTCATCTGTGTGCGCGTGCAGTCAGCCCAACTTTGAGAAGCACAGCTTTGTTCCTTGGCAGTCAGTGGGTGGGGTAGAGTGGAAAGAATGAGACCTGAATTCAGTCTCTGGCTTTGCCACCAACTGCCTCTAGGATCTTGTTCAAATGTCTTTTACTTTTTGTTATTCACTTTCCTCATCTGTAAAATTGAACTAAAACAGCGTGATACTTAAAATACATTTGTTGTGAATGCATTTGAGAAAAAAAAAACTATGCAGTTTGCAAAAGGACTATAATTTTATTATGTGGCTTATAGATGAAATAATTTAGAGGACGATAGTAATGATGCTTGGTACTTAGTAGACGCTCAGTAAAGGCGCGTGGAAGGAAAGAACATAGTAAGGATCCAGAGACTCAGACCGAAGGTCACAATATCAGCCTTGCTTAGCCAAATTGTCTAGCATTCTCTTTTCAGGAATTCAGATTTAATCGATGTCAGTTACCCCCTATAGGCAGGGCCTGGGGCAGGGCTGTGGGTGATGCAAAGATGAATCATCCACCAATACTGCAGTATCATGGGGCTTCTTAGAAGGCTGAGACACGAAGTAAAAATTAGAAATGTTTGATGAGAGTTTAGGGAAAGCAAAGAGGCAGTTCAAGGTAGGAACCCGTCGCTTCTGATGGAGGGGAGCCTGAGGGAAAGCTTCGAAGGAAATGTTTAGTCAAGCTGAGATTAAAGACCAAATAGTACCAAGGGTGCTGAGAGGGAGAGGAAGGACATTTCAAGAGTAGAAGCGTGGAGGTTGGGAAGTCTGGGGCATGTTAGAGAGAAGAGTGGACTGAGCAGGAAAGTCACATTATTATGGCTGTTCCCTGGTGAAGTTAACTTAGGAGGGTTTTTATGTTTTTTTACAGCCCCCTCCAGCACAGTCGATGGTTCAGGCGTTGGAGTTACTCTATGCTCTGGGAGGTATGCCTGTCTCTTATTCTGTGTTTTCTTATCTGTTTATTAATATGTGATATTAGTTAGGTTGTATTCACTCTAGGGCTCTTAGTATCTTCAAGGCTGGGATTGATTCTCCCTGTATGTGAGATCCTCTTAGTGACACGTAAGCTCATCCACATAAGAAGGTGGGACCGTGATTAATGAAGTCCAGTCGTGACAATGAATTTATAAAGCCTGTGTCAGTACATCAGAAGCTATTAATAACCATCGCCACAGCTACACTTCCGAGAGACACCTGGAAGATTCTCTACCAGTATTTCACATGTTACGTCTCTGGGCCTTTTCCTCTGTCCCTCGACCCCATTCTGAAATCTGGCTCTGTGTTCTCTCCCTCACTCCCCTACCTTCCACTCCTGGAGTTCCCTGTGGAGAACTGGGTAGAATACCAGGCTGTGGTATTGTTTGGGCAAGGAAACACCATGTTACAGAGGAACTTCTATTCTCTTGTTTGAAAATGTGGTATTTACCTTAAGATGGAGAAAACTGTGGCCTGAATTTACCGCTTCAGGAAGTTTGTGTCTTTTCTGTGAATGTTACCTCAGGTGAATATAATATCCAGTTCAGTATTAAATTTCAGTGGAGGTTTTGTTCTTTGAGATTCTTTCTCTCTTTTTTTTTGGTTCTCAACGTCTTTATTGAGGTATAATTCATATGCTGTATAATTTACCCATTTAAAATGTACAGTTCAGTGCTTTTTAGTATATTTACGGGGTTGTGCAACCATCACTACAAGTTTAGAACATTTAGAACGTTTTCATCACCCAAAAAAGAAACCCTGAACCCAATAGCCCACCCTCCCCATTCCCTCCCCCGCATCCCAGCCTAGGCAACCGCTAATATACTTCCTATCTCTATAGATTTGCCTATTGTGGACATTTCATATACATGGAATCACATAGTATGTGGTCTTTTGTGATTGGCTTTTTTCATTCAGCATGATGTTTTCAAGATTTATCTATGTTGTAGCAATATTGATACTTCATTTCTTTTTATTGCTGAATAATATTCCATTGTATCGATATACCACTTATTATTCTTATCCATTTATCAGTTGATGAACATTTGGAGTGTTTCCCCTTTTTGACTAATATCAATAATGCTGCTGTAAGTGTCCACGTACAAGTTTTTGCTGGACCTTCTACCAGCAGTGTGTGAGGGTTCCAGTTTCTCCACGTAATTACGGGCTGCCAGTGCTTGTTATTATCTGTTTTATGTACTGTAGCCATCCTGGTGGGTATGAAGTGGTGTCTCGCCATTTTGGTTTGTATTTCCCTAATGACTGATGATGCTGAGCACTTTTTCGTATGCTTATTGGCTATTTGTATATCTTTTTTGGAGAAATGTCTATTCAAATCCTTTGTTCATTTTTACTTGGGGTGTTGTCTTTTTATTATCGAGTTGGAGGAGTCCTTTATGTATGCTGGATACACGTTTCTTATCAGATCTGTGATTGTAAATATTCCTCCCATTCTGTGGGTTGGCTTTTCACTTTCTTAATGGTATTGTTGGTAATACAGAAGTTTTAAGTTTTTATGTGGTTCAGTTTACGTATTTTTTCTTTCATTGCTTGTGCTTTTGGTGTCTTACCTCAGAAATCATTTCCTAATCCTTGGGCATGAAGATCTCTCCTAGGTTTTCTTTGAAGAGTTTTTATAGTTTCAGTTCTTACATTTAGTAGGTCTGTGATCCATTTTGAGTTAATTTTTTTGTATAGGGTGAGGTAGGGGTCCATCTTCGTTATATTTATGCTACCTTCCTGTGAAGGAATAGCCAATTATTGATTTAAAAAATCTTCAATGATTTAAAAGGCCTTTAGGGTCTATATCACATCAGCCCTGAGTGAGCGTATGCCGGAAAAGGTTTCCATCCTCTGTTCTCAAGCATGTGGTAGGAACTTGGAAGCAAAGTTTCCTGGGATAATCTGAAATGTGTATCAGAGAATATCCACTATTTAGAAGTTTTTCATCTGGACTGATTTTCCTCCAAACAGAATGAAATTTAAAATATTTTAAATGTCTTCACTGCCCTAACTAAGCTAGAAAAGGTAGAGGGAAACACCCAACTTAAATTTATTTATAAGCTGAATTATCACCTTCAAAGAGATGATTATATGGGAACAGAAGAGAAGTGACCTTTTCTGTCTTGCCCTGAGGTCTGCAGCAGGTGTTTTAATCCTCCATCTTGGGAATAGTCTAAACCATAGTAAAACGAGAGTCTCTATCTTGGGAATCCACTACCTGAAAATTGGCTGTTGGTAGAGAGGCAAGGAGGGATGTGAGGAATTGAAGGAGTCAGCCCAGTTCAGCAAACAGCCCAGGAGGCGATGGGATAAACAGCTCTGGTGTTGGCACCAAAGAGAGAGCCGGGCGTGTGTTTAGACTCATAGTCATCAGCTTTGTAATTGCTCACAAAGTTCTGAGAGGCCTGGGACATCTGTGGCCTCTCAGAAATTGGCCATGGAAAAAGGTCCAGAGGTGATGCAGAGAGAACAGCAGGAGAGGCGGCAGAGAAGCAGGGGAGTGGGGAATCAGGGAGGCTGGGGAAGAGTGTTTCCAAGGAGCTGTGGTCAGCAGAGTCAAAGGCTGCTGGGGACCCTAAGGAAAGTGCCCTTGTGTTTGGCACTGTCTGGTTGTCTGTCCCTTGGAAAGAGCAGTCTCTGGGGAGGAGTGGGACCGGGGGAGGGTGGGGGCAGGAGGAGGCTGCGAGGCCATTTCCTTATAATGAAGTCCTTGCATAGAGGCCATCAGAAGTATCAGTTTTTCAAAACTGAGCATTCAAGAGCCCTGAGGAAATCTTTTCTTCTTGTATTGTAACAGCACTCTGGGTCAGGTTGAGGTTGGATACCTCTGTTTAGCATACATCATCTTTTATTCTCCCAACAACTGTGCATCTTCCAGCACCATGGTACATGCCTTCTGCTTTTTGTTGCTGTTCTTTCGGCAGGGCTGGACAAAGACTGTCGCCTGACTGAGCCGCTTGGCATGAGAATAGCAGAGTTTCCTTTGAATCCCATGTTTGCAAAAATGCTGCTTGAATCAGGTAGGTGGAGACCAACAGTCCTCACTGATTTTATTTTGTCTGGGAGTTGTTTCCCAAATTCTGTGCACCCTGAGGAAGAGAGCACAATACACTTTGAGCAGTGAAGGAGTTTTCATCTAAGGTTTGGGGCATGTGGCTAACTCGGGATTCAAGGTCAGTCGTCATTAATTCAGTAAACACTTTTGTTTGTTTCCTGTGGGTCTAGTACTGACATCTGATTTTTTTTTTAACAGGGATTTAAAAAAATTTGTGGTATAACCTACAGAACATAAAATTTACCATGTTAATCATTTTTGAGTGTACAGTTCTGTAGCATGAAGTACATTCACGTTATCGTTCAGCCACCACCACCATCTGTCTCTGGAACTTCTTCATTTTTTTCAAACTGGAGCTCTGTACCCATTGAGCACTAACTCCCCATCTGTCCTCCCCCAGCCCCTGCAGCCACCGTTCTGCCTTCTGTCTCCATGAAATTTGACTATTCTAGGAATCTCCTAGAAGTAGAATCATACAATATGTGTCCTTTTGTGACTGACTTTTTCACTTGGTATAATAACGTCTTCAAGGTTCATTTATGTTATAGCATGTGTCACAATTTCTTTTTAAAGGCTGCATAATATCCCATTGTATGGATAGACCATTCATCTGTTGGTGGACACCCAGGGAGCCGCCACCTTTTGACTATTGTGAATAATGCTGCTGTGAACATGGGTGTGCAAGTATGTGTTTGAGTCCCTGCTTTCACTTCTTTGAGGTGTATACTTAGAGTGGAATTGCTGGATCATCTGATAATTCTATGTTTAATTTTTTGAGGAGCCACTGCACCGTCTTCCACAGTGGCTGCACCATTTTGTATTCCCACCACCAAGGCACAAGGGTCCTAGCTTCTCTGACACCTTCAGATTTTTGTGAGAATATGAGTTAAGGGATAAAAGTATATAACCTGGAGATCCTGTAATACTTAGAAGTCAAAATCATCTAGAGCAGGGGTCCCCAACCCCCGGGCCACGGACTGGTACCCGTCTGAGGCCAGTTAGGAACCGCGCCGCACAGCAGGAGGTGAGCGCGGGCGAGCGAGCGAAGCTTCATCTGCCGCCCCCCATCGCTCGCATTCCCGCCTGAGCCATCCCATGCCCTCCCCGGCCCGTGGAAAATTGTCTTCCATGAAACTTGTCCCTGGTGCCAAAAAGGTTGGGGACCGCTGCTCTAGAGACTATGGTTTGTCACACACTTCCCTGTGCTCCCCACCCCCCCAGTAGCCTAGAGAAGGGAAAAACTCATTGTTTTTTGCTTTTGTCTAACTTTATATTCACTGGCAATAGACAAAGCTGTATGTCAGACTAAGC
Source organism: Mesoplodon bidens (assembly GCF_964165515.1). Taxonomy (NCBI): domain Eukaryota; kingdom Metazoa; phylum Chordata; class Mammalia; order Artiodactyla; family Ziphiidae; genus Mesoplodon; species Mesoplodon bidens. Next base: position 21,014,810 of record NC_138171.1, on the reverse strand, counting down.
ATGGTGAAAGTTAGCTGTAATTGTGTTTTGGAGCAACCAGGCTTACACTGAGAAGCAGGATTCTAAGCTTGGGGCTGGGGACGTAGGTCACTCACGAGGCCAGAAGCTGCGGGGAGCATGCGGCAGCGTTCGCGGTCTCTGTCTGATGCCCCGGGGGGCTGATTGCCGCAGACTCCGTGTCCAGGTGGCAACAGCTGCAGCCCACAGCGTGCTTCCCTGGTCTAGTTACACCTCCGGCTTGCCGGGTGAAATGAGCCCTGCCGAGAGGGAGGGCACCTCTTAGAAGGGTCCAGGAGCAAAGGGACAGCACGAGGGACACAGCCCTCGTATTCCTGGCCCCCTCTCCCTCTTAGGCTTTCTGCCAGGATTCTAGGTGTCCACACTGAGTAGGGAGCAGGTGTGGAGCTGACCTGCCCTAGTGATGGGGCCAAGCTGGCCCCCATTGAGCCTCATGGCAGAGTCCCTCGGTGTGGCCACCGCGGAGTGGGGTCCTTCCAGGCCTCCTTCTATCTGGACCATGTATAGGACATCCCATTTGGCAGGGTGAAGTGTTTATATGTTACAAGCTTTAAAAATCAAGCTACTGGGCTTCCCTGGTGGCGCGGTGGTTGGGGGTCCGCCTACCGATGCAGGGGACGTGGGTTCGTGCCCCGGTCCGGGGGGATCCCGCGTGCCGCGGAGCGGCTGGGCCCGTGAGCCGTGGCCGCTGGGCCTGCGCGTCCGGAGCCTGTGCTCTGCGACGGGAGAGGCCACAACGGTGAGAGGCCCGCGTACAGCCAAAAAAAAAAAAAAAAATCAAGCTACGTGTAAATAGATGATCTTAGTTGACAATGTGGTGTAAGGAAAATGTCAGAAAACATCTTTTACTTCTCACTGACACATCGTATGTTTGAAATCAAACATGCTTTTTGGTTTATAGGAAATTTTGGCTGTTCTCAGGAAATTCTAAGCATTGCCGCCATGATGCAGATCCAGAATGTCTTTGTGGTCCCCTCAAACCAGAAGTCTCAGGCGGTAAGTCCGACTGTTCATTCGAGTCTTGCTCACTCTGGGCTTTCTTTCGTTACAACTGCCCAGAAACTGCTGGTGACAGAGCAGCTTATGTTTTGAGGGTTAACTGTGTGCCTGACATTGTGCCAAACATTTTACGTGCGTCCTGTCATTTCATCTTCACCGTGGACCTGGGAGGGAGATACTCCTATCATCAGTTTTAGAGACGGAGGCACAGAAAAGTTAGGTAACTTATGCATGGTTGCACAGCCAGAATTGATGGAGTTGCCTTTCACAGTCCAAAGCCCCAAATCTTAACCATTGTCCTACTGACTTCCTAAGGGAAGTTTTTTTTTTTTTTTTAAAGGCTGCCCTGAGAGCAACCTTGGTGGGCACGTTAGTGATATAAGGAGTCAGTGCCGGGGCACAGCAGGCTGGGCAAGTCAAGCTGCTGACAGGGCCCTCCCAAAGGCCCAGGCATCTGTGACAACTAGAAGGGTGAATGCTGGAAAGACTGTGAAGGAGAAATTACACTATTGAAGAGCACCGGGGAAGTGAGGCGTCCTGATGGAGGGAGGCCCAAGATGAGCTCAGAGCCGGTTCCTGCTGGAAGAGTCAAGAAGCAGAATCAGAGGGCTGAATGTAGCAGGGAGGAGAGAAACTTCCTTATGGACCGTTACCATCTTCCCTGACAGTTGCATAGCTGCAGGTTGCAAAGTTTTCATGCCTGGATGGTTCTGTTGTTTGTTTGCTTTTCTATTAGCCTTTTTAACAATCCTACCTCAGGACAGGCAAATTCATTTTCAAGATGAGGAAAGTGAAGTTCTAAGCACTGTGTCTAAAATTGCAACATATACCCCTCCTGTTTCCATCCCCTGCCCCTGCTTTATTTCTCTCCTCTAGCTGTTCTTACCACCTACCATACTATATATTTTGCTGATTTATCTTGTTTGTTGTTTTTCTCCCACCACTGTTGTATTCACTGTTATATCCCAAATGCATAGAACAGTGCCTGGCCTGTAGTAGGTGCTCAGGAACTATCTGTTACTGAATGAATGGAAGGAAGGTGAATTACGTGGTATTTGATACAAGGAGCAAATTCTGAAGTCAGTAAGTGTATTTGTGTGCTTGTATATATATTGGAACCTTGAACCCATGGGAGCAGATAGCATTACCCAGGATCTCACAGAAAGAAAAACGTAGGGACTGGGTCTGAAAGGATTGCGCAGCTCATGGTGGCTTAGGAATATAGAGTGTCTTCCATGCTCCAGACAGCTGGCCCCTTGCCTTTCTGGAGCTTACCTTCCATCCGGGGCTGGGAGGAGTTCTTCTGAAAGAGAAGATATTGACTGCATAGAGGAGGAGAGGGACAAGAGCACTAATATTTATCTAACACCTGTGCCAGGTACTTTATGGTGGATTATCTTAATCCCATAGCAGCCTTGATACACAAGTTTAATATTCCAATTTTCTAGATAAGGTAATTGAGGCTGAGAAAGGTTAAGTGACCAATCTGAGGTCTTTCAGGAAACGACAGAGTCAGGATGGGTGCACACCAGGTCTTTCTGACTCTGCAAGCCATGGACTATTCATCGTGTAATGTTGCCTCCAGGACAAGAGGCTCAGAAGAGTCAGCTTCTAAACATTGCATTTATTCTCTCCAGATTCGAATGCACCGAAAATTTGCTGTGGAGGAGGGTGATCATCTTACCATGCTCAATGTGTATGAAGCATTCATCAAGGTAAGCACAGCTGCCGCTCAAAAGGCCCCCTCCACGCACCTGTCCACTGGAAGTGATCTAGGGGTGAGGATTCCGGAAGTGTAGTTTATAAAAGAATGGCCAACAGGCCTCTGTTTTCCTATTAGATTATTGCCAGACCTTCTACTCCGTGATGGTTTCTTGCTTCCCCTGCATAGCCATCTGGCCCCCAGCAGTGGGTCAGAGGCTCGGCCTTCCTTGGCTCACCCTTTCCTCACTCCGTCTCACACCCACCCCGTGTTCCTGGACAACACTGTCCGACATTTGAATAGGAAGTACTGATATATTTTCTGCAAATAAATGAGGCTGAGAGTAACTTGTGGTCTTGAATCTTCAAAGCTGTCTACGTGAGTTTGAGATTTCACACAGCCACCACCCCTCCAGCTGCCAGACAAGCTGTGAGAAGACACTTAGTCGGGGATCCACATATACTTACATACCCTTCCCAGATTTAGCCATGGTGATGGTAATTTTTGTTGTTCTTAATAGTCTGTAAAACTAGGAGCAAATAATACAGCTTAAAGTCCTCAATAAAAATCGCTAAAAAGAGAGATCTAATGATGATGAAAACAATGAGAAAAGAAAACAATATATAAACTTCTTATATAAAGGAAAGGATGTTAAGGGGGAAATGAGGCATTTCAGATATTCAGTATCTTGTCTTTACATCCTAAATAATTTCTTTTACAAGGGGAGAAATACTAAGTTTTTGTCTTCCCAGAGATTTGAAGCGAGATTATTTAGTTAATGAACAGTTTTCAGAAAACCGAATCTCTTGAGATTATTAATTGTGGATTAAGTCGCTTAAAATTCGTTTGTGCAAAAACAGTGCACCATTTCCAGCTTCCTCTACCAGTAGAAAGCGGGTCCAGGGCTACAGTGCATTATTCTATAGTTGCCTTCTGGGAAAGTCCTCTTTGAATTATATTTTCTTAACATAAAAACACCTTCTTCCCTCGCTTATAATTTCAGAGGTACATTCCCACAGCAATAATTTAGGATATAATGATCATACTTCAGAATATAGAACAAAACTAAGTACTGTTGATAGAAAAATCATACTTTGGGGATTAAATAATAGTAATTTGCAAATTATTTCTCAATTGGCAAGTGTCATATTACTTGCCTGTTGTCAAAGTGATAAATTCAAGCCTGCCAGAGAGGGAACGTTGATTTGCAAAGAACTGCAGGGAAGGGGTTCTGTCTGATAGTTGGCCACTCCCGTGGGTATTTAAGATTGAAAACAATTCCGCTTGTCACTAAGTTCTCACTTGTCCTTCAGCACAGAGAGTGAGATCGGAGAGCAGTCAGGTGGTGAGCACGGTGGTCAACGTCTGTTTAGAGAGATGGGGCAAACAAGGGCCCGTTACGATCTGAAGATCTTGTCCCATTGAGTAAGCAAACGGGGGCAGAAAGATGAATGGCCTCCACCGTGTAGCCTCAGTTGAGAACTTTCCTGTGCTCTTCTCACTCTCCTTCTATCTGGGTTGTCCTGTAGCACAATAAGAACTCCCAGTGGTGTCAGGAGCATTTCCTGAATTACAAGGGTCTCGTCAGAGCCGTGACAGTGAGGGAGCAATTGAAAAAGCTTCTTGTCAAGTTTCAAGTGCCCAAGAAATCCAGTGAAGGTAAGAATACACTGCCGCCACCACCAGTGACGCCCCTTTCTCTGCTCTGTGTAGTTGCATTCTTGGAATTCTTAGGCTGGGCACAGTGTACTCTGGACCCACACCGGGTTCATGTTTTGAATTGCCCGTGTTGGTGAAAAGCTGCATGTGAAAGTAGCATATTTTCCCCCAAGGAGGTCCATTTTTATTTCTGAGGGCCATTCTTGGGAAAAAATTTAACAAGCCCTGACAACACTTAAGAATCATTAACAGTCACACCATTGTACATTACATGGTTAATTATCCCACGTGGGCTTTGCAAGAAAAATGACTTTTAAGTGGACAACATTTATGGCCATTCCACATAAACTGCATTTTATTTTCAGTTACAGGTATTACTAAAGCAAGTGCCGTGTGTTTAGCCTAGGCAGGCACTGGGGTAAGATGGAAGTGTTGTGTAAGACACAGTTGCTGGCCTCTAGTAGTGACGGTGACTCCGAGGACACACCAGGTTACACCATGGCAGGGGTTCTACTTAATTTTCTCTACTTAATCTCCTACTCTGAGGTGTGGGTGATGTTATCCTTATTTTACAGAGGAGTTGTTAGGTCCCAGGGAGAAGTTAACTTAAGTTCAGGACAACACAGCTGGTGACCAGCGAAGCCAGGTCTGTGTGGCTCAGACTTTTGAGGGGGTGATGTGTCTGCTCAGCCATTCAGCAATTGTCTTTCGAGCACTTCCTGGGTGCCAGGCCCTCAACCGCACTCTCAGCACTCACTAACGTTTCTGAAGCACCTGTAATAGGCCTGGCAGTGTTGTCATACGTGAATTCATTTAGTGCTCACAACACTCCAGTGAAACATGTGATGCTGTTATCCCCATTCTACAGATGAGAAAAGTGGGCTCAGGCAACGAGTGACTTGCTGCACGAAGGTCCCATGCAGTGAGTGTACAGTGGAATCAGAACTCAGGCAGTTTTATTCCAGAGCTTTATTTTGCCTTTATGTTAAGAGCAACTAATTACATGATGACAAAGACATGGTTCTTACTCTCAGGAAACAGGGCAGTGAAGGGAGAGATTCCTACAGAGACCCACTAGTGCAGTATGAGATTATCAGTTGTCTTAGAAGCTACAGGAGTAGACGTTTGAGTGATCATGGCGAACAGCAAAGGGGGCTCTAGTAGGAATGCAGGGAAGAAGGAATCCAGGTTGGGGCTCTGGCCTGGGAGGCCTCACAGTGGGCTGCGAGTGGTGGCGGAAGTCCAGTGGAGTTTACTGGTTGAATTAGAAACCAGTGGCAAAGGGCTTGCTAGGCAGGGAGGACTTGGAGACAAGTGCTGGGATAGAGGAGCATATAAGATGCTCAGAGAGTATTGATGAATGACCAAGCTCACAGGAGAGGGAAGAGTTGAAACCTGGGTGATTGGGTAAAGTTGGTGTCATCAATAGAAACAGGAAGCTCACAGGGGCAACTAACTGGGGAGAAGCCGGTCAAGCACCTGTCGCCCAGCAGATAGAGGACAACATGCATCTGCATCTTTGTTTCTTAACCTGTTTTTCATTGTCAACCTGAAACAGCAGAAATGTGTCTTGAGGGGCTCTGAGGAGCTCCAGTTCTTTATGTCTCAGTGCAGAAGGAATTCAGTGAGAGGCAACATGATAAGAAGTGATTTATTAGAGTAGGACGCTTGTGAGGCTTACAGGCAGGCAGACGAGAGGCTGCCACGCTGAGAACTTAGTGGGCTACAGTTTTATAATCAAAGGAAAAGTGGGGAGGGGGAGGAGACCACCTTCCTCATTCTCGAGTAGATGTCAGGCTTCCATCACCAGCTCCTCCTCCACGTTGGGCAGGGGAGTGTTCTTGTCCCTACATGGTGGAACTGGGACTGTCATGGCGCAGTGGAAATGAGCAAAAAGGCGGTAACGTATACTAAAATAGGGTAAATCATCTCAGGTTTCAGTATAATGTCACCTGTCCTTACATTTTTGTTTTTAGTGTGCGCAGAGAAGCATGTCCTAGGACTCAGTAACGTACTGAGCTCTCTGGGCAGGATGTGGGTCTCCTTCCACCATTGTTTTACTGTTTTAGGGCATGTCTCATGCTTCTGTTGCACGGTTTTGTTGCTAAGCAAGCCGGCTTGGTTTTGTGGTTAAGCAAACTTGCTTTCTTGAGTGATCTTTAACTTACAAGGGTCTCCCATACTTTTTCTCTACTTACAATCCCCTAGTAGGATTAACTATTTAATCACCTCCTTTGTCCCTTTCCTCTGTCCCTATTGAACCCCTCACCCAGGAGAAAAGTTACATTGAATTTCAACTCTTCCTAAAGAGAGAAATTAAATACTAAGGAATAACACTTTGTAAGGTAAGGTTGAGCTCTGGAGGGCCACAATCATTGTAATATCTAAGATTCCCTACTACCCTCCCCTCAGGAGCCCATTTTTATCCCTTGGAAGTGATATCGTCCTGATAACAATGCACGTTCTACATAGAAATTCCTTTTGGGCAATTGGAGAGGAGGGACTGAATCTAGGATCAAACTGTGGTTAGAAATGTAGATTTGAGATTTATCAGTTCTGTGCTGAAGAGCAATAGAGAAAATCATGGAAATTCAATAAATTACATGCAAATTTAAAACTTCTAGATGTTAAAGAAAGCAAACAGTGAAAAATATTTTCAGCAGATATGAGATAAAAAGTTAAAAACTTTATGACAGAATGAGTTTATTTAACATATCTTTTAATAATGTTCTAGCTTTTTTTTTTTTTTTTTGGCCGTGCTGCATGGTTTGCGGGATCTTAGTTTCCCCAACCAGGGATCGAACCCGCACCCTTGGCAGTGAAAGCACAGAGTCCTAACCACTGGACCGCCAGGGAATTCCCTGTTTAACATATTAAGAAAAAAAAAAAACCCACTAGTTTCCAAGTTGATAAATGGGCAAAGGAATGGAATGGAAAATTCACAAAAGAAGAAATGTAGACAGTAATCAAATAAATGTACAATTAAAGAAGGGGTACCTTTTTGCTAGAACATTGCTGGTAAGAATGCAGTGAAACCGACATTCTCATACATTGTTGATGGCTTTGTAAATTATACCACCTTTTGGGAACCTATTTACCAACGTACTATATTTTATTGGATCCAAGACACCATCATTTGTAAGACGCACCATTATTTTATGTATCACTAAGAAAGAAAAAAATGCTGCCAATTATAATACAATTGCTGTCCTGATTTCAGTGAGTTAAAGTGTAAAAAAGAGTGGGTCTTAGAATTGATGAAATATATATCATAAGCCATATAGATGACATTATCGTTTTGCACAATAATTTGGATATATCCTGTGGAAATCATCTAATAAATGGGCAGGCTTTATCCTTGGAAGATGTTTACTGTAGCAACACAGCCACCAATTAAAATGAGATGTTTGAAAATTTTGAAGAATTACAAACTGTAGCTATAATCACAGAAATAATATTGTAGTGTTAGTGTCCCAGGTTGTGTCTTACGGAAGGAACATCATTCCTGCAAACTGCTGTCCTAAAAGGGAGTTCCGAGGTCACTGGCCAGCCTGTGGAGTACTCTGTAGGTTCTGGTGCTCAGCCTTGGTCTTGTCGTCTGTGGCCCGGGGAGGGGTTGGGGGCCCCAGGTTAAGGGAACAGTCCAGCGTATTTCCCTCAGCGGCCATTGTGGGAGGGTGGGGACCTCCACAGATGGTGCCAGGGCAGGTGTCCAGCACTGGGAAGCGTGGGGCTGGGACCCGTCCAGGAGATGGTTGTGAGGTAGCTCGAAGCAGCCTGGGATGGGCCTCACGGCACAGGCCTGAGCACACAGAGCATAGGGCAGAAGAAGTCTCATCCATCACTCTGTTTTGCTACCTGTGTAGGTGATCCAGATCCGGTTCTGAGGTGCATCGTTTCCGGATTTTTTGCAAATGCCGCGAGGTTTCATTCTACTGGAGCTTATAGGTAACATGATATTTTGTGAAGTCATTTGTGAAGTCACTTAAGGCATTGAAATCTTAAAAATAATCCAAACCCCATAGCAAGGTGACATGCAGGGAAAGTAGAGAAATTAAATCATTTTTCTTTATTTGTATCATGCCTCTTTCTAAAGATGCATTGAGGTTAGCTGTATAGCTTTAAGTGAAATGTCTTAACTTTATGGAAATGATTCTCATACTCAGCCCATCTCCGTGGTGTAGGAGGATGACAGTTACAAGTCTGGAAGCTGGTAATATTTCCATTCTAATCAGAGAATAATAGGACCAGAGGGAACCGTTAAAGATCTTTCCTAGAGAAGTTACTTTTGCCCTTGGGCAGTTCCTGATGTTTTTAGAGATCTGCAGAACTGCAGCCACCCAGATACATAGTGGCCACATTTGAATGTTGGCAAGTGTTTCTTCATGTGCTGGCCACCCCTCCCACTGCTACAGACTTCAGCCTGTCTCTTCCAGTTCCATTTTCTAGGCATAGAAAAATCACTGAGCATTGATGCCCTCCGATAACCTCTAGTATATTCAAATGTGGTAAAAGCTAACACATAGTTTAGGCCTCTTTTCTCTAACTGAATCATTCCATTTCTTTGAATTGTTATTTTTAGTCTGTCTTTTCTGAGCTCGTTTTAGTCTCATAACTTCATTGTAGCCGGTTTAAAGCGCAGTGATCATGACGATCTCTTCTTTAATAAGTGAGCAGTCAAAAGGCTTTCTCCCCAGCTTGTCTTTGCATCTCCTCCATATATTGTCATTAGCTTTTTCCTCTCAGAACATATGACAGTCCTGTGATCCTGCAGTCACCATGATGTCCCGTCCCGGACACTGGGCTTTGTTAATGAGCCCAGTGTTGGATTGGGCTTCTTTGTTTTTTTTTTTTTGCGGTACGCTGGCCTCTCACTGTTGTGGCCTCTCCCGTTGCGGAGCACAGGCTCCGGACGCACAGGCTCAGCGGCCATGGCTCACTGGCCCAGCCGCTCCGCGGCATGTGGATCTTCCCGGACCGGGGCACGAACCCGTGTCTCCTGCGTCGGCAGGCGGACTCTCAACCACTGCGCCACCAGGGAAGCCCGGGCTTCTTTGTTTTTTTTGGCAGCTCGGTCTCCTCCATCTAGCATCCTAGTAGCTGACTGTTTGATCCTCAGTGTAGCACTTTACATTTGTCTCTAGTGTGTTCTGTTTGTTACTCCAGGCCAAGTAGTCTAGCCTATCAGTATCATGATTCTGTTGCCCATTGTATGAGCTCCCCCTCCCAACGATGAGTGGTCCCTGTTTGAGGCAGCTCTGGAGAGGCCTGTGATCTTCTCCAGTGAGTGCCGTTATTTTGTTGTCATTTGATTGCCCCGCTCTCCTCAGGAGTATTAATTAGCAATTTCTACTAGCATTTACAGAATTCTTTCACCAGTGTCCTCAACAAAAATACAGGCTACATAATAGGCTTCGCGGTGGTTGGTCCCTTTGAGACAAAGTTCAGTGACAGTCATCTGATAGGACAGCCAGGACCCCAGGCGCTGGCTTTATTTCAGCGCCAGAGATGAGCTGGGTCATGGCCTTGAGGCACTTGCCTGACACATAGTTCCCTGGCACCCACAGAAGCGCTCTGTAATTATGGTTTGGGCAGCAGCATCCTAATCCATTAAGGTTCTCTTGTGAGCTCATCTTACCAATAGTTGTGTGCGTGGTAAATATTTTTTTGAATTAAATTGAATCAAGTCTGAGTTGGAATTTGAAATATTATCTCAGAGAAGTGGATAGTCCAATATTGAGCTTTCTTTTTTTCCTCCTATTATAGTCTCCCCCATTAGACAGTCTTTACTATTTAACCTTGTTTAATAGAAAAGTTTATAGACATAATCGTATATATTATTTCTGTCCTCAAGGAAATTTTTGAAAGAGAACCTACAGAAGATAAACATAAACATAGGCAGAGCAGTGTATTTCTCGGTTATTTTTTTGAATGTCCATGTGTTGCTTTTCTTCTCCCTTTTTTGCGTGATTTATTCTTGATTTCTAGAGTGACAGTGGGGGAGGGATCATAAAGGGCACAAGAGAAGATGGAGAGAATAGTTTTGTTTGTGTGAAGTACAACCTGCACACATTTTTGATGACGTTAAACGCGTCTGTGGGAAGGTCTTGCTGTAAGTGTTTAAAATGTACTTGAGACAAAATTGTTCTGCTTCCCAAGGACCATCCGTGACGATCATGAATTGCACATCCACCCTGCGTCGGTCCTCTACGCAGAGAAGCCGCCCCGCTGGTAAGCCCCCTCCTGCTCCTCTGTCTCGTAAGCGTGTTGAAGGCAAGGTCTAGTTCTTGTTCGTCTCTGGGTCCCCAGCGCCTGGAGTACAGGCTCCCAGTACACGTTTGCTGACTTTGTTCTACTGTGATCAGCTGTAGAATTTCTGCTCTATCAAGGATCCCTTTAAGCCAGTGGTCTTATTCCTCTGCTCACTGACCCACTCAGCAAACGTTCACGTTCACCCACGGACTAGGAGCTCTGTCCTTGCGCTGGGCGCAGTTGTGCAGAGAGGAGTTCAGGTCCCAGCCCACAGCCTGACAGACACAGATGGGTTCCAGTACCTGGGGAGAAAGGCTTTGATAGACGGGTGTATTAGATAGGTGGCTGAGGGTGGCACTTCATGTGCCAGCGAGTCAGGGCTGGCTGCTTCAGGGAGGAGATAATACTTGCTCTGGAAACTGATATCTTTTTTTTTTTTTTTTGGCCATATGGCATGGCACGCGGGATCTTAGTTCCCCGACCAGGGATTGAACCCATGCCCCCTGCAGTGGAAGTGCAGAGTCTTTAACTACTGGACCACCAGGGAAGTCCCTGGAAACTGATATCTATATTAATATATGCACTCCTAAAATCTGGGGATTTAAATTACCTTCTTGGCTCTTTGGTGTTGTTACCTCAGCCTCAGGCAAGCCTTTTTTTAATAGAAGTGTAATTTATATAGATTGGAAGAGTATTGACAACTGTGTTCCCCACGTAACCCGTACTCCTAGTAAGATATAGAATACTTTGATCTCTCTAGAAAGTTCTCTTGTGTCTCTTTACAGTTAATTCCCAGCTCCTTTCAGAATCAGTGAGCCTTTGCTTCTATTTCTGCATTTTCTAATACATTAGACTCTGTTCAGAGTTCTGTAAATAAAAGCATAAGGATCCAGAGGGTCCTGTGCTGATAATTGAGATGTCCTGGAAATCACGTAGGACTTAGAGTCTTCTCTGTAAAATGGACACACTGGTACCCACCACTCAGGTCATGAGGCTTAAGTGAGCAGCATGAATGCATTTGTTTAGTGTAGTGCCTGGCACACAGAGTAGATAGAAACACGTTAAAGGTAAAGGGGAAAAAACGCATCATCTCTAATCGTTGTGGTTCTGACTCTCATCATAAGATATAGGAAATTAGCTCATGTTTTCTTCTTGTTTCAGGGTTATCTACAATGAAGTTATCCAAACCTCCAAGTATTACATGAGAGATGTGACCGCCATCGAATCTGCTTGGTTATTGGAGCTGGCTCCTCACTTCTATCAACAAGGAACGGTAGGAATGATCCTAGCCTGTCCCCCAGAACCACCTGTTACCTGCCTCTTTGTATTTTTAAATACACATTTATTTTCCAGTTTAATGTCCTAAACTTGCTGTCCCCTCCCCCCACCCCACAATGGTACATAGGGTGAAAGACCATTACCATGCATGGTCCCAGACCGTTCTGGGTGAAAGCACCATACCATTGCTCGTGGTGAAGCGCATTTAAACATAAGTCCCTCCAACTTACACGACGAAAAAAGAGAATGTATCTTCAGCTCTTTCTCTCTCCCTCTGCTCTTCTAAACCATTTCCAAAGAAGTTCTGTCACACTGGACTGTGTTCACAGGAAGCAGCACAAATATTTTCTGATGAGGATTGCCTCGCCCAGATGGTAAACACATGTGCAAGCTTAAACCCGAGGCGGTTTAAACACATGGTGCGAGATGCTGAGCTTCGACATCGCCGTGTATATGGTATATGCTCTTCTTCCACGGCAGACATGCCCATTAATTCAGCATCTTTGTCATCTCTGATCTATTGTGCTTTTAGACTGTTTTTCTACCTCGTTGTGGGTCACATTTTCCTGCTTCTCTTGTCTAGTAATTTGTTGTTGAATGCTGGACATTATAGGTGCTTTGTTGTGAAAAGCTGGTTTTATTGTATTTATAGAATATTGAGGGTTTTCCTAGTAGACCGTACTGGTAGATCAGTTTAATTCCACCAAGGCCTGATTTTAGTCTTTTTCAGGCAGGTCTAGAGCAGCCCTACTCCTAAGACATGGGCTTTTTGATGCCTCAACTGAATGCCTAGGATATTCATTGATGCCTTTGCACTCTGGCTGGTCAGAGCTCCAGTGTCTCCAGCACTGTACAAACCTCCAAATCTCCATATCAGGTCACAACTCCCCAGTAACTAGTCTCTGCCAGCCTTACGGAACCTTGGCCTTCACATGTGCAGCTTAGCTTTCAGCCAAAGACTTAAGGGTGGTAGCTCTATGTAGGGTTCCGGAACTCCTCCTTTCTGATGCCTTGTCCTGCAGATTCCAGCTGGCTTAGCAGCTCTGAACTCTGATCTGTGTTCCCTCTGCCCAGCTACACTGTTCTCTCTTAAGGGTTCACTTCCCTATGACAAGGTTTGGAGGGCCATGCAGAGAGCTGGGATGACTATAAAGCTCACCTCGAGTGTTTCCTTCCTCTCAAGGATTACAGCCCTGTGCTGTTACCCAGTGCCTGAAAATGATTGCTTCAGATATTTTGTCCAGTTTCACCATTGTTTACCACAGAAGGGAAACCACAACCTGTTACTTCATCAAGGCTGTAACCAGACTACCGTGTTTTCACACCAAAATTTGGCTTGATTGGTATATTTTAAAATTGGGAGATTTCACATTAAATATGGATTTCAAGATTCTCTTGAAAGAAATGTTCAATTTGCCGAGTTTCTGAGCCTGAGTTACTGCCTGGGAGCAATCAGCAGGGGCTGAGGAATGGCTGGCTGCCTGCGGTGGGTGAGTGACTCTCTCCAGGTCCTGCCTCGCTTGTTTATTTCACTTGCTCAACGCTTCAAAACATGGGAGTTGTGATCCTATAAATGGAAGGATCTTCACATCCCTCTCCCTCCAGCAATGTTAAGGGAAATTGTCCTTTTCAAACCGTATGATATTTAAATCTTAAACAATATGACAGAAAAACCTTTCAAACCTGCATCATTCTTCACGTATCCTCATCCAGATATTTCAGCTAGAAAAGAGATCAACTGCAGGGACTGAGAAAAACACGGTGTGTTGTCTCTGCTGCACTGGGCTGATAAGAATAAACCTGAAGTGAAATAAAATCTTTTTTCCAACAAACCACTCAGGTGGAAAGCAGCAGACTTCAGAAGTCCAAGAGCAGCCATTAGAAATGCAGACGAGAGGTTAGGGAGAAGGGTGCACCGTGAGGGTGCTTGTTAGAGTAGCAGGAATCAGGCACCTAGAGAAGGGTGATTCTGAAGTGGCCTCGGGTTCAGTTAGACTCTTGGAGAACAGAATTAACCTAGAAGCGGAGTCAAAATGACAGTTCCGGTCGAACACAAAGTTAAAGAGCAGACTGCCCCAGAATTTTGGAGAAAATGACAATGCCAGCTTTGTCTTTTTTCTCCAAACGCCTGTTTTTCAGCTCTTCCGCTCCACTCTGATGACTGCCTGTGATCAGAGTATTTTTAGAGAGGCCGGGACCTCAGAAATCACCTAGGTCGATGACCTCATTTTACAGGCGAGGGCCCCAACCCTTCCCACACCCCAAGAAACTTGGTCCCTCCCTAACTAAACAGTCCAAAGGCACTTCTGCTATTAACTTCTCCAAAATGGATTGATTTCTCCAAGAGCCCTGCTGCTCTCCAGTGGCTGCCCGTGTATGGTGGATGGTCCTCCGTTGAGCAGTGTAGCACCTCGCAACCATGCACAGCCCACAGGTCCTCCCCGGCTCTGTTCCTGGCATCTTTGGGGACTTTCCATTACCACTGTTTTTCAGAGTGTTGCCCTCACCCTGTAAAGAGGCCTGAAATGGTCCAGAGTCAGCTTTGTTTATACTCAACATTCTCCTCAGAAATGAGCACCAGAAATGGTCCCACAGGCATGATGACCTCACCCCCCATTCCCAAGCCAAGGCTGTGGGTGTCTACCATTAGTGGGAGGGGTCATGTCAGGTGAAGTGCACAGAGGAGGGAAGTTGGAGAAATTCAGGAAGACCCACAGCTGGAGAGGGGAAGGACAGGGGGACCTGTTCAGAGATTTGCCTTTCAAGTCCTTACATTTTTTCTCCTGATTCTGAGATACCTTTGGAATCTAGGGAAATCCCTCTTCACCAGGGCCTTTGCAAGAATCCATACTGGTCCTTTCTTGGGCATTAGCGGTTAGAAAGTGTGGCTTCTTGCAGCTCGTTTACCTGTGTCCCGTTCACTCGGCCACCCATCCTGTCGTGCTTGGTGGGGTGCTTCGTCTTCTTTTGCACCTGCATTCTTTCAGGGCCTGCAGTTCTCTGTCGGCGAGGGGGATGGGTGTCTTGAGGCCATTTTAGTTGCACTAAGAAATGGGGTTTGGGCACAGAGTGTGCTGGGGTTGGCGGTCCTGCTCTGCTGGCAGTCGGCGGGTTGGGGATTCCTCATGTGAAGATCCTGCTGCATGTTAGGGGAGCACATCTGGGATATCTCCTGGTTGTTGGTTTATGATTATTAAGGGGGTATCAGGGATACCTCAGTTGGTGAACAGAGGACCTTTATTGAAATCATCCGTTTATACTGCCTGCCTCAAATGCATATTTTAGGATTTCTAGCGCTTTTGGCTTTACTTTAGAGTGTAAAGAATACTTGTCTCCCCCAGTCCTATTATCTGATGCCCATGATTATAATGTTATGCTTCCTGGGTTATTTATACTGGTAGAGAGTGACATTTCTAAAAGAAAAACGTGTCACCAGGAAGTGTCCTTTTCCTATGTGTCTTCCCCACTCTTGCGCAGGGCTCTATGAGAGTAGGGCCTCGAGCTCAGGTACCTGACTTTAGTTGGCTGACCTCTTTGTTCCTAAGGGGAGAAGACCTTCCCTTGACCATTCTCAAGAAATTCTAGGAAACGCGAGGTGATCTGTGGCCCGAGCCCAGGCCCCAGAGTAGCACGGATATTGGGCTGCAGTGCTGGCTGGGGGGCCTGGGGTAGAGGGAGAGCCGCGTCTCACTGACAGCTGCCCGCAGAGCCCCGGGGGCCCAGGTTGAGCCAGGGTGGCCTGACCTCGGGCTGTGTGGCTTACTGAAGGCCGGTTTCCTTTTTTGGTCACTTGGGCTTTTTTCGTCTATTGCCTGAGGGGCAGGGCATTTACTGAGAAGCTGTGGGCCAGATGGAAGCTTTGATTTGGTCACTTCCGTGGGAACCACGTTGAAGTCTGTTTCCTTTGTCTGACCAACCCCAGCGATGACGTTTTCTCTTCTCTTGTAGCACCTGTCCCTAAAAGCCAAGAGGGCCAAGGTCCAGGACCAATGAGCAGAGCTGGGCTGCCGCTACAGGGGCTGCTTGGTGCCCTCTCCTCCACTCTGCCGACCCCGCCCCAGGGTTGGAGAGCTGGTGTCGGCTCCTGTGGACCCTTCATCGGCTCTTAAGTGGGCTGCAGCCCGTTCACAGCCCCTTCCCACCCCTCAGCATCTGCATTCCTCACTGGGATCCCAGAGGAGTTTGTGCCTGGGAGGGCATCCTGCCTCTCGGGGGCTGGAAGGCCCGCGCTCTTTGCTCACCCAGCACCCTCCCTGGCCCAGCGTGCCACTGCCACCAGGCACGCAGTCCTGGCCCAGCTTTGTGGGGAACGAGGAGGAAAGCGGGCTGCCGCAGGCTGAAGCACCACGTGGAGGCGGGCAGAGGGTTTGCTGGGCTGGCTTTGCTTTCCCTGCTGGGGTCCCGGCTCCGTTGACCACTGAGGTCCGCGGCCAGGTGTGAACAAGCGTGTATCTATGA
Source organism: Mesoplodon bidens (assembly GCF_964165515.1). Taxonomy (NCBI): domain Eukaryota; kingdom Metazoa; phylum Chordata; class Mammalia; order Artiodactyla; family Ziphiidae; genus Mesoplodon; species Mesoplodon bidens. The sequence continues at coordinate 20,998,444 of NC_138171.1, read as the reverse complement.
AGGCCTGAGACCCTGGAAACATGGTGGATTTCTGTCAGAATCACCCAGGGGCGTGTCTGGTGGGCACAGGGGCCCCCAAACCAAGCAGCTTCTGTTTTCCCTCTGCCCGTGTCACTACTTGTCAGCGGTCAGGAGACTTGCGAGGCTTGGCGATTGACAGAGAGGACCCATGTGTGCTGTGCTTTGTTAACACAGGGTTTCTCTGCTTCACAAGCGGGCTTAGTTTCCCTTCCGTGCACGGTACCATGTCCTGATGCCATTAGTGAAAGCTCATCAGCTCAAACCCCATCCCGGATCCTCTGTAGCAGAAATTCACAACAGTTTAGAGGCTCTAAGCTTCTGTAGCTCAGGAACATAACTTGTACGTTTGCCTTTTGTTTCCTTGGGTTCTTGCGAGAATGCCAGACCGGGGTAGGGGCTCTTCCAGCAGGCACTGGTGTCATTGTCCCCCGGGCTGCTTTGCTGTGATGATGTTTGCATTTCAACCCATGACTGATACAGATTGTTTTCCCCTTACCGTTTCAATGACATTTATTTTAAAAACACGTAGCTCGAAAGTTTATTTTTGTACTGATGTTAGTTTGGATGAGCCACTTTTGGCACCAAATGTGTATGTCATTTTTATTTCTGTTTTATAAACATGTAAATAATAGTGATAACTTGTTAATAATAGTAAACCTTTATACTTAAAGTAAATGTATTCCCTCCCATCCATGGTTCTCGTGGTCTGTATTTTAAGATGGTCCAATTAATTCTTCCCACTGAGGGCTTGACATTAGCTAAGAAACCAGATGCTTGGCACACAGCAGCTTTGGGGGGTCACATGGCCACAGGAAGCCCCATAAAGCAAGATCATGTGACCAAATGCCCTCCAGAGCTTGTTAGAACAAACATGGGATGTTGTTTAGATGAAGTCCCAAGGAAGTGCTAATTCCTCCCAGTTTCCGATCGGGATCCTTGTGGAGAAAGGTCAGAAATACTTTTATAAAGTCTTAATTTAGGACCAGGGCCGATCCTAAAGAGCTTCTGTTCGGGTGGAAGGAGGAAAAGGTGCAGAATCCACATCCTCCAGTGGGTGAGACCACAGATCAAAACAGGAGATCAACTACAACAGTCCTGGGTGCAGCCCGGAGCCAGCACGGCATCACTGGCCGCCTCTGCCTGTGCGTCCCTGAGCCCAAGCACATCTGTGCCCCTGTACCCACACCAGGGCACGCCTCTGAGCTTTGTACCCTGTTTCACGTGGCAGCCTCGTGTGTGGAGAGGAACCATCACCGTCAGAGGCTTGCAACCACGAAATCACGGCCTTGGCCCGGGGCCTTCTTTACGCGTATCTGCAGGACCACGTGACCTCATCAGAGAGCAATGACCCAGCCTGGCTGAGAGAGGCCAGCAGGGCCCGATGGCCTAGCAAGCTCACAAGACTTTGTCCCCAAGTCATTCGACAAGAATGAGTCCCCTCAAGCCCCACATGGATTTTCAGATATTGTTAGTGGAATTTCCACAGTACTGCAGTGTCCTCGTTCTGAAGCCAGCTGCTCGGGTGAGACGGTGGAGGGGAGTGGTGTCCTGGAGGCGCAGGGATGGGCGCTTTCTGTGCTCGTTCACACTCCGCTGGTTCTTTCTTGCAGCTGGTCTTCCTGAGGGCTGGATGGAGCCATCACTAGGAGCCCCCTGGTCCAGCCAGTGCTCCTGCCCATCTCAGTACAGTCATCAGATGCCGGCTGAGCACCTGGGCTGCGTGCATGGCACAGGGATGGGGGTGGAGACGTTTGATGACGAGTGACTGGGTGAGGGGACCAGCACGGAGGCAGGGGACGAGGATGACAGTATTGAGAGATTGCAGAGGCCACGGCGGAAGGTAGAAGCCAGGCAACATCCAAAAGAAGCTTCCCCACAGCAAGACCCTTTCCTTGTGAACGTACAGATCGTGCTCACGTTCTGCTGCCCTGTCTGTCCCCTCCCAGTTGAGCCTTTCACTTTGGCAATGAACGTGGAGAGTCCCCCCAGTCCCCCAGCTCCACGCTCTGGCATCAGCACAGCCTGCCACCAGCGCTGTTTTCCCTTGGTGGCCCATGTGCTTCCATTCAGTCTGGGTTCCCTTGCCTTCTGGCCCTGTTCCCAGCTCTGTTTTTCAGGATGCAGTGCTGACGGCTTCTGGTCACTCATTTCGTGGGGTTGAGTGGTGCGGCACTGGTCTGAGGTGCCTAAATTCGGATGACCGAGAGACCCCATCCTGGAGCTGTTGAACCAGATCTCTGACTGTGGGACCTGGGAGTCTGCAGTTGGAAAAGCTCCAGTCCAGATGATTCTAGTCATGTGGTGGATTGGGAACCACTGATAAAACAGACAGATGTCATGAGGACATCAACCCAGGGAGGGAGGTGAGCCACCAGCTGGGCAGTCAGGAGGAGCATCAGACTTGAGTGACAGTTTTTATACAGGTGGTACCCTAACCTATACCAGGATCCACCCCAAGACCACTGGCCTGTTCCCCTAAAGCTCTGATCAGTGGGGTTGGAATTCAACTCCAGGCAGGTTGTGATGGTGGGCACCAATGTCAGCCCACGGTGAGTTTTCCCGACTGCCCTCTCCAAGTGACAAATGTAATAATAAGCATTTCGTAAAGCTTAAAGTTATTCTATATAAAAGATCGTCCCATCCTTCAGTTTTTGTGTGTGTGTGTGCCAAAATGTTCTTTCTTTTAGACAATGTTCTTTCTTTTAGAAAATGATGGTGATATTAGATGGTAGTTAAAAAAGATGTTTTCCTTGGAAAAACAAAACATCAACAATCTTACTTCAGTCTCCCAATTAAAAACCAATTCAAAATAAAAACAAAAACTGGTTGATGAAATCCCCAAGTCCAGGAACCACTGGATTGTGGGCTAAGTGGACTGTGTGGGCCAGCTGGCAACATCAGCACCAAGCATCATAGCTCTGGGGAAATGGGCTGCCTTGCCAAGCGACTGAATTTTGCAAGTGAACTTCTGGAGCAGCAGGAGGACTGCCTGTCTTTACATAATTGGAAGGATTCAAGGCAGCAGCCCCAGCCCGCAGATCCCTTACTTCACCTTTAGATAAGATCAGATACTTTCCATTCTCCAATGAATCACCTGGATGTTTCCTCAGCCTTGCAACTTGTGCTGAAACAGGATGATGGAACTCTGGATTTCCTATCTTTTTTTAATCTATTTTTTCCTGTCATTGGAACTGGAAATAGCCAGTCAAATCATTTCATACTCAAGCCGGCCACTTCGGGGCGAGTAGCTAGTCTGGGTGGAGGTGTCCTGGAGAGGGCTTGTCCCTGGATCCTCATGGCCACTGCTCTGTCTGGCAAGCCAGGGGGATGTTCTGGCACCTCTGGTGAATCACAGAGATGTTGCCTTCTGTGTTCTTGGGTGGTATTGAACTTGTTCAAACAGGCTGTCTTCTTGCCTGCCAAAGAGATTCCAGGGCATCATTTTCCCTGGCCCTATGGCATGTGTGGCCTCAGCCTCACTTGTGGGCTCAGCTGAAGGCAGGGAGTGAGCCAGAGAGGCTGGGAGATTCACGAAGCAGTTGGTGTGGTGGTGAGGGGCTCGCTGGGGAGAATGCCCCAGAATCTCCATAGCCAGGCGAAGGCGCAGCACGGGCTGCTGCCCACGGCTTGTCCATGGACCATGGTCTAGGCAGTGGCTTTGAATACAAAGGTCCTGGCCAGGATTTTCCCTGGCCCCAGACTGATGGGGAGAACCATTACATGATCCAAAGGCAGCCCAGGACCCTGCTTTTGGCCCACTGCACCTGGACCCCAGGGCCTCCAGTGGCAGGACTTGGCTGGTAAGGAATTACCAGTCTGCCTTCAGTTGGTTCCTTTGAGCCTTTTTCTCTCCATTTCCACTTGCTTTGTTTTCAGTTCTGAAGTATAGTCGGGTTTTCTTAGTACCTGCCCTGACTGTGTTTACGCTTAGCTCTTTGTTTTTTGTTTTCATGTGTGTGTATGCTTTGTCCCTTTAACCTTTATTTCTCTGGCTTCTGCATTATTTCCCTTTTTGCCATGAAGTTTAAAAAAGAATATAGATGTGTGTGATTTGCTTCATGTTTATAGTGTTTTAAAAAGCATTTTTCTTCACATTTGTTTTAACTTCTTGGTCTTTACACTCTACTTACTTGTTTCTCAGTTTTATTTTGTACTTTTAGGTTAAAAAATCTCATTCACTTTTTTGTTTTTGTTCTATAAATATTTTCTTCAACTATTTTCATTTTTTTCATTTTAACTTATTAGTTTTAAACTCACCTTAACAATTTACTTCCCATTTCATTTTACTTCAGTTACTTTCTTCCTTTATATCTTAGTTTGCTTAATTTGTGTCTGTGGTTGGCAAAAGGCCTAACAGTAGGTGTGAGAGTGGGAGAGAGGATGTTTGCGATGGTTGAAACCAGCAAAAGATTCACTGTCAAGAATGTACAAGGAATATACAATGAGAAAAAGACAACCCAACAGGAAAAAATGGGCAAAAGGGAATGAACAATTTATAGAAGCAGACCCCAAAGTCTACCAAGCCTATGAAAAGCTGTTCAAATTAATCATCAGAGAAACACAAAACTAAAGCAACAATCCAATATCACTTTGCACCCATCGGTTTAGCAAAACTTGCAAAGGTGGGTAATGCCAGGTGTTGGCAGGGATGTGCGGACCGATGGAGAACCATCTGGCACAACTCATCAAATGAACTGTGTGCCTGTCCCCCAGTCCAGAAATCCCATGTCTGGGTAAATGTTCCCAACAGAATCCTCACCTGGGTCCATGAGGAGACATGTGTAAGGACACTCGCCCAGGGCGGTTGTGGTGGGAGGACGGTAGCGGTGGAGATGGCGGGGGTGGGGTGGGGTGGAGGAATGCCCATCGCCAGGAGAACGTGCGGGAAAACTCGGTGGATGACAGCGTGGAGTCATGGAGTATACGGGGCCGTTGCAAGCCACAGACAGCATATAGCACAGACCTTCAAAGCAGCTGAGTGAGAAAAGTAAGAAACAGATGCTGTAGTACCATGTACAGACACTGAAAATACATGCACACAAGAAACAATACAGCGTTTGCAAAAAACCGTACAAACAAAAAGAGGCACATTAGAAGGGTTGCCTGTGGGGGGTGGTGAGGGGAGGATGGGAGTGAGGAATGGGGACAAAAGAAAATGAAAAGCAAAATGAAGCAAGATAGGATGGAAGAAGTCACCTCACGTGTTCATCTGCAAGAGACCTGGGTTTTAGGCCATGTATCCATCCCTTCCTTCCTTCCTCCCTCCCTCCCTCTCCCTCTCTCTCTCTCTCTCTCTCTCTCTCTTTCTTTCTTTCATTTATTTATGGCTGCGTTGGGTCTTTGTTGCTGTGCACGGGCTTTCTCTAGTTGCGGTGAGGGGGGCTGCTCTTTGTTGCGGTGCGCAGGCTTCTCATTGTGGTGGCTTCTCGTTGCGGAGCACGGGCTCTAGGCGCGCGGGCTTCAGTAGTTGTGGCACGCAGGCTCAGTAGTTGTGGCTAGGAGGCTCTAGAGCGCAGGCTCAGTAGTTGTGGCGCATGGGCTTAGTTGCTCCGCGGCATGTGGGATCTTCCCAGACCAGGGCTTGAACCCGTGTCCCCTGCATTGGCGGGGGGGATTCTTAACCACTGCACCACCAGGGAAGTCCTGACATGTATCCTTTCTTATTCAAGGGCCCAGGCCGATGGCAGGTATGCAGGGTTGGCCACCCTTACCAGTGTTGGCCTCAGTGGGCCTGCTGCTGGCCTTCCAGCTCAGATCTATGCTGGAACCTCTTCTATCCTGGATGTGATGCTCCAAGGACCACCATGACCTGCCTTAATGCTTACATTCTCCATCACAGCGATTTCCTACTCAGCTGTTGTTCTCGTTGTGACACCCTTTTAACGAAAACTCTACATACCTCCACTGTGGAGTTAGTTTTCACTGGCCATCTGAAAACCTGCAACATCAGTGGGCCTTGGATGACCACCAAGGAAGGAGAGTCATGTAGCCCCTGTGGTCCCTCTCAGGAGAGGCAAATGAATTCACTGGAAAAACCCTCCCCAAATTTATGAATAGACAGACGCCAGAGTGGATGGTAGCTCATGGGATTTATCTGGGCAAAGCTTAGCCATATTTCCAAGACAGATTATATCCTTGTCAGTCCTTCCTTTTGATCAGCATCCTTAAGATGGAATTGATGCTCTCAGCCCACAGGGACTGTTATCCTCCATTTCAGCTCTTGGCACTGTGCTTCTTGAGCCTTCTTGCCCGAGTCAGCCTGGAGGCCAAAATAACAGGATACTGCCAAGGCTTTGAAAATCCTTTGATGAGCTTTGATCATCTGAGGAGCTTGTGAGCTTCGGCTGTGTTTGCTGCCCCGAGGTGGGGCTCTCTCTCTCCTTGTTATTGGCTTGCTGGACATTTAGAACCAGTTTAATGAGCAGTTTAATACCTGGTTTTCTAAGAATTGCCTTGTAGGGGGAGAAATCTGGGCCCGGTTAACGAGGCAACATGCAAATTCGAAGAGGCCACCAGGGAACTTATTAAATGTAAGTCTTACTCTAAACTTTTCATTGCTTGGAGAAAGGATGTTATCAACCATCCTGGGTGTTCCTGACTTGGGCTGCAGACTCAGAAGGAAGAATGGTTACTCATCCCAATTACTGAGATTCTGGAACAGTTACCTGTCCCGGTGGCAAAGGGGCGGGGGTGGGTGGAGGCGCAGGGTGGGGAGGTGGGGGGTGAGGGGGTAGGGTCGGGTCATGGAAACCCATCTGCCAAGGAAACAGGGCAGGTTCCCTGTTCCCAGCTTTATAAACCAAGGTCAGCCATCCTGAACTATGACAATGCCTGGCCCAGTTCTGAGGGGACAAAGATGGTGTAAAATTTTGACATCTGATCTTTGCCAATTGATTAGTCTGTTCCAGCCAGAATTAAGATGAGAGGGTCCTGCTTTCATCCTGACTCTCTGCTGACTGCTCTCCTGGTTTGTGCCCAGATGCCATTCTGACACCCATGAATAACTCTTGGAGGCCACGACAACACATATGTATGATAGCACGACTGGATGTCTCCTGAGTGGTGGGGGGCAAATGGACTGAAATCTGAGTCAGAAGACCTGGATTAAAAACAAAACAACTCAGCCGTAGAAAAGAACGAAACAACACCATTTGCAGTGACATGGATGCAACTAAGGATTATCATTCTAGGTGAAGTAAGTCAGACAGAGAAAGTCAAATACCATGTGATATCACTTATGTGTGGAATCTCAAATATGGCACAAATGAACCTACCTATGAAACAGAAACAGACTCAGAGAACAGAGTTGTGGTTGCCAGGGGTGCGGAGGGGTGGGGGAGGGATGGATTGGGAGTTTGTAGATGCAAACTATTACATATAGAATAAACAACTGTTACATATAGAAGGGATAAACAACAAGGTCCTACTGTATAGCACAGGGAACTATATTCAATATCCTGGGATAAACCATAATGGAAAAGAATATTAAAAAGAATGTATGTATTTGTATAACTGAGTCACTTTGCTGTACAGCAGAAATTAACACATTGTAAATCAACTATACTTCAATAAAAAAATAAGTTAAAAAAATTTTAAAAACCCAAAAAACAAAAAATGAAGAACTTTTACTGAAGTATAATTTACATATAATAAAGGCACTCATTTTATTTGGATAGTTCAATGAGATTTGACAAATATACAAACCCCAAATGACCACCAAAAGCAAGTATAAACACTTCTGTCCAAAGACTTCCCCCCTGATCTTTTCTAGATAATTCCCCACCCCCACCCCCCTGGCCTCAAGCATCACTAGTCTGCTTTCTGCCACTGTCAGTTAGCTTTGCCTTTTCTAGAATTTCATACAAATGGAATAATTCAAAATGTACTCATTTGTGTCTGGAGAAGACTCCCAGTCTCACAATCAGACAACTCTGTGACCCTTGGTAAGAAACAGTTTCCGTCTTCATCCCAGTTTCCTTATCTGTCCAGTGAGGATAATCACTTAGAACATCTGTCAGTCAAGTGTGTGGTGCTGCTGGGGTGAGCGCCATCGTGGGGCTCTAGGAAGGTCCCGGGCCAGGAGCTGCCCAGTGGCCTGGGGCCTCTGCTCTTCTCAGGGAGACTGTGTCCCAGGAGGCTTTCGGCTGCCCCCTCCCTGCATACCTATCCTAGCCTCCCCAGTCTGCCATGATCTGCAGGTTCCCACACCCTCGTCAAGGAGGCCTCATCTCATTAAATAAGAGAGGTGCAAAGACACCCCAGGAAAGGAGGGGATGCAGTGATGAGGGCCGCCCAGATGGGCAGAGGTGGCCAGAGTCTGAGCAGAGGGGAGGGATGTGGGTGTGTGAGGCGTCCACAGAGGCCTGGAGTGGAGCCTCCCTGACCCTGGGGCTCGGGACCCTGGGTCTTCCCACGGGGAGCAAGTGTGAGCAAGAGCTGTGTGGGGCTTCTGGACCCTTCAGGTGAGTGGTGGCATCAGAGGCAGACCCACCCTGACCTGCACGCACACTCACCCCACTCACCCCTACATTCTAACACGTATTGATCGTCTTCTTCAGATGGGGCCCTGGGAGGTATGGCAGTGAACACATCCAAGTCTCTGCTCCCTGGAGCTCACGTGCTGGAAGATGATTGCACATTCAGGCTGCACCCCATCCTTGGCCAGAGATGTGGAGGGTCCTCAGTGTGGCCCTCAGTTCCATCCCGCGGTTGGTCCTGTCAATCTGCTCAGCGTCTGTCGCCGCAGAGTGGGGCTGTGCTGCCCTCTGCTGGCCACATGGAGGCAGTGACTCCCCGGACCTGGCGGTCCCAGCCTTGCAGTGGGCAGAGGGGAAAGGGATGTGTTTTGGTACCTTGCTTCCCTCACCCTGGCAGAGCAAACATGGAGGGGCAGGGCAGTGTGAAGAACTCTGCCCCAGTGCCCTGATCTCCTTGTCATTTCCTGCATGTCTCTCTATTCCCTATAAGTGCCTGGATTTGAAAAGTGAGAGTTGAACCAACTCATGATGTTTTTCTGAGCCGTCTCCTGCACGGCTTCCCACGGCACCATCCTCATGGCCCCCAGCTGCTGTAACTGGTCCAGGGAATTCCTTCTCAGCCATCTTCCCTCCAGCTGGGATAATGGGACCCATATCCTGAATCTGAGGTGGAATCTAGCTGACACCTGAGGAGGCCGACTACTTGAGGCCAGGATGCTGGAGAGGGCAGCCAGCAGGCACAGGTGGAACCCAGCCTCAGCCATCCCGGTCTGGGGCCAGGATGACCGTGAAGACATCATCTTGGAAGTGGATCCTCCAGCCCCAAATCTTCCAAGCCCCTTCTGAATCACCCTCATCTGAGGCCCCAGATAGCAGAGACAGGACATCCCCACTGTGCCCTGTCTGGATTCCCAACCCACAGAACCTGTGGGCATAATAAAGTGGTAGTTTTATGCCACCAAGTTTTGGGATGATGCTTATGCAGCCCCCAGAACAAGACGGTCCTTAGGCAGCCCCCAGAACAAGACAGTCTTCCACATTAGATCCAGGCCATGACGGGCTAAATGGGCTTCTGAAGCCTGGTCTGGAAATGAAACCCACCTTGGTAAGGCTATTTCCTTGGGAGAATGGGTCCCCTTCTGGCCAAGCAGCCTGAAGCTCTGGGGGCCTCCAGCCCCCTTGATTCCTAAGGGGTTGGTGGCCCTGAGCTGGTCAGCTCCATTTTCTGCCACATTGGGTCTGTTTGACCCATGTTTATTCTAACAGGAAAGCAAGGTTTTATGTGACAGCCATTTCGTCTGAAGGGTCTTAAGTGGAGGAATGACATACTGAGATTCAGAATTACAGAAAGTGTCACGCACGTGGGGTCGGGGATCGGCAGGGTCCGGACTGGACAGGAGGGAAGGCAGGGACACCGTCAAGGACAAGGTTGCAAGGACACTGCCTTGGGGGAAGATAATCCCCTGCTCCTTTGTTCCTTGCAAGGAAGAATTGAGGCTCAAGGGCCAGGGGCCTTGGCCAAGGCGGATGCATATCGCGCTGGCTCCCCACTCCCCGGGCTTGCCCGTGCTCTCGGCGGTGGGCCAGCCTGCAGAGCCACGGTCCCTGCGCAGGGCGAGGCTTGTGCCCGCCCCGAGTCCCGGCCCCTGTTGCTGAGCCTAGGGTGCCTCGCGCGCCCCCAGCGCAGGCGGAGGCGGAGGGACGCTCGGGCCGGTGCTGCACGCTGCCGCCGGCAGGGGGCGCTGGCGCCCCGCGTTTCCGCGGCAGGGACTCCCCAGTCCTGCTCTGGATCCTGAGGCGGGGAGTGCCCAGAGCGGGCCAGACCCCTGTCCTTGCCTGGCCCACTCTGGCCACCTACCCACCGGGCCCACTTCCCGCTGCCCTGGTCCCGCCCTGAGCGCCTCGGAAAGGAAGGAGCTTCCCCCGCACCGCCCACGACTGAGTCCCCTGTTCTGCCCACTCTGCTCAGAGCTGGACTTGCCCTGCGCAGGTCCTTGAATCTTGACCACCTCCCGGAGTAAGACATGACTCTCCCCAGTTTACAGTTCATGTTGCTACAAACAACAACAGAAATCAACTAGTACCAGCTAAACTTTATGGAGTTCTAATTATTGACGGGGCCTGCCAGGATCCTTCAGAGTCGAGTTGGGGCAGGCAGAGGAAGGGTGTAAGGCCCGCCTCTGGGAGGTGGCCACCCTCAGAGCCCCCTGCCCCACCGTCAGGGTCCTTGCAGACCTGGGGACGTGGTATGGGGAGCAGGCGGGCTGTAGTAAATCTGAGGGGCCAGTGGGACGTGCAGAGCATCCCAGGGCACCACCCCCTTGTCTGCATTTCTGTTCATTGTGGCCATCCTTCTTCCTGCAGCCTGAAGTGGCCAAAGTGCCTGTGTAGTGGCCCAAGTACAGGAGGAATAGCACCCACCAGGGAGCATTGCCCAAGGTCATGGTGCTCAGATCTACAGCCTGACCACAGAACGGTGCCCGTCTCTGCCAGGGCCAGGAGGTTGAGGCCACGGCCACAGCCAAGGGCTCTTGGGGCCTGGCTCCAGCCCAGTCCAGGTCCCGGTCTGTTGGAGACTAGCCAGTGAGCAGTGCTGGCCTTTGAGCCACAGCGCAAGGGTTCAAGACCTGCTGTCACCGCCTCCCGGCTGTGGGTCTTGGGCAGGACACTTAGCCCCTTGATTTAAAAAGAAGATAATAATAGTACATCTCTGTATTATTCATGCTTTTGTGTGTGTGTGTTTTATGACGCTTTGGCATCTTGGTACCTTGCAGCCCAGGGAGGGACTGCCTTTCCCAGGTCGAGGTAATTCCTAGTAAACAACTAGCCGGAGCACACTTTTCACCTGCAAGTACATCAATCCAAAGCCCACACCCCAATCATCTCCTTTATCTTACACACCAAGTTGATATTCTCCCTGCCCTCCATCACCCCAGGGCCAGGTACAGGTATCAGACAGCTAGTGACAGCCCCTGTCAGCTAGCCAGGAGCCCACTAAATTATTCAAACCAGCCAACCCTGAACTGCTTACCTTGTCTCGCCCATTCCTTCCTGTGCAAACCACGATAAAGGCTCTGGCCCCTGCTTTCCCCTCCCTCCTCTGCCTCCAGACTGACTCTGGTGCTTCTCCATGTGGTCCTGCATGGTGGGACATGCCCCCTCCTCTTGGAAACTGTGATTAGTAAGCTCTTCTTTTAAGACGTTGCCTCCGTGTCTGTCAAGCTAGCATACCTGATTACAACAAAATCCCAGGCACATTTTAAAACAACCGCATAAGATTGTTGCAGGGATCAAATGACTTAACTTTTCTAAAATGCTTACGACAGTGCCTGACATACCTGGATGCTAAGCAAGGAGGAGCTATTATTATTACCCTCCTCTGCCCTGTTGGCACCAACTTCAACCCTCTGAGCACGGCTGCAGCACGTGGTGCAGGCAGCACCAGGTGCCTGGTCACAGGCCAGCCAGGTGTTCCCTTCCCGTGGCAGTCGGGCCGAGCACCCCAAGTTGACAGTGAGTGCCAGGTGAGGATGGAGAGCTCTCGGAGCCAGAAGAGGGGACCCACATTTGCCATTTGGCTGCAGGGACTAAATCCCTAACGAGGGTCTCCAGCAACCCCCACTCCCCATCCCACACCCCTGAGAACCCCCAGTTCAGGGGGGGAAATCACCCCTTGATATTTACCCCCAATGATAATTACTCAGTCATAATCCTAATAATACTGCAGTGACCAGGTGCTGTGCTGGCCTCTTGTATCAGCAGTTCTCAAACTTTCTGGCCTCAAGAACTCTTTACACTCTTAAAAATTATTGAGGATCTCAGAGCTTCTGTTAATGTGGGCTGTATCTGTCACTATTTACCGTTCGAGGAGTTAAACTGAGAAGATTTGTTCATTATTTATTTAAAATCACCATAATAAACACATTACATATTAACATAAATATTTTATGAAAAATAACTATATTTCCCAACACAAACATTTTAGGGAGAAGGAAGCAATGGCATTGTTTTACATTTTTGCAAATCTCTATAATGTCAGGCTTAATAGAAAACAGCTGGGTTTTCATACCTGCTTTTGCCTTCAAGGTTTGTGATATCATATTTCATGTAGTCACTGGAACACTACACTGAGAGTAAAAAAAAAATCTTTAATTGAGAGCAAAAAAAAAATAAGTAGCATCTTAGTATTATTATGAACATAGTTTTAACTATGAGGGACATTCTGGGAGGGGACCCCCAGAGGTCCACAGGACATACTTCAGAAACCGCTGGCTTATACACAGGATGGGTAGGTCCTAATATGCCCCAGCTTTACAGATGAGGAAACTGAGGCACAGGGGGCTTGAAGTGACTTGCCCAAGGTCACACAGTTGGGATTCAAAGCCATGTTGCTTGAGTTGGTCAGAGGGAGTCACTGGGAAAACACCTTGACTTTGGTGTCTGTGGCCCTAGTACTCAGCCCTGAGAGACAGGGCAGAGCCTGAACACAGACAAAGCGAGCTGGGCAGGGTGGGCCTGCGGGGAGGGGAGCTGGGTCTGAAGTGAGGGGGGGTTGGGGAGGGGCCCGGGGGATCCGTTAGTCACCAAGGGGTCCCGGTGACAGGGCTGGAGATGGCAGCTGGCGGCGGATGCAGCCTCCAGCTGGAAAATCAATAGGTGATCAGCGGTCCAGGGGCACCGCTGTTCATCGGGTGTGCAGGGATGCAGGGGCGGGGGCGGGGGGCCCGGAGGAAATATCACTGACCCCCGGCAGGATTGATCAAACAGCCAGACACCCAAGGCCAAACTCACTAATAAAGTGAGACGTTCAGCTCAGCCAGGCAGCTGCTGGCTGAAGGTCTTAAAAAAACCGCTTAGCTGGGGAGTTCTTGCTAAACTGTCTTTGTTTCTTGAGACCCGTGGGAGGGAGGACTGGCCGGGGGGAGGCCTGGCTTGGCTGCTGTTTGACCCACATCTCTTGGCTTGATGTGGGCCTGGGCCATGGAACCCCGTGGCCCACATAGCCTGTGTGTGTGTGAGCGCGAGCACTGGCTATGGCACACACCATTTACACATGGCATGTGTGCGCACAGACATGCATGCACTACAGCACATATGTGTACAAATGTGCCTGGGCATGTTTGTGCATGCATGTGCAATACTATAGCATGTATAACATCCACACAACATGCATGCACAGACATGTTGCAGCACATATACATACACAGGCATCCTGCATGTTTGTGCATGCATGTGCAAGTGCCAAGCATGTATCATGGCCACGTGGCATGCATGTACACATGTGCATATTACAGCACTTATGTGTGCATACCTGTGGCCATACACCTGCTACATGTATGTGCACCTGCAATAGCACACGCTGTGTGCATTTGAGGGAGGAGCATGTGTACTTGTGGGTTAAACTCTTTCTTCTGCATTTTTCACTAATGTCACCACTTCTTCTGCCTATAGCCCCAAAGATGCAACATTTGTAATGACAGTTATGATTATTATGGGGGGAGTGGAGAGAAAAATGGAGACGGAAAACTGTATCTAAAAAGCCCAGATGTACAACAGAGAGAAAAAATGTAGATGTGGAAAGCAAGGAGGAGGGACAGAAAAAGTGAAGAAAAATGTCTACTGGTATATGGCGCAATTAGGTGGACCATACCAGTACCAATGGGATTAGAATGGACTTGACATTTTGCAACGTGAGGAACAGCAGGAAGACAGAGGCTGCTCTGTTGGCAGAATAAAGAGCTTGGAGTGTGTACTGGGTTGAATGATGGAGCCCCAAATGGTATGTCTACCAGGAACTTGTGAATGTGACCTGCTATGGTCTGAATGTTTGTGTCCCCCCCAAATTCACGCTGAAATCCTAACCCCCCAAATGGATGGTATTTGGAGGTGGAGCCTTTGGGAGGTGATTAGGTCCTGAGGATGGAGCCCCTATGAATGGGATTAGTGCCCTTATAAAAGAGATCCCACAGAGCTCCTTAGCCCCTTCTACCATGTGAGGACATGGGAAAAGGTGATGGCTATGAATCAGGAAGAGGACCCACACACAACCATGCTGGCACTCTGATCTCAGACTTCCACCCTCCAGAACTGTGAGAAAGAAATGTGTGTTTTTTATAAGCTACCCTATCTGTAGCATTTCCTTATAGCAGCCCAAACAGACTAATATATAAACTTATTTGGAAAAAGGGCCTTTGCAGATGTAATTAAGGATCTCAGGATGAGATCATTCTGGATTACCTGGGTGAGCCCTAAATCCAATTACTTTTGACCTTATAAGAAAAGGAGGAGAAACACAGAGGAGAAGGGGATGTGAAGACAGAGGCAGAGATTGGGGTGACATATCTTCATGCCAAGGGACGCTAAGTATTTCCAGTGGCCCCCAGAAGCTCAAAGAGAGGCGTGGGACAAATTCTCCCTCAGACCCCCCAGAAGGAACCAATCCTCCTGACACCTTGACTTTGGACTGGCCTCCAGAACTGTGAGACAATACTTTCTTGTTGTTTTAAACCATCAAGTGTGTGGTATTTTGCTATGCCAGCCCTAGGAAACTTATAACATATATGTGGGTAGAATGCCATTCTCGAAGAAATGAGAATTGACTGTGAAAGGGGCTTCCACTCACTCTGTGTCCCTGGAAGAATGTGGAACCTACAGACACCCAGCCTCCAGCTCTTAGTGACGAGGACTTTCTACAATCAGGGCTTCAGGGCTGGGATGGGCTGTGTTGGGAAGGAAGGAGCACTCCACCACTGATACGGCCACAGAGGAGTTTAAGCATCTGTTACATAGTTGAACTTGAGCCTCCTCCAACCTTGAGAGTCTGTGCACTGGTGCAAAGAAAGAAGTAAAGGTCTCGGCTGATGGCAGAGGACCTAGAGTGGGTGCCCAGGTAGGTATCCTGATCAATGGTGATGATCCTTGGTAGAAAAACGGGTCTGCAGGAGAGGAGGATGCTGAGAGCTTGGCTGCTGGGCGGGTGGAGCATCTCCTGGGCTCTGTCCTTGCTCTGTCCTAGAGCATCCCAGCTCTCTTCCAGTAAAGTCATCTCCATGTCGTTGTTGCCTTGGACATGATCTTCACAACCCCCAAAGGAACAACACCTCTCCCGGAACCACGATATTTTCCCAACCAGAAACTTGCCATTCCAAATCCATCAACATTGGTTTGATCTTCTCTTCCCACTTCTGCACCAAGAGCTGGTGTGGACAGGATTCATCGTGCCATGGACAGGTGAATGTAACTGATTGTTCGGGAAGAAAGAAGTGAACTTTTTTTTTTTTTTTTTTTGACATGTACCTTTCAGATTGGCAATGGGTGTGTTGGCGTGGGTGTAGGGAAATGTGATACTTGCGTGTCCGTTAGGGGAGCACAAATTGTTACAATGCTTATGGAGTAAATTCAGAAATGCCACTGAGATATAAAATCTGAGCGATGGCTTTGGGTTTCTTAGCCCTCAAAACTCAGCTGGGCAAGAAATGCAAGTTTTTGTTATTCTGTAACTGAATCTGGTTTCTGTCCCAATACCACCCCCTCCCTCCCAATTATGCAGAAAATTAACCAGTTGGGCAGAAAATTATTTCCAGTTAATTCAAGATAAACTCACCACTCGAGGGGGTCCTCAGCCAATTAAAATTTCTTCTCTAACCCCCTTCTTCCTTGGGAGACACTGTATTTGGGGTTGATGGGTGTTTATGTAGTCAGTTTTGGCTGGGTCGTCACCCCTCCCCTCAGGATGGTGTCTGTGGCGGTGTCTGAGGCCAGTGATGGATTTGTCTGCAGCTCTGAGACCCCCGCTCTGTCTGACAGCTCACTGCTCTGTTCTCGGAAGCACAGAAACACTGGACTGTTCCTCCACGCTACTCCACAGCCATGAAAAGTTGTGACCTTAGAGTGATATACAGGCTGATATATGTCGCCTTCTGCCAACTCTGCTAGGGCGACTGAGGATTGCAGACCGGAAATGGGGCCCAGGTCGCCTTTGCTTTCAGATACCAAATCTCACCGGGGGTCCCGTACTTAGCGCTAACCCCAAGCAGTCTGCAACATGTGTGTCCTTTCCCGGAGGCTTTCATCCACTTCTTTTTTTTTTTTTTTAATCTTTATTGGAGTATAATTGCTTAACAATGGTGTGTTAGTTTCTGCTTTATAACAAAGTGAATCAGTTATACATATACATATGTTCCCATATCTCTTCCCTCTTGCATCTCCCTCCCACCCTCCCTATCCCACCCCTCCAGGCGGTCACAAAGCACCGAGCTGATCTCCCTGTGCTATGCGGCTGCTTCCCACTAGCTATCTACCTTACATTTGGTAGTGTATATATGTCCATGCCTCTCTTTCGCTTTGTCACAGCTTACCCTTCCCCCTCCCCATATCCTCTATCCATTTCTAACTTTCCCTTCCTCTCTCTGACCCCTCCCCTCCTCCCACTTTAGACCATTTTCCTTGTTTTAATTCCCTGGGTGCAGGAAGAAATACTCCTTCAATAGACACTCTTCTGCATCTTTCCTCGTGAACCTAAAAGCCAGAATTTCCCCTCTTGGTTTTCCTCTGCTCAGCCCCCTCTGGCAGGCTGGTGCCTGGGTGGGAGAGTGTCTGGGGTGGGGGAGATAAAAAGCAACAGGGTTCACATAATATTTGCCCTTTGTGTTTCACTCTTAGGAAATATCTACAACAGGCAGATTCCTAGAGACAGAAGGTGGGCTAGAGGTGAGCAGGGCTCGGGAGAGGGGGAAAGGAGGAGCTACTGCTAATGGGAGTTTAGTTTTGGGGGGATAAAGCTTTGGAGATGGCAAGTGGTGATGGCTGCACAGCATCGTGAAAGTTATCAGTGCCACTGAATTGTACACTTAAAAACGGTTGGGCTTCCCTGGTGGCACAGTGGTTGAAAGTCCGCCTGCCGATGCAGGGGACACGGGTTCATGCCCCGGTCGGGAAGATCCCACATGCCGCGGAACGGCTGGGCCCGTGAAGCCATGACCGCTGAGCCTGCGCGTCCGGAGCCTGTGCTCCACAACGGGAGAGGCCACAACAGTGAGCGGGCCGCGTACCGCAAAAAAAAAAAAAAGTTTTTAAAAAAGCAACAGGGCAGAAAAGTCCCATACTGATGAATTCTTGACAACAGCTTTCCGACCCTGAACAGACCCTCCACCTGGGGAAACTGAGTCTCTAGAAAGCCTCGCCAAGGTGTACAGGGTTGTGTACACGGAGGCGGGTGGGTAGCAGCCTGGTGTGCCTCAGAGAGACACCGGGGACAACCTGAGTATCCATCTGGGAATGGGAGGTGGGGTGGGATTAAGAATGAGCCCTGTTCCGAGCATGCGCTGACTTGGAAGATATTGATGAGGTATTGTCTTGGGAGCAGAATAATGCATGGTTGCACTGTTTGTGTAAAACCACCTGTATGTATAGAGTGGGTGTGAATTTGCTGGACATTTGTGGTAAAGGCAGTGTTGCCTCCCTCCCGCTCTCCCTCCTTCCCTCTCTCTCCTTTTTTAAAAATATTTATTTATTTGGTTGCACCGGGTCTTAGTTGCAGCAGGTGGGCTCCTTAGTTGCAGCAGGTGGGCTCCTTAGTTGGGGCACGTGAACTCTTAGTTGCAGCATGCATGTGGGATCTAGTTCCCTGAAGAGGGATTGAACCCGGGCCTCCTGCATTGGGAGTGTGGAGTCTAATCCACTGCTCCACCAGGGAAGTCCCCTTCCCTCTCTCTTTACCAGACAGAGGTTTTTATTCGCCTTCATCACCATTCTTTCCTCTTTCACTAGCTGTGGGTTTCTAATCCACATCTCTGCTGTGAGTGATAATCTCTTTTGTCTTTGTTTTTTTAAGAGTAGTTTTTAAAAACTTTCTTTTCTCTTTAAAAAAATGTATCTTATTGAAGTATAGTTGATTTACAAGGTTGTGTTAGTTTCTGCTGTACAGCAAAGTGATTCAGTTACACGTATATATGCATTCTTTTTCATATTCTTTTCCATTATGGTTTATCGCAGGCTACTGAATATAGTTCCCTGTGCTATACAGTAGCACCTTGTTGTTTATTCATTTTCTGTATAATAGTTTGCATCTGCTAATCCCAAACCCCCAATCCTTCCCTCTCCCACTCCCTCCCCCTTGGCAGCCACAAGTCTGTTCTCTATGTCTGTGAGTCTGTTTCTGTTTCGTAGATAAGTTCATTTGTATCATATTTAGATTCCACATAGAAGTGATATCATTCTTTTGTCTTTTTTTAATATTAAAATGTTGTGAGAAATAACTAATATGCAGAAAAGTGCATACAACATAAATGTCTAGTTTAAATCAAACACGTGTGCACCTACCATCCAGGTCAAGGAATTGAAGAGCGCCTGCCCTCCGTATTCTCCTTCCCAGTCAACTCCTCCAAGAGGTAACTATTATCCTTAATTTTACAAGAATCATTATTGCTTTAAAAAATCTTTTCATTTTTAAACAATTTAAAAAATGTTTTAAAACCAATTTTAAAAGTTGGATAAAATAACTACAAAAAAAATACCAAGAGTTACTATGTATGTCTCACCCAGCTTCCTCTAATAAAAACATCTTCCATAACTGTGGTATGTTTGTCAAACAAAGAAAGTCATATTGGTACAATACTGTGAACCAAACTACAGACTTTATTTGGATTTTACTAGTTTTTCTACTCAAGTTCTTTTTTTTTGTTATTGTTCCAGGAGCCAGTCCAGAACCCCACATTGCATTTAGTTGTCACGTCACCTTAGTTTCCTTGGGTCTGCCACAAGGAAATCTTTCCTTGTTTTTCATCACCTTGAAACTTTTGAAGAGTCCTGATGAGAAATTTTGCATTATCCTTGCTTTTCTTTATACTTTTCCTCTCCTAAGTATGTATCCCTGAATAATATAGTTTAGTTTTGCCTGTTTTGAATTTCATATAAGTGGAATAATATCATATATATTCTTTTGCATATTACTTTTTAAAATTTAACGTTATGCTTTTTTTGGATTCATCTGTGTTTTTGTGTGTTGTTGCAGTTCATTTCCTGGCTGAGTATTATTCCATTGTATAGCTCTACTGTATTATTAATAACAGGACAATGGCTATAATTGAACCATTTTCCGTTTGACAGACTTTTGGATTATTTCCAGTTTGGGGCTATTGCAAACAATGCTGCCAGGTGCATTTTTATTCCATGTCTCCTGAAGTCCATGGGCCCCTTTTCTCTAGGGCAAATTTCCAGGAAAGGAGATTTGGGTCACAGTGCATGTATATCTTCAACTGGACCAGATACTGCCAGACTATTTTCCAAAGTGGTTGCACCAATGAACAGCCCCACTTGCCGTGTCTGAGAGTTTCCAAAGTGCCACATCACCATTTTTGGAAATTGAATTGTATCAGTCAAGGTCCTGGCAAGAAAGTGATGTATATAAAGGGCTTAGAACAGTGCTAGGGTTTAATTTAAGAGAATCTAATGGAGAGACTATTTAGAGAGGGTGGGCAGGATTAAAGGAGCCCGGAAGGGCTGTGGAGGCATCCAGGCACTAGCAACAACAGGGAGAGAAGAGCAGAGAGGACAGGAAGTGGGGCTCCTCAAAGGAGCTGTAGGCACAGAACCGTGCTTCTCAACCACTATTCATCATTGTGCCATTGTAGGTTGATTTGTTTCCCACCCAGGATATGCCTAAGTCCTAACCCCCAACGCTTAGGAATGTGACTTTATTTAGAAATAGGGTCTTTGCAGAGGTAATCAAGTTAAGGTGAGTTCTATCTTAGGTAGCTCAGGCTGCTTTAACAAAATACCATAGACTAGGGGGCTTAAACAGCAGACATTTATTTCTCACCGTTCTGGGAGCTGGGAAGACCAGGATCAAGGTGCTGGCAGATTTGGTGTCTGGTGAGGACTCTCTTCCTAGCTTGCGGACGGCTGCCTTCTCGATGTGCATTCATATGACCTTTCCTCATGAAGAGTGAGAGAGATTGCTCTGTTTTCTCCTAATAAGGACACTACTCCCATCATGAGGGTCCTACCTGCATGACCTAATCTAGACCTAATTACCTCCCAAAGGCCCCACCTCTTAATACCATCACATTGAAGGTTAGGCTTCAACATATGAATTTTGGCGGAGGGTGGAGGGGACACAAACATTCAGTCCACAACAAGATCATGCTGGATTAGGGTGGGCCCTCACCCAGTGACTGGTCATTATAAGAAGAGGGGAATTTGGACCCAGAGACACAGGGAAGGGGGCCACGTGAAGAAGGGAGCAGAGATTGGAGTGTTGCTGCCACAAGCCAAGGTACACCAGGGATCTCAGCAACCGCGTGAAGCTGGAAGAGGTAAGAATGGGTTCTTCCCTAGAGGCTTCAGAGGAAGCAGGGTCCCACTGACACCTTGATTCCAGACTTCTTGCCTCCAGAACTGCAAGAGAACAAATTTAGTTGTTCCAAGCCATCAGTTTGTGCTACTTTGTTACGGCAGCCCTGGGAAACAAATACACCCCTCCCGGGGAGGAGCCTTTGGAGACTTTTGCCCTCCTTGCCCCATAAAGTGTCGATATCACGGATGTCCTGCATATCTGGCTTTGTGCTGAGGCTCTTTGGAAGGTCACAAGCCATCGTAATATGTGAGGCTTTCATTCGCTGAGAACCAGTGGTCGCCCCCTTGGGGGAAAAATCGCTCCCGTTGAGACCGTACAGACTAGAGGGGACAGACAGACCGAGGGTCGGCAGAGAAGGAGCTGGGGATGGATGCCTTTCACGTCTCCTCCAGAAACCAGTGGGCGCGGGTGCTGTCCATTGACGTCGGCTCCTGGGGCAGAGCCGGGCAGAGAATGGATGGGGGTGGCTACACACGGACAACCAACCAGCAGCTCACAGACACGCTTGGCTCAAACCCCTGCTGGTACCGCAGGGGGGCGTGCTTCCTCCGCTGGAAATGGATGAGAGCCCCCAAGGCTGACGTGGCCCAGCAAAATGGGAAGGAAGGCTGCTTTTCCATCCAGATGGCCTCTGCTGGCGTTCCGGAACCATACGCTTATCTGAAGATGGGCAGCTCCACTTCCTCTGTGCCAGGCCGGGGCACGGGTCTCTTTGTGAGGTTTTGAGGTTGTGGCAGTCAATGCCAGCATCCCCGGGCACCCTCCAGCCCTCCCTCCCGGGTTGTAGCTCCCCGTCCCTCTTCCTCTGCCTCCCTTCTCTGCTAGAAACCTTGGAAGCCTACCCCCTCCAGACCCTCCAGCTTTATCATCTCCAGGCGTCTACACAGAAAGTCAAAAAGCCCAGATGGAAATTAGCATCTTAGGGGTTACAAGAGGCAGTAGAGTGCAGTAGATAAGAGTTTGGATTCCAGGCCAGAGAGCCTGGGTTTGAATCCTGGTTCTGCTACTCACTGGACTCTGTGCTGCAGCTTTCTTATCTGGAAATGGGATATAATAGTATCTACTTTATGGGGTTATTAGGAGTCTTGAGCTAATGGGGGGGCTTCCCTGGTGGCGCAGTGGTTGAGAGTCCGCCTGTCGATGCAGGGGACACGGGTTCGTGCCCCGGTCTGGGAAGATCCCACATGCCGCGGAGTGGCTGGACCCGTGAGCCATGGCCGCTGAGCCTGCGCGTCCGGAGCCTGTGCTCGGCAACTGGAGAGGCCACGGCAGTGAGAGGCCCGCGTACCGCAAAAAAAAAAAAAAAAAAAAAGAGCTAATGGACATAAAGTGCTTAAACAGTGCCTGGCACGTAGTCAGTGCTATGGAAGAGGTAGATCGATTATAACCCTGCTGGGCGTATTTATACTTGTATGTGCCCATAGAAAGTTCTAGAGTAACAGTGCTACCTGGGGAGTAGACTGGGCTTACAGGAGAGGGGCTTTCGCTTTTTATTTTGGATACTTTCCTATTATTTAAAATGTGAAAAACAAGCATCTAGCACATGTAATAATATCTTAAAATATTTTTCTTAGAAATGTTAACTCTTTAGAAGCCAAACATAAGGTTTTGCAAAAAAAAAAAAAAAAAGATAAGATTTGCACCGTTTACTGTAGAATACAGGATGTGACAGATGGTCGTCAATCTCCGTTTCACCGCATGTGCGCTTTGAAAGCTGCATTTATGCGTGTGCCTGGGACTGAGGTTGGACTTGACGTTGGTTGCTCCCCTAGATCCAGGGCTCCCTGAACTTCTGCTAGACACGGTGCAGGGGTGGAGTCCTGGCCTGCAGCTCCCCTCACGCACCCATTGCGGGGGCCCCCAGAGCCCCCTGCCTCCCAGGACCCGCCCTGGTTGCCAAGGAAACGGCCCTTTATTGAGTGGAGACATCCCCAACCCAGCCCAGTGATTTGTCCTTGTCTCATTATTATTACTCTTTGCATTTCCTCTTTGGATGAGTAATGGGGGAGGGTCGGGGGGTGGGAGGGCACCGCAGCCGAGGAGCAGTGATTTGTGGGGTCGGCAACGCATCTGTGAGAGGATGACATTTATCTTTCTGGAAGCAGAAAGCCGCCCAGTGGAGACGATTCCACCGTTCCCGTGTGGATCTGTTTGGGTGTTCACACACTGGTAGGGACTCACCTACCTGGAACGTGTGTGCGTGCAGACTCATGGTGTGGGAATGAGTGTACAGTGCGTGTCCAGCAAGCAGACCTCTCTCAGCCAGGACACCTGTGTGTGTGTGAGTGGTTACTGTGTGCTCACTGTATACAGATCCCCAAGCTGTGTGCCCATGTCTCTGTATGTCTGCATGTGTGGGCACCTTTTCTACCGAGCAATCTAACTTAGGTGTGTCTGCTTGCGTGCATTCGTGTGATAACCTTGGGTGTACACATTGCAAACAAAGCAAGGAATACCTGCGTGTGTCTGCCTGTCTGCATGTGTGCACATTGACTACATAGCTAGCAAATGTGTTTGTGTCTTTTTTTAATATATATATATATATATATATATATATATATATATATATATTTATTTATTTATTTATTTATTTATTTATGGCTGCGTTGGGTTTTGTTGCTGCGTGCAGGCTTTCTCTAGTTGCGGTAAGCGGGGGACGACTCTTCATTGTGGTGCGCGGGCTTCTCATTGCGGTGGTTTCTCTTGTTGCGGAGCACGGGCTCTAGGCACACGGGCTTCAGTAGTTGTGGCTCGCGGGCTCTAGAGTGCAGGCTCAGTAGCTGTGGCACGTGGGCTTAGGTGCTCTGTGGCAGGTGGAATCTTCCTGGACCAGGGATCGAACCATGTCCCCTGCACTGGCAGGTGGATTCTTAACCACTGAGCCACCAGGGAAGTCCTGTTTGTGTCTTTATGTGTCTCTGTGTACATGGACTACATTCTGTTTTCAAACAGGGCGTTTGTCCTCGAGAAGGCTGTGCTCATGTCTGCGTGTGGACACGTGTACCTTGCTATGAAAATCACAATATAGGTCAGAGATGCCTGAGATGAAGACAGGGCTTGGATAAATATACCACCCATTTTGGTAACTGGGAGAGATGCAAAAAGGTCCCCACTCCTTTGTTTCTGCCTGAATCCATGCCCTTTGCATGTGACATTGCAGTTTCTTCTACTGCAAGGAGAAGTCTATTTCTCCAGTTCTTGAACTGGACTGGACTTGACACTAGCTTTGGACCATGGAATGAGGTGGAAGGGACAAGGAACCTGTTCTGAGCCTAGATCTCGGGATGACTCATAGTTCCCACAAGCTGTCTTAGAACTCTGCCCAGCTGCCATAGGAACAAGCCTGAGCTAGCCTGCTGGAGGATGAGGGACGTTAGAGACCAGATGGAGGAGAGCCCAGTAATCCCAGCTGAGGCCATGCTAGACCATTTTACAGCCAAATGCCTGGCAAACACTTGAGAGAGTCCAGCCAAGCTCAGCAGAGCTGCCCTACCTTACTGGCAGCTGACCAGACACATAAGCAGGCACTGCTGACCCACACACCTGTGAGCAATAATAGCTATTTTAAATGTCTGAGTATTGGGGTGATTTGTTATGCACTGTACTGTGGCCACACCTAACTGATGATAACTAACAGCCCTGCATGGACACATAGATAGCTATACACACAGTGAAGGCGTATCCTACAGATATACACATTGGATGGGTAGCTCTGCATACTAGGATTATTAATTACCTATTGTTGTGTAAGATTTTCCCCCAATTTGGAAGCTTAACACAATGGACATTTATCTCACAGTTCCTGTGGGTCAGAAATCAGGGCCTGAGTTAGCTGGATGCCTCGGGCTCAAGGTCTTTCATGAGGTCACCATCAAACTATTAGAGCTGCAGTGTCACGCAGGCAAAGCCTCCTGAACCTATCCTCAAGCTCAGGATACACTGTCTGGAACCCTTGTTGAGAAACCCAGGGGGAGAGCTTCTTTCCTAGGCAAAATGACCTCAGCTCCTATGCCAGGGCCAGGATGCAGGAGGAATGAATGCTTATGTCAATCAAAAAACGTACACATACACATGGATGTTTTATAGCAGTTTTATTCATAATAACCCAAACTGGAAAAGATCCAAATGTCTTTTAGCAGTAGAATGGATACACTGTGGTACACATACATACCGGAAATACTACACAGCTATGCAAATGAGGTCCTGTTACATACAACACAAGGAATCTGGTGGACAAAATGTTGAGACAAACAAGCTGAAACAAAATATGCTACAATGTGTGAGTCTGTATGTCAATTTCTAAAAGCAGGTGATGTAATCTACAGCCAGAAAGTGGGAAAATGTTTGCGCTTGTCCAGTAGTGACGGGAAGGGGATGTGAAGGGTTTTGGGGAACTGGTAATGTTTTGCCTCCCCTTTAAAATCTGGGTGATGCTTTCATGGATGTGTTCACTTTGTGAAACTCTACATGTACAACATTTGTCTTTTTCTGTATGTACACTATTCTTTTTTAAAAAAATGTATTTATTTTATTTATTTATTTTGGGGCTGCATTGGGTCTTCGTTGCTGTGCGCGGGCTTTCTTTAGATGTGGCGAGCGGGGGCTACTCTTCCTTGCAGTGCGTGGACTTCTCATTGCAGTGGCTTCTCTTGTTGCAGAGCACGGGCTCTAGGCACACAGGCTTCCGTAGTTGTGGCATGCGGGCTCAGTAGTTGTGGCTCGTGGGCTCTAAAGTGCAGGCTCAGTTGTTGTGGCGCACAGACTTAGTTGCTCTGCAACATGTGGGATCTTCCTCGACCAGAGCTTGAACCTGTGTCCCCTGCATTGGCAGGTGGATTCTCAACCACTGCACCACCAGGGAAGCCCTGTGTACACTGTTCTTGAGTAAAAAAAAATGAACCGAACAAAAAGACAGTAGAGAAAATCAGATGGCAGGATGCCCGGGGCTCCTGCAGGGAGAAGAGAAAGGTGACAGATAGAGCTGATGCATTAGAAGGGACCAGACCACGTGGGGACTGACAAGCCGTATCGAAGATGCTGAACTTTCTCCGGTGAGCAGTGGAGGGTCTCGAGAGGTTATACGCAGGTGAATACCATATTTAGGCTTTCATTTAGGAAAGCTTGTCCTGGAGCTGGGGCTGAGAAAGGATGCCAGGCGGAAAGAGTGGCAGTTGGGAGATGGGTTAGGACATTCTTGACATGGTCCAGGGAGAGATGATGGAGGCTTAGGTTCAGGGGAGACAGTGGGGACCGAGGGAAGTGCAGGTAGATTTGAGGGACACTTAGGAAGCTGAGTTGACCAAGATTAGAGGAATTAAATCTGGGGGCTGGATGGGGAGCCTGGGCAGGAGGAAGTAAGAGGTGGGATGAATGAGGGAAAATGAGACCGGCATCTTTTCTGCAAGGTTCATTGAAGATAATGAGCACCCCTGGCATGTGACTAACGAATGTAGTGGCTTTAATCCCCGGTCTGGGGTTGGGAGGCTGGCTCCAAGGCACTAATGATACCTGCACAGTGATGATCTTCCAGAAGGACAAGCAGAACCTTAGCTACAGAGAGGCGGCTTTCAGGAAAAGGGGCAGAGTACGTCCCCTGCATGATCGCTTTCTCTGGGAAGTTGGATGTTGACCCCCTGAGACTCTGGAGGACAGCCCCTGCTCCACCTCTTCCCTCCCCATCCCTCCCCATTCAAGATCATCGCTCAGGACCATCCCTCGTCCTCCTCTTGGCTTCTCACCTCTACCCTTTGCTTTAGTGCTGTTTCTGCTTGTGCTGTTCGAGCTCTGAATTCTGTGTTTGTCAGGACTTTATTGACTTGTATAATTGAGACACCTAGAAATATGTCTGCCTTCAGGAAGAGCTGGATCCAGTGGCATCAGGAATCTGCTCTGCTTTACCTTTCAGTGCTCCTTTCCTTTCTATGTCCTTGACTCTCAGCCAAAATGCCTGCTCCAGTCTGAGACTTACACCTTCACTGTTTAACAACCCAGAGCTAAGAAGACTTTAACATTTTCATGGTAGTTCCAGAAACTATCCCAAGACTGTCTCTCTCACTGGCATGTGTCCATGCTCATGCTGAGCTTTGAGTCACACAAACCACATGACCTGAGAGTGAGAGAGGGCTGGTGCTCAGAATAAAATTGGGTGCTGGAACCAGAGTAAAGAGCAGTGGAAGTGGGGCAGGCAGGACCCATAGGTATGGACCACAGATCCCATCTCATCTCTGCCTCCTCACTGACTCTTTGACTGCTAATATCGGGAGCTTGCTCACTAAGCCAGCCTCAGGTTTGGCCCTGACACCTTTTTTTTTGGTTGCCTGGAGTAGAAAATTTTGCCTTAACCTTATCCAGCCCTTTTCCCATCCTCATCACCAAGGAGCACTGTATTAGGGTCCTCCAGAAAAACAGAAACAGGATGTGTGTGCGTGTGCGTGTAAAATTTACATACGTTGTAAGCACATAATATATAAAGAGAATTATTAAAAAGAACCAGCTCACACTCTTATGGAGGTGACAACTCCCAAGATCCACAGAGTGAGTCTGTAAACTGGAGACCCAGGAGAGACAGGGGTGTTTTTCCAGTCTGAAGCTCCAGGAAGAACCAGTATTTCAGTTTGAGTCTGAGGCAGGAAACAAGCTCATGTTCAATCCAAAGGTCATCGGGCAGAAGGAATTCTCTCTTACTTGGGGGAAGGTCAGCCTTTTTGTTCTAGTCACGTCTTCACCTGATTGGACAAGGCCCACCACATTAGGGAGGGCAATCTGCCCTACTCAGTCTACTGATTTAAATGTTCATCTCATCCAGAAACAGCCTTCACAGAAATGCCCAGAAAAATGTTTGGCCAAATATCTGGGCACTCTGGGTCTCAGTCAAGTTGACACATAAAATTAAGTTCTGCAGGTACCAAGCAGGTCAGCTCTGACCGTCTATCAGGTGAGCATGCTGGGCTGAGTCAGAACCCTGACTGGACATCCTCTCTGTGCCCTGAATGACCTTTATGCCTACCTCTGAGTAGGTTATGTGGCTCGCCTGCCTGTATCTCACCCCAAAGTAGTCTTTTATTTTTTCATCAGGGCTTAAGTGAAGAGCTGGGGGATCCAGGGAAGGCCTGTTCCCAGATTCCCTGCACAGGCCCCAGCTCCATCAGGGCTGTGCTCCCACCCATCCAACTCCATCCTCTTCTGGGCCCTGGGAGGCTGCCCCCATGAACTGTGTCTCTTAGGCTACTTGTGCTCTTGCTTCCAAAATGGGTGTGTGTGTGTGTTAAAGGAGCCCCAGCAGGATTGGAGGGGAGGAGGAGAGACAGCTGGGGTCCCTCCTCCTGCACGCTGCTCCTCCCTGCAGCCATGCTCCTCTTCCATGGAGGCAGCCCTCCTGGGGGGATGCATTCCAGTGCACTGTTCCTACCTTCTCTCGCCCCTCAGGTGCAGAGATTGGGGTTAGCTCAGGTGTATAGTTTCAGCAACGCCCCCTCCCGCCCAGTGCCCTCACCTCTGTCCTGTCCACACCTCTGCCTACAGTTCCCTAATTATGTCTCCTCAGAATCCCAGGGGAGTGTGCTGAAAGGGCTTCTTGTAGACAGCCAACTGGGGGGTGGTAGGCAAGAAGGTAGCCCAGTCCTGAGAGTCTAGGTGGACTGTCCCCTACCCCCCAGGCACCAGCAGATGTGAGCAACACTTTGTGATCTGAGAAGGCTTCAATCGGCCTGGAAGAGGTCACCCTAAGCTAACCCCACCTCTCTTCACTGGGATGAGGAATTTGGGCCGAGCTGAGCTGGGTCACTTTCTCTGTTGCCTCTCAGTTGCGTGACCTGCCAAGTCAGGTGACCTTTCTAAGCCTCAATTGCCTCATCTGTAAAGTGGGTGTAATAAGACCTTCCCAGAGGCCACGGTCCATAGATTACTTCATCCTGAACAGGGGACTCTATCTTTGGGGAGAATTAAGTTTGGCCCTAAATTCATTCATTCATTCACTCATTCACTCAGGGACTGCCTTCTAGGCTCCACAATGTTTCAGACTGTGTGTGATCATTATCCATCAGGTTAGAAGCAACTTCCTTCCCTTTACTCCTGTCTTCTAGTCTAAGGACTTTTAAAAGAAATTCAACTTTATTGAGGTATAATTTACGTAAAATAAAATCCATACATTTTAGGTTTATGGGTCAATGACTTCTGACAAATGTGTACACCTATGGAACCCCACCTCAATTAAGACATAGAACATTTCCATTGACTCTGGAAGGCTCCCTCAAGTTCCCTTGTGATAAACCTCCCACACACCCCCTCACCATTAAACAGCCATTGGTCTGATTTCTATCCTTTTCCCTCAGCCTAAGTTTTCATTTATTTTATTTTTGCTGGCACATTTCTTTTTTCCTTTTTTCTTTAGAGCACACATCTCCTTGGTAAAACAGTATTCATTTTTCTACTGCCTACCTTCTCCAACCATTGCAGATAATAGCCCCATACAACATGTGCACACAAACACATGCACACACACACACCCACGTATTCACACATACACAATACACTCACACACACACATGCACTGCACAAACTTACACACACATATATTTTAGGTTAAGGAAACTTTTTTCTTATAGGACTTATTTTATTTTATTTTTAAATAAATTTATTAATTTAATTAATTTATTTGGCTGTGTTGGGTCTTCATTGCTGCGTGCGGGCTTTCTCTAGTTGTGGTGAGCGGGGGCTACTCTTTGTTGTGGTGCACGGCCTTCTCATTGCAGTGGCTTCTCTTGTTGCGGAGCACAGGCTCTAGGTGTGTGGGCTTCAGTAGTTGTGGCATGTGGGCTCAGTAGTTGTGGCTAGCAGGCTCTAGAGCGCAGGCTCAGTAGTTGTGGCACATGGACTTAGTTGCTCCGTGACATGTGGGATCTTCCCGGACCAGGGATTGAACCCATGTCCCCTGCATTGGCAGGAGGATTCTTAACCACTGCACCACGAGGGGCGTCCCAAGGAAATACTTTTGAGGCTCAGAAAGACATAGGCCAAGGTAAGGCAAGAAACACAGCTTTGTTTTTATTGAAACCCTTCATGTTAGTCCACACACAAACATACACACACACACACAAACACACACACAGCCCCCGAAGCCGAGAACCATTTGCTACCATCTTCTGCTCCCCTGTCAGAGTCAGAGCAAGAAGAGAAAAATTGGAATTCTTGCCCTGTCTCAAAAGTAAAAGGGACAAATTAGTTTCTTGTCAGTGCACTGCAATAAATACATTGTCATTTTTATCCCCCAGTGAATCACAGTCTCCATTTCTCCCATAACTATTATACAGTCTGCTGGCACTATATCATTTTTTGGTAATTTTATTTTCACCAATTGTTTTATGAAATTTTTGAGTTTTATGGACACTAAAACAAATCTAGCCTGCGAGTGTTATAGCCCTTTAAATCATCGGCAGGAAATCTCAAGGTTCCTCCAGACTGTGGTGGAAGGAGGCTTTAGGGAAGAAAGATTGCCCCTCGCTTATAAACTGAGCAAAAACCCAGAGATAAGTTTGTAAAAGGGACATAGATCATGGCGGGTGAGAACTGGGGTGTAAAACATCTCCCAGCTCAGCTCCTATAAGAATAAAAATGGACTTTTATTTAGGAGAAACACTAAAGCAGTTGGGGGAAGGAACACACAGGTCTACCCCTGCTTTCTTGGCCACAATAGCCCGTATTTCCCTATGAGTCTGTGAGCCTCAGGCCACCTGCTCTCATTGGGGAGGACAGCCCCTAAGTTAGGGACCTCAGGAAGCTGAGCTTGTTGGGGTGTCCTCACAAACACCCCCCTCCCATGGATGTCAAAGTCATATCCCTGTGATGACAAGTGAAAAAAGGGTAAAAACAGATTCTAAAGTGCATGTGAGAAAAAAAACCAAGATGAGAACACCTAAATCGATTTGGAGAAAGGCTTGCCTTACCAAGTATTAAAATGCATTATAAAGCTACAATAATAAAACCAGTATGTTACTGGCATAAGACTGGGCGGACAAATCGATGGAGTGAAATAGATAGTCCTGAATAAGAACTCATGGGAAATGAAGGGTCACATATCAATAGAAGAGGGATGGATTATTCAGTAAAGCTGTCTGTAAATCTGGTTATTTGGAAAACAGTCAATTTAGATCTTCATCTCATTCTAGAATCCAACAAATGAAAAAGAGATGGGTGAAACAGTTGAAAGTTAAAGAAATAAAACAATAAAAGGCTAGGATAAAGAATAAAAAGAGAGTTATTTGGTCTCTGAAACAGGAGGGTTTTATCCTTGACCTTGGATAGAACCGCCAAGGAAAACAATGGACAGATTTAGTTTGCAAAATGTTTACATGCCTGAATTTTAAGACATATCAACCAAGCAATGGTTGAAGGTCAAACTGAAGAAACCTTTTTGACATCCATCCTGGCAAAAGGTTAATGTCTATAAGTTGATAAAGAAAATCACTGGGGATAAATAGAATGGCCAAAGGCTAAAACCCTATAATTCATCAAAGAATGAATATAAATATCTCTGAAGCACAGGAAAACATTTCCAACCATAATAACTGTGATGATTAATTTTATGTGTCAACTTGACTGGGCCATGGGGTGTCCAGACATGGTCAAACATTATTCTGGGTGTGTCTGTGAGGGTGCTTCTGGATGAGATTAATACATGAATTGGTAGACTGAGTGAAGGAGATTGCCCCCCTCAGTGTGGGTGGGCCTCATCCAATCAGTTGAAGGTCTGAATAGAATAAAAGTTTGCCCTTCCAGCAAGTAGGGGAAAACTCCTTCTGTTTGCCTTTGAACTGGGACATAATTTTTCCCTCTGCTTTTGGACTTGAACTGAAATATTGCCTCTTCTTGAGGCTTGAGCCTGGTTTTCAGGCTGGAACTATACCATTGGCTCTCTTGGGTCTCCAACAAGCAGCTCTTGGGATTTGTCAGCCTCCATAATCCTGTGAGCCAATTCCTTATAATAAATCTTGTTTTATATATAACTATATCTTCTTAGATAGAACCTATTGGCTCTGTTTCTCTAGAGAACCTTGACTCATAAACTAGTCATCAACAAATTATAAAATCCTGATGAGATTCTAGTTTCTCTCATGCTTCCTGATTTCTTGAGGCTTCTCCTGGGTCCTTCCCATCAAGACTCTCCCAACTTAACAAAAGTCTCTCCCTAGTCTCACAGCCCTCTCTCAAACCACTAGCCTCTCTTGTCCCTCTGACAGTCCAGTTTCTTTAGTCTGCCCTCGAGATGTGCATCATCTCTTCTTTGCCATCCAATCAGCAAACACTTTAAGCTCCCCTGCCTCCCTTCTTCCACTAGGACCCCATGTCCTAGCCTGTATCTCTGTGTAGAGTAGCACAACTCCGGGGTGTGCCATCCTCATGGACTTCGACGTGAATGATGCCCTGCTGTTTAATGCAGCCGCCCGGCTAGAAACGTGTGGGAACTTGCAGTCCTCTCCTTACTAGAGCTTTCAGGCGCCTTTGTCTAGAGGCAGGGGAGGGGTGAGGTTCTATAGAGAGGAGAGAAGAGGGCCTGAGACAAAGACCCTTCAACTAGCTTTTAACTGGCATTTTTGTCCCACTGTTTGCAGGTACTTGGGTCTGTGTCTTCCAAAAGGCAATTTCTGGCTGGCTGTCTCAGGTTGGAAACAGAGGCTCCAGGGAATCAGCCTTTTCATTTTGATTTGTTTAACTTTTTGCATTTAAAAAACATAGCAGACATTCAGGTAACCCTTTGAAGGTGTGAACACATACTCCCAGTCCTCCCCTACCCTGCGGCTCACCTCGGCTGATGTGCACATCACAGCATCGGGTGCACAGGAAGGTCATGCCCTGCCACTTGAACCCTGGTCGCCTGCCTTCAAAGTTTGTCATTTCTCCCTTGGACACTGGTGGCCTCCAGCCCGTTCTCTACCCTCAGCCAAAAGGAGCTTTCTAAGCCATTTCTAATCCCATCACACCCTCTACTTAGAAGACTTCAAAGGCTTCCATGTGCATATGTGATAAAATTCTGACTCCTTGCCAGGTCTTCTTTGCTCCTTGCCCATCTCTCCAATCTTTCTGTGCCACCTTGTCCCCTGGATCACTCTGGTTCAGCCACATCGGCCTCATTTTATGTTTCCAGAACAGCCATCACTTGCCATGTCAGGACTTCTGCTTCTACTGCCCAATTCCCTGGGCTTCGGACGGTTGGTTCCCTCCCATGCCTGGATTCCAGATTGCCTTCACCTTGTCAGAGCGGCTGCCCAGCCACTGCCTAAGGGGCTGTGAGCGCCCCTATTTACGCTCTATCCCGGTCTTTGTTGGTTTCCTCTACAGACTCAGCACAACTTGAAATTTTTAGAGTCCATTTGGTGGTTTACTTGTGTCCATCAGAAGGTAAAGTCCACAAGGACAGGAACATCTCTCCTGTTCCCTGTGGCACGTCCACGGTGCTTGGTACACAGAAAACACTGAACACAAATTTCTTGACAAACTGACCGAGAATAAATGAATGAGATAAAATGGGTGGAAAACACAGTGGTTTATGAAAAGCACCCCCCTTCCTCCCCCCACCCTCCTTGGGCTCTCATGAACAAGCAGTCCTCAAACAGCACTGTTTCCAGGAGGGGGCTGGCATGCGAGGACAACTGGAGGTGAACTTCAACTGGCAGGGATGGCCAGTGGCTGAAGGTTGTACCCAGGTGTGTCCAGCGACTTCCTTTTGGTTGTACAGTGATGCTTTTGGAACTGTAATTTGCACAGGAATCATCTTGTTAAAATGCAGTAGGTCTGGGGTAGGCCCTGAGATTCAGCTTTTCTAACCAGCTCCCAGGCAATGTCGATTTTCTGGGCCCCAGGATCACACTCAAAGTATCAGGGTCTTGACCACTGGTTCCCAAGCCTGGCCGCATATTGAACCACCTGGGGTGGCTTTATCGATACCTAGAGATGCTGATGTAATTGGTCTGGGGTGTGGCCTGGGCATTGGGGTTTTCTTAAAACCAGGTGATGCTCACATACAGCCTGGTTTGAGGACCTCTGTTCTGGATGGTGTTTTACCTTATAAATAATTGCGACAAAGTATAGAAATTTGATTCATTGTAATTCTTTTCGGGAAAAGCACTGCATTTTTACGGAAGCAGAAACTTCCTTGGCAAGTGTGACTATGACAAACTTTTAAAGGCAGAGATGGGGCCATTACCTGCCCAAGGAGGGGGGCAGAAACAGGTGTGAGTGTGTGGGTCCTAGAGATGGAGGAAGACTTCCTGTTCCTTCCCCTCAACTCTCCAGAGCAGTTACTAAGTAGTGGGATGCTCGAAAAGAATGGCATTTATTTTAGAGTATGCCAGTGAAGGCAGTGGTTCCCAGGCTTATCTGCACAGTGGGATCACTTGGGGAATCTTTAAAACATTCCAGATTAATTCACCATCGGGGTGGGACACAGGCACCAGAACGTTCTGAAGCTCACCACGGGATTTTAACACACAGACATGTTTGGGAACCACTGGGTTCAGGTATTGAGCCTCTAGCAGCTCAGGGGGATGAATACAGGGCACACAGACGCCAGTGTGGGTCAGTTCTGGGGGATTCCCCAAACGCAGGGAGGGTTCTGGATTCTCAGAGTTTGTGAAATCAGGGCCTTAAATCAAGTGAGCCAGAACCCCAAGTCCAGGAAGGCCCCAGCCAACAACCAGGTGATACCACCATGAGAGAGGCCTTTCGTTTGAGAGGAGAACTGCTTCTGTGAGCCTCAGTTTCCTCTTCTATAAAATGGGAAGAACAATACCGGTGCCTTAGAAATGTTTTGAGGAAAAGAGGAGACGATTGTGGGAAGATGTGCTCTATGATAGTCTGTATAAAGAGGAAGCTCCATATAGCTCTTTGGACATGGTATGCTATTTTACAGTGCACGGCTTTTGATAGAAAAGCGTAATGGAAGAATAATTTGTTAATCTAGGCTCTGAATTATCCGCGGGTATAGGAAAAGGACGCGCTAACCTAAGCGCCACCTTGTGGTAGAAATGCGAGTTGCAGGAGTAGGAGCTGAAAGCTTTTTTGGACAGATGAATTGATGGGCTTAAACAGTATCAACTCCAGTAGCTTTTCAATCTCTGCACTACTGACACTTTGGGCAGCATCATTCTTTGTGGGGGGGAGTTGTATTTTTCAAAGTAGGATGTTTAGCAGCATTCATAGCCTCTACCCACTAGGTAGTGTCCCTGCAGGTGTGACAACCAAAAATGTTTCCAGACACTGCCAGATGTCTCTCTAGGGGCAGCATCAACCCAGGTTGGAAACAGCAAACAACAACAGTAATAATAATATCTGCTAACAGTTTTTGAGAGCTTAGTATTTCCAGCACCTTTCCTGGGATCACACTCCCTGGTTTATAGCAGTTGAGTGAGTTTAGTCTGGAGAAGAGGGTGTCTGAAGACTGCCATCTATATTAGTTTCCTCTTGCTGCTATAACAAATCACCATAAAATTAGTGGTTTCAAACAACACAGCTGTATCTATTTACAGTTCTGGAGGTCAGAAGTCGGAGATGGGTCTTATGGGCTAAACTCAAGGTGTCCATAGGACTTTGTTTCTTCAGGAGGCTCTAGGGGAGAATGTTTCCTTACCTTGTTTGGTATCTAGAACATTCCTTGACCCGTGGCTCCTTCCTCCAACTTCAAAGAGCATCACTCCAACCTCTGCTTCTGTAGTCACATCCTGTGTAGGGCCAGGTGTCTGAGGGAGCCAACCTGTTCCCTGGAGCCTGGAGAGCTTTGCTGAGAAAATCCGAGCTTTGCTGAGAAAATCCGAGGAACTTACAGGAGGCAGATATTAGCGAGTCATCAAGCAGAGATTTCTGCAAAGCCTCCCTGTCCAGCTCTGGGCTGAGCTATGCAGGGATTTGACCGTGGGAGGGAGTGGGACGATGGTGTCGGTCACTGGGGATGAAGTGGTTGAGAGGCTTGGTGGCCAGGGTGATGGATGTGTTGTCCAGGTGGGAGGTGACTCTCTGGGGATGATGGCAGAGCTTGAGGGGACGGGAGCCTGAACCAGGGCCAAAGTCTTCAGGATGTAAGGGGACATGGCCAGGGGGGCAGAGATTGGCCCACAGAAGAGAAGGGTGATGGGCAGGGCTGGCTGTGCATGATCTCACACAGGGCTCTGTGCTAAGAGTGTCCCCATGCTCTGTGGTTGCTGTCTTGAAATTCTTCATAATTTTGTTTTTGGATTTGTGTTTTGTAAGTGAAGTGTGATGGGACAATTGAATGTGTCCTGGGGGCTTGGAGCCTCTGCTCACAGCCAGACCTGTCTCCCGCTGCCTCTTCACTTCCCATTGGAGGTGGAGGCTGTGGGCAAACGCGCGGAGAGATGCCTAAACTTGGGGAGGAAGCGATGGATGATGGGGAGGAAGCGATGGATGATGGGGGCGTTAGGGGGGCGTCTAGGCAGGTCTGCGGAGTTGGGGTGAGGGGTGGGGAGTGTCCAGGACACAGCCTGGGATTTTGGTTTAGGAATGGAGTAGAGGGCAGGTATACAAATCCCAGTCTGAGCAAAAAACCGCTGCACTTCCAAACCAGCTCATTGAGAGCAGTTTAATGGAGGCACTGTTTACTCTCATGTGAGCAGGATGGTTCAGGGTACCAGGATGGCCACCGCAGGCAGCCCTTACAACCTGTAGGCAAATGGCCAAAGAGGGTGATTACCCAAAGGTGGAGCTGTGTGGAGAGGGCTCCTTGGCAGAGCTGGGGCCTTGGGTTGAAGGACGTGTCCAGCCCACTGTTACCTGCGGGGACCCTGCAGGGCAGGAGCCAGGGGATAAATACCCCAACCTCTCTCCTCCAGATCTCCTGCAGGGCCTCCCATCGTCTGAATCCAGCCAGAAGCCAGAGGGCATCCTCCTCGGTCACTGGCGGGGAAGGAGGGTGGCGAGAGGACCTTGGTGGGGGAGGTCAGTGGATACATCCAGGCCAGGGGGTTACTGGTGAGAAACCCAGAGGAGGGTCAAGGTGAGGGAATGTGCCAAGTTCAGTCTGGCCTGGGATTTGAGGCCCATGGAGAAGTCTGGGGAGAGCTGGATCCAGGAGGGGAGGACCCTCAACATTTTGATCTGCGTCCCGCCCAGCCTTGCACATCCAGATTGGAGCAGACCTGGACGTGGAGGGGGTGTGGGAGCCTTTGCAAGCCTGTCCTGTGAAGCTTGCTTTCCACTTTGCCCTGGAGGACCCCAGGTTGCAGCCTCTGACTGGGGAGGGCTTACCCTGACCCCTCCAGCCCCCCGCTCCCAGTCGGGGTCCTGGCCTTGGTCCCAGTCCTGGGCAGGGCAGTTTCATCTCTCCCTTAGCCTCAGGCTGGCCTGGCCAACAACAGCTCTGTCTCCCGCTGTCAGGGCTGCCTGGATGTGACAAGCGGCAGATGGGCCTCTGATCAATGGACTCCGTCCCCGAGCAAGGACGGCGGGGCTGGGGGCAGGATGGGGGAGCGGCCGCTAATGGATGGGCCCGGGAGCAGTGATAGATGGGCAGGAAGAAACTGCCATTTGTCTTGGGGAAGTGAGTGACTCCAGGGAGGAAGGGAAGGGAGGGTGGCCAATGGGCTAAGAGAGTGGGGAGAGAGCTGGGAGCCCAGCGGGCTGGGGAGCTGGGGGCAAGGGTGCCCAAGGTGGGGGTGGGGCAGAGAGGAAGGTTTCCTGCCTTCAACCAGAGCGCCCAGCCTTGTCTAAGGGGACCCTCCCAGGCAGTGTGGAAGATCCAGAGGAATCCTGTGAAAACGGTCGCCAGACCGTGCCCTTGCCTTGCTCTCATTCAGGGTAAGTCGAATCCCTGCACGATGGATTTTCCTTTAAAGGCCCACACGATCTTCCTCAGCTCCTACTGCTGTCCTCTGCTCATCACCCACTCTGGTCAATTCACTGAGGCTTGTTCTTCCTCAAAGGCCTCTGGGCCTTTGCCCCGGCTGTACACCCACCCCAAATGCCCTTTCCCCAGACACCTGCCCGGCGCTCTCCCTTCCTGTGGTCAGATGTCAGGGGCACTCCTCATAAAGCAGCAGTGGTTCTGCTCCCCAGGCCCCTGCCTCTGCCTGGCACACACTATCACCCTTACCCAGGCTTATTATTAGTAGTAGTACCAGTCATCCTCTGACACGCTGTCTATTTGTTTACTTCTTGGGTCCGTCTTCTCCACCAGACTCTGGACTCTTGTTTGCTGCTGTGTTCCTGATGCTTAGGATAGCACTCAGAAGGGGCTCCACGAATATTTCTTGCCTGTATGAACGGAAGGGTTCAAACTCCAGCTCTGACACTTGCTGGCTTTGTGAGCTGGGACCATCTCTCGAGCCTCAGGGTTCTCAGCTGCAAGAGGATGTGACCGTCCTTATTCCAGAGCCCCTGTGAAGATTCCACAAGGCGATTGCATCCACATAGGGCCTGGTAATGACCAGCACCCATAATCTGGAGCTGTTTATACCAGCATCTTCCATGAACTCTGATCATGAGGTCATCCCCTCTGTCTGTCCATCCCAAGTCTCTGCCCTCACTTCAGATCCCCCCAGAAAGCTGGCCTCCTTGGCTCCCTGAACCAGCTCCGAAGGAGATGCTCTGACCTCACGCCTCAAATCACAGCCTCCACTGAGGGCTGGCCTTGGTCCTGGTGGCTCTCATTGCCTCACCCCCAGTCTGGAAACCTCCACATCCTGACAGTTTGGTCGAGATGGAGCACTTTGGAGTCTGGCAGAACTGTATTCCGATACGTCTCAGTTGCATCCTAGCCGAGTGATATGTACAAGTCACTTCCCTGAGTTCAGTGGACGCTATTGGTTCCTTGCCCATAACCTCTTAATAAGATCCACCTCAAGAGACCAAAGGCTACTTTCTGCAAACACCTGACATTGCCTGGGCACTTTTCTGGCCTTGGAGACATTTTCAGGGTAGAGGGGGAGCCAAAAGAACTGGAGACTTAATGTTCCTGGAAGCAGCCCTCAACTGATGGCAGACAGTTGGTGGATAAATACCGCAGCTCCCTCACCCTTAAAATGAGGATAATAAAGTGCCAACTTCCTAGGCTTGTGTGATGGTTAATTTTTTTTTTTTTTGTGGTACGCGGGCCTCTCACTGTTGTGGCCTCTCCCGTTGTGGAGCACAGCCTCCGGACGCGCAGGCTCAGCGGCCATGGCTCATGGGCCCAGCCGCTCTGCGGCATGTGGGATCCTCCCAGACCGGGGCACGAACCAGTGTCCCCTGCATTGGCAGGCCGATTCTCAACCATTGCGCCACCAAGGAAGCCCGTGATGGTTAATTTTATGTGTCAACTTGACTGGCCTTGGAGTACCCAGATTAAACATGATTTCTGGGTGTGTCTGTGAGGTTGTTTCTCGATGAGATTAGCACTTGAATTGATGGACTTGTAACTGGCCCTCTCCAATGTAAGTGGGCATCATTCAATCCTTTGAGAGCCTGAATGAAACAAAAAGGGGAGGAAAGAGGAATTTCCTCTTTTTTCCTGCCTCACTGTCTCACCTGGGACATCTTACCTCATTTTCTCCTGACCTTGAATTGGGATTTACACCATTCATTCCCCTATTTCTCAGACCTTCCAGCTCAGATTGAATTACACCACTGCCTCTAGCTTGCTGACACCAGATTGTGGGACTTCTCAGCCTCCATAATTGTGTGAGCCAATTCTTCATAATAAACCTCTGTATATATACATATCCCATTGGTAGCTTCTCTGGAGAACCCTGACTAATGCAGCTTGTTATGAAAAGATGTGGGCACAAAGCACAGAGCCTGGCTTGTGTACAAAGCTTAAAGCAAAATAACTAACTCACAGATTCCCAAAACAAAGGCAGCTAAGGTCCAGAGCAATGAGGTCTTTTCCCCTCAGTGTTTCTCTCTGCTGGTTGAACTGTTTCTAACCAATCTCTGCCATTTGATCTTTTCTGATGATGTTTTCTTTTCTCTCACCATAATGGCTGAATCTTCAGCCTCTTTGGGTCTGGCCAAGCCCCTCTTCAAGTGTGGAGTCTATAGTCAAGGTGGGTCAAGGGCAATGTAGAGCTAGAGTGTCACCTCCTTGCTTTACACCTCTGTTGATGAATGCCTCTGTTAATGAATCTCCCAACGTCAGATCCCATTACCTTCAGTGGTTCCTACTGCATTAAAGAGGAAGCTTACAGCACTGATCTTCTTTTCTTGCTGTGTTATATTTGGTCCCAAAGGCAGAGCTTCTCATGTACTCAGCGCATGCTGGTAGACTGATGATGAAGCTTAGAGCTCCAAACTGTTAGGGTTATTATGAAGTCAGATTCTATCATCCCAGACAAGAGCACTGACAAAAGAACCTGTAAAACTGTAGAATTGTGAAA
Organism: Mesoplodon bidens; assembly: GCF_964165515.1. Lineage (NCBI taxonomy): Eukaryota > Metazoa > Chordata > Mammalia > Artiodactyla > Ziphiidae > Mesoplodon > Mesoplodon bidens. The sequence continues at coordinate 20,958,236 of NC_138171.1, read as the reverse complement.
AATAATGTCATTATTATTTTAGACCACTCAATTTTGAGAACATTTCTTACACAACGTTGGATAATTCATACAGAACTTGGTACAGGGAATAGGATGCTGTTGTAAAAAAGACCTTAAACATTTGGCATTGGCTTAGGGGTTTGGTGGTAGGCAAAAGCTGGGGAAATGGTGAGAGATTGTTAGAGGCTAGAGAAACAGCGACTTGTGTTATGTAAGGGTGGAACAATTGGCAAACCTGTTGCCTGTGGTAGCTTGGAAGATAGAAAATGTACTTATAAACATGGATCTATCAAGAAGATATTTAGACAGAATGTCAAAACCACAGAAGGTTAATTGCCTTCTCCTAGCTGCATATGATAAAATGTGAGAAGTGAAATATGAGCTAAATAAGGAGAGGTTTGGTTTGTAAACAGATTTTAGACAAGTATAGAAAGTCCAAGACTTGCAGGGGTCAGGAAACAAAACTGTTTCTCATCTCCACAGCAAGTTAAAAATTCTTAAAATGAGATGAGACCTGAGGCTAAAGGTCAAATCAGAGATGTGGCTGTAAGACCCCTTGTTAAGACTTCTTAAAGATTTAAGGGGTGCTAATAGACCCTCTCAGCCAGACAAAACTGCTTTTAAGACTCTTAAGGGTCCAAAGGAGAGGGGAGGAGGAAGGGATTAAAGGGGTGTGGGGAGAAAGGGGGGAAAAGAGAGAGAGAAGGCAAGAGAGAAGAGAAGAAAGAAGGCTGTTTCAACAGGAGTGAACTTCAGCCAAATGCATAGGAAACCCCCAAAATTTTTAAGAGAGTTGTATCAGTGAAAACACTGCAAACTTGGCCCAAAAATGACTGCCACTGTTCAAAATGAAAATAGACCTCTGAGTCTCCAGCTTTTTATGAGCAGGAAGCAGGCTGAGAAAACTATTCAGCTGCAAATATTGGCCATTTCTTGTGGAAAAAGAAGGATGATTAAGAGGAGAGAATCCAGAGTCCAGATAGGAAAGCTAAGAGCCATGGAGAACAATGGACTGGGGAATCACTCCTAGGGAGCAGAACTGTACCCTAATCAGGGACTGTTCTCTGCCTGTGGAAACAGAAGCAACATGTGTCTGGCTAGATTTTAGATTGCTCTGAACCAGAGCCTTTTCCTCCCCTTTTTGGCTTGAAGTATTTATTGTGGGCATCTCATCCCTTTTTCACCTTTATATGGTGGGTTTTGTGGGGTGGTAGGAGCTGCATCTCATGAGCCTCATCTGCATTTGGCCTTGATTCAGAAGTGCTAGGAACTGACTTGTGTCCTCCCCTAACTTCATGTATTGAAGTCCTAACCCCAATGTGACTGTATTTAGAGATGGGGCCTTTAGGAGGTAATTAAGGTTGTGAGTTCACAAAGGTGGAGTCCTAACATGGTAGGATTGGTGGCCTTATAAGAAGAGAGGAATCCTCCCTCTCTCCCAGTGCACAGACCAAGGGAAGGCCATGTGAAGACACAGCAAGCTAGGAAGAGAGACCTCACCATAATCGGACTGTGCTGGCATCCTTATCTCAGAATTCCAGCCTCCAGAACTGTGAGAAAACACATTTCTTTTGTGGAAGCCACCCACCCAGTCTATGGTATTTTGTTATGGCAGTTCAAGCTGATTAAAACAAGAAGGCAAGATCCTGGACATTAAATCTAAGCATGAAGCCATAATGGGATGAGACTATTTGGGGGAGAGACTCAGCATATTTTGAACACGGGAGGAATGGAAGTAACTGTGGGGAAGAGTAGACTATAACAAATTGAAAATCATGGCCACAATATTTTGTAGCCTCTTCCAGGAAGAAATAGAGTCTATTTTCCCAGACTGGGAATCCAAACTGACTTGTTTTGACCAATAGAATGTGGAAGTGATGTTGGCAAATTTTAGAGTGTGGTGAAATGTTAAAAACAACCCATATGGCTGTCATTAGGGCACTGGCTAAATAAACAATGTTATATCCACATTGTGGAATGCCTTACAGCAGTTAAAATAATAGGATGGATCTATTTCTATCAAGATGGAAATATCTCCAGGACATGTTGGATTATGGAAGCAAGTTTGTGAATGGTAATTTGAAGTAAGATACCATTTGTATTAAAATATAAGCACACAAAATAATACCATATATTTTCCTGTGACTATGTACAGATGTGTGTGTGTATGTGTGTGTGTGTGTGTGTGTATGATTGTGCCCACACAATGCACTCATGTGTGTATAAGATCATTTGAACAAAAGAGAAAGAGAGGGCTTCCCTGGTGGCGCAGTGGTTGAGAGTCCGCCTGCTGATGCAGGGGACACGGGTTCGTGCCCCGGTCCGGGAAGATCCCACATGCTGCAGAGCGGCTGGGCCCGTGAGCCATGGCTGCTGAGCCTGCACGTCCAGAGCCTGTGCTCTGCAACGGGAGAGGCCACAACAGTGAGAGGCCCGTGTACCGCAAAAAAAAAATAAAAATAAAAATAATTAAATACAGAGAAAAATTATTGAAAACAGCAAGGGAAAAACAACAAATAATATATGAGGGAACTCCCATAAGGTGATGAGGTGAGGGCAAGGGAGAGAAGTCGAGAGGCGGGGTAGGAAGGGTGTAAGTCTGGAGGTGGGACCCTGGCATCCCTGTTCTTTGGCAAGTTACATTCATGCCCAGGGGAAGACAGGAGGGGATGAAGAGGAGAACTGACAAGAAACTTTTTGAATATTTTGGTCCCTAGACAGTATCTGACAAGTCCACTGTGAACCGTTGCACAGGTTGCATGCTGTACAACTCTAGATGGCATCATTCACACTGGGCTTCATGAGAATGGCACCACGTAAGGATATGTGGGTCACATCCTGTGTTGTAGGAAGACTTCTCAGCAGTTCTGGCTCTGATGCCATGGGGGCAGAGAGAGCCTTTCTCATCCTGGAATAGGGCCCCTGGGCCCCTGCAGAGGAGAGGGATCAGAGAGGGACAGCCCACAGCAGGCCACTGTGTCTTCTAGGAAGAATGATGTGGAGGTGTGAGCCCCGTCTCCCCCAGCAAGCTGTCCTGGGTCTCTCCTTCACCATGGTGCCAGCTTGGAATCACCTGGTGGTCTCACCCTCCACTGCCCAGTGCACGAGGCAGAGGTCCCCAGATGCCCAGTCCTAGAACCGTGGGAGTGGGAGCTTGGCTTCCTTGCCTTGCCCCCTACCCAGTGGGTACCTCTCCCTGCAAAGCTCTCCTGGTTGGCTTTGGGTTTCCTTCCTCCTTTCCTCAGCATAGTTTGGGGGGAGAACCCCTTTCCCAGGAACCCTTCCTGTAGCCAACTTGGGGTTTAGGGAGGCCCGGGGTGGGTTGAGGGAGGGACGGATGTATCGGCCCAGCCATTTATCTGACTCAGCTCTAAGGACTTACTCTTTTTTTTTTTTTTAACATCTTTATTGGAGTATAATTGCTTTACAATGGTGTGTTAGTTTCTGCTTTATAACAAAGTGAATCAGCTATACATATACATATGTCCCCATATCTCCTCCCTCTTGCGTCTCCCTCCCTCCCACCCTCCCTATCCCACCCCTCTAGGTGGTCACAAAGCACCAAGCTGATGTCCCTGTGCTATGCGGCTGCTTCCCACTAGCTGTCTATTTTACACTTGGTCGTGTATATACGTCCATGCCACTCTCTCACTTCGTAAGGACTTACTCTTTAAAATGCAGGAGAGTCTGAGCCACCGGGCCATCTCCTGGCGCAGTGGCCTCGCCCACCCACCCCGCTCTGTGTAAATCCCCAGGCCTCCTCCCCCTTCCCTGTCGGACCGATTGCAGCCCACAATGGGGATGGTTTATTACAGCTCACTTCCTGCTGTGAGTAAATAAGTTTGTCTCCTTAAAATTCCCTGGGCAATTAGGAGAGTGAAAGAGTGAGCTGTGGATTAGCATTTATTTCCTCCAAACGTTTATATGAGGCCATTTTCCCACTGACAAATCGTGGGGCAAATTGTTCTCGAGAAAGTCTGTCTTCGGCAAAGGTGCTATGATTAAACGGCTGGTGTAAATTTGGGGCCATAAATCCTTTTCCTAGGTTAACGGGATTTATTCGCAGCAACTGCCATTACGGACTCAAAGAAATCATAATAAATGAGGTTGGTTTTGCACCTGTTTCAGGGTAATTAATATACACACAAAAGGGAAAAGAGGTTGTTTTTACAGACTGCCTGGCTTGTGGCTCAAAATTCGGCCATTGTGGCGTCCTCAGGTCAGCGGCCATCCTGTTTCAAGTCTGCGGGCTGGGAGCTGTCGGGAAGGGGCTGGAGGCAGTGGGCAGTCTGGGGTCTGACCTGATGCTCTATGTTGCAGGCAACAGAGCCCTTCCAGGTAGCCTGAGTAATGTGGGGTCAGTTATAAGGGCAAGAGGGTGAGCAGGACACATATGAAACTCATGTGTAGGAGAAATGGACAGAACTCACTGGTTGCAAGTGACAGAAACTCAAGACAACAGAGCTGGCAGGACTGAAGGAGATGCTGCAGGAACGCAGCTCTAGGGATTGGGATGGAGACTCAGTATCATCGCTTCTTTCTCTCTCTGTTTGCCTCTCAGCCCCGCTCCTGTCTGCTCCTTTAGAGCTGGCCCTGCTAAGATCCCTCTCCGGAAGAAGCCAAAGTCCTCATAAATGCAAGAGCAATGTGCGAACTCCACTTGCTTTCCCCTCAATAGCTCCCGTGCAGCAGTGGAGGGGGTGATATTTATTCCTGAGGTTTCTTGGGGGGCTTGTCTTTCTAAACCCCACCTTAAGCCCATCCTGGCCAGAAGAGGTCTGCAGACATCCAGGAATGTTTTCCATCTTGCACGGACCTTGCCCCCTGTCTGACACCACTGCCAACCATTTTGCCCCCATGCTTAGGTGACCTGCTTTCTGCTTACAGACTTTTTTCAGCTGGAGAGCCACTGTCTGAGACCCCTGCCCAGCCCCGGTCAGATCCTAGGAACTCGAGCCTACAACTCAAGCCACTCCCTGTATTATTGCTCTCAACAAGTTTCCCCCCAAATCTTGTGATCTGAGCCATAGTCCCAGGTGGGAGCTTCCCAGGAGGGGAGTTTGGACCCTGGGATTTTGGTTGGGAACAAGTTCTGTTCTGGTTGCCTCTGCCCATTTAGGTCCTATCTGGTCTCCAGCTCTCCTCCCTCCCCTCCCCTCCCTGGTCTGGGCAAGATGAGGCTCCAGGGGGATCCTCGCTGGGTCCTTGTGGGAAAGCAGTGGAGCCATCTGTCCAAACACACATCGGATCATGGTATGTTCCTGAGAGGCAGTGAAAGCGTATCAGCTGCGAACTTGGGCTCGGGAGCCACACTGCATAGGTTTGAACCCTAACTCATCACTTCCTGGCTGTGCAATCCTGGCCAAATCCTTTCACTGCTCTGAGCCTTGATTTTTTTCCCCTGTAAAATAAGTCTGACAGCAGTGTCCAGATTGCCTGTCTTTTTCTTTCCTCTCCAAATGTAAAGGAGATAAAGTTTCTGACTGTGCCCAGGAAGATGAAGGGAATGGTGAGGGAGTAAAAGTGGGGAGCCTTGCTGATCCTCAAAGCCTTAGTGGAAAGGCAGGATAACTGGGTCACTTGAACTCAGCCCTTCCTTCTAGAAGCTCCTTGGGAAGTCTGGAGAGTGGCTGACTCAGCCTGGGGCAGCTAGAGAAGCATTCACAGAAAGGAGGACATTGGAGATGGGGCTTCATGGCAGAATAAGAGTCCTTCAAATGGAGCCAAGGAGAAGGATATTATTCCAGGCAGAGAGAACAGTCTGTACAAAGTAGGAGGGAAAGAACTAACTGTGTGCTCAGTGGACAAGAAATTAAGGGGTGGCCCTAGAGGGGCAGGTTGTTTTGAACCCTGTAGCAGAAATTCAGATGTGGAGAAAACAGGATTAGTCTGCTAGGGCTGCTGTAGCAAAGTACCAAAGGCTAGTGGCTTAAGTAACAGAAATGTATTTTCTCTCAATTCTGGAATTCAAAATCAAGGTGGTGGCAGGGTTGGTTCCTTCTAAAGGCCATGAGGGAAGGATCTGTTCCGGGACTCTCTCCTCAGTGTGTAGATGGCTGTGTTCTCCCTGTGTCTCTTCATACCGTCTTCCCTCTGTGTGTGTCTCTGTGTCTAAATTTCCTCTTCTTATAAGGACCCAGTCATATTGGATTAGGGCCCCACCCTAATGACCTCACTGTAACTGGATGACCTCTGTAAAGACCCTAACTCCAAACAAGGTCACATTCTGAGATACTGGGGCTAGGACTTCAACATATGAATTTTGGGGGAACACAATTCAACGCATCACACCTCCTGATAAGCCCACAAAAGGTAGAAAGGACTACTATTTACAGATGGGGAATTGGGGATTGAGAGAGGTCAAGTAACTTGCTTAGGGTTGCAGAGCCAGCGGAGGAACAGAAGGGTACTGAGTGATGCTACAGCCGGGTCCCAGGGTCCCTGATGAGGAAGAGAGCTGGCCTCCTGGGGGGCTGGATCCCCTGCCTGGCCCCTCCTGTGGGCTTGCTCCAGAGCAAACTTCCTGACACGCTGGAGGGAGACAGGGAGGAGAGAGAAGAAATTTCATTCTGAGAGTCACTTTGCTGGCCTTTTGTCTCTCTGTTCACTGCCTGCAGTGCGCCCGCCTCTTATTACTCCAGCTAGGTAGATTTTTGCTTGGCTGAGCTGAGATCAAAAAGTAATTTTTCTTTTTGAAACAGCCAATTAGAAATTCATTTATTTTCACATTACAGACATTTGGCAAAAATTTCTTTGGCGATTTAGCTCCATTTATATCGTCTACATAAAGGGAGACAGTGAGGCTGGGGGAAAAAAAGGCAAGGCCCCGGGCAAAAATTAAATGCAGAATCATGTATTAGAAATGAGATGTATTTACTATTGTTTTCGAAAATTAATGGTGCATTTTTAGCTTTTATAATGTAATTTAATGATGCAATTCATCTAATAATAAAAAAACAACAGCACATTTTAACTCAGTCACACAGACCCACTGGGGCACAGCATGGAACACCTTTCCCATGGAAAGGAGTTGGAATGGAATGCTTGGGGCCTTTCCCTTTCTCTGTAAGATGCGAAAAAATGGTACGTGTGTGTGTGTGTGTGTGTGTGCTCCCATCTGGGGTATCAGTGGGAATCCGAAGTAAGGACTGTTTTTTTCAACTTGGTGTTTGTGCTGTGTTATCTGAGTATAAGATCAGTTGCTGATTCTGGAACATGTGGGGTGTTGGCTGCCCCAGCTTGCTAAGTAAGGCCTGATGCTAAGACCCTGGAGAGTGGGAAGAAGAAAATGGCCCAGAGCTGTGTCGGGGTCCTTCCCTCCTGGGTTCTGAGCAGGTTGTAGGCAGAGTGTGGTCTGGGCGTCCATCCTAAAGGATGGACCACACTTGGGAGCTCTGGGTCCCGTTGGCCTCCTGGTCCAACACATCTCTCCCACATTCGTGTCAAAGAGCCTGATTTCCACTTGCCATTGGTCCCATTAGGGGTTAAGGCAATGGAGGTCCCTCCGTAATGCACAGGATTCCTGGGAGATAAACGGGAAAGGACGAGAGGAAGGAGGGAGGGGGCAGGTGGGCAGTGACATTTCTACCGTGAGTCGGGCACTGTGGTGGCTGTTTCATTGCCCCGCCACATACTAGACTGATGGCTCCTTGAGGGTGGGTTCATGCTGCAGCCTTCGCTGGATAACGTCTGACCTGCAGGCTGAGGCTTGGTCCAGTACAGTGAGCAGTAGGTCATGTTATTACCCTGTTTTCTGAAAGACGACACATTTGGCTCAGAAAAGTTGGGAAACTTTGTCAAGTTCACCTCCCCCCAGCTAGTAAGTGGCAGGGCAGTACTCTCTCAGTCCAGAGCACTGGCTCTTAACCACACCCAAGTTAGCAGTGAATGAATGAATGAAAGCATGAATGAAAGATGGATGGCTTCTCCCAAGGCCAGTTGACTAAAGAGCTGGGCTTTGAACCCAGGTTTTCTGATTCCAAACTGAGAACCTCTTTCTTCCACTCAAGCAACCCTCAGCAGGAGCAAGATGGCTGTAGACAGAGAAGGGAGTTTGGGGTTTAGCTGTGATCGTGGGGTGGGGTGGAGATGATTAGTGTAGAGGGGGCCGAGGGACACACAGGCTTATGTGTCCTCTGGATCCTGGGGGTTCCTGTGGAGATGACCAGGGATGGAGTACAGAGCTGTCCCAGGGATCAAGTAAGTGTTCAAGTCATTTTTATTTGTTCGTCCTACACTTGCTTATGGAACATCTGCCGTGTGCCTAGAACTCACCTGACCTGTTTGAGTCTCAGTTTCCTCACCTACAAAGTGAGGTTAGTTCCTCAAAGTGTTTCTCAACAGGGTGAATTTTTGGTGTCCTAAGTGGGACAATGTGTTTTATTCTTTGGTTCAGCAGGGATGCTTCCCTACCCTCCATGCCCTTGGGGATCCCCAAACTCTCCCAAACACCCGCCTTCAACTGAAAATAACAGATTCGCAGGGATGCTGGGAGGACAAAATGAGATGACCCATACGAGGGAACTTTCAACAGCCTGGCCCACGGTAGGCATTTCACACCTTACTTTGCCATCTCCCTTCTCCTTCCTCCAGCCCCGCAAATCTGCTCTGAGCACCACCTCAAGCACTTGACCCTGCTGCTGTCCGGTCCAGGCCGTCAGCTCTCTCCTCCTGCCCTCCCTTCCCCTCTCCCTCCCCACCAGGCCTGCATCTGGCCGCAGCCGCTGCTCAGCAGCCCTTTGTGTTCTGCTGCTCCACCCATGGGCCCCATCACTGAGACCTAAACTTGGGTCGTGCCCGGCTGCTGCAGCCTTGGCAAGAGGAGAGGAAAGTTATCTCCCAGGAAAGCAGCTCAGTCCTTTGGGTGTCCGCCCCTCTGTTGTACCAACCCCCAGCACTGGAATTTGGCATTTGGGGGCTGTGTAGAGACATTGCCAGGCCTCTGTGTTTTTGGAAGTCTAGAACTGTGGCGTCCAATATGGTGGCCAGTAGCCACACGTGGCTGCTGAGCACATGAAATGCGAATTGAGATGCACTGCTGGTATAAAATATACACCAGATTTTGGAGACGTGGTGCCCTTGAGTGCAAGCAGCTGAATGCCACACCTCTTCAACTTTCCGGATTTAACTGGAGCAGCTCCCCACCAGGCTGATGAGAAATCCATCCTCAGTCAGGTAGGATCATCCTTCCCCCTCTCTGGGTCACATAAATCTTTAAACTCAGATACAGCCCCACCAAACTCCCAAAGTTGGGATTCTGACCGCCTGCCCTTGAGTACCCAGATCCTGCCCACCTCTGGGTACTCAAGACAGGAGCTTTCAGGGGAAACATACAAGCGTCTCCCTCTTCCTAGTCTCCCAGGATTTTCGCAGAAATTCTCATCTCCCAAGGCCCAGCTGGAGAGCTAGCACTTGTATGAAGTTTACTCCCCTCCTAAAATTGGGGTGGAAGCCTTCTTCCGTGAGATCTCAGAGCACTTTCTGTACCCTGTATAGTTCATTCTAGACCTCTCGCCTACTATACCCTTCTTGGCTTAAGCTCCCGGGTGGCCACACGCTACCTGACTCACCTCTGTAGCCCTCTGCCGGGCCAGGTGTGTGTCCAACACCCAGCAGTGTGATTCAAAGTCAAGAGGCTGTCAGGTCCACAGAGGCATCTTTGCAAAGGCTCTGCATGGGGCTGCGAGGCGCAAAACTGACTTCAATCACATCCTGGAGCTCGAGCAGGTAAGAGCTGGTAAGAGAAGGTTCCATTTCTCAGTGTAGGGCTGCCCCCTCTGACACGTATGCTGATGTGATGAATTGTTATTTGAGCACTGCTGGGCTCTGTGCTGGATGCTTTATATATAATAACTCACTTAGTTCTCACAACAATTCTGTTTGGCAAGGCTACAATCATCCTCCCTTTGATGAGGAACTGAGTTCCTGAGAGGTTAAGAAAACTGCCTAAGATCATACAAAGCAAGAGGCAAAACTAGTATTCATCCCCAGGCTGTGTGACCCTAGAACACACGGCAATTCTGCCTCTCACAGACATGCGTGTACAGACCCAAAGACACACAGAGATGCGAAGTCACATAGGTATACATATATGAACATGCATATGAAAACACAGAGATCCACCTGGACATGTGGACAGAATACAGACACACCCCCATTCACATGGCTATGCAGATAGATACACCTACACGTACACCCACATACACCTACACCTACCCTTATATATGTCCTTAGACACATACCTACACATACACCTGCAGCTATACAGACACATACACCGATATACATGTGGCTACTCAGATACAAAGATATATTGACACACACCCACATATACACACACATACACCACATCCGTACTTACACACACACCTACACACGCGCCTATATGGTGCACCTACAACTCTACATGTAGATACACAACAGACACATGGCTACCAGTCATGAAGGTACATACACATGCACACGTTTGCACATGCGTATGCCCACAGATGTGCAGAGTTGGAAGTTCCCTCACCCCTTACACAGCCAAGCATATAGAGATGCATACACACCCAGCTACACACTCTCACTTACACCCTAGTGGAAAACCACACTTAGACACACACATCTTGACATACTTATAAGGACACCCACTCCCAGGGGTACAGAATACCCACTCCCCAGGTACACACTCAAGACACTCACTCAAGCACAATGATCCAATTTAAACTGAAAAGGGAAAAACAAGTTGAAAATTAGAGGGGAAAAAAGTCCTTCAGAAAGTGTATAGCTAATAAGCTGGAAGTGGTGAGCCGGCTGCCTTCACGATATCAATAACTCAGTATTGGGTTTCCAAAAAGACATCACATAATTTTTCAATGAGAAATCCATGAGCCCTGGAGATGCTGTTATGGTGTGAATTACAATGCACACGGCTTGTCAGCCGTCCCCGTCAGCACTTTCTCGGACGCCTTCATGGGCGGGAAATGCTGTGGCTGCAGCAGGGATGGTTATTGTTGTTATTATTTCTTTCTTTTGGAGCTTCAAATTAAGGACCTGGGAAGCCAGCAGAGCCCTCCCTCCTCCTCCCCTCCCCGCATTGTACCCAGATCAAGAAGAAGATTTCCGGCTTGATAATTTCTTGAGTGTGGCTTCCCAGCTTTGTGCATCCCTTGCCCTGTCCTGGAGCCTTAATTCTGAGAAGGACTGGTTCATGGGGCTTGGGGACCAGGGTCAGGATCTGTGGGTGGGGGCCACCCTCCCCTTCAGAGCTCAGGCATGCTTGAGACGTTATTGAGTTTTAGGGGAGTAAGTGAAACTGTGTTTTCTCATTTCTGTCACCTGGACCCACGTGTTTCACTTAGCAGAGCCAGCCTATTGGGCTTTGCTTTCTCCTGAGGTGGCCTGTGAGGCAGGAGTTTAGTTTAGGAAGAAGGGCAAGGTCCAAGGGAAGGGGCAAAGAAGGGCAGAGGACATATTTCCTGGGGCACTGGGCATATTATAGGAGGAATTGGGTGGCCGAGAGGAAGGAGCAGTGTGGACCAGTTAGAGGTAGAGTTGGAGTTCAGGATTGTGGTAATTGTATTATCCTGCTCAGCTGTGCATCTGTGCATTTTCCATTCACTGTGAACAGAAGCTAATTCAGTTAGTCACTGGTCCCAGAATGTGAGCCACGTGGAGCAGACCTGGAGGCATCCTGAGGTCAGGAGCAAAACTAGCCCTGCTGACCACAGACCTGTGAGCTACCTGTGTGCACTGAGCAACTGGGGCTGTTTGTTAGGCAGCATGAATACAGCAGAAAACTGACAAATACAGGGGCCTTGCCTTTGTATTTCCATGACCTCTGGCTCAGCCCATGGTACGCTTATTGTCATGGCAGCTCAGGGTCTGGAACCACCCCTGTCACTAGCCAGTATGAGGCTTAGGGGTCAAGAGTGGGGCCCCCAGACTCTGGGTTCAAATCCTGGCTCTTCCATTTGCTGGCTGTGGAATCCTGGGTGGGTCATTTTTTTGCCTCAGTGCCCATTTCTTAAGGTAACTCCTTCCTCCACACTTCACTCAGGTGGTGACCAGGAGCACCTGGCCTGAGAATCAGGAAAAGCCCAACTCTTTCCCTGGCAGCCACCTGCAGCCCGCCCAAGAGCGGGACACTAGCTCTGCGTGCATTAGCGTGACTCCAGGCCGTGGCCGAGGTGGTTCCCTCTTTGTGGAATTCCCTTCCCACCCTGACGTGCTTCTATGGAACCCTTGGATCCTAAACCCAGATGTCACCTCTTTCCCCTGAGCATCCTGAAGTAGGTGCTGGGTGCGAGAACACCTCTGTGCTCCACACCAGCCAGGCTGCAATGTTATCCATTCACTGTCTTCAGGCCTGGGGTGGGGCTTGGGAGGACCAGTTGACCTTTCAGGTTCTCGGCAGAGTTTTTAGCAGGAGACACAGAATCCAACACCCTCTCTCTCTTCCTCTCATACTTAGATTTGACATGTCACTCACCAAGGGAAGATGAACGGATTCTGCTGGCTAAGCTGCTCAGTGCAAAATTACATACCTGTCATGGCATGGGGCTTTTTGGTGTCATCATCCCAGTCCTGACTCCCAGGGTGTGTGTGCAGGATGGGGGCAGGTGAGACATGCTGGACCCCTGTCCTGCGGGAGGGGAGGGGAGAGCAGGATCAGAGGACAGTGGGGTTCTGGGGAGGCGGGGGGGATGCTGACCTGGGGCTTCCTGGGAGCTCGGGCTCTTTATAGGCAGCTTGGGATGGGGCAATAGCATAGAGACCTCAGCTCTGGTCCGGATTGCAGCCTGACTCGTTTCTTGTCTGGCTTGAAGCCGGATGAATGTTATTTCCTTTCGCTGAGCATCCCAAGCAGGTATCAGCCCTGCCTCTGGGGTCCCCAGTCCCCTGCCTCCCTCAGTGACACTCATGTACCATATTGTGTTTTGGGGGACATCAAAAGACAGGAGAGCCTTGGTTTCTAGACTTCTGCTTTCCACAGACCAAAAAAATTAAGCAAACAAACAGAACATCTGTGGGAGACAGACAGGGAAGCCGTGTCTTTTCTAAGTGAGGACATTTACAAAAAACTATCACCATGATCATTATCAGTTTACAAAAGAAAGAACATTTCAATAGCAAAAACTGGGGGAAGGATATGATCTCAGAATTAAGCAGAAACTTCTCAAGAAAGGAGAGATAGTATTGGTACACAAATATAAATATCTCCTATATAATGGGGAAGATGTTAGAGCAAAAGGGAAATTGGTAAAGTCTTCTACAGAGAAAGACCAAATGCCCCCAACTAGAATTTATGGAGAAAGAGGTATTCAGTGGGTGCAGGAATGGAGATGCCAATGATGATGATGGTAATTATGGCAATGATGAAGATGAAGATGAGGATGGTAATGATGGTAATGAAAATGATGATAGTGATGATAACAGTAAAAGACAATGGATTCAATATTTCCCCTTTATTCACAGCAGCTTCCTGCGAATTCTTGCCTGTTCCTTCTGAGACCCAGTGGGGTGAGGGCTGGAGTGGACTCAGATGTGCTGGAGATGGTCCAGGCATGGGCCGTTGGGGGTTGGAGATCCCAGCTTGGGGAAGGGAGGAGAAGGCTGGGAGCATAAGGCCTGTGATGGTGCAATAAGTAGTCCGTGCTACTTACCTTGGGTCCAGGGCAGGTGTGGTCTCCTATTAGCATCTGAGAACATCTTCTCCAGAGACCCACCTCAGCCTGTGGGGAAGTAAGATGCCCGGCTCTATGGGCAAAGTCACCCTGTCCACGGTGCGTGTGTGCCCTTTCCATGGGGCATAGGTGCCCTGTCCATGGGGCATAGTCCCCCTCTCCATGGGGTACGGTGACCCCCTTCCATGGGACATATCTGCCTCATCCGCCTCACTCTCAACAGTTCTGAAGTCCTCCAGGGCAGACTTCCAGATTCTTCTACTTCATCTGAAGCAGCTCCATTTTTATGTGCTGTTTTTCATGATTTTGTTTGGGAAAAGGTCTGAACAAAGTTCTCCAGAGCAGCGCACAACAGTGATCTGTCTGACAGTATTTTGTTTGCCCTGCCTGACTGCACGTAGAGCTGGGATCTGTGTGATATACAGGTGGTGCCCTGCACAACCCCAGGGACCCTTCACATGGTCAGCGATATGAACTGAATCCCTGAGAGGTGTGCCCTGCACTGCTCCTGGGTCTGCCTCTGGCTTTGATCATGAGCCCCAGCTCTGGCTTTGGTGCCCTTGCCAGTGGGAGGTTAGCTGTGGTCTATAATCTCTTGATCCTGTGACTTCATCATGAGTTTCAGAACTGGGAGCAGGTGTTGTGAAGCCTGCATCCCTAGGCTGACTTGGAGATGTTCACTTCTTCATTCATCATCCATTCAATAAATAATTACTGAACACCTTACTCTGTGCCAGGTGCTGTGCTTGTCATGAGAAGAAAAGATCCCTCTCTCCTGGAGGAACCTTTAGTCTACTGGGAGAGACAGACCATGGGGAAGAAAACAAATCCATGTGTGATTAAAAATTGAGACCAGTGCCATGAAGAAATAAATAGGATGTGCTGTCACAGAAATAAGGACTAGGGTGTCAACTGAGATGAGGTAGAGAGGGGAGGCATCTCAGGGGGTGACATTTGAGCTGAGACTTGAAGGAGGAGGTGATGGCCACGGGAAGAGTGTAAGAGAGTCCGAAAAGAAGGAACAGTGATGCAAAGGCCCAGGGGCAGGAAAGAACACCTTGTGTCCAAGAAACCAGGGGAATGCCATTGGAATTGGAGGGTCATGGGCAGGAGGGGCCTGAAGCTTAAGAAAACAGCCCGAAGAGGCTCCACTCAGGTGGGTGAAGTGTCCAGACCAGCTATCATGCTCCATGTCTGAATTCCCATCAGTGGAGAGAGTGTTAGGATGGGGGCCCTGGGGGTGAAGTCTCTTAACACATCCAAGGAATAACCAAATATCTCCCATCGAGCCAGTGAAATTCTTGGCCCCGTCTCCAAGGGAATAATCCACACAGAGTATTTCCTTAACATTAGTTAAAGTAATTCTAGGTCCTGTAACAGAGAACCCTCCAAATATCAGTACCTTAGCAAGGTAATGTCTAATTCTCACATTAGGTCCAACTGGGAGTTTGGCAGATAGTTTTCTACATGGTGATGCAGGTATCCAGGTGCCTTCTGCTTAGTAGCTCCGCCATCTTGTAGGATCTTGGCAACCAGCAAAAAGTGAGTGTAGAGCATTCCACAGGAGGTTTCCATGGGCCAGGCTTAGATGTGTAAGTTACTTCTGCTCACATTCTATGGGCCAGAATTTGGTTACTTGGCCACACCCAATTGCAAGGAAGGCTGGGAAATATGGTCTACCTGAATGCTCTCCAGGTGGAGGAAATGGGTCCAGGCACCATAGTCTGCTACTTTGAGTGACAACGACAGTAAAGATCAGAGGCCCTGTACTGTGACTTCACATTAGACCTACCTGGGTAGTGGCCAGGTCCCTACCCCAACCATTTATATCAGGATCTCTGGGAATGGGACCAAGGCATCTGTATTGTTTAAAGCGCCCCGGGAGACTGCAGCTTGTAACTGAGATTCGAACCACTAGTGTGGAGAGAGGAGCTTCTGGGACAGTGGTCACACCTGGGTCCACGTTTCCACTTGCTTATAATAATAATAATATTGCTCATCCCAGGTGACAGGCTAGGGTGGCAGGATGGAAAGGAAGAGGAGCTATTTAGAAATAAAATGGTTGCAATTCTGCATTTTAGGGAAGCGGCTGCCTTCATCTCAAATGTGGGAGGCTGTGGACAGCGACTCTCATGGTCCTCACGGTTGACATAGGTGAAGGCAGATTTGGTTGGGTGAGGGCAAGAAAAAATGATGATTATATGCTCAGCTTGGGTAGAACTCTGAGAGTCCCAGGAAACAATGTGAGGAAGAAAAGACAGGTGTTCCTTCCATGTTAAGGAGTAGAAGGAGGGGCTTCCCTGGTGGCGCAGTGGTTGAGAATCTGCCTGCTAATGCAGCGGACACGGGTTCGAGCCCTGGTCTGGGAAGATCCCACATGCCGCGGAGCAACTAGGCCCGTGTGCCACAACTACTGAGCCTGTGTGTCTGGAGCCTGTGCTCCGCAACGAGAGAGGCCGCGATAGTGAGAAGCCTGCGCACCGCGATGAAGAGTGGCCCACGCTTGCCGCAACTAGAGAAAGCCCTCGCACAGAAACGAAGACCCAACATAGCAAAAATAAATAAATAAATTAATAAACCCCTACCCCCAACACCTTCTTTAAAAAAAAAAAAAGTAGAAGGAAGATGTGAGCAGGGATGGGAGGGAGAGGAGAGAGAGAGAGGGAGAGAGCGAGTGAGCGAGCACAATATACTCTTAGGGACCATCGTGTGCAGCATTAAATTTGAAGTTGTTCCTTGTTCTATAATTGTACTCTTATCTATGAGCCTTTAATAAGACTCCTATATAAACTGTCGTGTATTCTTGTATTAATGGTGTCTTAAAGGAATGAAGGAATGAGAAAGTACATAAGTTAGAGTTCTTATTTAGGTTCAGGAAGGAAAAAATGAATTCTAATTTAAGCAGCAAAGGAATTTATTGAGAGAATATTGAGTAAGTTGGTGACACTCTGGCACAGGGACTCATAGGAGCCACCCTTCAACCACTGGGTGGATGTGACTGGCCTTAGACACATCCACATGCGCCATCTCTTCAAAATGTCCCTTTCCTTCTATCCCTCTGATAAGATAATGGACAAGAGCAGATTGATTCACAGTTGGTGAATGGACGGCCCCTCCTCTGCATCCTTAGCAGACATCACTAATTGACCTTGGTGCACGTTCTTGTGGCCCTAGGCCCAGGCAGTCATTACCAATAGGTCACAGATGACACATAGAATAAAATTTATTTCTATTCCAGGGTTAATATGACATCCCCTTCCAAGGCACAGTGTGTGCGATTTAAGTGAGATTGTCATGGTCTTAGTCCAAAGAGCCAGGATTTCATGCCCTAGGGGTGAAGGGTTGCTTATCTTGGTGCCACTGCTTCTGATCCTGCTGAAGCTCAGAGGCCACCATTTATCTGTGGTGCCATTGATTCTTGGGTGGTGTCTCTAAGGAAATCCAGGAGGATAGTTCCCGGTGGGGGTCTCACCTTTCTCCTGACCCTTTCTCCGTCTGGGGAGGCCTGAGCTTACCTGCTCCAGCCCCACCACCCCAGTCTGTGGGCTCTACTTTGTTCTGACATCACATGGGTTCGGACTTCATGGTTCTGTCCCAAAGGCAATTATTTGCTAGCTTCACGCCCACCTCTTGTTTCCAATCAGGTCCAGAGCTGTAGAATCAGGGGGCTGCCCATTTGGCCAGGTGGAGAGGGAGCTGGGATCAGACCCAGGAAAAGGCAGAGCTATTCCAGCCAGCGTTGATTGTCCTAATGTGGCATCCAGGTGAAGTTAATTGGTTTTCTTTTCCACCTGGTTCCTCCCAGCCTTCCTAATTACTATTAAGCCCCTGTCCCTAGGCTTATCTTTGGCAATTCCCACCAATGGCCATTTTGCAGAGGAAAAGTGAAAAAGGCAAGAAGCGTTCAGGATCAGGGTGTGGGCGGAGTTTATAACCCGAGTCATCACTTATTGGCTGTGTGACCTTGGGCAAGTTACTTCACTTCTCTGAGCTGTCTTCCGCAAAATGAGGATAACAGCCTCCTGCTGGGATTTTTGGGAGGATTAAATACTTAAGCACTTGGCTCAGTAGTGTGTGGCATGTACTAAGCCCTCAGTATGTGACGGCTGCTATGGTTTCTTGTTATTCCCATTCTTGCTGATTGGGGCTGAGGTTTCAGGGTCCAGCTTGGACCCAGGTTGGGGACTTGGACATTCTCTTTTTCCTCCCTCAGAGCTGTGGGAACTAAGCTTACCCTCATCTCCTCAAGGAAGATAGGACACCAACTCTGTTTTAGCAGAACAAAACCCAAATAAATCATCCACAGAGGGACCAGCAGGCTAATAGAATGTTCTTAAAAGGACATTTTATTTTGTCATATTGCTTTAGTGCTGCTGAACTTTGGATGCCATATCTTTGCAGTATTTCTGGAGGGTTTGTTTGCAGGTAATGAGAAAGTGTTGCCCCGACATTTGTCTAAGGGAGGGGACCGAGGGTTTCTTTCCCGTGCACCCCTTGCTCTGTGTGTCTGCTCCTTCCAGCACCCAAGCCCCAAACACCTTCACCGTATTCAGAGAACAGGAGGAGCAGGGGAAAATGAGTGAGCAGGTGGGGACCAGTGGGAGAGAACCCTCTGGGCCCTCAGGGGGGGCCACCCTCAGAGAAACCCTAGAATCCTCTTGCCCAGCCTGGGGTAGCTGGCAGGACCCAGTCCCACTCCCGGCATCATCCAGGCTCATTTTCCCTTCCTCTAAAAAGTTGTGTGTCAGCACAGGCGTGGCAGGTGTGCTTGCTCCCCGAGACTGTGCCTGTGCCCCAGCATGGGAAGAAAAATGCCGACTCGGAGAGAATCTGGAGTCAGGCGTGCAGGCACTAGCCTCGGGTACAGGAGAGAACTGGTGGGAAGGATGCGCTGGGATAGGGCCAGGTGGCTGGCACACGGTGCGCTGCGCACATGCGTCCTCGCTGGGTGAGCCCCTTTCCCCTGCCAAGGAAAGAAGCCCCCAGAAGGTGACTGTGAGAAGTGGGGCAGCTGTATCCTTCCCTCCCTCCCTTCCTTCCTTCTTTCGCTCACACTTTCTATCCTTTCTTCCCTCCTTTTTCAGTTCCTTATTCCCTCTCTTTACCCTTCCCTTTCCCCCTTATTCCCCTTCCCCTTCCTCTCCTCCAGCCTCCCTCCCACATTCACTAAGGACGCACCACACTCCTCAGTGCTCCACACTGGATGCACCTGCAGGGAGAGACTCTGCTCCGGCCCCCCAGGAGCCCTCTGCCTAGTGGAGCACCCAGTGGGTGGGCAGGTTACGATGCTGCCATATGATTCATGCACTAAAAAAGCTCTGTGGTTCTTCTGGGAGCCTCGCTGTGCCTGGAGGGGCAGAGAAAGCCCTTGCAGAGGAAGGGAAGTTTGACCTGGGTCTCTGTTTTTCAGGCGGAGTCAAGAGGGAAGGGAGTTCTCAGCAGGAGGAACAGCTCCTACAGAGGTTGGGAGACAGGAAAGGACTTGACGTGTTTGAGGAAGCTGTGAGGTTTAGGGCAGCCTGAGGAAACCTGGTGTACTTGGTGACTCCGTGCTAATGTGGGTAATCAATAAATACATATGCATTGAGCCCCTGCCACGTGCCAGTCACCGAGCCTAGTTCAGGGGAGAATAGAGACAGTCGGGATGAAATATCTGCCTTCAACAAGTTCAGACTCTAGAAGGGCAGATAGTCAATGAACACTCACCCAAACTTTAAAATTGGACAAACCCGGGCTCAACTTCCATCCCTGCCCCTTACTGTCAGTGTGACCTCCAGCCAATCATTTTAGCCTTTCTGAGCCTCAGTTTTCTCATCTGTAAAATGGGAGATGGTAGTATCCATCTCACTGTGGGATGTTTTGGGAGCTGAATTAGCTTTGGTATGTGAAAGTATTAACACTATGTATGTCATCTCATTTTACCTTCATGACAACTTTGGAAGGAAGGTACTATAATTTCTCCATTTTACAGATATGGAAATGGTAGCTCAGAGAGGTTGAGCGACCTGTTTAAAGTCACACAGCCAGTAAAGATATAGTGTGGAGATAAAAATTTAGGCAGTCTGACTCCCAAACTTGAGTGTTTAATAACAACCTCCCCAAAGGAAGCATATGGACTTGGAACAAAACAAATACATCAGTGAAATGGGGTTGTGCAAAGCTGGCAAGATCATGGGGATAAATGCAGGGGTGATGGCCCTTCAGAGCTGAAGAGGGCCATGGGGATGCTTTCTATTTCTGAGGCTTCTCACCATCCCATCGAGGGTACTCTCCTAGCCTGTGTTGGGTTGGGGGGAGAAGAGGAGGGGGAGGGGGGGAGGGAGAGGAGCTCTTTGTCCCCAGAGAGGTCTAGACCCTTCTCTTCCCTGGTTCTGGCTCTCTCCCTCCCTCCAGATGCCCAGCACCAAGGTGTCTTGGGAATCCAAAGCTCCAGTAGAGACCATCTGGGTTTCGTCCTTGTAGCTGTGCTTTCTCTGTTCACATGGGACTTTCTCTTGACACCCTTTTTTCCAGGAGCTCCTGGTCTTTTCAAGTCAGCTTTTGTCTATGAGACCTCTCAGACTCCCTGGGCACACTTTCTGAGCCCTTGCTCTGGCCTCTGCCTTCTATTTCTCCTCTCTGCACTCCCAGTGGGTGAGTAGTGGGGCTTCTGAGGTCTAAAGGAGGAGCTTGGGCGCAACTCTGGTGCCAGGCCAGGGACTTAGAAGGAGACAAGACTACATGGTCGCTAGAAGGGACCCCCCCCTTGGTAATTACATAGACTGACCACACGATGGCGCCTTGGGACCATCAAGCACATGCCCAACGTCTCCAATGGGCTTCAGGTCCACTGTCACTTGGCTAGTCCCTTCCTTAAATGTTCCACTGGCTCCAAATGGTCTCTGCTTTATCTCATCATTGTCATCCTCCCCTGCCTGCCCCCACCCCCAGCTCTCCTCTTCCTCATCTCTGTACCTATGCAGCTGACCTCGGGGTCTCCTGTTTACCCTGGGCAGACAGACTCCAGTCACTGCTGGCTGTGCTAGAGAGGAGGGGAGGGGAGAGGAGAGGGAAAGGGAGAAGAGAGAGATTAGAGGCTGGCCAAGGGGCTAGAGGCTGCCTTGATAAGGAAGGAACGTCTTATGGGCTTGGCCCTCTGTGGACCCAGCCACCTGGAGCTGGGCTCTGGGAAAGCTTTAGGGATGGGAAACAGAGCTTGCATGTCAGTCCCAGGGGACATCTGGCAGCCCAGTTTGGGGCCTGAAACACAGGTGTCACCTCCTGGAAGCGTGAGGGCCAGAAGTGACACAGAAAAGGATGTCATCAGCCATCAGGAGGCTCAGAGCTCCAGCTGGAGGTGGCCCTGATGTTAGACCCAGCCATAGCCAGCCATGACCCTTCTCTGGACAATAGTTTGGAAGCTGCAGGAGCTGCTGGCTGGGATGGCAGGGTGCGGTCTGAAAACGAGGCGTGCTTTTATGAAAAAAATAAAAAATAGAAAACAACTCAGGTGAGGTGACCAAGAGAGAATTTTACACGTGCTCAGAGAGCAGTGACAAGTTAAGATTATAATAATAATGAAAATCATTTATGTGTGCTTACTACATGTCAGGCATTGCTGTGAGCACTTTTCATGGATTATTTTATTTACATGGATTACCCTGTAAAATAGGGAATAGGAGAGGATTTCTAATGAAAACCAAGCCTGGAAAGGAGACAGGCTCTCTTTTAGGGCAATAAGGCCCAGGGTATACGCAAGCTGGGGATGAGCCTTCCTGTTGAGCCGCATCTAATTGTTGGCGGGGAGAGAGAAAAACCTCTCCTTTTAACTCACAGTGCACACGGGGACCTGCCATTGCAGCCTCTTCCCTTTTGAACTATTTTCTTCCCAGTGGAAGGAACATTCCTCAGTTGGAGTTGGATCCTGATTTAATAAGGCAATAACCAGAGAAATGCATTTCAATTGATTATTAAGTATTAGTTTATTAGGGCTCAGTAGCTCTGACCCAAATTGCTGCTAAGCAGTCATTAAACATAAAAGAAGATGTTTCTGTTTATATATTTTGTTTATTTACCATTATGAACAAGCATTATCGCATCAATTAAATGTCGATTAGGGGCCCATGATTTGAATTAGATTGGATACAAGTCATTTTCCTGTCTCTTTTGTAGATATAATCCATTCTGTTTTAATACTAAAATACGGTCTGATCGAAGCATTAGAGGCTGTTCCTTGTTGGCACGACAAGGTGGCTTCTGTGCATTTCTAGAGCTGATCTTTCCTTTTTTGGTGTCTGCCACCTGGAACCGGGTGACAATGACATTCATTCATTAGTGGTTATTCGCGGAGGTGCCTTTTCCCCATTGTGATTCTTTGCTTTTTTTGGGTTAATTTCTTAAAACACAGAACAAAACAATAACCCTCCTATCACAAAACCCTTAGATATTTATCTCCAAGTCTGCAGAATTAAGTTGCAGAAATGAAACTAAGTTCTCTGAAATCAGCAGCATTGAGATCAAGGATGATGCCCTGGAAAGAAGATAGAGTTTTCCTAGTCCCTGAGTTCAGAAGCATCGAAATAACGTATTTTAACGACATTTTTTTCTTTTCTTTGAAAATGTTTTTGTTTAACAATTTTTAAAGGTTACTTTCCATTTATAGTTATTACAAAATATTGACTCTATCCCCTGTGCTGTACAGTACATCCCTGAGCCGATCTTACACCCAATAATTTGTACCTCTGGCTCCTTCACCCCATCATGGTCCCACCCCCCTCCCCACTGGTAGCCGCTAGTTTGTTCTTTATATCTGTGAGTCTTGCTTCTTCTTCTTTTTTTTTTTTTTTAAAAAAACCCAGCTTTTTAAAAATAATTCAAAGGAAAATTTAAAGAAATTTCTTTTATAGGAAAAATACTTTAAAAAATTGAGATCCTGTGGAAAAGTTCTTGGCTTTTTAAGTCAGAGGAGAAAGGACTTGAAGGAGAAATCCTGGCTGGATTGGGCCCCATTGGATCAGAATGGAACCTCCCTCATCCCCAGAATTTGTCCTTCTTCTGCTGTAATCACTGGGTCAGCTGAAGTAGGACTCCCCATGGAAACCTGGGGACCCAGGTCTTCTGGGGTGGGAACCTGAGGCCAGGTGCACGTGACTGCTCAGTCTCCCTGCCCTGACCCCGAGCCCCACTCAAAGAGGCTGCTGAGCGAGGCTGCCCTGGGTCAGTCCTACGGGGGCGGCATGCTGCGTAGAGGGCAGTGCGCCGGGCCAGTCTCTGGCTGCAGCCACGTGGGAGCTGGCAGGCCCGCAAGGCTCAGCCACTCCCCGCCAGTTGTGGAGGGGCGGCCCTCGGACTCCAGGGAGGGGTTTATTCCAGGATGAAGGAAAGATGAGGGTGCTGAGGAGAGGGGTGGGGAGCGAGTGACCTGCTTGGAGAGGCTGGTCATTTGCTTATTGAACACTTTCCCAAGTTCTTCTCTCCCACTTCCAGCCCAGAAGTTGTCAAGCTTTTTCTTTTAAGCAACAGAACTCTTTTGCCAAATGACATCCCATGTGAAAGTTCAATATGTAAAAACCTCAAGCATAGTTGAAGCATTGGGGGTCAGGTGCGACTCACTTGCCAACTCAGCCCTCCACCCCATGGTGTCCCAGGGCATCTCTGCAGAAACCCTCTGGCTCCACAAACCCCGCATCAGTACACGGCTGACCCCAGTCTCAAAGCCAGTTCCCAGTCCAGGCCTGCCTGGGCTGACCACAGAAAAATCACTGGGGATGAGAGCTTCTTCTCAAAGTCCCAGGCCCCCGTAGGTCTCTGGGGCTGGCTTTGGCTCAAGAGTATCCTTTTTTTTTTTTTTTTTTTTTTTTTTTACATCTTTATGGAGTATAATTGCTTTACAATGGTGTGTTAGTTTCTGCTTTATAACAAAGTGAATCAGCTATACATATACATATGTCCCCATATCTCCTCCGTCTTGCATCTCCCTCCCTCCCACCCTCCCTATCCCACCCCTCTAGGTGGTCACAGAGCACCGAGTTGATCTCCCTGTGCTATGGGGCTGCTTCCCACTAGCTATCTGTTTTACATTTGGTAGTATATATAAGTCCATACCACTCTCTCACTTTGTCCCAGCTTACCCTTCCCCCTCCCCGTATCCTCAAGTCCATTCTCTAGTAGGTCTGTGTCTTTATTCCCGTCTTACCCCTAGATTCTTCATGACCTTCTTTTTTTTTTTTTCTTAGATTCCATATATACGTGTTAGCATACGGTATTTGTCTTTCTCTTTCTGACTTACTTCACTCTGTATGACAGACTCTAGGTCCATCCACCTCACTAACAAGATCCCCAAACGATTCTAATGCAGTTCGCAGCACTGGTATGAGTGAGGGTGAGGCTAAGGGAGGTGCCTAGGTCGTGGCATTTACGGAGATGCTCAATGTCTGGGGCTCAGCTTGTACCTGCACAACCTCGAGGGTAGGTGCCTCCTTAAACGTGACACCCTAGATCCCTCACTCTCCTGAACCCAGTCCTGGCCCTGGCAGTAACCTTACAAAAGCCACCACCCACCATGCTATGGGGTGTACCTACATACAGAGGTGCTCAGATGGGGGTTGAGTGAGTGAAAGCTATTCCGCCTGCCATAGAGAGCTGCTTCCTGGTTCTCCATGCAGCAGACGGCAAAGAGAACAGGCTGGTGGCAATATTCATAATAATTTTTATCACAGTTATTCTAAATTTAATTTTTGATGCTTATGAGGTACAAGACACAGTGAGAGACGATTTACAAACATTCCCCAGTTTTCCCCTCATACCAACCCTGTGATATTAAACCCATGTTGTCAATGGGGAAGCTGAGGCTTTGAAAGGCTAAGGTCTTACCCAAGTTCACACTGCTATTTGGTGAGGGAATTGAGCCTCACAATCATGTCTAACATTCCCCAAAACTTGGGATATTTACCTTTATGTTGTATTGAGAATCTGGGTATATGGACTTTGGTCAGTCAGGGCGGTGATGGCTCCAAATGACCTTCACTCTAATAGAATGGCCCCCATTATGGTCTGTAGTAACTGTGTATGTGTGCCCTGCGAGCATCCCCATCTGCTTTCCCCGAAGCAAATCTCACTCCAACCCTGACCACAGAGGTCACATGACCCAGGCTGGGCCAGTAAGAATCCCCCATTCCCTTGGACACTGGGATTGGTCCAGAGGTGGACGTGGGACTCAGTCCAAACCAATCACATGCCTTCCCCAGTATTTTTTAGTTAGGAACTGGGAGAGAAGCTGTCTTCCTTGGGAGTCACTGTGCTGGAGGGAGGTGAGGCACTGCTGGCAGCCAGAGAGCTAGGAGAGAATGCAGACAGAGATAAGAGGAGAGGAAGCCAGACCTGGTGACCGAGTCTTGCTGGTAAGATCTGTCTCCAGTTCTATGAGTTGCCTGGGCATGTGGTCCTCTCAGTTACATCAGAAAATTTTATGTTTTGCTTTAGGCTAATATGAATTAGTATTCTGTCACTTGCAACCCGAAGAATCCTGACTAATTCAACATCCAATGTTAACATCATAGTCCCTCCCTTCTGAGCCCTCTCCAAACCACCTGACATCGCACCAGTGGCCAAATGCATTTTTTTTATTTATAATTGTGTAAAATATGCATAACATAAAATTTACCATCTAAACATTTTTAAAGTGTGCGCTGTGGTGGTTTTAAGGGCATTCACATTCTTGTGCAACCATCACTGCCATCCATCTCCAGAACTCTTTTCATCTTGCAAAACTGAAACCCTATGCCCATTAAATAATAATTCGCTTTCCCAGCCTCTGGCAACCACCATTCTACTTTCTGCCTCCATGAATTTGACTACTCTAGTTATCTTGTATAAGTGGAATCATACAGTATTTGCCTTTTTTTGTCATTAGCTTATTTCACTTAGCATAATGTCCTCAAGGTTCATCCATGTTGCAGCATAAGACAGGATTTCCTTCCTTTTTAAGGCTGAAAAATATTCCATTGTGTTTATGTAGCACATTTTGCTTATCCATTTATCCATCAATAGACATTTAGGGTGCTTCCACCTTTTGGCTTTTGTAAATAATGCTGCTAGGAACATGAGTGTACAAATAGCTCTTCCGGACCCTGCTTTCAATTCTTTTGGGTATGTATCTGGAAGTGGAATTGCTGAATCATATGGCGGTTCTGTTTTTAATTTTTTGAGGAACCACATACCATTTTCCATAGTAGCTGCACCATTTTGCATTCCCACCAACAGTACACAAGGGTTCCAATTTTTCCACATCCTTGCCAACATTTATTATTCTCTCTCTCTCTTCTTCTTTTTTTTTTTTTTGTAGTAGCCATCCTGATGGGTGTGAGGTGGTCTTAATGCATTTTTTTTTCCCTTTTGGCTGTGCTGCACAGCTTGTGGGATCTTTGTTCCCCAACAAGGGATTGAACCCGGGCCCTCAGCAGTGAGAGTGCAGAGTCCTAACCACTGGACTGCCAGGGAATTCTCAATGCATTTTTAATAATGGCATCTGTAACAGTTTTGCTACATAAAAACCATCCTAAAATCTGACTTAAAACAATGACTATTTACTGAGCTCCCGATTCTCCAAATAGGCAAAATGGGCTGAGTTCAGTTGAGTGGCTCTTCTGGTCTTGGCCAGACTCACTCATGTGTCTAAGGCATTGACTGGTCTAGGATTACTTCAACTGAGATGACTCATTGGAGCTTTAGGCAATCTCTCATCCAGCAGTCTAACCCAGGTTTGTTCTCATAAAGGCTGGGCTGGGTTCCAAGAGAACAAAGAAGGCAATGTCTCTTGACACCTGGGCTTAGATGTGGCACAGCATGCTTTCTCTAAATTCCATGGGTCAGAGCAAATCACTGGCCCAGCCAGATTCAAGGGGTGGGGAAATTTACTCTAGATCTTGATGGGAGGACCTGCAAAGTCAAATTGCAAAGGGACGTGGATAGGAGGAAGTGAACAATTACCACCATTTCCCCCAAATCGATCATAACTTTTCAATACGTTTTCCTATCATGACAAAAATGTGCATTTCAGATTCACTCTGATGGGCTCACCCAATTCATAAGGTTCAGAGGTTCTGATTCACCTATAGGACTAGATTCTGCTGGGAATCATGGAATCGAGGCCAATTACAGTAATTCCTCACTTGTTTGCCATAAGCAGTTGACTCAAGGTTAGCTCTGTCCCTGTGGCCCTGCATAAGGGCTGTCTGTTAAGGCAATTGGCTTTACCATCAGCTTTAAAAGATGCTAACTCAGACCCTCTTCTCAAAGCCCGCAGTGACAAGGGAGCCTCTGCAGAGCTCCAGAGCCTGATTAAAGAAAGCTAAAGCTGAACGAAGACCAAGGGCTTCCAAAGCTCAGTGCCTTCCCAGTAACCGGATGAAGATAGAGCTAGATTCAAATGGTCAGAGCTGTTGCTGGGGAAGCACGGGGCAGCAGGCATCCCCAAGCATTCTGATCACCTTGTAAATCAGTCCCTGGAGGCTAAACTGGAAGATTTGCAGAGAGTTTCCGACTTTATTATTTGGTTACTGCTACAATAATGCTGCATAACAAATCACCCCAGACTCAGTGGCAAAAAAGAACAAGCATTTACTTTTCTTCCTCATGGGTCTGTCTGTGGGTTGGCTGAGGTTCAGCTGGTCTTGGCTGTGCCAGGCTGAACTCCAGGAAGTGGGTTGGGTTCAGATCTGCTCCACTGAACTTTATTCTCCTTGGACCAGCAGCTCCCCAAAGCATGGTCTTCAAACAGAGAATGGGAGGAGCTTAGAGGGCAAGCAAACAGTCCTTGCACATTTGAGCTTCTGTTTGGTCAGGCCTGCTATCCTTCTACTGGCCAAAGTGAGTCACGTTACCAAGCCAGACATCAACGGGGCAGAGACATAAGCTTCTCCCTCAGTAGGGAGGCCTGCAAGTTACATGGCAAAGGGTGAGATGCCCAATCTTAACATGGTGAAGTAAGAATTGGGACCAACGAGGCAGTCAACTGTATTTACCTAGAGGGGTTTGGAGACTGACATATTGGGCTTAAACCTAAGTTGTGTGCAGGTCAAGTTTCATACGTATTTAGGAGTGTCTGATAAACTTTTGGGCTGGATGGGCAGGAGGCTAGTTACAGGAGAAACCGAGGATTCTTATGTGAGCTCCTTCTGGGATAATACAGGGCCAGGTCAAGGAACTTATCCAAGTAACAAAACCTCACTCCTTGAAAGAAGCAGTAATCCTGATGACTGCATGAGTTGAGTTCTCTGGGTCCATCCCCTGCCTGGCCCCCTTCCTCACCTTTGACTCATGACTAGTTCCTGGGGAGAGTTATTATTTCAGTAAAACGCTGTGAATTACTGGGGACTAAGTGGCATTAATTACTGTGCGTCTCCTGTGGGGAAGTTAATATGAGGGGGGAGACGGGTTTTCTCCCCCAAATCATAGCCCCTCATTGTGGGACTTGGAAACCCTACTGGCCCCAGAGCACCTGCAATGGCTGTGCTTGGCACGGGGCAGGGCATGGAAGTGCCCAGTGGCAGTGGAAACCGTGTCCTAGAGAAGAAAAGGTACCCACGGGAAGTGGCGTTGGTGCCCACCTGCCTGAATGACAGGTTCCTAATGGTGGGGAAAGGCAAGATGAGAGTGAGGAACAGGTGAGCATGGCCTCCTGGAGTCTAGTCTTGGAGACGGCGCATTCACCAGTCCTGGTGTCACTCTCCAGCACGAGAAATGGTCCCAGCCACACTCAGACTCAGGTCCGATGTCTAAGCAGCCCTCCACAGACTTCAGGGATACAACGGGTTAATTCAATCCTATCAGGTGATGACAGGGGTTGCAAAGGATTTTTTTCAACACCATTCTTTTGTTCATTAAGTATCTTCTCTGTGACAGTCACCGTGGTGGGGACAGTTGAATAAAAAAACCCTTCCTGCTTTGAGAAACTCATCGTGTAGTGTAGGGCAAACTGTGGCCTGTGGCCCATCATCTTTTTTTGTAAGTAAAGTTTTATTGGAACACAGCCATGCTCATCTGTTTATATGTTGTTTCTAGTTGCTTTGGTGACAACGGCAGAGTTGAGTGGTTGGGACAGAGACCATGTGGCCTCTTATGACTAAACTATTTACTAATGGCTGTTGACAGAAAAAAAAAAAGCCAATCAGTAATCCACTGAAAAAGTCAAAGAGATAAATAGGCAATGACAATATAGCGTGATAGTCCTGTGACAGAAGTAAGTGTATGGCTTTGGGGGTGGGGTGGGATCAGGGAAGGCTTCCTGGAGGAGGCAATGTCTAATCTGAGACCTAAAGGATGAGCTTAGTAATTTCAGCAAAAGGTGGGGAGAGATCGCTGACAGAGGAAAGCATGAAAAAAGGCAAGAGGTAAGAGTGAACATGGGGTTTGGAGCTTAGAGTAGCTGGAATCTAGGGTGAGTAAGGAGCCCAAAGAAGAGGCTGTAGGTAGTGCTGGCAGCAGGTTGGGGCTCTGATCGCTGTCGAGGAAGTTGATATTTATCATTGGGAGGAGGGGGTGTGCTTTGCACTATGCAAATGATATGCATATTGTTTGCTCTTTATTCTTTTTTCAGGACTGGATTTTACCGTTTCTGATTTACAGGTGTGAAAATGGAGGTGGCAATAAAGAAATTGGCGTTTATGGAGACAGGGATGGACAGAAGCATGGATCAAGTGTGCTCGTACATCCTTTGAGTGCTGGGGGTGAGTTCTGGTTAGAAAGTTGGGGCCACTCCCTGGCCTTGTCTCTGGGCTGTCAAATGACCAGGATTAACTGGTGATCTCTGTGAGAGTCACTTTAAGACGTATTCCAGCCCCAGAGCATCCTGTGCCCACACTCAGCCTTCCCACTGGGGCCGCTACTTGGGACAGGGCTCCCTGGGCTGTGGGCTCAGCTCTATGTCCGGCCATTCTTCCTCTTTTCATGCATCAAACCTAGGCCCTTTGTCATCAGGCCCTACCTCTTTGGGCCCCATATGATCTGCACATCGGTACTCACGGTAAAAACTCCATGACTCAAGGCAGCCACCCTTTATTACTTGAGTGCGAGCCACAGCATCGTCCCTCCCTTCTTGTACCCAGGGCAGACTTGCCAGGGGATCACCAAACTTCCCCACTGAGTCCAGACACAACCTCAGAATCCTGCTCAACACAGCCCTCCATTGATCAGCCAACATACTTATCCTTTTCTCAACCCAGGGAGAATGTTGAGCTCATACAGTACTTTCGGCACAAACCTAACCATTCCCCCCAGGCAGCCTGCCTTTTCATCAGCTTTGTTTTTGAACCAGAATTCAATGCAATTCAGCAAATGTTCTCTGAGAATCCACCAAGTGTCAAGGAGCAGGGATGAATAAACATGGTTTCCTCGCCCTAAGGAGCTCACATGCTGATGCGAGATGTTAATTTCAGCTACCTCGGAAGGCAACCTTCCCCTGCTGTTGTTCAGCGTGGTACTGGGCATGCGCCATGCAAAACTGGACTCAGCCTTTCACGTTGGAGATGGGATCGTCTCTGGATGTGGCTGTGTGGCCCGGAACTCAGCATCTCAGACCAGTGGGAAGGAGAAGTGCAGGTGGGGAGGTGGGAAGGACCCCATGGGAGTGGCAGCAGGCTCAAGGTAAAAGATGAAATCAGGTTTGGGCCCTGCTGGGATCAATGAACAGTGCATCTGGCCTGAGTGATGGGTATAGCACTGGGGTCCCTGGAATGCTCTAAGAAGGCAGTGTGCTCTGGGGATCTTCCACCACCCACTCCAGGCCCAGTGGGGGAAAGAGCTGACAAGCAAGGAGCTGAAGTATCAGGCCCTCCAGATAGGAACATAGCAAGAAGGAAATGGAGTCAGGAGCCCTGCCGGCTCTAGAAAGTTCTCTGCTCTTGGAAGCTTGAGGGCTGATTCTTCTGGCTTACCGCCTCACTCCCAGCACTGGTTCAAGAACA
This sequence comes from Mesoplodon bidens, assembly GCF_964165515.1. Taxonomy (NCBI): domain Eukaryota; kingdom Metazoa; phylum Chordata; class Mammalia; order Artiodactyla; family Ziphiidae; genus Mesoplodon; species Mesoplodon bidens. The sequence continues at coordinate 20,927,629 of NC_138171.1, read as the reverse complement.
CTGGGCAGTGGGGTCTCCCTGTGTTTAGAACTCCCCATAGGAGTCTCTGCTGGGTTTCCACTGCAGCGAAACACATGGCTATTGCAGCCTAGACACCGTCTCCCCACTCCGAGAGCTGGCAGTCACCTCATTCCCAAAAGGGACACCAGTGCCTTCTCAGACCTTGTCACAGCCTTCGACTACTTGCCTTTCCATGGAGATTTCCAGAATCTACTAAGTAGGTGCCATAAATAGGCAGAGAAGGGAATAAGTGTGTGTGAGTGTGTGTGTCTGTCTCAGGCTCTATGTGCCACACACACACACACCCACACCCCCACCCAGACACACACCCAGATCTACTTCATCAGAATCCGTTTGCAAACTTCATTTCTTTAAGATGAAGAGACAAGAAAATTACTATTAACATATCAATGGTACTTCCATGCTGGGAACAAGATTACTCTCAGGCACACACAAGCGCCCGGGGAGTCACAGACGCTGTATTTGAAATGTGCTCTCTCCCTGTATTCCTCTCTCCCCAACCCTGCCCCCACTCCCTTTTTATTTATTTATTTATTTTTTTATTCCTCCAAGCTCGTTTCTCTTGAAATTTCCACCTTGTGGTTGTGTACTGCTGACTTCACATTTGCTGTGGTGTGAACTCCACATCTGTGAATGGATGACAGGAAAGATTAATAGCCCTGTTCCCTTCTCCTTGACTGTGGGCCCAGCTAATGAATAAATAAATAAATAAATAAACAGAGCTCCAATCCCCTAAATAGAGACCCAGAGCCGGGGAGAAAACAGCATTTTGCTGAATCCATTCTTTAAGGAAAAACCCAACCTCTAATGATCTCTGATTTACATAGTCGGCAGTTTTTCGCTAAACATTTTACAAAGACACAAAAGTTTGGGGTGGAGGGATTGCCCCCATACTCTTGGCAGACGGAGGCAAGGGGCCCGAGAAGCCCACACGCCAAAGTGGGGCTGGTGATTGAAAGAGCCGATTTCCCACCCGGACCCTCTTAGGCCAGGGACCGCTGAGTCAAGTGATGATGAAGAGGGTGGCAAAGTGACCCCTCTGGGGTCTCAGCAGTGGTCCCCACTTACTGGATGGGAGGAAGTGTGAGGTCTCATCCGCTTCCTTCTTGTTTCCAGTTCCTGCGAAAGAGAGGCTCAGGCGGTGTGGATAAGGCTTCTCAAACTTGAATATGTACACACATTTCCTGGACATCTTGTTACAATGCAGATTCCGATCTCGTAGGTCTGGGCTGGGGCTGAGATTCATCATTTCCAACAAGCTCCCAGGTGACGCTGATGAGGCTGGTCCAGGGACTCCAGTTAGGGCAGTAAGGTGCTGGGGAGAGGCCAGCAGTTCAGACTATGTCCCCTCCTCTGTGGCTCTTGTCTGAGGCTGCAGGAGAGTCATTCTCCTTCCTTCCGTCCCTGGAGCTTGGCTGTTATCTTGTCCTCCAACCTCAGCTGACTCTCTGGGCCTAATTATTCCCAGGCACCCCAGCCAAAACCAGCCAGCACATCCTCTCTGAAGCAGGCCTGGAGAATTCTGACCTTCACAGGCTGCAGTTTAAAGTCCTGTTGCCTCTCTCGGTCACTGCATCTTTAGCAAGATCAGTCTTTGGATAGGAAGATGCTGTGCGGGGTGACCTAGTTGAGGGTCAGGCAGGCTCAGGGGCCATGATGGCACCTGCAGGCCTTGGTTGGGCTGACCAGAGGCTGGGGGTCAAGGGTAGTGATGCCGGAGGGGCTGTGAGCTGGGGTCCTCTGTGCAGCCAGAAGTTCGGGGGCCAAAATGCACATGCGCCAGCCATTGATCTTCACCTGCCGGCCCTGGTACCTGTCAGCTCACTTCATTCTCTTTGATGATGAAGCAGAAGTGAGCCCAGTCCCGCAAAAATAGAGACAGGAAGCCCCCAGCACCAGACATTCCCCCCATTCATGATCCTTCTGGCTCAATCAGATTTGGTCCAAGGAAACCAAGCAACATTCAGAGGGGCAGGTGGGCCTTTGCCCACACAATGGGGAAGGGAGCAGACTGGGCTGACTTCTTGCTCTTTCTCTTCACTCAGCCAGGATGGCCGACACATCCTTGCCCTTGATTCCCGGCCTGTGAAAGCCCCAAGGCCGGGTTACGAATCACCCCAGTGTAGCTCACCTTCCTACTCCTTGGATCAGCCTCAGATGATCCTGGTCCAGCCAGAGGCAGCTGCTACCCATCCCACTCCGCCCTGGGGCCCCTGCCAAGTCTGCTTGGCCTTCACCATCCCATTGATTCCTCAGAACCTGGGTTTGCTCATCTCTGAAACAGGGACCATGACACCTTCCTCCTGGGATGGGGGAGGGGAGAGGAGACAACACTTTAAGGTGCCTGGGCCAGGGTCTCAGAACATTATAACCACCCCCGACCTGGGCAGCCTCTTCTTCCCACCCACACCACCCATGCCTCTTTCCCTGGGGACCTGCTGGACCCTATCTGATCAGCTAACCGGGCATCACTTCTCACAGATGTGTTTCATGAAACAAATCCCATGAGATGCTTTGCAAAAAAAAAAAAAAAAAAAAAAAAAATTGGGAAGCATACCATTTCTCTCTTGAAGAGTAAATCTATTTAACCTTGGTTGATTCTGCTTTGCCCAAACGTGTTTGACCATGAAAGTTTTTCAATACAATGCTTATCAACAACTGGGTGTCAGGAGATAGGAACAGCTGACAATCTTCTCCTCCAAAGCCTTCACTCAAAGACATGGATGGTGGCATCCAGGGGCAGGTCTGGCACCTGGGGAGGCTGTGTGTAGGCTTTTTCCCACCCCAGTCGTAGGTGCAGGCATTTCTGTCCTGTTCTTTTCTCCTGAGCTTTGGACCCCATGATTCCCTGTGGCTTTAGCTTCCAATACCTGGGCATTTGAGGCTGTCCCTTTGCATTGCAGAGAAAGGTGAGGACTTAACCTGGCAGCCACACAGATAAGCCCAACCAGAGCGCCCTGCTCTGTTCGGCTTCAGGGGTTACTGCAGTGATCTAGTCCAACCCAGGCCATGTGTCGGAGACTGATGTTTTCCGTGACCTGCCCACATTCCCGTGGCACTCATCATTCCAGGAGGTGCTAACGAGCATCCTGCTGTACGCATCTGTGACTCTGCCAGAAGCATTTGTCTCCGCCATTTCTGGGGAAGGCTGGAAGTGTAGACTTTTCATACCCAGGGACGAGCCCTCAGCTAGTGCCTGATGGGGGCGTATTAGTTTTCCATGGCTACCGTAAACAAACTTGGTGGCTTAAACAACAGAGATTTATTCTCTCACAGTTCTGGAGGCCAGAAGTCCAAAATCGACATCACTGGGCTGAAATCAAGAAAGACCATGTTCCCTCTGGAGGCTCTAGGGCAGAATCTATACCCTGCCTCTTCCAGCGTCTGGTGGCTGCCGGCATTCCTCAGCTTGTGGCCACAGCACTCTCATCTCTGTCTTTGCGGTCATATTGCCTTCTCTTCTGTTGGTCACATCTCCCTCAGACTTTCTTTATGAGGATACCTGTAACTGCATTTAGGGCCCACCTGGGTAATCCAGGAAAATCTCATCTCAAAATCTTTAACTTAATCATATCTGTTATTTTGTTGCCATATAAAATAACATTTGAGGGTTCCTGGAGTTAGGACCTGATATGTTGGGGGCCAGCTGGCAGCCTGGGGGCCGGAGGATAAACACCCAGCTTCTTGCCCCTGGGGTTAGATAGATAATTAGGGTTAGATGAGGTCATAGGGGTGGGGCCCTCATGATGAGATTAGTGCTCCCGTAAGTAGGGTTACCAGAGACCTCTATCTCCATGTGCAGCACCGAGGAAAGGCCATGTGGGCACACAGGGAGAAGGTGGCCCATCTGCCAGCTGGGAAGAGAACTCTCACCTGAGGCCCGTTCCCCAGGGTCTCCTGGAGCCCCCGGAGGGGGCAGTGAGATTGTACCTTCACTGGTCACAGCAATGCACAGCTCAGTAACACACTCCGTTGGCTTCCTCCCTTCTCTGCCTCACCTTGACATTCCTCTAACCGGTGCCTTCTGGGATCCCCACCTTGGCCTTGAATCTTCCTCTTTGGGTTTGCTCCTGGGAGACCTAACCTAAGAAACCCATCGATCACCAGCCATCCACAGCAAAGGCAATAAATTCCATCAATTATCCTTCAAACTCCAAGAATCCAGGTGTCTGAGCCCTGTGGACACAGTGCTTGGGCTTCAGAATGAAGTAGGCTGGGTCCATGACCACTCTGTCGATGATTATAGATCCTCCCAAACAGCAGGGTTGTAGTGCATCCTCTCAAAGCAGATTTCATTCATCAAAGGGACAGCATCCTGTCTGCATTCATCCCAACATGTCACAAAGAAGCAGGAATCGTGGTGAGATGTGAAAAATAGAGTTTCCACCGCAGCCACCATTATCTCTTTGATTCAGAGGTTTGACCTTCCCCAGATATTGGGGAATCAGAGGCCCTCATTAAGCCAGGAAGTTTGCAGGGGATGTTAAATCCGACAGCTGCTTAGAAAAAGAAATATCACATGGTGGAAGGGCATAGGACTGAATGAGGTTAAGAGAACTAGCGAATGACCCTGCCTCCATCAGCCACAGAGGAGAATGGGCCCTCCACTCACTGACTGGGGTTTTGGAAAGCAACTGGCTCTCTGAAAAAAAAAAAAAAAAAAGCCCTGATTTGTAACAGTTGCCAATTTCTGTGGTGTCAATACTCCCACCTTGGCCAATTTCAAGCTACTGGCTGGCTTGAAAAATTCCTGAAACTTTAACAATCTGCTCTTGTAAACCAAGAGCTGGCTCCAGCATGTCATGACCCAGTCCTTTATTTCATCTTATTTTTTTAATTGGATTTTTATTTTATTTGTTGGAAAGAATTTTTGTTAAATTTTATTTTCATTTCAAACTTACAGAAAAATTCCAAAACTAGTAAAATAGACTCTGTATACCCTTTACCTTGATTCACCTAGCGTTAATATTTTGTCATATTTGCTTTGTTTCCCTTTCTAAGTACATTTGTTATTGTTGTTATATTATTATTGCTGACCTATTTCAATGTAAGGTTCAGGCATATGACCCTTTATTCCTAAGTACTTCATCATTATCTCCCAAAACACTTATATTATGGAACCACATTGGCACTATATTATCATCTGATCTGTAGCCTGTATTTAAATTTCACCAATTACCTTAATAATGTCCTTTAAAACTATAATCACACACACACACACACACACACATACACACGCCCGTTTATAACTGCGTGCTTTTGATTACGCCATTTCCTTTTCTTGGAATAAATGGGCTCACGGACTGAAAAACTTTCATTCATCTGGCAAGGTCCACAGTTACCCTCTCTTTCCTGGATGATCCCATTGAACCTTGCATACATCACAGGACAACACTTTGGATGGAGATTATTTGTGGACACCAGATATCAACTGGCTTCTCCTGGTCCTTTGAGTTCTAGATAAGATTGATTAGAGCTTCCATTTTATGTCTAAAGTTTATTCAAAACCCACCCAAGTTCTCTGCCTCTCCCTCTGGGTCTTACATTCTCAGTGACCCCTCTGCCTTGGGCCTCTCATCTTCGAAGAACACTTGCAAACCCAATTGGAACATTCAGCCCAAACCCCACTCCTCCTAAGCATTCATGGAGTGCCATGTGTAGTAGAACTCAGGATGTATTTTGGGGATGAGGGGTTAACACCACTGGAAAATATCCTCTTCTTAAATAATGTCAAGCTCCTCCATCATCAGGGCTTTACCCGATGTCACAGGGCAACATTTCCCCCAACTTTCTCTTCCCTCCCTTCTCAACCGTTTCCCTTTTTCACTCTCCCATGCTCTTTCCTCTCAACGTTAAAAAAAATACTCTTCCTTGTCACATGCAGAGAAGTTCAGTTATTTTCCTCTGCTGACTCCCTGCCAGGCCCTTGGGTCCTCCCTGTCGATCTCAAGTGGCTGTTGAAGTCTTCACCAAGACAGTCTGCCCCCTGCTCCTAGAGGAGCTGGCTGGTAAAAGGGGCTCACCTCTGTTACCCTTGGATTCTCATTTATTACCACCAAGGCACTGGGGACCCCTTGAGGACAGGGGTGATGAGAAGAACTAGCTCCATAGTTTCAGGGATGGTTATGAGGACGAAATGGGATATTTTCCTTCTTCTTCTTATTAGACCTTGTTATTGATATTTCACACTGGTCATTGTGTAGACCCAGCTGCCTATGTGTCTGAATGCTTTTTTGGCTCTTGTGGTCTTGTCTACTGACAACTGGTCCTCAAGGAAAGCGATCAGAGAGTCCAGATGCCAGTGTATTTGGGAGCAGAAGTGGGACATGGCGCCCTTGAACATTGAAGGGCTTGATTAGCCCCTGCCAGTGAAGGCATCCTCCCAGGAGCTGTTTTGCCCTGACCTGATGCAGCCCACACATGGCACCATTCCTGATCCCCTCCTTTGCCTGACATTTCTGAGCTCCATCTCTGTGCCACATTTTTTTTCCTCCAGTACTTCTGCTCTAGATTGATAGGGTGTCACCCTCTCTTTGAGGTGCGTAATATTTTTATTCCCATTTGGGAGATGGAGAAATTGAGGCCTAGAGATGTTAGGGCTGAACTGGGGCTCAAATCCAAGCAGTTCAGCTCTGCATCCTCTGCATAAGATGTAGGACAGGGAAGGGCTGGAACCTTGGAGAAAGGACAATTGTCCACGCTGACCACTGGGGCCAAAGGTGTATGAGGAGGGGATGACTTGGGTGTTCTAGGGGCCATGCAACAGATGAATCAGTGGTAGAACCAGTGTTTGAGCCCAATTCTCTCCACTCGTCCTGCTTTCACTTTTTATACCAGGTAAGGCTGAGTGACTTGACTTGGGTGTCCTGATTTTATTGTGAGAGGTGGGACTAAACTTGAGGCCTTCTGCATCCTGGTCTAGTGCTCCTTCTACCACACTGACCTGTCTCTACCCAAGACTGTCCATCTCTTTGCCTGATTTTCCTTCTTTGCTTTTGCATCCTCTGTGAGGTGGTCAGGTGAAGACATTTCAATCCATTTTCCAGTGGCCCGACGGTGCTGTATACCTGCAAACTTTGTGATCCATATTTCAGGGGCTGAGGAGGGTGTTGGAGGTATGTATGGGGCCCAGGGCTAGTTGGTTCCATCTACTCATTGCCTACATCCCACAAGTATGCTATCAAGTGACAGGTCTGGCTGGGTTTCTGATTACACTTGGTGAGAACTAGACAAAGATTTCTGCTTCCTTCCCTACTTTAACACACACACACACACACACACACACACACACACACACACACACACACCTAGATACCAAATGGCTTTAAGGTTTGGGAACCGACCTGTCCTTTAGTTCTAGGCCTTCTAATATGATGTGGGGCTGGTGATGGGGAGGCTGAGTTGTCACTTTGAATTGCAAAGTTTCTATCCATAATGCATAAAGGGTCCTCAGTGAGTGGCCACAGCCTCCCGCCGTCCTGCGGCTCAGGGAAATTAGACAGCTTCAGAGCCCCTTATGAAAATGCAATGTATTACCGCTGCTTTTTGATGAGTGAATTATGCATTGAAGAGTGACAAATTCCAAGATGCTGCCTTTATTAGGAGCTCGGTGCCGGGTGGGGTGTACACTACTGTCTTCCAAGGTTGTGATGGAATGTTTAATAACTTTTTCTGTCCGTGCTTCCCAGAGGTGGTGTTTATAATATGTATTCCCCCTCCCCCACTGCTTTCATATTATCAAAACATTGATGCTGAAGATTATTGCTCTATCTATGCATTTGGAACGTCTTCCTGGGTCAAGGGGCAGAATCATTTGAAATGACAAAGGCAACGATAGAAATCGGTTTCTTTTAACCAATTTGTCTCACGTGCCTGCGAACTAGGACTTCTTGGTTTTTTAAAGACCCGTCCATTTGAAGGAGTCAGCCTCTTCGTGAACTTCAGGCTTCCAGGCAGGAGAGAGTGGGTACCATCTCTCACCATTTTTTGGGCAGGTGGGAACCTGTGATGGTACCCAGGATACAAGAGTCATTTTCCCCAGGGGTTGGGACAGAGGAGGCTCATGGAAAACCACTTAGAGATAATCTGTGCATTTCACTCCTTATGTCGGCTTTGGTCCAATTCTGGCTGCCATGGCAGGTAGGGGTAGGTGCTGGTGCTGCCCAGATGCCCATGCTGGGCCTGTTTTAAGGTTCATCTCTAATAAAAAGGTTTGTGCCCCCACGTGAGGTGTAGGATTTGTGCTTTCCTGCTGTTCCCAAGACATTCCCAGCCCAGCAACCCAAGGACTCCTTCTAGTGAGCAAATCTGACCAAGTCACTCCTCTGCTTCGAAGTCTTTTAAGGCTCCCCATTGCTCATGGGGCGAAATCTTAATCCCTGAGCCTGCCCTAAAAGGCGAATGATGATCTTGACCCACTGACCTTGCCAGCGCTCTTGTTACACACCCGGCTCTCATGCCCCATGCCAGCCAGAGCAGGCCATTGTAACTGTCATGCTGTGTAACTTTGCAACTCCGGGAACTTGCTGAGCTCCTTTTATAACTTTGTATAGCCTAGAATGCCTTCCTCTACTTATCTGTCCGGCAAATTCTCACCCATCTTTTAAGACCCAGCTTTGACTCTGCCTCCTATGGGAAGTCTTCCTTGATTCCCTGGGCAGAATTAAGTCCTCCCTGCCATATCCATGTACTCACTGTGTTTGTACATACCTCCCTTATAGCCATAATCATATCAGATTTCAATGATTGGCTTGGCTTTCTCCTCACTCTGTTTCTAGTACAACTCCTAGATTGAGGTGGTGCTGAATAAATGTATGTGGGCTGTTTGTGTGGCATCTTGGGTTACCTGACATCTGACATGAATCTTGGCCAAACCCATTCACACATTCAGCACATAAGTACTGAACACCTCTTACATGCCAGGCACTGCTAGAGCCTGAACTTTTAGTTCCACTACCTATTGACGATTTAACTTTGAGCAAGTTCTTAACCTCACTGTGCCTCGGTTTCCTCATCTGTAATTAGGAATAATTCTAGCGCTTATTTATGACAAGTTAGTGATAATTAAATGGGATGATATATATCCAATGTATCACGACAGCTCCTATTAGCACAGGGGCTGGCACAATGTAAACACACCATAAATATTAGTGGCAGTGATCGTGTTATTATTATGATTATATTGTCTTATATGTGCTAATATTATATAATGTATTTATTATAATATAAATATTATTATTATTATTCAGTTTCTGGCTCTCCTTGAACTGGCTGGGCCTCCACCCTTCCCTGGCTGCTTCGCCCTGCACTTGGCAGATGGGATGTGGATCATTTTAATTAGGTTTTATTGGGCTGTTATATGGGTCATAATTGCGGCCATTATTCATTTTCATGGGGCTGCTGACACAGCCTCGATTTAGGCATGGTGATATCTTGACGAGACAAGTTGCCATATCAGAAGGATCCCTGTTTGAGGAGCTGGAGCTGCGGCAGGAAAAGGGTCCTTCTGGGCCCCAGAGGCAGATTCAGAAGAGATTGATGCCAGGAGTGTTCATCAGAGAAGGCAGAGAGAGTGGCTCACGACAGCACCCTTGGTGTGGGCTGTTGAGGCTGCCCCCATGGGGAGTGGGTCATTCACCCCACTTGGCTGTGGGCTCCAGGGTCACCACTTGATCTCCAGTGCCTTGGACAGCATCCAGCACAGAGGAGATACTGGAAAAATAATGGCTGAATGAAAGCTACATTTTCAAGTGCTCAGGACAGCCAGGGCGTGGAATGCGGCCGAGCACACAGACTTGTGACTGAGCTGGGAGCTGGTGGACTGCCCCTGTGTTTGGAGGCCTGTGATGCTCTCAGGAGCCTTGAGAAGAGGTCAGGCAGGCATTGGTACTGGGGAGAAGTCAGTGCAGGCCCATGGCTTGGTCTTGCCCACGAGCCCCAGCTCTCTAGATCAGCATGTTCTTAAGCTTAGAACAGATGGATTATTGTTCAGCAAATATTCACTCACCTCTCTCAGGGGGTGGAGTCATATTTCCCTGTCCCACTGGGATGTTAGTCTTGCTCAGGTGCCACCAAAGCATCAGCAGACTTGACACAAGAAGAAGCTGTGAACATGCTCGTGTGGTCTACCCTACCCTCTACATTGCTGGAGATCCACTGTCATGAAGACACATTCGTCCCAGCATGAATGTGGCTGGAGCAGACCTGAACCCAGTTTGCAGCCGGAAGCCAAGTGCAGGTAACTTTCTGTTGTAGGCGGAGCCTAGAAAAGCTGAATCCAGTCAGCCTGTGGACCTGGGCACGTGAGAACAAAGGCTGGTTGTTGGAAACCTTTGCGTTTTGGGGCAGCTCTTACCGCAGCATTGGTGTGGCATTGCTGACAAATACAAAGCCTTAGGGCAGCTCCCCTGGAATGTGTTTCACATAGTATTGGGCTTCTACATAAAATTATTTGAAATGAGAGTTTAACTGTGGAAAGCAGATGAAAACGTCTAGACCAGTGGTTCTGAGACGGAGGTGATTCTGCCCCCCAGGGGGCACTTGGAGTATCTGGAGACATTTTTGTTTGGGTAGAGCCCAGGAGGAGTGGGATTGAATGGGTAGAGAGGAGGGATGCTTCTGGACATCCAGACAGTTGCCTACAACAATTAATTGAATTCAAAATGACAATAGCGGTGAACTTGAGAACCCTGCTCTAGACCACGTGAATGTCCAACCTCTCTCCTCTTTCCTCCCTTCCTTCCTCCTTTCTTTCTTTCCCTCCTTCCCCCTCCCCCTTCTTCCTTTCCTACTCTCTCCCTCCTGCCCTCCATCCTAAGCAAGATAGATATATGGCCAGCCCTCAGGGAATTTATATTGAGTGGGTAACTCAGACATGTAGGTGTGAACCAGTGATGGAATGATGATAAAGCCTATGCAGGTGGCTGTAACAGAGGGTGGCTGAGGGGACCACCTTTAGACGGGGTGATCAGGGAAGGCATCTCTGAGTGGCTGGCACTTAAGTGAAGGCCTAAGGAGGAGAAAGAACCAGCCACGGGTGAGCTGATGGGAGAGTGTCTGGCTTTGAGAACAGCAAGTGCAGAGGTGCCAGGTGGGAAGAAGCTTGGTGTGTTCCGGGTCCCAGAGTGGGGGGCCCTGTCTGATGCAGGAAATGTGTGGGCCAATCCTGCCCTCTCTGGCCTGGGGCTGGAGTCTGCTGACCGATCTGCATCATGTCCCGCCTCTGCACCGTGGAACTCCTGGAAATTCCTGTGGACCCAAGTCTCAGGGGCTCCTTAGTGTCCAGTTTTAAGGCCAGGAAGTTGCCTCAAGGCCATGTTTAACCCGTTTCTTAGAGGTGCAGGGCTGACTGTTGATCAGCATTGGAAGTGATGGAATTAAAATATTTTACTATGAGCACCCGAATCCACAGCAGATTTGGGGTCACTTTGCCCTTCTCTGCTCTCAGGATAAAATCCAAACTCCTCACTGCAGCCCTGTGGGCCCTTGTGATCTGGTCCTCACCAGCCCTCCCACCTCATCCCATCCCTCAGGCTCTGGGCACCTCGAAGGTAGGTCATACTTTTCCTGCTCAAAACAGGCCTCTTGCTGGTGCCTGGGACAGAACAGCCCAGGATGTGATGAGCTCTCTTTGGACTCAGTGTCTTCAAACTTGCTGTCCCCTTGGCCTGGAATGTTCTTTGAATATTTTGGCACAGTGGGCTCTCGTCCATCCTTCGGGCCTCTGCTAAAACATCTCTTCCTTGGAAAAAACCTTCTCCAACTCCCCCACCCTAAATTGCCCCCCCTCACCCCATTATTCTCCATTCTCTGCCCAGTTCACGTCCTCCATGGCATTTGACCCACGTTGGGACTCTTCTCCCTGTACTTGTTAATTGTCCTTGCTTGTCTTGGTCACCCAGGATGGTGCCTGGCACCTGGATGATACTCAGTAAATACCCACCGACTGCCTGGGTGAGTGAACAGATGAAAACTGATGAAAAATGTATTAACCCCTTGCTGGTCAGAACCATGGATCAGAGCCATAGTGAGAAGCAGGAAGGCCATGCGGCTGGGTCACAAGGTGTGAGAGTATATGTAGGACCAACAACAAGCCAGTGTTGTGGGCTGAACTGTGTCTCCCCTCCCTCATTCATGTGTTGAAGTCCTAGCCCGCAGTACTTCAGAATGTGATTTGTTTGGAGGGTCTTTACAGAGGCAATCAAGTTAAAATGAAGTCATTAGAATGGGCCCTAATCCAAAATGACTGGTGTCCATATAAAAAGGGGGAATTCGGAGACAGACACACACTCACGGAGAATGCCATGTGAAGATCAAGGCAAAGATGGGGGTGATTCATCTACCAGGAAACAGAGGAACATCAAACATTGCTGGCAGACCACCAGCAGCTAGGGGAGAAGCCTGGACCAGATGCTCCCTCAGAGCCCTCCCCTGCAGACATCTTGACCTTGGACTTCTGGCCTCTAGAACCAGGAGACAATGAATTTCTGTTGCTTAATCTGCCCAGGGTATGAAACTTTGCTATGGCAGCCCTAGCAAACTAATACTGACCAGCTGGAGGCAAAGGGCCTGCCTGCAGGGGCTATAAGGGACTCTGTTTGGGTGGGGAGTGGTCCAGGGCTGGGCCTGGGGAGGTGGTTGAGGGCGGGGCAGAGGCTTTATGCTTCTTCCCATTTTGGCTCTGGGCCAGGCAGTGATGGACGCTGCAGGCCTGTGCTGGCCTGGGGCCCTCACCCCCAGCTCTGCCTGTGTGTGTGTGTGTGTGTGTGTGTGTGTGTGTGTGTGTGTGTGTGATGGGATGCAGGGTGTGGCAGGGCAAGGACGGGAACCAGAGCTAGAGGTATAATCAGGACATGAGAAGAAGTGCTGTGGGGCTGGCAAGACCATCTCTCCTGGAAGAGGAAAAAGAAACGGCTGGTTGGCTGTGACTTCTTCAGCTGAGTCCCCATCCCTAATTACACCCAGGCTGAGCCTCCGGGTGGCGACAGTGGCCTGGCCCATCTGCAGCCTCAGAGATGCCCAGGATCCATGCCAGGTGTTGGTGTGCAGGTCCTCGTGACCAATGAGTGGTGAGAGGACTTTAATTAGAGAGCTAATGACTATGACTCGACTGGAACATCCGCTGCCTCCCAGCCGGTCTGGAGCAGGAGCCCCCCTTCATCTGGGCTTTCAGAGCAGCTCTTGAGTGTGGCTGGGTGTGTGCATGCCCAGGATGTATGCACCTGGGAGTGTGTCCACATGCTTGTACACATGTGCTATGTGGATGTGTGTGCAGCCCTGTGTGTGCATGTGCACAGGTGTGGATGAGTTACCACGTGTGTGTCGTGCATTTGTACTTGTGAGCCTCTGTGTGTGCAGGTGGGTATCAGGGACCATACCCACAGACGTGTGTAGTCATGGTTGTGTGTCTGTGCATGGGTGTGGGGGGAAATACACATGTGTGCAAGCAGTGTGTATGTGTGCAAGCTCTGGTAATTCTTTTTCCTTAGTTATCATTAGAGCTTTGGTGGTTCTGTGTGTATGTGTGTTTGTGTGTTCCTGGTCATTGTGCATGTGTACAGTGTGTGTGAGCATGTGTGTATAAATAGGGTTCCAGCCAGGTAGCATAGCTGTTTGAACTGGGCTCTTGTGGGCTTTGCCCAAGGGAGGGAAGAATGTAGAGACTTCAGGGGGTGGGTGGTTTGCAGTGGGGGGCCCAGCCCTGCCCTGGTGCCCTACTTAGCTGTGCGGGACTGAAGGGAGAAGCTGTTCTGGCCGGGACAGAGCAGGAGGTTGGGCTCAGGATGGGTGTGGGCAGGTAGTTCCCTGGGGACAGCCTGAGTCCTCCCGGGGGAGCTCTGAGTTCCTGCTTTGCCTCTGGTCTCCCTGGGGATGCAGAGCTGGGGCTGGGCGCTGGAGGGCGAGGGATGTGTACCTCCATGTTAAACAGGGAGGGGAATTCCAGGAAACTCTCATGATGGGATTTCGGGGAGATGGCTTTATGAAGACTTTTGGGGGCTGGGGGAAGAAAACTGAAAAGATCTCTTTCAAGTGCAAAACAGAATTGAGAAGTTTTTTTTTTTTTTTTTTTTTTGCGGTACGCGGGCCTCTTATTGCTGTGGCCTCTCCCGTTGCAGAGCACAGGCTCCGGACGCGCAGGCTCAGCGGCCATGGCTCACGGGCCCAGCCACTCTGCGGCATGCGGGATCTTCCCAGACCGGGGCACGAACCCGTGTCCCCTGCATCGGCAGGCGGACTCTCAACCACTGCACCACCAGGGAAGCCCCAGAATTGAGAAGTTTTAAACTCCAGATGAGCTCAGGGCCCTTGGTTGGCAAAAAAGAAATGTGTGATGTTTGCAGAGGTAGTGTGGTCTGTTTGAATGATGGGCATGAGGGGATTTGAGGAGGCTCGGGAGAGGCGTAAAGAAATTGCAGGGATAGAGCAGGGCTCCAAGGGCTGTGAGAAAGGGCTGGAGAGCCCTTGACAACCACGTAGAGGAGATGGGCTGTGTGCCTGGGGCTGGCTGGGATCTTCCAGAGAGTGACGGGGTTCGGCCAGAGCCCACTGGAGGGTGAGCTGGAACGGGGGTGGGGGGGGACTGACACAATGAAAACATTGATCAGTTCAGTCTTTTATCTTCCTTTCTATCTCTTCCATCATATAGATCATTTCCCAAGGAGTGTGTAGGACCCCATCCAGCCTGCACTGGGGACTAAGGGTGCAGAGCTGGAAGAGAACAGATAATTCCCCAGAAGTCCTGGGTAAAGTATTTCCTTGGCAGCTCATTCAATAACACTTTTCTTCGACTGTCCAACTGGTGTGTTGGGAATGGTGGACGATGGACAGAGCTCACAGCCCCAGGTGCTCCTGGACGCCCCGCCCCCTCAGCTCCTTCAATGCCCTGGAGCAAGTGAATCTGCTGTGATCCTTCCCATGTAGCGGGCTGGAGGATCCTTGACCAAAATAATTTCTTAAGTTGTCCTAACCTACGAGAGACACGCTTCTGGTCAGGCAAAGCAGTTATGTTCCCCTGCACTTCATTTATTTATTTAAAAAAATTTATTTTATATTGGAGTATAGTTAATTAACAATGTTGTGCTAGTTTCAGGTGTACAGCACAGTGATTTGGTGATACATATACACGCACCTATTCTTTTTCAAATTCTTTTCCCATTTAGGTTATTATAGAATATTGAGCAAGGGACACCTCCTATGAATTAATTAGCTTAATACGGCAGCAGTAATAATAACAACAATCATAACCAGGGCCACCGGTAGTCCATAAGGTAGCACCTTTGTGAGAGTTAGAAAAAGGCGTCGTCTCAAGGCCAAAAGGTGACTAAAAGGTGTCCTCATTGGGTGGGCAATGAGGAAAGGCAGTTCTCCCTGTGAGCAGATGCAGCTCCCCTGAGGTGTGTGGCTGAGGGCAGAAGACCCAGGCTGGACTCCAGCTGCACTTGACACCTGCGGGCAAGGTGCCCAGGTACAGGGGTCACCCTCCGCAGCATGCATGGGTGACAGGAAATATTTCCCAACTGCTCCCTGTGTGCTAGGCACCGTGCTAAAAAAGATACACACATCATCTTATTCAACCCTCCCAACAGCTGTCTGACCGGGCACAATTAACCCATACGACAGAGCAGGAAACTGAGGCTTCGGGAGTTTCCGCAGATTGTGGGAGGCCACACGACCTCTAAGTGCTGTGTTTGAACCCAGGCAATGTGACGCCAGGTTCAGGGTCTTAGTTATGAAGTTAAAGGTAGGGCCTTGGGGAGATAAGAGGATGGGGTGGGTGATCTGAGGGAGGTCCAGGATGGGTGGCGTGGAGGACAGGCGCTCAGGAGATGCTGTTCTTGCCCCCCGTGTGTCCTCCCTGATCCTGGTTCCACCCATGGAGTCTTATTCTCTATGTGGCCAAGATGTTCCCTCTGATTGCACCCAGGGCAGCCTGGGATGCTAATGGTTAGTGTCCCGGGGAGCCACCCTGGCCAATGAGGGTGGGAGTACCGCAGCTCCCCAGCTCCCTTGCCCCTCCATTGGGACAACTCTGAGGCTTGTCCTACCCCATCTCCTAGAGGCTCCCAGTGGACTGCACCTCATGGCCCATAGGGTCATGAATGGACACTGTCTTCCCTTCCCTGTCTCGCTCTCAACATCTGGCAACTTACCTGGGCTCACCTCCCAGACAAACCACTTGTTCTCAGATCTGGTCTCAGGATTTGCTTCCGGGGAATCCTGGCCTAAGACAGAGGCCCTATGGCCACCTTTCTCAAGACAATGGCTACCTCACCTGCCCAGAAAACAGGACCTGGAACTGCTTCAGGGGCCAAGGGAGAGGTCATGGGAAATCTCTGTACCTGACCAGTGTAGTCAGCTCAGGGTGGCTTATTTCACCAGAGGTTCCCAGGGCTGGACCAGCACCTCTGCATCTTCAAGGCAGTCAGGGAAGAGCAGTCCGGGAGGAGTGCATCTGTGTGTGTGTGTATGTGTGTGTGTGTGTGTGTATGCATGTACACTGTGCACACACAGTTTCCAACACCAAGCAGGGCTCAGCCTCACCTAGTCTCATGGTCCTGAGGATCCTCCGTTCCCAAACAGGATGTCTTCCTAGGAACAAGCCTGGGCACCAGGGAAGGAAACTGGCAGGGGCGTGGGGATGACTGAGGACACAGCAGCTGTGAAGCATGAAGGGCTTTGCATTGGGAGCAAGCACACCTACGTTTGAGTCCCAGCTCTGCCCCTGAGCGCTGTGTGACCTCGGGGAAGTCATTGCTCCTCTCTGGGCCTCCCCTACCTCTGACACTCTGGTCCTTTTGGGTTCTGCAGCCACCTTAACACATGGCCTTCTTGCGTGACAGTCTGAAAGTCAGCCCCTTCTTTAGCACTCATACCAAGAATTGAGGAGATGGGTGCGTTTTACTGAAGTTTTGGGATACTAGTGTATTAGTCAGGGTTCTCCAGAAAAACAGAAACAGTAGAATATCTATCTATCTATCTGTCTATCTATCATGTATCTATCTACGTATCTATGTATCTATCTATCTAGCTGTGTATCTAGTTATGTAGATAGATGGATAGAAGGTTAGACAGACAGATAGATAGATAGATGTAGAAAGAGAGTTATTATGAGAGATTGGCTCACAGGATTGTGGAGGCTAAGTCCCATGATCTGCTGTCCACACGCTAGAGGCCCAGGAAAGCTGAGAACCAGGGGAGCCAGTGGCGTAAAACCTGGTTCAAGTCAGAAACCCTGAGACCCAGGAGCACACTGTCCAAGAGGAGGAGAAGGTGGATGTCCAGCACAAACACAGAGCACATTCGTCTTTCCTCTGCCTTTTTGTTCTATTCAATGGCCCTCAACAGATTGGATGATGCCGGTAAGGGTGAGGGCGATGTGCTTTACTCAGTCTACTGATTCAAATGCTAATCTCTTCCAGAAACACCCCTACAGACAAACCTAGAAATAATGTTTTATCAGGTATCAGGCATCCCTCAGCCCAGTCAAGTTGACATGTTAAATTCACCATCACAGGGCTTCCCTGGTGGCGCAGTGGTTGAGAGTCTGCCTGCCGATGCAGGGGACGTGGGTTCGTGCCCCAGTCCGGGAAGATCCCACATGCCGTGGAGCGGCTGGGCCCGTGAGCCATGGCTGCTGAGCCTACGCGTCCGGAGCCTGTGCTCCGCAACGGGAGAGGCCACAACAGTGAGAGGCATGCGTACTGGAAAAAAAAAAAAATTCACCATCACAGCCTTTGACCAAACCCAGGCCTTGTTCTTTCCTCTTCTTTGGTCTCAAGTCCCATGAATTCCTCTCCGTGAATAGGGCAGGCTGTTCACTCTCATAGACTCAGGTAACCAACCCCTTGCGAGCAAGCAGAAAGGAGCTGGACTAGCTAGGGAGTCACTGACTCTTCCTAAGGGGCGGTAGACATCATGCTTAGGGCAGGCAGATCTGCTTTATTAGTTTGGGTGACGCTAGCTGCCGTAACAGGTAAACCCTGACATCTCAGGGACTCAGGATAATGAAATTTATTTCTTGCTCCCATCAAGTCCAAGTCTGCTCTGCAAAGCCATTCAGGGATCCAGGTTGATGGAGACTCTGGGCCTTCAATACGTGGCTTTCAAGGTCACCTTGGATTTCATCATCCAGAGCCTGGAGGACGCACACTGAGGTTTGGTGTGGGCTGTGCTGGGAGCAGCGCCTGTCACTCCTCTGATTCCATGGGCCGGGACTCGGACACATGGCTCTGTATAACCCCAAGGGAGACCGAGGTTACAGAGACTGGAGATACCAAAGGTCATCCAGCTACGTGGCCGGGAAGAAGAATGAATGGATTTGGGAAGACGCCCTTGGTCTTGAATTTGGACCCTGCCACAGACTATCTGTGGGACCTTGACTCCCTGTTTCCTCATTAAAGGTAAGGATGGAGGGTGGTCTGCTGTCAGCATGGTGAGGGTCTCTTTCTTTAGCTCCTTCATGGAGCCGTGGTCCTCTCCCGTGGACTGCTTGCCTCTATTTACAATTGTCCGCGTACCTGTAGATGCCCTTGGTAATGACTCTTCTTCTGGAGTGCAAACTCCACCAGAACAAGGGCCAGGCTGCTCTTAATGAGACCTTGCAACCTTCTTAGCCGGCCTGCAGCCTGGCGCTTAGTAGGCATCTGTAAATATATGTTGACGCAATGTGTGTTCAGATGGATTAATATGGATGCATCCGTGCTAAGATTTACTCCTTCAAAAATTCTTCCTCAATAAATATTTCCACCTCTCTGTTCCATCGTGGTGTGTGGTGGGGAGGGAGGGGAGGAAGGAGGGAAGGCGAGGAGGAGGAGAGGCACCGTCCTCCCAAGCCTGAACTATAAATAGCTCTCGTTGGAATCTGACTGCAGATTTCTCCAGCAAAGTCAGCATCCCCAGGACCTCTCATCCTAGATGGGGACCAGGAGTGCTTCCTCATTAATCACAGCTCTTTAATTAACAGCTCTGAGCCTGGAACCAAAGGTGCTTACCAGGAGAATGCCAGCGGGCCCTGAACTCTGGCCGCCTGTTTTGATTTGGAGGACCTGGCGCCTTGGGGAGCGGGCCTGGCATGGCTGGGCGCTGAGCCCGGCGGGGGGTGGGGTTTGGAGGGCGAGCAGCTGGTAGCCTGGCCGCCTGTCTCCGCCTCGGACATCACCTTGCAGAGCTGACTCGACTCCGAGCAAGTCGCTGGCAGCTCTGTTCTCCCAGGGCCCACAGAGGGGAGATGGTAAAAGCTGGACACTCTAGGACAGCGGTCTCAACACTTGACCTCACGCTAGAATCACTGGAGGAGCTTTAGAAACATCAGGGCAGGGTCTCCTGTGGTCCTGATGTGACTGGTCTGGGATGGGATGGGGAAGTGGGAGTTTTCAGAGCTTTGCAGGCGATCCTAATACACAGTATGAGAAGCACGGCTGGGAGATGTGGGCTTGGTGGAAGGCCCTGAGGCTGCACCAGGAGGCTGGCTGAATGCCAGAGGCCCAGGCAGATGAGGGGCCCTTCTCCCTCCTCCATGTTGGGTGGACCCAGCAGCAATGGAACCTGCCGTTTCCTTCTCACTCCACACCCCCGAGGATGCTCAGAGGAGTATCTGACCAGAGAAGCAGGAGCTCAGCACAGAGGCTGGGTGGGCAGCCTGGAGAGTGGGAGAAAGCACTGCCCAGCACAGGAGGTCATGGTCCTAGGGCTCCTGCGGAGCCTGCAGTGTAGTGATTCTCCCCGACAGATCTCTGACATGATTTTCAAACTCCCACTCCTTTGTGGGGTGGGGAAACAGGGAGAGGCTGGTAAAGGGGTGCAAACTTTCAGCTAAAAGGTGAATAATGTCTGAGGATCTAATGTTAAACGTGGGGATGGTATTGTGTCCTTGAAATTTGCTAAGAGAGTTGAACTTACATGTTCTCACTACAGGCAGGAAAAAAATGATAAATATATGAGGTGATGGATGTATTAACTAACTAGATGGTCATGGGGATCCTTTCACAATGGATAGGTATATCAAATCACCATGATACACACTTTAAATATCTTACAAGTTTATTTGTCAATTATACTTTGATAAAGCTGAAAAAACCCCACCAAAACCTCTGCTCCTGTATTCTGAGGATTAATGATGAGGACCCATTGACATGGATCATTACAGAGTCCCATTAGTAAGTCCTATCTGGAGGGCAGTGCCCTCACCTGTAACATGGGGACATCATACTCTACAAATCCCCAGCATGTTTGACATGTAGGAGGTACTCAGAAAATCCTTGTCTAAACCCTAAAGTCCAAATCAGGGATGGCAAACCAAGAGTTTTCATCCCACCTGCCTGCCCTCAATTGATTGACAGCAATCACCTAAAGGGAATTTGAATCCCAGGATGCTGCAGTTGATTAGTGATGTCTGTCAGGGATATGGGAATGGGAAGTGATGGATGAACGTCATTAATTTGCCATCCTGGTCTAGATGTAAACTTTATGAAGTTAAGGACTGTGTTTTTCTTGTTTACTTTTGTGTCCTCAGTATTTAGGAGAGAGTCTGGTACATCCAAAGCACTCAAATGTTTGTGGATGGAAGAAAGTCCTTCTAGTTATAATTCCCTTGATTTTTCTTAGTCTAGCCTTTACTGGGTCCTTTCTTCCCCTGAGCAATTCTTTTTATGGAGCTCAGATTCCTTGTCTCCTTCCCTACAGTGATGGTGTCATATGCCCTCAGTTTATTTTGTCAGGGCCTGGAGTGACCAAGTGAGTGCTGGTCCTGCAGTCAGGTACCTCCGTGCTAAGTCCTCCGGGTACCACCATGCCCTGGCAGCGTGTGGCTGGGCAAGTCAGTTCCCCACTCTGAGCCTCAGTTGTCTTCTATATCGTATGGGGATGATACTAATTTCCTCACCTATTATCTTGATAATTACATGATTAAATGAATCTAAAATGCCGAGAAGATGTAAATGCTTAGTGTCCACTTCTGAATTTCAAGGACCAAAGTCCACTGTTCCTCCCTCCCGCTCCATAT
Organism: Mesoplodon bidens; assembly: GCF_964165515.1. Taxonomy (NCBI): domain Eukaryota; kingdom Metazoa; phylum Chordata; class Mammalia; order Artiodactyla; family Ziphiidae; genus Mesoplodon; species Mesoplodon bidens. The sequence continues at coordinate 20,906,610 of NC_138171.1, read as the reverse complement.
ACAACTGCAAAGGATGAAGGTGTGACTGCTTACATCCTCCTCCTCTTGACCTCACTTCTTCACTCTAAAGTCCTCACCCTTCACCTCCCAAACTGCTAATGCCTCCCTCACATTTTCCAACCTGCCAGGAATCAGTCGTTCCACTTTTCAAGCTTCTCCTCAATCTAGCTCTATATACTCTATCCATACAGTTTTATTTTCCAAAACTGAAGATTCCAGGATGTCGCCTGCCCAGCGGTTCCCTCTGTCCCGGTGCAGTCTTCCCCCAAACTCTCCATTAGGGGTGTAAGTGTTAGAGGTGATCTCTGGTGGTCATCTGGGTATTTAGCACTTTCCCCCATTCCATTTGTTTTCCCCAATCCACTTGAGAGCTTATTAAGTGTGCAGATTCCTAGATCCCATCTAAGATGTGTGGAATCAGACCCTTTTTGGAGTGCAGCCTAGGAATCTATGCGTTTCAAGCACCCTTGTGATCCTGACTCATTTTAAAGTTTGACAATAGCTTAGAGAATCTTCCTTCAGATAGTCCCCATTCCAGTGGTGTCTTGGGATACCCTGGTGTTCCTCTTTGCTGGCTTCTGTGTTTTCAGCTCTTCTTAGCTGTGGCTCTCAATCTGCACTACATTAGACCCCAGATCAATTACACCAGGAGTTCTGGGGTTGGAGCTCTGGCATTGGTCCTTCTAAAAACTCTTCTAGGTGATTCAAAATGGCAGCCAGGGCTGAGAACCCAATCCCTGAGATTCCAGCTTTGGAAGAAGAAGGGAATCCTTGGTCCATTCTTTATTTCAAGAGAAGCAGAATTCTCCTGGTCCTTCCCTCTTATGTCTTAGAGACTGGGGCAGATTCTAGACATCTGCCCTCACATACAGTGGACAGAGTTACTGTGTGTTAAAACCCTTTGTACTCACAGACTTGGCATTCATTTCTTCCTCTTGCCTCCATGGAATTGGCGTAGAAAGGGGGTTATTTTGCTCATCTTCTTTTGTCACACACAGCTTAGTACTTTTACATGTCTGTTTTCCCAACCCATGTGATTGGTAGGAGTGTGGTATTGTATCAAGATTCAGGTTGGGGACGAGAGGGATGGGGAGACCCTCCCAGGACCAGCTGGCTCTAGCACACCATTGGTCCACCCCGTCTCCAGCAAATAAATCCTTGCGCTGGTGTTGCTACTCCCAAGGAAACTACCAGACTCCACAAAAATGTCTCTATCTCCTAAGGCAGCTTACTCTAGATTGGAGAATTTAGGGGCCAGATTCATCCCTCTCTCCTTGGTCTTAGATGATATTTGATCAGCGCTTCACTCAGGTAATTCTCATCCTTCAGCTTAAACACCACATCCTCAGACACCTTCCTGATGCCCCCACTGTATTTGGTACACCCAACCCCCTGCTGCTTACTGTGCCAAGTTGTTATCTTTATTACACTTACCACAGTTGGTAATTATATTTGCTTGTTTCCCTATTTGTGGCCTGTCTTTCCCACTAGACTATAAGCTCCACTAGGCTGGGCACCAAGCCTGTTTTATTCCTGGTAAGAAATAGATGTCACATTTGAATTCCATAGTTTGAGTTTAATAAAGGGACCACTTGCAAGGGAGCAGGCAGATTTAAGGGAATCAATGAGGGATGGTGCACTCAAGAAGCTGTTACTAACCCAATGACTGAAGATCAGAGGAACAGAGTGGTACCAGAATTTGGAGGAAGCAGCGACATGGGGGCCACCTGACAGGAGTGGAGGCCTTTGGTCCAGCCAACACGCATCAACTTGACAAATAGCATGACTTCACTCTCCTCCTGCCCTCAGATCTCCTATTGGCTGAGCCCAACTGGAAGCCAGAGGGAGGGGAGTCTGTTGATGCTTTTCATTAAGGTCATGCCCTTGGGGTACAGAGCAGGGTGGGAAGGGAGGGAGCAAGTGAATCTGGAGGGGCCGATGGAAGATACCCCACTTTTATTGTTTTATGTCCAGCATCTAGCACCGTGCCTTACACATACCTAATGTTTGTTGAACTAATCAAGTCTATCGTATATTGAAGAGAATGGCCATGCCACTGGGTATCCAGATCATTCTACTGATCTCCACATAATGCAGTTCTGTGATCCCTCTCCAAGTTAGTCCCTTTTTTCTGAATGTACTCAGGATAACTATGTCCCTCTAAAGTGTGTGGTCTAGAGGTAATCTGATTGGTATAGCTCAGTAGAATTCTCTCCCTGTAACTACTCTTAATACAGCCTGAGATCTAGGTATATATATCAGTACATATATATGTATATATACCTATATACACACTAAGAGAAGAAAGTTAAACAAAAGTTTGATAACATGTATACATGGAAGAGACCCAGGAGAACTGAGTAACTCACCAAAATTGCCAAAACCCTCGCCTTAAATACCATCTTCAGCTAAAGACAAAAGAGGATGTTGAGGGTAGTGTTTTGAGACTTCAAAGGAGAGGAGGGCAATTCACATGGAGATGGAAAAGCAAATGTTCAAGAAATAAATGTTTGCTGGGCTATGCATAGACAATAGGACACAGAGTGGAATGTGATCTCTAGGGTCTAGGTATATTTTTTGAGGATATGTCATGATGTCTCTTTGCTGTTAAGTGAAATCCTTACACACTCCCACGAGCTCCTGAAGATGTAAATTCAATTCCAGAATACGGGTCTGCTTGGGACACTTTCTTACTTGTGGTTATGGGATTTGACCTAAACCTAGATCAAGAATCACCAGTACTATACCAAGCATGCATACTTCCATGGCAGACATTATTAATCAATCACAGTCACTCACAGTTCTGTTGCACCACTGAATCCTTTTTAACACAGTGCTTTAGGCAATCAGTACCAGTTTGTTGGAGGTGGCATATGAAATAAAACCTATTTGACATTTTTGTTCTTGGTGTTCTTTGTATTTGGGAAGTAGAAACTCAAATATCTTTGTTAGGAAATAAAGAGTTTCTATTGTGTTTTACCACTGAGCATCTACTTAATGGGATCTTTGTGAAGCTTAAACAAGGATTCAAGTGAAGTACAGAGCACAGGGTTAGGCTCATGGTAATTCCTCAGATTGCTCTGGTTTGAAAAGGTAACTGTTCATCCAATACGCTGAACTGCTCATCATCTTTGGCAGGGAAGGTAAGCCACACCCATGGGCACATGGTAGGTGCTGGGCAGAGTTGAAGGAATTCCAAGTGAGAACAAGTCTGTACCTCATAGGGCAGAGGAAAAATTAGAATGCTGAAGCTAGTCTGAGCGAAGAACAGACGCTCTCCGGCGACCTACACGCAGAGGCGGGGCCAAATCCAAAGCTGAGACCCAGGAGCTGTGAGAACAAAGAAGAGAAAGGGAAACCTCTCCCAGCAGCCTCAGAAGCAGCGGATTAAAGCTCCACAATCAACTTGATGTACCCTGCATCTGTGGAATACATGAATAGACAACACATCATCCCAAATTGAGGAGCCCAGAGTTAGTGCTGTGCCTCTGAGGTGGGAGAGCCAACTTCAGGACACTGGTCCACAAGAGACACCCCAGCTCCACATAATAACAAACGGCAAAAATCTTCCAGAGATCTCCATCTCAACACCAGCACCCAGCTTCACTCAACGACCAGCAAGCTACAGTGCTGGACACCCTAAGCCAAACAACTAGCAAGACAGGAACACAACGCCACCCATTAGCAGAGAGGTGGCCTAAAATCATAAAAAGTCCGCAGACACCCCAAAACACACCACCAGACGTGGACCTGCCCACCAGAAAGACAAGATCCAGCCTCATCCACCAGAACACAGGCACTAGTCCCCTCCACCAGGAAGCCTACACAACCCACTAAACCAACCTTAGCCACTGGGTACAGACACCAAAAACAACGGGAACTACGAATCTGCAGCCTGCAAAAAGGAGACTCCAAACACAGTAACATAAGCAAAATGAGAAGACAGAAAAACACACAGCAGGAGAAGGAGCAAGATAAAAACCCACCAGATCTAACAAATGAAGAGGTAATAGGCAGTCTACCTGAAAAAGAATTCAGAATAATGATGGTAAAGATGATCCAAGATTCTATTTCCCAGATCCAGAATCTTGGAAATAGAATAGACAAAATGTAAGAAACAGTTAACAAGGACCTAGAAGAACTAAAGATGAATCAGGCATCAATTAAAAACACAATACATGAAATAAAAAATACTCTAGATGGGATCAATAGCAGAATAACTGAGGCAGAAGAACGGATAAGTGAGGTGGAAGATAAAATAGTGGAAATAACTGCTGCAGAGCAAAATAAAGAAAAAAGAATGAAAAGAACAGAGGACAGTCTCAGAGACCTCTGGGACAACATTAAACGCACCAACATTCGAATTATAGGGGTTCCAGAAGAAGAAGAGAAAAAGAAAGGGACTGAGAAAATATTAGAAGAGATTATAGTTGAAAACTTCCCTAATATGGGAAAGGAAATAGTTAATCAAGTCCAGGAGGCACAGAGAGTCCAATACAGAATAAATCCAAGGAGAAATACGCCAAGACACATATTAATCAAACTGTCAAAAATTAAACACAAAGAAATCATATTAAAAGCAGCAAGGCAAAAACAACAAATAACACACAAGGGAATCCCCATCAGGATAACAGCTGATCTCTCAGCAGAAACTCTACAAGCCAGAAGGGAGTGGCAGGACATAATTAAAGTGATGAAGGAGAAAAACCTGCAACCAAGATTACTCTACCCAGCAAGGATCTCATTCAGATTTGATGGAGAAATTAAAACGTTTACAGACAAGCAAAAGCTGAGAGAGTTCAGCACCACCAAACCAGCTTTACAACAAATGCTAAAGGAACTTCTCTAGGCAAGAAACACAACAGAAGGAAAAGACCTACAATAACAAACCCAAAACAATTAAGAAAATGGGAATAGGAACATACATATCGATAATTACCTTAAATGTAAATGGACTAAATGCTCCCACCAAAAGATACAGATTGGCTGAATGGATACAAAAACAAGACCCATATATATGCTGTCTACAAGAGACCCACTTCAGACCTAGAGACACATACAGACTGAAAGTAAGGGGATGGAAAAAGATATTCCATGCAAATGGAAACCAAAAGAAAGCTGGAGTAGCAATTCTCATATCAGACAAAATAGACTTTAAAATAAAGACTACTAGAAGAGACAAAGAAGGACACTACATAATGATCAAGGGATCGATCCAAGAAGAAGATATAACAATTGTAAATATTTATGCACCCAACATAGGAGCACCTCAATACATAAGGCAAATACTAACAGCCATAAAAGGAGAAATCGACAGTAACACACTCATAGTAGGGGACTTTAACACCCCACTTTCACCAATGGACAGATCTTCCAAAATGAAAATAAATAAGGAAACACAAGCTTTAAATGATACATTAAACAAGATGGACTTAATTGATATTTATAGGACATTCCATCCAAAAACAACAGAATACACATTTTTCTCAAGTGCTCATGGAACATTCTCCAGGATAGATCATATCTTGGGTCACAAATCAAGCCTTGGTAAATTTAAGAAAATTGAAATTGTATCAAGTATCTTTTCTGACCACAATGCTATGAGACTAGATATCAATTACAGGAAAAGAGCTGTAAAAAATACAAACACATGGAGGCTAAACAATACACTACTTAATAACGAAGTGATCACTGAAGAAATCAAAGAGGAAATTTAAAATTACCTAGAAACAAATGACAATGGAGACACGACGACCCAAAACCTATGGGATGCAGCAAAAGCAGTTCTAAGAGGGAAGTTTATAGCAATACAATCCCACCTTAAGAAACAGGAAACATCTCGAATAAACAACCTAACCTTGCACCTAAAGCAATTAGAGAAAGAAGAACAAAAACATTCCAAAGTTAGCAGAAGGAAAGAAATCATAAAAATCAGATCAGAAATAAATGAAAAAGAAATGAAGGAAACGATAGCAAAGACCAATAAAACTAAAAGCTGGTTCTTTGAGAAGATAAACAAAATTGATAAACCATTAGCCAGACTCATCAAGAAAAAAAGGGAGAAGACTCAAATCAATAGAATTAGAAATGAAAAAGGAGAAGTAACAACTGACACTGCAGAAATACAAAAGATCATGAGAGATTACTACAAGCAACTCTATGCCAATAAAATGGACAACCTGGAAGAAATGGACAAATTCTTAGAAATGCACAACCTGCCAAGACTGACTCAGGAAGAAATAGAAAATATGAACAGACCAATCACAAGCACTGAAATTGAAACTGTGATAAAAAATCTTCCAACAAACAAAAGCCCAGGACCAGATGGCTTCACAGGTGAATTCTATCAAGCATTTAGAGAACAGCTAACACCTATCCTTCTCAAACTCTTCCAAAATATAGCAGAGGGAGGAATACTCCCAAACTCATTCTACGAGGCCACCATCACCTTGATACCAAAACCAGACAAGGATGTCACAAAGAAAGAAAACTACAGGCCAATATCACTGATGAACATAGATGCAAAAATCCTCAACAAAATACTAGCAAACAGAATCCAACAGCACATTAAAAGGATCATACACCATGATCAAGTGGGGTTTATTCCAGGAATGCAAGGATTCTTCAATATACGCAAATCAATCAACGTGATACACCATATTAACAAATTGAAGGAGAAAAACCATATGATCATCTCAATAGATGCAGAGAAAGCTTTCGACAAAATTCAACACCCATTTATGATAAAAACCCTGCAGAAAGTAGGCATAGAGGGAACTTTCCTCAACATAATAAAGGCCATATATGACAAACCCACAGGCAACATTGTCCTCAATGGTGAAAAACTGAAACCATTTCCACTAAGATCAGGAACAAGACAAGGTTGCCCACTCTCACCACTCTTATTCAACGTAGTTTTGGAAGTTTTAGCCACAGCAATCAGAGAAGAAAAGGAAATAAAAGGAATCCAAATTGGAAAAGAAGAAGTAAAGCTGTCACTGTTTGCAGATGACATGATACTATACATAGAGAATCCTAAAGATGCTACCAGAAAACTACTAGAGTTAATCAACGAATTTGGTAAAGTTGCAGGATACAAAATTAATGCACAGAAATCTCTGGCATTCCTATATACTAATGATGAAAAATCTGAAAGTGAAATCAAGGAAACACTCCCATTTACCATTGCAACAAAAAGAATAAAATATCTAGGAATAAACTTACCTAAGGAGACAAAAGACCTGTATGCAGAAAATTATAAGACACTGATGAAAGAAATTAAAGATGATACAAATAGATGGAGAGATGTACCATGTTCTTGGACTGGAAGAATCAACATGGTGAAAATGACTCTACTACCCAAAGCAATCTACAGATTCAATGCAATCCCTATCAAACTACCACTGGCATTTTTCACAGAACTAGAACAAAAAATTTCACAATTTGTATGGAAGCACAAAAGACCCCGAATAGCCAAAGCAATCTTGAGAACAAAAAATGGAGCTGGAGCAATCAGGCTCCCTGACTTCAGACTATACTACAAAGGTACAGTAATCAAGACAATATGGTACTGGCACAAAAACAGAAAGATAGATCAGTGGAACAGGATAGAAAGCCCAGAGTTAAACCCACGGACATATGGTCACCTTATCTTTGATAAAGGAGGCAGGAATGTACAGTGGAGAAAGGACAGCCTCTTCAATAAGTGGTGCTGGGAAAACTGGATAGGGACATGTAAAAGTATGAGATTAGATCACTCCCTAACACCATACACAAAAATAAGCTCAAAATGGATTAAAGACCTAAATGTAAGGCCAGACACTATCAAACTCTTAGAGGAAAACATAGGCAGAACACTCTATGACATAAATCACAGCAAGATCCTTTTTGACCCACCTCCTAGAGAAATGGAAATAAAGACAAAAATAAACACATGGGACCTAATGAAACTTCAAAGCTTTTGCACAGCAAAGGAAACCATAAACAAGACCAAAAGACAACCCTCAGAATGGGAGAAAATATTTGCAAATGAAGCAACTGACAAAGGATTAATCTCCAAAATTTATAAGCAGCTCATGCAGCTCAATAACAAAAAAACAAACAACCCAATCCAAAAATGGGCAGAAGACCTAAATAGACATTTCTCCACAGAAGATATACAGACTGCCAACAAAGACATGGAAGGATGCTCAACATCTTTACTCATTAGAGAAATACAAGTCAAAACTACAATGAGATATCATCTCACACCAGTCAGAATGGCCATCATCAAAAAATCTAGAAACAATAAATGCTGGAGAGGGTGTGGAAAAAAGGGAACACTCTTGCACTGCTGGTGGGAATGTGACTTGGTACAGCCGCTATGGAGAACGGTATGGAGGTTCCTTAAAAAACTACAAGTGGAACTACCATATGACCCAGCAATCCCACTACTGGGCATATACCCTGAGAAAACCATAATTCAAAAAGAGACATGGGGGCTTCCGTGGTAGCGCAGTGGTTGAGAGTCCGCCTGCGGATGCAGGGGACACGGGTTCGTGCCCCGGTCTGGGAAGATCCCACATGCCGCAGAGCGGCTGGTCCCGTGAGCCATGGCCGCTGAGCCCGCGCGTCCGGAGCCTGTGCTCCGCAACGGGAGAGGCCCCAACAGTGAAAGGCCCGCGTACCGAAAAAAAAAAAAAAAAAAAAGAAAAAAAAGAGACATGTACCAAAATGTTCATAGCAGCCCTATTTACAATAGCCCGGAGATGGAAACAACCTAAGTGTCCATCATCGGATGAATGGGTAAAGAAGATGTGGCACATATATACAATAGAATATTACTCAGCCATAAAAAGAAATGAAATTGAGCTATTTGTAATGAGGTGGATAGACCTAGAGTCTGTCATACAGAGTGAAGTAAGTGAGAAAGAGAAAGACAAATACTGTATGCTAACACATATATATGGAATTTAAGAAAAAAAATGTCATGAAGAATATAGAGGTAAGACAGGAATAAAGACACAGACCTACTAGAGAATGGACTTGAGGATATGGGGAGGGGGAAGGGTAAGCTGTGACAAAGTGAAAGAGCGGCATGGACATATATACACTACCAAACGTAAGGTAGATAGCTAGTGGGAAGCAGCCGCATAGCACAGGGAGAACAGCTCGGTGCTTTGTGACCGCCTGGAGGGGTGGGATAGGGAGGGTGGGAGGGAGACACAAAAGGGAGGGGATATGGAAACATATGTATATGTATAACTGACTAAATTTGTTATAAAGCAAAAAAAATTAAAAAAAAAGGAAAAAAAAAAAAGAATGCTGAAGCTAGAAGGAAGCGGGAAACCGAGGCAGAACAATTAGATGGGACTGGGATTGTGCAGCCAGAGACCCACCATCTTGGTGTGGGCTTTAGGCATCAATTTACTTACTGAGTTACAGCCTGCCTCAGACACCCAACATGCTTGCACAGTCTGGCAGAGGCACTTCTGCCTCGGCTTCTCTCCCTGGAGCCCAGCTTATTGGTTGGAGCCAGGCTTTGGCTTTCCTTTAGTAACATGGATTGTCCTCCTAAACCTCCAGTTGCTGCACTTCATCCCCTTCACTTGGCTAATTCCTATTCATCCTTTAGATCGTGCTGTCCAGTAGAAATATGATGCCAGCCACAGATGGGAGTCAGCTATGTACTTTCTTCTTTTAAATTTTATTTTATTGGAGTGTAGTTGATTTACAGTGTGTCAGTTTCAGGTGTACAGCAGAGTGATTCAGTTATACATATACATATATTCATTCTTTTTCAGATTCTTTACCCATATAGGTTATTACAGAATATTGAGTAGAGATCCCTGTGCTATCGAGTAGGTCCTTGTTGGTTATCTATTTTATATACAGTGGTATGTGTATGTTAATCCCGAACTCCTAATTTATCCCTCTCACCTACATTTCCACTTTAGTAACCATAGGTTTATTTTCAAAATCGGTGAGTCTGTTTCTGTTTTGTAAATAAGTTCATTTGTATTATTTTAAAATTATACTCCACATATGAGTGATATCATATGATTTTTGTCTTTCTCTTACTTCACTTAGTATGATAATCTCTAGGTCCATCCACGTTGCTACAAATGGCATTATTTCATTCTTTTTAGTGGATGAGTAATATTCCATTGTAGATATGTACCACACCTTGTACTTTCAAATGTTCTAGTAGCAGTATTAAAAAAGCATAAAAAGAAACAGGTAACATTAATTTTGATAATACATTTTACTTAGCCCAAGGTACCCCAAATCTTATTATTTCATCATGTAATCAACAGAAAAATCACCCATGAGACATTTTGCATTCTTTCTTTGGAATTAGGTGGACATTTTATTATTTATTTGTTTGTTTGTTTGTTTATTTATTAACATCTTTATTGGAGTATAATTGCTTTACAATGGTGTGTTAGTTTCTGCTTTATAACAAAGTGAAGCAGCTATACATATACATATATCCCCATATCCCCTCCCTCTTGCGTCTCCCTCCCTCCCACCCTCCCTATCCCACCCCTGTAGGTGGTCACAAAGCACCGAGCTGATCTCCCTGTGCTATGCGGCTGTTTCCCACTAGCTATCTATTTTACGTTTGGTAGTGTATATATGTCCATGCCACTCTCTCACTTCATTCCACCTTACGCTTCCCCTTCCCCGTGTCCTCAAGTCCATTCTCTAGTAGGTCTGTGTCTTTATTCCTGTCCTGCCCTAAGTTCTTCATGACCTTTTTTTAGATTCCATATATGTGTGTTAGGTGTGCATTTTATACTTGCAACTCAGTTTCAGTTGTCACGAGTCACGCTTCGAGCATTCAGTGAGATGTGACTGGTGGCTGCCATATTGGATAGCAATAGATAGACTGCCATGGATAGATCTGTATCTATCTGTACCTTAGGAAAGTCCCATGTCCTCAGGGATGGTGTCGAGCCTGGACCTATTTGCCCCCACCTTGGGCTCTTCTTATCAAAACGATTTCTATATTTTACTGTTCTCCATAGTTTAATATGTCCCTTCTCCTCTGGGTAATGTTTGCTAAGGGCAGGGAGCAAACATGCTAGTTTTGGGTACCTCTCAACCCAGCTTGCCTGACATATAACAGGGGCTCAATAAATACATATTAAATAAACAAATGAACAGGGCCCTCTGTTGTCCAGGGACACCCTGCATCTTCTCTCTTCTCTGTTATCCCCCATCCCTGCCTCAGTTTCTCTGATCCCAGTACCTCTCATTGCCGCCCAGCCCCTCTGTCAGGACGGGCTTTTAGCTGGCCTCATCCTGAGGCACCTGACAGCCGGGATTATTAGTGGGCAGCCCAGAGAGGGGCCTAATGGACTTGGGCAGGGCCCATGGGGGAGGCAGCACTGTGCAGGGGGCAGGCAGAACTGCCGGGAATGAAGGATGGCCCTGCCTGCTGATCCGGGGAGGTGCCCTGCACATACTTCCTACCGATGGGAGCCAGCAAACATTCCAGGGACACTGCTAAATGCCTGCTGTAAATCTCGCTGAAAGGGCCATCAAGAGCAGCTTCTGGCTCTCTGAGCATCTTTGCCATGATTCTTTACTAGGCCCTTTTAACGTAACTGGGAACAGGACAATATTTTGTTCGTCTGTAGCTATTGGAAAGAAGCTCAGTGGCGCTTAACAGAGATCTGGGTGGCCGGCTTATCCCGGGCGGGATGAGGGGCAGTTATGGCAGACTCTGGGGCCTTCTGGGGGGGTTGGTTCCTGTGCTAGCTCTGAGGGGCTGGACCCTGTGACCTATGAGGATGCAGGTGCATCCCGCCTCCACCCCACGGTCATCCCATGTTCATTAGGTGGGGTGAGGGGCTGGCTATTCCAGAGGCTGCTGTTGACACTTGGGTCTTGAACAACCTGAGGCCAAGAACAGGAGGCTCACAGAAGAGGCATAAGGAAGCCAGGCAGTCCTCTGTCTCCAAGTCCATGCCCTTTCAGCTTCAACAGTGATAGCTTTTCCTTAGCCCCCCTCTGTCACAACCCCTGGTTCCCTGCCACCACACAGTCTCTGACCCACTCCTTTCAGGGACCTTCCAGCTCTGACCACCCTTATCCTTGAACTCTCTGTGTAGTGTGAAAGTCCCCATCAAACTGTTTCCAAATAAGCAGTAGCTCGCAGCCCCTATCTTGGGGGAGACACCCTTGTCCTTCAAGTATCTGAACTAGAAAATGGACCCCCCACCAGCCCGTGAACTTTCCTCACAAACACAGGGCCCCTTGGTGACCCTCAGGCAGGGTTGACACCTTGTCCAGCCCATGGAGGGTACCTTTCTTATCACAGTCTAACTGAACAACACCTTCTGGATTTATGCACAGCTTGGGCAACCACACACAACAGCCCTGTCCTCAGTCTCCAGCAGGTGTCTACTTTGGCATGATGTTGAATGCTAGGGTGGGGTCTGACTGTGTGGTCTCAGAAAAGGTGCTGATGTGTTAGACGCTCTTGATATCCTGGGATATTGCTGTCACTGGTGTCAGTCTGAGGCTCTCTTCTCTTCTTCAGAATTCTAGATCAGAGGTTGGCAGACTCTGGAGTTTTACTGGACATGATCACCTGTTCACATATTGTCTATTATTGCTTTCAAACTGCAGTGTTGAGTAGAAGCCACAGAGATCATATGACACTCAAAGCCCAAATGATTTACTATCTTGTCTTTTATAAAAAAATTATTTTTTTGAACTATAGTTGATTTACTATCTGGTCTTTGAAGAAACAGTTTGCTACCCCTATTCTAGACTTGGCAAAAGGGAAGACAGCTTCTCAGTGCTCACCTGCTTGACATCTCTTGAGGCCCCGGGAGCTTTTATTGACTGTTTTGATCAAGCAAGCCCAGGCATATATACCTCTTTTCTTGCTGTCACTGACTTAGTAGAACTGGGAGTGTCCAACTGTCTTTGTTTTGCATTATAGCTGGCATCTGATTCAAGAACATATGACCCCAGCCCCCTGTGAGGGTATGAATGTATTCAAGAGCTCATTCTGCAAATATTTATTCTACTTGCTGAGTGTCAGGAGCCTGATCCTGTGGAACAGAGAGAAATAAAACACAAGCCTGTGAGTCCCAACATGGAGGATGTCATGGATTAGTCAGGGGGAAAATATAGACACACAGATAACTGGAATATGCTCTGGGAAGTATTATAGAACAGAGGTCCTGTGATAGTCTCTTCCATGGAGACTAGTAGAGGAAGAGGGGGACAAACGAGTTGAGCCTTACAGTAAGAATAGAAGTTTTCTAGGTGTATAAAGGAGGATGGTCTCAGTCCTGATGTAGTCTCGGTCCCTCTAGGACTGAGTGTGGGAATCTGGAATATATTCATAAGGGTTACTTCCTTGAGTCTAATGTCTGATTTTACAACCCTGCACATGTATAGAAATACATGTCTCCAATCTTTGTCCAGGCACACTGGTCTTTATGCAGTTAGATGGTTCCATGGGCATCCTTGGACAGAGATGTTCTGGGACATGTTCACATCAACCTCGTTCATCCCCCCACATGCCTGGTGCATAACTTTCTGTACACATCCGTGGACACTCCTCTGAGGCTGAAGTGCACACACACACACTGCTGCATGGGTGGGTATTGTCCTTAGTCTTCTGCCTCAGTGTATGTGACCACCTATACTTCATCCTCCACCATCAATAAAGGACTTGACTTACTCACATGTTGTGGTCCCTCCTTAGTTGCTTCATCCCCCTGCTACATTCCCCTCTCCCGGTCAAACCTCCCTTATTGATGAGGATACACAGTCTGTGTTGTGATCTTGGGATAAAGAACTGGGGGCTCTGTCCAGCCTGGAACCAGACACAAACTCTCATTGAGCTGACTTTTGTTGAGCTGGGAACCCTGGAGGTGGGGTTATTCACATAGCCTTGCATCTGAGCACAATTCTGCCATTGGCTCTAGCAGCTACTTCCTGGAAGTCAGGTCACCAGGAAATGTCTAATCCACCTAGGGAAGGAGAAGATGAACATGAAACCAGAGGCAGGGAAATGATAGATTTTAGGGCTGTCTCACCCAGAGGTCTGAAATGATCCCCTTCTCCATCTTGGTTCATGTGAACTTTGGGTAGTCAGCTGGTATCCCATACTGGACAGAGTGAATATGTCCATAGATTTCATTTATCTCATGTACTTCCTTTTTGTAGATTTTATTATGAGCAAATGTTCTTGATTTTTCCACCATCATATAATAAGCACTATAGAAAAACTTGAAATAATAAACTACATGGTAGGAAAAAAATGAAAAATTTGAACGTGGCAGAGGAAAAGCATCCCTAATTTCTAAAAAAAAAATCCCTGTAAATTATTAGGAAAAAGACAAATACTCTAAGACAAAAAGAGGAACTACAATTTTGCAGCCCGTGGAAGGAAAACCACGTTCACAGAAAGATAAACAAAATGAAAAGGCGGAGGACTTGGTATCAGATGAAGGAACAAGATAAAACCCCAGAAAAACAACTAAATGAAGTGGAGATAGGCAACCTTCCAGAAAAATAATTCAGAATAATGTTAGTGAAGATGAACCACGACCTCAGAAAAAGAATGGAGGCAAAGATCAAGAAGATGCAACAAATGTTTAACAAAGACCTAGAAGAATTAAAGAACAAACACCTAGAAGAATTAAAGAACAAACAAACAGAGATGAACAATACAATAACTGAAATGAAAAATACACTAGAAGGAATCAATAGCAGAATAACTGAAGCAGAAGAATGGATAAGTGACCTGGAAGACAGAATGGTGGAATTCACTGCCATGGAACAGAATAAAGAAAAAAGAATGAAAAGAAATAAAGACAGCCTAAGAGACCTCTGGGACAACATTAAATGCAACAACATTCACATTATAGGGGTCCCAGAAGGAGAAGAGAGAGAGAAAGGACCCGAGAAAATATTTGAAGAGATTATAGTTGAAAACTTCCCTAACATGGGAAAGGAAATAGCCACCCAAGTCAAGGAAGTGCAGAGAGTCCCAGGCAAGATAAACCCAAGGAGAAACACACCGAGACACATAGTAATCAAATTGACAAAAATTAAAGACAAAGAAAAATTATTGAAATCAACAAGGGAAAAACGACAAATAACATACAAGGGAACTCCCATAAGTTTAACAGCTTGTTTCTCAGCAGAAACTCTCCAAGCCAGAAGGGAGTGGCATTGATATATTTAAAGTGATGAAAGGGAAGAACCTACAACCAAGATTACTCTACCCAGCAAGGATCTCATTCAGATTTGACAGAGAAATCAAAAGCTTTACAGACTAGCAAAAGCTAAGAGAATTCAGCACGACCAAACCAGCTCTACAACAAATGCTAAAGGAACTTCTCTAAGTGGGAAACACAAGAGAAGAAAAAGACCTACAAAAACAAACCCATAACAATTAAGAAAATGGTAATAGGAACATACATATCGATAATTACCTTAAACGTGAATGGATTAAATGTTCCAACCAAAAGACACAGGCTTGCTGAATGGATACAAAAACAAGACCCATATATATACTGTCTACAAGAGACCCACTTCAGACCTAGGGACACATACAGACTGAAAGTGAGGGGATGGAAAAAGATATTTCATGCAAATGGAAATCAAAAGAAAGCTGGAGTAGCAATAGTCATATCAGATAAAACAGACTTTAAAAAAAAGAATGTTACAAGAGACAAGGGAGGACACTACATAATGATCAAGGGGGATCAATCCAAGAAGAAGATATAACAATTATAAATATATATGCACTCAACATAGGAGCACCTCAATACATAAAGCAACTGCTAACAGCTATAAAAGAGGAAATTGACAGTAACACAATAATAGTGGGGGACTTTATCTCCTCACTTACACCAATGGACAGGTCATCCAAACAGAAAATTAATAAGGAAACAGAAGCTTTAAATGACACAATAGACCAGATAGATTTAATTGATATTTATAGGACATTCCATCCCAAAACAGCAGATTACACTGTCTTCTCAAGTGCAGAGAGAACATTTTCCAGGATAGATCACATCTTGGGTCACAAATCAAGCCTTGGTAAATTTAAGAAAATTGAAATCATATCAAGCATCTTTTCTGACCACAATGCTATGAGATTAGAAATCAATTACAGGGAAAAGAATGTAAAAAACACAAACACATGGAGGCTAAACAATACATTACTAAATAACTAAGAGATCATGAAGAAATCAAAGAGGAAATAAAAAAATACCTAGAGACAAATTACGATAAAACCCCATGATGATCCAAAACCTATGGGATGTAGCAAAAGCGGTTCTAAGAGGGAAGTTTATAGCAATACAAGCCTACCTCAAAAAACAAGAAAAATCTCAAATAAACAATCTAACCTTACACCTAAAGGAACTAGAGAAGAACAAACAAAACACAAAGTTAGTAGAAGGAAAGAAATCATAAAGATCAGAGCAGAAATAAATGAAATAGAAACAAAGAAAACAATAGCAAAGATCAATAAAACTAAAAGCTGGTTCTTTGGGAAGATAAACAAAACTGATCAACCTTTAGTCAGACTCATCAAGAAGAGGGAGAGGACTCAAATCAATAAAATTAGAAACGAAAAAGGAGAAGTTACAACAGACACCGCAGAAATACAAAGCATCCTAAGAGACTACTACAAACAACTCTATGCCAATAAAATGGACAACCTGGAAGAAATGGACAAATTCTTAGAAAGGTATAACCTTCCAAGACTGAACCAGGAAAAAATAGAAAATATGAACAGACCAATCACAAGTGATGAAATTGAAACTGTGATTAAAACTCTTCCAACAAACAAAAGTCCAGGACCAGATGGCTTCACAGGTGAATTCTATCAAACATTTAGAGAAGAGCTAACACCCATCCTTCTCAAACTCTTCTAAAAATTTGCAGAGGAAAGAACACTCCCAAACTCATTCTATGAGGCCACCATCACCCTGATACCAAAACCTGACAAAGATACTACAAAAAAAGAAAATTACAGACCAATATCACTGATGAATATAGATGCAAAAGTCCTCAACAAAATACTAGCAAACGGAACCCAACAACATATTAAAAGGATCATACACCATGATCAAGTGGGATTTATCCCAGGGATGCAAGGATTCTTTGATATATGCAAATCAATCAATGTGATACACCATATTAACAAATTGAAGAAGAAAAACCATCATCTCAATAGATGCAGAAAAAGCTTTTGACAAAATTCAACACCCATTTATGATAAAAACTCTCCAGTAAGTGGGCATAGAGGGAACCTACCTCAACATAATAAAGGTCATATACAACAAACCCACAGCAAACATCATTCTCAATGGTGAAAAACTGAAAGCATTTCCTCTAAAATCAGGAACAAGACAAGGATGTCCACTCTCACCACTATTATTCAATATAGTTTTGGAAGTCCTAGCCACAGCAATCAGAGAAGAAAAAGAAGTAAAAGGAATACAAATTGGAAGAGAAGAAATAAAACTGTCACTGTTTGCAGATGACATGATACTATACATAAAGAATCCTAAAGATGCCATCAGAAAACTATTAGAGCTAATCAATGTATCTGGTAAAGTTGCAGAATACAAAATTAATGCACAGAAGTCTCTTGCATTCCTATACACTAACAACGAAAGATCAGAAAGAGAAATTAAGGAAACAATCCCATTCACCATTGAAACAAAAAGAATAAAATACCTAGGAATATACCTACCTAAGGAGGTCAAAGACCTGTACTCAGAAAACTATAAGACACTGATGAAAGAAATCAAAGATGACACAAACTGATGGAGAGATATACCATGTTCTTGGATTGGAAGAACCAGTATTGTGAAAATGACTATACTACCCAAAACAATCTACAGATTCAATGTAATCCCTATCAAATTACCAGTGACATTTTTTACAGAAATAGAACAAAAAATCTTAAAATTTTTATGGAGACACAAAAGACCCTGAATAGCCAAAGCAGTCTTGATGGAAAAGAAATGGAGCTGGAGGAATCAGACTCCCTGACTTCAGAGTATACTACAAAGCTATAGTAAATAAGACAATATGGTACTGGCACAAAAACAGAAATATAGATCAATGGAACAGGATAGAAAGCCCAGAAATAAACCCATGCACCTATGGTTAACTAATCTATGATAAAGGAGGCAAGGATATACAATGGAGAAAAGACAGTGTCTTCAATAAGTTGTGCTGGGAAAACTGGACAGCTACATGTAAAGGAATGAAATTAGAACACTCCCTAACATCATACACAAAAATAAACTCAAAATGGATTAGAGACCTAAATGGAAGACCGGACACTATAAAACTCTTAGAGGAAAACATAGGAAGAACACTCTGTGACATAAATCACAGCAAGATCTTTTTTGATCCACCTCCTAGAGTAATGGAAGTAAAAACAAAAATAAAGAAATGGGACCTAATGAAACATAAAAGCTTTTGAAAGGAAAGGAAACTACAAACAAGATGAAAAGACAACCCTCAGAATGGGAGAAAATATTTACAAACGAACCAACGGACAAAGGATTAATCTCCAAAATATATAAACAGCTCATGCAGCTCAATATTGAAAAAACAAACAACCCAATCAAAAAATGGGCAGAAGACCTAAATAGACATTTCTCCAAAGAAGACATACAGATGTCCAAGAAACACAGGAAAAGCTGCTCAACATCACTAATTATTAGAGAAATGCAAATCAAAACTACAATGAGGTATTACCTCACACCAGTTAGAATGGGCATCATCAGAAAATCTGCGAACAACAAATGCTGGAGAGGGTGTGGAGAAAAGGGAACCCTTTGCACTGTTGGTGGGAATGTAAATTGATAGAGCCATTATGGAGAACAGTATGGAGGTTCCTTAAAATACCCAAAATAGAGTTACCATATGACCTAGCAATCCCACTAATGGGCATATACGTAGAGAAAACAGTAATTCAAAAAGTCATATGCACCCCAATGTTCATTACAGCACTACTTACAATAGCCAGGTCATGGAAGCAACCTAAATGCCCATTGACAGATGAATGGATAAAGAAGATGTGGTACATATATACAATGGAATATTACTCAGCCATAAAAAGGAATGAAATTGTGTCATTTGTAGAGACGTGGATGGATCTAGAGACTGTCATACAGAGTGAACTAAGTCAGAAAGTGAAAAACAAATATCATATATTAACCCATATATGTGGAACCTAGAAAAATGGTACAGATGAACTGGTTTGCAGGGCAGAAATAGACACAGATATAGAGAACAAACGTATGGACACCAAGGGGGGAAAGCGGCAGGGGTGGTGGTGGTGGTGTGATGAATTGGGAGATTGGGATTGACATATACACACTAATATGTATAAAATAGACAACGAATAAGAACCTGTTGTATAAAAAAATAAGTAAAAAAATTCAAAAATTCAAAAACAAAGCAAAGCAATAAAACCAAAAATAAGCAAAGGCAAAGAAAAGGTAATTCACAAAATAAATCTGAATGTTCTGCAAACATGAAAACATACTGAACTTCACAAAGAATCCAAGAAATGCAGAAAGAAGCAGATCATGTTTTACTCCGAAGTTTGACAATGATTAAACATTAAAAATAACTAATTTCTTCAGGGTTGTAGGGAAGTGAAACTCATGCACGGTAGGGGATCAATGTAAATTCATGCACCTCACCTGGAGACACAATGTGAGAAAGTTCATCTAAATTTTAAATGTATGTACCATTTAAGCTGGTGCTTCTACCTCTAGCCATTTATCCTAAGGTAATAACAGGACAAATGCACAAAGCTGTAGATATAAGGAGATTCACCACCACGTTATGAACAGGAAAAAAAAGAAACTAACTTAAATGTCCATCTATATGAGACTAGCTAAATACATTTTGATAAATGGTTAAAAAGGGGGATGGAGATATATTTTTCAGTGGCACAAAAGGAGTTCCTTGATATGTGAGTACAAAAGCAAGAACAGGTGGTGAAATAGCATGATCCATGTGTAAAATAACTCACATTCCTGTGGGTGTACACCAGTGATAAAAGGGCTGGATGTTGATGGGTTGTGGTCTCTGAGTGCCGGGACACCGAGGAAGTTTTGGTTTCTTCTTTGGACCTTTCTGAAGGTGTTGATTTTTCTACAACAAGCATGCATTATCTTTGTCAACTTAAGAATAAAAAATTGCAGTGCCATAAGTTGTCTTGTTTGCTGTTGCTGGTTTGCCCCTAATGAAATCTGTAATAAGGAAGGACACATGATAAATGGAGTCTGTGTAAAGTTTATCTAAATTTTAAATGTATGTACCATTTAAGCTGGTGCTTCTGGCTCTAGCACCAGAGCTTCTACCTTTCCACTGTGGGACCCCAGCCGGCTACTCAAGGCTCACATGGACCAAGATGGCAAAGGAGGTCCTCTTCAGACCCCTGGGTGAGTGAGACAGCTATCCCCCTTTTTCACATGGGAACTTTTGTTCATCTCTGAGAAGAGTGTCTTCCTTCCTCTGCTGTGGCTGGAGTTCCCTCCACTCCTGCCCTTGCCTCTCCAACTGGACTTTGAACCCATTATCTCATTTGTAATGATCTATAATCAAACAACCCACAGTGAAACCTTTCCATCCCTGGGGGCTTTTGGTGGGAGTTGAAGAGCTAAAGGAATAGGGCTGTGGCTAATCCAAGTGACTGAGAGAGTCAGTCCTGGCTGGGAAGTTCTGCCCTAAGGCATTATCCTGTGCCATTATTTTGGACATCAATGCTTAGAATGAGACCAAAGGGGAGGCAGAGTTCCCCTGTGACACGGAGAGGGGCTGGGATGAGGGACCTGGGGCTGGAGGGTTCTGGGATGTGGCCGTATTTGATGACTGATAAGCTGGACGTGTTAACCCCTTGATGACCTATTTGATCTCTTCTCAAAATGCAATGATATTGATTAGAATGACTTTAGCTACAGTAACCATCGATCCCCTGCCTTTCTACAGCTGCCCTGGTGTCAAACCTTAAATCCCACTATCAGGCATGTGTCTTGATTTCTGGTTTGGGAAATCTGGCCCCTGCATCTTTAAATGTTCAATCTCCACCAGCCATGATGAGAAAAAGAGAGGGGAAGGAAGTTGATATTTAAGTGTGAGTGTGAGCAAGTGCTTGTGTGAAGGGCTGGGAGGATGGGGTGGATGCTGGGGGACCCCGAGATATTTTCTTTCCTGTCTGTTTTTTCCACCCTATTTCTTTTTCCTCCATGTCAACACCAAACAAGACAGGACTAAAATTAATGGGGAAAGCAGCAATTAGCAAATTAGGTTAGCGGCGTGTTGCCGAGTGGCACGGCTGCCAGGTGCGGGGTCTCTGGCAGGATATTTATTAGGGCCTGTCAGAGAAGTGACACTTTGATAAATGGAGTTGGGCAATCAGCTCCTCTACGACAGCAAGCATTGTGAGGCCTCAGCTTGTGCAACTCCAGAAGCCAACCTTTGTTGTGATTTTCAAAATTTTAACACATGCACAGAAGTAACACAACAGCAACATCCGCCACCGTGGAGAGCAGCCTGGGACCCAGATTCCGATGGCCAGGGGTAATCGTGGGGGTTAAGTTTTCCCTTGGGAATGGACAACTGGAAACCATGGTCCAAAGCAGCCGATGTGGAAAAGCCTCTCTGAGTTTTGGAGATGCCCTAGAGTCGGAACAGAACAACAACAATAGGAGTGGATTTATTTATTTTTTTAATAAATATTAATTATTTATTTATTTTGGCTGCATTGGGTCTTCATTGCTGCGCGCGGGCTTTCTCTAGTTGCGGCGAGCGGGGGCTACTATTCTTTGTGGTGCGCGGACTTCTCATTGCAGTGGCTTCTGTTGTTGCGGGGCACGGGCTCTAGGCGCGTGGGCTTCAGTAAAGAACAAGCAGTGGGAGAGTTCTGGTTTCCCTGGGATCATTTGCTGAGGAGACAGTGCTGGAGTTGGGCAGAATGATCGGACTCTGGGAGACAGTGGAGGGTGGCTCTGGAGGATGGTGGAAAGGACTGTGTGACCCGTGCCTCCAAGAATGGCTTTTCCAAGATTTCTGCCAAAGGAATTCTTCCGCTTGGCAAAGAGATGTGACTTGGCTTTCTTCTGCAACAGCCAGCTTCCTGGAGGGAGGTTTCAATATCCAATGTGCACAGCTGGTGACGGGGTTTGCAGGGCAGGGCCAGGTCCCTGGCCTGAGATGGGTCACTATCATTTCCAGAAGCCCTGCCATACCTGGTAGATCCCATTAAAGACCGTGGCTCCATGTGGATGAGGCCAGCAGGGCAGGGGGCCTGCCTCTACTCCTGACCCTTCAGCCTGCTGGCCTCAATGCTGGTGGAGACCTAATGTCCACCAAGTCCTAGACTTCCTCAGCTACCTGAAACTGCACGATTTCTCTGGCTGTGGTCATGTGGTTATACTCAAAACTTACCAATTGATGGAGTGACCAGCTCTTATGGTCTCGCAGGTCTGGAAGTTCCTGTTCTCATTCCATTTTGCTTGGCTGGGGCCCTGACTCCTGGCCCTCTCTTGACACTTCCCCATCCCCCTGGACGCTGTTGCTCTGTCCCCAGGCACTGTCTTGTGTCCTGCTCTGGGTCAGACCCTTCTGGATGTTGATCTAGACTGAGTAGAGCTGAATTTGCTTTATCTCTTTTTGGACATTGGGTCCTGGATGGCTGACCTCCCCACCACGGAGCCAGGCCCACAGCTGGGCGGTCAGCCTCCACCCATCCAGTCCCAGCTTCCTCTTCTTCTTTATCTGCCTCCTGCTGAGGTTCAGGGAGCTACAAGCCTGAACCCACCCCAGCTATGACTCTCATGTGAGTCCCTGGGTCTGGGGATGACCTCTAGTAGGTGTGTCCCAAAGGCAGACTCCCAGCTCACCTTTCCCTAAAAACCTGGCAGTGACTGAAAATGGCAGAAGACAGGGTCCAAGGGAGGGGTTTTGGGTTGTGACTGGTTGTCCCAGGTATTGGCCACCAGGGTCTCCTGTCTTGTCCCCCCATCGGCCCTGAGTCTCTGGACCTTTCTTTCGACTGGAACCAGGGGCTGATAATAGTGCCAGGTACCTTCTGTCTGCCATGGGGCTCACTCACTGCAGCCCCATCTCTGCTGAAGGAAACAGAGGCATTGGTGATGGACCCTCATGCTGAGTGGAGGTAGGGAGGCCCGAAGTCCTCATTACCACCTTCAGGCGTCCAGGTCTGTGGTGAAAGGCAGTGTAAACTGTGTCCACAATCACTTGCTAGAACCTTGCTGATGTTCTGCCAAGCACAGGTCTCATCTGCATTGGTTTGGGTTGGAACAGGGAAAGGCAGACCCCAAAGAGGACTTGGGGCTCTAGATGTGCTCTGCGCAGCATGAAGCACTGAAGAGGAACACCTTCTCACAAGCCACACTCCTATTGCTGTCAAAACAATCCTATAATTTACGGGAGGCTCAACAGGGTTCCGAATTCTCTTTCCCTGCACTGGAGCTATGCTTAGGCGATGCGTGCTTTGAACCTCAATGTGTGACCCTAGAATTATCCTTGGTGAATTTCTTCTGTTGGTTGTGTTCCAGTCTTCCTGTTTGCTGAGCTCCTTTTGATTCTGCCAAATCAGTTATTTCTCAGCCTGAAGGGCACTGTTCACCTTCTAAGTCTTCACACAAGTAATTTACAAAGTTGTAAGATAGCATGGCAAGAACGGAGTCCATGGTCCATCTCCAGAGAGTAAAATCCTGAGCACTCCCAAGATGAGGTTTCATTAGTAACAACTAACATTAGTATCGCGAGAGTTATTTTCTAAAGGAATTTTCTTTTAGCACAGGCTCCGGACGCACAGGCTCAGCGACCATGGCTCACGGGCCCAGCTGCTCTGCGGCATGTGGGATATTGTTGGACTGGGGCACGAACCCGTGTCCCCTGCATCGGCAGGCGGACTCTCAACCACTGCACCACCAGGGAAGTCCTCTAAAGGACTTTTATGTGTGCTTTCCATTTGACCCTCACAGTATCTCTGTGATAGACTCTGTAGGTTTTAGTTGCAGCCTCCCTTTTAGAGATAAGAAAACTGAGACTGTGTGATTTGCCCAGTTACTCTGCTAATAAGTAATAGAACTTGAATCAACCCAGGTCATTTTTTCTAAATCAGTCAGGCTAATTTATTGGTTTTACCTAAACTAAACTATTTTCATTAGCAATTTTTGGGAAGCGTTGCATCAAATAGAAAAGTACACAGATTGTACATGTGCAGCTTGACGGTTTTCACAAACCGAACATTCTAGAGTGACCAGCACCCAGATCAAGAGCTAAGTCCTCCTGTCCTAACTTCTAAGAGTATAGATTGGTTTTGCCCATTTTTGAACTTTTTATAGATGGAATCATACTGTATAAAACTCTTGTTTCTGGCTTCTTTCTTTCACATCCTTTTTGTGAGATTCACACATATTATGGCATGAAGTTGTGTAACATTCATTCTCTGCTGTGGCGTATCCCATGGTGTGAGCACACGGCAAGGTACCTCTCTGTTCTTCTGTTGTTGCCCTTCTGGCAATCGTGAACAGCAATTGTGAATTGCATTTCTGGCAATTGTGAACAGCTCTGCTGTGAACATTCTGGAACATGCCTTTTTGGTGAAACTGGTTCATTCTTCTGTTGTGTATATACCTAGAAGTGAAATTGGTGGGTCATAGGAGTTGTGTACCAGACTTGGATCTTTGATTGCAAAAGCCCTCTTTGAACATATTCTCCCATTCACTTGTTTATTTCATTAATGTTTCCAAGAAACATTTAAGGGGCATGTTCTTCTATCTTGGTTGAGTCTGAGTTGCTGTACCGAACCAGCTACCTTCCTTATATACTCTCAGTCAAAGCCAGATCCTTACAACGCCCTTCTTCTGCATCCCCGTCCCATACCATCCACTCCCCCCACTTCCCCCTCTCTCCCTGTGCTCTGACTACACCGGTCTGCTGTTCCTCATACAACCTAGCACACACACCCTGGCTTCAGTGCAGGCTTTTCCCTCTCCTTGGGATGCTCAAGCCAAGACGTCCCCTTTGTGAGACCTTCAATCTTCAATCTCAGCCAAGACGTCCCCTTTGTGAGACCTTCCCCAGCCACCCTACTGGATGCTCTGGGCTCCCTCCCCATCAATCTATCCCCTTCACTTGCCCGGTTTTTCTCCGTGAGCTCATTGCCGTTGGTCAGACCGTATATGCTACCTGGCTGTGTGCTGGCCGTGCCTCACACCTCATGCATCCACCACCAGGACCTGGGTTCTGCCCTTTTTATTCACACTGCATCCTCACTGCAAGCACAGAGCCTGCATAGGGTGGCCCCTCCATAAACATTTGTTGAGTGAATACTTGTCTAAAATACAACTATTATCTGTCCCAAGCATGGGCACCTTGTCAAAAAGGAAATTAGAATAGTTTCACTTGACATTCTCCAGTGATGGACCTTAGATCTTGGTAATTGCCTCATTTTTGGTAAATGAGTTGCCAACTGACCAGTTAATAAGAAGGTCTACAATTTTTCTTGGGATTGAATCTGACGGTTTCCTTTTCTTGGAAAATCAGTACATTATTTATCTTCTGGCCTCTCTAACATTCTTCTTGATTTCTCAGAGATCCTTCAGGGGACTCTCAGATGACATCAGTGAGATTCTGCCGCTTCCCCTCCTCCCCCCACCTGGTCTGCGATGCTGCTTCACAGCGGAGTTCTTGCTTCATCATCAACCTCTCCTGTGCACCTGCCCACTGGCCTGGGCTTTGAGGACACAAAGGCACAGAGGCCACTTTCTCTGATTTTGGACATTTCTCAGAAGTCCGTGTGGGGAGAGAGCTGCAGGTAAAGTGACAGTGGCTGACGAAAGCATGTGACTGTGAGGGCTGAGAGCATGGTGGGACAGGGATGTGTCAGGGAACGGGGAGCTGTGGACCCTGTTGGGAGGTTTCCTTGCTGTGGATTATAAATATTCAACAAATATTTATTGAGCTTCTGCTATGTGGCAGGCCCTGTGCTGAGCCCTGGGGACACTGTCGTGATGTGGACAAAGATTCTGTCCTTATGGAGCTCACAGCCCAGTAAGGATAATACATCTACAAGTAAACAAATAAATGAAAGGTATATTTTGCTTGTGGTAAGTGCTAAGGAGGAAATGAATGTGGTGATGAGGTTCAAGGTGGGGTGAGAAGAATTACTTAGATGGGGAGGGTCAGTGAAGGCCTCTCCAAAGACCTCCAAGGAACTGGCTGTGGAGCATGAAGGAAGGTCATTTCAGGCATTAGCAGAGGCCCCAAGATGGGAAGGGTTTGCTGTGTCATAGACACCGAGAGGAGACAAGGGTGCTGTGTGGGAAAGTGGGAGAGTGGTACCCTGTGGTGTGGGAGGGGTAGGCAGGGCTCAGACCTTACAGGGCTTTGAAGGTGATGAGAGGGAATTGGGATTTCTGCTAAGAGCAATGAGAAGCATTTTGGGGAATAGCATGGTTTTGTTTTCATTTTGCAAATATCCCTATGGCTACAACATGGAGGGTAGATTGAAGAGGGGCAAGAGGGAAGGCAGGGAGACCAGAGGTGGGCTGCTAAAGTTGTTCTGGAAGAAAGGGTGGTGGCCTGGGCTGTGATGAGGTGGATGAGATGGAGAGAAATGGCTGGATCTCAGGTGTGTTTGGGAGTTTGGGTCAGAAGGACTTGCTGATGGACCGGATAAGGGGGTGAGGTAAGGAGGAGGCAGGGATGATTCTAGTTGCCAGTTTGAGCATCTGGATGGATGGTAGTGCTATTTGTAGGAGGAACATGCTTATCCATGGATGCTCTTAGAAGTGAGTAATGAGCTATCAACTTTCCAAGTCACCACAGGTGTGACCGCATCCTCCCATCACCAGAATCCCAAAGAGAAGTCTGTCTGCCTTTATTTTGCAATCAGGAAGCATCTAGAGCCTGCCAGGCCCCATGCTGGGTGAGCATCTAATGTTTCCAGGCTTTGCACAGGGGGTGGAGTTTCAGAAAGGAATCAAACATCCCTACGTTCAAGAAGGTCACAGTCTAGCTCAGTTTTGTGTCCTAACCCTGGTCCACTGTAATGGTTGGTGCTCTCTGTGAAACTTAAGTCTGGCCTTAATGGGAAAGAGTGTTATGATCAATTAGCCATGTCTGCCATGGTCACAGGATGGAGGAAGTGTTGATCACTGCCTGGCTAGCTAGTATTTTAAGGTAAATTCCCACAACCCCCACAAAGTGGGCATGGCTCTCAGAATCAGTGCCTCCTTGGGGCAGATTTCTCTGGGGCATGTCTTTTCTCTGTAGAGGCAGTGTGGTTTTGTAGGAAGAACACATGGACTCTGGAGTCAGTAAATGCTGGTCTGTGTTTGCATGCCCTGGTCACCACTTATGTACCATGTAGCCTTGGGCAAGTTTCCTCACCTCTCTGAGCCTCAGTTTCCTCATCTGAAAAATGGGAATAACACAACCCATGACTGATGAGTCATGAGGATTACGTGGGATTGTTTCTGGCACATAGTAGGCCTTTGGTAAATGCAGGTTGTGGACTACTATAGATACCACATCCGAAGCCACAGACGTGAAGGAGGGTTTCTCCTGATCCAAGAAAAACCTGGACGCAAACACCGTCTAGCCCAGGGGTCTACATCTGTCTGCACCGGGCTGAGCAAGGCAGCTCTGAGCCTCCCGCAGCTACAGGGGGCCTAGGAACATTGGTTTGGGCCATGTGCAGTGAGGAGGGAGTTAACGCTGGGCCGGATGCAATGTGAACTTGGGCTATTTAAATGTTATTAGTGGTATGGGGGTCAAATGGAAAGGCCAGATAATTTTGTCCCTGGAAACCACAAGATTTGGACAGGAGGGTGAACCTTTCAGGCCCCTGATCTGATACTTGTCCCAAATCATACCAGAAACAAGGACTTAGGCCCTGTGGATTGGATTCACATTTTTACACCTCCCCCGCCCCATTACAATCACCACCACCACTGCCACCACCATAACAACAAATAACAGCAACCATCCCAAAGGAAGCTCATTATTATCTTGTCACTGAGAATCATCAGGGTCTAGAGCAGTGTCTGGCATAAATATCTACTATTTATAGACAATTATAATTACCACTATTACAGTAGTAGCAGCTAACATTTAAATAATGTTTATGTTCACATCTCATTTAATTCTCACAGCAATTCTGTGATTTAAGACAAGGGGTTGGTGAACTATAACCCATTTGCCAAATCCAGCCTGTAGCTTATTTTGTAGGCTCACAAGCTAACAATCGCTTTTATATTTTTCAAGAATTGTAAACAAACAAGCAAACAAATAAACAAACAAACCCCAAACTCAAATAAACAGACAAAAAACAAAAAAACCCAAGCAAACAAATAAACAAACAAAAAACCCAAAGAATGTAAGAGACCATCTGGCCCACAAGGTCTAGAATATTTACCATCTTGCTCTCTGCCGACCTCTGATACAGAATATTTGTCAGGATAGGCTAGGTTACGCTGTGGTAACAAACAGCCCGCAACCTCAATGACTTAGCCTGACGAGGGTTTATCTCTTGCTGACTCAAGCCAGAGAGGGTCTGTGCAACCCTTCAGGGCATTGATCTTCCAGGTGATCAGCCATCCAGGCTCTTCTGATCCTGTGGTTCTGATATCTTAACACGAAGCTCCTTGGTTGTTAATGGCAGGGGAAGAGAGGGTGAGAATCTCATGGGGGCCTTTCATTGTCTCAGTCAGATGTGACTCTTGCTCCTTGCATGTATATTTCACTAACTGGAACTTGTCACATGACCCTGCCTAACCACCATGAGAACTGTAAAGGAGTACCTGAAATGAGATGGGGAAACTGAGCTCTGGAGAGGTGAATGCCTTGCTTGAGCTTACAGAGCAAGGAAAAGACAGGACAAGGGCACATGCCAGGCAAGTGTGATTTCCAAAACCCGTGATCTTATCTATTACATCCTCCTTTCCTTACACGCTCCTTGTCCCATTAGACATCTCCCTGCTTTGAAGTGGTTCAGACAGAATGTACCCATGGTTGCTGGCACACCTCCCAGAGAAGTCCTCTTAGCTCTGTACCTCCCTCCTCCAGCCTCAGTCCTCCTGGCTCTGGCCCCAATGGGGCTGGAAGGTACTACAGCCTGAGTAACTCATGGCTCCATCAGCTCCCTGCAGTGCTGAATGACACCCATCCATCGTGGGCTCCGCTGATGGCCCAGCCCATCCATCATGGCCGGGTGCTCCCAGGTGATGTATTCGTGCCTGGAGAATGGATTGCTCAATAGCCAGTCTGCTTGGGAAGGAAACTGAGCCAAAGAGAGGATTCAATCTAATTACCTGCTCAACCTGGCTGGGCTGAGAGGTACTTTGGCAGCCCTTCTTGGGGTCCCTGTAGAAATAGGACTTGCAGTTTGAGCTATCAGGTCATTCCCAACGTACTGCTGATGAACAGAGCATTATTTGAAGAAAAAAAAATTGAAGGAGGAGCTATTAGCAGATTTGCTTCATGATGCAAAGCCAAGCAGGCTAGGTGAGTCTTCTGGGGAAGAGTGAAGTGTGAACCAAACAATATTGGGATGAGGAATAACTGAGATGGATCAGAGGTGTTGGGTCAGTGGGTCAGTCAGTGGTCGAGACTGTGAACTCTGCAGTCATGTAAATGTGGGTTTGTGTCCTATTCCTGTCACTTACTCACTGTGTGACCTTGGGCAAATGATTCAACCTCTCTGAACTTCAGTTTCACTTTCTATACAATGAGAATAATGGTTGTGAGGATTAAATGGGAATCTCTCTGTCTCTCTGTCTCTTTCTCTCTCAGTGCCAAGCATAGTAACCCTGGTATTCAGTAAGTGATGATGATGGTGATGATAATAATTATAATTAAAAACTCCATAATTGTTCTCCCTGATCTTTGCTACTTAGTGGTTGAAATATTGCCAGGGAAGCAGCGGTAGATAATGACGGCTGCAAATCTTTACTCCCTGACTGAGAGGTGGAATGACTAGCCTCATGATTGCTTCAACCAAGAGAATATGGAAGAAGTGATGCTGTGCCATTTCTGGGCCCAGTGAGCCTTTAAAAGAATTGAACCCTTCTACTTCCTTTTTCTTGGAACATTTGCATTGGGGGAAGCCAGCTGCTATACAAGAAGTCCAGGTGCCGTGAGACTGCCATGCTGTGAGGAAGCTCAAGTTACCCACCTGGAGAGGCCACGTGGAGAGAGATGGCCGGCCAGCCCCCATCTCTTCCAGCCATCCCAGTTTAGGTGCCAAATATATGGGTGAAGGAGTCATCATGGATGTTCAACCCAGTTGAGCCTTCAGATGACTATAGCATCATCCACCAAGTAACTACTTCTGCACAAAAGACCCTAAGTGAGAACCACCCAGCTGAGTGCAGTCAATCCACAGAAACCTGAGAGAGAAGGATACATAGTTATTTTAAGCTACTAAGTTTTGAGGTGGTTTATTATGCAGCAATAGATAGCTGGAACAGGAGCCAACCTGTATAGTGGGTTTATTCAGACCAATATTTACTAAATACCTTCTGAATGTCAGGAACAATGCTTGGAGAATAAGCTAGGGAATGTTGGTCTTGAAATCTAGCATGGTTCTCTTCAAACCTTGGGGTTCTAAGATAATGCTACAGAGAACGCTTTTAATAAATGAGTGTGCTTTGACAGTCTCAGAGAGGAATACCCTGATTCTTTTGGATTATGAAACTTAAAACATTTTTTCCTTGGTACCCACTTGGTTCTCTTACTTACTCTTAAGTAACTCATTCTAATTTTATTTTTATATTGAATATATCATAGAACAAAGATTCTATAGAACAGTGTTTCTCAAATCACCTGTGTAGGAGGAGCAGTACTTTTTTCTTTTTAGTTTTCAACCTGTTGCACATTGATACTTTTGTAAAATACGATAAAAGTGAATTACTGGAAAAATGAAATCAAAAGACATGACTTTTATTAGATTCAACGAACATAGAGTTACTCTGCCAAATTGTTATTACGGTTTTTAAATATTTTCTGTCAATTTCCATTCTTACCTATTACAGATCATAACCAGTTTACAGACAGCACCTGTCTGTGGACCAGAATTTGAGCAGCCTTGCTTTAGAGTACACCTCACATATCTAACACGCCACAGGAGATGCTACTGTAGGTAAAAGGTAATGCAGGGGTGGGGGAAGGCATTTTATTTTATTTTATTCATTAATTTTAATTTTATTTTTTCAAATGAGAGAGACTTGAGTCTGTTTCCTATGTTGAGAGAAAGGAGCCAGTGTTGTAGGAGAGGTTGAAAATCTAGGGAAACGGGTGGACTGATGAATAATGCCTTGGAGAAGCCACAATGGACAAACAAAATTCCAGGGACAGGGATGAGGCTGGTGTCAATTAGGAGGAAGGACAGGGAGGTAAAAGCCAGTCATACCTCTCTCCCAGGTGGCACCAGGACTGCCCACCTGCTTCTTCCCTTGACCCACTGGCCTCTGCTTTCTTCTCTCTCTTGTACCTCTTCCAAGCTAGCCTTGCCATTCCTGTTTCTGATCTCCTTGGTTTGGTGACATGCTTAGATTCTCTTTTCTGGAGAGTCTCCTTCTTTCAGCTTCTCAGCTCTGTACCTTTGACTATGGTGCCTACAGCTTCGGTGAGAGTTGTCTTCATTGGCCCAAGCCTCGCAAAGCTTCCACTGGCTGAGCAGGTTCTGGAGGGAGGAACATGTGGGCACATTCAATAAGTAAGCCTGGAATTAGCCTCATTGACACAAATGTGACATCATGGGCTGGCAACATAAAACTTGTTGCCCAGCTCCCATTCTTTTAGGAAACTACCTAACTTTTGTCTACAGATGTCCTGCTCTGCCCGTATGGCTGACACCACTCCTGCTTAGGGGTGGGCATGTGACCCAGGCCAGGCCAACCAGAGTCTTTGCTGGCACTTGTTCTGGCTGTATCATGAAAGATGATAGTGACTTCTTTGACTATAAGCCTTAAGGACAGGATAGAGCTGGGGCTACCATAGGCTACATTGTTCATCCTTAGGAGGGGGCAGCCTACCTGAGGACATAACAAAGAACCAGTGAACCAAGTCAAGAGACTGAGAGAGAGGGACAGAGTTCTGACAACAGCCTCACTTGAATTCTGCTGTGTTTCAGACCAGTTCTACATCTTAGACTTCCCAGTTTTATGAACCAATATGTTCCTTTTTTTTTTTTTGGCTTAAGCTATTTTGAATTGGGTTTCTATCACTCAACCACAAAAGTTTGGATGAATACACTCATAACCCAGGGGTGGTAAATTCATGGTATATACACACACCACCTGTTCCTACCTTCCACACCCATAATGAGCATGTTAATACATCTCAAGGAAAAAAAAAGAATTAATTTCTTACCTTCAGCACTAGAAAATAAATCTTTAAATCTCTCCTAAAAAAAAAAAAATCTCAACACTCTTCCTCACCAAGCTTAAATTTGGCTTCAGAATCCTTCTCAACACAGAGTTCCAGGCAGCTTCTCCCACTCAATAGGATGAAATCATATGAAGAGATACTTATTCTCAGGGAAACATTTCATGACTTGGGTTTCTGCCTTAGTTTCCTGATCTCGTCCTGGAGGCTTGATACTTGCTGAGCTTTATCAGCTCTGTTTTTACCAGCAACCCTTTCCCCAGGAACAAGGACCCAGGCCTTCATTTCCATCTACTGCCTGAATCCTGCTCCACATTTACTAAAGTCTTGGGACTATGACTCTGCTGCCTACTTGACGGACCTAAGGTCCCCTCTGCCCTCATGCCCCCACCCTGGACCTCCAGTCCCCAGATGGTCACTGACACAGCCCTGCTGTGTTTCTTCATGCACTGGGGAAGCCCCCCTGCCAGTGAGTTAATCCCACCCTGGGCTTGTTCCCTCATGTTTTCTACCCTTTGCCAGATTACGTCAATGAATTCATTGACAATGGTCACCACCAGCATCACACCCCCAAGGTGTCGCATTGAAGGCTGACATAGCCCCCTTTTAATCTACTGTCCCTGTTTCAAACAGGTTGGTCTTTCACACTGTTACTGAGACCATATAACTGCTTATAACTCTGCACTGGGTTTCTACTGCACTTAGCTTAAGTTCCATAAATGCCAACTCTAAAAAAAAATTATTTTATTGAAGTATATTTGATTTGCAATGTGTCATAAATGCCAGCTTCTTACCATGGCTTTCAAGGCCCAGCAAATTTGGTATCTGTCAGCTTCTCCAGCCCCAGGCTGGACAACTGCCTCCTCACTGTTGGCACTGAAGCCCACCTGAGCCTCTACCAGCTGCTGGAATGGCCTGCCACAGGACCTTTGCACATGATGTTCCTATTGCCCTTCTCCCTTCATCTCCTTAATTCCTTCCTATTCATCCTTCAGTTATCACCTTAGCTGCCACTTTCATAATCTCTCTGATTATGTTAATTTCCTCTATATGGGAGATATAACTATAATAAAAGAGCAAACAATACATAGCACTTACTTTTCATCAAGAACTGTTCATAAGTACTTTGTACATATTATTTCATTGAATCTCCACATCAGCACCGTGAGTTGGTACTCTGATCCCGTTTACAGATGAGTAGCCTGTGGTATCCCATGCACTTCTGTTTCATACCACTTCACAGAGCTGGAATTTTATGTTTATTTTGTGCTTTTAAAAAAAAAATTCCCCCACCCAGATGGTGAGACCCATACAAGCAGGGACTGCATCTGTTTTTATCACCATAGCCTTAGTGTCTAGTAGAAGGCAAGATAAACAGTTAGTGCTCAATAAATATTTCCATGGAGCCCTTTGGCAGCTCTGAGCCCCATGGGCCCCTTCCTCCCAGTAACAGTCTCTTTGTGTGCGGAGATTTATGGTGGGGCAGGAGTACAGGCAGAGAGTGGGGCTTCATGACATCCGGGCAGTCTTTCAGCAGCAGGCCGTGCAGGAGGACGAGGGCAATGGGAAAGTGGGGTGTCTGGGGTTAAAGACCAGCCAAGCAGATGGATGGAGTGGGAGTGGAGCAGACATTGAGCACAGCTGCTGGGTGAAGCCAGGGCCACAGGGGCCAAGCCCGGGTGACTGATTTCCTTGATGGTTAGAAATGAGTTTTAATAGCAGCCTTGGCAACGACAGCGATTGAATTCACTGCTACGAAGCCCATGACCTGGGTCAGGCGATGGGTGGGGGACCAGTAGCAAGTTGTATGAGTGGTGGCGCATGCCTACATGCTGTATGTGTGTGTGTATTTGTGTGTGTGTGTGCGTGCGTGCACGCTCATGTGATGGGTATGGACTGGTATGGGTGCATGTATGGTTGTGTGCACATGTGTGACTTTCCAGAGTTGTGTGTGCAGCCAAGGAAATTGCCGACAGAATGGCAACTCCATAGGGTTCTGCAGAATACATGCACACGTGGATGGCAATAAATCAGGTTAAAGGATTGAGGGTACATGGCTACTGCATGAGTTCACGCTGCATGTGGCATAGACTCAGTATGGTATTTATGATGTGAGTGCAAGTGAACATGAGCTGTCTAGAGGCAATTGTGCATGTGTGTGCGTGTGTGTATATGTGTGATGGTGAGGAGAGCCGGATTCACGTGTCAGGACTTGTTTGATGCTCTTAGATAATGACATGTACAGTCCAATGACTGAATGAGGACACATGTATCCTTCAGTAACTGAGCGGCCCAGGGATCAGCTGTGTACTATAGAATATACTGGATATCCTCTCTCTCACCACCCTTCTCTCCAACGTGTGAACACAGAGAGAAATCCCAGGGCCGCTCTGGGTACCACTTTTTTGGTTAACATTTTAAAAAGAATTTTAGTATATGTTGTTTTTTATTTTCCCTACAGTGACCTATAAGATTTGTATTGTATTTTCCATTTACTAGAGATAGGGTAAATGAGACTCAGAAAGTTTTAATGACTTTCCACAATCTTTAAATTTAATGGTAATAAAGTTTATACCTATTATGTACACAGAAGATTTCCCTCCCTTTTTATTGAAGTATAGTTGATTTACAATATTATATAAGTTTCAGGTGTACCACATAGTGATTCACTATTTTAAAGGTTATACTCCAGTTATAGTTACCATAAAATATTGGCTATATTTCCTGTGCTGCACAACATATCCTTGTAGCTTATTTACTTTATATATGGTTGTTTGTACCTCTTAATTCCTACCCCTGTTGTGCCCCCCTCTCTTCCTTCTCCCCACTGGTAACCACTATTTTTTTTTTCTATATCTGTGAGTCTGTTTCTTTTTTGTTATATTCACTAGTTTGTTTTATATTTTAGATTCCACATATAAGTGATAACATACAGTGTTTGTTTTTCTTTGACTTATTTCACTTAGCATAATATCTTTCAAGTCCATCCATTTTGTTGCAAATGACAAAATTTCATTCTTTTTTATGGCTGAGTAGTATTCTGTTGTGTATACATATCACATCTTCTTTACCCATTCATCTGTTGATGGACACTTAGGTTGTTCCATATCTTGACAATGGAAAATAATGCTGCTATGAACACTGGGATTCATGTATCTTTTTGAAATAGTGTTTTCATTTTCTTCAGCTATATACCCAGCAGTGGAATTGCTGGATCATATGATAGTTCTATTTTTAGTTTTTGAAGGAACCTCCACATTGTTTTCCATAGTAGCAACACCAATTTACATTCTCACCAACAGTGCACAAGTGTTCCCTTTTTTCCACATCCTTGTTAACATTTGTTATTTGTGGTCTTTTTGATGATAGCCATTCTGGCAGGTGTGAGATGATATCTCATTGTGGTTTTGATTTACATTTCCTGATGATTGGTGATGTTGAGTGCCTTTTGTGTCCAGGCACCATTTTGACCAGACATTGGACAACACACGCTGCCCCATCTCACAGAGCCTTTTTGCCAACCACAGCAGGGCGTTTCATCCCTCCTGTAGAATGAACCAGAAGCAGTCAATATCATTTGCTTCTGAAAGATGAGGAGGAAACAGGCTTGCAGAAGTTAAGAAACCCTGGCACAGCTCAAACAGACATAATGGGTAGGGTACAATCTGTGGAGTCAAATCCAGTTCTAGCCTTTACTAGCTGTGTGGCTTTGGTAAGAATCACTTAAATTCATTTCACACTATAAACGTGACCTATCACAACGCCTGACACGTCATAGACCTCTCTGCCACAGAGCTGGGTTTGAAATAAATACTTCCTTTTATTCAAAAAACATTCATGAATGCCTACTGTGGGAGTTACTTTTGCCATTCACCAATATTTCTGGCTTTCAGCCTCTTAGGTGCATAGTAGGAATGTATTTCGCTATCCCCTTTGAATTCAGATATCATGTAACTTGTTTTGGTCAATGAGAGGAGACTGGCATGACATGGACATTTCCTGGGCAGGAACTTTAAGAGCTAGTGCACTAGGTGCCATTGCTTTTTTCCCCCTGCTTTGGCAAAGTGAAATCATGGAGATGGAGTCTTCCTCAGCCAGGATCCTTGAGGGAGGATCATGTGGAACAGAGGTCCCAGCTGACCTATGATAGATGTGTTGTGTAGTAAGAAATACATTCTTTTGGTTTCAACCCAGAGATTTGGTGATTGTTTGTTACTCAGCTTATCCTGCCTGATACACTTAGTGTACACTGAGACCTTTCCACAATTTTGTCTTTTAGTCTACCTGTGAGGTAAATACTTATCCTTATTTCCCAAATGCTAAAACAGGATTGGGGCCTGCAAAGTTTACTTGAGATAGCAAACAGGATGAGCCTTTCAATTAAAAAAAAGTTACCTTTGGGATCTTTGGTACAAGAGAGATCTGGATATTCAAGACTGGTGACCCAGTCTCAGAAACACCTCTGGAAAATCATGGGGTATTGGCCAAGGGAGAACAAATGGGCTGCCCTATGTGGAGAAGAATCTGCACCATATTATCTGATCTGATTCGACAACAAAGGAAGCTCCCATATAGATGAAGGTGATAATGGAGATTTCAACTTGCCCATACCCTGCTGGGAAATTCACCCCACAATGTGTCGAATAGGATAGTAACACTGAATATGTTACTTTCACTTTTAGAATTACACAAGTTAGAAATGATCATTGTGTTAAATTTAGAGAATTCAGAAAAATGAAAGGTTAAAAAAATTAAAATTGGAATGTCATATAGTTGGAATTACACTGTTTGTAGCCTTTTCTGTTTGGTTTCTTTCATTTGGTAATATGCCTTTAGGTTTCCTCTATGTCTTTTCATGGATTAATAGCTAATTTCTTTTTAGTGTTGAGTAATATTCCACTGTCTGGATATCCCATGTTTTATTTATCTATCCACCTTCCAAAGGACATCTTGGTTGCTACCAAGTTTTGGCAAGTATAAATGAAGCATCTATGGATATAACTGCTTGCAAAAAGATGCAAGTTTTTGTGTGGACATAAGTTTTCATATATTTTGGGCACAATTGATGGGTTGTATTGTAAGAGGATGTTTAGTTTTGTAAGCACCAAACCATCTTCCAAAGCAGCTGTACTATGTTGCATCCCCATCAGCAATGGATGAGAGCTCCTGTTGCTCCACTTCCTTGCCAGCATTTGGTGGTATCAGTGCTCTGAATTTTGGCCATTTTATTAGGTATATAATGATATCTCATTGTTGTTTTAATTTCCATTTCCCTGATGACATATGATGTGGAGCATTTTTTGTATGCTTTTCATTTGTAGATCTTCTCTGGTGAGGTATCTGTTAAGTTCTTTGACCAATTTTAAGATCAGGTTGATTGTTTTGTCATTGTTGAGATTTCAGAGTTCTTTGTATATTTTGGATAATAGTCCCTTGTCAGATCTATCTTTGGCAAACATTTTCTCCCAGTCCATGGTCTGTCTTCTCATTATCTTGATATTGTCTTTGCAAAGCAGAAGTTTTAAATTTTAATGAAGTCCAGCTTATCAATTATTGCTTTCATGGGGCATGCCCTTGGTGTGGTATCTAATAAGTCTTCACCACATCCAAGGTCATCTAGGTTATCTCCTATGTTATTTTCAGGGAGTTCTATAGTCTTGATTTCAACTATATGACATTCCAGGAAAGGCAAAACTATGGAGAGAGTAAACAGATGAGTTGTTGCCATGGATTGGGGTTGGGGAGGGATGAGCAGGTAGAGCATAGAAGATTTTTAGGACAGTAAAACTACTCTGTATGATACTATAATGATGGATACATGTCGTTATACATTTGTCCAAATCTGTAGAATGTACAAGACCATAATGTAGACTATGGACTTTGGGTGATTATGACATGTCAATATATCTTCATCAATGGAAACAAAAGTATCACTTTAGTGAGGAATGTTGTTGATGCAGGAGGCTATGCATGTGTGGGGACAGGGTGTATATGGGAAATCTCTTTACTTTCCTCTCAATTTCAATGTGAACCTAAAACTGCTCTGAAAAATAAAGTCTTAAAAAAATTAAAATTATCTAATATTCTCTACCTAGAGATAACCACCATTAGTATTCAGCCTTCCAGACTTTCTCTGTATATACTTTAAAAGTGGCAGTTACATTATGTATATATTTTATTATCTGTTATTCTGTTTAATACATCATGAACATCTTTCTGTTTTAAGTACATACAGAGCCACATCACCATTTTAAATGGCTGCATAATATTCCATCATATGATACCTTTATTTATTTATCACTATTTCCTAATGTTCATAGTAAGCCCAATACTTGATCTTTAGGCTGCTTGCACGCTCTTGCTGTTTATAAACAATACTGTGATGAAACACCCTGGAAGATACATCTTCTGGCACTTGCCTAATTATTTCCTTAGAATAAACTCTTTGAAGTGGGATTGCTAGGTCAAAAGAAATGTACTTTTGAGGGACTTTTGTTACATATTGCCAAACTGCTTTCCAGAACCACTATATTAATTTACAGCCCTAGCAGTAATGCATAGGAATGCCTTTTTTCTTGATTTCCATGTCAATACTGGGTATTGTCAATCTCTTAAATCTTTGCTAATTCTAGCCGCGAAAAATTGCACTTTCTTGTTGCAATTTACATTTCTTTGATTCCTAGTGAGTTTGGATTTTGTTCTTTTAGAAGTGCATTGTTAGAATATCTTAGTGGTGACCCTGACGGAATCTCCACAATGCAGAGAAGAGGATTTGTGCATTCATTCATTAGACACATGAATTTGCATCTAGTATGTGCCAGGCAGTTTCAGCAGGGAATAGGACAGACACAGCCCCTGTTCCAGAGCCCACAGACAGCAGTGTGTGTGTCTGGTGGGGGGTGGTGTGTGGCTGGTGGGGGAGGATTGGATCTTAGCTCTAGAGACATCAGGTGCCTGAAGCAGCAGTGAAGGAACCACAAGAAGCAGTGACTCAGTTACAGTCAGTGCTGTGCTGACCCATATTGGAGCCTGATGCAAAAGGAAAAATCAGAAATACTAATCCTACTGGACTGAAGGTCAATATTATAACATAGTACGAGTGTGTTTCGTGTTTGGTAATTGCAATCATTGTTGCTTTTGTGTGGTCATCCATTTACAATGCTTGGTGCCAGTTTATTTATCTCTTGTAAAAATAAAATACAGTGTGTGTGTGTGAAAAAAAAAGAAATACTAATCCTATCTTTATTCAAATTTTGCTATTTTGTTCATCATGGATTTTTGCATTAATGATGATTTAAAAAAATACTACATTATAATATTAAGTATCTTGATTGCTGAGTTTTCTTGGCATAACTTTATTTATTTATTTTTTTTTTGCGGTACGCGGGCCTCTCACTGTTGTGGCCTCTCCCATTGCGGAGCACAGGCTCCGGATGCGCAGGCCCAGCGGCCATGGCTCACGGGCCCAGCCGCTCCACGGCATGTGGGATCTTCCCGGACCGGGACACAAACTCGTGTCCCCTGCATCGGCAGGTGGACTCTCAACCACTGCGCCACCAGGGAAGCCCTTGGCATAACTTTAGATTTTATGCCAGAGATGAGT
This sequence comes from Mesoplodon bidens, assembly GCF_964165515.1. Taxonomy (NCBI): domain Eukaryota; kingdom Metazoa; phylum Chordata; class Mammalia; order Artiodactyla; family Ziphiidae; genus Mesoplodon; species Mesoplodon bidens. The sequence goes on along the minus strand of NC_138171.1, from coordinate 20,866,580 downwards.
GCCACTGTCATCTTGCCCTTTTAATCCTGGATCTCCTGATATAGCCCTAATTTAAAAAATTTCAGTGCACACACAGGTGAGATCCTGCAACCTGAACTCAGGGGTCTCCCGACTTATAAATAGATGCTGTTCTGACTACATAACTGGAAAGACTTCAAGTCAGTCTAATAACCATTATGGGGAATTACTCTGTGTCAACCCCTGTGTTAGGCACCAGGGGTTTAAAGCCAAAGCCCTCAGTCACTGTTTCAGTGGTAAGATTCAGAGGTCCAAGTAAATAATATGCCTTGTAATTGTCCACTAACCACCCCTGTTCTTAGAAGACATGGCAGGTGGTTATGCTAGCTTGTTCCCATACTGGCTGCCATCTTTGGTAGACTGAATACATACAAAGGTCTTGGACAACTAAGCATTAATAACAGTCAAAACATAATTATAATAAGTACAAAGTATTTAAGTGCCCCCTATGTGCCAACATGACACCAGGCACTTGTAATTGTTAGAACCAGGAAGAAACTCAGAAACTACCTTAAATATTTAAAACAGAGGGAATTTAATTAGGGAGTTGATTACACAAGTGATGGGAACGTTGAGAAGCTAAACAGGAAATGGCGAGGCCACCAAGAGTTTATGCAATAACAGAAAGCCACTACAACTGTCAGGGCTGGAGAGAAAAGGAGATGCGGTTATCAGAACTTGGGGCAGAAAATGGAACCTAAAATGATCTGTTTCACAGGAGATAAAACCATGGAGGAGATTCAGCCCTTGCTAGAGATGTTGCTTGAGGAGGGAGGAAGGAGGCAATGAAGAAATACCTATTTTGCTTTCCTTCTGCCTTTCAATCTCCCATCCATACTTCCCATTGGCCCAACCCTGCTGGAAACCAGCTGACCTTGGATCAGAGTCAGAGGTCAGCTCTCTTTATGTTAGAGAGCAATGAAGGGGAATAGGGAACTTATCTGACAGCAAACAAGTCCAAGAACAGCCCCCTACTTCACATAAAACGTCTTTGAAAATTCTCTGGGAATCCCCTGGTGGTCTAGTGGTTAGGGCTCTGTGCTTCTACTGCCGGGGGCCCGGGTTTGATCCCTGGTCTGAGAACTAAGATCCCACAAGCCACATGGTGCAGCCAAAAAATAAATAAAATAAAATTCTCATTACCATCCTGAATTTAAGTACTTGATTCTATTTTAAATATGAGGCATCAGAAACCCTGAGGAGCTAAGAGATTTACTACAGGGACATACAATAAGCAATTGGTGGAATTGTATTTGAGGTCAGGCTTGCTTGGGGTCAAGGTCATACTTTTCCTCCAGCACAGTCTCCCTCTCTGTCTTGAATCCCACCATCATCCAGGGCATCTTCAGTCCTCATGTGGGCCACCCATCCAGTGCCCTTGCCACACCATTCCTTGGCCTCTTCATTGACAAAGACCTTCACTTTAACTCTTCTTCAGCCACCAGGGCCACCATATTGCACAGCTTCATTGAATTCTATATGATCGGTGTTCCCCGGAGTTATGCAATGCGATGGCTCTGTTGACAGCTAACCATGGCTATAGTCTGGATCTGGTCATTACATCTGAACTCTTGGCCTCTGAAATCTTAGCTTCTCAGAGCTCCTTCTCTGTTCTCCTTCCTTTTCCTTTCCTTCACTCTCATTGACTTGCCTTTTTGATCTTACTCCAACCCCATGAGTATTTATGTTCATGGTCTTATCAGTCCACCAGCTCTTCCTTCATCTGCTCTCCTCCATGCCCAGTCGGGGCCCCATGGTGATACACTACTCCATGACTTTTGTGGTACACTCCCTGGACAGTCCTACTTTACCTTCAGCATTTTTTGCTGGAGAAAACCATACAGCTGTGGAGGTTGGGTTCATTATACATTTATGATTTTCATGCCTTTTTTTTTTTTTTTTTTTGCCATATGCAAGCCTCTCACTGTTGTGGCCTCTCCTGTTGTGGAGCACAGGCTCCGGACACACAGGCTCAGCGGCCATGGCTCACGGGCCCAGCCGCTCCGCGGCATGTGGGATCTTCCCGGACCGGGGCACGAACCCATGTCCCCTGCATTGGCAGGTGGACTCTCAACCACTGCACCACCAGGGAAGCCCCTTCATACCTGTTTAAGGCCCCTGGAAAGTCCCCTCTGCTCAGCTGTAGTTTGAGAACTTCCCTGTTGCCCATAGTACTAGTCCTAACCTCACTATTGTCCCTTGAGTCCCAGGCTGCTCCTTCTCGGGAAAGGTCCCGGTACCTAGATTCAGATGTCTCAGTTCTGGACTGATGCCGATAGAATATCCCAGGACCCGTTGGAAATGTAGGAGTGAGAAGACAGGGTAGAACACAAAGTTTTGGGTTGTCTTCAGAGAGGTGATGATAGGGGCCTGATTTATTGAGGAGAAACACCAGAGACACAGGCAGGGAGACTGAGACAGAAGTTGGACATTTTCTTGCAGTGCATGCGAAATTCTTCCCCCTCAATTTTCCAAGAATTCTGGGCTCAGTGGCTGCTCAAGAGTTAACATACTCTCTCTCCATTCTGTGTCTCTGCCATTAATTACTCCGGTGGCTGCAGACGCTACCAGGAGCCAGGTCCTTGCTGGTCCAGCTTCAGAGTGGGTTTATTGCCAACCACGCATTATAAAGGACTAATTGTGAGCCCCTTGCACCTGCTGGTTCCCCTTGTGGTTGGAACTCAGGGGGAGGGGTTATTAATGAGCTTGTTGCTCATTATAATAAAACAATGGGGAAGTTGGCAAAGGGGCTGGAGGTCCAGGTGCGGTGTCAGAAAAGGTTGGTTGGCATTTCTGGAAACACGACTTTACAGTCTTATCACCTGCTTCCTTCTCTGGCTCTTGCTGTGACATCCAGAGGTAAAAGAGCTGTCATCTGGAGGGATACACACGGTCCTTGTGAGCTCATGGCCAGGGGGAGCCACTTTGTTGGAGGAGTTGCTAAGCTGACACATGGTCCTGGTTGGGATGGTCTGGACACTGGGTATGCTGTGACCTCAACCCCAGAGTATTGAAGACAGACCTGGCTGAGCCCAGGTGACCTGGGATTAATAGATGCAGCCTAAGGGATGGAGTGGAAGCCAGTGGGAGGCCACCAGAATGACAACATCCTGCACCTGAAGGGCTCTGGGTAACATCCTGCTTCTGGCACAAGTACAGGACTCGGGCTAGGGTGAGGCAAGTGTGCAGGATTTAAGGAGGCTCCACTCTCAAGCTGTGTAAATGAAACAGAGCAGGACCCAGTGGGGTCCTCCCTGATACAAAAGCCTTTCTCTGTACCCATTTCTTGTTTGTAGGAAAAAGGCTTCAGCCTCCTAGACCTTCCCTGAGTTCCAAAGGGCAGATTCAAACAGTTACTAATTAGAGGAGAGAAGGAATGCAGAAACAAAGGAAAGGCAGTCAAGAAATGATAATGCAGCAATTGGCTAGGGTCCTGGCTCCTTAAGGGATACAGAACAACTTGATACGTATCTCTGAGTTCTTCTACAGGACCTAAGGTCCCCACCCAGGTGGAGGATGGTAACTTCAGGCTGAGCACAGGCACAGGGACCCCAGGCTGGTTGGAACCAGAAGGCAGATGATTGAAATTCCTGGAGCACCACCCTGTTACCTCACCACCAACAAATCAGAGGAAGGTCACACACCCTGCAGCCCTCTCCCAAAATTTTGCCTATAGAAACTCTTCTCCCCAAACCATGGAGGAGTTCAGGTCTTTTGAGCACAAGCCTCCTGTTCTCCTTGCATGGCCCCACGATAAACCTTTCTCTGCTCCAAACTCTGCCGTTTCAGTTTGTTTGGCCTCACTGTGCATCAGGCACGCAGACCTGGGTTCAACAGCACAAATGCAGGAGTAACATTAAGAGTGGGTATAACACAGAGAACTATATTCAGTATCTTATGATAAACCATAATGGAAAAGAATATTTAAAAAACAAATGTATGTATATGTAAAACTGAATGTATATGTATACATGTATGTATGTATATGTAAAACCTGTGTCCTCTGCATCGTCAGGCGGACTCTCAACCACTGTGCCACCAGGGAAGCCCCTTAGCTTCTTTTTTCATCGGTGGCTATATCATCTTTCTCATTCTTGTTTCGGAGTATTTGTGTTTTATCTGGGGATTATTTAAAGTTTAGACTAGCTAATGATTTTATCTCTTCAGTTGTTGCCTTTCCTTTAAGAACCAACTATTGGATTTAAAAAAAAATTCTACTAATGTTTTCTCTTTCTACTAATTCATTGCTTTTGACTTTTATGTTTATGAATTATACTTTAAAAATTTATTCTAACTTACCAAAATAATATTTGGTTTGTTTGTTTTTATTATCTCTTACTAAATTGTGAAAGCAGCTAGAAATGTTGATTTTCTTTTGAGTGCAGATTTGGTATATTTCAAAAGTTTTTAACAGGATACTGAAAGGTACTTTTGCTGATGCCCTGAAATATGTGAATAGAACACAAAGATATAGTCAAAGAGATGTCAACTACCCTAAAGCATATTGCAACCTGGGGAGAAGGGTGAGTAAGAAACCCGCCAAGACATATAAAAGGTCTTCTCTGATGGCCATAAAAAAATGCATCATCAGGGGAGTTCCCTGGCAGTCCAGTGGTTAGGACTCGGCGCTTTCAGTGCCATGACCCCAGGTTCGATCCCAACCCCTAGTTGGGGAATTAAGATCCCACAAGCTGTGCAGTGCACCCCCCCCAAAAGCATCATCAGATCTCCTGCTGTGGGAACACAACTGACCGATGGCCTGGCTGCTGTCTCTGTGGATCCTTCACCATGATTGGGCCAGAGCTACACTTCTCATGGGCTGTTCCCAGCAGTGAGTGACCACAGCAGGGCCACTAAAGCAGATCTACTGCAGTATGCCAGGTTCCTCCACCAGGCAACTTTGGCTTTAGGACTCCCCATAGTCCTGGCAACTGGGAACAACACTGTAATCCAAGACCCTTTATACCTAATCCTTCTTCCATCTCCTTCTCCTTCATAGGGACAGACCTTTGTTGCTGTTAGAAGGCTCTCCCTGCCTCCTCAGATTCCTTACTTTATCTTTCAGAGGTGGGTTTTCTGGAGAAACAGAACCAATAGGACTTTCTCTATCTACCTATCTATCTATTTATCTATTATCTATCTATCTGTCATCTATTGAGTCAGCAAGCTGGAGACCCAGGAGAGCCAATGGTATAGTTCCAAACTGAAGACCAGCAGTCTCAAGACCTAGGAAGAGCTGATGTTTCAGTTCAAAGTCAAAGTCAGGAAAAACGGATGCCCCGGCTTGAAGGCAATCATGCAGGAGGAATTCTCTGTTAGTTGAGGGAAGGTTGGCCATTTTCTCCTACCCAGGTCTTCAACTGATTGGATGAGGCCCACCCCAAATCTACTTTACTCAGCCTGCCAACTCAAATTTTAATCTCATCCAAAAATGCTCTCTTAGGAATATTCAGAAATAATGTATAACCAAATATCTGGGCATCCCAGTCAAGTTGACACATAAAACTCAACTTGTTTTAGTTGAGGCAGATGGTCTTTAGCATCAGTTTCAGAGACTTTTAGAGCTGAGGTGAGTTTGTGATTGTCTTGGCTTTTCCCTCATGGTAACAAGATGGCTGCTCTATCTGCAGTGTCACATCCATATTCCAGGCAGGAAGGGCAAAGAGCAAATGGCCTGTGTCCTCTGAGTCTTTCCTCTTTTAAGTGGCTTTCCTGGAAGGTCCACCTAATAACTTCCACCTTGATCTCTTTGGCCAGAATATGTCACATGGCCACTGCTATTTTCAAGGGAAACTGGGAAAAGTAGTTAGTATCTTGGCATACTGCCTCCCTGCAAAAGTCAGGAAGAATGAATGTTGGGTGGCAAACCAGTAATCTCTAGTAATGTCTGTCCAATGATGCAGATTGTTGATCTGGGTTTCAGCAGAGTTTCAGCAGAACTTGTGAAAGAATCTTCAGCTATTCCTAGGGAGAAGACTGAGAATATGGACTGGACTTTAGGGGATCCCAGTAGATTAATGACTAGTTTACCTATTTAGAGCAGATTAATGAGTTGATATCATCCTGCAGAGAGGTCTCGACTGGAGTGCCTAAGGGCCCTATCTCAGCTGTGATTTTATTTAGTATTTTTAATGAATGGTTTGGGTGAAGAGATAGAAAATCCACTGATGAGACTCACAGATGAAATAAAGATGAAAAAGAAAAAGTGTGAAGAGAGGCTAGATGAAAGAATCAGTATCTGAAAAGGTCTTGGCTACCCGAGGGGCCAGTTTGGGGCCAAATCTTAAAAAGTGAATCAGTGGAGGAATAATGGAGTGTCCTGTGTTGGGAAGCAGAAGCAATGACCCCAGTCCTGGCTAGGGAAGCTCTGGTTTAGCCTAGCAGGTCTTTAATGTCTTGGGGATTTTAGTTGATGCTTGACTTCGTATAAATAATCAGGATGATACAGACCCCCAAATCAACTTGCTCTCACACAGTGTTAATAGAAATATCACAAGAACTGAGATGCAGGGCAGAGAATGAGAATTCTGTGGAAGGAGAGTGTCAGACCCAGAGGTATCCAGGTGAAACGTAAGTCTCTTCACTTCCCTCAAAAATCTGTCAAGATTTGGGGAAGGATGTTTTGTTCCTCATTTTATGAAAGAAGGAGGGCTGAGGAGATGAGAACCATTGATCTATGGAAAACTGTAGGACCTGGAGACATCCAAGAGGCTGATTGACCAAGGATGGAATAAGATGTCATTGGAGATGGTGAGTTTCCTGTCACTAGAAGCATTCTAGCTGGGGGAAGAGGCTATCGAGATAAATTAAACACTGAGTGAGTAGACAGATGAGTTGCACCCTAATAAAATTCTCTTCCGTTCATGGGGCTCTTTGATTCTCCACATTTCCCGATGACCCCTGGGGCCACCTGGATCAGGCGAGGGGCTGGTCATGGAAGTAGAGTAGCTGCTGGCCTAAGGCTCTCAGGAGGTTGATGAAGCTCTGAGCCTTTCCAGAGGGGCGGAAGCACTGATTTAAGCCCCCAGGATGAAATGTACTGTTTCCAAGTGATTTTTAGGTTTGACCACAGAAGGATAAACTGAGTCAGAATTGGATATTAGCTAACACAGCAGGGGGATGAGGGATCAGCAGGCTACCCTCTAATCTGGAGCCATCTTGAACCTTGAGAAGAACTGGCTCAGGGCTGGAGATGACCAGGTGTGTTCAGGACCTTGGTTTATCCCTCTCCTCATTGTGGATCAATCATCTGTGGCTTCATAATTAGTCCATGGTGTGATGGGTATGATTATAGAGGTGTAAGTGAACACTCTGCTTAAGTTACCAAAACACTTACAGAGTACCTATTATGTGCCAGACACTCTGCAGGAGCCAGAGATGTGAGAGAATTCAAACATGGTTCTGGGCTGGAGGGGCCCACAGCTCAGTGATGGAGAGGACCAAAAATCAAACAGATGTTTATGGGTGGAAGATCTTGTTAGACAGTTATGTCGGGTGTAAGAAAGCCCATGTAACTACCTATGCCTGGGGCAGGGGCATTGAAGGATGTCTTTCTAAAGCTGGGCCATAGAGGGTCGGTGCCTTAAATGGATAAGAGCTCAGGGTGGGATTTCCAGGTAGGGGGACAGCACGTGCAAAGGTCCAGTCTTGCAACGTCCTGGTGCATTCTGGGAAAGGCACGCTTTCTGGGTGGTTGGAAGAGGGAGGTTCATGATGAGGGGTGAGACTCAGCAGATTTGAAACTGACATTGAATGCCACGAGGAGGCATTTTTACTTTGTCGGCATTAAGGAGCCACCTGGGGCTTTAAAAATAGGACAGGGATGTGATCTGAAATTTCTTCTAGAGGTCATCTCTTGGCATTCTGGAGTTTGTGGACTGGGCAGGGGTGAGACAGGGGACAGGCGACTACCTGGACACAAGTCACCGGCATGGGTCTCCTTTCTTTGCCACCATTAAGCTGTTCCCAGACTGAATGATTCATGGAAAGCTACTTGCTCCCCCATACTTCCCCATTTTCGGGGGGACCTCGTTAGCCTGGGGGAGGTGCTCTGTGCCTGTTTAGTAATCATATGTGGGGTTTCCCTGGGGGAAGCCCAGGGTCTAGGTGGATAGCTGAGTACAGAGGAGAGAAATCGCTATTTGTCATGTGTCTGCCGTGTGCCAGGCACTTCACATGAGTCATTTCATTCTCTTCTCACCCTAACTCTGAGTAGTTGTAGGTTTCCAGTGTTGGAAAATGAAGCCCAGAGAAGTGACAATATTTGCTAAAGGCCTCACAGCCTGTCAAGGGCAGAGCTGGGATTTGAACCTGTATTTCCGGCTCTCAGTCCAGTGCTCTTTGCCATGCACCAGAGTCCATGCGTTTGCCTCCCCCCAGGGTTGTTGGTGAAGGCGAGCTGGTGCATCTCTGGCTGGTAGACTGTGTGTCTTGAGGGCCTGGCTGACCCTCCAGGGGAGGCAGACAGGGCACAGCAGCTTGCTGGCAGCTCCCCGGTCCTGTCCTGTCCCGGCTTGTCTCCTGCACAGATTAATTGCCACTCGTTGGAGGTGTGATGTTTCCAGGTATGTGTGGGAAGGGAGGGGAACAAAGCAGCCCTGCTGATCGCTGGCCTGTACGGGCACAGCTGGCAGCCTGCACAGCACCCTCATCTGAAAGCCAGCCATCAGCCGGCAGCGCATTGCCATCCAGGGCCAGCTGCCGAGCTGGCACCTCTGGGCCTCCTCCAGTGTGACAGGCCTCTCGGCTCAGTGCCTCTGGGTTGGGCCCCTGTGTCTGCCTCCTGCAGTGCTTTGGGGAGTATGGGAGCCTTGTCTGATTGAGCCTTTCACTCTTGGGGGGTCTTGGGAAAACAGCAGCCTGGAGTCCGGGTATCTCTTGAACAGAGTCCCTGTCTTCTTGCTGTCAGCACCCAAGAAGAGCACAGCCATCCTCTGTGTCCTCCCAAAGTTCCAGAGACCAGAGTGTCCCAGCTGAGATGAGGCTGGAGGGCCAGGCAGCGCCGGGATGTGGCTCAGCCAGACCAGTGTGTGGATCTGTGTGGAAGGGGAGGTTGGAGGGTGCTGCCTACACTCAGAGGGCTCTTGCCATTCCAACTCCGGGGGCCTATGTCCCCTCCCCAAGAAATAGGTGCCATTAACTTGAGCTCCTAGGTCTACAGCAGTGGTTCTTAAACATGCTCATGTGTCAGATCACCTACAGGGCTTGTTAAAATGCAGACTGCTGGGCCCCGCCCTCAGAATGTCTGGTTACCTAGGTCGAGGGTGGGGTTCGAGAGTTTGCATTTCTTTTTTTTTTTAAAATACATCTGCATCTCCAGGACTTATAACTGGAAGTTTGTGCCTTTTTACCACCTTCATCTATTTTACTCATCCCCCATCCTCCATCTCTGGCACCCTCCAATCTGTTCTCTGTATCTGTAAGTTTTTGGGTTTTTTTTAAGATTCCACATATAAGTGAGATTATACAGTGTTTCTCTTTCTCTGTCTGACTTATTTAACTTAGCATAATGCCCTCAAGGTCCAATTCATTATGTTGCAAATAGCAAGATTTTCTTCTTTTTTTATGGCCGAATAATATTCCATTGTGTGTGTGTGTGTGTGTGTGTGTGTGTGTGTGTGTATCTACATCTGTACCTGTCTATTTCACATCTTCTTTATCCATTCATCTGTTGATGGACACATCAGTTTGCTTCCATGTCTTGGTTGTTGTAAATAGTGCTGCAGCGAACATGGGAATGTAAATATCTTTTAAAGATAGTGATATTTGCATTTCTAACACGTTCCCAGGTAATGTCAGCGCTACTGGTCCAGGGTCCATGCTTTGAGAACCTCTGGTTTAGAGAAAGGCCAGTCGAAGCCTTCCTTAAGTCCCCTAGGGATTTGCAGAAATCCAAACTCTCCTGTTTTCTTTGGGCTGTTAGTTCCTGCTTAATTTTCTGATTGCCAGCCTGCTTAGGTTGTTCTAGACCTGGAATCAGAGATAAAGCTCAGTCCCTTCCTGTGACTGACAGGGGCTCTTTAAGTTGTGGTCAGCCAACTTTGGTGATGGTTGGGGCAGCTAGAGCAGGGTCTCTACCAGCGCAATACAGACTCCATTCAGATGCTGTTGTCTTAGTTGTCCTTTGGCCAAGAGTCTTGAGAGGATAACCTGAGATGATATATGCAAAAGATCTGGCTTATGGAGGATGCGCAGTCAAGGCTAGTTTCCCCCCTTCCATCTCTGACCCATAAGTAGAGACAGATTTGGCTGCAATTGACCCCCAGAAGAAGTATGCAGAAGGGAGAGTCTTGGGAATAATTCAGCAGCCTTCCCCTTCTCTTGCAGCCCACATTTGGCTGAAGATAAGAGACTTTCTCTCTGGAGTCCCTAACGCCACATGTCCCCAGAGGCACGGCTGTCTTCTCCTGGATTTTGCTCCTCTCACCTTTTCTCAGTGCCAGGAACGGGCCTGGTAATGGGTCCCAGCAGACTGACCTTCATAAAGACCCTAGGTTGCTCACATCACATTCTTTAGACAAGATCCTTAACTTCACCTTTCCCTTTCATCCCACCTCTTGGGGTTTCATCCATCTGTCCAGAGCAGTCTACCAGCTGCTGGGTGTCCTACAATGGCAAATGTCCCCCAATTTTTCAGGGTCCTGAGAGAAAGGCAAGGGTCTCGGATATCTCTTGGGACTCAAACTTGCTGCAGGATTGGAAGATTTGGTTGGAAGTCTCCAGCTGAGTCTCAAAGATCTGGATTACCGTAACCACTAGAGAGCATTCTACCCCCTACCTCCCACCTTTCCTCTCTGCAAACGTTGTTTCCAATACCACACACAGGCACATGTTCAAGTTTAGCGTTTGTCCTTTTGAATTCCCAGGGAGGATCATTTACCTCTTTCCTTTGCTCTAGTAAGTGCGAGTTTGCGATTTGGGAAATAGTCCTGATTCCCTCCAGGAAAAAACATTGAGAGGGTGCTTCAGCAGAAGGGATAAAGATGGTTTGACTCCTAGACTATACATTCCTTCCATGAGATATGTAATCTTAACTCCATGCTGCATCTCATGCTTGCTTACAGCACCAACCAGGGCTGTAACAATAGTTAACTCTCACCTCCCCACGGCCCCCCCCACCCCACCGCCTGCCTGCAATCACTGTAATTGGCTGGAGTCTTGGGTGTCCCGGGCAGCAAGGTACCAGCTTCTGATTTTGTTTCTCGGCTCTTCTAGGGTGGGGTTGCCAGAGCAGGGCGACTGTAATGGAAAGGTCAGACAGTTGGCATAGACTGCCTCTCTGATGGGGCTTTATCTTCAGCAAAGAGAGCATTTTTTATTTTAACAAGCATGATTTTGTTAAAAATAATGTAATTCTTACTTAAGACATGGGTGATTGACTTTATCATTTTTGCTTTCTGTTACCTTCTAAAGAGGAAACATCAATCTACAAGGCAAGGAGTAGGAGGAAGTCACGTTCTGAAACTTGGGGTGAATCCCCTACTACTGGGACAGGAGATAGAAGACTGGGGCTTTTGAATGTTGACCCCAAATAAATGCCTTAACATGGTCGAGGATTGCCCTTTCTGCAGTCTCAGGGGACAGTGGGCCCACCAACCTCTTCCAAGGACCTTGCTAGTTTCTTTTCACACCAATGCATAATATCAAATGAGGGGCCCCCGTCAAGGCGCCTGCTGCTTGCTGCCAGGAACTCCTGATGACTTCAGCTAATTTCTGAGTCTGGAAACATTGTTGACAGGGTGATTTCTGAAACGTGAAAGGCGTTATCTTGTCGTGCCATCTGCGGTGCGTCTGTCTGAGTTGGGGCTTCCGCTGCCATTCTGCCCCCTCGCAGCAACTCTCGCTGCTCCATCATCATCTCCCACGGCTAATTGCTCCAAACTGACAAGGAGTCTTTTTTCATTTAGAGATACAGGGAAATGGAACTTTCTTGCTGATGTTTCCAATGCAAGCATGTCTTTTGGAATTGTAATTTGATTTTTTGGTTGAGGGGGGTGTGGTTTCAGCACCGGGTCAGGAACTGCTCCCGGGCAAAAGGGACTATAAGGAGTGGGGACTGGGATGGAAGACTCACCTGTGATTCTAATTTACAAGGAGCCTGACGTTAAGTGGAATGAGTTGCCTTGTTAGGTAGTGAGTTGTCTGTCACTAGAGGTGTGTAAGTGGAGATGATTTTGTTTACTTGCTTGGAAGGCCCTAAATGGATTCAAGCTTTGACTGGGTGATCTCGTCTAGCTCAAAGAGTCTCATGGAATTGGTTATACTAGGGAAATATGAGGCAAAGAAGGATAATCAAAGGGTCAGGGCTAGTGTAGTAGTCATTTATCACTGTGTTAACAAATTGCCTCAGCACTTCAACGGCTTGAAACAACAATAATAATTTATTTTCTCACATGGTTTTTGTTGGTCCTTAATTCAGACAGGGTACAGCAGGGATACCTTGTCTCTGCTTTATGATGTCTGAGACCCCATCTTGAGGTCTTAAGGACTAGAGGGCTGGAATTACCTGAAGGTTTGACTAGGGATGAGGACTCACTTCCAAGGTGGTTCATTCAAATGGCTGGCAAGTTGGTGCGGGCTATTGGCAGGAGGCCTCAGTTTCTCACCACATGGGCCTCTCCCGAGAGCTGTTTGAGGCTTCATGACATGATGACCTGTCTTTTCAGAGTGAACAGTCCAAGGCAGAAGCTGCAATTCTTTTGTGACTTACCTTTGGAAGTCATACACTTTCACTTCTAAGTGATAGACGTCAAGATGATTCAGTGTGAGAGGGGACTACACAAGGATGTGAATAACAAGAGGCAAGGATCCTCAGGGGCCATCTTGGAGGCTGGCTATCACAGCTAGGTAACAAAGCAAGGCAGCCAGCTTCTATGCGTCGGGAGAGTTAAGACAAGTTCTGAGCTTAATCGAATTTTAGCAGCAGGAAGTTGGCAGAGGGCATTAAGTCCAAGCAAACTCAAGCTTCTGTGAGACCTGTTCTCTCTCTTTGCTCACTCTCCCATGTGGTCCCATCTACTGACATCTACTCTGGGCTTCCACATTTTTGCTTCCAACATTAGCCTTTCCTAGAGATTTAGAATTTCTATGTCAAATTCACTCCAATTACTCTGGCCTTCCATCAGCTTCTTGAGTACATCATTCTCTTTTATACTTCAGGGCCTCTCTACATGCTGTTCCCTCTGCTAGGTATACTGCCCCTAATATGCCATCTTCATCCCATCACTAGTTGACTCATGTTTATCATTGAGCTCAAATGTTCAATGCTCAAATGTCAGCTCAAATGTTATTTTCTTGAGTAGTCTTTGTTGACCTCTCCTGTGGTAGATTGTCTTTTCCAAAGATGGCCACAGTAATATATATATATATATCTCCCATCCCACATGCTCTTCTTACAATGTGACATTGACGTCAAGAGGTGGGTTTGTGTTCCCTCATTTAGAACTTGGGTGGACTTTGGTTACTGCCTTGATGAATGGAATGTGGCAGAAGAGATGCTGCATGACTTTGAAGACTAAGTCATAAAAGGCAGCATCTTTCTCTGTCTCTTTCCCCCTCTCCACTTGTCCATGGTACTCAGCCACCATTTTGTGAGGAAGCCCAACTAGCCCATGCAGAGGGACCACTTGGAAAGCCAACATAGCCCATCAAACATGTGAATGAGTGAAACTTCACATGGTTCCAGCCCCCAGTTTTTGGGTCTTTTAGCTGAGACACCAGATATCATGGAGCAAAGATAAGTTGTTCTCACTGTGCCTCTTAAGAATTCAGAAGCCATCAGAGGTAATAAATGATTAGAGTTGTTTTATGCCCCTGAATTTTGTGGCTATTTGTTAGGCAATCACAGGAACTAATATATCCCCAACTCCATCAGGTTTCCTTGTAATATCCCATTATAGTTTCTGTTATTTTTTCTTCATAGCATTCTTTGAGAGTTTGTAATTATATATTTACATGTTCGATTAATTTCTATCTACTCCTCTAGACTGTAAAATTTATGAGGGCAAGCGATGTACCCATTTGCTCACCAACACTTTACCAGAGTTTGGCATAAAACATGTGCTTAATAAATGTGTTAAATGCATGACCTTTTGCCCTTCATACTCACAGACACTTCAAGCTCTGCATATACAAGCTCAAGCCATCATCTTTACCTCCTGACTTGATCCTCCTCTTGCATTTTTGGCAAAGACATCATTACCTCTTCAGATACTCAGGCCACGAACTTGGAAATCATCTTAATCTTTTCCCTTCCTCCTTCTCATAAAGGACTCCAGGTCTGTCCATTCTACCTTAATGCTTACTTCTTTCTCATTCTGCTCCCATTGACCCACCTTGGTTCAGTCCCTCATCATTTCTTCCCTCCATTACATCAATAGACTCTTGACCAGTTCACTTCTCTCCAACACATCATCTAAAATGATAGGTTGACCTTTCCACAATGCATATCTGAACGTTTCATACTTTGGATGAAAATTGTTCACTGGCTAAACATTGTCTTTATAATAAAGTCCAAAGTCCTTGGTAGCCTCCCCATATCATTTGTGGAGATAGATGAGATATAAATTAAACACACCAAAACTCCTTGCAGTGTCCTACAGTTCCTGAATGATGTCTCCTGGGATTCCCTCCTCTCCTTCATCTCTCACTCTTGGCCACCTCCCACTGACCCCCCAGTTCCATATATGTGCTTTAAACACATCAAGCTCTTTGAGCTTATCCCAAATCACCTGTATTAATTTGGCTGCGAGTGACATAAATCCAACTTGAGCTAACTTAGGTTATAAGAAGACTTACTGGCTCAAGAAATCTAAGGATTGTTTCAGGAAGAGCAGGGACAAGAGTTCCCAAACAGGTATTGGAGCAATACCTCCAATCTCTCCATCTATTCTAACACGTCAGCTTCACCCTTTCTCACCACGTAAGGGCTTTCGCCAACTTCATCCTTTCTCACCACGTAAGCGCTTTCCTGATGCTCTGTTTAACTACCGTTGCATAACAAACCATCTTAATCTTAGCAGCATGAAAGAACAACATTTATTACTGTCTCTCATTGTTCTAATAGTTAACTTGACCCAACTGGTTGGTTCATGTCCAGGTTCTTTCGTGTGGTTGCAGTCCAATGTTGGCTGAGGTTGAAGTCATCTTCCTTACTCACATATCTGACTCCTGGGCTGGGGGCTGGGATAGCTGGTGCTCCTACAGCATTTTTCTCTACCACTCTATGATCTTTCTAGTATAGCAACCTTAGAGTAGCCAGAATTCTTACATGGCAGCTCAGAGCTCCAAAGGCTGGTGTCCCAAAAGAGATTGGTAGAAGATGCATGGCCTTTTCTAACAGAACCTTGGAAGCTGCTTCTGTCACAGTCTATGCATCAATTTAGTAAAAAAGACTCCTCCAGGTTCAAGGGGAGGGACCACAGATCCATCTCTTGATAAGAGGGACATCATGTTTGAAAATCACCATATTTTGCTGCTGGAAACCTGATTTGTGACAATTCTTGGGTTTGTCATCTTACAGTTTCAGCCATGCTTTGGCCATGCTTTGGCCTCAAGTTAAAATCCCTCGGGGTAGGGGTGCGGGTCCCTGGGCCCATTTCATGTCACGCGACCCAAGCCCAGTGAACCCGGACTAAGGGACTAGTGTGTCCTAGAAGCATGGCGGCTCCCTTGTGTGGATGTGTGTGGCAGGTCTCAGAATGGGAGTGGTGCCAGGCAGACAGTCGACTGACTGTTTGTGGCTCCAAGATCGGTACGTAGTACCTCCACACATTCGCTCACACCATGCCTTCTCCCTGGAGCACCTTTTCATGCTCCTCCTTAGCCTCTTCATTCTGCTTTGTCTTTCATTTTTGCCTCAGGAAGCACTTCCTCCAGGAAGCCTTCTCTTCCTCTACCCCCACTGCAAGGCTGGGTTCAGTGTTTACTTCTCCCATTCCCAAAGACCTCTATGAGTACCTTAATTCCAGTACTAATTACACTAGCTCATAATTTCTTTCTTCCTTTTCTTTTTTTAAAACCTGCTAAGATGGGCTCTCCAATCTTTTTTTTTTAAATTGATCTATAGTTGATGTACAGTATTATCTTTCTTTTTCTTTTTAAAAAAATCTATCCCTACTACAAAACTGTGAGCTTCTTTAGGGCAAAACTTGTATTCCTTGTGCCTAGTTCAGGATCTGGCACTCAGTAGGTGCTTGATAATTACATGTGGAATGAGTGAATTAGCTGGAGCACAGAGGAGGTTGCCCTCAGAATGAACTGCTGTGTCCCTGGTGTGAGCAGATAGCTCAGCCGCTGTGTGCTGGGGCAGAGAGAGGCCAGCTTGCACTACAGCGGCCCAGGGGTGGAGCATCTTTGGGCTGCTTTGGGAGTACTAAGCTGGCCTGGCAGATGGAGGGGGCTGAAGACCCCCCAGGTCCACGAGCCCCACAGTTCTTCTGAGTCTCACTGCTGCTGAGGGGCCACAGGAAGCCATGAAAACATTCTGGGGAAAGCATCCATGCCAGATGTTGAGCTTCATCCAGATGACATAGGCAGTCCTGGGCTGGGATTTCTGACATCTGCTTGTGTGAAGGCCCTCTGAGAAGGCACGGAGAGTTGGCGTGATTGTTTGAATGAAGCCAGCCAAACCAGAGATTTAGGGACCAGGCAGACAAAAAAAAAACAATGAGGGCTGCCATCTATTGAGTCCTTATTATGTGCCAAGCTCTATGCTAAGCTCTGTGATGGTATGTTAACTGCTTTTACCCCTATAAGGCAGGAACTCCTATTATCTTAAAAGAGAACAAAGTTCAGAGAGGTGAAGTAACTTATCCAAAGCTTCACAGCTCATAAAAATCAGAGCTGGGATTTGAACCCATGTGTCTGACTCTAAGGGTTCAGCTAACCTACAGGATTCTGAGTAGAAGGGTCCAGGCCCCCAGTGGGGATGCTGGGATATGACTGCTCCAGATACAGGTTCGGGGAGAATATTGGCTAAGGGCTGGGGTCTTTGTGTTTCTGGGTGGTGGGGCCTGGTAGACTTGGGCTACAGAATGGTGACCTTTGTAAGCTTTGCCTTGGATTCTTTTCCTTTTATTGCCGCTTTCACACCGTCTAACCGCCAACATCACACTCTCCACCTCCACTGAATGATAAGGCCATGGTGTTGTGGGAAAAGTCAGGTACGTGGAGTATGAAAGCTTGGGTTTGGACTGTGGGGCTGTCTCTTCCTTGTGGTCTGGCTTTGGTCTTTTGGTTTCTGTTGTTCGTATAGCCTGTATCCCTCTACACAAAGCTGGCTTGTAGACAGCTGCCTCTTACTGTGTCTTCACATGGTGGAGAAAGAGAACGTTGGTCTTCTCCTTTTCTTGTAAGGACACCTATCATATCATGGGGTCCCTACCCTCATGACCTCATTTAAACCTAGCTATCTCCCCAAAGCCCCACTTCCAAATACCATTACATTGGGGTTGGGGCTTCAACATATGAATTTTGGGGAGATACTTAGGGGTCTATGTGGTGAGAAACGAAGGGGTCCTGCTATCACCCAGCATAAATGCGACAGCCGTATGAGTGAGACATCTTGGAATTGTATCTTCTAGATTCAGTGAAGCCTTCATATAACTGTAGTCTTATCCAATATTGGACTGAGACCTCAGAAGAGACCCTGAGCTAGAACCACACAGCTAAACCACTCCTGAATTCCTGGTGCACAGAAACTGTGTGAGATAATACAGGTGTATTGTGTTAAGTCACTAAGTTTTTGTTTGTTTGTTTGTTTTTTATGCTGTACGTGGGCCTCTCACTGTTGTGGCCTCTCCCGCTGTGGAGCACAGGCTCCGGACGTGCAGGCTCAGTGGCCATGGCTCACGGGCCCAGCCACTCCGCGGCATGTGGGATCCTCCCGGACCGGGGCACGAACCCGTGTCTCCTGCATCGGCAGGCAAACTCTCAACCACTGCGCCACCAGGGAAGCCCGTGACTCATGTTTAAGTTCTATTTGTGTCCTTTTATTTCACAGATCTTCAGATTGAGAACTGTAATGAATCAGACCTGAAGAACTTCACCTGCACCTTGATGTCATTTACATGAAGATGTCCTAGATTTCTAGCTGATATTGTAATGGGATAAAACTGTTTAGGGGCTTCTGGAAGGGGAGAATGCATTTTGCCTGTGGGGAGCTACCTGAAAGTAGCATAAGTAGTATAAATCACTGGGGAGCAGAGGGTGGATTGTGGCAGCCAGGCTCCAAGATGGTCTTTTATGACTCTTACTTGTTGATATTCATTGTGTAACCCCCTTGTGGGAAGAAATTCCTTGTTCAATCCCCTCTCAAATTGAATAAGCCTGGCCAGTAATAAACAGGTATTTCAGAAATGATGGAGTGTGATTTTTGAGGCTACGTCCAAAAGATATGAGAATCATCATCTTGCTCTCTCTGGGATTACTCACTCTGGTGGAAGCCAGCTGTCATGTCATGATGACACTCAACCAGGCCTATGGAGAGGGCTGTAAGGCAAGGATGTGGCAAAGCCAGCATGGCTCTCCAGTTATGTTAGTGAGCTGTTTTGGAAGTGGATCCTCTATCCCAGTCAAGTCTGCTTTCCTGGCCCACATCTTGACTGCCATCTCATGAAACATCTTGAGCAATCACCACTTGACTAAGCTGCTTCCAAACTCCCGAGCCACAGAAACTACATGAGATAATAAATGTTTATTGCTGTTTTAAATGGAAAAGTTTTAGGGCAATTTATGACATAGCAATAGATGATTTATATAGGGTAGAAAGTGGTAAATCCTATGCAAAGTCCTTGAGATCTCAGATGTGAAGAAAGCGGCCCACTGGGGTTTGGAAATGTGCCTCAGATGTAGGAATCAGGAATCCCAGGTCCTTGGAAGACCAAGAGTATGTAGGAAACATGGCCTAGGATGACTTCTCAAGAGGACAAATTTATCTATTGTGATGTAAAATGCTTTACATTGGTATCGAATTTGCCTTCTTTATGGTCCCATCAAAGTCTCATTAGAGTCCAGAACAGGAGTCAGAGTCACATTTTTCTTCACTGAGGTTTCTTTTAAACCTGACTTAAGTGTTTTGTATAATTGCACAAATTATTTGCATTTTCTCCATGTAGAAGTTTACAATTTGTGTTTGGTTTGCAGTGTGAGTCCAGTAAAGTGATACCTCAGTAATTAGCCCAAACTGTTAAACAGGAGAAATATTATAACATGAGAGTCTTTTTTGTTTTTCTCTGTAGGAAACAGACTCAAACAGATTAATTCTGCTTTTGCATGATGCAGTCTTGAATAAACCATATATCTGGGTCATCCAAATCTCTTTCAGAAGTGGTCCCAGTCGGTGGAATTTCTTGCTCAAGCATGGACATATAGTTCAGTGCTAGCCCAGAAGGAGGTCCTCAGTGGAGGCCCATCAGGCTTTGAGTCTTGCCTTGTTCAATATTTTTTATTGTTCTTGGAAGATTAGTAATAATGATGGTAATTCACATTTATTGAAAATTGACTAAGCCCCAGGCATTATACAGAACACTTTACATAGATTATCTTTTGATCCCAGCAACAACCTAGTTTTACAGAATAGGAAACTTGAGGCCTAAAGAAGTTGAACAACTTTCCCCAGATAGCTATCTAGAGGTTGAAAATATAGAACTGGGGTGAAAAAGAGTAATCGAGCTACTGATGTAGGAGTGTTATGCACAAACATGATAAAAATTGAGAACATGCTATGCTTATATTTCTTTTCAAATTTTACACATCTTTAAAAATGTTTTATATTATTTATTTTTCTTCAGATATGAATTCTCCCATTGTTTTATTTATTGGATCCTTATCAAGATGTTAATTTCTCTAATTTGATTTGTAATTTTTGTTTGTGTGTCTGTCTTGACTGTGAGCTCCTATGCTGCTTTTTCTCTTCACTCACCATGGAATCATGCTTGTCTCTGCCTGGCCTCAACTGTCCACAATTCAGAAACTGGCCTTACACTAGCAGCTCAGAGCTCTCACTCCCTTGGGATAGAACAGCTCCAGCCCCTGAGTCAGAGAATACATGTACCAGGTTCATCAATACTTATGCGTCCTGCTTTCTCTTCCCACCATGTGTCCACATCTCAGTTATAGCTTCAAATTCTTGGGTAAATGATGGAAAACTTCAACCTCTGTTTGCAGGGCAGGGGGAGGCACAGTCATAGTCCCTGGCCTCATTTGTGAAACTGTCTCTTTTTCCCTGCCATGCACGAAGAATGTCCAGTCCCATTCTTCTGTGGGAATTGGGCTTTTCAGCCTCACTGCCTGATTCTAGCTTCAGTGCCTGATGAACCCTCAACCTCCCTTTCCCCATTCCCCACAGAATTGTGGAATTTCATCCCATTCCTAGTCCAAAGAGATTTGAATATTGTTTCTGAGCATGATTATACGTATGTTTTTAATACTTTAAAATACTTCATATGTCATTTATATGAGTTTGGAGAAGGACGGGTCACTCTGTGACCTGGACAAAGGTCCATTAGTACTTTATTTTCATTATTTCCTTTAATCCTCACAATAACCCTGTGAAGGTACTCTCATTATCTTCAGTTTTCAAATAACACTGAGGCTTAAATAGATGAACTGATCTGTCAAAGCCACTCACCTAGTAAGCAGTAGTAGACCCAGGATTCGAATCCAGGCAATTCCAGAGCTCATACTTTTAACCACTACCATATACTGCAGGACTTCTCAGAGCCTTTAATGTGCTGATGGGCATCGTGAATCTCCAAGAGTGGCTATGCAGGATTTTATCCTACTCCAGTTAAGCCTCTTTCATGACTATGGCTTTGAAGATATACTTTGGGAAATGCTCTTGCAGGGACTGAGCAGGATAAAAATTGAGGAGAAGTCATTTAAGTGGGCTGTGTAAGAGTCAGATTTCGATTGGTGTGGTAACGAACAGTCCCTCAAATATCTGTACCTTATAACAACACAAATTTATTTCTCTCTTAAACTACATTTTAGCAGCTGCAGTTTGGCTGAAGCTCTGTTCAGTGACTTTCATTTTGGGATTCAGGTTGAGGGAGTCAAGGAGACATCCTAATCTAGGACACTCTATTCTTATGACAGAAGGGAAGATTAAGAGATTTTAAGAGGTAGAAACTTGGAATGCATCTTAACTTCTGCATGGACATAGCATATGTCACATCTGTTCACTGGTCACTGGTCAAAGCATGTCACATGGTCAAGCCCAAAGTCAATGAGAATGTATGTTCTCTTTACAGGTCATGAAGGAGTAAATAATTCCAACAATATGGAAAATGGAGCCATTGAGAGCTCTCAAGCAGGCATCTTCAGTAGTAGAAGGGAGGGAACATGGGAGATGTGAGAGTGGCAGAAAACAGAAGGCATGTGGGCTGAAGGTTTTTATGGTTTCACATTGCCTAATGGGTCAGTAACAGAGGCCACCCAGCCTAGGACATGATGCTGGAGGCATCAAGTGGAATGTGGTGGTACCTGGATACCCTCTTTGATATCAGCCCCTGATGTCAGAAATGTGCTGCTGGCTTGCTCATTTCCATATGCCTTACACATTCAGAGAGCCCTCTGAACAAACTTTTTTGAATCTATTTATATATCTTCATTTCCTTTCCTCCCCCTTTTCAGTTGCTCCCTAATCAGCAGCTGATGATACCCACCTTATAACCTGAATGTGATGTCATCATTGGTATTGTTCAAGAAATAGCATTTAGGGCTTCCCTGGTGGCACAATGGTTGAGAGTCCGCCTGCCGATGCAGGAGACACGGGTTCGTGTCCCGGTCTGGGAGGATCCCGCATGCCGCGGAGCGGCTGGGCCCGTGAGCCATGGCCGCTGAGCCTGCGCGTCCGGAGCCTGTGCTTCGCAACGGGAGAGGCCACAACAGTGAGAGACCCGCATACCGCAAAAAAAAAAAAAAAAAAAAAAAAAGAAATAGCATTTAACAGTTGTTAAATAGGGGAGTTCATTTTTAGAACGCTGCCTGTTTATCTTCTCCTTCTTTACAAAGGTGATTAAGATTTATTTTTACTTGCATGAAAACAGCTTTCATTGATTTCTGCCCCATAGAGAGCTAGGAGGACAGTCGCATTAGCCAGAGAGGAGATTAACCCTTTTCTTCCTGTCACTGAGGAAGGCTACACAAATGTCTCCTGGGTCATGTTTAATGGGTAAACAGAGTTGAAACTGTCTTCCTTTGTATGGAAGTAGCAAACACTGAAATCAGAGAGTGTGAACTCTCTGTGCTCAGTAAAGAGGCTATTTTGAGGATTCTAGCTCTTAGGAAGCTTTGTCCTGGATGACTACCAGGGGTGAGTGTAACTTGCTCCAAACCAGCTCTAACTGTGGCCTTCCAGTCTCTCATGCTGGGATCTGTTCTTCCTTTCCCTCACCTTCTACACCTCCGTGTCTTCAAACTCTGTATCCTTCTCTTGGAAGAGATACTTCTACATTTTAAGGTACTTGTTAGAACAACGTCCAAATTCTAGTTATCAAAATCTGCATTAGTTTCCCATTGCTGCTGTAACAAATTGCCACACACTTAGTTGCTGAAAACAGTACGGGTTTATTAGCTTATAGTTCTAGAAGTCAGAGTCTGAAATGGGTCTTATGGGGCCCAAAGCAAGGTGTTGACAAGGTTGAATTCCTTCTAGAGGCTCTAAAGGAGAACCCATTTCTGGGCTTTTCCTGCTTCTCGAAGCTGTCCACATTCCTTGACTCATGGCCTCCTTCCATCATCAAAACTAACAATGAATGGCTGGTCAAATATTTCTCATGATGTCATTTCTTTGGTGCCGACTCTTCTGCCTCCTTTCCCCGATTTAAGTACCCTTGTGATTACATTGAGCCCATCTGGATAATCCAGGATAATCTCTTTATCTTGAGGTAAGCTGATTAGCAACCTCAATTCCATCTGCAACCCTTGACATGTACCCTTAACACATTCACAGGTTCTGAGGATTAGGACATGGACACTCTTATGGGGGGCAGGCATTATTCTCTCTACCATAACATCTAAATCTTTTGCTCTCGTCAAATGTGCCAATGGAGATGATATTATTTTACCTGCATTGGTGAGGGAGTCTTTTTTTTTGCGGTACATGGGCCTCTCACTGTTGTGGCCTCTCCTGTTGTGGAGTACAGGCTCTGGACGCACAGGCTCAGCGGCCATGGCTCACGGGCCCAGCTGCTGCGTGGCATGTGGTGTCTTCCCGGACTGGGGCACGAACCCGTGTCCCCTGCATCGGCAGGCGGACTCTCAACCACTGCACCACCAGGGAAGCCCAGTGATGGTGTCTTTTTACTCAGACTACTGATTCAAATGCTAATCCTTTCTGGAGACACGCTCACGGACACATCCAGAAATAATGTTTTACCAGCTATCTGGGCATCTCTTAGCCCAGTCAAGTTGACACATAAAATTAACCATCACTTGATCAGAACTGAAGCTGAGGGGAGTCAGCAGGGGGGCAGGGCATGTAGGGCATTAGAAAACATGGTAAGAATTTTGGCATTTATTCTGAGATCCATGAGATGTCATTGGTCCCCATCTCCTCATCCTCTTCAGGGAGAATGAAATATTTGTATATTTCCAGCTCTTGGTACAGTAAAATTTCCAGCACAACTATTAAATGAATAAGTGATTGAAGGAGTACATATGTTCCATGCATGTTTAATACCTGCATATAAATATACATACATACACATATGACCTTTGGTTTCCGCCTTCCCATGTGGCATTTATTAACATGGAAGAATAACTGGAGTTTGACGGAAGCCAAGTTATATTGCAAGTAAAGCAGTTAGAGCACGTTTTACCTTCTGGAAACATGCCATGCTAGCTTCACAGGGGACGGGCCAGTTCCTAGAGAAGCATTTAGCTGTTAAAAGAACCTGACATTAGATTTAAATTGACTGATGAAATGGCACCTGATTTGCTTGCAGCCAGAGTGTCCTGGATAACTTTTAGAAAGACCTAAATTTCTTACTGTGCAGGGAGAGCTTGAGAACTGTTAATAGGCAAATCAGTGGATTAAGAAAGGGTTTCTGGGAGTTCTAAACCCAGAAGCATGAAATGTTCTTCAATTCTACAGCTTGCCAGTAGAATGCTTGTAATAAATGATAACGGTGGTCAGGAAGACTATACAGTTACATGAAAAAATCCTTATTATCAAATCCCAAGTGGAAATCAAAGCAATATATGGAATAGTGTAAATGATTTTTTATGTTTATGTAAAAATCTGCCTAGGAACAATATGGATGGTGGTCATGTTAGCATAGTGGGATCATGGTTAATGTGTTTGATAATAAAAAGAAAAACAGCTAAACTTTATTGAGCATTTAGCATGTGCCTGGCATTGTATTCCGCATTTTATGTGGATTATCTTATTTAAACTATATAATAACCCTATGAGGTAGGTGCTCAGTGGGGAACGAGGATGAAGACATTGCCTGAGAGAGGTTCCCTCATTTCCTCAAAGCCACACAGTTGATGTATTAGTTGGTATAAGGAAAGGTATGCTGTAGTAACAAAATCCCAAGTCTCAGTGATCTTACAAAGTGAAAGCTTACCTCTCACTCATGTCACTGTCTGATGTGGCTCAGATGGCTCTTCTTGATGGTTCTACTTGAAAGGTGACTTAGGGACCCTGGATGTTCCCATCTTGTAACACTGTCTTCTCAAGGTTCTTATGTCCAGCCATGAAGATCAGACAGAGAGACTGTGGAGAACTCCCACCTGTGAGTTAAGAACAGTCTTGGACTGGAAGTGACACTTCACTTCGGCTCACATTCCCATTGGTAAGAACTTTGTCACATGTCCCCATCCTGAACATGAGGGAGTCTGGAAAAAGTAGTCTTTCTGTGTTCAGAGGGAGAGGAAATAGTGTGATAGACACATAACACTGCTTCTGGTAGGTGTCCCTAGGAAGTGGTTGAGCTTGAACTCAAACCAGGGATTCTGACTCCAAGTTCTGAGAGGAGCTGTCTGAGGACAGTGCTTTATCTCTGTTCCTCTGCTGATATCCATTTAGAGCTGTCCGAGTGGTTTTGTGTGGTAAATAGAATTTTAAAAGTAATACATATAGAGTGGAATAGTAATTCTCATAATGGAGTTTTTATTGTGGTAAAATACACACGACATAATTTAACATATTTGCCATTTAAAAAAATGTGTACATTTAAAAAGTGTACAATCTAGATAAACAACAAGGATTTACTGTATAACACAGGGAACTATATTCAATATCTTATAATAACTTTTAATGGAAAAGAATAAAAAAAAGAATATAGATATATACATATCTATGTATAACTGAATCACTTTGCTGTATATCTGAAACTAACACAATATTGTAAAGCAACTATACTTCAATAAAAAAATAAATAAAAGTGTGCAATCTAGTGGCATTTAGTGCATTCACAATGTTGTACAACCATCACCATTATCTAGTTCCAGAACATTTCTGTCACTCCAAAAAGGAGACCCCATACCCATTGTCAATCATTCCTCATTCCTCCTTCACATCCAGCCCCTGACAACTATTAATCTGCTTTCTGTTTCCTATTCTGGACATGTCATATAAATAGAATCATATAATATGTGGCCTTGGGCATATGGCTTCTTTCGCTCAGCAGAATGTTTTCAAGGTTCATCCATGTTGTAGCATGTGTCAGCACCTCATTATTTTTAATGGTTAAATAATAGTCTGTTGTTTGGATATACCACATTTTGTTTGTCCATTCATCAGCTGATGGACATTTGTATTGTTTCACCTTTTGGCTCTTACAAGTAGTGCTGCTATGAACATTTTTGTACAAGTTTTTATTGGAACACCTGTTTTGCATTTCCCTAATGACTAATGACATGTGCTTGTTGGCCATTTGTATATCTTCTTTGGAAAAGTGTCTATTCAAGTCCTTTGCTCATTTTTAAATTGGACTGTTGGTCTTTCTGTTGTCGAGTTGTAAGAATTCTTATATATTCTGGATACTAGACTCTTATCAGATATATGTTTTTTTCCCTAGTTGTGTGTGTGTGTGTGTGTGTGTGTGTGAAATTCCTTTCTGCTTTCTTTTCCTGCTCCTTTACAGGCTGTCACTGTGAACTACCATGGGGAGTACAGAGAAGGAACGGTACAGAAAAACAAAGTTTGTTTGACCTAACATTCATTTTCAGGTCTATAGCAAAGGCCATAGTACTGGCCATAGCTTTCAATTGCAAGGGCCAGGAACTTAAGAAAGAAAAGAATTTTTTGAATCCCCAAGAGCCAAAGTCTGAAGAACTTACAACATAGACTTTATGCCTTGAAACAAGGAGAAGGGAAGACTGGTGGTGGCACAAAAGTCATTCTTCTGCCCAAAGGAGATCACAGTTTCACCTGTGTCCAAGAAAGAGTGGATCTCAATGGTGAGATCAGGGGTTTCAATACTGGTAGGTCCCTGAGAAGGTGCCTAATACTGTACTTCATAGAATGAGTTTTGGGAAAACTTGCCAGAATGATCAAATTCCTCATAGAGTACCCAAATGAAATGTGGAGAGTTTCAGCGTAGCAGAGGCCACTTTCAGGCTTTCTGGGATGTACCTTGGGAAGTGACAAATTTCAGGAAGCAGCCCTGTGGCCAAGAGGCCTTTTGGAAGTAAAGTGGCAATGTGTATGGGAGGTTCTAGGTGGAGGCACCCGAGGGCAGCATCACCTATTTCGCACATTGACGTGAGGTGGGAAACCATCCTGAAGTCCTCCGGGGTCTAGAGGGCATGGGAGTGGGTGAGCTTGGGTCACTGTTGTGGAGACAACGTGAAGTTAGGGTGAGGAGGGCATGAATGATCCTCTTGGATGTGAGCACAGAAGAAGGACATGGACTTGCATCCCCCTGCTTCCCTCCTACACCATGTTGCCAGGTGAGTGCCCCGTGCCCAGTTCCAATCAGGGAGAAGGCAACAAGGCAATGGAGTAGTTGCTCCAGAGAGGCTAAGTTTTGAACCAGTAAGAACAGATTTTTCTACTAAGAAAGGAGACTCATTAGCAAAGCAATGTCATTTAAGTAAGTGTTCTTGGACTTCAGGTGCATCAGAATGACCTGGAGGTCTGATTAAAACACAAATAGCTGAACCCCATCCCCAGAGTTTCGGATTCCCTAGGTCTATGGCAGAGCCTGGAAATCTGCATTTCTAACAAGTTCCCACAGGATGATGAGGCTGGTGGTTTGAGGGCCGCACTTGGAGAACTACTGATTTATAGAAAATAAAGATTACCAAATGTTGACATTGATGAAACTTGTAACTGTGATATAAATATTCAGGGCACACGCTCATGGTAAAAGATTCAGAGTACGTAAAAGTGAATGTCCCTTCACCTCCTCGACCTGCCCCATCCTGTCTTCATCATTCTTGTCAGAGGCAGCCTCTGGTGCCAGGTTCTTGTGTGTTACTCAAGTCATATTCTATGCACTTAGAAAGATGTATCTGTAAATACGAGTGTATACTGTGTCATATATCCGTTTTACACAAAAGTGAGCTTACTATACTCTATTCTGCAACTGGCTTTTCCCCCTCATTCAGTGCTTTAGAGATCGTTCCAAAAGATTAAAATGTAGATTGACGTCATGCTTTTTAATACATCTTAGAGTTCCCACTTTCTTAAATTTTCCTACTCATTTGTAATGAAGTCATATTTCTTCTATAGTAGTAATAATCGAATACTTAAAATAGTAGTGGAAAGAATAGTCACAATAGCAATTTACCGAGGGACATTTTATTAAGTGCCAGCGCTATGTAAGTCTTTGTGCATTATCTTTTTTAATCCTCTTGGTAACTGTGTGGGATAGGATTTATTGTACTTTACAGATGAGGAAATCGAGGCTTAGATGGATTAAGGAACTTGGCTCAATATATTATATTCAGTAGGTGGTAGAGCCAGGATTTGAATATAGATTTAACTTCCTTCAAAGACTATTCTTTTAATCATTACTCCTTAATGTTTGTAAGTAGTTATTAAGACCTATTCTTTTTTGGTTTTGTTCCCTGTGCTGTACAGTAGGTCCTTGTGGTTTATCTATTTTATATATAGCAGTGTATATCTGATAATCCCAAATTTACTCCTGTTTATCCCTCCCCCACCTTCCCCTTTGGTAACCATAAGTTTGTTTTCTATGTCTATGAGTCTGTTTCAGTTTTGTGAATAAGTTCATTTACATCATTTTTTAAGATTCCACAAATAAGTGATATCATATGGTATTTGTCTTTCTCTGTCTGACGTACTTCACTTATTATGATAATCTCTAGGTCCATCCATGATGCTGTTGCACATGACATTATTTCAGTCCTTTTTAAGGCTGAGTAGTATTCCATTGTGTGTGTGTGTATATATATATATATATATATATATATATATATATATATATATATATATATATATATACCACATCTTCTTTATCCATTCATCTGTCTATGGACATTTAGTTGCTTCCATTTCCTGGCTATTGTAAATAGTGCTGCTATGAATATTGGGGTGCATGTATCTTTTTGAATTAGAGTTTTCATCTTTTCTGGATATATGCCCAGGAGCGGGATTGCTGGATCATATGGTAACTCTATTTTTAGTCTTTTGAGTAACCTCCATATTGTTCTCCATATTGGCTGCACCAATTTGCATTCCCACCAACAGTGTGGGAGGGTTCCCTTTTCTCCACACCCTCTCCAGCATTTATTATTTGTAGACTTTTTGATGATGGCCATTCTGACTGGAGTGAGGTGATACCTCATTGTAGTTTTGATTTGCATTTCTCTAATAACTAGTGATGTCGAGCATCTTTTCACATGCCTTTTAGCCATCTGCATGTCTTCTTTGGAGAAATGTCTGTTTAGGTCTTCCGCCCATTTTTTGATTGGGTTGTTTGTTTTTTTGATATTGAACTGTATGAGCTGTTTGTATATTTTGGAAATTCAGCCCTTATCCGTCAGCATTTGCGAATATTTTGTCTCATTCTGTAGGGACAAATTATGTGTTTTGTTTATGTTTTCCTTTGCTGTGCAAAAGCTTATAAGTTTGATTAAGTCCCATTTGTTTATTTTTGCTTTTATTTATTTTACCTTGGGAGACCGACCTAAGAAAACATTGCTACGATTTATGTCAGAGAACGGTTTGCCTATGTTCTCTTCTAGGAGAGACCAATTTTTTTTTTTTTTTTTAAGGAGAGACCTATTCTCTATCTGAGTCAGTAGAAGCCACTGAGTCACATTCAATGATGAGAGTGACAAGAGCCTGATGTGAAAAGTTAAATGATGATGAAACACTTTAACAACCACAGAGAACAGAGTTACAAGAAATGACGTGGAGGAGAGTCCTGAGTGCCCCAGGAGTGGATCATATAATATTTGTTCCTTGCTCCAAAGTTTGGGGTTAGCTCTTTGGACTGGAACACTTGGTGTCAGACTACAAGTTTCCTTTAAGTTTCTCTAGGACAGGATTCTTTAGCTTAGCTTAGGACAGTAAGAGCTAACTCAGTCTTTCTTATTCTGTACTCCTTTTCCTTCTCTGGGATATTTAGACTCCACATTCTTCTTCCTGGCCCAGGGCTGGCCCTGATATTATTCCCTGGCTATAACAGTTATGATACTTTTGGTCTGCAAAATTTAAAAGAGCCAGTTTACACTAGCTTAAATGACAGAGGAAATTCGTTGGCTGTAATTAACTAGTTTAGAGAATCCAGGCCTTAGGCCTGGTTTGATCAGGGTGTTGGCTACGTCTCACTGGGTTGGTTTTATCTGGGTTTGTTTTATGATGTGTCAACTTGGCTAAGTTAAACTGCATTGTCCAGAATTCCCTTTCCTGTATATTTCCTGTTAGGGTGGATCACAAAGTACAGCTTCAGGCAAGATTTAGAGGGTGGAAATGAAGCAGCATCCATTTTTGTTTTTCTCATTCAGAAGCT
Organism: Mesoplodon bidens; assembly: GCF_964165515.1. Classification (NCBI taxonomy): domain Eukaryota; kingdom Metazoa; phylum Chordata; class Mammalia; order Artiodactyla; family Ziphiidae; genus Mesoplodon; species Mesoplodon bidens. The sequence continues at coordinate 20,836,626 of NC_138171.1, read as the reverse complement.
CAGAGAGTTGGGGGCAGGCACATGGAGTTGAGGGAAGGCATTGGATATCCTATTTCACAGTCACATGTTCTATCACTGGTCTGAAGCTGGGTCAGAGTGGCTGGGCTCAGAGGAGTTACAGCCTTGGTTACATGTCCCAGAACTGCAAAACCTCCAGCCTGGTGGCAAACATGGGCTACCAGTCCAGGCTCCCTCTTTCTTCTGGTCAATCTTCTATTGGAACCCTTACTGTCCTTTTGTTCTGAAAATGGGCAGACCATCCAATCAACTTAAAGATGTTCCAATAATGTTGCACTACATGCCTGGCCTCAGGTTTGGGATTTCAATTGTTTCCTTCCCAGGAAATTCTTGGCTCCTAGAAAGATTGACTCACTTCTTCCAAGACATTTCTGCATCCCTAGGTGCATTGGGAGAAGTACCCTATGTCAGGTGAGGAAGGTCCTCATTATACTTTTCCCCTGGATGAAATGTCTCCTCCTACATAATTTGCATAACTGAGAGAGTCCTCTAAGTGGCTCGTCTCAGAGCTTAGAAGGCAGAGTGGTTTGCTGGTTCACTTTGAACCAGATGAGTCCCTAGCCGCTCTTGTGAAAGAATTAAATTTCTGCCTTACCAAGCAACCCCTTACACCTGAACTGACTGTATGTCTTTATGAGATGATTATGCTATTGATCACCCTGTGGATGCCCATGAAGCTGCTCCTGGGATCTCAGACACAACCTAGAGCTATTTCCTGTCCAAGTGAATAAGTGGAGTGATGTTTATTCAATAAATACAAGTTTCTGCTGAGTCCACGTGTACCGAGGAAGACATAGGGAAGAGGTGAGCTTGGGAGGATGGATAGGATTTTTGAGGGGGGGATAAGAGCCTGGGAAGGGAGGGATGCCATACATAAAGGCATGGGGGTGAGACCACAGAGGATTGCAGTCCTAGGGGAGGTGATGAATCTGGGAGTGGAGGCCTGAGTTCTGGCCCGGCTACTGTCTGTATGGCCTCAGTCGTGGGCACCGTTGTGTCCTGTCCAATACAAAATAAATCTGAATTTGCAAGTAAGGAGAAACTTTATTCAACTAATCATTTATGAGGCAAAGAATAGGAATGTGGAAGGTCTGTGTCTGGCTTGTCAAAGGTAAAACAAGGGGGGTACCTGTGACTCTTCCCTAAGTCACATGGGGACATGTTGTTCTTTGCAGTACTCTGTTTCCTGGGACACAAAAGGCTGAGGGGGATTTCTTAACCTTCACTGTTTTCTAAGATCACAGGGCTCAGGTAAAGTTCAGCATTGTCACCAGATTCCGATGGATCCCTTTCACCAAATCTGTGTGCTTCTGAGGGCTTTGCCAATGACTGCTCACACCTGTGACCTTTTTCAGAGGATTGCCTGGGGTGCAGAAGCCCGTGGGGTGTGGGGTGGTGTTCCATCCCACAGCCAGAAATGCCTGGGGGTGTATATCCCCTGCCCCTCATTGTGGCCCATAGCAGGTGACTGAATGGCATGCAAGTACAAAAGCCTAGCTCCTATACCCGAAGCTGGATGTGATCTAGGGGTAACTTAGGCCCCAGAGTTCCCTTCAGGATCAGGTGGAGGCTGAGACTTCACCAGAAATTGCACTTTTGTTTTTTCCTCTTCTATCCTTCTTGTCCCATGCCCTTACCGGTTTTTCTCTGAGCACCTGTATTTTTTATTGCAATTTTTAAAATGTGGTTTATAGTATGAGAGGTTTTTTTTTGTATTTTTCATACGTTTATTTATACTTTAAAATAATGAGTGACAGTAATTATATATACAGTGAATAAATTTTCTACTTTAGGGTGATACTGAACATTTCAGAGGTTTTCTGTAACACAAGAGATTTAAGAATAAAGGCATGGTTTATTATTATTATCAAACAATATATTGTGACAAGATTGTATATTTCAATAACATGTAAAAATGATCTATACCTCATATGGACATCTAATAATAGAAAACATTGAATTAAGTGAACATTAATATAAATGTCTGATAAAAATCATTTAAAAATGGAAAGAGAATGCCACAAATATTTGATATATAAAAATCATCATTTTTTTATTATATAAGTTTCAGGTGTACAGCATTATAGTTCAACATGTGTATACACTACAGAGTCATCACCGTCACAAATCTAGTTACCATCCATCACCATACAGTTGATCCCCAACAGCCTTACCCTCTGGTAACCCTTTAACTGCTCTCTGTATCTATGAATTTGTTTTTGTCTTATTTTGTTTGTTCATTGTTATTTTTTGCTTGTTTCTGTTTTTAGGTTCCATGTATGACAAAATCATTTAGTATTTGTCTTTCTTTATCTGACTTATTTCACTTAGCATAACGCTCTCAAGGTCCATCTAAGTTGTTGCAAATGGCGGGCTTTCATTCTTTTTTGTGGCTTACAAAAAAGACTCACACACACATATATACCACATCTTCTTTATCCGTACATCCATCGTTGGGTCCTTACATGGTTTCCATACCCTGGCTATTATAAATAATGCTGCTATGGACATAGGGGTGCATATATCTTTTTGAATTAGTGTTTTCATTTTCTTCGGATAAATATCCGCAAGTAGAACAGCTGGGTCATGTGGTATTTGCATACTTAATTTTTTGAGGAACCTCCATACTGTATTCCAATGTGGCTGCACCATTTTACATTTGCACTAACAGTGCATGAGGGATCCCTTTTCCCCACATCCTCTCTAACGTTTGCTATCCCTTGTCTTTTGGATGATAGCCATCCTGAGAGGTGTGAGGTGGTAACTCATTGTGTTTTTAACTTTCATTTCCCTGATAATTAGTGATGTTGAGCATCTTTTTGTGTACCTGTTGGCCAGGTACATGTCTTCTTTGGTAAAATGTCTATTTAGATGCTCTGCCCATTTTTCAATCAGTTTGTTTATTTTTTTTTTGTTGTTGTTGAGTTGTATGAGTTCTTTATATATTTTGGATATTAACCCCTTATCAAATACCTGATTTGCAAATATCTTCTCCTATTCAGTAAGTTGCATTTTCATTTTGATGATTGTTTCCTTTACTGTGCAGAACCTTTTTAGTTTGATGTAGTCCCACTTGTTTATTTTTGCTTTTGTTTCTCTTGCCTTTGGAGTCAGATCCACAAAAACATCACTAAGACGATGTCAGTAAAGTTACCGCCTATGTTTCCTTCTAGGAATTTTATGGCTTCAGGCCCTACGTTCAAGTCTTTAATCCATTTTTTTTTTTTTTTTTTTTTGTGGTACACGGGCCTCTCACTGTTGTGGCCTCTCCCGTTGCGGAGCACAGGCTCCAGACACACAGGCTCAGCGGCCATGGCTCACGGGCCTAGCCGCTCCGTGGCATGTGGGATCTTCCTGGACCGGGGCACGAACCCGTGTCCCCTGCATCGGCAGGCAGACTCTCAACCACTGCACCACCAGGGAAGCCCTTTAATCCATTTTGAGTTAATTTTTGTGTATGGTCTAAGATAGTGATCTAGCTTCATTCTTTTGCATGTGGCCCTCAAGTTTTCCCATTACCATTTATTGAAGTGATTGTCTTTTCTCCATTGTATGTTCTTTGCTCCTTTGTCATAGATTAATTGTCCATACATGGGTGGGTTTATTTCTGCGCCCTCAGTTCTGTTGTATTGAACTATGTGTCTGTTTCTGTACCAGTACCATACTGTTTTGATTACTATAGCTTCATAGTATAGTTTGAAATCAAGGTGTGTGATACCCCCTGGTTTGTTCTTCTTTCTCAAGATTATTTTGGCTATTTGGAGTCTTTTGTGGTTCCTTACAGGTTTTAGAATTATTTGTTCTAGTTCTGTGAAATATGCTATTGGCTTTTTTGATAGGGATTGCATTGAATCTGTAGATTGCTTTGGTCAGAGCATCTTTTAAACAAACCCCCTACATGCAAATCCTTAGCTCAAGCTCTGCTTCCAGAAGAACCCCACCTAAGACAGCCACGGTTTCCCATCTGTGCCTTTGAATAGATCATTGCTTTTAACACTTTGCTTTGACCACAGATCCCTTTCTATGCATGAAGTTCTATGAGGAATCCAGAAGGCCTAACAGACAGAAGTGGAGCTGCTGAATTCAGAGTGGGGTAGAGGCTCTTTGGCCTCTCCCACTATTCCCACCTTCCTTCTCGACTTTGGAAGCAGCCCCTGAACTGCCCTGTGGATGCTGAACCCCATTCCCATCCCCTTGGAGTTCCATGGACGCAGTGTGAGAGCTCTGGCCTGGACGGTAATGCCCCTCAGCTCTGGTTCCATGATTTCCTTGGCATCAGTGCTGGTAGTTGTTACAGCAGTTCCAGGCTGGGAGTGGCCCCATGCTCCCGAGCCCAGGGTGCCTCTGACGGGGTTACCACTGTCCTCACTGGGGCTTTACCCCACTGGCAGTGTCCTCCTGGAAGGCAAAGCTTCTGGCCAATCCTACAGCTCCACATTCTTCTCTGAGACCCCAAGTGTGCAAGGAGGTTTCCACAAACTGGGGCCCCACAGAGTTTTTGATTATTGTTTCGAATTTGTGCCCCCAGATTTATGTCCATGGATTTAACTCCTGATAATCCAAAGACAAGCATCTTTGGAGTGGACCTTCAGGATCTGGGTCCCCGGATGTGAATCAGTTGGAGCAGCCCAAGGAGGCATATGAGGGGTCTACTCAGCCGACTGGAGTGAGCACATGTCTCACTCAGTCGATATTGGTTGTGGGAGAAATGGAAGGGAAGGAGCATGGGCTGAGTTTGTTTGGCATTAAGGTGATCCACATTCTTCTCCTGATGATGATCATGACAATATTCTTGATCCCTCTTACATTTATTGGGGGCCTTATTATGTGCCAGGCATTGTGCTGAAAGCATCTAATCTTCACAACTGCCCTGGGAAGTAGGTTCTATTCTCATTCCCATTTTACAGATGAAGAAACCGAGGCTTAACCGTTTGTGCAAGACCTCATAGCTAATATGTTGGAGGCAGTTAAAACCCAGGTAGTCTGACTCCAGACCACCCCCTCCTGCAGGAAGCATGCTCTGATGTCTTCCCAGACACACTCAGGAGATGGCCTGCACACACGTGTGTGGACAGGTATGTGTGTGTGTACATGCATGTGTGTAGGATCGAGGATGCAGGGGGGGGTTGGAGCACAAGCAGGAGAGAGGAAATATGATCTCTTTGCTGTGGTGTGGGCCCCATGACTGCAGTCAGGCAAAGCGCTGGCTTGCTCTAGCTCACTTTTATGTTTTTATTTAGAAGCTTCAATACCAGAGCTGATGGCAGAAAATGTGCAGTAAAACGTGGGGAGGCCGCTGGGTAATGGCCCCTGTAAAGTGTTAATTGCCTATTGAGACTGCAGACTTTGTCGATGCGTGGGGATCTGAGCTATCGACAGGCCCTTATTTATTTCAGGCCCCCAAAGCGGGCTCCTCCTCCGAGCAGGCTTCCAATCAGTCACGCTTCCCTGGGCCCCGCCAAGAAGCGCCAGTCGATAAGTCTGCCTGCTGCCTTAACCCTTTGAAGCTGATGGTGGGTGTAGGGCCGGCTTATCCAAATGCCTCTTCACAGGGCAGCCTCCACCCACAGTGGTCCTGAAGGAAAATCCCGGAGGATCAATGCTGACCCCACGCCGGGCAGGGAGCTGTGAGCTTTCCAGGAGTTTTCTCTGATGCTTGCCACGTGGAGAGGTGGGTAGTGCCCATCTGTATGGAGGGGACAGCCTAGGCTCAGAGAAGCTGAGTGAAAGTCTAGTTATCACAATGAGCACGTTGCTGACTGTTATGGGCTGAATTGTGTCCCCCACCCTCATTCATATATTGAAGTCCTAACCTCCAATACTTCAGAATGGAGAAAGGGTCTTTAAAGAGGTGATTAAGGTTAAATGAGGTCATTAGGAGAGGTCCTAATCCAATATGACAGTGTCCTTATAAGGGGAGGAGGTTAGGACACAGACACACACAGAGGGAAGACACAGGGAGAAGATAGCCACCTACACACCAAGGAGAGTGGTGACAGAAGAAATCAACTCCGTTGACACTTTGATCTGAGACTCCTGGCTTCCTGAAGTGTGAGAAAACCAATTTCCTTTGTCTAAGCCACCCAATGTGTGGTACTTTATGGCAGCCTGAGCCAAGTAATACAAATTCCAAGCAGTTGGCCAAGAGTACAGGTTGAGAGCATCGCAGAGGAAGGGTTCTGAGAGTGGCAAAGCCTGGACCCAAAGCAACAGTTATTGGAGGAAGTGTCCGCATGCTATTCCTCTGACACAATCAGATTTGCCTTCTGAAGGAAAAGACCACTCAGGTTACTGTGCAGGGAGAATGGGTGGTAGGACGGAAATGCAGAGCAAGGAGACAGAGGGGACTCTGCACACCAGGCAAGATGGCGCTTGGCCGAGAGTGGTGGCAATGGAGAATGAAAGGGGTGGACCGATTTGAAATAGAGTTTGAGATGGAATTGATAGAACTTGCTGATGAATTGGGAGTGGACGTGAGAGGGTAGGAGTTGCCAAGGATGGTGCTCTGGTTTCTGGCTTGAGCAAGTGGGTCTTTGCAGGAGCTTTTTACCAGGAGGGAAAGCAAGAAGAGAAATCAACTGGGTGGCAGATGGTCCCTTGCTTTAAGTGAGCTCTCTTTTGGAGAGTGTACATTTATTGAATGAAGGTTGTAGGAATCTATTCAGTTCTTTCCTCACACCTCTTGCCCACAGATGACTTTTGTATGAACCAGAAATTATGTGCTTGCTTTTCCTACATCAGAACTAGACTGTAGTTTGTCAAGGATGACATCAAATTTCCCAAGTCCTCTTCAGAGCCCTATCACTAGTTCTCCCCCTCAACGTATGCCTTTGAAATCTACATTTGGTCTTGTAACTTCTGTATAAGGCATATATTTTCTTGTATAATATTTATAACATAAAATTTATCATTTAAACCCTTTTAAGGTGTACAATGCAGTGGCATTAAGTACACTCATAATGTTGTACAACTATCAACATCTAGTTTCAGAACTTTTTTTCTTTTTGGGTGGCACTGCACAGCTTGTGGGATCTTAGTTCCCCCACCAAGGATTGAACCCGGGCCCCTGGCAGTGAGAGCACAGAGTCCTGACCACTGGACCAACAGGAAATTCCCCTAGTTTTAGAACTTTCAATCACCCCAAAAGGAAACCCTGCCCATTAAGCAGTCACTCCCCACTCCCCATAACATCTGGCAACCACAAATATGCTTTCTGCCTCTATAGATTTACCTGTTCTGGACATTTCATACAAATAGAATCATATACTATGTGGCCTTTTGTGTCTGGCTTTTTCAGTTACCTTAATGTTTTCAAGGCTCATCAAGATGTATCATCCGCTGATCCATGTTGTGGCCTGTATCAATACTTCATTCCTTTTTATAGCTGAATAATATTCCATTGTACGTAGATACCACATTTTGTTTATCCATTCATCAGTTTTTGATCATTTGGATTGTTTTTCCTTTTGGTTATTATGAATAGAGCTTCTGTGGTCATTTGTGTACAAATTTTGGTTTGGATATCTGTTTTCAGCTCTTTTGGTATATACCTAAGCGTGGAAACACTGGGTCATATGGTAATTCTATGTTTAACTTATTGAGGAATCTGTACAAGGCATTTTGAAGATAACTGTTAGCTCCCATTTTAGAGAGGAGGAAATGGAGGCCCAGAATGACCTTAATTATCATCTGTACATTGTCAATTCTCAGCTCTTTAACTCCTGCCTAAGTATCCTCCATGGTCTTTACACTCATACATATGACGCCTGGTGGACATTTCTAGCTGGATATCTCACAGCACCTCAAGTGCAGTGTGTCTGAAATGGAACACACCATCTCCTTTCCTTCATCCCCAGAACAGCTCGATTTCCTATTTCCCATCTCAGTGAGTGACACCACCATCCCATGACTTGGCCATCACCTTTGGCCTCTTAAGGGATGGGATGATTATTACTGTGTGACTGTGGACAAGTTATCAATCTCGCTATGCCTGGTTTCCTTGTCCAGAAAGTGGGAGGTAATCTCATTGCACTGTGTGAGAATCAAGTAAGATCTCTCTGTGTTTGTCTCTGTTTCTGTCTCTGTCTCTCTCTCAGCAAAGTGTCTGGTACACACTGTGAGCTCAATACATGTTGTTATGACTTTGAACACTTTTTGGGTGAGATGTGTTAGCGTCCCGTGGAAATGGTGTCTAAAGGAATGCAGTTGAGGGAAACGGTGAAGTTTAACAATGCAGCATCAGCAATACCTCAGTTCTATGGAATCAGAATACTGAGGGGTGAAGCCCAGGAATCGGTGCAGTTAACGAATGCCCCAGGTAATTTTGATGCTTGGCCAAGTTTGGAAACCAATGCATTCAGCTAATTATATTCCGTTAGTAGCAAATGCCTTAAAAACAGATTCATTTCAGTCAAACATAAATTTCACTGTTTCCCTCCTTGAATCTAATAAAAGCATCAATCCATGAACCTTCAAGTAGGTCTCAATTTCTTCTCACTGCTTCTGTTGATCTTGGGCAGCCTTCCCTACCTGTCCCCCACTAGAGTTGTCTTTTATCAAGTTGTGTCTTTGCTGTCAGGGCTGAAAGTGTCGGGATATTAGATGAACAATGACTTCCTTCTCTTTGACGTACCATTGGCTATAATGCTGAGTACTTTGTGACTCACCTCATGCTGTCCTTTGGAAAGCACTGCTGGTCTTGACCCATCATAGGTTTTATTGTGCAGAGCCTAGATTCAGAAAACATTAGGGACAGAGGGAGATGTTAACTAGGGTTTCAAGGGGAAAAAAAAGTGTTTCGTGCGCAAATGAGCTTGGAGAACACAGGGTTAAACACAGTGACCCAGGTTCCTTTACTGCAGGACTTCTCAGAGCCTTGAATATGGTAATGAGCGCTGGGTATCCTAATGTGCAAATTGATCTACAACTTCAAGCGACCCAGGCTGGACAGGAGAGAGGCTTCCCAAATGGAAGAGTTTCTGGGTGGTTAGTTTCAACAGCCTGATCTCTTTTGTCAGTGGCAGAAGCAAAACTTAGAGGAAGCTATCCTGAGGCTCTGTGATGAGGAAGGGGTCAACATGGGGAAGTGGTGGTGGTAGTGAGGGGATACTGGACACTGAGCATGGAGATCTATTCATTGACCCATTTTGATCAATATCCATCCATATCTTTATGCCCTGACTATATGTCTCATCCTCTGGCTCTGAAAAGAACTACTTTGGCGTCTGATGAAGGCATGCTAGACCTTCTAATGACCTGGGCACGGGGGCTGCCACCATGCCACCTGCCTCCAGTGCCACATAGATGACTGAGCCACACTTCCCACCATGTTGAATTGTGTGTACATCTTTCTCCTCCGTTATGAACCACTTGAGGTCAGGTCCTACGTCTTATTTTTCTTTCTTCCAACCCGCTATCACAGTGCCAGGCACACAGCTTGTGTCCGTCAGTGTTTCCTTGCCTGTTCCTTTTGTAGGCAGGGAAGAGAAAGGAAGAAGGCAGGGAAGAAAGAACTCTTGAGAGGCAAAGCAGCTGGTAAATTTTCAGGGGCTGGAGGGAATCAGGAGAGGGTTCGAAGCTCTTGGGGCTGCACAGCCGTTTCTCTCCAGATGGTCACTGCTAGGGAGCACAGCGCACCTAGGCAGAGGGTCTGCCGAGCCCTGGCGCTGGCCCAGCCCAGCTCTGCTCAGCCCCCCCTCCCAGTTCTCCTAGCAACACCCCAGTGGGCAGTGGGGATTTGGATGAGGCTCAGCCCTGCCTCAGACACTTTGCAATCTGAGGCCTAATTAAAACACCACGGACGGTTTGAACCCCGCATTAAAATTTGATGAGGAATTGATCAGCCAAGCAAACAGGAAATTTAGCCGTGAGTGAAGGTAATGTTTGCTCAAATGTGTAATGAGGCCCATGGGGAATATTTGTGGGGACCTCAGTCATGTCTGGAGCTATTCCTGCTCTTCAACTTCATCTTCCCCATGTGCCTCTCCCCTCAAAACGTACCAGGATGCTTCCGAAGGGAACAGGAAACCAGAAAAGTTGGATATGACTTAAAAATTCCCTTTGAAAACCTGAGAAGAGCCTCAGCAGTGTGCTGTAACCGTAGCATAGGTAGGGCAGAGCTGGGTGGGAGTCTTGGCTTTGTCATTTGTCAGTTGGTGTTTGTATCTTGTGATAATTGATTTCGTAATTAGTCATGGACTACCTACTGTGTGTCAGCTCCATGCTAAACCCTGCAGATAGACTGGTATGCAAAATAGTCATGGTCCTTGCCTCCATGGGGTATGTAGTTGAGTAAGAGAGGCTATGAACCTCAATTTCCCCACCTGTAAAATGGGGGTGGCGGTATCTTATCATGTGGGGTTATGGGATGAATTAAATGAGAGAATATACACAAAACACAAAGGACAAGGCCTGCATGTCTTAAGTGTCAAATGAAGATTCCTCTATACCCTCCCTCCCCGTAGCCTGCATGTCAAGTCTTCCAGGGCTTTTAACCTTTTCTCCTATTCAGTTTTCTGCAGGTGACCTGACTTGATATTCACTTACTTATATGTTCATCGCTGGGGAGTGTAACTGAGATTGAGGATAAAGCAAGTCACAAGACTGATCTACTTACCAGACCTGGGGACTGGTTCAGAAGTTCTACTAGAAAGATCAGATAGAAGGAATTCTTGAGTCATCTGGGATAAGGGGAGTCTCTGATGGAGAAAGTTGCTCCAAAGTTTAGGCGGACAGTCTGGAAGCTTAACACATTCTTTGGACATGCCAAAATGCCTTCACCAGGAGAAGAGAGGAGTCTGGAGTGATCTCCCTTCTTTTCTGGCTTTCATGAGGACACTTTACCCTAAGTGTCAGGTCTTTTCCTCTTCACATACAATATGCGTAAATACAGTTTTATTTTTACACAGTTGGGATCATATTGCATATTGTTTTGTAAACTGTTTTGTTCACTATGTTCTTTAATGACTTCCTAATATTCTACAATATGGATGAACCATATGCTATTTACTCACTTCCCTGTTGTTTTATAGTCAGGTTGTTCCATTTGTTTGCCACCAGAAGTAATTTTATGATGAACGTTTTTGTAAATAAATATTTGTTCACATTTCCGATTATTTCCTTAGGACGAAATCCTTAAGTGGGTATGAATAATTTCAGCATCCTTGATACATATTGCCAAATTACCCTTTAGGAATTTGAACAGATTTATACTCCCACCTGCAGTCTGTGAGAGCCTAATGTGCTCCACTGTCACCAACGCTGAGTTTTCTTTAATCTTTGCAAATGTAATAGATTACAAATGCAATCACGTTATGTCTTAATTTGCATTTCTTTGATTATGGGTGGGCTGAACCTTTTAAATCTTCTTTATTTGCCATTTATAGTTCTTCTTATGTGAACTTTCTCTGTCTGTCCTGGGACTCTGTTTCCCCTATCTCAGCATTTGTCTTCTTATTGCTCTTAAGTGTGCTCCAACCCTTAAGAAACTTAAGGGTATTAACTGTTTGTCACTTATGTTGGAAATATTTTTCTCAATTTGCTGTTGATTTTTAAATTTCTATAGTTAGGTCTACCATTTTTTTTGAGATTTATTTATTTGCACTTATTCCTAGTGAATTCTGTGATCAGATAAATACTGATTTCAGTTTTCTCCTACAGATTGAATTTAGGGCTTTTTGGTGGCTTTGACACAGAGCTCCTTACCTACCTTCAAGGAAAGAAGAGGTCTCACTTATTGGAATAGGGCATCCTTTTTGGATGAGACCACAACTTAGGGAAGGAGGGAAATTGAGCAGCAATGGAGGATAGTTAATTGTCAAGATCATCCAGTCATCTGGCTCAGTCTGGTGATCTTGGGGTGGTGTGTGTCATACTCTGTCCTTCTGAGCTTATAGTTTCATCAATTTAAATGTTCATAACAGCACTATTTACGATAGCCAAGATATAGAAGCAACCTAAATGTCCACTGGCAGATGACTGGATAAAGAAGCTGTGGTAGGGGCTTCCCTGGTGGCGCAGTGGTTGAGAGTCCGCCTGCCAATGCAGGGGACACGGGTTCGTGCCCTGGTCCGGGAAGATCTCACATGCCGCGGAGCGGCTTGGCCCGTGAGCCATGGCCGCTGAGCCTGTGCGTCCGGAGCCTGTGCTCCGCAACGGGAGAGGCCACAGCAGTGAGAGGCCCGCATACCGCAAAAAAAAAAAAAAAAGAAGCTGTGGTGTATATTTATACAATGGAATATTACTCAGCCATACAAATGAATGAAATAATGCCATTTTCTGCAATATGGATGGACCTAGAGATTATCATACTAAGTGAAGTGAGTCAGAAAGAGAAAGACAAATATCATGTGATATCACTTATATGTGGAATCTCAAAAAATGATACAGATGAACTTATTTACAAAACAGAAATAGACTTGCAGATGTAGCAAACAAACTTATGATTACCAAAGGGGAAAGGGAGGAGGAAGGGGTAAATTAGGAGTTTGAGATGAACAGATACACACCACTAATATATAAAATAGATAAACAACAAGGACCTACTGTATAGCACAGGGAACTGTATGCAATATCTTGTAATAACCTATAATGGAAAAGATTCTAAAAAATATATATATATTTGTATAACTGAATCACTTTGCTGTATACCTGAAACTAACACAACATTGTAAATCAACTATACTTCAATAAAAATGTAAATCTTTAATCTATTTAAGAGTTCAGTGCATATTTGCAATGAAGCTCTAAAAATATGTGTGCCAGACACTTACCACTGGCTTTACACATAGGTTATATAAGTAACACACACGTATATAATGTAATGTAACGTAACATAACATAACATATATTTTGTCTATTTTAAGCCTCACAATAGCCTAATGAGGCAGATAGTGAAATAATTTATAGAACAGGAAACTGAAACTCAGAGGGGCAAGGTAATTTACTCAAGCTTCACTTTGCTCTATGTACACCTGAAATTAACACAACATTGTAAATCAACTATACTCCCATAAAAATTTTTAAAAAAGTACTCTGACTTGGGGATTGACCCAGAATGCTTCTGCATTTGCTAGTCTACTGGGTACAGTCTCAGTAAGGATCTGAGATGCTCCAAACCACCCCCTGCTTGATTGTGGGGAGGTCAGTCTCTTCTGTGCTCCAGTTTTCCAAATGGCTTGGGGAATTCCTAGAGACACTTACACGTGTTCATAAATCATTTCTGTAGCCATTCTCTCTGTTGCCAGCCAAACTGACAAACCTTGACTTTAGAGCATCTTGTCCTATCTCCCTGAGGGTGTCACCATCAATGGCATCCCCCCGAGTAGTTGTTCCATGCTTGGACTCTAACACTGGATACTTTTACCTAGTCCGGATGGTATTGCCACTCTGAAATGAGTAGAAGGACATTCTTGTGCTATGCGAACCACAGCTGGATGCTTTTTTTTTTTTTTTTTTTTTTTTTTTTTTGCGGCATGCGGGCCTCTCACTGTTGTGGCCTCTCCCATTGCGGAGCACAGGCTCCGGACGTGCAGGCTCAGCGGCCATGGCTCATGGGCCCAGCTGCTCTGCAGCATGTGGGATCTTCCCGGACTGAGGCATGAACCCGTGTCCCCTGCATAGGCAGGCGGACTCTCAACCACTGCGCCACCAGGGAAGCCCCCAGCTGGATGCTTTGTTTCTTTGTACCAGGACTTTGCAATCTAATTGCTCTATTGGACTTACCTGTTCCTACCGACTTAGAGTGCATTTTCTTTAACTGCCTAGGTAATAATGGTTCCAAGAGATGAAAGGGGCAAAAGAACACTTCCTCTTGCTCATTTATGCTCATCCAATGGGTATTGCAAAGCAAAACTGTCTGGGATCCAAATAGTTTATAGTTCTTAGATGTAGAACTTCTTCAGTGGTATTCCTCCTTTTCTTCCTCTCTCTCTCTCTCCCTCTCTCTCTCACACACACACATTTCCCAACCAAGGTGATCATACATTGCAAACAACAATTAAGATTTCAGATTTTTTTTTACCTTTAAAGTCTCTATTATACCTAAGAAAGTCAACAATACATCTCTAATATCATCTAATATTTAAATTCCCCAAAAAGTCTTTTATAGCTGTTTTTCTAGACTAGGATTCAATCTACATATTGCACATATTTGGCTGAGGGTTCCAGGTTTTAAACAACATAAATCAATTTTGCCTCAATTCAGGCAATAGGAAATCCGATGGAGGGATATTTGGGACCTCAGGATTGTTAGAGTCCAGCGGACCAGACAGGACAAGAGCTCTGTGGATAAATGAATCAGGAAGCTCGGCAGCTATCTTAGGCAAGAACGCCGGTCTGGAGCCCCCGTGCTCTGCAGTACTGAGTGGATTCTATTTATTTCCTTCCATCTCTTCCTTCTTCTCCCAAGACTTAAAGTCCTCAGAGAGGCTGTCAGACTTGTAACCTTAAGTCACTAGCCTGTCCCTACTCCTGACCATACAGGGGCCGGAAGAAATAGGATCATTGCTTTTTTCTTCCCACATGGAAAACAGTTCACCTCTAACCACCCTCCCACCAAGAATGTACACGGCGAGAGGCAATTCCCTCAAAGGGAACTAGAAAAGAGTAATGAGCACTGGGCAGGTACTGCTCTAGTCAAGGGAGCAGCTGGAATCAGTCTCATACCTGTACATGGAACCAGACTTTCTCCAACCCTTAGACCTTCAAGCCTGCATTGACCTCCTTACTCTAGTGTTCTGCTTCCTTCCCAGCATTCACTCTCCAGCTCATCGGTTTCTCCCTGCCATCTGACTTTATTCTCATTCACCCTTGTCCATTGTCCATGTTTTTATATCCTTGAGCCTCAAGGAGCGTTGGAGTCTTGGTTCTGATTTTACTGGAGGGTAAGATCCTAGTTCACATCCTCTTGAGACAAGGACTTGGATGTGGGCTCCTTTATTTATCTGGATCATGATCCCGGAAAGCACAAGTGAAGAAATAGGGGAAGCAGGACAGGGAAGGAAGAAAAGCCAAATAAATGGCATGCTAGTGAGTGTAAGGTGAGAGCTGTGGGCAACTGGGGCTCAACCTGCTGGGGACCTGCTGCGATACTCTGTGGTATGTACCTTAAAATCCTCCCACTCGATGGTGGGGGGCTGGGACATTTATCCACTGACTTCTATACCCCATCGGTTAAAGGTTGTACATGAGGGCATTTGTGCTTGCAAGAGGTGAATGAATCCAAGAACTGTTAGTTAAAGTCCTTAGGCAGCAGAGAAAAGAGATGCAGGAACAGGCACTGCAGGTGGGGAGTGCCAGTGTCCTGGAAACATCTCCATCTGCCACTGTAGGTAAGCCAGGTAGGTGGAGGGATGTGGGGCAGGGCATCAACGGTATCTGTTAAAAAGGAGGCTCTTCATCCACTATGCAAATTAGTGGCTTCATCACTGTGGGAAGCTGCCTAAATACTGTTACAGAAAATTGATGGAAGACCCCAATATCTTATCAATATCAATATCTTTTAGGTCCAATGGAGTCTGCCCACTCCACCTTTTCCCTTTTTTATTACCTGTGTCAAAATCTCTGTCAGAAGTCAAGATCAGAAATGGGCAGCTTAAAAAGTTCACAGATATTCCTGGAGTCACACATATGCCATGCATTTCTCACTCAATTCTTTTTTTTCAGTATTATTAACTATAGTTATCATATACATTAGATCCTCAGACCTTATTCATCTTATAACTGGAAGTTTGTACCCTTTTACCAACTTCCCCCATTTCCCCTATCCCCTACCACTGGCAACCATCATTCCACTCTCTGTTTCTATGAGTTTGATTTTTTTTTTTTTTTTTAGATTTCACATATAAGTGATAACATGCAGTATTTGTCTTTCTCTGTCTGGCTTATTTCACTCAGCGCAGTGTCCTCGAGTTTCATCCATGTTGTCTCAAATGGCAGGATTTCCTTCTTTTTAAGGCTGAATAATATGGCAGTATATTTATAGATATGTTGAATCTATATCCATACCTATATCTGTATCTATCGCATTTTCTTTACCCATTCATCCATCCAGACACTTAAGTTGTTTCCATATCTTGGCTATTATAAATAATGCTGCAATAAACATAGGGCTGCAGGTATCTCTATTTTTTTTTTAACATTTCTATTGGAGTCTGATCGCTTTACAATGGTGTGTTTGTTTCTGCTTTATAACAAAGTGAATCAGTTATACATATACATATGTTCCCATATCTCTTCCCTCTTGCGTCTCCCTCCCTCCCACCCTCCCTATCCCACCCCTCTAGGTGGTCACAAAACACCGAGCTGATCTCCCTGTGCTATGCGGCTGCTTCCCACTAGCTCTCTATTTTACATTTGGTCGTGTATAAATGTCAGTGCTGCTCTCTCACTTCATCCCAGCTTACCCTTCCACCTCCCCATGTCCTCAAGTCCATTCTCTATGTCTGCGTCTTTATTCCTGTCCTGCCCCTAGGTTCATCAGAACCATTTTTTTTTTAGATTCCATATATATATATATATATATATATGTATATGTATATGTGTGTGTGTGTGTGTGTGTGTGTGTGTTAACATACGGTATTTGTTTTCCTCTTTCTGACTTACTTCACTCTGTATGACAGACTCTAGGTCCATCCACCTCACTACAAATAACTCAATTTTGTTTCTTTTTATGGCTGAGTAATATTCCATTGTATATATGTGCCACATCTTCTTTATCCTTTCATCTGTCGATGGACACTTAGATTGCTTCCGTGTCCTGGTTATTGTGAATAGAGCTGCAATGAACATTGTGGTACATGACTCTTTTTGAATTATGGTTTTCTCAGGGTATATGCCCAGTAGTGGGATTGCTGGGTCATATGGTAGTTCTATTTTTAGTTTTTTAAGGAACCTCCATACTGTTCTCCATAGTGGCTGTATAAATTGACATTCCCACCAACAGTGTATAAGGGTTCCCTTTTCTCCACATCCTCTCCAACATTTATTGTTTCTAGATTTTTTAATGATGGTCATTCTGACCAGTGTGAGATGATATCACATCGTAGTTTTTTTTTTTTTTTTTTGCGGTACACGGGCCTCTCACTGTTGTGGCCTCTCCCATTGCGGAGCACAGGCTCCAGACGCGCAGGCTCAGCGGCCATGGCTCACGGGCCCAGCTGCTCCGCGGCATGTGGGATCTTCCCGGACAGGGGCACGAACCCGTGTCCCCTGCATCGGCAGGCAGACTCTCAACCACTGCGCCACCAGGGAAGCCCCACATCGTAGTTTTGATTTGCATTTCTCTAATGATTAATGATGTTGAGCATTCTTTCATGTTTTTGTTGGCAATCTGTATATCTTCTTTGGAGAAATGTCTGTTTAGGTCTTCTGCCCATTTTTGGATTGGGTTGTTTGTTTTTATGATATTGAGCTGCATAAGCTGCTTGTAAATTTTGGAGATTAATCCTTTGTCAGTTACTTCATTTGCAAATATTTTCTCCCATTCTGAGGGTTGTCTTTTGTCTTGTTTATGGTTTCCTTTTCTGTGCAAAAGCTTTTAAGTTTCATTAGGTCCCATTTGTTTATTTTTGTTTTTATTTCCATTTCTCTAGGAGGTGGGTCAAAAAGGATCTTGCTGTGATTTATGTCATAGAGTGTTCTGCCTATGTTTTCCTCTAAGAGTTTGATAGTGTCTGGCCTTACATTTAGGTCTTTAATCCATTTTGAGTTTATTTTTGTGTATGGTGTTAGGGAGTGTTCTAATTTCATTCTTTTACATGTAGCTGTCCAGTTTTCCCAGCACCACTTATTGAAGAGGCTGTCTTTTCTCCATTGTATATTCTTGCTTCCTTTATCAAAGATAAGGTGACCATATATGCATGGATTTATCTCTGGGCTTTCTATGCTGTTCCATTTATCTATATTTCTGTTTTTGTGCCAGTACCATACTGTCTTGATTACTGTAGCTTTGTAGTGTAGTCTGAAGTCTGGGAGAAGATTGCAGGTATCTCTTTAAGATAATGATTTTGTTACCTTTGGATATATACTCAGAAGTGAGATTGCTGGATCACATAATAGTTCTATTCTTAATTTTTTAGAAGCCTTTATACTGTTTTCCATACTCGCTCAATTCTTTATTTTAGCTTCTGTCAGGTTAATATATTGCCATAAAAGCAGCTTTCAAATGCAATAATAATCATAAAATAACTGCAACATATAATAGATAATTATATTGATGAAAAATTATTTTTAGCTATATACCAACATAAGAATACTTATTGATTTCTGTCTACTGTTACTATTAACGTTTCATGTCTCCTACCAGCATTCAGGCTGTGGCTAATTGTCAGGATTAGTAGTTAGAAGTCTTTGGATAGTCTTGGAGAGTTTGCCTGAGGCTTGGCGATGGGTGGGCACAGACGACTAATGTGAATAGAGTTTAGTTTTGTGCTCTCTATATATGCATTAAGGGATTTTGATAGGAACTGCACATGTTCTTGTCAGTGAGGAATTGTTTGACTTGCACTGGTGTTTTTGGATAACTGTTTTCCCATAGTCGACATGCCTTTGCCTTTTTCTTTGTTAGCCTTTGTTGATTAGCCTCTTGCAACAAAAACCTCTTGCATCACTGGAATGCTCCAGTAGAGAGCATTCAGCATCGTGGCTTGGCTAATTGGTAGGACGATAGATGATTTTCCACCAAGAATCCCCACCATGGTTTTGCTCCCCTTCTCAGCAAAGATTTAAGAGGTCATTGGTTTAGAGACTTCTCCAAGGCATTGTTACTTTGACAAGATACACCAGGGTAATTGACCAGTCTGCACTTGGTATTATTATAAATAATTAAAACAAAGCTACATTTATCAAAACAAATGCACCAAGCAGTGTGCCTGTTTTGCTGAACCCCATGTTCAAAGGGATTAGAAAGATTTAGAAATTAACCAAATCTGTCTTTAGACACTGCCCCTGAATGAGTGACTGAATATTGATCTATGTCCTGGAGGAAGTGACACTGTAAACAGCCATGGTTTAATGAACCATGGTGGGAAAGTGGGGCAGCAAAACTGGGTTAGAATTCTAATCCTCTCTTTATAAATGTGCCTTCAAGTAAGCTTGTGCACTTGGGTTTCTGCGTTGATGAGATGGGGTAGTAATACCCATCCTTCAGGAGAACTGTAAAGGTGAAATGAGATAATGTATGAGCAAACATTTTGTAAATTCAATAATGGTATGTAGATGTTACATACTTTTGTTGTTAAATATGATTTATAGCCTACTATTCCACTCCCTCTTCCCAGTTTTTCTCTAAGGCAGGATTTCTCAACCTCAGCACTACTGACATTTGGAGATGGATAACTTTATTGTGGAAAGTGTCCTGTGCATTTCAAGATGTTCAGCAGCAACCCTGGTCTCTATCCACTAGATTCCAGTAGCGTCATCTGGGTCATGACAACCAAAAATTTCTGTAGACATTGCCATATGTCCGAGGGGGACAAAATAGGCATTGGTTGAGGACCACTGCTCTGAGAGTAGAAGAATTGCTGTATAGTTCCTGAAAATTCTTTCGACCTTGCTTCTTTACTAGTTGGTGGCAACTCTATACGTTAAAAATGCTTGCAGTCATTCTTTTCAATTCTCTTTTATTCCATGCTGCTGGGTGGGTGTATGTCAGCTCAGTATAAGTTACACTGTGGTAACAAACAATCCCCACAATCTCAGTAGCTTAAAATAGCAACTCTTTATTTCTCCTTCACCTTGAATGTACATTTCATGTTAGATATGGTTCTCTTCCACATTGTCTACACTTTGGGATCCAGGCTGATGAAGAAGCCATCATGGGGCAATGTGACATTGTCAGTCTGTGCCAGAGGGAAAGGAAAGACATGGTGGATCATGAACTGGCTCCTACAGATTCTATTCAGAAGTGACACTGATTACTCCTGCCCATATTTCATTGGCCAAGGCAAGTCAAATGGCCACTCTTGATCTCAACAACCCAGGGTTAAATAATCTCCTCCCAGGGAGGGGCAGGACAGGTTACATGACAAAATACAATCACAGTGGGAGGGGGATATATAATTCTCCCCTAGGAAGGGCAGTGAATATTTTGAAGAATAATATAATCTACCACATTGGGAGTTAGGCATGTGTGCAGCTGATAACCAAGGGTTACTTTGAATCCTCTTTGCTTTTGCTCACATTTATGGCTCCTGTGGGAACTTCACTGAGGAAGCTTTCTAAGGGTTTCAGGCACAGAGGGGGCTAAAGCGATCTGCAATCTGCAGAGTGTTACAGCATGCCTGGTTGAAAAGTCAAGCAGTAGGTTAGTCATTTACTTGGTGTGTTAATATAATGACAGTCACCTGGGTGGGCTGATTTTGTCACTTAACTGATGGAGACTGTCTACTGCTTAACCATCCAGCATTACCTGTCTCCCCAGTGGCACAGATGGAATGTGTAAGACATCGCATCCCCCTCGTAGTGGGACTACAGAAATGAACTTCACCGTGGGGCTGAGTGTCACATTACATGGCAACTGAGGGTTTCCAAACCTGGATGCATGAGCTAAATTGGCCTCTTCATGACATGGCGTTGGTCAGATATTGGGGCAAACACAGTCACATTTTATGATTTACAAAGCATTTAGCTGTCTACAGTCTTCCCTGGAAGTGCTTCTTCCTCTCTATCCACCTGGAGAACTCCTATTCATCCTTCAAGAGCCCATTCAGATGTGAACTCTGTGGTCTTTCCCTGACTGCCCCTCTACAAAATAGAACTGTTTGCTCCATCCTCTGTGTTCTTCCAATAACACCCTCTTCAAATGGTCTGTGAATTCACAAGGCAAAGAGATTGCTTTGCTAGTCTTTGTATCCCAGGAACTCGCCATGTTGCCTGGCACTGGGTATGCACATAGGAATGTGGCTGGTTTACTGGACAGCTTACTTTAATTCTTATGACTATGCAAGGAAATGGGGATTTAGATAAATTTATTCACTTGCCGCAAGTCTCACAGCTGCCGAGAGATGTCAAGGACATAAACTCATCTATCCTCATGACCACTTCTTTCCTCTGCATCAATGTCTGGGGGACTGACTATCAGTGTGTGGGGTGATGGTGGATATGGAATCTCAGGGCACTTGGTTTTCCTTTTGCTTTTCTAGGTAAGCTTGAGTCATTTAGGGGGTGATTTTAGCCTTTTACAAGAGACAGTGGCTGGATGCAGTTTTAGCTGTTGTAAAGCACTGGATGATACAACTGTGAACAAGAGCTCAGTTTCTGGTGTCAGAAAGACCAAGGTTTGAATCCCAGTTCTTCCATATTAACTGTGTGGCTTTAGGTGAGTTACTTAACCACTTTGTGCCCCAGTTTCTTCATTTGTGAAAATAGAAATCATAATAGTACCCAACTAGTTAGGTTATTTTTAAGGATTACATGAAATAATGCATGTAAAAGATTTTAGCACATTGCCAGGCATGTAGTAAACACTAAATAATTGTTATTTCTACTTCTCAAAGATAGTATATTCTATTTTGTCTTGATGTGTCAGGTCCTTCCTTTATTCAACAAACTTTGTGGCGTGTCATGTCTACCATGTGCTGATGTCACAAAGAATCCTTAAAATAACAGTAACAACTGCATGATTAATATCACTTCTCGAGTGCCTGGTTCATTTCAGGCATCATCCATTGGTCAGCATCAATAAAGCATCAAACAGTAATCATTTACAAACATTGTGTCATTTAATCTTTATCACAGCTGTGTTAGGCGGACCTCTTTCTCCCCATTTTACAGAAGAGAAAACTGAGACCCAGAGTGGATAATTAACTGAGGGATTTAGGGGAAGCAGGGTATGCTCAGATATCTGGGGGTGGAGGCAGAGAACCCCAGTGCAGCCTGTCTTTGCTGTGTCATCCTCAGAAGAGGAAGGAAGAGGGCCACCCCCCTGGGTACCAGGGGCTGGTGTTTTCTTTACTCTATTTTAGCTGTTTAAGGAAAAGAACAAGATATTTTCCCAAGTGACTCTCCAGGGAGTTCCTGAGGGTCAGGGGACCAAGGTCAGGAAGCTTTGGGAGCTGGTCTGCAGAGTGTGACATGACTCCTGAGCATCAATTTTCTTCTGGGAAGGTGGAGGGCAATTCTAAGGGGCAAAGAAGTTCAGGAGCCACCAGAGGGAGCAGAATCTTGTTCTGCCTCCTCAATCAACCAGACAATTGATTGGTAATTAACCAAGCCCAGAGACAGACTGATTCTTCATGCTGGCAAAGCAGGAGCAGAAAAGTAAAAAAAGTCACTCAGTTGTCCATGTGGGCCCACCCAATACAGAAATAAAGCAAAGACCCATATTTAGTGTCCATTATGTGCCTTGTTTTTTCCTGACCCAATTTCCTGAATTTTCTCAATAACCCAATAACCCTAGGAGCTAGGAACTGTGGTGAACATGACAGCCAGGGCCTTGAGATTCTGAGAGGTGAAGTCACTTGCTAAGATCACACAGCTTAGTAAGTAGTAGTAGTGGTCTGTGACCCTCTGGAGTCTGAGCTCTCACCCACCATGCATCAGAGGTGGTCTAACGGGGCTCCCTGACCTTTCTCCACTCCAGGTTCCACAGGTACACACCAGCAGAGTCTTTGGAGGCCAAGTGACAAATCTGAGATGTCTGAGGGGGTTTGAGAAGGCTGATGACCTTGATTCAGCTTTTCTGGTGCTGGTGGAAGTGTTCCTGGCTCTTGGCTTTGCAAATGCCAAAAGATCACTGGGTTTCCATCATTTCTACTTGTTTCAAGAGAGGTCACTGCACACCTGATTTTAAAAATGTCTTCTGAGGGACTTCCCTAATGGTCCAGTGGGTATGACTCCGTGCTCTCAAAGCAGGGGGCCCGGGGTTTGATCCCTGGTCGGGGAACTAGATCCCGTATGCATGCCGCAACTGTGATTCCGCATGCCACAACTAAGACCTGGTCCAGCCTAAATCAAAAGAAAAAGAAATGTCTTCTGAGTTTATGCCACTGTGCGTGAATGCTTAGCTGACAAACAGCCCCAGAGCCAGATGAGACTGGAGAGTCTCTGGGTGGCCAGTGCAGGCCATGGGCAGAATTACAAGCAGAAGCCCTTCATCACCAGGCTTATCTCAGTTTGTCCTACATGGTCTTCTTTCTCTGGTGAATCACGTACACAGGGCCTTTTGATACTTCACTGTGCGTAAATCACCAGGATCTTGTTACAACGCAGATTCTGAGTCAGTTGATCTGGCTTGCTAACAAGCTCTCCAGTGATACTGGTGCTGGGTCCATGTACCACACTTTGCATAACAAGGTTTAGGTCAGTATTTCCATATTGATCTCCACTGAACCCTAGTGTCCAGTGAGATGCCATTTTACCAAGCCAAGTAAGTTTGGGAAATGTTAGGTTAAACACATTTAAATGAGTTTCTTGGCTTCAGGACTTGTCAGAACCTTTATTATGTCAATGTGTACCTGTCTCTCCAAGACGTGGATTTGCGTATGCCTTTTCCAAACCTTATTTTACCAAGAAACCCTCATCTTCACCCAACTCCCCCAACCAGGAGTACCTATTCATTAGCATTCTTTTTTTTTTTAACATCTTTATTGGAGTATAATTGCTTTACAGTGGTGTGTTAGTTTCTGCTTTATAACAGAGTGAATCAGCCATACGTACACACATACCCCCAGCATTCTTTATAGCACAGTTTAGACATCACGGCTCCGGGCTTCCTCATTCTGGAAGCTTTTTGCTCTCCACACCGATGTATTTTCTTCTGTGCTTCCTCTTCCTCTAGCCTCTGTGTATATTTCCTTTCCTAGGCTGGAGATAATTCATGAAAGCAAATCTCCCAGTCCCTACCTCTCTCTTCTGATACACCTTTCCACCTCCTGACACCCTGACTAAAAAACACCATCAATATTTCATAAACTCACAGTGACAAATTTATTTTAATGTGGTCCACTGAGAGCCTGAGATTGATTGGTCCCTCAGAAGCATGACACGTTTCAATGCAGGATATTCATGGTGTGTTTTAGTGCCTACATTAGTCAGAGAGAAGCAGAGCCCGGATTTATCATCGTTAGGACTTTCTCCGTATCTGTTCTCTTCTAGCCACTGGCAGCAACCCTCTGAAAGCTCACTATTGATTTGTTTTGTGTCTTTAAATGTGCTGGCCAGGGAGGTGGGAGGCTTGGGTTTCCATCAAAGTGAGCCTAGCTTGCTGGGTTTTTGCATATTTGTAACCTGTATTTGGTAACGCCCACTCTCATTCTTTGGGTTTTCACTCACGAGGACATTGGAGGAAGAGGGCTAATCTCCTTGATTCCTGAAGGGTACTTGTGATTGGACAATGGGGCAGCGAGGTATGGGGGCTATTCTGCCAGCTGTCACTTTGCAATCCTGCTCCCCTGGCTGGGGAGGTCATAATAGGACACCCCGAGGTGGAGACCTCCACATCCAAGATCCTGATGCTGGAAGACCTCTTGAGGCCTAAAGAATTTTTTCTCTATAGTTCAGGACAGGCCCACTGCAGAGCCAAGACTGTCTTCAAATTTAGGAAACCCCTTGCTCCCAGATTAAATAATAATTTTCATAATGGCAGGCAACATTTATTGAGCACTTACAATGTGCCAGGTACAGTGGGATATGCATTACAGATGCAGTCTTTTCTCACAAAAACCCTGGGAGGAAGATATTATTGTTATTATCATTCCCATTTTACAGACAAGGAAACTGAGGAGGCTTAGAGAGTTTAAGTAACCGGCTAAAGTCACTGCATCTGGTAAGCAGCGCAGTAAAAATAAAGCCCAGGACTACCTGACTTCAGACCTTGACTCTTAACCACTTAGCTTTTTAGATACAGCAACCCAGGAAACCTACTGCTATTGAATTGATATGCTCTGTTCAAGGTAGTCTTGCTTAATCATTAAAGCAGAAGACAAGGCCTCTCTTTAGCAATATTCTTGGATGAATTTGATTTTCCACATGACTTTCAGAGTAAATAAGGTATTGTTCTTTTAAATTACCCCCGTTTCTCATTAAGTCAGATCTCCCCAAATTAATATGAATTAATAGGACCCTACTGTATTGCCACATCACCAAAAGGTGCATAAACTCATATACAGCAAACTTTCCTTCCACACACATTTCCTTGGCACCTACCTGGTCACGGGCCCTACCCAGAAGGAGTTTCTGTTCTAGCAAAAGAGAGAGGTGTGTACACTGCTGGCCATGCACAAAGGCAGACTGTGATGAGATGGAAGGGTGGCTTGTGATTGGAAAGCTGGCAAGAGACCAGTTAACTCTCACTGGATACTTTTTCTGGGAACTTTTTCTGGTCAGGCATCAATTGTGCTGGGCTTGGAAAGATAAAAAAAAAAATATTTCGAGAAGCAGAGATGGGTCCGAAGACGTTCTATTCAGGGGTGTTGTAAACAGAGACATAGTGATATGGAAGTGGTATGGAAACATACCATGTATGTAAGGGACATATAACTTGAATGACTGGAAAATTAGAGAGAAACACTTTGAGTTTATCCTTCCTTCTTGTAGGGATAAACATAATTATGCAGTTTCTCCCCCTGTGTGGATAAGAATGCATTAAGCAAAATGACTGTGAAAAAATTTTTAGTTGCACTTGGCTTCCATTAGAAAGTCAAAGATATATATCCGTGGGAGGGAGGAAAAATTCCTCCAGCAGATGATATTGAAGCATATTTACGAGAAAGAAGTAGAGGAAGCAAGCAGTTAATCCTGGCGATTGGAAACAGCAACCATCTCCGCTCACTGGGGTGGGTGGGTCCCTTAACTGTCACCTTCCCATGGTATCATTTTATAGGGATTTTGCCAACTCTAGGGTTTTTCCTGAGCAAAGGTCACCACCTATTGCCCTGGACAATAGTTTCGTTGATATTCAGGAAACTTTTGACTTCATATTTGCAAGACCCAGAAATTAGTTTCATCTTTTGCCAGGATATTGCCCTGAAAGCCAGCTCACTACAACTCTGAATTCCTGAGAATTCTTTCTGTTCTCTCTTTTTTGGAGAAAGGAATGAAGGTCAAGAGTACCAGTTTCTGTCCAGAATTTACTATAAAAGCCAAAAAAATTATGGCCATTTCTAAGGGAGGGTTTCTTATTGGGTGGTCTGCAGGTGACCTGCATCATAGTCACCTGGGGTATTTATGGAAATGGATTCCTAGGCCCCTCTTAAGAACAATAGAATTCAAATCTCCGGGAATGGGGCCCAGAAATCTGTATTAACAAAAAATACAACAAAACTACTAGAGAAATTCTAAAGCACAGGAATGCCATGCATGAATGGGCAGGTTTGCCTTGCATAGCACTGGGGGTACCATCCACATCAGAGTCAGTGGGACAGGCACTCCCTAGATTTGTGCAGTGCAGAAACTGCGCAGTCGTTCAAGGCACATTACACTGCAGAATCACTCTGGTGGGGGTTGGCACGTATCAAGTCCAAACCAACTGATTCTCCCTCTCCATCTATACGCCAGGTCAGCGATCTCTGCACCCAGAGTAGAGTGGCCACCGAGACCTTGCACAAGCCTCATTCTCCAAAGGAAGACCCAGTCAGAGTCTTCATCTGCAGCAAATGGTCAGGTAGATTTAAGCGTTTTGGTAATGAAATGGTCAATGAAATGTATTAATGCTTATCAAATCCTGTTGCCCAGGGCCTGGCACATATTAGATATTTAATAAATGTTAGTTTCAATCTCTCTCCCCTTTGCCTAGAATTTCTGTTAATTGGATTTTATCCTATAAATCTTGACTCATAGACTGGCCTTCAATGTTGTAATCTATAGTCACAGCCAGACTCTGACCCACAATCTCCCAAGACCTCAGTTTCTAGAAAATGAGTGAATTAACCCACTTTGATTACGTAGAATTTTGAATTTTATTTTAACATAGCACTAGACACACATAGAGCCATGGGAACAAAATTCCAGATTGAAGTTAAACTTCTCCCAGCAGTGACTTCCTCAGCCATATGGAGTTTGGGGTATTATGTTAGCTACTGATGCTGTGGACTTCCTCTGTGTTTTGAGCTCTCTGGCATCCTGGCCCTGAGTCACTGCTGGGCTCGCAGTTTGAATTCAGCAACTCATGGAAGATTTGTATTCTACTATCTGTCTCTGAAACTGTTAATAAGCCTGAGAATCCTCAATGCCAAGTTTGGAAGTTTTGCCAATTCTCTCTTTTGTCTGGTTGACAAAACTCAGCCAGAAGCAATGTGGAAGAGGGACTTTAGGGCCAGAAGACCTGTATTTGAATCATGGCCCATCACTTACTGGCTGTGCAATCTTGGATAAGTTACTTAAACTCTCTGAGGCTTGGCTTTTTCATCTGAAATGGGGATAAGCACGTTCACCACATCTGATGGATGGAATGCAATGTGCTAACATATATGGAACAAACAGCACAGTGATCAACATGGTCATTCATTTATTTAAAAAATGTGAGGGACTACAATGGGTCAGGCTTGTATTAAACATGGAAAATATAATGGGGGCAAGGCCCACAGGGCTGCTGTAGTCACAGATCTTAAAGTTCACTAGGGGAGACTGAAAATAAAAAGTCAACAAATAGTCTCAGAGTAATATATGCCAAGAGGGAAGTTGGGGCTATCCTAGATTGGATTATCAGGAAAGCTTCTGGGAGGAGGTAGCATTTGATCTGAGACCCAGATGACGAGAAAACATGAAGAAGACAGACAGGCTCAAAGCAAAGGATGAGCATTTCAGATGGTGAGAGCAGCATGTGCAAAGGCCCTGAGGCAGGGACAAGTATGGTGTATTGGAAGATATGAACGAATGCTATGACATAAGATGAAGTCAGTAGAAGACGAAAGGGGTTTATATTCTATTCTTAGTGCAGTTGAAAGTTGGATCAGATTTAATTCTACTTTTCCTCTTCCATTCAATGAACCCAGCTGCTTGATTCATACTTTTACCAGTTAAGAATGTGTTTAGCTGCAAGTAATGGAAATATAACTAACTTGTCTTCAATAAGCAAGAGTATGATTTTCTCACATAATATCTTTAGAGATATGAAGATGCTGGTCAACAATGTCATGTCCTCCCTGTGGTTTTCTTGTTTTTTGCCTCATGGTCATACAATGGTTGCCACAGCTCCAAGCATTACATCCTCACACTTATGTTTAGAGGCAAGAAGCAGGGGGAAGTGTGAGAGCAGACAGTTCCTCTTCAAACACCTCTTTTTCATAAGGTCAGAGAAAGCTTTCCCCAGCAGAGTTCCCTATGTCATATTGGTTAGTGTGGAGTGATATCCTGGGGTCAAAGGACCTTCGCCTGGTATTTGAGCAAAGTTAGGGTTTTTTTTTTTTTGGCAGGAAAGAAGTGTGGGGTTGGGAACTATAGTGATTGCCACATGCCACATATTCCCACCTACCTCCCTGAGTGAAGGCCACAGAATTTTAAATTTTGACTCCAACTAGAGTCAGCAGCTCTCAAAGATGTCTTCAGTCTCCTTGGAAGCTTCTTTTGGATTTTTACATTTTCCTCTGGCACCATCGCAGGCCACTTGTCCCCTGCTGTTCTTTAGCAAGTCGATGGCACAGGATTTAATTAAAAGCAAAACTTGACATAAGTGTTTTTAATTGTAATAGAAAAATGCTGCCTGCTTTATAAAGGTGACAGTTTGCAAACACAAGTGTGAACATCTTCCTACTTCACTTGTCAGCGGCCCCATCATGGAGTGGCAGGGTGGTGCCAGGAGATGGATCTGGTGTGAATGACTTGTCCTGACAGTGAAGGATGCAGCCTGAGTTTCTCCTGAGGAGTGCTAGCCGACACCTGTCATCAGGTACACTTAGCTAATGAGATTCAGGGGGCAGCTTTCTGTACCACCCTTCCACCTGCTTTCAGGCTTGCCTGGAAGAGAGATGTAGTTCTCGGCTCATCCTGGAGAACTGGGGCACCCAGGACACACTGTGGAGGCCAGACTATCTTTCCTCGAGGCCTGAGTCTTGTTGTGAGGCAAACTGTTCATTCAGTTGCCAGGATGTTTTACAACATCTGTGTATTTAAAGGTCGATCAGCTGGCTGGGGGCTGTATTTGCATTTTTTTCTTGGACGTTGGACCAGTGTAGATTCAGCCGTGGTGTACTCATGGGTGGCCACTGGATCTTCTAGAGAGGAGGTTGTGTCTCTCTCAATCTCGTTTTGAAGAGAGAAGTTTAGAGTGCCATGTGTGGGCAGATGTCCAGCTGCACATGGGCCTCTGCTGATGGGTGGCTGTCCTGAAAGGAACACAGAATCTTTGATTTTTTTTCAAGATTTCTTTTTTACTGAAATGAGATGAATGGCATTAGTACTCCAACACAAATGGTAGTGATAGACACCAAATGTGGCAAAGACTGTCCAAGTTTCTCAAAGATTTGAGGCCAACGCGTTGATCATACACTTAGAAGTGTGATAAGAGCAGGTTGTAAAGGCGTCTTTCCTCTGTTGACTTACCCATCATTGATGGAGGAGGGGCTAGTCCTGACCTAGTGACAGGCATAGGGAGGCTTAGGGGGTCCATGATGACAGCCTTACTGGGACCCACAGAGCCCCCCCTCCTTGAAGAAGTTCATTAACAGTGCCAGACAGTCCCCATATTTAGGTTCACAGATGATGAGCTGTCCAGGTGTTCCAGGGCTGGCTGGCTTAAGCCAGGAGCTGCTGGAAGGCTGTATAGAGAGGGTGAAAAGCAAACATTCAAGGTTCTGAGGGCTGTGGGAGGCCTGGCTAGCGGGGTCCATCTCTAGCAGCCTGAGCCTGACTCCTTGCTTTACCCTGTCCACTTCTGCTCTCTGTAGCTGGAAAAAGGAGGGCTTCCTTGGTCCATGTAGTCCTCCCGACGTGCTACCAGCTTATAGGCTGGGTTGTATTTCAGAAAAGTTGCTACAAGGGAAACTCAGCCTGTAAGTCAAGCACTTTAGTTCTCCAGGCGTGAAAAACAACACTCTTTATCTCTGGCCGTGCCTGGCTTTGTGAGCTGTGTCTAATGGCCGCAGGAGAAGATATACCATGGCACTGTCAGAGTGGTCCCCAGACTCTTGTAAGTGGGAGGCCCCCTGTCTGGAAATGCAGAAAAGGCTGGAGTCAGTCTTGACCTGTGATATGTTAGTCTTGACCTGTGATATGTTTGTCTTGAAACAAATGTCTTAAAAAAATCATTCAATATTAAACAGAACAGAACAAAACAAAATCCAGAAAGGAAAAAACCAAAAAAACCCCCCAAAATCCCTACCAGAGTTTGGGAGTGTTAAATCAAACACTGCATGAACAAAACTTAGCATAGTGCTCATTCCATATTAAGGGCTCAACAAACATTAGATATTATTCCTAGTAAATCTTTTTGTCATATACATTTCAGCCACAGTGTCATCATTCTTCCCATCCCATGCCAGCCTAAATCCATATTGCTGGCATCTGCCCTGGTCCATTTTTCTTTGCTGTCTTTCATAGCAGCTCAGGAATCATCCACCCACACATACTCCCTCCCTTGCCCGTATTTAGGGTAGGTATCCCACCTGTGCCCCTATGGGGAAGGTTTGAATATCACCAAAGAACACATTTGCCTGGCTGATTCTCATTTATTCTTTTAGCCTCAGCTTAAGCTTCACCTCTTCCAGGAAACATTCCTGAGAAGCATCCGCCTTTCTGCTTCAAGCCATTTTTTAAAATCCCTGGTATATGGAATATTGTATTTGCCAAAGAGGACAGCAACAATATTTCCCATCCCTAATGTTGCTTTACAATGTGACTTAGTCACTCTTCCTAATGGTAGGGTTTGTGTCCTCTCTTCTTGAACCTGGGTGGACCTTTGTGATGATCTTGGCTAAGAGAATAGTGAGGAAGTGGTGCTGTGTGGCTTCTGAGACTGAACTACAAAGATGCCATGAAGCTTCTGCCTTGCTCTCTTGGGACGCTCACTCTAAGAACTCAGCTGCTATGATGAGACGGAGCCCAAAGGAGTGTCATGGTGAGAGGCCACATGGAGGGGTTCCAGCCAACAGCCCAGCTGGAGTCCAAAGGGACAGTAAATATCAACAACCAGTCATGTGAAGGAAGTGCCTCCAAATGAGAGGTCAGCAAAGGCTTTCTGTAAAAGGCTGGATAGTCAATATTTTTGGCTTTGAGGGCCATACAGTTTCTGCTGCACCTACTTAATTTTTCTGCTGCCATTCAAAAACAGCTATAGACAATACATAAGTAGATGGACAGGATCAGATTTGGCTTGTGGACTATAATTTGCCAACCCAGCTCTAGATGAGTTTTACCCCAGACATTGAATCACTCTCATCCTTTTAGCTATCCCAGCTGAGCTCCTGCTGGAATTCCTGACCCACAGAATCCACAAGCATAATGAAATTGTTGCTTGCTGTTGCAACGTTTTTGGGATGGTTTGTACGTAGCAATAGTACCTGGATCAATGCACATCTATGTTATTTTATAATTATCTGTTACTATGTCTGTGTCTCCTTCTAGCTTCTGAGCCCCTCAAATGTAGATACCCAATCTTATTACTCTTCTTCCTTCTCCTCTTCTTCAACAGATATAGTACGGAGTGCCAGGAGTTGTGTCAAATACTTTACCGGAACTGTCATCTTTGGTCTTCCCAATAGTATTGCATCTTTGTTTTACAGATAAACAAAATGAGTCTCCATTACATTAGTAAATTGTCCAAGGTCACTTGGAACCATGATCGTCTCAATTCCAGGGTCCAGGATTTTAACCATAATGTCATTTCACCTTAATATTTGTTGTATGAAATAGAAGTAAAAATGCTTGAGAAGCATCCACTAGATCATAAAGACACTTGATCTGGAGGTCACAACTTTCCTGTCCTCACTCCACTCCCAGTGCCTTGCAGAGGTCCTGGGGCACAGTGGTCTCACAGTAATTTTTGGTTGGGTGAATGAATGAGTGGGTAACTAGCACACATTAGCTTTTGGCTGATGTCAGATCCAGCTGGCCTGAGTGGAGGATGTCTTCTGGTAGACCGTTTACTCCAGTGAATGAATGTTGTATAGAGATGGTTGGTGTCCTGTTCCTATCCCTTTGGTCTACTCCAGCTTCCTGTTTCTCTCTGCCTGAAGTAGTGACTTGGCTTGAAATTGGGGCTGGTCAGAAGTGCAAGGGAGTCAATGCCCCAGGAACAACCCTCAACCAATGAGGGACGGGAGTTGGTGGATAAATCCCCACCCTAGTAGGACAGCTCTGAGGTGTGCTCACAGCAGTCTCTCCTAGGGTCCCCAATGGGATAAGCCTCATTTGTATTGTTCATCAGCACAACCTTTGTTGCCTTTCCTCCCTTTTTATCTTACTTTCCCAACTCTCACAGCATTTTTGGAAATCATCTCCCAAATTGATAACTTGCACCCAAGTCCTAGTCTTAAGATTTGCTTAAAACACTATTTACAATAGCCATGACATGGAAGCAACCTAAGTGTCCACCAACAGATGAATGGATAAAGAAGATGTGGCACATATATACAATGGAATATTACTCAGCCATAAAAAGAAATGAAATTGAGTTATTTGTCGTGAGGTGGATGGACCTAGAGTCTGTCATACAGAGTGAAGTACGTCAGAAAGATAAAAACAAATACCGTATGCTAACACATATATATGGAAGCTAAAAAAGAAATGGTTCTGAAGAACTTAGGGGCAGGACAGGAATAAAAATGCAGATGTAGAGAATGGACTTGAGGACACGGGGAGGGGGAAGGGTAAGCTGGGACAAAGTGAGAGAGTGGCATGGACATATATACAGTATCAAAAGTAAAATAGCTATCTAGTGGGAAGCAGCCACATGGCACAGGGAGATCAGCTTGGTGCTTTGTGACCACCTAGAGGGGTGGGATAGGGAGGGTGGGAGGGAGGGAGACGCAAGAAGGAGGAGAAATGGGGATATATATATATATGTATAGCTGATTCAGTTTGTTATCCAGCAGAAACTAACACACCATTGTAAAGCAATTATACTCCAATAAAGATATTAAAAAAAAAAAGAACCAAGTGAGGAAAATAAAAGTCTCTGTGAAGAAAAAAGATTCCGCTAGAAGACTGGGGAAGCACTGCAGAACCTTGCAAGCATCAATGATTTTGTAGCCGTAGTTCAAGATCTACCCAAAGTATCAATCGTTCATGAGGCCAAAATAATGTTTGTACATGAAAGGACTTACAAAGTTTAATACCCACAGACCCCTGAGATTGATTTTTATCAGAAAACAGTAACTAGAGCATTAAATGTCGATTAAATGCATTAATATGTAAAATATTTTATCTAGCATTTGTAGAACGTGCCCTGAGATGTGAGTATGGTACATTCTTATAGCAATAGAACATAATTTTGCTTAAAAAAAAAAGGAAAAAACATTTGCTTAAAAGCAAACCTAAGGCATTTTCATAGAGGGAAAGTGAAACTAGGACAGGTGTCTATTGTGGATGGTGTAAAACATGGTACATATTCTAGGACACGTGTGCATAAGGCAGATTTGCATCAAAAAGTCTGACAGTGCAGAAACATAATTATTGGTGATATTTTCATGGATATAGTTTCCTTACCTTTGAGTATATATAGTAACTGGAACTAGGCTAACCAAGATTTGCTTATTATTTTAATCAATAAATAAGAACGATTTGTAATCAGCATATCAATTATGTTTAAATAATTGGTGCTTCTGAAATCTTTGAGGGAGATTCGGAATGGTGCTATCTTGGGTGGTTTTAATCATCTGCCCCCAATCTTGCTGCCACCATAACTTTCTATCAAACCTCTTCTCCATGGATCAAACCAAGATGCACTGGAGTCCAGCCCCAGCCTGGTTCTGTTGACTCCACGTTAGCCGGAGGGAGAGGAGGGACACATTCCAGGTCTTGGGGATTAGTTGGAGCTTCTGGCCTAGCATGTGAGGAGTCCAAGTGTTGTCCTAGGTATTCTGTTGGAAATTATTTTGGAGAATATCTGTGGCCTAGACTGTAGGTGCATTCCTCCAGAGAATAGTTGTGTATGATTCTGCCATGTCCCTGGAGACACTACCAATTTGGGGCCGCTGTGCTCTAAATGTGTGGCTTATAGCTTTTTTTTGACTACTGGAAGATTTACTTTGAGTTGCAAAATCACTGGGGGGCTGGCTTGTGGTACCACTTTTCTAGGACTCTTTAACCACTCCTGCTCTGCTCAGTGTTGATCGACTTTTTATTCAGGTCTTCTGGGGGTAGTGAGGGTTGGCAGAAGGGAGAGTTTATATTTGCTTCACCCTTTTGTGGACAGTGTAGACCTTTGGGGTCTCAAAGTGATGGAGGAGGGTCTCCTAATAGACTCACAACTTTGAGTGAACTTTGGGCTTTGTATTCTGCCTCATATATTCTGTGAGGCTGTGAAAATGGAAGCTCGAATTGTCCAGGTTTGGCACTTACCCTCAGGGCAAAAGCCTCTTAGGTATTCCACACCAGTATGCAGCCCAACCTTCCCTTAGATTTCAGCCTGATAGTTCCTTTCGCAATTTTAGGAAGATTTACAAAATATATTATATTATACACTAGGCCAAAATATATTGATCCAGTTATTGTTAGCAGGGAGGTCAATTCCAATACTCAGCTATATTACAAGAAATTGATTTTGCCCCAAGGATTTTCCGTGGAGCTGCTCTCAGGAAGCATTACTTGGAGAAGATTCTCGAATGTAAGGGTATGGGGTCTCTCAACCTACCTCACCCATCACAACTTTGGACATTAGTCTGCTGGTGACCCCAATTACATGAAACCAAAGAAAGATCAGCCTGTCAGGGGGTCACATACCCTTGTCCTGTGGATAAACAGGGATTGGAACAAGTCTGATTTGTCTTAGAAAAGAGGGCTGAAGTCCTGATTTAGTGAAAATATTCTGTGATGGCTCACTATTTGTTAGCTCTGCCTTCCTTACTCTGGGAACAAAAGAGTTTCCAATTCTTTCTTAATGTGAGATAGGGTTGGTATGGAAAGTTCTACCCTATCTCCCAGAGGTTGACTGGACCTTTTCTATTCTACTTGCATTTAAGAGGATTCCCATGGACAACTCAGCCACCCCCAATTCATTCATTCACCCATCCATTCATCCATATGACAAATGGGGCCATAGTAGAAGCCATTTTTGAGACGAACTCAAAGAGGAAACTAAAAGGGGACAGCTCACATATTAATAAGTCTCCCCTGAAGGATACAAGGTATCAGTATGTCCCTTCACAAACTTCTCCCTGGGCCAAGTGTTGAATCCAACATACTGTCATTATCATAAGCAAATTATTGATAAACTATATTTTGTATAAACATGACAGTGAAAGACAAGATTGTGTGAGATGAGTGGATAGATGCTTAAATAAGGTAATTTGACCACTGCTAATTTTATAGGATTCCAATGGGGAAAGACATTTTTCTCCCCTTCCATGTTTCATTGCATCTTCCACTGGAGGAAGGGAGGTACTAGAATAATGCCTTTCATGAGTGAGGCCCTATATGAGAGTAGTCTAGGCTGTACCTCAATGATAAGTAAAACCCCAGATCTCAATGTAATGTAATAAAGGTTTATTTCTGATTTATGCAAAGTCCAGTGATGGAGTTCCTGGTCTGTGTATTTTCCTAAGCAGCTTTCTTTGAAGTATGACTCAGGGACTCAGGATCCTGCTATTTTCAGATGCTACCATTCTAACATTATCAGCCAATTTGAACTAATTGGCATTTATTTATAGAACACTCTGTCCAACAATAGCAGAAATTACATTCTTTTCAAGTACACATGGAATATTTACCAAGATAGACTATATTTTGAGCCATTAAACTAATCTAAAATCTCAATAAATTTAAAGGAATTCAAGTCATACATAATATTGTCTCTGACCACAATGGAATTAATTAGAAATCTCTAACAGAAAGATATTTGCAAAATCCCCAAATATTTATAGTAAATACTTTACTTCTTAAACTATGGATTGAAGAATGAAGTAAGAAAATATTTTTAACAAAATGAAAATTAAAACACAACACAACACATAGAAACTTGAGCAATGAGGTTAAAGCTGTATTTGGGGGTACATTTACAGTACTAAAAATGTATATTAGGAAAAAAGAAACAACTCAAATCAATGACCTCAGTTTCCACCTTAAGAAACTAGAAAAGAAAAAGCAAATTTAACCCAAAGTAAGCAGATGAAAGGAAATAATAAAGTTCAGAGTGGGCATGAATTAAATAGAAAACAGAAAAACAAATAGGAGAATGCTGAAACCTGAATAGCCCTATATTTATTAAAGAAATTGAATTTGTATTTAAAAACTTTTCCATAAAGAAAACTCCAGGCCCAGACGGCTTCACTGGTAAATTTTATTGAGCATTTAAAGAAGAAATAATACTAATTCTACACAAACTTTTCCAGAAAATTGAAGGACTTGTATATTTCCCTCAAGATATCTGCTCTCACCACTTAACGTTGTACTGAGGGTTCTGGCCAGTGCAATTAGGCAAGAAGGAATATAAGGCATCTGAATTGGAAAGGAAGGCATAAAATGGTCTTTATTCACAGATGACAAGTTGTTTATGTAGAAAATATCATGAAATCTAAAAACTATTAGAACTAACACGTGCATTTAG
Organism: Mesoplodon bidens; assembly: GCF_964165515.1. Classification (NCBI taxonomy): domain Eukaryota; kingdom Metazoa; phylum Chordata; class Mammalia; order Artiodactyla; family Ziphiidae; genus Mesoplodon; species Mesoplodon bidens. The sequence continues at coordinate 20,799,974 of NC_138171.1, read as the reverse complement.
TAAGTTTTCAGGATACAAGATCAATATCTAAAAATCAATTGTATTTGTATATATTAGCAATGAATAATTGCAAATTGAAATTAAAAAACAGTATCATCTACAGAAGGCTGAAAATATGAAATATTTATGGATAAATCTGATAAAATATGTGGAGGATATATATATTGAACTACAAAATATTGCTCAGAGAAATAAAATAAAATCTAAATAAAAGGAGTGATATAACTTGTTCATGGGTCAGAAGGCTCAATATTATTAAAAAGTCAATTTCCCCTGAATTAATCTATAGACTTAACACAATTTTGATCAAAATGGACATAATGACTCTAAAATTTACATGGAAATGCTAAGGATATAGTATAGCCAAAATAACTCTGAAAAAGAACAACAAAATTTGAGGGCTTACAACTACCTGATTTCAAGATTTATTATAGTGCTATAGTAATCAAACTAGTAAGTCCTGACACCAAGATAGATAAATACATAAAGGTAACACAATGTGAGAGTCCAGAAGTACACACATGTACATATACGGACAACTGATTTTTGACAAAGGTGTAGGTAATTCAATGGAGAAAGGATAGTCTTTTAAACAAATGGTGATAAGGTATATCCATATGCAAACATTATAAACCTTGATCCATATCTCTATCATACACAAAATTTTTATCAAAATGGATTAGCGACCTAAATATAAAACGTGAAACACTAAAACTTCTAGAGGGAAACAGGAGAAAATTTTTGTGACTATGAGTTAGGCAAAGATTTCTTAGATAAGACACCAAAAACATGAGCCAAAGAAGAGCAAATGGATAAATGGCACTTCCTCAAAATTAAAAACATCTAATCTTCAAAAGACACTGTCAAGGGAATGAAAAGACAAGCCACAAATGAAGATAAAAGCTTTGCAAACCATGTATCTGCTAAAGAACTTGCATGCAGAATATATAAAGAACTCTCTAACCTTTACATTAAGAACATGAACACCCAACAAAAAATGAGCAAAAGGCTTGAATAGAGACTTCACCAAGGAAGATACATGGATGGCAAATAAGCACATGAAAAGGTGCTCAACATCATCAGTCATTAGGAAAATGCAATTTAAAACCATAAGAGGATACAGCTACATACCAATGAGAGTGTTTAAAATTAAAAAGACTGATAACATAAGTGTTGGTAAGGATGCAGAGCAACTGGAACTCTCATACATTGCTTGTGTTAGTGAAAATGGTACATCCACTTTAAATAACTATTTGGCAGTTTCTTAAAAAATTAAACAAACACCTACCATATGATCTAGATATTCTATTCCTAGGTATTTAACCAAGACTTGTACAGAAATATTCATAGCTGCTTTATTCATAGAAGTCTCAAACCAGAAGCAATTCAAGTGTTCATCAACAGGTGAATGAATAACAAATCATGATATAGCCTATGTGGAATACTGCTCAGCAATAAAAAGGAATGAATTATTGTTATGTATAACAACAAGAATGAATCTCAAAATATTTATGAGTTAAAGAAGCCAGACCCCAAAAGAGTCATACAGTATAATTCCATTTATATAAAATTCTAAAAACTGCAAACTAGTCTATAGAAAGGAAAGTAGATCTGTGGTTGCCTAGTGATAGAAGCAGAAGAGAAGCAGAAAGAGGCAAGAGGAAGGATTACGAAGGGGCCTAAAGAAACATTTGGGGTGATGAATATGTTCATTTGATTGAGGTGATGCTTTCACAGGTGTATACAGATATCAAAACTTACCAAATTGTACTTTTTAAATATGAATATATAGTTTATTTTTTAAATTTTTATTTATTTTTAGTTTTTTTGCGGTACGCGGGCCTCTCACTATTGTGGCCTCTCCCGTTGCGGAGCACAGGTTCCGGATGTGCAGGCCCAGCAGCCATGGCTCTCGGGCCCAGCTGCTCCACGGCATGTGGGATCCTCCCGGACCGGGGCACGAACCTGTGTCCCCTGCATCGGCAGGCAGACTCTCAACCACTGCACCACCAGGGAAGCCCTATGCAGTTTATTGTACGCCAATTATATGTTAGTAAAGCCATTAAGCATAGGAACTCTGGCTGCTTATTTGGGAAGAGACTATAGGTGACAACCATCAAAGAAGCCTATTAGGAGGCCACTGCGGTAGTCCAGGTGAAAGATGATGGTGGTTTGGACCAGGCTTTTAGTGGGGAATGTGGTTATTTGAGCAGGGATAAAATTCCAGATTTGTTGGATGTGAGCTGCCAGGGTAAAAGATATCAAAGCTTGGGTTACTATTTCCTGTGATGAAGATGGCTTTGGGAGCTGAAATAAATTTCCCTGTTATGCTGCCAACAGGGGGCTGTGCCAGGAATGAAGCCTACATTGACCAAGCTCCATGGAGGTCCTGGAGAGTGAGGGTTCCCTCCCTTTTCTCTATCTGTGATTCCTGGGGTGAGGAGGGACAGAGAGTGGGGTTCAGACCTTGACTGAGTGCTATGGGAGAAGTGTGTGGGGTGCGTGTGTGTCTGTGTGGGTGTGATGGGCACAAGCACATCTTTCCAGGACCAGGCAGGGGTCTGGGAGTTTCATCCTGTGTCTTGCTCTCAGCTATGAGTGAATCTGGCACTGAAGGCTCCTGCTTTCTTGAAAGGTGTGGGCCCTGTGGCCCTGATTCATACTGAGCTTCCTTGGATCCTTGGGAGAAGGCAGGACGGGCCGGGAAAAGCGAGGAGGGGGACTGAGCAGATGAACCAAGTAGATAAACTCATTGCAGGCCTGAAATGTTGAAGGTAGAGTCTTAAGGACCCTCTTCCCCTCCCCAACCTCAAACCTTGCTCCACCCATCAGACGCTGAGCTTTGTGAGTGTGAGCACTTGGGGGTGTGGGTGTGGTACCCAGGAGTGTCCCTGTGTGTGCCCATGTAGGCTAATTGACTCATTCAGGTTTGCCTGGGGCCATCTGGGTTTTATTCCAGGAAACCTCTCAGCCCTGGAAAATGTGGAAGGTTTTCACCCTTCCTGTGCGCATGGATGTGTGTGTGTGTGTGTGTGAGTGCACACACATGTATACATGTCTGTGTGTGTGCATGTGAGTTCTTGCATCTGTGCAAGTGGGTAGAGCTACCTGAAGCAGGATCTGTCAAGTGTGTGAATCCACAGGTGAGGTGTCTCTGGGACTCTGTGGATATCTAAATGTGGATTGATTTGTCCCTTCCCCCATTCCCTTCTGCACTTCCAGAAAGGATCTGAGGAGGCTCTGCATGATGGTCTCTCTGCTAAGAGGCAGTGTTTCAGTGGTTGACAGCATGGATGCATCTAGGCTCAAATGCCACTTCTGCCACTATTGGCTGTGTGACCTTGGACAAGCAACTTGGCCAAGGTCTTTCTGGATCATTTTTCTTAACGTCAAATGGATATAAGGACCCTTTAACAGGAGCATAAATGAGACATCTAGAGGGACTGCCACATTGTAAGCTCTCAGTCAGTGGTGTCATGGCTATCAGTGTTCTTTTTTTTTTTTTTTTTATAAATTTATTTATTTATTTATTTATGGCTGTGTTGGGTCTTCGTTTCTGTGCGAGGGCTTTCTCTAGTTGTGGCAAGCGGGGGCCACTCTTCATCGCGGTGCGCGGGCCTCTCACTGTCACGGCCTCTCTTGTTGCGGAGCACAGGCTCCAGACGCGCAGGCTCAGTAGTTGTGGCTCACGGGCCCAGTCGCTCCGCGGCATGTGGGATCTTCCCAGACCAGGGCTCGAACCCATGTCCCCTGCATCGGCAGGCAGACTCTCAACCACTGCGCCACCAGGGAAGCCCTATCAGTGTTCTTGTTGGTTTGGTGTGTGTGGCTGAGTGCACTCTTATGAAGTGTGTGTACAAGTGTGTGAATGTGGGTGTACACACGTGCTTGAGCATGTATGTGAGTGTGTATATACATGTGCATGCGTGTGACTATATGCATGTGATTGCATGAGTGCTTGTGCATGTGTGTGTGGATATATGTAAGTGTATGTAATTCTGTGCATGCATGTGAGTCAGTGTGCATGCACACGTGTGTGAGAGGGCATGTATGTGAGTGTGTATCTTCTTGTGCACAGCATGAGGGAACTTTCAGGGTGGCCCCAGAGTCAAGAGGGTGACCTGGGGAGAGGTGGGGGTGGTGAGGAGAGGAGGCTCCTGAAACCACCACATCCCTTTGCACCGGCCATGATGCCCTCAGCAACCAGAGGCACTTTGGCTCCAGTTCTCAGTGATGTGCTTTGTGTTGCGTTGGATTCTGTGTTGTACAACCTGCCTTATTAGGTATATACTGTGCCTCTATGAATCTTTAATGTGAAGCACTTAGTGAGGAGTCCATAATCCTCTCAATTGAGCTGTGTAAAGGAGGCTGTTGGAGAGATGAACGCTTTCCTCAGAGGCTGCAGCAAGGAGGGGCTACTGGGGGGCCGGAGTGGAAGGTTTCCACAGACAGAGGGAGGAGGTTCCCAGGGATGGAGGGAGGAGGTTTCCACAGACAGAGGGAGGAGGTTCCCAGGGATAGAGGGAGGAGGTTCCCAGGGATAGAGGGAGGAGGTTCTCAGGGATAGAGGGAGGAGGTTCCCAGGGATGGAGGGAGGAGGTTCCCACAGACGGAGGGAGGAGGTTCCCAGGGATGGGGGGAGGAGGTTCCCACAGACGGAGGGAGGAGGTTCCCAGGGATGGAGGGAGGAGGTTCCCACAGACAGAGGGAGGAGGTTCCCAGGGATGGAGGGAGGAGGTTCCCAGGGTTGGAAGGAGGAGGTTCCCACAGACGGAGGGAGGAGGTTCCCAGGGATGGAGGGAGGAGGTTCCCACAGACGGAGGGAGGAGGTTCCCAGGGATGGAGGGAGGAGGTTCCCAGGGATGGAGGGAGGAGGTTCCCAGGGATGGAGGGAGGAGGTTCCCACACACGGAGGGAGGAGGTTCCCAGGGATGGAGGGAGGAGGTTCCCAGGGATGGAGGGAGGAGTTTCCCACAGACAGAGGGAGGAGGGTCCCAGGGATAGAGGGAGGAGGTTCCCAGGGATGGAAGGAGGAGGTTCCCACAGACAGAGGGAGGAGGTTCCCAGGGATGGAAGGAGGAGGTTCCCACAGACGGAGGGAGGAGGTTCCCAGGGATGGAGGGAGGAGGTTCCCAGGGATGGAGGGAGGAGGTTCCCAGGGATGGAGGGAGGAGGTTCCCACAGACTGAGGGAGGAGGTTCCCAGGGATGGAGGGAGGAGGTTCCCAGGGATGGAGGGAGGAGGTTCCCACAGACGCAGGGAGGAGGGTCCCAAAGATGTAGGGAGGAGGGTCCTATAGACGGAGGGAGGAGGTTCCCACAGACGGAGGGAGGAGGGTCCCATAGACAGAGGGCTGCATTTCCCACAGAACCATGGGGAGTGGGTGGTTAAAATCTATCAAGGCTACAGGGTCTGGTTTAGGTGTTACTCTTGTGAAGAGGTTGACACTGAAAAGAGAGAGGATCCTTGTGCTTTACTGGCATCTGGTCAGGTTGGCATGACGAGGTGGGATGCCCTGGGAGGTATGGCACATAGTTGGACTGGACTGGTTTTCTTGGAGCCAAAGCCCTGTGGCTCCCTTAGCTCAAGTTGTAGACTGGCTGTACTTGCTGGCTGCCTGTAAGCTGTCGTTGGAGAATCTTCCCCCACTGGCTGCCCAAGATGCCCATGTCCCTTTTTCCTGCTGCCATATTGATTGGATCCGGGAGCGCCTGCTAAGGCTTGATCCTTGGTTGCAGATAAGACGACCAGTTGTGTCCTCTCTGACAAATTTAACTTGGAGAGGTAGACACAGGTTTTGGTGGTGCCAGGCATTTGAACTGAAAGTTCACGTCCAGTTGGGGCAGGAGTCAGTGTCTTGACAACCTAACTTATTCGAATTATTAGGTGGTAGGTGGGGGCTGGGTGGCAGAAGACATACAGTGGACGAAGCCAGTCTGAAAGAGGAGGATAAAGCAGACTGCAGAGAAAAGTGGAGCTTGAGGTCAGAGACAGAAAGAAACAGAGAAATAGAGAAAAGGGATAAACATTTCCCTCCTCTGTTACCTGGAGCTCGTTTGATGTTCAGGGTCCTTCCAGTGCTGAGCTTCTGGCTCTTGGGCACCCAGTCTTTGCTGAGACAGGCACAGGACAGACATTCTGTCTTTGTTTCTGTTTTTGTTTTTTTGTTGCGGTACACAGGCCTCTCACTGTTGTGGTCTCTCCCATTGCAGAGCACAGGCTCCGGACACGCAGGCTCAGTGGCCATGGGTCATGGGTCCAGCCACTCCGCGGCATGTGGGATCTTCCCGGACCGGGGCACGAACCCGTGTCCCCTGCATCGGCAGGCGGACTCTGAACCACTGAGCCACCAGGGAAGCCCGACATTCTCTCTTTGGATCCTCCCCACAGTCCTGTGTTATGGTTTCTGTTTTATAGTTGAGGAAACTGAGGCTCCCATGGGTGACAAGTGCCCAGGCACACACTTGGGAGGATGCAGAGGCAAGGCTGAACCCCACTTTCCTGGCTCCCCACTCTGTAACCACATTGGCCTGTGACAGCCCAGTCCTGCCTTGGAATCCTTGGACTTGCTGTCCCTTTGCTCTGTCCCTGTGTCAGAACCCTTTTTCCTAACGTCCGCATGGCTGGCTGCTTCTCATCCTGTAGCCCTCAGCTTAGCGCCACTTCCTTGAGAAAGCTCTCCTGGCCACCCAGTCTAGAGTAGCCGCTCCACCCCATTATCCTGTAGTTGAGCCCCTTGGAGTTGCCATGGCTGGTGTTTATTTGTTGGTTAATTTTGTCCCCATCACATTTATCACAACTTGTAATTTTCTAATTTGTGCAATGATTCTATCATTCAGGCCTTCCTTCTCTTCTCAACTGTAAGCTCCATGAAGACAGGAGTGACCTGCATTTTCACTGTGAAATGCCCATGCCTGGCTCAGAACTTGGCATAGAGGTGTTGTTTGATAAATACTTGTTGAATGCCTGCTGGAGTCTTCATTTTTCCTATGAAGAAATGGAAGTATGAAAAGATTAAGAAATTTGCCAAGGTTTCTGAGAAGACAAATAGTTGGGGCAAGGGCCGAACCAGGTTCTGATCCAAATGAAGTCCATGCTTTTCCTTAACTATCATGCTACAAAACTGATTACTCCTTTGTGAAACATGTCTTTTCTCTGGGCTGGAAGCTGTGGTGGAAAAGGTTGCCTCTTGTCGGCTTGAGCTGTGAGCCTGTCCCTGCCCTTTACCCTCTGCCATGAGCCACAGTGGTGAGAAGCAAGGCCAGGGGTCAGGACAACTGGAATCAAGACCCAGCCCTGCACTAATTTGCTGTGGGAAGTTAGGTAGGTCAATTTCCTGTGTGATCTTGTTTCCTTGTGTAATGATTAATTTTATGTGTTGACTTGAAGTGTGTTTTTACATGAGATTTACATTTAAATAGGGGAACTTTGGGTAAAGCAGATTGCCCTCCATACTATGGGTGGGTCTCATCTAATCAGTTGAAGGCCTGACTAGAACAAAAGGAGCTGCTTTCCTGAGCAAGGGGGAATTCTCCAGCAGACAGCCTGTGGACTTCATCTGCATCATCGGCTCTCCCAGGTCTTCAGCCTGCTGGCCCACCCACACTGCAGATTCAGACTTGCCAGCCTCCATGATTGCATGAGCCAATTCCTTATAATAAATCTCTTTCTGTATGTGTACACACATCCTATTGGCTGCATCTCTCTGGAGAATCCTGACTAACATACCCTGCTGGCCATGTGGCTGAGGCCCCAGAGCGTTCTGTGTTAAGAGAGAGACTCAGTGTCAGGGGCATCCAGGTGTCAAATGAGCTCCTCACCGCCTCCCCTCTCATCCACCATATTCCACTGTCATAACTATCAAGGTTCCTTGTTTGCAAAACACAGATGGGTGTGAGCACCTTAGATGATGGGGAAGGATGTCAAAGGCCAGAGGTGAAGCAAAACCGATGATTAGGACACCACTGGCCTTATGCACTCAGGACATGTCCCTCTGGAAGTGGGCTGGGGGAAAGTTCTATTCTTGGAGGCAAGAGATCAGGCACTGGATGGGTGTGAGAAGTGAGGGGTGGGAGGGTCTGGTGCCTTGGTACACTGGGCTGGAGGTTAGTGGCAGGTGAGGGCACTTGCTGTGTGGGCATGGGTGGGGGGTCCTTCCTCCCTGTCCGCACCACCCAAGGCCGGGGGGAGCATGGCGGCCACTCCTGGTCTGACTCCCTGTACCCTGGCACATCTATGGTGCAGGAGGTCCCAGGGAGGGGGGCGGGAGAGGCCACCAAAGAGGAGGTGCCTGGTGAGCCATCATGCTGTGCTTCCCCCAAGCAGCCCAAGCACATGCAATTATAAGACAGTGGGCAGATGACAGAGTTAGTTAATGTAACAAGCCCTTTAAGCATTTAGCCACATTCGAGTGTTTAATCAGCTGTGTAAAGTGCAATATCTATCTTTCAATTTTATGCCATTAGGGGAGACAAGATTTTGATTAGGTACTTAATCTGTGCATGGAAAAAACAGGCCCACAGCAAGCCCGTGATGGGGAGGGAAAGGGACATTGGGCGGGGGATTCGATAAAGGGGAAAGACAGAAATTTAACATAAAAGAGAATTAGTGCAGCTCCTTTCAATTTAGTGCCCAGGCTTTATGGCCTAATCAATTAGAGGCCTGGCTGGGGCTGCTGGGAAGTGGCTCGGCTGGGCTGCAGGCTCGGCCGTATTAATTCCCTTCATTACATGGAGGTCAGGCTGAGGGCTTTGCAGGGGCTCGGCAAGGCGTGGGTCACTTCTCGGGCATCAGCTCAGGAAACAGGGGGAGGAGGTGGAACAATGCCAGGCTGGAGCAGACAGTCTGGGCCCCCGGGAGGGTGGGGCTGGGTGGGCCCTGGGGGTGTAGGGTGGTGGTCAGCCCTCCAGTCCTGGAGTGGGAGCGGTCTGGGTTTGCAAGCTGGCTTTGTGACCTGTGGGCTGTGTGATCTGGGGCACATTGCTTGCCCTCTCTGCTGCAATTTCCTGTAGAACCACAATTATGGGCACCCCCAAGGGCTCCATGAAGAGAAAAAGAGAAAATGGCAGGCTGAGGGTTTAGCATGGCGTGTGGCTTAGTGTGTGTGGATGTTCACTCAGGGTTAGCTACTGTTATTGTTATTATTACCTTTATTTCTAATATTGTTATAAATGTCACCAGAGGTAAAATTTTAACAGAGGCACATACTTTAGCCGCCACCTCCACTAAAACCTCTGTTTAGTGAGTGCTTTCTTTGTACACCAAGCATCATGCTAGGGCCCCTCTCTACTACTAAAAGTAGTTTTCCAAGATTGGTTCCACTGCCTGCAGGTAAAGAGGAGGACACTGAGGCACAGAGAGGTAAAATAAACAGCCTGCCCAATGTCACATAGCATCAGAGACTCCAGAGTCAACACTTGGGCCTTTCCTGTTATGGGCACTCACCTCCCCTCTGACATGGCAGAGTTAAGTGGGACTGAATTCCACGAACGCTTAGGTCACGAGAAGAAGGGTGGCACCTCTAAATGTACCCAAAGGGCCCTCGATCTCAACAGAATACATTCCAGTTACTGAGCAAATTGTAGAAATATGCCCAAGGCTAGGCCAGTGGTCTTTACAGAATGATGGAGACCGGGAGACTCCAGGGATAAGTTGATACACCACATGTTTTCTGAAAGGTGAAGAAGCTCATGGTCCCTGAGGGAGACAGGGGTAAAATGGAAATGAGCACTTGGGTGGTTTCTTTTTGGTCCCACAGTGTCCCCAGAGGCATCTGGGCAGGACCTGGGGGTCCCGAGAACCAAGCAGAAACCACTGGAGCTGGGAGTGAGCTGGGCGTGGGGTCTGCTGAAGTTCTAGAGAGAACTGGAGGAACGGCACTGGAGGAAGCAGGGAGCATTGGAACCAGCAGACAGGCTGGTTTACAGAACGTTCTTCAACAGCTACGGGCAGGAGGAGGGAGCGTGAGGTAAGGTTTATCGGACACCTACTGGCTGACTACTTACTCAGTAGCTGTGGGACTTAGGGTAGATTACTCAACCTTCCTCTGCCAGTCTCTTCAGTTGTAACCCAGGGTTGTTCATGGCTCCTACCTCACAGGCTGGTGGCAAGCATAGCATGAATTGACATATGTAAACTGCCAAGAATTGTGAGTGGCACGGACCAGCCCTTTGGGAAACATTAGCTATGATTATTACTGGCTATTATCACTTTTTTTTTTTTTTGCGGTACACGGGCCTCTCACTGTTGTGGCCTCTCCCGTTGCGGAGCACAGGCTCTGGACCCGCAGGCTCAGTGGCCATGGCTCACGGGCCTAGCCGCTCCGCGGCATGTGGGATCTTCCCGGACCGGGGCACGAACCCGTGTCTCCTGCATCGGCAGGCGGACTCTCAAGCACTGCACCACCAGGGAAGCCCTATTATCACTTTTTGAAAGTGATGTGGTGCTGATTGAACAGGTGAAAATTTGAAGTTCAGAGAGTTTCAATGACTTGTCCAAGATCACATAGCTGGGTATGATAGGGATGAGATTGTTGCCTTGATTTCTAAATAGTTGCTTCTAAAGACCTTTCTTCCCACAGTGCTGATTTGACAGCAAATGGCCTGGCCAAGTGAATCTAAACTCCAGCAGGGCATTTGGGAAGTAAGTTCATTCAACGTGTTTGTTCAGCACCTATTATGTGCCGTGTACTACAAGCCCTGTGAAGGCAGGAATCACATGCCACGGTCACTGCCCCTGAGTAATCACTTAACGTCTATTTGTAGAATGAATGAATGGTGTACTGTGCCAGATCCTCAGTACCCTTGAGGAGAGAGTGGAGAAATGTGAATTATATGATTTTCCTGTTAACTGGAGTCCTAATCGGCAACACAATAGAGTTGGAAAGAGAAATGACAAACTCTGGGTTGGAATCCTTGTTGGTTGGAGTCAATTTTTTTTTTTTGAATTTTATTTTATTTATTTTTTTATACAGCAGGTTCTTATTAGTTGTCCATTTTATACATATTAGTGTATATATGTCAATCCCAATCTACCAATTCATCCCACCTCACCTCCCTCCCCCTGCCACTTTCCCCCCTTGGTGTCCATACGTATGTTCTCTACATCTGTGTCTCTATTTCTGGAGTCAGTTTTGTTCACAGTAGTATAATAGTTTCTCAGCCAACATTTGTCAGATGACTAAAGAAATGGATGGATGAGTGAAAGAGATGGCCTTGCGGTCCCATTATGGATGGGCAGTGGAGAGCTTTTGCATGCTAGGACTTCAAAAGCTCTCTTCAAGGGGCAGTAGAGGGTTGAGTCTTCCAAAATAAAAGGTGACACATAAAAATGTCAGCCATGGCACTTGGGTTCTGAAAATTAGCTCTACGAACACAAGCTTGGGTGAGGAAGACAACTTGCCCTTCTTGATTCCGCAGTCATGTGGACTAAAGGTAGGTAACATTTTCAGTAAAGGGCCAGATGGTCAATATTTTAGGCTTTGAGGACCCTAGTGTCTCCATTGCAACTACTCAACTCTGCCACTGAGGTGTGAAGACAGCCGTAGACAATATATAAGCAAATGAACGTGGCTATTTCCAATAAAACTCTATAAAAACAGCCAGCCAGCGGCTTTGGCCGATGGCAGTTGTTCACCCATGCCTGATTTAGAGGGTGTATCCCCAGGAAGTAATTTTTCTGCATGCAGCTTCATACCCAAATTAATGAACCTTGATTCTCAGCCGCTGCAACCCCACTGTACAGAGGAGAAGACCGGTAGGTAGGCAGAGTCTGCTCTAGAGCTGGACTTTGGAGGCTGTTGCTCCGGATGTGGCGAAAAATATCAGTCACCACTTATGGGACACTTAGATGTCTCACACGTAACATGCATTATCCCATGGAGCATCCTCAGTGACCCAGGGATGCAGGGCCTATTACATTTCCCCACTTTACAAGTTGAATAAACTGAGGCTCAAGGAGGTTCAGTGACTTACCTAAGGTCACCCAGCTAAGGATTTAACATTTCTTTATTTAAGAAGATTTCTTGAGTATCCATTCTATTTCAGACTCTTCTGGAGCTGGGGAACAGCAGACTCCTGACCTCAGTATGCTTCCATTATACTTGAGAATGGTGGATAATACACGTACTAAGTGAATAAACAATACAGGAGATTAGAGGGGATAAGGACCTATCAGTCAGGACCGGCTCAAAGCTACAAAGCTTAATGGCTTCAAACAAGGTTTAGCAGACTATGGCCCATGGTCCAAAGGCTGCCCATTGTCAGTTTTTGTAAATCGGCTTTTACTGGATCGCCGTCATGTCCATCTCTTTATGTATTTATTGTCTGTGCTGCTTTCATGCTACAGTGGCTGAGTCGAGTAGCTGCAATAGGAACCATCTGGCTCTCAAAGCCCCAAAAGTTTGTGACCCCTGACTTAAAACAACAAAGTTTTATTTCTTGCCCATGCTTCGTGTCCTTCTGGGTCAGCCTGGGAGCACTGCTTATTAGTCATTCAGGGACCCAGGCCAGAAGGTACCCACAATTTTGAGTGTACATAAGGGAAGAGAGGGTTCTGGAGGGTCTTGTGTGAACAATTAGATGCCTGGCTCAGAAGTGACACTTGTTATTTCTGCTCAAAATGTATCGACCCCACTCAACAGAAGGAGTCCAGCTTGGGCATAGGCCCAGGAGGTGGAGAACTGGAGATGTTTGGTGGGTGAGCTGCTCTGACCACAAGTGCGATGGGAAATCAATGATCAGGGTAAGCTGGAGGGGAGTACCTGGGGCCCTTCACTTCTTTTTTAAAAAAAAATATTGAAGTATAGTTGATTTACAATGTTGTGTTAATTTCTTCTGTACAGCAAAGTAACTCAGTTATATATATATATATATATATATATATATATATATATATATATATATATATATATGTTCTCTTTCATATTCTTTTCCATTATGGTCTGTCAGTCACAGGACGTTGAATATAGTTCCCTGTGCTCTACAGTAGGACCTTGTTGTCTATCCATCCTATATACGATAGTTTGCCTTTGCTAATCCCAAACCCCAAATCCATCCACCCCGTCCCAACCCTTGGCAACCACAAGTCTGTTCTCTATGTTTGCGAGTCACTTCTAAATAACACAACCTGGAGGGCACGGAAGAGAACTCAGCTGGCCTTTGAGCCCAGGTCTGTACAGCTTGAGAGAAAGTTTTCTCAACCTCTATGCTCCGTGGCTGCACCCTCCATAGCCCGTGGAAATTGGGTGCTGGGAAGGGCACTGGATGGTCAGATCAGGGAGTGTGTCCCCTTGTGAACTCCAGCCGCTTGGCTCCATCCTGGGGTTTTGTCTCAACCCCACAATGCTCGTAGCCGGGCGGTCTTTGCTGGCCAGTCCTGGAAAAGATGGGCTGGGGGAGGAGGGTGAGAGGCCCTCTCCATGTGGCTGAGCTCCGTAACGCACTACATTAACGTTATTAATAACCCTCTCAGCCTTTATTGAAAAGATGCTCTCTGCGTCTGAATTTGCCACTATGGCAACCCATTTATTAAGGCTGTAAGAGCCAGAGTTGCTTCAGACCATATTTATTACCATGATTTGCAGAGGGAAGGCTCTGATCCTGGGGCTGGGGCAACTGGGGGAGAGGATGTGTTGTTGCTGAGAGGAAAGGTCTGGGCTCACCTTGCTAGGAGGTCAGCGGGAGACACGCTTTCTCTCTCTCCCAATTAGATTAGGACTCACAGGGCAGGCGGGGAGTTTGGGGCTGAACACAGCAGCCATCCCTTCTCTGTGTACGTGTAGGGTGCTGTCCAGGGCACCTGTTGTCCTCTGGGGGTGCACCCCAGTGGGCAGGTGAGGCAGGCATCATTGGTCTCAATATGCACACAAGGACAGCAAGAAGCCACGGGAGTCCCCAAGGTCACAGAGCTAGTGGTCAAGTGGGAGCAGTGGTGGCCCCCCCAAAGTCATGGGCTTGTTTTTCTATAAAAATCTGATCTAACTTTATTTGGGTCTCTCTTCCTCTTTTTTCCCAATACTATATAACAAACTGTTTAACATCAGAAAAAGAAATCCACAGTGATAGTGCCACCACCACCCCTACCTCAATAAGCTAAGAGATTTCTATTCATTAACATGTTTGAATTCTTACAACATTCTTACGTGGATATTATTACTGTCCTCATGTTACAGAGGAGGAAATTGAGAACTGGAGAGATGAGAGTACGCGTCTAAACCCACACAGGGAGGAAATGGGCCAGCTGGGACTCGAAGCCAGTTTTGTCTCATTCCAAAGTGTGTTCTTATTCCTGATAATACATCACCTTCTTTCTTCCCATTGTCCCCATTTTCAGAGGCCAGAGGAGGGTTGTGTTCACACATGTGGACACTGTCTTCTCTAGTAACTGTTCCTTTGGGTCCAGGCTTTGTCTCTCTCAGAGTCTTTCCTCTGGAATATTCTCATTATGCACACCTGGCCGGCTGGTTGGGATTTATATTAGTTTACTCGGGCTGCCATAACAAATTCCTAGAGACTGGGGGGCTTCAACAACAGATATTTATTTTCTCATGGTTCTAGAGACTAGAAGTCCAAGATCAAGGTGTTGGCAGGGCTGGTTTCTTCTGAGCCTCTCTCCTTGGCTTGTAGATGGCTGACTTCTCCCTGTGTCCTCAGGTGGTCTTCCCATCGTGTGTCTGTGTCCTAACCTCCTCCTCTTATAAGGACACCCATCATATTGGATTAGGACCTCTCCTAATGACCTTATTTAACCGTAATCACCTCTTTAAGACCCTTTCTCCAAATAGGGCCACATTCTAAGGTACTGGGGGTTAGAATTTCAACATGTGAATTTTGAGGGAAACACGATTCAGCCCATAACAGGGTTCAAGGACAACTTCCTGGCATCTGAAGTTCTCTCGGGTCATCGTAGAGCACCTGTGTAGTTCTCCAATGGAGGCACCACCAGCAACTGGCTTCCATTTTCCTTGAGAGCCGCCCATCCCCCAGGCCTCCCCTGCTGGAACCAAGGTCATGTTGGTTCCACTTCAGAACTGCATTGTCAGAAGGGCAGGAACCATCTAGGATTTCCAAGGCAGGGCCTTCTCTTCTGCTCCAGGGCACTCTTGCCCCCATAGTTACCCCTTCCTTCACACTCTTCCTGCTATTGACCCTTGAAGGTGTGCTAGTAGGTGTAGCTGGAATCTTCTGGCCTGGGATGCTTCTGCTTCTCTAGTGTGGCGTTTTGTTTTTTATCTCTGCCTCCTCCCCATGGCAGACTGTGTCCTTCCTTCACTCCCTCTTTCTTTCCTTTCATTATTTTTCTCTCTCTCTTTCCCTCCCTCCTTTTTTCTTCCTTTCTCTTGACCTTCCTCATCTGCCAGTCTCTGTACACCTGCTCCATGCTGGGCATGGTGCTAGGAGCTGGATTCTATGGTGAGCCCAAGCCAAACACCTACAGCAGAGGTAGATGCAAAACTGGAACCTTCTGAGGTGGGCCATGTTCTCATACTGTGTCCCCCAATGATCTCATCTTATAAAGCTGTAGTCTAATCATCGAAACCAGGTTACTGACACTGGTACCATAGTATTAAGTAAACTACAGACGTTATTGGATTTGACCAGTTTATATGCACGTGCATGCATGTGTGTGTGCATGTATGTAGTTCCAAATGAATGACTTTTAAGATTTGAAAGGTGTAAGACACAAATGTTTAGGAAACGTCTTTGCCAAGCCTGTGCCTTCTATCCCAAATGCACAAAGAGCTCCTGGGTTGTAGAGAAAATTAGAGAGAAATCGTGGGAGTTAGAGGTAAGGCTTTGCTCCAAAAAGGACAGTCTTGGGCACCCTTTAGTGTCTTCCTCTTGGATGATTGGGCAGCTTTCTGATGAATTCCATTTCCATTCTTTCCCACGGCTCTTCAATCCATTCCCAGCTATAGCTGCCAGATTTGCTTATGGTCCATATTCAGTTGTTCTATGAGACTCTTGGTGTCCCTCTCCCCACCCACCCTGGAAAAGTGAAGTGTAGACATCTCAGGTCAGATGTCTAGTATGACCCCCAGCCAATCTGATCACCGCGTCATTCTTGTGGCTTCCTTTTCAGCTCCACTGTGACCCATTCTACCACTGGTGCCTGTGTTCATCTGCTTCCCTCCATCTGGAAAACTCCTTTTCTCCAATTCTATATGTGCAAATCTTACCCACCTTCAGGGTCTCAGTACAGTCTCCCCCTTCTCCTGAAGTGTGAAATCATTCAGGTTGTAGCTCAATTGTTCCCCTAAGAGAAGTCTTCCTACTCCAACTCCACTCCTCTTTGTCCTTGCTTATTTCCTTGTTACACTCTCAGTGTCTGGAAGGTCTCTGTCGGTTTACTCGTTTTCTGTCTTCCCAGCGGCATGAGAGTTCTGAGAGACTGGGACCCCGTTTGTCTTGGTCTCTTCTGCCACCCCAGCACCTGCAACAGAGCGAGGCACTGAGTAAGTGGTATTTGTGACACACTGGCTGACACACACATGTAGTAGTTATTTTTCGTTAGAATAATGATAACGATAATGACAATAATAACAAAGTTTCACAACTGGGGTAGCCTCGCTCTCCTTTGAACTCTGCAACTCTTTGTCTTGGCTTTTGATGT
This sequence comes from Mesoplodon bidens, assembly GCF_964165515.1. Lineage (NCBI taxonomy): Eukaryota > Metazoa > Chordata > Mammalia > Artiodactyla > Ziphiidae > Mesoplodon > Mesoplodon bidens. Next base: position 20,783,363 of record NC_138171.1, on the reverse strand, counting down.
AGATCACTCGATGTCATGATCATGGTTACCTTTGTGTGGGTGTATCTTCCTATGGAGAAACCCTTGATGACCTCATCTTACTCATCTCTGGCTCTCCTTTAGCTCCTAGTCTAGGAGTTGGCATGTGGAAAGCTGTCACGGTGAATAGTCTCAATGAACAGATGTTTGGATGCTTGGGAAAGGACTGCTATCATTGCTCCTATTGCTTTGGTTCGGTGCCCCGATCCACACCAGCAGCACGTGGATTGGGGAGTCAAGCATCCTCCCCTCTCTGTTGCCCCACCCCAGCCATGCACTCTTCGCCTCTCTGTCTCCAACTCTCTGGGCTCTTAGGACAATAAGTACAAACCCATAAAGCTCTCTCCCGTGTATCTTGCTTCCCTGTGCTTATCAGAATAAAGGAGGACTGAAAGGGCTTTCAAAAGAGCCATCTGTTAGTTTTCATAAAGACATTATCTGCTTCCCATCACAGGGCTCTTGCTGTCTCTGACGTGTGTCTGCCCTCCTTCCACCGTCTGAAAGAACAAGAGTGTGCTTTCTACTCTCTGTCTGCTCCTGGCTGCTGGAGGTGGGCTGCAGACAGAGTATTTATCTAAAAGTGAAGAGATCTGACTTATAAGTAAGCCTGATATTAAATGTATAAATAATGCATCCTGTGGCATTATTTATAATGCAATAACATCCTTATAATGTAATAAAAGTATGCAGGTTCCCAGTGCTTTTTTTAACCCCTTGATGTCTTGGAAGATGCGGTGGGTCTACTAGCTTCCTCTATCCTTCAGGGCTTGGGAATGGTGCCATCTGCCAAGGCCTTGCCTGGGTCCTGGCTTCTGCACAGCTGAGCCTCTTGACAACCATCAACAGGACAAGGTTGGTCCTGGTATCTGGAGTAGTGATTTCCGAACTTTGGTATGAGTCCGAATGCAAGTTTCTCATCTTCAATCTACTGATTTGGAATCTCAAAGCACAGGGAGAGGAAATTTGCATGTTTAAACAGCTCTCTTGTAGATTCTAAGACAGGTAAATGAGTGCTCTTGGGTTAGTCTTGACTTGTAGCAGGAATGGACTAGTAGGCATTGCCAGCTCATCTCCCTGGGACTCAGAGCAAGTCAACCTTGTGAGGACTGTTGGTTGGTCTTGTGCCTCAGTTCTAGGTCTTGCTCACCTGCCCAGCACCCACATACCTCCTGCCACTGAGTGCCAACTGTGTTTCAGGGCCCAGCTGACCCCCTTGGTGCCAACTGGCAACTACCTGATCTCTCAAGCCTTGCCTGCTCCCGTGTCTCTCTTATCAGATGGCAGGAAATTATGGACCAACCACAGGAGACTGGTGTTTGCTTGGATGCTTGGATGCCTATGCCTGTGGTGCCCTGCAAATTCCTGGTCTCCAACTTGACCCGGGCTCCCAGTGCTACCCAGAAATATGCCTCTCTTTAGGCTCCTTCTCCTGTTTCCAAAGTGTCTCATTGGTCTCCAGGGTCTTCAGATCTCCAATCTCTCTCTCTCTCTCTCTCTTTTTTTAAAAATAAATTTGTTTATTTATTTATTGGCTGTGTTGGATCTTCATTGCTGAGTGCGGGCTTTCTCTAGTTGCGGAGAGCAGGGGCTGCTCTTCGTTGTGGTGCATGGGCCTCTCATTGCGGTGGCTTCTCTTGTTGTGGAGCACGGGCTCTAGGGTGCACGGGCTTCAATAATTGTGGCGCATGGGCTCAGCAGTTGTGGCTCATGGGCTTAGTTGCTCCATGGCATGTGGGATCTTCCCGGACCAGGGCTCGAATCCGTGTCTCCTGCATTGGCAGATGGATTCTTAACCACTGCGTCACCCGGGAAGCCCTCTCCCCTCTTTTACAATAAAAAGGCAACTTCATATACTGGGCCACTGAAAAAATAGAAGCTGTCAGAGGGATGGACACTCTCAACTATCTGTTCTCCACTCTGTCTTCCCACCTTCAACGATATCTCTGCCTGCATCCATCCTGTGTGTCTTCCTTCCCGCCATAGTAGAGGTTTACTGTCTCTGACATTACTGCGATTCCCCTACTTGTGCACTGGACCCAACCCCACGTAGCCCTCTCCATTAACCATCTCTTCTCTTTCTCCTGACTATCCAAATTCTTTTCATATCAATTTTCTATCAGCTTGTAAATATATTCAATATCTTTCACCCAACCACTATCATTTGGCCCAATGTTGCTTGTGGCTACTACTCTACCTTTTTCCCCATCCCAACCATATTTCATAGTGGCATGTATCTAGTGACTATTGTCAACATAGTGATGATATATAGTGAATGTGCTAACTCACCTAGTAGTAATTTACTTAATCCTCACAATAACCCTATGATAAATGAATACTAGGTGAATTAACATGTAATTAAAGCATTAGGAGATTAGGTAACTTGCCCAGATGCACTCACTGCTGTGGGAGTGGATCCCAGGCAGTCTGACTTCAAAGCAAGTGTCTACACCAGCTGACGAAGTTTTCTCCTCTTCAGTCTCTCCCCAACAATTTGATTCCTACTCCCAGGTCGCCTCTGCATTGTTATATCCAGTGGGAATTTTGGGACCTGATTTCACATGATGGAGCACCAGATAGCACTGACCTCTGCATTCATTTTTGGAACCCTCAATATTTTTGTTCTGGGGCCCCCCACCTTCTCCTTGTCTTCCTTTCTCCTCTTTGGTCACATCTCAGTCACATTTTCAAGCTTCTTCTTAGCCCATGATCTTACATTGTGGGGTGCTCCAGGGTTTCATTCTTTGCCCTCTTTCCACCCTGCACACTGTTCCAGGTCTTCATTTGCCTACCACATTCTAAGTCCAACCTCCAAGTCTTGGTTCTGATCACTGGACCAGAGGACTATTTATTTGCCTGATATCTCAAATCAGACATTTCCCTAACTTAATTCATTATTTTGCCCAAATCATCTCCACTTTGCCTCTTTCCTAACTCAGTCAAAGTCTACCAGGCCTTCATCTAACTGAGCTAGCTGAAATTTGCATGACAATTTTGAGTCTTCTCTCTCGCTTTCTTATCCACTCTATCTAATCAGTCATCAAGTTCTCTCAGTTCTACCTACTGAATTGTCCCCACTCTCAACTCCATCTACTTTTCACACTCCTCCTGAAACCACCCTGGTCCATGCTCCTGCCATCTCCTTCCTGCATTGTTGCTACAGATTTCTAACTGGTCTCCTGACCTCAGTCTTGTGGCCCCCTATAATCTCTTTAAAATTGATTATGAACTATTTAAAGTGTACAGACAGTTATAGAGAATGATAGAACAGAACCATTAATCTACCACCTAGATTTGACAAACACTCTTGTTTTGCCATATTTGGATTAATTAGCTGAAAAATAAAATGTTACAGATACAGTTAAAGAAAAGGACACACAATTTCTTTCTCTACCACCTTCTACCCCAGAGGTAATTACCAGCTAAGTTGGTGTATATCCTTTCTTTCCATGTTTTAAAAATTAACATGTAAATATGTATCCACAAATGGCATATAGTTTTGATTATTTAAAATTTACACAAGTTGTATCATACTGTGTGTACAATTCTGAAAATCGTAATAAAGGTCATGTCTTTGAGATTTATCCACATTGATACAGAGATGTGATTCATTCATTTGAACTGCTGCATTGAACTTCAGCTACATGCTGCGCCTTCCTTATCCATTGCCTTATGTCTTTGGTTGTGTCCAGGGTTTCACTATATAAAGAGTGCTACAGTGCATCCTTATTCATAGATCCCTGTACATTTTTGTTCATCTCCTTTCCAAGGTGGAGATCTAAAATGAGAATAGCCAAGCGTTATGGTGTGAGCATCTTTACCAGATCCTGCCAGTTTTTTTCCACAATGGTTGTATCAGTTTATATTTCCACCAAGAGTTTATCAGAATTTCCATTTCCACACATCCTCACTGCAATTCATAAACAAATAAAATATGAAGACTGAGAAATAGTACATCGTTGTTTTGTGTTTCCCTCATTGCTACTGATTTTGTGATTTTTCACGTATTTGTCACTGGTGTTTTCTGTAAATTGTTCCTATCTTCTGCATATTTTTATATTGTTTGTTTTTTAAAATTAATTTTAAAAGTTCTTTATACATTCCAGAAACCAAGCTTTTGTTGACTGTGTACTTGCTTTTTACTTTATAGTATCATATGTTCTTCCAAAATTTAAACTTTTTATTCAAGTATAGTTGATTTACAATATTATGTTAGTTGCAGGTGTACAGCATACTGATTCAGTATTTTTGCAGATTATACTCCATTATAGGTTATTACAAGATAATGGGTATAATTCCCTGTGCTATACAGTAGATCATTGTTGCTTATCTATTTTATATATAGTAGTTTGTGTCTGTTAATCCCATACCTCTAATTTGTTCCTTCCCTTCCCTCTCCCCTTTGGTAACCACAAGTTTGTTTTCTCTATCTGTGAGTTTTATTCCATTATTAAAATCCATATCCATTCAGAATTTTAAATTTTAATATAGAAAAATAACATCTTTTTCATTTTGGTTTGTGCTTTGGTTTTGTTAAAAAATCTCACTCTCATGATGTCTTAAGGTTGTCTTGCTATGTTTTCCTCTGAAAATTTTACAGTTTTGAATTTTTTTTACACTTAGGTTCTTCAATTTATTTGCAATTCCTATGTGTGAGTGGCATGGCTGTGGGATTAAACTTTATTTTATTTTTCATATACATAGCCAGATGGACAACACTATTTATTGTCTAAACCATTTCTCCACTAATCTATAATGTCAACTTTGCCCATACTGGGTTCCTTTATGTATGGATAGGCTTTGGAGCTTTTTATTCTTTGTCTTTGATTTGTTTATACTTAACCAGCACTGCATACTTTAATTGCTACAGCTTTATAGTTACTGTTTTAAAAAATGAAGATATAATTTACATATCATAAAGTTCATTCTTTCAAAGTGTACTATTTGTTTTTTTTAATATTCCCAGAGTTGTGCAACAATCACTCCAATCAATATTAGAACATTTCTATCACCCCCAAAAGAAACCTTGTACTCTTTAGCTATCACTTCCAAATTCCCCATCCCCCCTCAACCCTAGGCAACCACTAATCTATGTTTTATCTTTATAGATTTGTCTATTCTGGATATTTTATACATGTGGTATAATGTTTTCAAGGTTCCTCCATGTGTAGTATGTAAGAGTACCATTTTGTATTTTATGGCTGGATAATATTCCATTGTATATCTATATGATAATTTGTTTATACATCCATTAGTTGATGGACGCTTCGAATTTCCCACTTTCTGGCTACTAAGAATAATGCTGCTATGAATTTTCGTGTACAAGTTTTTGTATGAACATATATTTTTAATTCTCTTGACTATATACTTAGGCATGGAATTGCTGGGTCATATGGTAACTCTGTTTAACTTTTTGAGGAACCACTACACTATTTTTTAAGTTGGCTGCACTATTTTATATTCCCACCAGCACTGTATGAGGATTCTAATTTTTCCACATCCTCACCGATACTTGTTAATTTACAATTTTTTGATTATAGCCATCCTAATAGGTATGAAGTGCTATCTCATTGTGGTTTTTTTTGCATTTCGCTGATGACTAATGATGTTGAGCATTTTTTTTTCTTGTGCTTATTGGTTACTATGAATCATCTTTGGAGAAATATCTGTTTAGATCATTTACCCATTTTTAAACTGAGTCTTTTTATTGTTGAGTTGTAAGAATGATTACTGTTTATATTTAGTAAGGTAAGTTGTTCTTCTCACCCTCATTCTCTTCTTTCTTTTCTTCCTCCTCGTCCTTCAAAATTATCATGGTTGTCCTTTGCTCTCCACTCATCTTTATGAATCTTAGGATCAACTTGCTGTATGTCACTCTCTCTCTCTCTCTATATATATATATTGTTTTGGCAGATTTTTCATTGAATTAAGAGATAGATTGCTTTGGGAGAGAACTGCCATCTTCAGATTATTGTCTCTGCATCTATGAACATGGTATATCTCTCCCTTTGTTTGGATCTTCTTTATGTTGTATTCTGACAGTCTTCATCTGCACTCTCTTATGGAGAAATTCACTGCTGTTCAGTTATGTAAATAACTTTGCAAACCCTTTCCTAGGGTTGAAGCACTGGGTCAATTTACCAGTATGCCCATTTTCCTTATGTTGGTTTAACAGTTACTTTTCCTTCTCATGTACTCTCTGATATCTTCATATTCACATTTTAGCATTTTAGGAAACTCTAAGTGCTCCCAGACCCCTGAGCTTGGAAGAACATTCCATCAAAATGTTCCATATTTTCAGAAAAAAAGCCTGGGTTGGAACTTAGAATATAGAAATTGATAGGATGAATCTTGCCTTCAAAAACTCTTGACATGTCTTGAAGGATGCTAATGTATTAACAAATAATTATATGGTTAGTTTCCAGATAAGTGAAGTATTTTGGTTTTGGTGAAAGAAGTTGCCTTTTAAAAGTTGACCAATGCTTCTGTGTTATAGGGAAGGATAAGAAGTCATGGTGAAAAGTATCTCTGGGAAGAGGGGCATAAGGAAGATTAAAGTGTGGAGTCAACCAGTGGCTTTGGAAAGGTTGTAAGCAGAAAATTGTTATGGTTTACCAAGTCCCTACTTCTTGGTGCCTGGAACTAGAAAGATATTAGGTAGAGGATGAACAATATTCACATGGGTCTATGGAGCATGAGAGAAGTAACACAATTGTTTGAGTTTCTAAGTTATGAGAACTTCTTTGATTGAACACGATGGGCAGGGCAGAAGTCAATAGAGCAGAAAGGGTGCAAAGGGAGAATATAGTAGGAAGAATGGGGGGAGCCTGGACTTTTGACCAGGACCCAGAACGTGTGACAAAGACCGATTCTGGACAGATCACTGAAGCTGAGACTGGGAGCCTCTTTTGACCCATCCTCAAATGTAAGTGTGTTGGAAATAATGATTAGGGTAACTGTATCCTGCTTACCACCAAGACGGCTTCTTCTGGGGCTTCCTTTTCTAAGGTGCTTCACCTTTCAGCCTCTAGGTGGTGCACCTGAACCCTAACAACTCTAGTCTGTGAAAAGAGCAGAATTGACTCCGAACTAGCTGTTATCAAAAAGCAGTGATCCTGAGGGGGGCCCGGAGGAAGATGGCGGAAGAGTAAGACGCGGAGATCACCTTCCTCCCCACAGATACATCAGAAATTCATCTACACGTGGAACAACTCCTACAGAACACCTACTGAACGCTGACAGAAGACCTCAGACCCCCCAAAAGGCAAGAAACTCCCCACATACCTGGGTAGGGCAAAAGAAAAAAGAATAAACAGAGACAAAAGGATAGGGACGGGACCTGCACCTGTGGGAGGGAGCCGTGAAGGAGGAAAGGTTTCCACACACTACAAGCCCCTTCGTGGGCGGAGACTGCAGGTGGCGGAGGGGGAAAGCTTCGGAGTAGCGGAGGAGAGCACAGCAACGGGGTGTGGAGGGCAAAGCGGAGAGATTCCGGCACAGAGGATCGGTGCCCTCAGGCACGCACCAGCCCGAGAGGCTTGTCTGCTCGGCCGCTGGGGCGGGCAGGGCTGGGAGCTGAGGCTCGGGTATCGGCTTTCAGTTGGAGCGCAGGGAGAGGACTGGGGCTGGCGGCAGGAAGAGAGCCTGAAGGAGTTAGTGCACCACGGCTAGCCCGGAGGGAGTCCGGGGAAAGGGTCTGGAGCTGCTGAAGAGGCAAGAGACTTTTTCTTCCCTTTTGTTTCCTGGTGCGTGAGGAGAGGGCATTAAGAGGGCTGCTTGGGGAAGTGCTGGAGACAGGCGTGAGCCGCGGCTAAAGGCGCGGACCCCGGAGACGGGCGTGGGACGCTGGGGCTGCTGCTGCCGCCGCTGCGGGGCCTGTGTGCGAGCGCGTGTCACTGTCCGCCCCCCTGTGCACCCCGCCACTGCTGGGGTCCCGGGACCCGGGGAAGGCTTTCCCGGGAAAGTGCACGGAGCGCCTCGGTCTGGGGCAACGTCACGCCGGCCTCTGCCGCCGCAGGCCCGCCCCACACTGCGCGCCCCTCCCTCCCCTCTGCCTGAGTGAGCCAGAGCCCCCGAATCAGCGGCTCCTTTAAACCCGTCCTGTCTGAGTGAAGAACGTACGCCCTCCGGCGACCTACGCGCAGAGGCGGGGCCAGGTCCAAGGCTGAGACCCAGGAGCTGTGAGAGCAGAGAAGAGACAGGGAAATCTCTCTGTGCAGCCTCGGAGGCAGCGGATTAAAGCTCCACGGTCCACTTGATGTGCCCTGCGTCTGTGGAGTGCATGAATGGACAGCGAAATTGAGGAAGTGGACTTTGAGGACAAGATTTAAGACTTTCCCCCCTTTTCCTCTTTTTACAATGAATTATCCCAAATTAAGGAGGTGGACCTAGAGAGCAAGATTTCAGACTTCTCGTCCTTTTCCTCTTTTTACAACGAATTATCCCAAATTGAGGAGGTGGACTTGGAGAGCAAGATTTTTGATTTTTCCCCCTGCTCTCTTTTTGTGAATGTGTATATGTATTCTTCTGTGTAAGATACTCTCTGTATAGCTTTGCTTCCACCATATGTCCCAGGGTTCTATCTGTCCGTTTTCTACTCAATAATTACTTTTTAATTTTAATAACGCTACTATATTTCATACTTTATTCTATTTTACTTTACCTGCTCTTTCTTTTTTTCCTACCTTCCCTTCCTCCCTCCCTCCCTCCGCCCCTCCTTTCCTTCTTTCTCTCTTTCTTTCCTTCCTCCCTCCCTCCCTTCTTCCTTTCACTCTTTTTCTTTCCTTCCTCCCTCCCTCCTTCTCTCCTGTCTTTCTTTCCTTCCTCCCTCCCTCCCACCCTTCTTCCTTTCACTTTCTTTTTCTTTCCTCCCTCCCTCCCTCCTGTCTTTATTTCTTTCTTTTTCTTTCCTTCCTCCCTCCCTCCCTTCTTCCATTCACTCTTCCTTTTTCTTTCATTCCTCCCTCCCTCCTTTCTTTCTTTCTTTCTTTCTTTCCATCCTTCCTCCCTCCCTCCCTCCTTTCTTTCTTCCTTCCTTCCTTCCTTTCTTTCCTTCTTCCTTTCTCTCTCTCTCTCTCTCTTTCTTCTACTAATTCTTTCTTTCTACTTTTTCTCCCTTTTATTCTGAGCCGGGTAGATGAAAGGCTTTTGGCGCTGCACCCAGAAGTCAGTGCTATGCCTCTGAAGTGGGAGAGCCAACTTCAGGACACGGGTCCACAAGAGACCTCCCAGCTCCACATAATATCAAGCAGTGAAAATCTCCCAGAGATCTCCATCTCAACACCAGCACCCAGCTTCACTCAACGACCAGCAAACTACAGTGCTGGTCACCCTATGCCAAGCAACTAGCAAGGCAGGAACACAACCCCACCCATTAACAGAGAGGCTGCCTAAAAACATAATAAGGCCACAGGCACCCCAAAACACACCACCAGACGTGGACCTGTCCACCAGAAAGACAAGATCCAGCCTCATCCACCAGAACACAGGCACTAGTCCCCCCCACCAGGAAGCCTACACAACCCACTAAACCAACCTTAGCCACAGGGGACAGACACCAAAAACAACGGGAACTACGAATCTGCAGCCTGCAAAAAGGAGACCCCAAACACAGTAAGATAAGCAAAATGAGAAGACAGAAAAACACACAGCAGGAGAAGGAGCAAGATAAAAACCCACCAGACCTAACAAATGAAGAGGTAATAGGCAGTCTACCTGAAAAAGAATTCAGAATAATGATGGTAAAGATGATCCAAGATTCTATTTCCCAGATCCAAAATCTTGGAAATAGAATAGACAAAATGCAAGAAACAGTTAACAAGGACCTAGAAGAAAAAAAAGATGAATCAAGCATCGATTAAAAACACAATAAATGAAATGAAAAAATACTCTAGATGGGATCAATAGCAGAATAACTGAGGCAGAAGAACAGATAAGTGAGGTGGAAGATAAAATAGTGGAAATAACTGCTGCAGAGCAAAATAAAGAAAAAAGAATGAAAAGAACAGAGGACCGTCTCAGAGACCTCTGGGACAACATTATACGCACCAACATTCGAATTATAGGGGTTCCAGAAGAAGAAGAGAAAAAGAAAGGGACTGAGAAAATATTTGAAGAGATTATAGTTGAAAACTTCCCTAATATGGGAAAGGAAATAGTTAATCAAGTCCAGGAGGCACAGAGAGTCCCATACAGAATAAATCCAAGGAGAAATATGCCAAGACACATATTAATCAAACTGTCAAAAATTAAACACAAAGAAATCATATTAAAAGCAGCAAGGCAAAAACAACAAATAACACACAAGGGAATCCCCATCAGGTTAACAGCTGATCTCTCAGCAGAAACTCTACAAGCCAGAAGGGAGTGGCAGGACATAATTAAAGTGATGAAGGAGAGAAACCTGCAACCAAGATTCCTCTACCCAGCAAGGATCTCATTCAGATTTGATGGAGAAATTAAAATCTTTACAGACAAGCAAAAGCTGAGAGAGTTCAGCACCACCAAACCAGCTTTACAACAAATGCTAAAGGAACTTCTCTAGGCAAGAAACACAACAGAAGGAAAAGACCTACAATAACGAACCCAAAACAATTAAGAAAATGGGAATAGGAACATACATATCGATAACTACCTTAAATGTAAATGGACTAAATGCTCCCACCAAAAGACACAGATTGGCTGAATGGATACAAAAACAAGACCCATATATATGCTGTCTACAAGAGACCCACTTCAGACCTAGAGACACATACAGACTGAAAGTAAGGGGATGGAAAAAGATACTCCATGCAAATGGAAACCAAAAGAAAGCTGGAGTAGCAATTCTCATATCAGACAAAATAGACTTTAAAATAAAGACTACTAGAAGAGACAAAGAAGGACACTACATAATGATCAAGGGATCGATCCAAGAAGAAGATATAACAATTGTAAATATTTATGCACCCAACATAGAAGAACCTCAATACATAAGGCAAATACTAACAGCCATAAAAGGGGAAATCGACAGTAACACAATCATAGTAGGGGACTTTAACACCCCACTTTCACCAATGGACAGATCATCCAAAATGAAAATAAATAAGGAAACACAAGCTTTAAATGATACATTAAACAAGATGGACTTAATTGATATTTATAGGACATTCCATCCAAAAACAACAGCACACACATTTTCCTCAAGTGCTCATGGAACTTTCTCCAGGATAGATCATATCTTGGTAAATTCAAGAAAATTGAAATTGTATCAAGTATCTTTTCCGACCACAATGCTATGAGACTAGATATCAATTACAGGAAAAGATCTGTAAAAAATAAAAACACATGGAGGCTAAACAATACACTACTTAATAACAAAGTGATCAATGAAGAAATCAAAGGGGAAATTAAAAAATACCTAGAAACAAATGACAATGGAGACACGACGACCCAAAACCTATGGGATGCTGCAAAAGCAGTTCTAAGAGGGAAGTTTATAGCAATACAATCCCACCTTAAGAAACAGGAAACATCTCGAATAAACAACCTAACCTTGCACCTAAAGCAATTAGAGAAAGAAGAACAAAAACATCCCAAAGTTAGCAGAAGGAAAGAAATCATAATAATCAGATCAGAAATAAATGAAAAAGAAATGAAGGAAACGATAGCAAAGATCAATAAAACTAAAAGCTGGTTCTTTGAGAAGATAAACAAAATTGATAAACCATTAGCCAGACTCATCAAGAAAAAAAGGGAGAAGACTCAAATCAATAGAATTAGAAATGAAAAAGGAGAAGTAACAACTGACACTGCAGAAATACAAAAGATCATGAGAGATTACTACAAGCAACTCTATGCCAATAAAATGGACAACCTGGAAGAAATGGACAAATTCTTAGAAATGCACAACCTGCCAAGACTGAATCAGGAAGAAATAGAAAGTATGAATAGACCAATCACAAGCACTGAAATTGAAACTGTGATTAAAAATCTTCCAACAAACAAAAGCCCAGGACCAGATGGCTTCACAGGCGAATTCTATCAAACATTTAGAGAAGAGCTAACACCTATCCTTCTCAAACTCTTCCAAAATATAGCAGAGGGAGGAACACTCCCAAACTCATTCTACGAGGCCGACATCACCTTGATACCAAAACCAGGCAAGGATGTCACAAAGAAAGAAAACTACAGGCCAATATCACTGATGAACATAGATGCAAAAATCCTCAACAAAATACTAGCAAACAGAATCCAACAGCACATTAAAAGGATCATACACCATGATCAAGTGGGGTTTATTCCAGGAATGCAAGGATTCTTCAATATATGCAAATCAATCAACGTGATACACCATATTAACAAATTGAAGGAGAAAAACCATATGATCATCTCAATAGATGCAGAGAAAGCTTTCGACAAAATTCAACACCCATTTATGATAAAAACCCTGCAGAAAGTAGGCATAGAGGGAACTTTCCTCAACATAATAAAGGCCATATATGACAAACCCACAGCCAACATTGTCCTCAATGGTGAAAAACTGAAACCATTTCCACTAAGATCAGGAAGAAGACAAGGCTGCCCACTCTCACCACTCTTATTCAACATAGTTTTGGAAGTTTTAGCCACAGCAATCAGAGAAGAAAAGGAAATAAAAGGAATCCAAATTGGAAAAGAAGAAGTAAAGCTGTCACTGTTTGCAGATGACATGATACTATACATAGAGAATCCTAAAGATGCTACCGAAAAACTACTAGAACTAATCAATGAATTTGGTAAAGTAGCAGGATACAAAATTAATGTACAGAAATCTCTGGCATTCCTGTACACTAATGATGAAAAATCTGAAAATGAAATCAAGAAAACACTCCCATTTACCATCGCAACAAAAAGAATAAAATATCTAGGAATAAACCTACCTAAGGAGACAAAAGACCTGTATGCAGAAAATTATGACACTGATGAAAGAAATTAAAGATGATACAAATAGATGGAGAGATATACCATGCTCCTGGATTGGAAGAATCAATATTGTGAAAATGACTCTACTACCCAAAGCAATCTACAGATTCAATGCAATCCCTATCAAACTACCACTGGCATTTTTCACAGAACTAGAACAAAAAATTTCAAAATTTGTTTGGAAAAACAAAAGACCCCGAATAGCCAAAGCAATCTTGAGAACGAAAAACGGAGCTGGAGGAATCAGGCTCCCTGACTTCAGACTATACTACAAAGCTACAGTAATCAAGACAGTGTGGTACTGGCATAAAAACAGAAAGATAGATCAGTGGATCAGGATAGAAAGCCCAGAGATAAACCCACGCACATATGGCCAACTTATCTTTGATAAAGGAGGCAGGAATGTACAGTGGAGAAAGGACAGCCTCTTCAATAAGTGGTGCTGGGAAAACTGGACAGGGACATGTAAAAGTATGAGATTAGATCACTCCCTAACACCATACACAAAAATAAGCTCAAAATGGATTAAAGACCTAAATGTAAGGCCAGACACTATCAAACTCTTAGAGGAAAACATAGGCAGAACACTCTATGACATAAATCACAGCAAGATCCTTTTTGACCCACCTCCTAGAGAAATGGAAATAAAGACAAAAATAAACACATGGGACCTAATGAAACTTCAAAGCTTTTGCACAGCAAAGGAAACCATAAACAAGACCAAAAGACAACCCTCAGAATGGGAGAAAATATTTGCAAATGAAGCAACTGACAAAGGATTAATCTCCAAAATTTATAAGCAGCTCATGCAGCTCAATAACAAAAAAACAAACAACCCAATCCAAAAATGGGCAGAAGACCTAAATAGACATTTCTCCACAGAAGATATACAGACTGCCAACGAACACATGGAAGGATGCTCAACATCTTTACTCATCAGAGAAATGCAAATCAAGACTACAATGAGATATCATCTCACACCAGTCAGAATGGCCATCATCAAAAAATCTAGAAACAATAAATGCTGGAGAGGGTGTGGAAAAAAGGGAACACTCTTGCACTGCTGGTGGGAATGTGACTTGGTACAGCCGCTATGGAGAACGGTATGGAGGTTCCTTAAAAAACTACAAATAGAACTACCATATGACCCAGCAATCCCACTACTGGGCATATACCCTGAGAAAACCATAATTCAAAAAGAGACATGTACCAAAATGTTCATAGCAGCCCTATTTACAATAGCCCGGAGATGGAAACAACCTAAGTGTCCATCATCGGATGAATGGGTAAAGAAGATGTGGCACATATATACAATGGAATATTACTCAGTCATAAAAAGAAACGAAATTGAGCTATTTGTAATGAGGTGGATGGACCTAGAGCCTGTCATAGAGAGTGAAGTAAGTCAGAAAGAGAAAGACAAATACTGTATGCTGACACATATATATGGAATTTAAGAAAAAAAATGTCATGAAGAACATAGGGGTAAGACAGGAATAAAGACACAGACCTACTAGAGAATGGACTTGAGGATATGGGGAGGGGGAAGGGTAAGCTGTGACAAAGCGAAAGTGAGGCATGGACATATATACACTACCAAACGTAAGGTAGATAGATAGTGGGAAGCAGCCGCAGAGCACAGGGAAATCAGCTCGGTGCTTTGTTACCGCCTGGAGGAGTGGGATGGGGAGGGTGGGAGGGAGGGAGATGCATGAGGGAAGGGATGTGGGAACAGATATATATGTATGACTGATTCACTTTGTTATAAAGCAGAAACTAATCAAAAAAAATAAAATTAAAAAAAAAAGAAATGAAAGCATTTGCTCAAGGCTGCACAGAAGTGGGCTTGAGCCCAGATGAGTCTCTTACACTATTTAATCTCTGCTTCTCAGTAAACCATCCTCTGCCCCACTAGTTCCCCCAAAACAGGGCCTGCTGGAGCAGATACGAGAGGATGACGGAACTGGCTATGGTCCTTGGTATCTCTGACCTCCCACAAGGCATCCCACTGATGGGCTAAAGAGCAAAGGTGCGGTGTTCCATTCACCCAAGGGCCAGAGATGCTCCTTCCTGGGGAAAACTAACCTTCTCTGATTTTGAGGTTTGCTTTTGATGTGACCCCAGGGAAGCAGCTGGTAAAGTCTTCCTTTCTCTGAGGCTCTGAATAGACGTCATTCCTCAGGTTCTCCCTGGGAGCTGTGCTCCTAAAATCAAGAAAATAGGGTTTGGGAGAGCAACACACAGCTCTACCCACCACCAGTCCCTCCCATCAGGAATCTTGCACAAGCCGCTTAGATAGCCTCATCCACCAGAGAGCAGACAGCAGAAGGAAGAAGAAATAAATTCTGCAGCCTGTGGAAGGAAAACCACATTCACAGAGATAGACAAAATGAAAAGGCAGAGGACTTTATACCAGATGAAGGAACAAGATAAAACCCTAGAAAAACAACTAAATGAAGTGGAGATAGGCAACCTTCCAGAAAAAGGATTCAGAATAATGATAGTGAAGATGATCCAGGACCTCGGAAAAAGAATGGAGGCAAAGATGGAGAAGATTCAAGAAATGTTTAACAAAAACCTAGAAGAATTAAAGAACAACACCTAGAAGAATTAAAGAAAAAACAAACAGAGATGAACAATATAATAACTGAAATGAAAAATACACTAGAAGGAATAATAACAGAAAACTGAGGCAGAAGAACGGATAAGTGACCTGGAAGACAGAATGGTGGAATTCACTGCCGCGGAACAGGTTAGAGAAAAAAGAATGAAAACAAATGAAGACAGCCAAAGAGACCTCTGGGACAACACTAAATGCAGAAATATTAGCATTATAGGGGTCCCAGAAGGAGAAGAGAGAGAAAAAGGACCAGAGAAAGTATTTGAAGATATTATAGTCGAAAACTTCCCTAACATGGTAAAGGAAACAGCCACCCAAGTCCAGGAAGTACAGAGAGTCCCAGGCAAGGAAAATCCCAAGGAGAAACATGCCAAGACACGTAGTAATCAAATTAACAAAAATTAAAGACAAAGAAAAATTATTAAAAGCAGCAAGGGAAAAATGACAAATAACATACAAGGGAACTCCCATAAAGTTAACAGCTGATTTCTCAGCAGAAACTCTACAAGCCAGAAGGGAGTGGCACAATATATTTAAAGTGATGAAAAGGAAGAATCTACAACCAAGATTACTCTACCCAGCAAGGATCTCATTCAGATTTGATGGAGAAATCAAAAGCTTTACAGACAAGCAAAAGCTAAGAGAATTCAGCACCACCAAACCAGCTCTACAACAAAAGCTAAAGGAACTTCTCTAAGTGGGAAACACAAGAGAAGAAAAGGACCCACAAAAAGAAACCCATAGGGCTTCCCTGGTGGCACAGTGGGTAAGAATACACCTGCCAGTGCAGGGGACATGGGTTCAACCCCTGGTCCGGGAAGATCCCACATCCTGTGGAGCAACTAGGCCCGGGCACCACAACTACTGAGCCTGTGCTCTAGAGCCCATGAGCCACAACTGCTGGAGCCTGTGCCCCTAGACCCCGTGCTCTGCAACAAGAGAAGCCACTGCAAAGAGAAGCCTGCGCACCACAACGAAGAGTAGCCCCCACTCGCCACAACTAGAGAAAACCCACACGCAACAACAAAGACCCAATGCAGCCAAAAATAAATAAATTAATTAAAAAAAGAAACCCAAACAATTAAGAAAATGGTAATAGGAACACACATATTGATAATTGCCTTAAATGTGAATGGATTAATGCTCCAACCAAAAGACACAGGCTCAATGAATGGATAAAAAAATAAGACCCATATATATGTTGTCTACAAGAGACCCACTTCAGACCTAGGGACACATACAGACTGAAAGTGAGGGGATGGTAAAAGATATTCCATGCAAATGGAAATCAAAAGACAGCTGGAGTAGCACTATTCATATCAGATAAAATAGACTTTAAAATAAAGAATGTTACAAGAGACAAGGAAGGACACTACATAATGATCAAGGGATCAATCCAAGAAGAAAATATAACAATTATAAATATATATGCACCCAACATAGGAGCACCGCAATACATAAGGCAACTGCTAATAGCTATAAAAGAGGAAATCGACAGTAACACAATAATAGTGGGGGACTTTAACACCTCACTTACACCAGTGGACAGATCATCCAGACAGAAAATTAATAAGGAAACACAAGCTTTAAATGACACAATAGACCAGAGAGATTTAGTTGATATTTATAGGACATTCCATCCATAAACAGCAGATTACACTTTCTTCTCAAGTGCTCGTGGAACATTCTCCAGGATAGATCACATCTTGGATCACAAATCAAGCCTCAATAACTTTAAGAAAATTGAAATCATATCAAGCAACTTTTCCGACCACAGTGCTATGAGATTAGAAATCAATTACAGGGAAAAAACCGTAAAAGCCACAAACACGTGGAGGTTAAACAATATGTTATTAAATAACCAAGAGATCACTGAAGAAATCAAGGAGAAAATCAAAAAATACCTGGAGACAAATTACAACGAAAACACATTGATCCAGAACCTATGGGATGCAGCAAAAGCAATTCTAAGAGGGAAGTTAATAGCAATACAAGCCTACCTCAAAAAACAAGAAAAATCTCAAATAAACAATCTAACCTTACACCAAAGGAACATGAGAAGAAGAACAAACAAAATACAAAGTTAGTAGAAGGAAAGAAATCATAAAGATCAGAGCAGAAATAAATGAATTAGAAACAAAGAAAACAATAGCAAAGATCAGTAAACCTAAAAGCTGGTTCTTTGAGAAGATAAACAAAATTGATAAACCTTTAGAGAGACTCATCAAGAAAAAGAGGGAGAGGAATCAAATCAATAAAATTAGAAATGAAAAAGGAGAAGTTACAATGCACATCACAGAAATACAAAACATTATAAGAGACTACTACAAGCAACTCTATGCCAATAAAATGGACAACCTGGAAGAAATGGACAAATTCTTAGAAAGGTCTAACCTTCCAAGACTGAACCGGGAAGAAATAGAAAATATGAATAGACCAATCACAAGTAATGAAATTGAAACTGTGATTAAAAATCTTCCAACAAACAAAAGTCCAGGACCAGATGGCTTCACAGGTGAGTTCTATCAAACATTTAGAGAGGAGCTAACACCAATCCTTCTCAAACTCTTTCAAAAAATTGCAGGGGAAGGAACACTCCCAAACTCATCCTATGAGGCCACCATCACCCTGATACCAAAACCAGACAAATATACTACAAAAAAAATAAAATTACATACCAATATTACTGATGAATATAGATGCAAAAATCCTCAACAAAGTACTAGCAAACAGAATCCAACAACACAGTAAAAGGATCATACACCATGATCAAGTGGGATTTATCTCAGGGATGCAAGGATTCTTCAATATATGCAAATCAATCAATGTGATATACCATATTAACAAATTGAAGAATAAAAACCATATGATCATCTCAATAGATGCAGAAAAAGCTTTTGACAAAATTCAACACCCATTTATGATAAAAGTGTCTAGAAAGTGGGCATAGAGGGAACCTACCTCAACATAATACAGGCCATTATATGACAAACCCACAGCAAACATCATTCTCAATGGTGAAAAACTGAAAACATTTCCTCTAAGATCAGGAACAAGACAAGGTTGCCCACTCTCACCACTCTTATTCAACATAGTTTTGGAGGTCCTAGCCATGGCAATCAGAGAAGAAAAAGAAACGAAAGGAATACAAGTTGGCAAAGGAGAAGAAAAACTGTCACTGTTCACAAATGATATTACATAGAGAATTCTAAAGATGCTACCAGAAAGCTACTAGAGCTAATCATTGAATTTGGTAAAGTAGCAGGATACAAAATTAGTGCACAGAAGTTTCTTGCATTCCTATATGTTAACAATGAAAGATCAGAAAGAGAAATTAAAGAAACAATCCCATTCACCATCGCAACAAAAAGAATAAAATACCTAGGAATAAACCTACCTAAGGAGGTCAAAGACCTGTACTCAGAAAACTATAAGACACTGATGAAAGAAATCAAAGATGACACAAACTGATGGAGAGATATACCATGTTCTTGGATTGGAAGAATCAATATTGTGAAAATGACTATACTACCCAAAGCAATCTACAGATTCAATGCAATCCCTGTCAAATAACCAGTGACATTTTTTACAGAAGTAGGACAAAAAAATCTTAAAATTTGTATGGAGACACAAAAGACCCCGAATAGCCAAAGCAGTCTTGAGGGAAAAAAATGGAGCTGGAGGAATCAGACGCCCTGACTTCAGAGTATACTACAGAGCTATAGTAATTAAGACAATATGGTACTGGCACAAAAACAGAAATATAGATCAATGGAACAGGATAGAAAGCCCAGAGATAAATCCACACACCTATGGTCAACTAATCTATGATAAAGGAGGCAAGGATATACAATGGAGAAAAGACAGTCTCTTCAATAAGTGGTGCTGGGAAAACTGGACAGCTACATGTAAAAGAGTGAAATTAGAACACTCCCTAATACCATACACAAAAATAAACTCAAGATGGATTAGAGACCTAAACGTAAGACTGGACACTATAAAACTGTTAGAGGAAAACATAGGAGGAACACTCTTTGACATAAATCACAGCAAGATCTTTTTTGATTCACCTCCTAGAGTAATGGAAATAAAGACAAAAATAAAGAAACGGGACCTAATGAAACTTAAAAGCTTTTGCACAGCAAAGGAAACTATAAAGAAGATGAAAAGACAACCCTCAGAATGTGAGAAAATATTTGCAAACAAATCAACAGACAAAGGATTAATCTCCAAAATATATAATCAGCTCATGCAGCTCAATATTAAAAAAAAAGAACCCAATCAAAAAATAAGCAGAAGACCTAAATAGACATTTCTCCAAAGAAGACATACAGATGGCCTAGAGTCACAGGAAAAGCTCCTCAACTTAACTAATTATTAGAGAAATGCAAATCAAAACTACGATGAGGTATCACCTCACACCAGTCAGAATGGGCATCATCAGAACATCTACAAACAACAAATGCTGGAGAGGGTGTGGAGAAAGCAGAACCCTCTTGCACTGTTGGTGGGAATGTAAATTGATACAACCACTATGGAGAACAGTATGGAGGTTCCTTAAAAAACTAAAAATTGAACTACCATATGACCCAGCAATCCCAATACTGGGCATATCCTGAGAAAACCATAACTCAGAAAGTGTCATGTACCACAATGTTCACTGCAGCACTATTTACAATAGCCATGGAAGCAGCCTAAGTGTCCATCCATAGATCAATGGATAAAGAAGATGTGGCACATATATACAATGGATTATTACTCAGCCATAAAAAGAAACGAAATTGGGTCTTTTGTAGAGATGTGGATGGATCTAGAGACTGTCATACAGAGTGAAGTAAGTCAGAAAGAGAAAAACAAATATCGTATATTAACGCATACATATGGAACCTAGAAATGGCACAGATGAACCTGTTTGCAGAGCAGAAATAGAGACACAGATGTAGAGAACAAACATATGGACACCAAGCGGTGGAACGTGGCGGGGGAGGGATGTGGTGGGATGAATTGGGAGATTGGGATTTACATATATACACCAGTATGTATAAAATAGATAACTAATAAGAACCTGCTCTATAAAAAATAAATAAAATTCAAAAATTAAGAAAAAAAAGAAAGAAAATAAGGTTTAGAACAATCGGCACTAAGACACGTATCCCGAGTGAGAAGGAAAATCAGCAAGACTCTTTCGCTGGGTTAGAAATGCCACATTTCCTAAAAGTTACCAAGTTGTGTGGTTGGTCACCTGCCAGTCATTGGCTACTTTGTTTCAGCCTACCGTTATTCTCAGACCTGGGCACAGGCAAAGTTGAATAAGGCACCAGGCCACTTTCGGTTTGCATTATCGAAAGTATTTTAAAGAAAAAAAAGTAATACAAGTGTTTTTACAGCTCTTCTTTTATTTTAGCCTAAAAATACCCGATGAGGGAAGTAATAATAGCAATCATGGTGATAACAGATGATGGTTATTACATAGTTACAATCAGCCAGTCCCACAATGGCCTGAAGGTGCTAAATGCTTCACATGCCACAGTATATTCAATTCTCACAGGAACCCTATAAAGTTCTGGTCCTAGAACGTGATATTATGGCTCCTATTTTACTGTTGAGAAATCAAGGATCCATGAGGTGAAGTGACATGAACAAGGCTGCAGGTAGGATCTAGTCTGACTTTGAAGACTGATTTCCTGTCCTCGTCCCATCCAAGGTTAGAGGTTGCGAAGACGAATGGTGTGGGGTTGAGGTGCCAGGAACTACACGTCCCGTGTGCACTCCAAGTCTGTGTGGCCCTAATGTTGTCCCAAGCAATACTTTCCAACCAAGTCATCTGGGTGTGGAACTTCCAGCCAGGGCATGTGAAAGGGGCCCATGTCTCCCCTGATCCTACTGCTTGTCTGATAGTGTTTGCCAGTTTCTGGGGTGTAAATAGTTACAATGTGGTCAATTTCAAGCTACCCAGTGTTTAAGGACTGGGAGAGAAGGGGTTGGGGGAGAGACATGTCTAACAATTGCATATTTAACACTTGGTTTTCTGGCTCCAGCCCACCGTGGAGCCCAAGGCCCCAGCAATTAACCTTTTGCTACTCCCGGGCTCAACGGAGGCCAGGCCGTGGGAACAGAGCGCTAGAAGGCTATTTCGAGGCAGATTCTCCGTTGCCTCAGCCTGGATGAGGCTGATGGTGTTTTACCTCTTCCTTTGCCTCCCTCGGGGAGAAAACAAAGAGTGGATCCCAGAAAGGCCAGGGCCTCTAAGCTCTCAGTAAAAGCCTTTGAAAGGAGAGGAAGGTGGCTGGGTCTACACAGGGAGTGGGCAAGGAGGGGTCTCCGGAGGCCAGGGCCAGGGGCTCCATGAGTGGAGTACGGAGAAGAGCTGGCAGGCTGGGAGGAAACGGCTGGCGGAAGGCCTCCCAGACCCTCCATCCTGTCTCAGTCACTCCCACACAGATTAGCAAGCCCCAGGATGCCCTTGGTGTTGGCCAGCTATGCTCAGGGCTGCCTCAAAATAGACAGGACGCCTGGTGCCTCTCACTGAGGTCCCAGCTATTGTCTTTATGAGCCTTGCGGGTTCAGGGATCACATCCTAACACTTCCTCTTGCTGCTTAATCACCATCCTGATGGAGGGACACTTGCACAGATAGCGTGGGGGCTGTCGGGGGCTATGCAGACTCTGGGCAACCAGGCCTCCATTGTGTGCATGGGGGGTGATCTGGCATCCCTGCGCCTGTGTCTGGGAAGGGGGAAATAGGGCTTTCGTGGAGACTTTGCAAGGACTTAGAGGTCCTTTTTGGCTGAGGCCAGTGGAGGGGTGGGGGGACCAGGCTCAGAGTTGGTGCCAGGGGTGGGGGCAGCATGTGGGCTGGAGCCAGCCACTAGGGGGCGGGCCCTGACAGCAGGTGGACCAGGCTAAACTGTCAAAGCTCAAAACTGACTGTAAGATGATTGACCATCCCACAAAATGGGTCATTCTGGGTCTTGGGGCCCTTCCAGAATCTGATCAGCTGCAGAGAGAACCAAGGCCCAGGGAAGTCTGGGACGTAAGGATGACGGAGCTAGGAGGTCATTTGTAGATTCCTTTTATCTTCTTAGTCTGTGGAAATGGGATAACGATGAGCTTCACCAGCATCTGGACGGGGATGTGGAAGTGGCTTCCCCTTCAGGTGTCCTGGGCAGGAAGGAAATCAGGGATAGGGAAGGACTAGCCTGGCATAGTCAGGAGTTGGTGGCTGAAGCCCAGGGACACAAGCCAGATATAGGAACCCTGGCTTGAATGTGTATAAGCCCCGAAGGGCCCTTGTTGGCCCGTGTCCTCTTGGGCCTGTCTGGCCAGGCCAGCTTCCTGTTAGCCCTGTGGTGCCAAGCTTAGCTTTTTTTCAGCTTCTCCAAAGAAGACCCTGCGCTTTCTGCTCTTAGCTTTGGCTGAATCTGGCATCTTGGGGGCTTTCTGAGCCTTCTGCCTGCCCAGGATGGAGTTTTCCAAGGATGTGCTGTAGGGCTGAAGCTGGAAGCCAGAGGGCTTGGGATTCACACTGAAGAGTGAAGACTGGGGAACCCACCCACTACTGATAGAGCCAGGGGCCTGCAGCCGTCCATCCATCATCCATCCATCCATCCATCCATCGTCCATCCATCCATCTATCCATCTACTCATTCACCATCTATCCACTAATCCATTCGACGAGTATATGTCATTGAAGCTTACTCTGTGCCAGGCTCTCTTCTAAGTCCTAAGAATATGACCATGAACATGGCAGAAAAAGTCTCTGACCTCATGGGAACTGCATTTGAATGGTAGCATCCCAGAGCCAAGCCAGATCACTCATACGACACAAGGATGGAAAGAGATGGGTCTTCCTTTAAGCTACCAAGGCAGCAAGCTGCCTTCACCTCCTGCCCTGATACATACAAGCACACTTACAATATATATGAAGGTACCTCAAGATGTGCATGCCCATGCATGCTCACAATGCACCCCCTTGGAAATCAACATATCTGCAAGGTCATGTGCACACACACACACACATATGCACTGGAATGCACAACTATCTAGATACTTGTGTACACATGCCCACAAATGCACACATGCACACATACATGGACACATGAGGCATTTGCACACATTTTTACCTATATACATACATGCTCAGGAACAGACAAGCACATGCACACACACACGTGTGCCCTGTCACTTAAGCACACTGGTGTATTCACATACCAAATATAAATATGAATACTTGGGTACAGTTTGGCTCTGTATGCATGCTGGACATGTATACCCACATATACACTCATCTATGCACACAGGCCACATGCACATGGGCCTTCACAGGTACATACATGTGCATGTAAATACCCCCTCTGACTTTGACCTTTCCCCAAAGCCCCCATACTCTACCATTGCCCCATCCTATCCTGGGGAATTATCCATATCTCAGACAAGAGAATGGGTTACTAATGCAGCCACAGAGCTGTTTTGACACTTTTGATGAATAACATTCAATACTATTAATTGGAACAATTGCTTTTCATTTAACTAAATCACGGGAATTGCTAAACTAAATTGAAACGGAATGTAATTTTGCCGCGCACTGCTTTAATATGAGCCTCTAAATGTCTTCTCCCTGACGGATTAGTAACTTAATCACCTACCAGTGATAACTGCTTCCCAGGCTTAGCTGGGAGGCTTGCTGCTCCGCGGCAGCCTGGCTGGGAAAAGGCCAGGCGCCCAGGGGCTTCTCCTTCCACCCTTGCCTCCTCGCCTTGCATTATTCATCTCCGGGAACACTGTTCCCTGCCTTCTCTGATTCCAGCAGGACCCTCAGAGACCCTCTCCTTTTTTCCATGCTTCTGCTGCTCTGTTTGCACTCTGGGCGGGGGTCTGTCACCCCAGGAGTCTTAATATGTGGACTAGACTCTGACTCTGGCCCTCTCTGAGCCTTGCTGAACCCCTTCATGCTAAGAACGCTGGCCACTGAGACTCCAAGGGCAATCCGGAGCTGGCCTTAGCTTCCAGAAGCAGGTTGACATGGGCCAGAAAGTCCCCGTGTACTGCTTGGGGGAGCAAGGAAGGCCCAGCCAGGCATGTTGTTGGAGGGTGACCAACTGCCCCAGTTTGCCAGGGACAGAGGGATCTGCAGGACATGGAATTGCCAGTGCTAAAACTAAACAGTCTCTGGCAAATGGGGACAGCGCCTCACACTAGCTGTGGGGCCATCTGTACCTCCAGACAGAAATCATCCTTAACATTTATTGAGTGCTTACTGTATGCTAGGAGCTTGACATACATGATCTCATTTAATTTTGAAACAATTTTATGGGGCTCAATGTTATGAACATACTGCTTTAAAATGAGAAAACTGAGCCTCAGTTTTTTTTTAAACTTATCTAAGATCTCACAGGTGTAAATATAACAACAAGGGTAATAGCAGCTCATATTTATAAGAGCTTGCTTTGCAATAAGCACTTATGTTAAAAGCTCAACATACATCCCCACAGCAACCTTGAAGATAGACACCATTTTGGGGGGGTCATACATAATTTCCTTTACTTTTTTAAAATTGAATTTTACTTTTTTATTGAAGTATATTTGTACAATGCTATATAAGTTACAGGTGTACGATACAATTTTAAGGGTTATACTCCATTTATAGTTATTATAAAATGGCTATAGTCCCTGTGTTGTACACTATATCCTTGTAGCTTATTTTAGACATACTAGTTTGTACCTCTTAATCCCCTACCCCTAACGTGCCCCTCCCGCCTTCCCTCTCCCCACTGGTAACCACTAGTTTGTTCTCTGTATCTGTGAGTCAGTTTCTTTTTGGTTATATATATATTTTAAAAAATTTATTTATTTATTTAATTTATTTACTTGGCTGCGTTGGGTCTTCATTGCTGCGTGCAGGCTTTCTCTAGTTGCGGCAAGCGGGGGCTACTCTGCGTTGCAGTGCACGGGCTTCTCATTGCGGTGGCTTTCTTGTTACGGAGCCCGGGCTCTAGGTACGCGGGCTTTAGTAGTTGTGGCTCGCGGGCTCTAGAGTGCAGGCTCAGTAGTTGTGGCGCATGGGCTTACTTGCTTCACGGCACGTGGGATCTTCCCGGACCAGGGGTTGAACCCGTGTCTCCTGAACTGGCAGGCGGATTCTTAACCACTGTGCCACTAAGGAAGTCCTCTTTTTTTGTTATATTCACTAGTTTGTGGTATGTTTTAGATTCATGTGATATCATACAGTATTTGTCTTTCTCTGTCTGACTTATTTCACTTAGCATAATACCCTCCAAGTCATCCATGTTGTTGCAAATGGCAAGATTTCCTTTTTTTTTTTTTTTATGGCTGAGTAACATTCTATTGTATACACATACCACATCTTCTTAATCCATTCATCTGTTGACGGACACTTAGGTTGCTTCCATATCTTGGCAACTGTAAATAATGCTGCTATGAACTTTAGGGTGCATGTATCTTTTCAAATTCGTGTTTTTGTTTTTGTTTCAGATATACACCCAGGAGTGGAATTGCTGGGTCATATGGTAGTTCTATTTTTAGTTTTTTAGGAACCTCCATACTGTTTCCCACAGTCGCTGCACAAATTTACATTCCCACCAACAATGTACAAGTGTTCCCTTTTCTCCACATCCTCAGATAGGCATCATTTTTATCATTCCCACTTTTACAGATGAGAAAACTGATGCTCACAGAAGTGAGGGTTATTGTGAGTTGGTGCTAGAGCTGTGATTCAGAATACAGGGGAGTCTCCCCGCCAGTGCCCACTGTTTTGGCCTGACAATGAGGGGGTCCCCAAGTTCTTTTCTTCAGGACGATCTGAGGAGACCTGAGCAGTGGGCTTCTGGCTATTGGAGTCACTGAGCGAAGCGTGGTATCCTTTCAATACAACTCTTGCCCTTGGGTGTATAATTTGGTATGGCCACTCGCTGAATAAGGGTTTCCAGGACAGACAGCCCTCTCCACTACCAGTGACATGGTACCTGGCATCAGTCCTTGAGTGAGTTCTGCAAGTGGTTATGGGTTCTGTGAGTTCTGTCAGCCCATCTTCCTGCCCACTCCTGCTGAGGCCTCACGGGAACTGTAGCAACAACCTTTTCGAAGGTCAGTCTATGTTCTGCCTCTCCATTCCCTCCCCTACCCCACTCCCCAAGGCAGAATTTCTAAACATGCCTCTGAGTTGTCACTGTGAAATAGATACTTGAGGAGGTAGGTGCCCATTTGGAGAGGGAATAACATTATTGAGCTCTTACTAAGAGCTCGACACTGCGCCAGATGTTTTGTATACACACTCATCTGATCCAACAACATCTCAAAGGGCTGGAATTATTATCTCCATTTTATAGCTCAGGGAACTCAGGCACTGAGGGTAAAGGGATCACCTGAAGCCATGCACTTAGTACCTGGCAGGTTGAGGTCTAGGAATCAGGTTGCTTGATTCCAAACACCACTTTCTCTCCCTGGGCCAGGTCTACCGTTCCCCCAAGTGTAGCTGCTTCAGACCTCCAACTTTCTCAGTCTCTCTGCGGAGGCAGCTTGACAAGGTGGTGAAGCTCACGGGGTCTGAAGACAAATGAAAGTGGCCTGAAGCCCGGGGCTGTTCCATCAATCATGGGACCTGGGGCTGAGATCCCCTTTATCTTCCCGTGTAGAATAGGGATTCCCACTGTCCCCATTTCATAGCCGTGTTGGGATGCTGTCATGAGGCGTTCAGCTCAAGGCCTGGCACAGAGCAGAGTCTTAATAAATGGTGGTTCCCATTATTATTTTTATTATTTCTTTAAAAAAATAATTTTATTATTTATTTATTTTTAATTGAAGTATAGTGGATTTATAGTGTTGTGTTTTGGTGTACAGCAATGTGATTCAGTTATACATATATGTATATATGTGTCTATACATACATATATCTATTCCTTGTCATATTCTTTTCTTTCACAGTTTATTATAAGATATTAAATTTAGTTCCCTGTGCTATACAGTAGGACATTGTTGTTTATCTTATACAGAGTAGTTTGTATCTGCTAATGCCAAACTCCTAATTTACTCCTTCCTCTTGTTTCCCCTTTGGTAACTATAAGTTTGTATTCTGTGTCTGTGAGATTGTTTCTGTTTTGGAATATTACTCAGCCATAAACAAGAATGAAATAATGCCATATGAAGCAACATGGATGGACCCAGAGATTATCATACTAGTAAGTGAAGTAAGTCAGGCAGAGGAAGACAAATATCATATGATATCACTTATATGTGGAATATAAAAAAATTAACTTATTTATTTTTATTATTTCTGATGGTTTGGCAGGAGGTTCTCCAGAGTTCAACACTGCAGACTGTCAGGCCCTGCCTCTCTCCTCATTTTATGCTGCTCCAGCCCTTGAGTTTCCCATTAACTTAATAGGTCTGGACATAAGGGAGCCAGTTGTTCATGGAATCCCAAATGCAGTCAACAATCTCCCCTTCACTGCTCCCATTCACTAAAATTGATGTGCATGTACTGAACACCAAGGCTGCATGGGACCCTGAAGCTGCCTCTGAGCTGGTTTCATCCTCTTGCTGAACCAGGAGGAGGAGCTAAGGTGGTGGTTCTCCAAGAGTGGACCCTGGACAAGCAGCATCAGCATCACCTGGGAACATGTTAAAGATGCCGATTTTCAGGCTCAACCTGAGCCCTACTAAACCAGAACCTGTGCAGGTAGGACCCAGGCACCAGTGATTTTTGTTTTTTTGTTTTTTTGCCGTATGCGGGCCTCTCCCGTTGCGGAGCACAGGCTCCGGACGCGTAGGCTCAGCGGCCATAGCTCACGGGCCCAGCCGCTCTGCGGCATGTGGGATCTTCCCGGACCAGGGCACAAACCCGTGTCCCCGGCATCGGCAGGCAGACTCTCAACCACTGTGCCACCAGGGAAGCCCGGCACCAGTGTTTTAATGAGCATACCAGATCATTCTAAGGCATGCTAAGTTTTGAGAAACATTGCTCTAAGAGACCAGAATGCAGCTATTCTCAGAGGGACCAGACAAGCCTGTGGCATCTGGGGAGGAAGAGTGGTACCCAGTGGAGGTGGCTCCTCTGGGGAGCAGGACGCTCTGACCCTGAATGCCTGCCCCTCTTGGGCTTGGGATGAGGGGAGGAACCGGAGCTGCTGCCTGTGCAGCACCTTTGGCGAATCAGTAAAATGTGCCTCTTCCTTGGGGTGGATGCTGTGCTGCTGGTGAGTGGAGCATGAACTTGATGTCCATCTTCATTCACCTCCCTTGTGTGCAAGGCTCAGGCAAACTGTATGCTGTCCTGGGAGTATTTGAGAGGGGAAAGACACACCATGCCTGTCCTCACCTGGGTGGGCTGGATCCTGGGATGCTGGGCAAGCCACCAGGGTGAGTCCCCTTGCTGCACAGACTCTCCCCAGGCCTCAGGCCTCTATGATCCTTTAAAAGAAACAGGCTGCCATGGCCAAAGCACTTGGGAGAAACAGGGCAGTGAAAAAGCAGTTATGAAGACAGCATGCTGCAGACCAGAGGAGACATCCTGCCCTGAGCCAACACTGGAGAAAATAAAACAGATGTTTGATAGCTTCTTGATGTGCAGGTCCCCTTGGAGCACTGTCCTCCTCCAAAGACTGGCCAGCAGACACTGATGGAGACATCAAACAAAGCACTGGATGTGGTCATGGAGTAAGAAGATGTCTTGGCCACAGCCTGCCCTAATCAGCACCCAGTCAACCAGCCTTCTTCCTCCCTCCCTCTCTCCTCTCGCTCCCTCATGGGACCCTCTCAGTTCACTCTCCCATTCTCCTAGCATAGGCTACCTCACTTGGGCTTCACCACCTCTGGGTTCTGGCCTAAAGGAGGCCCCCTTCCCCCTTTGTCACTCCTCTTCTTGGGATCTGATGTCCCTCTACTTCACCCTGGAAGCTTTCCTAGGCTTTGTCCTCAGCCGGCCACCTGGAACACTGTTTTAATTGGTCCTAGGACCATGCCCTATTTCATGTTCCTCTCTTTCCCAGAAGGTAACTTCCTGGGGGTAGGGGACTACCTGCATCTCCTCCTCTTCTGTCCCTCAGACTAGAAGCTTCTGAGAGCAAGGCCAGATCTTTCTGCCCACGAATGAGTTTCTCTGCTCCGACATCTGCTGCCACACATTTTGGACAAAGTAGAGGGAGAGAGAGCCCTCCCAAGTCCAGCTCCAGGGAGCCCCAGACCTGCCTCACTGGCAATGTCTCTGGCCTGGATACTGACATTTTTAAATGCAATAAGAACTGTGTATTTAGAAAGTTAGGATATACTGACGTGTATGGTCTCAGCGGCCACAGCTGTAATCAGTTGTCAATTCATAGCTATCGGCACCTTCATTCCTACTTGGATAGGTGACAGCCTACTGACCATCAAAATCCATCCTTTCCTCCTTTGTAATAAAAGTGGTAGATACATGATTCCTCAGTGAGACACTGTCTTTTATTTCCCCTTCAAATTAGATGTGGTAATGTGAATAATTTATTTTGGATAGAATATGAGCAGAAGTACTTTCGACCATGTCCAGACCTAACTCATGACCCCCCTACATGTGCTCCTCTGTGTCAATTCCCTTTTTGGTCCATTGTGACGGCAGCAAGTAGGGTGAGCTTGGAGTGTTGAAAATGACAAGGTCATTATCAGCCTGGGTATTTGAATGACTACTGGAACAGAATTCCACTGACCTGGAACCTCTCCTCTGGAAAGTTATGTGAGAATAAATATACCTTTTATTTTTTGAGCCACCAAAATTTGGGGGTCTGTTTGTTATAGCTAGTTAGTTTATCTGACCAAGTA
Organism: Mesoplodon bidens; assembly: GCF_964165515.1. Classification (NCBI taxonomy): domain Eukaryota; kingdom Metazoa; phylum Chordata; class Mammalia; order Artiodactyla; family Ziphiidae; genus Mesoplodon; species Mesoplodon bidens. The sequence goes on along the minus strand of NC_138171.1, from coordinate 20,752,982 downwards.
CATTACTTATACCCCATGGAAGGCATAATTTCTAAAATAGCCCTTAAAATGTCCCACCCTAATACCCAAAGCCTATGAATGAATAAGGTGGAATATATCACTCCCATGATTACGTTATGTTATATAGCAAGTTGACCATAAAACAGGGAGATAGCCCTGCGTTATCCAAGTGGATTCAATGTAATCACATGAGCCCTTAAAAGCAGAAAAACTTTCTCTGGCAGTTGGCAGAAGGGGAAGCCAGAGAGATTCAAAGAAGAGGAGCTCAATATGCCATGGCTGGTTTGAAGATGGAGAGGGTGATGTGAGAGGGAATGTGGGTGGCCTCTAGCAGCAGAGAGTGGTCCCAGCCTGACAGTCAGAAAGGTCCTCAGATCCAGAGCAGCTGCAAAGAACTGGATTCTGCCAATAGCCTGAATGAGCTTAGAATCAAATTCTTCCCCTGAGCCTCCAGACAGGAGTCCAGCCTGGCCAACACCTTGATTTCTGCCTTGAAACTCAGCGGAGAACTCAGATGAGCCCACTTGGGTTTTTGACCCACAAAATTGTGAAATAATAACTGGGTATTATTTGAACCACTAAGTTTGTGATAATTTGTTATTTAACAATGGAAAATCAATCCAATCCCTTAAATGCAGGGTCTCCAATCTTATTTGTTTCTGCTCTCTCCGAAGTCCAAGGATATTGCCTGGCATGTAGGAGCTTATGAAATTTCTGCTGAATGGGTACATCAGTTAGTGTGGGAGGTGAATGAGAATCCTTGGGATACTGATCAGAGGATGGCACACCTTTCTGGTAAAGGGCCAGATAGTAAATATTTAGGCTCCGTCATGACTACACAATTCTGTCATTGCAGTGCAAAAACAGCCATAGACAGTATGTAAATAAATATGCATGGCCATGTTCCAATAAAACTTTATTTAAAAACAGGTGGTGGGCCAGATTTGACCTGCAAGCCATAGTGTGCTGATCCCTTTTACAAATCAGTGGGTCTTTGGTCTGGCACTTCCACCCAAAGGTGTGAAATCTTTGGCAGAGGACGACATGTTTTAAATAAATGTTTTATGGACAGAAAGAGTTTCTACTATAAGAAATACTTGCTCGTTCAGTAGGTTGTCTTTTCACTCTGTTGATTATTTCCCTTGAGTACAGAAGCTCTTTAGTTAGTCTGATGTAGACCCACTTGTGTAATTTTGTTTTTGTTGTTTGTGCTTTTGGTGTCATATTCAAGAAATCATTGCCAAGCCCAATGTCATGAAACGTTTCCCCTATGTTTTCTTCTAGGAGTTTTACAGTTCTGGGTCTTATGTTTAAATATTTAATCCATTTTGAGTTGATTTTTTGTGTATGGTGTAAGACAGGGTCCAATTTCATTCTCTTGCATGTGGATATCCAGTTTTCCCAACACACTTTGTTCAAGAGACTGACTTTTCCCTATTCTTGGCACCATTTTTGAAGACCATGTGACTGTATGTGCTTGGGTTTATTTCTGGGCTCTCTATTCTGTTCCATTGGTCTATGTGTCTGTTTTTATGACAGTACCATACTGTTTTAAATGTTTTTTAAAGAACATATTTTCAAACCATACATCTGTTAAGAGATTAATATTCAAAAAATATAAGAAACTCCTACAACTCAATAGACAAAAAATCCAAATAATCTGATTTAAAAATAGGCTAAGAATTTGAATAGACATTTCTGCAAAGAAGACATACAAATGGCCAATAGGCATAGGAAAATATGCTCAGCATCACTAATCATCAGGGAAATGTACAACCATAATGAGATATCACCTCATACCTATGGCTATTATAAAAACAAAACAAAACAAAACAAAAATAAACGCTGGTGAGGATATAGAGAAACTGGAACACTTGCACACTGTTGGTGGGAATGCAAAATGGCATAGCTGCTATGCAAAACGGTGTAGCTGCTATGCAAAATGGTATGGCATTTCTTCAAAAATTTAAAAATAAAATTACCATATGATCCAGCAATCCCACTACTGGGTGTTTATCTAAAAGAATTAAAATCAGGATCTCAAAGAGATATCTGCACTCTCATGTTCATTGAAGCATTATTCACAATAACCAAGGTATGGAAACCACCTAAATGTCCACCAACAGCTGAGTGGATAAAGAAAGTGTGGTCTATACATACAACGGAGTGTTATTCAGCTTTAAAAAAGAGGGAAATCCTGCCATGTGACAGGATGTGACAACATGGATGAACCTCAAGGACATGATGTTAAGTGAAATAAGCCAGACTCAGAAGGACAAATACTGCATAAGTCCACTTATATGAAGTATCTAAAATAGTAAAACCCATAGAAATGGAGAGTAGAACAGTGGTTGCCAGAAGTTGGGGGGTGGGCAATGGGGAGTTGCTGCTTAATGGGTATAAAGTTTCAGTTTTGCAAGATGAATAAGGTCTAGAGGGCTTCCCTGGTGGCGCAGTGGTTAACAATCCACCTGCCAATGCAGGGGACACAGGTTCGAGCCCTTGTCTGGGAAGATCCCACATGCCGCGGAGCAACTAAGCACGCAAGCCATGACTACAGAAGCCCGCGCACCACAACGAAGAGTAGCCCCTGGTTGCGGCAACTAGAGAAATCCTGCACACAGCAATGAAGCCAAAAATAAAAAAAAATATAAGTAAATAAAATAAATTTATATATATATATATATATATATATATATATATATATATATATATATATATATATATATATATAAAGAGTAAGTTCTAGAGATCTGGACAACGCTGTGGCTATTAGTTAACAATACCGTAGTGTACACTTAAACACTTGTTAAGAAGGTAGACGTCATGGTAAGTGTTCTTTCCACAATAAAAAAGAAAAATACTGGGTCAGGCTTGAGAATCCTTGTCATTTCAGAACGCATGGAGCATCTTTCCTTCTAGGGAAACGAATCCCATCTAAAAGATCTCTTATCTTTCTATGGCTTGGCGATTGCTTCAATCAACATGGCCTTAGCTAGTTTATGCCTCTTTCAGCGAGCCAGGTCCTCTGGCCTGGCACCAGGGGAACCAGTCTGCAGCGCTGGCAGGGTGGAGGGCTCACTCAGCCAGCCCTCAACTGAGCCCCCTCCCCGGGCCTGAAGCCTGAGCCAGGGTCCACAGCCAGCCTGTAGCAGAACTGGTACATTGCTTATGGGTCTGCCTGCCCATCCTTCATGAATTTTTATTAAACAAAACTGTAAGCAGATTGATTTTGTCCTCTTTTATTGCATTTTTATCTAATTCCCTTTCATGGCGGAGGCTCCATCATGTTACTGCAGAGTAAATCACTCTGGGGCATCAGGCCAATGCCTTGGAGAAGGGCAGGATCTGGCTTCCCAAGAGCACATTTACTGCATAAGAACCTTTATTAGCAGAGAGCCATTGATTTTTTTTTTCCAGGTTATAGCCCCTTCATCATCCTTTAAATAAAAGAGTATCACAAAGTTATAGTAGAAGAGAGACTCTGTAAGGCCTGGGTCATGGGGTGCCGGCTTGTCTTCAGGTCTGACAACCCCTGTACCACCCACAAACTTCCACTCTGTGCTGGGTATGGTCTTATGAAAAGCATGGAGAAGGACTAGTTTGGGTGGGTTATTGGGTGGTAGATAAACGCAAAAGGGAAGATTAAGTTCAGGAACAAAGCAATTTAGTATCATTAAAAGCATTAGAGGTGGTTATACTTTAGCCACAGAATTTTGCATACAAAATCAAGACCATGAGAATTACAAATCAAATCCTCTCTTCGGTAGCTCCTGTTTTTATACTCCAGATAAAGGACTTTGGGATTTTATTCGGAGGAACTAGAAAATCCCTGAAGATTTTGGAGCAAGACAATAACAGGATATTAGCTTTGCTTCAAGGGGATTAATCTGGCAGTGGAATGTAAAGTGAACTTGAGGAGAGTCCAGGGTGGGGTTGGAAGCTATAAACCAGGACATCAGTTAAGGGGTTGGTGCTACAGTCTAGGCATAAGGAGAGCCCTAAGTGAAGTAATGAAAGGGTAAAACTGGCAAGGTGGAGTTGGATTAAACAGGAAGGGGGTGGTCAAAGGTGACTCAGGGTTTTTTGTCAACTGTTAAAGCAGAGAAGTGAGTTTCAGCAAAGAAAATGGAGAGCTGAGTTTTGTGCATGCTCATTTAAAAAGTAAAAGAAATACACATATACTTGTTATTGCAAAAGTAATGCAGACAAATTGCAGGAAAATTGGAAAAATAGAGACAGACATAATAATAAAAAAAAAATCTTCAATTCCACCACCGTGATCTGCCTCTGTAATAGTTAATATATTTTGGTATATTTCCTTCCAGGTAGATAAATAAATGAATCATGCTTCTAAAGTTTCTTCAAAAATATGATTCTTAATGGGTACCTATTACCTTATCATCTGGATGCACTAAAATTGATTTAGCTGTCTGCCTATTGTTGGACTTTAACTTGATTTATGGTTTCTTCATACTATAAATAATGCTGTGCTGAACATCTTGCTGTACACATCTTTGTCTGCATCTCTGATAAATTTCTGAAGTAAAATTATTGAGTTAAAGGTTATAATCTTGTTAAAGGCTCTTAATTCATATTGTCAAATGCTCCCTAGACACTGATACAGCATATGAGCATGTTCATTTCACAGCACGTTCATCAACTGTAGAATTATTTAGATTTTTTTAAACTTCGCCAATTTCATGGTGAAAAAGCAGGATGTACCACTGTTTCTTAAAGTATTCACTTTTTTGATTATTAAGACTTTTATAATAATTTTGGGTGCACTTGTTGGTCATTTTTTATTTCTACTCTTTTGAGAACTGTATCTTTTGTCCATATTTCTATTGAAGAGGTCATTTTTTTACTTACTGATTTATAGCAAGTTTTTATATTGAGGCTATTAAAGCTTTGTCTATCATACATGTTGGAGCTTTTTTTTTTTTTGCTATTTCTCATTTACCTCTCAAATTTTTATATGGTGTTTTTGACAAGTAGAAATTTTAAGTTTTAAAAGTTCTTAGCTATCAATCTTCTTTTTTGTTTTTTTCCTTTTCTGTTACACTTTGAAAATCCTTCTCAGAATGAGATCAGGTAAACATTTACTTATAGTTTCTTCTAATTCTTTGTGATTTTATTTCTTTCTTTCATTTCCTTAATTGAAGTATCAGACTGTGGTGATCATGAATGTAGGCTCTGGAGTTAGATGGACTTGAATTTGGATCCTGGTTCCCCACTTACCAGCTGTGTGATCTTGAAGAAGTTACTTAACCTCTTTGAAACTCATTTTTCAAATCTGAAATGGGGCCTGTATTAATCTCATTAATTTTTTTGTGAGAATTGAGAGAGATGATGCATGTAAAGTGTCTGGTACAGTACCTGGTCGATAGCAGATATCTGAGGTTAAATATTAGATCTCTGTTAAGTGTGTACAATTTTGATCTCCACAAGGGCTGAGACCATGTCCTGTTAATCTCCATAGTGCATATCTCACTAAGACCATGTCTTAAAATACATTCACAGTGAATATTGGATGAACGAGTGTATGAAATTAACAGATTTGCATTTTATAAGTTGTGAAGGCAAATGGATATCTGCTCCTGAGAACTCACTTTAAGACGCTGAACTCATTTAGAAATGCCCAGAACAGCAATATGTGTGTCTACAATGTGGAGGAAACCCTCTCCCCCGACCCCGTCCCAAACAAATGAACATTGTTTTTTCATTAGCCACAGCTCACCACTCAGAGCCGTGGGTCTGTTCAGTCACCTCTGACCCCTGACTTCTGGCCCTGACCCAGGCATATACAGGCCATTGCCCCACTCCTTTGAGTCTGTATGTAGAGAATTTTAAGAGCTGGTAGGGCCCTTTGAGGTCATTTGGTTGTCTAGACTTCCAGCATTTGTGTTTTAGCTGTCAAACAATTTTTTCTAAAGAATGTTATCTTGGAAGCCCAGTATGTAAAACAGACCAATGCAGGGATGCTGTGGTTGAAAGATAGGGTCCAGAGGCCAGATTCTTTCTCTTGGGGGGCTTTGCATATGCTGTTCCTTCTGATTGGATGGAATACAATTCCATTCTCCCCTGTCCCAATTACCTCATTAAATATTACCTTTCCTTTAGGTCCTAGATGAAATAACACCTCCTCCAGGAAGCCTTCCCTGCCCGTCCACTGACTAGATCAGTTTCCCCTGCTATATATTCATAGCCCCATGTACTTCTATTTGCTAGCACACCGTTCAGTTGTAAATTTATGTCTATGAATTGTTCATTTTCTCCTACTAGGCTATGAGTAAAATAGGGGCAAGGCTATCATGGTTTGTTCACCATTATATCCCAGGCTCTGGCTGCAAGGCTTGGCACACAGTAGGTATTTACTTAGCATTTGATGCCTTAATGACACTGCCTCTGATCCAACCCCTTCTTCTTCCAGATGGAGCAAATATTTACTGTGCTCACCATGTACTTGATATTCTTCTGGGTATTAGCAACATAACTATGAAGGTGGAAGACATGTTCCCTGCCCTTAAAGAGTACCCATCTAGTAGGGATGACAGGTAACTGTGGAAGAATCATTCATTTCCATGGTCATAAATGCATCAGATGTCTATGTAAGATTTCGGTGGAAGAAAAAGTTACCTTATTGAAAAATAACTGGCTAATTTCTAGGCCAGCACATTTTGTTGGTGGTAAACTCAGTAGTTAAGAGTGGTACTTGGAATCCTGTCTTGGTGCTTCATTCAGAGTGGGAGAGTGTCTCTGAGGTCCAAGCATCTGCATCTTGTCAGGATGGGAGTTTAATTACCCTCTGATGGGTACTGGGTGGTGCCTTCCCAAGTTGCCAACTGGGGCACCTACTAGGCTTGTTTTAATAAATGGATAAGAATTCATGTTTCTTGAGAGATCATCAGAACTAAGTTATCACAATCAGCTGCCACATACCCCATCTGTCCTATGCTTACCTCTATGGAGGCAGCTGGTCCAGAGGCAAGAAAGGCCCTTTAGTGACTGCCCAGAGCACTTGAAAGAAAACCCAATCTCCTCACCATGACCACGATGCCTGTGCTGACCGCCTCCCATCTTCCTGCCCATCTTCATTTTGTTTCATGCTCTCATGTTGCAGATGTTAGTTTCAGGTCCTATTGGAACAATTCCCAGTTGCCAATCAGGTAGTCACCGATTGACGCATCGTCCCTAAGTGCTGTTAGGATCGGTGACATGGGTTTAGATAGCAGCCCCCTCCCTATTTGGAACCTGCCTCTTCATCCATTTCTTCCAGAAGTGTCTGGGCTGATGCTGGTACCGTGGCAGGCTCTGATGCCAGCTCTGATTGGGCCACCCTAGAATCCAGTCCCATGGGCAGGAGAGCCCCAGCAGAACACTCCTAGTCCTGCCTACTTAGCTGCGCCAGGCTGCCAGTGCCAGCTGAGGAGGGGGCCCCCTCCTGCCTCTGCTTGTTTCCCTTGATTGTTATGTAATGTTCGGCAGCAGGGGGTAAATTCCTCTCCAATTTCCAGGCTGGTTACAGCACATGAACCCCACCATGGGGAGCCACAGTGATTGAGCTCAGCAGCCAGGTCCCATGCTGAGTGTCATAAATCAGGCCTATTACCCGTTCCTCCTGGCAGATGCCACCGCCAAGAACCTGCTCACTGTGCTCCAGAGAGCCAGCCACCTTTGCACACAGTAAACCAGGGCTGGCCTATCTACTGGGAATGTGGGGGCTCTACAGGACACCCTGGCTGGAAGGGGGTGCCTGGAATCCTTTTCTGATGGGGTGGGAGGTTATGCAGCCCTTGCTGGAGCATCTCAGACCTCCAGCCAGACGCTCTCAGAGCAAAATCAGGGCATGCTTACCTGCCACCTAGATTTTCTGGGATGGTGGCCTTCTGTGTGCTTCACTATACACATAAGGGCCTCTAGGGGACTTGTCAAAAACAAAAACATTCAGGCTTCCCTGGTGGCGCAGTGGTTGAGAGTCCGCCTGCCGATGCAGGGGACACGGGTTTGTGCCCCGGTCTGGGAAGATCCCACATGCGGCGGAGCGGCTGGGCCCGTGAGCCATGGCCGCTGAGCCTGTGTGTCCGGAGCCTGTGCTCCGCAACGGGAGAGGCCACAACAGTGAGAGGCCCGCATACTGCAAAAAACAAAACAAAACAAAAAAACCCCACACCTTTCCCAGCCTCATCCCCAGAGATCCTGACGTGGTAGGTCCTCCTTGGGAGGGAATCGGCACCTTTACAACTTTCCTGGTGACTCTGATGCAGGTGGTTCCTGGACCATCCTCTGAGAAACGCTGCTTTAAGACCAACTGTGTCCCGAAAGCCATGCCCATAAAATGAATGCCTATAAATTGCTTCCTTTTTTTCCATTTCCTTCCATCATTTTGCTGAAGATGTGTTTCCCTGGGGAAGAAGATGTGGGCTTCAAAAATCAATGGCAATCACACTGAAGAATGAAGCAAATCTTAGACTATGACATATTTAATGGGCAATAATAATGCTAATAGTTGGGGGGCCAGCCCCCCAGTAGGATGTCCTGCTGCTACCTAAAGTGCTAGAAGGGCATCTCGATCCCTGTTTTTCCTTCGTTCTAACTATATGACCAAGGTGATTCTGTGCTCTACGTAAACTGGGTCAGTCCCAGTTTATACAGGTTGTCTCAGTGCAAATTTTAATAATCTTCCCTTTGATTCTCAAAAGTCCCAGTTTGGATGATGAATTGTTACCCTATCGATAACCAATGGGGATGTTCCCCTCGAGACCTCCCATTTTCTTCCAAAGGGGTCTGCCTTGTGGATGTCTCTGAAGGGTTTTGTCAAATTGACTCCAATTCTGGATTTCACATTAATGTTCACGCTGATTCTTGGCTGGAATAAATGGCAAAAGAGTCCTTTTGGTCAGATACCTGCCCCCCTTTCTAGAAGGAGAGACTTCATCTGGTGACCAGGATAGCAGAGACTGAGATATGGGGGCCAGGGCAGCCTTCTTTGGGGGCCCAGGCTCGACTTTGGGTGTCCAAACTAAGGTTGCATTCTCCTGTCAAACATTAAAACACCAGTAATAATAGACCCTAATCATCCCACAAGAATGGTGACATAGGAATTGGAGTGTTTTAGAATTAGACAGAACTAGGATTGATTCCAGCACTGCCTTCTTTGGATATGTGACTTCAAGCATATTTAGCCATTTGGCGCCTCATTTGCCTCATCTGGAAAATGGGGATAATAATCTTCAATCTGGTAGAGGGCTTGAGATGATGCTTGTAAAGAGTGAACCGTTGAAGGTAATCAATAAATGGTGGCCGTTAATATAATAATCATCATGATAGTATTATAAAATGAGGTTTAATATTCTAAAAATATTTCCCAACATATTTTGGGGGTGATATTTTTATCTTATTTATTTAACAACCTCTTCCCCTGGAACTTCTGCCATGAAAGCTAAGCTGTGAGGCTTCCCAAGAAAACAAAGAGAGGATTCAATTAAGAATAAAGATGTAGGCATAGAAAACCCAGTGTGTATTAGAAATAACCCGAAATTTCTAGGGGAACTCCAGGAATAAGAGGATTTGTTCTTCAAGGATTTCAGTGTTACGTGGGGACTATCCAGTCCCCTTTAGAGAAGTCCCAAGTTCAGCAAGGTATTGGAAGTATGTGGCACCACAAAATGGGTAGATTAAAAATGGGGGAGGAAAGACTTCACGGGGATATATCCAGGTTAGCTGCCTCCATCCCTGTGGCTTCCGGGCGCTCCTAGATGTCTCAGAGGGAACACACATGGGCTTGAGAGCACATTTGCATATGAAGAGTCTGGAATCAGGACAAAGATCCTTCAGCATGCAGGACCTCGTGACCAGACGATATGGCTGCACACCTCAACAGTGGGTACCAATGGAAGCCCCTAAAGAACCAGGTGGGACCAGTCACACCTTGGTAGATGCCAGGACAATGCCTAGGGTTGAGACTAGAGGCCCGTGCCTCATCTCAGTGATGTTAGTCTCTATCTGTCCTCGGAGAAGGAGCAGGGCTGTGGGGTGTATTAACCATGTTTCTAGCTGTTGTAAACTTGACGCTTTAACATTCGCCATGCATGCATACGTCAGATACACCTTGTTCTGTACAACCCAATGATATGTCTCAGACACCTTGCCTTGGTCTTTCTCCTCCCTTGTCACCCACCTACCCGCTCTTCCAGAAGAGTCCTTTTCCTGGGGGGATGCACTTTTCAAATACAGACCAACTAATCCAGAGCCCACAGCTGTTATCATTCTCCTTTATCAGGCTCTCATGCTCCAGGCCACTATCTACCTGAACGAGTGTCTCAACCTGTCTTAAGCTGAGTTTCTTTATCTAGAAAGTGGGCTTGGTAATTCCTAACTCACCTGGCTGTTGTGAGGATTAGATGAGACAACACATAGTAGCTACTCAGTAAACCTGTCTTCCTTTCTCCTATTTCTTTTTCACATCTGACAGAGTTTCAGGCATCTACATTCAGGCAGGAGTAGGAAGGTGAGAATTAGAGCTTTGTCCTGGGTTTTCTACCCAGGTACAGAGAACAAATTTCAGCTGGGGCTTCAGGAAAGCAGTTCAAACCCTGGATGGCAGCCCTGAAAATCTACACGGTATTCGCCCTGGAGTGGGCTAAGGAGGGGAACGCAACCTTCAGTTTCCACCTCAGTGATGGGCATGACCTAGTTACTGGCTGGGTGCAGAGAGCCCAGATCCCACAGGAGACAGAGAGATGAAAGTTCCAAAGAACCAACAACTCCAACTCTCACAGGGCTGAGTGTTCAAGATATAAGGAGGCCTCATCCCCACAGTGAGCACATCCCTCCCTTCTTCTTTCTTTCCCTTTCTCCCAGCCCCTCCTTCTCCCCCAATCTCTCCATGTCTCCCTCTTCCACTCTGTTGTTCTTCCTCATCCTCTTTCCCTGCTCTCTCTCTCCCTCCTCTCTTCCATCCTGTATTTCCGTTGTTCCTTCTTTCCCCTTTCTTTCATCTTGTCATCTTTCTTCTGCCCCTTGCTTTCATCCTGAGGCACCCCTGATTTGGCACCTGCCCATGAAGGCTCTGATGGTCCTAAAACAAGGTTCCTGTCTTGGATAATCACCTTGCCTCCTTGGGACTCTGGTTTCATCTTCTATAAATTGAAGAGAGGGTTGGCACTGGACCAAGTCAGATTATCCAACTTGGCTTTATTTCTAGAGAGTGTGTATCTTCCACACAATGGATGACTATACAGAAGGAAGGATGAACTATTTATAACTACACCCACCACATGATGCTGAGCAAAAGATGCCCAGACACAAAAGAGTTTATACTGAATGATTACATTATATAGGGTTAAAAAACAGGCAAGATGAATCTATGGTGTTAGTAATCAGGATAGTGGCTATCCTTTGGGGAGTAGTGACGGTAAGGGTTTTTTCTAGGGTGCTGGTCATATTCTATTTCCTGACCAGGGTGTTGGTTATATGGTGATGTTCATTTTGTGAGCATTCACAAAGTTATTCACTCATGATTTGCATAATTTTGTGTATATATTATAGGAAAAACAAAATACATTGAAATGGATCAAGATTACTGGATGTCTTTGATGGAAATCAAGGTGTCTAACGCACCTGTTGTATAATAAAGAATTTGGCAGGTCTTCCTTCCTGGTTCCTAGGAGGGAATCTCTAAACCCTTGGAGTTCTCCAAGTGATAGGAAATGTCTTTGTTATTCATGGTTGGCCTCCTAGAGCACACCTGAGTTTATGCTAATGAGGCCACTCAAGGTGGGTCCCTGGAGAGTTGCTGGATGGGAGCTGGCCATGCCAGAAAGACTAACCATATTATTAAAAAGTTGAGTCTGTGAGCCACATGATACCAGCCTGTCCTCCAGGCGGTGGAGGACAGAGGGTGACTGAATTCAATCACATGACCTAAGATTAATTCAATCATGCTCATGTAATGAAACTCCAATAAAAATTCGGGATACAAAGCTTTGGTATGTTTCCCTGGTTAGTGATGTACATAGATGTGCTGGGAAGGTGATGCATCTTGAAAACACAAAAGTTTCAAGTTTGGAGCCCTCCCAGAACTTGTCCTATGGGTCTCTTCTTTTAGCTGGTTCTGATTTGTTTCTTTTATAATAAAGCTTTGCTATGGACTGAATGATTATGTCCTTCCAAATTCATACATTGAAATCCAAATTCTCAGTGTGATTGTGTTTTGAGAGGAAGCCTTTGGGAGGTGATGAGGGTGGAGCCCTTATGATGCAATTAATGCCCTTGTAAGAAGAGCGATGAGAAAGTTTGCTTCCTCTCTGTCTCTCCCAAGTGAAGATGAGAAGCTGACCATCTACTAGCAAGGAAGATGGCTCTCTCTGGACACCAAATCTATCAGCACCTTGATCTTGGACTTCCCAACCTCCAGAACTGTGAGAAATAAATGTTTCTTGTTTAAGCCACCTTATGTATTGTATCTTGTTACAGCAGCCTGAGCTACTAAGACAGCTGTAATCCTAAGCATAGCACTTACCTGAGTTCTGTGAATTATTCAAGTGAATAATTAAACTTGTGGGACTAGTGGGAACGTCCTAATTTGTAGCCAATTGGTCAGAAGTGTGGGTGGCCTGGAAACCTTCAAGCTTGTGGCTGTTGTTTGAAATGAGAGCAGCCATAGGGGGGACAGTGCCCTTAACCTGTGAAATGCGACCTCACTCCAAGTAGAGTCAGAAGTGCATTAGGACACCCTTCTGCGTTCTCTGGCTCTATGATTCTTAGTGCATTTTACTGCCTTTGAGCTATTTTATACCTCTGTTAGCTGTAGTTAACTGATAGCCGTGCAAATGATACTTGTCCATGGACAAGCAAATTCTATCTGGTGGTAGAGGGTCAACTGATCCCTCTCCCCTACTCCCAAAGCCCATTTCACACCTATTTGTAAATTCATTTCAGCATGAACTGAATCAACTCTAAGAATGTGGTACTTTGAGTTCTCCTTTCGACCCATTGTAACATTTTACTGGTTCCCCAATTAATTAATGAGTTAATACAATCTTCAACCCATCTTAATTTTATATTTATATGGGAGTCAGGATTATACTGTCTTTTCAAATTTAGTCTTTAATAATATGCTATGCTTCTATAAAAAATTCAAAAATGCATTTTCCCAGGCTCCATGTCGGCCCTATGAGTCATCATCTTTGGGATGGGGGCCCCAGGAATCTGCATTTTAACAGTTTCCCAAATGCTTCCAGTGCCATTACTCATGGCCTGGTAATTGGGACTCTTTGCAATAGACAGTTGCCAAGGCCACTTGTGGCTTTGATCCTCCAGTATTTGAGAATGGATCTGAAGCTCCAGGGTTATCATTTTATACCATTCATCTTCTTTCCATTGGGGTTTTCATCCACAAGGAGTTCCTGGCCAAATATGCAAAGGAAAGAAAAGGTCAGCCCCCTGCTAAGGGGTTTTGGGAAAGCCTTCCAGCCAAGGCTTTTCCTTCATTCTGCTTGGGAGTCCAACAAAGGAGACTTACACAGATCCAGGCACTGCTGGGCCACAGCTCAGGCCACTGTAGACAGAAGCTGAAGAAGCCCCCTGACTCTCATTGCACTTTCTTATTAAGCTGCAGCTTCAGTTCCACAATGGAATTATTTTTTTGTCCTCCTTTCTTCAATTCCTAATGCAAACAACAATCCTCAGAAAAGCAACATTTATTAAATCAGGAGGATTACAATATCAATGGGAAGTTATCATGCAATAACCTTCTATTGATTTGTGTATTGCCAGTAATGAAATCAACTGAATATTATTTATTAAACATATTGATTAGCAAAAAATAATTTGCAGGGATGGGATCCTGACTCTGCAAGACATCCCATCGAGCTCTGGTTATATGTACAATTTTCCCTTTTGCTGGGGATTAGAGCCGTAGTGTGTGTGTGACCTAACAGAGAAATAGCCCCAAGATACAGAGTCCTCATGAGTGTCTATTGTGGGCAGTGGGCAGACTTGCAGACTATTGGGCTGACTCTTGGCATTTGTGCAATCAGCCAGGGAGGGTTTGGGACAAGCTGGCATGGTTTCCCCATTAAAAGGATGGATGAACTAATGACTGGGTACTGTGGCTTCTCACTCCTCCTATCCCAGTGGGAGAGGGGTGGAGTGGGGAAGTGAGGGGTGCGGAAAAGTATAAAGAAACAGCATTTTGACTTAGGTTCCCCCCAAAGCAGACAATGAGACAAGAATTTCAGTTCAGGTAATTAATTTGGGAGGTTACCCCAGGAAGCACAGTGAATGAGAAAGAAGGAAAGGGAGACAGGGGAGAGAGAAGAGTCATTGGTGATGTGCTATTGATGGGGTATGGCTGTCAATAACTGGGGCGGCTCAGTTCTGCTGGAGACCCTCTGAGAGGTGTGTGTGATGCTCCTCAGAATTGCCCACCAAAGGGCATAGAAGCTGGGGCATTTATCAGTAATTGCTGTCCCTCATTTGTTGAGGGCTGCTTCTTGTCTTAATTCCCTGGCATCTCTGGCATTTCTGGACTGTCCCACGTGCTGGCTGAACATGTTTCCCAGGTAGTGTGTAGCCTCAGGCAGAAAGATACAGGTGCTTGAGCTGAGGGCCTTCCTAGTGTGTGGGAACTGTCCAGCGCACCTGCAGGATCTCCAGGGTTCCTGGTGATGTAGGAGGTACCCTGACAGTGCCTCCACAGACTAGCAAGGGTCAATAAAAGGCGGGTTCTCGCTGCAGTCACCTTTGACCTTTCACTCCTGCCTCACAGAGTTTCTGCATCCTGAGTCCTCTCTCTCCTTTGGACAAGATCTGGAATTTTCACAGCCTCATCCTGATCTATCTTGTCCTTACAACAGCCCTGTAGGTGAAGTAATTATTATTCCTATACTGTGGGGGAGGAAGCAGAGAGCATAACAATATGTGGAGCAGGAAATGAGCAATCTGGAATCCAAGTTAGTTTGCCTGATTCCAAAGCACACAATTCGGTTCTGAGCAGAACAGCTCTGAGTCATGCGATCTGAGGCTGGATTGCTGGGTATGATATCTTGGCTTCATTCCTGTTAGTTCTGTAACCTGGAATGAGGAACTTGACTTCTCTGATCCTCAGTTTGCTTGTCTGCTCTGGGGATAACACTAGACCATAGGCAGTTGTGAGGATTAAATGACATAATGGAACTTGGTTATAACATAATGATTTTAGTTAAAATTAGTATTTACATATATCATCACCATTACCCACCTCTGGACTTTGTGGCCTTAAAATGATGGCTACTGTGCTGTGCCTGACTTATTTCTTTCATCCCATGTCCTTCTCCTTCTCTATTCTGTATGGCAGGGGGTGG
The DNA here is from genome assembly GCF_964165515.1 of Mesoplodon bidens. Classification (NCBI taxonomy): domain Eukaryota; kingdom Metazoa; phylum Chordata; class Mammalia; order Artiodactyla; family Ziphiidae; genus Mesoplodon; species Mesoplodon bidens. The sequence continues at coordinate 20,737,635 of NC_138171.1, read as the reverse complement.
GCAGGCCGCCTTTTCTGGACTCTGCATCAAATTGCTTCTGGCTGGATTTAGCCAACAGGAGGCACTGATGGGAGATTGGTGGAAGGGAGAGCCCAGGGTACTGTTCTCCTTCTCTGTCTTGTGTGGCAGTGGCTGTATTTCCTTGGTGGCTCCTGTTCTTATGAGACACTTTCCATCAGATGAGTGTGGTCCCGAGGCTCTAGTAACACTACTTCCACCCTCTGTCCCTCAGAGTGGTGGCAGCTTCCTGCTGTTGTCAGTCTCTAGATTTCCTCACTTTTTGTTTCCTGGTCCTTTCATCACCCAGTGTAGTTAATTTCCTGGAATAAATTCCCTCCGTTGTAAACACTTAACTGGCTTGTTTTCCTGGCTAGACCTTGACTGATACAAACACTTCAGCGTGATAATGTCATTTCCATCTCTGATATAATCTAGTGATTCCACTGCTGAGGGCTTTGTGCTGCACACACAAACTGGCCAGGGTAGGGTTGGGGAGACATGGGATCAAGGTGATTGAGGAAAAAATCCATAACAATGATCAATCACCTGCCCAGGTTCAAGCCACTGCCCCTCAAGTTGGGGAAGACTTTCTTCTCTTCCATCATTCACAAATTTTGTTTGTTTGTTTGTTTGTTTTGTTTTTTTGCGGTACGCGGGCCTCTCACTGTTGTGGCCTCTCCTGTTGCGGAGCATAGGCTCCGGACGCGCAGGCTCAGCGGCCATGGCTCATGGGCCCAGCCCCTCCGCGGCATGTAGGATCTTCCCAGAGCAGGGCACGAACCCGTGTTCCCTGCATCGGCAGGCGGACTCTCAACCTCTGCGCCACCAGGGAAGTCCATTCACAAATTTTTAACTCCTGAGTCTATTCTTAGTTTAAGTAAAAGACCCAGTAACTAATGACATTGGCTGAACAAGGGTGCTGGCACCTTCCCAATGGACCTCGTGGTAAAGAGGGGAGCAGGAAAGTTCCTGGGAGTGTAGACAGCCCTGACAGGTCTTTAAGGCCTGGCTCTGAAATTTGGATGTTATTTTCCAGGCCAGATATTCACATGTGTGGTGAGTTTCCATTGATGGGCCCAGGTATTGACGCAGAGATACTCAGACAACTACGTGACATGTGACCTAAGTGACTACCGTATTAAGAATACCTTGGGGACAGTTGCTCACTGAGGGCTGTGGCATGGAGACAGAGACTGCCCATCACCAGGGCTGTGGTTTAAGAGTGTGGTTGTTGTAGGACATGTGTCAAATCAGGAGGTGGTGTCTTTGTCCCTCCTTTTCAATATGGGCTGGCTTTACAAATAGCATCCTACGATAGTGATGCTGTGTGACTTCTGAAGCTGAGTCATAAGAGATATGCAGCTTCCTCCTGGTTCTCTCTTGGGGCACGTGCCCTTGTAGCCTTGAACCTCCATAGAAGAAGTCTGGCTACCCTGAAGCTGCCATCTGGAAGACCATATGGAGAGACCACATAGAGATAAGGAGACATGTCCAATGAGCTCCAGCCTTCGCAGACCCCAGCTGATCAAGTCTTCCCAATGTAGACACCTGACACAAGTGAGTGAGCCTTCAGAGGTTTCCAACTCCATGAGAGAGGGCCGAGACCAGCAGGAGTTTAGTGAGAATCAGTAGCGGTGCTCTGCTGAGCCATATTGGAGCCAAAAGAAAAGGCCAAAGAGAAAAATCAGTAATGCTGAACTTGCCTTTATTTAAAATTTTGATATTTTTCATCATAGATTTTTTGGGGTATTAATTTTGATTTAGAAAAGTGTTGTTTAAAATATTACTTATCTTGATTACTGAGTTTTTGGCCATCCTCTTAAAATTTGTGCCCCAGGTGAGTGCCTCATTCATCTTACCTTAGTCCTGGCCTGTGAGAGACCTTAGCAGAAACTGCCTAGCTGGTCCCAGTCAGCCCAGAAGAAATATGTGAGATAATAATGTTGGGCTGATTTATTTTGGATTGGTAGCTGACTGATACAGAGAACACTCAAGCTCTAGAGTCAGTTTGCCTGTATTTATTTATTTATTTGTGTTTTGTTTAGGTCTTAAAATTCATTACTTCAGAATTAGTTCAACCAAAACAATATCACAGTCTACAAATAAACAGAAAGAAGATGAGAACAGAGTTAACTGTGATGATGAAATGATGATGAAAGATAGAAAAGCATAGGGAGTAACATCAGACACCTATGTACTCACAGTCCAGCTCTGTCAAAACCTAATATTTCCCTTTTTGTTTATGATAGCAAAATTAAAGACAGTTTCCTGGATTTAAATACTAGCTCTACTACCAGTTAAGTGGTAGTAGAGCTAGTATTTAATTTTGCTGAACTTCAGTTTTATCATCCTCAAAATGGGCACAATAACAGTATTCTCTTCCAGGGATTGTTGAGAGAATGAAATGAAATGGTCCAAGGAAAGCACTTAACATATGGCCTTGCATACAACAAGTGATCAATAAACGTTCGTTATCATTATTTTTGCTTTGGCTGCTGTCGTTAGATAAAACTTGAAGAGAGAACCTGGGAAAGTTCTTCCTGGACAGTTGCAGGGAGATAGCATCCTTCCACTACACTGCATTAAACCATGGAAGAAGATTGCCCAGCTTGCTACAGTTCCCTCCCAAGGAGGCACATCACTGCTGTATTTTAAACCTAGATCAGGGATATTAGCAACCAAAAGTGTTAAATGTTGAATAGATGAACCAAAGACAAACCAAGCTCTTGGTAAGAACAACAGTCTTGGGTGAAGGACCTCTGCGTTAAAATAGAGACAGGTTTTCAGAATTTAACAGAACTAGACAGTTGATTAGTTTGTCATCTTTCCCCTGGCTGGTGCTGCATTTTAGCTGTGAAAATGTATAAAGTGTGTACATGTGATTGAGCGGAACTGGAGGGAGAGAATAGATTTCTGAGTTTGTCAGGCATGTTTATGTATGACTTGTCTGCGTGCTTGGGTGTGTGCCTGTGTGTGTCTATGAGTGTATGTGTACGTGTGTGCCCGCGTGTGAGAATGTGGGTGTGTCTGTGCACGTTATGTGTGTGTAGAAGGCATGTGCCTAGCAGTCACTGGTACAGAGTAGGCGCTCACTATTTATTGAATGGATGAACACATATGCCTGTTTGTGTGTGTGTCCACATGTGAGGACAGATTTGGGCTGTCTTTCTGAGAGTGAGGGTATGAATGTTCCAGCAAGCGTGGGGATCCTACACCTGTGTGTTTAGGTCTCTGTAAGCCTAGAACTTGACTATGTGGGGACAGTAGACTTTCTTGCGGTCCCTGACCCCGAGTGTCCTTCCATTACTCTGCGTTACACCGTAGAAGAAGCTTGCTTCCATTTGATTCCTTGGGGCTCCCTCTGCCTGCCCAGCTGTCCTTCCCAGTAGCCTGGAGCCCACTCCCTCCCTGCACCCCCATTTCGGACCTTCGCTTCTGCATGTCTTCCGGAGGACACAGATGGCAGGAGCAGGGAATCGGAAGCACTTGGCAATGAAGCAGCAATTCACTGCAATCCTTTCTGTATTCATCGCAACAATGCCCCCTCTGATGGGTTCCGCGGGCTGAATGCAGCTTTCAATGTGCAAATCCGGCACGAATTACGGTTCTGTGCAGTCCTCATCATGACCACTTATTGTCAAGTGTTGCTGAGAATTCTCCCACTCGGGATGAGGGAACCACTTGTCTTAGCAACTGATTTCCGAAACCTCCTCCGGGTTGGGGTTTCTGCGAAGCTCCTGGTGATGTGTTATTGTTCTTGGTTTGTGTTTTGGACACTAATGTGCTCTGCTGAAGTATGTAAATTGCAATAATGCGAGGAAATGAGATATAAAAATAACTCTGGGGCAGCAAACACTGGAGGAACTCTGAGATCCGTGTAACCCTTACCGGTTTCGCACTGGGGTCGAGGCAGTGTTGGGAGAGAAGAGCTAGGATACCCTGGATGGATGAGCGGCTCCCTGGAAGGGGCTGGAACGGGCTGGCCACTGCCCACCCTCCCGCAGCTGGACTGCTTGAGAAGGGCCAGGGGAGCCCCATCCTCAGGAAGGAAGTGAGGGGTTGGATACTGACTGTCCCTTTTCACTGTCATCTCTCAGCTTGGTCAAATGAACCAGAGATTTGCTCTTGCGGGGGGAATCTGCTGCCCACTCTCAGAGGGCAAATATGCAGCCTTGTTGACCCATGATCTATTGGCCTTCATGTTAGTTCTCTCCCTTCCCCAATCTGGGCTGTTGGCAGGGGCCTGACGCCCACAGGCTCCCTGGTCAGCTGGCTTTGGTTGGGTTTGGCCAATGAGAAGTACTGGTGGGGACTGGAGGACAAAAGAAGGGAGGAAGGGGAAGGGGTGGGTACACCTCTCTGGCTCAGATGGCATCTCCAGGAGTAGCTGGTCCCCTCTGTGGATCCAGACCCCCATGGTCCCAACCTCCAGCAGATGACCCTTGCCCTTGGTAATCTCACTCCACTCTCTGACCCTCAGCCCGGGCATGGAGGTTGGCTCCTGTTGTGCTCACTCTCTGGATCCTGTTTGGCATCTCAGCTCCTCCATCACCTGTGTGATGAATTCTTGGCAATTAAAGCCCCTCTGGGGCTTCCCTGGTGGCGCAGTCGTTGGGAGTCCTCCTGCTGATGCAGGGGACATGGGTTCGTGCCCCGGTCCGGGAAGATCCCACATGCCGCGGAGCCTGCACGCCCGGAGCCTGTGCTCCACAACGGGAGAGGCCACAACAGTGAGAGGCCCACGTACCGCAAAAAAACAAAACAAACAAACAAAAAACCCCCCTCTGTTTTAAATGCTCAATGGTTTCAATTTTTTTTTAGATTCTGACTGATATGCTTATCAAAGACACTTTGGATGACCAGATCTTCCTCCACTGGCTGTTGAGGGAATGGATAAAGGACAATGAGGCTCAAGGGAAACAGGCCATTTCTCTATAACGATGGAATTGAGGGGGAATTAAAAATAATAATGAAAAGATCTGACCTTTACTGAGTCCCACATGTTGGTGAGTGTGCTCAGCATTTTATTCTCATTAGCTTATTTAAGACAATAATACTTTGAAGTGGGCATTATTATTATTCCATTCTATACAAGAAAACTGAGGCTCACAGAAGTAAGGCTGATATACTCAATAGTGTGTCTGTGTAGTCAGGATTGGAGCCCAGTTTTATTCCAGGGGCCAAGCTTCAGATCATGATGCTCTGCTCGCTTCTCTAGTAGCACCTTCCAGTAGTGGGTGGTGTTCTTCGGGAAAATGGCATAGTCTATCCCCATCTTATTTTGGAGATTTGCAGTGCATAGTCTTTTTTTTTGTTTTGTTTTTGTTTTTGTGGTACGTGGGCCTCTCACTGTTGTGGCCTCTCCCGTTGCAGAGCATAGGCTCCGGACACGCAGGCTCAGCGGTCATGGCCCACGGGCCCAGCCGCTCCGCGGCATGTGGGATCCTCCCGGACTGGGGCACGAACCCATGTCCCCTGCATCGGCAGACAGACTCTCAACCACTGTGCCACCAGGGAAGCCCACATATTGCCATATTAAAGGCTCTTATAAGTCCGGCATCAGAGGACTTTTATCTCAATCCACCATGGGATTCTTGCATTCATAACCCTTTATAACATTCTTTGGTGGGTGGGTGGTCTAGGGGACATAGTTTTGGAAATATTGTCCTAGAAAGGATTCATCTTGAGTATATCATTCATATATACAATTCATAGATATATATACATATACATATATATATGTTCATATATGTATAATTTTAACATGAGTCAACTGAAAAATCTATTTGGAGAACAGAAGGTCTTAAAATTGCAGATTGAGAAGTGACTTACAGATGATCACTTCTGACGCCTTGCCCAGTTCTTGTATTACTCTATCCCATGCCGTTAAGGTGGCCCTGACCTCTACCTGGACTTTCCAGGAACTGAGCATCCTCCCTGCCAAGCCATGCCGCTACTGTAGGAAGTCTTGGAGGCCGAAAGACATTCACCTTTCTGCAACTCCCATCCATGGACACTACTCCTTTTCCCACAGGGCAGTTTTTGACGTTTAGAATACATCCATATGTACACCTCTGTCTTACATTTCCAACTTAAATGATTATTGGTGGATTACTCACTCTCCGGAGTGCCCTCCTTCTTGGAGGTTGGTACCCAGAGCTGAATCCACAGAGTTGAGGCGTTCCAGCCAGATGCACAGTTGAGACTAGAACTCTGGCCTTTTTTTTTTTCAGGCAAAGCTTTATTGGGGGCCCTGCTGCATCAGGGGAGAGTGCGAATAAGTAACAGTTTCCCTGGCTGGCTCGCTCTCTGAGGGGGCGGTGAGCTTGTTCCTTATATGGCGTGAGGGTAGGGGTGTGTCCAGGGGTCAGGCCGTGGCTTAGGTGGTTTGCCCACCCCTCTGGTGGTGTTGAGTGCAGGGGGGTATGCACAGTACCCTGCTTTTGCTCCCAACACCCTGTTTTTGCTCCAGGCTCTTCAGATGTGGCATTTGGGCTTTTTTGGTCTCTTTGTATCTTTTGTCCAGAATTTGCCCTAACTGCTTTTTGAACTTTGTTTCTGGTTCTATTAATTAACATTCGTATTGTGAATGCTATTTTCCCATCACCAGATCACAGTATGAGATGAGACTGAATCTATCGTGAGCCCAAGCCCCGACATGTCCTACATACTTATTTTTAGTTTCAAAGAAGCTGCTACCAAGCAGTGAATCCCTCATCCTCTGCTTCTGCAGGTGATTTTGGGACTCTGTTGCAGACTAGGTTAGTGTCTCTATTAAGTGTTACTTTGTATGTCTGACCTTTCATTCCCATGTGTTATGAGCTCCTGCAGCCTTATTCACTTATTTCCTCCTGGCTTCACATCATCCATAGTCTACATTTTCATCCAAATCACTGACCAAATATATTGGATATGATAAAGCCAACCACAGGACCTAGCACTCACCAACAGGCATTGGCATTTGTCTAATAGACAGTGGCTTGATTATTAAGTTACTTGTTGTATTACACGATCAGTCATTTCTCCAGTCAAGATGTATAAGTCTTGCTCAAAAGAATTCACTTCTCCAAATATGTATGGATTTGGGAGAGAAGTTGTCAAAACACCTTTTAGAGTCCAGAACCTATTTCCCAGCATTTGCCCTATCTCCATTCTTCTAACCACGTCCATGGATGAAATTTACATACGTTGTCCAAATCTTCTATGCTCAACATCTACTGGAGAAAAATCTCCAACTTCCTTCTGAGCATGTAAATTTAGATGCCCCTCAGTCATTTCCAACCTGTTGTGTCGTAAACTGGACTCACAATCCTTCCTCCTTAGACCTGCTCCTCCTCTGATGTTGCCTAGCTCACAGAATGGCAAAACTTTCCATCCAGTGCTAAAATCTGATCTGGATATTGGAAGGCATCCAGTCAATGGCTAGACCTGCAGTTTCTCTCTTAAAACCCTGCCTTCTCTCTCGTCCAGATATTGTCACCTGGGGCTGGGCTGCGCTGCCATCCTTATTTGCTGGGGTGACATCAATAACTCTTGTTCCCCTTCAATCCATTCTCAGAGAGCAGGCAGAGAAATCTTTCTAAAATACTTATTTGATCTCTGATTCCTCACTTGCTTAAGACTCTTCAATGGCTCCCTGTCGTCTTCTGGATAATGGCTCTACTCCTGAGCTAAGACCTGGTCCCTGAATATCCCTTGAGCCTCACATTTATCCATTCTGCCCCTTGTCCTCTAATCTCCTCCGAACTGGATCACTGGAGCTTCTGAATATGCTGGAGGCTCTTGCCACTGGGCCTTTGCACATGCTCTTCTCTCACCCTGTTTTATCATCATCCATTAGTCCTTTAGGATTCAGCTCAGATCTTACTGCCTCCAGGAAAGTTTTTCTGACCTTCCAAACCTGGGTTTGAGGCTACTCTTTTGTAATCCCAGGGTCCCTTATGCTCAAGGATAGAGATGATAGGACCTCCTTACTCTTTGGATGAAACAGTCAGATTAGAATAGTACTTTAAAATCTGAGAAGGTTATGGGGTGCTTTGGGGGATTTTATGTCTTCTATAAGGAAATCGGCTCCGTTATAGTCTATTAGTGTTCTTTTCGTTTCTTCGTTTTTTGTTTTTATTTTTTGGTCACGCTCTGCAGCATGCGGGATCTTAGCTCCCCGACCAGGAATCGAACCTCGCCCCCTGCAGTGGAGGCACGGAGTCTTAACCACTGGATCAGCAGGGAAGTCCCAGACGATCAGTGTTGTGTGGGATGTTGGGAAGACATAGTCCATAACAGAGAAATTCCTGTTGTTAAATCCCTGACAATTACACGGAGGCCAGAGGACAGTGCAAAGCAAAGCAACCTTTTGCTTTTCCAGCTGAGTCTGTGATGAATACATACCATGTCTTCCCTGGATGGAGAAGCGAGAGATTGTTTTCTTTGCTTTCCTTCTTTTTTGATCTCCCTTCTATGATCCCCTTCATCTCTTGCCTCATTTTTCACTTACCTCCAGACACCAAGCCCCATTCATTTTATTTCAATGCTAAGGAGCTTAGAGAAAGGCTGGGATGTGGATCTGGGGTCTTTTAGGTTCTACTGGTATGAAGAAAATGGCCCCATCAGGTCTTGCAGTAGAGTGAGGCACTTAAAAGATACATAATTTTTTTTTCTTATGTTGACTATGGTAGTTATGCTAGCCTATTCTGTCTTTTTCCTTCTTACCAGTAACCTTTTATATTTTTACCTTGATAAGGGTCAGGGTCTCCAAGGGAGTTAGTCATTTCCACAGCCAGGTAGAGGATTAAGGAGCTTCAGAAACCCTATTCTGTCACACTAAGAATAAAAGAAGACCGTGACAATAACTACAGTAGAGTCAAAGCATTTGCTCTTATTGGATATATCGTATACAAAGCCTTGCATTGACCTTCCCACATCTCTACTTTCTTATGATCAAACTGATGCTCTGATATTTGGAGCCAACTGCCTAAGGACAAACGATGAGAATGCACCAGACACAGGAGTTAGCCAAGGCCCATGTTTAGTCCAAGAAAACTTAGACTCCCAATAAGAATATGCCCTGTCCTGCAATCAGGGCCATTGGAAACACATGGTCTGAAAATGTTTTGCAGGGTGTGGCAGAGTTATCCCTCAGTGGTACAATGGTGGCCAGGGATTCTCAAGTCATGTTGGCCTATCTAGCAGGATGATGGGTAGCCCTAGCATCCCTGCATCCCCTCGTTTGCAGATGGTGATGTTGTAGTCACCCTGCATCTGTGGCCCCTCACCCGAAGCATTCCCCATTCCCTCACAGACCCACCTGCCTGAGTTCCTACCCCATTCTAAACAGGACAGAAGAGCAGATGGTCATGGATCACACCAACACAAGGAGGTTTCCATGAACATCTCTTGGACTGCTCATTACCATATTAATGCTCAGCCTCCCCACTGAGAAGTGAGCACAGTTAGGGTTCATTTAATTGGTAATCTAAAGGACAGCACCTACCACAGCCTACACGGAATTTATGCATGTCTGTCATGATATGCTTGGAGGGAATGGGATGATTCACGATGGGACCCCCTGCTTCCTGATTTACAACCCATCATTTACATGCCTCTGAAGTCATTTGGCACATGTAGAGGTCATACTCAACTAGTATCACACTCACTAAATCTCTGGGTGCCTGGTCTTCTAGTCAAATTGTGCCTGATCACAGGCTTCAGGCACCTAGGACCAGAGGAAATGACAGAGATCTGGGCCTAAGAGTCTCACCAAGCACAGTGGGCAACCCCAGGGAGCCTCCTAAATGACTCTGGGACTCTGGGCCATTGTTCAGAGTGTGGGATCTGGAATGAGAACTGGAATGTTAGCCCTCTAACTTTGGGAAAGTCACCTAATCTTTCCTAGCTTTGGCTTCTTCATCTGTAAGATGGGAAGAATGATAATAGTACCAACCTCATAAGGCAGTAAAAATTGAATGAGGTACATTAAGTATTTAGAAAAGGGCCTGGTATATGATAGTGCTTGGTTATGAGATGTTATAAACTAGTAGTTAAGTGGTCCATTTTTGGAATTAATATGACTTGTTGTTATGTTTGTGTCCCTCCCTCCAAATTGATTTGTTGAAACTCTAACCCCCGGTAGGGGTGATATTAAAAAGTGGGGCCTTTGGGATATGATTAGATCATGAGGGTGGAGCCCTCAGGATGGATTAGTGCCCTTATATGAAGAGATACCAGAGAGCTTGCTTGCTTTCTGTCTGTTCTCTGCCATGTAAGGATGCAGCAAGAAGGCGGCTGTCTACAAGCCAGAAAGTGGACCCTCATCAGAACATGACCCTGATCTCAGACTTCCAGTCTCCAGGACTGTGAGAAATAAATTTCTGTTGTTTAAGCCACCCAGTTCATGTTATCTTGTTATAGCAACTCAAACTGACCAAGACACTTGTACTCAAATCCTGGTTCTGCCTTGTCATAGCTGTAAGATCTGGGGAAATATACTTATGGTGTCTGAATCTCAATGTTTTCATCAGGAATCTATGCCAATAATAATACCAATAATAATGCTCCTAATTCTCAGGGCTGTGGTGAGTTAGTTACAGGAGGTAATTTAGGTAGAGCAGTCAGCTGTGCTCTGTGGCCTGCCAAGTGTTCATTAAACATCAGCTGCATGGAGAAGATCGTGACGAGTCTCCACTTGGATTTGGCCCCATTCTGAGCAGATCTTGTTTCACAGCTTGTTGTGCATGAATGGCAAGCTGGCCTGTTGGCTCTCCTGTTGGCATTTTGGACAACAGTCACACTTCTCATCTACAGGATCAAAGATTTCCTCTCCTTTTTTGGATGTGCTTTTGGAAACATCTGTAGTCATTGTTTCCACTGCATTGGGCCTTCCCCACGTTTTCCCCTTCAAAGTTCCCTTCTCAGTGTCTATCTTCAGCTCACAAATATATTAATTCTCCTTTGATTTAGGGATGGGAATTTTTCTTCCCTCTGCCTGTTTGAGTGTGAAACATCAAAGTGCCAGCAAATGGATTCTTTCCACAGTGGAGGCTGCATTGACATTCAGTAGGACTTTCACCTTAGCCCTTCCTGGAACATGTGTTGAAGGGTCTTTGGATTAGAGGAACAGCTTGTAGCACCCCAGCTTATAGCATGGAGCTCCCTGTTCTACTGCCTGATAACCCTTGGCAGAGCCCTGGTGGCCACCTGCTCTGACTGCTGGGCAGCAGGACCGTGGCTGAGTCAGCAGCGAGCTCAAGGCACACACAGAGTGGACCTGCTCAGGAAACTTGTGCTGAGTAGAGAAAATGATGAATGGGGATACAGAAATTAGAAGGTTTTTTTCCTCCTTCCTTCCTTCTCTTAAAAAGAGTTAATAAGAGTTAATAAGTTAATAAGAGATAATAAGTGATTATACCTCTTTTTCGAGGTATAATGTTTAAAATCAGCATTTTCCTTATCAAAATATTATTTTCAACATAAAAAATATCTCAGTGGGCTGATATCTTTTGGAAAGTTCATTCATTTATTTCCACTGAGGTTTCTTGATTTTCTTTTTGAAAAAAACTCATAAACTACTTGTGATGCATTTGTAATCATTTAATCATAATAGCTAATATGTATGGAGTGCCTTCTATGTGTCAAGTCCCAGGCTTAGTGCTTGACATACCGATCCTGTTTTATCCTCACAAAGACCTCAGGACACGAGTGTTTGTATCACAGTAGTTGCTGCAGCTGTCCCAACATACAAACTCCAAAATTTCAGTGGCTTAACACAGTAAGGTTTTATTTCTCACTCTTGCACAGTCCCATGGGGGTTGAGTGGCCCTCCTCCAAGTTATAGTTATGCCATCTGGACCACGTGGCCTCCAAGGTCACTGCAGTGGAGGAAAAGAGGACTAGAGACTTTCATAGGATGTGCTTAGGAGTCAAGTCAGGCTTGGAAATGGGTGACATCACTTCCATCCACATCCCATTGACCAAAACTGTTTCACCGCCCGTGAGGTTAGGAAGTGTAGAGGGCTGTGTGTATGCTTGGTCACCGGTACTCTCTTTCACATGTCATTTCTACTTTATAAGCAAGGAAATGTAGGTTTACAGTTTAATTGCTCTGAGTCACACAGAGAGTAAAAAGAAGAGCCAGTAATGGAAGTCAGTTCTCCTGACCTCAAAGCCTATGCACTGCACCAGGGGTCAGCAAACTAGGGCTCATGGGCCAAATTTGGCCCACTGCCTGTTTCTATAAATAAAGTTTTATTGAAACACAACCATTCACATCCATTTATGTGTTATCTATGGCAGCTTTTGTGTTACAACAGCAGTGTTGAATAATTGACACACAGACTACAGGATCTAAAATATTTACTATCTGGCCCGTTGCAGAAAGTTTACCAAACTCTATGCCTCTATGATATATATATTATATATATATATATATATATAATATATATTATGTATATTTATATATAATTATAGTGTATATATTGTATATATTATAATTATAATTATATATATATAATTTTTTAGAAGCTCATTTTGCATCTCTCTGACTCAATTGGTAGGAAACTGAGAAGTAGGCGGTTCTGACTTTAGCCTTCATCTGGGGTTGCCCCAAATGGCCTAGACTCTTATTTCTTCCTTTTTTCTACCTTGAGGTCCTTTCAGCAAAGTCATCATGAGGAAAAATAGTCTTGACCTGGATTTGCAAAGTATTGGCTAGAAGGGCTATTCCAGCTGGCATATTTGGTTTGTTTGAAGGACAGAATATGTACGTGTGAATGTTTTAATTGAATTTAAGTGCCTTTAGGCTGGGCCTGCTATAGTAACCACCACGGGTGCTCATTCATTTATAATTCCTGGCATTTAAGTTGGTGGATCTTTGAGCCAGACTTTTATTCTCTCCTCTGCTGTGACTCCTTCCTCTCAGAAGGAAAAACTAAATATATTTGGAAGCTATAAAAGTCTGCATCTGGGGTCAGCCTTAGACTCCATCTGTCTGCAGCCCAGGCTGGCTGAAAAAGGGGAATCAGGTTGGTTCCCTACTTAAATGCTGTGTGACCCAAGGCAAATAGCTTAACTTCTCTGAGGCTTGAGTTTCTTACCAGCAAAGAGTGGATAATCATACTCCAATAGGAAGATTTTTAAGATGGCATCCAAGAGGCCTGCTTCCTGGTATATATGTTCTATACTACCCTCTTCCTGTGAGTGTGGGCAGGACCCATAAATGTGATGGAATGTTCTTTTCATGATTATGATACGTTATATGGAAAAAGAATTTTTGCAGGTGAAATTATGGTCCCTATCAGTTGACTTCGAGTTAATAAAAAGATTATCCTGGGTGCACCTGACCTTATCAAGTGAGGCCTTAACAGAGACAAGAAGCAGCAGCAGATGCTCTCCTGCTGACCTGGAAGAAAGCAAAAGCCATATTGTAAACTGCATATGGAGGGGACCATATGACTAGGACCTGCGGGCAGCCTCTAGGAACTGAAAGTGACCTAGAGCTGACAGCCAGCAAAACATGGCCTCAATCATAAAACAGCAAGAGACTGAATTCTACCAACAACTTGAATGAACCTGGAAGAGGACCCAGAGTTCCAGATGAGACCACCACCCCGCTAATGTGCGCCTGGACTCCTGACCCACAAGCACTGTGAAATAATACATTTGTGGTGTTTTTTAGCTGCCAAATTTGTGGTGCCAGGCTTGACTGGGGAATAATCTGTTTCCAAACTTTCTCCTATGGTTGATGGCAGAATTCAGTTCCTTGTGGGCTATTGGACTGAGGGAGTTCCAGAAGAGTATGAATTCCAAGAGGTGAGGATCATTGGGACCCACTGTAGAAGGCAGCCTTCCATGGACCCCAACTGCAAAGCCTCAATTTCAAGAAGTCTGAACTTCTGCTAAAAAGAACCTGTACTTTTTTAGCAAGCACATTGCGTCAGCGGTTATCACACTCTGCTGAATATTAGAGTTAAGCAGGGAAATTAAAAACACCCCACTACCCAAGATGCATCCCAGACCAGCAAAATCAGAGTCTCTGGAGATGGAACCTAGGTATCAGTGCTTTCTAAATCTCTCCAAGTCATTATAACGTGCAGCTACGTTTGAGAACTCTGGTAGTCTATAACATTTGATAACTTTCAAAGAATCATGCCTCCAGGTACTCATGCCCTTCCCTTGAATTTGGGCTGGGCTATGACTTCCTTTAATCAATAGAATACAGTAGAAGTGACACTATGCCTAAGCCTTAAGAAAGCCTGGAAACTTCCATTTTTGCATGCTAGGGAGCCCTGAGCTACTATGTAAGAAGTCCAGGTGCCCACCGGAGAGACAATGGGAAGAGACCATGTGGACAGGGAGAGACCGACAAATCACGGTTGTTGTTTCAAGCCATGAAGACTTGGGGGTGGTCTTGCAGCAGTTTAAAAAAATTACCGATTTTTTTTTCCTGACAACTCTGCCATCTGGGCTGGATTCAGCTGGGCAGTTCTCGGAGCGGGTCATTCTCGTGGCTACACTGAGCAGGTGGGTTGGTTGGGGTTGGTTCCACTGGGCCCCTCGCTCTCTCTGTGTTGTCTCAGAGCTCTTAAGAGTGCAAAAGCAGAAGCTGCTGTCTTGTTAAGGCCTGGAACCGGCCCAATATCACTTCCACTGGAAGGTGTGGTTTACTGGGACACCCAATATGAGCAGCTGCCCCAGAACCAGAGCCTTTCAAACTTCCATGTGTACACAAATCACCTGGGATCAGGTGAAAAGAAGGTTCTGATTCAATGGGTCCGGGGTCCGGCCAGAGAATCTGCATTTCTAACAAGCTCCTGCGTGATGCTGCTGGTTCATGGACTACCCTTTGAGGATCAAGAGGCTAGAAGATTTTAATATTTGTGGCCCACCAAACACACTTCGAGAAACAGTGTGTAATTATCTATTTACAGGTTTATTTCTGTATCCAGGGAGTTTTCAACTTCTGTAGGTATGGAGTCCCCTAACACAGGGAGTTTTGCAGTAATTTTAGTGTTTACAGACTCCCCCCACCCACTCCACACCTGCCAGGAAGCCTTCTATGGGCCTCGGCAGGTAAACAATCCCCATTAGATCGGGAACTCCTGAATTCATGCTGTTATTTGGCTATGACAAACGGTAGGCGCTTAATACATGTTTGCTAAAAAAATGGATAGATGAATGATTGGCTACCTTGCTGATGTATATGATGCCTATGGTATCTATAGTACATTTAATATCTATAGCATGTATAATATTATATACACACACACACGCGTGTGTTTTCATTTTGATTGAGGGAGAAGGGCCTTATTACTAACTGGCCACTAATGGAGTTCACTGACCTTCCCCCTCTCCTTTTTGACCCTTAGTTTCTTCTTGAGACCCTGGCAAACTGCGAGTGAAGGTAAAGCGATCAACTGGCCATTTTGCCCAAGACTAAGGGGCTTCTCAGACACGAGGCATTCAGGGCTAAAGCTGGGACAGTCCCAGGCAAACCAGTTGAACCTCAATGAAGATGAGATTATATGTATATCTACAACTAAATAACTGTGCTGTGCACCTGGAACTAACACAGCATTGTGAATCAGCTATACTCCAATATAAAATAAAAAATTAAAAAACAAACCAAACAAAACAAAAAATGATGAAGCTAAAGGTACTCTGAGCTCCCCCGTGATCCAGCCGTCAGGGACGCTTGACTCCTTCCCTCACAACCAGCACTTTGTGTCACATCAGCACTTTCAGAAGCCCATCTGTGCCCGCAAAGGAGTGACTTCCTGTGTGCACGGGCAGCCTGGGGAGGCTGGGTCTTGGAGAGCCCGTTTTGGATTATAAACCTTTGAAGACATCTGCAGAGAGGGAATAATTCATTCCAGAAAAACTGTTCTCTTTGCCATGCAAACCAGAGGCCAGGAATGAAAATGAGATTTCTGAAGGCATGGGGTATTTTTAGAGCCACCTGCTGGCTTGGGCGTCTTGCTGAGTTGCTTCCATGTGGAAGTGTGGGGAGTGGGCCTGCCCTCTGAGGTTGGGCTGCTGGGAGGCCTTGGGTGGGTTTCCTGGGTCAGGGCATGAGCTGCTGCCTTCAAAGTGTTCTTGCAGCTTCATCCACCTGGGCCTACTGGGGACTGATGCCGGGGAAGGTCTTCTCTGAACTTAGCAGCTGTGTTCTCCTGCAGCTCAGAAAGTTCTAGACTCGAGACTAGTGTTAACATTTTGTCTCTCCATGTTCATGATCTATGTCGTGTCCATGTCCTGTTCATGTCCTGATCTATGTAGGTTTCCTCAGCACGGGGCTGGGGGAGCGGGTCAGGGGCTGCACACTGTTAACTGTCCCCTTCCTGGCAGATTCAAACATGCTGCACAGTCAGACAGATCCAGGCTCAGATCTTAGCTCTCCTGGCTCAGGTTCGGTTCCCAGAAGGTGATGATGAGATGGAGGTCAATATGCAAGATGCTTTTGGGGATCAGCTCCTCTGAAAGGCAGGAGGGACAGCAGGACTGGGCAGGAGGAAAAGTCAACTTGTGATGCACGTCCAGCGTAGGCTGGGCCAACCCAGGAGAGAGCGTTGCCTATCTGAGTTGTCCTTTGTTAAGTCGAAACAACTGAGCCTTTATAATCTTGCTTTGCTCCACCATGGGATGTGAGCTTCATGAGGAAGGCTGCAACCTTGGGTGACAGGGTTCTGTGCAGCTGAGACAGACACTGAAGGTGCTGAACCACTGGAGTCTCTCCCTGGACTGTCCCCACTACAGATGGGCAGTGAATAAGTCACTTGCAGGTCTGGGCAGGATAACTTGGCATCCATCATAGTCTGCCTACTAACTCTTTGAACTTAGGAATGTAGTTAATTTCTGAGCCTCAGTTTTCATGTACATAAATGGGGCTAATATCATAAATATCTAACAGGGTTTTTTAAAAAAACCTCTTATATTGAAAATTTCAGACATACACTAAACTTACACAAAAGTAATAAGCCTGCATAATGAACTTCTGTGTATCAGTCACCTGGCCAGTTATGAACTCATGGCCATTCTTTTTCCAACTGTACCCTACCTACTACCACTCCTGGATTGTTATGAAGTGGAAATCAGATTCAGAAATATTGTGTTTTGTCCATTAACACACCATATGTATTTCTAGAAGATAAGGGCTTAAGAAAAACAAACAAAAAAACACAGTTAGCCTACCACTGTTTGGGCAGATTAAATGAGCTAATACAAATAAAGCATCTGACACAGTGTTTGGCACATAATTTTAGCCAAATCAGAACACATTCTCTGTGGAGATGGTGCATGGGAGAAGTGAAGAGGAGACTTAATTCTGTCTAGTGTAAGGTTCAAACACGTGGCATAGATACTACCCTCCTTCATCCTTTGCCCATATCGGACATCACTATCTGATCATGGAGCTAGTGAGCAACACGATGTTCCAGGCAGCCACTGCCTATCAATTGGATATGCTCATGAAATGAAACCAATTTGCCCACATTGTCCTTGTAGTCTGAACACACCCCTCTCAACTGGACCGATAAGGAGCCAGCTCTCCCTCCCCCTGGCTCATCTGACAGCTGCCACCCCAACTGCATGGTTCAGGGATTGCTCCGGCTCTCGTGATTCTGTATAGAAGCTGCTCATAGGCCCCTCTTTGGCATTTCCAATGGGGTGGGGAAGGGGAGAGCAGTGCTGCTCAGGCTTCAACTAGGAAAATATAGTGAGAAGCAGCCCAGAGATCCTTGAGAATTCCTCAACCCTGACATGTCAACATCTGCCTCTGTAGCATCAATCTCTTTCATTGTTTGCTTTCTTCTGCTTCTTTCTCGACTTTGCCAGATCCTCCTTGGGCTTGTTAAATGCTTATTCTTCATCTCTTTCAGCCTTCCTCACTTCATCGCACTCTCTCTAGACAACTTAGGCATGTTTCCAGGAGGGGAAACTGCTAGGCTAAAAGGAGCTAAAGATGTTGGGACATGTGTGTGTGTGTGTGTGTGTGTGTGTGTGTGTATGTGCGTATATGTGAAATAACTTTTAACATGTGTACATGATTCCACAGTTCATACTACAGTTTCATGTGGATTTCTTCATTTCCACCTCACACAGTGCTGTCAGAGAGTTCTCATCTTTCTTATTTTATAGATATGGAAACTGAGACCCAAAGGAGTTCATGACATTTTCCTCTATGTTAAACATCTTAGACATGAGGCTAAAAGGCAGATTGAAAATCTTGGCTCTGAAAGACATTTGTGTTTCAGAGTCCTGGGTGTGCTTTAAGCCGTGGAAACCTTTCTTCAAGTGAAGGTTTGTATTCAGGGTCATTATCTAAAATTCTGGGTGAACTGAGATGGGAGAGTATGGTGTTCTGTCTACCATTAGTGTGTGGTAGGGGAAAAAGGAAGGTTGGTTTATGGAATCTCTAGGACTTTGGGGAGCTCAGTTTAAAAACCACCATGTATACAAGCAGACACAGGGTATAATTTTACTAGCCTTGGGTATAATTTTACTCCTGAGAGTTTTGATAGAATGTCTAGGGAATCACTGATTATGGGATTCTGTATTTTCAAACCCACATTCTACTCCTTAGAAATGTGAGACTACTTGCAGGGAGCAGCTGTTAGGGTGAATGTGCTGGCTTCTGGGACCAGAGCGGAGCCAAGTGTAGACCTGCCAGATCTGCACTGTCCTCATCGTGTCTGGCTTCAACCAAGAGTGGAGTAAAGGAAAGGGGACTCCAAGTCTGCACTCTGAATAGCCTTGAACTAAGGCCATCATGCAAATAAGGCTGAGAATAATTGTGTTAGTAACAACAGCATTTCTTAAATATTTGCCCTCTCTGTGTTAAGCACCTTGCAAAATACAATTTAATTCCTACAGAAATTGGAGGTAAGTGTATTTTTATCTCAGTTTTACAAACTAGTAGGATGCTCAGGGCCAGCAAGAGATTAAGCTGGGATTCAAACCCAGGTTTCCCCAGCTCTAGTTCTCACACTCACTCCGTCATCCATCCTGACTCTTCCAGGTAATCCTTACCAAAGCCTTTGAGATGGGTATCTTTACCTCCATTTGCTCAAGGTCACCCATGTAGGAAGGGAAAGCATTTGAACACAAGTACATCTGATTCCAAATCATGAGCTTGATTGCCTCCATTGAGGGGGATAGTGCCTTGAGCAGGATATGTTGTACCCACAGAAATTATACCCAAAGCTAGTAAAAAAGAGTACCCACCTTTTTATGGGTACTCTGGTTTACCCCCTGAGTGTTGGCGAGAATAGTGTCTTTGTAGAAGCAGATGTAACCTCTGTTCTGCCCTTTTTATTTGGGAAAGCAGTGTATGTATGTATGTATGTAAAAACACACTGGATTAAGGAAATGTTTTGTTTGTTTCTCTGTTTTTATAGACTAGCAGTACTGGCAGTCCTTTGGCAAGATTGGACAATAGAAAAAGAAGAAGGTAACCTTAACATATTGAAAATGAAACGGGCATAGAACTACAGCTAAACAAGGATTATAAACAAGAAAATAATAAGAACAATATTACATCAATCAATTTGAAAACTTAGATAAAATGGGCAATTTTCTCAAAAATTATAAATGATCCAGATTATCTTCAGAGGAAATAGAAAGTATGAATAAATCCATGTTCGTTAAATAAATTGTACAGTAATAAAAAAATCTTCCTACAAAAGCATTAGGCACAGATAGTTTTATGGATATCTTTCATCAAAATTTCAGTGAGTAGTTATTTCAGAAAACAGAGAAAGGTGGAAAGTTTTCCAACTTATTAAATGATGCAAATTAACATTGATATCAAAATGGAAAAGGGCAGTAAAAGTAGAAGAATTAAAAGTCAATCTCATTTATGAATATAGATGAAGAAACTTAAATAAAATACTAACAGACCAATCCAGCAAAATGACAGTAGCAGCAATAATAGGAACAAGACCAAGAGCAATAAAACCACATCATGACAAGTATACTTGATCTTAGGAATTCAAGGATGGTTTAACGTTGGAAAACCTATTAATGTAACTCATACTATTATCAGACCAAAGAAGAAAACCATATGCTCTTTAATATAGATGCAGAAAAAGGATCAGAGATATCTGGTTTCATACTCCCCTCCTCCTTTTGAAAGCAGCCTAAAACAACACAAAGAACAATAAACAGAAGTACAAACTTTATCTTTGATGAAAGTAAGAGACATCTGTAATCTTGAACCATACAAGTTTTACAAAACGTGGACTGAGTACAGTGAATAACTTAGCAGAGGAGAGGAAAGTCAGCTGCAGATGCCTGGGGAAGGAAGTTACACATGAAAAGCCAGCAGGATTACTATATGTTATTTATAGAAACATACATATGTAGTATGTTTTTTCTTGATGCAAATATATACATATGTAGGAAAGACATAAAAACACAGATGAGAAGGCAACATTCCAACAGTAGGATACTGGTGGGTTTGGAGGCGTGAAAAGATGTGGTGGTGGAATGGGGAGTTTCTCATTTCTATGTGGAACATTTTATTTCCTATGAAGCCAATATGACATAATAGTATTTGTTAAATTTGAGTGGTTAGTATGCAGTTTTGGTATATTATTCCTTGTACTTATATAAATATTTTCAACAAGCCAAAGTAACTAATTTTAAAGTAACACACGCTCACAGTAAAAACTCAATAAAGAAAGCACAAAGCTGAAAATAAAAATTTCCTGAATTTCTACCACCGATAGATAGGTCATATAGCCATTTATAGTATGTATACAATGTAACAAAAACACTATATTTTGTGATATGCACATCTTAATAAAAGAAATTGATATATAATTTAATTACATGTAACTCAGTGGTTAAAAGTTTAGGTTCTGTAATCAGACGGCCTGGGTTCAAAACGCATCTCTGTCACTTCCTAGATTTGATTCCTCTATGATCCTCAGTTTTCACCTCTGCAAAGTAGGAATATTATAGTATTTATTATTATATAAATTCAATAATCCAATAAAGCACATAGCCCAACACATAGTAGAACTTACATTTTAAAATCTGTATTCATAAATAAGATTGACCTATAAGAACTCAATGGAAGATAATAATCATTACTATTTTCATGCCAACTTATGCCATCTTAGGGGCAAGGTATAGTACAGATATTTTGTAAGAAAGTGGAGCTTTTACCAGTGTCTGGGCAGGGGAGTATGACAGACCAGATTGAAGGGGTCCTTAATGTAGAGAAATCACAGTCGTTATTGGACTAGAGCCCTATGGATCAGCCGTCAGCTCTCAGTGGGGTCCAAGTTCTGGGGCTCAGTAAGCCAGAAGAATGCTGGTGATCTGCTATAGGACAACCATCCATCATCCCATGATTGGTACTCCCCAGAGCATGCTCTTGTGACCTTCCAGGGGAGGCTGCATTTCTAAAAGGTGAGAGACAGGATGGAGATGATCTCTGTAGAACCAGTCTTATTCACCTGCCACACATGGGGTAAAGTTCCTGAAGCCTTTAACACCGTATACTGGCTTTGCTGGCATGCAAAACTGGTCACCTTGAATGGTGATGTACTATAGATTGCACAAGAGAGTGAGGAGGGGGAAGAGGACCTGGTGTGTGTCCCCTGGAGGTCTCCAGTGCCTATTATTTCCCTGGTAATGACATCGGAATCATGGTTTACTAGAGATTCTTTCTTCTTCTGGCCTTAAGAATATCACTGTGTCTTAAGTACTCAGAGGTAGTGAGTGGCTAGTGCAATCTTGGGTCCTTGTGTCATGTCTGGAAAGAAGCCAGCTCTTTGGCAAACTCCAGACCTGGCTTTTAGGCTAAGGAAAGGATGTCATAGGTATTAAGATATTCAAGAATCTCACTCTAGAAGGAAGCTAGAACCCTAATGTTCCAGGTATGGACTACCCTGGGCATTGCAGGAACACTTTAAAACTTTCTAAACAAATAAAATATTAATGCATTCTATTTAAAGGTGATCATGTTTTTAGTTCTAAGCTTCTTTATGCTGTTTAAATTTCTTTTATGTGTATTATTTCAATATACACACCTTCTGAAAAGGCAAGAGAAGCCATTAGTAGGTCTGTTTTACTCCCAGGGAAATGGACACACAGAGCAAGTTCATCCTTTGTCCAGGTACGGAAAACTTGTGGCCAGGTTTGAGCCAGAGGCCTGCCTCTTGCCTCAAATCTCCCTTTTCTGATTGTCTCTCTTATTCAGAGGACGCCTAATAATTTCTGAGCAGAGAAAGTGAGTACAGTCAATTCATATAGTTCCTTTTAGGAGACATCTTTATTAGGAACCCATGAACTCTTACGCTACAAGTAATTCAACTGATTTTGGTTTCTTATTCCTACCACGAAAGATAAGAAGCCCAGTTATGGAAAGGAAGGCAACCAGAACCTACCTTTCCCAACACATCTGCAGAAATTGGTCCATCCCTAGCTTCTCAAGAGGCATACACAAAGGGTCTTAGTCTAGGATTTCACTGGATCTGTCCAGTTTCGTTATCTCCCCTGTTCCTTATCAGTGATGTGAAGTGGGAAGGGTCCAGCATGCCTGGGTTTGAATCCCAGTACTGCCATAACCTTGTTTATGGCCTTAAACAAGTTACTTATGCTCCTGGGACATCAGTTTACTTCTTTAAAAAAACTAGATAATACCTTGTTCAGGGTTGAGGTGAGATTTAAAGATAATAGGTGAGTAGGGAGAAAAACCTCTCTCCCTCTCACTGCCCTTTTTGCCTTCATATCTTCTGGAAATTTCACATTCTCAGTAGAGAATCTTTTCCCTGCCTCTCCTTCTGCTTCCTTCATGAGGCCTGAATTTGATGAATTGAAGAATTCATCCATAAAGAACACTTTGATAAGCAACTTGGGATGGGGGAAGGTGTGGAGAAGACTCCCCCAGGCACATGCCTCAAGGGCCAGAGAGTTTCATTTTGTTCCCCGCTGGGATGAGTGGGATACCCAAGCTGAAGGCAGGAATGAGATTGCACGGGGTCACAGAGTGGTTTTGGAGAGGCCAACGCCATGGTCAAGTAGAGAGAGGAGAGAGACAAGGCAGTAGGCAGGAGAAAGGAACATATTATACAAAACTGGGATGTTGGGGAGAAGAACAGGGAATTTGTTCACGTTTCTTGTGTATGGGGAGTAATGTGAAGCTTTCCCTCCCATCTCCTTAGGGTGTCTTCAATAAAATATCCATTTACCGTTAATGTATTCTGCATCTGGATCTCGGGCAGGGGTCATCTGATGAAGTGCTAAGATGGGTGCAGAGAAAACCAAGGGCACCATGTCTGGCTTTCATCCAAGTGCACGACAACACAGTAAGTGATCATTAAATAGCGATGTTAATAGTAGCTATAGTTATACTTGCCTCCTGGCTCCTCTTTCTCTTCTACACTAAGATCTTTGAGAGCTCAAGGGAAGGCACCTGCTTAACTCACTTCTGGATTTGTACCATTGGCAGAATGCCTGGCCCAGAGCTGGGTTCCAATAAATATTCATTTTTGTGATTAATGAATTCATGTAATCTCTGTGACCAACAAAGTTTTATCCTGGGCTCTATTCTCTTCTTCCTCCCCACTCTTCCATCTTCAGAAAGCTCTCACTTTCACCTAGTGGGGTTTCCACCTCTGTAAATCCATCTCTGGCTTCTTCCAGTTCCAGTCTTACATTTCTCATATTAGGTTAAGCCATTTGGAATTGCTAACATTTGAACATGTTTGTCTCACAAAAACGCAATTTTATAAGTTGCAAGCTAATATTCCTTGGATTTCCATTCGAATGGTGTCACCTTGAACATTATACAACACTACAACCTGAGCTCCTAGTCACCTCTCTGCCCATTGGCTACTGCTCTTCCCAACACTGATTCGTAGAAAATGCTTTCAGAATGGGAAGGCAGGAATCACTCTACTCAAAGGCATCTTTCTACCAATGGGATCCAGCAAGTGTAAGTGACTTGCCCAAGATCATACAGTAAAGTTGTAGCAGAGGTAGAAGGTAACCTCAGTCATCAGGCTCCTGTTCTAGTTCTAGGTCTGTCAGGTGCTGGGATTCCCCAGGTTCCCAAGGCTTAAATCCTCAGGCGCCTCTTCTCCCTCACTTTCTGGCCATATTTAATTAGCCACCAAGTCCAGGGAAGTCTTTGTTCCAAGTATCTTCTGTATTTACACAGACCTTCCCCAATCCATAGACGCCACGTTAGTTCAGGCCAACCTCATCTCTCACTTGAATTCCTGCAGAAGAATTTCATTGTCAGTGTTGTTTCTTGTTTTTCACATAGCACCTTCCTAAAGGCATACATGAAAATTTCAAAAACCAGCCAATATTTCTAAGTTTAGTTGGTGTTTGTCCCCAGAGAGAAAAATACTTTCTAAAATGTAAAATAATCCTGTATTGTTCAGAAACAATTTTTCATTACATATGTTCTATTATTTTTAATTTTGTGCTGAATAGTTTCAGACTTATAGAAAAAAATGTGAAAATAATAAAATGAATTCCTGTATACCTTCACTCCTATTTCCCCAAATGTTAGCATGTTCATATTTGCTTTATATTTTTCTCTTTATGAACCACTTTCACTTTTATTATTTCTTTATGAACCATTTTCACAGTAAAATGTGGACGTGATGCTCCTTTACCCCTAAAATATATTAGTTTGCATTTTCTGAAGATAAGGACATTCTCTTACATTACCACAGAAACATTATGAAAATCAGGAAATTGGCTAGCATTAGTATAGTAAAATTAAATATTCTACAGACCTTACTCAAATTTTTCCAATTGTTACTCTAATGTTTTTATAGCAAAAAAAATAAAAATTAAAAAATAAATAAATAAATAAAAGTTTCTGATCCAGGATCCAAACAAAGATAGTTCATTGCATTTCATTGTCATGTTCTTTAGTCTCCTTTAATATGGAATATTTCCTCATTCTTTCTTTGCCTTTGATTAAACTTGACGCTTTTAAAGAGAGGGCATTTATTTTTCAGAATGTCCCTCAGTTTATTTGTTTAATACGTCCTCATGGTTTTTATTAGTTTCTTTAATTTTTAAAAGAGTTAGTATTTGTAAATTGCTTAAAGCAGTGCGTGACACTTAGTCAGCTCTAAATGAATATTTGTTAACTATGAATATGTTTTCATCCTTTCCTCTACAATTGAATATACAGTTGACCAATTGAAGAAAAGAGGGTAACTTGGAATGAAATCTCTTCCGCTTTGGGCATGCCAAAGTATGTCCATCTTTGCTTCAATTGCTTCACTTTCCTGACACCTGTGTTTCTTAGAATTAATATCAGCCATTGCATTTCCCCCTTTTTAGCACTCAGTAGTATAACGTGACAAAAGCAAAGTGAAATATACCAACAGGAGATCACAGAGATGTTGGTGTGTGAGTGAAGGTGCAAATGCTGCCCAAGCTGAAGGGTTGGTCCCTGGGCACGGCCACTTTGTCCTGGCACTCAAGAATCCAAATGTGTCGTCCGAAAGGTGGTTAGAGTGTGTAGCAGAATGGACTAAAAATGTGAGTCCACCCTATACTGAGTTGATATGGGAACCAATGAGATATTTAATTTAATGCTCATCACAGAATAGGCTTTCACTATATATTTTTGGCTTGTTGAATTACCTAATTACTCCTTCCTAGCATAAACCCTGGGGGTCAGCAGGCTAGACTCCTCATGCCCTCATGTCCCTGCCTGTGGGTTTTCACTCCCATGGCCCCATCTGGATGCTTCCTCCCCCAGCTCACCTCTCTCTGCCATTTCACCCTGCCGTTCTTATAGTCCAGAATAGCCCCATCTCTCCTGGATCCTTTTCTTCCCCACAGCTGTCTCTTCCTTCTCAGACCCCTGCAGGATTTCCACTCTGTATCACTCAGTCACTTAGCACTAAACGAGAGACTGATTTTATTCTGAGTTAGCTGTTCTCTTCCTCAAGTCTTATTCCCCTAAATGGGCTAGGAACTCTTTCAGGTAGGTATAATTGGAGGTAGATTTAAATTTTTTAAAAGTTAAATTTCCTTGGCACTTTTAACTTCAAGATATTGTATTTAATGATGGAGTATGAATAAGGCTGTTTTTTCTTCCTCATATCCTTAAACATGGGCCCCATAAAAAGAGCCAGTATTTATTGAAAGATTACTTCCAACTACTTGTCAATTACTATGCTAAGTAATTTATGTGTATGATCTCATTTAATCCCTACAGGAACTCTTTGAGATGGCCACTGGCTACTGTTAATATTTCCATTTTATGAAGGAGGAAGCTGAGGCTCAGAGAGGTTAAGTAACTTGCTCAGGGTCACATTGCCATTAAGCGGTAGAGTCAGAATTTGATCCTAATCAGCCTTGCTTCGGAGCCTGTGCCCTTAGCCACTATGTTATTCTGTCTCCATCATCATCAAAAAGACAAAAGAGCATTCCTGATGGAAGCAGAGGAAAAATGGTAGGTTTATTTAGAATGAGCTAATATTTGCTGAATGCCTACTGGGTGCCAGACCCTGTTAGACACTTTAATATGTATTATCTCAGATAATCTTCAGCATAATTGTAGAAGGGAAGTATTCTATTTCATGAATGAGGACATCGAGGAACAGAGAGGTCAAGTGATTTACTCAAGGGAACACAGTGCAGAGGTGATAGACATTTCTGGTACATTAAGCTAAGTCTAGTAACACAAAGCTCCAATCCTTTTTTCCTTGTCTTGCAACAATGCACCTGCTCTCAAATCAACTTGAACTCTACAGAGCAGTTATTCTTTTTTTTGTTTTTTTTTGCTTTACGCGGGCCTCTCACTGCTGTGGCCTCTCCCGTTGCGGAGCACAGGCTCTGGAGGCGCAGGCCCAGCGGCCATGGCTCACGGGCCCAGCCGCTCCGCGGCATGTGGGATCCTCCCAGACTGGGGCACAAACCCGTGTCCCCTGCATTGGCAGGCGGACTCTCAACCACTGAGCCACCAGGGAAGCCCCAGAGCAGTTATTCTTGCAGTGAATCTTTATTGCCTCATGGTGTCTTTTAGTTTCAGTGTCTCCTACAAGACACTTCCAGGACAGGTTTCTGGGAGAGTCAGTGAGGGAAGCAGAAGGATGTATGTTCCTACCCTGCCCTCACCTCTGTCTGGCACTTCCCCGTGGAAGTGCAAGCTTAAGGTAGCCCACCGGGGCTCGCTGTAGACTTCCTGGAGAGTAATGCTCTGCTCAGACGTGATAGAGAGCTCTGTAGCCTGCCCAGCCAAGGTATTGGAGAAAGATCCATCACCCCTGAGTGATCGGTGACCCACAGGTACCGCTCATGGAACCTAATGACCAGTCACTCAATTACAGACTCAGTGACATGTTTATAAGTGTGAACTTTAGAGTGCTATTAGGGAGCAGACAGATGAACTATAGCTGTGCCTGCAGGGCAGAGCTCACCCAGCCCAAATGCCCCTGTGGACCCATTACCCAGTAATTAGGGGATTTTTAAGTAGGAAGCAAGGAGTTAAATTATTGCTTATATTATTGCTTCACTTGTCACTTGGAAAGTGCTGCTTTGGAGAAAGAAGGAAAGAAGAAAGGATGGAGGAAAAAACAGAGAGGGAACAAGAGAGAAAATGAGGGAATGGGGGAGAGTGGAGGCTCTGGAAAATGGGGGTTTGAGATAAGTGCTCCATTCATTTTTCCAATTGACTACTATAACCAGAAGCTGCTAGGGATGACCAATGAGAGATGCAGACGGGTCCGGAGTCTGGGTCACCAGCTGTGGTTCCTCTGAGTTACTGTGCCAACAACATCACTTTGGGCCAAGGTAGCTCACAGGGAAGATGAAGATAATTATATCAATTATTAATTGTGTAGTAGGAGCTTTGTTAAGCATCATCCATGCATCAGCTCATCTGAGCCTCTCTACCATGGACGAGGTGGATACCACTGTGAAGCCCACCCATCAGATGAGGACATGGGAGCACCTCTATATAACTAAGTAACGAAGCTGGGTGACCTGCCTGATGCCAAGGTCCAGGCTCTTGAGTTCCTGCCCAGGCAGCTCTGTGAAGTCTTCACAATCCTGGATGACACCAAACCTACCTCTTCTGCAGAGGCAAAGGATGCTTTGGACTGACTCTGCTTGCTCCAGATTTGCCTCTGCTTAGCTCAGTTCCACCTCTTCTTCTTTGGAGCAAAATTGGCCACTGTTAACTTTGTGTGTGTGTGTGTGTGTGTGTGTGTGTAATTTTAAGTTGTATGATGAAAAGTATTAAGCAGAAATCAGGTAGACACGATTGTATAACAGACCTCTATCCATGCACCCTTTGCTCTGCTTAAAAAATTATTAACTCGTGCCCAATCTTGGTTTTCTGTATCCTCCTTCCCTCCTGTATTATTTGAAGCAAATCCCAAATAGTATTTCTTCTCTAAATGCTTCAGCATGTATCTCTATAATATACAGATTATTTCTTAAAAACAAGCAAAATACTTTGATCATATCCAAAAATATTAATAATAATTATTTATTATCCGATCTGTTCAAATTTCCCAATTTTATTATATAATTTTTATTTATTTATTTATTTATTTATTTATTTTTGCGGTACACGGGCCTCTCACTGTCGTGGCCTCTCCCGTTGTGGAGCACAGGCTCTGGACGCGAAGGCTCAGCAGCCATGGCTCACAGGCCCAGCCGCTCCACGGCATGTGGGATCCTCCTGGACTGGGGCACGAACCCGTGTCCCCTGCATCGGCAGGCAGACTCTACCACTGCGCCACCAGGGAAGCCCCTATTATATAATTTTTAAAGTTATTTATTTGTTTGAATCAGGATCCAAATGTGGTCTATATATTGCAATTGGTTCGTAGGTATTTTAAGTCTCTTTTGATCTATTTTTTTCCCCTTTGAGATTTACTTGTTGAAAAAACACTTGGTTACTTGTCTTAAAGAATTCCCCATAGTCTGCATTTTGCTGTTTGCATTTTAGTGGTGCGGTTGAAATGTTCCTTTGCCCCTGGTATTTCCTGTAAATTAGAAGTTAGATCTAGAATTTTGATCAGGTTCAGGTTTTGGCTTTTGGCAAAAATACTTCATAGTTCATGGCACAGTGTACTGTATGTTAGGAAGTGTGGTTGGCTCTTCTGATGGTAGCAACCACTGATGATCATTTTAATCAACAATAATTTTAATCCCATCATTCTTTTTCATTCATTTTCTGAATCACTTTTTAAAGAAAAGCTTCTTCTCATCAACTATTTGTCATCCTGAGATACAGTTTATATGGGAAAGACAAGTTAATGCTTGATTTCTTTATTTTCTAGTTTTCAAAATAATGAGTTGCTCCTCTAGTATTCGATGTTAGGACACCAGTGAGCTTATTTTGTTATGACTATCATTTTGCTTGCATGGATTTTAAAGTATTTGATGGATTTCAATCCGTCACAGTTGTTCTTTTACTGAGATCAAAGTCTCCTGCGTTTGGCCTGTGGGCGACTCTTTAAGTTCACTTTTGAGTCCTTCTGACATGACCACATGGTTTTCAATAGCTTCTTCTTGTCTGGTTTGACAATATGCTCCAGGTTCATCTTGTAGGTTTTCTCTCCCAAACCTAGACAACCCTTTTTTTCTTTCAGTGGAGAATGACATTTAGACATCCACAATTTGCGTTTTGAGGTGTTCATTGCTACTGGGCTGGCCACTGTTTCTAGGGCTTTTCAGTGGATACAGGTAGGACATAACATATTTCATTTTAAAGAGAAAATATATCTTGAGTTTTCATTGAAACTTCCAACTAAGAAATGACATCATTTTTACTTACCTTCTTTGATCTTACATCTGCATTTCCTGTTTCTCCTGTAGAATAACGTTCCAGTTCCCAAAGGCAAGCACATTTATTTTATACCCTACTGAACTGCCTCAGAGTAACGCTCCCACCAATTACATGATTATTGAACATAGTGTAAGTTTTTTTTTTTCTTAAATTCATTTAGGTTGGGCATATCCCACAGGGGATGAACAGCCAGATTACTGTATCTTAAAATCACCCGACATATTTCTATCTGTGTGATTGTACTACCAGCTCAATACATAGATTTATTCGCTTATTTAACTTGTTTATTTTTTATAGTGATTGCTTTTATAAATTGTAATTATAAAATTACAATTTAATACATAAATAATACACATTAATCTATAAAATTACTCTTCCCCCTCCCCATATCCTGAAATCCATTCTCTAGTAGGTTTGTGTCTTTTTTTTTTTTTTTTTTTTGCGGTACGGGGGCCTCTCACTATTGTGGCCTCTCCCATCGTGGAGCACAGGCTCCAGACACGCAGGCTCAGCGGCCATGGCTCACGGGCCCAGCCGCTCCGCAGCATGTGGGATCTTCCCGCACCGGGGCATGAACTTGCGTCCCCTGCATCGGCAGGTGGACCCTCAACCACTGCGCCACTAGGGAAGCCCAGGTCTGTGTCTTTATTCCCGTCTTACCCCTAGGTTCTTCATGATATATATATATATATTTTTTTCTTATATTCCATAAGCTGTGACAAAGTGAGAGAGTGGCATGGACATACATACACTGCCAAACGTAAAATAGATAACTAGTGGGAAACAGCCGCATAGCACAGGGAGATCAGCTCGGTGCTTTGTGACCACCTAGAGGGGTGGGATAGGGAGGGTGGGAGGGAGGGAGACGCAAGAGGGAAGAGCTATGGGAACATATGTATATGTGTAACTGATTCACTTTGTTATAAAGCAGAAACTAACACATCAGTGTAAAGCAATTATACTCCAATAAAGATGTTAAAAAAATCTATAAAATTAATTATAACATTATAATTACGTAAAATGTGTACATGGTTCCAAGTCAGATCGACAAAACAGAATGTTCTACACGAACCCCCAGAGCTCTCCAGAGGTATGAAGCTCCAGTTACCCCCCATGGAAACTTGCTGGAAAACACATACTTACTGCCTGCCCTTCCCCCGATCTCACTTTCTCATAACCTTACTAGTTTTCCGGGATCACATTCAAATAAACTATTTGTACTCAAATCTTTGTCTCCTAGTCTGCTTCTAGGGTAATCCAAATCAAAGCACACATTTTTCTCCACCTGACTTTTCACACAGAAACATATCCTGAAGGTTGACCATGCCCTTGTTCTGTAGATCAACATGGCTGCCGTTACTGAGGCTCCTTCCATGCCAGTGTCTTGCTGGCAGGGGCTAGAGGAACTGAAGTCTGGGCAGTCTCACAGGAGGACACCCCACCGGAAGTCAGATTGTGGACCTGATACAGTTTTGGTGTCACAATGGACACCTATTCTTTGTAAGGTAGGGCAGTGGCTAAGAGACTTGCTTTTGGTGCCAGGTTGGTCTGGGTTTGGATCCTGACTCTGGCGGCTATTGCTGTATGAGCTGGACAAGTCACTTCATGTCTCTGAGCCTTGGCTTCCTCATTGGTTCAATGAACATAATGGTAGCACCTACCCTATGAGGTACGTTGATGTGGGGTACAGGAAGTAAACTGTCTGGCACATGCACACTTTCTGTAGATGTTGGCTCTTATCATCATCATCATCTTAAAATAAGAGACTGCTTTAATTCCTTTCTTTCTGAGCACTGATAATCTCTTTTCCAGGATCAGAGTCCTTAGTTCTTTGACAAAGCCTTCACAGTATATGTGTCCTAGACCCTCTCCATCCTGGTCTGCTGTAACCCAGACCAAGCTGTAAATCTACGGTTAAGGGGCTTCAAGACGTAGAAACCGTCCTCCCAGTGTGGCACATCTGCCGGAGAACTTGGTTTGAATTGTCACTGATAAAATTCTCTCATTAGGAATTTGCGTGAACTTCTCCCATTTTGAATTTCCCTGGGGGTGCTCTGTCCCACAAGATCTGGCCTTTACCCATATGAATCAGGGGACCTTCTGTCTGCTTTAGGCCCCCCCTGGCCCTTTCTCATGGCCCCTTTCTGTCTTCCCAATGAAACAAATCTATCCTGGAGATCCCGACAAGAGCTTTCAGTGTTACCCCGAATTCTCGGTATTTTCTCAGAATTGACCATTTAGTGGTTATAAAAGTGTTTACACTCTTTAGTCTGAGGAGAAAGTCTGTCTCAAGGACTGGGAGGAAGAGGAAGGCATGATGTGATCTTCTTTTCAGGAAGGAAGCAAACCCGGGAAGCAGAGAAGGCGGAGGAAGAAAAAGGAGAATATTTACAAATATGAAAAGGTGGAATGGAGTTTCCTTGCTTTTGCCATAGTCTATCCTGCAGATACTTTGAGGGTGGCATCCTTACCGGGCTCTGCAGCTGTCTGTGGGCCAGAGGGGGCCTCAGATACAAAGTGGGACCCCTCAGGGCCTCTGCAGGTCCCACATCCCAAACAGTACCCTCACATGCCAGAGGTGGAAGTAATGATCCACTGAGCGAATATTAGCTAGACTTTTAGCTAAAATGGCTTCTCAGGAGGCTGAGCAGGAGGCTTGAGAAATCATCCCAGAAAACAAAGTGTTTTGCGATATAAAATAAATGCACAGACATTCCTGGTAGTTTTGGAAGGGGGCGTCTAGTTCCCAAGGGATGGCAGTGACTAGTCAGGACAAGGCCTTTGGATACATGTGTTTTATAAGCTCTAAAGATTCTTTGGATAACCGGATACAGCACACTGACTCTCAGATAGATGAAAGGCAGAACTCTTTGTTACTTATGGCTCCAAATGAGAGAATAGGAGAAGGCTGTCATGCAGCGATGCACAGGGGGTTACACTTGGGGACTGGATCACAGAAAGCTGGAGTTGTAGGAGGAGTTTATGCATAGCAAATGGAGCAGATTTTGAAAGCTTTCTGGAGACTGGATATGTTGAATAATTACTTGGGATCCTGGGTTTAGGGGCTGCCCCTAGCTAGTTGTTGGGCACCTGGCCCTGGAGAACAGGACCCCAATAAGGGACATGGTTGGTGTAGAGGCTTAGCAAACTACCCATGAAGGGAAATTGAGAGTTTTTAGCCATGACTTCAAAACTGGGTCAAGGCAGCACTTGTGAAATATTATATTGTAGCATGTCAATTGGATTCAGGGCAGATGTTCAGCTTCTGGAGAAACTTAAGTTAAAGTTGGGCTAAAACCCAGTCATAAGGCTTGGACCAAATGTTAGGAGTTAGAACAGGGAAACCAAATATGCGGCATGCATGCTATTACCATCCTTTCCCTTGATCAGAGCAGACATTGCTAATCAAACACGATTTGGAGCCTGCTCAACTTGGAATCTTTCTCAAGTACCCCTGACAAGCAACACAGTTGGCATGTAATTTGAAACCCACTAACCAGTCTTCATTAGAAGAAAGAACTAGCTAAGAGGCATGTAGATATCTGGGTCTCGGGTAATTTAAAATCTACGGGAAGCATATATAATTTCAGATCCCACCCATTGGTGGGCTAAGAGTCCCTCTTATCAGCATTGTTCAGGGACTGAGGAGCTGAATCAGAAACGGCTGGGCCCCGGTGCAGGGAGTTGCATGGAGCTGGAGAAGGCAGGGTCAAAAACTCTTAGAAGTACAGTGTCTAATCAAAAGAAAGTTACCTCTAACGGTGGAAATGTGGACTAAAAGACCAGAGGGAGTGACCTTTTCAGGAGCCAGTGTTCCTACCATATAGACAGGCCAAGACCCATCCACAAGCCATGCTCTGGTGTAGCGTTTGGGCCAGCATCTGAAGGTAGGACAAGGGATATTTGATCTTTTTGGAAAACACAGCTGCCCAACCTCAACTTCTCCTCAAAGCTACTCTACATCTGTATCCTCTCCTGAAATATTTTAATAAACATTTCATCTATATCCTTTTCACCCCAGACTTCAACTTTTGATTTTCTCCGGTACTTTTCTGTGGTTTCTCAAAGTGCAAAAGGCATGCTTTAGGAAGAAGATATTTTCATAGAGGCTGGCTAGATATCTGAGATCCACCAACAGGCAGTTGACGCAAGTGAAGTGAAGCCAAAGGGAAACCAAAGTTTGTTTTCTAGATTTTTTTTTTTCTCACAGGGAGAGGGAGATTACTGATCAATTTCAATTTATGTCTCTTCTCCCTTAATTACCCATATATAATCAGTATATATTTATTAAACTCCCACTATGATCCATACTGTGTAGTAGGCACTGGGAATATAATGCAGGAACAAAAGCAGATGTGGTCCCCCTCCTCCTGGGGCTCTCTTGGGAGACAGAGAGATGAATTAAATAACCCTAGGACAACATGTAAACTTGTGTCTGGTGTTTCGAGAGAGAGGTGCATCGTGTTAAGTAAGCTTATGATAGGGGATTTGATAAAGGGAGGGAAGGCAGAATGGTGAATTCAGAAGTGAATGGTGACAGAGACTAAAGGAGGATCTGAAGGACTTAGTGAAATGAAGAATTATGTAGTAGGAAGGGAACTCCAGGCAGGGGGCACAGCCGGTGCAAAGGTCTGGCAATGGGAATAAAGCATGAACATTAGGTGAAAACACGAAGGTTGAGCAGCTAGAGAAGACTGAACAAAGGGAGATGTGACAGGCAATGAGTTGGAAGAGGTGCCCAAGGACCATCAAGGTGGGACCTTGTAAGTCAATCAGCTATGAATTTACTGAGAAGCTAGTAAAAGTTAACTTCAGGGTCTCTTATTTGCATGGGGTTTTCCCAAAGCCCTGCATCATGAATGTTGCCCATCCAAATAGCACTTTACTTGTTGTACAAGAAAACATTTGAAGTTCCCTAAAATTTCATAGCTCATATAGAAAATAAGCTTGATAGAAGAATTCTCAAATTTGTACAATTGTAAACATTTTTGTGGTATTTCCAATAATGAATTGGTGAAGCTGGAAAATAAACAAACAAACAAACAAAAAAAAACAAACCGCTTTGCTCTACCATGCCAGGGTGAAAATAATTTAGAAATTCTGAGTTCACTTTCTTTTCTCCCCATAGAAAATATTACATGCTCATTGTCATGTGAAAAGGAGATCAAAGAATACACAACAAACCAAAGGTAAGAACTATTACAGTGTTGCATCTGTGTGCTGATTAATACAAATATTATGTTATTTCCCAGGATTTTGTAATGTTAGTGTTATCTGTCACTTAAAAAAATGTAGTTTATTGTGATTTATTTTCCCTCTCTAAATAAATATTCAAGTTTGTGCTTAATTCCAAATCCAGAATTTTGTCTTCTTAGCTGATCTATTCACTGTTAGTCATTGATCACTATTATCAACCTTCTACCCCAATGTCAGGGTGATTCTGTAGGGTGAGTCTTTCTCAGGTCTCTTTACTTGTTAAAATCCATTGTGTGAGTGGGTTGAATCACTCCCACCCAGAGATGGTCTGTCTGTTTTCAGCTCTCAGAACTGGTGGGTTCAGTCATTTGGAGGCAGAGGGGGATGGTGAAGACAGAGGCTGGGATACACTGTCTCTATGCCCAGCCATCCCTATTTCAGGATCTTTCCAGTACATTTTGCTTTAAGCCAGTAATGAAACCTGAATGGTGTCCAGGAAAGAACACTGGACTGCAGATCTCAGTTTGAAGTCTGGCTTTCTCCCTTACCATGTGGTCAAGTCTCTGAGTGTATCAATCAGACTAAAAGATTCTGTGAAGGATTTACATGAAGATAGTGATTAACAGAAAGACAGCAGCAGACTGCGTTAAAGATACAAGATTTCCTTAATAGCAAGTGAAATGGAAGAATCTCTGTATTGAGGCAAGAAACACAAAGCAGGAACTGTGTGTAAGGTCCTCTTAGGGACACACACCTTTTTTTTTTTTGTAATGGAACATTTAAAAAATTAAATACATAAACATGTAAGTCCCTTTATTAGAGAAATTGTACATATTGGTGAATATGACCAATGGTCACGTGTATGGGTAAATTCTTTAAAAATCAGAACCAATAATTAAGATAGCTTCCGTGCTCTACTTGTTTCATTGTCTAATGTCCAGTGTAGTTATAGTTTATTGCTGAAATGACGGTTTGAACACATTTCAAGAAAATTAGAAGATATTTATGAACACCCTTCCTTCTGCAACAGTCTATGGTTTTCTTCATCATCAGGCATGCCTGCCTGGGGGAACTGAACACATAGGCGGTGGTGGGAGATAACAGGGATTTAAATGGTCACTGTTTTCTTCAAATGAACTTGACTTCACACATGTACTCAACTAATAAAGGCTACCATGGCTCACCATGGCTTACAACCATAGTTGTGGGATCTGGTAATACTTACCATAAGTGACGTAAAGGTGGTAAGTTCTGGTTTGCAAACTAGCAACCTCAGCCTTAGCTCTCAAATTTCTACTATTTTCCTTGCACTGAGAGTAGACTCACCTGTTTCCAACAATTCACTCTCTTCATATTCTTCCATATCTGCAGCTTTTCTTACATCTTCCTCCTCTTTCTCCTCACATATAGCTGAGCAAATTTGGAGTTTTAGACCATCTTTGCCGTCCAGCTATGAAATGAATGAGAAAATGCAAGACAGAGTTGAGACACTGATCAATTCTGACTTTGTGGTGGGACTTTTATTTAATCTTCACACCATGAGAGAAAGGTATTCTTTCCATGTTATAGATGAGGAAACGCTGGCGCTAAGAGAGAAGTTGATATGTACAGGTTTGGATAACCAGTAGGTGGCTGAACCTGTGTCCTAACCCAAGTTTTCTGAGTCTGTATCTTAAGCTCCTTCTTCAATGCTATGATTATTAACTCTTTTTGGCCCAGATGTTTCTGTGAGGACCCAATGAAGGTATTTTCACACACATGCACTCACACATGTGTGTACATACATGCATGCATACAGTCATATACACACACAGAAAGACAGACATACAGACACACAAACACACGCACTCATACACTGCATATAATTCCAGGACTCACAGACCCCTGATACCTGGTGTAAGGATCCTTTCCCTACATCACAAACAAGAAAGGCACCTGGTTCTTGCAGATGTGCAATTTATGCCTTTTTTTCAACTACATTGAATTATTAACTAATTAGTGCTTGTGAAGTCCTCGGGAAATACCAAGCGCTTGTTCAACGCTAAATATGGTTATTAGTAAAGCTTTGATTTTAGAGAACAGCCAGGGAGTCCTGAAATAAGCAAATAATCGTTATGTAGGGAGGCTGGCAGCTGACGGGCATGCCACGGTGTATAATCAAATTCTGCCTGGCTTTCAAAGGTGCTCCAGCTCATCGCTGCTACATCATCATTACGGGGAGTTTGCACATTTTCAGGGAATGTGTGTTTCATATTTCTGTGTCCATTTACCTTTCTTTTTACCTTCCTTCTGCACCCTCTCATACCCAACCCTTTCTTTCACAGCAGATAAGTCTACCTCTCCTTTGG
This sequence comes from Mesoplodon bidens, assembly GCF_964165515.1. NCBI lineage: Eukaryota > Metazoa > Chordata > Mammalia > Artiodactyla > Ziphiidae > Mesoplodon > Mesoplodon bidens. The sequence continues at coordinate 20,700,312 of NC_138171.1, read as the reverse complement.
GGAAATAGTGTCTCCATCTCAATTTATTACTGTCACCCCTAAATGTTCCTGTCACATGCCATCTGTCCCTCCTGGCCTTACCTCTCAGAGGAATTGGTTCCATGGGCAGTGACCTGTGCCATCACATACACTCAGATTTCTCCCCTTGTTTGGTTTAATGTTCTGCTATCACCATCTTGAAATTCTTTATAATTTTTGAACAAAGGACCCAACAGTTTCTTTCTGCACTGGGCCTCACAAATTACATAACCAATCCTACCCCTGCCAACTGAATGTTCCAGGTGAATCCCTCTAGTTTTACCTGTACGTGTTGCCTCAAAGACCTCACTCCATCAATAATATTGTGTTCTTTCATTCTTTTTCCCTCTGCTGATGGCCATCTTACAGTCGACAATATGCTCATCCAAAAGAATTGAAGGAAATTGCTTTCATCAATGGAATGACCTTCAGTTTTACATTCTTTGGGTTGCAAGGGACAGAAACCCAACTAAAACTAGCAGAGGGAAAAAAGGAAACATTATATTACATAAACAAATTGTGGAAGAGGCAGAGTGAGCTGGTTTTATGGACAACTGAACTCTGAGATGTGACCACTATTTCATTTTCATCTCTACTCTTGTCTTCATGTTAGAGTTATTCTTTCAGGTCAGTTTTTTCCATGTGATGAAAACCTGTTGTAGGTCATGCCAGACCAAATTCCTATAGCTTATGATCAACAAGGAAAATGGGCCACTGCCATCAAGTTTGAATAATACAAAATCTGAGGAAGAATTCTATTTGGCTCAGCTTGGGTCATAAGTTTATCCTTGAACCAATCACAGTTGTCAAGGGAATGGGGCACTCTGAGGGCTCATGGTGGCTGTCTTATCTGGATCTCGTTGTTGGAATTCTGGGAGAGCAGTTCCCTATGGAAAAGTGTGCAGTGTATGGGAATACAGAGCAATCAATGATTACACCTGTCCCCTTTTACCCAGTACTTCCTCTCTCTCTTCCTCTTCATGGTTTAATGTCATTACAAAGCCATCTACTTGAAAAGTAGTCTATATTAACTCACCTGACTTTTCCGCCTCCAATCACCTCTGAATATTTTTCAACGTCCCTCTTAAACTGCTCATGTCAAGATCACCATTGGTTTCCTTGTGGTCAAATTTATAGATCAATTTTCAATGAGCTCTTATTTTACCTCCTGTGATATGTTGCATTTGGTTGTTCTTTCTTAGGAAAATTCTCTTCCCTTGGTTTCTATTAAAACCTATTTCTGGCCTTTTATCGTCCTTGTCTTTCACACCAGCTTCTCCAAGCTCTATCTTTTATTGGCTTCAGTTTCCCTATTTCTTAAACTTGTCTCCTGGTCTGGTTCTTTACCTGGTCCCATGAATCTGCCTTTGATATTTCCTCTTATTCCTGCATACCATGCCTAGTGGTTCTGTTCATATTTGGAGACTCAGTCATCCAGGAGAGAAATGATGGTGACCTGGATTTGGATCAGGGTGTTGGCTATTGGCTAGAAAATAATGGGAAGTAACTCAAAGATTATAAAGGAGGTAGAATCATCTGAACTTGATGATAGGTTGGAAGTGGGGAATAAGAAGGAGTGCTGCAAATATCTTTCCAGTCTCTGGCTTGGGACAAAGTGATGGATGGTGCTGTTGAAAAAATGAAGGTAGTGTGTGTGCATGTGATGGTACGTGCATTCTTTTGGGTCCCTGTATATACTGGGGTGTATATACACATATGTGTATGAGTCCATGCTTATGCTGATGTACTTGTCTTTGCATATGTGAGCATTTAGAAGCGTGAAGAGCATGTCATAAGAGTGAAGGTCCGTATGTGTGTGGAAATGAAGGGGATGGTGTTGAAATGAAGATATTCCCATATGTCCACAGGCACAGACATCTTGAGTCCCACCACTTGGGTGTCTGTGGTTCTAAGGAATGGCTTCCAGGCAGAGAGGACCAGCAATTTCTCCTAGCTTATCACCAGTCTGCTCCTTGCGTTGTGTCCTGCTTTAAGGAACCACACAGCATGGAGCTTGCTTAATTAAATTCTATTACAACGTTAAAGGGCGCTAACTGCAGTTGTTAGAAACATCCAGCACACGTTGCCTAGCAGAGGACGCAGGATGAAAGGTTGAATCTTTTCTGTAATCCTCCTACCTGGACTTGATCTGAGCTTTTATTAGTCTGGGGAAATGGGCTTACGTTATGTTCAGTATGGATTTCTGCCTTCCTGTGGATTTGCAGCTCTAGAGGAGAGCTGTGATGACCGCTGGAGCTAAAGAGTTCCAGTTTTGGGGCAACGTGGGGCAGACACCTCTGAGAGCTTCCTGACTCCAGACATGGGAAGAAGGAGGAAACAGTGCGAGGAAGGTAGAGGCAGGTAGACTCTGTTTCACACTTATCACTCTCTCATTCTTTTTGGTAATGAATTTATTTTAGGGAAACACAAAACAGCCTCTTGTGTCTGCTCTCCACTCTTTCTTTCTCATATAAATCCAACTAAAGGCCACAGAAGAGCATATTCCTAAGAAATTTGATTCTTCGTGGGGGAAATTTGGTATTAAACCGAGTTACCATAGCTTGTATATTTATCCATCTGTGCATTTTTCCTCCTCCTCGCCCTCTTCCTCCTCCTCCTTTTCCTCATCAGAGTTCATACTCACCAAGCATTTGCTCTTTACTAAGTGTGTTATCTCTTTTAACACTTATAATGTTTTTACGAGGCTGGTACTAGTATAGTCTCTATTTTACAGCTGAGAAAACTTAGTGCCAGAGAGGTTTAGTGATTTGCCTGCAATCATGCAGCTCAGAAGGATAGAAATGAGATGTGAACCCAGGTCAGTCTGACACATCCCAGCATTATGGCAATGCACAATCTTAATCCCTTACCTCTCTCCCCAAAATACGAGAAAGACTTTTAAAAAATCAATGGTAGTGCCACTGCTTAGAGATCCAACTACCAGCAATTTTATTTTTCCAATGTATTATCTCTCTCTCATACACACACACAAATATATGTATATAACATACAGTAAATATCTACATACACTACACATATAAAATATAATACATAAATAATATGTTATATATGCATGTATATATGTGTTTATATATTATAAATTAATGTGAGTATACTCTAAATTCTACTTTTGCTCTACCATTCCCCTCCCTACAAAATAGGTCACAAACATATATTCAAGTCATAATATATTTTCCTATTTATCATTTTTGTGGCTGATTATATTCCATTTGCTGGGGAAAATGTCCATTTGGATTTTGATTGGCATCACCTTGAATTGACAGACTATTTTGGAGATGATCTCTGTCCTCCTCCCCAGAAAGGTGGGAAAAACTTGAACATCTTTAAATGTAGGCTCCAGCTTGGAGAGGAGATGCAAGAGAAAAGGATGCAGGAGAAAGGGATGGAGGAGAAAGGACTCTCCAAAGCAGGCATTGCTTGGCAAGCACTTCCGAGACTGACATCTCTCCATTCCTTGTGGTGGCCAGGGCCATGTGAGGGACCCCCCTGTATCCTCTGAGGTGGAGTCTCATGTTCTCAGAGGGATGGAGGCTGGAGGACCACTGATCATTAGTAGGAACATTAAGATTTGGAAGACTGCAAGATATGGTGGGAAGATGTGGGTCCCATATAGTGGTGGACTGGTAAATATTTAACAACTTGTTCTTCAAAAAACCAAGTCCCAATTTGTAATGTTTACTACTTGTATGAGGTAAATACTTTCATTGTGACCAGTTTTAAGCTGGCAATTAATATCATTGAATGAGGAATTGGGAAGAGATGGACAACCACATACCATTATAATGGTCACCTCACCATACAGACACAATAGATGTAAATAACCCTAAAAACATAGACAATAGACAATAGTACAATATATATACATACTATGTATATTATACCAATGTAATAGTAATAAAGTAATTAGGAATTTATGACTTTTGAGTATTTATTACCTTTTGTGAATATAATTTATATAATTGTAAGTGTATAACATTTAGTTGTTAATCATGGCCGTGTTTAACAACTGGTCTGCAAAATTCCTAATAATTTAACACTTAACTCTTTCAAACCAATATGAGTCAGCTCTAGTGCATAACTGGTCAGACAGGCAGATCTTGATTCCAGTCTTAGCTCCACCACTTAGCAGCTGTGTGACCTTGGGAAAGACCAGTAACCTTTTTATCTTCAGTTTCCTGCTACACAACATAATGTTAATAATGAAAGCGATTGCATTGGGATATTGCAAAGATTAGAAGTAATAGACACAAACCTCCCACAGGCCAGGGCACACCACCGGTTGCTCACCAGTGTGTGTGGTGGTAATGGTTGTAGCTGCAGCAATGGTAGTGGTTTTATGTCACCACCACCAGTAGCCGTTGTCCCTTAGTGGGAGAGAGTGCAGATTCCAGAGGCTGGCTTGAAACTGCCTCTTCCTTTTGCTCACTGTTGGCCTTTGGCAAATTATTTAACTTATCTGAGTTCGAGTTTCCTTATCTCCAAGAAGGATGTAATAATAATACACACCTCTGAGGTTTGTTTGGAGGGTTCAGTGAGTGACTGCATGTGAAAATTTTAGCACAGTGTCTGGCTCCCAGGGAGCTCCACAGGTTGGTCGTGGGAGTGGAAGGGGCAGCCTTGGTGGTGGCTTTTATAAGAGGCAGGGTGGCACAGTGGCTACAAGTAGAATGGGGACTCACATTCCAAATCCTTCACCCATTAGCTATGTGACCTTGGGCAAGAGAGTGAACTTTTCTTAGCTTCGGTTTCATTATATGTAAAACAGAGGAAATAATAGTACCCAACTTTAAGGGGGTTACAAGAATTAAATGAGATAATAAGTGCTATTATGATGATGATTCTCATAATCATCATCCATATCACAGGTGATGCTGAAGCACAATGCCTATCTCTGACCATGACCTACTTCACAGAGGACTTCTGGATCAGCCCTCATGTGCCAGCTTGCCTGTCATCTCTCTCAGGACTTCAGCACACCCTCCCAGTTTGCTTACTGATAAAATGCTATTGAGAAGTTGGCCCTTTGACAGAGCTCCTCATCCCTTCCAAAAGACAAACCTTGCACTGGATTTATAAACCCGATTGCAAATGTTAAAGGAATTTCAGCCTGGGGTAAAGCTCCTAAACAGGAGGCTTGGAAGTCATGTGGCCCAGACATCACATAACCATGTGATTATGTGGTCTTTTATCAAAGGGCCTGGTAAAATTGTGTTCTATTCATCAGAAGATCTGATATTCATGGTTCTGGGCATTACATGACCTGTCAATCTAGTCTTAAAATGGGCCCTTGGGTCCTTGGTAAATGTATGTACTTTCTAAAATGTGGGCAGAGGATGGCAAGGAGCTCACATGAGCAGATTCAGAACTGCATTATATAATAAGGATGCCAGCAAACACATGTGACTACTGAACGCTTGAAATATGGCTAGTCCAAATGAGGTGTGCTCGAAGCAGAAATATACACTGGAATTTGAAGACTTGGCATGAAAAAAGGTAAAATATCTCATTAATAATTTTTATATTGATTATACCTTGACATGACACTATTGAATATATAGGGTTACATAAAATACTACTAAAATTAATTTCACCTGTTTATTTTTACATTTTTAAGGTGTATGACCAGGCCACCAAAGATGGCTGTTCTCTTACTCTCTGCACATCCCCTGCTTGACCAATGCCTGCTTCCCCTACACCCTACTCACATGACTGACCTTCCTACATGTTTGCCCCAGGCTCCAGCTAGTGACTGTTCTCAGCTTTAGATCAGAACATCTTCACCATGATAGCTTATTGAAGCGGTTGTGAAAGGCATGCCCCTGTGCTAGTTTCGCTGGTAACCAATGAGCTAACCTGACGTCAATTCCCCAGTTCCCCGTGTAACTGGGAACACCCTGGAATATCACTCCAGGACCTTGCTTCAAATGAGTAAGCTCCCCCATCCATTAAACCACTGATGTCTCTGTTGCTGACTCTGAGCTCCTTCTTCGGTCTTGAAGCTGGACCTTCCAGGCCTGCGTGGTGCAACCCAACATAAGGCGTACTAGAAGACTCAAAGTTACATGTGTGGCTCACATTCTATTTCTATTGGGTAGCACTGTTCTAGAGACTTCAGGCAGGAAATAGTCATTGTCAGTGTCAGAAATACTGGATTCTTCTGGGATGCAGGAATGAGGCTGTGGACTCCAGGACAGTGGTTACTGAGATCAAGGTTGAGCCCTGATTTTTGGAGGTATTGGGCAGAGAAAGGCACTCAGCCACAGGGCCCCAAGAAGACAGAGGCCTCTATACCCTCCCTACTCGTCTCCATCCCGACTTGCCACCAGACACCTTCACCTCTTGACTGGATGACTCTAATAGTAGCCTCTTCTAACCGGTCTCCCTGATTCCATTTTGTTCTTCAAGAATCCATTTTTCTGCCCCTCCTAATAGCCAGAGTGATTTTTAAAAAAATACCTGAATCAACTCAAATAGACTCACTTTCATCTCTTTCATGGCTCCCAATGCTCTTGGAATTAAATTCAAGGTCCTTGTCAGCCTGGTCTCAAAAGTCCTTGTTCTGGGGGCTTCCCTGGTGGCGCAATGGTTGAGAGTCCGCCTGCCGATGCAGGGGACATCGGTTCGTGCCCTGGTCCAGGAAGATCCCACATCCCACACACACACACAAAAAAGTCCTTGTTCTGGCCTTCAACTGCTCTCCTGCCTCACCTTCCTTTATTCTCTGCCTCCCTTGGGATGTTCCAGCCTAATGAGCCTTCAAAAGGTGCCAGCTGCTTTCCTGCCTCAAGTCCTTTGCACATGCTAATTCCTCTACCTGGAATACTCTTAACACCTCACCTGGATGATGCCTTATCATGCTTCAGGTCTCAGCTTAGATATGACTTCTTCTGAGAAAACGTCCTGATTTTCCTGATTTCTTTCTTATTACCCTCTTCTTTTTTTTTTTTTTTTTTGCTGTATGCCGGCCTCTCACCGCCGTGGCCTCTCCCATTGTGGAGCACAGGCTCGGGACGCGCAGGCTCAGCGGCTATGGCTCACGGGCCCAGCCGCTCCGCGGCATGCGGGATCTTCCCAGACCGGGGCACGAACCCGTGTCCCCTGCATCGCAGGCGGACTCTCAACCACTGCGCCACCAGGGAAGCCCCTATTACCCTCTTCTTTAGTCTCATCACATTATCACCTGTTCGCACTTATGCTTTTTCACTCTTTCAGCCTATCACTGGGTTTTCAGCTCTGTGCAGTGGGCCCATGTCTGTGGCATTCCCAGTTTAGTGTGGAGACAATCACAGAGGAAGCACATAGGAAATATTTGTTGAAAAAAGAATAAATGAATGGAGGTCTATTACGTGAACCAAGACACAAGTTCAATGATGACTTGATGGAAGAGGACTGAGGCTGTGGGATGGGGTGGGAGGGACTGGCAGCTCCAAGGGAGGACACAGCAGGACACCGAGGCTGGGCATCAAGGAGGGCCCAGCCCGAGCCCGACAGCGCTAGCTTGGCTTCGCCTTCCCAGGCAGTGACCTCAAAGCCCTTCGCAGGAAGCGAGTCGAGATGTGTCGGTCCCTGGAGGTGTCACTGGCCCTCGGAAGGCCTCTGCCAGGGTTTGATGAAGCACCTTCCGTGGCAGGTCTCATAATTAACTGTGGCCATGCAGCGTGTTCGTGCCGATGTAAATCATCGGCAGATAACTTTGGGGCTTATCTACTAATGAAAACTCCTTGGCATTTCTGTAAGCATATTATGGTCAATTACAATTAATTCAGTTTGCATCGACTGCCTTTTTCCTTATGCAAAGATTGTGCAAATCGAGTGTGTGAGCCGAGGGCTCCGAGGCCTGTAAAATCCATAATGGTTAGTTCTCAGGGGTGGTGAAGAGAGAATAAAACTGTGGGCTGTTTGAAATTTAAATCAGGGCAAGGCTGGTCAATAGAAACAGGTTTGCAGCACTCAGATTAGCTGGACCAGGATGCAAGGGGACAGGGGGCTGCTTTCCTACTGCCCAGACTTACAGGGTCACAGACTGCCCCCTCTCCCAAGCAGTTTTCTCCTTCGGGCTCCACCTCTGCATTCCTGGCTGCAGACTCTCCAAGTCCCCAGGGACTCAATTTCCTGTCTGAGGACTCATAACCTCGTGATTCATGAGGACATATTACTGCTGCTTGAGGAGAGATGAGGTTTTTCTCTTTTTCTTTCCCACGGCTCCCAGAACAAAGTTAAGAAAACAGCAGGTGTGAAATTAATTTTTGAAATTTTAGTTTCTGGACCAGCTGACATTTGTTGAATATTAACTCTGTGCCGAGAATTGTGCTCAGTGCTTTATGGATGCTTTCTGAAAATGTTTGTGCATGTCACATGAGCCTATGGGGGTAGATATGCTCATTTCGCAAATTTTATAGATGAAGCTTAGAGAGGGAGTGACCTGTCTGTGTTATACAAATAGGAAAAGTTCGGTTTGAATCTAAGTTTCTAATCACCATCTTATACAGTCCCTTGGAGGGCTGAGTCTTATAGAAAGTGATGCTCTGTATTTATGGGTTGTGTTATCAAACTCATCTGCAGCCAATGCCTGAAGAAGAGAGGATGTTCCTTTCCTGTAGGGGAAGCTAAGACTGTGGGGCTTCCCATGTAAGTCAGAGAGATTGGCTGGCTGGGTTTTCCTAGGCAGAGAGATGACACCCATATGATGCTCTAGCCATGAGCAGTGTTGGAGACATCTCTCAGAGGTTCCTCTCCCCTTGAAAGGTGACACCCACCTCAGATAACCAGAGAGAACCCCAGAGTCTGCCTGAACAATATTGAGTTATAGTGGGGTATAGCTATAGCTCTTGTAGATGTTGTTGGCATCTTGTGCAAATCCCCTCGTCCTTATGACTCAAGTGCATGCCAGCCCAACTTCCAACTTCCAACTCTGTCATTTCTTTAGTTAAGGCTTTTCTCTAGCCATCAGGGTCCACTTGCCCAGCTGTGTGGCAGGTCAGAAGTGCCAGGGAATTAATGTTCCTCAGAAGCAAACTTAACAAAGAGTGATGGAGTTTGGTGTATAAACACCACAGCCCCCTACCCCTCAGGTGAGATACTCTGCAGTACGTGGTTCCCAGCAGATTACACCCCAGTTGCCCATGGTGGGATCACTTCTTCACTCTCTTATTGGTATTTCCTCGAATCACCTCCTAAGTAAAACAACTGCACTCGAATCCTTATGTCAAGGTCTACTTTTGGAGAAACTAAACTAGGATAGTTCTTAACTTTAGGCATAAGCCTGCTGCAAAAAATGTTTTATGGCTTTACAAATGGCTTATTTTTCATTGTACAAGGAAACATAAACATTACAGTTACTTTCAAAGTCCCCCTTGACCCTCTTCCCCAATAACTTCCCCACCCAGAAATGCCCATTGTCATTATTTTAGTGTTTCTCCTTCCAGACACTTTCTATTCATTTATACACACACACACTATCCACTTTGCATATTAACCTGCAATGTATTGTTTTTGTTTTGGATTTCTTTCCACCTAAGTACATGACACTCTACCTCGCTTCCGTTAAATACTGTATAACATTACACTGTATGAATTTAGCTGAGTTTATTTAACTTCTCCCCTGTTGGTGGATATTTAGGTTATTCCCAGTTCTGTGATGGCTTCATCTTTGGGGGCTTCCTCTTTAGAGCATGGACTGTCCTAATGAGGGTCAATTCCCTCCAATTAAGGGCTCTGCAATCACTCTCTTGTGAATCCTGAAACAACCACAATGCTGGTTATAAAATGAAGATATTATGAAAACCAGAAAGAATTTCTGGGGCATTCCAGACAATATAACATGACTCCTCCACGTCTCTAGAGGACTCGAACCAGACTCTGAAGAGGTGGATTGGGACAGAATGCTGGAGAGAGAAGAAGGGGAGGGGAGCAAGCAGGGGGGATAAGGACTGAGGAAGAGGAGGTTTTTTCGGTCCCAGACTCTTGAAGCTCCATTTGCTAATTTATCATAAGACCACAGAAAAATTGATCCCTCCTGCTCCGTCCAGATGTTGCTTTCTTGAGTTCTGGCCTCGCCCCCATGGCTCTTACCACATCAAGGAGGTGGATAGAAATTAAAAAAATAGCTTTTGCTTTAGTAGGATTAAAATCCCCTCTCATATTTTTTTGCACCATCTCAGTCATGGAGCCTGTTCTGGGAAGCATATATTATTAGGTTGAACCATATGAAAGTAACATTTTGTAGGTCAAAATGATCAAATACCTTCAGTTCATGTGGTTCAACTGAATATTTTTTGGGGGGACAATTCAAATTTATTTTTTAGGTGATGGGGTTGGGGTGACAGTATGGCTACAACCTCATGAGAGACCCTGAGCCAGATCCACCTGACTCATCAAGTTCCTTTATCTCTCTGTGCCTCAGTTTCCTCATCTCTAGAATGAATATAATAATGGTAGTTCACAGGACTGATATAAAGGAAACTGAAATAATATATGTCAAAGATGTAAAATCCTGCCTGTCTCATAGAAAAACTTAGTAAAGAGCAACTGCCATTATCATCAGAATTATTGAGCAATAAGACACCAGTAAAAAAAGGTAAAGGGACTTAATATTTACTGAGTGACGATTGTCTAATAAGCATTGGATACACGCTTTACACAAACTTCATTAAAAGAAAACAATGCTGTGTGAGACCATGAATATCTCTGAATTTTCCACATGCTGGAAATGAATCTCAGAATTGTTAAGTAACTTACCCAAGATGGAAAATATAGAGAAGTTTAAGAGCCATATGAGGCATCGTGAATATATACGTTTAGTTGGAATTCCAAAAGATGAGAGAAAAGAAAATGGAGCAGAAGCAACATTTTAAGCGATTAATAGCCAACAATTTTCCAAATACGATGAAAGACATCATGTAATTAACCAAGAAAATGAACCCAAATAAAACCACACTTGGTTCATCACAGTGAAACTGGTGAAAATAAAAACTAGAGAGAGGAGGACCTTCAAGATGGCAGAGGAATAAGACGTAGAGATCACCTTCCTCCCCACAAATATATCAAAACTACATCTACATATGGAACAACTCCGACAGAACACGTACTGAACGCTGGCAGAGGACCTCAGACCTCCCAAAAGGCAACAAACTCCCCACGTACCTGGGTAGGGCAAAAGAAAAAAGGAAAAACAGAGACAAAAGAATAGGGATGGGACCTGCACCTCTGGAGGGAGCTGTGAAGGAGGAAAGGTTTCCACACACTAGGAAGCCCCCTCACGGGCGGAGACTGCGGGTGGCGGAGGGGGGGAGCTTCAGAGCCACAGAGGAGAGCGCAGCCACAGGGATGCAGAGGGCAAAGCTGAGAGATTCCCGCACAGAGGATCGGTGCCGACCGGCACTCATCAGCCCGAGAGGCTTGTCTACTCACCCGCCGGGATGGGAAGGGGCTGGGAGCTGAGGCTCTAGCTTTGGAGGTCAGATCCCAGGGAGAGGACTGGGGTTGGCTGCGTGAACACAGCCTGAAGGGGGCTAGTGCACCACAGCTAGACGGGAGGGAGTCCGGGAAAAAGTCTGGAGCTGCCGAAGAGGCAAGAGACCATTGTTTCGGGGTGCACGGGGAGAGGGGATTCAGAGCACCACCTAAACGAGTTCCAGAGATGGGCGTGAGCCGCAGCTAACACCGTGGAGCCCAGAGAGGGGCATGGGACGCTAAGGCTGCTGCTGCCGCCACCAAGAAGCCTGTGTGCGAGCACAGGTCACTATCCACACCTCCCTTCCAGGGAGCCTGTGCAGCCCGCCACTGCCGGGGTCCCGGGATCCAGGGACAACTTCCACTGGAGAACGCACGGCGCGCCTCGGGCTGGTGCAACGTCCCGCTGGCCTCTGCCACTGCAGGCTGCCCCGCACTCCGTACCCCTCCCACCCCTCCGGCCCGAGTGAGCCAGAGTCCCCGAATCAGCCGCTCCTTTAACCCCCTCCTGTCTGAGCGGAGAACAGACGCCCTCAGGCGACCTACACGCAGAGGCGGGGCCAAATCCAAAGCTGAACCCCGGGAGCTGTGAGAACAAAGAAGAGAAAGGGAAATCTCTCCCAGCAGCCTCAGGAGCAGCGGATTAAATCTCCACGATCAACCTGATGTACCCTGCATCTGTGTAATACCTGAATAGACAACGAATCATCCCAAGTTGAGACAGTGGACCTTGGGAGCAACTGTAGGCTTGGGGTTTGCTGTATGCGACTGACTAGTTTCTGATATTTATGTTTATCTTAGTATAGTTTTTAGCATTTGTTATCAACGGTGGATTTGTTTATTGGTTTCGTGGCTCTCTTCTTTTTTTATTACTTTTTGGCATATTTATTTTAACATTTATTTCAATAACTTTCTTTATTTTCTTAGTTTCTATTTTTTCTCCCTTTTTTTCCGAGCTGTGTGGCTGACACGGTCTTGGTGCTCCGGCCAGGTTTCAAGCCTGAGCCCCTGAGGTGGGAGAGCCAAGTTCAGGACACTGGACCACCAGAGACCTCCCGGCCCCATGTAATATCAAACGGCGAAAGGTCTCCCAGAGATCTCTGTCTCAATGCTAAGACCCAGCTTGACTCAACGACCAGTAAGCTACGGTGCTGGACAGCCTATGTCAAACAACTAGCAAGACAGGAACACAACCCCACCCATTAGCAGAGAGGCTGACTAAAATCATAATAAGGTCACAGACACCCCAAAACTCACCACTGGACATGGTCTTGCCCACCAGAAAGACAAGATCCAGCCTCATCCACCAGAACACAGGCACCAGTCACCTCCACCAGGAAGCTTACACAAGCCACTGAACCAACCTCACCCACTGGGGGCAGACACCAAAAGCAACGGGAACTATGAACCTGCAGCCTGTGAAAAGGAGACCTCAAACACAGTAATTAAGGGAAATGGGAAGACAGAGAAATGTGCAGCAGATGAAGGAGCAAGGTAAAAACCCACCAGACCAAACAAATGAAGAGGAAATAGGCAGTCTACCTGAAAAAGAATTCAGAGTAATGATAGTAAAGAGGATCCAAAATCTTGGAAATAGAATGTAGAAAATACAAGAAACGTTTAACAAGAACCTAGAAGAACTAAAGAGCAAACAAACAATGATGAACCACAAAATAAAGGAAATAAAATTCTCTAGAAGGAATCAACAGCAGAATAACTGAGGCAGAAGAATGGATAAGTTACCTGGAAGATAAAATAGTGGAAATAACTACTGCAGAGAAGAATAAAGAACAAAGAATAAAAATAATTGAGGACAGTCTCTCAGAGACCTCTGGGACAATATTAAATGCACCAACATTTGAATTACAGGGGTCTCAGAAGAAGAAGAGAAAAAGAAAGGGACTGAGAAAATATTTGAAGAGATTATAGTTGAAAACTTCCCTAATATGGGAAAGGAAATAGTCAATCAAGTCCAGGAAGTGCAGAGAGTCCCATACAGGATAAATCCAAGGAGAAACACGCCAAGACACATATTAGGCAAACTATCAAAAATTAAATACAAAGAAAAAATATTAAAAGCAGCAAGGGAAAAACAACAAATAACATACAAGGGAATCCCCATAAGGTTAACAGCTGATCTTTCAGCAGAAACTCTACAAGCCAGAAGGGAGTCACAGGACATATTTAAAGTGATGAAAGGGAAAAACCTGCAACCAGGATTAATCTACCCAGTAAGGATCTCATTCAGATTTGACAGAGAAATTAAAACCTTTATAGACAAGCAAAAGCTAGGAGAATTCAGCACCACCAAACCAGCATTACAACAAATGCTAAAGGAACTTCTCTAGGCAGGAAACTCAAGAGAAGGAAAAGACCTACAACAAACTCAAAACAATTAAGAAAATGGTAACAGGAACATACATGTCAATAATTACCTTAAATGTAAACAGATTAGAAGCTCCAACCAAAAGGCATAGACTGGCTGAATGGATGCAAAAACAAGACCCGTATATATGCTGTCTACAAGAGACCCACTTCAGAACTAGGGACACATACAGACTGAAAGCGAGGGGATGGAAAAACTCCATGCAAATGGAAATCAAAAGAAAGCTGGAGTAGCAATTCTCATGTCAAACAAAATAGACTTTAAAATAAAGACTATTACAAGAGGCAAAGAAGGACACTACAAAATGATCAAGGGATCAATACAAGAAGAAGATATAACAATTGTAAAATATATGCACCCAACCTAGGAGCACCTCAATACCTAAGGCAAATGAAAACAACCATAAAATGGGAAATCGACAGTAACACAATCATAGTAGGGGAGGTTAACACCCCATTTTCACCAATGGACAGATTATCCAAAATGAAAATAAATAAGGAAACACAAGCTTTAAATGACACATTAAAAAAGATGGACTTAACTGATATTTATAGGACATTCCATCCAAAATTACTTTGGCCAACCCAAAGTAATTTTCTCAGAACAGAGAGGAAAAAAACAGACCAAAAAATCAGTACAGGTATACCTCGTTCTCTTGTGCTTCACTTTATTGCACTTTGCAGATATTGCATTTTTTACAAATGGAAGGTCTGTGACAACCCTGCATCAAGCAAGTCTATTGGCACCATTTTCCAGCAGCATTTTCTCACTGTGTATTTGTGTCATGTTTTGGTAGTTCTCACAATACTTTGAACTTTTTATTGTTATGATGTTTGTTATGGTGCACTGTGATCAGTGATCTTTGATGTGACTACTGTAATAATTTTGGAGGTACTATGCACATTGTTGTCTTATTTTAAGAAATTGCCACAGTCACCCCAGCCTTCAGCAACCACCACCCTGATCAGTTAGTCACCATCAACACTGAGGCAAGACTCTCCACCTGCAAAATGATTACAACTTGCTGAAGGCTCAGATTATGGTTAGCATTTTTTAGCAATAAATTATTTTAAAATAAGGTATGTACATTGTTTTTTAGGCATAATGCTATTGCACACTTAAGAGACTACAGTAAAGTGTAAGCATAACTTTTTTTTTAAAGCACACTTTTATATGCACTGGGAAACCAAAAAGTTTGTGTGACTTGCTTTATTTTGATATTCACTTTATTGTGGTGGTCTGGAACTGAACCCGTGATATATGTATTTTTTTAATTTTAAAATTATTTATTTATTTATTTATTTATTTGGTACGCAGGCCTCTCACTGTTGTGGCCTCTCCCATTGCGGAGCACAGGCTCCGGACGCGCAGGCTCAGCGGCCATGGCTCACGGGCCCAGCCGCTCTGTGGCATGTGGGATCTTCCCAGACTGGGGCATGAACCCATGTCCCCTGCATCGGCAGGTGGACTCTCAACCACTGCGCCACCAGGGAAGTCCTATTTATTTATTTCTAAACATCTTTATTGGAGTATAATTGCTTTACAATGGTGTGTTAGTTTCTGCTTTATAACAAAGTGAATCAGCTATATGTATACATTTATCTCCATATCTCTTCCCTCTTATGTCTCCCTCCCTCCCACCCTCCCTATCCCACCCCTCTAGGTGGTCACAAAGCACAGAGCTGATCTCCCTGTGCTATGTGGCTGCTTTCCACTAACTATTGGTTCTACATTTGGTAGTGTGTGTATGTCCATGCCACTCTCTCACTTTGTCCCAGCTTATCCTTCCCCCTCCCCGTGTCCTCACGTCCATTCTCTAGTAGGTCTGCATCTTTATTCCTGTCCTGCCCCTGGTGAACCCGTGATGTCTTAGAAGTATACTTGTAATGATAAAGAAGATCTGGTTAATACACTTGTGCTCATTTACATAAATTAGCCTCATTTTCTTAATTGACTAGACCTAGCTGACTTAGTTGAATACAATTGAAAATTAATAGAATACTTTCTAACATCACACATGGACTATTTAGTAAAATTGATTATATTTTGGGACAGAAATCAAGTTTCACCAAATTGAAAGCATTAGAACTATTTAGCACATGCCCTCTGACCAGGGTGGAATTGAACTAGAAATAAGAACCACAAAGAAAATGAGAAATGCTCAAATATTTGGAAATTAAACAATCGATTTCTGAATAATCTGAGTCAGAGAACAAATTACAGTGAAAATTAGGTATTAATTTGGAATGAATGGTAATAAAGTAGAACATATAAAATCATGTGGAAACAGCTAAAGTTGTGGTAGAAGGAAATTTACAGTCCTATATCCATATACAAGAAAAGAAGAAAAGCTAGAAATTCATGATTCTTTTCATAACAAAAAGTTAGGAAAAGAACAAATTAAACCCAAAGAATGTGCAATAGAGAAAATAATTTAAAAAGAATAAACTAGAAAACAAATATACAACAGGGAAATAAAACCCAAAAGTTGATTCTCTGAAAGACTAATAATATATACAAATCTCTAGCAAGGCTAAGCAGACAAGAGTTAGAGAAGGTACAAATTACAATTTTATAGTGGGAAAGGGGATGTTACTATTGTTCATACAGATATACAGGATATAATGTACAACTTTATGCTAATACATTTTAAAAGGTGGATGAATTATAAAAATTCCGAGAATGACATAATTAATCAAAACTGACCAAGAAGAGACTACCTGAATAGTGACATGTTAATAAAGATATTTAAAAGTAATTTAGAATCTTTCAACACACACAAAATCTTTAAGTGCTGATCAGTTTACCAATGAAATTTTAAAAACATTTATGGAAGAAATAATACCAATATTATACAAATACTTGCAAAAATTAGAAATAGAAAAAATAGAGATGCTATAAAGTCAGTAAAACCCAACAAGAACATTACACAAAAGGCAAACTATAAGCCAATTTTTCTGTATAGCTGTAAAAATCCTAAACAGAATATTAGCAAATTAAATAAGTAGTAAATAAAGAGCGTTATATCAATAAGTCTAGATAAAGTTGTGTTTACTCCACGAATGCAAGTTGATTTAACATTAAAAACCAATCATATTATTTATTGCAT
This sequence comes from Mesoplodon bidens, assembly GCF_964165515.1. Classification (NCBI taxonomy): domain Eukaryota; kingdom Metazoa; phylum Chordata; class Mammalia; order Artiodactyla; family Ziphiidae; genus Mesoplodon; species Mesoplodon bidens. Next base: position 20,683,327 of record NC_138171.1, on the reverse strand, counting down.
TAATGAGGTAAAAGAGAAAAAAAAATTTGATCATTTCAATAGATGCAGTAAAAGCATTTGAAAATTTCAACACCTGATCATTACAAAAACTCTCAGCAATCTAAGAATAGAAGGAAATTCACAAAATCTGATAAATAATATCTACAAAAAATCTTACAGCATACATCACATAATACTTGATAGTGGTGTGTTGAACGTTTTCTTCTGGCAATTGGTAATGAGCTGAGGATGGCCACTATTGCCATTTCTAGACAAAATTGTACTGGAGGTCCTATCAAATGCAATAAGTCAGGTAAAATAAATAAAAGGAATGAAGATTGAGTAGAAAGGAAGAAAAATTTCATTATATGTAGATGACATAAATGTATATGTAGAAAATTCAAAATAATGTACACAGATACTATAAAACTTACTAAGTGAATTTTGCATGACCTCTGAATAAAAAGTTAATATTAAAAATCAATTATGTTTCTATTACTAAGAACAAGTAGAAAATTTAGAGATTAAAGTGCTGTAGTTTACAGTGCCCTCAAACCTGCCAAATATCTAGGAATAAATCAAAAGTTTTACAAGACCTATCCATAGGAAACCATAAAATATAGTTGAGAAAAATTAAAGAAATAAATAAACTAAGTGATATAACTAACATGTTCAAAGATTGGAAGTTTCAATATTGTAAAGATGTCAATTCTTTAAAATAATCTATGGGTTTATGGCAATTCCATTCAAAATCTTCATGGCTTTTGTGTGTATGTCTGCATGGTGTGTGGATGTGTGTGAGATTGTGTGTATTCAGAAATCACAAAATAATTCTAATATTTTTTTTGGAAATATAAAGGGCCAAGAATTGCCAAGATAATTTTGAAGAAGAACAAAGTTGGAAGACTTATACTCGCAATCTCAAGATTTATTTTAAAGCTACAGTAACTAAGACAGTATGGTATTGACACAAGACAAAATAGAGAACAAATAGAGATCTATAAATATGTCCAAACATATATGTACACTTGATTCATGACAATGGTGACACTGCATTGCAGTGCAGAAAGGATGCCCTTCAATAAATTATATTGGGTCAATTGGATATTCATATGGAAAAAAATGAATCTGGAACTGTATCACACATCATACATAAAAATCAATTCCAGATGTATTATAGTTCTAAATGTAAAAGGTAAAAACAATAAAACTTTATAAAGACAAATTTGAGAATATTTTCATGACTTTAGCGTAAACCAATATTTCTTAAGGAAGATAGAACACTACCCATAAAAAGAAAAAAATGCTAAATTGGTCTTCTTTAAAATCAAAAACTTGTGTTTATCAAAATACACCATCAAGAGAGTGAAGATGCAAGCAACAGCGTGAAAGATATTTAAAATACACATATTCAACAAGGGACTCTTAGCCATAATATAGAAAGTGCTTCTATAAATCAGTAAGAAAAAAACAGACAACCCAAAAGGAAATAGGCATAAAACTTGAACAGGCCTTTCATAAGAGAGGATATCCAAGTAGTGAACAAGCATATGAAAAGATGTTTAACCTTATTAGTCATTGGTAAAATGCAGATTGAAATTTCCATAAGAGAGCTCCACACTCCTGCCAGAATGGCTAAAATGAGAAAGACAGACACTACCAAATATTGGTGAAGATGTGAAGTATTTGAAACTCATACTCTTGGTATGTTCAATGAATCTCTAATTCATAATGCTGAATGAAAAAAGGCAGACACAAAGGTACACATACTGTGTGATTTCTTTTTTTTTCTTTTTATTTAAAGCCCTGTTATCTTTTTCTTTCTTTCTTCCTTCCTTCCTTCTTTCCTTCCCTTCTTCCTTTCTTTCTTTCTTTCTTTCTTTCTTTCTTTCTTTCTTTCTTTCTTTCTTTCTTTCTTTCTTTCTTTCTTTCTTTCTTTCTTAATTTTTGGCTGTGTTGGGTCTTAGTTGCTGCGTGTGGGCTTTCTCTAGTTGTGGCGATTGGGGGCTACTCTTCGCTGTGGTGCATGGGCTTCTCATTGTGGTGGTTTCTCTTGTTGCAGAGCATAGGCTCTAGGGTGTGTGGGCTTCAGTAGTTGTGGCATGCAGGCTGTAGAGCGCAGGGTCAGTAGTTGTAGTGCACAGACTTAGTTGCTCTGCGACATGTGGATCTTTCCAGACCAGGGCTCAAACTCTTGTCCCCTGCATTGGAAGGTGGATTCTTAACCACTGCGCCACCAGGGAAGTCCTGATTTCTTTCATATAAAGTATTCAAACAGGTAAAACAAATTGATAGTGGAAGATGTAAAAATGGTTAATTATTATAGAAGCTGCAGGGATGTTCTTGCTTCAGGGATATTCTGCTTCTTGACCTGGGTAGTGATTATGTGGGTTTATGGAAACGTTTTGTATGATCTCTGCACACTTTTATATCCTTGTTATTTTATAGTAATTATTTAAAATAAAGTTACCACTAAGTAAAGAACTTCAGACAACTGAGGGGAGGTAACTCATCAGCTTTAAAAGGCTGAAATCTTTGCTGGATAAGTGTAGCCCAGGGAACATTCAACAGGGTGTCTGGGGAGGGGCAGCTGTTACTCCCAGAGCCATTGCCAATGCTTGACCATTATAACAAAACCCATCTGACTCACTTACAGCATTTTGAATGCAACATCCTTGAAAGTGTGAAAAGATCTGACTGCCTAGTTCTCCCAAGGCAACAATATTATTTGGGTGTAGGGGGAAATGATGAGGAGGCGGGAAAATGGAGAGTTCTGCTTGCTAATCTAGTGCAGTGTTTCTCCAACTTGAATGTGCAACACGATCACCTGGAAGGTTTGTTACAACACAGGTGGCTGGGCTCCTCTCCCAAAGTTTCTGATTCAGTAAGTGTTATAAACTGAATGTTTGTGGTCCTCCCACCCCAAATTCATATGTTGAAATCCTACCTCCCAATATTAGGAGATGGGACTTTTAGAAGATAATTAAATCATAAGAATAGAGCCCTCATGAATGGGATTAGTGCCCTTATAAGAAGAGACAAGAGAGCTTTCTTTCCCTCTCTCTGCTCTCCACCATGTGAGGACACAATGAGAAGATGGCCATCTGCAAACCAGGAAGAGAGCCCTCACCAAACAGAGGGTCTGCTGGTGCCTTGATCTTGGACTTCCAAATCCCCAGAACTGTGAGAAATAAACGTCTGTTTTTTTAAGTCACCCAGTCTCTGATGATATTCTGTTACAGCAGCCTGAATTAACTAAGATAGTAGGTCTGGGGTGGCCCCCCAATTTTGCATTTGGGCAAGTTCCCAGGGGATGTTGTTGCTAATGCTGCTGGTCCAGAAACCATACTTAGAGATCCACTGATCTAGAGCACCTAGGGTGAGCCCTTTATGGGGATACCAAGATGTTGTTCCTGGTGGTGGGGTGGTATAAACTGGGTCATAGTTTAGAGATATCCAGCTATGAGGCCCACATTTCATTGCTCACAGCAGGTTCTCCAGAACATCTCTTCCTCCTCCAGAACTGGATTTCATGAGTTAATTATACGCATTTTTAAAAAATGAGTTTAATTATAATACATCAATGTCTTGCTCTTACACATCATGAGTCACTATGGGCAGAGAAGCCTTTCTTTTCTTTTAGATAAGAAGTGGATTTATTTAGGGAGAAACACACTCCACAGACAGAGTGTGGGCCATCTCAGAAGGTAAGAGAAGCTGAAGGCTTTCTTAAGTGAACATCCCTCCCTATGTGTGATTTCATTAGGAGTTTGGCATTTTGAATAGTTCAGCTTGTAAACCCAGGACATCTGTGCAGGTGACATAGTCTCTGTCGCTGGTGATGACTGGACCCCATAGTAAAATGATTATGACCTGATTTCTATTTGTATTAGAAAAACTGACTTTATACTTGGCATCAGCACCAGTGTTGAGGGCAAGGGGTGCAGTGGAAATGGACAGGGAACAAAGAGGCAGGAAATACAGCTGCCTTCTTCCCTGTCATGAGGTTTACTATGCAGTACATCATGTGTCTCAAAAAAGACCAGCAGAGTCTGTTACATTTTCCATCCATCCCCAAATGACTCTTGCTTTGCACATGTATTTCAAAGGCTTAGAGTTGTTTGCAAAACACAGTCCTAACCACAGGATTTCCCATCCTGCAGCTGGAGAGTCTTATATTCAAAAGGGCCTGGGACTTTCCAAGTGTGCAACATCTTATCTTAGCAGCAATCATCTCTTCTCTCTTGGGATTGACTTGCCATGAGCCATCTCTAGCTAAAGACCAGCCATAGTGGCTTTGTTTATTTGGCCTGGTAACTGCCATTATATTTGGCACCCCAGTGTTGCCAGCTAAAGAATTATTTCCCCTGTTGTCACCTCCAACCACAGTCACGAGACGGTCCCCTTTCCCATAGACCTACTCTCTGCTGGTTCTCATCAGTTAAGATAATCTAGCTTGGGGGCTGGTAGAAGAAACTCTTGGTGTCCTGCGCCAACTTCAATCTTTAAGTGTGCTCTCACCGACTTTAAACTACTAGAATCTGCATCTCTGTGCCTAAAGGCTTTCCCTCCCAGAACCCTGAAAGTTTGCTCTGCTTGTTTTTGTTCTTTTTTTTTTTGCGGTACGCGGGCCTCTCACTGTTGTGGCCTCTCCCATTGCAGAGCACAGGCTCTGGATGCGCAGGCTCAGCGGCCATGGCTCACAGGCCTAGCCGCTCCATGGCACGTGGGATCTTCCCGGACCGGGGCACGAACCTGTGTCCCCTGCATCGGCAAGCGGACTCTCAACCACTGCGCCACCAGGGAAGCCCTGCCTGTTTTAACAGCTAACTGGATGGATTTTCCAGAAACAGCCCCGAATCAGTGACTGTCAGGTATTGGTATATAAATGCCCCAGGCCATTTGCTGCTAGGGTCGGATAATTTGTACTGTTTCCCAGAATTTCCCCAATGTAGCCAGTTTGAAAATACTTTATTTATTGGTTTCCTTCCAAGCTTTCTGTATTCAACAGCTATTTATTGAGGGCCCACGGTTTGCCAGCCACAGTTCTAGACTCAGGATATAAACGATGAGTGAACTTGACATGGTTCTTGCAGTCTAGTGGGAGAAACAGATAATAAACAATCACACAAAAATGTATAACTTCAAAGTTGCACGCAGTCCTATTAGGACCCAAACAAAGTACACGGTGGGTTAACTAAGGGACCTATCTAATGATGCAATAGTGGAGGAAGGCTCCACTGGGGAGGTGGTATTGAACTTGAGGTCTGAAGGATGAGAGAGGGTCAGCCATGTGAAGGGCTGGGGGAGCAGAATGTGCAAAGGAGTTGGAACAGGAGAGAATTTAGGATGTTCTTGGAATGGAAGGAGAGCTAACAGAAGAAGAAGGAAGAGTGGTACTCAATTATGTTGGAGAGGCAGATAAGGGTTAGGGAGCATGACTTTGTAGAGTGCATAGGTGGGTGGGCACGTGTGTGTATGTGAGATTGTGTTTGCATATGCCTGTAAGCATGTGTGTACAACTGTTTCTTGTGTTTGTGTTCATTCAATGGTATGTTAGTGAATAGGATGTATTAATATTTGCATCTTGCCTCTGTCTTCATCGTGTGACTTTGCCTCTGTATGTGTGGGTTTGTTTGTATATAAGGGCCTTTGTATTGATGTTTTCAAACAGAGTTTTTGGTATTTATCTATAATATGTATTCATTTATTTTTACCATGGCGATACCTGGGATGGTGGACTTGATTAATTATAAGTGTGTTTGTGAAAATATATGGATGAATGTGTCATTGTGCATGAGAGCATGAGCACCAGTGTATATACCTGTGTGTGAATAAATTTGCATTGTGTTATTGTATATGTGCATGTGTAGCTATTTGTGTGTGTGTTTTATGAGTATGGGATTGTATGGCTGTCTGTGTCTCTGTGTGAAGCTCTGGAAATAGTCTTGCCCTCAACCAGACCACAAAATCTTGGAATTTTTATAGCCCACATTTGCTAGCAAGATGCAAATTTTATTTGCAATTACAATTATGACTGATTTTATTTTATATTTTCAACAGTCCTGGCTTTTAAAAATCTGAATTCTAAATTCATTATGTGAATGTGTGAATATGTGTGTGCATGTGTTTATTTCTCTTGTTTCCAGTAAGTCAGCTTTAGTAAGACCAAAATCCTTACCCTTGTATTTATGAGTTAATATCTTTATTTAGAAGTGAGTTTCAGACCTGGAGCAGAGTAGTTTCCTTAGGCAGCATTTTTTTCTCAGTTCATATCCGAGTTGTAAGAGGATCCAGCAGCTTGATCGTTGGAGCCCCATGGATGTTCTCACAGACTGATGTTGTCAAAGAAGTGGAGACAGCAGCTCCCAGGGAAAGAAAGTGGCGCCCAATTCTTTAAGTGGATGCTCTTCCAGCTCCTTGATCCTGGGAACACACTCAGAATACTTCCTACATAGTCATGGGACAAGGGCTCTGGCTTGACTCTTATTCTTCATGCAGCTTTTCATGTTTGGTGCCTTATTTGTTCTTCCAACTAGAATTGTAGAGTGAGACGAGGACTTATAAAGATCATGCATTCTAGCCTATGCTACAGACTCCTATCTCATACGTGGTTATTCATCTTCAACACATCTATAGTAGGTTGACTGTATTGGTGGCCCTAGTTAGTGGCCTCCCAGTATCCATGCTCTTTTGAACTCTAATTTCATAGCCCTCTTCCACTCTGTCTCTGGGCTCAGCCATGTGACTTGCCTTAGCCAATAAGATGTTAGGCAACTTGATGCAAGCAGAAATGTGAAAAAGCACTTACAAGTGTTTACTTCCTTTTTATTGTTTTCTGTGATCACCTTAAGCATAAGCCCACACTAGCCTGCTGGAAGATATGAGACCACTTGGAACATAGATGAGTTGCTCCAGCCTAGGCAATCTTAGACTAACCATTCTTCAGCAAACGTACAGGCTGAGGACAGACACATCTCACACTGGAGTGAGCTCAGTTAAGATCAACCAGCCCAACCCAGATAAACAGAATCACCCAGCCAAATCATAGACACATGAAAAATAATAAGTGGTTGTTGTTTTAAGCCACTAGGTTTAGAGATGGTTTATTACACAGCTATAGCTGACTGATACAACACCCAATGGTAGAGTGCTCATTACTATTGGAAGAAGTCCATTTCATTGTGTGTCAACTCTGATTGTTAGAGGTAGAACTAGAATCTGTTTCTTATAATTTCTGACTATGCCCTTTGGGTGTCAGTGGAAAAAATCCATTTCTTCTTCCATAATGACCTTCAAGTGTTTGATGGCAATGATCACACCAGATGACCATAGCCACCTCCAACCTAGATTCCCCCCATCCTCTTCCATCTACCTCTAATCCATTTACTACACAGCAGAAATAATCCTCTTAAACACAGTTAATTATGTCACATCTTGTTAAAAAAATCTCCCATAGTTCACAGTTTTTCATTACACTTAGATTAAAATTCAAACTCCTTTCTACTGCCCTGCAGCATTCAGTACCTGTTCACCTCTCAACCTCATCCTGATGCACTCTTGTTTTTGCTCACTCTAATCTTGTCATGTCAGCTTTCTTTAAGTTTCTTGATGGTGCTAAGATTTTTCTCACTTGATGGTTCTCTATCTATCTATCTATCTATCTAGTTTAAGCTCCTGAAACCCTACCTGGGATGAATCCAGTTTTTGCTTGTCTTGGGCAAGAAAATAGGTCCAGGACATATTTTTACAGCTTTGACATTCAAAGTGCCCTTGACAGTCAATCAGCATTCTATGACCACAAGCACAGGTCTGCATTTTGAAAGTTGAAATCAAATGAAGATGAGCTTGTGGAAGGATAGGAATTGGGGCTGGAGTGGGGATACTGTGAATCCAGAAATGCCTCTTCTCTTTCCAGTAGCAACTTACTTCCCTTCCTTCCGTCCTTAGTTATGTATTTCTAGCTTCACCTTTATCAGCTGTGAGATTTCCTTAACTTCTTTCATCTCAGTATGGTTTCCTCTATAAGGGAATATTATTATGATGACTAGCTCATAGGTTTACTGTATGTATTAAATGAGACATTTGTGATGCTCTTAGACCAGAATCTGGCATATGGTATTTCGTAAGTATTGGCTATTTTCTCTCAAAAGTCATTTAACACTCAAGATAAATTCACATTAATTGTTTAACTTCTAGTAAATAGAATTTAAATCATGTAAAACAACTGATTGTCTAGTTCATGTATTGGGTGCTTAATTTTTAGGAATATAAAATATTTATAAGAACTTCGATGGGTTTAATAATATTCTTCCTTTCCTTAACCTTATTCTTCTCACAAGGCAGTAAGTTCTATCACAAATTCTCTGATCACAGAGAGTTTTTGAGAAGTCAATCTTAGCTCTTGGGGAAAGCTTCCTATAAAATGCATCACATTAGATTCCATAAAAAACAAAACAAAATAAAACACAACAAAAAATGCATCACATTTATTGAGCACTTTGCAGTTCTCTCCCCCAATTCTCTCACTACTTCAGCTCATTTGAGCAAGAAAATATTCCTATGAAGTAGCTAAGGAAGACCTTATCATTCCCATTTTACAGAAGGCAAAACTGAATAAGCTTAGAATCATATCAGTTGGAAGCAAAATGAACTCACTATAGGACAAGCATATTGAGAAAACTGAGAAGAAAATAGAGACAAATTAACACTTTGCCTCCATTCCCTGTACTTTTCTAGTTAAATTACCTTGTTTCCTTTAGCTGCTGCAAACTTGGCTTTGTTAGTGCAGACCTGACCTGGATCTGTCCATGTTGTTGCATAGAGGGATGACCTCAACGTATCTGTAGAATCTACATGCCGTACACTAAAGGCCATCCAGCAAATGCAAATGCAAATGCAGCAAATGGAAAATGCATTCCAGGTGCAGATCAAAACTGTCCCAGCAAGATAAATAACTGCAGTGGCGGGGACATTGGCTGTCCAGATACATGCTGAACATCTCTTTGAACTAAAAGCAGAGTGTTTGACCATTTCATGTCTTTCCCATCTGAAAATTTAATCTTCCACGGGGTGGAGGAAGTGATCTGGGTCACTGATTTGCTCAGCCAGATTCACACCAAAGAAAGACATCCTTTGGCTGAGTGGAAGTGACAGGAACCTTGGGAGAGGTGACAGAGTGAGGACTTAAAACTGGGCACTGACAGATGACAGAGAGGGGGAATTTCAAACAATTGAGAGAAAAAAGTCAGCTTGAATCTGTGGGATAAGCTTCAAAATGCAGGGTGACAATGGCTGGAAAATCTCTCCGAAGTGCAATTTTGCCTGTGCAAATTTTTCCAGCAATGGAGACCATGGAGAGGTAACCCGAGAAACCAGTGGGGTTAGCCAGGGAGCTCTGATGAAAGTCAGTGCAGAAGAGGCACCCAGAGAGATGGAAAGAAGGACTCAGCATCAAGAATGACATAGAAGAGGGGCTTCCCTGGTGGCGCAGTGGTTGGGAGTCCACCTGCCGATGCAGGGACATGGGTTCGTGCCCCGGTCCAGGAGAATCCCACGTGCCACAGAGCGGCTGGGCCCGTGAGCCATGGTCACCGAGCCTGCGTGTCCGGAGCCTGTGCTCCGCAATGGGAGAGGCCACGGCAGTGAGGGGCCCGCGTACTGCAAAAAAAAAACAAACAAAAAAACAAAGAATGACATAGAAGAGATAGTTGGGAAATAAGATGACCGTGTCACAGAGGGTAAAATCACTAGGACCTGAGGGTCAAAATATGTCGAGAAAGCCTAACACTCATCTTCCAAAAGTTGATCTTTAGAAGATCATCTAAAAAATTCGAAAAGTTGTTTTTTTGAGGAGGCAGTAGATCTATGAAGGGATAAACTGGTTTTACGGTACTGATGGGGGAATTGGAGAGACCATTTAAGCCTGAAAAATGTGGAAGAGATCCTGATGAGGGGAAGGGGCATGAACCTCAAAATAGGAGAAGGAACTAGAAGACAGGGTCCCACCTCTCCGCATGATCTCACATCTCGCGGTCTCCTCAGGTTCCCAGAGGATTTAGGAACAATATCCTTGAACGTTGCTAATGAACTTTGGGAGAATTCGTGGAGAAAGGTAAGAGTGGTGGAAGACTGGAGGGAGATAAACGTCATCCCAAATTTCAACAGAGGAGGAGCGAGGTTTCCATGAACGTCCAGATGGTGAGTTTGTTGTTGATCCCCAAATATTCCAGACTAGATTATTAAAGGAGTTCATTTGTGAACACATGGAAGAGGAACGTATGATCACAGGGGCACAGCTTGTGTTCAAGCATAAGTTGTAGCAGGTCAATTCCAATCCTTTCTTTTATAGTTATACACTGATAGACTAAGGAAGTGAATTTGTTGCTAGAATCTGGGAGGTCAGCTGGACACGTGAAAACATGTCACACAAAACGTCTTTGCACAGGATGGATAAACGTGGATTAGAAGACAATTAGTAATAGCAATAATAATAGAGCTGACATTTACTTGGTGTTTACTATATGTCAAACACTGTTAGGTCTTACTAACTGTTTGGTATTCTTTTGTGTCGGTCAGAGTTTCCCAGGAAACAGAACCAATAGGAGATTATCTATTTATCTATTTATCTATTTGTCTACCTATCTATCTATCCATCTATCTATCTATCTATCTATCTATCTATCTATCTATCTATCTATCCATCTAAATTATAAGAATTGGCTCACATAGTTATGGAGGCTGAGAAGTTCCACAACATTCTGTCTGCAAGCTGAAGAAGTAGGAAACCTGGTGGCAGAATTCAGTCTGGTTTTGAAGGTCTAAGAATCTTGGTGCTGATGATATAAGTCACAGTCTGAACTGGAAGCACCATGTCTAAGAGCAGGAAAAGATGGGTGTCTCAGGTCAAGCAGAGAGAGCAAATTAGCCCTTCCTCCTCTGTTTTTGTTCTATTCACACTCTCAATGGATTGAATGATACCCATCCACATGGGTGAGGGTGATCTTTACTCAGTCTACTGATTGAAATGTTAATCTCTTCTAGAAACATCCTCACAGACATACCCCGAAATAATGTTTCACCTGTTATCTGGGCAACCCTTAGCCCAGTTAAGTTGACACACAAAATTCACCATCACATCTTTGAACTATCAAACACAAAACAGACTGATGTCAACTTGAAGAGAGATCTCCAGTGAGTCCCAGCATTGTGTCCTTGACCTTAATCAAATCAGCACCATGATTCCTCTGTCTAAAGATTCCTCCCAGGAATGACAGAAAGCTGGATGGAAGGGAGAACAAACACTCTGGGTGACAGTCAGAAATGGACAAAGAACTTGAGAGGCAGGAATAGTGGACTGGATCTAACATGACAGAAAGTTCCAGGAGTAAACATTCAGGTAGTAGAAAAACCTTCCTGTTCCAGTGTAGAATAAGGGAGAAGTGGTTAAGTGGGTACTTAAATTTAAATGTTATAACTTCAGAAGATGGCACAGTTTGAGTCAGAAATGGGATATTCCCCCGGCAAAAATTTTTAATGAGAGTTCAGGCCATATTAATAGAAGTATAGTGTTTGTAATTTGGGAGGTGATAATTCTCTGCTTAGCACTAATCGCTTCTTACCTAGAGTAGCTTGTTTGTGTTTTAGTGACACTACGGATAGGGATGGGGGTAACACTTGTTAATATCACTTCCCTCACTTCCCTGGTTTCCTTTAATGGTTTCATTATCATGCTTAAAAATAATATCCAAATTCCTTGCTGTGGCACTTCTGAATCTTTCTCCTCCCTTACCCACATTTACTACTTCATTCCATACTGCTTCTCCCCTAACTCATTAAATTCTGTTGCTCCAAACAGGCTAAGCGTGTTCTCACCTTAGGGCCTTTCCAATTACTATGTCCCCTACTTAAACACATTTTCCCCAGAAATTTCCTTGGTTCTATCCTTCACTTAATTCAGGTCTCTGCTTAATGTTATCTTCTAAAAAACAAAGACTTTTCTGACCTCTTTGTTTAAAGAAGGACTCTGTCATCTGTCCCTTTCCATGTTGTTTCATTTTTCACCAAAACATATAGCACACTTGCCATTATTCTACATGTTTATGTGTTTATTATCATCTGGGTCCTCATTAGAACATATGCTATAGGAGGGTGGAGACATAATGGTTTGGGTCACTCCTAGCACAATGCCTAATGTAGTGAAGACTCATAGTAACTGCTCAATAAAAACATGTATTGAATGATGAATAAATAATTTAATTGAGCATTCTATAGAACTTGTATTTCATAGAACACATTTTTGGCAAATGTTGCATAAGGTTTTTAGTGCTTTCTACTCTGGAAGTAAGGCAGAAGTTAAAGTAGGGAAGTAGCAAAGATTTGGGGAATTTTTCTGATTTGTACCCATTGTTCCTGGGTTTAGTCCCCAGTCCCATTTCTTAGATAGTCCTAAAATTCCCTTCTTAGGAATTCTTTCTTACTTTGGTCATAGAGGTAAGTCTTGCCCTTCTCTTTGGGACCCTCATAGTATGAAGGCACTGTTGCCTGCTATCTCTCATCTTCCTGCAGGTCTTCTGAGCCATGGCACTGAAAGGCGCGTTGTCCCCAGACCTGCTTTTCCCTGTCTGTGAGATTCTTCAGGAGTGAGTTCACTAGCTGATATTCCTCTGGAGAAGTGACAGATTACTGTCTATTTATTCTTGTGTAAGTAATGATCTTAAAGCTTCCAGTTTTATAATGTCAATACGTTGCTTAAATACACATTTAAAAAAGACAACTCTTTGATTGCAGGAAGATGGCTCTTGTGTGTGTTTCTTTCTCACAATATTTAACATAAAGCCTGGACAATAGCAAGGGTTGAGGATGTTTTTGCTGTTTCTCAGAATACTTGGGGATGGCTATCTTAGTTAAAAAGGTGATTCAAATATACTTAGGCTTCCCAGAGAGACCTGTTCACGAATGGGTCTTCATTCCAGAGACATTCTTTCATTCACTTAACAAATATTTACTGAATATCCCCATGTGTTTTCATGCCCTGGCCTTTGCACATCCTGACTTGTGGCCTGTCTTCATACTTTCTCTTCCTATCGGCTTGGCAAGAAAAAGACCATTCTTTTCTTTTGTTTGTTTGAACATTACAAGACACTTGTTTCATATAGTATATAAATTTCTCAACGTACATAAAATAAAATACTGTACTTATATTAAACAACCAGTAAGAAGTACAACCACATAGACCCTACCGCAGCCTAGTTCTTCATAACCACTGTGATGATTTCTATACAATCCTCAGAAAACCTGTAGCAAAAACGAAGATTGAAAACTGATTTCTGAAATGTTTGTGTTATGCCTTTTATTTAGGTGCTTACTTTATTCTTTTTAGTGTTTTTGAAACAATTTTACTTTTTTAAATTTTAAATTTAAGTTTTATTATATATATATTTATTGAAGTATAGTTGATTTACTATGTTGTGTTAGTTTCAGGTGTACAGCAAAGGGATTCAGATATAGATAGATCTATTTTCTTTTTCAGATTCTTTTCCATTCTAAATTATTACAAGATATTGTATATAGTTCCCTGTGCTATACAGTAGGTCCTTATTGTTTATTTTATATACAGTAGTGTGTATCTGTTAATCCCACACTCCTAATTTATCTCTCCTCCCTCCCAAGAAAGGGGCTATTCTTTTTTTTTTGCGGTACTCGGGCCTGTCACTGTTGTGGCTTCTCCTATTGCGGAGCACAGGCTCCGGACGCGCAGGCTCAGCGGCCATGGCTCACGGGCCCAGCTGCTCCATGGCATGTGGGATCTTCCCGGACTGGGGCACGAACCCGTGTCCCCTGCATCGGCAGGCGGACTCTCAACCACTGTGCCACCAGGGAAGCCCGGGGCTATTCTTAAAGAATCACATTTTGTTTTACTCACTGTTCCATTGAACACTGCCCAGAGAAGATGTGATTTAAGTTACAGAAAAGTAATTACTGATCTCAGAAATTACTAAGCATGTTTTTTCCTAATCGTCTGATCTCATCTATTGGTGTCAGTTTGGCTGAGAAACATTTATTGTCAATCACCAGTAATTAACTTCTACAGTGCTCTTATCACCCGTGGGTAGAGCTAGGTGCTGGAGTTAGACTGAAGGGCTCAAATCCTATTTTGGCTGTTCACTGACTATGTGGCCTTAATCGAGTTACTTTCTCTGTTTTTTTTTCAATTCTCTTATCTGTAAGAAGTAAGAAAGTGATAAAACTTCTCTCAAAAGGGTGTTAGGAAAATGGAAGGGGATAGAACATAGGAAGTACCTGACAAGGGTAAGTGTAGCAATTGGTATTGCTCTTGGCTTTTTGGAGCAATATGATATCACCTGGGTGCTGATCAGATGCAGTGGGAGATGGTTTCTGATAGAAAAAACAAAAAAAGATCTTCATGGTACAGCCACTTTGGAAGAGAGTTTGGCTGTTTCTTACAAAACTAAAATACTTTTATCATACCGTCCAGTGATCATTCTCCTTGGCATTTACCCAAAGAGTTGAAAATTTATGTCCACACAAAAACCTGTACATGAGTGTTTATAGCAGCCTTATTCATAATTGCCAAGACTTGGAAGCAACCAAGATGTCCTTCAGTAGATGACTGGATAGACACTGTGGTACAACCAGACAATGAGATATTATTCAGTGTTAAAGAGAAGTGACCTCTCAAGTTGTGAAAAGACAGGGAGGGACCTTAAGTGGCTATCACTAAGTGAAAGAAGCCGATTTGAAAGGGCTTCATACTGTAAATTCCCACTATATGACATTCTGAAAAAGGTAAGACTATGGAGACAGTGAAAAGGTCATTGGCTGTCAGGGGTTGGGGGAGGGATGGGTAGGTGGAGCACAGAGGATTTTTAGGGCAGTGAAAATACTCTGTATAATGTATGTAAGGATGGCTATATGTCATTATACATCTGGCCAAACCCACAGAATATAGAACACCAAGAATGAACCATGATGTAAACTACTGACTTTGGGTGATTCTGATGGGTCAATGTGGGTTCATCAATTATAACAAATGCACAATTCTGTTGAAGGATGTTGGTAATGGCAGAGGCTATGCATGTCTGGGGACAGGGGTTATATAGGAAAAATCTCTACCCTCCCCTCAATTTCGCTGTTAATGTAAAACTGCTCTATAAAAGTCTTCATAAAAAAATCTTCCAAGTATGGTCAACTTACTTTTTCATGGTCCTAAATAGAAAGGCACCCAAGACAAGACTATTGAGAACTCTTTCTACAGCATCAAACCCCACATGATTTACTATTATTTTACCATGTGTGTGTGTGTGTGTGTGTGTGTGTGTGTGTGTTGAGGAGGAGAATACTTTCCTGACCTCCTCATTCTTTAGAGTCTTTATCCAACTAATCCAGAAGGTATGTTGGTCCCAAGCAACAGGAACACATTGGAAATGAAGCCTTAGGGATTGGAAGGATCCTACATATTCAGTAATTTGTTCAGCCATCTCTTCCTTCCTTCCCTCATTATTTCATTCATGATTGATGGATAACAACTCGGTGTTGGACACTGGAGTCCCCTCCTCAGGTTCCCACACGTGTATAAGTAGCTCACAGACCATTTAACATGGCACACATGCCTTGTCCCTTGCCATCACCCACTGCTCGGTACCTCAGCCCTTCCAGATGTACAGCACTACTTTGAACTTTATTCTGTGGGCAAGAGAAACTATTCTAGATTTTAAGCAAAGAAGTGATTTCAAAAAATTTAATGGGGAAGGAAATGGGACTGACACAGGAGACAGGAAGACAGACGAGTCCCAGTTTCAAAGCCTGGTTCTTTTGCTTCACAATTGAGTAGACTTAGTCTTATTGCCTCTCAGTTTCCCTGTCTTTAAAATGGGGGTCACCAACCCTCTCTCACATGATCACTACTTGAATTCAGTGAGAAAACAACACACGAGAAGGGGACTGCAGTGCCTGGCACGGCTGAGATGTGCAATAATGACTTCATAACCTCTTCTCCTTGTAACACGTTATATTTGTGTGTGTGTTTTTTTTTTTTTTTTTGGCTGTGCCACGAGGCTGGCGGGATCTTAATTCCCCAACCAGGGATTGAAACTGGGCCCTTGGCAGTGAAAACAAGGAGTCCTAACCACTGGACCACCAGGGAATTCCCAACACTTTATATCTTTTTTGATTTAGGATAATAGATGAGAAGTGGGCTTCCCTGTGGTTCACAAGAGAACAAAGTGGCTTTATTGCAGCTAATCTTCCAAGAAGACAGAACCAATCATGTTCTCATAGCCTCTGATCCTTGACTCTTTCTTTCTTTCTTTTGGTTGAGGGAGAATTTGGTCAGGATGTGGAATCCTGTGGTTCATTTAGCATTTGAAAAACACTCAAAGAGGGTACAGTTAGCCCTGGAAGAGGGGCCAGGAGGGCAGGGAAAACACAAGGAAGAGCCAGGACTCTGAGCCCTGGCATTCCACGGCCGCAAATTCCAGCTGCAGCCCTGTTCTTGGCCTGGCCCCATCTACCCATCTATAATTAAAGCCGTGTCTACAGTTAGGCAGATTATAAGGGGAGAGAAGAAGGATGTCAGCAAGTCATAATTTCCAGAATCAAAGCTCTTTTCCCCCCATCTTTTTTCCCTCCCTCTTCTGAATTTGGCAGCAGGATCCCTCAAAAGTAGGCCATGGTGTCCTTTCCTAAAGTTCACTGTGAGTGGGCAAGCAGGGCCCCATAGGCTGCCAAGGCCTTGATTCTGATTCTTGCAGGCAATGGGCAGGGAGCTTTCCTGAACTTTCCTTGAACACTCACCTCTGGCCAGGGAGGCAAACATTTGTCATGGAAGATTTTTCTTTCTTTTCTTTTTCTTCTTTCTAAACAAGAGGTCATAATAAATAAGGAATCATTTGCAAACGTCTGCATATCCAGCCCAATTTTATTTTTAATTGTAAAGGGCATATGTGCTGATGTGTTTTTTTTTTTTTTTTTTTGCGGTACGTGGGCCTCTCACTGCTGTGGCCTCTCCCCTTGCGGAGCACAGGCTCCGGACACGCAGGCTCAGCGGCCACAGCTCACGGGCCCACCGCTCCGTGGCATGTGGGATCTTCCCGGACCGGGGCACGAACCCGTGTCCCCTGCATCGGCAGGCGGACTCTCAACCACTGCGCCACCAGGGAAGCCCTGATGTGTTTTTGATGTAGGAAATTGGTATAGATGTCAAGCTGGAAGGGTCTTTTCTTTTAGGGTCCTGGGGTTTGAAGGTTGTCTTGGAACCATCAACCTCAGTCCTTCAGTTACAGGGTTCATGGAAGGAGAACTTTTCAGAGACGGAATGCATGAAAAGTATTGGACCTGGGCTGGGACTCTATTGTTAATATTATTTTCATAAAAATAACCATGGGCCTGACCTGGCATTGAGGTAGGAGATAGATGGGCCCCTGGGCCGGACAGCTGATATTTGTAAGTGGAGTAAAACGGAAGTTTTGTTCTCACCCAGACACTCCAAGGGCAAAGCTAGTGGCAGAAGCTGAGCTCTGCTGAAGTAAAGAGATAAGATGACCACTCCTGAAGTCAAGGAAAACTTCCCTGTCTGCACACACACAGGAAGGCTCCTTGGGGGTCCAAGAGGGAGGAGACGCCACCCCATCATATGTGTGGACCTGCACCCACAGGTCTCTGTGGTGGGATACATCTTATGGAAAGTTGCGCACACATGTTGGGGAGTGTCCTAGGACAGGTCAGGTGTGAAAAAAGACACAGGATAATTGGCCAAAGGCAAACAAAGAACTGGGAGCACTGTCCTATATAAGCGATTTAAATCACCTCTTTACTACACTCCTCATTAAAGAGGACGCCCATACTCTTTCTGTCTGGGTGTGTATTTCTGCCTTGCTTCTGTCTTAAATAAAACTGCTTCTCGGGCTTCCCTGGTGTCGCAGTGGTTGAGAATCTGCCTGCTAATGCAGGGGACATGAGTTCAAGCCGTGGTCCGGGAAGATCCCACATGCCGCGGAGCAACAAGGCCCGTGAGCCACAACTACTGAGCCTGCACGTCTGGAGCCTGTGCTCCGCAAAAAGAGAGGCCACAACAGTGAGAGGCCCGTGCACCGCGATGAAGAGTGGCCCCCTCGCCACAACTAGAGAAAGCCCTCGCACAGAAACGAAGACCCAACACAGCAAAAATAAATAAATTAATTAATAAACTCCTCCCCCCAACATCTTAAAAAAAACCCAAAAAACTGCTTCTCTGGGTGCTCTCCCACATGTTGTGCTGTGTCTCTAATAATAAATTTTGTGCTGTTTTTACAGTTTTTGCCTCCTTGAAACATTCTTGCTTTTGATGGGGGGTAAGAGCCAGGGGAACCTTGCTTTTAGCCTCTATCCCGTGGTGGTCTAGTGGCTAGGATTTCTGTTTCCTTGACTGAAGCTGAGAGACCGTCAAGAGAGAGACGGCCTTCAGGATGCCCAAGCAGCGGGCCAAAGAAGGGCCAAAGTCACCACACCAGGGGCTGTAAGGCTGAGCCAACTCCTTACCTGGAGTGTTATTTTTTCTGTCAGGACACTCTGCATGCTTGCCATGTATCTCTGACATCATTAAGGTGAAGACAGGGACATAAAAGTTATAAAGCAAGTTTTGAGAGAAATTTGGAGGGTAAATAGATATTCTATGAATTGTGGAGGTTTCCTTCACTAAAGTACGAGTCTAGCCCAAGAACTGTATGTCAACCTCTTCTCCCACATTCTGATTGATTAGTAGTGGCTACCTGAATGGGATCGTTTAGGGATGTCTGCTTTGGAGATGGGTGAGGGCAGAAATGGCTCATGTGCTCTGTTGCAACCTGAGTGAGTCCCCAAGTGCAGGCTGGGCTGCTTCCTGATGCTTGTGGGGTCTCCACTCCAACCAGGGACAACCTTCTTACTGTTGCTTGCTTGTCTTCTTCCTCTTCTTCTCTTCCTCCTCCCCTTCCCCCTCTTCCTCCTCCCCTCCCCTCCCCCTCCCCCTCCTCTTCCTCCCCCTGTCCCCCTCTTCTTCCTCCCATCCCCCTCCCCCTCCCCTCCCCCTCCTCTTCCTCCCCCTTCCCCCTCTTCTTCCTCCCCTTCCCCTCCCCCTCCCCTCTCCCTCCCCTCTCTTCTTCCCCCCTTCCTCCTCTTCTTCCTCCCGTCCCCCTCCCCATCCCTTCTCCCTCCCCTCTCTTCTTCCCCCCTTCCCCCTCTTCTTCCTCCTGTCCCCCTCCCCCTCCCTTCCCCCTCTCTTCATCCTCCCCCCTTCTTCCTCCCATCCCCCTCCTCCTCCCCCTCCCCTTTCTTCCCTTTCTTCTATTGCTCCTTTTCTCCCTTTCTTATCCTAGAAAAGAAACTCACTTTGTGCCAAACACTGCTAAGTCCCTTTACATACATCATCTTATTTAATCTTCAAACAACCCTTAGAATTATAGTAATTCCATTTTTAAATATTGAAGAACAGAAGCACAAAGGGACCTGCCAAGGTGACACAGTGTCAGAGCAGGAAGGGGCACCAGCACTCCGTAGCTGTAGCTTTTGCTCACCTTCACGATGTCTGTGGTCCTGCCACTGTCCTCTCCCCACCCCCAAGGCTGTTTTACTCCTGCTGCCCCACAGCTGTCAGCAGTGTTTTTCGTTCTTGAGTCATGAAAGATTGAGCTGGTCCATGAGAACTGTGGGAGTGGAGGTTTGATATTATTATTTTTTAATTAAACAAAATTTTCCCCTCTTCTGTCTTCTTTGCTTCTATTTAAACAGTCCTGCAAAAGGTAGCGTTTTGATCATATTAGCCTTCTGGTGGGAGCTTCCAAGAAGAATATTCTGGAGCGGCATCTGAGCATCTGACAATACCCTGGTCAGCACAGCTGTATGATGATGTTAACCAGAGCTACTAGAGTGTGGATTCCCAAAGTTCAATCCCTTGGGGGAGAGTTGGAGGAGGGAGCTGGGAGAGAGCTGGTATTTCAGCTGATCTCTTCCAGGCTCTGCTGGTGGGCTGGAGCAGCTGCCCTTACGTAAGTTTGCCCTGTGTCAGGGTAGATTTTGGACCAGGAATGGACAGGCTCAGGGCTCTACCAGATGAGGAGAAGGGCAAACTGCCTAAGCTCAGTTCTCTAGAGACCTCATGGCAAGAGATGTCCTATCCCGCCAGGTTCTGTGTTGGCCGATGGCCCTGGCCCCTCCTGGCCTGCAGCTTAATTTCCAGATGTCTCAGGTGGAGCTAAGTGACTGCTGTTTTCCTTCAAGGCCAGAGGGAACATATGTGTCCTTTCCAACATTCTGATTTGTAAGGGGCACCAGCCCAGCATCTAAGCCACGTGTCATGGTGCCAGGACACGTACATTCCTATCTCTACTTTCTCAATTGGCAGGATGGCAAAGTGCCTCTCCAGAAGCAAGATTAAAATGAGAAGGGGCTGTAGGACAAGGGGGCAGGAAGGATGCTAAGTAACTTACAAGATATGCATCTCAGAGCCTCATTGTTTATTTACTTGTTTGTATGTTTGATTATTTTGTTTTGATTTTTAACCACATATCAATTATTTTTTTGCCAGTATTCTAGCTCCAAGAAGGTAGGTTAATAGAGAAGAAACCATTACTTTCCTGTTTTCTGACTCTATCTAGTGGTTCTTTATCTTAAATGCATATTGGTAATATTCTAAGAGAGATTTAAAGAATATTGATGCCTGGGTCCATCCCTAGAGATTCTGATTTAACTGTCTAGGTTGAAGATTTTGCATCATGATTTAAAAGCTCCACGAGTGATTCTAAGGTTCAGGTAAGTTAGAGAACCCCTAGTCTCTATGGCACCTGATATTTGAATGCAGGCAGAAAGTTTAGGAATCATAACAATAACCTAAATAGATAACCTGTCTTGAATATTCATGTGGCACGCATTGTGTGAGGTCCTTTGTCTCCATCGTCCCATTGACTTTTTTATTTTAAAAAATGTGTATCTGAATTACCTGGAGGGCTTGTTAAAACACAGGGGTCTGGTCCTCACCTCCAGGGTTTCTGATTCAGTAACCGTGGCAGCAGACATCACAATTATCTTCCTTCCTGGTATTCATGCTCTTGTGTAATCCCCTCCCCTTGAGTGTGAACTGATCTTATTGACTTGCTTTTAAAGAATAGAATATGGTAAAAGAGATGGGATGCCACTTCTGCAATAAAGTTATAAAAAATGTTGTGGTTTCTATCACTCTCTCTTGCCCTCTCTTACGTCACTCACCCTGGGAGAGGAAGCTGCCATGAGGCAGCCCTGGGATGAGGTCCATATGGCAAGCGTGGCTAGGTTTCTGACACACAGAAAGTGAGCTATAAATGCTTGATGTTTTTAGCTGCTAAATTTTGGGGTTATTTATTAAGCAGTGGGTCGGGGTGGGGCCTGGGAATCTGCATTGCTAATACACTCCTAGGTGATGCTGATGATGCCAGTCTGAGGATCACACTTTGAGAACTGCTGCCTGACACCAATAAGAAGAAGATATTATTACTATACCCATTACACAGATGGAGAAACTGCATTAAAAGTTTTAAGTAACTTGCTCAAGGTCACATACAAGAGTAGTGATGCTGGGATTCAAAGGCAGGAAATCTTACCCCCACATCCTATGCTTGTATCTGCTTTGCTATGCTACCTCCTCTTCTCATTGTGAAGTATGTCTGTTGTGTTGATTATATTGATTGAATTGTACATAATGGTGATGATTACCAATGGGAAACTTTGATTTGGGTCTTTGTTGGTGATTATAATTGAAATGCCTTTCCTCCAGGGCACAAATGTTCTCCAAAATTGGGATTAAGGCTGGAGTGAACCCAAGGACAAGTTTACCTTTTGATAGAGAAGTTCTCAAAGTTTAGTGTGCATCAGAATCACTTGGAAGGCTTGTTAAAATGCAGATGGATTGGAGCCATCTTAAGTGTTTCTGTCATAGCAAGGATGGGGGTAGAACCTGAGAATTTGCATTTCTAACAAGTTCCCAGTCAGTGGATCCAGGGATCACCAGGGACTACACTTAGAGAAGCACTGCTTGATCAATGGGCCATGATGCTTACAGCATGTCATAAGGGTTCTTTAGGCTGAATCCTCTGAGTTGTTTAGTGCAGAGAAAGAGCAGGCAAATGCAGATCCCTCTGTGCTCCCCATGTCCCGCAGTGCATATTTCGATCCCATGTGCCTTTCTGCTGTGGCTGGGACATATAGTTGTAGTAACCATGTTGCTGGGCTCTTTCTGCACATCCCATGCATTCCAGGGCGAGCTCAGATTCCATTCAAATGATTGAGGACAGAGTGTGGTCTTGCACAGCCAACTGCGCTGCTTTGAGGGAGGTGTTGCTATTTCGGTTAGGTCTTAAGAAGCTGAATTGAGACCACTGGCATATGACTGCTCAGGCATGCCTATCCACATTACTTGTTGTTACAGACAAGCTGGCCAGGTGGAGGTGATGGATGCAGGTGAAGCCAAGATCAGCCAAGCCAAACTACAGAACAACTGTTTCACATTGTGGATGCCAAGCAGCATTTCCCTTGCCAATGGGACCTGTGGTTTTCTTTATTTTTTCTCCATTTCTGATTATCCCCTTCACTCAGTCTGCTGCTCTGGGGCCAATTCTAGCCTGACCAGGGTGGGGCTCAGGGTACCAGCATGTGACGGTTGAGCCTTGGCCATACTGGAATGTAGAACTGGTTCAAGGCATGGGGTGAGGAGATCTCACCTTCCCTTGCACCAGCAGTGAACATGTGTAAGAGCCACAGCTGGCAGGCTAACGTGAGGATGCCAACAAAAATTTGCCTGTTGTACTACATCAACACTTCCAGGGAACCTACAGTGGATATTAAATTGCATTTTTGAATGATCTTTAACAAATACACAGCCAGCCTTCTATACCACTAACAGACCAGTGGTCATGTAGGTTTGAGAGGAGAAGCTATGGTAATTTTTCATACCATTCTTACCTTGCTCTCCTGCCTTGTGCACAAAATATTCTCTCCATCCCATTAACTTTGGGTCTACGATGTGACTTACTTTGCCCAATGACCTGTTGGCTATGTCTGAGCAGAAGCTTTTAGAGCCATTGAAAGTTTCCACTGTCCTTATTCTGTCTCTCCACCATGAGACCAGCATGCAGCAACCAAATAGAGATTGCTCCTTCAGCTTGATTCCATAATAATCAGACCTGAAACTTACCCACAGTTTGGAACAGAGTCTCAGAGCTACAGTTGAGCCACGGCTAATGTGTAATATGAGTGACAAATATTTGTTTTCTAAGCTAGGACCTGGAGGTTGCTTATTACATAGCAAAAAAGCTAGAAAAATCTGTCTTACACAGAGGCAAAGCCAGATCCTAGAGCTTTCACCCAACTTCCCAAGGATCAGGTGTTTCAAGTACAGAGCTGAACTTTGTTTTATTAATTCAGAAACAATTACTGGAGTGACCTCGTTGAAATGTGACCTAAACATAAAGAGTAAAAATTTTAAATCTTCAAGAGAAAATATAGAAGAATATGTCTGATTTAGCAGTAGTAAAAGTTTTCATAAAAATAGGAAAGATTGATAAATTGAGTAAGATGAAAGAAGAGCTTTGTATAACAAAGTCACATAAGCAGAAAGAAAAGAAGCCTCAGGGATGGAGAAGGTATTTTATATTTAAATGTATGTATAACATATGAAGGATTTCATATATAATGAAATCAGAATATATAATGATATAATGAATTCCTGCAAATCAATAAGACAAAGCAATAAGAAAAAGGACAAGACTATAATCAGAAATTCACAGACGAGATAACAAGAATGGCCCAAAACATGTACAATATGTCTAGTAATTAGAAGAATTTGAACTTCAATGAGACGTCATTTAACAGCCATCAGACTTGCAAAATTTAAACGTCTGACAATATCATGTGTAGGTGAAACTGTACTCTGTGCCAGTGATAAAAAAGGCTATGATATAAACCTTGTTCTTGAGGGACTTAGCACTGACTGGAGAAAGCAGCTGTATGAAGAGATGGCTGTAAAACCTGTGATCACTGCAGTGATGGCACATGTTACAGTAGAATCTGAGAAGGGATCCCAACTCACTAAGTCCATGAGAGTCAAGTAAGGCCTCACCGAGGAAGTCACACTAAAGGGCAAAAGAGCATTCTAGACAGAGGGACACCTGGGCAAAAGCACTGGAGACTGAAAGGGAATAGAAAAGATAAGGGAAAGTGGTATGGAATTGAAACAGAAATAAGTCAGAGAAAGACCAATACTGTATAATATCACTTATACATGGAATCTAAAAAAGTTGAACTCAGGAGGGGAGGAACCTTCAAGGTGGAGGAGGAATAAGAGGTGGAAATCACCTTCCTCCACACAAATACATCAGAAATACATCTACATGTGGAAAAACTCCTACAGAACACCTACTGTACATTGGCAGAAGACCTCAGACTTCCCAAAAGGCAAGAAACTCTCCACATGCATGGGTAAGGCAAAAGGAGAAAGAAAAAACAGAGACAAAAGAATAGGGACAGGACCTGCACCTCTGGGAGGGAGCTGTTAGGGAGGAAAGGATTCCACACACTAGGAAGCCCCTTCACTGGTGGAGATGGGGGGTGGCAGAGGGGGAAAATATCAGAGCCATGGAGGAGAGTGCAGCAACAGGGGTGCAGAGGGCAAAGCAGAGAGATTCCCGCACAGAGGATTGGTGCCGACCAGCACTCACCAGCTTGTCTGCTCACCCGTGGCTGGGACGGGTGGGGGCTGGGAGCTGAGGCTCGGATCCCAGGGAGAGGACTGGTGTTAGCTGCGTGAACACAGCCTGAAGGGGGCTAGTGTACTACAGCTAGCTGGGAGGGGATCCGGGAAAAAGTCTGGACCTGCTGAAGAAGCAAGAGACCATTGTTTTGGGTGTGAGAGGAGAGGGGTTTCAGAGCACTGACTAAGCGAGCTCCAGAGACAGGCTCGAGCCGAGGCTATCAGCTTGGAACCCAGAGACGGGCATGAAACACTAAGGCTGCTGCTGCAGCCACCAAGAAGCCTGTGTGCAAGCACAGGTCACTACCCACACCCCTCTGGGAGCCTGTGCAGCCACCAGGGTGAGGGTCCTGTGGTCCAGGGACAAGTTCCCTGGGAGAACACATGGTGCATCTCAGGCTGTTGCAACATCATGCTGGCCTCTGCCACCACAGGCTCGCCCTGCATTCCAATTATAATTACCATAACCCCTTCCTCTCCCTGGCCTTTAGAGCAAAAGACCCCTAATCAGCCGCTGCTTTAACCCCATCCTGTCTGGGTGGGAATAGATGCCTGAGGGCAACCTATATGCAGAGGTGGGGCCAAAACCAAAGCTGAGCCCCAGGAGCTGTGAGAACAAAGAAGAGAAAGGGAAATCTCTCCCAGTAGCCTCAGGAGCAGTGGACTAAATCCCCACAATCAACGTGATGTACCCTGCATCTGTGGAATACATGAATAGACAACGAATCATCCCAAAATTAAGGTGGTGGACTTTGGGAGCAACTGTAGACTTGAGGTTTGCTGTCTGCAACTGATTTGTTTCTGATTTTTATGTTTATCTTAGTTTAGTGTATAGCACTTGTTATCATTGGTGGATTTTTTTATTGGTTTGCTCTCTTCTTTTTTTAAAATTAATCTTATATTTTAATTTTAATAATTTTAAAAATTATTATTTTTTCCCTTTCTTTCTTCCCTTTTTTTCCCTCCCTTATCTTCTGGGCCATGTGGCTGACAGGGTCTTGGTATTCCAGCCTGGTGTCAGGCCTCAGCCTCTGAGGTGGGAAAGCCGAGTTCAGGACATTGGTCCACCAGAGACCTCCTGGCCCCATGTAATATCAAATGGCGAGAGTCCTGCCAGAGACCTCCGTCTTAACACTAAGACCCAGCTTGACTCAACGACCAGTAAGTTACGGTGCTGGACACCCTATGCCAAACAACTAACAAGACAGGAACACAGCCCCACCCATTAGTAGAGGGGCAGCCTAAAATCATACTAAGTTCACAGACATCCCAAAGCACAAAACCGGACACAGCCCTGCCCACCAGATAGACAAGATCCAGCCCCATCCACCAGAACACAGGCCCAAGTCCCTTCCACAAGGAAGCCTACACAACCCACTGAACCAACCTCACCCACTGGGGGCAGACACCAAAAACAATGGAAACTACGAACCTGCAGCCTGCGAAAAGGAGACTCCAAACACAGTAAGTTAAACAAAATGAGAAGAGAGAGAAATAGGCAACATGTGAAGGAGCAAGGTAAAAACCCACCAGACCAAACAAATGAAGAGGAAATAGGCAGCCTACCTGAAAAAGAATTCAGAGTAATGATAGTAAAGAGGATCCAAAATCTTGAAAATAGAATGGAGAAAATACAAGAAACATTTAACAAGCACCTAGAAGAACTGAAGAGCAAATAAACAATGATGAATAACACAATAAATGAAATTAAAAATTCTCTAGAAGGAATCAGTAGAAGAATAACTGAGGGAGAAGAACAGATAAGTGACTTGGAAGACAAAATATTGGAAATAACTACTACAGAGAAAAATAAAGAACAAAGAATGAAAAGAATTGAGGACAGTCTCAGTGAACTCTGGGACAACATTAAAAATGCAGCAACATTCAAATTATAGGGGTCCCAGAAGAAGAAGAGAAAAAGAAAGGGACTGAGAAAATATTTGAAGAGACTATAGTTGGAAACTTTCCTAACGTGGGAAAGGAAAGAGTCAGTCAAATCCAGAAAGTGCAGAGAGTCCCATACAGGATAAATCCAAAGAGAAACATGCCAAGACACATATAAATCAAATTATCAAAAATTAAATACAAAGAAAAAATATTAAAAACAGCAAGGGAAAAGCAACAAATAACATACAAGGGAATCCCCATAAGGCTAACAGCTGATCTTTCAGCAGAAACTCTGCAAGCCAGAAGGGGTTGGCAGGACATATTTAAAGTGATGAAACGGAAAAATGTACAACCAAGATTACCCAGGAAGGATCTCATTCAGATTCAGTGGAGAAATTAAAAGCTTTATAGACAAGCAAAAGCTATGAGAATTCAACACCACCAAACCAGCTTTACAACAAATGTTAAAGGAACTTCTCCAGGCAGGAAACACAAGAGAAAGAAAAGACCTACAATAACAAACCCATAACAATTAAGAAAATGGTAATAGGAACATACATATCAATAATTACCTTAAATATAAATGGATTAAATGCTCCAACCAAAAGACATTGACTGGCTGAATGGATACAAAAATAAGACCCATTTATATGCTGCTACAAGAGACCCACTTCAGACCTAGGGACGCATACAGACTGAAAGTGAGGGGATGAAAAAAGATATTCCATGCAAATGGAAATCAAAAGAAAGCTGAAGTAGCAATTCTCATATCAAACAAAGAGACTTTAAAATAAAGACAATGACAAGAGACAAAGAAGGACACTACGTAATGATCAAGGGATCAATCCAAGAAGAAGATATAACAATTGTAAATATTTATTTACCCAACATAGGAGCACTTCAATACATAAGGCAATTGTTAACAGCCATAAATGGGGAAATCAACAGTAACACAATCATAGTACGGGACTTTAACACCACACTTTCACCAATGGACAGATCATCCAAAATGAAAATAAATAAGGAAACACAAGCTTTAAATGATACATTAAACAAGATAGACTTAATTGATATTGATAGGACATTCCACCCAAAAACAACAGAATACACCTTCTTCTCAAGTCCTCATGGAACATTCTCCAGGATAGATCGTACCTTGGGTCACAAATCGAGCCTTGGTAAATTTAAGAAAATTGAAATTGTATCAAGTATCTTTTCTGACCACAGTGCTATGAGACTAGATATCAATTACAGAAAAAAAAATTGTAAAAAATACAAACACATGTAGGCTAAACAATATGCTACTAAATAACCAAGAGATCATGAAGAAATCAGAGAGGAAATCAATAAATACCTAGAAACAAATGACAAAAAAAACATGACGGCCCAAAACCTATGGGATGCAGCAAAAGCAGTTCTAAGAGGGAAGTTTATAGCAATATAATCCTACCTAAAGAAAGAAGGAAAATCTCAAATAAACAACCTAACCTCAGACCTAAAGCAATTAGAGAGAGAAGAAAAAAACCCCCCAAAATTAGCAGAAGAAAAGAAATCACAAAGATCAGATCAGAAATAAATGAAACAGAAATGAAGGAAACAATAAAAAAGATCAATAAAACTAAAAGCTGGTTCTTTGAGAAGATAAGCAAAATTGATAAACCATTAGCCAGACTCAATAAGAGAAAAAGGCAGAAGACTCAAATCAGTAGAATTAGAAATGAAAAAGGAGAAGTAAAAACTGACTCTGCAGAAATACAAAGGATCATGAGAGATTACTACAGTCAACTGTATGGCAATAAAATGGACAACCTGGAAGAAATGGACAAATTCTTAGAAAAACACAACCTTCTGAGATTGAACCAGGAAGAAATAGAGATTATGAACAGACCAATCACAAGCACTGAAATTGAAACTGTGATTAAAAATCTTCCAACAAACAAAAACCCCGGACCTGATGGCTCACAGGAGAATTCTATCAAATATTTAGAGAAGAGCTAACACCTATCCTTGTCAAAACTCTTCCAAAATATAGCAGAGGGAGGACCACTCCTCAAATCATTGTACAAGGCCACCATCACCCTGATACCAAAAGCAGAAAAAGATGTCACAAAAAAAGAAAACTACAGGCCAATATCACTGATGAACATAGAAGCAAAAATCCTCAATAAAATATTAGCAAACAGAATCCAACAGCACATGAAAAAATCATACACCATTATCAAGTGGGGTTTATCCCAGGAATGCAAGGATTCATCAATATACACAATCAATATACGCAAATCAATCAATGTGATACACCGCATTAACAAACTGAAGGATAAAAATCATATAATAATCTCAGTAGATGCAGAAAAATCTTTCAACAAAATTCAACACCCCTGTATGATAAAAACCCTCCAAAAGTAGTCATAGAGGGAACTTAACTCAACATAATAAAGGCCATATATGACAAACCCACAGCCAACATTGTTCTCAATGGTGAAAAATTGAAACCATTTCCAGTAAGATCAGGAACAAGGAAAGGTTGCCCACTCTCACCTCTATTATTCAACATAGTTTTGGAAGTTTTAGCCACAGCAATCAGAGAAGAAAAAGAAATAAAAGAATCCAAATCGTAAAAGAAATAAAACTGTCACTGTTTGCAGATGACATGGTACTATACATACAGAATCCTAAAGATGCTACCAGAAAACTACTAGAGCTAATCAATGAATTTGGTAAAATAGCAGGCTACAAAATTAATGCACAGAAATCTCTTGCATTCCCATACACTAATGATGAAAAATCTGAAAGAGAAATTAAGGAAACACTCCCATTTACCACTGCAACAAAACAAATAAAATCCCTAGGAATAAACCTACCTAAGGAGACAAAAGACCTGTATGCAGCAAACTATAAGACACTGATGAAAGAAAATAAAGATGATACAAACAGATGGAGAGATATACCATGTTCTTGGATTGGAAGAATCAACATTGTGAAAATGATTATACTACACAAAGCAATCTACAGATTCAATGCAATCCCTATCAAACTACCACTGGCATTTTTCACAGAACTAGAACAAAAAATTTCACAATTTGTATGGAAACAAAAAAAGACCCCGAATAGCCAAAGCAATTTTGAGAAATAAAAATGGAGCTGGAGGAATCAGGCTCCCTGATTTCAGACTATACTACAAAGCTAAAGTAATCAAGACAATATGGTACTGGCACAAAAACAGAACTATAGATCAATGGAACAGGATAGAAAGCCCACAGGTAGACCCACGCACCTATGGTCACCTTATCTTTGATAAAGGAGGCAATAGTATACAATGGAGAAAAGGCAGCCTCTTCAATAAGTGGTGCTGGGAAAACTGGACAGCTACATGTAAAAGAATGAAATTAGCACACTCCCTAAAACCATACACAAAAATAAACTCAAAATGGATTAAAGACCTAAATGTAAGGCCAGACACTATAAAACTCTTAGTGGAAAACATAGGCAGAACCCTCTATGACATAAATCACAGCAAGATCCTTTTTGACCCACCTTCTAGAGAAATGGAAATAAAAACAAAAATAAACAAATGGACCTCATGAAACTTAAAAGCTTTTGCACAGCAAAAGCTTAAAAGCTTTTGCACAGCAAAGGAAACCATAAACAAGACGAAAAGACAGCCCTCAGAATGGGAGAACATATTTGCAAATGAAGCAACTGACAAAGGGTTAATCTCCAAAATATACAAGGAGCTCATGCAGCTCAATATCAGAAAAGCAAACTCAATCCTAGAACGGGCAGAAGACCTAAATAGACATTTCTCCAAAGCATATATAAAGATTGCCAACAAACACTTGAAAGGCTGCTCAACATCACTAATAATTAGAGAACTGCAAATCAAAACTGCAGTGAGGCTATCTCCTCACACCAGTCAGAAAGGCCATCATCAAAAAGTCTACAAACAATAAATGCTGGAGTGGGTGTGAAGAAAAGGGAACACTCTTGCACTGTTGGTGGGAATGTAAATTGATACAGCCACTATGGAGAACAGTATGGAGGTTCCTTAAAAAACTAAAAATAGAACTACCATATGACCCAGCAATCCCACTACTGGGCATATACCCTGAGAAAACCATAATTCAAAAAAGGTCAGGTACCACAATGTTCATTGCAGCACTATTTACAATAGCCAGGACATGGAAGTAGCCTAAGTGTCCACTGACAGATGAAAGGATAAAGAAGATGTGGCACATATATTCAATGGAATATTAGCCATAAAATAATGAAATTGAGTTATTTGTAGTGAGGTGGCTGGACCTAGAGTCTGTCATACAGAGTGAAGTAAGTCAGGAAGAGAAAAACAAGTACTGTATGCTATCACACATATATGGAATCTAAAAAAAAAAAAAGGTTCTGAAGAACTTAGGGGCAGGACAGGAATAAAGATGCAGACATAGAGAATGGACTTGAGGACATGGGTAGGGGGAAGGGTAAGGTGGAATAAATTGAGAGAGTAGAATTGACATATATACTCTACTAAATGTAAAATAGATATCTAGTGGGAAGCAGCTGCATAGCACAGGGAGATCAGCTCAGTGCTTTGTGACCACCTAGAGGGGTGGTATAGGGAGTGTGGGAGGGAGACACAAGAAAGAGGGGATATGGGGATATATGTATACATATAACTGATTCACTTTGTTATACAGCAGAAACTAACACAGCATTTTAAGGCAATTATACTCCTATTAAAATTTTAAAAAATAAACAAAATAAAATAAAAAAGCTGAACTCAAAGAAACAGAGATGAGTATGGTGGTTTCCAGGGGCTGGGGGTGGGGGAAATGGGGAGATGTTGGTCAAAGGGTACAAACTCCCAAATAGAAGGTGAATAAGTTCGGGTGATCTAACGTACAGCATGGAGATTATAGTAAATAATTCCCTAATGTACTTGAAAATTGCTAAAAGAGTAGATCTTAAAATGTTCTCACCACAAGAAAGAAATGGTGATTATGTGACATGATGAAGATGTTACCAAAACTGTGGTGCAATAATAATGTATCAAATCAACATCTTGTACACTTAAATGTTACACAATGTTATATGTCAATTATAACTCAATAAAGCTGAGAAAAAAAGAAAAGAAAAATGTGCAATAAAATGATTGAATATACATTATAGACACAAAATAATTGATTCCATTTTGTGGAGAAATAAGTCAGTGATGTAGAGGACAGCCTGGCAAAACTCTTCTATCATGTGGCAACAAAGACAAAGTGATACACATGATCAGAGAGAATACGACTTTGGTGGCACTCCTACATTCATACAACTAGTACTGCTGAAGAAGAGATCAGAATGAGGGAAATGAGAATCAGAATTATAAAGGAAGAAATTTTCAGGAGTTGAAGAAATATTAGAAAATATCTGATTGGCAAATACCAGAAAAAACATAAAACAAAACCCAAAAAACAACCAAAACCTAGACATTTGCTGCTTTTAAAATTTTTTCAAGGATTTTTTTCTAATTATTGGATTTATTCGGTTTTCCTATTTATAAAATTAATATATATGTTTTTGGAAATTAGGGAAATACATAATAAAAAACAAATTATGTGATCCTGATAATATTACTACCAAGAGGTACCACTGTTATTATTTATTAGGATCTTTCAGTGTTTCTTTATGCTATTTATCTATACAAAACAGAGATTATATTGCATGACTGAATATATATGTATATATAAACACATACATGCATACAAATATGTGTATACACAGGTATATATGGATACATGTGTTTATATGTATATGTAGCCATGCAAGTATGTGTGTATGTATTTGTATAAACAAATTCATTTTTACAAAGTTCATTCTTTTTTACTTAATTTTTGTATGCATATAGAAAGAAAGACTAATGGAACAACATAGAAAACAGAGGCATTTGAAGTCTTAACATTTTTAGTTATATTTTTAAGTTTATTATGTTCTTTTTATTTATTTATTTATTTAATTTTTTTGCGGTATGTGGGCCTCTCACTGTTGTGGCCTCTCCCGTTGCGGAGCACAGGCTCTGGACACGCAGGCTCAGTGGCCATGGCTCACGGGCCTAGCTGCTCCGTGGCATGTGGGATCTTCCCGGACCGGGGCACGAACCCGTGTCCCCTGCATCGGCAGGCGGACTCTCAACCACTGCACCACCAGGGAAGCCCTATTATGTTCTTTTTATTATGATAATTTCCAAAATTTTCTGAATTTGCCGTTTTTATTTCTTATTCAATCTAATAATTACTTTGTAGAGGTTTTGTATATTCATATTCTCCTGAAAGTTTTTTACATTTTGTCTTTCATATTTAGGTCACATTTCCAAGTGACTGTTTTTTGGGTTCACATTCTAGAAACAAATCTCTGGTTTTCCTCTGCTTTGGTTGGAGAATAGACTTTAAGAGACTTTTCCTCTTTGGAATGTTTTGAGGTTTTCATCAAGGCCTAATTATGTAATCATATTTTTGTGAATATTCTAGGAAAAGATGTCTTAGTAAAGAAAGATTTTTTTGTTTTTTCAATTTTAAAGTACAGCATCTACCTTAATACTGGGTATCATCAGACTTTTAAACTTTGTGTAAATCTGATGGTTGTAAAACAATATCTCACTGTAGTTTATTTCACACTTCTCTAACCTCTTGAGAAATTGATCATCACTCAGATGCCTTTGGGCCATTCTTACTTTCTCTTTCATGACTTTCCAGTTATGGTCTTTTCCCTTTTCCTATTGGTTTGTCTTTTTAAAAAAATTGATTTATAGGCATTCATTACATCTTCTGGATTTGACTTTCTCTCTTTTATATGAATTAGAAATAACTTCTGCATGTCTGCACCTTCTCTTTTCTTTTTGCTTAAACTCTTTTTTTTTCCATACAAAAGCTATTAATTTAACTTAGTAAGTTCATCAGTCTTTTCTTTCTTGTTTTGCACTTTTTATCTTTTGCTTAAGAAAGTCTTTCCAACTGATTATAAAAACATTTTCCTACATTTTTTCTTTTGAAGATTTAAAAATTTTCCTTTTCACAAGTAGATTTTTAATCCATAAGGAGCTTATGCTTATATACAGTGTGAGGTAAGGGGTCTATTTATTCATTTTTTTCAATTTGGATGGCCAGTTTCTGCAATGTAATTAAAGAGGTCTTCTCTACATTTATAATGCCACCATACACTGGTAGATTTTTCTTGGAGCATTTTACTCAGTTCTGCAGGTCAATTTATCTTTACCTGTACCAAAGCCACACTGTTTTAATTCCTATGGCTTCATAATAATTCAGATAAATACATTATACAGCAAATAACCCATCGTTTTTCTTCAAAATTACCTTGGTTAATCTTGGTTCTTTACTTTTCCATTTGCATTTTTTTAAAGGTCAGTATTCTTTATTAAAAAAATTATTTATTTAATTTATTGTTGGCTGCGTTGGGTCTTGGTTGCTGCGTGTGGGCTTTCTCTAGTTGTGGTGAGCAGAGGCTACTCTTCATTGCAGTGCCTGGGCTTCTCATTGCAGTGGCATATCTTGTGGCAGAGCATGGGCTCCAGGTGCACAGGCTTCATCAGTTGTGGCTTGTGGGCTCTAGAGCACAGGCTCAGTAGTTGTGGTGCATTGGCTTAGCTGCTCCACGGCATGTGGGATCTTCATGGACCAGGGCTCGAACCCGTGTCCCCTGCATTGGCAGGCAGATTCTTAACCACTCTGCCACCAGGGAAGCCCTTTCATTTGCATTTTAACATTAGTTTATTAATTGGTATGGGAAGCTCTGTTGTGATTTTATTAGAAATATGTATTTATATCCAATATTGAGTTCTTTTATGCAGTGACATGGTATAGCTATCTCTGTATTTAGAATTCTTCTTATGCCCTTAAATAAAATTTTATTATTTTCTTCATAAATTTCTTGCTTTTTGGCATTTCCTTTGCTGCATTTATTCTTAGCTATACCTTTTGTAGCTCTTAAGAATATTTTAAATTTTATTATAGTTTCTATTTTTATAGAAGTGATATTAATTTTAATATACTACTCTGGCAATGATGCTAAATATTTTTAACAGTTGTAATACTTTTTTTCTATATTGCCTTATATATTCAACGTTGTCTATGTGACTAAAAGAAATGTTTATTTCTTTCTAATCCTTTTTATGTCTTCTTGCTTTTCCTTGCATGCTTCATCGACTAGGCATGTAATGCTGTGTAAGTGCAATGATAAAAGCATTCCTTTTCCTTTGTCCTGACTTTAAAGAGAAGGCTGCAAAACTCACATCATTCCTTATAATGTGCAATGGACCTTTTAGTGTAAGATGTTGCATATGCTGTACCAGGAAGTTCTCCTTCTCTTCCCTCATCCCTACTTTGCTAAGACCACATTTTTAAATCAAGAAAGGTTATTAAATTTTATCAAATGCTTTTTGGGGGCGTCTTTTGAGATGCACATATGATTTACTTCTTTATCATGTTAATGAGGTGAATTTCATTCATAGATATTTCTAACATTTAATCATGCTGGCATTCCTGGCGTAACTCCAACTTGATATATATATTTATATTTATATTTGCATCTATATATGTTATATTGTTGCATTCAGCTTGCTAATGTTTTTAATAAAGAGGCTACTGTATAATCCACTATCTATATTTTTTAATTCTAACAGTTATATTCCAGAAAGGAGTCTTTTTCAAATTTGCTTCATCTCTTTTTTATCCTCATCTTTTCTTTCATTACCATTTTCTTTAATCATTTGTAATATTTAATTTAATCATCTTTTTCAAAAAACAAGCTGATACTTCCTATTTCTTCTATTTGTTAAATCTGATGGGTCTCCATCATTGTGGTCCCAGTTCCTCATTTTGTTTGTGATTTTTGATTCTGAGCTCATCTTAGCAATGGTTGATCCTTCTGTCAGAATCCATCATGTCTGTGTTGTAGAAGCTTCCTTGCTGAACCTACATGGTGATGCCTGGGTTTTTTTCTGTTCCCCTTCAGAGTCTGAACAGCTTTTTGAGGATCTTGGCTTTATATACATTGCTAATTCTACCCCTTGCTTTGTCTTTGCTTGTGTATTCCCATCCTCCTGTGGACAGTGTAACTCCTGGGCTCCTGAAGTCTGTTTCCTTAAACTGAACGCCTCCTGGACAATTGCAACATCAGCTCATATGCTTCCCTCCCTTACCTCAGAACTATAGGGCTTATTTTTTCCTTCAAGGATTTCTATGCATTAAAAAATCTTACAACTTATCTAGGATTTCTATCCATTTGTTATGGGAAGAAATACCTTTTCACCACTCTTAGTCTGTCATATTTCCAGAAGTTCAAAACCTTTTCATTTTATTTCAAACTTTTTAAATCATGTTGTTTATCTCCTCAGTTTTTCCTGATCTCAAATCATCTTTGTGTCTGACTGCAGTGGTTTCATAAATTCAATGTCCTTTTGATTTTTCTTATGAACAAGAATAATACTTTTGCCTTGTCTTTTAGTGAACTAATTTGATTCTTCTGAATGTCTATAATTTTTTGAATCAGAGTATCTTTTCTTAGATTCAGCATCTTTTCACTCTTTATAAAACTTTTAGAACAGTGCTTCTCAGCACATTGGCCAGAGGCTACCGGCATTAGAATCATCTCAATTCTTTCTTAAAATTGAAAATTCCTTGGCCTTCCTCTCATTCAACTAAATCAAGGTCTTGGGAGCAGAATCCTAGAATCTACAATTTAAACAAAAATTTTATACAACTGGAGAATTGTTACTGAAGAAGATCAACACTTGTCCAGCATTAGCTCCTAGTTAAATAAAATATGACAAAAGATTTCTCATATAAGTTCCCTTAAGTTTCTATACAATTCTTTAGGTTGAAAGTTAAGAAATGTCTGGGTTGCTCTCAATTTCAGTTTCTGACTCAGACATCCAGAAGTTTCTAGTGATTTAAGAAGGAGCTAGAGCTAGAAACATCGGTGGGCCTGGTGGTGACACAGAAAAGGTCTTCATCAGTGGGACATACGATGTCTTCTCCATGTTGACATGACAACCAGAAATTGGATAGAACAGCATCCCATTCTCTGGCCTTACATACCAATAGGTACTCTACATCTAGCAGCTGCTAGGGCCAGGTGAAAGTGTGAGACCACCAAGTGCTGTGGTGGAAACAATCTTGCTGACCGACCTCTTGTGGTGAGAGAGACTCCAAGTAGAATGCCCCTCCTGCCCTTTGACTTGCCTTATCTCCAGCTCTCAGGCTTGTGAGTGTATTTCTGTTGAATATCTTCCATTCTCTCTCCAGATGAGCTGCCATTTTATAGAGGAAGTTGGAGCCTGCCTTCTTCTTTGACTCCCCTCCCATCTAGAAGATTTCTGGGGCTGGTGTAGACTTTCCTTCATGTTTACAATCTTTTGAGCATTTCATTGGGAATCTGAGAAGACAGAGGCTTTATCAGATGCCTTTCTGTATGTGCATGAGATTCTGGGAATGTTTTCTTTGTTCAATATGGTATGGGCATGAGGAAAAGCTATGAGAATTTTCAATGTGAAGTTGAGTGATTTTTGCAGCTGAGTCTGACAACAATTAGAGAGCTTGCTCTTATCTTCCCTTAGGCTTCACTTCCTGAGTATTCACAAATCTAAAGTATGCAGATCCTTCAAATTTTAGCAAAGTATAACTTAATGTATATAGAAATTCAAAAAATTTAAAAAAGGCATTCAGTTAGTAAATTTGTACTTATTTTCTAGGGAAAGTAGTCAATGATATTATAGTTTGGATCCAATACAATTTTCATATCCTGCCTGAAATAATAAAATGACTTTTATCTTAAAATAGAGGCTATTAGTGTTTCAAGAGACTCAAGAAAATTTCATCCATCTAGAGGTTGAAAAATAAATACTGTAGCTATTTCAATTTCTCAAAGTTTTCTGTACTTTCTTCTTCTTTTTTTCTCACAGCGTCAACCTTTCTGGACCTTTCACTGTGAGTTGTCAAAAAGCCATCTGGCCTTTCAGCTCAAATCACAAACCCCCAACTCTTGCTTCCTTTCGGCTGCAATCCGAACACCTGCAAACATGGCCAACTTCAAGCCAGAGTGAAAATGTTTTTATTCTTTCATCCCTTTTGACGTTGTCCCAAGTAATAGCACTGTGAGAGGGGAAATGTCAAACTGAGGTGAATGGCTGGCTCAGGTCTGATCTCTGAGCCGTACTCCCTGGTACGAATGGGGAAACTTGGAAAGGCGGGGTGATAACTCAGTCATTTTTAAAAGAGGAAAATGATAACAACCGTAGGAGGGCCAGCCATGGAAAACAGCCCCAAGGGTGTGTGTGAACCAGTCAATCTGCTTCTGCTTATGGGGTATCTTGGATCTGGTTCAAAGGGAGGCCTGCTCTGTGCCATGTGTCCTGTGAAAGTGAAAGTGGGTGCAAACTGGAGGCTGGGCTCAGTCTCTGTGTTTACTTGACAAGATCCTGGCCTCCCAGAGAAACATGGAAAGGGCCAGGGGTCTGCAGGAGAGAATCCCACGGACCTGAGTTGGCTGTGGTTTCACTCCTTGTGGTCCTGCAGCACTTCTGTTTGCCCGGGGACTTTAGTCCACTTACTTGGCCATGGTGGTTTCTCGAGATGACCCAGCTCTGCCCCCTTCTCACACCCCCTTGCCCTTGCCTTTCTTGCTGCCTCTGTACTTTCTGATCAGGATGTTCACAAGGGCTTGAGATGGGGATAACCACGCTGATTTTGGAAAGGAAGAAAGTGAGGCTAGGTAAGGCCTTAGGCCACCAAGCTTCTAAATCCTGAGTCTGGGTTAAAGTCCAGACCCAACAGGCACATGAAAAGATGCTCACCATCACTAACATTCAGGGAAATGCTAATCAAAACCACAAGGAGATATCACCTCACACCTGTCAGAATGGCCATCATCAAAATGAACACAAATAACAAATGTTGGCAAGGACGTGGAGAAAAGGGAACCCTCACGCACTGTTGGTGAGAATGTAAATTAGTGCAGCCATTGTGGAAAACAGTATGGAAGTTTCTGAAAAAGTTAAAAGTAAAGTTACCATAAGATCCAGCAATCCCACTCCTGGGCATATATCCCCAAAAACCAAAAACACTAATTCAGAACGATACATGCACCCCAATGTTCATAGCAGCATTATTTACAGTTGCCAAGACATAGAAACAACCTAAGTGTCTGTCAACAGATAAATGGATAAAGAAGATGTGATATAGATATATCTATATATATTAGTATATTACATATAGTCATATATGTATGTATATATATACATATAAATAATGGAATACTACTCAGCCTTAAAAAAGAATAAAATTTTGCCATTTGCAGCAACATGGATGGACATGGAGGGCAATATGCTGAGTGAGGTAAGTTAGAGAAAGATAAATACTGTATGATATTGCTTGTATGTGGAATCTAAAAAAATACCACAAACTATTGAGTATAACATAAAAGAAGCAGACTAACAGATACAGAGAACAAACTAGTGATTACCAGTGGGATGGGGGAATGGGAGATACAAACTATTGGGTGTAAGATAGGCTCAAGGATGTATTGTACAACACAGGCAATATAGTCAACATTTTGTAATAACTGTAAATAGAAAGTAACCTTTAAAATTGTATAAAAATTTTTTTAAAAAGTAAAATAAATAAATTATATATATATATAAAAAGTTCAGGCCTGACTGATGCTAAATAGATTGATTTTGGCCAAACCACCAACTCTGGCCCTTGCTTTTTTCTCCCTGATGTTGGTTATTGTTAAGACCATATGACATTCATTCTTTCATTCATTCAACAAATATTCATTGTGCATTAACTATGCCAGAAGCTCTTCCAGGTGCTACGAAGACAGCAGTGAACATCCCTATTTTCGTGGAACTTATTTGGTGGGGGAAAGATAGACGATAAACAAACTAAATATCATATTTGTATTGCAGAGTGTGGGAGGGTGGTAAGCGCTAAGTGGGGGGTGGGTAGGAGGGCAGTCAGTGAAGAATTTGGGGAGGGGGGTAAAAATTTTAGTTGAGATGTTTAAAGGAGGCATCACAGAGGAAGAGACACTGGAACGAGGAGGTAGAGGAGTAAGCCATGTGGATAACTAAGGCAAAAGCATTTGGGGCAGAGTGACTATGAGTGAAATCTCTAGCAGGAGGAAGTTTGGCATTTGCAGAGAAAAGCAAGAAGATGCTTTGGCTGAAGTAGACTGAAGGAAAGGGAGAGCAGGAGACAGAGAGGCAATGTTGGGGTGAGTGGAGGACACTGTCAGACGATAGAGATCTGTAGGTCTTCATAGGGATGATGTACATAAAAACATTTTTTGATGGGCAAAGGGCTGCCCAAATGTATGTGCTACAATGCAAACAAAACACAGCACCTGTTCTGGCATTTTGGCTCTAAAATCACTCTGCATTATAGATTTTCGTGTCTTATTAATAGTTCTGAAGTCCCGGCTCATGCAGAGCTGTAGTTCTCAAATGGGACAGCAGGATTTGTGGGTGTCATCTACACCATTGCAGACATGCTATCAAGTTCTCATCAACACATAATATACATTTTTGCTGCAACTGGGTTTGTGACTTTCATGGCTGTGCATGGATTTTTAAGCTGAGCAGGGTAATGATTAAGAGCTAGAAGTTATAGCTTCATGCCAAAAAGGCAAGACCTTGTTCTCCTGAAATGCATGAGAACATCACCTAGTGAGAAGGCCAGAGGGTAAATCCCATCTCCAGCAGCGCTGCAGTAATGAAGGGAAAGCAAACAGAATCCAGGGACTGTGGGTGCTTTTATAGATGCTGCGAGACAATTTTATAACATAGGAGTGACTGTGCTGTCACCATGGCTGACTTACTAAAATCCGCTATTCAGAGATTTTCATTCTGCTAAATGCACTGTGAACATTTCAAATATTCAAGAGGTGCTGCAAAAATGTACAAAGAAAAAAGATTGGGAGGCCCTGTTTTAGAACCGGGAAAACTGTATGACTGTATCTGCTGTGTGCAGATCGCTCTTGGCCAGCTATGCAGTTTAGACACATCAAGTGATTAGTTGGGTTTGAACATTGCATTAAATGGATTATTTCCCTTTTACATTAGCTGGGCTCTTGGTTTATAAAATACTCTGCCTTTCAGGATCCCATTTTATATCCTCCCCAAGTGTCTGTGGAGTAAGTAACATGGGGGTTTTTATCTTCATATAATGAGTGAGAAAAATGAGAAAACTGAGGGATGGCATGACTTGCCCAAGGTCACACTGCTATTTAGTGACAACAGAGATGAGACATGAGTCCCAAAGACCCAAAAACCCACCCTTCCTTTCTGTTCTACACTGACTTCTTTTTTTTTTTAACATCTTTGTTGGAGTATAATTGTTTTACAATGCTGTGTTAGTTTCTGCTTTATAACAAAGTGAATCAAATATACATATATATATCCCCATATCTCCTCCCACTTGTGTCTCCCTCCCACCCTCCCTATCCCACCCCTCTAGGTGGTCACAAAGCACTGAGGTGATCTCCCTGTGCTATGTGGCTGCTTCCCACTAGCTATCTATTTTACATTTGGTAGTGTATATATGTCCATGCCACTCTCGCACTTCGTCTCAGCTTAACCTTCCCCCTCCCAATGTCCTCAAGACTATTCTCTATGTCTGCATCCTTATTCCTGTCCTGTCCCTAGGGTTTTCAGAATCTTTTTTTTTTTTTTTTTTTTTAGATTCCATATATATGTGTTAGCATATGGTATTTGTTTTTCTCTTTCTGACTTACTTCACTCTGCATGACAGACTCTCGGTCCATCCACCTCACTACAAATAACTCAATTTCATTTCTGTTTATGACTGATTAATATTCCATTGTATATATTGCCACATCTTCTTTATCCATTCATCTGTTGATGGACACTTAGATTGTTTCAAT
The DNA here is from genome assembly GCF_964165515.1 of Mesoplodon bidens. NCBI lineage: Eukaryota > Metazoa > Chordata > Mammalia > Artiodactyla > Ziphiidae > Mesoplodon > Mesoplodon bidens. Next base: position 20,641,776 of record NC_138171.1, on the reverse strand, counting down.
GTCCTGGCTACTGTAAATAGAGTTGCAATGAATATTGTGGTACATGACTCCTTTTGAATTATGGTTTTCTCAGGGTATATGCCCAGTAGTGGGATTTCTGGGTCGTATGGTAGTTCTCTTTTTAGCTTTTTAAGATACCTCCATACTGTTCTCCATAGTGGCTGTATCAATTTACATTCCCACCAACAGTGCAAGAGTGTTCCCTTTTCTTCACACCCTCTCCAGCATTTATTGTTCGTAGATTTTTTTTTTTTTTTTTTTTTTTTTTTTTTTTTTTTGTGATACGCGGGCCTCTCACTGTTGTGGCCTCTCCCGTTGCGGAGCACAGGCTCCGGACGCGCAGGCTCAGCGGCCACGGCTCATGGGCCCAGCTGCTCCGCGGCATGTGGGATCCTCCCAGAGCGGGGCACGAACCCGCGTCCCCTGCATCGGCAGGCGGACGCTCAACCACTGCGCCACCAGGGAAGCCCTGTTCGTAGATTTTTTGATGATGGCCATTCTGAGTGGTGTGAGGTGATACCTCATGGTAGTTCTGACTTGTACGTCTCTAATGATTAGTGATGTTGTGCATCCTTTCATGTGTTTGTTGGCAATCTGTATATCTTCTTTGGAGAAATGTCTATTTATGTCTTCCCCCCATTTTTGGATTATGTTGTTTGTTTTTTTTAATATTGTAAATTTACCTCATAAAATTGCTTTTGCTGCATCCCATAGGCCTTAGGGCATTGTGTTTTCATTGTCATTTGTTTCTAGGTATTTTTTGATTTCCTCAGTGATCTCTTGGTTATTTAGTAGTGTATTGTTTAGCCTTCATGTGTTTGTATTTTTTACTGTAATTGATATCTAGTCTCATAGCATTGTGGTTGGAAAAGATACTTGATATGATATCAATTTTCTTAAATTTACCAAGTCTTGATTTGTGACCCAAGATATGATCTATCCTGGAGAATGTTTCATGAGCACTTGAGAAGGAAGAGTATTCTGTTGTTTTTGGATGGAATGTCTTATAAATATCAATTAAGTCCATCCTGTTTAATGTGTCATTTAAAGGTTTTGTTTCCTTATTTATTTTCATTTTGGAAGATCTGTCCATTGGTGAAAGTGGGGTGTTAAAATCCCCTACTATGATTATTCACTGTCAATTTCCCCTTTTATGGCTGTTAGCATTTGCCTTATGTACTGAGGTGCTCCTATGTTGGGTAAATAAATATTTACAATTGTTATATCTTCTTCTTGGATTGATCCCTTGATCATTATGTAGTGTACTTCTTTGTCTCTTGTAATAGTCTCTATTTTAAAGTCTACTTGGTCTGATATGAGAATTGCTACTCCAATTTTCTTTTGATTTCCAGTTCCATGGAATATCTTTTTCCATCCCCTCATTTTCAATCCGTATGTGTTCCTAGGTCTGAATTGGGTCTCTTATAGACAGCATATATACAAGTCTCATTTTTGTATCCATTTAGCCAGTCTATGTCTTTTGGTTGGAGCATTTAATCCATTTACATTTAAGTTTGTTATCAATATGTATATTCCTATTACCATTTTCTTAATTGTTTTGGGTTTGTTATTTTAGGTCTTTTTCTTCTCTTGTTTTTCCTGCTTAGAGAAGTTCCTTTAGCATTTGTTGTAAAGCTGGTTTGGTGGTGCTGAATTCTCCTAGCTTTTGCTTGTCTGTAAACGTTTTAATTTCTCCATCAAATCTGAATGAGATCCTTGCTGGGTAGAGTAATCTTGGTTGCAGGTTTTTCTCCTTCATCACTTTAAATATGTCCTGCCACTCCCTTCTGGCTTGTATAGTTTCTGCTGAAAGATCAGCTGTTAACCTTATGGGGATTCCCTTGTATGTTATTTGTTGTTTTCCCTTGCTACTTTTGTATTTAATTTTGATAGTTTGATTAATATGTGTCTTGGAGTGTTTCTCCTCAGATTTATCCTGTATGGGACTCTCTGCACTTCCTGGACTTGATTGACTATTTCTTTTCCCATATTAGGGAAGTTTTCAACTATAATCTCTTCAAATATTTTCTCAGTCACTTTCTCTTTCTCTTCTTCTTCTGGGACCACTATAATTCGAATGTTGGTGCGTTTAATGTTGTCCCAGAGGTCTCTGGGAGTGTCCAAAATTCTTTTCATTCTTTTTTCTTTATTCTGCTTGGCGGTAGTTATTTTCACTGTTTTATCTTCCAGGTCACTTATCTGTTCTTCTGCCTCAGTTATTTTGCTATTGATTCCTTCTAGAGAATTTTAAATTTCATTTATTGTGTTGTTCATCATTTTTTGCTCTTTAGTTCTTCTAGGTCTTTGTTAAACGTTTCTTGTATTTTCTCCATTCTATTTCCAAGATTTTGGATCCTCTTTACTATCATTACTCTGAATTCTTTTTCAGGTAGACTGCCTATTTCCCCTTCACTTGTTTAGTCTGGTGGGTTTTTGCCTTGCTCCTTCATCTGCTGTGTGTTTCTCTGTCTTCTCATTTTGCTTAACTTACTGTGTTTGGGGTCTCATTTTTGCAGGCTGCAGTTTCGTAGTTTCCATTGTTTTTGGTGTCTGCCCCCAGTGGCTAAGGATGGTTCAGTGGGTTGTGTAAGCTTCCTGGTGGAGGGGACTGGTGCCTGTGTTCTGGTGGATGAAGCTGGATCTTGTCTTTCTGGTGGGCAGGACCTCATCCGTTGGTGTTTTTTGGGGTGTCTGTGACCTTATTATGATTTTAGGCAGGCTGTCTGCTAATGGGTGGGGTTGTGTTCCTGCCTTGCTAGTTGTTTGGCATAGGGTGTCCAACACTGTAGCTTGCTGGTCATTGAGTAGAGCTGGGTCTTAGCGTTGAGATGGAGATCTCTAGGAGAGCTTTCACTATTTGATATTACATGGGGCCAGGAGTTCTCTGGTAGGCCAATCTCCTGAACTCAGTTCTTCCACCTCAGAGGCACAGGCCTGACACCCGGCCAGGGCACCAAGACCCTGTCAGCCACACAGCTCAGATGAAAAGGGAGAAAAAAAGAAAGAATGAAAGAAAAATAAATAAATATAAGAGAATAAAGTTATTAGTACAAAAAATAAAAAATATTATTTAAAATAAAAAATTTAATAATTAATAAAAGAAAGAAAGAAAGAAAGAATGAAGATAGCAACTATTCCAAGAAACAAATCCACCAATGATAACCAGCACTAAAAACTATACTAAAACAAAAAACAAAAAACCAAAAAATATATAGACAGGCAGAACCCTATGACAAATGGTAAAAACAGAGCTATACAGACAAAATCACACAAAGAAGCATACATACACACTCACAAAAAGAGAATAAAGAAAAATATCTATATATACATATATATAAAAGAAAGGAAGAGAGCAACCAAATCTATAAACAAATCTACCATTGATAATAAACTCTAAATATTAAACAAAGATAAACATAAAACCAAAAACAAATTAGATGCAGAAAGCAAACCCCAAGTCTACATTTGCTCCCAAAGTCCACCACCTCAATTTTGGGATGTTGTTGTCTATTCAGGTATTCCAGAGGTGCAGGGTACATCAGGTTGATTGTGGGGATTTAATCCATTGTTCCTGAGGCTGCTGGGAGAAATTTCCCTTTCTCTTCTTTGTTCACACAGCTCCTGGGATTCAGCTTTGGATTTGGTCCTGCCTCTGCATGTAGGTCTCCTGAAGGCATTTGTTCTTCGCTCAGACAGGATGGGGTAAAAGGAGTAGCTGATTAGGGGGATCTGCCTCACTCAGGCCAGGGGGAGGGAGGGGTACAGAATACGGTGCAAGCCTGTGGTGGCAGAGGCTGGTGTGACGTTGCAACAGTCTGAGGTGTGCCATGTGTTCTCCCAGGGAAGTTGTCCCTGGATTACGGGACCCTGGCAGTGGCGGGCTGCACAGGCTTCCAGGAGGGGAAGTGTGGATAGTGACCTGTGCTTACACACAGGCTTCTTGGTGGCTTTAGCGTCAACCTTAACGTTTCATGCCCGTCTCTGGTGTCCGCGCTGATAGCCATGGCTCACACCTGTCTCTGGAGCTCGTTTAGGTGGTGGTCTGAATCCCCTCTCCTTGCGCACCCTGAAACAATGGTCTGTTGTCTCTTAGGCAGTTCCAGACTTTTTCCTGGACTCCTTCCTGGCTAGCTGTGGCACACTAGCCCCCTTCAGGCTGTGTTCACGCAGCCAACCTCAGTCCTCTCCCTGGGATCTGACCTCCAAAGCCCGAGCCTCAGCTCCCAGCCACCACCTGCCCCAGTGGGTGAGCAGACAAGCCTCTTGGGCTGGTGAGTGCTGGTCGGCACCGACCCTCTGTGCAGGAATCTCTCCGCTTTGCCCTCTGCACACCTATTGCTGCACTCTCCTCCATGGCTCCAAAGTTTCCCCCCACCAACACCCCATCTCTGCCAGTGAAGGGGCTTCCTAGTGTGTGGAAACTTTTCCTCCTTCACAGCTCCCTCCCAGAGGTGCAGGTCCTGTCCCTATTCTTTTGTCTCTGTTTTCTCTTTTTTCTTTTGCCCTACCAAGGTACGTGGGGAGTTTCTTGCCTTTTGGGAAATCCGAGGTCTTTTGCCAGTGTTCAGTAGGTGTTCTGTAGGAGTTATTCCACATGTAGATGTATTTCTGATGTATTTGTATGGAGGAAGGTGATCTCCACGTCTTACACCTCCGCCATCTTGAAGGTCCCCCTCTACACTGACTTCTAATAGATGACAACACCATAGAGGAAGACAGCTGGGCCAGACCAATTGTTCATTGTTGTGTAGAAAAACAGCCTTCCCATAAGTAGACACTTTGGATTTTAACCAATTATTAGCCCTACATGTATGTGGAAGACCCAAAGTAGCTTTAAAAATGTGTTCTCTTAGTGCAATTGGACCACTTAATCTGTAGCCAAGATTCATGGTTACCAATATACTGACAGTTTCTTTTTTTTTTTTTTTGATTCAAATTTTTTTTAATTAGTTTCTGCTTTATAACAAAGTGAATCAGTCATACATATACATCTGTTCCCACATCCCTTCCCTCATGCATCTCCCTCCCTCCCACCCTCCCCATCCCACCCCTCCAGGCGGTCACAAAGCATAGAGCTGATCTCCCTGTGCTCTGCGGCTGCTTCCCACTATCTATCTACCTTACGTTTGGTAGTGTATATATGTCCATGCCTCTCTTTCGCTTTGTCACAGCTTACCCTTCTGACAGTTTCTTGAGTGTGGAAGCAAGCTGAACTCTGAAGACCTGATCAAGTCGGTGCAGGGGGGCGGTGGAGTGCTGTGGTCAATATGAATACATTATCTGGGGTTCTTTTATTTAATTATCATTAAGAAATGATCATTTCTGCTTTGTAGCTTTATTTTCTTAACTAGATTGACCTGTCAGGGGGCCACGCCCATTATTTTTTTATTTTAGAGACCTTCCACCACTGTCTACTCTCTAGTGCAGCACTGCCCAATAGAACTTTCTAGGATGATGGATATTTTCTGTATCTCTACTGCCCAATAGGCTAGCTAGCCACTAGCCACAGGTGGCTATTGAGTAGTGGTGCAACTGAGGGGCTGATTTTTAAATTTTATTTAAATTTATTTTATTTTTAATTTTATTTAATTTTAATTTAATTTTAATTAATTTAAATTTAAATAGTCATGTGTGGCTAGTGGTGGCCACTATGGACAAGGGCAGCTCTAGGGTTGCTATGATCCTCTGTTTCTCATGCTCATAGCTACTGGTGGTATTGGCAGCTGAGAGTCCTCCATCAAATCCTCTGGAAGTCATTCTCAGTCAAAGAAAGCTTCCTGGTCCAGGGGGTCATGCCACTTTCTGGGGCATCCTGCACCCAATGACTGGTCAGTGCAGGGTATACGGGTCTGCCCCTCTCACTCTGATTTGGGACAGCTCTGAAGGGCCATCCTAGCTCCAGGACTCCTTATGGAACCGGCTGATGCAACTGTATCACAGTTCAGTTTGTCCCCTGTACCCCTCACACATGTTGATCCCAAGAGCACTAGCCAATAAATCGCCAGTACATGAATATCCATCTCAGAGTCGACTTCTTGGGAGCCTGATCTGTGACACATCTGCACATCTCAGAAATAACCTATTAAGAAAGGGAAACAAATACATTAGAAAATTTTAATAGCTTACATTTTATGTCACTCTGGACACAGTAACACAAGGCAGAATAAACAAACACCTCTAAATGAGGAATTCACTTCTGCAAGTCAATGGAAGGAAACATTTTGTGAATGACACTGTAGTCTGAATTTTGTCCCTTTCACTTCCTCCCACCCCTGCTAGGTCCTTCCTTCCCTCAACAAACATGAATTATGCATCTCCTGGGCTCTAGTCCCAAGTTAGGGTCCTGGAAGGATGAAAATTTTCAGAGATGAAAATTCACTATAATTTCAGTGAACTTTCATCTCTGAAAATGACTCATTGTGTACTGGCAGAGTGAAAGATTTAGTGATTAGGTAATCCAGCACACAAAATGCTGTGTTTATGGTACCCTGGGACACTGGAAATGCAGAGGAAGGAGGAAATGTTTAGTTCTGGGGTCAAGAAACTATACCCTGTGGGTTATTTCAGCCCAATGCTTGTTTTTATATGAGTCACAGGTTCAAAATGCTTTTTATGCATTTCATAAGGCTGAAAAATAATCAAAAAGAATAGTATTTCATAACACATGAAAACCATATGGAATTAAACCTTCAGTGTCCTTAAATAATGATAGGCACTCGGCCATCCCATTTGTTGACATACTGTCTATGGCTGCGTTCACACTACAACAGCACAGCAGAGTGGCTCCAGCAGAGAATATTTGTAGCCCACAAAGCCTAAGATATTTACTCTGGCCCTTTATGGGAAAAGTTTGCCGACTCCAGGATTAGTGCAATCAAGGAGGCCTTCCTGTAACGAGCTGCCTTTGAACTGGGTTTTAAAGCATGCAGAGGAGTTTGCCAGGCAGAAAAGGGCCGGTACAAGGTCATCCTGGCAGGAGAATTAGCATGCGCAAAGGCATGCAGGCAGGAAGTAGAGAAGGGAATAGTGGGTTTATAAATAATAAGAATCTCAGTGTGTTTGGGACTTTGTGGGTAGTGGCTGAGGCGAGATTTTGATGTCAATAGAAACCAAATATGAAAGCCTTGGTTTTATGACAAAGAATTTGTTCTTTATTTCCTAGAGAATGGGGATCATTGAGGGGTGTTAAGTAGGGGAGTAGACTGATCTTTTTGAGTTTTAGCGAGATGATTCTGGTAGCCCATTGGAGGAAGTTCTGGAGGTGGCAGAACCAGCATAGGCAATGTTTCAACAGTACAGGGGCACCAGAGCTTAACTTAGGGGAGCGAGGTGGGAATTCAAGTTCCTCTGTGGGCCCAAGAGCACGGAGTGTGAGGATTTGACAGACTGGTGTGGGAGGAGGCCAGGATGTGGGACAGGAAGAGGTGACGGAGGGAGAGTGAATCAGAGGTGGAGGTTCTGTGTATGGACGGGAAGCTGGATGTTGGCAAAAGCAGATGAGGGACCTGGCTCGGGGGATGATGGCCAGGGGCTGTGGGTTACATTATGGGCTTTGTAGTGGCTGGAACAGAGGAGTGACTGTGGAAACCATGAACAATAGGGAACTGGGAAGTGAGGAGGTGGGATGCAGGGTGGGTCCAGGTTGATAATGGTCACAGTAACGAGGATAATATAATAATAACAGTGGAAGGTCAAAGGAGCTTCCTTTGAGCCTGGCAAGATGAGGGAGGGACTTCGTATCCACCTCACTTTCATTATACGGGGCTGAAAGTAGTGAAAACCCAGCTTTGCTTGGTAGAAGTGGAGGTCAGCTGTTGCCAGAGGGGAAAAGGAGGTGGAGGCTGAGGTGGGATATTTTCCGAAGACAGGAACCAAGGTAAATACAGGAAATAAAATATAGGAAAAAATATACACAGGAAATGGAACTTTCATGTTACTTGGGCTCAAACAAAGCAATGCCACAATGACTTTGGTTGAGTTCCAATGGCCTTAGAGCTGGGCTGGAGTCATGAAGTGGCCTCTGGATCCAGCTGTGGGTCTCTCTCCTCTAAGCCTGAGTCTGAGAATGACCTGAGAGCTCAGCCCCCCTCCGTCCCCACTCCCCCCACTCTGGCTCCCTGACCACATTTGCACCTCCATTTTGGGAGACAGACATAGGGAAAGTATTTACCATTTTCACGACAAAGATAGGGACATACAAGGCAATTCTGTTAGAATCTACACAAGACTGGAAATGCATTTCAAGGCACCAAAAGCATCAGGGGAAGCTGCTGTTTTGGGTAAGTTAGGTGATGGTGTCTGAGGGGACAGAAACCCAAGATGGAGGGAGTCCTGAACAGGGGCTTGTGTGGAGGCTGACACGGGTTGAGCCCTTCTTAACCTTCTCCTCATGGAGATGCAATAATATTCTTATTAAGTAGTGGTAGATAACATCATCTCATTGAATCTTCCCCAGCAGCAACTCTCCTCAATCAAAACCAGTATTAGCCCCATTGTATCGATGGAGAAACTGATACCAAGAGGAGGCCAAACTACTTGAGTAAGTAAGTCGGAAAGCCAGATTCATGTCGGAGTGATGGAACATAGGAGACCCTGCTCTTGTGTGTCACTGGGGGAGCTTGGTGAACTGGGAGAGTACCTTCCAGGTAACGTGGACCCAGATACTCTTCATCTGCCCTTCTCTTGACTCTCTCCTTTTCATCCTTCATGTCTTCTCCCCAGCGTGGCCTCCCTGACCACTCAGGCTAAAGGATATCTCAGCACCCTGGTTTGTTTCTTTCAAGGCACTAATTACCATTATATTTATTTATTAACCCCTCTTCCCTTTTATTTTGCCCATCTTCTTCAGTAGTGAAGGACTGAGTCTGTATCACTCACCCTTAGGTCTTGACACCAAGTGAAGTGCTGGTGCATCATGTAAATGAGGAACGTTTTGTGGATGTATGACCATCTCAGCTTCTGGGAAATGGGGCCTGGCTGGAAGACTGGGGTTCCTCGGGCAGGTAAGATGGGCAGGGTCCCTTTGGTATGCTAGTTTGCAGGGCAGTAGGTAGAAGTGTCATGAGGGTTTGTGAAAGTGGAGAAGAAAATCTCCCATTATTCTATCACTTTCTGTATTTCAATATGGAGGAACATGGCTGGGCTGGGAGAAGTGGAAAAGCTTTTGTGCTGTGATGAGGAACAGAGTTGGGTGGGGGAGGGGAAAGCTTACTCTGTGTGCCTCTTTGATGGGCATGAGCTTTGCAGATTTGGTCTCATTTGCTGCTCCAAGTAATGTTCCGAAGTAAAGGTTCCTACTGAAAATTTCCATTTTACAGAGGCTCAAAGAGGGCACATCAAAGTCCAACACCATGCAGGCAGATGGTGAAGGTGGGATTCTAGCTCAGATTTGTCAAGTTCCAAGACTTTTCCCTAGTGATTATAAACACAGGCTCTTAAGCCAGACTACCTGGGTCCATATCTCTGATCCATCTGCTAGTTGTGGGATTTTAGGAAAATTGCATAACTATTCTGTGCATTAGTTTCCTCTTCTAAAAAATTAGTATAATATTAGTGTCTTCCTTATAAGGTTGTGTGAGGACTAAATAGATCAACACTGTTCAGGTAAAGACCCAGAACAATACCTGACACTGTTATAGATAATGCTATCACAACCACCACCACCACCACCACCATCATCATCATCATCATCATCATTTTATTGGACTTCCTTCCTCCCAGGCTGCGGTTGTGCAGAAGCTGTGAGTGGCTAGGAAAGGGAACCCTCTACGAAGACTGGAGTGAAGATTCCAACTTAGAGGAGTCCTGGAAGCAGCAAGAAATAGCTCATATCTTGTTCTTCTGACAATCATCTCTCCTGAGCTCTTTCTTTCAAAGGCTAAGAGGTTTAATTTCAGGTTTCCTGAGTTTCTATACAATAGTCATGACCTTTCTTTCCTTTCATCTTTTACTTTTGGTGGAAAAGGAGAATCATGAGATGAAAATTTTATTAGGAAATGAACACATCAAAATAACACTGTTTTGGATAGTACATCAGGAGAGTCTCAGAGATACCCCAAGGGATGTGAAGGACCAGGCTGGAGCTATGCCCTAAACTCAAACACAGGAGTCTCAGGCTGATCCTTTAGCAGAATCCAAGGTCCTTCTAAGGATGCTAGAGAGGGGGCGGGGGAGCTGTGTGAAAGGCATTTTTGAAAAAGTCATACTTTATACCAACTATGGAGCACCATAGGTGTTCACAACCAGCAACACAGGATTGTTTTTCTTTCTCTTAATGAACTGTACCTGTACATTTTCTATTTGGGGCATAATTAAGAGATTGCATAGTGAGCTAATGGCTCTTGGGAAGTTGAGACTCATTCCTGTGATTTTGTCCTGAAGGATGTTATTAGGAGTCTTGGGGGTCCATGCATCCATCTCTGTCAGCCCTCTGTTCCAGGATGCCCAGTCCTCTCTTTATGTTGACCCCTGCTGGGGCTGGAGCTTCCCACGCTAGAAATGCAGACAGATCTGGGTGCCTACTAGGCCACAAGCACCATGACCAAAGGAATGGACTCCAGAATTGGCCAAAGAGTGATGTGGGAATTATAATTATCTCCCACCTTTCTCATCTGGCTTCAAACTCTGTACTTCTCCAAGCTCAGGACATCCTAAATCCATCTTCCCTGGAGAACCCGGGTGGCTGGGTAAGTGATGAGAGAATACGGGTCTCCCTACAAGGCAGTTTGACCTCTTCTAGAACCCTCCCAAACTCAGAATCCAAGTTCCACTGTAATCCATAAATGCAAGAAAGAATCGTGTGGTTTGCTTAAAAAGAAGAAAACTCTGTGTGGCAAACCCACATCTGCTGGGATTTTTTTTTTTTGCGGTACGCGGGCCTCTCACTGTTGTGGTCTCTTCTGTTGTGGAGCACAGGCTCTGGACGCGCAGGCTCAGTGGCCATAGCTTACAGGCCCAGCCACTCCACGGCATGTGGGATCCTCTTGGACCGGGGCACGAACCTGCGTCCTCTGCATCGACAGGCGGACCCTCAACAACTGTGCCATCAGGGAAGCCCTCTGGTGGGATTTTGAAGAGATTTGATCAACCTAGAAAGTCAGGCAATGGAAAACATTAAGTGCCCATAGGTGGCAGTACCCAGGTGGGTTCTGCAGAAAATAGCATGGATGTAGAAGTAATGCAGTTCTGAATTTGACAGCAAGGCAATCCAAATCCTGAAAGAGGACCCTGATCTCTCTATGAAAATATCCCCTTTTTGAGTTCCACACTCTCTTCCCACTTGGGACAAGGAGACTGAAAATTCCTCGGGAAAATAGGGGAAATACTGATATTCTATTCTGACACAAATGGCTAATTTTATGAAGTTTGAAAAGGGAGTTAAGTTCATATAAGAAACAGAGGAATTTTTTTGGAGGGTGGTTAGTGACCAATCTGCTAAAAACAGCTTTGGAAAGAGTTTATGCTAAATTAAGAGAAATAACAAGATATTCTCAGTGCTAACTGTGAGTTTGAGATCTGGGCTGAAAGATAATTACTTCCCATTGCTCTTGTTTTTACGCCATAAGACTATCGGTGGTTTAACTTGATTAGGAATCTTTATATATATTATTCCAGAAAGGAAGGAAATGGGTATTTATTGAGTGGTTACTATGTGTCCGTCATTTTCTCCTCTAATAAATACTGACAGCTGGCATTAACTGAGCGGTTCAGTGGGGCCCAAGCACTGCACTAGGCACCTTATGGTCAGTTCTGTTATAATGCAACATATGACATACTCATTCCTAAAAAAAATCAATGTGCTATGCAAAATTGTGCAACAAGAAACATAAGGATTATGGGAACGATGGGATTCGGGTCATAACACTTAAAAGTTTTATCAGTGACTTATTTTAAAAGAAGAAACTTAATAAAAATTGTAGCACAGTTTTAAATATTAAAGAGTTAAGATATAGATAAATCCAACCATAAGTATGGCACTTAAATTTGTGTACAAAGATGTTCATTACAGTGTTGTCAATATAGTGAATCATTGGAAACTGTAAAATCTAATTGTAGGAGTATCTTAATTCCATCAAATATGGCATGTTTAGATGATAAAAGTCTATACCCTGTTTTATATTTTTGAAGAATACTGAAGAATATAGGAACCTGTTCTGTTTATTATAAACATACACAGAAAGTTGCAAAACTATGCAAAAAAATATGGCACTTTCTTTTTAAAGGCACCTGAGGATTACTTGTGAAAGTGGGCTTTGGGTGGCAGTTTGTGAGTAATTATGACGGAGCTGTCTGAAATTGATGGAAAGTTGAACACCAGGTGTGGATGACTGTGGCTCATAGCACTGTGGTGAGCTGAGCAAATAAGTATATATTTGAAGTGTGTGCATGTGTGTGTGTTTCATGTATTCCTACACAGCTCAGTTCAGTGGCAAGCACTTTTCCATATTCACCTAAGTGTTTCTCAAGGATGAAATTAATCATAAGTAAACAGAGTTCATGTTATGCTCAACTCTGTAATATATCAATCTCATTGGAAAAAATTCCATTTTCAAAATAAACGTGAAAGCAGGACTGATTGCTCTAACATCATCTAATGCAAAGCCCACAACCACCCAGTAGACAGCACCGTTAGTATCCTCATTATAGATAAATTCTGAGTCACAGTTTACTGATACTTGGGTAAGTTTCCCAGGATCACAAACAGTAAGTGCCAAAGTTTGGATCTCAAACAATTTTTGAACCTTAGTTACAGTTTATGACATGGTACTGTCACTGGTCCATGCAAGAACAATAATTATTTAATTAACTCCCTTTAACTCCAGTTCCCATTTTATAGACAACAATTCTAATTTGTTTGTGGTATAACAGTCATAATACCCTGGGTATTTTTCAAATTTTCTGATGGAGGGAATCCAGTCTGAGAGGGTAAGTTTAAAGTTATGCCTGTATTAGGTGGTTATATTGAATATTACATTTTTAGGGCTGCCACACAAATTACCATAAAATTGCTGGCTTAAAACAACAGAAATGTATTTGTTCACAGTTCTGGAGGCCAGAAGTCACAAATCAAGAAGTTGGCAGGGCCATGCTCCTTCCAAGGACTTTAGTGGAGAATGCTTCCTTACCTTTTCCAGCTTCTGGTGGCTCCAGGCATCCTTGGCTTGTGGCAGCAACATTCTAATCTCTGCCTGTGTCTTCACATGACCTTTTTCCCTGGGTTTCTGTCTCAAATCTCTCTCTCCTTTCCCTTATAAGGACATCAATCACTGGATTTAGGGCCTACCCTAAATCCAAAATGATCTCAAGATCCTTGCTTGTATCTGAAAAGACCCCATTTTCAAATAAGATCACATTCATAGGCACTGGGAGTTAGGATTTGGATATATCTTTTGGGGGGAGACCATTCAACCCAGTACAGGGTTTTGCACCCTGGTACTTAGGATGGAAGTCTGAAACAGACCTTTTCTCTGGACTCAGGGACAAAACTCTTAGGGCCTCCACACAGGCCATCAAATTGTCTAGATCAGTGGTTCTCAAACTTTAATGTCTGGAAGAACCACCTAGAAAGTTTGTTAAATTGCTGATTCCTGGACTTTACCACCAGATTCTGGTTCAGTAGGTCTGGTCTGGGGCCTGAGAGTTTGCATTTCTAATAACCTTCCAGGTGATGCTGCTGCTCTGGTTGGGGAACCACAGTCGGTGTAGATGTGATTTAGGTAGATTGTTCAGAAAGCCAGGTGGTTGGTCTTTGCATACATCACAAAGACCGTTCAAAGAAAGACAGCTCAAATCATTGAAAAGGAATTATCATTTGGACTCTTGTTTCTCAAGGAACATTAAAGAAGATGGAATTCATGACCACAACATTCAGAGCAACCGTTCTCAGAAGCAATTCTCTCAACCCTTGTAGCAGAGCTGGGATTTTTCATTCAATTCCTTCAACCTTCCGTAGAGAGCTTCTGTCCTGCCTTCTTTCTTTGCCTCTTTCCCTCTCTTCCCTTTTCCTCTGTTGCTGATTCCCCAAATCCTAGGATCTGGCTGTTAAAGAGAAAATTCTCCCAGAGAGAGAGGCAAAGGGTGGCTCTTGTAAGGCAGATAACCACTCCAAGTTGATAAACCTGGTCTCTCTCAAACCTATGAATATTTCACATCTAAACTCTAAAGGGAAATTTTGCTAATCCAAAGTGACCTGCAACCACTCAAGAGAATGTTTCTTTTTTAAATAATTTAACTTTTTATGGTAGAAAAGCAAGGGCAGGGGTGTTCTGAGTAGCTCTATAATTTTTCCTACCATGCTACTGAAATTGGAAGTGTTGTTATTTCTAAAAGTCCACTTGACACAAACTTGTTGATTGTACCATTTTATCCTATTTGAATCTCTTCATACAGGCTGATTTTTGCTCTTGATCAGAAAGAGGTATATTAATATAACATTATGTACATTATATTATATTATATATATATTATATATATGTATTTTTAGAATCTTAAACATACCTTTTAATTTTGGTGCTGGGGTTAAGAGGCAGGAATGGCACTAGAGCAGAGTCTGGGATCAGAAGAATTTAACAAAGTGGAGTTAAGTTGAGCACTTGGGTCAGGGTGGCAGCCATCTGCTTGGAAGCATCAGCCTCAAAGTATCCACAGCCTCCACATCTCCCTCCTTGTAGTCCCACACATGGACCTGGGAGCCATCTTCTGTTCCCCAGGTCATGGCTGAAAGGACCTGGCCAGGCTGTGGGCACAGAAGGAACAGGCTTCTCTACTGAGGGTCAGAGGCTTGTCCAGTTCATGACCTACACCCAAAGATGCCTGGGTCACTTCTGCCATGCCTATGTCTGCCTGCTGTAGCTAGGCCAGACCCTGCTCATGGATGAGGCTGGCATCCCAGGAAGCCTCTTCTCTAGATGACCTATATTCTGTAGAATATATATGTAAAATACATGTGTTCTATATATAATACATAAATACTGTACATGTATTCTCTAGAACATATATAGGAAGTTGAGTGTGTTTTAGTCTACTTTCTTATATATATATATATATATATATATATATATATATATATATATATATATATATATATATATATATATATATATGTTATAGATTACGAATACATATTATAGGAGAGCACCAGAATCACAATTAACTGCTGAACAATCATTGATAGGAAGACACTGGAACTCACCAAAAAAGATAACCCACATTCAAAGATAAAGGAGAAGCCACAGTGAGGCAATAGGAGGGGCACAATCACAATAAAATAAAGTCCCATAACTGCTGGGTGGGTGACTCACAAACTGGAGAACACTTATACCACAGAGGTCCACCCACTGGAGTGAAGGTTCTGAGCCCCACGTCAGGCTTCCCAACCTGGGGGTCCAGCAATAGGAGGAGGAATTCCTAGAGAATCAGACTTTGAAGGCTAGCAGGATTTGATTGCAGGACTTTAACAGGACTGGGGGAAGCAGAGGCTCCACTCTTGGAGGGCACACACAAAGTAGTGTGCATGTCGGGACCCAGGGGAAGAAGCAGTGACCCCACAGGAGACTGAACCAGACCTACCTGCCAGTGTTGGAGGGTCTCCTGCAGAGGTTGGGGGTGGCTGTGGCTCACCGTGAGGACAAGGACACTGGCAGCAGAAGTTTTGGGAAGAACTCCTTCGCATGAGCCCTCCCAGAGTCCGCCATTAGTCCCACCAAAGAGCCGGTAGTCTCCAGTGTTGGCTTGCTTCAGGCCAAACAACCAAAAGGAGGGAATCTAACCCCACCCATCAGCAGACAAGCGGATTAAAGTTTTACTGAGCTCTGCCCACCAGAGCAACACCCAGTTCTACCCACCACCAATCCCTCCCATCAGGAAACTTGCACAAGACTCTTAGATAGCTTCATCCACCAGAGTGCAGACAGTAGAAGCAAGAAGAACTACAATCCTGAAGCCTGTGGAACAAAAACCACCTTCACAGAATGATAGACAAGATGAAAAGGCAGAGGGCTATGCACCAGATGAAGGAACAAGAAAAAACTCCAGAAAAACAACTAAATGAAGTGGAGATAAACAACCTTCCAGAAAAATAAATTCAGAATAATTATAGTGAAGATGATCCAAGACCTCGGAAAAAGAATGGAGGCAAAGATGGAGAAGATGCAAGAAATGTTTAACAAAGACCTAGAAGAATTAAAGAACAAACAAAAAGAGATGAACAATACAATAACCGAAATGAAAACTACACTAGAAGGAATCAATAGCAGAATAACTGAGGCAGAAGAACGGAAAAGTGACCTGGAAGACAGAGTGGTGGAATTCACTGCTGCAGAACAGAATAAAGAAAAAAGAATGAAAAGAAATGAAGACAGTCTAAGAGACTTCTGGGACAACATTAAATGCAAAAACATTCACATTATAGGGGTCCCAGAAGGAGAAGAGAGAGAGAAAGGACCCATGAAAACAATTGAAGAGATAATAGTCAAAAACTTCCCTAACATGGGAAAGAAAATAGCCATCCAAGTCCAGGAAGTGCAGAGAGTCCCAGGCAGGATAAACCCAAGGAGAAGCATGACAAGACACATAGTAATCAAATTGACAAAAATTAAAAACAGGGCTTCCCTTGTGGCACAGTGGTTGAGAGTCCACCTGCCAATGCAGGGGACACGGGTTCGTGCCCTGGTCTGGGACGGTTCCACATGCCGCGGAGCAGCTGGGCCCGTGAGCCATGGTTGCTGAGCCTGCACGTCCGGAGCCTGTGCTCCACAATGGGAGAGGTCACAACAGTGAGAGGCCCGCGTACTGCAAAAAAAATAAAAATAAAAATAATTAAATACAGAGAAAAATTATTGAAAACAGCAAGGGAAAAACAACAAATAATATATGAGGGAACTCCCATAAGGTTAACAGCTGATTTCTCAGCAGAAACTCTACAAGCCAGAAGGGAGTGGCATGATATATTTAAAGTGATGAAAGGGAAGAAACTACAACCAAGATTACTCTACCCAGCAAGGATCTCATTCAGATTTGACAGAGAAATCAAAAGCTTTACAGACAAGCAAAAGCTAAGACAATTGAGCACCATCAAACCAGTTCTACAAAAAATGCTAAAGGAACTTCTCTAAGTGGGAAACACAAGAGAAGAAAGGACCTACAAAAACAAACCCATAACAATTAAGAAAATGGTAGTAGGAACATACATATAGTTAATTACCTTAAACGTGAATGGATTAAATGCTCCAACCAAAAGACACAGGCTCACTGAATGGATACAAAAACAAGACCCACATATATGCTGTCTACAAGAGACTCACTTCAAACCTAGGGACACATACAGACTGAAAGTGAGGGGATGGTAAAAGATATTCCATGCAAATGGAAATCAAAAGACAGCTGGAGTAGCACTATTCATATCAGATAAAATAGACTTTAAAATAAAGAATGTTACAAGAGACAAGGAAGGACACTACATAATGATCAAGGGGGATCAATCCAAGAAGAAGATATAACAATTATAAATATATATGCACCTAACATAGGAGCACCTCAATACATAAGGCAACTGCTAACAGCTATAAAAGAGGAAATAGACACTAACACAATAATACTGGGGGACTTTAACACCTCACTTACACCAATGGACAGATCATCCAAACAGAAAATTAATAAGGAAACACAAGCTTTAAATGACACAGTAGACCAGAGAGATTTAATTGATATTTAAAGGACATTCCATTCAAAAACAGCAGATTACACTTTCTTCTCAAGTGCACATGGAACATTCTTCAGGGTAGATCACATCTTTGGTCACAAATCAAGCCTCAGTAAATTTAAGAAAATTGAAATCATATCAAGCATCTTTTCTGAACACAGTGCTATGAAATTAGAAATCAGTTACATGGAAAAAAACCGTAAAAAACACAAACACATGGAGGCTAAGCAATACTTTGCTAAATAACCAAGAGATCACTGAGGAAATCAAAGAGGAAATCAAAAAATTCCTAGAGACAAATGACAATGAAAACACGATGATCCAAAACCTATGGGATGCAGCAAAAGCAGTTCTAAGAGAGAAGTTTATAGCTATACAAGCCTACCTCAAGAAACAAGAAAAATCTCAAATAAACAATCTAACCTTACAACTAAAGGAACTAGAGAAAGAAGAACAAAAAAACCCCAAAGTTAGTAGAAGAAAAGAAATCATAGAGATCAGAGCAGAAATAAATGAAATAATAGAAACAAAGAAAACAACAGCAAAGATTAATAAAACTAAAAGCTGGTTCTTTGAGAAGATAATCAAAATTGATAAACCTTTAGCCAGACTCATCAAGAAAAAGAGGGAGAGGACTTAAGTCAATAAAATTAGAAACGAAAAAGGAGAAGTTACAACAGACACTGCAGAAATACAAAGCATCCTAAGAGACTACTACAGGCAACTCTATGCCAATAAAATGGGCCACCTGGAAGAAATGGACAAATTCTTGGAAAGGTCTAACCTTCCAAGACTGAACCAGGAAGAAATACAAAATATGAACAGACCAATCACAGGAATGAAATTGAAACTGTGATTAAAAATCTTCCAACAAGCAAAAGTCCAGGACCAGGTGGCTTCACAAGAGAATTCTATCAAACATTTACAGAAATGCTAACACCCATCCTTCTCAAACTCTTCCAAAAAATTGCAGAGGAAGGAACACTCCCAAACTCATTCTATGAGGCCACCATCACCTTGATACCAAAACCAGACAAAGATACTACAAAGAAAGAAAATTACAAACCAATATCACTGTTTGTCTCCGTGTCTCTCTGCCCAAGGACATTCTCTGGCCATACACAGGACAGCCCGAGGTGCTTGCAAGGTCCTCCAGGAACTCTATAACTTGTGATGGACAGGAGTTGGTAGGAAAATACCCCAGCTTCTCCCTTCAGTGGGACAACACATTTTTTCAGTGGGTCTCCAGTGAAACTGAGCCCCAGCGCCCACAGCAGTAACTGGCTTATTATCACACCCTTCTATCTGCTTTCCTCCTTTCCCCACTCCCTCACTGTGCTGCCTGGTTTCCCAAATAACTAACTCCTCCTCCATCCTTAGGGTCTGCTTTTAGGGGAATTCAAACTAAGACAATGCACCATGGATAATTCCCATACATATCTTCCAAATTTGGCAAAAATCCAACCAGGAATTTTTTTTTTATCATGTGGTTCACAGAGATGCTTCTTTTTCTTTATCTAGATCTATCCATCATATTAGCATACATGTTATCAGATTTATCAACATCTCTATTAAGTGTTCTTGCCATGAAATAATTGAAAAATAATTTCTCACTTCCTATTTTCAGTTCTTTACAACTTTCAGGAGACTTTGAGTCTAATACATTTTCAGTTACTTTGTATGACATCTCACTCTTTTTTTCCTTAAAAATTTTTATTTGGCTCAGGACTCTCCCTGTCCCATATGATGAGTGCATGCAAAGTTCCACTGGTAGGAAGTGATTCTTTTTATTTGAGTTGTTTCCCTGAAGATGTATTTTCAGAACATTTCTTTGGAGTATGTGCAGTTCCTCTGGGGGGTTAAGTGTAGGTGGTGAGCTGTTAAAAGAAATCCTACTTGTGGCCCATCCTTGGTAGGATTATTCTCTTATTCATCTAGTCTGGTTTTGAGTACACAGTTGATGCTAAACAAATGCTAATTAATAATAACCTAATAGAAAATGGATTTAGGGCAAAAAATGCAAGGCATAATGACATCCTAGATTTTTCAAATAACATTCATCACAGTTATTTTAGTCTTCTCAAACTCAAGCCAATATTTCAAGTCAGTTCTGTAGAAAAAGGAAGTTAGGTTGGATCTGTTGTTTTCCAGAATGTCCCATTCTGTAGATGCTTGTAGTTCCCAGGCCAGGGCGGAGATAGCTGAGTGCAGTGGGGAACGTATAGGATGTGGTGAAAGGTTGCCCCGCAAGAATGGGGTCCTTTCTTCCCCAGAGAGGATACTCACTGGGATTTAGTGCACCATCCAGGAAATTGTGTCGTTCTAAGTGCAGATAAAGGTAAAGGTTTTATTTAATTAATAGGATGGATGAAACCACAGACTTCCTAGTTTATAACCTGGATTGGGGCCAAGACTAGAGCCAATAAGAAGAAAGCAAATGTGGTGTCAATATCTACTTCCCCTAGTAACTTCATTTTATTCCACACTGATTCTCATCTTTCCATAGAGACCATTTAGACTTGGTCATCATGTGTCTTGCACCCACTCTCCCTCTCAGCCTTTCTTCCTTGTTCTGGACCTGCCTGATCTTTCTGCCACTCCACATGTGTCATCTGTACATATCATGGAATATCATTCAGTTATAAAATGAAGGAAATCCTGCCATACATGACAACATGGATGAACCTGGGTGACATCATGTTAAAATGAAATAAACCAGTGACAGAAGGACAAATACTGCATGATTCCACTTCTATGAGGTATATAAAATAGTCACACACATACAAACAGAAGGTAGAATGGTGGTTGCCTGGAGCTGGGGGAGGGAAATATGGGGAGTTGCTGTTTAATGGGTATAAAGTTTCACTTATGTAAGATGAATAAGGTCTAAAGATCTGCCCTACAACACTGTACAACAGTGCTGTATGGTACATGGAAACTGCTATATTTAGAATAGATAACCAACAAGGACCTACTGTATAGCACAGAGAGCTCTGCTCAATACTCTTTTAATAACCTAAATGGGAAAAGAATTTGAAAAATAATAGATACATGTATATGTATAACTGAATCACTGTGTTGTACACCTGAAACTAACACAACATGGTTAGTCAGCTATAGTCCAATACAAAATAAAAATTTTAAAAATGCGACATGGTACATGCAAACATTTGTTAACAGGATGGATCTCATGTTAAGTGTTCTTATCGCAATAATTATAAAAAAAAGAAATCTCACCACATTCTTTTCTGTGCTTCAATTCACCTCTCTGGAAATAAAGATTATGCCAACTGAGTGTCACTGTGAGAACTAAGTGTGATCATGTTTATCGATGTCTGGCATGTCCCTAGCAGTAAATGAACATCAATTTTATGCCCATTAGATGGTTGTGCATAGCATAATGGTGAGCTTGGGCTCTGAAGTCGGACTACCCTAGTCTGAATTGTGTCTTTGCCACTTGCTGGCTGCGTGATTAGGAAGAAGTTATTGAACCTCTCTGTGCCTCAGTTTCCCCATCAGTTAAAGGGGGGCAATAATAGTGTCTAATATATAGGTTTGTTGTGAGAGTCAAATGAAGCAGTGTGCGTAAAGTGCTTCATAAAAGTTAGCCTTATTATTATTACTGTTAGTTTTCTAGGGACATAAATAGTTCCTTTACATTATCTCTTAATTCAGTCCTGTTATTCTCTGGTTCTTCCTTCCCAGGCGGGAAAATGAGTCTTCATTGCTAAACTTACTGAGGAAAATGCTGATCTCCCAAAATAGCTATTGAGCAGTAATTTTCAAAATACATAGTAAACCCAAGCTATACATGAAAGGCTCTTGAAGTAGGTCATTGCCACAGGGTTGCTTAGAGAGGGTGCCGCTGGGGTGATTTACCTCTGGGGGGGTTATTAAACAAAAGAGGGTCTGTGTTTTTGAACAATTCCTCTGCTACAAAAGAACGGTGCATGAAGAGACATAAAGGAATAGGTGTCATCAAAGGGTATCTATCTATCTATCTATCTATCTATCTATCTATATCTATCATCTATCTATTTAAAAGATTATGCATTAAGTAGATTATTATTTTTTCCATATTTAACATTTTGGAACTTTTCAGAGGTCTCTGTTTTGAGTTTGGACTACTTTGACAAACTTGCTGCAGAGGAAATAATTTGTGTCCATGATATCACTGTGTCAGTAAGGGATCAACACTTGTTTCTAAGGAGGGACCAAAGGAGGACACTGATTTATGTGCATGGTACATGTGTGCTGGTTCTAGATGTGCTTCTTTAAAGATGTGTGACCACTGGCTATTTTTCGACATAGGATTTCTTTTGGGGGCCTTGATGAGGACAGGGGTTTAGAGGTTTATCCTTCAGTAGGTGAAATGTCTCTTGCTTGCTGTTGAATGTTGAAGTTGGAGTCATTATTTTCAAGACCCCTACCCCTACTTCTCTCTTTACTTTCCCCACAGCTGCAGTCCCTTCTTTACCATTGCATTCTTAGGCTTTCCTTTTCCTTTGAATTCATTAATCTCAAACATTACCTTCTTAATTTTGTCCTCTGTTAAAGATGAAAATATCTTTATTGATTTTTTCTTGTTATAAAAATAAGACATAATTCCAGGAGTTCCTTATATATTTTAGAAACTAACCCCTTTTCAGATATACACTTTACAAATATTTTCTCCCATTCTATTGTTTACCTTTCACTCTTGTTGTTTGTTTCCTCTGCTGTGCAGAATTTTAGTTTGATGTAGTCCCGCTTGTTTGTTTTTGTTGCCTGTGCTAAGCTAAGGACTTAAATAGCCATTTATCCAAAGAAGACATACAAATGGCCAACAGGTATATGAAAAAGTGCTCAGTGTCACTAATCATCAGGGAAATGCAAATCTAAACCACAATGAGATATCACCTCACACCTGTCAGAATTGTTATTATCAAAAAACAAAAGAATCTAAAAAATGACGTAAATGAACCTATTTATAAAACAGAAATAGACTCACAGACATAGAAAACAAACTTATGGTTACTAGAGGGGATAGTGGGTGAGGTGGGGGAAGATAAATTAAGAGTTTGGGATTAACATATACACATTACTATGTACAAAACAGATAGACAACAAGGACCTACTGTATAGTACAGGGAATTATATTCAATGTCTTGTAATAACCTATAATGGAAAAGAATATTTATATAAACTGAATCACTTTGCTGTACACCTGAAGCTAACACAACATTGTAAATTAACCATACTTCAATAAAAAACTGGTTATTGAAAAAAGCCAAATGAGTTTTGATGAAATTTTTCTAGAGATGCATGGTGGTGATGGTTGCACAACAATATGAATGTACTTAATGCCACTGAACTCTACATTTAAAAAATAAAAGTCGATATGTGTTGGTGAGGATGTGAAGAAATTGAAATCTTTGCACACTGTTGGTGGGGATGCAAAATAGTGGGGCTGCTGTGGAAAACAGTATGGAGGCTCCTCAAAAATTAAAAATAGAGCTGCCATATGATACAGCAATCCAACTTCTGGGTATTTAATCAAAAAAATTGAAATTAGGATCTTGAAAGGATACTAGCACTCTTACGTTCATTGCAGAACCACTCAGAGTAGCCAAGATATGAAAAAATTTTAATGTCCATTGACAGATGAATGGATAAGAAAATGTGGTCAATACATACAATGGAATACTACTCAGTCTTAAAAAAGAGGAAAACTGTGCAATATGAGGCAACATGGATATTAAGAATATTATGCTAAGTGAACTAAGCCTGTTAGAAGGACAAATATTGCATGATTCCACTTATATGAAGTACCTGAAATGGTCAAATCCATAGAATTGAAGAGAGGATTGGTGGATGCCAGGGACTGAAGGGAAGGGGAAATGGGAAGTTACTAATCAATAAACATCAAGTTTAAGTTACTCAAGATGAATAGGCTCTATAGAACTACTGTACAACACTGTACCTACAGTCAACAATAAAGAACAGTTAAAATTCTTTTGGCAGTAGAACTCATGTTAAGTATTCTTACAACAATGAAATAAAATTGAAAGAGAACTTTAAAAAGGGCATAATTGTAAAAATTTAAATGTGGACATGTAAAAATAATTACATCTAACGGCAATAAGTACTACTAATATTTTGGGATATAGCCTTCCAGATTTTTCCTTTGCCTGTGTCCGTACATACTGTCACACATGCAGAATTTGGTAACTGCCTCTATCACTTCCTGGTCCAGTATTACTACATCTCCATGTCAATATACATAGCTCTACTGCATTTATTTGAAAAGCCACGTGATGTCTTATAGGTGAATCTCCAGGTTTTTTTTTTTCCAATGAAGCTGTTATAAGCAACTCATATGTGAACATCACATACATGCACCTTTACACAACTGCCCAGTCATTTCCTTAGAATAAGTCCTAGAAGGTTGATGCCTGGAGTTAGATGTATGAACATTTAATTTTGATTTATATTGGTAAATTGTACTTCAGAAAGATTCTTCAAGGTCATATTTCCACAATAATTTAGGAGTGCACATTTCCCTGTATCCTCAACAATAGTGGATACTATTGATCTTTTTACTCTTTGACTACGTGAGGGCACAAAAAGCTATGTTGATATTTAAATTTGCATTTCTTTGACTATTGCTGAGATGGAGCACTTTTTCCTCTGTGTATTGTCCTTGTATATGTCTTTGTGAATTGCCTATTCATGCTCTTTCCCATGTTTTCTATTTGAATGTTCATTTTAAATTGCTTTGTATGATCTCTTTATTGATTAAGAATATTAACTATTTTTTGTCCTATATCTTGTACATAGTTTCCTAAGTTTTATTTAAAATTTTATTTTAATAAAATTAAAATATGAAGGCTTAATTTTTTATGAACAAATTTGTGAATCTATCCTTGAAGAGTTTTGACTTTGGTGGGAAACTAATAATGGCTATCCCCACACCATGATGATAAAATTAAACGTACATAAATCCAATATTTCACATATGGGGCAAATGTAAAGTTCACTGGAAAAATCAGAGACTAGGATGTTTGGGATAGAGGCATATGGATGAATATAAAGCAATGGGGACAAAGTTGAAGATTTTTGTATCACATGTCATTGTTCACATTTGTCAAAATATTCGCCATGGAAAAAACTTTGAACAACCAAGTACACAAAATGATTCGGCCAGTTGGTATAGCCAGACTTCCTTATTGGCCATTCCAGAACCGGCACACATGTGAGCGACAGATCACAGTGGTAGAGATAGAGACTACAAATGGGCCTAAGAGTACATGCTCCCACTTACTCAGGCTTATCTTGCTCAGGCTATGTCTGAATGCCCAACAAATCAGCAGCAGAGATGAACAATGAGCCCGTGTTATGACACTATTCTTGACAGATTCCAAAAGACCACCTGGTGCAATAGTGTTCCCATGACCACGTGATCTACTGATCATATCACATACCACACCATCCAGAATCAGTAACTATATTAAGCTTCTTTTATCATAGAAAGGAAAAGGTTCACCCTCATAAGAATAGGTACTTATTCTGACTATAGGTTTATTTTTCTTGCCCACAGAGCTTCAGCCAGCACTAATCTTCTGGACATTAGCGAATGTCTGATCTACAGGCGTGATATTATTTTCCTCATAAAGCTGAAGTTTAGAAAGGTTTCATAACTTGCCAGAGGTTACACATACAGAATGTTTGAAAACTGCAATTTAAAACCAAATCTAGGATCTCCAAAGCCCATTCTTGCTCTAGCCCAGCAGGGCCAGTGTAGTTCCCTGCAGAAGACACATTGTTTTTTTTTTGTTTGTTTGTTTGTTTGTTTGTGGTACGTGGGCCTCTCATTGCTGTGGCCTCTCCCGTTGCGGAGCACAGGCTCCGGACGCGCAGGCTCAGCGGCCATGGCTCACGGGCCCAGCCGCTCCGTGGCATGTGGGATCTTCCCGGACCGGGGCACGAACCCGTGTCCCCTGCATCGGCAGGCGGACTCTCAACCACTGCGCCACCAGGGAAGCCCCAGAAGACACATTGACTCAAGTCTGGAGGACTTGGTTTGGCCACTGTATAACCAAAACTTAATGCAGAGACAGCATCCTATAAGACACAGGAGCACCTTGGGAAAAGCCTCCATGATTGTTTCATTCAAAGCAAAACAGAACAATAAACAGACATCTTTCACTACATCAGTTATCCCGAACTTCAAGTGTGGTGCTGATGGCTTTGTCTTCAACTGCCCCAGAGATTGGTGGATGATATGGAAAAATCTATTCTAGAGTCAGGCTCAGTGCAGCTCCCAAGCTGCTGATCTTTTTCAGGACCAACCATCATCTGAAAAAAGAAGTTGCAATTTAAACAAGACCAAGGTGACATGTGTGTGGGTGGGTCCATCACCAAGTCTCACTGTCCCTTTCTCCTAACCTCTGATGCCTGTGTCTTAGAAATAGCCTTCTGTACTGGACCCTCTGTCTCTGTCCTGTTGGGTCATCTGCCTTGATTTCCTTTATCTAGTGATAGGCTTGTATTAGACAGGCCTCTTTGGGTGGTAAGTGACAGAAACTGAGCTTAAACTGTCAGCCCATGTAAATAATTCCTCAACTAGGCCTAGGGTCAGTAGGAATGAGTGTCTTGAATGTCACCCGGACTCCAGTTCTGCATCTCTCTTCCATGCTTCTTTCAGCCTATGAGCTTTATCCTTTCAGATTGGCTTCTTCCATTTGGCTTGAATCACAGTCGTTGGTAGTTCTCATGCCTCTCAACTTATATCTTTATTATTTTCAGTTTCGGTTTGGAAAGCCTCAAGGATGGTGCTGATTGGGTAGGCTTGGGCTGGGTGCCCACCCCTGGACCAATGAAACACGGCCATGAGGGTGGAATACGATGATTGGCAGCTCTCCTGAAATCAATGGTTAGAGTATGGGCATTAACAGTTCTCAGAAAGAAGGAGGATGTTGTTGGCAGCTCACAGGAAGGAATGTTGATCAGACAAAACAATGACACCCACAGAGGTAGCCTGGTGACTCGCAATGAGAAAGTCAAGTCAACAATGCTGTAAGCTTCTACTAAATAATTACATTTTTTTTTCTTTTAAGGGAACAATAATTTTGGAGTGCACTAAAAGACTGCTTTGCTCACCTTTGCACTTTCCATGATGATTAACACAGTGCCTTAAATTGAAGAGAGAAACAGAAAGAGGAAAAACAAAGCAGGTGATGGATTTCTCTCTTGGGATAATGACATTTATTCTAGCCATCAATCCCTTACTGGGCACCTTCAGGTGTTTCTTGGTTGCACTTGCCTCCTCTTGCTCTGTCAGAAAAGAAGCAAACAAGATTTTTTCACATGCTCCTTTAACCTGTAGGTCTCTGAAGCTGCTTATGCACTGCATCATGGGTAAAATTTGGGTTAAAGATAATTGTAAATATGGTATTGATATTAACTGATGTTTTCCCAACATTGCAATAATGCTTGTTTTGTTTGTTGGAGAGTTTATTACTTTTTGATCAATAGAATGTGAGATTTGTGGAGGAAATTAGCATAGTGAATAACAATTAGGCAAAAAATCAATGGCATTCAGACAAATATGGGACTTGGAAAAGCCCCACAGGCACGCCAACCTTCACACACACACACACACACACACACACACACATTTTAAAAACTGCGTTTGAAAACTGCGATGCATCTGGTTTACAATTCTAAAGCATGGGATGGGGGTGTGAGTTATGGTGACTACTAAGAACAGAAAAAGGAACAGGTCCAGAGAAACTGTGTGTGGATTTTGTTTGCAGGAAACTCAGGATCCTCACATGCTGAAAAACCTGAAACATCAATATCCACTAATTCTATTTGCACTCTATTTTTGGCTTAATTAAGAGTTACTGAATGCTTCCTCTTCACTAGTTCTCTGGTGGTGCTGTGTGCTGTGGGTAAGAGGTGCAGCTGATAGAACTGTAGTCCTCCCAGAGTCTCACTTCTGGTTCTTTTCTTCCTTTAGCATTATGCCATCGCTAGACAGAGAGAAGCATTTATATACTATGTCATCGAATCAGAGCCAAATACATTTAGGAGAGACTCCAGCAGTCATCAGATCCAATTCACTGTTAAACACAGGATAGAAATCCCTGAAAGTGGGTCTTCAATCCTTTGTTTGAACACTTCCAGTGACAGGGAACTCATTACCCCCCAGTGCAGCCCATTGAAATGTGGCATAGCTCTGATGATTGAATGTACTTTCTAACAATAAAGTAAAACCTGTTTCCATGTACATTCTCTCAATGGTCCTGTTTGTACCTCTGGAGTCAGAAGGAATAAAAGAGGAAGGAAGCTGTGATCTGTTTGTCACTTTGTAAGGTTATAGGCCATTTCATATCTTTTCTTCTTTAGGACAAATGGTCAAGATCAATTGTATCAGGTTTTGATCATCACTGTGTGCCAGATACCAGGGTAAGCACGTTACGTGCATGTATCAGCTCCCTCACTTTTATGACAAACATAAGAAGTAATTGCTATCAGTAACCCCATAATGGGTTAATGGGGAAAGTGAGAACTGATGAGGTTAAGTAATATGTCTTAGAAAGTATTACAGCCAGGATTCAAACCTAGAAAAACTGATTCCAGAGCCTGTGGTTGCAAATACTATACTTTGTGAGCTTCCTGTCCTTAGGAGATAAAAATACATATAAAACTCAAATACATTTCAATATATGGATTTGGATTGAAGTACCCAGTTTCCTTTGGCTGTTGGATATGATGTGGACACTCTTGAAGGGAGACACATGGATGCATTTCCAAATTCCCTTCCCTCCTGCTCCGTGGACAGAAGAAGCCATAGGAGTTTGGAGAACAGGAAGAATTTTCCTTTATTTAAGAGATTTATTTTACTCTGGAGCTCAGAGAGATTCATGCCATGATTTACAGCTCTGTGCATCTTGTAGGTGGTCAAAACGATGCCCCCACGTCTCTGTGAAAGTCTTCTATCCAGTGGATGACTCTTTGTTGAAAGATGGAAACCTATTTGCAAAGGAGGACCCTCTGATTCAGTAGCCACATCCCAAATATCCATCCTTTCTGAGTGAAAGGTATTTTAAACCTTCCTCAAGAAACACAACCTGTTCACTGCGAACTCCTTGAGGCCATGTTTCCTTTTTGTCTCCTAAGCCTCCAGCGAGTATAGATCAGAGAAGTTACTAAGTATATATTTGTTGGATTAAATACAATGATTGGCATACAGTACAGTTCTTAGTGCTTACATTTTATGGTACATCTAAGAAGTATTCCCTGAGAACACTGGTAAAGTGTATTCACAGCATTACTCAGTCTCCCTGTGGGCTCTGACATCTGTATATCATAGTATTTGAGGATTCCTGGGGGTTCATTGCCATGTCTGAGAATCCTCACTATATATCATCCTATCTGATAATTCCTTATGGAATATCTCTGTAGCTGAGAATTTCCTTCCCTTGCATGCCTTTTCAGAAATCAATGTTTAGAATATTGGTCCTGCTTGGCTTTGAATTGGGCTGGTTAATAACCATTGCCAGGGAAATCAATCAAACCTATGATATCTTATTACTTACACTAATTTAATCACAGGGAACGGATCACTGTTCCAGTTCAAAGGGCAAAGAGAATGTGTGTGTGTGTGTGTGTGTGTGTGTGTGTGTGAGAGAGAGAGAGAGAGAGAGAGAGAGAGAGAGAGAGAGAAATTTAAACAGAGAAGATACTGAAACCCTAGAGGGAATGGCCTATTACTGTAAATCTCTACACTGCATTATTTTAGGCAATATTCAGCAGAACTTTAATTTATATCTGAAAGCCACTTTTATTCCAATCTTATTCTGAGAATATGGTGTGTTTTTGAATAATCTTTGAGATCAGAGAAAGCAATTGCTAAATACCTAATCATACAAATTCACTGAGTGTGATCTTTAGTAAAATTGCTCACATGTGATTACTGCAGCCAACCCAGCTGGCTCAGTCCTAGGCAAAGGTTTCGATTATAGATGGGCAGGACAGAGGCTGTAAATATGGGCAATCGATGACGGTTCAGTGTCTCCATGTATATCGCTTAGTCTGTGTCAACCTCTTACATTCCCTCCCAACTCTGAGCTGGGAAGCAGCACCTTCCTATCCATCCTGACCTCAAATGTCCTCAAAAGCCTCCATGAAGCCTTTTCTCGGGGCCCCAGCCAGGCAAGGGCTCTTCCCTCTTTCAACTTCTTGTGCTGCTTGAGTGGGCACTAGTTATGTGGTCTAACCCGTGTCTCTTTCTAATGGGCAATGCCCCCTCTCTTATTCCATGGAGGCTCTGGTGGAGTTATTATTCAAGGACTATACTTTTTTGCCCCAGGTTGACCAGTAGAGAACCACCCCCCACCAACACCCCTCCCGCCCCTGGGAAGAGAGAATTGTTCAGGATAAGCCAGTTTCTCAAGCAGGACAAAAAGAATCATTCTTTAGGGATCATGTTGAATTTGGGAGAGGAGATTACAAAGGGTAAAGCCAATGAAGCTGTAGTTTCCATCCTGGCTTCCTCTATTTTTTTTTTTTTAATTTTTATTTTTCCATACAGCTCTGCCTTAGTCCTTTTCTCCTGTTCCATGAAATTTTATCTTTGCTAATCACTGGCTCTAATGAAGAGATGACAAATTTTACCTCAGGTCCCAAGCCTGATTGATTGGCAGTGGCTGCTGGAGCACTGTGTTAAGAAAGAACCTAAAGTCAAGCCTGGGGTCAGCAGGAAAAGTGATCTGTGATCAATCAGTCATGTCTGACATGGAGACAGGAGTGGCTGGAGTGGTAAACAAGCCAGGTGTTTGCCATCCTTAATCTAGTGACATCTTTTTTCTTCTCAGTGATTGCTGTGAGTCCTGGATTTAGGCAACCCCTTATTTCTATAATGTGTCACATTTGTCACCAGGAAAGCCACAGTGGCCACCTTATGAACCAGGTCAACTAGAGTTTTGCCCTTCAGATTTTGACATTAATTCTTTGGATTCCCAAAGGATGGAGTCAGTTAGCATAATAAATGATGTTAAAGAGTATAAATCCAAGTGAAGCAGGAACATAAAGAATAGAAGGAGAGACCAACTAAAGCCATTCTGGAAAATTTAAGGAGCATGTGGCATAGCCTGGGAGCCCCAGGGTTGTATGCTCAGAGCAGCATATGAAGCAAATTTACTTAAACTAGCTTTCCAATTAAAATTTCGATTTATTGATTTGGTGGCATCATGGTCCATTGGGGATTTTTATGGTCTTATGTGGCCAAGGATCATATACAAACATACCTCATTTTATTGCATTTTGCTTCATTGTGCTTTGCAGATATTACATTTTTAACAAATTAAGGTTTGGGGCAACCCTGCATCGAGCAAGTCTATCAGTGCCATTTTTCCAATAGATTCGCTCACTTTGTATCTCTGTGTCACATTTTGGCAATTCTCACAATATTTCAAACTTTTTCATTATTATTATGTTTGTTATGGTGATCTGTGAACAGTAATCTTTGATGTTACTATTTCAAAAAGATTACAACTTGCTGAAGGCTCCAATGATGGAGCCATTTTTTAGCAATAAAGTATTTTTAAATTAACATATGCACATTGTTTTTTTTCAGACATAGTCCTATTGCACACTTAATAGACTACAGTATAGTAAAAAAATAACTTTTATATGCATTGGAAAACCAAAATAATTGTGTGACTCGCTTTATTGGGATATTCACTTTATTGTGGTGGTCTGGAAGCAAACCTGCAACATCTCTGAAATGTGCCTGTATGCTGTCTTTGTTTTTGCATCTCCTGTGCCTAGTACATAGTATGTGTTCAACAATGTTGTGTTGAATGAGGGAATTAATAGATTATGAAACTAATGTGCAAACTCTTCAGCTCATATCAGAAGTCAAAAATGATAGAACTGATATTTGTGGAATATAGTTTGAACTGAAGTAGTAGAATCTAGAAAATACATTCAGTTTTTGAGAAATATTTGGTTGGCCAAAAAAGTGCCTTTGATTTTTAAATAAAAATAAGACACATTTTTCAATTTCACCAAGAACTTTATTGAATAACATATTCACCCTTTTGTTCTACTCCCTTCTGCCATTTTTCAGGTAACTTCATAATTCCATCTTCCCAAAACCTTTTTTTTTTTTTTTTTTTTTGCGGTACGTGGGCCTCTCACTGTTGCGGCCTCTCCCGTCACGGAGCACAGGCTCCGGACGCGCAGGCTCAGCGGCCATGGCTCACGGGCCCAGCCTCTCTGCGGCATGTGGGATCTTCCCGGACCGGGGCACGAGCCGGTGTCCCCTGCATTGGCAGGCGGACTCTCAACCACTGCGCCACCAGGGAAGCCCTTCCCAAAACTTTTTATCTTTTTGAGCAAAGAATTGTTCCAGGTGCCTTTTACAGTCTTTCAGGGAATTGAAATTTTTTCCATTACGAGAATTTTGTAAAGACCTAAATAAATGGAAATCCGAAGGCGCAAAATCTGGTGAATACAGCAGATGAATCAGAACTTCCCAGCCAAGCTGTAACAGTTTCTGCCTGGTCATCAAAGAAACGGGCAGTCTTGTATTATCCTGATGGAAGATTATGCATTTTCTGTGGTCTAATTCTGGATGCTTTTTGTTGAGTGCCATTTTCAGTTGGTCTAATTGGGAGCAGTACTTGTTGGAATTAATCATTTGGTTTTCCTGAAGGAGCTCATAATAGAGGACTCCCTTCCAATCTCACCATATACACAGCATCACCTTCTTTGGATGAAGACCGGCCTTTGGTGTGGTGGGTGGTGGGTGGTGGTTCATTTCCCTTGCCCCACAATCTCTTCTGTTCCACATTATTGCAGAGTATCCACTTTTCATCGCACATCACAATTTGTTTTAAAAATGGAACATTTTTGTTACGTTTAAGTAGAGAATCGCATGCGGAAATACGGTCAAGAAAGTTTTTCTCTCTTAACTTACGGGGAACCCAACCATCAGAGTGATTAACATAACCAAGCTGGTGAAAATAATTTTCAATGCTTGATTTGGATATTTTGAGTATGTCGGCCATCTCCTGCGTGGTATAACCTTCATTGTTCTCAATTATTGTTTCGATTTGATTGCTATCAACTTCAACTGCTCTACCCACCGTGAAGCATCATCCAGTGAGAAATCTCCAGCATGACATTTTGCAAACCACTTTTGACACGTTCGATCAGTCACAGCACCTTCTCCATATACTGCACACATCTTTTTATTTTTTCGTTTCGGTCGCGTTTTTACCTTTCTTGAAATAATAAAGCATAATATCCCCAAAATGTTGCTTTTTTCCCTCCATCTTCAACATTAAAATGGCTACACAAAAATTCACCAATTTTGATGTTATTCTTTTTAAATGCACGCTGATATGACTGCTGTCACATACAATCTAACAAAATTGTTTCGAACGAAGTTAAAGACAACTAAGCGCTACTAGAGCCATCTTACGGAAAAAAACGAATGAACCCTTTGGCCAACCCAATATTTCGGAGCTGGGATTGACAGGATTTGGTGGTGGATAAAATGCTGGGAGACTGGAATAGCTGGGTGGTGGTGGGTGGTGGTAACATTCACCAAGATGCTCTTCTGGTACACCTGTGTGGATACTAGCAGAAGTATTTCTCATACTCTTTTTATTGACTAGTTATTTGTCTGTCTTCATCCCAACACAGAAAGTGCATTGAAGAAGGCATTGTGCCTATCTTGCTAACTATTGCATCCCCAGTCCCTACTACAGGGCTAGCACTAGTATGTTTGCAATAAATAACAAGTGCATACATGGATAGGCAACACATATCTGACGATGATGACAACAATTTAGTCAATATATAGGATGACAGTTCATTTCCAGTCGTTGTGACAAGGGAACACATTATCCAAAACAAACTTCCAGACATTTATAATGGGAAGCAGGGCACAAACTGTTTCACGCAGCTCATTACCACTTCCTGCTCTATCAGAGACCCACTAATCTTACTGTGGTATTAAAATGCAAGTTTTGCATGAGCTTCAGTTACTGAAAGTCTACATGGCGTTTCTGAGGGTTAACCCATAGCTGGTTCCTGTTCACAGTCAAAGGCCAATGAATGGTCAATACAAGCTGCAAACAGCTTTCCATTATTCCTGATGGATTTCTCCGTAAGATGACAGAGTGGAACAATGATCAATAGTGGAACAGCCATTCTGGAAGGCCTTTGTGTCAGATATAATATATTGATAAGAGGGAGGGCAGCGTGAAGTTTTGTTGGTACATTGGCCTGTGGTTTTGGGTAAACAGAGGAAAGCTCTTCTTGAAAATAGGGCAGACTGTGCTTGAATCCTTCCAATAGAAACTGGCACATAGTTGGGGCTCAACAAATGGGTATTGTGAGGATCGTATCAGGAGAGCTGGTTTATGGGGAACATCTTGGTGAGGACTGGAGCCAAGAAATCATCTGAGTTCTTGTGGAAAATGCTCTTCACCTGGGCTTTTATTAAATTTTAAGATTTGAAATCCAACAAGCTAAATGAGTAGGCAGAGCAGGTTGAGAAGGAGCTCTGATTCACAACAAGACTTTATCATCTTTATCTTGGATGACTTCTTGGCAGCACTGAAACAGTTAAACAGTCTGTCCTAGAAAAGCTCACCCCAGATGATTTCCCTCACCCCTGTTGATGGTTGAAGTATGTCTCCTTAAAATGTATACACTGAAGTCCTAACCTCCAGTACCTCAGAATGTTACCTTATTTGGAAATGGGTTTGTTGCAGATGGAATGATGTAAGACGGGGCCCTCTCTATTCCAGGACAACTCATGCCCTTATGAAAGGAGGAAATTTAGAGACAGACACACACAGGAAGAACACCACGTGAAGATGAAGGAAGAGGTGGGGTGATGTGTCTATAAGTCAAGGAATGCCAAAGATTGCCAGGAAAACACCAGATACCAGGGGAAAATCATGAGACAGATCCTTCCCTCACAGACTTAAGAAAGAGCCTGCTGACACCTTGATTTCAGATTTCCAGTTTCTGGAACTGTGGGACAATAAATACACTTCTGTTTCTCAGCCATCCAGGCCTAGCCCGTGAATACAATACCTTGTTTTCCCCCCTCCTCTGCCTCTGCTTTTCAGAATGCTATATGGATGCCTGTTCCACTTCTTCTCTTACATGTTAGGTTTCCTTAGAGCGCTGTTCTAGATCTTCTTATGTAACACACATCCCCAAGTGATTCACCCTCCCTATGCCATTTCCTCTTCTGACTCCCAAGTCTCTTTCCTGTGCTTCAGATATATGTGTGTGTGTATATACAGACATGCACATAAACACACACACACATACACACATTTGTGAACTCTAAAGCTTGAGCCTTCTTTTTTTTACACCTGTAGAGTTCAGATATTATTTGTTTTTTCATTCCCTGACTAAATGGACTGAGATTTTCTTGTCAATATTTTTTAGGGGAAAAGTAATAATTGCAATTACCCACCACTTAAATGAGGGGACACCTGTTCTGATTGAACCAGCATCCACATCAGTTAAGAGGTTCCCATCTGGAGGGGTTCTTGACAGACTGCCAGGGTCTCGTCTAGCAGCCCTTCTTTTTGTGTGACTGCTTCATTGTAAGTGGTTCTTCCCCCGATTTCTACACTGTGGACCAGACTGTGATCTCAGATGTTCAGGCTCTGTTGAGAGGTGGCACTTGGATCTTTGATTCTCAAACCTGGAAAGCTCCACTTTCTCAGTGGGGTGTGAGTTCTATCACTTCTGCTGAAATGGAAGGCTGCCATTCAACCTGGCCTAGAGCCTGTGGTAAGTCATTGGTCAGCCTGAATATATGAAGCAATTATTCATTCAATTTCAAACACGTTAGGAGAGGGTGGTGAAGTCAGCCATTGGCTGGGTTTCCATCATTAGGGAAAGTTTGGACAGTTGCAGTTATTGGTACAACCTAGTGGCCTGGCTGGCAGGGACTTAAGAATAGAAAAGAATAGAGAGCTAATAGAAACAATACATTTCTACACCTTTTTCTTTTTAAAAATATGGTGCTAAAATACACGTAACATAAAATTTGCCACCTTAACCATATTTTGGCTTACAGTTCAGTGGCATCAAGTACATTCACACTGTTGTGCCACCATCAGGACCATCCATCCACCGATCTCTTTTCATCTTGAAAAAGTGAAACTCTGTACCCATTAAACAATAATTCTCCTAATCCCCTTCTCCCCAGTCCCTGGAATCCACCATTCTACTTTCTGTCCCTATAATTAGACTATTCTAGGAACCTCATATAAGTGGAATCATACAGTATTTGTTCTTTAGTGACTGGCTTATTTCACTTAGCATAACGTCCTCAGAGTTCCACACATGTTGCATCATGTGTTAGAATTCCCTTCCTTTTTTAAGGCAGAGTAATATTCCACTGTTTGTATATGCCACATTTTGTTTATTCTTTCATCCATTCATTGTACACATGGGTTGCTTCCACCTCTTGGCAATTGTGAATAATGCTGCTATGAACATGGACTTACAAATATCTCCTTGAGTCCCTGATTTCAGTTCTTTTGGGTATATATTTATAAGAGGGATTGCTGGGGCATATAGCAATTGTATGTTTGATTTTTTGAGGAGCTGCCACACTGTTTCTCACAGCAGCTATACCACTTTCCATTCCCATGAACAGTGCAGAAAAGTTCTAATTTCTTCACATCCTTACCAACACCTGTTCTTTTCTTTTCTTTTCTTTTCTTTTCTGTTTTTTTATAGTAGCCATCCTAATGGATGTGAGGTGGCACATTTTTTTCCTTTCTGAAACATTTTCCAATGTTTCTTTACACATAGAACCAGTTCTATTTCCTTGGTTACAAAAAAAGTAAATTTGCCACCCCAGCAGAAGCCAAGATTTCGAGTGAGTGAGGAGATTGTGTGCTGAGAATTTGAAATAGGCTCAGTGACCTACTGCAAATGTCCCTCAGCACTTCTCTCTCAGGAAGTCCAAACTAGAACTCAGTGTTTTACTCAGAAAGCTGCTCCTGTCTCCCATGTTCTCCAGACTGATGAACTTCATTGCCATTCATGCAGTTGCTCCAGCCAGAAAGCTGGAGAGTTCTCTTACCTCTTCCTCAGCCCCAAATACACATTCTTCATCAAATCCTGCCGCTTTCACTTCTTAAATGTTTTCTTCCAAGACCTTGTTCTAAGGAGCAGCTTCCTTAGTTCAGGATACTTGCGTTTTTAGCTAAAGTGGCTTCAATAACCATCTATCTGCCCCCTAACCCCAACTCTCTACCCCCATCTTCTCCAGTCTCCACGCTATAGCCAGGTAATCTTTGTAAAATAAAAACATTTGATCTTGTCATATCCCACCCCAGTAAAAACCCATCAATGCCATTTCCTTGCCCTCGGAATGAAACTGAACATCCATAAGAAGGCCTTTTTTCATCTAGTCCCCACCTATGTGTCTTATTTATCTTCATGTATCTCCTCCTGCCCAGGAAGAAAGTGGGTGGAAAAGGAATTTTCGATTTATTGAATGACAGAGACAGCATTTTTTCCCTATTCATTATACAAATGCTCAGCACTTCCTGGCATAGGTCTGACCCTGAGAGAGTCAGAATTGAAGACCTGTACCAGGATGCTGCTACATGATGGATGAAGTATGTGAAGTGCTGCCCTAATCCAGAAAAGCACCAGCATACCTGATGTACAAATTGGCTAATTCATTAGTGTCTCTAAGATTTTCTGAAGACACTAAAATTTGGATATTCAGCTTTTATGCTTGTGGGAAGCATATAAATAACAGCCCCTTTACAGATATAAGAGATGTGCTCTTTGCAGGTGTAGTAACTGTGGTAGGTTATCATACAGCAAAGTCAGGTTCAGTTAGATAGCAGTTCTCAGTCCAAGCTGTACTTTGGAATCAGCTAGGAATCTTGACAACGTGAGACCTCCATCCTAGAACAAGAGCTCTGTGAAGGGGGCTGGGAGTCAGGATTTTAAAAAAAGCTTCTCAGGTGATTATAATACACAGCCATGGCTAAAACCCACTGATTTATCTCAATAGAGAAATGAATTAATCAGATAATCTTTTATGGAGAAAACTGATCTGACAGCTAACTGGACAGTGAGTTTCTTTAAACTGGATTTGGAGTACATTTGGAATTAGAGATTTTTAGCTAAATGACAGGTAACTTGAATTTGGGATAGCTTATTTCATTTTTGTCTCTGCCCTGGGAAGGGAAAAACATGACAAATTATCTTACCCCATGTCTAGACATTGGTTACAATCATTGCCTAGAGCATCCAAATTTTGAGGAAACCAGATTAGCATACAGTGTTTAACTGAGATGCTGTCTATTGAGAGAACTTCCAAGTATGCAACCCCTCAGGGAATTTCATCCCAGGCAGACACTGGGGAAGGCTGTCTTGGGATGTGAGGACAAGGAGGAAAAGTTGGATTCAGGCTTAAGAAAGCAGCCAGGGGTTAGCCTCCAAAACACCCACCTCTTCTGAATCAAAAGGAGAAATACTGGATGGGAGGCAATGGCCTTGGCTGCTTGATGTGCACATCTTGTTGTGTTCTGACCCGGTGGTGAACTCTTTTGATGGACACTGTCAGTGAAAACCTCGGTGGGACATCAGTAGACCTGACTTGGTTCTGTGGACTGACATCAAGGAGGTGGTACTTCAGGGCTTTGCTGTGGGATGAGGTGACTCACTGCCGTGTAACTGGATACCAAAGGGGAGCCATAGGCAAAAGCTTATCAAAGCAGCACAAAGAAGGTCTTTACTTGCTAAAGAGGGAACTCAAATTTTCCTAGCCATTCAGACACCATAGATTTAAAAACTCTATGGATCTGAGAATTATTATTGTTTTTTTTGCCCCTGGTTTCAGACTTAACATGATTATTATTGGGTATCTTGGGAAATGGACTTGTTTCATTATTTTAAGTAATCAACTGACCTGCAACAAAGGGATATGGCCAAGGAAGTGTTGTTCAATAAAGGAAAGGGTCATGTTTCTGTTAAAACATGAGCCTGTATATCTGTGACCTTGTATATATGGCTGGGGTTCTGCCTTTCCCAGGCCTACCTGAATGGGTTAGTTCAAACTCCTTGCTGGACTGATAAGCCTGCTGAGACTTGGTAGGGGTTTCCAAACAGCTATCAGATAATGCTGAAATTGATCCTTTTCCTTGGAGGCTTCTTTGCAGGGAAGACAAATGAAGGCAGAAGCTTGTTGCTAAAGAGTACCTCCCTGAGGATGTATGATGGTGGCTGTCTGCAGGATGACAACAGAAGGGTTGTCACTGTCCCTTCTCCCTCCCATGGTTCCTGAGATCTCAGCTCTGTAGCCAGATCTTCCATGCTACTGCCTCCTGCCCTTCATGCTGTGTCTCTCTGTGCAGGTGGATGAGGTGACAGAAGGCAGATGCATGGAGCATGCCAGAGGCCATGAAGGTGGGGACCAGAAAATATCCAGAATGATGTCTACTAGTGGCTTGATGGCCTGTGTGTATTTGGATGGAATCCAGAGAGCCGTCCAAAGTGCTCCCCAAGGGGGAAGACTGTCTGGGCTCAAACCTCTGTTCTGCCACTATGTAATCTTGATTTTTAGTTCACCCATCTGTATAATGGGGTGATAATAAGAATGCTCGACCTCATAGGGCTATTTTGAGCATGAAATGCAGTATTATTTAAAAGTACTTAGGGTAGTTTCAGCCATATAATTAGTGCTCAGTATAAGCTATATTGGGGCTTTTGGAAGATTAATAGGGAAATTCAACACTTAAGACTTCCTAAGATGGATGGCCATTCATTCATTCAACAAATATTTGTGAGTATTACTGTATGTGGAACTCTCATGCCAGGTACTCAGAAATGAATTACAGATGGTTTCTCTTTCAGGGAGCTGAGAGGGCTGCTCTGTTGTTTATGTCCCAAGAACAGACAATCAAAAAGAGAAACTACAACTGCCTACTAGCCCAAGTACACATGGACACTTCTCATATTTAGGAAGAATCAAGCCATGGGGGCCAGAGATTCTCTGGGATCTGGTATCATCATGGTCACACGACTAGGATGCAGCCCAAGTTGGGTGGAGAGGATGGAAGAACCAGACTCAAGGCTTTTCTTTTTCCTTCAGTTTAGATGTGAGACTATAAAGTCATTTCCAAAAAAAAAAAAACCACCCCAAAACCAAACAAACAAACAAAAAAATACCCCAATCCATTGAACTCAAGTTCCCCATCTCAGTCTCAGATAAGTGGGAAATAAGGGTCAGTTGCCTCCTTTCACAGACTTTCAGGGCAGGAAATTGCCCAACTCTCATGCAACAAGCAATCAACTTCTTCAGGCCCCATAGAAACTTCAACTGTTGAGTGATGCTGGTCTTGAATGGAAGGCCTCCTGGGGCTTGGGTCAAGGGCTCTGAACAGCAATGAGCTTCCTGGGGGCAGGACTGCTGTGTTCTCAGTCTGTTTTAGATTATAATTAATTATAGAATCTCTGCTCAGCAGAAGTGGGCTGAATCTTGGAGAAAATGTAATTCAATCCTATCATTTTGCAAAGAAAATCCCTTAAAACCAAAGAGGACCCAGTTCTCCTTACTCTCTATCTGGTTCTGTTCCTCTCTCAGCAAAAATCTCTTCTCTCTACTAATAGTCCATAGATCCTCTCCACTAATAGCCCATAGGGGTTCTGCCTGATCCATTTACAGATGATTCATGCCCTAAGAACTTTGTACCAAATATAAAGTCCAACCTATTTGAACTATATTAGAAGATTTCAACAATAGTTGCCAGGCTATCACATGAGGCATACTAAAATGTATTTTTTTCAAATTATGTAAAACAGGTTTACATATTACTTCATTATTTATGTAAAGTTGGAGTCCCTTGTAGCAGTCAGGATCATGATTGTGATTGTCATCATCACTGCAATGGATAACACTTTACTAGACCAGTGGTTCTCAAAGTGAGGTACCAGACCAGCAACAGCAACATCACCTGGGAACCTGTTAGAAGTGCAGACTCTCAGAGCCCATCTTAAACTTAATAAACCAGAAACTCTGGGGGTCAGACCCAGAAATTTGTGTTTTAAGAAGCCCTACGGGTGATTCTGATGTAGGTCAAAGCTTAAGAACCATTGTGTTAGACTGTGCCAAGGGCTTTTAGTGCATTATCTCATTTATTCTTCATAGTAGCCTTCAGTGAAAAATGGCATTGTTACCTTCACTTTGAGATGACTGAGACAGAGCAAGGTTAAGTAAGTTGTCCAAGGTCACCCAGCTTGTCAGGGGTATAGCTAGATCCCAGTCCTCATTTATTTGGTTGCATGAGATCACATTTTCAATGAAGTCAGTATCTGGGTCTCTGTTTATCCTAACAAATCCTCTGAACTACAACAGAAAAGCATAGTGACTTCTTTAACAACCACCTCCCACCTATGTCATGGAATTGCCATTGATTTTTACTCAGCTTCATCTCCTTTAGTCCAGAACTAGCCTGTGGGGCTTGAGGTGGTGGTATGACTTCAAATCCTGCCTCATCTTCCCTTGAAGTGAAGCCAGAGATGACTTCCCGGGCTGGGCCTGCGGCCAGTGAGGTCTGTGGTGGAGAAAGGAGTGGGTTCAGGAGGATAAGGCTGGGACCAGATGCAAAATACTTGCTGAGTAGGGAAAGGGGGATGGAGAAGAAAGGCCAAAAGAGAAAAGTAAGTAAGTAAGCAGG
This sequence comes from Mesoplodon bidens, assembly GCF_964165515.1. Lineage (NCBI taxonomy): Eukaryota > Metazoa > Chordata > Mammalia > Artiodactyla > Ziphiidae > Mesoplodon > Mesoplodon bidens. The sequence goes on along the minus strand of NC_138171.1, from coordinate 20,600,337 downwards.
GACTGCTACTCTATAAAATAAATACAGTGATGTCTATTTTACTGATGAGCAAACAAAAACCTAAGGAGGTCACGTGACGTGTGTGATACCACTAATAGGGCAATAGAGGTCCTGGGTGTGAATTTGGTGGTTTTAACTCTAAGTCCAGTGTTTATTCCATTATAATGCCAGTGGAAAAACTGCCTATGGAAGCCAGCAATATCAGGCTATGAAGAAACACCATGTCTTAGGGTTCGTATTGACATTCAGGGGATTGATGGACCCACCAAAACACCAGGTTATGTATTGTGGTGTGTGTGTATGTGTTTATGAGATATACATATATGCACTCATGTATATACATGTGTATGTGTGTATACACATGTGTGTATACACATATACATGTGTATGTACGTGATGTGTGTGTATAAATATATAAATCTGTATTAGTTGGGGTTCTCCAGAGACATAGAACCAATAGGAGATTTCTTTGTCTCTCTCTCTCTCTATTACAAGGAATTGACTCATATGATTATGGAGGCTGAGAAGACCCATGATCTGTCATCCACAAGCTGGGGACCCAGGAGAGCTGGTGGTATGAGTTCCAGTCTGAGTGCAGTACAAGACTGATGTCCCAACTTGAAGACAGTCAGGCAGACAAAGTGAATTTTCCCTTATCCCGCCTTTTGTTTTATTTAGTCCTCCAATAGATGAGCTGGGGCCCTCCCACACTGGGGAGGGCAAGTCTACCAATTCAAATGTTTATCTCATCCAGAAAGACTCACAGACACACCCAGAATAATAAAATAATAATATTTAACTAAATCAAATATCTGGGCACTCGGTGGCCCAGTCAAGTTAACACATAAAATTAACTGTATATACCCAAACTCATGTCTAAACAATAACACACTTGGCCATAAAGAAGTTTCACAGGTTTACAGCAGAAAAAAAAAAAAAAAGTGAAAAAGTAAGAGTATAATTGGCAAAGCTTTCTTTCTTAAGGATAAATCTCTTTAAGTTTTTAGAAGTGGACCTCTCTGCTGTTTTTTTGGGGTTTTTTTGTTCTTAAAATTTATATCCTTCCTCCTTTTTGGTCCTTTTTAAATGGAATAATGAGAGTAGGTTATTTTGTTTTTTCTGCTGCTGTTGTTTTTTGTGTTGTTAAATTCCTTACTAGGCAAAATAAAAAGTTGGTTACAGAATGCTAGTCCCTAATTCTTTAAGAAAAAAAATCTGTTACTTGAAATAAAAGTCTGGGAACCACTGACCCACATAACGAAATCCAAGCCACTTAGCATGGCATTAAACACTGGATGCTGTATTGGATGAATCCTATTCTAATTGTATGATAATTGGATCCACCCCCAATGTGATTCAACCCTGTGTCCCTGAGGTAAAACGTGTTTTAAGACACAAGCTATTGACTTAGGTTAAATTTTAAAACACAGCCAAATTGAAGTGAGACATTGCTAGTTCACAAATAATTAACACAAAATATTTATCCACTTAGATATACACGGGGCACATGTTCAACTCCCACGTGGAGTCAGTCATTCTCACAGTCACAGGAATGTCATACCGCCCCCCACCAAAGGGGAGATGCACACACCCACAGACACACAGACACACACGGCGGCTGGAACCATGTAGAACTCTGTAGAACAAGTGATCCAGCAAGGCCGCTAAGCTGAGCTGTGCTTCCCAGCTGTGCGATCTTCCATCAATCTCTGCATATCTGCTTCCAGGAGCTCTTTTCCCCAAAGTCCTTGGAATAAATTCATGGCCTGATATTTGAGAAAGGACCAATATGGGCCCTGCTCACATAACTCATCCATCCCCTTGACATCCTCCCCTTACATTTGTCCATGAACTGCTGCGCATCCCCAGGACGACCAGGGCGGGAATCAGGACCTCTGGTGGAGGAAGCATTTGCCTTTTCTCCTGGATGTGAGGCCACCTGGATTTGCTTCCATTAATCAGTCGCCTGCCACCTAGCCCAGGATAATAGTTCATTTTGGGTTTGTTGACCCCTGTCTCTTCCGGTTGCTTGGTGTTTGGTGATTCAAAGAATGGTAAGTAAATATAGGATTCATAATCACAGCATGCATGATTAGGAGGACTTTCTGAACATTTCATTTCAATTTGCATTTAGGTCTGGTTAACCTGAGGGGCAGGCATGTTAATCCTCACACAATACAGATTGATTACTGACTTCTCTAATTTTTCTTCCTTCAGACGACAAGCGCTGGCAGCCTGGAATTTGTCAATTTAGGATAGTACTCAAGGAGTACAACTCACCAACTTTGGGGTAAAAAGAATAACTTGGAATAAATACATTACATCCACACAGAGCAGGAAAATAAAATTATACCCCAAGGAAAGACTAGCCTATAACCTACTGCACTCCTGAGATATCTTGGTGCTGCTATTAAATTTATAAATGAGGGTTGGAAGGTCTTAGCAGCGATGCTGGCCCATAACTTCCACCCAGCCCTATTGTTTAATAGGATCAGTGGACACTTACCAGCACAGATGATTAATTAGAGAGAGGCTTTATCAGTGTAAGGGCTGGGACTGGGGAAGCAGGTGGAGATGTTTTCCCTTGACCTCATAATCCTTCATCTGTCTTCTTTGCAGTGAGGTTTTATTACTCAAAGTACACAAGGATCTGATGCTTACCCTTGGAAATGTCTAGGAATCCAGGGACATCTCTGTGATCTCTGTGGAAGACCTTGGGAATTCCATCCAGGTGTGCAGATTTCTCTGCACTGGCCCATGCTTCACAGTGAAACTACAAAAGGCAAGCCTTAGAGGTGTTTGCTGTAAGTTACTTGTATTTTTCGAAGGCAGAAATCAGGCCTTATGTCTCTCCAATATCTTAGTAACTGGCATGTGCTATGATGTATAACATGCCTAGGAAATGCTTATTAAATGAATGGGTTTTGGACTGTTTGCTGAGTTTCCCTGCCATTGGTTGAGTAAAAGTGGTAGAGGATATTTTATTGCAGAAAGAGTAACGTGGGTAGCCTCTGTAATATTTATTTCCTCCCTGCTCTTCCCCATCTCATCATACTCATCATCTTTCACCTACTCTGTAAGACCAGACTCTTGACTACTCTCCCCACCCACTGGAGCTCCTTTCCCTCCTCAACTTCTTGGTTTTTACAAAATGATGCTAACAGTCTCCTGACTGTGAATATCTATGGCACTTGGGGTCATCCTTAAAGGTCAACAAAGGATAACTGTGTCACAAGCATTTACTAATGAGTATGATCTAGTGATCACAGCCCTCAGTCTCTTTCACGGTCTCTGGGGAGAAGTAATATTCAAAAAGGATTGCTTGCTTGGAGGGTCTACAATCCACCTCCTTTCCCAAATATTTTTAAATGTTTTCTTGGAATAAACTAGGCCAAGAGAAAGCTGGACACCTGGATGTTCTACTGGTTCCCTGTACATCTGCTGCCACTGGATGTTGTTTGAGAGTCTATATTGAGGTTCTGATAAGAAAACAGATCTGTAAAGCTTATAGTTATATCCATTTTAATGATGCTGTAGAATGGTGTTTATTATATCATACGTTGTCTTCTTTATGAAGACTCCTGGGAGAAATCTTCATCTGGTCCCAGTACCGTGAAGGGTTGGATGATAAGCAAAGAGTAGAGCCTTTACCTTTATGAGCTACATAAACTTTCATCTGTGTTCAGTTGGAGTGTGTGTGTTTGTGTGAGGGCATGTGTGCTTTTTTCAGTAAATTCCTCAAGCAATGCAAAGACAAGAATCTCGTGGGAAAGGAACTCCTATTTATCCTTTAAGACTTATGTTAAACGAATGTCCTTTGAGGAGTTATAAACCCCTACCTCTGGTCCCCCAGATCACGTTGTTCTTTAGATTCATTGATTGTGTGGTTTTGGGATTTGTGTGTCCATGACTGTCATCCCCACTTACCTGAGAACTTACAACAAGGCCTTATTTGTATCTTCCAGAACTTAGCACATACCTAAGGACACTGTTACTCAGAAGTTTTACCTAAGCCTTTTGGTTTGAGTCGACTGGCACACTCTCAAGTGTGCTTCGTGTATGTGCAATTTTATAGTAGAGTGTTTGAAGAGGGATGGGTCTTTTGGGACAGAGGTGGGTCCATCTCTTATTAAAGATCTTGTCATTCTATTTCCTTCTCTTGCCACCCAGAATTCAGAAATGTCTTCTCTAGTGTTGTGTGTGTGTGTGTGTGTGTTTGTGTGTGTGTGTGAGACAGAGAGTTTGATAGATTAATTGAGACCTACCTCAGTAAATGAATAGGAAGAGGACCAAGTGTCTTTTGACTCCTGACTTAGATCTGACCCACAAAATCACAATGCTTCTACTCTGTACCACAAGGTACTCTTTTCTATACTTTTAAAAATAAATCTATGACCAGGTCATTCTGATTTTTGGATTTTGGAACAGGTCTATTGAAGATAAAAACCATGCTTCTGAGGTTTGCTTTATAAAACACAGCTGTTTCAGATATTTTTTTCCCTTTTTGCTGATTTGTGTTGAATTCCATCCTTTCTTCAACCACTTCCTTTTTCCTTTCTAAGAGCAATACAAAGTTCAGATGTGTTCTGAGTTTGAGTGACTTTAGCAGAAAGTCAGCAGAAAGCTTACATTTCCCTCCCTTCAAGCTGGTGATGGAGGGTGATGACGCCCATGGTTTTCAGTCCTCCCTCTGGACCTGTGATACAACACCATGGAGTGGGTCCTCAGCATCCTGGGAATGTGGGTGCTCATCCAGCTTTCAATATCATCACTGAGTGGCAATAAAAAGAAAGGGACATCATGGACTGACCTCATGCCAAGTGGCTCCCCATTCAGTTGTGCTCTGCTTTGGACAGCTTGAGCTTCTGGTGTTTAAAAAATTGGAAAAGAGGAAAGTAAATAGCCCCAGGAGGCAAATACTGTATTTCTTACCAACATATTAAGGGGAGAAAAAGACTTGAATTTGAGTTGAAAAATTTTATAAAAGGTGTGCCTTTTGAGCTTCTAAAAATGGAACAAATCATTCCAGTTACTCATTTTTTTTTTGACCTGGGTAATTGCTACGAACTGAATGTTTTGTCCTCTGCCTGTCCCCAATGCCCAATTCATATACTGAACTCTTTTTTTTTTTTTTTTTTTTATTTTATTTTTTATTTTTTTGCGTTATGCGGGCCTCTCACTGTTGTGGCCTCTCCCCTTGCGGAGCGCAGGCTCCGGACGCACAGGCTCAGCGGCCATGGCTCACGGGCCTAGCCGCTCTGCGGCATGTGGGATCTTCCCAGACCGGGGCACGAACCCGTGTCCCCTGCATCGGCAGGCGGACTCTCAACCACTGCGCCACCAGGGAAGCCCCATATACTGAACTCTTAACCTCATTGTGGCTGTATTTGGAGATGAGGACTTCACAAAACTAATTAAGGTTAAATGAGGTCATAAGGGTGGAGCCCTGGTTGCATGAGATTAGTGTCCTTTTAAGAAGAGATAGGAAATAGCTTGCTTTTCCTGCATACAAAGAGGTCAAGTGACTACATAGTGAGATGGTGGTCACCTGCAAGCCAAGAAAAGAGGCCCCAGAATGAAACCTATCTTGCTGGCACCTTGATCTTGGACTTCCCAGCCTCTAGAGCTTTGAGAAATAACTTTCTGTTCTGGAATCTGTGGTATTTTATTATGGCAGCCCATGCAGATGAATATAGTAATCTTAGTGAATCTGCTGTTTACAGGGAAGTAAAAGTTGTGCAGGTTTGATAGTCAGAAGGACCCAGATGTGAGTCCTGTTTCCACCATTTGTTTGCTGTGAATTTCAGGTAAGTTTCCTTGCCTCTAAACTTGTATTCTGTAATATGCAAAATGGAGATTAGAATGTTATCCTAAATGTAAATGTAAAGATAATAGATAAAAATTACAAACCTAAGTGTGGGACTAGCATAATGGATTGTCTAACAGATATTTATTTATCAAATATCTGCTTGACAACAGTAGGGCCACCCAATTTATTTTGATGTGATCACCTCCCCAACCCTCAGCTCCACCCCAGAATTGGTGGCAGGAGGATTGGGGGTGGGAAGGCTACCTCTTATTCCTTCTGTCTACACTGGAATCAAAAAGGATTTAAGAAAATTTCCCCTGAAAAAAAAATTTCCCCTAAGTGGTTATCCTACTACCATAGGGCAACAAGATTTATGGTCCAGCTGGTTTAGTACAGAAGAGTTGGTTTATTTTTTAAGGTCCCTGAATGAAAGAGACGACCTTCAAAAAGGTAAGAGAAGTTTGGGGAGAGTTTAAAAAAGGGACTAGATTCAGAGGTATGGATTTAAGGAAATAACAAGGCATAGCACAGTATCCTGGGGCTAACAACAGTGGGCAGCTGGTACCATCACTGGGTCTAAAGGGGCAAGTGGAGGGACCAGTCACTGGAAGTAGATAGGTTAACTGTCTAGAAAGGGAGGTCTGGCAGAAGATATGTCTGGTGATGTAGGAACACAGTGAACTCAGGTTGCCCTGGCAGCGAGGAAGCTAAGGGAACAAACATCTAACCTCACTCTCCTGTCTTCTGCTCTCCTCCAATTGGCTGAACCCAACTAAAAGTCAAGAACAAGGGGATTGGTTGATGGATCCCATGTGAGTTAGTCTCCTGGGGCACAGAGAAGAGTGGAGAAGGTGGGAAGTGAATTTGGGAGGGTAAATGGAAATTATCCAGGACCGGAATCGCCTCAACACTTCTTAACTTCTCAATAGAGAGAAAAACTGTATCTTTGATTCCGCTAGGTTTGGTTCTTGATGTGTTAAAATAATATAGGACATCCTGTCTCTCTCCTTAATTTAAATTTCAAGTTTAACATCTGCCCCGCAGTGATCAAGTTCTTCCTTAGAGCAGAAGACTGCAAGGACATATGATTTAAGAGAAGAATGAAAACAAATAGGCTTAATGTTTGAAAAATACATTCTCCGTCACACTGTTAGTTCATCCATGGCTGTGGGCCCTTTAATCACTGTGTTCTGGGGCCATCCACATGTCCATATCTCTTAGTCACTGGAAATAAAATCTATTTCTTTGGGCATCTCCTTTCCTCCTTTTTATTTAAACTTTTAAGTTTGAGATAATTGTATATCCACATGCAGTTATAAGAAAGAATACAGAGAGAACCCACATACTCTTCACTCAGTTTCCTCAGTGATAACATGTTGCAAACCCATAGTATAATATCACAACTAGGATTTTTTTTTTTTTTGCGGTACGCAGGCCTCTCACTGCTGTGGCCTCTCCCGTTGCGGAGCACAGGCTCCAGACGCGCAGGCTCAGAGGCCATAGCTCACAGGACTAGCTGCTCCGTGGCATGTGGGATCTTCCCGGACCGGGGCATGAACCCATGTCCCCTGCATTGGCAGGTGGACTCTCAACCACTGCGCCACCAGGGAAGCCCACAACTAGGATTTTGACATAGATACAATCCACTGATCTTATTCAGACTTCCTCAGTTATACTTGTACTCCTGTGTGTGTGTGTGTGTGTGTATTTACCTCTACAATTTTATCACATGTGTAGGTTTGTGTATCTACCACACAGAAAAGGTATAGAACAGGTCAATCAGCACAAGACTCTTGTTGCTTTTATAATCACATATATTTCCTTCCTGTCCCAACCCACCTTGTATTCCATCCTTAACCCCTGGTGACCACCAATCTGTCTTTTTCCTATAATTTCATTAGTTCAAGAATGTTATATGAATGGAATCATACAGTTTGTAACCATTATAATTAGTTTTTCACTTAGCATGATTCTCTGGAAATTCATCCAAATTGTTGTGTGTATCAATAGTTCATTCCTTTTTATTGCTGACTAATATTCCATGTTATGGATGCACCACTGTTTGTTTAACCAGTTACCCACTGAAGGTTATCTGGTTTGTTTCTAGCTTTTCACTATCATGAAAAAAGCTGTTATAAATAGTCATATAGAGGTCTTTATGTGAACATGAGTTTTCATTTCTGTGGGATAAATGCTCAAGAGTTCAACTGCTGGGATATAAAATAATTTCATGTTTCATTTAAAACTAACTGCCGAACTATTTTTTAGAGTGGCTGTACCATTTTACAATTCTACCAGCCAAGTATGAGTGATCCAGTTTCTCTGCATCCTTGTCAACATTTAATCTTGTAACGTAAAAAAACAAAACAAAACAAAAACAAAAACTTTTACCCATTCTGATAGGTGTGTGGGTAATATCACATTGTGGTTTTAGTTTGCATTTCCATAATGGTTAATGAAGCTGAACATCTTTTAATATGCTTATTTGTCATCTGTATGTCATTTGACGTATCCGTTCATGTCTATTTTCTATTTGATTGTTGTTTTTTACTCTTTTGAGGGTACTTTATATATTCTAGATGTTAATCCTTTGACATATATGTGGTTTTCAACTATTTTCTCTCAGTCTGTAACTTGTCTTTTTATCCTCTTGACAGGATATTTCACAGAGCAAAATTTTTAATTTTGATGAGGTCCAATTTGTGATTTTTTCATTTTTATTGATCATAATTTTTGGTGTTGAAACTATAGCTCTGAACCTTCCACTTGTTTTTGTAAATGAAGCTATATGGGAACACAGCCATGCCCATTTATTTGCATGTTATGTGTGACTGCTTTTTTGGGGGGAGGGGGGTACGCGGGTCTCTCACTGTTGTGGCCTCTCCCATTGCGGAGCACAGGCTCTGGACGCGCAGGCTCAGCGGCCATGATTCATGGGCCTAGTCGCTCTGCGGCATGTGGGATCTTCCCGGACCGGGGCACGAACCCGTGTCCCCTGCATCGGCAGGCGGACTCTCAACCACTGCGCCACCAGGGAAGCCCTGTGTGACTGCTTTTATGCAGAGTTGAGTATCTGCTACAGAGACCACATGGCCCGCAAAACCTAGAACATTTACCAAGTGGTTCTTTAAGAAAAAGTTTGCCAACATCTGATTTAGCACATATTAATTATTTCACAATTATAAAAACTATTTTGTAGACAACAGCCAATTAGAACATACTTAGGTTATAATTTTAATGGGAAAATAATATCAATTTATACGTATATTTTATAGTTAAAAATGCATTAACCTACAATGACTTAAGAGAAGAACTTGAAAAGGAAGAGAAAGTAAAACTGATTTGTGAGATCTGGGGAATTCTAAAAGGCTTTTCTTCCCCAAATTTCTTCTATTTAAAAAATATAATGATTTGCGCAATAAAAATTATCATGTAAAAATGGTGTCACTTGTTAAAAAGAGTTCAGGAATTCAGGTCCTCTCTGGGTGTGGTCCTGTCTCCAGGGAAAATCCCACAGGTGGTTAGGAAGTCTCCTGCCTGTGCCATTGTTCTCGAGGTGGAGATGTGTGCGCTGATTGAAGAGTGTAATGAAGTCCTTTCTTTCCTCCCCTTCCAGCCACTTCAGGCAGAGCCAAAGTGTTTCTGGATTCAGGGCTCAGGCTTATTAGCAATGCAAAATGAATATCTAATAGTAGGCTTTTTAATAGAGCCGTTCTTAGCTGTCAAAAGTGGATTTATATTGCACATTAATTCCTTGCTGAAGACACGCAGAGCTTGTATTTCTGATGAGACTGGGACTATCTGACTATGGTTAATAGTTTTATTACTGTCATATTGTATATACCTTCAGTTTTCTGCGTGCCTGCACACACACACACACACACACACACACACACACACTATGGGGACCAAACAAAATTTCTGTGGGCTGAATATATCCCTCAGACTGAAAGTTTTAAACCTTTGTCCTAGAAAATAGTTTGGAAAGATACGTTCAGTAGGCCTATTGAGCAGACAGATTACATCTTTGAAACAGATGCAGTATTTTTTTTGCTACTAAATCTGTTGAACAGCCTACAAGCCATGATTGGGCCATGACACCGAGTCCATGCTATTTAGGACTTTGTGTTTGGACATGTGTGATGTGTAGATACACGATGGTTACTACCTATTGTGAGTTCACATGATTTTGAAATTCGAAGGCACCTGAACAGCCATACTCAGAGCTCCACACTGGGTGTGACTTTTCTCCATGATGTCTCAGATAAATGGAAGCCCAGGGATGAAGAATGCACATCTAATACAGAGGAACTCAGTACCATGTAAGGTGGTTCAGTTCATTACAAAGCACTTCACTTATTTGAGAGGTTTTCATTATATTAAACAAATCCAATTTCCTGTTAAGTATTCTTATTGACCCTTTGGAATTCTATAACAGTATCTAATTCCTCTCCTGCTTGATAGTGTTAATTATTTCAGTAAAGCCACCAAAATATCCTAAGTCTTATGAACTCCCTGCAAAACAGCCAACTGTTCCTTCATGGTTTCCAGATATTTCATCTATCCCAAACTGATTCTGGGTGTTAGCAACAGCTATTCTGAAATGTGAATAGAATGCTCCAGAAGCCTATGGCCAGCACAGGATAGTAATAACAAAAGAGTAAACAGCCACCCAGCTGCAGACTCTGTACATGAAACCCAAGTTTCATTTGGGCTCAGCTTCTTCATCATGTGATCATGTGATTGCCTCACAGTGAGCAAGTTACCATCAGCTTGAGTTCCTTAGCTGTGTCACCCACGTTTTTCTTAGCCGTGTTTTCTTGTCCTGTCCTTTCACAACCGACAGACCTATGTGCAGTAATTTACATTTCTATCATCTGGTTTTAATGTATTAGATCTGATCCATTCTTCCAACTCATGTAAGTATTCTTTTAACTCATTTGTTTATTCATTCAACAAAGATATGCCAAGCACCTATTCTTTTGCCAAGAACTGAAAATACAATGGTGGAGGTACTTGGAGGTTAATTCTAATTACTCACCATTTTTATTGTCACTTCAAGCTTTGTATCATCTGTGACTGTGATCAGTATAAATTAATGTGACGAAACGACCAAGTGAGATTACATCACAGCAGAGAAGTATGTTTAATCTGAGTCTTTTAATCTAATTCACCACATTAACACATTATAAAGGAGGACATTATATTTTAACACAAATAAATGTAGAAATAAAATTTGTTAAAGTTATTCACATTTTCTTTTGTGTTCAGATAAAAAGTATCTTCTTAGTAAATCAAGAAGTAATTCCTTGACTGGATAAAGAATATCTTCTGAGAAATGACAGCAAGCATCATAATCAATGTAAATCAACATAAACATATTTTCTTTAAGGTTATGAGGAAGATATGGATGCCTATTCTCATCACGCTGCACAATACTATCTTGGAAGCTTCAACCAGCACAATAAAACAATGTTAAGAAATAAAAGTATAAGGATTAAAAAGGAAGACAAAAAGTCATTATTTTTAAACAATATGATTGTTCACATAGAAATTCTGAGATAATCTCCTTATAATTATTACTACTAATAAGAGAGATCAGTAACGTTGCTGTATATAAAAGCAATGTATAAAAATTTAAAAAATGTATGTAAAAAACGTATGTCATAAACAATTAGAAAATATAACATAAAATACATAATATTTTTATCAGCAAACAAAAACTACAAATGGCTTAGGAATTCAATGTGTTATATGTTAAGAAAAGATTATAACACTTTACTGAAGACCATTAAAGAAAATCTAAAGGAGAGCTTTATTATGTTCATGGATAGTAAGATCCATAGTGTAAAGATGCCATTTCCAAAGAATTCCAACCTGTGGGGAAAACACAGCATTGGAAGCATAAGTATTGGATAATGGTTTAGAGCAGCTAAACACTGCATCGAGGTCCCAAGAAATCAGCAGTCAAGACCTCACGTAATAATAAGAGCTGGAGTGAGAAGGTGGCCAAACTTTGGTAGATGAAGGGAATAGAGTTGGTGTATACAATTCTAATTTCTAGTAGGAAAATAAAGGAACTAAAAATAATCTCACTTATATGGACTGTGTAAATATGAGTGAAAAATAAAGGTTACTGCTCTGTGGTCGCACTGTATATAGTCAGGGTCCTAATAGGAAACAGATGGCATACTTAGATGGGGTGGTTGGGTAGAGCTTAGAGAACTATTTATTGGAATGTGAGCCAGGTAAAAGAAGACCCAAAATGATGGAGAAGTAGCTAGGGAATAACAGTAGAAGAAGGCATTGTTACCCTAGGCTGAAGATGCAAGGGGACTGGGCTGTTAATGGAAATTAGAGAGAAATCTATAGGTATAAGAGGGTCCACATACTGTAGTGGTGGATTTTGGTTGAGAAACACAGCCACGGCTAGATGATGTTCCAGCAGAGAGGGATCTGGGAGAATAAATATCACAATCTCACTTTCTTCACACTCTCCAGTCACCTGCTGGTGACTTCATTGACCAACTCCCACTGGAATCCAGAGCATAAGAGATCCCAGGGGTATAGTCCATTGAGGTCAATGTCCCAGAGAACAGGGAAGGATGGAGAGGGCAAAGAATGGGTTTGGAGAGGCAAAGGGAGAATGACCAGCTCACAATAACAGCTCTCCACCAAGATTTTATGGTAGCAAGTCTATTTTCAGACTCCATTCAATGGTGAGAATCAAAGTTGAAGAATAGATTATTTTTGTACTTTAGCCTGATTGGACCTGGACCAGAACAGAGCCTTCTGGAAAAGGGTCTCAGTGTCTTTTGCAGAACTGGCTTGGAGAAAGCAGGGTCTGATCTAAGTCCTGAATAGATGTGAGGACCTGAGTATTTGCTTTGTTAGTATAGTTGTGTACTCTGAGCAATCAAGTATGATCTTTAGAAATCTCATTTTACAACATACCAACATAGCCAGGTAACTCCAATTAGTTGAAGTCACCAAATTGGACACATGCTTTACTCTCATTCCATTCTCCTTCCTACTGCTGCATCAACCACTGGGTGAAATAGAGCTTTCTGCATGAATTGTCTTCATTTGGTTCTCAGCCTCATCATTAAACAAATATGTATTGAGTGCCTGCCGTGTGCAAGACACGATGCGAGCACAGTGGGAATTCAGCAATGAATAAGACAGTCCTCACCCTTGAGACCCTCCAGCTCAGAAGAAAAAGAAAACAAGTTCATGAGAAGCTACAATGCAAGGCTGAATTTATCTTCTCCTTCGTTCCTCTTTTTTTCTAAGCTGCTTCTCTCTAGGGACAATACGATTGTCTTGATTCTCTTGACAAACCTTACATTAGAGGGACTATGATTTTATGTTTCAGGGAACCAGAGGCAGGAGAGAGTTTAAATAACAGCATATTGCTGTTTAGCAGGAGACCTCTTCCTTAACTACATCATGCTTTTGCTGAGGGTAGGGTGGGAGTCAGAATGTGGGCTTACTTCCTAGTGTCATACTGAGTAGCTTCATGCCAAGAGAAGTGCCATTAGCACAAGCAGAGAGCTATGCAGATTTATAAAGTGTGATCAGTGTAATTCTCTGCACATTAGCTTGAAGACACATGGCTTACGTCATTGAACGATTGCAGTTCTAGACTCAATCAGTGACCTTAGTTGTTTCAATTTTGCCTTTAGCTATACCTTCATAGCAACAGAATCCGCCCATTCAGAAAGAAAGGAAGTATGAAGAGGAAGAATGAGTTTTTTGGGGAAGGTGTGCCGTTGTAGTGAACTCTGCTCTGCCTTAGTCTTTCTTAGAGGCTAATCATTAGTATCCCCAAGTGCAATGGATATGGGTGTAGATTCTCTGGTCTCAGAATCCAATGGCTGCCGCATGGTACCCTTGACTACTTCTGTTTGCCCCAGAGTTTTCTGACGCTTCAGCTGAGGTCATCAGTCAAATACTCCAGCAGAGAAAGTCCCAACTGGCTACAGGCTCATCTCAACCTGAGTAAGAGGTGCCTAGGAGTTCCAACGCATAACATCTTGGGTCTGACATTAGTTGTTGTGTTACCATAAACCTAAGTACAATACTAGTGTATCTGGGTTGAGACTATGCCCCTTATGAGGCCCCTGAATCTCCACCTGCCCTCTTGGTCCAGTCCAGGATCCCTGAAAAGTGGTTCTCAGAACAGCCTTAAATGAAATTTGGAAGGAAAAAAAAGGGATTCCATGGTCCCAACCATTCCAGAGACACTGCACATCCTCTCCCCTTCTGAGGATGCTAACCTGTATAAGTCTTATAACACCAAGAAGAAAGAAAGAAAAAAAAAGCACTTAGATTAAACTCACATTTTCCCAATTTATTTGCTTATATACTCTCCCTCCTTTTAGGGAAAATTGTTATTTGCTGGGTTGTAAGCCACACGGGAAACACTCAATAGATATTCATTGCTACTGGCTGTTGAAGATCTGCTGTGAACCCTAAAGCTTTCAGGAATAGGAGTTCTGAAAGCTATCCTCAATGACTCTGCCCATCACAGCTGGTCCCCACATCTATGAGTATCTGTGGACACCCGCCCAGCAACAGCTCTTCAAGGAACACCCTTAGGTACCAGTACTGGGTGGGGTGTTGCAGCCAGACATAGCAGGCATGAAGCAAGTTTGAGGCAATACCTTAAAAGGGGTAGTTTCCATGAACATCACTCAGACCCCCAGATCCCAGACGCCCACACAGGCATCTGCATCTATTTTTCCACTCTGCTTTCTCCTTCAGGCCCAAACTGGGGTCTGGGGATTCCCATCTGGGCTCTGCTGCTAATGGGTTGTGTGACCTTAAGGCAGTTACTTAACCTTGGGGTCCTGTTTCCTCAGCTGTAAAATGAGAGGGTTGCATTGGCTGGTCCCAATGGGCCTGCCAGCTCTGCCAGTCTGTGAATTTTGTAAGCTCAAAATTGTGTGTTCCCTCTCCACGCCTCAATGCCCTTATCTTGCAAACAATAGGAGCATGATGGGCTTCCGTGGTGGTGCAGTGGTTGAGAGTCTACCTGCCAATGCAGGGGACATGGGTTCGTGCCCCTGTCCGGGAAGATCCCACATGCCGCGGAGCGGCTGGGCCCGTGAGGCATGACTGCTGAGCCTGCATGTCCGGAGCCTGTTCTCCGCAACAGGAGAGGCCACAGCAGTGAGAGGCCCGTGTACCGCAAAAAACATAAACAAAAACAAAACACAATAGGAGCATGAGCCTTCGAAAAATGTGGTGGTCCGTAGCATGGATGGGTGCAGGACAGCTTAAGCTGGAGTTCCAGTTCTTGTCTGCACTTGCACCTTGCTTCAATCCAAAGCCGAAGTCTGCTTATTGTCAAACATCTGGAAGAAGCACACATGAACAAAATCAAAGATCCAAGTGAGAAGCTGGCCACAGGGAAGCTGACGCCTTAAGCAGCTGGTATAAAGTGAAGAATCAAGAGGCCGCCAAGAAAAGTGAAGGAGCGAGGTCTGGTTTGAATCCTGGCACCAGCCACTTAACGTCACTTGATCTCCCTTTCTTCATCATTAACTCATGGCTCACTGGGTTATCCTGAGGATTTAAAGAGAAGCAAAGCAGTGGAGGCAGACGATCTGGGTTAGAGCCCTGCGCGGCTATTCACTCACCGTGACCTTGAGTAAATTCTTTAACCAGCCTGGGCCTGTGTTTTCCCTTTTAGGGTTTTGTGAGGATCAAAGAGATAATACAAAGTCCCTTGAGTGTTTTAAACATCCAGTAAATATTATGATAGCGATTACTAGCAATATTACTGCCGTCATCTATTTGCTACTATTGATGTTGTGGGTTGTAGTAAAAGATCAGTAAATATTCGTTCTCCCCATCCAGATTTATTCCGTCCTATACTTTCCCAGCTTCCTAGAGTGTTAGACATCATTGTCCAGTTTTTTGTTTATAAGAGAAGTTTGGCCAGATGCAAAAAGGAAGTCTTGACGTTAACAAAACAAAATAAAAACATAACCTGATTTCTGGAGTCATTTAAAAGTTTCTTTTCTAAACAAACTCATTTCTGGAATCATCTTTCGTCCCATGTAACTTGGTATTTATTCGCCTGTGTGTTTTAGTCTCAGCAGGAAAACCAGAGAGGGGGAGGTAAAGTCAAGGAACGTCCTCTCCGCATCTGTCTAAGCCTACAGCACAGGGGGCTGGGCCTCCTGGGTGTGCAGGCAGAGGGGCCCCAACTCCAGGGTGGAGAGGAGGTGGGAGGCTACATCCTCTTCTGCCCCAGCGAGCAGGTGTGCCCCGCCCATGTCTCTCAGCAAAGCCCTGCCAAGTGACAATTGACACATTGTGTAGAAATAAGAGCAGTGGCAGTAGCTGCTGTTTCTAATGGCAGCGTGGGTAGGGGGGGCGGGCCAGCCCCGGCAGAGTGACAGCTGTGGTACCCAACATTGTCAGCGCAGAGTTCCCGGTGCCGGCCCACGTTTGTGCACCCTGTCACCGCAGGGTGACAAGCCCAAACACAGCGGGCCTCCCTTTCTTATGCTAATGCTCCGTGATGACAGCTTCACCAGGTGTGACAGCCACCACTGGCGGCCTCCACCTCCACTACTGGGTTTCCCACTCCAGACCCCAGTCCTGGATTCAGGATGGAGTCAGCTCGGAACAGACCCCTTCCGCCAGCCATGAAGGTCTCAGGCTCACAAGTAGCTGACCCTCTGCAGCCTGGATCTTGATTTGTCTCCACCCACAAGGCCGTCTTGTTACTCTCCTCTCTGTCTTCATCTCCTGCCCCCTTGCTGTCTAACTACCCTAACCTCAACAATCTTCTTTTTGTTCTTTTTTTTTTTTTGCGGTCCGTGGGCCTCTCACTGTTGTGGCCTCTCCCGTTGTGGAGCACAGGCTCCGGACGCACAGGCTCAGCGGCCATGGCTCACGGGCCCAGCCACTCCGCGGCACGTGGGATCTTCCCGGACTGGGGCACGAACCCATGTCCCCTGCATCGGCAGGCGGACTCTCAACCACTGCGCCACCAGGGAAGCCCCTTCTTTTTGTTCTTAAACACACCAAAACCTTCCTTGTTTCTGGCCTTTCTCCTTGCCGTTCCTTCTGCCTGGAGACCTGGGACCCTTGCTCCTTCCTTAGTTGATTCATCCTTGTCCTTCAGGACTCTGGTTAATGTCACCTCCTTCCCTGACCTCCCTAGCCTGTATCAATAGCCCTTCCTTCTCTCCTTCACATAACTCTGCTTATTTCCTAGATAATATTCATTTCAGTCTTCAGTTATCTTGTCTGTTAATGCATTCACTTGCGGATCTGCCTCTTCCACTAGAATATCATCTCCTTAAAGGCAGGGGTCTGTCTGGCTTGTTCACACTTCCATGCCAGAGTCGAGTCCCAAGGCCTGGGACAGAGTAGCTACTCAATGAGCATGAGCTGAATGAATAAATGAATGAAGATCTGCACAGATGAAATTGCTCCTATCCACAATTGAGGATCACCAAGCAACGCTTTTCAAATGGGAAGCCATGACCTCAAGGGTACACACACATATTTTTAGAAAAGTCCCCCAAGTAATTCCACTGAGCTTCTGTAAGAGAAGATAAACTTTTCTGCCAGTCACTGTTCTTGCACCGGCCCCTTTTGCTTTCCTAAATCTTCTCTGTCTGATCCTTTAGTCCTATTCTCTGCCAACTCAGGAGACAGCTAGTTAAATGTTTAATATTTACTCCCCCAAGCTGCTCAAGCCTGAGGGCTATGAGTAAAAACCGTTTAAAAATCTTGTTTTCTTTCTGAAAACTTGCAAGGATCCCTCTTTTCTTTGAAGTTTGGGAATTTCACAAGGCACTTCAAGTGTATGTCTTTTTTCCTTAGTTCTGCCTGAGGCTTAGTGAACACTTTCCATCTGAAGACCAGACCAGCATATGCTCCAATTCACAGTTTTCTTCTATTATTTGATTATTATTTTTCTCCCATCCATTTTCTGTTGTCCTTTTGGCTCTCCTGCTAATTACTTATGAAGACCCCTGGATCCACGCTCTAAGTCTCTCAACCGTTTCATCCTTGAATCTCCTTTTAAGATTCTCTTATGCATTTTTGTATTTGTTTTTGCACTTATTTGTAAGATGTTTTTTCTAAGTAGTCTTTCCAAACAGTAATTCAGATGTCAGGAGTGACTCTCCACTTTTTCAAATCTTCCATTGAATTTTTAAATTTTGAAACAATTTTCCCCTACCAAGTCTTTCTCTCTCTTCAGTGGCATCTCTTTGAGAGAGAATGTTCCTTGCCTACTAAAGTTTTGGTTCTTCTCCTGCTTATTCCAATTCTCCTGCCTCATCAGAGCCACCTCTTCCAATTCTTCTCTCAAATTTCTGTCTTTGAGACTCTGTTTTAATTTTAATTTTTTTCTCAATTAAAATTTTAATATGGTATACATAGGTATAACCCACATAAGTAGTTAAGTCTTCAATGCTTTTTAAGGATGTGAATAATCTTGAACCAAAAAGTTTAATGGATTTTGATATACTCATTTACTCAAGAAATATTCCTGAGTACCTGTTGTGTGCCAGGCCCTGATTATTATGGATTATGGAGAACAGCAGAGAATGAGACAAAGCCATTGCTTTTCAAGACATTCCAGCCGGGGAGGCAGAAAATAAAAACTTAACAACTTAAAATAGAAAATAATTTCAGGTGGGGAAAAATGCAATGAAGAAAACAAAGCTGGGAAGGGAAAGCTAATGCCAGGGGTTGAAATTTTAGATGTGGGAGTTGGGAGGCCTCTTTGGGGAGGGCATGTGGAATCAGAAGCTGAACTGACCTAATTCTTGTGCCATTTCTTCCAGGAAGGCCAGACACTCAATGTGCACATAGACTCATGGTGGCCCGTTAAGACATGACAGAGGTTCCCAGTAGGTGTCAAAAATAGCAAGACCCTTGTCATTCATGAAAGACATTACCCCTTCAAATAGATTCATCCTAAGTTCAGTTCAAAATGCTTATTGCAGTTATAATAATAGCCCTTTATTGAATATTGAATATCTAATCTTAACCATGTTCCAAGGACTGTGTATATTATATAGCACACTTTTCTCCTTGAACCCTTGCGATAACACAATGACCTGACAACTTTACATATGAGGAATCTGAAGCCTAGAAATGCAAATCTCATTGTCAACATGGTTAGTCAGTAGCACAACCAAGGTTCAAATCCTGGTTTTCCTTTTTCCGAAATTCATGCTCTTGACTATGAGGTAAATATGCTAGGCCTGGGTATATAAAAATAAATGCACAGGGAATTTCCTGGTGGTCATCTTTCACTACAGTGACCCCGGGTTCAATCCCTGGTCGGGGAACTAAGATCCCACAAGCCTCTCTGCATGGCCAAAATAAAGAAATAAAAAATAAATTAATACATTTTCCCTGCTTTGAGGAAGCCCATTGTATTATGTAATAATAGATAGATAGATAGAAAGAAAATGATTACACCATGTGGTGAATGCTGGGATTCAGAAAAGCATAGAACATAATGGGAGACCAGATGAGGGTCATATAACCTAACTGACAGAAGGGTACACAAAGAAAGCTTTTAGAAAAGAGGGGATTCTTGAACTTGAGCCCAAAAGATGTGGAGGTAACTAAGGGAAAAAAAGAAAGAAGGGTATTCCTGGTAAAGAATCAAGCATAAACAAAGATGCTGAGGTATGAATACTATGGAGTATCCAGGGAACTCTGAGAAGATCAGAATTGCTGGAGCATGAAAAATGAGGCAAGCTTAAGCAAGAGGTAGTATTGAAGATGTGTGATCATGGAGTGTTGCATCCCATGTTAAGAAGCTTGGAATTTGTTCTGTAAAAAATAAGCAGCTGAATGCTTTCAAACAAACATCCAGGTAAAACTTATTTTAGGTAAAATGCTCTGATGACCATTTTGAGGGTGAGTTTGATGCAGAAGGATAGGACTGGGGTCAGGAAGAACAGTTACAAAAGCACTGTAATGGTCCAGGGAAGAGATGATGATGGGCTCCTCTAAGGTAATGGTGATAAGGATGGAGAAGAGGAGGAAGATTGAAGAGATGCTGAGGAAAACTCATCAGCACGTGGTGCCTGATTGGAAGTTGAAACGGAATGAAAGGGAAAATCAGTATGATCCTCAGATTTTGGCTCAAGTGACCAGTAAATATTGGTTTCATCAGCTGATTTGGAGAACCGAAGAGGAGGAGTAGCACGAGAGGGGAGGTTGGGCAGAGTGTGATGCAATGGTGCATTTGTGGTGCATTTGAGACACCAGCTGGCATGTGTTGGCTGTCTGCAGCTCACCACAGAAATCTGTGCTGGAGATGGGGATATGGGACTCTCAGCAACTCACTGGATGTTAAAACAATAAGAATGGATGAGACCATCCAGGGACCAGGTAGTAGAACAGTGGTGGGAAAACAAAATAGAATAGGGAGGGCATAATATTTAAGAATATTCAAGCAATACAACTTATATTTTATAAAACAAGTTATAGAAACTGTGGCTAACAAGATCTTCTTCGCTGGTGGGACCAGAGAGAAAATGGTATGAGAAAAATGGTTATGAAAGAAAGGAAGCAAGTGAATAAGTAACATCAGTTAAGACCGGTGGGTGGAAGGAGAAAAGTCATGGGTCCAGGAAAGGTCTATGGAGAAGAGATGACCAGGAAGTGGACAGGGGTTGGTTGCTGGACCTTCCAGGGGTGTTTCCATTTTAAAGATGAATATTGTCTCCATTCAAATCATGTCAGTTCAAGTATCCGATAAAGACAAGATTGGGATCACTGAAGTGACACTACAGGGGCTTTGTTACTGTTCTTACTTGAAGGTCAGCTTTGCCTATCCCTGGACTGTAATCTAGTAACCAAAGTCACAGGGTCATAGAGCTCCTGGGAAATCTAGATC
Source organism: Mesoplodon bidens (assembly GCF_964165515.1). Classification (NCBI taxonomy): domain Eukaryota; kingdom Metazoa; phylum Chordata; class Mammalia; order Artiodactyla; family Ziphiidae; genus Mesoplodon; species Mesoplodon bidens. Next base: position 20,579,632 of record NC_138171.1, on the reverse strand, counting down.
AAAAGACAAGGAGCAAAGTTAACTTTGTAATGAAAATTGTCCTGTTGCTTTCCAGTTCCTTAGGAAGCCACATGGACAAAGATATGGATACGTCTGAATTTAGTTGTCTTTTTCCTTCCATTGGAAATTTCATCTAGGCACATGAAAGCTGTGGAATGCACAGTATTCCACGGAGATGGTATCTTTTTGGTGTTATAATTGGAATCCAGTACTTCATTTTTACTTGGTAAACTTTTAGTGGCAAAAATAACATTAATATGACAGGTTAGATGGGAGTTTTACTGAAAGATCAGTGATGAGGACTGGCTCCAGAAAGAGAAATAATCTTCATTTCACATGGCAACCTAATGACAGGTGAGGACAGATGGTGACAATCCTCAGCCTGGAATTCTGCTTGAATCAATCAATCAGTCAATCAATCAATCAGCAACTATTTACTGATCTCCTATTTTGGCTAAGAACACAGACCTTGGAGTCAGATGCCTGAGTTCAAAACCCAGTTTTTCTGTGTACTAATGACTTATCTTTGGGGGAATTCCAAAACCTCTCTGAGCCTCAATTTCTTCCTTTAATGAATGAGGAAAATGATTGTATTTAACCCAATGGGTTGTTGTGGGGACTGGTTGAGATGTAGGGGCTCAGTAAGTGTTAGCTACTACTGTTGTCATTGTTTTTGTTGTGGTCATTATTGTTGCTATGACCATTATCACTTCTGGGTTATCGTACAGGCTTTCTTTCTTTCCAGGATGATTTTATGGTGTTTCCCAGAAATGAGTAAGGTGAGTTTCAAAGAAATGTCCAAAGCGGTGCCCTGGGCCTGTTAAGTCTATCCTAGGTACTCATTGTTTATAGTTTTATGACCTCTCAGGGGCGCCCGTGGGGAGAAAAGGAAAGAAAACAATGATGGTCAGGGAAGTGAGGTGAGGAGACCTGCGGGATGAGGCAGGGAAGCGGGGAGCTTATTGTGGGAAAAGGAGATACCGTGGTCTTGCAACAATTTTTGCAAGATTCATTCATTCACTTAACAAATATTGATAGAATACCTACTATGTGCCAGGCATTCTTCTACGTGCTGGGGATACCATAATTACTAAGAAATACAAAGTCACAACCGGCATGAATCTTGTATTCTATGGGGGATGGAGAGGGAAAGAAAATAATATATCGTCCAATACTTAGTTTCAGTTAATGGTAAATGCTATGAGGAAGACAATACTGGTTGAGTTGCTAGAGACTGGCTTGGGTAGTGTGAGAGGACTTCCTTTGGGTCATGTGGTCAAGAAGAGCATTTTTGATTGCTAAAGAGAGGCCTGACTTGTTTGGGGGATACTTCTTACCCAACATTGAAGTTTCATTCCATGTGGTGGATCTACTACTAGCCTATTCCCTCACCTACCTCTTTATCAGCTCCTCTCCTCCCCGTAGGAGGTGGACAACATTTTCTGCAGGGAAATTTGGGAGCAAGACTTGGGTGTGCATAGCTCAGCTAATTTCCTCACCTCTTTAGGGCAGAATGAAGTGCCTGCAAAGAATATATATTCCACTCTGCTTCTTTGTGCTTTAAGTTTTACGAGGGCAGAACCACCATGTTCTCTTTCCAATCCCAAGGTTCAGTACTAGGAAGCCCTCATGCCTTCATATACCAGCCCTCACGCTCAGAGGCAGTGATTCTGAAGGTGCAGCCCATGGACCAGCGGCATCAACCTCACCTGGGCACTCATTAGAAATGCAAATTCTCAGGCTCCAGCCCAGATGACCTGAATCAGAAGCTCTGGGGGTGGGGCCCAGCCATCTGTGTTTGAGCAATTGCTCTGGGTGATCCTGATGAGAGTTCAAATTTGGAACCACTCCTCAAGAGCAGTTTCACTTTCTGTGACATGTGGTGCTGTGGTGTTGAGAAGGTTTGCAATTCAAATCGGCAGGTCAGCAACCAAGAGCCTAGATCAGCAACCAAGAGCCTAAACTTGAATGTCAAAAGTTCCCCTGTTCTTTTGTCTATCTCAGCATTCCCCAGCCTCAGCACTAATGACATTTGGGGCTGGTTAATTCTTTGTTTCGGTGGCTGGTTTTGTGCATTGTAGGACGTTAAACAACATCTCTTGCTTTTACTTCCTGGATGACAATAGCGCCTCTATCTACCCCCAGTTGTGACAATCATACTATCTCTAGACAGCTCCAAATATCCCCTTGGATGCAAAATCATCCCTGGTGGAGGACCACTGGTCTATCTACGTTAGTTAAAGAGTATAGCTTATCGACTATTCTTAATAATCACTAAGTAAATGGTCTTCCTTAAAGAAAGAACAATAGCCACCTCTAAATTTGTTGGGTGGATTCAATGTAAACATCGGAAAATCTTTAGAACCATATGTGTCTTATCAAAGTTGTCATGTGAGGGGCTTCCCTGGTGGCGCAGTGGTTGAGAGTCCGCCTGCCGATGCAGGGGACACAGGTTCATGCCCCGGTCCGGGAAGATCCCACATGCCGTGGAGCAGCTGGGCCCATGAGCCATGGCCACTGAGCCTGTGTGTCCAGAGCCTGTGCTCCGCAACGGGAGAGGCCACAACAGTGAGAGGCCCGTGTACCGCAAAAAAAAAAAAAAAAAAGTTGTCATGTGAGTTTGGTATTATTATTATTTCAGTTATTATTGTAATTGAATAATACACAGACCATGAAAGGTCTATTACGAGTTTTTGTTAACATTATCATTTACTTGAATTATTAGTCTCTTTATCTCATGAAATGTCTATACAGAAGTCAGTTGTTGTTAATTTATTGTCACTCTCTTCATCTCGTGAAAGACCTGAAGTTGCCTTTATTTTACATGTGGCACTCCTAGATCTTCTCCCTATTAGAAAGATGTAGCAAATATGTTATTAAACTCCTTGTCTATTTTCCTCACTCTCCTTAAGGGATGCTCAGACACATCTGATAGCCTCTTTTCTCCACCCTCTAAATCTTAGCAACTTACTCCACACTACCTGCTTTTATAAAGAAAAGCAGGTTCTTTCCTTCCCCCTACCCCATCCCATGAACATTGTGATCCACATATGAATAGAGAGACTCTTTTCAAATAAACTCCTCAGAGTGTGCCAGGATCGACAGCTGCTACCCACGTCCTTAACTCTAACAGCAAACATCTGAACCAAGAGGAAAAAAGTCAGTAAACCATCCGGATGTTTCGTTGATGTTTTGCCACGCATTAGAAGTTGTGCAACATCTGGATGACAACCTAGGATTTTGGCTTTCTATTGGGCTGCTCGGGTATTGTGTAGACACAGGATTTATCTTAACCTTGCCATAATTTACGAGTTCAGAATTTCAAATTCAACCCAAATCCTTTGGAGCCTGAATCCACTCACCCCTGGCAAAATGTGAGTATGTGTTTTTAAAGCAATAAGACTTGGAAAGTTTATTAAAAAGTCTTAAAAGGCATTTGGACATCAAATAACTCTCAAAACCCAATGTTTTTGTGATTTAAATGAATCAGAAACATATGGATTAAATTCCCTTTAAATAGCTCACAAGATTAAAAATCAAGGGAAAAACGTGCTCAGGGCCAAATGTGTTTTGGGTTTTCCAGGACCAAGTATGGTTGAAACTGAGCTAGAGTCATGAATAGCACCCACACTGCTGCTGGGGTACCCCTTCCTCAAATTGGTTTAAGGACTAGAGTTTTATTCACAGTGCATTTGCTCTCACTCGGCCAAGCAACCGCACAGACCACCAAAAACAACCATAATAGCAAACATCAACAATTAAAATGTCTGCTAATTTGCAGTTAGCCAAAAACAAACAGCACACTTCAAAGTCAAACTAAAGATGTCTCTTTCTAAAGTTCCCCTGCAGAATCTGAAAGTGATTAAAAGAGAAATTACATCTGAGAAAGGAGCTGCTTCAAGCATTATTTAAAAGTGGGCAGAGATGGGGCTTCTAACAGCCAAGCCATCTCAAGCAGCAACCCAGCTCTGGGCTTGTCATCCTTGGGCTCAGATATCAACCTAAATTCAGCTCTGAGGGGTCTAAACTAAGCCAGAGGAGACCAACCTGGCAGACGTGGTGTGGATGAGCATGAGAGTTTAGTTCTCCACTGGAGGCGGGGGTGGGTTCTTTATTTGGTTTCTGCTACACCTACAGCTCTCTACTCTTGCCGACCAAAGACCAAAATCATTTTAATCTTGTTGATGACCAGAAGATACCTTAAAACATAAAACATATGTTTTAATCTGGTTGCCTCGTTCATATCAGTTTCTTTGGGGGGGGCGTCAAATTATTTGACCTTCCATTCTTGCTTCTTCAGATTAAAGTAACAGATCCCTTTTCCTAAGTTCACCGTTCTTGACTGGACCAGGGGCTGGTCCCTGGAGGCAAAGAGAGTTTTGAAGGAAGAAAGGATCACAAAGTCTGTCTGACCTTGCCTTCTTTTCCTAATTGGCTCTCCTGCAGAAAATTTCCACCCCACCTCCCCATCTACCTCCTGTTGCCTCCCTTCTCCAGTTATAATTTTATGGCTTATATTTAGGAATTTTATTACAGCTAGGGGTGTATTTATTATCTCCCTTGATCAAGTTTCCCATCAGATCTCTGAAACTCTTATATGTTTCAGAAAGCCACTTATTTATTCAACAAATATTTGCTAAGCTCATACTATGTGGTAGGTACATACTTCTTTTTGTAAATCGAAGGTTTTATTTATTTATTTATTTGCCACACCACACGGCATGTGGGATCTTAATTCCCCAACCAGGGATCGAACCTGTGCCCCTGCATTGGAAGTGCAGAGTCTCAACCACTGGACTGCCAGGGAAGTTCTACCAGGTACATATTTATTGAAGACACATCTGTAAACAGGGCAATTAACAGTAGATGAGTAAACAAATGGATATTCTAGAAGAAGGGTCAGTGTGAAGGACTAGGTGGAGAGCTACTCCTTATTTTGGTGTTAAAGGTGGTGAGTGAACTGAATGAGGCTGATTCAAGGCAGTTAAAAGGCAATCCATTGATTGACATATTTTACATCAAGGTGTGAATGACTAATAGCACAACTTAATAACATAAATGTCCTTCTCCTCTTCCTAACCCTAAGGAAAATATCTCTCCTTCAAACAAACCTCCAATGGGTGATCTTCAACCAGCATTGTGGACCCTTTTTGGTAAGAAAACATCACTGTTTCTTATCTTGTGCTCTCCAAGTAGCAAAGCTGCCCCTGCCTCCTCTGCACTATTCTACTATAATTTATAGGTGGTAATTCCATTCCATCTTAGCCTTCCACTTCGTGGAGGGCCTTCATTAAGAGCCATGTTAGCTCATCTTCTTTAAGTCTTCCTCTGTCTTGCTTTTTTCCAGATTTGTTCAAATTTTTGTATATAGGTACAGCAGGTTATAGTATCAAAGAGGAACTTATTCTCAATTTGTTTCTGATTCCTTATGACTGAGGACTGTGATATGTAAATTATAATACTTGTGGAGGCCACTCAAGGTGACCTGCATTAATTATGGGCCACAGGGAGACATCAGCCCTAAGGATTTAACAGAAAAAAAAAGGATGAGCAACCAGTGAAAGTCATTGGTCTCAAGGAACACATAACCCTCACTATATTATTTACTATAAAGTTTCCTTTCTGTTAAAAATTTATTAAGATAACATTTATATACAGTGAAATATACAGCTGTTACGTGTACAATCCACTAAATATCAATTGCTATGTGATATATTAATATATATGTATATATGAATATACCCATTTTGATCAAGATCAAGAACATTTCCATTACCCCAGAAAAAATTCTTTCATGCCCCTTTTCAGTCAATCTCTACACCCTCCCCCCCAAATAGGCAACCACTGTTCTTGGCCTCTCCCGTTGCGGAGCACAGGCTCTGGACGCGCAGACTCAGCAGCCATGGCTCACGGGTCCAGCCGCTTTGCAGCATGTGGGATCTTCCCGGACCAGAGCACGAACCTGTGTCCCCTGCATCGGCAGGCGGACTCTCAACCACTGCGCCACCAGGGAAGCCCCACAACCACTGTTTTGAGTACTATTGTTATAGACCAGTTGGCCTGTTCTTGAACTTCATGCAAATGGAATTGTATGGTAGGTATTTTTTATGTCTGGCTTCTTTTGTTAAAAATACTATTTTTGAGATTCTTCTACCCTCCCTGTATTTTGTGTTTGTTCAACACCTAACAACATGATAAAGAAGAATGTGAAAAGTAAATCAAGAATAAAATCTAAGCTCATTGGGAGCCTTGAAGACAAAGCATGGTACCAGTTTGGTAAACATACAGATGAAGATTTAGAAAAACTTGGTGAAGGGGGTGATGTTTCTCATTTTTATCTCCATGAATCAGAACTTGTAGAAGTAGCTGTAGTATTAGTGTGCCATCACAGTATCTATAATGCTGTGACCTTGGGTGTATTTTAAAAACTCCAAAGATACTTCTAAATAATATAACCCAGGTTGAGAACCACTGCCCTATAATGAGTGTGAGAGAGGCAGTATGAATTTACTGTTCTTTCAGTGAATTGCAATTTCTGCCTGCTTCTTTATTCTTTATGAATATCTCATTGTAATTTTAGTATTTATAATTCATATCTTTATACACTATATCCTTTAAAAGTAAGCCAACAATTCTATTTTCTGAAGAAGCAGTGATCTGTTTGAATGATGCAGGAAAAACGGGCTGTGTTGGCCACTCCATTGAGGACAATTCCTAAAGCCATGTTGAAAGTAATTTTGACTTTATATGATTTTTCACTGCATTAGTCAGAAGGCTATGCTGTGATAATAAATTAATTTTAGAATGATAAAGATGTACTTCTTATTCAGATTCCAAGTCCAATAGAGATCTCTACACATTGCTCAGATTCTCAGGCTGACAGCTTCCAGTATCTGGATTGGCTGCTCTCTGAGGTCATCAAAGAAGGGTATGATAAAACAGAATGCTTTTAAGGACCAGACCTGGGAGTGGCTTACCTCAGCTCTCAAACTTTGCTGCACCTTAGAATCATCAGGGAAACTTTAATTTTTTTTCAATATTCAGGCTGTGCCCAATCCTAATTAAATCAGAATTTCAGGAGGTTGTGATTCATGTATCAGTACATTTTAAACTTCCCCAGATGATTCCAATGTGTAGCTGAATGTAAGACTCAGTGGCTTATATCACTTTTGCTCACACTCCATTGGCCAGTCTGAGTCATATGGCCCTGACCTAACACTAAGAGGAGCTGGGAAATGTAGTCTTCCTGTGTAGCCAGGAAAAGGGGATTGAAAGAGGAGTGGCAAACATATATCATTGTGTCTGACACATTGATTTTTCATGTTAACTTCAGAACATGCCTTCCCACTCCTCCCCATACACATGTGATTTCACTCTAATAATATTATATTGATAAAAGCCTGGTCTGAGGCAGTAGCAGTGGGATGGGGAGGAAAAGTGGATTATACTGACATTTCAGATATACTTTTCATTCTGGTCCCATTCACATTTGAAACAGGACCCCCCGTGAAACTTTCTAATCTTTATTCTAAGAATATTGGGCATCAAATAAAGAGTTTTAACCAAGGGACCAATGAATTATTTTAATTTGGATCTGTTATGATGTGGGGCAAGTGTGGATGGGACCAGGCCAGTTAGAAGGTCTCTGAGGGGGTTTCCCTGGTGACGCAGTGGTTGAGAACCTGCCTGCCAATGCAGGGGACATGGGTTTGAGCCCTGGTCTGGGAAGATCCCACATGCCGTGGAGCAACTAGACGCGTGAGCCACAACTACTGAGCCTGTGCGCCTGGAGCTTGTGCTCCACAATAAGAGAGGCCACGACAGTGAGAGACCCGTGCACTGCGATGAAGAGTGGCCCCCTGTTCACCGCAACTAGAGAAAGCCCACGCACAGAAACGAAGACCCAACACAGCCAAAAATAAATAAATAAATAAATTTTAAAAACAAAACAAAAAGAAGGTCTCTGAGGTTATCTGGGACAAGATGGTGGTGGCCTGGATTAAGGTGGCACAGTGTAGATGCATTTGAGAGAAATTTAGGAGACTGAAGCAATGGGATTATGAATTGCACAGTGGGGATGAGATAAGTTTATCAGGATTCATGTGTTTCTCACATAATAAACCAAATACAGAATGGGGGAGTGGTGAGGGCAGATATCAGATGCAAGTATGAATGGCACGAAGAAATGGAGCAATGCACAAAGGTACCACTTTCAAGAAGTATGTCTCAGAATGATGGGATGGAGGGAGAATCAGGGCATTGACTTGTCTAGCTCTTAGTAGCACAATATTTGCTTCACACTTGACTATTGCCCTTTGTGTCTATAGCTCCTTGGGCTTCCATTCAGGTAGGGGAAGGTGAATGTTAATTTAGAGCACCAATGCCTCCCTTTATACTTAACTTGAGACTCCTGGCTTATCCAACTGTCTGCATACCTGCTTGGCTTAAAATCCATATCATGTGAAGGAGAGTAAAAAGTTCAGCATACTCAGTATAAGAAATATAAAGAGCCAAAACACCCTCTTGACTGTGTTGGCTTGGTCCTGGCTAAAAGGTAGTGGCTCAGAAAAATTCCCTTACAGACCTTTGCTTTCCATTCTGTTCCAAGAAAACGTTGCCTTATGCAACTCAAAATTTTGAATGGAAATTTGGAAATATTGACCCAGGGAGTGGACTTCTTATTTATTTGAAATCTACTCCCATCTCCTCACCCCACCATTAGATCAAAAGGCATTGAACCTTTCTTCTCAATGCTTACTAAATAATCTGGTATACAGTAGATGTTCAATAATTATTGGCTTATGAGCTGCATCAGAAATTACCTTTAAGTTCTTTCTTCCCTGCTATGGCTGTTCCCCAGGGGTTCTCTGAATGGCCTGTGGACAGGCCAATGCAGGAATGTCCTCACACTTGTTCAACCTACTCCCAATCTCCCAAGTGGAAAATTTTCTCTACTCTAATAATTAATTAAATTGAGATATAACGCACATACCATAAAATTCAACCTTTAAACATGCAATTCCACGATGACACTATATTCAAAAGGTTATTCAACTATCTACTTCCACTATCTAATTCCAGAACATTTTCATCACCCCAAAAAGGACCCTAAATCCATTAGCAATCCCTCCTGAGTCCCACCTCCTACCTCCTAAAGGGTAGCAACCACTAATCTACTTTCTATCTCTATAGATTTGCTTCTTCCAAACAGTTCATGTAAATGGAATTGTACTATCTGTAGCCTTTCACGTCTGGCTTCTTTCACTTAATATAGTGTTTTCAAGGTTCACCCATGTTGTGTGATGTATTAGTACTTCATTCCTTTTTAAGGCTGAATACTATTCTCTTGTATGGACATACCACATTTTGTTTATCCATCATCAGTTGATGGGCCTTTAGGTTGTTTCCACATTTTGGCTATTATGGAAAATGCTTCACTGTTCTAGTAGGTTTAAGAGTAATTAGAGTTTACAGGCAACCTTCAGGTTACAGAAGGCTCACAGGACAGATGGGTTAACCAAACTTTGAGTCTTGCTTCCTTTTGATTTCCTCTACAAAACTACAGATGTGTTGCTTCTAGGTAGAAAAGCTTATCATTGCAGCAAAATCTTGATTAAAATATAGTGAACTTTTCTTTTTAATCAATTCATAGTAAAAGGAAAACTAGAACAAATCCAATCAGAGTGCAGCTCATTTTATGTACAGCTGCAATAAAAATCTCTGGATTTCTGGGTTTCCCTCAGTAAGAACAGGTGGTCAGAAATATTCCCAACTTTAGTGGGAGGATTTGTTGGTTTTTTTTTTTTAAAGTAGGAAACAGGAAGAGGGGAGTGAAAAACTGTTGACTGCACCAGTGACTTAAATGACATTTTAATTCCCCCAGTCAATCCAGTTTCTAGTAGTTTTAGACTCTTGAACGCAAGTCCTTCTGGTAATGCAAAATATTACCCATTCTGAGCTGATACATTTTTGGATAGCTCTCTCTTGGACCCAAATTACTAATGTTTAGATCTTCCCAACCCTGACCAGACATTTCCCTATGCCAACCCAAGTTAGTGTCTCATCTCTGTTCCCTCACTCCTGTGCCAAAATATGGAAAGGTTTGTTTTTTCAGCTATGTAGCATTCATTGAGGTTTGATCTCAGTCATGGTATCTTATCTTTCCCTGAGGTTGCAGCCTCCAAACTTCAGCAGGAGGCAGGCCCTCATGAACAAGTATAGAGACTGGTAGGTGGACATCAGGTTGGATGCTTGGAGCCCAAAGAGCATGCACCACTTTTGCACATTCCAATGATTGAAGGTGCAAAATTGTACGAGCAGACGGAGCTGCCCACAACTGGCTAATTGCAGAGGCAATCATCACCCTGGCTCCTTCCAAATGAGCAGAGAGCAGCTAATTGTGCTCACAATTGGCTGATTGAGCTCACAGTCAGTAAATTGCTGCTGTAACTGTTTGTGCATACAATTTTGCACCTGGGAGTAATTGCGGGCGATAGGGTCTAACACACTTTGAAAGAACATTAAACAGTACAACAACCAAGAAATCCAACACCGTCCAGCCTGCTTGGGGAATTTGAGGAGACACACTTCTTAAATTGGAGTTGGGGTATCTCAGACCCTGAAGCTACACCCCAGGGTACGCATTACAACTTGGAGCTCTGCTCATACCACATCATCTATCTCTGACTTCACACTCAGAGCTCACTGCTCAGCCAGCAAAACATTTCAGTCACAAGAAGGGTCAGAGAGTGTAGTGCTTAGAACGGGAGTTCTGAACTCAGGGTACCTTGGTTCAAATCTGAGCTTTTCCACTTTGCTGGAGAGCCTTGGCTAACTTTTTTTTTTTTCTGTAAAATGGCAATAATGATAAAAGTACCCAAGTTACAGGGTTACTGTGCAGATTAAATAAAATAATGCCTGAAAATTGTGACTACCCAGATTTACTCAATGAATGTTTTATATTTTTTTAACTCACAGTATCAGTCAAAACTTGGACATCACTTGATACCCCATGGAGTCCCTCGCACTCTGATTTTTATGACAATTGCTGATACATTGGTGTTAAAGAGATTTATGCTTTTCTCCTTGCCAGCTGCAGGACTGTGGCCAAGTTGTTTAATTTCTCTAAATCACAGTTTACCTATCTGCCAAGTGGGGATAAAAATGTCATCTAGGGCTTCCCTGGTGGCGCAGTGGTTGAGAGTCCGCCTGCCGATGCAGGGGACACCAGTTCGTGCCCCGGTCTGGGAAGATCCCACATGCCGCGGAGCGGCTGGGACCGTGAGTCATGGCCGCTGAGCCTGCACGTCCGGAGCCTGTGCTCTGCAACGGGAGAGGCCACAACAGTGAGAGGCCCGCACAAAAAAAAAAAGAAAAACTGTCATCTACCTCACAGGTAGATAGGTAGCCCTATCTCATGGGACTGTTTGAGGGTTAAATAAGGCCATGTAAGTGAAGGAGTTGCTTTGTAAACACTCTGTAAGTGCTATAGCTCTTGCTGTTATAATTACTATTATTGTTCTCATAAAGCTCTGTGAGAGCAGAATGGCACCAGGGCTGGCACTTGGGGGACTTAGAGCCAATACTGTTACGTAACTCATGCTTGCAGTTTGTCAAGCTCCTACCCACTGCCCCGACGGAATGGATCCTTTTAGAGAGAAAGGAGGTATGTGAGCTCGATGGCAAACGGTCACGCTTGGGCCCTTCCCAAATCTATGTGAGGAGACAAGTAAGTTTTGAACCCAGAGAAACGCAAGGCCCTGATCCTTGTGTTTGCCTTGCCCTGGCTCATTTCTTGGTCCCTGATAGAGATGATTTTACAGGGTTCTTACTCTCAGCAAGGAAAAAGAGATAAGGACGAGCTTTGGCAGGGTCCGGAAATTAATCCAGGGGAGGCAGACATTGTGTCTCTAAATGTAATTGAATCTCCCTGGTGTCTGGTGGGGGCGGGGCTGGAGCACAGACCTTCTGACTTTAATGTCTGCGGGGGTGGGGTGTGGGACAGGGCAGGGAAGGTATGGGGAGGGCACTGCACGGCTCCAGGCTAAGCCAGCTCCCTAAGTACTTCTTTCCAGGCAGCCTCCTTCCCTTTCCTCTTTAGGACTGCCGCCATCCTGTCCCTTTGGAGGTTTCTGACCCTTGATACAGCTACAGTTTGGGGAACACACTCCCCCTCCCTTGCTGTCCAAGGATACAGGCACACAGGACTCTTTATGGTAAAATGGGCTTTACTGCTGATCCACAGGGATGCAGGCAAGGATGTAGGGCCAAGAGTTTAGAGTCCCAGAGGATTCTCTAGCATTGCTTTTTGTTTCCAACTCATACGTGGTGGATTAGTTTGTTAAGGCCACTACAACAAAGTGCCACAGACTGAGTGCCTCAAAACAATAGACATTTATTTCTCACAGTTCTGAAGTCCAGAAGTCTAAGATCAAGGTATCTGCAGGTTTGGTTTCTCCTGAGGCCTCTCTCCCTGGTTTGCAGATGGTGCCTTCTGGCTGTATCCTCATGTAGTCTCTTTCTCTGGGCAAGTGCATCCCTTGTGTCTCTTTGTGTGTACAAATTTCCTTTTTATACTTATAAGGACACCTGTCAGATTGGATTAAGGCCCACCCTAAAGACTTCATTTTAACTTAATCACCCTAAAGCCTTCATTTTAACTTAATCACCCCCTTTAACCCTTATCTCCAAACATGGTTAAAGTCTCAGGTACTGGGGACAAGGGATTCATCATATGAATTTGAGGGAAACACAGTTCAGCCCAGAGCACACGGGATTCTCAGAATTCCCAAGAAACTTTCTCTCCTTAGAGATGAAACCAGCTGGACCCATCTCAGATCCCAACTCAGCCAACAATAGCTGTGTGACCTTCTTAAACAAGACACATAATTAAGCTTCATAACTTGGGTGACTGCATGTCTCAATTTGCCTGGGACTTTTTCGTGTATGTCTGTTGTCCCAATGTAATTATAAGAGTATCCTCTTTCATTCTTAAATGTATCCTCGTTTGGATGATAAATTATGTGGTCGCTATTCATTACTTTCAGACCTGAATCATAAGATGCTCAGGGTTTTCAGGGAATGCTGGAGAAGTAACCATCACACCACCTGATACTTAGCAAGTGTGCCTGTCCCTTTTGCTTGCACCTTCATATTCCCCAATCCCAATTCCCTTGGTCAAGAATGCTCCTTTTGCTTGTGCAACCCTTTGCTCAGGATGTAGCCTGGAGAAGATGCCAGGGTAGACCAGTAAGTCTGGACCACTGTTCATCCAGGCTCGTATGTGCCACATGTAACTGACATCTTAAGGGCCTCCAGACTGGGTGAGAGCCAAGTTAAAGGGCCCCTGCCACCCTAGAAAATTGTTCATCTCTACCATCAGCATCTGGCAGTACACTTGATTGGATTAAGACTCCCTGACTACAAGCAACAGAAATGGCATCTTGATTAAGTGGAAGGAAGTGGGGAAAGAGCCTAATTATACAAGTAGTTTGCAGACTCAAAGGAAAAATTAAGCCACCAAACCTCAGAAAGAAAAGGGCCCAGAGTGGTTCCTGTGATTGTTGGTTCAGGGATGAATGGGCAGTCATTTATTGTTTTTGATAAAATAAAAATGTCTTTATATAATATCTATATATATTATATACATACACAGAAATAATAAATCAAACATTAATCTTCTCCCATCCAGTTTTAACAATAGTTATTCATTTGCTATATTTTCTATTTGCTTTTGGTGGAGTTTTTATTATTACTATTATTATTATTTTGCTCTTGTTTTATTTGGTTGAATAAATGAAACAAAACCAACTTAACTTCCCAGGCTCCAGTCCCATTTTCCTTTCTACTGTTCAGAGGTAAACAACAGTATGAGTTTGTGCATCCTTCCCGGGTTCCTGATTTATGTGCATTTCCAAAACCAATATGACAGACAAGTCTTTCTCTTGGTCCTGTTGTCAATATAACTCATCTCCTGAGAGTCAGGTTCTGGGGAGAGTTTCTGATGGGCATGACATGTGTCACATGCCTACTCTCAGGACCCCCTTATAACCTTCATGGACCTGGGGCAGTTATGCCTTCATGGGTCCCATTCTCCATTAGAAAAAAATTGAAAATTTTATCTTACTATTGTGTTGGTATAAAGACACATATAATACAGGCTGATTTATGTTCATTTCTTTTCTCCTGATTTTCATGTAAATCATAACAGTTTCCTGGACTCCCAAAGGTACTGTGGGCAGTAGGCCCAGTACCTATTTTGACTAATGGAAATGTTGGTCATGCCCATTCTTGAGGTCATTCAGGTAAGGCCTGTGATTGGCATTCCCAGTAGAATCTCATGAAATGCTGCTTCCCTGACATGAAGTGCAGCTTCCGTGACACTGAACAGATAAAATCAGGAGACTCCACTGTAAGCCCTTTAGGTTTCCTCAGGGGCTGGATTCCAAGGTCTAGGTGCAGACACAGCCCCAGTTTGCCATAAGCTCAAAGCTTTCCTTAGAAATTCCTCCACTTCCTTCCCTTGAGCGGACTCCAGTCTGGGTCAAGCTCCTTGGAGGGATGCATCTTCCCACCTGTGACTCTCAAACATCCTTGGTTACATGTGGTGGCTCTAAGGATTGCTTTCTAGAGCTTCTGCTGGAAAAGCACCTCCTCTCTGTCTACCTTTGTAAGTTTTTTCACTTGCTCATTTCAGGAACCAGGACTGCTGCTCCTTGCTATTTCCCAGACACTGTTTTGTCTCTTAGAGTACAGAGACTGATGAAGTCACACCTGTGCCCTGAAAGATATCACAGTCTCAAGTGGAAACAGACCACTTATTGAAGTACATGTGGCACAATGTAGTGAGGACGGGGGATAGTTATAGGCCATCCCTGGTTCTCTCTGTTACAGAGAAGTTCTATACCCACCTGCTCCTTCTGGCTCAACTCATCTTTGGGGGGCCATATTGGCTAGGACCCAGCCTCTCTCCCTTGACTTCTTATGCATCAAGTAATAAACCATATCTTATCAATCCTATACTGCACATATTTTAAAAGCCATTTACCATATCTGAAAATGGGTTATGATTGATTGCCTCTTATAAACACTGTTGGCCAGGTGACAGTTGGGACATAGCTGTCATTGCCTTCACATTCATGAACTTGGTCTGAAAACTCTTTGTTGATACTTTCTGATAAGATCATGAGAGTGTCTGCAAGTACCTTGCGGAGTGGGGGTGGTCAGTAATCTGGAAGAAGACCCCAGAGACTCTAGCTCTTAACCAGTAGTATTGCCTATAATTATTTTATGTATGCCAAGAGCCATAAAAATAAATCTAAAAGAGCTTTTTAATAATTAGAAAATAAAATTTCTAAGGCATCAGGAGGTACTGTGCCATGATTTAGTTGGTGGCAATTTTTTTTTCTTAATAGTGCATAAAATAATGATGTCTTTAATCAACGGTGACTTAGATTTGATAAAATAAGTCATAGCTACAAACCTCACAGGGGCTCCATAGGGATCACTGTGTTTTTAACACATAGCATAGTGTCTGGCCCATAGTGGATGTTCTCTCTCTCTCTCTCTCTCTATATATATATATATATATATATATATGTATATATATATATATATATATATATACATATATATATATATATATACATATATGTGTACACATATATATTAATATATATTAATATATATATGTATATATATATATATATATATATATATATATACTGTCTGACATTATTATTTAAAATAATATGCACAAAAGAATGAAGGGAGGGAAAGTAATATACCATTATACACCAGTAATAGACCTAGACTATTTTTCTATTTCCTATGACTTTAACTGCAAATATCACAGTGTCTTTTCTTGAAAGCAGGGATTGGCCAGCTTTTCCTGTAAAGGGTCAGATAGTAAATATTTTAGGTTTTGTGGGCCATACAGTTTTTGTTACAACTGCTCAACTCTGCTGTTTTAGCATGAAAGCAGCCATAGGCAATATGCAAACAAATGGGTGCGACTGTTTGCCAATAAAACTTTATTTACAAAAACGGAGAGCTGGCAGGATTTGACTCATGGGCCACAGTTTGCCACCTGCTCTAAAGCAGTGGTTTTCAACCTCGAGAGTGTACAATAATGTTAAATTTCAGATTCCTGAGTCCTCCTCCAGATGGCTCTAATAAAGATAATGATCCTCTTTTTGAGAAATGCTTCTAAAATATCTTGATGAATTAGTTACTCTTGGAAGGTACCTGCATCTTCTAGAAACTGTTCCTGGAGTATAGGGTAATGGCCTCAACAAGCAGAGGTTAGAATTTCTTGATGTCCTATTTACCCTGTCATGAATATTTCCCCTTTATTTGGATGGTGTCTGAAACAGTCTTATATTACTAGAAGTTAAAATGAATGGGAGGGTTAGACAATCTTTTTAAGAGGACAGAAGTCTCATCACCCACCCAGGGTAAAGGATAAATGGTCCAAAAATGAAGTTATCCCCTTTAGTTCTTTGGTCAAGAGGAGATTCCTCATTCTAACAGGCAACAAAAGTCCCAGGGGCCATGACTGGGCACAGGTTAGGTTTGTGGCCAGAGGAGAAACCACTGCAGACCAAGCCTTCTCCACCGATGCCAGAGTCTGATGTGGCTGTCACACGTGCATAACTGTTCAGACCCATATCAGGCAAACAGTGGATTCAAAGGAACTAGTCAGGTATCTGTTCAATGAGCCTGTTAGAATGGTGACTTATTTTTCAGAGAATAAAGGCTTCTTAAATTTGTTAGTTTATTTGTTTAAGAGACAAGTAAATAGTTTTGAAATAACTGTGTGAGATTGTAATCTGGTTAATTTTCTTTAAATACCTCTTGCCTGGGGATATAAACCTCTTCACTCCTGGAGATACTCAGGAAAATGCAGGGAATGAGAAATCATTTGATAATATAATAATGATAATATTTATCTGCTGGGCACAAGCTAAGACCTTCCATGCATTGATTCATTCAGATCTTAAAGCAACCCTCGATGTAGGTTCTACAATTATCCCCATTTTTTGCAGAAGAGGACCAGAGGCTCTGAGAGTTTAGGTAGCTATGCAGGGTCACTAGCTAGTAAGCAGCAGAGCCATGATTTAAGCCCAGACATTCTTCCTTTTGACTCTGAACTCTTTATGTCTACTTGACAAAACGTCTTATTGGATAGCAAGGGAGTGGACACATCATAAGTGGCCAAAAGGAGAAAACAGGATTCAGCCACTGACTGGGGTTAGGAGCATACCCAGCTGACCCTGAAGGACATGACCACCAGGATGTGGGTGAACAAAATCTGGGTTCTATTAGCAAGGGAGCAGGAAAATGGCTGGTGGATAGATAACCAACAGTGTTGCTAAAGGTGGGAAACTGTGTGGCATCCATTTATTCAAAGTAAAATCTCAGGCACTGAGCCTATTAGACTGGAAAACAAAGAAACTGGATGCCAAGGGCTGTGAGGATGTGGAGTGATTGGAGCTCTGGTATATTGCTGGTAGGAATGTGAAACTGGTCCAGCCACTCTGGGAAACAATGTGGCGATTTCTTAGAAAGTTACACACTCACCGTGACACTCAGGAATCCCACTCCTAAGTGTTTACCCAAGAGTAAATAATAGATGTTAACACAAAAACCTGTGTATGAATGTTTATAGTAGCTTTATCATGCCAGATTGTAAACAACCCAAATGTCCTTCAGCTGGTGCATGGATAAACAAGCTGTGGTACATCCATACAATCAAATACTGTCCAGTAATTAAGAGGAATGAACAGCTGATATAGGTAACAACATAGGTGAATCTCAAATACATTCCAATAAGTGGAAGAAGCCAGACTCACAAAGTGAGGCATTGCATGATTCCAACCACATGACAGCCTGGAAAAGGCAAAACTATAGGAAGAGAAAACTGATCAGTGGTTGCCAGGGGCTAGGTGTAGTGTTGTCTGCAAAGGGACGGGAGGGAATTTTGGGGGGTGGTAATAGAGCCATTCTATATCTTGGTGGTGGTGGTTACACAACTGTGCATTTGTCAAATTTCATAGAATTGCACACAAAAAGATAAATTTAACTTTACATTAAAAATTGTATCTTAATAAACTTTACAAAAGTGAAGTCTTAGGTATCTCGCATCTTGGGATACAAGATGAAGGAACATGTCCTGGGCTGTCATCTGATGGAGCTGTCCAGTCAGGAAGACAATGGACCACTCAAGAGAGCAGACAAGGAGGGTTCCATGATAAGCCCGCCAATCAGGCCTCATGCCTCCATCATGGAGTCCCGGTCTATTGGTACTAAGATAAAGTCTGCAACAAATCCTCATCCAGACTGGTTCAGGAATTGGAAATGGGCTGAATCTGCAGATGGGTGATGTAAAAAAGTCCAGCTGAAGCAGTTTGGGGAAGACAAAACCTGACAGCAGATGTTCCGACAGAGGGCCTCTGTAACCCGGTTTCCCCAGTATGAGATACAGGCAATGCTGTAAGATAAGAAACAGATTTGTGTCAGCGACTCATGCAAAGGAGTGATGTTTGCAGGCACTCTCTCTGTTGGGGCAATATTTCTACAAGCAAGTGTGACCATTTCTAACCAGGAAAATGCCTTCGGATAATCAACTATCTTCTATGCACACCTTTCAATGGGCTTGCTTCATCTTTGTCAGTTAAATACTCCCAATTTCCCTTCCATGGTAACTGACAAGGATCTATTCTCTTTTTATTCCATATATAAGGAGAGGGACTTTGGAGGTTGAGAGTGGTAGTAGTGAGATGTGATGTCACCATCCTCATGATTCAGGTTCCCTGTTTCTGTCCCCATGACTGCAGGGACTTGGGCAAAACCTCTAACCTCGGTTTTCCCCAAATGCATAATAAGGAGAAGGGTCTTTACTTATTTATGATGAACTCTGTTACTTGTATGAGAGATGTTCCAATGTAAGTGTTATTACAAGGTCCAATTTACTGTTCAGAAAGAAGCAATCCTGATAGAAATCTTTCATTTAATTAAAATTGATTTTAAAATTGCCTGATCAATAGTGAGTTAAAAATTCATCCTGGCTCAGTGAGGGGTGGGGGAGAGGTGTCTGAGCGGTCCTGAGTGGAGAGGTTTGGCTCAAGAATCGGGCTGGACTTTGCTGGCCCTGCTTAACTGGCCCTGTGGTCTAGATGGCCAAGCCCTCTCTGAAAGAGGGAGGACACACAGAAAAATCAACTAATTTCTTTCTTTTTGATCAGCAAAGCCTTAAAAATGCAACTGACCATCCTAGCTAAGCTTGAGCAATTTCGTTTACTAGGAACCAATGAAAACATCTACTTAACTCACTTTTGGACACATTCCTTTGAAAGCTGCCTCCTACAGGTACTGAGGGCCCTTTCTCCGTGTCCAGTCGCTCCAGCCAGGGAACCTGGCACTGTGTCCCGCCCTCCCAAACCCCTCCATCCCCATGTGTCATCATCTGCTGAATCCTGTCACTGCAATCTCTGCCTTTTCTGTCCTTTTCCATCCTCATGGCTCCTGCCCTGGGTCAAGCCGCCTTCACCTCTCACCTGGAACATTTTAATAGGAGTCGCGCTGTTCTCCCTGGCTCTGGTTTTCCACCTGTCTAATCCATTCTCTGTGCTCTGACTTGAGAGATCACCTTAAAACAAGGTCATCTAGGGTCACTGCTCAAAAGTCTGACTCCCATTTTAATACAGAATTAAGTCAAATGCCCCAGTGGACGTTCTAAGACATCTATAATCAGACACATTTCCAGCAAGTAATGTCCACTATGGTCTCTCAGCAGAATGCCACTCTCTCCTCTCCTTCCAGACTTCCATACTTCCATACTTAGCACTCTGAGAATCCACTGCACTCTCCCAGCCTCCAGGGCTATGCTCACACTAGTTTCCCTGTCTCCAACCTGCACTCATTCATTTGACAAACACTCATTTGGACAATGCTATGTGCCCGGCCCTGTGTGAGTTGCGGGGAGGTGGTGTGTCTGAGAGAGGAGATCCCTGCTCTCCTGGAGCTGACGTTCCAATGGGGAGGTAAGCTATTTAAAAAAGTCAACAGATAAAGAAATGAAGAAATACAGAATCTGGTACATGTTATGAATTAAATCAGTGTAGGCTGGGGGTGAGGGCTCCAACTATGAAGTCAGGGATGACCTTTCAGTGTAAGGGCCTTTTTTTTTTTTTTTTTTTGCAGTACGCGGGCCTCTCACTGTGTTGGCCTCTCCCGTTGCAGAGCACAGGCTCCGGACGCGCAGGCTCAGCGGCCATGGCTTACGGGCCCAGCCGCTCCATGGCATGTGGGATCCTCCCGGACCGGGGCACGAACCCGTGTCCCCTGCATCGGCAGGCGGACTCTCAACCACTGTGCCACCAGGGAAGCCCAGAGTGAGGGCCTTTTAAACTGAGTTGTGAAGGATGAGGAAGGGGCGGATGTAAGATGTGGGAACAGAGTGGGCAGAGGGGACAGTGGTTCTGAAAAGCCAAAGTGGGAGAGACATCATTACAGTCTAGGAAAACCCAGGCATTTAGAATATAGGGAGGTTTTTTTGTTTTTTGTTTTTTTTTAATGTCAGGAGATGAAGGTGAAAGTCAACTGCCAGGTCATGTGTGGCTATGTGCCATGGAAGGAGTTTGAAGCATATTCCAAGTGTGTTAGTTTCCTGGGGCTGCCATAACAAACTATTACAGCCTGGGTGGCTTAAAACAATAGAAATTTGTTGCCTTACAGTTCTGGATGCTGGCAGCCTGAAATCAAGGTGTTGGCAGGGCCATACTCCCTCCAGAGCTCTAGGGGAGGATTCTTCCTTGCCTCTTCTAGCTTCTAGTAGCCCGGGCATTTCTTGGTTCATTGCAGCATAACTCCAGTCTCCTCCCTGTCTTCACATAGCTGTCTTTCCTCTGTGTCTGTGTCTGTTTCCAAATATCTCTTTTCTTATAAAGACACCAGTCATATTGGACTAAGGCCCACCCTAATGGCCTCATCTCCACTTGATTAAATCTGCAAAGAACCTATCTGCAAATAAAGTGATGTCACCTTCACAGGTACTAGGAGTGAGGACTTCAACATATCTTTTTTTCAACCCGTAACACAAGGTGATATGGGAAGCTTTTAAAAGATTTAAGGAGTGGGCAACATTGTCTATTTTACGTCAAGAATAATTCCTTTGGTTTCTGGTGGAAAATGAAGCAGGGGGGCAGGTGAAAGCCAGGGATCAGTCTTCCAGGTGTGAGATGATGGTGGCAGCTGACTTGGAGATAAGTGGGTGTATCCCGATGTGTTTGGCACAGAAGAGATGGGGCCAGAATGTAAATGTAATTTACATTCTGCACCCTCTGTGATGCCTTGCAAATCATTTCTTTTCTTTGTGCTCCCATAGCCCTTGGCGCATACTTTTATTTGGCGTGTATTTAGTTATACCCTGTTTTAGAATTATATACGAGGGAGGACTGTCAAGAGTGGAAGCCCATGATATACAGAAGGGCTTTTGGCTAAATGAGAAAGAGGGAAGAGCTTGCACACACAGCTGTCTTGAAGAGGGATGGAAGAAAAGAGTTGAGAGACTTTCTGGGCCAGCTCCAAGGACTCATATCTGAGGATCATGGAGAGGGCTGTAGGCAAGAGCCAGAGGATGTGGAGCTCCATAGAAACCAAGGCGAGAGTGACTGAGGGCTCAGGAGACACAGTGCTGCCCAAGGGAAGAAGAAGGAAGGCTTATATCCCCTTTTGCTTGTACTATAGTCTGCCTGTGAGATATCCAGGACTGCCCAGATGCGTCGGCATCACAAGTATTTGCAACTTTGGGGTCATCAGGAGAAGGCGAATGTCTCACAGATTCCAGCACTTTTAGAGCAGACAGTGGCCATAGTGGTTGTGGTCAGACATTACCTTCAAGCATAATCATGGAATCCTGATGAGTAATCAGCACAGAAGAACCAGAAAGATCTGCCTGTGTGACCATGCAAGAACCTTGTGGATGATAGAGAAGATCTGGGAGAGGCTAGTGGACATTGATAATTTTCCATGTCCAGGACATGAACCCCCTCCAATGTTGGGGATTCCCCACTGTTTGAGACTTGGGGAAAGGCCCAGCATTCCTCTGCCTAGAAAACCACAAAGGACAGATGCCACCACCCCTGCTTCCTTTAAGGTTAGGACCTGGGTCCATGGTCTCTGCTAAGCCAGACATACTGTTTCAAGACTTTGCACTGTGAGCTGGGGAAGCAAAGGCACAGTGACAGTGGAGAAACTACTTTGGGGTGGGTGGTGATGGCAACAGCAGCAGGAGAAACATCCAGTTCTAAGAGCAGTGGTGGCAGCATTGCCGTACTCAGTGTTTGCTGGAGGTGGTAGTGGGGTTACACTGAATATGGCTGTAGGATAGACCGAAAAATGCCCCCTCCCACAAAGCCACATCGAATCCCTAGAACCTGTGGATTTTGCGTTATATGGTAAAATAGGATATTAATATAAGGCTCTTGAGAGGAGGTGTTTATCCTATATTGTTCGCCTGAGCCCTAAATGCCATCAGATGTATCCTTGTAAGAGAGAGGCAGGGGGTGTTCTGAGAGAGATACACAGATGAGAAGGCAATGTGGCCAGGAAGCAGACACTAGAAGGACATGGTCATAAACCAAGAAGTGCCTGGAGCTGCCAGCAGTTGGAAGAGGCAAGGATTCTCCCCCCAAATCTTCAGAAAGTGTGTGAGCTTGCAGCACATGTTGATCTTTGACTTTTGGCATCTAGAACTATCAGAGAAAAATTTCCTATTGTTTTAAGCCACCAAATATGTGATACTTTGTTAAAACAACCACAGGAAATAAATATAGGCTGTATAGCCAAACTTCCTCTTATTTGATTTCTATACTTGGTGGTTAATTGCCTGATGTGCTCTTGGTTCTGTCTTCCCTGGTTTGAACAGAGGCAATGAAAGCTTTGGCTGTCCCTGTGCCTTTGGCTTAAAGGCATGGGAGAATGGAGAGCTCATTGTCAGCCCCTCCAGCTGGAGCCTATTGCATGTCTTCTGGACTGAGTTTGGTGTCACATACTGAGCGATGAGTGTGGCTTGAGTGTGTGAGAGGGAAGGACGGTGTGCGCTGGGACAAGCAAGAGGAGAGCGTTGTGATGGCTAGAACTGGGCTCTTCAACCAGAGTATGTCGGTGCAAGATCTTGCTCCAGCACTCACCAGCTGTGTGACGGTGGGTATGTCACTTAAGCTTTC
Organism: Mesoplodon bidens; assembly: GCF_964165515.1. Classification (NCBI taxonomy): domain Eukaryota; kingdom Metazoa; phylum Chordata; class Mammalia; order Artiodactyla; family Ziphiidae; genus Mesoplodon; species Mesoplodon bidens. The sequence continues at coordinate 20,556,404 of NC_138171.1, read as the reverse complement.
TGAGCTTCTCCATCTGTGGGAGATAGATTAAAGGGCTTGTCTCAGTTTACGGAGACAGTAAGTGTGGCAGTCCGACTTGGGTCTGCCTGACTTATTATTCATTTGTAGGAAGATATTTATTGAGCAAGTATTATGAGCAAGTCATTGTGCCAGATATGGGGGGGGTAAACTATGTCAAGTTGTGGCATATAATAGAGTCACTTAAAATGCTTTATTATTATGTTTATCATGTTATGGGAAAATGTATAGTTAATGAGTAAAAAAAATACAGGTCATGAAGTTGTTTTTACAGTATAATCTCATGTATATTTGGGAGGATGGGAAGGGAAGATATTAGGTCATTTCTTATTTTTTAAATTAATTTTTATTGGAGGATAGTTGCTTTACATATTGTGTTAGTTGCTTCTGTACAGCAAAGTGAATCAGCTATCCGTATACATATATTCCCACTTTTTTGGATTTCCTTCCCATTTGGGTCACCACAGAGCACTGAGTAGAGTTCTCTATGCTATACAGTAGGTTATCATTAGTTGTCTATAAGCACTTAGGTCATTTCTGAGTGATTGTGGGAGTTATGGGAAATTTAAAATTTTTTTCTTTATTTTCACACATTTTCTAAATTCTCTAGCAAACCAAAGCAAAAATAATAAATGAAACATCATGAAGTATTCATATATTTGTTGGGTACTTGCTCTCATGTCATGACAATTTACGTGGCACTAAAGGATACAGCAGGGAATCAAGAGGCATGTTTTGGACTTACCTGGAAGGAGCTGCGCCTTCTTGAAACACCAAAATAAGTACATGCTGCTATAGAAAATAAGGTAGTGCTAACGGATGATAAAGCAGGCAATTCATTAAATTTGAATGATAGCAACTTGCCTTAAATGAGAACTTATGACATTCCAGATACTGTTGTAAGTACTTCACATATGTTATCACCTTGTATTGTGGGGACTAATGTTACCTCACTTTACAGATGTGATCATTGAGGCTGAGAGAATTGAGAATCTTAGCAAAGGTCACACAACTAACTAAGTGGTGGAGTGCGATTACAACCAATGTTTGTTTGATATCAAAGCTTGTGTTCTTCATGACACTGCAATGCCTATGAGCAACTTTCTAGAGATGACAAAAGTTGAAGTTGGCTTTAACAGATGGTAGAATTTATAGAGACACATAGGAACTACTGCAGGGGATGAAACAAGGGGTCCATGAGTAGGTTTCTTCTGGACATTTATTGTCTTCTACTCTGAACAACGTGCAAAGAGAGATGTGTGGCGTCATCCCTACCCACTGGGTACATTCATTCAGTGAATGTTTACTGAGTTCTTGCAACATGACACACACAGTGTGGGAGGAGAATCATGCTCCTTGCTCTCACAGAACTTACAGACTAGTGGGCAATATTGACACTAAATATTAAGCAGAAAATCTATGAAGGAAAGGAACGTTCTAGTTGCGGGAAGTGAAATGACCATAAGAATGTCAATAGTGTACACATGCATCAAATGATGAACAGCAGAAAGAGGCTGGGAACTGGCTTTGGGGCCCATGTTAAAGGCTGACTTTCAACTTGACTGAGCACATTTGAGTTCCATTCACAGGCAACCCTCAGGACAGACCAAAATATTGTTACTAGGAACTGGAGCTTAAAACTTATTCTACCAGGCTGTTTGCTTAGCTTCATCTGAGTCTCTACGTCCTAGTCTTTAAAATGGGGATAATAGTATCTATGTTATGGGTTTTTTGTATGAATGAAAGGGGATACAGCATATGAAGAGTTTAGCATAATAATCATAATGTGATTTATACCAATAAATACATATTTAGTCTTCCATCATGTTCCTGGCACAGGGCTCCTAAATCCTTGGAATTTCCTCTGATAGAGCTATAAAGGTGTCTTTAGGTAACCTAAGACTGGGGGCTGGTTGCCAGGGGAACCAACCAAGTGATGAGAGGGTTGAAGCTTTCAGTACCTACCTCCAACCCCCTCCTGGGAGGGTAGAGGAGCTGGAGGTTGAATCAATCACCAATGGCCAGTGATTTAATTATTTATGACTATGTAAAGAAGCCTTCATAAAACCCCCAAAGGGCAGAGTTTGGAGAGCTTCCAGGTTGGTGAATATGTGGAGATGTGTGAATGGTGCACCTGGAGAGGGCATGGAAACTCCGCGTCCCTTCCCACATAACTTGCCCTATTCATCTCTTCCATTTGGCTGTTCCTGAGTTATATCCTTTTACAACAAACTGATAATCTAGTAAGGAAAAAGTTTCTTTGAGTTCTGTGAGTTGCTCTAGGAAATTAATTGAACCCAAGCAGGGTGGGGGGGCCTTTAGGAATCTCTGATTTATAGCCAGTTGCCCAGAAGTACAGGCAAAAAACTGGGCTTGTGACTGACATCTGAAGGGGATGACCAGTCTTGTAGGACTGAACCCTTAACCTGTGGAATTTGATGCTGTCCCTGGGTAGATAGTGTCAGATTGAGTTGACTTGTAGGACACCTGGTTGGTATCCCAAGAATTGCCTGTCGGTGTTTGGACCACCCCCTCACTGGAATTGGTATCAGAACCTATTTAGCCTGGCATATAGAAAATGCTCAACAATATTGGCTATTATTATTGCTGTAGAAAGATGAGGTAGAGGCATGGGAGGCACTGCAACTTAGAAATCTATCTTTGATTTCCTTTTTGCTGATATGACTATGAACTCCTTCCTGTTGGTCTTTGGTCCCTCCTGGAATGATAAGTGGTGGATCCATTCCCTCATGCCCAATGCTACAAGGAGCTGGTATCTATTGAGAAGAATTTACGCCAGTCATTATGTTTTATTATTTTTATGATGATGATGATGTTATTGGCTGTGTTTGTAAACATTCATATATTCTCTGCCCTTCTCATCTTCCAAAATTGGTTTTGAAAACAAAAGCACACAGATAACCACCAATTCATAAAAGCTGCTGTAACCAGAGTGTCATTCCTTGTCCTGACCTGACCTGGGTAGGGAGACCATGGGGACTACAGACCTCGTGGTAGTGTTTGGCTTTCAGGGGGCACCAGGATCCTGATTCAGCTTGGATCACCATAAAGCCTGACACAGCAAGCATTCAACAAACATTATCTGTATGATTTGATCATAACTGCATAAAACAAATAAACCAAAATAGCTTGCATAGAAAAAAGACTGGAAGGAAATGCAGCAAAGTTATTCTCTGTAGTTCATTGTGACAAAGAATTGCTTTACAACAACCCTTATAATTTTTGTTTTTTTCAAAACTTTGTAATAGAATGAGCCTGTATTATATTTATTTATAAAATGGGACAATTTCTTTATGCATAAAACAACCATCATTAATTGAAAGAAAGTATAATTGTCTTCCACTGCCCGGAGGCAAATGCAAAAGCTCCCTGGAAGAGGTAGGCTAGGTAGAGAGAAGTACTGATGATTTTTTGCTCTCAGAGACTGACTTGTTGGTTTCACTTTTTGAGAATGTTATGCCAACCTCTCTCACTTACTTCCTGATGCCCTGTTCACCTCTCACCAGCAGAGGGACTTCAGGGACAAATGACAGGATGCTAACGCAAGTTAGCAAAATCCTCAGTGTGAAAATGATTTGAACTACAAATCCCAGGTGGGTATTTGGGATTGTGGGATTTCTTCCTATGCCCTCTTTTCTGCTCTCCCTAAAGAAGGTGGGTTGCTCACTGGCATTAATCTCTTGCTCTTGTACATTTTTTGGGGTTCTCTACTAGGAAGCAGGAAGCATCTTTAACAGAGGGGGCAGCGGGAGCAATATTGGCTTGGGACATTGCCAGGGGTCGGAGCAAAGCAGCTGAGCTGACTCGGCCTCTGATACCACATCTCCTATCAGCCCATTTACTTATCCTACAGACTGACTCCAGGACTCTCATAAAACCCAGGGGCAGACTCACTCAGTGCCTCCAAATCTCAGCCTGATTCTCTCCTCCCCCATCCCCACCACGTAATTTCTCATGGTGGAAAAGCAGGTTGTGTTTATTTAGATAAAGATATATTACTATAATAGAATTACTAATTACATCCAACAAGTTTTTCCTTAAACAAAACATTCCATGGTTGGGCTGGAAAGCATTAGTGAGAGGAGGAGGAGGAGGAGGAGGAGGAGGAGGGGGAGGGAGAGGAGGGGGAGGAGGAGGGGGAGGAGGAGGAGGGGGAGGGGAGGGGGAGGACGGAGAGGAAGGGGAGGAGAGGGGGAGGGGGGAGGGGGAGGGAGAGGATGGGGAGGAGGGGGAGGAGGACGAGGGAGAGGCGAGGGAAGTCGTGTTTTTCTTTCCCCCTGATTGATGATGGCGTGATAATCTTGGCCAGTTCACAAGTTGCTATTTCCCGTGGATAACTGGATCCTGCTTTGCCAGCTCTAATTTGAAGCAAATTTTGCTCTAACCAGTCTCCTCCTCCACATTAATGTTTATTAAAAGTCAGTCACAGCACATACAGAGGCCTCTAACACCCCGGCCCCCGCCTCCAGGGCTAACTCCAGGTTACTGTGAGAGAGAAGGCGGCTCCTACCTCTGCTTTGCTTTTCCAAAGCCTGCGTGAACTAGGAGGATGGGAAGGGAATCTGTGGCTCCCTAATGAAGTCTGCAGACAATACTGATTTGGGAGCTGTTGGGAATGCAGATGGCACAGAAGGACACAGTGATACCAAGAGTCTTATAGTCTGAAATTCTTTGGGGGAATGTGAGGATAACAGACTGATTACATGGGAAGCAGGAAGCATTGCAAACCATCGTTGGCTTTCCCCGTTATCTCCTGCCTAAGTCTTCCCTTATCTCCTTTCACTGGGACGGTGATCCATGCCATCTTCCCTACTCATTTAGCTAACTGTCTTAGGTTGGGTTTCCCCAGCAGCAAACCCTGAGATAAGAATGTTGAGTGCAAGTAGTTGATTTGGGAAAGGGTCCCAGGAAGCACTGTGGAAGTTAGGGAGGAGGTGAAAAGGGAAAAGTAGAAATTCAATACCTAATCTGACAAGTACTGAAGTCTTATTTTATTTTATTTTTTAAAAGAAATTGTATTTATTTATTTATTTAATTTTTTGGCCATGCCATGTGGCTTGCGGGATCTTAGTTCCCTGACCAGGGATTGAATCCGTGTCGTCAGCAGTGAAAGCACTTAGTCCTAACCACTGGACAGCCAGGGAATTCCCTGAAGTCTTACTTTAATTTGCGTTTCTTTGCTACTAAGACTGGCTATTTTTCTGCCTCATCTGTTAACCATTGTGTGTATCAATAGTTTATTCCCTTTTATTGCTGACCAATATTCTACAGCACCAATATATTCCATGTTTATGCACTGTTAAAGGGCATTTAGACTGATTCCAGCTTTTGACTATTACAAATAAAGCTGCTATGGACATTCATGTACAGTTTTTTTGTGTGTGAATACATGTTTTCAGAGAAGAGGAAGTGAGAAGTGGCACAAGAGAGGATGTGTCAATAAACTGCTTGACCGTAGATCAAACTATACCTGAAGCCATCTCTACCCCCTTAAACTTCTTGGTTACTAAGGGGGTTTACATCACTTGTTTTACATTATTAAATACAGTGACCTTTGAACAACATGAGTTTGAGCTGCGTGGGTCCACTTACAAGTAGATTCTTTCTCAATAAATACATACTACAGTACTACACAATCTGCAGTTGATTGAATCTGCAGATGTGGAACCGCAGATATAGAGGGCCGACTATAAATTTATATGCGGATTTTTGACTGTGCAGCAGGTCGGCTTAGTGAAATAAGCCAGGCACAAAAGGCCAAGTACTGTGTGATTCCACTTATATGAGGTACGTCAAGTAGTTAAATTCATAGAGACAGAAAGTAGAATGGTGGTTGCCAGGGGATGGAGGGAGGAAGAAACGGGGAGTTACATTTTAATGGGCACAGAGTGTCAGTTTGGGAAGAAAAAAAAGTTCTGTGGATTAATAGTGATGAGGTTGGACAACAATATGCATGTACTTAATGTCACCAAACTATGCGCTTAAAGTGGCTAAAATTTAAATTTTGTTATTTTCCTACCTGGGGAGTGAACCAGTAAACAAATGGATTAACAAAAAGCAAGCTGACATTTCCTGAAAGATCCAGTCTTTATAAGATAAATCAGGATACATCTAAAATCAAACAGCTGTCATCATTCCATCTTTCAAAATCCATCAGAAGAATGAACAGGTTCACGCCGCTCTAAAAGATGTTTGAAAAAAAATTCCAGCCTTCAGGGAAGTCTAAAGCTTCTTTCACTAGAAGCTGAAGGAAAGAAAGCGAGAGTGAGTAAACTTATTATACAGAAGAGAAGAATATCAGAGAATTCTAAGGAGAGTCAGGTCAAGTCTCTGGGTGCACCTGGAATATGAGAGTATGAGAGATTGTGCAGCAGCCCCTAGAGGAGACAGAATGAATGGTGGGACCTCAGGATTCATCAAAACACAGAGACCACATAGAATCTGAGTCAAAAACTGAGTTTTGGAATCAGTGATTGATGTGGCTGAGTTAAATATAAAAACTCTTGAAAAAATAAGGAAATGAAATGTACGATAAACTCACTGACAAAGATTAAATAAATGATGCACTTAAAATTATATGCAAAGTCTCTAAACTGATAACGCTTTATGCAGTCAGAAAAAACAACAACAGCAACAAAAAACGCAGCTAGAAAGGCAGAGATAACAGCTTCTGTGGGAACTTCAAGTTCTCTTAGAACTGCATCATGGGGAAAAAACAAGAATTCTCACCAAATATTTGATTTAGAGAGCATTTACCCTGTAGAGTAGAAAAGAATCCTTCTAACGCAGGTGACAAGCTCAGCAATGCACGCGATGAGCTGGACACCTATAAAATACAAGCCAAAATTCTTTCAGAAAAATTTGAAAGAATCTCTGTCTATTAGAGAAGCCAGCTTATTTCCCATGAGAGAAAACTCATGATAATGAAAGCTCTGTTCACTGAAAGACACCTTCATAACTTAAGAGAAGAGTATGCAGCCCAGAGACTATATATATATATATATATATATATATATTGAGGGATATTTAAAGATTTTGGGGCTTCCCTGGTGGCGCAGTGGTTGAGAGTCCGCCTGCCGATGCAGGGGACATGGGTTCGTGCCCCGGTCCAGGAAGATCCCACATGCTGTGGAGCAGCTGGCCCCGTGAGCCATGGCCGCTGAGCCTGAGTGTCCGGAGCCTGTGCTCTGCAACGGGAGAGGCCACAACAGTGAGAGGCCCGCGTACAGCAAAAAAAAAAAAAAAAAGATTTTGAAAATTATTCTTATATCCTTGACGTTGCAAATGGGGCATTTGGCAGAGGTCTGCTAGGGCTGCCAGGGAACCCTCTGGATGACCAAATCCCAGAGGAAGGAAGAGCATCAGGCTATGATGAAGTGGGGATTCAACCTCCTGCCTGATGTGGGATAAATGCTACCTTCTCAGATCAGGGGCCCAGGAGAAAGAGCCCCTCTATGGGGTCAGCCCTATCCTGAGACAGAAGCTCCTCCTTGAGAGAACAAGGGAGGTGTCCTGGTGCTTTCAATTTATCCCTCCCACTAGAACAGAGTGTTCGTGGCCCAGGCTCTGGTCTTCCACCTTGTCCCCTAGTCAGACATTAAATGTTCCAAAGGGACGCCAGGGAGCAGCTCCTGAGAATAGAACTCTTTGTCCTACCCCACACTTCTAGATCAGAAAGAAACTGCCTAGCGGTCTTTCCCACTGAGGGATTCCCCTGGTCCACACATCCTCCACTGGCTACAAGAAAGGCCTCTGCATCAAACGCTGTCCACACAGCCTGAAAGCAGAAGTGAATCATCTCTGAGTTAATCCCACTCTCCAATGAGCTGAACTGAAGATCCAGAACCACAGCAAGATGCTTTTCTTTTTCAACTAAAAGTAATTTTGGTTTTTGTCTTTTAGTCTTATTGCCATTCAATAATTAATTTAATACTAGTCCCTCTTATCCTCAGGAGATACATTCAAGATCCCCAGTGGGTGCCTGAAACTTCAGAAGTACGGAACCCTACATATACCATGTTTTTTTTTTCTATACATACATACCTATGATGAAGTTGAATTTATAAATTAGGCACAGTAAGAGATTAACAACAATAACTACTAACAAAATAGAAAAATATTAACAACATACTGTAATAAAAGTAATGTGACTGTGGTCTTTCTCTCTCTCCCTCTCTCAAAATACCTTACTGTACACACTAAATGCCTTTTCCCTCTTATCTAAGCACTTATCACATATTGTGGCTGTAACTTTTGCAGTTTGAGGTGTCACAGCAAAATAGCACAAGTTTCCTTCTCCTGCTTCACAATTTCATGGATAGAAGATTCATTCTTACCATAGATCTTAGTAACCTCAGCATACGATTTTTCTGTTCTTTCCTTGTGAAGAGAACTTTCAACCTTTTCGATTAAAGGAAGCGCTTTACGGCTTCTTTTCGGCATATCCGAATTGCCAGCATGACCCCTCTTAGGCTTTGGGACCATTAGTAAGTAAAATAAGAGTTACCTGATGACAAGCACTGTGATACCATGACAGCCAATCTGACAGTCTAATTGGGTACTAAGGGACTATTGGGTGATATACTCTGGACAAAGGGCTGAAGCATGTCCATGTCATGGGTGGGGCAGAGTGAGACAGTGTGAGATTTCATGACTCTCCCTAGAACAGCACGCAACTTATGAATTGTTTATTTCTGGAATTTTCCACTTAATATTTTTGCACTTTGGCAAGCAAAATTGCAGTTAAGGAGGGACTACTGTATCCAGTGGCTCAAATGGAAACCTGGTAGAATTATATTTCTAAAATAATGCCCTCGGGCTTCCCTGGTGGCGCAGTGGTTGAGAGTCCGCCTGCCGATGCAGGGGACACGGGTTCGTGCCCCGGTCCGGGAAGATCCCACATGCCACGGAGCGGCTAGGCTCGTGAGCCATGGCCGCTGAGCCTGCGCGTCTGGAGCCTGTGCTCCGCAGTGGAAGAGGCCACAACAGTGAGAGGCCCGCGTACCACAAAAAATAATAATAATAATGATAATAAAATAAAAATAAATTAAAAAATAAAATAAAATAAAATAATGCCCTCAGAGACTTCCGGGTAAGATGGCGGAAGAGTAAGACGCGGAGATCACCTTCCTCCCCACGGATACACCAGAAATACAGCTACACGTGGAACAACTCCTACAGAACACCTACTGAATGCTGGCAGAAGACCCCAGACCTCCCAAAAGGCAAGAAACTCCCCACATACCTGGGTAGGGCAAAGCGGAGAGATTCCCGCACAGAGGATCGGTGCCGAGCGGCACTCACCCGCCCGAGAGGCTTGTCTGCTCGCCCGCCAGGGCGGGCGGCGCTGGAAGCTGAGGCTCGGGCTTCGGTCAGAGCGCAGGGAGAGGACTGGGGCTGGCGGCGAGAACTCAGCCTGAAGGGGGCTAATGTGCCACAGCTAGCCGGCAGGGAGTCCGGGAAAACTCTGGAGCTGCCGAAGAGGCAAGAGACTTTTTCTTCCCTCTTGGTTTCCTGGTGCGCGAGGAGAGGGGATTAAGAGCGCTGCTTAAAGGGGCTCCACAGACGGGCGCGAGTCACGACTGAAAGCGCGGAGCCCAGTGACGGGCGTGGGACGCTGGGGCTGCTGCTGCCGCCGCCAAGAAGCCTGTGTGCGAGCGCAGGTCACTGTCCACACCGCCCTTCCGGGAGCCTGTGCAGCCCGCCACTGCCGGGGTCCCGGGATCCAGGGGCGGCTTCCCTGGGAGAACGCACGGCGCGCCTCGGGCTGGTGCAACGTCACGCCGACCTCTGCCGCTGCAGGCTCGCCCCGCACTCCGTGCCCCTCCCTCCCGCCCGGCCTGAGTGAGCCAGAGTCCCCGAAGAGGCTGCTCCTTTAACCCTGTCCTGTCTGAGCGAAGAACAGACGCCCTCCGGCGACCTACACGCAGAGGCGGGGCCAAATCCAAAGCTGAGACCCAGGAGCTGTGAGAACAAAGAAGAGAAAGGGAAACCTCTCCCAGCAGCCTCAGAAGCAGCGGATTAAAGCTCCACAATCAACTTGATGTACCCTGCATCTGTGGAATACATGAATAGACAACACATCATCCCAAATTGAGGAGCCAGGAGTCAGTGCTGTGCCTCTGAGGTGGGAGAGCCAACTTCAGGACACTGGTCCACAAGAGACCTCCCAGCTCCACATAATATCAAACGGCGAAAATCTTCCAGAGATCTCCATCTCAACACCAGCACCCAGCTTCACTCAACGACCAGCAAGCTACAGTGCTGGACACCCTATGCCCAACAACTAGCAAGACAGAAACACAACGCCACCCATTAGCAGAGAGGTGGCCTAAAATCATAAAAAGTCCGCAGACACCCCAAAACACACCACCAGACGTGGACTTGCCCACCAGAAAGACAAGATCCAGCCTCATTCACCAGAACACAGGCACTAGTACCTTCCACCAGGAAGCCTACACAACCCACTAAACCAACCTTAGCCACTGGGGACAGACACCAAAAACAACGGGAACTACGAACCTGCAGCCTGCAAAAAGGAGACCCCAAACACAGTAACATAAGCAAAATGAGAAGACAGAAAAACACACAGCAGGAGAAGGAACAAGATAAAAACCCACCAGACCTAACAAATGAAGACGTAATAGGCAGTCTACCTGAAAAAGAATTCAGAATAATGATGGTAAAGATGATCCAAGATTCTATTTCCCAGATCCAAAATCTTGGAAATAGAATAGACAAAATGCAAGAAACAGTTAACAAGGACCTAGAAGAACTAAAGATGAATCAAGCATCGATTAAAAACACAATACATGAAATAAAAAACACTCTAGATGGGATCAGTAGCAGAATAACTGAGGCAGAAGAACGGATAAGTGAGGTGGAAGATAAAATAGTGGAAATAACTGCTGCAGAGCAAAATAAAGAAAAAAGAATGAAAAGAACAGAGGACAGTCTCAGAGACCTCTGGGACAACATTAAACGCACCAACATTCGAATTATAGGGGTTCCAGAAGAAGAAGAGAAAAAGAAAGGGACTGAGAAAATATTTGAAGAGATTATAGTTGAAAACTTCCCTAATATGGGAAAGGAAATAGTTAATCAAGTCCAGGAAGCACAGAGAGTCCCATACAGAATAAATCCAAGGAGAAATACGCCAAGACACATATTAATCAAACTGTCAAAAATTAAACACAAAGAAATCATATTAAAAGCAGCAAGGCAAAAACAACAAATAACACACAAGGGAATCCCCATCAGGATAACAGCTGATCTCTCAGCAGAAACTCTACAAGCCAGAAGGGAGTGGCAGGACATAATTAAAGTGATGAAGGAGAAAAACCTGCAACCAAGATTACTCTACCCAGCAAGGATCTCATTCAGATTTGAAGGAGAAATTAAAACGTTTACAGACAAGCAAAAGCTGAGAGAGTTCAGCACCACCAAACCAGCTTTACAACAAATGCTAAAGGAACTTATCTAGGCAAGAAACACAACAGAAGGAAAAGACCTACAATAACGAACCCAAAACAATTAAGAAAATGGGAATAGGAACATACATATCGATAATTACCTTAAATGTAAATGGACTAAATGCTCCCACCAAAAGACACAGATTGGCTGAATGGATACAAAAACAAGACCCATATATATGCTGTCTACAAGAGACCCACTTCAGACCTAGAGACACATACAGACTGAAAGTAAGGGGATGGAAAAAGATATTCCATGCAAATGGAAACCAAAAGAAAGCTGGAGTAGCAATTCTCATATCAGACAAAATAGACTTTAAAATAAAGACTACTAGAAGAGACAAAGAAGGACACTACATAATGATCAAGGGATCGATCCAAGAAGAAGATATAACAATTGTAAATATTTATGCACCCAACATAGGAGCACCTCAATACATAAGGCAAATACTAACAGCCATAAAAGGAGAAATCGACAGTAACACACTCATAGTAGGGGACTTTAACACCCCACCTTCACCAATGGACAGATCTTCCAAAATGAAAATAAATAAGGAAACACAAGCTTTAAATGATACATTAAACAAGATGGACTTAATTGATATTTATAGGACATTCCATCCAAAAACTACAGAATACACATTTTTCTCAAATGCTCATGGAACATTCTCCAGGATAGATCATATCTTGGGTCAGAAATCAAGCCTTGGTAAATTTAAGAAAATTGAAATTGTATCAAGTGTCTTTTCTGACCACAATGCTATGAGACTAGATATCAATTACAGGAAAAGATCTGTAAAAAATACAAACACATGGAGGCTAAACAATACACTACTTAATAACGAAGTGATCACTGAAGAAATCAAAGAGGAAATTAAAAAATACCTAGAAACAAATGACAATGGAGACACGACGACCCAAAACCTATGGGATGCAGCAAAAGCAGTTCTAAGAGGGAAGTTTATAGCAATACAATCCCACCTTAAGAAACAGGAAACATCTCGAATAAACAACCTAACCTTGCACCTAAAGCAATTAGAGAAAGAAGAACAAAAACACCCCAAAGTTAGCAGAAGGAAAGAAATCATAAAAATCAGATCAGAAATAAATGAAAAAGAAATGAAGGAAACGCTAGCAAAGATCAATAAAACTAAAAGCTGGTTCTTTGAGAAGATAAACAAAATTGATAAACCATTAGCCAGACTCATCAAGAAAAGAAGGGAGAAGACTCAAATCAATAGAATTAGAAATGAAAAAGGAGAAGTAACAACTGACACTGCAGAAATACAAAAGATCATGAGAGATTACTACAAGCAACTCTATGCCCATAAAATGGACAACCTGGAAGAGATGGACAAATTCTTAGAAATGCACAACCTGCCAAGACTGACTCAGGAAGAAATAGAAAATATGAACAGACCAATCACAAGCACTGAAATTGAAACTGTGATAAAAAATCTTCCAACAAACAAAAGCCCAGGACCAGATGGCTTCACAGGCGAATTCTATCAAACATTTAGAGAAGAGCTAACACCCATCCTTCTCAAACTCTTCCAAACAATATCAGAGGAAGGAACACTCCCAAACTCATTCTACGAGGCCACCATCACCTTGATACCAAAACCAGGCAAGGATGTCACAAAGAAAGAAAACTACAGGCCAATATCACTGATGAACATAGATGCAAAAATCCTCAACAAAATACTAGCAAACAGAATCCAACAGCACATTAAAAGGATCATACACCATGATCAAGTGGGGTTTATTCCAGGAATGCAAGGATTCTTCAATATACGCAAATCAATCAATGTGATACACCATATTAACAAGTTGAAGGAGAAAAACCATATGATCATCTCAATAGATGCAGAGAAAGCTTTCGACAAAATTCAACACCCATTTATGATAAAAACCCTGCAGAAAGTAGGCATAGAGGGAACTTTCCTCAACATCATAAAGGCCATATATGACAAACCCACAGCCAACATTGTCCTCAATGGTGAAAAACTGAAACCATTTCCACTAAGATCAGGAACAAGACAAGGCTGCCCACTCTCACCACTCTTATTCAACATAGTTTTGGAAGTTTTAGCCACAGCAATCAGAGAAGAAAAGGAAATAAAAGGAATCCAAATTGGAAAAGAAGAAGTAAAGCTGTCACTGTTTGCAGATGACATGATACTATACATAGAGAATCCTAAAGATGCTACCGAAAAACTACTAGAACTAATCAATGAATTTGGTAAAGTAGCAGGATACAAAATTAATGTACAGAAATCTCTGGCATTCCTGTACACTAATGATGAAAAATCTGAAAATGAAATCAAGAAAACACTCCCATTTACCATTGCAACAAAAAGAATAAAATATCTAGGAATAAACCTACCTAAGGAGACAAAAGACCTGTATGCAGAAAATTATAAGACACTGATGAAAGAAATTAAAGATGATACAAATAGATGGAGAGATATACCATGCTCCTGGATTGGAAGAATCAATATTGTGAAAATGACTCTACTACCCAAAGCAATCTACAGATTCAATGCAATCCCTATCAAACTACCACTGGCATTTTTCACAGAACTAGAACAAAAAATTTCAAAATTTGTTTGGAAAAACAAAAGACCCCGAATAGCCAAAGCAATCTTGAGAACGAAAAACGGAGCTGGAGGAATCAGGCTCCCTGACTTCAGACTATACTACAAAGCTACAGTAATCAAGACAGTGTGGTACTGGCATAAAAACAGAAAGATAGATCAGTGGATCAGGATAGAAAGCCCAGAGATAAACCCACGCACATATGGCCAACTTATCTTTGATAAAGGAGGCAGGAATGTACAGTGGAGAAAGGACAGCCTCTTCAATAAGTGGTGCTGGGAAAACTGGACAGGGACATGTAAAAGTTTGAGATTAGATCATTCCCTAACACCATACACAAAAATAAGCTCAAAATGGATTAAAGACTTAAATGTAAGGCCAGAAACTATGAAACTCTTAGAGGAAAACATAGGTAGAACACTCTATGACATAAATCACAGCAAGATCCTTTTGGACCCACCTCCTAGAGAAATGGAAATAAAAACAAAGATAAACAAATGGGACCTAATGAAACTTCAAAGCTTTTGCACAGCAAAGGAAACCATAAAGAAGACCAAAAGACAACCCTCAGAATGGGAGAAAATATTTGCAAATGAAGCAACTGACAAAGGATTAATCTCCAAAATTTATAAACAGCTCATGCAGCTCAATAGCAAAAAAACAAACAACCCAATCCAAAAATGGGCAGAAGACTTAAATAGGCATTTCTCCAAAGAAGATATACAGACTGCCAACAGACACATGAAAGGATGCTCAACATCATTAATCATTAGAGAAATGCAAATCAAAACTACAATGAGATATCATCTCACACCAGTCAGAATGGCCATCATCAAGAAATCTAGAAACAATAAATGCTGGAGAGGGTGTGGAAAAAAGGGAACACTCTTGCACTGCTGGTGGGAATGTGAATTGGTACAGCCACTATGGAGAACAGTATGGAGGTTCCTTAAAAACTAAAAATAGAACTACCATATGACCCAGCAATCCCACTACTAGGCATATACCCTGAGAAAACCATAATTCCAAAAGAGACATGTACCAAAATGTTCATTGCAGCTCTATTCACAATAGCCCGGAGCTGGAAACAACCTAAGTGTCCATCATCGGATGAATGGATAAAGAAGATGTGGCACATATATACAATGGAATATTACTCAGCCATAAAAAGAAACGAAACTGAGCTATTTGTAATGAGGTGGATAGACCTAGAGTCTGTCATACAGAGTGAAGTAAGTCAGAAAGAGAAAGACAAATACCGTATGCTAACACATATATACGGAATTAAAAAAAAAAAAGTCATGAAGGACCTAGGGGCAAAACGGGAATAAAGACACAGACCTACTTGAGAATGGACTTGAGGATATGGGGAGGGGGAAGGGTAAGCTGTGACAAAGCGAAAGAGAGGCATGGACATATATACACTACCAAACGTAAGGTAGATAGATAGTGGGAAGCAGCCACAGAGCACAGGGAGATCAGCTCGGTGCTTTGTGACCGCCTGGAGGGGTGGGATGGGGAGGGTGGGAGGGAGGGAGATGCATGAGGGAAGGGATGTGGGAGCAGATGTATATGTATGACTGATTCACTTTGTTATAAAGCAGAAACTAATTAAAAAATTAAAAAAAAAATAATGCCCTCTAACTGTGGGTTACTCAAATATGACTCAGAAATTATTGCTTTCATTTTATGCTATTTATAGGTAGTTTTATTACAGTCGCTTTGTTGTTGATAAGTTCACTAAAATAATTCAGAAACACAGTAAAAATTTGGTCTTTCTTCTATTATATATTTTTTTCTCTTTTGGTTTTATTGCTATTATTTATGTGATTATACAATATTTCAAATGGATACCTGATGGGATTATGACTTTTGAGATAGTGTTTTATAAATGTACATTATATTCGTGTGAATTTTGAAACTGAAGGGAACTAAGGGGGGAGGGCAAGCTACTAAGACTTGCCCCTCCCTGTGGTGTCACCTCCATCCTCAGCCATTTCCCAGCCATGTCCAAGTGACAGCTGGAGTTGATGACAGTGAGGTTAGAACTTTTCCTTCTTTCAGGGCAAAAGCATACGGCCCAGGAGGTACAGGCCCCCACCAAGGTCCAGCCAGTCACAGGTTGACCTTGGGAACCCGACCTCTCTTGGGCTCAGTTCCCCTTGGCAGAGCTGCTGTGAGATGTAAACAAGGTCCTGGGCATCCAGCTGTCCTTCAGTCCAGAAGCAGGAAGCAGAACCGGATCTGGGGGAATCCAAGAGTCGTCAGGGTCTCCTCTGCTTCCTCTCGCATGATCCTCCTCCTCCTCCTCACCTTCACCATAGTTTCCTTCCTCATCCCCACTTCTCTCTGGCTGCACCTACTTCCTTCTTCCCTCATGTTTAACACAAACCCTGAACAAAAGGCAATCCCATCCCCTGGGTGTTGCTGGGTGTCTGTCCTGCCTCCCCCTGGGCCAGGTCTACTGTGATTTTCTCAGGCCACCTCTGTAGGCCTGGAAGTGAGACAGGCTGGGACCTGGGACCCTTTGCTGCAGTGCTGGCACCTGGACACACCTCTCCTCGAGCAACAGAATACAAAGAAACTATAAGGGAATAAAAATAACTGCGTGCATATGCAGTTGGGGCAAATTATGGACAACAAGATACAAAAACACCAAAAAAAAACCCCCAACTGCCACTTCTGAAGAGCCAGGAGCAAAAGTAGGGCATCGGAGCAATAGCAGTGTACTGCGCATGCCCCCTGCACACACACCACCAAAGTGGTGGGCAAACCCCTAAGCCACCCCTCTGGGCTGACCCCTGGACCTGCTCCTACCCTCACCCATATAAGGAACCAGCTTCCCTGCCCTCAGGGAGCAAGCAAGGGAGCCTGTTACTTGTTCTCTCCCACCTGCTGCATCAGGGACCCCAGTAAAGTCTTGCCTGAATTTCTTATCTGGCCTCTGATCAATTTCTATTGATGAAGGAGATAAAGAACCCTGGTCAGTAACAGAATCTGGATCCCAAACCCCAACAGTGTCTGGTGCCAACTTTCTACCCCAATCCAACTGCTTCTAGGTACCTTTGTCCAGACTGCCACCCTCCCTCCTGAAAGCCTACCATAGCTTCCTGTCCCGTATCCCTGCCTGCCTCACTTTTCTAACAGTCGAGCCAGAGTAAACTTTCTGAACACATAAAGGAAATTGTGAGACCCTGCTATGCAAAGCCCTCCATGCCTCCAATCACACTGAGACGCAAAGACACAGTCCTGATAAGGTCCTCGGGGACATGCATACCTGGTCTCTGCTTGTCTCTGCCTGTGCGTGTCAAATCTCCATACTCACCTTCCTTCTGTTCCAATCACATGTCAGGCTCACGCCTGCCTTGGAGGCTTTGTGCTGCCTATTTCCTCTGCCTAGAATGCTTCCCACCAGCTGTGTGTGTGTGGCTGCCTCTTTCTTAGTGTTTCACCATCAGCTCAGGTCCTGTCTCTCTAAGTGGCCTTTCCGGACCACCCAGCTACCCGACTACCCTCCCTGCCTTCCTCCCTATTCCCTGGTCCTACTTATGGCTCCAATTATTCTAGTTTGTATCATTTAACCCTCCTTATAGTAAACTTCTAGAACAGGGATTGTTTATTTTAGAAGAAAGACAGAATCCCTACTGTGTTTCTGCATCATCTTAGTGGATGTATTAACAACAGAAACACTGTATTTTCTGCCCTGGCCTCTGACACGGAGGGGACAAAGGATTTACCTGATTTACCACTGACCTTTCCCTCCCACCCAGCACGTAACAGCTACTCAGGAAGAATTGGGATAATGGAGGAATAAAACCAGGTGAATCCAGTGGGAAGACCTTCTGAGATCTCATCCTGTGAATAGGGCTGCCTTGTGCCTCACAAGGAGGGTTCCACACACCTGTGGGTTACTCCTGGGAGCCCCACCTAGCATCCTGGTCCCAACTGGCTGGCCCCCTGGCTTTGTCCTAGAGATTGCTTCATCCTGTGCCTATGTGGGTTTCAGGCTGTCTGGCCACTCCATGCCCCTGTGTCCTAAGTCTCCACATTAATATGAATTATTCAGACGGCTGGGGAAGCCCAAGGTTGTGGAAAAAGCAGAAAGAGATGCTGAGGATGGAGACATGGGAGGGTGGCCACTGGCTTCCTCTGCCACAGTGTTGAGCTGCAAAGGGACGGGTGCTTTTGTGTTAAAGGGAGAGCCACTGGATCTCAGGAATCCACATCATGTCATTGGCTTGAAGAGGCCTTAGAGAGGAGTCAGGACATGTAAGCACAGACAATCAGCTCTTACATGGGTGTCATAACTAACAATCGTGGGACACTCAACTCACAAAACACAGAGTGCTGTACAAACTCCACGCCATCTTCTACCTTATCCTGTTTAACCCCTTTATGGCTGCTCTCTAAGACAGGCAATGCACTCAGAGATGAGGAAACTGAGGTTCTAACGAGCTCTGAATCATACACTGTAGGGGGCGTGGCTGACAGCTCTGGCTCCAAACCAGAGTGTCTGAGAACTAATCTCGCCTCTGACACTTCCCATCTGGGTAACTTTGGACATGTGACTTAATGCTTCAGTGCCTGCACATTCTCATCTGTGAAATAGATGAAGGATGCTGTGCGCTGGGCACAGAGTAAGCCCTCCATGTAATCTGCTATTTTTATTATCACACTCAAAGTAAACGGCATGCCTGACACTGAATCTGAGGCCTCTACCTCCAAATCCATTTACTTTCCACTCTTTGAAAACTGTTTTGTCTGTGTTTGGTTTACCAATTGCTTCTAAATTTGTCCTTGACTTTTTGTTTTAGGATCTTCTTCTGGCGGGACCCAAACTAAGGTACTGTCCATCTTCTCTGAGCTTACAATGAAAGAGCAAGGTATCCTAAAGGACTAGGTATGAAGGTGGTGAGACAATTTCACAACTTCTGATAAGCTCTGGTTAATGGCAGTAACAACATTGAAGTCCCTGCTTCCAGTGAGGCAGACTCTTCCCAGGGAAATTTGATTCAACTCCACAAACACTTCTCCTACTCGTTAAGGCACCTACCAATAAAACATCTGGTCAATTAAATTCAAAACATTAGTCAAGCCAGTTGTTGGCATTATATGGTCAAACATCTGGACAAATGGCATTTTAATCGAACGTTTTGATGTCATGTGGTCTTCACTTCAAAGCCAGTCCCCAAATAGAAGTTACATACCTTGACTTTCTAGGCTGAATTGTGTGGGCTGGGTTTGCTCTATCAATTCACTTTCAGAATATTTATTAAATTCTAATGTTATGGATATAGTGATTGTGTATCTTGCATTTTCCACAATAGAACTGATTTTTAAAAAATTATTTTATTGAAGTATAGTTGATTTATAATGTTGCGTTAATTTCTGCTGTACAGCAAAGTGATTCGGTTATACATATATATATTCTTTTCCATTCTGGTTTTTTATCTCAGGATATTGGATATGGTTCCCTGTGCTACACAGAGTAGGACCTTGTTGTTTATCCATTCTATATATAATAGTTTGCTTCGGCTAACCCCAAATTCCCAATCCATCTCTTCCTCACCTCCCCCCCACCTTAGCAACCACAAGTCTGTTCTCTACGCTGTGAGTCTGTTTCTGTTCCGTAGATAAGTTCATTTGTGTCATATTTTAGATTCCACATATAAGTGATATCATATAGTATTTGTCTTTCTCTTTCTGACTTACTTCATTTAGTTTCATATCTCTAGGTCCATCCATGTTGCTGCAGATGGCACTATTTCATTCTCTTTTATGGCTGAGTAATATTCCATTGTACATATGTACCACATCTTTATCCATTCATCTGTTAATGGATATTTAGATTGCTTCCATGTCTTGGCTATTGTAAATAGTGCTACACAACAGCCCTGATTTTTAAAAAAATCCATTCTTTTGCTGGCCAATTGACATGCCCCAATTTTTTGTCAGACAACATGGTCCATATTTACATGGAATCCCAAAGAGAATGAGGAAGCCTACATTGAAATTTTGGATCTGGTTCCATTTACACTAAAATATCCAATGACATGTTTAATAACACTTTTCATCAGGTTTCCCATTAATAATATGGAGGAGTCACTTTGTCATTTTCTGCTGCCAGGGGAAGGCATTCTGGGTAAATCTACCATGTTTTAGAGATGTTTGAACACAGACGTTCAGAAACACGCTGTGTTTGCGTGTTCACACGTACAGTATTTCAACAAATCCTTGCCAATCCCTGATGTAGATGCACTATATTAGTGCCTTGGACTGGGGCTCTAGCAGTGGACACAGAGTGACAGGTTCTGCAGTAGTTCCATTGTTACTAAGTGCAGTGCTGGAAGACACTTCTTGGTCGACCTCTCAAATTCCAAGACAGCGATCCAGCTTCTTTCCATGTCTCTCTGTTGTTCACCCCGGGAGCGCACACAAGCACTGTTTAAATCCCTCTTGACTTGTCTTGCTTCGCTGATCCATCCAAACCCATTACCTTGGCACAAGAAGTCTCTGGCACAGGGTCATGCAACGCTTCAAAAAAAAAATGTCCAAACACAAAAACAAAAAACAAGAAAGAAATCCCTCTCTGGACATCTGTTCTGATGCGGAGCCAAGAGCGGGGTCCGCGTGGTGCCAGCACGGCCGCGTGGCTGCAGACCGTAGTCAGAGAGTGTGCGGTGCCAGCGCTAATGATCCGGGCTTCCTGCTGAGAGATGCGCTGCCAGACTCCTAATTAGGATCTGCTCCGAGCGGCCTGGGCTGGGGCGGTCAGTCCTTTTCTGTTGCCTTTCTCTCCCTCCGTGGTCTCTCTCCTGCGCAGCAATGTCCTATTGTGAGCATTTTTCATCGCGGCCCATTTAAAACAAAGGGGAAAGAACAGCAGGCTCCTCGGGAGGTGCTGGACAAAGGGAAGAACCTCCAAAGCCGATGGCGCCGCTGTTGGAAGAAGTCCCGGCCACGCCCCCTTGGAAGGATGCAGGCCTCCTTTAACATCTTACTGGTCAGGAGTTCGCGGAAGACCCTGCCCTGAGTGGGTCCCAGAGATCCAGCCACTGTTATGGGAGGCCTGGCCTGGGGTCTTTCTCAGTTCCTTGTCCCAGAGGGTCATCAACAGCAGGTGACCAACAGGTCTGACCCTTGCGTTTCAGCTGGATGTGGACCACACCCACTGAAGGAATGGGAGGGGGCTCTGGCTGTGGCCCATCTGCGAGCAGGATGTTCCTCTGACAGCCGAAACCCCTCATGGAGGAAGTTTGGAAAGTCGTGGATTTTCCATGAGTGCTTTGGCTCTTATCTGTGCCCTTGAGGGCTGGGGGCACACAGGCTTTCCGAAAAAGAGTATGGCTCGGTGAACAGAGCCTGGGAGCTGACTTAAGGCGGGCATCGTGTATGCCTTGCTTACTGTGGTGGTACTGGTGCTCAGCGCAGAGCCAGGAACACTGTAGGTGCTCAGTAAATGAGTTCATCCACGAAATGGGCATCATCGTAGTGGCCACCTATGAGCAATGCGGGTGTCGCGCGCTCAGCACTGAGCCTGCACACGTCACTACAACTACTGCCACTGAAGTTAAGCATCAGAGCAGGGGGCTGCAGATGTTTTTCGTAAAGGCCCAGAGACTAAGTATTTTCGGCTTTGCAGACCCTGCAGTCTCTGTCACAAATTACCGAACTCTACTGTTCTAGCGTGAAAGCAGCCATTGATAATATGTGAAGACATGGAGGTTGCCATGTTCTAATGAAACTTTATTTATAATAATAAGCCGTGGATTCGATTTGACCTGTAGACCATGGTTTGTTGACTCCTGTCCTAGAAAATGATAAAGTTAAGGAACCAACTCTCCACAGAGAAAGTACAGATATAAATATACCTAGATTCAAGGGAAGTTCCTATATATCCATGAAGAACAGCTCCTTCCCAGGTGAACCTGGTAAATTCAAATACAACTAAAATAGCCCCTCACCTGGGAGACTGATGGCATGAAGGATGCACAGAGCATCTCCCAGTGTCCTCCCTACAGCTCCCGAGTTGCTGCCAGGAACAGAATCTACAAATACCTAGTCTTGACTAATCTACATGGGCTCTGTAAGCAAACAGCTTATTCACATATACAGACAGCGCTGGTGGAGTCATTAGAAGCCTGCCTTGCCCCCTGGGGTTCCCTGACTTGTGTACTCATATCTCTGGTGGTGTTTAAGGTCCCAGCTCACTCTAGTGAAAACTGGAAGTTGGGAGACTTTGAAAGGAGATTAGACCCATGCATATCCATTCAACAAACCTTATCTCCTATCTGCTAGGTGCCAGGCATTGTGCCACATGGTGGAAATAAGTATATGGATAAGATCTTATCTCAGACTTGGAAGAGCTCTTGGCCTAGCTGGGGAGACAGGCATGAGCAGGAAATTAATTGCAACACCATGCAACCAATGACGGGGTAGATGGCGCTAGTGTCCACAGGGGAGGGAGTGGTCACCTGGGCTTGTGTTGACTGTTTGCCAGGAGGTGGTGTTTGAGCTCCATGAGGAAGGGCCATCACACTCGTGCACACACACTGTGTTTAGAATTTGTTTTTTCTTTACAGGAAGGACACACCCTGGGGAAATATTGGGAGAACAATTTTCCTTGGTTCTCCCACTGGGACTTTTAGAAAGCAAGTGACACAATGCCAGAGAAATGCCTTTTCTCTCAATCAACATTGTTTGTCTGGCTCTAAGCAGGTCTTGGAATAAAGAGGCAGGGAGGGTGAAACACTGAGTAGAAAGAGACTCTCTCTTGTCTCGTGACTTTTATGTTGATTTGTAAGTCAATTCTTTCGGGAGAAGAATGAAATTCAGATGTTGAACAGAACACGTGATAGGATTTATGCTGCAACATTAAAGGTAGGTGGGTGCTTGCTTCATGATGAGGAATAAGGGTCTTGTGATTGCAGGTTTCTGTTTAGAAAATTTACCCTTTTACAACTAAGGATAAGCTAACTATTGCCCATGGTTTTGTCATCTGCTTCCTTTGGCTGTACCCTCAGGTCATCTTTAACCTCATCATCAATGACATCTATTTGAAACCCAAACATGGCCATGTTCCTCCTTGGTTTAAAACCATTAGCAGAAGCCTTTTGTCTGCAGGATCAGTCCCCCCACTCCAAGACTCTTTGTGGTCTGCCCCCTCTGTAGCTCTAGTCATACTAAACTAACAGGCACCATGTAACGAATGGCCACCATGAGTCACATTCTCTCAGCCATTAGCTAATGTGAGCTATTTGAGCCCCACTGTAATCCTAGGAAGCTCAATCAGCTCAGTTTTATAGAGGAGGCAGCTTAGGCTCTGGGAGATGGAGTAACTTGCCCAAGGTCCAGTAAGTAGTCATGTCATTTAACCAAAGATCTGCCTGAGTTCAACTTCTACACCTCTTCTCCAACATCTTCTGCCTAGAACATTCTTCATCCCATATTTCTCCTGAAAAATGAAGCCCCCTTAGGGTTTAGTTTGAACATTTCCTGGATTCTCTCATACCGTCCTTGCTGAGTTCCAGTACCATTTTCTTTTCCTTTCTTTCCTTTATTTTTTTTTTGTAATTATCACAGCGTTAGTACCAATATGTCATTCCCATTTCTTTGCCTCTCTATGTCCTGTGATAGTCTGTGAGCATCCTAAAGGTTTCTTCAATATATGATCTCTCTTTATATTCCTGGGCCCAATATAGAGATGGTGCATTGAATATGCGTCCAATGAATGAATGATACAAACAGAATATTTGGGGATGTGCGTATTTGGATCAGATCTTTCAAATGCAGAAATACCAACCTTTAAGTCCATCTGCTAATGGAGACTGGGTGCTGACTGTAGCATGAAGGAATATTCTTCTCTTGTTATGTAGTCTTGGGGTGGGGCTGGAGCGGTGGACTGGTCATGGCTGGTCGAGCTGTCCAGCCTCTCAGAAATCTCTGAAGTCCAACCTAAACATTTAAATGAACTAAAGTGCTTGGCTTTATAAGTAACAGAAGTCAATTGTGTTTGCAGCGTCTAATGCAGGAATGGCATTAGATGGCTGAGATGGGCCAGCGCCGAGAACTGCTGAGTGGGCAGGAGGCCTGATTTTCAGCCTCCCTCTGCATCCATTTGTGATAATCCAGGTCTGGCTTTCAACCAGTCACTCTCCTAATGAGACTTGCATAAGACAGCCTTTGCCCCCAGCACAGACATATCCTGAATCAGGAGTTCACTTATACAGACTTCTAAAAACCCCCACACATCTACACACACTCACTCACATTCTTTCTAAATACATGTTTTATCTTCCCTGTTATCAATGCTCTCCTAACGGACTGGCAAACATTCAGACAGAAATTGAAATATTTAGATGGACGGGGGACACCTATACTCCCCCACAGAATGAACTTCCAGTCGAAAGACAGAAGAAAGTCGATATTCTGCCTTGATTCCCTGACATCTGAGTTACAGATAAGAGCTTGCCTTTGGGCTGCAGGGTAGGGCGTGAGGGCTGAAAACAAAGATAGAAATAACACTCATGTTTGTTCCACCTTTCATAGGAGAGTTCTTATCCTCTCCCATTGGGAGGCTAGGCCCTGCTCGCTATTAGGATGATAATAATGAAGACCTTAAAATAAAGATGAACATGTATTGTTTCATGACATTGTTCAAAGCCTTTACAACATTGTGTAACATAGCCCTCATGGCAGTCCTGACTGATTGGTGCTTTTATTATCTCCATTTCACAGATAAAGAAACTGAGGCTTAGAGGGGCTCACAATTTGCTCAAGATCACAGTTCATATGGAATTGGGTTCATATGTATCTGCCCCCCGAGTCTGTGTTCTTAAATGCTGTGTTTTACAGAACAGAGAAACTGGCTCAAATCTCTTTGAATGAATTTCTGGGGAACCTCCAGGGAGTGAACTCATTCCATAAAAACAGGGTATCAGGTTTATCAAGCTTTGCCCTGTAAAACACTTAGGAAGTATGAGTCAGGGAATTATTAGAGGGTACATCCTGGTGTTAGTGTCTTAGATTTGTCTCCGGGCTCATCTTTCTATACTCTTCTGTAATCTCTATGATGAGTATGTGTAAAAAGAATTATTTTACTAGAAGATGCCAGGAGACCCAGAACTCAAGCAAGGTGACTGTAGGGCTCCTCTGAAAGAAAGTGACAATGAAAGGAGAAGGGGAGAATTCGCTCCTACTCTGTAAGCTCTGAGACTCAGGATAACGGATTAGGATCTCGTGGGCCCAAGAGTAGATGGAAGGGCCCCGGGGGGGACCCTACCGTGTCTGGCAGAAGTGACTCTACTGTTGGGAGAAGCGCTGTGGCTCAGTGGGCATAACAGTCACTGAGGACAATCAAGAAATGTGGGAGCTTCCCTGGTGTTGCAGTGGTTGAAAGTCCGCCTGCCGATGCAGGAGACACGGGTTCGTGCCCTGGTCCAGGAAGATCCCACATGCCGCGGAGCGGCTGGGCCCGTGAGCCATGGCTGCTGAGCCTGCTCGTCCGGAGCCTGTGCTCCGCAACGGGAGAGGCCACAACGGTGAGAGGCCCGTGTACCGCAAAAAATAAATAAATAAATAAATTAAAAAAAAAAAAAAAGAAATGATGTGGCTTGGGGGTTAGCCCCGGAGAAGAGGAATAAATTTGCAGATATCAGTAGCTGATGGTGTCCTTTAAGTAGCACATGGGAAACACTTTTCTATGGGTTCCCACAAATCCTTTGGAGGGGGTTCTTCTATCCAGGATACATGGGTCTTTTAATATCAGGTCACACTGGTTTATGTAAAGTTCTCCCAGATAACTCACTTATCTCTGGTGGTAGAGTGGTGGTCCTAAATTCTTCCCCTCCCTGCTGCCAAGCCCTTGCAGTGCAAGGTTGCTGTGCTCCCATGGAAAGGCAGACTCAATTTTCTATCTCTTTAATGGGTACAAAGCCCATACTTCAAAACACACTCAGAACCATTTTATCCCTAACATGGTCTCAAAACTTCTGCAGGGTTCCCAGCCCCTCCTTCTAGATGAACCAATGTAAATATACATGGCCATTATGGCCCTCTTCATAGCTAGGGTGACTCTAGGATTTAACTTACAAATGGGACCTTTTGAGGACAAAAGCATTGCTAGTAATAACTCTGTCAGGAATGTCCAAGCAAACTGAGACGTATGGTCATTCTATCCCTAAGTATCCCTAATATGGAGAGGGCACTTTGCACTTGGAAAAACCTTTTTAGATAATTTATTTCATTTTATATAAAAATCCTACACTGTAGTTCATCTAAACACCCACATCTTACTGAAGGGCTCTTTGACCTTCAGAGAAGCTGAGTGACTTTTCTAAGGTTCCTGACACTAAGTAGGCATTCAATGAATGTTTGTTGAACTGGATCGGTAGTTCAATGGACGGATGGGTGAATGCATACAGGAGAACACATGCAAGAAAAGGCAGCAGAAAGCCTAATCACATCAAATTGTGTGGTGTTTTCAGGCAAGTAAGAATAAACTAGAGTCACCTAGATGGATGATTCTCAAACTGGCCCCAGAACACCAATGGTCTCCACGACATGAGTAGATATTTTGGGACAACTGTTCAAGGTCTAGGTCTTACCCTCAGGTTCCTAATCTATAAAATTGGAATAAACCTTCACGGAATAAAGGTGGGAGGACTAAAGATAATACAACTAATGTGTTCAGCACAGTGAGTGACACAGAGAAGAAGAAGAAAAATTACAGCAAATATGTATTGGTCCTATATTATGTTCCAGCATCATGGAAATGCAGGGCCTGGATTAATCTCATTCAGTCTCCCCCATGTCCTCTAAGTCAGGTACCATTTAAAATTCCCATTTCACAGAAGATGAAATTGGGACATAGAGAGGAAACTCCTTGCCCTAGGTCATTCAACCACCAAGTGGGAAAGTGACCCAGCATCTCTTCTGTTCATTACAGTGCTGCTCTGTCTCCTGCCCAGTGAATGGCAACCATCGTTAAGTTTATAATCGTGCTTTCTACAGCAGACACACCTCGTTGTATCTGCAGCATTTTTAATTTGAGTGGATGGGCCTCAACTTTCTTCAGCCCTATGATCCTTAACAAAATCACAACTGAATCGGATTTGAACAGCCTGAACTGTAAACAAAGTCAAAGCAGAATTTCTCTGATTGAACCAGCTATGGGACCCCGGAGCCCTCCCTTCCTGTGGCCTCTGCATAAAACCCTTTGCCCTCTGTTGGGCACAGTTGGAAAATACTTGTCTAAAACACAGTTGAGTGGATTTGCTGCCTGACACATCTAGTCTTACTGTCTCCAGGGACCCCAGCCTTTCTTAAAGGATCTGAATGAATGTTTAAGCTCAGATGAAGAAGCCCTGGAGGATAATGGAGGGTAGGACAGGATGGAACGGAGCAATCATCTTTCTGAGTCTTTGGAGGTAAAGTCCAGGCAATATCTTAGGCTACAGTGGGGTTCCTGGGGAGTCTGCAAGACAGATTTCCAAGAAAACTAATTCTTACAAAGCCAGGACTTCTAAAGATAGCGCTGGCTCAATGGCAATGAGGAATGACCTCGTCTTCCCTCCTTCTCTCCCGCCCCACTCCAATTAAGTCTTTTTCCTTCCTCTCCCACCTGTACCTGGGGTTCTCTCCAGGCTGCAGGCAAATGTGTGCATTAATCACACATGGATCGGCCGGTGCACTGGGATGGTGGGAAGCGGCTGATTTATGAACCAGCCAGAAGTGTGGGGAGGCTGGGAGTGGGCAAGGCAGGCCCAGGTCGGGGAGCATATGGGAGCCTTTTCTCTAGGACCAGATCCATATGCTCCACTGCAGGTCCATATGCTGTGTGTGCTGGTCCCCCCCTTTGACAGTGTCAAGGTTGCCTGTCTGCTGTAATGTGTAGGGAGGTGGATTAACCACATGCCCTCCTGGCATTTGAACACACCTCCTCCAACAGTGTGAGACCTCTGGGGTGAGGTCTTGGAGCTCTTCTTGTAGACAAAAAGAGAGCCACATATATGCCCTTGTCAATGTGAGTTATTGTCATTTGCTTATTTAGGGACAATCCACAAAATACAGGTGAGACCAGATTATTTTTCCCTTTTTATTAGAAGAGGAAACTGAGACATAGTACTGGAACCACAGGCACTATTACTATTAATAATAACAATAACAATGATAGCAATAACAATACCTACGTATATTGCAGTATGCATGTATGTCAGATACTGGGCTCTGTTCTAATCATGTTTTACTGTATTACTAATACGTAATACGGTATGTATTACTTAAAGACTTGGAGACATAATTACCCAAGGTAATAGATTGTGTTAGAGTTAGGAGTTAAACTTAGATGTATGTTTGCTATGATTCCCTTTGAACTGTTTATTCATCATTCATTCACTCATTCAATGAGTGTTTATTGAGCTCTTCCTGTATGTCAGACCATATAGGAAATTCTGAGATTACAGCTGAGAATAAAATAGACATGATACTGTATCTTAGGGAAGACGCATTTTAGTAGGTCACAACAGACATGAAATCATGTGAGTGAAACTTTTGAAAATTGTAAAGCGGTATAGAATGTAAAGAATCTTTCATTCAAATTAAAAAACAAAAAAAGAAAAGATACTGAAGAAAATGTATAGTTATAAATTGCAGCAACTTTAATTAAGGAAATAAACAAAGGGTTTGGGCACAGAAGGGTACCTGTGTCAGCCAGGGTGGTCAGAGAGGGCTGACGCTTTTAGGATAAGAGGTGTTTCCTGTCATCCGATGATGGACACTTAGGTTGTTTCCAGCTCCGGGCTATTGTGAATAGAGCTGCAATGAACATTTTGGTACATGTCTCTTTTTGAATTATGGTTTTCTCAGGGTATATGCCCAGTAGTGGGATTGCTGGGTCATATGGTAGTTCTATTTGTAGTTTTTTAAGGAACCTCCATACCGTTCTCCATAGTGGCTGTACCAATTCACATTCCCACCAGCAGTGCAAGAGTGTTCCCTTTTCTCCACACCCTCTCCAGCATTTATTGTTTCTAGATTTCTTTTTTTTTTTTTAATTAGTTTCTGCTTTATAGAAGATGTGGCACATATATACAATGGAATATTACTCAGCCATAAAAAGAAACGAAACTGAGCTATTTGTAATGAGGTGGATAGACCTAGAGTCTGTCATACAGAGTGAAGTTAGTCAGAAAGAGAAAGACAAATACCGTATGCTAACACATATATACGGAATTTAAAAAAAAAATGTCATGAAGAACCTAGGGGCAAAACGGGAATGAAGACGCAGACCTACTTGAGAATGGACTTGAGGATATGGGGAGGGGGAAGGGTGGGCTGTGACAAGGCGAAAGAGAGGCATGGACGTGTATACACTACCAAACGTAAGGTAGATAGATAGTGGGAAGCAGCCGCAGAGCACAGGGAGATCAGCTCGGTGCTTTGTGACCGCCTGGAGGGGTGGGATGGGGAGGGTGGGAGGGAGGGAGATGCATGAGGGAAGGGATGTGGGAACAGATGTATATGTATGACTGATTCACTTTGTTATAAAGCAGAAACTAATTAAATAAATAAATAAATAAACTTAAAAAAAAAAAAAAAAAAAAAAAAAGAGGTGTTTCCTGTATGGGAAAGGAGCTCCCTGCTGTGTGTGCAACGGCCCTGCGGAGGGAATGAGCTGGCATGTTGGGCCAACTAGGGGATAGAGAGGGAGATTTTGGGGAGATCACGGAGGGCTTATGGTGCATGCTGAGGTGTGCAATGGAGAGTCATTGCAAGGTCTTAAGCAGCTTAGACCCTGCACTAATGAACCCTCACTAATTGTTAATATTGGTGAGTAATAGCTTAGCTGGCTCAGTGATAGTTAATATGCGACCCTCACACACAGCACCACTAAGCATCCCCTAGTGCCTTCCCCACCCCCAGATATTTCCCAGCAGCGGAAGCCAGCTCAGGGAAGAGTTATTTGAACAGGGAGATGTGCATAACTGGTCTCCATATGCCTCCTGGAGCAGACACTCAGTGCATACCATCGTATTGGAAACACAGTAACGTTCATGGGATGTGGGCACATCCTCAGATTTAAAAACCATGACTGATTCTTTCAGACTGTGTTTGCTTTTTAGTAAGCTCTTAAATGGTATCTTTACTCCACCCCATTAAGTTTATACTGTTTTACCATTATATATTTTTTCCCTTGGCACATTTTTTTTCTTTGAAGATATCAATAGCTTTGGAATCTTTTATCACTTTCTTTTATCACTTTAGAGTTGACAAACTTTCCATTCTAGCAGATCTGGCCTCAATGATAAGATCTAGTAGCTTGGAAAGATAAGATTTTATTAAACAAACTTTTATATAGAGATTGATGGGCTCAGTATGGATCTAAGTGCTTTAGAGGAATTAACTCATTTCATCCTATAACAAGCCTATACAATGGATAGATACTATTATTATTATTCCCATTTTACAGATGAGGAAACTGAAGTACTGAGAAAGAAAGTAAAATAGCCCAAGGTCATACAGCTCGAAAAGTCTGTCCTAGGATCTATGCTATTAGCCATCTCATTCTGGTGGAAATTTCCTTGTGTAGAAGCAAACTACACCAAGAGGCCTGCTAACTAGGATTCTGACTTATGCTAGGTCTTCTTTTGTCCCTCATTTCTAAGGAGTCTCCCGTCAGGAGGGCCAGGGTTTGGGGTTTGGAAGCCAGTGTCAGGAAGGGAGGGCAAAGGGAGAGGGTTGAGCTCTGGGAGGGGTTTGCCAGGGATGGAGAAGCTTGCTTGGAGAGGCAGAGGGCAGCTGCAGTGTGTGAGGGCCGAGGAGATGCGAGAATAAAAGGGACATTTTAAGAAGCCTGGCTGAAAATGATGTGGCCTTTTGATGAGAAGCTGGAGAAGAAAAGGCAGATGAATTGCATGGTTCTGTATTCTCCTTGGGTTACTGGGTCGCATCCTTGTCTGGGTGTGGCTCCAGACTGAGCTCCAGAATCACAACGTTACAATGCTTACAGCAGCCAGGCAGCTAAACAGCATATTTTCACTCTTTCTCTCCTCCTTTTTTCCTTCTCCCGTGGGTCTCCCTCCTCCTTTCCTCTTTCTCTCCTCTCCTCCTTCCTTCTCTCCTTCCTTCCTTTCAAAATCCACTTTTGGAGCACCCATTCTGTGCCAGACCATGGCCATAACCCCTGCCCTCTAAAAGGCACAGTCTTGATATGGTCAAGGAGAACATTTAGATTGACATGCACTTCTGTAGTGTTGCGAGGACATTTCTTTCTTCTGCAGCCTCCTGGGTGGCTGTTACTCTCCTGCCTGGTCCCTCAGCAAAGCCTGTTCTTTGTCATGTCTATGATTTGAGGATCTGACTGGTTCTACCTGGCTTCTCTCCTCCAGGGTTCTTGTTCACTCTTAAGACTTGGGTGAAACACAGGTTGACAGAGTACTCACAGAATTTATGAATTTCTTGAATATTTGTCTCTGAGTCCTGCCAGACCTAGTATAATGAGGATCAGCAAACTTTTTCTGTAAAGGACCAGATGTTAAATATTTTAGGCTTTTGCAGGTCATTCAATCTCTGTCGCAATGACTCAACTTTGCTGTTGTAGCACTCAAGCAGCCAGAGACAATACATAAACAAATGCCCATGGTTGTGTTCCAATAAAACTTTATTTACAAAAGCAGGTGTCAAGTGGGTTTGGCCTGCGGGCCGTAGTTCACTGACCTCTGTAGTAAAACTCTGATTTTCCTGTGCACAGACCACATCCGTGTGGATGTTGTGATTCAATAAGTGGATCAGCAAGTGACAGCAAGGCTGTTTGAGGTGGTAGTGCTTCAAACTGTCCACCAGCAGGGCTATTCAGGTGTTGGTGGTGATGCAATAGAGCCTGTTGCTCCAAACAGATCCAGGATGCAATCACTCTTACCTTCATGGGGATCCAGTCTAGCAAGGGAGCCAAAGAAAGTATGACACGAAGGAGGCTTGGAACAATGCTGGGTGTGCAAACAAGCCTATGTGCAAACAATTCTAAAACGTGTTAAGTGTTTTGTGGCTCTTGATAGAATAAACGTTGAGCATGGTGATGCCGACTAACCCCACTTCGCCTGTTCACTTGATGGGGAAAGAGGAAGGAGAGGTGAACACAGGGGTGTCCTGGAGACTGGAGCTGGATAAGAAGGATGGGTGGTTATTTAAGGAGTGGTGAGTGATTTCTCCTGAGACCATAAGAGACTCAACAAAGGAAAACGCATCCTGCTAGCAATATGACCCAGGGATGGAGTGTGCTGAGTCCAGATACTTGCATTTACTGCCTGCAGATGCTGGTAGACAGAGCGTGGATTTCTAGGTCTCCTGGTCCTCGCGTTCCCTTATTCTCATCCTGTGGGGTTTGTGTTTGCACGCTGTGCTGATCCCCTTGTCTCTTTCAGCACACCCTTTCTCTGGTGTGAGTTCCCTCCAAACAGCCAGCTCCTGCAGCTGTTTCTCAGAGGACTGCCTTCGGGCTGCTGGAGCCCCTTCGTTCACACCGGAAGTGAGTCCGATATGCCTTGGAGTTTATACCCTCCAGGTGGCCTTGAACCAATGACTAAGTGGGTGCAGGAGTTGGAAAGCTCCCATGCCCGGGGTGAGGGTGACCACTGGGTGAGGGGTGACTTACACTGCAGGGTTCCCTGGAGGATCAGGCTGTGGGACTTGGCCTGAAATCACACCCTTGTTTGGCTTCCCCCCTTCCCTGTCCTGATCCCCTTTCCCAGCCCAGTTTCCCTGGGGAGCACTGCCTTGATACGTCACTTGTATACACATCCTCATCTCAGGATTGACCTTGAAGATCTGACCCCAGAGTCACTCCCTAAAGAGATATGGGAAAAGCCACTAAGGAGAACTTAAAGCCAGGTAGCTGCCTGGACCAAAAAGGCAAGGACGCATTGGTGGAGGGAAAGGAAAAATAAGATATGGTAGATTTAGAATTGCAACTCCCTATCATTTCTCTCCATTTTAATGACTTTGTAAAATTAAAAATATCAGGGAGGGCTCCCCTGGTGGCGCAGTGGTTAAGAATCCACCTGCCGGGCTTCCCTGGTGGCGCAGTGGTTGAGAATCAGCCTGCCGATGCAGGGGATGAGGGTTCGTGCCCCGGTCCGGGAGGATCCCGCATGCCGCGGAGCGGCTGGGCCCGTGAGCCATGGCCGCTGAGCCTGCGCGTCCGGAGCCTGTGCTCCGCAACGGGAGAGACCACAACAGTGAGAGGCCTGCATACAGAAAAAAAAAAAAAAAAAAAAAAATCAGGGAGACGGGGCTCCTCACATGTCTGCAAAGTAATCTTATTGGGCTCCAATAAGACTGGAGTCTCAGTGCTGGTGTAGTGATGGTGCCCACACAGTTACTCTTCTTTCTAGTATCACAGACTATTAAGTGCTCTATCTCTATTCCCTTTTTCTCTCCTTAGTGTTTTCCCACTTCTACTCCCTAAGAAACAGATTGGTCTGTTATCAGACTCAGGGGAAGTAAAAGGGGGGTAGTTACATACTGATCCAAAAGAGTTACTAAAAAAAAAATCCTCTTTTAATATGGAGGGAGATAGAGAAATGTAGATAAATATGTATTTGTATTTTTATTTAATTAGTTATTTGGCTGCAATGGGTCTTAGTTGCAGCATGCAGTGTTCCCTGACCAGGGATCAAACCCCGGCCCCCTGCACTGGAAGTGTGGAGTCTTAACCACTGGACCACCAGGGGAAGTCCCTATTTGTATTTTTAACGTTGTATTTTTACTGCTGTGGAGCCTGTGTTTCGGTGGGTCCATGATATTTATGTGTTAAGTAAAGTTCTGTAATGCTGATGTGGCTTGAAAGGGAATTTCCAGAATCATATTTTGATGAGTCCTTTATACCTCCCCCAGTAGCCCTAATCTAAAATAGTTGCTATGAAAGGGGTAGCCAAACTCAGGGTTGAGCTGGAGCTGGCTTGTGCGGGCTCACAAGAGTCTATTATTGACTTTTCAGGAATTATGCAAATGAGTCAAGGGCCCATTGGTGGCATGAAACTGGCCAGGCTGGGAATATATACACCATGGAAATTGGCAAGTGCTACCAATCAGGACACACCTTTCCCATTCCTGCCCAAGAGAGCCGACTGTTCAGCATTTCCCAGCCCATCACTGGCAGTGCTCAGCCCCTGGTCTGCCCACCTTCTGTCTGCAGTACTGATACACTGGCAGGCTGGACAACAGGGAGTCTAGGGAAGCGTCAGGATCAGGACTGTGGTAAAGAGCTCCTGGCACTCTCTCCATCATGACCTGCATCACAGTGTTGAAGGCTTTTCCTCCAGCTAGCAGCCCTGTTCTTGCATTAGAAAAGGATGTGTCTGGTCTTCTTTCTGCATTTGGAAGTACATATTTCATGAGATAAATGAAACAGTATTTGTAATCTGCATTTTTTCTCTTTCCAGAATATTTGAATATTTGAAGCTATGGTCTCGCCATTTTGCTGAGAGGGAAAGAAAGTCAATCAGATTCCTGGCTTACGTGTGAATGCTGAGACTTGTGATTCAAAAACTTCCTCCCTGCCAGAGCCTGGGCCTCAGCCTCCAGTGAAGAGAATAGGGGTGGTTTTGAGTTAGGCCCTTATGGGTGTGCCTACCTATATATGTAACATCACTAAGCTGTCACATTCATTCAATAGACATCAGGCTTATAACAGCCCAACAGGGAAGATGAGCATGTAAACAACTAATGACAATAAAAATAGTTTGGGAAAGCCTGTGACCTTATATTATATGCTTATTGTATGCATGGGCATGGTGTGGTAGAACCAAGTTGGGGTTTTAAGTTGAACAGATTTGTATTCGAATCTTAGCTCCACAGTCCTGTGTAACCTCAAGAAAGTTACTTACCTTCAGTTTTGTCACCTATGAGATGGGGATGATAATACTCACCGTTCTGGGAAGGGATAGGAGCTTCATATGCAAAGAAATGGGGTGAAATCATTCCAGGGAGAGAGAGCAGCTTATTATTCAAAGCCATGGAGAAATACATTGTGACAGAAACATAAAAATTGGGCAGGGAGTTAAGGGATAGAATATTTGAGATTTTTAAGAAATTAATGAAACTGCTATACCCTGTGAATCACACAGCTATATGTGGAGAAGAGCAAGATTCTAATTTCTCTAACTATAAAACCCCTGGGGGCTTCCCTGGTGGCGCAGTGGTTGAGAGTCCGCCTGCTGATGCAGGGGACACGGGTTCATGCCCCGGTCCAGGAGGATCCCACATGCCGCGGAGCGGCTGGGCCCGTGAGCCATGGCCACTGAACCTGTGCGTCTGGAGCCTGTGCTCTGCAACAGGAGAGGCCACAACAGTGAGAGGCCCGCGTACCGCAAAAAAAAAAAACCCTAACCCTAATTGCTCCCACTAACTCAGGCTTTGACCTTTGTGCAAAGGGGAGGTAGCCTCCATCACTCTCTCTGTGTTCTCTCCATTTCCACTCCTTCAAGGTCGAGGCACAAGAAGAAGGAGCTGCCAAGAGAACACTAGATTATTCCTTCTCTTGGGCAAATGGCAGTGCTCCCAGAGGAAGGACTGAGCCTCGCTGTTTCCTGAGTTGCGCTTTATGGCAGCCCTCGTGTAGCCTGAATGCAATAACGAAAGGCCACAGATCTGTGGCTCTAGGTGGGAGACCAGGAGGGGACTGGATTACTTGGGGAACTTTTCCCAAGTTCAGGGACTGGGATCTGGAATCTCCAGTGGCTGGAGGGATGAGCCTCTGTGTTTATGAAAAGGTTCCCTGGGAGATTCAGACACATCCTTTCTTTCCCTGCCTTTCCATTCCCTTCCCCCATCTACCGAGCCCGTTGTATGGAATGTTCTGCAGGGAAATCTCACACTGTAGTATTTGGGGGTATCATCTTGAAGGAGCAAAGCTTGGGATCCTTCCTTAGATATTTATTCATGATTCTAAACATAATCCATTCTCCCAAATGTAGTTTTCCCCCTGGGAATAAAAATGCAAAAAGGTAGCCCAAATAAGTGTCTTCCCCTGAAAATTGCTCCATTTTTGGTTGAACTCTTTCATCTTTTATTTTTAAAGATTTTTTAAAATTTACTGTGCAACAGCATTTTAATTGCAATAACAAAAACCTGAAATAAAGCGGCTTTCATTTTTCATGTTTACTCTGGACCCTGTCCACATGCAGACAATTTTCATAGTTTTACTATAGTTTTTAAATTTTATAGTTTTACTCACAGTGTACATATAATTTTGTATTCTACTGTGTTTGTTTAACATTATATCATAAACAAATGTTGAGTTTCTTTGTCATATTGCTAATTAACATTTTTATTGGCTGCATACTATTCTGTCAAGTTGATATAATTTTATTTGCTTAACCGTTTCTCTATCACTGGATATTTATGCTACTTCCAATTATTTTAAATTATACATTAAATGCACACAGAAATAAATATCTTCACACACAGTGCTTTTACCACTTTTTTGGTGTTTGTTTTTAAAGGATTATGTTCTTTGAATAAAATACTCAGACTTTGCAAGATGATCTAAAAATGTTTCTGGGTACAAGATTACAGTGTGACCAGCAATGTTTACCAACTTCATCAGACATTTGTCCCTGTTGGATTTTTACCCTTGTTAAGAGGTGTATTACTGAAAGTGATTGAGCTAGGAAGATCAAAGAACTGGGCACATGCTGAGCTAAACATATGAACAGGCACACCAAACTCAGAAGATTGCAGGATCGAGGTATGACATCACATACTTCTGTCTAACGGATATGACAAACTTGACTGTAGCTTTGGGAAAATCAAGGGAAGCGGTGAGTGTTCACTCACTGAGAAGCAGCATGAATGCTTATTAGTTTGGGGAATTCATAGCAAAGCTACCTAGATCATCAGAAGCACAGCGCCCCCTGCTGCCCAACTCTACAAGGTAACATTCACGTCACATCTGATTGATGCAACACAAAGAAAGTCACAGAGGCAAAGCATACTGAGAGGGCATCCCAGTCTTGAAAAGGGGTTGGCAGGCCCATCAAGGCAGTTACAGGCTAGCAGCTGGGTGGCACCCATCCTATGGACCAGGCAGGAACAGGTGAAAACTGCAGCCATTGCTTGACCATTTCTTGACCCTCCAGAGGTGCAGAGAGAGCTGGCTTCTCTGTACCTCTGTCCTCCAGTGCCCAGCAGAAATATGATTCCTTCCAAGCCTGGTTAGGTTAGGAAGGAGTTGCTAAATTTCTGCTGGCCTGTGATCTCAGTGATTCTGGTCCTGTGAGATATGGAGTACAAGTGGCTGAATGGTTCTGAGGTTAGGATATGTTTTATAATTGTAGCTCATTTTGTGTGTCTCTTACTTTTATTATCTTTCTCCCTGCATTTGCTCCTTCCTCACTGCTAACGTGCTCAAGTTTCTCTAACCCTAAAAGATTTTCAAAAGTCATGACCCTGCTTCTCTGCTTCCTTGACTTTACCCTCAAAATGTGGACAATTATTTCTTTTTCAACTTGTCTTCCATGAGATGCTGAGCAAAAATAAACAGTTAAAATGCCATTTGACAAAGAGATGGCTAATTAGATGGTAGATAAAGCGGGCACATTCTGTTTATTTCCTTCAGCAAAGATCTCAGACTACCTTTGTCTTCAATCTCTTCTCTCCCAAGTCATAAGGGTCTCATATGTTATTTCCTTTCTTCCCCTCTGATAAGGTAGTACCTTTCCACCAAGCAGAATACCGCCCCGTGGGCGCCATGATACAAGGGCTGAGAACGTATTATTTACTAACTCCATGCTGCTTCCACAAGCAGTTATAAGACAGAATTTACTTTTGTTTTCAAACTGTTTTGTGAATCAAAGGACATATTTCCTTCCAATCTTTTTTTTTCTTTTTATGGATTCTGTTTCATTAATCTTTCTTTTGGTAACTTTTTAATTGAAGTATAGTTGATTTAACATGTCTGTTATTTCAGGTACACAGCAAAGTGATTCAGTTATATATATATATATATATTCTTGTTCAGATTCTTTTCTCTTATAGGTTATTACAAAATACAGAATAGAGCTCCCTGTGCTATACAGTAGGTCCCTGTTGGTTATCTGTTTTACATATAGTAGTGTGTATCTGTTAATCCCAAACTCCTAATTTATCCCCCCCCCTTTCCCCTTTGGTAACCTTAAGTTTGATTTCTATGTCTGTGGGTCTATTTCTGTTTTTATATAAGTTCATGTGTATCACTTTTTTTAGAGTCCTCATATAACCGGTATTTGATTTTATCAATTTAGAAAATTTAGCTGAATGAAACATTTAAAAATAGAGTGGTTTCTTCATGCTTATGCAAAAAATAAGTTTTTTTCAGACAAATTTTCTGATTGGACATTACCCCCAATTTTTTTTTTTTTTTTTTTTTTTTTTTTGCGGTACGCGGTCCTCTCACCGTTGTGGCCTCTCCCGTTGCGGAGCACAGGCTCCGGACGCGCAGGCTCAGCGGCCATGGCTCACGGACCCAGCCGCTCCGCAGCATGTGGGATCTTCCTGGACCGGGGCACGAACCCGTGTCCCCTGCATCGGCAGGCGGACTCTCAACCACTGCGCCACCAGGGATGCCCTACCCCAAATTTTGTTTCAAAATCCCATTGGCTTTGACCACTTGGTTAAAATGGTGACTGCTAAATTTCTTCACTGAAAAGTTACTACTGTTCTCTCTGTAATGAATAAACATCTTGGTGGGGAAGATAAGAACCCCATCTCATTTTGTTTTCTATTAAGTAAGATCAAATCTTTTCTTTTCCTCTTTCCCTTGTCTTCTGAATCTTATCTCTGTCCAGTTGATGGACTGATAACCTAAGGGCAAGCAGAATATTCAGTTATTATTTGGGGAGTTTTGCTAAGTCAGGACACAGGGAGTCGTGATGTGTGAAAATTAGGGGCAAGGTCATCTGAAGACACACTTTGGGAGCATCCTGGAAGAAATTGAGGAATGAGGAAGAACAACTTTGTTTCTATAGCAGTTCTTAAGACCTCTAAGCATCAGTTTCCTTGAGCAGAAAATAGGGATAATAATGTCTCTCATAGGGATGTGGTGAAGACTAACATCAAAAGCTGCCTAGACACTTCCTAGCACAGAGCCCTGCACAAAATCAGTCTCATCACATCATAATTGTCCTTATGATTTTAGGAAGGCGTTTGCTCAGATCCTGGACTCCACTTCCTACTTCCGCTGTGCC
This sequence comes from Mesoplodon bidens, assembly GCF_964165515.1. Lineage (NCBI taxonomy): Eukaryota > Metazoa > Chordata > Mammalia > Artiodactyla > Ziphiidae > Mesoplodon > Mesoplodon bidens. Next base: position 20,517,076 of record NC_138171.1, on the reverse strand, counting down.
TGGGGATTCCTTGCCTCTGTCTGCCTCTTGCCCGTTCCTAGGACCCAAAATGTAAACTACTCAGAGAGGAAATTGTTGCCTGTTTCCTGCAACATGCAGCCCTGATTCAAACTTGTTTTAAATTCACACTGGTGAAAAATGGGCCTGCATCCTACTGTGAATTTAAATACTTACAACCCAAGAATAAACGGATCGCATGGCTCATTTATCTTGTAGCCATTAATTAATGGTGGTTAATTGTAGTTATGTGCTGTTGAATTCCAGACTCTTGTACCCATACATTTTCTTTAATGTATGCAGAGAACCGTGGAGGCAGTCAGTTAGGGACTGAAATCTCACATCCCCACCCTTGCTCCTTTGTCTTTTCAGGGCTGCCCCTTATGGCACCGACTTCACAGGCTGGCCCGGGGTGGGGGCTGAGGCTCCACAATGCATGGCTTCCTGGGACACTCCCTTAAATGGTTATTGTCTACTCCATTCCTGGGACAGACCTACTTAACTGAACCTTCTTTATGTATCCTACCTGTAAGAAGTAAATTTGTAACAAAGACTTAAACACTTTTTAAAAATCTGGCAACTTGGGAAAGAGATTGTGATGTCACATAGAATCAGGTCTTTGGCTAGAAGGAAAATTACATTTTTGAATATTTTTGTTGTGCTATCTACTGTGGAGGCTGCTGGAGAGGAGCCTGGAACAGATAAATGTTGACATTTCTGAATGGAGAAGACACCCCTGAGACTCTTTCAAGTAAAACTTCTGGAGTCATCTGTGGTCTCACAGCTCAATAGTTATCACTGGGTTAGGAATGTGATAGAATTCTAAGATGGTCCCCAAGATTCCGTCCCCCCCCCAAGTGGGTTGCCCTGTATAATATTCTCCCCAAGTGTGTGGTGGGTCTGACCTAATCAGGGAACCCCTTTTAACAAAGGGGCTAAAGGTCAGAAACAAAATCAGAGAGGTTTGAACTGCAGCAAATGCTGTTCTTGTTGACCTTGAAAGAGCAAACTACCAAATTATGACAGGGTCAATGTGGCAAGGACCTGTGAGTGGCCTCTAGGAGCAGAAGTGACCTCTGGCTGACAGCCAGCAAGAAGACAGTTCTACAACGTCAAGGAAGTGAACAACCTCAGGGAACTTGAACTTTCCCCAGTTGAACCTCCAGCTGAGGACACAGCTAGCCGGCACTTTATCTCCAGCCTTGTGAGTCCCTGAGCCGACAACGCAGCTGAAATACACCAGGCTCCTGATCCATGGAGACAAGGAGATAATAAATTTGTGTTTTTCTCAGCCACTAAGTTTGTGGTAATATGTTCTATAGCAATAGATAACAAATCCATGGAATTTGTGCTATTTCCTTGACTTACAGGGGTGATTATCACAGCCTGTATTTTTTCCATTTATAGTCTTTCCTCTACCACAGCACAGAGTTGTGCTGATGGATTCATCTTCTTGAAAACCTTGAAGTATGTCATCCTATGCTCTAAAATGGTCAGTGGCTTTGCAATGACTTCAGTATCAAGGGTACCCTTGTTAATCTGACCATGGTCCCAAAGTCCCTGATGAGCCTAATTTCATACTGAGCCTTTTTTACTAATCCTACATTCCAGCTTAAAGGAATTGCTCGTTGCCACCTCCCACAGTTTCTGCTCACCTTGTGCCTTAGTCCAGGCTGCTTCCTCTAAGGGGCTCCCAAGTTTGTGTGCCCACATTCTCATTCTTTAAGGCCCAGCTCCCCCTGGACTGCCCTCTCATATCACTTTTTCTCTGAACCTCCCAATACCACGTGGTGAGCCCAAGAGTCAAGACTGATATCCCCTACTCTGTGAGCTCCTTGGTGAGCTGTCTTGCTGGAAGCTGTATGAATGAGTGAGGGCCTGATTGACCAGGTCTGCCCTCAGGATGATCACAGTTCCTATTTTCTTGACACCTGTAGTCAGATCTTTGAGAAGGTCACATTTTTAGTTCCTCCAACACATAAAAGCTCATTTCTGCCTCAGGGACTTCGCTGTTTCGACTCCCTCTGCGTGAAACGTTCGTGCCTTAGATTCTCAAGTGACTGGCACCTTCCGACTTTTTAAAAGATCAGCTTAAATATTACTCCCTAGATGCCTTCTCTGGGCACTCTCCTGAAGGCAGCTTCTCTTTCTCCCCATCACTCTATTCAACTTCCCTGCTTTAACAAAGGCATTTGTGGTTATCTGAAATGATCTTACTTTTTGGTGTGTGGCTTGTTCATTTCCTGTCTCTTCTTGATGGTCAGGAATTTCTTTGTCTCACACACTGTTTTATTTACAGTGTTGGGCATATGGTCAGCTCTCATCCAACAATTGTTGAGTGAATGAATACAAAAGCATGTCACAGAGCCAACATTCTTAGGGGTCCTCACCTGAGCTTATCAAGTTTCTCACAGTCCTTTTCTGCCTGAGCTCGGTTTAAAATTTTTCATCCCTGATCCATAATAGTGATTCCCACAACCTCCAAAGATGCTTTTGTTGAAAGATGATATATCAACATTCAACATATATAGATTGTAGGAGATACTATCATCATCGGCTGCCTCCATCTCCCCTTCACGAATGAGGCGCTCATACCCCTAGCTGCTGAAGGGTTAGTTACTGATGGCTTATAGCTGAGTCATTCTTTGGAATTTTCCTTGGCCAAAGGGATCTGCCCTGCCCTAGATTATACCCCCTCTCTAGGGAAGGTAATCCATCCAATAACTGGTCAATAAGAAGGTACAAAGACTTTTCTTAATTAAAAAACAACCTGAAGGGCCACCCCAGATCCAGAGCTCTTTGTTGAGCTCAGTTGAACCCTTTGTTGTGACTGCATCACTGTCTACTTTCTCCTTCTGCCCATTTCTCCTTTCTAAATCCTCCCATAGATGTTGTTTCTAAGACCACTCCCTAATCTCCTCCAGGCAAATCCTCATCTCAAATTCTATTTCCCAGGGAACCCAGTCTGAGACAGTTGAGGTCAGAAATGGTCAAAGAAGCAGACTCTGAGGTGGGACTTTGCAGCTGGATTACCTACCGGCCAGCTGGCAATGAATATCCCATCTGTGATGGTAGGTGGAGTACTAACTTCCCCCGGCAGGAGGTAGTGGCTCAATTGTTAAAATGCACCAGTAGTGAACTGGGATGGGAAACTGGTAGAGGATAATACACAGGTGAATACAATACCTCTAGATTTTTAAGATGTTCAAGGGATATAATAATTATAAGGACAATGGACTGGGATGGCTGGCATAATTGATGCATTAGGAAAAAGAAAAACATTGAAACCCTGGAGATGATTAGTCACCAATATAATATGAAGCATGAAAGTCAGAGGGCCTCCTTGGCAACATATAAAGCAAGTTTCATCTCTGGCAGCTGGAGGGCAGAAAGGGCTGATATTTGGGTCCAGAGCATAATTATCAGGGTGGTAGATCTCCAAGGAAGGTTACATCTTCAACCCTAGTATATCTTCCATGCCAAGTCAGTGTCCTGGTTAGAAAGACTAGTATCCTGAGACTTGGAGTAAGAGCAATTGGGTTGATGTACATGAATATCTGGAACCCCTAGACACACTTGAACTCTCTGAGCCCGAGGGAGCAACCCACTCCTCCCTGTTACAGGCTACCATTTCCTTATGCTTGAAGATGATTCAGAGGCCTATTGCCTTGCAAGATAACATATACTGCCTTGGAGATCTAACCCCAGATCGCTCCCTTGCCATCAGACCAATACCTATGTTCAAATTATAACATAACTTGGACTAGGAAGTTCTGAGCTTGCTAAGGAGGGAAACACTGGAGGGGCTGCAGGATGTAGCCAACATGGACCAGTGGGATATCAGTGAATATGTATGGGACTACATCCAAAGGGTGCCAGAGCAAGGTGAGAAAAAACTGAAGTCAGATATGGGAGATTTTACTGAGGTGGTATTGAACATCTTGACAAAGACCCCAGGAGAGGATTCCAACACATGGCTGGGATGGCTCTTAGAAACTTGCAGAAAATCACGGCCCATATTACGTGAACCAGACATACTAGAACTTCCATGACAGGTATTGGAAGAAAAAAATCAAAAGGCTCAGAGAAGTGGGCATCCTAGAAAGAATATACTAAATAATATTTGGAAAGTCATTAGCCAATGATATTCCATGGGAGGGTTCCAAAGGACATGCTATTTACCAAAACAGCAAGATGTGTGCTGATGTGGAGAGCACGAGCATTGTTGTGAAGCTCAATGGTGTTTGTCTTCTGTAGCTCACAGATGATGGAAGCAGATGCTGTTATGTTACTGGAGCCCCTGCCAGGAGTGCGGAGGATAAAATTCCAAGTCAACTTAAGACATATAGTAGTGTTTCATCCTAAGAAATAAGGTGGGTGTAATTATCATAAAGGATGGCAGTTAGAGCAGCAGCCAGAGGAGCCTGGTCTGCAGAGAGCTATGGGATGGTTAATAGAACAAAGTGACCCTAGGGTCAAGATAAACAGGCAACCGCCAACTGTGATGTTTAATTTATAAAATCAAAAGGTATCAAGGACAGATGACCAAGAAGCTGAGGACAACCACCTCTATTCAAAGTTATGATCACTTGCCTAGTTTCTGGAAATGAACCACTTTTAGATGCTGAACCCATTGATTGAGACCAGATGTCCAGGTGGAAGTTCCCATAGTATATCAATGGTGGAGAGTCTTCCGGTGCTTCCCCAAAAAGGATCTATAGGCATTTACTTGGGTTACTATCCAAAGGAAAGAGAGAATACACAGACATCTCAAAGATACTTGGATATAGAATGTGAGTTAACACCAAGACCAGAGACTCAAGGATTATGTTATCCCTCTGTATATTAGAGGTGAGACATATAGGACCTAGGTAATAAAAGGAATGTTGGCCCAAGTTCAGCTCATAGTGACCACATACTTAGCCTGGGCTCATTCTTGAGATCCCTGAATAGGCATACTTGGAAGATGGCAGAACCCCATGTTGGTTCCTTGGCTTCTGTTGAAGGATAAGTGGAAACCCCTTAAACTTACTCCCATCCCGGGCCAAGATGGTAAATAAAGGAACACATTGTATCTAGGCAGGAACGGCTTACATCAGTGCCACCTTGTTTCTGGTGGCCTCCTGGGCTCGGAATCAACCAAAGGTCTCTCTCAGTTTGCACCAGGCCAAGGCATGAGCCCTGGAGAAGTGTACACTATGATCCTTCAAACTCCCTGGGCCTCCTAGGTTTCCAGACTTTGTGCTGAATGAATCATATTTTCTAATCTTTCAAGGAACAGTACATGCAATGGAGCTGGGATTTCCTCTTAAGCAACACATTTTTCCTAGATGGGATGTGGGGATTGACCTCGCCAACTCCATTTTGTTTTTCCAGGTGAGTCTTGAACAAGACTCCATCAAGAAGGACTTGCAGACCGGCAGGCAGGAAATAGCTTTCTCTGTTATCTCACTCTTTCCCTAGATCTTCAGAATTTTTTTTCTTTTCACACATTATTTACACAAAGCCACATAGGCAGTAACTTTATTTTTCACAAGTCATTCACCCAGTATTGGAAGTTGTTTGTTTGTTTTCGTTGTTGGTGTTGATGTTTGTTTTTAACCTTCTTGGAACAAAAATTCATTTCTGTGATCTCAGATTTCTTCCCTGGAACATCCCCCATGGCCCTCATTATTTTATATTCCTTTCTAATGTGGGACACATGAAGGGCCTTTAATTTAGAACTTAATATATTCTTTGCCCTATACTGGGTGTTTTACATATTCACTTACATTTACTTCCCACAGATTCATGAGTCAAGAATTACAGCCATTTACAGCCATTACAGCCATTCATACAGGTAAAGAAACCAATATTCAGAGAAGGTAAGGGGTTTGCATGGGGTCACACAGCTGTAAATGGTAGAGCAGGACTCAAACCCATACCTACCTCATTTCATGCCTTATCACTGCCCACCACCCATCCTGCTTAACCCATCTCCTTTTCTAGGTTGAAGATTCCAAGGACAGAGATTACATATCTCAGAGGTCCTACTCTCTCCACCTCTACTTTGCTACCAACAGAGTCTCATATATTCAAAAAGATTTGTTGAATGAATGCTGGAATGAATCAGTTATGCTATAAATACACCAGTGAATGGATGCCAGCTTCAACAGAGCTTCATAATGGAAAGGGGATATAAGCAAAGAAATTGTAGCAGAATAGAATAAAACAAATCTGAACAGACCAGGGCAGGGGGCACAGAGGGAATCAAAGTGGAACTATTCAGCAGCAAGAGAATGGAGAAAAGAGGTTGCTGAAAAGGCAACAAGATGACAACAAGCAGAGGGGCAGCTACTTGGGGGAGTGACAGCTACCCTAAATTTTGTAGGAGGGGCAAGAGCCAGCCAGTGAAAGGCAAACACATCTCTAGGTGGATGAGACCATGGAGGCCAAGGCTGGGAGAGAGAAGGCTGAAGGCAAAAGACAAATTGATGGGAGTTCAGTGTGACTGATATGGAGAAAGCTCAAAGGTGAAAGGACAGACCAGGTTCTAGGGAGTGGAAGGTTTAGATTTTATCCCCAGGGCAATGGAGCAGGATTGAAGGATTTTAAACTCCAAAGGTACCTGAGCAGATACATATTTTAGTGAGATCATCGGACTTCCATGTGGGAAAAAGATTAGATTGGGGTAACATTGGAGCATATGACTTTGGCTTCAAGAAAAAGTGGTTCTACCCTAAGACTCTATTCCACACCTGAGTATCTATGCAAGCAAGTGAGTGGACACGAGCAAAATGTTCCCAGCCACAGCTTTAAACATAATAGTGCCAAACTGGAAACAACCCAAATGCCCATCCTCAGTAGAATGGATCGTGGTGTATTCAGAGGATGCCTATCAATGAGACAGAGAGAGAAAAATTGAGAGGATTATCACTACACACAACCAGAAAGATGGGTCTCACATACATCTTTTTGACAACAGAAGCCGCTCTCCAAAGAGTATATGACTCCATTTACATGTAATTCAGGAAGAGAAGGTGAGTTAGACTACCTGTTCCTTTTGAGGTGGGTATTGACTGGGTCGGAGCAGGAGGAAGGCCTCTGGTGGACTGGCGATGCTCAGAGCCCGATCTGCACGGGGTTACCCGGGTGTGAAATTTCATAAAACTTCATCACGGTGTTCACAGAAGATGTGTTTGCTTCATTACAATATGTGTTACACGTCAAACACACTTATCCCTTTGGAATTTCCTCTGTATTTACTCCTAGGCATGATGGCCTTGTCAAAAAAAGAGAACTCTATTGATGACCCCAAACCATATAAAATTTCCCTGGGTTTGTTCTTCTTAATCTATGTGTGGTGATGCTCCGATTAAAAGCAAATTTAGCATCTAGTGAAACTGAATCAGAATGCTAAATATTCCTGCCAGCTTTTGCTGTTTCCTTGGAAAAGTTCACTGTAATCTGTGTGTGTATACACTATAGCTACATGTTTGGGACACCTCCTTTGAGTTCCTTCCAAAATTCCCTAAGAAGGCAGGGCATCTTTGCAGCTGGGCATGCCATAGATAATGACCTAGTGCCTGAGTGTATTAGGGGCTGCAGGGGATGCCACAGTCCCAACTGTAAATTATTGCCCTGTGTTCTGACCGCCCCCCTCCCCCACCACCTCTTCTTACTCAACTCCCTGCGGGCTTCTCCCAGATCAGACTGGGTGAGCGCCCAGCTCCCCAGAGGAGGGGCAGCCTCTTGCTGCGACGGTGTCTAATTGTTTCTAGATTATTTCCCTGGGACAGCAGTCCCAGCCGGTGTTCCTGGAATTAACACGCTCACTGAAGGATTGAAGATGGTGATTAGACCCGACAGCATCCGTTTCGGTGGGACAGTTGCAACGTCACAGAGCTGTGCAGGACGGCGAGGAGATTTATTTGTGTGGAATGGAGACATATGGGCAGAATCATCCGCTCCCTTTCCTCTGTAATTAAAACATCTGGGAGTACCAAAGAGCTGGGAAATGAGAAGAAAACAGTGCACAGCTCTTCCCAGCCCAGCTCTGAATAATCCAGCTGTGGGGCTGTGACATCATAGGGTGCCAAACACCTGGCCTGGGCTGGTCCGGGAATTGCCCACAACCCAAAGGCCAGTTCACTTGCAAATGTGACTTTGAGGGTCTTGTTTTGGTGCTTCATTTTATTTTTGTCTGAAAGTGCACATCATGAGTTTCTTTCTGAAGATGTTTTCTAGAGTGTTTTACCAAAAAAAAAGGGGGGGGGGGCTAAATGAAAGGGGACTAGAGCTCAGTTTGGGGGCTGATATAGGCTATGGCATTTTTGGATCATGTGATGAGTTGTAGCTGGGGCAGTGAAAATTGCTTTTCCCTATATGGAAGGAGACCTTGGTTTTCCTTGGTTCCTCTTAGCCAGAATCCCTCATTTAATACCTAGACCTCAAATGGGTCCCATCAGCCTAGTTTCAGGGCCCCTCAGCAAATACGTCAAACTTGGAGGGACCAGTGTCTGAAGATGTCCTCTGCTTTACTTAGAAGGGACTGAGGTGTGACAACTTAGAAGAGCATTCACGCCCACCTACCCACCTATCAGCACACTCATGACTCCGTCCACCAGTCGTTCAAGCAAGGAAGCTTTATGAAGCACCATCTATCTCTCAGGTCCTGCACTTGGTGCTGGGAATACAGGAGTAAGAGCCCTCACATAGGTCACTTGGTTTTGAATAAGACATAAAACAATTCAATAAGGCACATGATAAGGAGCTGTGTAGTCCATGTTTTGTGAGCATACAGAGGAGAGCATCAGCTTCTGCCTCCTGCATCCTGATCGATGAATTAAATAGTGATACCCATTACCGGAGTCTCTGTTCTGTACATCACACGGGGAGCCCAGCGCCATCAGCAGGAAAGTAAAGAGGTCTGCATTTATTGAGTAATCCCTATGTGCCTAGCACGTTACATATTTGATTTCTTTCAATCTTCAGAGTGACTCTTTGAGGTGGGTATTATTCTGTCCATTCTACAGGTCAGGTAACCAAGATGCTAAGTGAGAGAGTGGCCAGGATGGCATTTGGATCCTCAAATGCTTAAATCAAATGAACAAGTTTGTCTGTTTCACTGAGCTACCAGCCTCCTGGACTTCATTATTACTGCTGTGAAATAAGCAACCTTCTCGGAATCCCGTGACAGCTTAAAGTCCCCCTGTGGCTCCTCCTGCCCGGGACATTGGCCCACCCGGTCACCTATCACAGGCGCTGCTCCAGTTCTTTTTCTCAGGATCCAGTCTCCTGGACTTCACTTTGCTTGTGCCAGCCTCTGTCCCTGCTTGGCAGGTTTCTTTCGCCTCTGTCCAGACTCCACTGGGCTGTGAGTAAACTGAAGCCTCGGCTGTATCTTCTTTATCTCTGAACCTTTTAAATCTGTTGATCACTGTGGAGCATAGGACCTGGCACACATGTTCCACATCTGTGAAATGCAGCTAATATCACAACGGTACTGACCAGGTAAGTGAGAGTCAACTGCTTTATGGATTTTCCCCAACACAGCTTCTTACCATCAGTGTATTTATTCATCCCCCATGTATTATAGGGCTATCTTGTTTGAGCATCTTGTCTGTCTTGAAGCAGCAGACAGACAATGAAAGAACAACAGCCACTGGGGGATTATAGCCCTGGGATGATTACAGCCCTGTGCCTGCTTGAAATAATCTCTATTTGTAAAATGCCTTTGGGAAGCCAGCTCTAGACAGGTGGCATTCCCTTTATCTGGTCCTATGAAGCCCTGCCCAGTCTCTTCCCAAACAATTGCTCCACAACACAGCTAAGTTTCTAGCACCCTTTAAGAGAGAACTTACCTGTTCACCTAACAGAGGACCATGTCTCTGGAATCCTGGGGAGAGTCTGAGAAAGCTCTGCTCACATGGAGCCCTATAATCAATGGTGAGCCTAAATTTGTCCCCAAGATTCAATTAAGACCAATCCCCTTCCTGATGAAAGAATCTGACATCCATCCAGGCATAAATATTTATGCCTGATAGGATTTTCCTTAACAGCAAAAAAATCTGCGGTGACAACATTAAGAATATGAATACATTCCTGGTGAAGACTCCATTATCAGTACTAATAATAACTTAACAGTTTCAGCATGTGTCATGATGAGATGTATGCAAATGGGGGCTCATCTGTCAGAAGCACTTGGAAGTGGACCGGCAGGTCTGTCACACGCCTTGGTTGCAGCCGGTGAGACCTCATTTCACATACAACAATGCCGTGTACTCATTTGCCGGGATAATGTTCTGTACTCATGTATCACCCTTCACTCAAAGATCACACATCAGCTTGGCAGACCCTGCCGATGCCTCCATAAAGCCAAAACATCTGGATGAGAAGTGAAAAACCCAGTCTTTCAGCAAGTCGGCCAGCCAGACATCTTCCCCCATATATTTGTTTAGTGCCTACTGTCTTAGACCAATGTTTCATCTACACGCTGTCACACGTGCAGATGAAAGATGGATTCCTCTTCATAATACAGCTAGAAATTTGGGTACTGGGAAAACACAATGCTTCTTATAACATCTGCAACATCTGTTATTAGTTTAAAGGTTTCGATTTTCTTGTGGGCAGTTTTTCTTGGAATCGGGCTAAGCTTGTGCCAGAAGGTGGGCGCTGCCTGGTTTCTATCCTGATGTTTCTAACCTCTAGGGTTTCTAAAGGTATAGCTAACTGAGACTAATGCATTATTTTTCTAGATTACTCTGCTCCAAATTATAAATATGAAATCTAAATTGGGATTTATGGATAAATGACATTGTGAGCATGAATAGCTTTCCACAGTATCCATAGTCCTATTAATTACCAACAGGATGCAATGACAAATTGTATGTCTGCAATGAAAATGATGGAAAGGTGCCATTTATATGTCAGAATTGTCAAAGAGTTCCTGGCAGATATAGTTCAGAGGAGAAGGGATTGAAGGGTGAGCATACCCTAGCAATTGTTTCCCACATGTGAAGCAAGAGTCTGTTTAGACAGGACCTGGAAAAGAAGCTGGTAGAACAACTTTAGCAATCAACAAGGAATGATTGGAAGGGAACAGCATCGATATTTGGGGAGGCTCATCTGAGCCCCACCAGTCACTCTGGGTGGTCATGACAAGCACTAGAAACTTATTCTTGGCGAGGAGGCTGGACAAAGAACATTGGCCCTACCAGTGCTAACTCCCAATTGTGTAGCTGTGCCTGTCAAAGAGGGTGGGCCTTATGCAATTAACTTCTGGCCATTTCCAAATAAAGGAGGATAACTGTCCAGCCTAATCATGAAATGATGAAACTTATGGGGCCCCATTTCCATGTGTACCACACTATTGGATTTCTAAACTGGCAATCTTAAAGAAAAATAAATCTAAGTTGTTCTTTGTTTGAAAAAGCCAGATATGAATCTACACCATCTGCCAATCTGTCTCAGCTCTTGGTTCTCAGGATGAGCAGCAGGAAAGTTCCTCAAGCATAGGAGAGGATAGATAATGTCAAAAAAGGAGACCTATTTGAAGATTCAGAGCAAACATCTCCATGTTAAATAGTTACTCTAAGAAAAGTTCAAAAAAATTAGAATTTACATCTTCAGCAATATTCCAGAGGATAGTATATCTAAAAAGTGTGAGGAGGCAGGAAACAATATAAGATTAGTAAAGAATGGATACAGATGAAACATAAGATTGCTGAATTTAAAACTACAACTGAGTTACTAACCAGCCCATTAGGTACTCAGAGCATTGTCCACCAGCTATTTCTGTAATGGTGACAATGTTCTATATCAAGGGTCAGCACACTTGTTTATGTAAAGATCAGATGGTAAATTTTGCAGTCTTTGTGGGTCACGTATAGTCTGTTGCATATTCCCCATGTTTTTAAACAAAACTTTAAGACTAAAAAACATTTCGGCCAACGGGATGTACAAAAGTAGTCCATGGGTATCTCTTCACATCCACTAGGATAACTATAAATAAAAAAGAAAAAAGAAAGAGAAAGAGAAAAAGAACAAGTATTGGTAAGGATGTGGAAAAATTGGAGTTCTCATACACTGCTGGTGAGAATGAAAAATGATGAGACCTCTGTGGAAAAGAGTTTGGCTGTTCCTCAAGAATTCAAACATAGAATTATCATATAAACTGGTAATTCCACTCCTAATTATATATCTCCAAAACTGAAAACAGGAGTTCAAACAAAAACTTGTACATGAATGTTCATAGCAACACTATTCACAATAAGCAAAAAGTAGAAACAACCCAAGTGTCCATCAACAAATTAATGGATAAATAAAAAGTGATATATCCATATAATGGCATATTATGCAGCTATGAAAAGGAATGAAGTACTGATCCGTGCTACAACATGGATGAACTGTGAAACCATTATGCTAAGTGAAGAAAGCCAGACAAAAAAGACTGGTTTTCATTTATGTGAATAACTAAATCATAGAGACAAAAAGCAGGTTAGTGGTTTCCAGGGGTAGGAGGAAGTAGCTGGTGGAGAGTGACTGCTTAATAAACATAGGTTCGTTAGTTCTGGAACTAGATAGTAGTGATGGTTGTACAACATTGAAAATGTACTAAATGCCACTGAATTGTACACTTTAAAATGATTAAATGGCAAATTTTATGCTATATGTATCTTGCCACAATTAAAATATATCAATAAAGGGAAAACCTAATTAACAAAAAAAAAGCTATGGGCTGGATGTGCCACATGGACTGTAGTTTGCCAATGCTATTCTCTATCTGTACTATCCATTGATAGCTACTAGCCCCATGTAACTTCAGTAGCTTCAGGGGCTCAATGCCCTTGAAAAATGTGACAGAGCAACTCATCTTTTAATTGAATTTTATTTAAATGTTAAGTTGAAATTTAAATAGCCACATGTGGCTGGTGACTACTGTATTGGATAACATGACTCTAGAAAGCTGAATACCAAAAGGGAAGAAAAACTCGAGAAATTCTCTTAGAATTTTAAGAAATTTTTAAAAATAAGCTTTTCCACTACAAAAAGCTTGCTCATTTATAAGTATGATATAAAACATTAATGTATACACTATGGGTTTAATATGAAATAAGTAATCCCATTCAGAAGAATTGCATCATACTGACATGAAAATATGTTGAAAGAAAAAATTAAATTTTTTATTAACAAAAATGTAATTTTGACCACTGCAACAGCTGCATTGTTTCAATGTTTCTATTCATCAGGCAGTTAATCTCCATTAGGCAAAGCAGAGGAAAGTGAATAAAGCAAATATCTTGGAAAAAAAATAAAGAAAGAAAGAATAGTGATGAGATAAAAGAGGACAGATCCAAGGGGAATTCTAGGAGGCTGGAAAGGAAAGACAGAGGAGAGACAAAATAAAAGAGAGAAAAAAAAACTTTTTAAGTCTAAAAAAGTGGCTTTGTTAGTTGGACTGACTCACCATGCTAGTATTATCAAAAAAGAATAATGAAAAGACAGCAATGCTGAGACATAGCCCAATGAAATTATTTTGAATTTGGAAGTTAAAATAAATTTTGCTACAAGCATTCTTGCATGAAAATAAACAGATTATTTAGAAAGGAGCAAACACCAGAATGGTCTCAGATCTTCTGGGGAACTCTAAATGCTTTAGACAATGGTTAGAGTTCTTAGCAGAAAAAAACACAGAGATTTAACAATTGTTTACTTAGATAAAATGGGAGTTCCTGGTTAAGAGCAAAAGAAATCCATTTTCAGAAAGACAGATGCTCAGAAAGTCAACACTCACTTAAAAGAAAAAATTCTCATATAAATAACCTTGTAGAGAACGTTCCACATAGAAAAAAACTCCAAAACTCATGAAAAGGAAATCATGGTATTAAAGAATTGGAAAAAAGCAACTAAAATGGCAAAATATAGAGTTAAGTATAAATAATTTTTCTTACTATGGTTATAGTATAATGTACATGAAAAAATCAAGAAGTAAATAATATAAAAATTATTTTATGCCAATAAGCAATTACTGATTGATTACATCAATCAAACTCGGACATGAATGAAAAGAGAAAGTAAACTTGTCCAGATTGTCTCAAATATGTGCATGTTTGTATGTGGACTTATTTAGGTCACATTTATCCAGTGCATCATTTTATGACATGCTCCTAACATGGGCTTCCTCTACAAAACGGCCTTTCACAACAATCACGTGACAGTGTTTGAGATAACCTTATTAGGAGATATCATCAGAGGTGGCAGCTTTCTTCCTGAATTTGGGGATGTTTGTTCTAGAAGGTCTTTATCTTTTCCTCATGAGTTTCTGGCTTCTAGTTAGAGTTACCATACCCTTATAAACTGAAGCATTCTGACTTTATGAGATACTTCAGTAGCAATTATATGGTTTCAATCATTTCTCTTTCCCAACACTAATAGATCAGTTTAATTCTAAAATTATTTATGTTTCCATATATCTTCATGAGAAAGTTAAAATCACCATAAGATATTAAGTAAGCTTCACTTATTAATGGTTGGTCTCATTCAACTGATAAAGTAAGCCCAAGGGTCATGTAAATATAGAGGAGACCAAAAATTTGTCTAATCCAAAGACTGAAGGAAGGGAAATTTTTACCATAGCAGATTTGTCATTTTATAAGCTCAACATCTGGTACAGCTGTGAAATTTCAGGTATTATCTCATTCTCTAGCTTCCCCAAAAGAAACAGGAATAAAGCACTCAATGAATATGAGAGTAAATGTATCAGTTATTACAATAAGTACCAGTGGTTTAAATCCTTTTATTAAAAGATAAATTGAATTAAAGAATAATCCAACTATGTGCAGCTTACAAAAATAATATCTAAAAGTTCACTAACAAATGTTAAAACTCAATGTATTAGAAAAGATATTTCAGGCATATGCAAACAAACAGAAAGCAGAAGTAGAGAATTAATATCACCCAAAGTATAATTTAAAGCACAATACAGTGAGGATTGTGGGTAGTTTATGTTGAGGATAATGGGTAGTTTATGTTGATAAAATGTATTATTGCAAATTATGCTATAATAGTTTGATTCATTATATTATATATATATATATATTATCAAATGATATAAAGAAAATTGTTAAAAAATAAACTAAGAAATTTTAAATACAATTATATGGGAGATAAAACAAAACACTTTCATTCTTTCATACATCATGAAGACAAAAATCTATATATGGGATTTTTTATTAAAATTTATTAGGCTGAATACATGAATATTTGGAAACATTAGTTTCCATAACAAGGAAAATTTTTTTTCCAATATCCATAGAAATTTAGCAAAATTCAACAACCCCCAGGGAATATTCATTGGAGTGAGGTCTCCCAGAGGTCCTCATCTCAGCACCGAGACACAGCTCTACCCAAGAGCCTACAAACTCCAGTTTTGGAAGCCTCAGGCCAAACAGCCAGTAAGACAGGAACACAATCCCACCCATCCAAAAAAAAAAAAAAAAAATAGAGAGAGCAAAAATAATGTCACAGATGAAGGAGCTAGGTAAAAACCTATAAGACCAAATAAATGAAGAGGAAATAAGCAATCTACCTGAAATAGAATTCAGAGTAATGATAGTAAAGATGATCCAAAATCTCGGAAACAGAACGGAGAAAATACAGGAAATATTTAACAAGGATCTAGAACTAAAGAACAGACAAACAGTGATGAACAACACAATTACTGAAATTAAAAATACTCTGGAAGGAATCAATAACAGAATAACTGAGGCAGAAGAACGGATAAGTGAGCTGGAAGATAAAATGGTGGAAATAATACCCAGGGAGCAGAATAAAGCAAAAAGAATGAAAAGAATTGAGGACAGTCTCAGAGACCTCTGGGACAACATTAAATGCACCAACATTCGAATTATAGGGGCCCCAGAAGAAGAAGAGAAAAAGAGAGGGTCTGAGAAAGTATTTCAAGAGTTTATAGTAGAAAATTTCCCTAACATGGGAAAGGAAATAGTCACCCAAGTCCAGGAAGCGCAGAGAGTCCCATACAGGATAAACCCTAGAAAACATACAGCAAGACACATATTAATCAAACTAACAAAAATTAAATTCAAAGAAAAACTATTAAAAGCAGCAAGGGAAAACAAAAAATAACATACAAAGGAATCCTCATAAGGTTATCAGCTGATTTTTCAGCAGAAACTCTGCAGGCCAGAAGGGAGTGGCAGGATACACTTAAAATGATGAAAGAGAAAAACCTACAACCAAGATTACTCTGCCCAGCAAGGATCTCATTCAGACTCGATGGAGAAATCAAAAGCTTTTCAGACAAGTAAAAGTGAAGAGGATTCAGCACCATCAAACCAGCTTTACAACAAATGCTAAAGAAACTTCTCTAGGCGGGAAACACAAGAGAAGAAAAAGACCCATAAAAACAAACCCAAAACAATTAAGAAAATTGTAATAGGAACATACATATCGATAATAACCTTGAATGTAAATGGATTAAATGCTCCAACCAAAAGGCACAGACTGGCTGAATGGATATAAAAACAAGACCCATATATAAGAGACCCACTTCAGACCTAGGGACACATACAGACTGAAAGTGAAGTCATGGAAAAAGATATTTCATGCAAATGGAAATCAAAAGAAAGTTGGAGTAGCAATACTTGTATCAGATAAAATAGACTTTAAAATAAAGACTATTACAAGAGATAAGGAAGGGCCCTATATAATGATTAAGGAATCAATCCAAGGAGATATAACAATTATAAATGTTTATGCACCCAACATAGAAGGACCTCAATACATAAGGCAAATGCTAACAACCATGAAAGAGGAAAACAACAGTAACACAAAAGTAGTAGGGGACTTTAACACCCCACTTACACCAATGGACAGATCATCCAAACAGAAAATAAATAAGGAAACACAAGCTTTAAATGACACAATAGACCAGACAGACTTAGTTGATATTTATAGAGTATTCCTTCTGAAAGTGGCAGAATACACTTTCTTCTCAAGTGCACATAGAACACTCTCCAGGATAGCTCACATCTTGGGTCACAGATCAAACATTGGTAAATTTAAGAAAATTGAAATCGCATCAAGCATGTTTTCTGACCACAATGTTATGAGACTGGAAATCAATTATAAGAAAAAAACTGTAAAAAATACAAATACACGGAGGCTAAACAGTGTGCTACTAAATAACCAAGAGATCACTGAAGAAATCAAAGAAGAAATAAAAAAATACATAGAAACAAATGACAATGAAACACAATGACCCAAAACCTATGGGACACAGCAAAAGCAGTTCTAAGAGGGAAGATTACAGCAATTCACTCTCACCTCAAGAAATAAGAAAACTCTCAAATAAACAATCTAACCCTACACCTAAAGCAACTAGAGAAAGAACAAAGAAAACCCAAAGTCAGTAGAAGGAGAGAAATCATAAAGATCAGAGAAGAAATAAATGAAATAGAAATGAAGAAAACAATAGCAAAGATCAATAAAACTAAAAGTTGGTTCTTTGAGAAGATAAACAAAATTGATAAACTCTTAGCCACACTCATCAAGAAAAAAAGGGAAAGGATGCAAATCAATAAAATTAGAAAGGAAAAGGAGAAATCTCAACTGACACTGCAGAAATACAAAGGAGTATAAGAGACTACTACAAACAACCATATGCCAGTAAAATGGACAACCACGAAGAAATGGACAAATTCTTGTAAAGGTACAATTTTCCAAGACTGAACAAGGAAGAATTAGAAAATATAAACAGACCTGTCACAAGTAATGAAATTGAAACTGTAATTAAAAATCTTCCAACAAACAAAAGTCCAGGATGAGATGGTTTCACAGGTGAGTTCTATCAAACATTTAGAGAAGAGCTAACACTGATATTTCTCAAACTCTTCCAAAAAACTGCAGAGGGAGGAACATTCCCAAATTCATTCTATGAAGCCATCATCACCCCTGATACCAAAACTAGAAAAAGATATCACAAAAAAAGAAAATTAAAGACCAATATCACTGATGAACATAGATGCAAAAATCCTGAACAAAATATTAGCAAACAGAATCCAACAACATATTAAAAGGATCATACACCATGATCAAGTGGGATTTATCCCAGGGATGCAAGGATTCTTCAATATATGCAAATTAATCAATGTGATACACCATATTAACAAATTAAGGAATAAAAACCATATGATAATTTCAATAGATGTAGAAAAAGCTTTTGACACAATTCAGTCCCCATTTATGATAAAAACTCTCCAGAAAATAGGCATAGATGGAACTTACCTCAACATAATGAAGGCCATATATGGCAAACCCACAGCAAACATCATTCTCAATAGTGAAAAACTGAAAGCATTTCCACTAAAATCAGGAGCAAGACAAGGATGTCCACTCTTGCCACTCTTATTCAACATAGTTTTGGAAGTCCTAGCCATGGCAATCAGAGAAGAAAAAGAAATTAAAGGAGTAAAAATTGGAAAAGAAGAAGTAAAACTGTCACTGTTTGCAGATGACATGATACTACACATAGAAAATTCTAAAGATGCCACCAGAAAACTACTAGAACTAATCAATGAACTTGGTAAGGTTGCAGGATACAAAATTAATGCACAGAAATCTCTGGCATTCCTACACACTAACAACGAAAAATCAGAAAGAGAAATTAAGGAAACCATCCCATTTACCATTGCAACAAAAAGAATAAAATACCTAGGAATAAACCTACCTAAGGAGGCAAAAGACTTGTACTCAGAAAACTATAAAATGCTGATGGAAGAAATCAATGATGACATAAACAGATGGAGAAATATACCATGTTTTTGGATTGTAAGAATCAACATTGTGAAAATGACTATACTACCCAAAGCAATCTACAGATTCAATGCAATCCCTATCAAACTACCAATGGCATTCTTCACAGATTTAGAACAAAAAAATTTACAATTCATATGGAAACACAAAAGACCCCGAATAGCCAAAGCAATCTGAAGAAAGAAAAATGGAGCTGAAGGAATCAGGCTCCCTGACTTCAAATTGTACTACAAAGCCACAGTAAACAAGACAGTATAGTACTGGCACAAAAACAGAAATATAGATCAATGGTACAGGATAGAAAACCCAGAGATAAACCCATGCACATATAGTCACATAATTTATGACAAAGGAGGCAAGAACATACAATGGAGAAAAGACAGCCTCTTCAGTAAGTGGTGCTGGGAAAACTGGACAGCTACATGTAAAAGAATGAAATCAGAACACTACCTAAGACCGTACACAAAAATAAACTCCAAATGGATTAAAGACTGAAATGGGAGACCAGACACTATAAAACTCTTAGAGGAAAACATAGGAAGACCACTCTTTGACATAAACCACTGCAAGATCTTTTTTGACCCACCTCCTAGAGTAATGAAAATAAAAACAAAATTAAAGAAATGGGACCTAATGAAACTTAAAAGCTTTTGTACAGCAAAGGAAACCATAAACAAAAGACAAAAAGAAAACCCTCAGAATAGGAGAAAATATTTGTCAATGAAACAATGGACAAAGGATTAATCTGCAAAATATACAAACAGCTCATGGAGGTCAATATCAAAAAAACAGACAACCCAGTTAAAAAATGGGTAGAAGACCTAAATAGGCATTTCACCAAAGAAGACATACAGATGGCCAAGAGGCACATGAAAAGCTGCTCAACATCACTAATTATTAGAGAAATGCAAATCAAAACTACAATGAGGTATCACTGCACACTGGTCAGATGGCCATTATCAAAAAGTCTAGAAATAATAAATGATGGAAAGGGTGTGGTGAAAAGGGAACCCTCCTGCACTGTTGCTGGGAATGTAAATTGATACAGCCACTATGGAGAACAGTATGGAGGTTCCCTAAAAAACTAAAAATAGAACTACCATATGACTCAGCAATCCAGCTACTGGGCATATACCCTGAGAAAACCATAATTCACAATGTTCATTGCAGCACTATTTACAATAGCCAGGTCTTGGAAGCAATCTAAATGCCCATCAACAGACGAATGGATAAAGATGTGGTACATATATACAATGGAATATTACTCAGCCATAAAAAGGAACGAAATTGGGTCATTTGTAGAGACGTAGATGGACCTAGAGAATGTCATACGGAGTGAAATAAGTCAGAAAAAGAGAAACAAATATCGTATATTAACGCATATATGTGGAATCTAGAAAAATGGTACAGATGAACAGGTTTGCAAAGGAGAAAGAGAGACACAGATGTACAACGGAATATTATTCAGCCATAAAAGGAAACAGAATTGAGTTATTTGTAGTGAGGTGGATGAACCTAGAGTCTGTCATACAGAGTGAAGTAAGTCAGAAAGAAAAAAAAAACAAATACTGTATGCTAATGCTTACATATGGAATCTAAAAAAAAAAAAAGAAAGAAAAGAGTACTGATGAACCTAGTGGCAGGGCAGGAATAAAGACGTAAACATAGAGAATAGACTTGAGGACACGGGCGGGGGTAGGGGGAAGCTGGGGTGAATTGAGAGTGGCATGGACATATATACACTATCAAATGTAAAATAGAGAGCTAGTGGGAAGCAGCAGCATAGCACAGGGAGATCAGCTCGGTGCTTTGTGATGACCTAGATGGGTGGGATAGGGAGGGTGGGAGGGAGGCTCAAGAGGGAAGTGATATGGGGATTTATGTATACATATGACTGATTCACTTCGCTATACAGCAGAAACTAACATAGCATTGTGAAGCAATTATACTCTAATAAAGATATATTAAAAAATTTTATTAGGCTGAATATATGAATATTTAACATTAGTTTCCATAAAAAGGAAAAACATTTTTTCCAATATCCGTAGAAATTTACTAAAATTTAACATATTCTTAACCGTAATGAAATCCTCAATAAATTCTAATGAGTAGAAGTTAAACAGCTCATATTCTCTAACCAGAGTACAATAGATTCTAGAAATTGCAAGAATAGGCTTAAATAAAAACCACTTGGAAAGTGTGGGAGAAGACAAACCCTTCCTCAATTAATCAAATGATTTAAAAACTAACATTAACTCTTTAGAAAATAATGGACTTAGTGCATATCAAACCTCATGGGATATGGTCAAAACTACACTAGGCACAAAAGCATAGCATTAGTATTCAAAAATCAAGAATTAAAGGAAAATATTCAACTTGAGAAGTTATTTAAAGGTTAGCAAAATCAGCATAAAGCTAGCTCAAGAAAAGAAATTTTAAAAAAGAGTTCTGAAAAACAAATCCAAGAAACAATAAAAATTTTAGATTGTGTGCAGGCTTAATCAAGAAGAGTCAAACAGGGAATTCCCTGCAGGTCCAGTGGTTAGGGCTCTGTGCTTCCATTGCAGGGGGCACGGGTTCCATTCCTGGCTGGGGAACAAAGATCCCACATGCTGCACTGTGTGGCCAAAAAAAAAAAAAAAAAAAAATAGAAATAAAAAAAGATGAGTCAAACAAAAATATAAAATCATGATTAGGATTAATATAACAAGTTAGCTCCACATAGATTTTTGAAAGAGAGAGCGCTATGTACAATTTTTTTCTGGATATATTTAAAAATCTTACTTAAACTGACAGTTAGGGTAGGTGATATGAATGGTTATTATTGACTGAGGAATAATTAAACAGAATGGACACATATCCAGTGTCAAGATAAAAAAACATTTTCAAAGTATTTCTATCACATAAGGCTCCTGATCCAGAATGCGTTATGGGTGAGGTCCTTCAAGTTTATTGCACAGTATTGCAATCGTTCTGTCCCCTGAAATGTTAATTTTTTGAGATGTGACACTTGAGCTGTTCATCCTGCGTGCCTGATGCTAGCCTTGGCATAGAATAGCCTTTCACTCAGTAAATGCTTGTTGAATGAATGAATCAATCCATGGAGACCTACCATGATAAATATTACTTCAAATAGGTTGTGGGACAGCTGTGGCCAATCTTTGCACCAGTGGTATTGTACTTTCTTATATCTTCCTTCTTTGTTCACGCTATTCCTTCTGCCTGTACAACCTCCCTTTGGCAGGGTAAGTTCTACTTTTCCTTCATGACCGAGTTTAGGCATCACTTCCTTCAGAAAGCCCCCTTTCCCACACCTCCTCCACACCAGCCTGGCCAGGCATTCTCTTTCTACATTCTTGTAACTACCTTTGTATTTGCTATATCACACAGATACTATTTCTGCATCTACCTGTTTCCCCAACAAGATGAGATATTTCTGGAGGACCGTGACTGTGTCATATCAATCTTCAAATTCCCAGCATCAAAGATGAAATTTGGAAAGACTCAAAACTGTTGAATTCCACTAAACTGATGAGCCCATGTGTTATGGTAACCACATCCATTCTACTATGTTTTGCAAAATTCTGCATACCCAAACAAGCTGCATTTATTATGGAATAGTCATCATGCTCTTCATTTTTATTAACTGAAATACACATAACAAGGGATCAAAATTTTTGATCGACATAAGGGGATCAGGAATTCCAATGGACTTGATATGGTTCCTGCCCATGCAAACTTGTAGCAGGTGAATGTACACATTTTACAGTATTTTTTGAAATACTGACCCTAATATTTGAAATTTCTGATTGATCCATGATCCCCCACTTATTAGTAGTTTAACTATCAGTAGATTACTTACCTTCCAGGCAGGGATGTTACCTGAAGGGGTCTAGCCAGAAGAACAAATTGTGTGGGACTTCCAAGGCATGGTGATGAAGATCTCTTAGGGCATCAAGCCTGAGTCTGTGGCCTGGCTGCAAATGTTTAGATGCTGAGGTGTGCTTTCAGCCTGTCTCTACACTCCAAGAGAGACCTAGCCAAGACCTTCTAGCCAAAGGATCTAGCCTGGATCCTTTGCTAAGTAGAAGATCTCCTTTTCTTTCTCCTCCATCAAAGCTCCCGATTCACCGAGCTGCATGCATCCCATTGTTTTAGAAAGGACAAGTCAAAACACAGGTTTAGACTCTGGAAGATGCTGCATGCATGCCAGGAAGTGAGCTCCTGGCATCTGAAACAAAACTCCAAGTCCCAGCCTCTCTGATTCTTCTCTTATGCCCTTTTTCTCCTCAGTCCCAAAGATCTATTAGGTAACTGGCCTTCTAGAAGAAATACAATAAATTCATTAAGGCATTTCTGTGGGACCGTCACTTTATTAGGCAATTATCATGTGTTATTTTATTTACTTCTTGCAGTTAAATAGGAATCATAATTTCCATTTTAGATGTGAGAAAACTGTTTCATCTTGCTTAAATAATATGCCAGAGGTTGTTTGGGTAGGAGCAGAATTGGAATGCTAAGGTGGGTGGACATTTTTCTCATTTCACTGATACTTGAGATTCATGAAAATATCTGGATAGGGAATACAAGGACTGGAACTTCTGTTTAGAAAAATGATTCTGTAGAATCAGAGGGCAGACTGATGGAAGCAAATGTCATGGTTCAGGTGAGAGATCACGACCAACTGAATTAAGATACGTGCAGTAGAACCACAGATAACAGATGCCTGAGGAGGAGGACAAAGATCCAGACACCACTTTCTTGGAATAGGTAGTTGATTCTTTGGTCTTGGTCAACAGATGCATTGTAATAGTGCTGACCTTGGAACCACAGAAACCTGGGCACAAACCCTGCCCCCTGCAACTTCCTTGCTGTGTGACTTTAGGCAAGTTACTAAATTTCCCTATTCTCAATTTCCTCATCTGTAAAAATTAGAGGAATAATCATTTTTGCTTCATATTAATCTTATGAAGATTAAGTGAGATAATAGATGTAAAATTTTTACATAATAAATCCTTGGTACATTTTTTCTGTTGTAATGACTTTATTAGTAGCAGTGGAAAACAAGAGGAGTTAAGTTGATGACAACCACAGGAAGGAACTTGAGAGAATGCCTGACGTTTTCTTCTCTGAGGCAAGGATGATGGGAGATGCAGAGAGGTGCAGTAGAGAAGACATGCATTGCATGTTCCATCAAGTGAGGCAAACAGTATGTATCCTAGGGACTCCTTCCTGACCGCTGGCTGGGATCCTCCAGACATCTGCATCTTGCTTTCCTCTTCTTTTTCCCTTTGGGAAACTGATGCTCAAGGTTTCAGAAAGTTTCTCCTTGTGCACCCCAAGGCTGTTTCTCTCTGCCCCCCCACCCCCATCTAGATTCGTCCTTCAGTTCCCATGGCATCTCACAGCCCCATCCACCTGTTTTTCTATGTCCAACACTTCTCTGACATTCAACCTCAAAATGTTTCATAAACATCAACAACGTTCCAGGCAGGAAGAAGGCACGAATGCTCCTACCCCCACGGAGCTCACCCTTTCTATGAAAGGAGACATCACACTCTCCTCCCTAGACGCAGTGTTGCTTGGTAGCTGTTTAAACAGCTGCCAGCGCCACTGATTCCAGAAGTGGGTGATCTTAGGAGGAGGGAAGGGAAATGAAATGCAAAAACTTCCATTTTTAGACTTATTAAGATTTTGTTACTGCATACCGTATACCAGGTGCCCGGCTAGGAAGCAGAGACACTGAGATGAGATGAAGTAATCACGTGTCCTCCTCTCGGGACTCGGGACATTTACAATCTACTGGGAGAAATCGATGCAAAATTGGTGAATAGATTAGTAAAGTAACTGCCAATTGTGAAGCACATAAAAGGTTAAGAGAGAGAATAAAAAGGATCAGGGCTGCAATCTGCTCTCCTTACACTGGGTGGTGGTTGTATGAGCTTGGCCAAATACAAATAGTTACTTTTCAGATCTTCAGACCAGAGAATAGTTGAGAAATATTAGATTGAGGACCATTTCTTTTTAAATGAAAATTTCACTTTGGAATAATTTTAGATTTACAGCAAAGTAGCAAAGACAAAGGACAGAGAGTTCTAGCATGGCCTTCCCTAATGTTACATCTTATATAGCCAGGGTAACCTCTGTCCAAACTACGAAGTTAACGTTGGTACATTACTAATAACAACTCCCCACTTTATTTGTATTTCGCCAGCTTTTTCACTATTGTCCATCTTTCTGTTCCAAGATCCAATTAGGGAAACCACATTGCATTTAGTCTAGCATCTTTGGGATCCTTAAGTATTTATGCCTCCATGAATTTATTTAGCACACAGATATAAAAGCAGACACAGAGAGTAAAGCATCACTTGCATAGATAGTCTGCGTACACATATGCACACAGAAATCCTTAGGAAACTGGACAGCCATTACTGCGCAGCCACCAATGTCAGCCAAGCCTTTTGTATTTTTCAATTCATCTCCCGTGGGCATGGGAGACAGATCCTGCTTTCCCACAGAAGCCTCTCTCCAAATTAAATTCTTTAAGCAAAACTGGCCCTTGGAATGCAGCATTTATAAATTACCTATGAGGGCCTGTAAACATCAGATTGCTTTTTTTAAATTTAATTGCCCTTTTAAATTTTTCATCCGGAGACAGGGCTAGTGGGGGAGACATGCAGGAGGTGTACAGGCTGATTCCAGGACTGTTTTCCGTCCGTCAAATGGACAGCCCGCCCAGAAAGATTAACCCAGATTCCCCCAAAGAAATCTGTGTCAAATTGATGCTGAATTGGGCTGGCATCTGAGGAGAATCTTGACATGACAAGATTAACCCTCTCAGTGCCCCAGGGCTCTGGGAGAAAAGACTTTCAATGGCTTACCTGTGTAGAGCTCAGAGCTGAAGGTAAAATAGCGCTGAGTTCTCTGCGTCAGACGTGTGGCAAGGGAGGAGGTTGGGATGAGTGATGAGGAGGTGTTATTACTCACGGGGGATTTCCCACCTGATTGCACTGGATTTGTCACTGACATTTTATCACACTGCATGCTTGCTGTGCATTTGCCACAGAGGAAAGCTGTCGCCAACTGGCTACAGACGGTGCGGTCCACAGCCAGCTCCGACACCCACCTGCCGCCAGATGAGGAATCCAGTGTTCCGTATCCTCTGGTCCATGACAAGACTTTTATTGAATGCTAATGAACCTCTTTCCCTCCTGGACTTCTGAATCTTGATTCATGCCCCTGGGAGCGTTTTCACTCCAGTGGGTGACCTCCTCTCCTAATTCTTGCAGAACCTCTCAAAGCTTCCTCTATACACACTACTATATATAGAATAGATAACTAATAAGGACCTTCTGTTATAGCACAGGGAACTCTACTCTATATTCTGTAATGGCCTATATGGGACATGAATCTTTAAAAGAGTGGATATATGTACATGTATAACCGATTCACTTTGCTGTACACCCGAAACTAACACAACGTTGTAAATCAGCTATACTCCAATAAAATTTTTTTACAAAGAGCTTCCTCTGATTCTGAATTGTTAACCAATTCCCTCTTCTCCACAGTGCATGGATTGTGCTTATCTTTTTAGGGTTTCTCTACAAGCAAAATGAATGATACCAACTGCTTGCTATTAAACAGAGGCTTAGGAAGATTTGAGACAGAGAGACACACAGAGAAGATGGTCCAGGGGCTAGGAACTCGCTATTTTTTGACTGTCAAACACAAGGTCTCACATCACTCCTTTTTACATTGAGGCAGGTATGAGAGGTCCAGGATGTGGCCCCCAGAACTCAGCCAGGAAAAGCAGCTCTAAGACTCAGTTCTGATAGTGTAGTGACAAATGCAGTCCTGACTGAGGCCACTCCACTGAGCTTTGTTTGTTTATGGTTTGTGCAGAACTGGAGTGGTCCCTAGTCACTTACTCATTTGTCACTTTACATAAGGGATACAATCCTCCTTCCAGTTTCTGCCAAGCAGGAAGTGGATGGCGAAGTCAGTTTTGAGCTGAACATCAGACTTTAAGAAAAATCTGGCATCCTTAGTTGCCATTGCAATTGTGACTGGCAATTCAGGGGTTTACTGTGACATAACTATTAAGGTATCACCCATGAAAAGAAGCATCCAGGATTGCCCTGGGTTACAAACTGGGCACCCATGGACCATATCTAGATGCTGGATGTGTTTTATTTGGCCACAAAGAGTTAACATGACTGGCTTTGGATGGGACACATACTCTCCAATACGCCACAGTCGCCACCTCTCCCTATTGCCTTGTGTCCAATATGCTTCATAGATTTGTCTTATGTGTAGTGGGTTGAATAGTGGGTCCCCAAAAGATATGTCCGAGTCCTAACCCCTGGAACCTGTGTATGTCACCTCATTTGGAAAATGGGTCTTTGCAGATATAATTAAGTTAAGAATCTCAGGATGAGCTCATCCTGGATTTAGGGTACACCCCAAATCCAATGGCAGGTGTCTTGCCTTCTAGGAGAAAGGCAGAGGGAGATTTGAGACACAGAGGCTCATGGAGAAGACCAAGTGAAGATGAAAACAGAGGTTAGCAGGATGTTGCCACAAGCCAAGAAAGGCCTGAGGCCACCAGAAACTAGAAGAGGCAGGAAAGAATTCTCCCCTAGAGCCTTTGGAGAGAACATGGCTCATCCACACCTGATTTTGGATTCCTGGCTACCAGAATTGTTAGGAGATAAATTGTTTTTGTTTAAGCCAACAGGTTTGTGTTAATTTGCTATGGTAGCCATAGGAAACTAATACACCCCTCTAGTCATAACATAGCCCTATGTTTTTGTTTGTTTCTTAGTGTGTGTGTGTGTGTGTGTGTGTGTGTGTGTGTGATGATTTGTGTGAGTACGTGTTTAACAGCCTTTGAGACTCACTCAGGTCCTGGGCATTATTCTCCCGTGTTTATATCCTTCTTCTCAGGCTGTGCCTTTTCTCAATCCTTGTGGTGTCTGCAGTTTTTGTCCATCTAGCACCCTCTTTCCATTGCTCCAGTGACTGAAGCCACCACTCTGATAAGAGGGACAAATGGCCCAGGCTGGGTTAGTCCTGGCTCTCCCCATCCCCATAGCCATAGCAGTCAGTTCAAAGAGAGCATGCGATTCATCATCAAAGTCATTCCTTGGACATCTGTGACTTGAATTGACAGAAAACTTTTCCTCTCTAGCCACGGAACTGCTGGTTTGTGAACGCTGAGATGCTCACTGACATTTTGCAGGAGTCTGTGCAGGGGAAGAGGCAAGAGGATGATATGCAGAAATGAGGGATAGGAAGAGGTACTATTTTGTTGCTGTTGCTGTGTTAGTTCAAATCGGGTTTCTCCAGTCACCTGTAACTGAAAACTCCTTGAATAACAGACCCCTATTAATCTTCCCCATCCCTAAATACGTAAGCATATTGGAGTTTCCGATTTGGTCTGTTTTTTCTCAATTGGAGAAATGGAGGGGGTATCACTTCCTACGGGATTTTGCTCTGGATCTCAACTCTGGGCTTCAGACACACACATCTCTGGCTACTGGATGCCCCAGTCTAACCAAACATGAGCAACACTGAACTTGCCCTCCTTCCTGCACATTTCCTGTGGTTGTTGGTAAATGGCGCCATCATCTACCTCCCTGCTCAAGCCAGAGTTATTTTCATCTTTTCTTTCACCACCTCTTCACTCACATCCAGTCACCTACACTTTTACCTAATACATTTCAAATTATCTTTCAAGACTCAACTCAAAGTCATCTGCTCCAAGAGCTCTTCACAGGACACCTACTTCAAGCTTCCATTCTGGTGTAAGTGTCCCTCTACTACACTTCCCTAGAATGTCCATACTTCTACCTTAAATTTATGTAATTAATTTTTCTGAGGAGGGAATCCCTGCTGTTTAACATCTAGAAAACACCAGTGGAAGTCTCCATTTATGAGAATTCATGGAGGTGTTATGTGCTCATGGCTCTTGCTTTGAGTAATTAATTAACCACAAAGATTTTTTAATGCCTACTAGATGTCTCATGCTCTGCTAGCAGTGGTGGGCAAAATCAGACACGCTTTTGTCCTCTTGTGGCTTGTCCTCTTTAGCCAGTGTGGTAGACCACGCAGAGATACACCATCCAGCTTCCTCCAAGGAAGGAGAGGAGTGTGGTCAGCAGAGAACCACCAGCTCAGCTTCTGCCTCCGCTGCTTCCCCAAGATCATGCCCTTCCTGGGGCAGCTTGCCTCCAGCATTATTTGTCCTGGAGCTCCCTGCAGGGTTGGCTGAGGCTTTATGGAGCCTGCATCATGATTTGACTTCTTTCTTTGCCCAATCCTGCTTCCTCCTCCTCCTCCCTTTCATACGTGTTGGTCCCTATTTCCTAATAAACATCGTGTACTCCAAACTCCATCCTAGCATCTGCTTCCAGAGAATCCAACCTGAACGATGGGTCAGAGAGCAACCAAAGCAAGGGTCATACAAAGAAATGTGAAATGATTATTGTGGTAAGTGTTCCAAAGGAAAACTCACTGGATTCTTGTTCCTAGTTCTACACTTGGAGATTATCCCTCAATCTCTCACCTGGATGGTAGCTTAAACGTGGGACTCACTCCTTTTCACTCTTTACATACACCCTGATACCTAAACTCACAGACAGAGCCACACACATTCACCAAACTCACTCCAACGAGGTCCTGCACAGGTAGAAGATTTTCCAGAAACTTTGGCAAAAAGAAAAACTTGTCCAATGAGAAAATGCCTTTAAATGGTTTAAAATGAGAAATTAGGTACACCAGTTCTTTAAAAAAATCCGTCCACAATTTCTTCCAAATGGGGCTCAGCCTCCTGCTATATCAAAGTTACTCTTCGATTCTGTGGGGTCAATGCTGTGTATCATTATGTCAAGCAGAATCACTTTCTTTTTAATTTTTTAAATTGTTTTATTGAAGTATAGTTGATTTACAATGTTCTGTTAATTAGTGCTGTACAACAAAGTGATTCAGTTATACATATATAAACATTCTTTTTTATGTTCTTTTCTATTATGGTTTATCATAAGATATTGAATCTAGTTCTCTGTGCTCTACAGTAGGGCCCTGTTGTTTATCCATTCTATGTATAAAAGCCTACATCTGCTAATCCCAGCCTCCCTCTCCATCCCTCCTCTAATTTCCTCCCCCTTGGCAATTGCCAGTTTGTTCTCTATGTCCGTGACAAAATCACTTTCTTGCCTCCATTTATCCTCTTCTGTCCTTTAAAACTGAATCCTTTCATTGGGTTACACAGCTGTATTCATTTGAAAAAAAGCTCATTGAAGTAAACACCTAAGATCTGTACATGTTACTGTATATAAATTATAAGAATCTGTTTAAAACGAAACTGTGGCGCTTTTAGGCCCAAGGGGTTAAGAAGCAACGGTGGTGTCCACTGTTAACCACCCCTCCCTTCACTGTGCAGTGGTCCAACAGGGTTTCTGAGGTTACTCTTTGTTAGTTAGCATCTGATTACACTCTTGGGGAAGGTAAAACTCTCCTTCCTCCATTGGTTCTGATGCCTTGTGTGGTACAGTGGGTTTTTGCTGTTGGTGGTGGTTTTTTTTTTTTTTTTTTTTTTTTTTTTTAGTAATATCTGTTTCCTACAGAGCATCTTTTGCTAGACTGTGAGCTTCTTGAGGGTAGGAGCTATGCTCAGTGTCTCTATATCACTATATCTTGCATCAAGCCTGAGTCTGAGAAGGGTCTCAGTAGATACCAAGGACAAAAATAGATCAGTTAATAAATGGATGAGAGATTGAGTCCTAAAAAATTGCGGAGGCCCCAGGGCCATGAATGGAGACTTAGCTAGAGATCCTTCTAGCTGGAGCCTGGGTCTTGGATAGTATTAGGATCCAGATGGCATGGGTCAAGTCATGAGATGGCCTGAGAAACTCTCAGAGTTTGACCCGTATCACCAGTCTTATGATGGTGCCCTTTGGTGTCATTTGCTGCCTACAACCCAAAGATTCACCCTCATCTTTAGAGCTCTTTTCACCAACCTCATAATTTCTATGCAGATTAACCTTCCCAAAACATTCAGACAATTGCTCATTCATTTTGTAATAAACATTTATGAAGCTTAGACACACTAAGAAGTTTCCTGATGTTGTGTCTTTGCTCACATTGTGTTCTTTATGCACAATCTCTTATCCCTCAAGGGTAGGAACCCATTCTTTTTTCTTTTTTGTTTCCTTCTTGTCTCTCCCTGTAATGCCCCAACTCACTGGGCAGCCATTCTCTAAGTATTTGTTAAATCATGAAGCTTAGTGCATTTGTTGTGTACTTATCATGGTCCTAGTTCTGGACCTAGTTCTCACTTATAGATGCTCCTGTCATTTTACTCTGGAAAGTTTCAAACACTTAGCATTTTGCTTAAGTTGAGCCTACCTTAGAATACATTTATGTTCCTTCCATGTAAGCAGAAGCAGCCTCCCTTCCCTTGTATATTTCAGAGACTGGCATGAGGTTCGAATTTATCAATCACCCCGGGTCTAATCACTGGCTTTGTTTTAGAGCTACTTCCTATGGACTTTATACCTTTGCTTGAATAGGTACTTTTGAGCCCTAATTAGGATATGTTAAAGAGAGAAATGACACAGGATTGGATGAGGATGAACAGAGCAGGAGAAATATGAGAGATCTTCTTGTGGTCACTGCCACTTACCTGGCATGCTTACTTCAATGATGGAAATCATTCCTGTACATTCTATTTCACTATGTGATATGAATCTCACTGACTCTCTGGAACCTTATGTTATGTCTGATACTAGGAGAAGAATTTGCGTAAGCTGAGCTTTGTGTAACCTGCAGAATTGAGCTTGGTTCTAGGTGGATTGAGGTTGTTATAGGGCTTCATCAATCTGAGCCATGGTTCTGGGAAGTTTTGACTTGTTTTGTACATGATATTGACTAGATGCACTTTGACTAGCATTCACAAAAGTGTCAATAAGCTGAATAAGTACAAGTAGGCATCCTCTTATGACTTAGGAGCAAGCGGAAAATCTAAATGTTTCCTGCCTTTCTCAATCTTCCTTCTTACGCCTTTATGACTTTTGTTCATATCTGCTTGTATTAAATGATATAATCAAGACCAAAAGAGCTGGATTCATAGAACAGGGTCTGAGAGTCTCTTTTCCTGTGTCTGGGACTGACAGCAGAGATTCATTCCTTATCTTGGGGACAGCAACAATTTGTCACTTTACAATATTTCAGGAAGCCTTTGAACCAACAAGCAATAACTAGCTAGCCCTGGGTCCAGGGGATTAAAGTGATTGGAAATAACCTTTCAAATGCAGGGGAATGTCAGTGAGTTACTCTCATAACTATTTCAACCCAGGTTCATTCAATTTGTCAATGAATCTAGCTGAGAAAACCAGATTCTCTACTTTAGTGTTTTTCAGTGTGGTCTGTGGACCAGCTACATTGAAATAATCTAGGAGAACAAGTAGATTCCAGGGAACCACCCCCTACCGTGTGAGTCAGAATCCTGGGATGAGGTGAGGGAGTAGATGGTAAGCAGTAGAATTCTCCTGGTTAAACAAGATAAAACCAAACAAAAGCAAACAAAACCAAAACAACAACAACAAAAAACCAAGATGTCCAGGTGATCTTTCCATTCACAAGTGTTTGAGAACCAGAGATGAATGAGACACTCTCTTTTTTTGTTGTTGTTGTTCAAATGAGGTATCTAAAGGTAATATATGCAGAGTGCTACAGTCTAAGACCATGTTAAGATACCATGGCAAGACAGAAACTGGACCGCTGGGACAACCTGTCAATTCATTGATTGTCTTACTACCGTTGGCTGAATTGACTGAAGTTCCAGCTGATTGTTGACGCGTAGACAAGACTTTATTGGGAGGATGTTGAGAGTAATTGATTTTACATGATTTCCATGTCCCACCACTGAAGATGTTGGGGTGCATTCCATAAGAGATCATCATGACTTGATACAAGAAGAAACAATGAGCTCCTGGCCAGCTCTCTTACACTGAGTAGAGTAACTTATTCCAGCTCTTACCAGACTTTCACATCACCTTAAGTGAGCCAGGTGCTTCACTAAGAGCTGTGAACTGGTGCTAATGTACATTAGGCAATTTTTACCCCCCAGAAACTTTCATTTCAGCTACATGAAGAAAGAAACTGCAACTTATAAGACATATTATATGTTAGTCAAGGAAAAATTCCAGATGAGTAAAACAGACTATTAATTTAGGGGCTCAGAGTATGGTGACATTCCTGTCTTCCTAGAGGACAAGAGGTTGTAAGAAGAAGGACACAGAGGGAAAGGGACTTAAGATATATTGTTTTGAATGTTGTATTAAGATTCTCCAGAAAAACAGAACAGAGAGATGTTTATTTAAAGGAATTGGTTCACATAATTTGGGGGGCTGGCAAGTCCAAAATCTGTAGGGTAGGCAAGCAGGCTGGAGACCCAAGGAAAGGCTGCCATTCTAGCCCAAAGGCGGTCTGCTGGCAGAGTTCCCTCTTCTTTTCAGTCTTTTTCTTAAGGTTTTCAACTGATTGAATGAGGCCCACACACATTATGGAGAAAAATCTGCTTCACTCAAAGTCTGCTAATGTAAATGTTAATCTCATTCAAAAATACCTTCACAAAAACATCTAGAATAGTGTTTGACTAGATACCTGAGTACCATGGCCAGACAAGTTGACACATAAAATTAACCAGCACATGCTGAGGGTCCTGAGACGACACTTTGAGTAGCAAGGCTTTGACATAGAAACTCTGTGCTGCTTCTTGTCTACTTTACCCCACCCCGCCACAGCCTCTGGCAGCTTCTTCATCTGGGAAGCTGGTAAGAGAGAATGGAATTGGTGTGTCTCCATAGAGTCTTTTCTTCAGACCTTCCCTGGAAGTTTCTAGAGGGATGTATTCCCTGCTCTAGAAGACTAACTACCTCCCTAGACCATGTGACACTAATCCAAGAACCATTGGCTTAGGCTCTTAACACCCTGATTGTTACTTGTACAAAAAATATGTTCTATGCTCAAGGTCTGTGGAGAAATGTGAGATGTCAACTTCTCACTTCTCTGTGGTACAGATTTTACAGTATTGGGCTAGTATGCTTCATAATTTATGGTTTGAGGTTATACCTATTTTCTTGTTTCAGTGAAAATAAAGTTTGTTTAAAAAGAACTTGACCATCACAGATGGCCATCAGGCTGGTGTCTGAGAGGGCTGAGTGCAGCAGAAACACTGAATTCTCAAGATTGTCTGTCCTACAAACTCTATTGCTTGTCGCTTTCTTCCCCAAGACTGATCATAGTGCAGAACCTGTAAAAGGTCTTTCAGGATCATAAGTGGTGCTCTTTACTTAATGTCACATATTCATTACCCATTCGACAAACATCATCGCATATTTTCTGTGTACTAAGAACTGTTTCAGATACTGGGGATACAATGGTGAAAAAGACTCATGAGATCTCTGCCTTCATGGAGCCCTAACTTGGTGAGGTCAGTCTTTCAGAAGTCTGCTTACAGTGAGGGCTGACTAAGGAGCCTCATGGGGGAAACTCAAGAGGAAGAAAGAGAGAGTCAGGAATAGTGAGCATGATTCAAACCCAAAGTCTAGTTGCCAAAAGAGAAGGGGAAATTCTGAGTAGAGCTTACTGTTGATCCTATTTGCCTCTTGGGTCAGCCTCCCATGGAGAGGAATATTTGCTTTAATTGAATTCTAAAGAACTGGTTCAAGACACTCGGTATTAAGGTATGACTAACATTACTTTGAGGCTCATTCCTCAAAGCATAATGACACAGAGGGAAAC
The DNA here is from genome assembly GCF_964165515.1 of Mesoplodon bidens. Lineage (NCBI taxonomy): Eukaryota > Metazoa > Chordata > Mammalia > Artiodactyla > Ziphiidae > Mesoplodon > Mesoplodon bidens. The sequence goes on along the minus strand of NC_138171.1, from coordinate 20,482,459 downwards.
ACATTCTCACCAAATTCTTAAAAACTGTCCTTGAATTCTGTATATTGAGAACATGGAGTCATTTTGAGACCTTAGGTCTTCTGTGTCTCATCAGTAGCAGGGGTGTTGATCAGTAGGAAATACAAGTGTCCACAGAGGTGGCAGAAGTTCTCAGCAGAATCCCTGGCCTTAGGCAGTGGAGTCTGATGGGAGCTATCTTACTTTAGCCAAATCTGGCTGTTGTAACTGATAAACCATCAAATCTCAGTGATTTAAGAAAATAGATGTTCCTCTCTCACTAAGGCAATGGGTATTCCTCACCTGAGGGAGACCTTCCATGTTGACCAAATGTCGAGACCCAGGCTTCCTCTATCTTGGGTCTTGGAGTCATTGAATTCAGCCAGTGGAGGAGGATAGCTCTCGGAGGATCAAGTGTGAGATGTGGCCAAGACAGAAAGAGGCACACATCACATTTGCCCACATTCTATTGTCTAAACTTCAATTGCATGACCATACTTGACTGCAAGGCATGCTGGGCATGTAGTCTAGTTCTTTGCCTGAAAGAAGAAGAAAATAGATTAAGTGATCAGCTGGCAATTTCTGCCACAGGAGAAAATGTGGCCATAATGAGGCAACTTAACTTCAGGCAGAGGCAGCAACAATAGACAGAACAGGAAAGGTCAAAAAGAGCTGAAACTCTGTCATGGTCACTGGGAATGCCCATGAAACACCACTTGGAGACTCCCAGAAATAGTTGTGGGAGGACTTGAGGGAACCTAATAGTCCATCATGTCGGGGCAAAGCAGTAGCAGCACTTATACTGGACAAAAGCACCCTCATTCTTCCTTATACATTACAAATTAGGTTCTCCAAAAGCAGATGGTGAGACCATTTGGTGTGTGGGATATTTACAGGGAATCAATACATATGGAAGGGAAGGAACAGGAGCAGGATTGGGCAAAGGGGTGGTTTGAACCCTGATGCACCAACAAAGCCTTGGCCAATTCTGGGGGTCTTTTTGGAGCCTATGTGGCCCATTAGAGTTGTCCCACGGTGGGGGTAGGGGAAATTATGCCTCCTGTAATCCTTCTCTGGCTGGGGGCCATCCCAGGAAGAGTGTGCCCTTGTTGGGGGCAGCTCTTGGCAACAGAGGTAAACCTTGAAGGAGGAGACAATTGAAGAAGTTGATAATCTGTTGGCTGCAATCCCAGCATTTGGGGCAGTGAATCTTTCCTTGCAGGGCAATCTGGGAAGCTCTTCCTGTCCCCTAAGTATAATTTTAGTCCACTGCTCTACTGTCTAGAGGAACAGAAAACATTTCTGCCCCGTGTTCCCAAGGACTGACCCTCAGGTATTTATGAACAACCCACTTGCCCACTCCATGTCATCCACAACCATTTCTGAGTGCCATTTAGATGCGTTTAGTCTGAACATGTGCAGATATCTTACTTGTTCCTCACTGAAGGGTCTTCTGGCTCCTTCAATGTGTTGCTTGTTCACTGTCCTTCTATGGGCCTTTGATGCTGAGGGTTTGGACAGGTCCAGTTGGGCATGTGGTCAGAAGGCGTCTCCCTCTAAACCCAGTGATGACGCCCCTTTGATGGGACCATGAAGACATTTGTCTTTTAAATTAGGCTGATGCAGAACTCAGGAAGTCTAAGTTCCCCTTTCTCTTACCTCTATTTATCATGAATATGTTGAACTTCTCAGCTGGCAAAGGGTAAAATAGTTGATAGCAGATGAATTAGATATCAATTAATTTCTAAAGCAAACCTAATGGGCATTTAAGAAGAGAACTTAATGTCTCATTTACTCACTATAGCTATCTTGTTAAATGCCAATTAACTATCTAAATATTTCCTACCAGCCTAATGAATTATAATAAGTAATAAGTGATTACCACTTTTTCCTAAAGTCTTGGCACTCTCGACTTCTAGTGCAATGATAGTGGATTTTTTTCTTGTCCTATTTACGATACAGATAAGATACAATCCAACCTTCTTAGTGAGCATTGGCCACCATCTCTAGTCAAAAAGAACACAATTTATAGTCAATTCTGAAAATTAAAAAATATTGAAATGCATACAGCTACAGAACATGTGAGTAACAAAGATTTTTACTTGAAATTAAGTGAGCGCTATTAAAATGTTAACTACAAAAAATGCCTAATATTTTTTATCTACCCTGCAAACCATTTCTAAATACCAAAGCAGAATGTGTATTAATAGATTCAAAACGTGAGCTGATGAGGGTGTGGTTGTGATTGGTATGGTGCACAAAAACTTAAAGTCAGACTGGGCAGGACCCTGGACCCCTTACAGATGGGGAAAGTAGAAGACGCCTGGCAGGGAAGGGCTAGTAGTAGTTGCCCAGGTGGTAGGGTCTATAGACTACCCTTCCACTCAAGGTGGATGCTGGTCCTCGGTGGGGTGTTGGGGTGCAAAGATTTACCCCCTGGAAATGGAGGTTTGTGGGGATGGTGGGAAGAGCTGGGGAGCACTGATCTGAGCAGCACAGGCACATCATAAATTATGCCTGCATGTCTTTCAAATCAGGCCCTAATGCAAGTGACACTGGACCCAAGGTCAAGAGTATGGAATTTGGGATCCAACAGATTTGAGCTTGAGACCCAACTTGCCACATACTTATCATGTGAACTTAGGCAACAATCTCTGAGTCTCAGTTTCCTTGTTCATAAAATAGGGATAGTATCTCCCTCACGGGTTTCTCATGATGATGAAAAAAGATAATTTATTGGAATCATGCAAGAGAATGCAAATATGGATGGTGACCAGGTTACTTTATTTCTGTTTCTGAGAATGTCTGGTTTGGGGTTACTCATCTGACACCTTTTCTTTCCCAAGGGAAGTTAGTTCAGTTATAATTGTCCTGAAGCTTGGACAAGTCCCAAACAAAGAGCATGTGTGCCTTTTCTGACAACATGGACACTGTGTACAACCTTCAGATCATGACCCTGAGAAAAAGCCCATCTTGTTGCCCCAGAGAATGCAGGAAACAAGCAGTAAGTGCTGCATGGCAGTCACTACTTCTCCCCCAACCCCCTGTTCAGAAAATACCTTGCTCCAGATACACTGCAAGGCGGGAGAACTCTCTGAACTGGGCACAGGGGGAGCAGCCTCACCCTGATTTGCAAGAACAGCCTGCTCTTTGATGAGGCCATTCATCCCGGCCCTGCACAATTACTGTCCCTCACACAAACTGTGATGAGGCATTCAGATGACAAATGTTAGGCGGCCATTCAAGTCATATTTTTGAAAAATATTTTTATTACAGGAAAATGCTCCTGTTGTAACATTCAAAAAACAAACAAACAAACAAACAAACAAAAAACAGGAAGCAGCAGCCAATAACCAGAGCTGATCCCTGAGATAAACTAGTCCTCCCTTCTTTTACCTTGAAGCTCACCTCAGCAAAATATCAAAAATATCAAACAGAAGGCAAAACGAGACAAAGCTATAGTTAACCCCAAATGCATTGACAGGTAGTATGGACCTCTATAATGGTTTTGCTGGGATACTAGGCAAAGAGATCCACTGCTCATCATATGGGAATAATTCCTAAAAGCCCTCCTTTCAATAGCTTTCTTCCAAATCCAAGTGCCTCTAGTAGCTAGCTAAACTATTCTTCCCTCTCTTCTATTTACCTCTAAGATAGTCCAATTTCATATAAATTTCTCTGCCCCAGCCATCATTTACCCCTCTAACCTCCTCCATCCTTCTCCACCTCTGTCTTGTTTTCATCTTTTTCCAGTTATTGCCATGTCAAGTTGTGACAGTTAATTTTGTGTCAACTTGACTGGGCCAAAAGGTGTCCAGATTAAATATTATTTCTGGGTGTGCTGGTGAGGGTGTTTCTGGATGAGATTAGCATCTGAATCTGTGCTCTCAGTAAAAAGCACATGGTCCTTCCCAATGTGGGTGGATGTCATCCAACCCCTTGAAGAGCCCAGATAGAACAAAAAGGCAGAGAAAGGAGGAATTTGTCCTTTTTTGTTTCCTGTTCACCTGCTTGAGCTGAGATATCTCATCTCATCATCTCCAGCCCTCAGACTGGGATTTACACTGTTGGCTTCCCTGGTCTTCAGCCCTTTGGACTCAGGCTAAATCACACCCCTGGTTTTTCTGGGCCATCATCTTGCAGAAGACAAATCATAGGACTTCTCAGGCTCCATAAACTTGAGAGCCAAGTCTCATGATAAATCTCCCTCTCTCTCTCTCTCTCTATATATATATATATATATAGATATAGATATAGATATAGATATAGATATAGATATAGATATAGATATAGATATAGATGGATATAAATAGATATATCCCAGTGGTTCTGTTTCTCTGAAGAACTTTGACTAACTCAGTGCATTAAAAAAAATGAACACTTTAACCACAGAGACTGGGTTTGAATCCTGCCTCTGAAATTGCCTAGCTGTAGAATTTTGGGTGAGTTTCTTAATCTCTCCGTGCCTCAGTTACACACCTGTAAAATGGGAATGAAAACTAACACACAGCCTCATGAGGTTTGTCTTAGTCTGTTTGGGATGCTATAACAAAAATACCATAAATTGGGTGGCTTATGAACAATAGACATATATTTCTCACAGTTCTGGAGACTGGGAAGTTCAAGATCAAGAGACCAACAGAGTTGGTGCTGGTGAGGACCCACTTCCTGTTTTATAGAACTTCTTGCTGTATTCTCACATGCAGGAAGGGACTAGGGAGCTCTGTGTGGCCTCTTTTAAAAGAGTATTAATCCCATTCATGATGGGCTCCATCCTCATGATAAAGCACTTCTCAAAGGCCGTACCTCTTAATACCTTTATCCTGGGAATTAGGATTTCATCATATGAATTTTGGGGGGACACAAACATTCCAGAGCATGCAGAGATTTTTAAAGATTAAATTAGTCAGTGTGTATGAATACATAGAATTTTGTTTGGCTTAAGAACTAAATAATTGGGGCTTCCCTGGTGGCACAGTGATTAAGAATCCGCCTGCCAATGCAGGGGACACGGGTTCAAGCCCTGGTCTGTGAAGATCCCACATGCTGCGGAGCAACTAAGCCCATGCATCACAACTACTGAGCCTGTGCTCTAGAGCCTGCGAGCCACAACTACTGAGCCCATGCACCACAACTACTGAAGCCCGAGCTCCTAGAGCCCGTGCTCCACAACAAGAGATGCCACCGCAATGAGAAGCCCATGCACCACAACGAAGAGTAGACCCTGCTCGCTGCAACTAGAGAAAGTCCACACGCAGCAACAAAGACCTAATGCAGCCATAAATAAATAAATGAATTTATTTTAAAAAAAGAACTAAATAATTATTAACTGTTACTATTCTTGCTGTTATTATTGCTATGTATTATAATCCTGTGGATTCATTGACCTTCTCTCGGCTTCTTCAGCCTTCCTCTCTATCCATAAAAATGGCTTTTCTCCTTATAAGGAAGGGGAGAGAAGATTTTCAAATCATCCTGATTTAATATGTATTTAAATACTGTCATACTAGGTAGAAAAATATGCTTGGAAAGAAATGCATGCATGGTAGGCAGAATAATGGCCCCCAAAGATGTGCTACCTTACATGACATAAGGGACTTTGCAGATGTGATTAAGTCAAGGGTCTTGAGATCAGAGATTATCCTGGATTATCTGGGTGAGCCTGATGTAATCATAGGGGTCCTTATCAATGAAAGAAAAAAGGTAGGACAGTCAGAAGCAAAGAAGCAGATGTGACAGAAAAGGGAGTGGAGGTTAGAGTGATGCTGTTGCTGGAAGGGGTTCATGAGCTAAGGAATGCAGGCAGCCTCTTCAATCTGGAAAAGGCAAGTTATGATTCTCTTCTGGAGACTCCAGAAGGAACTCAGCCCTGCCAACATCTTGATTTTAGCCCCATAAGGCTCATTTCCAGACTTCTGACCTCCAGAACTATAAGATAATAAGGTAGTGGATGGTAATTTGTTATAGCAGCAATAGGAAATTAATATAGTATCAAAGCTATAGATAAAAAGATTACATCTACAACACAGATTTATAGAAAATTTTAGTTTTCTTCCTCTTTAAACTATCTCTGTTTTCCAAAATAAGAAGAAAAATGTAAGTTTAAGAAATAAATGATCAATTACAGAAGCCTACCACATGCCAGTTCAGTTCTTATGCTGCTGTAGAAAGTACCCAACCATGCGGATTGGAGTCACCACTAATGTGTGGTCATCACTCATCACTGAGTTTACCATAGTTCCCAGCTCTTATCATGGCCTCTACTAGCACTTACACTGAACCTTCTCTGTCTGCTCAAGTTCTCCACATCAGTGCTACTCAAACTGTCCTGTGTATGTAAAGCACGTGATAGATCTTGTCAAAATGCAGATTCTCTCAACATCATTAGTGAGCAGGAAATGCAGACCCCAAAAAGGTACCACCACACAGCACTGGAAATAACAAAAATTAATGAGGTGAAGAAGAATACCAAGTGTTATTGAGGGTGTGGTTCAACCCCCTGTCACATACACTGCTAGCAGGTACGTAGAATGGTAAAACCACTTTGGAAAACTGGCATTTGCTTAAAAGTTAAACATATACATGGCATATGATCCGGCCACTCCACTCTTAGGTATTTACCCCAAAAAAATGTTACCACAAAGACCTAACAATGAATGTTCATAGTGGCTTTATTCATAGTAGTCAAAAATCTGGAAACAACTTAAATAGACATCAGTTGGTGAAGGGAGAAACAAAACAAGTACATACACGTCATGGAATCGTACTCCATGAGCTACAAATAAGGTCAACAGCATGGTGAATCTCAAAAACATTGTTCCCAGTGAAAAAAGCCAGACCCAAAGGGGAGCATATACTGTGATTCTGTTTATATAAAATGTCAACTAACACATAGTGACAAAAAAATCAGACCAATGTTTACCTGGGGCCAGAGCAGAAGGAAGGAAGGACTGCAAAGGGGCATGATCTTTTGGGGTGATGGAATTTTTTAGGGTTTTGATAGTCAGGGTGGTTTCATGTGTGCAGATGACTGCCAAAATGCATTAAATTTTACACTTTAAATGGATGTGACTTATTCCTCAATTAGTTGATAAGGAACTTAAGAGTAGATTCTGATCCAGAGGTCTGGGCTGGGCAAGCAAGCCTGAAACACCCTCAATTACCTGTCTTCTACCACCCGTATACTATAAACTACTTGAGTTTGTGCCACAACTTGAATTTATTATATGTAGGGTAGAACACTTCAAAAGGCGTTTTTGGTGCTTTTGCAGTGGTCTTAGCATCCTACCTCTCACCTTTTCTTCCTATCACTGGCTTGAGCTTAAAATGGAAATGCATATGATTAGCAACAAAACTTACATTGGGATTATTGTGCTATCACTCTAAATCTTTGAATAGATTTCTAACTTTCACTAAAACATCCATTTTCAGGCTTAGATTAGAAGACGATAAACATGTGACATGGGGAACATTGAAACCATAGAGTTAATACTTTTTGACTCACAGGGATTAGAAATAATTCAAGACCCAAACAGAAAGGCTGTTGGCCATCTTGTACTCTTGCTTTATGATATTTATTTGTGCACTGGTCAGAGTTAGGTTTCCTTAGAGGACCCAAGGCATCCATACGTAAAATAATCTCTAGACATGGATACAAATCTTTCACAAATCTTCACATACTTGACACTCTGAAGAATAATGCTTCACTGAGAAGCAGTTTCTGGGTGGTCCTCAAGACTCTCTCTAGTAACAAGGCTGTTTCTTTTTCTCATTCCAGTTGTATACATGTGCAATCCAAACCCATATCTTGACAAAGTAGTACGTTAAAATAGTTTAGGGACTTTAGATTAATGGTAAGTAGTGAAATGAATGCTGTATTACTAAGTTCCAAATTCCTTGTGTACTGACCCAAACAAAACAAACAAATAAGCAAACAAAAATGAGGAAATCATTGGATATAAATGTAACATTTTGTAGATTTTATGAACTTTATACCAATTTCCCTTTAAGTATTTGGTAAAGCATCAAGAAAGGAACTATTAATTGCTATCCTTCTGTCTGCATTTACTCAAAACTTACACCACACACAAAAGATGTTCTGCCTTCAGTATCCAGACTGCATCAGTTGTGTGTCCGTTAACCTAGCTGTTTATTCACTGTGGTGTCATTTCATAAATTCATGAAAATATGGAGAATTTAGGGATTACAGTTCTTCTTCAGGACAATCAAGTTGTTATTTTTTTCTCACAAAATGTTCATATTTCTTTTCTCATATTTTGAATTTTATTTTATTTTTTATACAGCAGGTTCTTATTAGTTATCTATTTTATACATATTAGTGTGTATATGTCAATCCCAATCTCCCAATTCATCCTACCACCTCCCACCACCCCACTTTTCCCCCTTGGTGTCCATATGTTTGTTCTCTACATCTGTGTCTCTATTTCTGCCTTGCAAACCCATTCGTCTGTACCATTTTTCTATATTCCACATATATGCGATAATATACAATATTTGTTTTTCTCTTTCTGACTTACTTCACTCTGTATGACAGTCTCTACGTCCATCTACATCTCTACAAATGACACAATTTCATTCCTTTTTATGGCTGAGTAATAGTCCATTGTATATATGTACCAAATCTTCTTTATCCATTCATCTGTCGATGGGCATTTAGGTTGCTTCCATGTCCTGGCTATTGTAAACAGTGCTGCAATGAACATTGGGGTGCATGTGTCTTTTTGAATTATGGTTTTCTCTGGGTATATGCCCAGTAGTGGGATTGCTGGGTCATATGGTAATTCCATTTTTAGTTTTTTAAGTAACCTCCATACTGTTCGCCATAGTGGCTGTATCAATTTACATTCCCGCCAACACTGCAAGAGGGTTCCCTTTTCTCCACACCCTCTTCAGCATTTGTTGTTTGTAGATTTTCTGATGATGCCCATTCTAACTGGTGTGAGGTGATACCTCATTGTACTTTTGATTTGCATTTCTCTAATTATTTGAGATGTTGAGCAGCTTCAGGACAATTAAGTTTTATGTATATTACTTAGAGCTTAGCTCATAGTAACGAGTGAATAAATGTTTGACTTCTGACAAAATAATTGGCTTTCCAAGGTTTTAAAAATAATCTTTTAAATCTGGCACAGGATTGAACAGGAAGATTGCTAAGGCTTAGTTCAGAAGTAGAATGGCTAAAACAACCTTTTTATGAATGTCAGACATCATTTTTGTCTTCCTGCTTGAAAAAAAAAGCAAAACTAGAGTCACTTGGCTAAATGACTTCCTGTGTCCCCCTTCCTCAGCTCCTCATGATTTTATGAAACAAACAACAACAAAACTCCTCTAAAGCTAAACTAATGTGAAATAACCCAGAGTTTGAACTTGTCGCATGACTGTTGCTTTAAATATTAATGCGAACTCGGATAGAGATTTGTGAACAGCAAGGTAAAGCAAAGGCCATGAAATATTGATTCTGTACATTTTCTTATGCATTTTTATTCTCCAATTTAGTAAATTTTTCATCTTGCCTGCACTTAGAGGTTGCCTATGAAGTCGTTACCACCAATTGTATTAGCTGCTGTAAATAAATAATCATCGCTCAGGCTGTTTGCATGATGGAAGGTGGACAGGACCCCACTTCTTCTGAGCACAAACTTTCCATAGCCCAGTCCAAGGAGGAGGAAAAGGGATGATCACCATTTTCCACACAGCACAGTAGCAGACATTTTCTAAAGGAAGGAGGGTTTTAAAGAAAGCAACAATGAAGAACTCAAATGTTTCAGCAGAAATTATACCACCATTCTGACAACTGCCCATTTGGTCTGGGAGAAGGTGGCATTGATTTTTGTTTGTTATTAAAATAAGAACATCAGGACAGAATGTCATGACATGTGTGCTTCTTGGACATACCCTAAGAAAATCAAGAGGAATATATTTCACAACTCACTTTTAAAAATTGAAGTATAGTTGATGTACAATATAAGTCACAGGTGTACAATATAGTGATTCACAATTTTTAAAGGTTATACTCCATTTATAGTTATTATAAAATATTAGCTATATTCCCCATGTCATAAAATATATCCTTGTGGCTTATTTTATACCTGATAGTTTGTACGTCTTAATCCCCTACCTCTCTATGGCCCCTCCCCATTTCCCTCTGCTCACTGGTAACCACTAGTTTGTTCTCTATATCTGAGTCTGCTTATTTTTTGTTACATTTACTAGTTTGTTGTATTTTTTAGATTCCACATATAAGTAATGTCATACAGTATTTGTCCTCTGTCTGACTTATTTCACTTAGCATAATACCCTCCAAGTCCATCCATGTTGTTGCAGATGGCAAAATTTCATTCTTTTTTATGGCTGAGTAGTATTCCTATATATATGTATATAAAGTATTCATATATATATATATATATATATATATATATATATATATATATATATATACCATATCTTCTTTATCCATTCATCTGTTGATGGACACTTAGGTTGCTTTCACAGCCCTACTTCAGAGACAATAAAATGCAAGACTTTCACCACTAACCCTAATCCTTGTGTATGCACAAAAATCATATTTTATCAACCACACTAAGAAAACAGCACCATCAGATATTTCTTACTGTCTTCATTATGCAGTGGACTTATTTTTCCTAGACTATATACCTACACCCCTATATTCAATATTTTACAAGAGGTAAGAGCCCAAAGAAAAATGGAAACAAGTTCTGAGGGTAAGTAATACATAGGAGGGTCTAGTGTAGTTCTGCCTCTTGTGAAAATGGCTATGATTCTTTGTACAGTTTTATACATTAATTTGTTATTTCTCTCTCATTAAGTCAGATTGGCCGTCTCTCCAAGTTCCTCGTCATATTTGCCAAATACTCATAACGGACTGTTCCCTGGGTCCCAAATATCTTATTCCATTTTGCCAGAACACAACAGGAAAGGAGGGGGGATAATATCAGGTTGAATATTTAGCCTTGAAATAGATGAAAATATGCCTGCTCTCAATGTGATCAGCAATATGGTTATCCTGTTAGGTGAACAACAGTATCCCTCATCCTCACTTTTCTCCCTGTTTTATATTTATTAAAGTCATCTATGCTTGTTTATTGTAGGAAACACTTGCACCTTAAAAACAATGAAGATTAGTTTAACTCTGCCTCTCTGCTACGTGCCAAAAATAAGCAACACAGGCAGAGCATAAGAATCTCCAGTAATGTATTACTTTAGTTTTTACTTTGGCGTACATTTTAATAGTCTTTTAATCATCTTTAAACCCTTTTAAAGCCATTGTTAGTTTCTCTATTTACTTTTAAATCCTTAAATATTTGATTCATATACTACCTAAATTTGTGGTGCAAAAGGAAAGTAAAAAGACATTTAATTGCCTAAATGGGTCCAAGTGGGATTTTTTTCTTTTCTAAGTTTGGTAGCTTTTGTGTTTGTTCAGTAAGTCTGCATGTTGGGAGAGTTATATATATATGTTCATCTGAACACACTGAATACTGTTGCCTTAGGCCATACACCCAGCACAGGTGCTCACCAATACATACTGTTACCTTAAGACAGGTATGATGCTATAGCACAACTGCAGCAAGATCCATCAGGTAAGTCCAAGTCCCAGATGTTTGGGTTAGATGTCAGTGTGAGCACACACATATATCTCCTCTTAAATGCTTTTTAAACTCTCTACCCCACCTCAGGCCAAATCCCCACTGAAGAAGTAACAAAGGGAAGGAGTGGGCAGGGGAGAACTGAAAACTAAGGAATGGCCCAATATAACTATGGAGGACTGAGATAGTTGGGGTAGACATAGTGCAGAAGGCATTGAACTGAGGCAGACACCAAAGGTTCAATCTATAACTCTTTCTTAGAAAAGAGCATTCATATTGTTCTTGGGTGGCCTCAGCCTTCAGTGACTTGAAGTAGGGTTTTGGTCTCCGGCCATAGATTGAGGTCGGGCAGTGGCAGTGAGAGCACTGAATCCTAGCCACCAGACCACCAGGGACCAGTGGCTAGTGACAAGGCCCTGGCCAGTCAGCTTTGCAGAAAAGTATTCCCACAAAGATGGAAAGTAGTGAAACAAGTAAAGTGTTTACTAGGAGAAAGGGTACCATACGTGTGGATAGACACGTATCCTATAGACACATAGGGGCGAGCTCAGAGAGAGAGTCGCACCCTTGTGGCAGTTTGAATCACTTTTATGGAGCATTTCTTCTGGGTTTCCTTTGACCAATCATCCTGCTTTGCCTGGTTCTGAGTCTGCATTTAGTATATCTCAGGGTCTTCCCATGTGTGCGAGTGCATCTCTTAGTCAAGATGGATTATAGTGAAGAGACATATGCGTAGTTGACAGCACTTACTATGAAGTGGCGCCCCCTCCTTTTTTGACTTCCAAGGAACCTTTCTGTGCAAGTGTAGTCGGGAAGGTCCCCTTGACTTTGAGAATGAGGAATATGTGGTCTTTTATCTCTAATCTGGACACGGCCCAGCCTCCTCCATCATCCTGCTTTTACTGAAGTCTCTGACACTATGGAGTTTCTGTCCACAGGGGAGAAACTGTTCAGCCTGGGGCCCATCTATGTCCTGCCTCAGTATCACAAGTAACATACAAGGGCTCTGATAGAATCTTATGCATTTATCTGGAGGAGTAAGACTTGGGTGCATGGATAAGCCACGTGGAAGAGGATGACCTAATTTGGGCTTAACTTGAACTTCAAGGATCAGCATCATTTTGACAGGAGCACTTTGAGAATCCAGGATTCATGTGGTGACCACACGAAGACAAAAGGGGTCACAATAGTGAGGACTTGTACATCATGGAAAACATTGGGTGGATAGCCTGGGGGAAAACCTTAAGTTTTCCTAATTAGGAGTAGGATGTGTTGAAGGTGAGGGGAGCTCCCCTGGTGGTACCTTGGCTCTGTGACCTGCAGTGAAAAAGATCAGAAGCTTCTGAAACCAGGGACACTGAGAAGACCCAGCATCAAGTAGCTGTCACATCAAAGAAAGCCCTCTCAGGGGGTTATAGAGGCATTTCCTCCAAGTGTCAAGCAGTAGCACCAGGAAGGAGCCTGGGCATCGCCAAAGTTTACATTGGAGTAGAGGCTGTGCCAAATAAAATGTGAATGCAAAACACAGAACCGAGAACAACAACAGCTTCACCAGGCATGGAAAGAATTGCTGCAGAGATAAATATTCCTGTGAACACTGCTCACAGCTCATGCTTCCTCCCAACTCCCCTCCGGCTGCTCAATAACAATGAGAGTGTTATAAATTTACACCGAAGAAGCCCTCCAGTTGGAGCTCTGTGAAGCCAAGAACAACCAAAGGGAACCAGAAGGGGAAGCAAAGACAATTTACTCAAAATGTTTATGGAAAAACACCAGCCCCGCTTACACATCCCAGGGCTTAATGATGAATATCTAAAGCAGCAGCAGCAGCTCTGTGAAACACTTCAGATTACAAAAGATTGAGAAAATGCGTCCAATATGCAAAGAAGGTAAGAAACAAAGACAACGACAACGTCAAGAATGTCTTCTTGTGTTTACAATACTGTGGTAGAAATCAGGGTCTCTGAAAACACAGATGAGAAGTGGAATAATAAGATTTAAGTGAAAACAGAGATGGGCAAAAGGTAGGCAGTGTAAAAAAAAAAACCTAAATTACCTAAGAGAGAGGGATGTAAGGACAGAATTCAGTACCTGTTTTAGGAATCCTAAAAACAAGAGGCAGCACTGCAAGGGTTAAATATGTGATGCAGAACAGGAATGGATTAAGAGTGCCTGGAACGCGGAGGAAAGAGCCAGAACAAGGACGGTGATGAGTAAAAAGAGGCTAGGAGTGGGAGACAAAAATGGAGATGGAACAGATCTAATTTGTGTCTGAAAAAGATCCCAGAAGAAAAAGAAGAAAGCAGAAATCAGAGATGTAATAGAAGAAACTTTTCTGAGCAAAAAAAAACAGATTCGTTGGAAAAGCCATAGTGTGAGCATGAGTGAAATACCTAGCTACATCTTGATAATTCTGCTTTAATCTTAAGGAAAAAGGAAGAAAGAATGAGGTGAACATAAGAAATACAAAGAATGAGAAATCCAGTCAGCTCCAGACCTCTTTTCTGCCACCGGAAATGTTAGGAAAAAAGGGAGTAATGTCTACAGAACTTTCATGGTAAAAAAAGCTGAGATGTAAGAATTCTAAACTCAGCCCAGATTCTGTTCATATATAGAAACAAGAAAAGGAAAAAAAAGAAAAGAAGAGAAAAGGAGAGAGAGAGGGAGAAGGAGAGATTGATTCTAATCAAGATCCTGATACCATTTCTGTTTACCTCCAATCCATTCTTCTCAAAGCAGCCAGATTGATCCTAAATGTATACCAGATCATGTCACTTCTCTTTTCCATGCCCATCAATGCTAAAACCAAAAACCAAAAACCAAAATGCCCATAAAGATATGCCACAGACTGTCTGATTTTACCTCCGGCCTCAGTTTCCTTTGCTCTCTGTCCTCCAGCCACCCTGGCTCCCTTCTCATTCTCAAATGTGCCCATCAGCTCTTTCTCATCCGATGGTTTTCCTGGATATTATTCACTCTTCCCAGATTCTGCTGCCTCCACTATTCCCCCTACTAACTTCTACTCATCCTTTAAGTTTCATACACATGCCACTTCCTCAGAGGTGCCTTTCCTTGGCTCCCAGTTTAAATTAGGTCACTCCATAATATTCAGTTTCTTAGGGCCACCTTTTTTTTTCTATTAAGGTAAAGATCACATAACATAAAATGAACCATTTTTAAAGCGAATGATTTAGTGGCATTTAGTACATTCACAATGTTGTGCAACGACCACCTCTATCTAGTTCTAGAATATTTTCATCACTCCAAAAGGAAACACTGTACCCATTAAGCAGTTACTACCCATTGCCCCTCCTCTCAGACCTTGACAACCACCTATTGTGTTCTGTCTCTATGGATTTACATATTCTGGGTATTTTATATAAATGGGATCATAGCATTTGTGACCTTTTGTAACTGTGTTTTTTTCACTTAGCATGGTGTTTTCAAGTTCATTCAGGTTGTAGCATGCATCAGTACTTAATTCCTTTTTAAGGTGGAATATTACATTGTATGTATATGCCATAATTTGTTTATCATCCATTCTGTGATGGGCATTTGGGTAGTTTCCACCTTTTGGCTATTGTAGGTAGTATTGCTATGAACATTCATGTATAAGCATCTGATTGATTCTGTTAGGGACTGAATGATTGTGTGCTCACAATGTGATGATATTAGGAGATGGGACCTTTGGGAGGTAATAAGGTTTAGATGAGGTCATGAGGGTGGGGCTCCCATAATGGGACTAGCGCCCTTAGAATAAGAGGAAGAGGCACAGAGCTTCCTCTCTGTCATGTGAGGACACAGTGAGAATGCAACCATCTGCAAGCCAGCAGGAGAGGTCCCACCAGAACTTGACCATGCTGGCATCCTGATCTCAGAATTCCAGCTTCCAGGACTGTGTGAAATAAATTTCTGTTGTTGAAGCCACCCAGTCTTTGGTATTTTGTTACGGTAGCCCTAGTTTATGAAGATGGATTCTCTGCTTTCAATTCTTTTGGGGCTCCATGCTCTTTTAATATGTTGCTTGCATCCATATTTCTTGTGCAGTTCTTATGATTCTTTCGTTAGTGTCTGCTTGTCTGTATTATACACAGAACCCCATGGGTGCAAGGAAGGTTTGTGTCATTTGCCACTGAAGCACCTGGCATGATGCTGAACCACACGAGGTACTTGATGAATGTGTGTGAACAGATGAGCAAATGAGGCAGCAAGTTGCCCAGATTGATGCCTAAGCTGATAGAACTTGAGAGTAGACTTTTGAGGAATCTGGAGAGAGATAGGACAAGAGTTTTTATGTGGCTTGAAAGCAGCCTCTCACTATCATTAAAAGGCTGTCCCTCTCCAGTGACCAGGCATCATTTCATCTGGCACATTCTAAACTCTGAAAACTCCAGAAGTCACAAATTTAGGGAAAAAAAGCTTTGGTCATACTTTGCCTGTTCCACTAAAGCCTCAATTTGGTGCTGTTCACAGCAGAGACACCGATTCTTGCTAAGAACTCTAGCTAGGGAACTCCAAAGGAACCACAGCCCACAGCGCACACTTCTTTCTGGGTCTTTTTAGAGGGGTAGGATGAGATAAACATGAACGACATTCAGGGTTGATCTTGCTGGTCTTTAAGATTCTGGTGGCTGAAGTTGAGTTTGGTCTCTATTTGATCTCTTGAGGGCTTTTCCAACTTTCTGTGTGTCAGCACTCTCTATTCACCATGCCTGTTGTGACCTGTGCTGCCCGCGAACAAGCATGCTGTGGTGGTGGGGCATGTAGCAGCTTGGGCATCTTTACCCTCCACTCATCGTCTCTGATGCTATGCTCCTGGTACCGCTTTTGTCTGTCTACCTCCATCTACCAGTCTCTGTCTGGGTCTCTCTCTATTCTGACTTTGCTCTGTCTCCGCTTTCTCTCTCTATTTGTCTGGGCTTTGTGCCTCTGCTCTTCTTCCTGCTCTCTTCCTCTTCCTCCTCTCTCCCTTTCTCCATCTCTCCTTGTCCCTCTCTGTGTCTCCTAAGGCACAGAAACATGTACCCCATGCACCACATGTATATCTTGCTCCCTCTCTTCAGAGCTGCTGTGTTCCCTTTCAATAAACTCCTTCCTGTCTCCAAGTGGCTGGTCCTATCTCCTCTACAATCAGAGGAGACCGGAACTGGCTGCAATGAATGTGAGGAAGTCTTTATAATGAACAGGATCTCTCTGCTGTTTACACAAACACTTTTGGCGACACAGGGAGCCGAGCAGACCATTTTGCAATTAAGTGGAATTAAACGTAGGGAGCGAGTAGCCAAGGGGGTTGGGGGCAGGCAGGGGCTATGGGATAGGACAGAAGGGGGCTGGGAGCGAGCAGATTAACACGCGGGGTTGGGGGACGTTTGTGCTTAACTAGGCTCCATAATTATGCACTGACAGTTTCTAGGGGCAGGGCTCTGAGCTGGGATCCGAAGGTATCTGGAACTGTGTGGACAATCGCTGTCCTGTGTGAATTTAGTTTAATAACTTAGAGCCTGAGTGCCATAGAGATGTAGGTAGTGGGTTGTCGAAGCTGCGAGAAGAAGGCTGGGGAGGAGGAGATGTTAGAGGTGCGGTGATGTTTAAGCAGAGCCTTGAAGGGAGAAATCGACTTGGGAAGGAGAAAATCTGAAGGAGGAAGGGCCTTCTAAGCTACAGGGACAGACTGACCCAGAGCCCAGATCAGGAAGGTCTAAGGTGCTTGGAGGGCTGAGAAAATGTCCAGATGGTAATCCAAGCAGGCAGGCAGGGAGAGGAACGGGCAGGTGGGGGCTATGAGGGCAGGAGCAACAGGTGTCATGTACAGCGTTTGGCTCTTACTCTGGGGAACCGGAGATGTTATGAGTCTCTGTGGCCCGACCCGCTAGAACCTTCTGTGATAATAGAAATGTAGGTGTGATGGCACCAATATGTGGCTACTGAGGAGCTGAGCTCTTGAAATGTGGCTAATATGAATTTTTATTTTTTTGCATTGTAATTCATTAAGACATACATTTAAATGGTCCTTAGAATGAATGGCTACTGTATCAGCCCAGCTCTGAGAAGTCACGTCCAGCATCTCCGGAGAGATGTCATGACCAACTTTTTGGAAGACCAGTCTGGAAACAGTGTGATGAGGGGATTGGTGGGCTTGAAACTTTGGGGAGAATAATTAGTGCATTGATGTGATACTGTAAGGGGGAGCAGGTGAGGGCATGAGCTGAGGCAAGGATGGGGGATGCTGAATGGGATTCAGGACCTCGGCAGGGAGGTGTCACACTGAGAGTCAAGTTTGGGGCTGGGCCCTGGGAGGGGCAGGACCGCTGCAGCTGGAGCCCAGCGGCAAGCTGCAGATGTGTCCACATGCCGGGTGACCCCATCAGCCTGGCATCCAGGGTGAGGATGTGATGGTGACACTGAGAAAGTCTCTCATGGTAGCACAGGAACCAAAGGAAACTCCTGGTTCCAATATCCTAAAACCCAAAGGTGCCTCTCCTACTTCCTTTTCCTAAAGGAATATTTTATCTTTTCTTGAAAAACAAAGTCAATTTAAAGCAAAGAAAATTGAATCAAATCCAAACAGGTTTTTGTTAGTTTCTTTTTGGTGGAACTTGACAAAATTACTACTAAGATATTCCTGGAAAAATAAAGGTCCAGAGATAGCTAAGATACTTGTGAAGAAGCGGGGTGCTTGCTGTTCCATACAGCAATATTTATTTTAAAGCTATGGTAATTAAAGCAGTGTAAATGTGATATTGAGATAGACAAGTCAATCAAAGGAACAGAACAGACACTGCAGCAAATGCCCTTAAACACACATAGAAACTCGATGAAAAACAGAGGTGGCATAACAAAGAGTTGTAGAGAGGGGGAATGTTTTATTCAGTAAATGCTGTGGGGAAAATGGCTATATTTATAGAAAAAAAAGAGAACATTTTGTCCCTACTTTAGACCATATATAAACATCAAATTTTCAAGTAATAAATACAAAATAATAGAACTTTTAGAAGAAAACTTATGAGAATATATTTGTGATCTTGGAGTAGAGAGGTTGTTGGGTTTTTTTAAAAAAAATGAACAAAAAACACAAAACCTAAAGGATAAAATTGATAAATTTGACTAAGTGAAGTAAAGTCTTCTATATGCCAACAGACATTTGTATAAATAACTGACAAAAAGTTTCTATCTGGAATATAGAAAGTACTCCTATAAATCAATAATATAAAGACAAATAGTCCACTAGAAAAAAATGGACAAAGGATACAAACAGAGGATGCACAGAATATGAAAATCAAACAGCCAATATGCATATAGGAAAAAATGCTCAAGCACATTAATAAGTCATAGATACCAAGTTAAAATGAGATACCGTTTCCCACCCATTATGTGATGCTGATTTTCCCTGAGTACATGAAGAAAGGGATGCTCTCACAAACTGCAGAATGACTGTAAGTGAGTACATCTCATTTGGAGATCAATTTAGCAATAACGGGTCAAATTGAATATGTGCACACTTTATGACATGAAACTTCAATTGCTGGGTATTTACCCTCAATAATCTTTTGCACATGTGCACAAATACTCACGGAAGCGCTACTTGTGAATAAGGAACATTGGATTGACCAACTGCAACAGTGACATATATCAGTGGCATCCTATCAATACCAGTACATATCAATACATCAATGACAACAAGTGGGGAATGGATAAATAAATTGTAACCAGGGAAGAGAGGTTACTGATCAGGATATAGGTTGCTGTGTGGGTAACATCTGCTAAGAGATGGTATCACTGCCTAGTAAACACACCTGCATGCATTTCTGGCTTTTCCTTTTCTCCTTCTGGCTTCCACAAAGCTGGATTGGTGAGCTCATTCCCTGTCTCATCTATGAAACCAGCTAGGCATTATTTAGTGGCAAATGAAGCCTTGAAAAGGGACATTTCCCCCCATTGAGTCTGTTCACAAATGGGCTGTAAATCCCATGTACAGCTCCAAAATAAGAGTCCAAAAATAGTCCAGACATTGGCAGCCTCACTGAGAGCATGGATTCCCGCAGGGGCTGCTTCTGAGAAGACAACTTCATTTGGGCAGATTTGTGCTGGTATGTCTGTTAACAACATGGTCTCCTCGATTTAAAGACTTTTCAAGGATTTCCCAGGGCTTGGAGAGATGTTTGCACAAACTGGCTTCCCAAAATAAATCCCAAGTCACGTAGCCAGGGGCTGGCATCAGACTGAAAGACAGTACAAAGGAAGCTAATTAAAACCTGGCCAACAGGATCCAATAGGACCCGGCATCTCAAGTGGAATCAATTCAAAATCAGCTCCAAGTGGGCAGAGATTTTTGCGTATTTTGTTCACTGCTGAATCCCCGAATCTCATTCCTGGCACAGAGGATGGGATTTGTAAATATTTGTGGAATGAATGAACTGAATTCAGTTCATCCAACATTCGTTGAGCTGCTACTCTGTGCTGAGCTGGGAGCTGGATTTGCAAAGTACTCTCGGCCTGACAGAGGAAAGAGATTCGAAAACTAATAACCATAATGGAATATGTTAGGTACTCTAATCAAATGTGTGAAATTGCTGGGAGAAAAGTGACCAAGGCAGGATTAATTGTGCTGGTAAAAGACGGAGTACCTGCTGCAGAAGGTGGTGTCATTCCAAGGATTTGAAGGGTTAGCAGGAGTTATGCAGACAGGCAAAGAAGGATTGAGAGGGCATTCTGGGTGGAAAGGGAGAAAAGGGATAATAGGAAAATGTCTGGAGGTGTGAAAATCAGTGACATATTTAGGGACCACTCCCTTGTGGAGTAAAGGAGCAGCTGCCAAAAGCAGGAGCAAAAGAGGCTTTTCCTCCAATAACATGCACAGCCACTGACTAAAAAATAATAGCATCTACTGAGTTCCAGGTACCATGTTACAACAGCAAACAACATAGATGAACCTTGGCTGCTAGAATGATCTCCAGTACAACATACACAAAGGTGCTGTCTTATCTATCCTTGTATTTCCAAGGCCTGAAATGTACTTGACACAAAGCAAATGCTCAGTAAATGTTTGATGGATGCACGAAAGAACAGTTCAGAGGAGTTTGCTAAATTGGGATGATAAATAAAAATAAAGGGGAGGTTCAGGCTATACTTTTATACAGAGCAAGAAAGCAGTGAAAGAGATAGAAATGGCATGGGCTTTGATGTTAACTGACCCAGATTCCAATCCTGGTGCCATCCAGTGTAGATGACCTATGATGAAACGTTTGAAATCCATGAGCCTCAGTTTCCTCATCTATAATACCTAGATCATCAAGGCTAGCACAAATATCTACATAGGCAAAGGCTTACCTGATCTGTTTTTTTGGGCCACACACTCTGTGGTGTGGTTTTAGCACCCGAGACAGTTCAGTGTTTAAGAGCATCCTTTGCAGTTAGATAGACCCAGTTTGAAGCAATGCTCCATGATTATAAATCTGGGTAGCACTGGGAAAGCTAGTTCACTTCTTTGTAGCTCAGTCTCCTCATCTGCAAAATGGGGATAATGATTGTATATACCTCGTACCATTTGCGGAGGATTAGAATATGTAAAGTCATTGCAAGTATCTACCAAACTCTCTTAATAAGTGGAGTTTGATAACTGATTCTTGGTGGATCTGATATTTGATATCTCAACTGCTAAATTGTGGTGCGCCTTCAGCAATGTAAACTACACAAGCATGCTGTTGGCTATGTATTACTGTGTATCAAATTATCACAACTCAGTGGCTTAGAACAACACACATTTATTATCTTACAGTTTCTGTGGGTACAGAGTGTAGGCAGGCTTCAGCTGGGTTCCAACAAGACTGCAATCAAGCTGTCAGTCAGGCCTGGAGTCTCATCCGAGGCTCATCTGGGGAAGAATCTGCTTATGTATTTGTTGACAGAAATCATTTTCTTGCAGGCTGTTGGCCAGAAGTTACCTTCAGTTTCTTGTCATGTGGCTGGTGTTCACAAGCTTTACCAAGTTCAGTTACAACTCTTCTTCCTTGTAGTATAATCAGGAGCTAATGCTGCCTTACAACTCACCATTTGGACATTTTCCTGGTACATGAGGCAAATACTTTCATTAATAAAATAAAACACAAACCTAATAACAAAAATAAAAATATAGAAATAAAAAGAAAAAATGAGGAAAAGATATAACAAAATAAAAGTCACCTGAATTGGGTTCCCAGCCCTTCAAAGGAAAGCTTTGCTCTGAGAAATGGCTCAGCCCTTTCCTTAGGCAGGTTGAGGAGAGTAAAAAGCTGTGAACCAGGGCTTCCCTGGTGGCACAGTTGTTGAGTCCGCCTGCCGATGCAGGGGACACGGGTTCGTGCTCCAGTCCAAGAAGATCTCACATGCCTCAGAGTGGCTGGGCCCGTGAGCCATGGATGTTGAGCCTGCACGTCTGGAGCCTGTGCTCCGCAACGGAAGAGGCCACAACAGTGAGAGGCCCGCGTACCGCAAAAAAAAAAAAAAGCTCTGAGCCAGAGCTATGGGTTTAGTTGTGAGATTCTGCTCTGAACTCAATTGTATTTGAGGACAGAGTGGGTTGTCATCTGCCCTTTAGGACAGGTAGCATCTAAGCTTTTGGAAAAATCAGGCTTGTCCCAAAATTGACATGTGCCTAAAGGTAGGAAGGACTCTATCTTCCCTCTGGGTAGCTGGGACTTGAGGGGAGCATGGCTTTGTGGCCGAATGGATTTAGGAGACAGTCAGCCTCACATAGCCCCAAAGAGGAGCAGATGCAGCTCAAATATTTGTCATCTTTCTCCACTCTGAGTGCTCCCATGTCCAGACAATGGCAGGCAAGGCTCACCAGCTTCTTGTACCACTCATGTGTTCCAAAGGACCTTGGGAACAGGTTTTCATGGGAGGGGGCAATGTCAATGTTTGGTTGGACGAAGCCTATTGAAATCAATGAGAATTGATTTAGAGTGCGGGGGCCACTGTGTTAAAATCTCCTACCTCTTGATAGAGCTTCATGAATATTAACAAGGTTAAGATCAATAACGAGCTGATTTCCAGATGCAAACCTGACTTCTTCATGTGTAGATTAAAGGAAGGGAATGATGATCTGTCCTGTCCTGTTCTCACTCAATGCTGAGTGGACCTAAAATCCAAAAACCCAATTGAAACCTGCAAGATGCAGATCTCATCACGTATATTCACATTTCACATTGTTGGACATCTTTTCTGCTTGTGCAGTGATCTAAGAATGTTCTGTGTTTGAGGCATGTGTGCAAAAATCATGTGTGTGTGTTTATGCATGTTTATTCATTTACTGATTCATAAGTCTTGCTTCAATCGGTCTTCCCCATCATTATTTTTGATCTTCATATCTCATTTCGACTTTTGCAATGGCCTTGTAATTAGTCTTCTTGCTTTCGATCTTGTCCCTTTTTGATTCATCCTACAAAACACCACAAAAATGATTTATCTAAAGCTCTGTTTCAAACAAATCTCTCTTCTGCTCAAAAATCTGTCAAATCTCCTCCGTTGCCTTCAGGATGATGTCTGAGCTCCTTAGTGCCGTATCCAAGACATGCCATCGTTTAGCCCCAACTACACTGATACCCATACAAAGGCATTTCGGCTGGGACCTGGAAGACGGAGATGAGCTAGACCTGGGAACATATGAAGGAAGAATATTCTAGGCAAACGTTATAACAAATTTAAAGGCCCTGAGGTAGAAAAGATCACAGTGTGTTCAAAGAACAGAAAAACAGTCAGTGTGTATGGCGGGGTGTGTGTAGGTAATGATCAACCAGTTATGAATCACCCTTTACTATTTGGGTCTGAGTTGAACATTCACCCAGGATTTATTATGAAGGAAGATTCCAGGTATTTTGAGGGGTGTACTAATCATTATAATTGTGATGCACGTCACATACTAGGAGATATTTTAATACCATGACTAGGTTTCCCCTGTATAGAAGGAACTTGGGCAGAGGCTAGGACCCCACCTTAGCTCACTGGGAGTGGAAGCAAGGGCTCTGAGTGTCACTTTTCTCCAACTTCTCTCTCAGAGCTGCGGTAGGACTTGGATAAAGGTCTGTTGACTTCTGCTGGCCAATCTGGGAGCCTAGAGCCTGTGTTCCTCCCCCGTATTTCTGAAGAGTCACCTTCTCTGGTGCCTTTGAGTGAGGTCAAACACTTCTCGGAACACCACTTATCGGGAATTTCTCCTGCCTTGAGTGTGGACTGGGTCACGTTCACTTAGCTGCCTTCTATTATCGACTGACCTTTTATCTTCCACTGAGATTTATTAGGACTTCAGAGACAGGAGGCGTGGCCTGAGCCCTGGTACTTTAAGACACGCCCAGCACAGTTATGCCACACCTAGAGGTCTTCTACCTCTGCTGTCTCCTTGGGTTCTCTTGCAGGCCAAGAATGCAGAACCGTGGGGTATGTGCTATTCTCCCCCTTTTGCAGATGTTGAAACCGAGGCTTAGACATGATAAATGATGTCTCACTGTGAGAGATAGAGTTGTGAATCTGTATTCCTCTGCCTAATGAACACACCTATTTCCTTTCCTCATATCAGCTCCAGGGTCCCAAAACCGGACAAGGTTACATAGCATGGAAAATTAATTTCAATATAAATTCATACCCCCTAACTCAGACTGGATCTTAACACTTCCTGCAATTGAACGATGGCTCAGCCCACATACCTCTTCTTTCCAAGGACTATTTCAAACCTTTTCCACTTTCCCCAAACCTTGTATCCCAGCTCCTCAACCCTGCTGCTGTCAGCAGATGACCTCAGCTCCTGATTTGTAAAGCATCAGCTCAGCCCTCCTCACCATCCAATTAGAGGACACACCAACAGGCCAAGGGGCTCCCCCACCCCTACCTTCCTGCATCCCCTGTAGAGCAACACAGTGCTCACTGCACTTGCCCCCCAAGGTGATCATAATATAAGGCTGCCCCCCACCCTCTCTTCTCTTCTCCTCCCTTACTAGGCTGATCCACAAAAGGCTCCAGACCTGGCCTTTCTTCCTACCTGAGTTCCCTTTCCCAGCTCTAGCCTCCCCTTCTCCTCCATCTTCTTAGGCATTCTACTGTCTAGTACCTCAATCAACCCCCAGCCCCACCAGGACAATCCTGCACATCACCCACGGTCTCCCATACTTCTCTGTCTCTTTCTGCCTCTCCTCCTTCCTCCTCAAAATTCTCTCTCTCTCTAATCTATTCAATCAATCTCGTCTATCTATCTAACTATCTATCCATCTATAATCTACCTATCAATCTAATCTAACCTAATCTATCAATCTATACTATCTCTTAATCTATCTAATCTATCTCTAATCGAATCCAATCTCTTTCCATCTCTTTGTCTATCAGTCCCTCTGAGTTCAAGCCTGTCTCAGGCCAATTTATCAAAATCTCATCTACCTTTTCAAGGACATGGTCCATATAATTGCCATTATTCTTTAAGTGTAGTTTAAAAACACAGTTAATACATTTTCAGCTTAAAAGTGTTCAAATAATACAAAGCGGAAGTCATTATTTAACATCCTCTCCACCAGCAGGCTCGCTTCCCTCCCCAGAGGTGATCCACTTAGCCAGTTTGATGTGTATGTAAACAGAAAAGTGCACAGTGATGTGTGGTTTAGTTATATAGTATATTGCACGTATCAGCCTGCATAACAATATACTGACAGTGAGATACTGGAGCCGAGCATCACCCACTCATGAGAGCCAACGCAGGCATCTCTTTCCAACTCCACATTCAATAGCATCACATTGACAGCTTGAAGCTTTCCATGGTGGGAATATTTACACCATGGAAAGCAGCAAACACTGCAAATCAGGGCTTTTTTTCCCAGTTGTTAAACATATTCTGCTGATTATAGATATCGTCTCACGTCTATGGGTATATACTTATTTTATTTGTTTTAATTGTTGCCAAATGTTTAACATTGTGGACACGTACAGCTTATTTTACCATTCCCTGAATGAAGGGCATTCACATTATATCCATGTTTTCATTTGCACACACAACGCTTCATTGAACCGTATGGGTTGTTTTCATTTTTTGGCCACATTTGTGAATATTTTTCTCAGAGAGTTACTTAGCAGTAGTACTCTTGGGTTGAAGCAAATATGGGTTTTCTATTATAATGGACAAGGCTAAATTATCCTTCGAAATAACCACTAATTTATACCCTTATCAATAGTACATGTCAGATCTTCGAAATGTCTAGTTCCCTAGGTGGACAAAAGGGAAATTTCTCTTGTGCTAAAGTATCATTATTAGTAAAAATACAATGATAATGGTGATGACAATGATAAAATAGTTTTAAAAGTAGTCATGAATAATCATGCTTCCATATATGGCTGCCAGTTGTCCAAAAAAAAAATATTTTAAATTTATATTGCAGGAGATGTGGTTCCTAAAAGTCATTGAACTAATTAATTGGAACTTTGGGTTTGTCCCTTTACTCTGACCGATTAAAACTATTCTCTTATGGGTTCTAATTTTTGGACCCCTCAAAATGTTAACTATAACTTTTTTGTACAGGATGTTTAATTTAATCATGGTGACCTAAAATCATAGTCTTTCCCTGTAATGGCTGTAAAGTACCATTTCCAGCCACTCAAGATGAAGTGTTCAGGAATAATTCAGGTATCTCATCTAATGCCCTCACTTACAGACCTCCGGCAGAAAATGGGGATTGTGCAGTTTGTTTTTACTGGCTGTATTGATCTGATCTGCAGAATTTCTTTCCTCCACAGCTAAATCAGTAAATCCCACACTTGGCTGGCATTTTGCTCCAGTACTTTTAAGAAGAGTTGAATTTGGAGTCATGAAACGATATACTGTCACTGTTACTGATCCTGGCAGGTCGTTATTAAAAGGAATCTATAAAATTCTTGCCTGTGTGTGGAAAATCACTATTGCCAAACTTCAGGGATGAGGTAACCCTTTGAAAATAAGATATACCTCCTTACATTCCATTGGACATCTCTTTAGCAGCCTTTGGGGTGAGCTGTGTTTTTAAAGGGCACGTTTGGATTTTTCAAATTATGAGCACAGAATCTTTCTTCCATGATCAACTGTAAGCTTTTCTTTTCCTCTTCAGAATCAGGAGTTACTAATGTAAAATACCCTTTCTATCACAAGAACTAAACTTTACTGAGATGTTATTGTGTGCCATGGTGTGTGCTAGGTGCTTTCTCATTATTGTTGACTGAGAAAAAAATGCACAACCTAAAAGTTGAGAATTATGTTTTGTTCAGCAGACAAATTGAGGACCAAAGCCCAGGAGTCAGCCTCTCAGATGGCTCTGAGGGTCTGTTCCAAAGAGGTAAGGGAAGAACCAGGATATATATGAGTTTTTGCAAAAAAAATAAATAAATAAACAGCTACTAAGAACATCAAAAAGATTACTGTTAATTAAAGAGAAAACAGACATCTCAAGTTAATGAATTTAGCCCTTTTCTTTGTACGGGAAGATGCAAGAGTCTGGGCTCATTGAAATCATTCTTTTGATACGCACCTTAACTATCTAGGGTCACTATCCTGTTTTTCTCCCCCCATCCTGAATCCCCTCAGGGTGCTCAGCCAGGGGCTACAGTGGCTGAAGGCTTGAAACATCCTTTGTTTACTGATATGACATTCTTTGTCCACATTATTATCTCATTTAATCTTCACCACTACATTGTAAAGTAGATACTATTATTACTCCCATTTTACAGATGCTGAAACTGGAACTTAGCACATTAATAAAGTCAGAAAACTAGTAAGTAATGAAACAGAGCAGGACTCTATGGAGCTATAGGGCACAAAAGCCTTTCTGTGTCCCCTTCCCTGAGTTCCAAAGGGCAGGTTCAAACAGTTACTAATCAAGGAAGGGAGAGGATGTGGAGATAAGGGAGGAGCAGTCAAGAAACAATACTGAAACCTTGGGGTAGGGTTCTGCTTCCTCCTCAAGGGATACACATAACATTATCTTTGAGCTCTTCTGCAGAACTAAAACTCCCACCAAAAGGAAGACATGATGAAACACTCTTCATTCCGGAGAAGGTCACAGTTCACCCATCCTCACCTGATGCCGGATGGTCTCTGGATTGAAGGAATGCAGGCCTTGCCCGCACCCTGATCCTTATCAGCAACCCTGCCCCTGGACTATAAGACCCATCACAGCCACCGCCCACTGCCACCCCCGGGTTGGGACACATAGTTCTGAGGGCATTAGCCTCCTGTGGCGCCCTTTGCCTGGAAAAACAATAAAACTATTCTTTTCTACTTCACCCAAAACTCTGTCTCCAAGATTTAATTCAGTGTTGGGGTACAGAGGCTGGATTCGGCTTCAGTAACAGAGCTCGGAGTCAAATCCAGGACTTTCAACTTAAGAGACCCAGCCCTCTCCTAAGGGGAACCCCTCTAATTTCATTTTTCTTTGGGTCCTGACTGGTCCCCAGAGTCTTTGAAGAACAGCCCTGATCAAGAGTGAGAGCAAGGGACAAGGGCAGAGATGAACAGGAAGGTCTCCGGGATGTGCTTCTGCCTTGGTATTTCGGGTAAGAGATTCTGCCAGGCTGCCTCCCTCCCCATCCCTTCTGAGACTCAAGCAGTAACTAACTCACTGATCATTTCTGCTTTTTCACCTTAGGTAGGCAAAAAGCCATTTTTAAAAAATATTTAAAAAGAAAAAAAAATGAAAGAGAAAACACACACGCATTCCTCATAGGCATTAAAAAATAGTATCTCAGGGAACAAAGAAAATGCTTGATTCCACAGGCAACCCTGCTTGAAAGAGGTCTTGTTAAGTTAGAGCTTGTGCAAAAGAAAAGGGCTGCAGCTTTCCTGGGTTTGATGTTTATCTCCAGCCAAGCACCGCCATTCAAACCAATCAAAGTTTTACTGGGTTCAGAAATGCCACACCAGCACATTCTGTATTCCTAGTCCCCCCAAAACACTGTCTGTAAGTGAAAAACATCTGCATCTAAAACAAGACAATTAAGAAGACAGGCACAGTGCTAATGCTGGGGGTCTATTTTTGGTCAACAGTTTACTGAGGAGCAGAAACAGTGAAGAGAGTGTGCCTTCCTCTTTTTTTTTTTTTTCATTTATTTTTATTTTTTAAGTCATGGTAAAATATACATAACATAAAATTGACCATTTAAACCATTTTCTAAGTGTACCATTCAATGGCATTATGTACATTCACACTGTTGTGCAACCATCACCAACATCCATCTTCAGAACTTTTTCATCTTTTGAGACGGAAACTCCGTACCCATTAACTCCTTATTCTTCCTTCTCCACAGCCCTCGGCAACCACCATTCTACTCTCTGTTTCTATGAATTTGACTACTTGAGGTACTTTACATAAGTGGAATCACACTATATTTGTCCTTTTGTTACCTGTTTATTTCGTTTAGCATAATGTCTTCGGTTCGTGTTGTAGCATGTGTCAGAATTTCCTTCCTTTTATGGCTGAATAATATTCCATTGTATGTACAGACCACATTTTGTTTATTCCTGTATCTGTTAATGGGCACTTGCACTGCTTCCACCTTTTGGCAACGCTGCTATGAGCATGGGTGTACAAATACCATTTGTGTCCCTGATTTTAATTCTTTGGGGTATAGACTCAGAAGTGGAATTGCTGGGTCCATGCTAAGTCTATGTTTAATTTTTTGAGAAACTGGAACACCAGGGTGTGCCTCTCTTAATCTTTCTTGAGCTTCTCCTCTGATGAACTCAGCTCCCAGGGGAAATACTAGGGGGTGGTGGGAGCAGGGTACATCAGAGAGGGCATTGCCAGAGGAGTACCACTAATAAGGGTCTTCTGGGGAAAGGTGCTCAGTGAGAGGCTGTCATCATCCATCTGATGGAGAAGATGCCTCCAGGGAAAGAGAGTGGCTGTCTCCTGGGGTCAGAGATTGAATGGTAATTGAATTCATAGAAAGGGGGCATTTCTGCAAGCCTAGTAAAGGCTAATACCAAAGATGCTAAACAGGTAGAAAAAACTGTGTTTAAGACAAAAGTGATTGCTTTCAACTCAAGAATAGATATAACTTTTCTTTTAGGAAACCCAGGGATGATAATTTGTTGAAAGGGGTATGTTTATTTCACTTAGGTTTCCCAGGCATAGCCTCGATGGGTGGGGATAATTTTTATATTTCCATAGGCCACCTGGAAGAAAAGAGAGGAGAGGTGAGGAAGATTGAGAAAGGGAAGCAAGCTCTAGAAGAGGTCAGTCCGTCAGGGTCTCGGGAGAGAAAACAGACCATTGAGAAATTCCCTGTGTCGGGGCAGCCAAGGAAGGTTTGGTCAACAGCAACTAACATTCACTTGGCATTCAGTGCAATGTCATCTCTTTGTTGTTGCTAGCAACCTTTGGTGAATGTCTGCTACCTCAAAGGGTGTCATTTTAATAACACGGGGTATGAGGGAAGAAAGGGAGCAGATTGGCTTCGGCTGGGTTCCCCCAAAAGGAGATGCTGAGACAAGAATTTGGGTGGAGAGGTTAATCTGGGAGTTGGGAAGTGTTGAGCTACACCCGCCAGGCTTGCAAGGCCTGTACTTGCCCAGCTTTAAGACTGAAGAAAGAGCAACAGAGACATCAGTGGTTTAATGGATGGGGCATCTTAAATGTCTGAAGCAAGGTCCTGGAGTGACACCCCACCGTGTGCGGTGGACGGTGGGCAGGACATGGAGACAGTTTTCGCTTGGGGCGGGGGATGGGAAATTGCCAGTTATAGGGGGATGATGTTAGGTGGACTCATTAGTTACCAGGGAAACCAGCAGAGGGGCACACCTCTCACCACCCCTTTGATAAGAACAATCACTAGCTGGGGCTGGGGGCAAGGATGTAGGAAGGTCAGTCATGTGAGTGGGGTGTAGGTGAAGCAGGCACTGGTCAGGTCAGGGATGTACAGAGAGCAAGAGAATAGCCATTTTGAGTGGCCTGACCATACAGGAAGGAAGTAGGGGAGTGGAGAAGTGAGATAAGAAAGGGAAGGAAGCTGATTCAGGATGAATTGATGAACAGGTCAGCTCTGCACACAACTCAGGCATAACCCCACTAAAGTCTGGGAGACTCTAGAAAAAGACCCAGAATTGTCCCTGGTCCAGAGGACTAAGGACAAGAATTGTTCTAAGTTTGATTTTGCTTTTCAGAATGAGGGCACTTACAGATGCTCTGATGGATAAGTTGGAGTAACTTTGTGAGCAAACTTAGAAAGGGTATATGATGCTAGAACAAAGGGGTGAGCAAGGTAGATGGTACAGTTTTCCTGCAGACCTACCTGGCAGGCAGTCATGGGGCTGAGCTTTCCTGCTTGGCTGCCTAAGCCAGCTCCTCCCTCCCTCCACCCCGACCCCCCAACTTCCAACCAGGAGAGAGTGTAACAGCAACAGGGCAGAGGACCATAACAATAAGCATGTGATCCAACTCTTCTCCCCATGCAGTATTCTCCATAAGATAGGATACGCGCTATTGCCATTTTTTAGACTTCTCTTTATCACATTAATATGTGATTCATTCTTCAGTGTACCTTTCTGTCTTTCACTCTGCAATGGAAATGATGTCATAACAATGATGGCAAACACTTCAAAATAAATCTCAAATAACCCACCTTCCCTCTCCATCCCAAACAAATCTTGTTTTTGTGCATTCTTTCTGGACCCATCCTTGTGGCTACATATTACATAATAGTAATTATGACCTCCATGGAATTTTGTCATGTGCTTTCATCAATTATATTTTTTCACTTATATTTCATATTAATTTTCTTCACAGAATGGCAACAAAGTATTGCATCCAATGGCTAGAAAATGATGTATCTAACTAGTTCCACATTTCTAAATCTGGAGGATTGTTGACTGTCAGGGAAAGTGAACTCCAAGAAAGGCATTGGCAGCAGAAGGTTGATTACAGAGTGTTCTTGAGGGCGCAACCCCCATGGAAGGTAGGGATAGAAAGCAGGATTGGACAGAGGGGGAAGCTGACCCCTGGAAGACGTTTGAGGCGGGCATGGTCTTGCAGAATTGTCTCAAGCTGGGGCATGAAGACAAGGGCTTCATACACCATATCCATCAGTTGTTGGCTGTGGGGTATAATGCCAGATACGGCAGTTATCTTCTGGTGAGGAAATTCTCAAAGAGGGCAGATAGCTGAGGGCTGTCTTACAGGTCCCTGCAGCTCCATCTGGGTAGGGCATCATGACGTCTAGCTCAAGGGTGTTTTCCAGTTTTCCTATCTTAGATATCATCGTAATGAGCATCTTTGGACACAGTGCATTTTCCACTCTCCTTTCTGGAGAATCTGGGTACACAATCAAAAGTTGGAGCTAACAAGTTTCCAGCCTCTACAACTTTTTCTGGCGCTAACAAAATTGCACAGCTTTCTTTTGTTTACTTAATTTCTAAAATGGTGACACCATCTTTAGCTAATCAGAGATGTAGTGGGAAGAAAAGTTGCATGATATGCCTGAAACATCTTGAATATTACATTTTCCCAAACTTACATTTAGGGTAGCATTTGTAGCTAGTGGTTACAAAATGCAGATTCTCAGGCTTATTCCCTAGATATTCCAATTGACAAGTCTGAGGTGGGGCCCATGAATCTGTGTTACAAACCAGTATACTATCTATTTTTTTTCCTAGGAAATTTTGACAAATACTGCTTTAGAATATAAAACTTGTTGATAATAAATCCAGAATGTTCTGTTATTATTTTGATACACTCTTAGAAGGAAAATAATTTGTATCCTTTCTCCTTTGCTTTTTTGTTTTTTTTTAAAAACTTCCACCCTTCATCAAGTACACACCCTAATTTCAGCACACTCTTCTGTTATCTTGTCAGTTAAAACTCCTATAGAAATAATTATGATCTAAATTACAAATGTATTTTCATATGAACTCCCATATTTCTGGGAAATCTTCCTAGACATTAACTGAGAGCCCCCAAATATGGAGGCCACCATGTTAAGCATTTTCTATATATCATTTAATTCTTAAAGCAACCCCTAAGATTGGTTTTATCATTCCCATTTTTCCCACAGCAAGAAATAGAGTGCCCCAGAGGTGGAATAAACTACCCAAAGTCTTGATGAGCTATTAATCACTTCAAGGTGTTAGGCTTGGCAGTAGCTCTTACAAGTGGTATCCAAAGCCAAAGTCTCAGACATTGCTCTTAAACTCATAGGTATCTGAAACCAAAGACTTTTTCAGTTGTAAGGCACAGAAAACCCAATCCAAACTGGCTTAAGCAAAAAGGAAATTTATTGGCTCATATAACTGAAAACTCCATGAATAACAGCCTTTAGATGTGGCTCAATTGAGGGGGTCAAATGATGTCATATATATATATATATATATAGCCTCTCAACTTGAATAAATGTGTTTTCTGTTTTGTTTCCATCCCCAGGCAGACTCTCCTTCTTTTGTAAAGTGGCTGCTAGCTGCTCCTTCCAGCTTTACATCCAGTGGAAAGGAGTCTTAGGTGGTCATAGCCATATAGTCTGGAGAATTTTCCTGATCAGATAGACTTAGGGTAAGCACCCCTCCCTAACTGCAGCCTGGAAAGAAGATACTCTGGGTTATGTGCTTCACCCCCTGCTCCTCCCAAACCTTGAAGACAGGATGATGAAGGGGCCGGTCTCTAAACTAAAATTAGAATTGTCACCCCAATAATGTTGGGGAACAAATAGGTAAGTTTCTATTGCTACTCTATCAGGTCTTTTTCACTTTTCTTTAGTATTGAATCTGTTAAATAGCCTCCCAAAACCAGCCTAGACAGAAATAAAGACACAGATGTAGAGAACAAACTTATGGATGCCAAGGGACAAAAACAGGGGTGGGGGGATGGGTGGTGGGTGGTGGCGGTGTGATGAATTGGGAGATTGAGATTGACATATACACACTAATGTGTATAAAATCGATAACTAATAAGAACATGCTGTATAAAAAATTAAATTAAATTAAATTAAAAAAAAACCAACAACCAAAAAACAGTCTAGAGAATTCAGGAACCATTCCAAACACTTTATACATTAACTCAGTTAATCCTCTTAACTCTAGGAGGTAGGTACTATTATTATCTCCATTGTGCAGATGAGGAAGCTGAGTGATAGGAAGGTTAAGTGACTTGTCAGAGCCTGTGTTAAAGGTGGGATGGGAACCCAGGCAGACTGCATCTTGAATCCATTCTTTTTCCCATCACACTCTGGCTTTTGTGTGGTCACAGTGCAATGTCAGTACAATGCCACGGGCTTCCCATGATCTCCTTCTGAACTAATCCTAGATTATATCCATCATCAGGTCTCTTCCCCTATAGTCTGTGTAACCCACATCCACACCACACCAGTCTCTCATCCACACCAGACACATGCTTGGTTCTGTTCTAGACACTTGGGAGGGGGATGGGGACTCTATCAAGAAGATAGACCTGGGGCTTCCCTGGTGACGCAGTGGTTGAGAGTCCACCTGCCGATGCAGGGGACACGGGTTCATGCCCTGGTATGGGAAGATCCCACATGCAGTGGAGCGGCTAGGCCAGTGAGCCATGGCCGCTGAGCCTGTACGTCCGGAGCCTGTGCTCTGCAATGGGAGAGGCCACAACAGTGAGAGGTCTGCGTACCGCAAAAAAAAAAAAAAAAAAAAAAAAAAGAAGATAGACTGATTCCTGCCCACACGATGAACACCTAGACAGTTAAACGAGGGATTTTGAAAAGAATTCAAATGTCTTTGCATGCCACCTGGGAAAAAAGACATCAAATGAACAAACAGTTCATGAACTTTCCCTCGGTGTTATTTCTCTACCTTAAGATGAGCTGGCTGAGGGATTCAGAGGCAGTCTTTATTCCTGATAGCTTATATATCCTAGATCTCAGCCTCAAAGTTCTGGTTTGGACTCAGTTGTGAGTTCTTGGACTATATGAAATTTAAAGCATGATGGTTTTGCCCAGTGGTTCCTCAGACATACCAGGACCTCTCGAGGGTACATAGCTTAAGTCTTTGCCTAGGGGGTCCCACTGTGGTTATGACAGTAAGAATATGTAATACAGTGTGTCATAAGTATCAGGTGTTACCTTATAGGAATGGACTTGCTCTCTGGTGCTCTCTGGAAACAGATCCATCACACACATCACACTGGGAAGACTTGGACTAGGAGTCAGGGGTCAGCATCACTGCTCTCCTATTACTATATCTCTGCGTGGTCTCTCAAAAATCTCTTGCCTTTCTGCATCTCAGACTTCTCCTTTGCAGAGTGAAGGGATTGAAATAAATACATGTGAAGGGACATTACCGACCGTGCCAAGATTGGAGAACATTAAGGCCCCTAGAGAACATTTTTGAGGTCCTTAGAGAAGGCAGATTTTGATCAGGGCATGGAAGGTTATTAGAGAATTATACGGAGCATGTGCATAGAAAGATATTAGGAAAGGAGCCAACCCTAGAAGCCAGGAGTTATAAATGAACTTAAGTGTTCATGTCTCAGGCTGATCAGGAAAGAGAGAATGTTGGTAAGACCCGCCATGAGAATGAAGTGTGTCTGGAAACCACATGCATCTTCATGAAGTTGCATCTGAAGGTTAAGTTCTCCAAGTCCTGCCCATAATCTGCTTCTTTCATGAGACAGAGACTTTGCCTGCCTCACAGCTTTGCTGCAGACAGTTAACTAGTTGCAAGGATGGGAAACTCTAGTCTACATTAGAAAGACAGAGAACTTCTCTCAGATGTGGCAAATGTTAGACACATTTGTTGCTCTCACTCCTACTGCCTGTGTCTGTGGAAAACATCACTAATCAATTACTGCCTCTTTCCCACTGGGCTTGGACAAAGCTTCAGAGTCTGCAGCACAGCCTTCCAAACAGCCAGTCCCAATCCATTAAAGATGGTGCTTAAGATGAAACTGATTTCCCCAACTAGCTCCTGGGTTGTCTCATCTACAGTCCTTTCTAGAATGTAACCTTAGGATCCTCCTGTAGTAGATGACAAAGTGGTTTGAGGCTTGAGTCTCAGACCCAGGGTGAGATAATATGAGCTGTAAAGACAGATAGAGGCAGACGTAAAAGTTTTGGGCACAAGCCTACAGAAGGGTTTGGTAACAGCACCTGTTTAAGCCTATTGCTTTGGGTCAGACTGGAAACACAGGGAGCCCCTCAGACGTGACTAGGGAATCCCCCACTCAGATCTGTCTGGGTTTAGTATAAATGGACACCCACTGTCTCCTCAGGTCTCTGGTGTATCATTTCAGCTTCTTGGCTTTCGTTCAGATTGGATCTTAAGTACAGACAGGATCTTGTCTACCCATCCTTTTTCATCATCCAAGTATTGTTATAATCCATCAGTTTATTAAGAATTAATAGATAATGGGCTGGCCCTATTTCCAGCCTTCTTCAGCCATGTTTTTGTAATGGGGGTTTTCAGGGAAAGGACCACAAGTGAGTGAACACCCTACCTCCCCATTTATATTTAATCAGATGCTAAGAGGGCAGTATCTCAGAGTTGCCAGGGGAAATCTATAAGAAACCATGGGGTCTTGACTCTTAAGGGGGCAGTCTTTTGTTGGAAATACAATAATAACAAGTGCAAGAAAAAAAGCTAGAGCAAATAAGACATTTGCCTGATGTTTTAGTAACCATCTTGCCTAAAGTGAAAGCAACATAGACTATAAACTCTGGTGTGAGGCTTGATCCTTTAGTTTCACATACTTTGAAATAACATAGAAAATGTAAGCCTCAACAGAGAAGCCTAGGTTGTCACTGTGGCTGAAACCTATTAAAAGTAGGCTATTAATTGTCCTCATTAGAAAGAGAGGGTGGTACAGTGGAAGAAGATTTGGGGTCTGACATACCTGGGTTTGAAACTCAGTTTCATCACTTATAATGTATATGAACTTGAGGACAGTACCTTACCTCCCCTGAGCCTCGGTTTTCTTTCTACAGAAACTGGAACAACTTACTGTTTGAATTCTTCAAATAACATTTCTCCAGCAAGACAAAAGTACCATGATATTGTATAAGTCAGAGACCATCTTATTGGAACAGAAATGTAGGAGATGGTGTGTATTGCTAACAAGAGCCAAGATAGAATAGTTAAGGTCTACTTTGGAATCAACTGAACAGATTGGAAACTGGGGACTAGATTTTATGAGGACACTCAGAGTTAGACCATTTCTACCATAGGACAATGGACTCTTGGTCCTCTACCCAAGGGGAGGCTGAGCAGAATAAACAGAGCAGTCTTGGACTTGTTGTAACCCTAGAGTTTGCTCCATAGATGCATGCATGTGTTGGCCAACCTACACCAACTCTCTTTTCTAGATAATGGTAATCATTCTGTGTCATTGAATTCAAACCATACCTAAGAAGGCCAAGATGATTGCTGGATAAGAAACAATACACTTCATATCCAAAATGAAAAAAATTTGAAGGCTGTTAAATGGATTAGATGGGAAGACATAGGATTCTAAGCTTGGACATTGCTCATCCCTGGAGCTAGGACCTTACTCAAGGATGTCCATGCACACGGGGCTCAGGGACAGGTTGCTAGCTACTCTCTATAGATGAGTTATCTTCCTCCCTTTAGTGGGCACGAGAACCAGTTAGCCTATATCCTTTCCTTTTCTCTCCAGCTTGGCTACTAGGAAGCATAAAGCAATTATGTGTGTGGCGCTTTTGCTTTCCTCAGCCTTGACTTTTTTTTGGAAATAATTTTCCCTTCTTTATTTTTCTTAAATCCCCAGCTAATGGTTCAGGTTTATTGGATTCAGGATTTTACTTTAAGCTGCCATTCATTCATTCATTCATGCATGCATGCATAGGCTACAGCAGTGGAGTCTGACCTGGGTAGGTTGGAATACCAGTTTTGCCATATTGCCATTGTGCCATTTGAGAAAAGTTACTTAATAGCTCTGTCTTCATCTATAAACTGGGGTAATAATAGAAGCTGACTCACAAAGTCACTGTGAAGATTCAATGAAATGCCATGATGCAGGGCTTAACACAGAACCTGGAACATAGCACACCCTCAGACCATTTCATTTCTTATCTGCTTATGAGTTAGGATGCCGGCAAACGATAAATGTAACAGATAGATACCTACAACATGGGAATGGCAATGACAATCCTGGCTGGCCTCCCTGGCTGAGTTCAGGGCTACGATTGATTTGAATATTTTTTCCACTTGGGCTGCTATACACCCTATATTCCCAAACCCAGAGAAATCTCTGAGTCCATAGAGATCTGTCCCTAGGTACCAGGCACTTCCAGGTTATCTGCCTTTAGCCCCCCATAGGATAACATTGTAAACCAGCAAATGCCAGGCAGCTTTCCCACTCAGGGAAGTCTCACTGATTCCCCCTTGTGAGCTGTAATTGTGCTTGCATTGCCAGTTCAGACTTTTTCTATTTAGCCTGCACTCCTGTCTCACCAGCGATTCTCACAAGGCCAGCAATAAATGTGTCTTAAATGGAAAATGTTGTTTGTGTATGCGGCATCACAGGGGTTGTTATTAATACAGCTCTAGGAAGACAGCTGCTGCCAACCTGCTGGAGAAGCTGCAGCCACATACAGAGCTTGATGTGTTGTCCCAACGTCTCAGGGCTGGGAGGCACTTAAAAGTCCTCAGGTCCAGCCCATATCTGATGTTTGAGTCCCTCTGTCCTGGGGCCATCTAACTTGGGCTCCAGTGGCTCCAAGGGAAGGAAGTCTTTCATCAGTTATAACTCTTCTGCTGTGACTTTTTCCATCTCTGGGAAAAGCTGCTCATTACAATTTTGTTTGTTGGTTTCCTAGCATTGGCTTCAAATTTGCTTTTTCAGAATATCGTCTTATTGATGCTGATTCAGATCTTTGTGATTATAAGGTACAAATAAAATCTCTCTTGCCCATGATAGCTTTATAGATTGGAAGAGAACAGTTGTGGTTCCAGGGAGATTTCTCTACTGGCAGCTTGAGCATTCCTAGGCCCCTTTATTATCGCAGACTCACATCCCAGCTCCACCTTGGACAAGCTGCGCGACTTTGGGGAAACTACCTAACCTCTCCCAAACCTCAGTTTCCTCGAGTTTAAAATGGGACATACATATGTATATATCTATTTAAAACAGTATATAACTTGGAGAGATGTGAAGTTAAATGATCTAAATTACAAGGTGTTAGACAGTGCCTGGCATGTAAGAGGCACTTCGTATATAGCAGCGATCATTACTGTTGTTGTTTTGTCACTGGGCTTTGAGCACAATACACTAGGTGTGCTCTGACTAACCCAGGGCTGATCCCAACTTATCAGGGTCTCTGCACTACTGAATGGTCTAGGCCCTGCCTCCCTTTCCACCCTCATCTCTCACTGGTTCTTTTTTTTTTTTTTTTTTTTTTGCGGTATGCGGGCCTCTCACTGTTGTGGCCTCTCCTGTTGCGGAGCACAGGCTCCGGACGTGCAGGCTTAGTGGCCATGGCTCATGGGCCCAGCCGCTCCGTGGCATGTGGGATCCTCCCGGACCAGCGCACGAACCCGTGTCCCCTGCATTGGCAGGCGGACCCTCAACCACTGCGTGACCAGGGAAGCCCTCTCACTGGTTCTTTCCTTGGTTGGCCACACTCCATCGACACTGGTCTTTGTCCAGGTCTTTCCATGTGCTAAGCACTTTCCTGCCTTCGGGTCTTCACTTCCTCTGTCCTCTCTTTGTGGCATGCTCCTCCGTCTCATCTGGATGCCCACAATTTTCATCATTGTTTCTTTCTCAACTTCAAGTCTCACTTCTCCCAACCCCACTTCCCAAAAGAGGTTTCCCTTGATCTTCCATTTAACAAGTTTTTCCAACATATTTCTCATGCTGCATCCTATCTCTGTTCCTCATAACAGTCATCAAAATAAACAATTTTATATTTGTCCATGTATTTAGCTTGTTTAATGTTTTTTTTCACTGCTAAAATATCAGCAACATGAACACAAAGAAAGACCCTTTTTGTTTATTTTAAAACATTTTTCTCAGTGTGTTTCAATGGAAAAATTTAAACATACAGAAATGTTGAAAGAATAGTAACACGAACGTCCATATACACATCCCTTATATCACACAAGTAATATTGTACTATATTACCTTTATCACATATTTATCCAACCATCCATCCCTCCCTCTATCCCTTCCTCCATCCTTCCATCCATCTTCCATCCATCCAACCATCAACCCCTCCATCCTTCCTACCATCCATCCATCTATCCATCCTTCTTATTACTTGCTGCATTTCAACCTGAGATGAAGACATCAGTACGCTTCATCTCTAAGCACTGCAGCATGTACATCATTATTAACCAGAGTTCAATATTCATTTATGATTCTTCTTTTGTTCTTGAGGTAAGATGCACATAGAGTGAAATACACAAGTATTAAGTACACAATTTGATGAGTTTTGAAAATATATATAACCCAAACTATATAACTATATAACCCAAACCCCTGTCAAGACATAAAACATTAATGTCACCCCAAAAAGTTTCCTTATGGCCCTTCTTAGTTAAACCTCAACTCCACTCACCTTTGAAGCAACTACTATTCTGATCTTTTTCGATACTGATTAGTTTTCCTTTTTCTAGAATTTCATATAAATGGAACCATAGAGCATGTATTCTTTTTTGCAAGACTTCTTTCATTCATCATACTGTTTTTGAGATTCTTCCAAGTTGTGACATATATCAATAATTCATTCTTTTTATTGCTGAGTGGTATTCTATTGTATGGGTATGTGGGAATAACACAATCTGTTCTGTTGACGGACACTTGGGCTATTTTCTATTTTTGACTATTATGAATAAAGACGTTGCACATATTCTATTATATTCATTTACTTTGCTCTTTGGTTATTATGAATACAGAGGCTACAAGTATTTGATTACATTCATTAATCTTAGGTAAATACCTAGGAGTGAAGTTTCTGGGTCCTAAAGTAAGTATAAGTTTACTTTTATAAAATACTGCCGGACCTTTTTCCAAAGTAGTTGTAGAAGAGTCTGTTTTGTTCACTAACATCAATGGGCTAGTAAGTGAGTTTGGCACAAAAAAAGTACCTAATAAATATTTGTTAAATTAATGAAGAGAGAAAACAAATATTAGTATAGTGAATGTTCTCACCCTTTCCTACTATTTACTAGTGAAGCGTGACCCTTTGAGAATCAGTTAAGTTCTAAGCGTTTTCGATTTCATTCTATCTGGGAATAATAAAGTGTGCCTCAGACAGCTCCTGAAAGGATTAGGGCAGAAGGGCCAAGGATATGGTGGGGATTTTAGGAGGTGAGTGGCACATGTATTTAATATAACTGTGCCCTTTCTTCTGTTCCCTCATCCTCACTTGTCACAGAAATATTGGCCAAGGCAGTTGGGGAATATGCCAAGGCTTAGGCACGGGAGGAGCCAGGCAAAGCCAAAGAGCAAGAAGCACTTGGACCAACCCACTGTCCCTCTCCAAGGCAGATTAATGTTTCTGTCTAAAGTTGGCATTTATATACTTGACTTCTACATTTTCTCCCCTTCAGATTTAATGTCTAGGTTTGTCTGATTTTCAAACTGGGTTATGTGAATGTCAAACTTTCGATAACACTTTAATAGAGGTGTCCATTAACCTGTGCTAAATTAGAGCCCAGCATCTCTGGAAGTACGTGTGGCATCCACATGAATACCAAATGCCATCATTAGGTGCAGCACTTACGCGATGAATACCAAATGCAGAGCCCAACTCAGAGACTCAGACTCCGTTCCCAGGAGCTGCCAACACATCTTTGTATTTCCTCGGTGGTACCAGTCAGCCCTGTTTGCTGTTTATTTCCAGGTGATGAGATGTGGCAATTGTGGCTTTGTCTGAAATAAATACATGGCATCCTAATCACCAAATTCAGGGATGGAGCAACAAGGAGGCTGATCTCCCAGAACTCTGCAAGAGGACGCCCACTTAGTATGCAAGACAGATTCCAAACACTTCATAAAAGGCGATAACTTTCTTTGACCAATGAATATATTATTTATAAGTGATTCCAATGCCTCCTTCTCTCCCTCCTTCCTTGCCAGTCCCCCCTGCCCCCCATTTCACAGTACGTTGTAGCACTTGTTCCATGATGAAGGCCCTCATGATAAATAATTTATAAAGCAATTTACAAGTACATTATTTTTAGCAAGAAGATAAGACCTGGAAGAAAGTGTTTTACTGATACACACACACACACACACACACACACACACACACACACCATGACTTATAGGAGCAAGATACCAGAACACCAGTGAGTAGCGGGGGATGGGCAGGAGGTAAAGGTGTTATAAGCCACAGAGCTGGGCTCTTATATGTGAGCCCTGGGAAGTATATGAAGTACATTTGCATAACAAGCAAGAGAAAACTCAGCAAAAAGAATCTTTTCTTTTCATTCTTGGTACACAGCTGCTAGGGTCCTTCAGACAGTATGATTCTAAGTGGAGACATTTCCCTTATAATGTCTAACTTCTCTTGAACATGTCTATTGATCCAGGTCCAGTGGTAAGAGTTCTCCATAAATGATCTCAGTTTATCTTCAGTATCTCTATGAAGAATGTATTATTATTCCCATTATAGGGATGAAGAAACTGTGGCTGTCTCCCGGGGTCCAATATTCCCTCTTTGAACTCCCCATC
This sequence comes from Mesoplodon bidens, assembly GCF_964165515.1. Classification (NCBI taxonomy): domain Eukaryota; kingdom Metazoa; phylum Chordata; class Mammalia; order Artiodactyla; family Ziphiidae; genus Mesoplodon; species Mesoplodon bidens. The sequence continues at coordinate 20,440,206 of NC_138171.1, read as the reverse complement.
TGGTTAAAGCTGCTTATTTAAGTTTTTCTTCAATCACTAACATTTGACAGCTGTTTGATAAGCTCCTATTCTCTGTCAGGTGTTGTGCTGGCATTTGGGAGGTGTAGATGGATAATGCATCTATACGAAAACTAGAGCAATGCCATCTAAAAGAAATGAAATGCAAGCCACATAGATAAAGTCAAAACTTCTAGAAGTTATAGTATAAAGAAGGTAAGGAAAAGGTGGAATTGATATTAATAACGTATTTTCTTTGGCCCAATCTATCCTAAACATTCTGATTTCATGTAGTGAATATAACGTCATTAATGAGATATTCTAAATTCTTTTTTTATATGGTCTTCTAAACCCAGTGTATATTCCATGTTTATGACACATCTCAGTTAGGACTGGCCAATGTCTACGTGTGGCTTATGGCTGTTGTACTGGCTGGCACAGATTTAAAGGAAAACAAAGGAGGCTGATGCAGGGGGTGAAAATATCACTGGAGTGTGACATTTGCTCTCAGAAAGATTAGCACAGGGTGGGTCTAGGTAGTGAAGTGGGGACCTCAAAGCCAGAAAGAAGAATTCAGCTGAAGTAGAGTGCAGGAGGCTGAGATGGAGTCAGGTTGGAAATCAGGGGCCAATGAGAGCAACCTTCCCTGGACTTTAGTTATCCCCTTACTTCCCTAGTGATGAATGATCTGATTTCTTGTCCTGCTGTTTCTTTACTATTTTCTTTAAATGGATTTACTTTTTAAACTTAAACAAATTCATTTACCTCTGGAACTTTTTGATGTTAGCATTAACGGAAAAGCAGGATGGATTGTTATAAATAAATTAACCATAAAAGAAATACAAAGCCAACAAAACAAAGTCATTCAATTCTAGCCCTATATTTTTGCCTGCACAAAGCTTTGGGGTCTGCTTTATCTTTGTTTAAAAAAAAAAAGGAAATGAGCAGAGGGAACTTATGCTTCAGACCAAAATGAAGTATGAGGGACTATTTCTGCTCTCCATTAACACAACCAAAAAAAAAAGACAAAATATATGCAGTAATGTTTTTCAAGACCTAGGCAAGAGGCGACAAAGGACACTGATTCCTGAGAGGTGGTTAAAAAAATGAGGTGAGCCCATCTTCCTGTCTAGGGAAGAATCTGCCTGACAGTGAGAACTGCTCTGATCCCACTTTACAAATCTTAGAAACAAGACCTCCAAGGACCATAATGTTTCCAAGTAATTTAACTTCATTCTAGAACAAAGCTAAAGAATATTTATAGGAATATAAAGATTACCAGGCTTCAGTGTAGGGCGGGGAAGCCCAGGTATAGCCTGACAGCTGAGGAGACAGAGCTGAGAGCCCAGGGAGATGAAGGCAACCAGTATTCATAGGGCAGAGTACTGAAGGGGTGAGAGCTGCACAGAGGGAACCCCAGGTATCTGCAGAGGCCTCCCCACAAGCATTCAACTGAGTAGTGATCAGTACATTTATGTAAAGAAGGGATTAGAGTTAAGAGTGCTCTATGCTCACACAGGATGCTCTGACCAGCCAGACTGGAAACCTCACGATTCATGGGGCATGGGGTAAATTACACAAATGGATCCTGCATCAGCAGTGGGGAATAATTAGCCCTACGGTGAGTACACCTCTGATCCTATTTAACATGTCTTAAAAGCAAGATTCCAGGTCTTGTTTCCAAATAACTTCACTAGATCCAGGAGCAAGCTAATGGATATTTTTAGGAATATAAAAATCTCCAATTACAACAAGGTAAAATGGACAATGTCTTGTGTCCAATCAGAGATAACCAGGCATACAAAGAAGTGACAAAGTATGATCCCTGATGAGGAGAAAAATAAATCGAAACCGAACCAGAACTGACAGAGATGTTAAAATGAGCAAACACATACAAAAATAAGGTGTGATAACTGTATGCCAATTATGCCTCAATAAATCATTTTTTTTAGAAGAGGAACTCAGCAAGTAGTCAAAAATTTCTGCCTACTACTAAACTGTCTTCTCAATATAATCAGAATTAGCAACTCTACGTGAGTCAGCATTGCTCAAAACTGTATTTGCATGCCATGTAAATTCATCACCCAGAGCCACGTGGGGGAGCACCGGATGCCTGGGGAAACTCTTGGTCATTCTGGGCCCAGGACTGGGGACAGAGGACGCTGCGACTCTTTCAGAAACTGCAAGGATGACATTTAGCTGGAACATACAGTGCCAAAGAAAGACCAGAGAGTGGGAACTCTTGCTGTAATTGGGGACTGAACTGAGATGTTTAACTATTTTGGCATAAGTTAGGTTGACATACTAGTGCAAATATTGGCCTATATTCAAATCCTCGTTCTTGTCTGTTTTATTGGAACTTCAGTAGGTTAAATCACCTCTCTGAGCATCCCTTCCCTCATGGGTAACATAGGAATATTAGCCACAGCCTACAGTGATGATTTGAGAAGATTAAATTTTATAACATAGGTCACTCACTTCTGTTTCTTCATTTTCCTCACAGCGCTTAACATGATCTGAAATTGTGGTATTCTGATATTGCTAATATTCTTCACTCCTTACTTTCCCATCACCCAAAGCAGGGGTCTTGTCTGTTCTGTTCAAGGTTGCATATCTCATGCTTGGTATGCACAGCACTGGACGAGTAGCAACCCTCAGTAAATATTTGTTGAGTGAAAGAATGAACTCAGGGAGCGTAACACTACATCTGGAACATGGTAGATGAACAGCTTTTTAAAAAGTGTTTATTTAGGTTCTTAGAACAAGGCCATGGCATCAAAGGTATGAATTCCTTCCCCCAAGATCTTTCTAACTTGTCAGGGGATAAGTGAAGCAGGGTAGCCAGTAGTCTAACTCTGAGTTCTCCCTAAGTTCACTGTTTCAGTCAAGGTCGAGAAAACTTCTTCTGCCTTGAGCCATGTTGAGTCATACTAGATTTAAGGAAAGAAGAAGTAAATAAAATGTTCCGTCTGATCTGCCTGGATGAACCACAGTCCTGGCCCCAGAAGCTGGCCCCCTGGAATGGTCCAACAGACCATGGCACAGAAGAGATAGTTAATAATAAGTTATAAACATGGCTCAGCAACCACAGGGAGATCTTGTATCCACTCCCCCAGCCCACAGGGTCACTCACTGGCCTGTTCTACCTCATGGGCTTAATTGGCATCAAAGCGAAACAAATCCAATAAAATGTTTCCCTGACCTAGAAGTGAGTTCAATGATTCATTTTCTCATTCATTTTCTCTCCCTCTCTCTTCTTCCTGCCAAACAGCTGATCATAGCTGATGGAAGAACAAAGGAACGGGTATTTTAGAGAAGTCATCCTCATATTTCTCCTTATTCCTTTGCTCCCTCACAAGACTCAAGACCTTGTCCTAAAGCTTACCAAGACTTAGTGCTAAAGGCCACTTGGATAATGGTACCATTTTTGTCCTCCCAGGAGTAGGAGGCACTAATGTGACATCTTGTTTCTACCTTTTTGTTGCTCCATGGTGGCCATGAAAATGCTGTGCTCACATCCCCTGCTATGGGGGATGGCAATGACTGAGGACTCCCAGCTGGGACCCTTCTGGATCTACCCCAACAGTGGAACCTTGGCCACACTTCCCATGAGACACCAATGAGTCAGTACAGTATGGGATGCTAAGGCAGGTTCATTCTTGCAAGATTCAGGATCCCTTCAATAAGTGACTTTTTTTCAGCTTTATTGAGGTGTAATTGACAAATAAAATTATACTATGTTTTAAGTGTACAATGTGGTGATATGATATATGGATACATCATGAAAAGATTCCTACTGTCCAGTGAATTAATGCATCCATCACCTCACATGTTTCTCTTTTTTGTTTTGTTTGGTGAGAACACTTAAGTTCTACTCTCTTAGCAAATTTTGGTGATACAGTACAGAATTTTCAACTATGGACATCATGTTGTACATTAGATCTTCAGACCTTATTCATCTTATAACTGACAGTTTGTACCCTTTTAAAACAGGTGACTTTGATTTGAGGAGTTGCCATTGGCCTGGTCAAGATGTTCTCAGAACTGTGTTGCTGTCTGAAACCCTTCAATCCAATCCTCCGTCCTTTCTTTTCTCCTTCACAGGCATCAGGCGTGAAGGCTCTCTTGCTTTCCTTCAGCATCCTCTTCCTATTTCTTCACAAACATTTCTTGCACAAAATCTCATACACATCTAATTCTGTCTTCGCAGAGAATCTAAATGAACATGGGTGGTACAAGGCAATAAGACAGGGCTTGGGGACTGTCTCACTGCCATTCAGTTGGCAAACAGGATCTCCTCCTTAGTGGTATATGGGGCAGAAATAGTCCCTGGCACAGGCTGGCAACCCAATGGCCAAAGATATCACCAGCAGTGAGCTGAGACATTGTCTCAGATGGGAAAACCCTTGGCGGTGGGAAAACCCTTGCAGCGCAGTGACTCAGACCACTGAAAGATGCCTACAAAGACAGGAGGAAGGAAAGATCTTCCCAGTGGGTGGAGCTCAAAGTAGTCTGTATTAGTTTGCTAGGGCTGTCATAACAAAATGTCCTAGACTGTGTCAATTAAACAACAGGAATTTATTTTCTCACAGTTCTGGAGGACAGAAGTCCAAGACCAAGGTGTTCGCAGGGCTGGTTTCTTCTGTGACCTCTCTCCTTGGTTTGCAGACGGATGCTTTCTTACTGTGTCCTCTTTCCTTTGTGTGCACATGTGTCCCTGGTGTCTCTCTGTGTGTCCAAATTTTCTTTTCTTAAAGGGACACCAGTCAGATTGGATTAAGGCCATAAAAACCTCATTTTAGCTTAATTACCACTTTAAAGACCTTATCTCCAAATACGGTTTTATTATGAGATACCAGGGGTTAGGACTTCAACATATTGATTTTGGGGGAACACAGGTCAGCCCATAATACAGTCATCCAGTCATCAACTTTGCATGGAAAGATAAATAGCCCAAGGTGAGAATGTATCTAGATTCTGAGGCAGTGGCCAGTAGCTGGGCCAATTGGTCAGGGGCCTGGATGGAAAAGGCTTAGACAATGTAAGCCATAGGAATCTGAGGTAGACGCATGTGGATGGACATGTGAGAGGGGGCAGAAAGTGTAGGTTTTTGTACCAAACCTCCACCCCAAATAGAAAACCATTAACCATGAAAGAGGTACCGAACAATCAAGTAGATAGAAATGACTCAGCCTGGTGACATTAACCAGCTTTCTTTATTGGCCACCTCAGAGCTGATAAAATGAGCACACAGACAGAGTGGCCATGGTGACAGAGGGGGAGGCTACTATGGGCCCAATAGCATGGACTTCCACTTACCCAGGCCAGTCTAGCTGCAGCCCCTGTATCTCCAACTTCCCAGCGACAGTAACCAACACTGAGGCCCTGATATGGCACTATTTCTTGAGGAGACCAAATTTGTTAGCAAATTGGTTTCACGTGCTCCTTCTTTCTCAGAAGGGTCTGCAGGTAGTCCTTTCAGGGATGGACACCTACTCTGAGTATGGGTTTGCATTTCCTACCCACAGAGCTTCAGCCAGCACCATGCCACAGGGGCCATGGAATGCCTGATCTAAAGACATGGAATTCCACACAACACGGCATCCAACCAAAATACTGGCTTCACAGTCGAGGAGGTATTGGAGTGGGCTCATATCCCAGTAATCTACTGGCTTGGGAATTTTCTTGGAACTGCTCAGAAGTCTGAGACTGCCTACCCTCCTTTCTTCCTGCAATCCTTCACAGATATCAGACCTGCATCATGGTCTGAAGACTCTTTCTGCCTTCTCTAACTCACTCTCCTTTTACTTCCAATAAATCTCTTGCATTTCAGATCCTGTCTTAGAGTCCACTTTTCTGAGAACCTGAGCTAATGCAAATCCCTTTTCAAGAAAGAGTTTCTCCCTCCCTGTAACTTATATGTGGTCAGCTTCCATCGGCTGATTGATTCTATCTGTGCCCTTTTATCACCCTAAATGACTCTACTTACAAGTTCTTAATTTAATGGTAACTATTCCAAATGTATTACTAGAGTTTTAATTCACCTTTTCTTTAGAAAAAAAAATTGGCTCAAATCCCTTGATCATAAGTAAAAAATCACAGACCTCTTCTGTTAATGTATTGTACATAATTATATTTGAACTTTCTGTCTTAGGAGGAAATTAATATTTTGTGCTAATGGATACATTCCAGTTATTTTTAAAACCTTACTTTTTGTGATAGTAGTAGTTGGAATCTTAGATGTTAATCTGCCATGACATCATATTTCATGGATTTTGTAATGTGTTCCAAATGTTATATATCTTAAATTTCAGTGATGACTAAGGTGATTTTATCAGCCAGGAAACCCAGGATATCAATGCTTCCACTTTCTATTTTTTAAAGATATTCCACTTTTAGGATAATATACACCCAGAAGTATAAAACAGTAGTCAATGGGGTAATAAAAAATATGTGTAATTGTTTTGTTTGCTGTACTTGCCAGCATTCAATTAATTTAGATTTAGCTAACTTCCAAATTTTGAGGGTTTCCAAAATATAGTGTTTTTTCCCAATTCACCACAGCAAACAAGTGACCCCGCCACCCCATTTAAAAATTATTCCTGATTTCCCTTAAATTCTTTTCCAAGCATTCCCAAATCTGTAAACTATCACAAAAAAGTGATAAACAAATAATAAAAATAAGATTTTCCTCTAAATATCCCTAAAAATAAGCTCTACTGAATTTCTTGTGCAACTCTTGAGGCTTCTAGAAAAATGGTGAGATTCTTGGGGACAGAGGCTTGTGTTTCTGTGGTCACCAGCAAAGCAGTGAGCAGGTAGTTAGCTTTTAGTAACTGTTTCCTATTTCTCTCTCAGATGCTCCCCTCCCATTTTGAGAAAAATCTTGCTCTGGGGATCTAGGATAGTAGAAATGGGCCTATGTTTCCTGCATGGGGTTTGTACAAAGAGAAAATGGGAAGAATTTAAAAGTACTTGTTAAAAAAAAAGATTCCAAGCTTTTGACTTATCAGAAATTCTTACTACTCCACCTAAATCCCAATGTTCAGAAAATCATAATACCTGCTCCACTATATTGTTTTGTGGAGTCCCCTTTTGATCAAATCAAATGCTAGAAGGTCATTCCCACAATGTTTAGCATCAAGATAAGGTCAGGCATTAATTAATGTTGAATTACCAAAGAATTCCTATGGAAATGCATATGACATCTACATTAAAACCATAATTAACTAATTAACCAATCAATTATAATGATTAATGTGATCATAATGATGTATGGCAAATGGTTATTAATTCCTAAAGTTTCCAAAGTGAATGCATTAATCACAGTTGAATTCATGGTATAATGTGGTGCCTAATTGTCTTTCTGAACTCTGGGTAAGATATAATAACTTACATCTGCTTAGAACTTTTGCAGTTTATCAAGCACTTGGCACATGTTATCTTATTTTTTTCCTTGTAACAGACTTGTGAAGCACTGGAAGGAAAGTGTTATTGTTGTTATTGTTGTTTCCATTCCACAGGTGGTAAAATTAAGTTTCGGAGAAGTTGCAGATTTACCCAGTATCACACTTTTTGTATTTCCTCCTTCAGGCAGGTCTTCCAACAATTTTGGTTGGTATCTGGAGCTCTGGACATAAGCATTTGTACTAGAACTTACCCATCATTTCCCAGACCTTTTATTGCATTATACTGTCTGGTGTTTTCTTAAAAAATTAATCAGCCTGTCATCATATCATAGATGTAAATTGGGAGAGAATTTTACCACTTAATGAGAGAAACCCTGAGTTACCTAGAAGAAGAGAAGGGGGTCTGGGGCTGGGATCCCTGGGCTTCTACTGTGTGGCTGGATGGGAGGGAGGGGTCAAGAATCATTGTGTGATTTTTCCAGTTTTCCTAATTTTCCTCCATTGCAAGTCTTGTAGCACCCAGCACCATTCCAAGAGCATATTAACAATTAACAAGTGTACTTGCTGAATTAGTATATGTAACTGGATGAGGAGTAAAACCAAAACCAAAAAAAACTCAAACAAAATGACAGAAAATACTGAAGGGTCCTTTGGAATCAGGCACCAAGCTTTAGCATGTAAAGAGATACTTAGACCTCTGCATTCAATTATTTTCTGATTTCCCCTGGGACATTGTGTAACTTTTGAATACATGGTCATCATAAATGTGGAATAAGTCAATAGGGAAATGTCAGAGGAGATGAACATGGAGACAGGCTCAAGCATAGGCTAAGCATGCAAGGAGGAAGAGGGGGGTCATTCTAGATCAGAGTCATAGCATCTGTCCAGGGCAGAAGTGGGAGAGAAAACAGTAAAGAGAAAGGCCTTACAAAAGGTAGGTTATCATCAGAAAGCAGTAGGAGACAGGGTGGGACCAGAAGACCAGCTGAGGGAGAGTTCATTCTGGAAGAACTTGAGGACCAAAAAGGAAGTGAAGTCAACACATGGTGGAAGAAAAACCTAGACCAGCTGCAACCAAGGATCACTTTGAATGTCAGTCTACCGGAAATGCTTTCACATTAAAGGATGTTTTGAGTAGTGGATGAAATTTTTGAGGTCTTGCTGTATTTCAAAGTCATTTACTCTGTAAAGCATCACAGACATTTGAAACTGACTCAGAACCTAGTAGAGTTTTTAGTAAGGATCTTGATAAGTGACATCAACAGTTCCAGAAGAGGACCAGCAAACCAGTGTGGCCACGTGCACTGGTGCCACACCTCACTGGGGAGTGTAGCTCTTGCTAATTGAGGAATGACTGCATGTTCAGGTCAAGTTTTAAGGTGTACTTAAGTGAGCTCACAGTTAAACTCTAGCTAGTTTCTTTTTTTCTTTTTTTGCGATACACGGGCCCCTCACTGTTGTGGCCTCTCCCCTTGCGGAGCACAGGCTCCGGACGCGCAGGCTCAGCGGCCATGGCTCATGGGCCCAGCCGCTCCGAGGCATGTGAGATCTTCCCAGACCAGGGCACGAACCCGTGTCCCCTGCGTCGGCAGGTGGATTTCTCAACCACTGTGCCACCAGGGAAGCCCTATGTAGTTTCTTTTTAAACTCTATTCTGTGGTTAACTCATATTCAACTAATTATTATGTTGTAGGCATAAACACCAAAGTGAAAGTACCTTTTCTAAAATGTTATATTCTTCACTGTTCAGTTCATTATTTAAATATTATTTAGTGTCTACTACACAATGATGGGCCCCAGGGAGACAAAGATAAATATATCATGTTTTTCCCACTGGGAACTCTAAGCTTAGTAGGGCAGACAGATATGTAAGTGAATAAGTGTCTTTTGGAAATGGATCCACCTGGCAAGGGTAGCCCTGGTTAAAGTGTACAGAGTGTGTGGAGCAGAAAATATCTCCCTTATAGTCCAATCTAATGAAGCTGATCCAAGTCTGTGTGCTTTAGATTATGTAAGCATGCTGGGAGAAGTTTACCAACAAGTTTCACCATATTTAACTGATTCCAGAAAGTTCTGTCACGAGTTGGAATATGGAATCATGTATAGTGGTTAGGAACATAAACATTGAATTAAAAATATTTTTTTCTTTTAAAGAATGTATGTTTTAATCTTGTCCCTGCCATGTATCCAATGAGTTGCCTTGGATAAGTTAACTCTGTTATCCTCAATTTCCTTTTCTATGAAAATGAATATTGACACCTATGCTAGATACAGAGTTAGGGCTTAAAGAAAATAGTGTATATAAAGTGCACAGAAACGTGCCTAGCAATTAATGTCTTAGCCTGGATACCCTAGAACAGAATCTGAGATAAAGCGCTAATGCCCTATTGGAAGGTGCAATCCCAAGGCAGTGAGAATGAGGCTGGGAAGGATGGAAGCAAATACCTATGTGACCAGTATTTCAGGAAGAGCCAAGGCTGGTCATTCAGCCAAGCCAGAGGTTTCTTTTCATCAATACCATGCTTCATATCACCCCAAAAGAAAGGCATGAAGAGGGTCTTTATTTGCTAGATTTCTCCCTTCTTGGGCCATCTGTCAAACACAGTTTGTCTAGCCTGGTTTCAGAAGTGTTGAATGTTGAGGCAGTGGGGGGTGGGGGTGGCAGCAGTTGTTCATGGAGTCCCAAGACCAGGCTGGCCCTGGGAATATCTGCTCTAGAATCAACAGGCTGCATAACTCCAGCTTAGGATATCTTGTTTTCCCCTGATGCCTGGTTTTGATTAAATGCATATGTCATATTCAAAGGCCCCTGCTCAGCTCAGCTCAGTCTCTGGGTTCCCTTCTGTAATTAGTTTGTTTAAACTGTGTCTCTGATTATGTCAGGTCTTGACTGTAGCCCTAAGTACAAGAGTGTAATAGGATATACCTATTAAACAGATGTTGGACCTTAATGGATATGTTTTGAACAATCAATCGAAATTAAACTTTCAATAACTACTGTAGAACAAGAAAACATATCTCCTTACATTAAACAAAGCAATATGGCCTCTTACTGGTTCTCTAGGGCAGTGGTTTCCCCAGATGGGTTGTGTATCAGAATCTAAGAGGGGACATTTTACAATTCAGATTCTTGGGCCTCCACTTACCAGACATTATGATTCACAGATCTGGGACAGAACTTAGGCATCTGAATTTTTAAAGGGTCCTGTGATATTATGATTTATTATAAGACATATATAGTCCCTGTGTCTGGCATAGAGCTCCTAAAACTCTTGGAATTTCCTTAGTGATGAAAACCATAAAGATGTCTCTTGTTCCATGTATGAAGTGCCTTTTGGACCACACCTAAGGATGGGGGCTGGTTGCCAGGGAACCAATGTTGTGATTGGAGGGTTAGAGCTTTCAGCCCCACCCCCACCTCCAGGGAGGGGAGAGAGACTGGAGGTTGAATCAGTCACCAAAGGCCAATGATTTAATCAATCGTGCCTATGTAATGAAGGCTCCATGAAAATCCGAAAGAATGCGGTTCAGAGAGCTTCTGGGGTGGTGACCACGTGGAGGTGCTGTGGGGAGTGGGGCACCTGGAGGGGGCATGGGAGGCCTGCGTGCTTTCCCCACATCTTGCCCTATGCCTCTCTTCCATCTGGCTGTTCCTGAGTTTTATCCTTTTATAAGAAACCAGTGATCTAGTAAGTAAAATCTTTCCTGAGTTCTGTGAGCTGCTCTGGCAAATTAATTGAACCCAAGGAAGGAGGGGGTCATGGAAACCTCTGATTTATAGCCAGTTGGTCAGAAGCACAGGTGACAACCTGGGCTTTTGACTATTGTCTTAAGTGGGTGGGGTGAGTAGTGTTGTCTTGTAGGACTGAACTCTTAATCTGTGGGATCTGATTCTACTTACAGGTAGATAGTGTCAGAATTGAGTTGAACTGTAGGACATCCAGTTGGTGTCCAGAGAACTGCTTGGTGGCAGTGGTGGGGAAATCCCCCATGGACTGGAACTGACCTCTATACACTTTTAGGTCCGTTGAAAATTATAATGTTCAGCTGGGTTTGGAGGCCATGAGCCTAGAGACAATTAGAGATGGTCATTTATAGACCATTTGTTTGTTACTAGAAACCAATATTTCCAATCATTCTTCACCCATTGATTCAGCTATTAATTGGCTGATTGATTGAATCTTCATTAGTTTAATATCCTCTGGGCACCTGGTATACACAAGGCATTGGCCTAAACTTCTTTGGGATATAAAAGATGTTTACTTAAGATGCTTCTGCTCTAAAAAGTCCTTGCAGTTAGCTGAGAGTGGGGAGACCAAATGTTCATTCAGTACCCAGTCTTGTTTCATGCATGTACTATACTTTCTTATTCAGCATCTTATAATAGCTCTAAAGAGGAGGTAGTGTTATCTCCATTTTATAGGTGAAAATACTGAGTTTAGAGAGTTTAAGGAAAACATGTTCACTATTACTCTGTTCGTAACTGCCAGAGGTGAGGAGATGTGTGCAGAGAAAATAAACATAATGAAAGAAAGACATCAATAAATCTTGTAAGTCAGTTAAGTTAAAAAATATAGAGGGTTAATATAAAGAGAGGTCACATCCATCCTGACTTAGCAGAAAGAAGACAACAGTCTAAGCTTAGAAGAAGGCAGTGAAGGACATTTTAGACAAACTAGACAAAGCCAGGAGTTTCCAAACCTGGCAGGTCATCTAAATCACCAGGGAGCTTTACAAACAACTCTGATTCAGTGGGTCTCATGTGGGGGGCCTCAGAATCTGTATTAATTTAAAAGCACCTGAGGTGATTCTGAATTATCAGCCAGGTTTGGGAATAAGATGCTTGTTTACAGAATGGATAGAGGCACCTAAGTGCTTTCAGGCACTTGTTCAGCACGTAACTTGACTGAACAGAACTGAGTCGCTCAGGAGTAATCTGTCACCATCATCCCCATTTAATTCATCACCAAGTCCCACTGGTTCTGCCTCAGATGGTCACTCCGATTATACTGCCCCTTCTCCAGCTCCATTGCTACCCTTTGGCCTCTATCATCTCACCCCTGAATTAACTACCTCTCATTTTTGCCCCTTCCATATATATATATATTCAGCCTCCATTCACAGCGGCTTTACTGTTCTTTTTAAATTCAACTGATCATGGCATATGATGGCCATGACTCAGTTAAAAATTGTCCACAGTCCCCATTTCTGTATTCCTCAGAATGGCCTTCAAGGCTTTCTCAGTCTGGATTACCCGTTCATTCGTTTGTTCATTAATTTACAAAATATACTTAGTGTCTATGACATGCAAACACTGTGCTGGACAATGGCAATGCAGTGATGAATAAGACACAATTCCTGCCATTCATAAGCTCATACAGTACAATAAACATTGTTGAGAGGTGAACTCCAAGTATTGAGGTTGTGGAAGGCTTCCTGGAGCATGTCCAAAGGACTGATAAGAGACATTCACTGGGTAGAAAGGGAAGGGCAATTGTGATAGGTCATAGCAGGTCAAGGGCATGGCAGTAAGAGGGAACATAGTTTGTTCAGAGAGCTGTTGATAGTTCAGGATGAATAGCAGTTGTAGAAGGGGTAAGTACTGAGAAGTTATTAAGCAGGAATGTAAGCACAATTCTAGGACTGATTTGAGTAGAGAGGGTGCAATGCCTGGATCCAAATCTAACTGGATATATTGAAATAAATGATGACATTCTGCATTTTAAGTGCAAAGGTCCATACATTGACCTAGAGCCCAACTACACTCTAACAGGCTTGGAGAATGTAGCTTAACATCAGAAGCACACGTGAAAAATGTCAGTGGTATGGAGTGGCCCCTGCATGGACCTAATCTTAGAATAGAATGTTAGAAGTCCCAGGATATCCAGGTCCTGTGTTCAGTGTTAGGATCCACAGTACAGATGGCACAGAGGAACAATGTGTGCCCAGAGGTGGGTTATGGGAGAGAAGAAGTGCTAAATTGAAACGTATGAGAAAAACTTGGAGGAATTGGGACTGCTTCTCCCAGTGACCCTTACGAGCTAATTATCCAGAGAGCTGCCTTGTGGAAGAGGAACTGACCTCTCGGACTCTAGGGGACAGAGCTGAGTCCAAAGGGCAGCACCCACAGGTCTACAGATCTCTGATGAGCATAGAAAGAACTTTCTTAGGACAAGAATGATCTTCTTAAGGTGACATAAAGGAAAACTGTGTATCAGATAAGGGATAATATGCTGCAGCATTTCTTTTTTCTCTCTCTTTTTTTTTTAGCCATTTTATTGAGGTATGATTGACATGTAAAAATATGCACATATGTAATGTATACAACTCAATGAGTTTGGAGATAAGTACATACCCTTAAAACCATAACCATCACCAAGGCCATAGACATATCCACTGCCTTTGAAGTTTCCTGCTGCCTTCTTTATTATTATTATTATTATTGTAAGAAAACTTAACATAAGATCAACCCTCTTGGCAAATTTCAAGTATACAATATTGTTAGCTCTAGGCACTCTGCTATGTGATAGATCTTTATAACTTATTGATCTTGCATAACTGGAACTTTGTACTCTTTGGCCATCACCTTTTCATTTTCCCCTCTGCACAGCCCCTGGCCATTACCATTCTACCATCCACTTCTATGAGTGTGGCTATTTTAGATTCTACATACCAGTGAGATCATGCAGTTTTGTGTTTCTATGTCTGGCTTATTTCACTTAGCATACTGTCCTTCAGTTTCATCCATGCTGTTGCAAATAGCAGGATACTCCTTTTAAGACTGAGTAATATTCCAATGCATGTATAGATCACATTTTCTTTATTTATCCATCTATGGACATTCAGCTTGTCTCCATATCTTGACTATCGTGAATAGTGCTGCAATAAACATGAGAGTGCAGATAGCCCTTTGAGATCCTGATTTCAGTTCTTTGGGATATAAACCCAGAAGTGGGATTGCTATAGCATTTCTTGTACCTACTAGGTCTGATTTTTGGATCAAAGAAAGCACTTTTTGGTGAAGGAAGGGTTGTGTAATATTTAGAGTGGTCAAAAGAGTTAAGAGGGTATTTTAGCACATGGGTTGGAAAACTTTTTCTGTAAAGGGCCAGATAAAGGTGCTCAGCTTTGTGGGTTCCTTGCTCGTTGTGGCAATTACACAACTCTGACTTTGTAGTAGGAAAGCAGCCATAGACCATAGGCAAATGGATGTAGCTGTGTTTCCGTAAAGCTTTGCTTACAGAATCAGAGAGGGGGCAGGGTTTGGCTCAGCTCTGTTGTAGCAGATGTTGAGAGTCCTACCTCTGAAATTATTCGAGCAACTTTGAGGATTTGCACTAAAATGATCTTCATAAGAGAAGATAACTATAAATGAAGACAATCTCTGAAGAAAACATGACTTTTTATTGAGAATAACTTAGTTCAATTCTCCTACAAACAAGAAAACAGAAGCCCCCAAAAGAAAGGGAATCAACCCCAAATGTAGAACTAGAGAGTGGCATCTGCTATGCAGAAAGAGATCTTTTCCTTTTAACTGCATTATTCAAGGGATGGGGGAAAAACCCTAGTTGTTTTTTTTTTTTTTTTTTTTTTTTTTTGCGCGGTATGCGGGCCTCTCACTGTTGTGGCCTCTCCCGTTGCAGAGCACAGGCTCAGGACGCGCAGGCTCAGCGGCCATGGCTCACGGGCCCAGCCTCTCCGCGGCATGTGGGATCTTCCCGGACCGGGGCACGAACCCATGTCCCCTGCATCGGCAGGCAGACTCTCAACAACTGTGTCACCAGGGAAGCCCAACACTAGTTTTTATGGTTTGTAAAGTCTTTAAACTTTCTTGCCTTTGATGAAAGCCTTTTCTAACTAGTTCTCGAGCCTTCCTCTGGGGGGTATGAGCCTGCTCCTCTCAAGTACATGAACATGCGCATTATGAACTTGCTGTCAATGTCAGCAGGCTAGCTTTGCCAATTTTAAAAAAATCTTTTCTTTCAGGTGCTGGAAATGTTCTCAAAACTGTCCTGAAAGCAAGTAATGCTTTCGGTCGTTGTCACCTTCCTGAGGAACAACCTGCAACTTCGCTTTCTGACTTCATTCTCCTGGTGACATTTTTCACACAGACTCTGACAGAGACAGCAATTATAAAGACATCCAGGTTGGCATTCAAGGATTCTTGAAGTTAACAAATTGTCCAGGGATAAATGAAAATGAAATTGGCAGACTACACATTCCTTCATGAAAATGCACACAAGAGGGGATCAGAATGGAGCACTGAGAAGAGGTTGCCCCTCATCCACATTCCTGGTGGGGTGCAGTGGGGTTACCCCGGTACAGCCTCCTCGGAAGGCAATCCAGCTTAGGCCAGCTGGGCTGTGGACATCTCAGCAGGTCCGAAGGGTAGAAAGATGTCAGAGAAAAACAATGACAAATACATACTTAAAAGAATCCAGTACAGCTTCTTGATTTGCTGACTATACTCAAGGGCAGGGAGGGTGTTGATTTCATGCGAATTCCCTCCTGCCTACCTTGACCATTTATTGGGTCCTTGCTGCTCCACATCTATCCTCTCTGCAGCCTGGCCAGCTCCCCATTCCCACGTTTTGATTTCATCCCTTTGTTCCTGAATTCAGATGTCCTCTTTTCCAGCTCTTCAGAACATTTCAACGTGTTGGTGCCTTGCACTCTGTTCCCTCTGCCTGGAATTGCCTCCCCCAATTTCCCACTGAGTATCCCAGCTTTCCTGTGAAGCGCTTTTTTCCATTCCCAAGAGAATCATCTTCATTCATGGATGAAGATGGAATCCCTGGGTCCAATGGTCATGCCTCCGGAGTCCTGGGATGGTCTGGAAGCTTTGCCTTAGAACATAGAGGGTATAGAGAGTTCAGGCTCAGTCCAATTCCTAGGGAGAATTCCTATGGCATTGCTGAGTCCATCATGAAGCAGGAAGCCCAAATGTGGACCACCAAGTCCTAATGGAGCAAAATCAGAAACTTCGTGCTACTAAGTGCTTACTGTATGGAGGTACAATTTTAGCCTTGTGCACATACTAGGAAGGGGGGAAAGGGTGGGGGAGAGTGAGGAGATAAGTGGTGGGATGGGAGGGAGGGAGGGGGGTTTACACAGAGTGTGGACAGCTGTAGCTGAGAGATTATGGGTTTAATGGTCTTGTCCTCCTTAAGGGTAATAATAATAGCATTTATGAAATGCTTACCAGGCTCCATGCTCTGTACTTTACTTGGGTTTGCATATTTAGTCCTTATCAAAATCCCCATTTTGCAGATGAAGAAGGGTAAGCCCGAGAGCCACAGAGCCCAAGGCCACATAGCTAAGAAGAGATGGGCCAGGATTCAAATCTGGCTCCCAGTCTCCAGGGCAGATTTATCACCACTCTGTTCTACTGCCCAGTGAACATGCAGCTCAGCCATCCAGACCAGGAGAGGGGCGTTTCTCATTCTCAGCATCTTTCCTGGACACTAAGAGCGTCAGAAGGCATTGTGAATTTCCAGCTGGGTGGAAGAGGTAGTTCACTCCAAGGTAGCTCTGTCTTGGTAAGAGAGCTAGACGAGCCATACTGTTGGTAAGTGATGTAGCAGAGTCTGTGTCTGTCACGTATCCAGTACCCGACACAGGGCCTGTCACTACGGAGGTGCATAGTAAATTGTACTTGAATGCCTATGGAAGGATGTCTTGGAGAATGCACTCGGTGTGCCTGGCTCTGACCTCCTCCCTCTCTGCCGCCTCTTCCTCATCTCAGAAAACACACACTCCATG
Source organism: Mesoplodon bidens (assembly GCF_964165515.1). Classification (NCBI taxonomy): domain Eukaryota; kingdom Metazoa; phylum Chordata; class Mammalia; order Artiodactyla; family Ziphiidae; genus Mesoplodon; species Mesoplodon bidens. The sequence goes on along the minus strand of NC_138171.1, from coordinate 20,423,038 downwards.
TAGGGGAGAACCCCAGGACTGCAGCCTTCTCCAATGTCTCAGGACATCCATCTCCTCCTCTGGTTTAAATGTCTCTCAGCCTAGGTCTGTAACCAGTCATTTCAACCCATCACCTACCTCCTTGCCATCAGCCTCTTACTCTATCCACTGCACCCACCCACCCAGTGAGTGGGTTTGATTCTCCAGCTCAGAATCAAACCTGCCATTTTCTCTCCCCACTCCTATTCTTGGGTCTCTATGACCTCCGGAAGAAAAAAATACATAGATGAACAAATGGCTGTCTTTATGAGTGTGTAATTCCAATCTCACCAAATTCCTGGACTTTGAAATTATTTCACTTATTTCCCATGAACCACTGCAGGCATTTGAGATGTTTTTGGAGGGGGGATGTGTGATGTAAGGGACAGGAAAGGGGGTACTGCTTACTTGGGGGGTGTAGGTGATATGTTTTAATGTTTTGTATTGATGAATAAAAATATTTTTTACCATTGTCTAAAACTAACTGACCCATAATGCCTGTATTACAGCATATTTTATGTACCTTTGACAGAGTCATCATGATTATGACACCTAGTAGTTGTTCTTCTCTGGCTGCCAGGTAAGATGGCACATTCCCGTATTTTGCTCGAAGCTACTTTTTTGTCTCCTTCTTGAGTATTCTAAAACTTCACTTGTCTCTTAACACATTTTGCATTCTCTTGTCTCAGAATTACTGGAATAAGCTTAAGAGCTGCCTTCCTCCCTCCCAGAATATGGACTTGCATCCTTGTATATTCCTTTATCTCTCTGTAGTTCTCAAACATTAACTGTGAGTCAAAATTACTTAGGAGGTTTCTTAACACTCAGATTGCTGGACCCCAACCCCAGGGTTTCTGATTCATTAGGTTTGGGATGGACAAAGAACGTGCATTTCTACGGAATCCCCAGGTGATGCCAAGGCTGCTGGTCTAGGGACACTACTTTGAGAATGACTACTCTACACTCATTCTTCCTTTCTTAACTTGTGTCAGATGAACAGGGGTCCCTTCTCCTTTCTGTGGCTAACCTCTTCAGCTGGGGACACTAATAATTTCTCCTTGAATTATAGTAGAAGATTCACTATGAACCAAGTCCAGCAGCTCAGTTTCATTGATTCAGCAGTAAACAAAGCCAAGTTGGACTCTCCCCTCATGGAACTCACGCTCCACCTGGGAACAGAGGCATCTCTGGGGTAAGAATAAATGTGATTAACTTGGAAAATGTGTGGAAGTGCTGCTTTTACCAAATTGATGATGGGGAAAACACAACAGAGTTTGTTTACATGATGGCAAAACAAAGTAAATAGATGCTAAAAGTCATCTGATAAACAATGAAGAGAATTTGCTGTCTTCATACTGGGCATTTTAGCTAAGAATATTTCTTTCCCTTTGCAAAGTGATCTGCAGTGCTCTCTAGATATCAGCTCGTTGTTTGCCTAATAGGGTCGTGTTCTCCTCGATTTCACATCTTTTGCAGTGTATTTCCAGTGAGACTCAACCGAAAAAAGAGTATCATACACACACACACACACACACACACACACACACACACACACACACACAAGAAGGTTGGCTGGGAGATACAGCAACCACCTTTGACAATTCTTAAATCATTTGATCTTTTTGAGGCTTTTGCTCAGATGAGAAACTCAGAACTCTGAAATCTTGTCCCTACTGGAGCTGGATGGAAGCGGGGGCAGCATAAAACCAACATGAGAAGTTTCCCTGCAGTGGCCCAGAAAGCATTTGTGAATGTGGCAGGAAATGAGATCTTAAGTCAGTGCATAAAACAATCAAATCCATCAGAGCCATGGAATGGCCCCTCATAACTCAGGGATGGCGTGGTACTCTGTGTGCACAGAGGCAGCCGTGGAAGGAGTGACTGACTGAGCTACGAGTCCGCTAAATCCATTCTGGCAGCCTAAGGAATATCTTTCCAAAGCCAAGTCACATCATTTTCCCTGAGCTCATTTGACTACAAGCGAAGAAGCTACTGCAGAAAACTAAGGGATGGTGATGGGGGTGCTGGAATAATGAATATTAATGAACTTAATTCTGCAGTTTGCGGTTGGTCTAGTGCTGGTAGGACAGAAAGGTGGATAAAGAAGAATAAATTCAAACTGATGTTTCAGAATGGATGGCCACCCATCAATCCAACCCAATACAAGCTTGCTGTGTACCTACTATGTGCCTGCTACCAGGGCTTGGCAAAATGAAGAACACCCTACCCTCTGTCCTTAGGGAACTCAAAGTTTATTGGAGACATAAATGTACAAGTAATCATGACTGTTCAGGGCTATGCTTTCCTTTATAGGAGACATACACAAAGTGGAGGGGAAGTTGGGGAAAGCACCCTAGAAGATGTGACTGCTTCACCCCCGCCCCCAGACATATGGACTGACTCTCCTGGAGGGATGAACTTGAGGTTTAATGAAGGCTGGCACTGTGAATGTACAATAACCAGAACACCCGATTTCCCAAGAAAGTCTTGATTGTACCCATTTTCCTGTTGCCCCCATTGTGGGTTGAATTGTATGCTCCCCAAAGATATGTCCAAGTCCTGATCTCCAGTTCCTGTGAATGTGGTCTTATTTGGAAATAAGGTCTTTGCAGATGTAATCAAGTTAAGCTGAGGTCATACTGGAATGAGGTAAGCCCTAAATCCAATGACTGGTATCCTTATAAGGTCATATGAAAACACAAAGATGTAGAAACGCAGGCACAGAGGGGAGAAGATCATGCAAAGATGGAGACGGGCTTTAGAAAGATGAAGCTACAAGCCAAGGAATGCCAAGGATTGCTGTTAGGAGAGATGAGGAAGGGTTTTGCTCTAAAGTCTTCAGATTCTTCTCTGCTGATACCTTGACTTCAGGCTTCTTGTCTCCTGACTGGGAGAGAATAATTTTCTGTTGTTTTAAACCACCCTGTTTGTGGCACTTTGTTACAGCAGCACTAGGAAATGATGACAGCCCTCAAGCTTGAATTTTGATTCAGAATGTGTGGTGTCTGTATTTTAGTATTCTCGAGGATCTAGAATGAAGCTGGGAGGATAACTTCCAGTGGTTTTTCTTGCCCTTGTCTCTCCCGGCCAAACTCCTCCTGGATTCGGTTTTGGATTAGGAAGGTCACTTCTGCCTCCACTTGATGAGAAGAAGGCTGTGGAGAGGCATTGCAGAAGCCAGGCACTCAGCTAACATTTGTTGACTGGGTTTAATTTATGACGAGTTCTAAGTAAAGTCTGAGTTTACCATTCCTCCAGAAACAGTTTACAGACTTCTGTGATTTGGAAGAGGCCAGAACCTGATAGCAGGTATGTTCAAAACTACTAAAGAGAATGGTTTTTATAACTATAGACACTCAATTTTGGGTAGCACTCTAGACCACTGCTATTTGCAGATGGCATTAGCCTATACTTTGGGGAAATTTTTTGCATTTTTATCTGTATCAACATATTTGGATGCTTTGACTCCATACTTCAACTTCAGGGAATCTACCCTGAAAACAATCCCAAAATGCAGACAAAGTTGTTACCACAGTGATGTCATAGTGGTGCAAAGACAGAAATCAAGCAAAATGTCCGATAGGGGAATGATTTAGTAAACCATTATAGTATATTCATAAAAAGAGTATTATACATCTACTTAAAAGGATGACATTGAAAATTATGTAGCAACATTGAAAAGCTTGAAATATGATGTTAAGTAAAAGGAGCAAGTTTAAAATGATGACATGATGACAATTATGTTAGTGTCCACTGAAACCTGGCTGGAAGGAAATATGCCAAAAGTGTAATTTGTATTTGCGTTTGCTCTTATGAAACCTCTTTTTTTCACCTCTGCTTTTGAATTTTTCTGTAATGAGTTTTTATTTTTGAAATTTAAAATACAAAAGAATAGACCCGTAGCATCGTTTATTTATCTGTTTAAAATTGATGGAAAGTTGCAAATCATTTTGGTCTATTTTCTAGTTAAACACTGGTTGCTATTCCATGAGGGTGTGTAAAATAATCTTGCCTATTTCAACTTCATGTTCTATAGTGACATGACCTTCCTTTAAAGTAAGACCTCTGGCCACCGAATCCGGCCCACTGCCTGTTTTTGTTGATAAAGGTTTATAGGAACACAGCTACATCCATTTATTTAAGACTACATTATAGCAACAGAGTTGAGTAGATCACATGGTGCACAAAGACTAAAATATTTAATTTCTGGCTCATTACAGAACAATTGCTGACTCCTGCTTTAAAGCGTTCTTCCACTCTGACTCCAGATCACTCCAATTGGTCTGTTCCTCTGTCATTCCTGATAGAAAAATCTATTTGAGCTTTTGGAATGGGCAACTGACATTAATGAATTCATTCATTCATTAATCCATGAACCCAGGCTTTGACATGTTTTGTACTGGCATTTATGACATGACCGAGTTTGGATTTGGTTGGAGGGCTACCATGGATTGCTGGAAAATTCAGTATTCTTTCTTAAATCCCGACATCCAGGCCTCTGAACAACCCTCCCTCCACTTGCCTCCGATCTTGACAACATAAGTTCTGGATATAACTAACTCCCACACTCATGCTAAATCCACTCCACTTCCTTAAAACAAAGGTCCCGGGTATTGGTGGTGCTGTTGTCATCCACTCTAACAGATACAATTGAATTCCATTAGCAATAGAGCAGGAAAGTTGCTTCTCCAATGAGTGCATAGTCTTACCCAAAAGCAATCCAAGTTCATTAAAATCACTGTTATCTGACTCTCAATTAAGTGTGATGATAATTTAATTAACAATGCCCACTTAATTGTCGATGGCAGGAAGCTGAAACAGGCAGGCTCCATGGTGCCTTAGGTGACTTACCCTGAAATATGGGAAAAGGCTTTTTGAACCAGCCAGCCCAGTGACCTCTGTGCCCTTCTTTGGCAAATGAAGGACCTGAAAAAAGTAACTTTGGCTCTGCTTGGAAAATCTAATTTTGATCTAGAATGGTGATGCTAAAGCTTTTATACCAGGAAGCCCCAAATGAAGATCCTCGACCAGCACCCTTAATGCTTGTCATTCTTTCATTTATTCACTCACCTTCTCTCTCTCTCTTATTCCCTCCCTATCTCCTTTAAAGCACCTGTTAAATCCTTATTCCTGTTCTATTAAGTACTAAGTGCTTTGTAAAATATCGAGATGGAAGAGGCAAGAGAAGTCTGAATTTCAAGAAAGGAGTGAAAATGTTGATCATACAGTTTACTGAGCCCTTATAATGCACCAGGCACTGTAAGTGTGCCCGCTGAAAAAAAATGCACAATCTAAAAGTTGAGAATTATGTTTTATTTGATGGACATACTGAGGACTTAAGACCGGGAGACAGCCTCTCAGATAGCTCTGAGGGACTGTTCCGAAGAGTCAAGGGAGGAGCCAGGATACATAGAAGTTTTTACAACAAAAACCAGGTAGTTGGAACATCAAAGGGTTACTGTTAATTAAAGAAACACCAGACATCTCAAGTTAATGAATTTAGCTCTTTTCTATGTATGGGAAGACACAAGAGCCTGGGCTCATTGAAATCATTCCTTAGGCTGAAGTCCTCAGTATGTTTTCCGAATAAAACATAATTCTCAAATTTTAGGTTGTTCTTTTTTTTTCAGTTGACAAGAGCTTTAATCTTATTATTTTATATTCACCAAACCCTGTGAGTTAGGTATTATTATTTGATTTGACTAATAAGGGGAAGCTGAGGCTTAAGGAGATCAAGTAACATCTCTCGGGTCACACAGCTAATAAAGGGCAGAACCCAGATGCAGCACAGATAGGTCTGATGCCCTTGCTCTCAAAACCTAGTGAATGCTCTCTCTTTCCAACTCTTGAACCCATGGCATGGTGCGGGTACCTATCATCCCTAAGTGTTCCCCTCAAACGTCATAACGCTCAACTCAGGGGAGCCAGGTCCCTGCTTTGTATTAAACTTCCTTTCTTGCTGCTTCTGGCCTGTAGGAAGTCAAGTACCCAGCATGACAGGGTTTGGAAGAACAGGGCTCAAAGCCATGAAGATCTGTTCCCCTGGGACCACGTCTCAGTGACTTTGGCATCAGAGCCTCTCTCCCCATTCCTTTTATCTTCCAACTTCACTCACTTTTTCATGGAGGCACAAGGACTGGGCTTTAGCACAGTCTATCAACCCCTGAAATTGTCAAAAATCTGGTAAAAAATACACGTGTGTATATTTTCTAGAGGACTTCCATAGCTTTTGGCAGATTCTCAGAGAAGTATGTACGAGGTTAAAAAAAAAATGTTTCCACATTCTTCAAAAGTATTGCTCAGAGCAGTGACCCATGGATGACAGTGTCCTGTCAAAAGTGCAAATTCCTGGGCTCCAGCTTAGAGCTGGCTCCCTGGCAGGTCCCACGAGGAATCTGCATTTTTTTTTTTTTTTTTTGGTGTGGTACGCGGGCCTCTCACTGTTGTGGCCTCTCCCGTTGCAGAGCACAGGCTCCGGACGCACAGGCTCGGCGGCCATGGCTCACGGGCCCAGCCGCTCCGCGCCATGTGGGATCTTCCTGGACCGGGGCACGAACCCGTGTCCCCTGCATCGGCAGGCGGACTCTCAACCACTGCGCCACCAGGGAAGCCCGGAATCTGCATTTTTAAACACACACCCTTATTAATAAATCCCTGATTGTCAAGATGCCAGCACCAAGCTGTGGTGACATTGGAAGTCCTGGATGGAAGCCTTCCTGGGATCTTGCTGCGGGGATCTGCGTTTGGAGTAGAGCCTGGAGGAGCTGGCGGGGAGGCCCCCGGAGGCTGCTCTTCTGCACGTGTGCAAACGGGATGGATTTGTCACGTGGCCTTTTCCCCTGGGCTTTATTCTGTCTGTGAGCCAGCCCAGTTTCCATTGTTCTCAACAATTGGAACTGCTGCCGGCATGTGGGGAAACGTGAACTCTGACGCTCCTCTCAAACACTGGGACCAGCTCTCATTCTGAGCAGCCCCTGGAGCTCTGTTTGCAAGGCAGACCCGAGGCCTTTGAGGTCAGTGTTGCAGTTTCCTCTGTTTGGAGGCAGCAGGAGCACCGTTGCCTTTTCCTTGGCTTTCTGCAGCCTTGTTAATTCTGGAGTCTGTGTGCTTGCTAATTCTTTACAAGCCCTTAGAGGCCCTGAGGTCAGCTCCAGTTCAGGGAGCTTGGGGCTGTTAAGTGGCCCTGAGGACCCTGGGCAGAAAGCCTCCTGCTTCAGTGCTGGATTCAAAACCATTCGGGAACTTTGTCACAGTTCCAACCACGGTGAGTTAGTGGCACAGCTAGACCCAACTCTGACACCCAGTCCAGAGGCTCAATTCTGGAGCCTGTTCATTTCCAATAGAGAACAGGTCAGTCCACAGGGCAGACCACCGGCCAGTTTCTGTTCTGTAATCCTGCAGAGTACGGGAAGGTTCTTTTCCTCTTGAACCAACCCCATCCCTCTCTTAATTCCTCTGGACCAGAAAATGATGTGAAGACTAATAAACACTAGGAATTATTCTTGGGTCCTGGTTATTGAGAGCCAGTTTTCTGGAACTTTCTCCCCAAGGTTTCTGAAGTTCAAAAACACTCACATAGAAGCCAGTCACTAATGATGTAGTGAGTACTTATTCTGGTGGGGCTCCTTGTAAGGTAAACTGTAATCCCTGGAGATTGCACACTTCCTTCTTCACCCCAATTCATGACCAAGTCCACTTACCTCTTGACTCCATCTACTTCTCTCTGTATCCACACTTCCCATCCCGGCCCAGACTTCCTTCTCCAGAGCCTGACTCAGGGATTCAGCCTCCTATTTCTGTCCCCTTTCATTCTTGCCCCTACCTTTAGGTCCATTTCCTACAAAGCAGCCAGAGTCACCTTTTCCAAAATGCAAATTTAATTATATCATTCCCAGCTGAAGCCCCATTGAGAGCTTTGGATCATCTACAACGATTACAAGGCCCCCTCGTGATAGGGTCCCATCAACTCTTCAACTCCCCACTTTCCCCGTCAACTAGGACCTTTCTGTAGTCCAGCCAGATATCTTCTAGAAAGGACCATGTTTTGTCTGTCCCTTTCTCTGGTCAATGTCTTGTGCATCCTTCAGATCTCATCAGCTAACCCTTCCTCCCAACTGGCCGGGAAACCCTGTTAAATGCTCATAGCGTTGTACAGCACTTATCTCTGTCTATAATTATACATTACTCACATGATTCGTTAATTAATGCCTCTCTCCTTCAATCCAACTGCAAGCCCCAGGATGGCAGGGACCCTATGTAGTTTCCTAATTCTTTTTGCCCTGTTGCCTGTTGCAATCCCAGCCCAGAGAGGATGATCATTCTATTTCTACTCTAGGAGCCCAGTGAATGAATAAGAGTCACTCCGTATGTGAAAGGAGTTTGAGCTCTGAATTGGAAACATTGAAATTCCCTCTCCTGCTCTTGCTAAGCAAATCCTAGGATGTGAGTGACAAAATGCCATGCATAGCTCAGAGCCACCTTGGGGGCTTCGTGGGACCCCTAGGTCCCCAAAAGCGTGGGGCTTGTGTTCTGAAACAATTAGCCTGACTTGGGCTGCATTGGATTTTGTTAAAACATGTGCCAATGGCCACGAAAACTGTTTGCATGTGATCAATCTTCAGCTGCAGAGAGCTGTCTAGTCCAGGAAGGCATGTCATCCTGACTGTTATAATCCCTGCACATGACTGAGGACCCCTCCTCCACGTCCCAGAGTCCACAGTCCTTGCATACCCTTCCCCCCAAGGGTACATTGTGTGAGTTTTTCTCCCTTTGCTCACTCACAATCCAATGGACCTGTGTGGAGACCAGGTAAGAGAAGGATGTAAGGCAGAGCAGGGAAGGAGTCAGGTCCAGAAGAATGGTGCACGTAGGGGTGAGGGTCCCAAACGTGCGGCAATGGCTGCTTGAGGGGCACTCATCACTGCTGGGTTTGCTTGTGGGTACCCTAGTGTGGCCAAGTCCTCAGTGAAGGAAGGTCCAGTTATACAAGTGGCTGTAGACATCTATAGTCTGTGTGTTTTTGTGCTGCTTTATACCTCAGTCTCCTCATCTGTAAAATGTGATCATAGTGGTCCTTATTCCAGCAGGTGATTGGAAGAATTAATAAGGATAGTCCATACAAAGCGGCTGAACTAGTGCCTGGTGCGTGGTCTCCACTGAGTAAATTGCACCCTTGGTATAAGGGGCACTCAGACTCCTACAGCTCGTTTTGCCGCTCCTGTCCCCGGTTATCAGTCCTGACTGCTATCAAGGTCACCTGGGGAGCTACATAAAAGTATAAATTCCGGGCTTCCCTGGTGGCGCAGTGGTTGAGAGTCCGCCTGCCGATGCAGGGGACACGGGTTCGTGCCCCAGTCCGGGAAGATCCCACATGCCGCGGAGCGGCTAGGCCCGTGAGCCATGGCCGCTGAGCCTGCGCGTCCAGAGCCTGTGCTCCGCAATGGGAGAGGCCACAACAGTGAGAGGCCCACGTACTGTAAAAAAAAAAAAAAAAAAAAAAAAAAGTATAAATTCCCTAGTTTCACTGAATCAGATTTATCCAGCGGGTTTCAGTCTGGACATCTGTGTTAAAAAGAAAAGTCTTCCATTGATTTTGATTCATTTGAACAATCTAACCCATCTACAAATCTCCTGGTGAGATTTAGGCAAGCCTCTTGCCCTCTTTGCACCTCACTTCCTCCCTTTTTCCTGATGCTGCACCTGGCTCTCTCGCTCTATTTTATATCAGGTCAGAGTAGAAACATTTGGTAACTCCTATGCTTAACTTAGAGTTCATTTACATTCCTTAAATACATATATTTCCATTAGCCAAATAAAACAACTTTCATTTCTGCTTATTCACTTTGTGCCTTTGTCCACATACAAACCTATAGTTGAAATACAATGCAGGAACTGCTACATATCATTAACTTTGTTTCTTGCTTTGTTTCTGTGTTTCCATTTCAGCTAGAAAATGTTCATTGTGGTCATTGCATATAATTCCGATGACTCTAGATATAAACCTAAATTAAATTAGCCATATCCCTATTTTTGAATGTTTAGATAGCTTACAAGGGTTTTTCACTGTTATAAATAATGCTGGAGTGTGTATCTTCAAACATATAGCTTTTTCATATTTAGGAATTTTACCTTGAGTGCATTCCCAGAATTATCACTGAGTTAAATGCAGAAACTCTTTTTTTTTTTTTTTTTTTTGCTGTACGCAGGCCTCTCACTGCTGTGGCCTCTCCCGTTGTGGAGCACAGGCTCCGGACACGCAGGCTCAGCGGCCATGGCTCACGGGCCCGGCCGCTCCGTGGCATGTGAGATCTTCCCAGACTGGGGCACGAACCCGTGTCCCCTGCATCGGCAGGCGGACTCTCAACCACTGCGCCACCAGGGAAGCCCCAGAAACATTTTTTAATTTGTCTGGAGATCTATCACCCAGCTTTTTTTCTGAAAAAGTTTTGTCAGAATACACTCTGCCTACCAGTAATTAATGACAGTTTTCCTGCCAGCATCGAGTGTAAACATTTTATTTTGTATTTTTACTAATTTAATAAACTGTGGCACTTCATAGTTGCTTTATTTTCATTTTAAAGTGTACTTTAGACCTGCATAGTCCTTGCATGCTACATAAACTTCCCAGGTGGTAGTATTACCACCAATTTGATACACATAGAATTCTGTCCTTTGGAATAACTTTATAGGGTTGATGTCAGGAATTGCCTCAGGTAAGGAGAATACCACCATTGGCCTCTCCTTAGCCAGCCGCTTCGTGTTCAAGGTTACCATCCCGGGAACTGAGGCTGGCAAGTTGCTAAGGAAACCAGATGAGTTTGACAAAGAGCCTTCTCGGCTCCCTGGTCCAAGGCCTGGGTTAGGCACTGGGACACTTGCCTCCTAACTCTCTCCATGCAGGCCCACATCTTAGCCTCTCTGCCTTTTAGCACCTGCATCCACCCTCACCTTGGTACAGAGACCCCTCCACATCACCCATTTCCCTCATTAGTTCATTAGTAATTTATTCAATCAACAAGTATGTGTCGAACACCTACCATATGCCAGGCAGTGTGCTGGGGCAGGGTCTACAAGAGTGAGGGGAAAAAAATTAAAGGACAAAACAGACTCTGCCTGCATAGATCTGCTAACCCATCAGGAGAAGAAGATGTTTGTTCGGCTGTCACCTGAAACCATGTGTCACTACCTCTGTTCTAACCCCTGGTGGTCTTTGCCCACTCAACTCTCTTCTGTTTTGGGGTACCCATGCATACTGTCCCTTCTGCCCTGAAGTCTCCTCACCCGACGGCTGGCACAGATGTCATCTTTTAAGGAAACATCTGAGAACCTCTAATAAAGTATTACCAGGGTCCCCCTCATAGCCACGCTCGCTAGCTGCCTCTCCCAGCTTTGCTTTTCTCCATAGCACTTACCACTCTCCAATGCATTACTCATGTACCTGTGTGTTTATTGTCTCTCTCCTTCATTACATATAAGATCTGCAAAAGCAAGGGATCTGTCTGTTTTGTCACTCCTATGAATGGTGCCTGGCGTGGAATAGCCTCCTAATAAATATTTGCTGAATAAAACAGTGAATGAATGAACGAATGAATGAATGCATAGGTTTTATTCTGATTCCCACTTAGGGAATTTGTATGAACACCTTTTAGCTGCAGTGGGCCTGGGGGTGGTGGTTGGGATGGCAAAGGAATGGGGGAGGGAGGGTTGAAGCCCCATGTCCACTTTGGGTCGCTTCCTATGAGCCTGACTCTTACAAAGTCATCTGACACTCTGCTTCTAGCTGATTAACAACAACAATGACAGTAATAAATCAGTCTTCTCTAAGGCCCTGGCCACACTCCGATACCTTGCAACAGGACGTGCAAGAGAATCTCAGAACCAAGGCTTTTGGTCTTCATGGAGGAAAGCCCTGGGCTCTTGGCAGTGGCTCAGCCCCTGCACACACAGGCAGGGACCACCACTGATTTCTGAAGACGCTGAAGGATGGCCTTGTGGAGGAAAAGCCAGTCAGCCAGGAAGGCTGAGATTTCCTGTCTGTACAATTCACATCATTATGGAGGTGTAATCTCCTTAATTAGTTTATTTCATCAAGATTTGATTGAAGGCTTTTCTCATCCGCCTCTGTGGCATCCCTCTACCTAAGGCTCATGAATAATAGGAAGCAAGATATGTATCTGATTCGGCTCTCTCCTAAAGAGACCAGCCCATAAATAAAACATCTGGGCCTTGCTGGGGTAGGGACAGCAAAGGGGCTCTGAGTGGGAGCTCACTGATTGATGGAGACAGGAGAGTGTTTTCTTAAGTGAGGCAGGCAGTGATTTCGCCTCTGGACCTGGGCCACAGAGCTTGGCTGCCCTTCGAGAGCAGCCAGCCTGGACACGGGCACTAATAAATGGGGAGGGAGGGTGGTAATGGGGCAGCCGTGGTACCAGCCTACAGGCTCACCCTCTTTTTTTTCCATTTCCTGACTTGACTCCTCTTAGAAGAAAGAAGGATAATTTATTCCTCTGCAAGTCTTTTCCTAACAGGTTCTAACAGAGCTTCACTGTCACATAAATAACCAACAATTTCAATGATTTTCCAGTGATAAACAAAGAGAATGGGTCCACGTCCAGCTCAGTCCTTGACTTGCCCAGATTTCAGCTACTTGTCTGTATAGTGAAGGTTGGACAAAACATCGGACCACAACCATTCCCCTCTACTCTCACCAGTGGCAGACATTGCTAATCAATCACAGCTGCTGACCTAGGAGGGAGACTTCTTATTGCAGTGTCCAGGATGCCACTGTCAGTAGATGAGAGTTGGTGCAGGAGAGTTGAAATCTATTCCGCCCCGCCCCACCCCAGGAATCAATGATCCTTTTCACCCTTAAGCTTTTCTCTGACGATGGCTGGAAAAAGCACATCCAAGTGAACTTTCTCCCCTCAGGGATAAGAAAATTACTGGGAAACCGAAGCAGCCACCACAGCCCAGAATTTGGAGGGAAAGTCTTAGTTAGAATGGCATCCACTTGACAATAGGCAGAGGTGGTTTAAGTTTTAAGAAAAGCCTGATGGGGGACTTACCTGATGGTCCAGTGGTTAAGACTTCACCTTAGAATGCAGGGGGTGAGGGTTTGATCCCTGGTTGGGGAGCTAAGAGCCCACATGCCTCGGGGTCAGAAAACCAAAACATGAAACAGAAGCAATATAGTAACAAATTCAGTAAAGACTTTAAAAATTGTCCACATCAAAAAATCTTAAAAAAAAAAAAAAGAAAAGCCTGATGGTGGCACAGGGCAAAACTTTGAAGGCACAAAATGAGCATCAAGCCAATCAAAAATATATAGGATTGCAAGCGCCCATTTACAGTAAGCAGACAAATTTTAGTGCTGTTTAAACAATGTGTTCTATTTAAACAATGGAATACTATACTTCAATGAGACTGACCAATCTACAGCCACACATGTAAATGAGGATAAATCAGACAGTGGGGACGATGTTAAATGAAAGAAGACAGACACAAAAGAGGGCATATTGTGTGGTTCCTTTGATTTAAGGCACAACAGCAAGTGAAACCTCTCTATGGTGTTAAACATTAGGATGATGCCACCTTGGGCAAGGTAGTGACTGGGAGAGGCGGTGAGGAAGGCTTTTGGGAGGTGGTCATGTTTTGCTTTTTGATTGGTTCTAGTTTATGAGTGCATTCAGTTTTGGGGATATTTATCCAGCTGTACACTAGTGATAAGAGCACATCAATAAAAAGTTTACAAAGTCTTAGGGTCCAGAGAGGCCTATCTGTCAGTAAGAATTCCCATCATCCTGGATCCTTGCCTCCATTTTCCTTGCCTTGCATCCTCACCTTCTTGAATCATCACATCTCCCTGTTACCAGCAATGGGCATTTCTCCACTGAGAAGTGGCATGGCAGAGTGGAAAAAGAATTGGAGGAGGAGTCAAAACACCTGGACTTGATTTCAGGTTTTGCCACATGTGGGACGTGTGTTCTCAAGCCAGACTCATACATCTGTGAGCCTCAGTTTTCTTCCAGGGTCTGATGAGTGGGACTTGGTCTCTCCTTCCTTTAGGTGTGCTTGGGTGTCCTCCCTCTCACCTCTTGCCTCTTGTCAGTCTTGTTGCCCCAAAGGGAAGAGAGGTAGAGAACTGTGAACCTGTGGCATCAGGAGGCCGTGGAGAGCAGTGCTTTGAGCAATGATGCTAGATTCCTCTGGTCTCTAAGGGAGACTGACTCTAAAGTCAAGCAGACCCAGAGCCCCTTATTCAAGTCTCCAGACAAGTGAAACAATTACCTGGGGAGGTCTTCTAAATCAGACTTTCCCCTACATTGTGAAACTGGTCAACTTGCGACAAGCAGAGACATCTTCTTAGAAACATGATGTCTTGGGGGCCATCCCCAAAGCTTTGGGGGGAATGTGTGCTATTTAAAAACTCATCAGTGCCTTCTACATCGCAAATCTGTTTAAAGTGTGCTTGAAGGAACAGTTCAAAACAACAATAGAAAAAAGACTGTTGAAATTGGGAGGAAAAGAAAATCTCTCTATCCCAAGAAACCCAGGGGGTTAATCCTCCCCTGTGGCTAAGGAAATGCCAACAAGACTTTGGCAACCTTCCTCTTTCTTTATATAACAACACTTCCAAGAGCTGGAGCTAGAATCGTCCGGTAATGCTTTTTTAATTTGTGTGCAGTTGGGAAGAGGCCAGGATTTAATCGAAATTGTTAGAATGGCTTTGCTTGGAGTAGCTGAGTGCTTGCAGTAGGGATGGGCTGCGAGGTAGCACTGGCATAATTAAAAGAAATACCTAAGGTCATCATCATTGCTTGAGTTATTCCAGATACTGGGTTTCAGAGTAAAAAGGTGGAATTAAAGAGCATTTTTCTTAACTGAAATAAAATTTGTGCAGAGTTACTTTTCTATTACACTTCAATTTTCTCTGTTCCCATTCACCTAATAAAAGGAGCTGGGGCTCCATGTTTGTTTAATGGGGGTGAGGGCCAAACCCTGGGAACTGGCTGCTCCTCAGCCCGCCCAGGTGCTCAGTGTTCCTACTCTTACCCTGCTCTGGACTGTGGGTGGTCTGAGCTGTTCACCTTCCTGAATTACATGAGCTACACAGCTGTGCAGACAACATTCCACTTGCCCCTTCCTTCCCAGGGTAGTCCTACCCTCTTGAGTCCCATCCTTGAGCAAAATGTGGAAAAAACTGGCACAAACATTGGGATTTCCATACCTGTCCTCTTTCCTATTCTCTTTCTATGGGGGATCATGGGTCCCCAGGCCCCCAAACAACATATGGTCAAGATTAGGAATCATGCCCCTAAAAGACTGAATAATTCAGTTTGAAAAAGAAGCACATCTGTGAAGCAGAGATATTCACCTGACTTATTTATATGTGATAAACACTTACATGGGTCACAGGGGACCCAGCATATGCCATACCAGTTATTCACTCTATCAACAAGCATTTGTTTACACCTATGCACCACTCACTCTTTTCTTTTCCTTACAGAAGTAAGGCCTTCTGTTAAGTTCTAGAGTGAAGATGAGAGAGAGATGAGGCTTCTACTCTGATGCCAAGCTACTGAAGCACTGGCTAGAGGCAGGTCTCACATATGGAAAGGTTCAGGGCAGGTGTCTCTACCGTTTGGTTGGGCCAATAGGGAATCCTTCTTTCTTTGAGACAGTGTGTCACCTATGGTATCAAGGGCAAAGGCTTTAATGGGTGCTCAAGTCACACTGTGGTCCAGCCCTATTTTGTTTTCAATCTTAGCTGCTCAGGAAAGCGAGGTCACTGCTGTCATTAAGTGGTGAGAGGAGAACTGTGATGGTGTCTGGAAACAGGTGTGACCACAGGAGTCAGGTCCATGGACGCTGCTCCCTCAATGAATATCCCCATTAAAAAGAAAAAAAACAAAAAACGATGACCTAGGTACTATGGTGATCTCCATCTTACGTGCCAGAAAACTGGACTTAGAAAAGTTAAACAACCGACCCAAGGTCACCCAGGCAATATGTGTCAGAACTAAAATTAAAATGAAAACTCCAACCCAAGGCTGCCTGACGCCAGAGCCCACACTCAAGACCCAAAAGGCGAGAAGGCAACAAAGTGAGCCAATGAGACGATACCTTAGAGAAGCCAAGAGAAGATTGGAGGAGAGCTAATAGGCATATCTGAAGAATGGAAGGAACATGAAGAGAATATTCATAAAGAAGATTATTGAGGGTGAAGATCCCAGACGAAGGAGCAGCTGATAGAATCATGAGCATCAGTTACCTCTGGCGAAGAAAGACATCTCTTCCTTGGGATGGGGAAGAGGATGGGCGAAGGCTTGGCATGTATTTTCATGTAGAGAGCCACACAAGTGAGAGAGAGGAAAGCTAAGGTGGAGGAGTTTTGCCATTGTAACTTTGAGTTTTCCAGTTGGGAAAATATCACTTATCGATTGCCGCATATCAAGCCATCCACAAAATAGTGGCTTACCACAATTTACTTCTTCTCCAGCTGCCATTAGCTGATGAGGCAGCTGGGAGAGCTACACAGGCTGGATCTCTCTCCTTTTCTCTCTAGTTCATTCCAGACTTCTTCATAACCTGGGGGGTCCAAGAGGGTAAGTGTAGAAGCTTCAAGATTTACTCCACCATGCCCTCCTTAGTCTCTACATCAAGATTCTCTCAACTAAGAGAATAGCATTTGGGTGGCTCAGACTGTCACCACTGGGTCACAAAAAGACGTGCAGCACCCACAGAGTTCCACATTCCAACAAAAGGGCCTTGCATTTTTGAGTTTTTTTCAGTTGAGCCATTTCCCCTTCCATGATGGTCACCATCCTCTGTTTTGCCCAAAATAAAAAGGATTAAGTTGTTTCCCATACTTGAGGCCAGTTCTTTTGTCAGCAGTGGCAGCGACTTAATTTCTCTCCTATAAGTCAGAGCTGGAGCCGGTTCAAGCACTCCACCAATGGCCAGCAGGAGAAAAAAAAAATCATTAGAAAATCAATTTTTACTTAATTGAAGATTTTTCCTCCAAACAGGAACAAAGTGTGATTTGTCACCTCCGTTGCTTCCTAGCCTGGGTAATAACCACAGTTTTGTCTGCCTGAGTTTTCCTTGGTAGATCAGATGTCTCCAGCATCCAGCTCAGCAGCACCACATGTGCTGACTTCCAAGGGTCTGAGGGCACCCAGGAAGGCAATAACCTGGGTGATGAATCCACTCGGGATGTGAGCAAAAGTTGTTCCACCAAAGGATGATGAGAAATTATGCTCACAAATAAGATAAATAAAGGCAAGTCTGAGCTACTGGTGTCCCTTTTTGCAGGCAATTTCTTCCTAGGGATGCTTTTTGTCTTTAGCATCTGCTATTGCCTAAGCATTGAGACTCCTAGAAAGTGCTGAGCCAAGGAGCCTAGCATCTGCTGGGAAAAATCTGGAGTGCCATCAGTAACTATGGGGATCATATTAGGGCCCTGACAGCCCGGGAGTAATGACGAGAATCAAGACTCATCAAGAAACCACAGCATCTGTGGACTGATTGAAGAATTGAGGGCATTTGGTTTTAAGAAAGACATTTGTTTTTTGGGTTTTTTTTTCCCACATCTTTATTGTAGTATAATTTCTTGACAATGGTGTGTTAGTTTCTGCTTTATAACAAAGTTAATCAACTATACGTATACATATATCCCCATATCTCCTCCCTCTTGCGTCTCCCTCCTACCCTCCCTATCCCACCCCTCTAGGTGGACACAAAGCACCAAGCTGATCTCCCTGTGCTATGCAGCTGCTTTCCACTAGGCATTTGGGTTTGAGAAAGGAAAGGACATGTGAGAGCTGTCTTCTAGCCTGGGAAGGGAATAGTCTTGTTTGGAGTTACTGAAATGGGCAGAATGGAGGTACCCCAAATATGGAGACAGATAACAGTGCAGTTAATGAAGAGTTATTAGCAGAGCTGCTTAGAAAAGTTAAGCATTGTGTTCAGGAAGACCAGATTTCAAGAAAGGAACATTTTTGAGGTTCTAAAGTTCCCATCGTTCTCTCCAAAACAAAACAAGATCCTATCTATCTATCTATCCTCATCATCACTATCATTATCTATCTTTATATATCAATTGAACAGCAAATCCCAAAACAGGAATTTTAATAAGATGTCCCTTGAGAAGTTCATAATGTAGTCTTTAGAGAAGTCAGGGCATGCCAGCATCTATTTAAACTTTAAAAAAATATTTTTACTGGACTATAGTTGATTTACAAAGTTGTGTTACTTTCTGCTGTACAGCAAAGTGAATCAGACATATATATGTGTATATATATATGTATAAATACATATGCATATATATGTATATATACATTTTTTCCCAGATTCTTTTCCCATATAGGTTGTTACAGAATATTGAGTAGAGTTCCCTGTGCTATACAGTAGGTCCTTATTAGTTATCTATTTTATATATAGTAGTGTGTATATGTTAATCTCAAACTTCTAATTTATCACTTCCCCCCACATTTCCCCTTTGGTAACCACAAGTTTGATTTCGAGATCTGTGAGTCTGTTTCTGTTTTGTAAATAAGTTCATTTGTGTCATTTTTATTAGATTCCACATATAAGTGATATCATATGATATTTGTCTTTCTCTGGCTGACTTACTTCACTTAGTATGATAACCTCTAGGTCCATCCATGTTGCTGCAAATGGCATTATTTCATTCCTTTTTATGGCTTAATAATATTCCATTGTATATATGTACCACATCTTCTTTATCCATTCATCTGTTGATGGACAATAAGGTTGCTTCCATGTCTTGGCTATTGTAAATAGTGCTGCAATGAACACTGGAGTGCATGTATCTTTTCAAATTATGGTTTTCTCCAGATATATGCCCAGGAGTGGGATTGCTGGATCATATGGTAGTTCTATATTTAGTTTTTTAAGGAAACTCCATAGTGTTCTCCATAAAGGTTATACCAATTTACGTTCCCACCAACAGTGTGGGAAAGGCATGGGCCCCCACAGTCTGGGGAAGATTTTCCTCATTTATCAGCCACATGTGTAAAGGTCTCTATTTCACAAGGACTCTCCTTAGATAGGTTTATTCCTAGGTATTTTATGCTTTTTGATGCGTAGGTAAATGGGATTGTTTCCTTAATTTCTCTTTCTGATCTTTCATTGTTAGTATACAGGAATGCAAGTGATTTCTGTGTATTAATTTTGTATCCCGCAACTTTGCCGAATTCACTGATGAGGTCTAGTAGTTTTCTGGTAACATCCTTAGGTTTTTCTATGCATAGTATCATGTCATCTGCAAACAGTGACTCTTTTATTTATTCTTTTCCAATTTGTATTCCTTTTATTTCTTTTTCTTCTCTGATTACCATTGAATAAAAGTGGTGAGAGTGGACATATTTGTCTTGTTCCTGGTCTTAGAGGAAATGCTTTCAGTTTTTCACAGTTGAGAATGATGTTAGCTATGGATTTGTCATATATGGCCTTTATTATTATGTTGAGGTAGGTTCCCTCTATGCCTACTTTCTGGAGAGTTTTTATCGTAAGCAGGTGTTGAATTTTGTCAAAAGCTTTTTCTGAATCTATTGAGATGAGCATATGGTTTTTATTCTTCAGTTTGTAATACTGTGTATCACATTGACTAATTTGTGTATATCCCTGGGATACATCCCACTTGATCATGGTGTATGATCCTTTTAATGTATTGTTGGGTTTGGTTTGCTAGTATTTTGTTGAGGATTTTTGCATCTATGTTCATCAGTGATATTGACCTGAAATTTTATTTTTTTGTGGTATCTTTGTCTAGTTTTGGTATCAGGGTGATGATGGCCTCATAGAATGAGCTTGGGAGTGTTCCTTCCTCTGCAATTTTTTTTGAAGAGTTTCAGAAGGGTAGCTGTTAACTTTTCTCTAAATGTTTGATAGAATTCACCTGTGAAGGCATCTGGTCCTGGACTTTTGTTTGTTGGAAGGTTTTTAATCACAGTTTCAATTTCAGTACTTGTGATTGGTCTGTTCATATTTTCTATTTCTTCCTGGTTCAGTCTTGGAAGGTTGTACCTTTCTAAGAATTTGTCCATTTTTTCTAGGTTGTCCATTTTATTGGCATATAGTTGCTTGTGGTAGTCTCATGATCCTATGTATTTTTGTGGTGTCAGTTGTAACTTCTCCTTTTTCATTTCTAATTTTATTGATTTGAGCCTTCTCTGCTCTTGATAGCAGAATCCTGTACCTTAGCCTGTCTGAGCCTGAGTTTGCACACTTGAAAATGAGGTTGAACATTCCTACCTTGCCTGCCTCTAAGAGTCTTCTTCTGTTCCATGTTCCTCAGTTAGCGTTTACCTGCAAGCTGCTCAGAAGCACTTTTCTCAAGATTTGTGTGAATCAGAATTAAGGTCTTTACTTACCAGCATTTTAACTTTTGAGTTCTCTCAATTTTAGTGCCAGGAGCAAAGCTCTGGCCACTGCCACAAGTTGGTCCTATCTTGTCTACACCATCAGCAGTCCAAGGACAACCACTGCTGTCAGTTTTGGGTCTAGAGTGTTCCAGAGTCTATTCACTTTCTAACCAATTGGTCTGAAAGATTCAGTTTGAAATAAGCAAGGGAATGGATCATTGGGATAAATCAGATATGGGTGAACTTATCAAAGTTCAATAAACATAAAAGTGATGAATTTTGAAGCCACATAATTAACTCAGGATTACATGAGCAATAACTGAGTAATTACACCTTTAGTAATGCATTGAACTTGTCAGGAATACTTACTCATTCTGCTCAAATTTTTTAACAAGATAGCCTATAGCAAGTGACTATAATTAGATATTGCCTCTGAAAACATCGACAGCTCCTAATTGATACCTTTTATTATAAAGCTAGATGCCAAACATTGCTGTTGAGTAGATTAAGCAATAATATTAGAGGTGTTAGGATCATAATACCTACTTGTAAGAATCTCATGCAAGTGGGGAAAAAAATCCAGTTTGACTCATCAATCACCTACCCGAAGCTGGTTCAAGTTTGCACTGGTTTGCTTTAAATTACAGCCTGACAGCAATTGCTTCTGCTAGTGCTGTCAGGAAAAGAAACTGGAAACAGAAGAGGGTGGGGATGGAGACAGGGTCCTTCCCTGCTTCCTCTCTCACATCGATGGCCAGGAGAAATGGATCGGGGAGAATGGAGATGGCAAGGGGTCTTCATGTGGGGAGTGAAAGGAGAGAATATATATGCTTTTGCCTTTTGATGAGAGATTTTTTTTTCTCACTTCAAGGTTGATCTTCAGAGCTTTTGTTTGTTGTTTTATATTTTCTCTAGAGTTACTTGAGATAGGACTCCAACCTTTGTAAAGATAAGAGAGAGAGGCTGTGATTTAGAGGTGCTAAGGCAGTTCCCCATCCTCTGCTCCAGTCCTAGGATATAGTCTCTGTGTGTTTTTCCCTGGACTCAGAATTCTTATCTAAAAGGAAGACTTGAGAGCCTTCTCCAGGAGGTAAATGTTTTAACTGGAATCAGGGCTCAGAGAGCAAGTACTTCCAAAGGCCCATAAGAGGTAGTCTCTTGGTGGTTAAGAGCCTGGGCTCTGCCTTATTTGGATCCAGCTCTGCCAGGGTTCCCAGCTGGGGGGAATCAGACAAGTACTGTAACTGCTCTGTGCCTCAGTGGTCTGGTCTGTAAAATGGTCTTACAGTCTGGATCCCTGATATTTGCAGGTCTGGGGCATGGGTACAAACAGAGACCTTTATACTAATGACTAAATATTTAAAAGCTGTACATCAAGCTTGCAAACTCTTAAAGTAAGTGTTTTCTATCCTTCAACTTTGACACATATACCTTCAAAATAAAAATGTGTAAAGCTATCATATTTTAAAAATTCAAAGACAACAAAGGAGAAAAGATGGCTGTATTTAATTATTATTCCATGGGTATGAGTGTGTTGTTAGTGGAATTGGGATGTTGGGTGAGTAATAAACTAAAGACATATGTGATTCATAATTTATTTTATATTTATTCCATAAAATTTATTTATTCTTTCAATTTTCTCAGCAAAATCACTAATGATGTTATTAAAATCAGATCTTCACATAATTTTTGTTCTATCGGCAATAATCACCTAAACGATTATAACATAAAATGTAATATATTCAGAGTGTATATATTTCCATATAGTCATATTTTTATATCCATCAAAAATGTAAACTAAAGTCAATGTTGGAAATGTCAATATAAATGTAAAAAGTGAAAAAGTACATGTAAAATATAAAAATAATTTTAATGTTTTCAAAACGATTAGTATTCTAAAGTATTGAAAATAACTTATTAAAAGCAAAAGGCAAAACAGAAAGTTTATTTTAAAAAGCAAAAGGCAAACACATTAAAATGAATAAATGTTAATAATCTAATAACATTTCAATAAAGTTGCATTTTTATATATGAAAAATTTGATTAAAATTTTGTGGAGAAATTTGAAAAAAATCACCACTCAGGGATTTGACATTCATCTAGTTTCTTGTGTAACAAAGTGGTATCATGCTTCATGCATGTGAGGTCTAGACTTAACGTTTGTTCAAATTCCAGAGTAATACGAATTGCTTAACATTGCAAAATATTCCATAGCTGCTCTGTGCAATGGTTGTGAATACTGTGCTGATTTGTGAACAGCTTGAGAACTCTAAATTGGAACACAAAAAGAAACAAGGAAATACATGCTTGTCACCACCAGGAAATGATGCTTGGGTATAGAAGAATCTATAGCATTCACGTGGGTAGGAAAGATCTGACAAGCTAATTAATTTATCTTTTCTCTCCTTTCAAACCCTTCCCAACTCCAGAGCAGCATCCATCTCTGAAGCTGGCAGCAGTGTAACCCTCAGACCTCATGGCATTCAAACACAGTGTCCTTTGGTGTCAAGGTCATCCATCGGACAAGAACGGTGACAAACATTTCCCTGGGATCTTAATAGTGTTACTCTGGAGAGTGGCTCTGTAGGGCACTGGCTCCCACATGACAGAAGCATTGTGAGGTATTTAAAAATTTTATTTAAATACAATTTTTTATTTTAGAATAGTTTTATATTAACAGAAAAAATTGTGAGGCTAATACAGAAAATTCATAGACATCCAGTTTGCCCTATTTTTAACATCTTACATTGATTTAGCATCTTTGTTACAAATAAATAATGGCCCAATATTGGTGCATTATTATTAACTAAAATGCATACTTTATTCAGACTTCCTCAATTTTCCCCTAATATCCTATTTCTCTTCCAGGATCCCATCCTGGAATATATAATATCACATTATATTTAGGAGTCACGTCTCCTTAGGGTCCTTTTGTATGTGAGTATCTCATATTATCCTTGTTTTTGATGGCCTAGAAAAATTTGAGATTTGAGTTTTGAGACAAAATTGGGATTTGTCTTTTTTTTTTTTTTTATGATTATACTGGGCTTATCCATTTTAGGGAGAAGATGCCAGAGGTGGTGTACCATTCTCATTACATGATACCAAGGGTACACACTATCGAAAGGACTTATCACTGCTGTTGTTGACCTTGGTCACCTGGCTAAGGTAGTGTTTGTCAGGTCCTTCCATGTAAAGTTACTCAGCCCCTCACCCCCTTTCCATACTATGCTCTTTGGAAGGAAGTCAGTATGAGCCACCCAGACCTCTGGCATGGGGAACTGGCTTCACCTCCTTGAATTTATTAACATAAATTATCCAAAATTCTTCTGCGTGGGAGATTTGTCTCTTCTCTTCGATTTATTTGTGTGTTAAATCATATATTTATATCAGTCTGGACTTATGGATATTTATCTTATATTTTGGTTATAATCGAATACTACTTAAATTTTTTTTCTAAAATTGTTCCAGTTGTGGTCCTTAGGGTCCCTTTTAGCTGACTCCTGTGTCCCTTAGACATACTCCCATCCTTGTGTGTGTGTGTGCACGTGTATGTGTGTGTGTGTGTGTTTAACCTTTTTTTGAGCACTTCCTTACTTTTCGGCACTATAAAGTACCACAGGCTCGTCTTGTCTATTTTCCATCACTGTCCAAGAATCAGCCGTTTCTCCAAGGAGCCCCAGCATGAGATTTGAACAAAGCTATTTTTGTGCGTATGCTTGTCAAATGCAGTGTCCAAAGTGCAGGGAGCAGGAGACGATCCTGTCTTGCCCAGGTCCAAGAGCAGTACTGGTCACACTCCCTACATCACTGAGCCGAAGGGGCAATTAAATGAGTTAATGTGTACAAAATGCTTGGAGCAGCTCCTGGCACATGGTAAAAACGCAATAAATGTTAGCTATTATATAACTGCGTGCTATATAAACTTCCCCAATCCAGCCAGTGAGTCGGGCTAACAGCGGCAACAATAGTAATAGAAGTGGGAACTCATATTTGAGTTACACGCTACAATGTAGAAACATCCAGAGATGACTTACATCCAGGGATGATGTCTGTGGTTTTCTTTCTGGGGCAAACCTTTGAAACCTTGATGCACATGGGTTGCCCTTTAAGTAAAGATAAATATTCTGTTCTCTTTCCCAACTGGAATGGACTGGCTGGTGTCTTTTAACTCCTCCTTATATTTAAATGTCTTAAGTAGTGTCATATAGGTCTCTCTCACTTTTTAAAAGTTCACTTTATGCCATTTTGCTTTTATTTATTTATTTTTAAATTTTTATTTTATACTGGATAGTTTTTAATTTCATTTTATATTGGATATATAGTTGATTAACAATGTTGTGTTAGTTTCAGTGATTCAGTTATACATATACATGTATCTATTATTTTTCAAATCCTCTTTTGTTTTGCTTTTATGAAAGACCTACATTAGTACCTCTTTTTGCTAACTGAAAGAAATCCAAAGAGAATTTTCATTTTTATGAAAAAGACTGAAAAGCCAAAATAGCATTCAGCATTAGTTTTGCAAGGAGCCCTTACAGCGGCAGCGCACACCCCAAACAGCAAGAGAGGCACCTCCTAATTCCTTTCCTGGGAACCACACTCAGCATCTCAGCACCCAGCCTCTGTGGCTTTGAACTGTGTCTTTGAGCATCTGTGCTTTATCTTGATTTATTTTGTGCATCTGTTAGCGAGATGTGTCCTGAGGTAATTGCTTCTTCGCTTATGCCATTTCAGCTTACAAGAGGTCTCATAGGAACGCTTTACTTTCGGATAGTGGGGGAAACCTATATTCTATTCTACACACACTGGTCTTGTTTTCTTTGCTTCTACTCTGTATACTTTATACTTTTGTGGCTTCACGCTGAAGCTGCTCCCTTTTCAGCATTCATCTTGGATAGTCAACTCCTGCCTTCTGGCTATAAAAACTCCCAGTATTTAGGCAGGAAGAAAACTTGGCTGGAAGAGGAGGCAAAACCTTCCAGGATATGACAGCTCCCTGGGACCGCAGCTGAGTGACCATGTGTCCAAGGTTTGTCGAGGCCACTTGAAGTGCCAGCTTAGTACTTTTACATCTAACATCTTACTGCCCGATTCAGGCATGGTTTCCAAAAACTTATCATGCTGCTGTCAGAATATAAATATTTTAGAGTTGTTGGGTAAATGAGACAATCACATGAAAGTGTAATATAAGGCATTATACAGTAGCTGTCAAATTACTGTTGAGAATGAGAAATTCTGTAGGAGGTTGGGAAGAGGGGGATAGAGGTGGACAATACTTACTGAGTAAAGTTGCAGAATCATAAGAGTGTGGCTGCTGGGACCAGAGTGTCTGGGCTCAAATCTCAGCTCTTTCACCTGTAAGCCTTGTGACCTTGGACAAGTCATTTCGCCTCTCTTTGCTTCAGTTTCCTCATCTGTCAAATGGACATAGTGATATACCTATATCACAAGTTCGTTTTGAGCATAAAATCAGTTAATATACTCAAAGCACTTAAAATAGGAACTGGCACATATTAAGGGCTGTATGAAGTTATTGCTATTTTTACTAGATGCCATGCACCATGCCAGGGACCTTCATGGGATATTTCATTTTGCCTTTTATGCAACTGGGTCAGGGCTACTTAACCTACCTTTTAAAGACGCACACAGAGTAGGAGATGCTGAAGATCAAGGATGCTTGTGTATTGGTACACAAGGATGCTCGTCATATATGAAGACAAAGAGTCCAATCTGGGCAGGAAGAGGGATACTATGAGGTAGCTGGGGACTGGAAAATGCTGAGGTTTGGAGGGTTGCGGAATAAACATGGATCCCAAATAATGGGATGCAGTGACCAAAGACCGTCTGGTACTATAATCCCCCCCGCCCCCTTTTCCACCTACTGTGAGACTTGGGAGTATAACTTAAGTACCTGGAATTTCAATTTTCTCATCTGTAAAAAGGAGAAAAATGGTCCTACCTCCCAGGTATATTATATGTTTAAATGTATTTACATATAAAACTCATTTATCTTTATCAAAGTAAAAAGGATGTTTGTATGTGTCTCTTTATACATGTTTACATTTATTTGGTTTATGCCATGTTTATTCCATTCTAAGGTGCTGTTATTTGTAGTACCCACCATCAGTTTAGTAGAGGGTCTTTAGAGGCTGAAGAAATACTGCCACTTTAAATGTAAATGTTAAATATAAAATGAATCCTTATTACAGAAATGATCGAATATAAGATGAAAGTCCCTCTTAGAACAGAGAAATGGAGCAGTAGACTCTCATTAAGCCTCTTTCCCTCTCTCCTCCATCTCTTCAGCTACACTCTTTTTCTGAATCACAGACCTACTTCCTGGGACTTAACCCACAGCCCCGGGCTGGCCCAGACTCTGCCTGTGGTCGCCCCACAGGCAAGACCTGCAGGAGGGGGTCTTGGAATGATGCTCCAATGGATTTCCAGCTCCAGGGAGGTAGAAATTGCCTTAGGGGGTGTACAAATTCCTCAGCTTTGAAGAACTTCAGAGTGAAACATCATTAAATCATTAAACAGGACACCAGAGGGGAATTAATACGCAGAGAAGCAAAGCTAATTTGGCGCCTCAGGTGACTCACTCAGAATTGCCCACTTAAACTCTGACCCTTTAATTCATAGAAGTACGTTCTGGATCCTAGAGAACACTTTTTTTTTTCCCCCTCTTCAAAGTCTGGTCCTCTCTGATGGCTGGGGTAGAGGGGCCGAGGGAGCCTCAATAGAGTGGATCTCACCACCCAGGAATATTCCAGTAATAATATGCCGAGCAGAGGGCTCTCCGTGAGAGTACAAATTATCAGCTGCCTCTGGGAACTCCTCATCTGCCTCTAATTTTAATGGATTTCAAACGCAGCTCTCTCTTGCTTGGACATCCTAAGATAAGGTTAGATCAGTGATTCTTAACTGTGGGTGACTTTGTCCCCCTCCACTGCCTGAGAGGACATTTGGAAAGTTTAGAGATAATTTTGGTTGTCTCAACTACTGCCACCTAGTGGGTGGAGGCCAGGAATGCACAGGCTAGCCCCCGCAGCAGAGAATTTTATCTGCCCTCCTAATAATGTCAATAGTACTGAAACTGAGAAGCCCTGGATTAGACTGATGGAAGGCGACCTCCTCTCAAGCCACTCTTCCTGAATGCAGAGGGACACTGAATGTCCCCTCCCACCACCACCTTCCTTGGCCTCCAATTTCTGGCCCTGACAAAATGTGGAGAAATGGTAGCTGGGTTCTGAAGTCAGAATTATTTGCCTTGAAATCTGCTCTGTAACTCAGTAGTTAAAAGACCCTGGGGAAATCAGTGCATGTTTCTAAGCCTCCGTTTTCCCATCTGTAAAATGGTGATAACAGTAGTCATCATTGGGTCGTTGTGTGGAATTTAATCCTTATGTAGTCATAAGCACTCAATAAATGTCCAGTTACGCCTGTCCCAGGATTGAAACATCCTTGTTTCAGAAAGATTTGAGTTTACTATATATATAGTTAACCTACCTTTATTTCCTGCATTGTTGCAACCTTTTTTTACAGGGTCATGGACTTTCAAACCCCGGGCTCGTTTCTCTGTTACTGATCCTGTTGCCCTTCCCCAGGCTTCATTTTCTTCCGTCATGATCACTGCAATACACGGGATCACCAGCATCCCCGATTTAATCAGAATGTCCCCCAGAGTGAGCTATTGAAAGTGACAATCTGAACAGATTACTCTCATGCTGACTCTTGCTACGGGGACCCAGTGCTGCTACAAAATAAAATTCATATTTCTTATCATGCCCTCAAGGGCCTGTACCCTAAACTCTTACTATTTGCTTGGTCTCACCTTCAGCTATACTCACCTTATACAGTTTCCCTAATATATATATATATATATATATATATATATATATGTATATATATATATATATATATATATTTTTTTTTTTTTTTTTTTTTTTTTGCGGTACGCGGGCCTCTCACTGTTGTGGCCTCTCCCGTTGCAGAGCACAGGCTCTGGACATGCAGGTTCAGCGGCCATGGCTCACGGGCCCAGCCGCTCTGAGACAAGTGGGATCTTCCCGGACCGGGGCACAAACCCATGTCCCCTGCATCGGCAGGCGGACGCTCAACCACTGCGCCACCGGGGAAGCCCAGTTTCCCTAATATATTGATCTGCGTCTTCCCTCTAAGCCTTTGTTTATGATGTTTCCTCTATTTGGAGTGTTCCACCCCTAAGATTTTCCCATCAAATGTTTATTTTCCAAGATTCAGGCCAGGGGTCACTCAGCGGGGAATCCATCCCCAGAGCCCAAGGTGGTCCAGGCTTCTGTACTTGCATATGCCTGTGACACAGAGGATATGCAGTTGGTTCACGAAATTCCTTATAGTGTTATATTTGGGGGAAAATATGTTTCACCCATGGATCTTTTCAGAAAAACATTCTCCTAGAAAGAAACCATTGAAACCAGACTCTTCTATCCCTCTAATTTTCTCAGGGGTCTGTCATAGCTTTGGGACTTCCTAAAGCTCCAGCCTCACTGTCTTGGAGATAAGAGGCCAAATTCAGCTCTGTTCCTTCCTGCCTCTGTGACCTTCAATGAGTTACTTAACCTCTCTGAGCCTTGGTTTCTTTATCTGTACAAGTGGAATGATAATATCAGCCGCCTAGGTTGCTTTGTACAGATTAAATGAGACAATTTATGTAAGGAATTCAGCACCAAGACTAACACTAGTGCTCTATTGCACTATTATAACAGGATCTATTATAACTATATCTATTAGATATATCTAATAGATATCTAATAGATATCTATCTATTCTAACTATAACAGGATCTATTGCTCCTGTTACTGGTCTCCTCAGCCTTGAAAGAAGCCATAGACCAGCTGTAACAGTGGGGTTCATACATTCGTCTGGGGGGTAAGGTGAACGAGGGGATCTGGATGTGGGATCTTTGTGAGAGCTGAGCCATGCCAGGCTGCACTGCTTGAGGCCTGGGGTGTGCGCTTATGTGTGTGTATGTGTGTGCGTTCATGTGCGTGTGTGCGTACAGGTGGGTGATGGGGGGGATCAGTGTTGAGTAGGACAGCTCAGATTCAGAAAGAGACCATTGGCTTCTGCTCTGACAATTGGGAAGATTGTCTAAAGTCAAGGGTGACAGTGGAATGTGAGCTCCCCCTCTGGGGTGCGGCCCTGCAGTGGGACAGCACAGGAAGAACCTGGATGACCTGCGAGCAGCTGAGAAGAGCAAGAGCCCTTTTGTGAAGCCCTAGGTAGCAAAGGAAAAGTAAGCTGATCAGGGTCTAACTCGATCTCCTCTGAGATGTACAAATTTGCCCCAGGGGATGATCAGGCCAAGGAAGGTCTTCTGTTGTCAGGCTCTCCCCTAAAGATGTACCCCTTGTTTGTTAATCACTTTCTATATAGTATGCTGTACATCTGAAACGAACACGACATAGTAAATCAACTATACTCCGATAAAATGAAATTAAAAAAAGACTTACTCCGACCTACAACCTCAGTCGATAAGGGCCCAAAGATGCTAAGGCAATGAGGGGGTTAGCCATTTGGCTTCTGTCCTGAGCTCAGCCCCTGCTCAGCACTGTGCCCCTGGGGAGGCATCCCTTCCACTCTCTGGTCCCAGTGTCTCCATCTCCACCATGGCTCTGTCAGTCTGTGGATCTGATTCCGGACGTTTCCATGTTTGCCTCATGGGGTCCAGGTCAAGACCCTCATCACCTTAGTCTTGTCAAGGAAGGACCTCTCTTCTCCAGGCCTGTGGTTCTGTCTCCTCTTTCTGTGCTCTTTGTCCATTGAGGGAACCACACGAGGTCCAGTGTCAACCAGCTTCTACCCCTCACTCGGCTTGCCTGTGACCTGCTCCTGGTTTGTTTCATGGATGCATCCATGTAATGTGGTGGTTAAAAGCATACGTATTGGGGCCAGATATATAGAGTTGTGAATGGGGTGTCCTTGGGCAAAGAATATGGCTTCTGTAAAGGTATCTTTATCTACCAGATGGGGATGAGAACAACCTTTCCTTCGTAAGGTGGATGCAATCATTAAAGGTGAGAATGTAGGCAAAGCAATTAACTCGGTCCCTGGCCCATTGGCCTCCTGAGGAATGGGCTGTTTAAACAAGTGCCTTGTCTTGAGTTTAGCCCTTTTCAGAACTGCTGTCGCTATACAGTTGAATGCCACTTCACTTTCCATTAGCCTGTAAGATCCTTGGGGGACACGCTAGTCTCATACTCCACTATGTATCAGTGTTTGGTACATAGTAAGTGCTCAGGGCTTGGCAATGTCCTTACCGCCTTCTTTCTCACAGAGACATGAGCCTATCCCTGTAATCTTGTGGACTAAGATGCAAGTGGTCCTGGGGGGAAGGAAGGCCTTGGCATGGTCCACTCAGCTCCATGGGGAAGGGGCTTCCACATCCCTCTACAGTCATCTGTGGGACCTCAGCTGGCCATTCCACCAGCTTTCGGAGCACATTCCTCTGAGTCCCCTCAAAGTCCCAGGGAGCATGTCATGTGACAGAACACAGAGACTGTGGCTGAGGACCTGGGGTACAGGTCGTCCCAGCGCCATGGCAGTGCTGCACACCCCAGGTAGCCTGTAGGGCTACAGCGAGTGGGGAGGGGAGACAGGAGGGAGACCACACACTGATAGAGGAAGGATGGAAGCAGACATGCTCCCACACCCAAGCTTATGGAATAGAGTGGTCTGTGAGTCTCAGAGAATCAAGTAACAGGTGGACCAGGACAGAACTCAGTTGTCAAGAACACTTACACCACTGGGTCAGTTTGGGTCCTTGGAGAAATAGATACCAAGAGGGGACCAGACAGGCAAGAGATTTATGAGTGGGGAATGTCTGTGCCAGATAAAAAGGGAGGAAGTAAAATTAGGCAGGAGGGTCTTCAGACCATGATGCAGGTCTGCCATCTAAGAAAGGATAGTGGGATGGAAGGGCTGGGCAAGAGGAGACTCAGACTACAGCACGTTGCTGACAAAGTTCCAGCCAGGCTGATCTGTGAGGAGTTTCAGTGCCACAGTTGCCCATCAGAGGCATCCCGGAAGCCCTACTCCAGTACTCCCTGCTGTGCTTGGTCATTGGCTTGGAGCAGCCCCAGAATCTTGGCCTGACATTACCAAGGTGATGGATTCAAAAGTGTGGCAGCTGGAGCCTGTCCATCACCCATGCTCCCTGCAGCAGGTTCCCGTGAAGGGAGATCTGAGGAGATCAGCTCCACGGCTGCCACAATTGAGATGATTTCTTTCCAGAAGCCTCAGCCATGAAAGTGTCTGTGGCAAAGCCAGTGGTCTTACTTTCCATCGGACACACACACACACATTTTCTCACTATGAGTATACAACCGAGCATAAACAATGCACATCTAGATTCATATACATATCATTTATCATGAAATAAGCACTGAACTAAATTCTAATCTAAAGTCTGCTATAGACAAGAGAGATGATCTTGAAGAAAAATTCCCTGTCTATAAACAACTTTTTTAAACTGTAAAATTATAGGCACCACTCAGATCTCTTTTGATGCTAGCATTTTATGAGTTACTGGATCACTCTTATAACCCAAAACAGGAGAGACAGACGTTATCAGTGGATAGTTCCAGCAAGGAAACCCAGCGGGCATACTCATCCACTCTGCTCACATTTATTGAGCATCCAGAGACAGCTGGTGCTTCTGGTGGGTTGGTGAAAAAACGATATGGTTCTTGACCTTCTAGAGCAATATTCAAGTGGAGAGACAGAGGGAAAGAGAAGCAGGGAAATAAACAATGGCAGACCCTTGTAGGGGATAAACAAGATTCAGTGTCAGAGAACTGTCTAGAATGGGCACTGCTGAGAGATTCCACGCACTGTTCATTTGTCCGACGTGAAGGGTAATTTATCTGCCCCACACATATTTATGGCCCATTTACTGTGTGCCAGGCATGGTGCTATCTGTTAGGTTAAGTGAGTTCTTAGTCGAGCCCATGGACAAAGCCCTTCCTTCTGGTCATTTTCCCAGACCCACTTGACTCTTTTTTTTTTCGCGGAACGCGGGCCTCTCACTGTTGTGGCCTCTCCCGTTGTGGAGCACAGGCTCTGGATGCGCAGGCTCAGCGGCCATGGCTCACGGGCCCAGCTGCTCCGCTGCATGTGGAATCTTCCCGGACCGGGGCATGAACCCGTGTCCCCTGCATCGGCAGGTGGACCCTCAACCACTGCACCACCAGGGAAGCCCCCACTTGACTCTTTGTTAAGACAGTGCTTGTCACAAACTGGTTGGTGCATTTCTCATTAATGAAAGCATTCTATGATTCAAGTTCATCGTGTTTTATTTTCTTCTGTGAAAAAAAAGGCAACGTGAAGCGGTCACATGAAATGTCTTTGGCAGAGAGTGAAGGTACGGTTGCTTTTTTTCCAGCTCTGCTGTGAACTAGCTCTGCAACCTTGGGCAGCTCAATCCATCTCTCTTGTTCTCCGTTCTCACTTTGTGAGATAAGGATGAAATGACAGCTGACGTCTCCTCCAGCTCTCAGATAACTGTGCAGAAGTGTTGGCTTTTCTGTGGAATTCAAACAAGTCTTTTTGTTTTAACAATTCATGGGTTTATATTTTACTTAAAAATGGATATTTTTGCTTTTTTCCAATAAGGACTTGTTATCAATTACCCTAAGATTAGAACAGTTCTGTGGTCCTACTCTGAACACTTCTATGTTTTAATTAATTTAAATAATTTCTATTCAGCCATTTTTCCCTACAATCAGTTTCATATTTTGTGTGTGTGTAAAGATTTTTTTAAAAATATACTTGTTTATTTGACTGCATTGTGTCTTAGTTGCAGCACGTGGGATCTTAGTTGTGGCAAGAGGGAACCTTTCGTTGTGACACGCAGGCTCAGTAGTTGAGGCACGTGGGCTTAGTTGCCCCGAGGCATGTGGGATCTTAGTTCTCTGACCAGGGATCGAACCCACGTCCCTTGCATTAGAAGGCAGATTCTTAACCACTGGACCACCAGGGAAGTCCCTGTACGTAAAGATTTACACTTAATAAATGGTACCTTGGATCAGGTTCACTAGAAAAAAAGTGACATTTTCTTTAAAGCAACAACAACATTTGTACTGAGCCCCATGAAACCCATCCCTTTCATGAAATTATTTTTAAGCATAATTTACATTGGATTCTTCACTCTACCATTTTCTAGCTACGTGGCCTTGGTCAGTTTACCTACCTCTTCAGAGTTTCAGTTTCCTCATTGGGAAAAGAGTTTCCAGGCCTATTCTTCCTTCTGTTCTTTATCTCCTAGGAGGTGTCTGTCTTGTTTTGGAACTCCAAGGAGAGGCTCTGACCAGAGCCATCAAGCCCAGCTGTTTCTGGGTCCTGAATGGGGTTGCCCTGTTGTG
This sequence comes from Mesoplodon bidens, assembly GCF_964165515.1. NCBI lineage: Eukaryota > Metazoa > Chordata > Mammalia > Artiodactyla > Ziphiidae > Mesoplodon > Mesoplodon bidens. The sequence continues at coordinate 20,389,230 of NC_138171.1, read as the reverse complement.
CATCTTTCTCTTGCTTTGGCACTCGAAGACCCTGAGGCTGCAGGAACCCAGGGTGACTTGTGTTAAGCAGCTGCAACCCGGCAGTTGTGTTGGAGGTCACGGTGCTCCTTCAGAGGCGGTGCGTAATCTATTTATTTATCACTGCCTACGGTCCACACTCCCGCAGCCCTTCAGTTTGCTCTGCCCAAGGCCGTTGGGGTCCAACAGAGATCAGCAGTGTTTCTACAGAGATGAAGCGGCTCGTCCAAACCTGAATTAGATGTTAAATCTTTTTGAAGTGGGGAGGAGGTAAGGGGAGGGAGGAATCCTATTGAAATAAAAATGTATCCTGTGTCGTTTCCTGTGAGATGATGTCCCCGGGAAGATTTGTTACTGGGCAAGTTGCAAACTGCTGTTTCAGGCTGATAGGTGTTGCTCATTCATTGTGATGAATTCTGTCAGTCAGAAAAGTAGTTTCCCCTCCTTTCATTCACTGGGGCTGGTTGGAAATGGACGACGGTTTTAAGAGCTGGGATGATGCACACTGGCATGCCTGGGTTCTGTGGAATCAAAGATGCTTTGGTATGTACTTGGGGCTCTAAAGAAAAGCCAAAAGGATATCAGGCTAAACATGGTCTGCCCTCAGTCCTCAGCCGCAGTCCATGCTCTCAGATGCTACTTTTCCTAGGGACTCACAAGCCTGCCAGGGATCCCCCGTTCAGATCTCACCCCAGTTCCCTGCTCAGCTCCCAAACTGCCCTAATAGCCCTTCTCTGTTAGGCTAGGAGGAAGCACAACAAACTCGACTCTGGAGTCAGAAAGATCTGGGCACAAATTCTGGTTCCATCCCTAATGGGTTAATCTGGACAAATTATATTATCTCTGTGACCATGGCTTTCTTCATCGGTAAACTAGAGATAAACGTGGTACAGGTCTGCCTCGCTCTTTGGATTCTTACTATGCAAACTCTTGCTGTCCAAATACGGGACCTAAACAGATCCAGATACAGTTTTGAATAAATTCCTTGCCATCTGAACTCTTCCTCCTCATTCCCTGAAACTTAGAGATGTCACTCATTATCCTCCCTCCCTCCCTGCACGCAGGATCCAAACATATTTGGATTTTGAAGCATACTTGTACTAGTTTCTAAGTTTAGTGTGAAATAGCATCAGTAAAATAGCACAATTTTGGCAACAGCGAGGGCTCAATAAATGCTCACAAAGATGATGAGGCCAATGAGAGGACCCTGAAGTGGACCACGATGCTGCTTTGCTGCTCACCATGTACCTGGGTTTCCATAGAATGATAGTCCCTTGGCAACCCCAATCACCATCCTATCCACTGGTTCTTCCAGATCGGCTCTCCCTGCTCATCTCCAATGTCTTTCTTGGATCCAGTGCCCTCTTTTCCCCTTGCCTGTCACCAGACAAGTTGCAGACCTTCCACCCCAGCCTCAGGGCTACCCTGGCCCCAGACTGACTTTTCCCCAACCTGCAATGCATCTTTGCCTTCATCTTCTTGCTTCTAGAGGGGCCTCATCTTTCAGCCTACAGTTTGCAGCTGGGACATCTCCTCGTACATTTGCCCCAGGCCCTGCCCAGCTCGTTTTTTCTATTGTGGGTATAAGTTCCACAATTCCAAATATGACCGTCAAATCCAAGCTGGGCATTTCAGGGTTAACGAAGGCCACTGTGGGTTTTATGATATTCCTTTTATTTCTCAGTCAAATCTCTCCTTCTCCTTGTCTTCTTTTTGTCCTAGCTTTTTCCTGTTAACACTGTAAGTTTTTATTTATCTCTCTGAGGTTGGCACCTTTGATACTTCTTGCTAGCCAAAACCCAAGGCCATGGACCCTCTAGAAAGCTGGGAAGCTGGAGCTGTCATCATTGGCTGAGGGAACCAGTCCTGGTCAGGTTGACCATCTGCTTCAACCCCGCCCCCTCTTTCTGGACACCTCCATGGCTCTCTGGCTGGTACCCAGCTTCCTCCTCTTCCTCCTGCTTTGGATCGACGACTTCTGGTGTTTGCTTCAGTTCTCCCCAAGGAAGCACCTCTCAAGATTGTCTCCCTTGGCCCTACGCACAAAAGGTATTGGCCTCTGTCTACTCTAGCCTTTGGTCACCACCTGCAGAAAACCACTGCAGTCTGGTCCTGCTACATACCAGGGGCAGCCCAACATTTTTCTCAAGTCTGAGACACTCCTGGGGAAATATTCTGTCAAATCGTTACGTCCTTTTCCCCCTTGCTGCCTCCATCCATCTTTGCCTCAACCCCATAACATGGCTTATGGAGCCATACGGACTCTTGAAAATATCCTCCCGACAGAAGCATGTGTGGAAAGAGCTCTGAGATCTTTCCTGACTTTGGCCGCAAGATTCAAGCAAGTTTCTTTCCTCTCTGGGCCTTAGTTTGCTCCTCTATCCAAGGAGGGTGAGAAGACCTCAAAACACCTTTGTATTTTTCCAAGGTCTTTGTCATCTTCTGGGGTTACTTTTGGGGCTCTCTCCTTGAGGAGATGAGGGAGGGTGGGAGGAAGACCGCGGGGAAGGCTGCCCCTGATTCACTCCCTTGGCCATCCACACCAGCTGAGGCTGAGGCAGGCATCCTCACCACCATCTGGGGTCCCAGTCTCCCCTTCCTCCCCAAACTGCCCACATCTCAGAAGTCGCCTTTCTGAGATTTTTAAGCTGAGCTGGAAAGGTTCACTGAACAAATTGTCAGCGAGGCAGTGACTGGTAATAAACTTCACCAGAAGACATTCCTGGAGCCCCCAAGAGGGATACAGACAGAGATCTTGGCTTGCATAGCCCGAGGGCCCTGGAAGCTGAGAGAAATATGGACCCAGAGCCCAGTGACGTGTGAATGTGATACCCAACGATGATGCTCATCACCTGGGCAGGGCAGTGGGGCATGTCCTTGGGGCTCTTTTGAACATCCCCATGTAGTCTGGAATTTTCCAGGGGTCCTACCCCCAAATCTGAGCCTCCTGCATGCCAGCTGTAGGACACTTCCTGGTACATGTGGATATTCCTTGTGGACAGATGCTTATCGGGGCTGAAGTTGTTTGTGCCTTCAGAGTTCTGCTCAGTTATAGAGCAGCTTAAGGGCTGAGCTTATGTCCTAGGTGCATGGCCTTAACCAGCTAGTGACTATTTAGGGAAGAGAAAGGGAGAGAAGAGGGGAGATTTGAGGGAGAGTTAATCAAAGTGTGTTACTTGAAGCACTCATCTCAGAATCAGTCTGTCTGGGAGGGTCTCAGGAACATGAATTTTAATAAGCTGCCTGTGCAATTGTTAACGCAGAGTGAAAGTGTAAAATCGAAAGTGTGGATGACTTTGGTATTTGGTATACTTGTCATTCAGGAGCAGCTCCTTAAAGGAGAGACAATGTAGCATGATGGTCAAGTTCATGGACTCTTGTGTGTGAATCCCAGGTCTGCCTCGTGCCAGTATGTGACCTTGGGCAAACCACTTCTCCCCCTGCCTGATTCCCCATCTGTGAAACGAGGATGTTGATAACAGTGCCCACCTCAAGGGGTTATTGAGGATTAAGTAGTTTATACATGTAAAACACTTAAAAGACTGCCACATCACACATGTTTCTAAAAGAAACTTGAGCAGATCCAACGCAGCAATTCTTTGCCAGTAACCTTATCGGGATAATGGACAGAAGGGTCCTTAGTGGGGTGGTGTGAGGGCTCCAGGTGGGCTTTTGGACCGGGAAATGAATGAAAAGCACCGTCTACCTGCAACACCAGGAGGGACAAGGATTGGGCTGTGCCAGCAAGGAGGACCACTCCATGACACCTCTGACGATACCTTCTTGGTAGACTCTCAACTACTTTTTATCTCCTGGACTATGCAGAAACTTCTGGATTTCTGCTACACTCCAGGGAAGCCAGGGTTGTCTGGAGTACCAACAAAAGCTCTCTTTGCTCACTCATAATTTTCTGTCATATTAATTCTGAGTCAGCCACCTCATGCTCTGGTGGGGGCAGCCTGTGAGGTCCAGTCTTGCAAGTGCCCCCAATTGGGGGTCAGGTCAGAGTTTCTTCTCAGCTTCCTAACTTTCCCACTTGGTGCACAGAAGAAAGGATGAATCCTGTATCTCCCACTGGCCACTATTCTTCTTTCTTCCATAATCCTCCAAGATCCAAATAGAAAAGCTACCCTCCATCTTTCTCTCTAATTCCCAAGGGAAGAAGGAGCTGACTTCTCCTTCCTCTTCATTATGGAAGGAGTCTTTTGCTCCTGCTTTTGGAGCTACAATGGTAGATAAAACAGAGAGAGAAAGACAGAGACAGAGACAGAAACTGGTGCACACACAGGTATTTCAGAAATACTACACTTATGCACACATAAATGATGCCCAATAAATATTTGTTGAATTGCATGGTATGTTTAAAATATCATGGGCTAAGTATTCGGGCTTGTCTGTTTCAAATCTTGGCTTTGTCACTTACTAACTGTATGAGTTCAAGGCTGGCACTGTGGTCACTGGCAGAAATGAAATTGTGTCACATCACTGGAGTGATTTGAGCAGGGCCTGTTCACTGTGCTCTATACAGGCACGAACTTAAGATTTTGTTTTACAAGCTGGTGATTATACTGGCTGTCAATGGAGCTTAAATCCAGGCATCTAGGAACCCACTTAAGTACTTGTTCAAATAATATATGGGTCAGAAAGACTCCCTTTTTCCTTCTTGAAACGTTAAAATTCAATAGGAAAGTGACCTGCCCGAAGAGAAACTCTATTTTATGAAGATGTTTTCAGTGGGCCCTGGGTGAAAAATATTTCATAAACCAGAGGAAGCCACTAAATCAAGGCGTGGAGAAGGAAATAGACTGGCTAAAGCAGTACCATTTTGGTGTGGGAAGGTGATATATTCAACATTTTTTACTATATTTGGCTGCAAACTCCAGACAGTTTTTGCCTTGATCTATGACTGAGTTTCTGTGGCAAGGCACCATTTGAACTAACCCTCCTCAGGACTTCCTGCTGCAATAGGAGTCCATAAATGATGATAATTGGGTGAATATTTTCAAAAGGAAAGAAGGAGGCAGTTTCAGCTGCAAAGTTCTGGTGGATTCATGGAGCTACTGAATGCGGAGCTACTGTCACGGGTAGAAGGTAAGGCTGTGCTGAAAGTGGCTTCAGACAGGGGGGCTCTCTGTTGCCAGCTAGGTTCCCTGGGACACAGACTGAGACAAGCAGGATATTTACTAGCAGTTCCCCTGCGATCCACACCTGTGGACAGGAGGTGAGATAAGCAGAGGTGGGCAGAGGGAAAACTCCAGCTGTGACGCAGCTCCAGTGACAAACTTGGTCCACCACAAGGGGAAATCTGGAGCTAGAATCGCCCTTCAGAATTGTCCCCAGTTGGGCTAAGGGGCTCGTCTTTTCAACACCATGGTATTAACTGGTCATTGAATCCAGGGTGAGTTTGGGTGAGATGGGTTAACTCGGCAGCTGAAGGTTGTGGCATGCCTAACAGCTAGGGCAACGAAGCCTTCAATAAAACATGGTCTGGGTATGCATCACGTGTCCACTGGGATCTTGCTAGGAGACTGGGAATTCCAGATCTGTGCGTGGTTGATTGGAGGTTTGACTGGGGTTTATCTAACAGATTACTCTAAATAAGATCCAATTGCTAATTAATCCAATAGCTCCTTGCTATGCCAGAGATCTGAGTGAGAATGAACACACATCAGTCTCCCTCAGCCTGACGACTATGGAAACTTTCCCCTTCCTGAAAGCATGAGGAGTCTATGTAGAGAAGCGTCACTGTGGTTGGTGTGGGCTCTGGAGTTGGACTAACTCTCTTCCAAGCCTGGCTAAGCCACTTCCCAGCTGTCCAACTTTGGCATGATGGCATGACCTCTGTGAACCTCAATTTTCTCCCCTGTAAAATGGGAATAATTATTGTACATAACTCACATGTTTTTATAAAACAGTTTCCTGGAGCATATAGCCATCAATCAAAGTTAATTTTTATTGCTATTATTTGTATTATCAATAGTATGTCAGAGAAGGGAGAGGCTCCACTCATTTACCTTATCTAGTCCTGATATTAGTGTGATGACAGCAGAAGTCTCAGCTCGGGTTTTGTGGGCAGTGGTCCTGTTAGGATCACATGTGTACTTCAATAGAATCTCTCGGGTCAGCTCCTTCTCTCAAAATTCTGGGGACGATCAAGGCCACAAAATTAGCCTCTAAGTTGTCTTGGCAATGGGTCTTCTACTTGATTGAAACTGAAGGAAATCATGGATCACTTCATTGTCAGGAATTGTCAGTGTTAGGCCCTAGAGTTTCAGCTGTGCATGTATACCCAGAGATGTACAAGGAATCATATGGGTGTGTTTGAATATTAAAGACCAGTGTGACTCAGAGTGGGTCCTTGTACCAGCAGGAGCAGCATAAATTGGTAATTTGTTAGAAATGCAAATTTGGGGGCCTCATCCCAAACCTACAGAAACTCTGAGGGTGGAGTCCATTTATGTTTCTTTTTTCTTTTTTCTTTTTTTTTTTTTTTTTGCTGTACGCCGGCCTCTCACTGTTGTGGCCTCTCCCGTTGCGGAGCACAGGCTCCGGACACGCAGGCCGGGTGGCCATGGCTCACGGGCCCAGCTGCTCCGCGGCATGTGGGATCTTCCCGGACTGGGGCATGAACCCGCATCGGCAGGCGGACTCTCAACCACTGCACCACCAGGGAAGCCCTATGTTTCTTTTAACAAGATCTCCAGGTGATTCTGATGCATTCTCATGTTTGAGAATCAATGCCACTACAGTATTTTATATAAAGAGCCAGATAGTAAATATTTTAGGTTTTGTAGCCCATGCATTAAGTCTCTGTTACAACTACTCAAACTTTGCCACTGTAGTGCAAAATCAGCCATGGACAATATGTCAGTGAATGGGTGTGGCTGTGTCTCAATAAAGCTTTTACAACCAAAGGTTATAGTTTGTCAGTTTCTGGTATAGGCACATGAAAAATCACAATTCCTTCCCTTAAGGTGAGTTCCCTCCTCCACAAGAATATGTTCATTCATTCATTCAATAATTCACATTATTTTATTTATTTTTCCACTGTATGAAGGATCCCTGCAAACTAGGAACTTTGCTGAGAACAGGAGAGGCTACAATAAACAAGAAAGACACCATCCCTGCATATTGGAACTAAAAGTTTAATGGGAGACATAAGAAAGCAATTTACAAATAACTATTAGGATAAATGGATGACACAAAGGACAGAAAAGTAGAGGAGGTGTAGGGTGATCTAATCTAGTCTGGGGAGGGTGGCGAAGGCCTTTCTGAGGAGCTGTCCTTTAAGATTGGATCCTAAGGATAGTAAGTAGGTATCTGTGCTCATAACTCATTTCGTCCTTAAATGAAACCCAGTGAGGTAGGTACCATTTTTATTACTGGTTCACAAAAAAAGAGACTGAGGTCTAAGAAGCATGAGTAGAGTGGCCCTAGGTTTGAGCCCAGGCAGTTTGGGTCTAGAGGACACGTTCTTAACCACAACTCTGTATTAACCAGTTAATGGGAAAGAGAAGAACATTCTAGGCAAAGAGAGTAGTTTACAGTCTAGTGGGGTAAACAGTCCCTAATTTACTAATTATGTTTTGGAAAGTCTATTATAATCTAGACATCATGTTAGGCATCAAGGGTGCAGCTGGAAAGATGTCAGAAAGCTTTTCTGCCTTCATGGAACTTATAGGCAAGTGCAGGAGACAGATATTACTGAAAACGAGGGCAGAAAGAACAGAGGGACAATGGGGCAGGTAAAGGATATTCAGGAGTTTAGGGGATGGTCTGAGACTTCCTTAAATATTGAACAGAGAAAGCATAGAAAGATTAAGACCAAATATCCCTTCTCGACTTTTTTGGTCCAGTGTTATCTCTAGGGCTTTTGTTGGTTAAATCTAATTTCTGGCCACCAGTAGCTAGAGAAGAACTCTCCAATAAGACATTTATATCTACAGGCACTCTCGTATGTAAAACTATATAATATTTTATATTTATATGCAATGTTTCATCATGTAAGGAAGAGAAAGATAAATCACTAGTTTATGGGGTTACTGGGTTAGTGATTTGTTAATACAACGAAATAATCCTCACTTACCACTCTATCCCCAAATACTACATTCTAGACTAATTAAAGGATTATATTTTATAACAAAATTCTGTCTTAGCCTAAATAACATAAGTACTTTAACATATTTAAGTTTAAAAGCCCTCAAAAATGTTCTGTCAGAATACATAATCAAAGGATAAGAAGCAAAACAAAAATAACGCTGCACATTGGAGACATATTTGCATTGAGTATGGCAGAAAGATAATTACTATCTATGCTATAAAAGGAATTCATATGACTAGAAAAGGAAAGAAGTCCATTAGGCTAAATATTCCAGAAGTTAAATATGGGTATAATTTCAAAAGACATGGACAGGACATAGAACTCACAATATAGAAAACAAAAAATGGCTAATAAATGTAGACAGTATTTAATCTTAGTGGTAATCAAAGAAATTTGAGTACAAAATCAGTGTGATATAGTTTGTCAAATAAATTAGCAAAGTTTATAAAAACAATATTCTGGGGAGATTACGATAAAACAAATATTCTCACTCATATTTAATAGAGCTAGAAATCAGCATAAAATTGGGAAAAGTTTGCAACCTGGCAAAATGTACCAAGAATGTTAAAATATTTGCACCCTTTGACCAGGTATTTACATTTTGGGGACTTTTTCCAAGGACATCATATTAATTTCCTCTGGCTGCTGTTATGAGGTACCACAAACTTGGAGGCTTAACCAATAGAAACAAATTGTCTCAGTTCTGGAGGCTAGAAGTCTGAGATCAAGGTATGGGCAGGGCTGGTCCCTTCTGAGGACTGAAAAGGAGACTGTTTTGTGCCTCTCTCCTAGCTTCTGGTGGTTTGCTGGCAATCTCTGGCATTCCTTGGCTTGTAAATGCATCACAGTGAATTCTGCCTTCATCTTTACGTGGCATTCTACATGTGTGCATGTCCATCTCTGTATCCAAACTTCTTTTTATAGGGAGTCCAGTCATATTGGGTTAGGGCCCACCCTAATGACCTCATCTTAACTTAATCATCTGCAAAGATCCTATTTCCAAATTAAGGTCACATTCACAGGTACTAGGTATAAGGATTTGGATATCATTTGGGGAAACACAATTCAAGCCAGAACGTCATAATCTAAATTTAAAAAAAAAAATAACTTTTTTTTAGCATAAAGGCATTCATCAAAATGTTACTAGTCATTACAAAATATTAGAAATAATATAAACATGTAAGCGTGTGAAATAAGTTAATTATACCCCACTAAATGCAGTGAAGCTTATGTAGCCATGAAAATGATGTTATGCAGAACTTTTAAAATAACGAGGGTAATATGAGCAGAGTTTATGCTATAATTTAAGTAAGGAAATACACAAATCATATAAGTACTATGTCCTCAACAATATAAAGTGCATAAGAAAAGAAACTGTACAAAGGAAATGCCTTAAATTATTCCCATTGACTGTGAGAGTGATAGAAGTATGAACATTATTCATTTTTATTTTAATTTTTTATATTTGTCTAAGTTTCCACATTGAGTCTATATTTCTTTAATAGAAAAATAATTGATTCTAGAAATGTCCATGGTACACTTAAAGATAAAAAAGACAGGGCAGTCTTCCACTCCTCAGAGCTCATTATCACCGTGCCATGAGACTTTTTTTAATTTAATAAGCTAATTTTGAGGATGAGGAAAATTGATTAGAACCCCAGGACCTCCTTTGTCTTAGAGAAGTTCTGTATTAACAGTCAGAAGACCTGGGTTTTATAAGCACGTGCACAGAATTTTCTGAAGACCTTGTTCCAATCCTACCTACTGGCTTAGTAAGCCACTTCCTGTCTCTGAACTTCACTTTATCCATCTGTGAAATGAGAGACCAACCTAGAGTGTCGATTCTGGAGAATATTCTGTGTTTCAAGCTGAGTCTACACCTTTCCTTGGCAGCCTCTTCTACAGGTACCTTGTGACTCATGGGTGTTCTAACCCCAGCCACGTCTAAGCTGATTTTTCCTGCTTATTCTTCTACCAACAACCCCCTCCTGGAAAACTGGATCCAGTTCCTATTCCTTCCTAATCCTTTCTTCTCTGTTTGTGGGGTTCTAAGTATTCAATTTCAAGTTTTCCTACTTGTTTCACTTCCTTGACTTTCAAGATATTATTTTTCCTGGAACATTTATAAGAGTTGGATAATTTTATTATAGCATTGTGGAATTAGAGGACTTAGTTCTGGAATGATTTCCAAAAAGATAATTTACCCAGATAAGGATTCCTTTGCTCTTCTTTTTAGTAATATTATTATTTTAATAGTGAATAATATAAATTATAATGTGATATTTAAATTATAATTATATAATAAACATGATATATTATATTATAATAATATATTATATATTATATCATTTCAATATGCATATATATGTAATAGGGGCCAGAATTTTGCACCTGTTGTCAACACTCCCTCAGTACATACTACAACAGCTGCAAGATTCTTAGGTGTCCTAATAGAGAACTATGTTAGTTCTCCCTTTCATTTTCCATTTGCATCAGGGAAAAAAAATTACCATTTGACATCACCACTGTCTTCTAAGAAGGGAAGTTTCTGTTAAATGAGAAGCTACTCCTTGAGCTGATTGTCTTGATTCATTTAGCAATCCAGATCTAGAAGAAGGAGTTAGAAGTTGCGGAACAGCTCATCAAGGTATAGGATGAGTAATTTGAGGTCTTCCGGGAATTTGAGGAGGCAGAAGGTGAGGAAGAGAAAGTGAGAGCACGAGGGTGAGAAGAAAGGAGGAAGCAGCGTTCATTGGCAGGAGGACACACTAGGAGCTCCAGGTGTGGGTAGTTTGCCTTCAGCAAACAAGAAAGCCTATTAGTTTTTAAGTTCCTGTTATGTGATCTCATGGTGAAACTCCAGCTTGGTATGCAGGCTAGTACATCAAAAAATGCTCTGTGTGGGCTTCCCTGGTGGCGCAGTGGTTGAGAGTCCACCTGCCGATGCAGGGAACGCGGGTTCGTGCCCCGGTCTGGGAAGATCCCACGTGCCGCCGAGCGGCTGGGCCCGCGAGCCATGGCCGCTGAGCCTGCACGTCCGGAGCCTGTGCTCCGCAACGGGAGAGGCCGCAACAGTGAGAGGCCTGCGTACCGCAAAAAAAAAAAAAAAAAAAAAAAAGCTCTGTGTGAGTGATTTCTGTTCTATGCATATGTTCTATGTTTGTGTGTGTGTGTGTGTGTGTGTGTGTATATATATATATATATATATATATATATGATGAAAAGGTTGACATTCATCCTACATTGAGGCAATCAGGAACCCCAGAGGTAGAGGAAACCATAATATTATAAAAATTACAAGCATCCTGGAATTTGGAGAAATGTGGTGAGGCCACAGACTAGATACATGGGGATTCAAGAAAATTGTGCCTGTGTCTCAAGGGTTAGGAAGGTTCCAGCAGACCTCTGGTCTACAAAGAGCATGCCCAGCTTCTCCCTCTGAAAGAAGAGCATCCTGGAATGCCTCTCCACCCATTTCTCCCTTCCTTTTGGGCTGCAGCTGCCCTACCAGCTGTCCCTAGGGCCTCTTTTAAGAGGGAGGAAGCAAAGCCTCCAACCTACACATTCTAGAGGACTTTTTTTCTTTTTAATTGAGGAAAGGTTGCACAATGCAAATGAACAATGGATCCCATTTCCAGCCTCCCCCAGAAAGGGGCTGCTCCTTGATTGAGGCAGGAAGGAAATGAAGGTTAGGCTTTTCAGAAACCAGTGCTGGGATGAGGAGACCAGCTTGAGCCATGTTGCAGGAGAGGAAAGCCAAAACAGTTTTCCAATCACTGATCCAAGGTTTCCTTTCAAACGTTTATGGGATTTAGCATTTTAGCATAATGAACAAGGCAGTCTTAAAGTTACCCAGAGAAACATGAATCATCTGAGCATCTCAGTCACTGACTAAAATGGCTAAAGAGAGAGGGAATAACCATTTATTGAGACCTTGTTGTGTGGTAGGCTCTGTGATAGATACTACACAAGTGTTGTCTCATTTAATACCCTCTAACAATGTCCCTCTGAGACATGTGTAATTAATTATCCCACTAGAGGATGGATTTGGGGCTCAGTGCAGTGACTATCCAGTGCCACAAGGCTGGTATGTGTGTCAAAGGCTGCTGATGTGGCTTCCAGATGATTATTTGGGAAGATGATGGTGCGGGGTAGCTACTGTATTATACAGTGTGGATACAGAATATTTCCATCATTCCAGAAAGTTCTGTTGGGCAGTGCTCTTCTAGAGAGAGTAGAATAGATTGAAATGTCCCAGGCAATAGAAGAGGGTACCTGTAAACATAAGAGATTTGGTAGGAAGCCAAGTGATGCTTTTGAAGCAGAGCATCACTGGGGCTCCAGGAACTGGGCAGAGACCCCTAATTTAAAGAGCAGATCTGGGGGTCCCAACCTGGCAACAGAGTAGATGACCTCTCCCCAGCTCTCAAGGGTGGAGAGGTTACAGGATATTATTTAGGTGATGCTACTCTGTGGGCAGGCAAGGCTGCAGTCAGACTTGAGACCATGCCTACATCTTGAAGGTGGTCACAGGGGACCACCTGTGAAGGGGTCACATCTTGTTAGCTTTGTTCCTAGATGGATAAGAGGCTGGAATGGTTGAGCCAGCACTGGCAAAATAGGGCAAATCTGTGGCAGGTAGAGGCTGACAACAAAAACCTTCAGCCCATTTTATGTTCACGTGCAGAATACACACATATATGAGTGTGTGTGTGTATGAGCATGAGCACGCATGCTACGAGGGCCATTAAGCATCCTTTAAGCTTTGACTAAACAGCTTGTTTTCTTGGATGTCCTGGATTCCAGTTTGAACCCTCCTGTAACTACGTTGGATTGGAAATGGAATCTTAGTGATGCTTTAGCACCCAAACAATTCTCCTTCTCCCCTTTATCTGTGAGGATCTCTTTTAAACTGGTGTCCACTTTGAGCTTTCCCCTCATGGGATTAGGAGATGAATCGGCTAGGGCTGTAAAAGAGCTTTCTCTTCAAATCCATGCTTGAAACGTCCATCTAGCTCAGATATAATTATGCACACTAGTCTGGACCAAATTGAAAAGAACTAAGCGATGTAAGGTCTGTATTCGCTCAGCAATAACTGCAGCAGAACTGTCTCCATCAGCTCAGTCTCTTTGCCATCAGAATTAGCTCCTGAGATATCTCTAAGAAGCAGTTAGCCACCATTGATGTTAGCATTCCCCCGAATATGATTGTACATAGAATACTTGTCCAAGATGCTCCTTGTGGGAGGAGGGGAATCTCTTAATGTACTCTGTGCTTATGTTGGAGATTTGCAATACTTTAAACAAAGGCTCTGAGAAGTCCTGCAGTAAAGAAACTTTTAAACAATTCTGTTTAAGCTAGAATTTTCCAAACTAGTTTAGAAAGTATTTTCTTCTCTTCTTCCTCCTTCCCTTCCTTCTTTCCTCCCTCCCTCCCTTCCTTCCTTCTTTCCTTCCTTCCTTTTCTCCTTCCGCTTTCCCCCAACTTTCATTTCCCCATGAAGCACCTGTAGAATACAGCTCTACAGAACACATTTTAGGAACCACTAGAGTAAATACAGCTGAATCATGACATGGGATGTTGGGTGGGGGAGGGATGTGTGTGCGTGTGTGTGTGTGTGTGTGTGTTGCCTTTCACTTTCAGGGAATCAGAAACAATGATGGGAGGTTGTTATTTCCATGGACCTGTCCTGGGGATAACCCTCACAACTTTGTGTTCCTTTCTCTAGACCATTGCCCAAATTTTACGTGTTGAGCGTAAGTTCTACATAAAACTTTGACTTATTAGTTCAGTTTCAAATGCTACCTACTCCATGATTACTTTAGGCAAAAACTTACCTTCTTATGCAGTCTTCAGAGATATTTCATCTCACACTTTGCTGACACGTATGGTGACCTGACATGGTTTGCCACTCCATTGGTTTTTTCTATCTCTTACCTATTCTATTATCATGACTTCCTAATTTACTTCCCTTTCTCACAATATCATCTTAGCTCTCCCTTTGAATCTCTCCATCTCACCATGACAAAGATTATTATCCCTGAGTCACATCGTCACTGTCCACCGCCAACGAGGTGAACCCCAACCAATTTTTCTGAAGTCATTTGAGCTTGTGACCCAATTCTACCCTTGACAGTGCTGTTCCTTCCTCTTTATATGCTTTTTTTTTTCTCACTCAAATACCAAACACTTACTCACCCTTTAAGACCCAATCCAGTTGTTATGACTCCTGCAGATTATTTCTTGGTATTTGCAAGAAAAGTTATTCATTTCTGTGTTCTCATTGCATATTGCATTTATCCACATTTTTGGCTTTTTGCTTTTAAGGTATAATGGAAATTATTAGAAAGAAGCTCGCCAAAGATAATTTTGAAAAAAGAAACATATTGAACTCAATCTTTCCTATCTTCTAGCCTTCTTTGATAAATATAGACCACTGTCCTTACCTACAATTGCCACGGACATCATGCTCCAAGCGCTGGACTATGTATGTTACATACATCGTCTCTTCAGTCATTAAGACAAAATTAAATATTTTACCCTCACTCCACAAATGACCTTATTCAAGGGGGTCTGGCCTCAAAATCTGTGTTCCCTCCACTATGCAGCACAGCTCTCAGGTGCATGACTAGCTGGATTGTGTGCCACTCAAGATACTCTGTGTTTATAATACTTACTCTTAAGCCCCAAAGAAACCTTCCAAGGCAATATTAGTATCCACATTTATAACCAAGGAAAGTGAGTCTTATTTGCCCAAGGTCATATAGTAGGTTGATGACAGGTTAAAGCCTTGTCCTCTTTCCAGTGCATCACACAGCCTCAGGTTTCCATCAGCCAGGAGCCAGAAGTCTGAGGTTTAGAATGGAGACCAGGAAGTTCTATTGGATCCATAGTCAAGGGCGGAATGGTTAACCATTAAGGTCGTACAGAGGAAAGTCGAACATGTTAAACAGCACCACAGGAGTGCAAACAACAGAAGTCAGACACGTGAGCCTGTTTATTCAACTAATATATTACAAAGAAAAGAGAGGGAAAAAAAAAGAGGAAGGGAAGAGAGAGGCAGAAAAGGACGGTAAGGAGAGAAGGCTTATGGATTAAAAGAGAGGTAAGTGATATATCAACAACTGCAATGTATGAATTTTATTTCAATCTCAATTTTTATTAAAAACCTATACAAACACATTAAAAAGAGATCAAGGAAAAATCTGAACACTGATTGAGGATTCAATACAATTGATAAGCAATTGTTAATTTTTAGGTTGATAATGTAATGATAGTTAAAAAGGCAGCCCTGTTGGGAAAATGTGAATACTGACTAAATATTTGATAGCAGTAAGGAATCATTTTCTTTAGATGGGATAACAGTGTCCTGGTTATATTTAAGAAAAATTCATATTTTAGAGATACACTCTGAAATATTTACAGTGAAATGATATGATGTCTGAAATTTGCTTCAAAATAATCTGGGGCAGAGGGAATGAGTGGGAGGCATAAATAAAACACAGTTGACCATAAGCTGGTGATTGTTGAAGGAGGCTGATAGATACATGGAAGTTCATTGTACTCTCTACTTTTACCTACGTTTGAAGTCTTCTATAATAAAAAGTTTAAAGATGAATTGCCTGGTGGTCCAGTGGTTAGGACTAGGTGCTTTCATTGCCAGGGCTCGGGTCCAATCCCTGGTCAGGGAATTAAGATCCCGCATGCCTCGCGGTGTGGCCAAATAAAAAAGAAAGTTTAAAAAAAGGAAACCCTAGTTTTGTAGAGGTAAATATTAAAATATTTATTGACACAATGATAGATATCATGGATGTGCTTTAAAATAATATGAGAGAGGGGCCAAATGGGTACCAGTTCAGATAAAAATGGATTGGCTATGAGTCTATAATTGTTGAAGTTGGGTGATGGGTATTTGGAAGTTCACTCTATTATTCTGTCTAAATTCAAAAATTTAAATTATAAAACATTAAAAGTAAGTGATTAGTCAGGCCCATCCTATGAGCAGAAATGCTGATAGATGTTTTGAATGTTTTTTATCAATAAATTAAGATATCAAGGTAGAAAACATGACTTCCAGCCAGATTCTTGTCCCAGTAACCAGATTCTTGTTTACTCGAAAGCTAAACAAGCTTATTTCTACATGGGTAGTTTGCTGGGACTGCCCATGTAGAAATAAATTGTCAGGGGTTGAAGGATCACAGACATTTTTCTTTGTGCTCCTATAACTAGTTGTAATGGCAGCCTGTATTTTGAAAATGGATTTGGTTTTACCCCTTAATTTATTAAAGTATGTGCATTTTTGGCCTAAGCTCAATTTTGCAGTTTTATATCATGTGATCAGTGTAAAAGGTTTCAAGAGAGACCCAGTGTTTGCCAAAGTGAAATTGGCGAGAGAAAATTAAGAGTTTCCATAGTAATTCTTTCTATTCCAATGCTGGTTGGTTCAATATAAAGGCCAGCTGAGATCTCCCAACAGGAAGGAGGCAGTGAGAAGGAAACAGCAGGAGTTGGGGCCTGGGAAGGACTCACTAGACTTGTTTCAGGAAGAGAAAAGTCACTTAAATCACCAACCCCAAGAATAAAGCAGAGTCGAGTTCCATCCAGGTAAAGGCTGATGTGTAAGAAGTCTTATTGTAGGGTTGGGGATTTTGGCAGAGGGTCTGTGTCCTAGCAGAGTTTTTTTTTTATTCTATAATGTCAGGCTCACTCAATGAGGCACATTCAGGATGTCGTAGGGCTGCTCTCACAGATACGAGTCCTTGTGGAGAGACGGTCTAGGCTGTGAGGCCGTGATGCCGTGATGCTTTCCTGGGGTACATTACTCAAAGAATCAAAAGTGAGAGTCAGGAGAAAGTAAAGGAGAAGAGCCAGTCAATCAGGCTTTAGAAAACATATAGGAGTTTGGGATGAAAGAGCCCATGTGAATATCTGGGTATGTATTCCTTCTCACTCCCACATTTGTTGGCCACCATTTACAGAATAGTGACTATTCCTGAAACTCCCCTTCCTGGTGGGCAGGGAGGTGCTGATATCTTCCTAAGCTGTGTCTCCATTACCCTTGGCTTGGACAGGGCTGAGGATGCTGGTGGCAGTAGGCAGTGCCCACAACTGTGCTGGGAAAGGCTGGGGCAAGTGTGATGAGCAATTTTCCCAGCTGCTTCTTTTCTGACCCATGAGAAAATGCAAGGCAGCAAAGCCTAGGAGATGAGGTCTGGCCTCTTTGCCAGCCCATTTAGAGCTGAGCCTGAAGCTCATGGTCTGGGCTGACAGCCACAGACATTTACGGCTAAGCCTTCCTTGAGTCAAAGAGCCTCAAATTCTGCCATCTATATACTCCTCGCTCTATGCTGTTTACTTATCTGATGGAGCTGTTCCCTTGGAAAGCTGTGTTATTCCTGTAATGCAAAGTGACAGAGAAAATAAAAACACCCAGCTGAGAAAAAGCCACAATGTTAATGTGAAACACAAACTTTCTGTTCATGTGAATCTTCGTTTATTTTAAAACAGAACCATAACGGCTCAGATCCTGGAGATTGGGAGGGGCTGTTGCCACAGCTGTCCGGCTCTCTGATCCTTCTCAACTTGCCTTCTAGTCTTAATCCTTTGCCCTTTTCCCAGGAGTCAAGGTGGTACAATGTGGGTGTGCCCTCCCCGAATATGACTCAAAGACGAAGGAAGGGCAAATTCTTGAATTTATGGTAGATGAGACTGAAATTATGTCACTGTGTTCTGCCCACTTACGCTGAAGTTCCTCTGACTGAATAAAAGCTTGGCCCAAGTTTCCCAGGAGCTTTGTTCTGGATGAATCTGGCTTTTGTGTTCCATCTGAACCAAGTTAGGGGTCTGATCCCAAGCTCTTACAGCTGGCTTTGAGCGACATCTGGTTGGCATCTTCTCTACCCTGTTTCCTGGTGTTTGCCTGCATTTTTTGGAATTAGCTCAATTTTTGTAACTTTTTTTTTTTCCCGAATGTTTTCTGAACAGTATTATCCATCTAAGGGTTTTAGCCCTATAAATCCCTGGAGAGAATCCTGCTACATAGGCTGCTTCCTGTCCTCACTCCTCCCCAAAACTGGAAGAACAGGAGCCCATGGTGGAAAATGAGGAGAAGCAGTCCAAGTTCAGAAGAAAAGCAGGAAATGATCCCAGAGGAGAGGGTTTCACGAAGCAAGGGGAGGCAAACTGTGTCAAATTAGACCTCTCCAAGAAGAAGGTGGTTCAGAAAAGTGGCCACTAGGCTGAGAATTGATGCCCTCAACTAAGAAGAGTGGTGATGGTCAAAACCAGAATGCAATAAATCGAGACATGCATGGGAGTGGAAAAAAAAAAAAAGGAAATACTGCCTTTGAAGGGATTTGAGCACCGGTTCTCAACTTGAGGTGGACATTTGAATCCCCTGGCGAGCATTTAAAAAAATACTGATGCCTGGGCTCCCTCCCAGAGATTCTGGTTTAACTGGTCTTTTGAGGGGACTTGTTTTGCTTATTTTATTTTAAGACACAAAACAATTGAATTGTTTGTAGTCCAATTGTAAGTAGCCAATAGAGAGGAAGAAATGAAAAATGCAAAGTGAATGATGCAATGAGATTGCTGAAGAGACAGCAGTTGGGATCCAGAGCCCTGATTACTGACCTTTAGACCTGGGCAGGTGAACAAGAACACAAGGTGGCTTCTTTTGCCAATGAGAATTCTCACCTGATGATTTCTAGGCCATGGCATTGGAGAGTAGGCGATCTTCTGAGTATCTTTTTGTGACCCAAAGCAGAATGTCTAATGAAGTTTTGGCTTGGCTTATTAATATCATCTTCTCCTAGGAGTATAATAAAGATAAGGGAAAACTTCTTCGCTGAAGTTAAATGTAATCATAAATATGTTTGTGATGAAGGGGGAAATGATGGAAACTGGAGGTGGGGAAAATGTGGACGATAAAAACTTACTAAGATTAAATCATGACTTGGGAAGGGAAGAGTATGTCTAATTGGACACATACCTGAGCCGCTCTATGAGAACATCTAAAACTTCTGGGACAATTCATTGCAAAGATGCTTGGTTTTCTCTTGAAGTATCTCATCCAAGGAAGGTCAAGTTCACACTAATGGTCTGTCACCCTGAGTCAGTCTTAATGTGCTGAGCTAGAAGCAAGGCGATAAGCCCAGACTAGAACAAAATAGTGAGCCAGGGAAACTGAGACATAGGCAAATGGTGATACCCCAGGTGGAAAGGCATGAAAACATTGTGGAGAGTCAAGCAGACAAGAGCAGGAGAGAGAACAAAGCTGGCAGTGAGGAGGTGCGGACAGGCAATGGAGCGGGGGGAGTAGTCCTAGACAATGCTGTGGTTGCTGGCTCTTTTCTGTGGCTTTGTCATTTCCTTTGCAAGTGAGTGTGGCCTGGATCTTATAGGGGCAGATAGGAATACCTATCACTAGGTTTTATAATTATTGGTTTACATCTATCACACTTGGTAGAATACGCATTTTTAAAGAATTTTTTTTATAAAGACCGGATGTCCAAGCCCCCCAAATTCAAGTGACATAAGAAGTATAAAATAAAAAGGAAGAGTATCTCTCCATCTCTCCTACACTGTGAATCTTGCTCCATGGAAGCAACCAAAATGAATATTTTCTGGGTAAGAATTCTTAAATGAGCATTTTTGTAATATTTTTTGTGTTAAAAAGCTAGATAATTGCATAGTACTGTGACGAATAATAAGAAACTGATGTGAATCTCCAACATATCTGAACAGGGAGCTCCCTGACAAGCTCAATTTTTCTAGTGATGTCTACAGAGAGTGAGGAACATAGGTTAAAGTTATATGAGTGATTTTTGAGGAATGGTGAATAACATGGAAGGACTGTAGGCAAAGATAGTCACATTCTTTAAAGGGTTTATCAAATTTTGCAGCAGTGATTTTACTTGTTTTGAGGCACCATTTGAGAGTGGATTACTAAAGAGATAATTGATGAGTGTTTTGACAGAAATGTTATGCTCACCAGGGGCCAGCATGCATCAGGTAACATAAATCAGGAATTAGGTTAAAATAAGTATTTAGGTTGGTAGTTCAAGGAGAAAGAATAGAAATAGGGCACCTGAAGGTAATCAGGGACTTGACCTGTGATATATTGATATTCTTGTGGACAAGATGGAGGTATATGTTCTGGATAGCATTGAAGTTGGGACGGTTATTAACTAACAGTAGCCAAAGGATGCTATAAATGAATCAACCTCAGCTGAAAATGGGAGGAGCTTTATCCTAAATTCTGTCTTGTTTTATGTTTTATTTTCACTGCCTTTTGTGACAACGTACGTACAGTGTCTGGTACATAATATAATAGATACACAATAAGTATTTGCTGAGTGATAAAATACAAGAATGCATATCTGAACAAATGCCTGAATGATTGCATGCATCTGGGAGGGGCAAATAGCTATTAATCTAGGGGACACAATTAGGAGAAAAAACAAACAAACAAATTCTCAAGCAGTGAACCAGAAAAATCATTGACCTGCCATTCGGTAGATGGGAATGCAAGGACCTTTGTTCTTTTGTGCATCTCAGCTTCTAAAGCAGAGTCGATGCTAAGTGGCTGTAAGTAAATTTCATCTATTTCCTGAGCCTCCTTGTTTCTGGCTTTATGCTGCTTTAACAGTGCAATGGATTTGGGGGGAAACTTGCAGAGTTCCACCAAACCCCTCTCTCTTCTCTAGTGCTCCCCAAGAGAGCCCACAGTTAGCTGTTAAGACTTTATCAGTTTCCTACCTAACAGTCTCTCCACTGTAGGAAATCTCGAGTTTCTTGTGGTACCCAGTTAGATGACTATAAGAAGAAGCCTCAGCCCCTTCGCCTCTGAGTACATTTCTGGGAAGTCATTCCGTCTCTTACTTTACCCTTCCCTCAATTTATTTTCAAGCCATGCAAATGAGATTCCCTTAACTATTTTTGAATGTCTTAAAATTGAAACCTGAACTTTGATAGTTTGTTCAGCTTGTGCTTAAAAGTGACATCAGACTTATGAGTATGTTGGTCTAAGCTGGGCTCACCACCCAAGCCTTCATTTCTGGGGGCACAGAAAGAATGTCACCCTCTCCCCTTTTCCCAGTCCCACATCTATCCTCTCATATATTTCTCTACTTCAGTGAAGAATAGGTACTTTGATGAGAACTTTTAAGATCTACTCTCTCAGCCACTTTCAAATATACAATACAACGTTTTTAATTGCGGTCATCATGCTGTCCATTACATCCCCAGGACTTATTTATATTATAACTGGAAGTTTGTACCTTTTTCACACCCTCACCCATTTTTGGCCCACACCCGATCTCTCACCTCTGGCAACCACCAATCTGTCAATTATATCTTAATAAAAAAATATTGTTACTTTGTGATGAAGCAGACTTGGCGGACACTAAGGAGATCTGCCTGTCTAGAAGGCAGTAGTAGAGACTGGCCCTAGACTGTCATTTGTTGTTGAGAGCATAGTTTCTGCCTGATTCATCCTCCATGCTTTATATTCCTGTGACTTATGAAGTGTGGTCCACATCGCCTGGGAGCTTGTTGGAAGTGCAGAATCTCAGGCTTGGCCCTAGATTCATGGGCTCTCTTGGGGAGCACTGAATCAGATTCTGCACATTAATGTTTGGAAGCATTGGTCTGTGTTCCTTGAGACAGGATGGTGAGGGAGGAAGCAGTCAGCTAACATTTGTTTTGCGAGTAGCCAGGGAGAAAGGGGAAGGAAGGGAGAGGAGGAGAAGGAAGGGGAGGGAACGGAAAGAATTCAAGTTGAAATCATATGAATACAAGGTGAAGGCAGTCTGCATTTGTGACAGCCATGACAGACAACTGTACCTAAGTGCATATGGTGACACGAAGCAATTGCTGCAAGGTTCTCCTGCTTTAATAAAAAATAAATATCATGCACCTTAGGAGGAATTATTTGCATATTCACATTTTACTTCCGGTCTTGGCAAAGGTTTTTAAATACATTAAATATGCCCCATACTTCTTTCAGTTTTAGCAAACTCTTCATAAAAGGGGAAAAAAAGTGAATTTCTTCCGAATTCAGGACACTTATCACAAGACCCAAGTTGGCGGGACCACTGGATCCATTCATGCAGTTAGCATGTTGTAAATGATGCAAAATGGCTCTCAGGGAGCTCCAGGTCTAGTGTGGGGAGAGCTCAGGAAAAGAAAACTTGTCTTTGATGAGAGTAGGGAAGGGGTCAGAAGGAATTACCCTACAGGGTACAATGCCTGGGGAAGACCTTGAAGGCCAGATAGGCATTTGCCAGATATTCTAGAACAAGATGGCGGTGTGTGCTAAGGTGGTAAAGAGGAAGGCAAGCCTTGAGGAATGATGTAATGTAGTGTCGCTGAAACTCAGGACGTGGGGAAGTGGGAGGTAAGGAGACATGAGGCTGACGAGGTGGGTGAGGCCAGATCAGAAGGGCCTTGAATGCCAGTCTAAGCAAGGGAAGGTTTGAATCAACATTTTCCTTTTAGAAAGATTATTTATTTATTTTGAAAAACTTTTTATTTTATATTGGAGCATAGTTGATTAACAATGTTGTGTTAGTTTCAGGTGTACAACAAAGTGATTCAGTTATACATGTACATGTATCTATTCTTTTTCAAATTCTTTTCCCAACTAGGTTGGTACAGAATATTGAGCAGAGTTCCCTGTGCTATACAGTAGGTCTTTGTTGGTTATCCATGTTAAATATAGCAGTGTGTACATGTCGATGGGTGATGGACAGATAGGGACAGGAGGGGTCAATTGTGAAGGCAGGTGGTAGTACTGGATAGAGGGAGACCAGTGAAGAGGGCAGTCGCATTGTTAAAAACAAGACTAGGAGGTAGAAGGAACAAGGGATGTTTCAGAGAAATTCAGGAAGGATTCAGGCTTTACTGTTCCATGATGGCTTTATTGATTGACAAATGATCCCCAACAATTACAAACCTCATTACTGAGATTTCAAGTGCTGGCTATAGAAGAACAAGAAGGCTTGTAAGCCCAGAAGCTGTTTTCTCTCATTATCATATTTAGTTTTGCTTTTTCAAGTAACTCTTGCCAGCCTGTGAAGCTCTACGGAAAACCCTAAATGTCTTTTACCACCAGGGCAGACATTTCTCCACAGTCCATATTAGTAACTCCTAGTTGTGAAGACATCCAAAAAGTGAATTTCCAGTCAGCGCTTTCATTGGGAATCCATGTAGCTCCTTTAAAGGCATATGGAGAAAGAAATAAAGGTGAAAAGGGAGGTTTGTCAAATATTTTAAAGAGTTGACAGGAGCCCCAAAGTCTACTCTGTTAAACCTGGATATTTAAACTTAGAAGCAAATGTCACTTGGTTTTCTGGGAGGCATGTGCCCTGGGTGCTGGGGATTGAGACACTGTTGTCAACTCTTCCACTGTATTTTCTCCTATCTTTTCACCACCCAGATGATTAGGTTTGCTACTTGGCCCCTCTTCATCCTCCTAGTACTCCACAGTTTCTTAACTGGGGTTCCATGGTTCTCTCAGAGTCTCAGAATATTCTGCAACTGAATGAACTCTTTACATGTATGCACATAGCTTTGTGACTTTTTCCTGACAGAGAGTCTATAGCATTACATGAGATTCTCAAAAGATCCATGACGTAGAAAAGGGAAAGAAATCACTGCTCTGCATATCACGGCCCCTTCTCAGCTCCGAGCAAGCACACTGTCTCCATCTTCATCAGCATAAGACCCCAAACACTCTCCCCAGCTAACACCACTGTTCTGAGCTCTCAACTCTTATCTCTATTGCTTCTTTGGCTGCTTTGGAGACACACAGCAATGAGCACACCCCAAACTTGAGCTTATCGTCTTCTCCTCAAACTTGTGCTCCCTCCTTTGTGCATAAGAAAATGCCTCATACTCCTTTCTTAACCTTTGCAGCCATCCTGCGCTAACCCCTGATACTATTACCTCTGTTTTTTTAAATAAATAACTTTATTTATTTATTTATTTTTGGCTGTGTTGGTTCTTCATTGCTGTGCGTGGGCTTTCTCTAGTTGCAGCTAGCGGGGGCTACTCTGTTTTTGATAATTTCCTTCCCCCTTTGATTTTCTGTTGCTTGGAGAACAGAATCCAAACTTGTAAAAAAGTGTAGGGGCCCTTGATTGAGTGATTCTCGTCTTATCTCCCATCATCACGCCAACTCATCCTCCACCTGCACTGCACACATGTTCACACCTCTCTGTCTTTGTGCAAGCTGGTCTCTGCACCTGGAATACCCTTTCCTTAAGTGGGTGCTTGACAATCACATTTCCAAGACTCAACCATGTCATCTCCTTGATTTCTTCCTAACTACCAAGCTACTTCCTTCTTCCATGGGTACACAGTGTTTTGGGCGTAGTACTTAATTGTAAGTCTATTTCTTTGTTTCCAGCCCATCTCTCTAGCTAAGCCCTGTGTTTCTTGAAGGAAGAGACCATGGTTTATGTATTGTTGAATCCATAGTGCCTAGAGCAGGAGGACTTGGCACCCTGTGGGTGTCAAAAAAGCATGTGCTTTGAATTGTATGAATCTCAATATTACTCGCCATAGTCATGCTTTACACCTATCTGACGGATAAAAGATAAGGCTCCTGAGCCAAAGACCTGATAAGATCTTAGATTGGACCACAGTGTTTTTTACTTGAGTAGAATATTGCATAGAATATTTTTCAACAAGAGTTCTTCTAGGGTACACACCAATAAGTAGGGTCCATCTTGGATTTATTTGTTGATTATTTCTTATCAGAAATCAGTAGTTCTTTGGCACATTCACTAACATTTATTAAGCTCCTACTGGGTGCCAGCGTCTGTGTTATATGCTGTAGGTACAGTGATAAAGAGAACAGTTATGTGCTCTGCCCTTTTGAGCTTACATTCTAGTTGTGTCTTCCTTGTTTTTAATTAGCTTCCAGGTTTTAATCATGTGATCATTTCTGCCTGAACAAAAATATTTAGGCTGACTTCTTTTTTTTTTGAGGAGTAGAACATCTACTTTCAGGTGTCCTATTTCAGTTAAAATTAGGGTACTCTTAAACTATAATTACTGGAAGAATTATGATTATTGTTAAAAGTTACTACAGATGACATTGATTGTACACTTACTGTAATGGACTAAATGTATTCCCCTAAAATTCGTATGTTGAAGCCCTAGTTCCCAGTGTGATAATATTGGGAGGTATGTCCCTTGGGAGTTAATTAAGTTTAGCTGAGGTCATGAGGGTGGAGCCCCCATGATGAGATTAATACCCTTATTAGAAGAGGAAGTAACACCAGAGATTTCTTTCTTCACCATGTGAGAATACAGCAATAGGATGGCCATCTGTGAGCCAGGAAGAACATCTTCACCTGGAACTAAATCTGATGCACCTTGATCTTGGATTCCCTAACCTCCAGAACTATAAGAAATAAAAGCCCATTGTCTAAATCACGCAGTCTATGGCATTTTGTTATAGCAGTCCTAGCTGACTAAGACATTTACTGTATGCTTATCACTGTGCTAGGTACTTTTCTACGTTTTCTCTATAATCTTAACAGGCCTGGAAATAGGTACAATTATCATTATTATGATACATATTTTACAAATGATGAAACCAAGGAACAAAAAGGTAAAGCTACTTGTTTAAAAACTAAGGTCAGGGCTTCCCTGGTGGCGCAGTGGTTGAGAGTCCGCCTGCCGATGCAGGGGACACGGGTTCGTGTCCCGGTCTGGGAAGATCCCACATGCCGCGGAGCAGCTGGGCCCGTGAGCCATGGCCGCTGAGCCTGCGCGTCCAGAGCCTGTGCTCCACAATGGGAGAAGCCACAACAGTGAGAGGCCCGCGTACCGAAAAAAAAAAAAAAAAACTAAGGTCAATGTAATTCCTTAATATTTTCTCTTTAACTGGGAATACAGAAATAGGTAAATTGTTTAGAATAACCAAACCATACCAGCCATACTTGTGTTCAGATCTATTCTCACTTAAAATATACAAGAAGAGGCATTACACTACATAGGAATCATTCTGGCTTTAATTCCAATTTCAGTTCCTCCTGGGGAAGTTTTAGAGGACAAGAACCAAGTGTTCAACTTCTTCAGTATTCCCCCACAGTATCTAAAAATCCACAATACATGTTCATGGAAATGAATTTATTTGTTTACATGGGTTTTTCCAAGTACACCTGTGGGAGGAGAAGGAATGGGTGATTCGGTGGACAAATGTATACCCTTCCTCTCTGGAAAACTGAAGGTGAAGTTGCGGGGTATGAGACAGGATCCATCAGAATGTGTATTTACCACAAAGCCCATGATTGTGTTTTACTCATCACCCATGGTTCTTGGCACAATCAGTGTTTGATGAATGTGCTCTCAATTGAAGAATCAAGATATAAATTATAGTCATAATTATATCAACAGGTAAATATTTGTTAAACACTAGTAATTACAGTGTGCTAAGAGCTTTACATGTTTTCTCATTAAATTCTTCCAAAAACCCCATGGAGCAAGTGTCATTATTAACCCCTTTTACCCATGAGGAACATGAGACTCAGAATAACTTATTGTCTCAAGGTAACACAAGGCTGTAATTTTAACTCAGGAAGTCTATATCCAGGCTCTTAATCTGGGTGCTGAACCATCTCCCTAATCCATGGGAGGGATGCAACACATGATGGGGGTATGGTAACTTGTGGGAGACAGGAGAGTAGAGTGCAGAAGAAAACAGGTCTTGGAATCAGACTGTCTGGTGAGTATGAGATGTGCAGTAGGAAATTTCCTACCATTGCTAAGGCTCGGTCCTATTCCAAAGGGTTGCAAGAATTAAATAAGACAGTATACCTACAACCCTTAGTGGAACAGGATAAACAATCAATAAGTGTTTATAAATATATAAGTAATATTATATATTATCTTTATTATTAGACATTTGAATGTAGTTCCTTCTATGCTGAACCAGGCTGTACTCAAAAATAATACTAAATATCACAAAATCTGGAGTTGCTCAGGGTCTTGGGCAGCAAATGCCCACTCCAAACCACAGCTTATTAAAATGGCCCTAACTTCCAGAGTTCGCATCATGCCTTCTATTCCTCTGCTATGTTAATGAGTTGTAATAATCCTTTAAAAGAGAACCTTTTAACATATATTCAGTTCATCTCAAATATTTCCTTCCTTTGTCCTCAAGGTTGGGCAGTAATTAGAAAAAAAATATCTTATTTTCCTTTCTTTCTCAGATCTCGTTCAAGTGGAGCAGGCCCTGGCTCCCAGCCCACCCACCTTTATTCCAGATGTTACCCTGGCGAACTGCTCAGGCTGTAACCAGGCAACCATGGGGAAGAGGGCTCTCCTGGCTTAGGGCCTAGAAACAGAAGAAAAACAAATAGGAGGATGTCTTGAGTCTTCTACTTACTTTGGTTTTCCAATCTCATTTCCCTCGAACTTTTATTATTTTTGTCATGGAAACTGGGGGTTAGTATCTGGGCTGTCTGTTCACACACCAAACGTCCGGTCTGTTCTGGAGCAGGGCTAGATCTGGGCTCTGCTTGGATTTAATCCTATTGATCCTGATTTGGAACTATGACAGCCAAGGAAAACATTCCTACGCCCCCTCTCACTGGAAAGGAAAGCTTTGACCGTGTGGCTCTGTAGTGATGAAGGGCTCAGCAGAGAAAGGGCCCTCTAGGCAACTGAATAGCTCTGTGCCATTAAACTAGGCATCCAAAACAGAATTTCTCTGCTCAGTTTTAAATCCTAAAACATCTCTTCAATGCACACCCATCTTGCGCTCTTTGCCTCTTGCCTGGACTATGGCTTAGTCTTCTCCAGGGTCTCCCATTATGTGCATGGCTTAGAACTCAAGTCCTCCAATCCTCATTTTGTTGGAGAGAACATTTCAGACACAAATGTAACCATATTATAATCTCATTTAAACCTCTTCAGTGGCTCGCCATAAGCCTGCTGCCCTGTTTCTCAAAGTCTAGAATACTGTCTTTGAGAAGCATCATACTTTCATTCAATACTTATTTCCTGAGTACCTATCTAATGCTAGGCATCATCACTCTTCCAGGTACTCTGGCTATATCTTATAAACAAAACGGAGAAAACCCTTTGCTCTCAGGGAACTTGCCTTCTTAGGGTGGAGGGAGACCATAAATAAGCAAGTAAAAAATTTGATGTGTCAGATGATGTTGAGTTCTATGAAAAACAATAAAGCAGGGACAGAGCATAGGTGGTGTAAAAGCAGGGGCAATCAGTGAAGGGTTCACTGAAAAAATGACAGCTGGGGAGAGATCAGTAATGGGTGACACATCCCAGCAAGAAGGGGATATCTGGAGGGAGAACATTCCAGACAGAAGGAAGAGCAAGTGCAAAGGCCCTGAGGTGGAACATGCCTGATGTGTTTGTGTTATAACCATGTGGCTGGAGGAGAATAAGGATGGGAGAGAGTAACAGAGATGAACTCAGAGAGGTAGCAGGGAGACGTATCTTACAGATTCTTTAGAACGTCTTATGGACTTCATCTTTCACATGAGGTGAGAAGAGAATTCATAGGATGGTTTTGAGCATCTAATTTCTCTTAGAAGGATTATTCAGGCTCCTATAGATGTGTTTTATTTTATTTTTTTTTCTGGAAGGAAAGGGTCAAAGAAGGAAAACTTGTCTGGTAAGAAATAAGGGGGAATTGGGCCAGCGTAGTAGTAGTTTTTGCCAATGCCTCTCTCCAAGTAGACATGGACTTTCTGGTTTAATTCCTCTAGCTAAAGGGAACTCTCTCCCTGCTGAGATTATCTGGATTGCTTTGAGGATGCTTAGAATTTCAGTTATTCCTTTTAAAGAGCTAGAGTCTGTCTTTTGTAGGTTTTTTCCTTCATTATTTTGGTCCTCCCCTTGAGTTCATTAAACCAAATCTTGCTCCTTTCCTTTGAGACCATGTCCCCTTGGACCTCTTCTTCTCCAAAATCAGCATCTCCAGCTCCTGACTCCTTCACCATACAGCATTGTCCTAGCCTTGCCTCCCTATCCTGGGCACCCTCCTTTGAAGGTCTTTAGCTGACAGAATTGTGCCTTTATCATCTTGGCAGTCAGGGTCTAACAAGAAAGCCAAGGCTGTGATCTGAGTCTCTACCCTTCTGCAACATTTAGTCACTGAGTTCATGCCTCAGCTTATGGATTTTACAGTGTAGGGTAATTCATTTCCATCATCCTCCTTTTGGGGGAATGGTAAGAGTTAACTTCTCAACAAACTCACACCACTTTGCAGGCGACAGCAAGCACCCGGTGTAATATTATCCTTATAAAACATATCTTTCCATAATGTGGTCCAAAGCATAGAGAATATTTTTACTCTAGCATTTCCTGGCATTAATGTTTTCCTTTTGCAATCTTCAGATAGTGTTATGAGTGAGTTTTGTGTTATAAAAGGCTATATAAACACTCTCACCTTGTAATCTACTGTAATGGCATTAGTTAGACAGCCATAGGCCTTTCTGTTTTTGTTTCCTTCCCTCTTAAGTGTAACAACACTAAAGTGTTTTACCTTTCAGAGCTGCATGAGATAATGTCTCTTAAGAATGAACTGTGAGAAGTAAAGAGCATTATAGAGAGGCAGTATTGACATTCTGAAGGCAAAATGGGTGTTAGGAAGCTTGGCAAAATTCCCAATCCAATTGATGGTCACAAAGCTATCACACATGTATTTCTGTTGGAATTATTTTATTAAATAAAATAAAAGTGTACCCCAAATGATGGTAGAACAGATAGATTTGGGAGTAGCAAAAAACCATTTCTATAAGTTGGCACCTAGGGACTAGAGCATTTCCTGGACAAAGAGGGACAAATGCATTTTAGATCTACAATCATCGATCAATTATCAAACACCTATCAAAACCATGGACTAGGTTCTGTGCTTTGTTGTAAAGATAAAAATATGAGTTAAAACAGGCCCTTGCCCTTGGGGTACTTTAAATAAGGAGGAAAGAAATGTGCCCAGATGTCTGCAATGTTGGAGGGGGATGCAAAACAAAGACGTGGTAAAACAGAGGCAGCGATTAACACCCTGAAAGTTATTTAGCGGTTCTCCAAGGATGTAAGTATACAACATACCAGGGAGCTCTAGTGACACAGAAATAGCATGGGTTTTATGTAAAATAGGCCTAATTCTGCGACCTGGAATCTGCTCCTTTGCAGAAACTCCTATGTCCCACTTGATACCCACTGTCTTCTTCTTTCTTAGGAAAACCAAAATTTTTCCATTTTATTTAGGATGCTAGTGCCCAACTAGAAGTTGACATTTCCTAAACTCCCTTACATTTTGGTAATTACTGCCTAAAGAGATGTAAGCCAAAAGATGATGTGGAGATTTCTTAAAGAGAGCTGACACCACTGGCAACTGCCTCCGTGCTGCTTCTTTCCTGCTGTCTGGAATGAAGTTGGCAATAGTTGAAGCACCCACAGCCATTTTGAGACCTAGAGGCTTCATGTGAAGGATGGTGGAGGCTAAAGATGAAGTCTAGGGTCTCTGATGAATGTGTAGGTTAGTTATACCAGTCTTGTATTATCTACCTATGAACTCCTCTACCTGGCAAAGAAATGAGTTTCAATCTCATATATGCTGCTTTTACTTCCAGTCTTTGTCCCTAACAGTAAACAGAACTCCTAATTCTACTTGCTTTTAAATGGAACATGGAAACTGGCACTAGAAGCTACCCAACAAGCATACTTTCCTTTCCTCTACTCACCATCTTTCCTTCTAGGAAATTTCTTTATTGGAAACCAAAGAAAACTTAAAGGAGAGTGATTAAAGGGACAAAAGCAGTTTAAAGTTCGAGAGAGGACATTTGAAAGTGAGCTCTCAGTAGGGTAACTACCTTTTTTTGTGAAACATTTGTTTTAAATGAGAACAGAAGAATGAAGTCTTGAGAAGTTTAGAAAGGATGTAAAACACTCCATGTTGCTCCTTCCTTATCCAGTCACTTGCAGTGCCACTGAGGTCACATGGAAAGATTTTGTAAGGATCCAAATCAATCCATTTTTAAGACTTTAACCAGTCTTTGTCAATGGATAATAGAGGCGGCTGGATTTGAATGTGTTTCCCCTTTGGTAACCATAAGTTTGTTTTCTATGTCTGTGAGTCTGTTTCCATTTTGTAAATAAGTTCGTGTGTATCATTTTTTTAGATTCCTCATGTAAGCAATATTATAGGATATTTGTCTTTCTCTGTCTGACTTACTTTACTTAGTATGATAAGCTCTAGGTACAACTCTGTTGCTGCAAATGACATCATTTCATTCTTTTTTTATGGCTGAGTAATATTCCATTGTAGATATGTACCACATCTTCTTTATCCACTCCTCTGTTGAGGGACCTTTAGGTCACCAGCCACTTGTTCAGCCAGCTCTGGTCAGGAGCAGTGGAGGCTGAAAAAGGGCTATTTCTAGCTGACCCATGAACTTACTCCAACACTTTATCAGTGAGGCATTTTTGTCCATTTCTAAAGACACGATGCAGAGGTGCAAGGCTGAGAACCTGAGGAGGGCTGCACTGCTGGGAGGGTTCATGAAGATGCACAAGCAGGCAGCCCACTCTGGAAGGAAAGCATCAAGGCATCTTCAGGAGGTGAGGATCTCTTGGTCCCCCCCAAATAAAAAAGATTTGTACAAGCATTTTCATAATAGCTTCCTCATAATAGCCCCAAATGTAGCAGCCAACATGTCTATCAGTAGGAGACTTGATAAACAATCTGTGGAGTATCCATGGAATACTAGGCAACACTAAATAGGATAGAAGTATTGGCAATACACCAACAAGGTGAAGCTCAAAAACTATGATTGGACCCTGAAAAATTTAAAATAAAGGCAGTGTAACTTCCAGCCTAGCCATCAGAGTTGTTTCAGATTTGCTAGTGGCTTTTGTCTAATGGGTAGGTAATGCTTCCATTGAGCATGGACTTTTTTCCTGTGGCACTGATGGATGGATTTATGCTGATCCATCATTACTTTAGGGCTTGGTGGTCTTGGGGAATGGCTTGGCTAAGCTTCCGATGTGCACTGGTCATGGAGCCCAGAAACAAACCAACTGCAGAGGGTTCAGGCTTGAGCCTTTGGGTGATTCTTAAACCAGAGGAGTAAAACACACCTTATTCAAAAAGAGCTGATTTCGTACTGGTACAGCTGGAGAAATGTTCTCTTTAACTGTACACATTTTATATTTAAGAATCATTAACGTTATATGGAACTGTGATTAGAAAATATCTGGTCACTAGACGTGATTAGCCAGGATATAAGGTAATGCATTAAGACTTCCCAATGTTTTTGCTTGATTTTACTTGCCATGTATAGTTTGAGGGTAGCAAGTATGTTTCTGTCTTAACGATCAAAGGCTGGTGTACAAACAAGGGGCCTAATCAGAGCCTGTTAGCAGAAGCAGCCCAAGAAGAAAGAACAGGAAGGGGGATAGGGTATGGGCTGAGCAAGGTGGCCTGAATGATGCCTCTTAGAGAGCTGGGAGCTACAGGCCCAGCCCACTGTAGGGTGGACAGGCCTGTCATTTCCTCGTGGGCCTCCTGCAGGACCATCTCTCCCCACGGTCCCTCCTCCCACAGCAGCTCTGGGTTAACAGATAGACTGTCACTAAGCAATCATCTCACCCTCTTCCCTCTCCCTTCATGCTAGTAGGTATCTTGGGTAGCAGAATTATAACAGGAGTGTGATAACAGAAGTACATCTTTGCTCTGGGAAGAAATAAACATTTAAACTTTGCTATTATAACTGAAAAAAATAATAAAACCTGAGTTTTTAACATCTTTAAAAAAAAAAAAAACAAAAGAACTATGCTCAGTGAAAGAAGCTGTGCTCATGTTCTTTCCCAGTCCATCCCCCACTCCAACACCACTACAGACAATGGTTCTAACTGTTTTTTTCCCCACCATAGATTGGTTTTGCCTGCTCTAGAACTTTATGAAAGGAATATACAATATTTACTCTTTGGGGTAAGGCTTCTTTCACTCAGCATAATGTTTTTGAGATTCAGCCATGCTGCTATGATATGCATCAGTAGTTCATTTATTATTATTATTATTACTATTATTATTCCTAAGTGGTACTCCATTGTTTGAATAATCCATGTATGATTTATTCATTCTTCTATCGATGGATTGCTGGACATCTGGGCTCATTCAGTTTTTAATTTTTTTAAATATTATGAATAAAGCTGCAATGAACATTTTTGTATGTATTTTTGTGGACATACATCTTCGTTTCTCTTGAGTAAATTCCTAGGAGAGGGGCTGTTGGGCACAGGGTAGGTGATACCTAATTTTGTAAGAAACCACTAGACCTTCCCCAACAGATGTTCCATCTTACATTCTCACCAGCAATGTATGAGAATTCTGATTACCCTACATACTTGCTAACGCTGGTGTTGTCTATCTCTTTAATTTTTGCCATTTTGGTGTGTGTGTGGTGGTATCTCACTCTTCTTAAATATATGGAATAAAATACATAGATTCAGGGCTTCCCTAGTGGCGCAGTGGTTGAGAGTCCGCCTGCCGATTCAGGGGACATGGGTTCGTGCCCCGGTCCGGGAGGATCCCACATGCCGTGGAGCAGCTGGGCCCGTGAGCCATGGCCGCTGAGCCTGCGCGTCTGGAGCCTGTGCTCCACAACAGGAGAGGCCACAGCCGTGAGAGGCCCACAAAAAAAAAGAAAAAAAAAAAAAAAACAACTACCTGTAGTATCTATTAGTGACCATGTTTAAGGTACCACTAATACAACTGTAATTGTTGCCTATAGTCATAATAGAAAGAAATGCTAAATTTCACACAGGGGTTAGTAAAAATAAAGACTTATTATTTTTTTTTTACTGAAGTTTGCAGACCCCAGGTAAAGAATCTCTGATACAGAGGCTATCAAAATGTTCCTTCAGTGGAGAGGCCGGTAAGATTAGGAATCTCTCGGGTACTACCTAACTCTGAGAATCTAGGCTGTTATGATGCAACCAACTCTAAGATCAAGGCATCAAATAAAATGGACAGAAATGAGGAACAATTAACAAGGAAGATGACTGATGCCCAGAATAGCAGGTGGATGGCAAGGCAAGAAGAAGCAGGACAAAGGGAAGGATGCTGAAGCAGTTTCAAAGACTGAAATAAAGGAGACAAATCTCATGCTCTCACTCATTGGTTCACCACCATGTCTGTTCTTCAGAATCATCTACTGTGGTTTGAAAAATATAAACAAATTGTCCTGTTTCTATCCCTGGAGAGCTATTCAGTTGTGTTGGGTGGGGCCTGGAAATCGGTATTTTTAAAGATATCCATTGGTGGCTTAAATGAACATTGATGGTTGAAAGCTATTGTTCTAAGTAGGATGTTTGTGCTACGGTGTAACTGACATATTTGGGGCCATGAGGGAATGGGACATATGGACAACAGGCCAGTGGGGTCCAGGCTGGGAAGAAGCCGGGGAAGCTGGGTGATGGGGTGGTGGAGCTAGAAGCTGGGAAATAGGCTAGAGGTATAGAGGAGGATTGTGGGGTTCTTAGGCAGGATTCCTTATAGTCTTGGACAGGCATCAATCTGGCAAGGCATTCAAGGTAGGGATTAGTATCATTGTATGTTATTTATGTGAAACTATGCATGAGCTTGTATTAGTCAGTGTTCTCCAGAGAAACAGAACCAGTAGGATACACAGAGATATATACAAGAGGATACTTATTATAGGAATTGGCTCACAGGGCTATGGAGGCCACAGAGTCCCATGATCTGCCATCTTCATGCTGGAGAACGAGGAAAGCTGATAGTCAGTAATTCAGTCTGAGTCTGAAGGCCAGACAATCAGGGGACTGATGGTGTAAGTCCTTATCTGAGTCAGAAAGCTTGAGAACCAGATGCCCAAGCAGAGCGAGAGTAAATTCACCCTTCTTCTGCCTTTTTGTTCTTTCTGGGTGCTCAAAGGATTGGAAGAAGCTCACAGTCCTTGAAGAGAGCCAGGATTCTGCTTTACTTAATTCTCCCATTCAAATGCTAATCTCTTCCTGAAACACCCTTGCAGGCACACCCATTAATGTTTTATCCGTTATCCTGGCATCCCTTAGCTCAGTCAAATTGACACAGAAAATTAACCATCACAGAGCTTTACAGCTGATAGAGGTTTTTAAAATAAAGTTTTCATTCCCTGCTTACCTCTCTTACACTCCGTATCAGTATTCAGAAGCATCCAATTACCTATAATGATATCTAGGTTTTTCTTTGTGTTCTGAGTTTTTTTTTTTCTTCTTTGAATATTTGGGTAGAAATCACCAAAGACATCTATGCCAACTGAACTCAATGAAAACATACACCAATGATACCAGATTGCCCTGTGAACATTGAAGTAGATTAGACTAAACATTTCACCATACCCTCTTAAACAGTTTAAGGCTGATGGCACACATATGTAGGTCCGGTTGGCCTTAACTTCTATAATTTTAAACATATTTCAATAAAAATTTGGTATGTATAGAGAAGCTTCAGAGATTGATGGGGAGAATATAAAATTATAAAGTTGTAATAAACAGAGAGAAATTGTCTATACACGAGAACATTATCCTCAAAACAATCACTTTTAGGGATTAATTACATAAAACTTCCAATGCTCAACAAATTCCTAAGGCTCCTTTCTAGGAACTAGCTCCAGAGTCACGTGTATGAACCAGCAACCAGATATGTTTAATCACAATGCTGTGGACAGTGCATTCAAGTACCACTTTGTATTTGCTTTCCCTCCCTGCCTCACCTCCCTTTTATCTTCATCCCCACAGTTCTGGAATTGCACCTCCTAGCAAAGCACTAGCGCATAAGCTTTATGTCAGCTTGTTTTCTAGGGAGTCTGGTCTAACAACCCTGTAGACCTCTCAATTGTCTTTTTCATAAGGTTTGTTCAGACTCAAGGAGTATAATTTCCCTGGCATTTAGGAGAGTGAGAAGAGTATTCCAGATATGCTGAAAGAAAATTCCATAGAGTAGTTTCACAAAGGAAACAGTCATGACTAGACCTAGAAGAACCACGTGTTGCATTCAAGCAGACCTGATATTTAGCTGACGTGCACTTATATAAATGAACCAGTTGGTAAAATCTTGAAATACTTCCATTTCAGCTAATAAGTACTATAATAGTAACTGTGAGACACTATATGATTAGTTTATCATATTATTTCTAATATACATTCATTAGTTCAAGATAATTGTCTTAGGATGTTCCAATGACCATAGTTAAACAGGTTTCCTGACACAGAATGATTTAATTGATTATAAAGATATAGGATAATGGAATATCTCAGATAATATTATAAGGATTGGAAAACTTTGAAAGCATTTATTAATTCAGCAGAAGTTGGAAAGGCTTCTGTACCATGAGTAATATCATTCTGGTAAAGAGAAATTTTCTATTTAGTGATTCTGAAAGTATCTAATGATGCCATGATAGTGGTGGCTATGAAATCAGGTTGTAAAAATAAATTAGTAGACAAACCTCAGTTAAATAGAGTCAGGAGACTAGAAGGGGTTGCTCTCATGCCCAGCTTGGACAGAAGAGCCCAGGAGAAAGAAGAAAGCTACCTCTTCTTTCTTGGCAAGTACTCACCCAATGAAAAGTCATGGACCCTTTGTTTACTATAGCCCTCCCCAAATTCTTTTTCCTCTCCATAAAAGCTTTCTCCTTCCCTTGCTGTTTGGGGACTTGCACGTGGCTTGCCATGGTTGCAGACCTCAAATCGCAATTCTCTACTGATCTTGAATAAACCCATCTTTGCTGGAGAAAGAACTGGCAGTCTACTTATTATTTTTTAGGTCAACAATGTCCTGAGAGCAGTGCGAGCGTGGATTCTGGCAACCCCATTCGGCTACTTAGTGGACCAAGGTGACGGCAGCATAGAGTGTGCAATCCCCATCCATTGTTCCAGACTGACCCAGATTGGCAGTGACATTGCAAGGATGGATCAGAGGGCAGGCACTCTGGGTCTGGGTCATGTGGAAAGTGCTGACATCCAGGGGTGGGTCTAGGTGTGCCACGCAGTCAACACTCAGCTGCCCTCTGGAGGCAGTGAGCTGAACATCAATAACCTAATGACTTACCTACATGGGGGTGTCAGTGGACATGGTTTTTGTGTTTTTAAAATAAATTTTATTTATTTATTTATTTATTTATTTATTTATTTATTTATTTATTTATGGCTGTGTTGGGTCTTTGTTGCTGTGTGCAGGCTTTCTCTAGTTGCAGCAAGCGGGAGCTACTCTTGGTTGCGGTGTGTGGGCTTCTCATTGCGGTGGCTTCTCTTGTTGCGGAGCACGGACTCTAGGTGTGCAGGCTTCAGTAGTTGTGGCTCGCGGGCTTAGTTGCTCTGCGGCATGTGGGATCTTCCTGGACCAGGGCTTGAACCCGTTTCCCCTGCATTGGCAGGTGGATTCTTAACCACTGCGCCACCAGGGAAGCCCTGTGTTTTGTTTTGTTTTGCTTTGGTGGCAATTTCTTATGTCAAATCCTGGCTTAGACGGGGACACCATTAGCAAGAGACCCACATTTGACAAAAGATGACACCAGCCATTTCTCAAAATCAACGTATGTTTTGGAAATTGTTATAGCACTTTAATTACTTCTATGGATGATTATGATGCCAATTACTAGAGTATTTTTACCTATTTTTTTGTTGTGGTTGCTGTAGTGACTACTACAGCAGTAATTACTGCTGAATTAATTGCAACAGTCTCATTATATCTTTTCTCACTGTGAAAGTAATCTTTAACATAGTTTAAGACTCATAAGAAGCTGCAAAACTAGTACAGCACTCCTGTGTACCCTTCACCCAGGTTTCCGCAATAATTATATTGCACGTAACCAGAGTACTATGTCTAAATCAGGAAATTAACATGATATAATACTATTAACTAGAGTTCAAAACTTATTCAGATTTTGCCAGGCTTTACATGCACTCTTGTGTGTGCGTGTGGTAGGGACTTACCTCTATTTTTAGGGACTCTTTGCTTAGGGTCTCTGTGCCAAGGCCATGGAGTTTTAGCCATTGCTAGGCAGAGGTAGGGCTACCCATGAGTGCACCCCTATGTACTCATGTTCCTTTTACTTAAGAATATTCATCCCATATGGAGAAATAGACCATGTTTATTAATCACTCCAGAAAGTATGTAATTTCATTAGATCGAGCTGTGTCCCTGAGCACTGAGTCATAGGAGGGAATGGCTCCCCAGTGACCCAGAGCTCCTACGACATGCTCTGTGGAGACAACACTTTGGGGCCAGCTGCTTGAATGCACTGCTGGAATCCCAGGCAGAAATGTGTAATGGCACACCAAGGGCTGCCAAGCTGTCAGAGCCCAAGCAGGGTTATGTGTGGCTTCCAAAGAGGGGCTGTAAACTTTTATGTTCTCCACAAATCTCAAGCTTCAAGAGTGAGGGAGAAAATGCAACCATGCTGTTTGACCTAGCTAGCTCTATCCCCACATTGCCTGCTGCCTCTCTTGCTGCCGTTCCATCCTCAGCCCTGCCTAGCTGCCCCAGGAAAGGACATGATAGTGGATACTACCTTTAGCATTGTATCAGGTTCAGCTGAAATGGCTAGGCATCCTTTCTGATTAGATGCAGGAAGGTCCAAAAACGTTGACAAAATGGAAACTTTCTAATTTGAGATCCTGAACATTCTGTGTTCTTTACAAGCAAGACAGAAAAGTCTTATTTCTTGACTGGGGCTTTTTGAATGGCAGCTGTAAGCCAGGGACAGTCATGTCTACATCTGCACCCTTTTATCATCCATCAGGCCAATTAGAATTCCAGAACTCACGAGTATCTCTCATATGTTTTACAGGGAACACGGAAAAGGGGTTTCTGTTGTCACTTGACATAAAAGCAGGGCTTGAGTTACCTTTTTCTCTAGCAACTTCTTTAATATGCTTGTATATATCTTCACTTATTTCATTCACCAAGGGAGTCCAATTAGTGAAAATATTCCAAATATGGGCTCTGGAATCAGACAGTCTTGGGTTTCAATTCTGCCTCTAACACTTACTGGCTGTGTAACCTTAGGATTAGGCTAATGTTACGGTTGAATTGCGTTCCCCCAAAATTCATATGTTGAAGTCCTAACCCTCAGTACTGAAAGAAGAATGCAACCTTATTTGGAGATGGTGTCTTTACAGGGGTTATCACGTGAATATGAGGTCTTTAGGGTGGACTGCAATCCAATATGACTGGTGTCTTTCTATATAGGGGAAATCTGGACATAGACATGCACAGAGGGAGAGACTGGGGTGATGCTTCTACAAGCCAAGGAATGTCAGATTGTCCAAAACCCACTGGAAACTAGGGGAGAGGCCAGGATATATTCTTAACCCTGCCCATACCTTTATCTTTAACTTATAGTCTCCAAAACTGCGAGACAATAAATTTCTCTTGTTTAAGCCACTCAGTTTATGATACTTTGTTATGGCTGTTGTAGAAAACCCATGCAAGTAGTTACACAACTCTTTTTGGATTTAACTTTCTTATCCCTAAAATGCCAATGGTAATTTTAGCAGCGATTCTCAGTGTGGTTCCTGGACCAGCAGCATCAGCATCACCTGGGTAGTTATTAGAAGTATAAATTCTTAGGTCCCCACCCCAGATTTACTGAACCAGAAATCCTGGGAGTGGGACTCAGAAATTTGTGTTTTAACAAGACTTGACGCCTGCTTAAGTGATTCTGATGCATGCTTAAATATGAGAACTGATAGAATTGTAAAAAGGACTATATCAGAATAATATATTTAAAGTTCTTAGCATAGCACTTGACATATAGTAAGTACTTAATATATGATAAAGCACAATAAGATCTCAAACATTTATAGAATGCTTAAAGTGTTCCAGCTACTGGGGGTATAAAGATATATAAACTATGGTTGTTCAATAAACTGGTGGAATTCACAACCATGGGAAAGAGATATAGGCAAAGATTAATAATAATGCTCTTAGGTGTAATAATATTATCTTTTAAAATATGCTTTGGGGACACAGTAGATGCACCAGGGCAATATAAAGTCAAAGGAGATGTTTTATATAGATAGATAGACATATAGATAGATAGGTAGATAGATAGACATATAGATAGATAGATAGATAGATAGATAGATAGATAGATGTAATCAAGTATAGAATGTAATTTACAATTATTAAAATAATGTTTGGCAATTCATTTTTTTAACTTGTATTATTTAAATTAATCCTCACAACAGATTTGTGGTATAAGATGCTATTAGAGGAACAAAGGAAGTACCTAACTATTAAGGATGTAATACTAATTCCTAGTATATTATTGTTGGGAAGATTAAGTGATATCATGCATGCAGTGTGCTTAGAGCGGGGCTGGGCACATAGATAGCTCTAAGTCTTGTTGCCATTATTATTTTTTTAATTATTATTTAATTTAATTATTATTTTTAATTATTATTTAATTATTATTATTTTCCTACATTATTTTCATTGCTCAAATATAAGGGACATAACTGGTCAACCAAAGAGCCTTGCTTCAAGCCCACTGCATATGATTCCCATTCTTGCCTATTTCCACTGTCATGCAGTCTCTCATATGAGACATGTAACTTTCTCTCAGCCCTTGCTACAGTTCCTGTGATTACCCCACTAGTATGTCTGCTCCTGTAACTTGTGACCCAATTCAAATGTCTATAACAGGACATCTCACCTCAGTGCTCAGTGCTACCTGTTCTGATGTTTCTGAGAGGGAAAAGAGTCGAACCTTGGGATTATGATTTTGGGATGGGTAGTTGGAATGGTGGGTATTTAGAGTAAAGGAGATTGTATCAGGCTACAAGACTGTCTAAGGGCTCAAGAAATCATTCTACTGTTTCCCTCTTAGTTGGGGGCAGAGACAGACAGAGAATTTTCTGACCATAAAAGATCTGGAGTACATGAACTCTGAAATGAGACACTGTGAACCCAGATGCAGGCAGCTTGTGAACTATGACAACTTCATCCTCTGAAAACATCTAATTTGAAATCATTTGCCCTCACACTCAAGGTCTTTTGAACCCTGACTCCAGCCTCTCTTTCCAGCATTATATCCTGTCATTCCTTTCCACACTTGCAGTTCCAGCAAGACTTCACATTTCAGTTACCTACATCCCTGAGCACTAGAACTCTGGGAGTCAGGGGGTGATCTGGGGGAGGTGTGCTTGGCAAGGGAAAAGGCCTTTTGGGTTACTGTCACAACTGTTCCTGTGGCAACCTCTGCATCTTGCCCTAGATCCAAACTCCTTGAAGGGGCTTGTGGGAAAGTATAGACAGTCCTCATTCCTTGAGTGCCACTTCATGTCCCCCCTCCTCCATCTCCACAGCTCTTGACCTCATGATTGGTATTCTGGAGGGGTAATGGGCACTTGTTAATTTCTACCCTTCCTCCGGCATCTGTTCCATTGCAGGGCTTGGTGCTCCATTGTAAGCACTTCAGCGTGGGAGTAAAGGAGGGAAAGGCAAGTTCCTTTGTGCTTTAAGAGTGTATGCGAACATCATTCCAGCCACAGGAGACTCAGACCTAAACAATGGGAGACAATTCTTCCCTGACATATGAATATGTCCATATACATATGCAAACATTTCATCCAACACATGTTTATTGAGTACCTATACTGTTGCTGCACAGTTAAGTCCTCGTGGATATGACTGATAGTGAACAAAACAGATTTAATCCCTGATTTATTGATGTTGACCTTGATAAATATTATCCTAAGACCAGAAATGCCTTAAGAATCTTAAGCATAACCCTTTTTGATAAGTTACAGTGCTCTTCCTTTGTTGATATGCCCATCTTTTCTGATGGCCAGGAGTTCCCCTCCTGATTTTTCCTTTGAAACAACAGGGGAGTAGGAAGTACAATGGAAACAGTACAGGAATTAGAAGACATGGGGAGGTCCAGGTCCTTCCCAAACCAATGGGGTGAAATTGGCCAAATGTAGCCTTTTATCTATGGGGTAAAGGCCTAGAGCATTGAGTTCACTGGGGAGCCTGGTCATGGTTGTATGACACATTGAGCACTGATGTGGTAAAGAAACCTAACATTCATTCTTACCTCTTTTGAGTTTTTGACCCTATAGTTAAGGTAATGCTGGCCATGGTAACCAATAAACACTCACAATACATGTGTATTTTCTGTCTACACCATATTCAGTTAGTGAAGGAGTCTGTATCCAGTTACTCAGCATCCCAGCCTGCCATGGGTTTTATTATCTTTAAGATGTGAATTCCAAGGATATCCTGCATATGGACATCCACCCACCAGATGAGGGAAGAGAGAGAGTGGAAGACTTCAAAGGAGTGTTACAGACTTAGCTGAAAGAAGTGTACATCACTTACCTAAATTCCATTGACCAGAACTCAATTTCATGGTTGCACCTACCTACAAGGAAGGCCAGGGATATAATCTACTGTGTACCTAAGAAGAGAGGGAAATTGATTTTCTGAAAACTTCGTACTCTTTGCCATAGATTTCTTTAAGAAAGTAAAGAAAAATTTGGACCCTATATCACACACAAATATATATATATATATATATATATATATATATACAATCACCAAACATATAAAAAAATAGTGATTATTTTTACAGTTTAACACAATTCTTAAAGCCACAGTCCCCAGGATAATAAAAACTGACACCCCAACTCCTTAGAGAAAGGGGTCATATAATAAGCGATGGGTATCTGCCAATGTCATTGGGAAGCCTCCTTAGTAATAAACAGGTCTGGGGTTGAAACCTTTGAGAATTCATCTTTTGGAAAATGAGAGAGGGAATTGTTATTGGCATCAGTCACATATGACTCTTACTTGCCCAATCTCTCTAGATATGTCCTAGGGGGTAAATTTTCCAAAAACATTTCACACATTTTCTTTACAAACCAATCAACAGAACAACCTACAATGTAGAAGGCAGAAACCCACATGGAAAAGAGCATATGAGAAAGTATTTTATTTCCCCGATCACATTTTATGTCACCCTATCCCAATGCTGAGCCAGTGAGTGGAGGAGTTAATGTAGGGCCTGGATTCATATAGGGGATCCCAGAGTATATACACTCAAGTTTCCAACTCGAATGTCTCATCAAGC
This sequence comes from Mesoplodon bidens, assembly GCF_964165515.1. Classification (NCBI taxonomy): domain Eukaryota; kingdom Metazoa; phylum Chordata; class Mammalia; order Artiodactyla; family Ziphiidae; genus Mesoplodon; species Mesoplodon bidens. The sequence goes on along the minus strand of NC_138171.1, from coordinate 20,345,981 downwards.
TTCTATATTTCATCTCCATCTACCTACTGGGTCCAGAGAAACTGAGCTTAAGGCTGAACTTGGGATTTAGTCATGACCCTACCAGCACATGACAATGTCCAGTGAACTCCTTAAAGTGGACCTGAATTCTCAATACAAAAGAAGAGCATGGTGTAGTATACAAAGCATGAAGTTTGGAGCAAGAGGAATTACACATGAATTCTAACTGTCACTTCAACATCTCTGTTTAACATCTGTTAAACTGGGAGAAATGACATTTACACCTAAGAGTTGCTATAAAGATTAAATCAGACAACTTCCTTAAAACACACAACACAATGCCTGATCCACAGTGGGCACATGATAAATGTTAAAGGTAAAGAGCTGTCTTCAGAAAGAAAAAAACAAAACACATTACAAAGCAAGTCCTGCAATGAGTACATATGCAAAACCATATAAACCTAATGGCAATTACTAGCAACCAATAGAAGTCTTTAGGCGATATTACGATTATTTTCTGGAATCCATCATCTATTGTCACGAAGAGGATGTGTTTGAATTTAGTCTGGAAGAGTTTTTATATTTATATACATCTTTAAATTATCAAAAAAACAAACAAACAAAAAAACAAGATCAAACTGGGTTCAGTGTCCCATCACGTCCCCTCACTCTCCAAATATGGGAGTGAGAAGGCTAAGGCTGGGGCTGTTGAATCCACTGCCCATTATGAGTTCCAGGAATTCCTTTGAGGGTGGGGGGAAGATAAGTTCCTTTAGGAGAAAACCATGTCAAGGCAAGAACTGAAACCCAGTACTACCCTGTCCAGAAGAATCTGTGATTCCCCAGATTAAGTGGAATGTATAGGATATTTCACAAACCTCTTAGCTGATGTATCCTGGAGATATTAACTTGTACCATCTTAACCCAGTCTCCTTATTCTGGAGGCAGGGAGGGAGAGTAAGAAAGTTTAACCCCAGATTCTTCATTCCTCTTCATTTCATTCAGTGCTCAACATATATACACACACAGATTTCCAAGGGAGATCCTGCTCAAAGAAAAGAAAAACTAAGGGGTTCTCTTCGGGATGGTATAAGTTGTAGGTATTCTGTTTCTTGTTTTACAAAAAGAGAGAGGAGAGCCATTTACATGGAACACTAAAGAGATTTATAGAAGCTTATTTAATTGAGGGATAAGAGAGAAGAGAGAGTTCCTTAAGTGAAAAGAGGTTGTATTATCTGATTATCAACTAGTTACCTACTCCTTACTGCCATTGAATGAGCTGGGCATAGCTTGATTCTTAGTCACAGGAATTTGGGGGCCTCACCATGCAGTCTCATAGAAAATTATCAGGTACCTTGGAATAGACCACTTGAATACCACAAGATAGAACGATATCTGGATTTCCATGGGAAAGACGGACAGACCAAAGAAGACAAATGGTTTCTCTGCATCCAACCAGAGAAGCCTCAAAGAATAGAGTAGGAAGACAGATGCATGTCTTAAGTTAGGTTCCTCCAAGATCCCGAGGCAAAAGCTTGGATGCAGATAGTTTATTTGGAAGATGTTTCTAGAATATGCAGGTATAGACATGGAGAAAGCAAGACAGGGAAGGTAGAAAAGTCAATAAATACTCTCCTGTTGAAGATCTTCTGAATAACTGTATAGAATATATCTCAGAATTATCCCACTAGATGACTGCCTCCCATTTCCCATGAGTTGAGAGTTGCTCTGGGGATATTCATTGTCCCACCCCAGCACACTCTTCTTCACTGAGCCTGAGTGTGGCAGAGCAAGCTCCTGTGGCCTACAGAGAGACATCAGACAGAGACGATGAAAGATGTAGGTACTTTATGTATGAAACTGGGAACTCTGGTGGGCTGAGGAATCAAAGGCTGGTCATCAACAGCATCTACTACTACAGAATTAAAATGCAAAGAGTTACCTTCTCTAGATCTTCACAGCTGGTAAGAAGCAGAACTAACATTGGAACATAGGTCCCTTGGGCTCTAAATTAGAAAGAGCACAGAGAAACTATAGCTTGAAATAAAATTTAATTTTAACATGTGACACTCTGGATTCTAAAAGTATGTTTTGACTCATTCCCTAAGATAGAAATCGAGATATCACTTCTATTAAGCAAGAAGAGATGGAAGGAAACTCCAGTGGAAGATTAATAAATTTGTATGGAATGATTAAAATCATCACTAGAAATATTAACAAGTAGAATTGACAGTGTGGAAAATTGAATTAGCTAAGCAGAAGCTAAACCCAAGAAACAAATCAAGAACACAAATTAATAATAGACAGAGAAATGAAAGGAATGTCAGAAAATTTGAGATTGAGCATGAAGTGTCAATAGACATATAATAGAGTCTCTTATAGATGATATGGAGAAATGGATGATCAATACTATAGCAATGGAAAGAAGTGATTAAATATTCAAATATAATAACCACATTCATAATAAAGACATAGATCATCAACTCACTAACAGCTAAATTACTAAAGACCTATTTGAGGCATTTTGAAGCAGGAAAGAGCTGTAAGGTCTGAAAATGAAATTTATCAGGAATCAGGAACACTTCTTATGAACATTCATAGTGTTACAACATGTTCTTTTCATGTAACACACCGCTATACACATAAAAATAGATGCATATTTCTGTCATGCATACCCTCTACTACACGTTATAGTTGTTGCTTTGGTAAGTTAGAAGCTTTCAGATACTTAATTTTCCTTATAATCAAAGCCATTATGAAACCATTCCTCCCATGTGCATATTAATTGCTCCCATCTCTTTCAAAGTTTTAGGTCTGAGAACTGCTCTTGTTCAGTTGAAGTGGTAAGTTTCCCGAAGACCATTCTTAGTCACATACTTCCCACCTTATTGTCTCCATCACACTCATACACAACACTCTCCACCACTTGGAACATCTAACACTTCTCCAATGCTACAATTCTCATCCACTTATCTTTGTATTTTTTAAGTATTTTTCAACTGGGATACAATTTACGTGCAGTCAAGTTCATCTTTTATTGCGCAGTCATGTAACTAACCACCACCGCAATCAAGATACAAAACAGTTCTGTCACACTGAAAAAGTACCTCATGCCCCCTTCCACCACCTTATGCCCCTGGCAACCACAAATGTGTTTTCCATCCCTTTAGTTTTGAAATTTCCAGGCTTTTCAGTAGTTTTTGAATCTGGTTTCTATTATTTAGTATGATGCATTTGAGGTTTGTCTTGATGCCTGTGTCAATAGTTGACTCATTTTATTGCCGAGTAGTATTATATTTTATGTGTGTAGTACAGCTTGTTTATCCATTGAAGGACACTTGGACTGTTTGTAGTTTGGGGTAATTATGAATAAAGACACTATAAACATTTTACATGGAGGTTTTTGTGCAAGATTATGCCTTCATTTCACTTGTGTATTAGAATGGAAATTTCTGAGGTGTAAGATAAGCCTATCATTTAATTTCACAAGGAAAGGTCCAACTATTTTCTAAAGTGGTCACACCATTTTGAATTCCTACCACCAAAATTTAAGTTCTGGTAACAGTGTTACTAGAATTTGGAAGTGTTATCTCATTGTGCTTTTAGTTTGATTTTCTCTAATAACTAATAATATGGAACATCATTGTAAGTCCTTATTTGCTATTTGTTTATCATCTTTTGTAAAATATCTGTTCAAATCTTTTGCCCATTTTAAAAATTAGGTTGTTTGTTATCTTTGTGTCTTGAGAATTCTTTACATATTCTAGATACGAATACTTTATTAGACGTGTGTTTTTTCAAGCATTTTCTCCTAGTTTGGGGCTTGGTTTTTCATCAGCTTAACAAAGCCTTTTGCCCTTCCCCCAATGAATTAAGTCTTTTGATTCTTGGGGGTGTGTTTGAACTGAATTATGTCTTCCCCAGAATTCATATGCTGTAGTCCTAACCTCCAGTACCACAGAATGTCACCTTATTTTGAGATAGGGTTTTTAGAGAGGTAATCAAGTTAAAAGGAGGTCATTAGTGTTGGCCTTATTCCAGTATGACCAATGTCCTTATAAGAAGAGGAAATTTGGACACAGACACACCCAGAGGGAAGATAATGTGAAAAAAGAGGGAGAAGATGACCAGGCCAAGGAGAGAGAGGCATGAACAGATCCTTCCCTCACCACCCTTAGAAAGAACCAACCCTGCCAGCACCTTGATCATGGACTTCTAGCCTCCAGAACTGTGAGAGGAAATTTTCTGTTGTTAAGCTACCCTGTCTGTGATACTTTGTTATGGCAGCCCTAGGAAAGCAATACAAAGTGAAAAATTTGAGTGGGGTTTCTTTTCTTTCCAACAGGGAAGGAAGTGGCTCCTTCCTTCCCCAGTCCTGGAGTATAAAGGATGGCTTCTCCAGTCTTCTGCTTGCCCCTATTCTTTCTCGTCAACATCCAGTGGGGTCTGTGGAAAAGATTCTATGAGTGCTTGCAAACTGCCTTCATGTACACTGTTCGTGTATTCTGGGTTTCTATACTCTTGTGCTAATTCTCATGCAGCCTCAAGCAATTTTTCAAAAGTTTAGCTTCTTACTCCCTTGTATGGCAGCCTTGTTTTCCTTCCATGCTCTGCCCCAAGCAAACCAGTGCATGTGTTTTGTCTCTCCTTGGAGGTACCTGTCTCTATTGAAATTTCAGACTAGTTGGAGGATTCAAGAAAAATTAGGATTTTGTAGAGTGCACAGCATTTTTTAGTTTGTAAAGTGGGAGCAATCCTCTTTTCAGCTTTGCACATCCTAAGCAGAAGCCAGAAGTCTCTTTGCATTTCAAAATCAAAATCTTATACACACTTTGTTCTTCCAAGAATGCCTTTCTCCTGATTTTTTTCTTAGCAAATTCCAACTCATATATCAAAATTCACAAACCTTGTCTCTTCTTTCATGAAGGTGTCCCTTACTCCCATGAATAGAGTACGTTGATAAAAGTCTGTGTATTCCCACAAAGTGTTGTGTATACCTCTATTTTTATACCTATATGACAAGCATCTCTCAATATGCTTGTATCTCCCACTAGGCTATGAGGCCTCTGAAGGCAGATGCTTTGTTCTTCTGGTTCATCTTGCCTCCAGCCCTTAGTATAATTTCCACCATGCAGTGAGTTCTCAGAACCTGTCTGGTTCAATAAAAGGTCTCTGGAGGAAAAGTATTATAAGGCAGGTCCTCCATTCTAAGAGGCCAAAGTGACACTACAGAATTCCACATGGAGGAGAGATTTCCTGGGACCCTTGCTTTTGAGATAATCCACTTGTTTCTTTCTTACAACATGTACTTGACAGGCACATCCATGCCGAAGAGGAGAAATACATGGACCAATAGTAGACAGTAGGACACAGTGGTTAAGAGCATAGGCTCTGAAGTCAGGCTGTCTTAGCATTTGAATCTTGGCTACCATACTCACCAGCTGAAAGAGTTTCTGCAACTAAACATGACAAAGCTCTTTCCTTATCTGTATAATAGTATCTACCTCAGAGGGATTGTTGTGAAGATTAACTGTGAAACTGGATGTAAAGTACTCAGCACATAGTAGATGCTTCATTAATACTTCACACAATTAGCATTCTTATGTTTACTATTCCAGGTCATCTCCCCAACATGCCTGGTACCAGGACATGTATTCTAGTAGTGTGATCATTTCCCTCCAGAGCAATTACATCTTTTCCAGAAATCTGTATTACAACCTACAAAAGTTACAGCCATGAAATCCACTCAAATAGAGCTCTTAGGAAGTGTGATGGTTTAATTTTCTGTGTCAATTTGACTGGCCTCAGGGATGCTCAGAGAGCTGGTAAAACATTATTTGCGGGTGTATCACTGAGGGTATTTCTGAAAGAGATTAGCATTTGAATTGGTAGACTGAGTGAAAGAGTCCCCTTACCAGTGAAGGTATCATCCAATCCCTTGAGGGCCTGAATAGAATAAAATTGTAGAGAAAGGGCAAATTTTCTCTCTGCTTGACCTGGGAAATGCATTTTCTGCTGCCCTTGGGCATTGGTGCTACTGGTTCTGGGGCCTCAAGACTCCGACTGAGACTTACACCATTGGCTTCCCTGGTTCTCAGGCCTTTGGGATTGGACTAGAACTTAAAACGTCCATTCTCCTGGGCCACCGGCATGCCAACAGAAGCTCACTGAACTTCTCAGTCTCCAAAATTGTATGAGCTAATCCCTCACAATCTCTGTCTTTCTTTCTCTCTCTGTCTCTTTATCTAGATCCTAATGGTTCTAGTTTTCTGGAGAACCCTGATTAATATAAGAAGACCCATTCACTGGTCACATTTTAAGGGGGAGCAAACACATTGAGTATTACTGTGGTATTTGCCAAGTACCTAAACCTGCTGTAACTGGTGTAGGGTGATGGTGTGAAGCGTGAGCTATGATGATGGACAGACTTGGCTGGTTTTGAGCTCTAGGTCTATCACTTAGGGATTAATGGGACCTCAAACAGATCACATCACCCCTCTAGGCTTCACGTCCTAACTTAGAAAATTGTGCAGATAGTGACACTACCTAACCCCTATGCCTGGTTCATGGTGTGTGATCCAGGGCTGTTAGCTGTTTATACAGTTGAGTTTATCCTAAAGGGTTGGCACTTTGCTGCCCAGCTGACATTTCCTCCAGCATATATGGGGCTTCCCGGCCTCTGGCTTTTCCCTCTCTCCTTTTGCCAAACTGGATGGAGCTGGTTTCCCTTTCAGGAACACACTCTATAGACGGACTTGAGAAAGGAAGAAAGGCTGAAAAACAAACCAGTCAGTTTTTCCACGTTTTAAAAGTAGCTCTGTCAAAAGGTGGCATGAGGGAAGGAGTCTGCATCCATTGGCTAAACTGGGAGCTCTGCTTTCTGTCTGTAGGCATTCATTAATCCCACCCTCCATGAAGCTCTCAGGCCTCGAAGTCCTGGGATGTCAATCCCTCTCCCCCTGGTCTGTCCCCTGTGTCAGTGTTTCCCTGACCCACCTCATTCCCTGTCCCCATTCTATGTGCTTCTAGGGAAGAGCTGCGAGGCTGACACAGGGCAGAGCCGGCAGGTAGCCAGCAGGTAGGCTGGGTCACTGAGGAGTGTCCTGCATTTGAGCCGCTGAGCTAGGTCTTGGGCCTGACAGGACAGATGAAGCCCTTTGTTCCTGCAAATGGGCCTTTCCTGGCAGTGATGGAGCTGGCCTGTGGTCCAACCCCTCTCCTCCTCTGCAGCTGCAGCCATTATCCTAAAGTGGTTCTATTGATCTGCTGACTCTGTCTCCTGCCTGCTCTCCCCTTCGCCCCCCACTCTCCAGTATCCCATGGTTGAGCCCCCAAATACTCTGTACAAGCCAGCCTTACACATGCAAGTCTTTCTTTTGGTGTGTGTGGGGGGAATAATGATTTTGAAGTTAAATTAAACAACTGTACTTGTCTCCTGGGAAGGCGGATATTCCTTTAGGAAAAGCGTTTTCAAACTGGCAAAGCCTATGTCTCCACTTACCAACTTTACCTTCTCCTGGATTTTAATTTCTTTTTTTTTTTTGCGGTATGCGGGCCTCTCACTGCTGTGGCCTCTCCCATTGCGGAGCACAGGCTCCGGACGCGCAGGCTCAGCGGCCATGGCTCACGGGCCCAGCCGCTCCACGGCACGTGGGATCCTCCCAGACCAGGGCACGAACCCGTGTCCCCTGCATCGGCAGGCGGACTCTCAACCACTGCGCCACCAGGGAAGCCCTTAATTTCTTATGATTTCAAGTTTTTGTGTGATTTAGGAAACATGGAACATATGAAAATTCGATTTTGAAGTTCGCATTTTGGCCAACTACAGTGCGTTTTGCAGCATCAGGCTACTAAGACCTCATTTTATATGACTGACAATCATATTAATATTAATACAGTTTACAGGTAACCAAAATAATTAAAAATGATTCAGTGGTTTTGCAGAAGGTATAGTTATAAGTTCCTTCAATGTATGTATTCTTGTTTTATTCTTACCAATCTTGCGAGATAACTATTATTATTCCCATTTACAGGGGAGGAAAAAGAAATGGCTTGTAATTTATAAATCTAGGCAAACCGTAGACAGGATGCAAAGCTAAGCCATCTGACACAGTAACTTCTTTTTCTCGATATGAAAGGCGGCATGTATGATGATATTTGAGATGTTAGGTCTTTATCTGATTAAGCTGTGCTCTATTTTAGGCATGGTATATTTAATATCGCTTATGGAACTCTAGCAATTTTTGTCTTTCAAGGGGGGAGTGATGTGAGTGTTAATCACCAGAGTGCTGGCCCACCATGAGGAGTTTTAACTGAAATGCCCTCATTTAATTCTAGTATGGCTCTTACGATCATGCTAAATAGTTTGAAAGAATTTGGCACTGCTGTCCTTCAGTGAACATGTGACACCTGGATGGTGATTTAAGCCTTTACCCAAAGTCTGCAAATAAAGTCTGTTGAGAATCTTTTTTTCCTGGGGAGATAAGAGATCACAACATGGATATGGAAGCTCTTTGACTCTTATCCCTGGATGTGCCAGGCATCCAGTGTCAGGGCAGGTCACAAGGAACAATATGGAATTAAGAGGACAAGAGGCCAGGATGCTGTCGTGACCTTTAATTAAACTTACGATCATCTTATGTGCCTGTGCAGAAGGGACATTTAGGAGAGATATATGGACCTTCCATGGACCTAGAATGAATTACTGCCTTGTTAGAATAAGAGTTAAGGGAGGTCTCTGGAAGAACCAGATTCTGATTATTAGTGAAGGCAGGAGAATGGAGCATCAGTGAGACAATCCCTGTACATAATTATTATTTATTACTATTGAACAGTACTATCTGCTGTGCACCAATCCGGTTCACTGCCATATATAACATTGACAGGCTCCTGGCCCTGCCAGATCAATACCTTCTATTGCAGAAAATAGAGATGACTTTTGTCCTGTATCTGCCCCCACTCTTCATTTTCACAATGGGAAATGTTTACAGTGAAATATAATTTTGAGTTTTTTCATATTAAGATTAGCTCTTACAGAGGTTTTTGGCTTTACAGCAAAGTTTGGTGGTTTTTTTTGTTGTTGTTGATTCACATTATAAAATTGGCACTGTGTTTTTATTAGAAAAAATAACAACAGATTTAGTAGAACATGTTTACAAAGGGAAGATGAGTGGGGAAGAATGGAAAAGGTATAGGATTGAGAATCAGGATGTCTGGAATCTAATTTTAAACCTGTTTCTAGTGTTTAGATGATGGGGCTCCTGTCATAGTTTTGCTCTTATGAGAGTTGGGACATGTTGTTTAGTGATCTGTGAGCCTCGGTTTCCACATCTATACAATGGCGAAGTTGGGACTAAATCAGAGATGCCAAACATACGTCATGCGCATTATCACTCAGGATTGCTATGCCTATAGCAGACATTGCTAATCAATAGCTGTTCTCTTTCCGATTGAGCCAAAGTACAGTCTCAGCACACCCATAATAAATGAGGGTGATGTACTGATCAGAGTTAAAACCTAAAATGCTTGAATTATATGCTCGCTCAGGTTTCTTCCAGCGTACACCACCCAGGATCCTGAAAGAGTGGCTAGCCTCCTATAGTTTTTTGCCAGAAGCCTTTCATATATTCAACTTATCCTTTACATAACTCTCTGAATTCACTTCAGAGAAGGAAGACATGAGGAAAAAATCAACAAGAAAGAAGACTAGGAATGTAATACAATAATACTCTTGTTAAAAGACTATATTGTTTACCCTGTAGCAGACTTGAACCGAAACTACCCATGTTCTGGATCTGTTCTATTTTGGTCTCCTTTCCTCCTTGCCTTGAATAGCTCTCACTTCCTTTTTCTCCTCTAATTTTTTTGAATTGATTCTTAATAAAAATTCATAATTGTGGCACCAGCTATGTTCCTGTCACTTTTGAGGGCTGATTTTCTATAGACATTGTATAAATAATCTCCATTATTTACTGCTTCATAAGAAAGGGCCTTACACATGTGTAGCCACATAAATCCAACGTGAAATAAACAGAGATGCACTTTGTAGGTGATGCCAAACATTAATTCTGCTATATTACTCTGGAAGTGTATACCAAATAGCTGAGTGTCTCCAATGAATGTTTGTTTTACCATGCGTTTAGTTCTTTTCGTTATTGTGAAAAAAATTAGTCAATTGTCTATGTGAATCAATAATTATTTTATGACACCGTTTTGAAAGAACATACATTTTAAATGAAATCGATCTGTTATTTATAATGTGATCATAAGTACATTGGCGGAAAGTTGTATCAGTTAGCCCTTGATTTTAGGAGTATCTTTATTTCACATTATATCTCTTAAGCTACCTAAAAAGAGAAATGCTGGTAGTCTCATCAGAGGCTGAGTTCTGAGTAAAGATTGGGTAGAAACATTAACTGAAAGCATGAAGTTTTCATACACCGCCCTCCACAAGACACAAGTTTGCTCTTACAGTTAAGGTTATTTCAAATCAGTTTAATCTAGGCTGAACATGTCACATAAAAGTCCCATTGGGGCTTCCCTGGTGGCGCAGTGGTTGAGAGTCCGCCTGCCGATGCAGGGGACACGGGTTCGTGCCCCGGTCTGGGAAGATCCCACATGCCGTGGAGCAGCTGGGCCCGTGAGCCATAACCGCTGAGCCTGCATGTCCGGAGCCTGTGCTCCGCAACGGGAGAGGCCACAACAGTGAGAGGCCCGCATACCGCAAAAAAAAAAAAAAAAAAAAAAAGTCCCATTGACTTACAGGGAGGGTGGGGCCTCTGAAGGAGAAATGTTTATTCCAAATAGAAAGATGAATGAATGAACGAATGAACCCCTTGACTGTGAATGAGAGACAACATGATATAACAGGAGTCCAAGAATTGTGCTAATGTAATTTGTATAACAATTCCAACACTGTCATTAGTGACGCATAATATCAATAGTAAGAGAGAGAGAGAGCATTTCTTTTCTTGTTGCTACATCTCTGGCCATATCTTCCTTACAAGCTCTACTCTAAGTATTGAGGAACAAAGAATTTGATTCTTGGGACCACAATTTATGAATGGGGATGGGGACCGTTAGTTATAGGTCAGGACCCTCAGACCCTTATTTTTTTTCACATTCTGGTTCCCGGGTAATAAGCAAGGCCATGGCAGGTATACTGATCTTCCATCTCTCTCTCTCTCTCTCTCTCTCTCTCTCTCTTTCTCTCTCTCGTTTCTAGCTCTTTCCTTCCCTCAGTGTTGCTACATAATGATAACAGAGTGATTGCCCCTTAGGGGCTGATTGGTTAAGGTAAGTCTTAGATTTAGGGCAAAGTTGAAGACAGCCTTATTTTGACCTTCAGTACAAACTGTATTCTACCAGGAAACTTTGCATTTTGTGCGTCTTCAAAAGAAGAGTGGAGATTGCATGTTTGCCTGCATATTAGTAAAGAAGAACCTCTCACTTTTATTGGTGGAGTCTGGCTCCAGCCAGTAGGTGTTACTCCCTAGGGAACTATTCTGCTGTCCTAACTTGGGTGAGGAGAAGCCACCTTCCATGTGGGAAATGAAGCCATGAAACATACAGACTGAGGCACAAACCTCTAAGGGATACCCTCTGACTTTCTAATCCCATTCCCTTGTCTCCAGCACCATCCCTCTAAATTTGGGAACATTTATGGGACTCCCAGAATTTCTTGCATTTATTTCCTGAAATACATTGCCATATTTTTGAGTAAGGGATTGTTTGAAAGTCACCAAAACTCTCTTTAAATTTTGTTAAAATGTGCTGTATTGGGCCGATAATAACTGGAGTTTTTAGTGTAAATTTTGGACTTTATCTTTGTGCAGGTTTTTATAAATGTTCACTTAAGCCACCAGATATCCAAAATGTCTTTTTTTTTTTACTTAAAATCATTTTGTTGGTAATAAACACATCAGTTCTCAAAAATATATCTCTTATTGTGCTTTTAATACTTAAATTTTAAACCTATCCCACCATTCACATGGAGAAGCGAGTAAGTTATTCGTAATCCTTGATTAGACTTCATCACCTGCAGCCACATTTCCCAGTACTCTTGGGGACTTAATAGCATTGATACCAAGTCACACACTCTGACATGGGAAGTTGACCAGAAGGGAAACCTTCACCTAATGTAGGTTTGCATAGACTTTTCTCTATTAATCACCATTAAGAAGAAATGATAAGGACAAGTGTTGGGACTTAAAGAAGAAAACCCTTCATGTAAGAAAAAGAATGGATTGAAGGCAATTAGCCTTCTAAGCCTTAGCCATCAAGTCACAGTGAACCAGGGGGGTTTGAGATCAGCAAAGGCTGTATCTCTCCCTCATCAGCCTGGCATGACTTGCAAGAATCAGAATGAGCAATCGCCAGTCTATGAGCTTATGATGGTGGCCTTTGTTGCCCTTCGTATACTCAAAACTAAAATGTATATATACTTTCTCATGAGTGTCCAGAACTGTTTAATTACATCAACCACTGAATAGAATGCTTTCTCCATGGAAATTTAGAAGCCAGAGTGTCCAAGAGGGCTTTTCATAGAATCACTGTTGATGCCTTGCACCCTCTCTCCTCAAGCTTAGTTTTGGCTCCTGTGGGACCTTGAGCTCTTCATCCTGGTGAAACGGGCAAAAGCTCTGAGTGCCCTCTGACTTATTCTCTGAGGCTGAGGGCTTCATCAGGCTCCATTCAGTAGGTTTCTTGATTACAGGGGTTTGAAATGTCCTCATGACAGGAAATTCTCACTGTTATATTTGTGCTTTCCTGTTGGACCCAGTGGATTTTGTTTTCATATTATTATTTAATTTACAGACAGGAAAATCATTTGGATCTGGAGACCTCTTGATAACACTGTTAATGCAATTACCAGGACGTCCCTGTGTGCACCGTCCAAGCCCTGAGACTCTGAATGGCTGTGCTTTCAAAGTTTCAGGTGTTGGTTTCAAGGGTGATCACATGACATGCCATAATCACATTTATGAAAGGACTAATTAAAAATACAGATGTCTTCAGCTCACAATACCAAGACAGCTGAAATACTTATTAGTTTTTTTAATGTTAAAACTCTATATCCTCACTTCTCTCCAACAGAAAAACTAATAATAGATAACAAAGCCCAGACAAGAGGGCCTTCAATCTTTTTTCCTCCCAGTAAATGACATGCTTTTTTTTTTTCTAGAGAGAAAACACCTAGTACTTCTACAAATTGGTCTTTTACAAAAATGCCTTTTTAGATTACTTTGTTTCCCCTTTCAGAATGGTTCAGATACACAGTATTTTTATCTAGGGCATGAGGGTTTTAAAATGTCTGTAGCCCAACTCCTCTAACAGAGCTGATGGCCATACAAAACAGCATCTGTGTCTGAGAATACAGAACCATGAAGGATCATTCAGCCTTAAGAAGAGGGTCTCTTGTACTGCAAATATCAAGTTGTCTCTATCTCCTGGGAGACAGAATAAACAGAAGCATTATCATATTCAAAAATGTCTTAGTGATGTGTGGTCCTAAGAACTTTGCCCTGATGAACAAAACACCCTTTACAGAAATGTTGTGTTTGCACATGTGAACCAGAGCAAATGCATTTCCCCTGCTTTGACAGATAAATACTTTAGACCTGAATGCGTAGTTAAAATAATGTCAAAATTACCAAATTTAGGTTTTACCGAAATAATGTCCCATTAAAGTACAAAGACATCTTGAAAATGCTGATGGGACATTTGTTAACTTTCTTGCTCCCTTCCTTTATTTTCTTTTCTCCCTCCCTCCTCCCTCCCTCCCTCCCTCCTCCCTTCCTTCCTTCCTTCTTTCCTTCCTTCCTTCCTTCCTTCCTTCCAAACCTCTGTTTTAGGAGGGCTTACCAGGTGAAAGGCACTGCACTAGACACTGAGTTGGGTACATGGAGATGAACAAAACTTGCCCTAGAGGAAGTCATATGCTGTCAAGAATTATACTCTGGGGTCAGTTTGAAGAATAGACTGGAGAGAGTAAAACTAGAAATCAGAAGGTTGGAGAAATAATCCAGATTGTTGTATAACCCTTTTCTGCAGCCCCAGGGAAGAGGATGAGACATCTCAGGGCAGGAAAACTATAAATGTTTTGTCTCATCCCCTTGGAATGAAAGTGAAGACAAGGCACAGCTGGAGAGAGGTGGCATTAATCCCTCCCCTCACGTGGGCTTTTCCTTTCTGGCTTTGCATCTCTGTATTCAACTCTCAGGAAAATTGCACGTGCTTTTTCTGTCTACTCTCCTGTCTTTCATTTTATTCATTCTAGAAACATTTTCTCTGAGCATCCGCTAAGGTAGAGGCACTTTACTAAGCAATGAGGATACTCCAGTGGTAAGACAGATTGGACACCCATTCTCACGGTTTTTATAAACGCTAAGAAACTAAGTAGTCCTACCCTAGATTTCTAATGCCAATGGCAATTCTTGACATTGGAAGAAGAGAGAAGAATTTCTAATTATGATGCTACTTCCCAGTCTTTATTTTCTCTGAGATTTTTATCCTATCACTTTTCAAATGTTAAAATATTACTAGTCTTTCTAATAGAATCCACTGTCATGAACTGACTACTTATTAACTTTTTTGTTGTTGTTACTGGCACTGTTCACGTCCATCATTAACTGATGTGTGAATAATTTCAGTTAAATCAGGTTTCTTCACAATATCCAATAACTGCAACTAAACAATAATTTCTGGCTCAATATCCATCTACAAATTTGAGTGTTTGCCCCATGTCCCTAAATGTTTGTGCTGTACTTTGGAAGTTACTAGATCCATGCTGTCCAATATGGTGGCCACATGTAGCTAGTGAGCACTTGAAATGTGTCCAGTCCAAACTGAGACATGCTGTAAATGTAAAACACCAGATTTAAAAAATTTGATATAAAATAGAATGCAAAATATTGCATTAATATCTTTATATTAATTACGTGTTGGAATGATTATATTGGTTGGCAATACGTTGTCTCTGACACTCGTCAAATTACTGCAAAATTACACAACTCAACTCTCATCCTTCCCAGCAACATTGTGGAGTAGAATACAAATGAGGGCCCTATTTGGAAACACATTGCCCTTTCCCTAAAGCCTTATCTTCTTTGCTGGAAACCTGTCTCCCACTCTGGAACTTGATCCTCTGTCTGGAAATCTATCTACCTATCTCTCTCTCTTTCTGTCTCTCTGTCTCTGTCTCTCTCTCCCTGGTACAGGCTCCCACTGATCTTCTCCCTTACATGCTTCATGCTCAACCATGAAGAAATAAAAAATTGGAAGTATAAACACACACACACATGCATGTGCAACAGGAATGAATGTTTGGCTCTTTTTTCCCCTCTCACGTCCTGCATCCTCAATCTTTCCTTATCGTATCTGATATGCGCCATTTTATATGGCCTGAATTTTCTCTTCACCTTTTTCTTGAGCCAGAGATCCCCTAACTTCACAATCTCTCCACCCACTCTGATCAATACCCCACTTTATGTTTGTGACATTGGTGGAAATCCAGGTGGCATTTGTGGAAAGCCCATATCTCCTCTTCCCTTACCTCACTGTCTCTGTGAGTGGGAAGACAGAGCCTCAGAGATGGTTCATTGGCTTTAGACCATCTGCCCACTACACTCTACTCAAGTGTGTTTTTAAAATTCTCTAAACTGGAGTCATTTGTAACAAGCAGGGGGAAAAATATTTTTCATTAACATATACTGTTAACTACACCAGTAAATTATGGATAATTTAATTTAATTTAGATTTAATGGCAACATTTTTCCTCACTAATGAAATGGTTATTTGTTATTAGGAAAATATTTATTGAAGTGGAATTGTGTAATCTCTCACATCGCTATTAAACCTTGTTAAACCTTTTTTTAAATTTCAATTTGGGTTTAATTAAGAGTCATTAAGCATTTTATTAAATCTAAATTAAATTCTAATGGAAACGGGGTTTGCCAAGGAAAGACAGTTGTACCCTTCCTTCCCTCTCTGTTCTTTTAAAGTGACACAGTTATAGGAGGACTTGGGATGAAGTGGGGTCCATCGTTATTGGTAGAACAGGAAGAATGCAGGGTTTGTCACAGATTGATCATGGTAGAACTGTCGCTGACTCACCATGAGACCTTGGATAAGTCATCTCATTTTCACGGTGATCGGCTTACTCCTTTATAAGTTCAGTATTACAATAGTAGAGTGGTTGTAGAGATGGAAGGGCAAGGATCAAAAACCAACCAAATGAATATTTATATCTCCTTTTCCTGTCTCAAGTATCTATAACTCCTTAGAAAATGGAATTAAATAAATATATTCTTTGAATAAGAAAACTAAGGAAATTAACTGTCACTTTTAAAAGTGGCAATATATGTGGAGTCATCCATTTAAAGCTTGGATTCAAAAGAGGATGTAGGTGGGAGGATGTAGGTGGAGTAAAAGCAGGGGAGTACGTTAGAACTTAATGATCTGGGCCTTGGAAGAGGCTGGAACAAGGATACAGGAGCTGCGGGTAAATCCAAGTCAAATGCGGTGAATCTTGTCCACCTGAAAACTCATGAGAGAAATAGTCTCCCCTTGGGTCTGAAAGTAAACTCATGACCCCAACCTTGTGGAGCAGTTGGCTAAAGTGAAGCCTGTATTGTGTATTCTAACTTAGTGGAACCCAGAGGTAAACCCTAGTACAATGTAAAGTCCTTGAAATGGACAAATATCATTCATCCAGTAGATTAAAGGTGAGAATCACCTATGTGCCAAGCTATAGGTGTTAGGGATATGGTGGTCAACAAGACCTTCCTGACCTAATGATAGAGACACGCCAACAACACACTCCAAAGTATAAGTGCTACAGTTAGGATATGGATAATGTGCTGTGTTTAAAACATTGTGTAATGTGCCAACTATGAATACTTACTCTGTATGACTTACCAACTTAGCATCTCTTTCAGAGTTTCTGTATTCCACTTTAGGTTTCTACTGAGCTTTTGACTCAACCCAGTCCTTGATTTCATTCTCACCCAAAGCTCCCAGAAAAAGTCTCCCTTTCCCTAATGCCCCATCAGTTGGATAAGGCTCTATCATCTGCTCAGGTGTGGTGGTTGGGATGTACCTCTTCTAATAGAAGCATTCACCTTTGATTTGACTTTGACTTCTCCTGGAATGAATTCTTTAGAAACAGGATTAAGCCTTTCCTGTTGATGTAGCTCATCCCGGAGATTGTAAACATTTGCCGTCTTGTTATCTGAAGATAGCTTTCCACACATATGATCCCAGAGGAGAGTCCCACTTCTCAGTACTCTGCCCTGTTCTTCAAACACTCAGCAATTAGAATTAGAAGAAAACAAGATACTCAGTAACCAATATAGGCCAAACAGAACAAGAGGTAGACCCTGAATGATTCATCCCTTAAAGCAAAATCAAGTTTCTTTTCATCAGCCTAGCACACACTCATGTGCATATATGCATGCATATGTGAGCACAGAAGTTTACGTACCTGCATGCTCGCTCTGCTGGGTAACTTTTATTTGGCCTTCCTGATCCACTTTCCACCCATTCCCACTGTGACACAGAAGTATGACCAATATTGACCACCTCAACCGGTTTTCTTGACTTCTGGCTTCTGGTTGGGGCAGCCAATGGGGTGCTCCAGCAGGACAGTTCAGAGAAGAATGAGAGTGAGGCGAAAGCTTGTATTTTCTCATCTCCCTTCCCATGAGTACCGAGCTCACCACCTCTCTTTGCTAAGATTGTAGCTCCTGTCACATGGCTGTTTCTCTCCGGGGTTCTGTTCCCAACCCCTTCCCTTCAGGACCACAAGTGGTAACAGAGCTCTGCTGCTGCTATCCACAGGACACTGCCCCGCCCTTTGTGATTTGTCCACAGCCTGCCTACACCTTTGTAAATCATCCTTGTGTTAAACTCATTTTAAGTTGTCCAATTTAAGGAGTGTGCCATTTGCTTTCTTCCATGATCCCAACTGATAGACACACATAGAAACACTCAGATTGAAGGTCCCTACTCAGTGTATAACTGGAGGGCCTTTACGGAAACCAGGAAAACTAATTGTCCTAGTGGTCAGTCAAGGTACTTCCAACTGTGTTACTAGTTGACCTGAGATATGATAAAAGTGCTGGAAAGATCGGCAGATGTGATTTAGTCCTTGGCCATGCCTTTCTGTTCCCAGGAGCAAGCCAGATTCTGTAAGTTTCTAATACCTTCCTTTGTCTTCATTCCAGAAATGGAGAAGACCAAGTGGCCCAGATGGAAAGCAGAAATGCAGACAGAGGGTTGTGGAAGAGGAAACTTAAAATAACTGAACAACTTACAGAAAACAAGCGAGGATTTATTGGAAACAACTGCCTTAAAAGAGAGAGAGACAGAGGAAAAAAAAAGAGAAAAAACACTCCCGGCATAAAAAGAAAGAAGATGAGAGGACACAAAAGCAAGCCAGATGAGAATCACAGCAAGGAAAACAAGGAAGAAGGAAGAAAGAAGAAAGGACCTAATTATGCAGAAAGTGGGTCAAGAGAATGAAAGTCTGTGGTACCCTAGCCTCTGTCTTTCTTTTACCCAGGAATGGGGCCATTGCAAGTTGTATGTACCTGAATGTGTGTTTTGGTACTAAACAACTTATAACAGTAGGATGGGGGATAACAGAGAATGCTGTGAACCTCTCCTTACCAGTGTGAATTGGCAGGAAATCCAGGCCATCACTCCTTGGGGTGGGATCATGCCTTTGTGAAGACAATCACTAAGTCTAGCCTGACACCCTGCATCGCACTCACTCCTAGGACCAGCCTGGGAGAATGTACCAGGAGGCCTGGTCAGCATTTCCACTTCTCACACTTACTAGCTATGAGACTGGAGAAGTTGTCGCATTTGTTTGTCTCAATTTCTTTATGTGAAAAATGGCAGACAACTCATAAGGCAGTTCTGAGGATTAAAAAACAATAATGATGTAAAAAACCATTGCATTGTTATCGAGTATAAAATTAGGACTTAAGGGCTTCCCTGGTGGCGCAGTGGTTGAGAGTACGCCTGCCGATGCAGGGGACACAGGTTTGTGCCCCGGTCCGGGAGGATCCCACATGCCGCAGAGCGGCTGGACCCGTGAGCCATGGCCGCTGAGCCTGCACGTCCGGAGCCTGTGCTCTACAATGGGAGAGGCCACAACAGTGAGAGGCCCGCGTACCGCAAAAAAAAAAAAAAAAAAAAAAATTAGTACTTAAAAAAATAGTTTCCTTCTTTCTATCACCTCCTTCTCTTCCCTTTTACTTCCTTCCTTCTTCCCTGGGTCTGGTATTAAACTTCTGTCTAGATAATTGATACTACTGCTGTTTCTGTTGTTGCTGTCATTATTTTTTTAGTCACCATGATTGTTGCTGGTGATGTCGTTATGCAGTTTTCTCCTTTCTTTTTTCAGAAAACTCCTGCCCTGAACTCCAAGGATACCTACCTCTCTCCCAAGGACCTCGTTTAGGGAATATCCCCCCATCAAAAACCCTTCCCTGTTTCCTCTACCTGTATCCTGTATGGGCAGAGGTGATCGGGGCACTGGTCATTACCCCAATGATTACAGTGTTATTTCTTGCCAGGAGGTGCCCCCAAATGAGAGCAATGAGGCTCTCTCCAGGCTTTTTCACTCCTCCTGGAGTCTTGGGACAGGGTCTTGGGTTTTTAAAATACTGTTTTGTCCTATTTTTAAACCAATTCCATTAAAGGTGGATCAAGCGGCAGAAAAAAAGAATCCAAGGTAATATCCCCAAAGATAAGGTTTAATTTAGTTTTGTTTGTTGGTGGTGGGTGTTCTTGCTAATCAGTCTGTCCATGTCTGGAGCTCAGGTTGAATCTCATTGACAATCTGACTATGGATAGTGAAGACCATCTTTTCACAGCAACCCAACCTGAGATGGCATCCTCTCCTCTAGCTGACTGGATCAGGCAATGAACTTAGAGGCTCCAAAAGGGACTCTTTCAGCCAAGCTGGACACATTATTTCTTTTTCCAGCCCAGATGAACCCTCTCATCTCTCCTCTCTGATGATAAGCCCTATTAAGGCTCAAGCTTTCATCTGCCTGTGTGGTATCAGGATTTGGGGGATATGTGGCCTCAGTCCTGTGTTTGGGTGGCATGTGTCTGTGAGACTCTGCTGATGTAAACAGGTTTTATAAAATAGACGATGACAATAAAGATAAAAATATAAAGACAAGTTGTATAGGGCATCTACTCTGTCAGCATAAGGGATTCTGGAGAGATGATGTCTAATTCTCCTAATAACCATGGTAGTTAGGGACTGTTATCTCATTTCTTAGATAAAGAAAGAGGTCCAGGGAGGCTGAACATCTTACCCAAAGTCAAACATTCAACAGCTAGTGAGAAACAGAACTAAGGTTTTCTTTACATTTTGTGTTTGTCTCTATCAATTAAAATATTTTCAGGTGGTATTATTCCCCTTACCATACATTAAGTACCTGTCAAGTCTCCAAGAGAAGGGAGAAAAGACAAAAAGACAAGGGACCCAGGGGAGCAGAATGCTCACTAGTCTTGCAGGGACTGTCCACTCCAGTGGAAATGAAAGGAAGACCTACAGGAGATAACACTCAGCTCCGCCATCTGATAAGATATCTTCCTGCCACCTGATTTGCAGGGCAGAGGTTTGATCTCGAGTCCATATGCTTCATCCGTCTCCACCATGTCTCTAAAGATAAGCTGGAGCCTTCTTCTTGGAGAGATCTTCTGTCCTTTCCAGATCTCGCCTCGTGAGAAGCACATGATAGGTGTGTAGAATAGGGAGATGGGGATTTTGGACCTTCTCTTACTTTTCCCACTATTTCTGCATTCAAAAGTTAGGTGTACTCAGTTTATAACTGTCATCACTGCTCAGCTCATTTTTTTTAATTCAATGGTGGTGATAAGTCCTTTATTTATTTATTCTCTCCCTGGGCTTTCACATTCCTCCGTATCCCCCTCAAATCCTGGCCAAGACTAGAAAGATCCACAGCTTTCACCTCACTCTCTAACAAGGTTTGGAATGATCTCACATGTTCTAGACATAGGATCCAGATGCAGTATTATTGAGATTACTAGGCACTCATCCCCCAAAGTTGTCTGTCCATTCTTTCATTCATTTATTCATTCAGTAAATATCTATTGAGTGGTGAAGTGATTGAAAATTTAGACTTTGGAATCAGATTGGCTGGGAGTGTACTCTAGCCCTGCCACTTTATAAATAATATAAACCTTGCATAAGTTAATAAACTTCTGTAGGCTTTCTTTATCCCTTTGGTAAAACGAGGTTAATACTGGATACATGTTAGAATTAAATGCATGTCAAGCACTTAGTACACTTGCCTGGACCACATTTTGTGAAGTCAGAGATGGTTTCACTTCTGGGGAAGGCATGTGTGTATGTATACATGTGTGCACGTATCTGAGGGAAACAGGGAAAAAGTGGATTTCTATGCAGCTCCACCTCTGTATGGTTCCTCATATATATGTATGTGACCTTGGACAAGTCCCCTAGACTTGCTGTGCCTCAGTTTCCTCATTTCATGGGATGAGACTTCAGTTAAGTATGTAAAACTTTCTAAACCATTCTTGAATCAGTGTCATTGCTTAATGAAATACTGTATCTACCTCTTGTCTTAGCCATCAGGGCTGGAGATCCAGGGACCTGCATCAGGGTTTTCCAGAAGCCATTATGAATTCTCTCAACTACAGCCAGGAACATTGTTCAATGGAGACAATGTGTGAGGGGGAGAGGAGACATAGTCATAAGACATTCATTGACTATTCTGAGAAAAATGAGCTCAGGAAAACCAAACGTTGGCCATTTTTCCTTTCTGACACCTCATCTTTCTTTCAGATTAAGCTAAGCTGGCGACAAGGCTTTGGCCTGGAATGGACCCTTCCCCTGCTAAGCCAGATTTAGAGGAATGAGAAAATCATCCAGGATAAGGCAGCACGAGTGACTCTCATGCTGGCTTCATCCAGGGAGAAGGAATTCAGATCCTCCATCCCTTCCAGGTATCACCCAGAAAGCTAAAAATTAAAGACATGGCTTTATGTCTAAGTGAGTCCATTATGGAAAGTTCTCCAAAGTCCAAAGAGACCTATTCGATTTTTTTAAAACAAACTTTTTTTAAATTTTGGAAAACCGTAGATTTACGGAAATGTCTCAAAGCTAATGTAGAGAGTTCCTGTGTATCTTTCACTCCACTTACCCTAATATTAACAGCTTCCATAACCATGGTGCACATGTCAGAACAAACAAACCAACATTGGTAAATTACTATTAACTAAACTCCAGACTCTATTTATATTTCACCAGTTTTTCCACTATTGTCATGTTTTGTTTTGTTTTGTTTTGTTTGCGGTACGCAGGCCTCTCACTGTCGTGGCTTCTCCCGTTGCGGAGCACAGGCTCCAGACGCGCAGGCTCAGTGGCCATGGCTCACGGGCCCAGCCACTCAACGGCACGTGGGATCTTCCCGGACCAGGGGACGAACCCGTCTCCCCTTCATCGGCAGGCGGACTCTCAACCACTGCGCCACCAGGGAAGCCCTTTTGTCATGTTTTGTTCCAGGATCCAATCCAGGGTACCACATTGCATTTAGTCTATTTGATTTTTAATGTGTCAGTATTTACCTTTTGACCTAGAGAGTTATGTGTCTACTAAAATAGTCTGGAATTTGAGCTCTAACTTTAACATCCTCTTTTCTAGAACAGTCTATTCCTAGAACAGCTCTATCCCAAGGATGTGGTCAGGATGCTCAGATTCTATCTGATACTCTTATGAGAAACTGTTCTGATGTTTTACTCCTCAGGTAGGTGGTTAACTAGTGAATTTCCTTGCCTGAGGAATGCATTAGCTGTGTGCCAGGCAGCATGTTAAGTGCTTGTACAAACTATCTAATTCAACTTTCATAGCATCCCTTCGAAGTTGGTACTATTACAATAATTATTTTCCAGATGGAAAGATTAGGTTCCAGACGGGTAATAACTTGCCCAAGAGAACACATTTAGTAAATGGTAGGACCAGGATTGAACCCAGTCTTCTACTTGGAAGACACATTTGTTTTCTCTGATGTTTCCATTTTAAGGCCTCTGCTTTGCAGAGCTCTGCCCTAGAACTCCTATAGTTTCTCTTATGTGTATGTGGAATGGTTAACAAGACTCACATACGGTATCCTTAGATAGAATTAGCTCAGGATTAAACGCTTCAAAGTCTCAAGAGGAAAATGTCAGTGGATCCAGGTGATGGATCTAAAATAGCAAGTAGATCTTGAAGTGATCCAGAATACAGGGTGTAAGAGTTTATCTGCATAATATCCCTCCCTCCACATATACATAGTTACAGAAGCCTGGCATTTTACTTCCTGAATGAACAGAGGGCTATGAACACATTTCCCCCAGTGGCTGGTAGGTATTTCTTTGGGAAGAGAAAAAGCACAAATAACTGGCAAAGGGAAGATCAGGATCAGGGTGTAGAAAATTTGAGCTGAGCACAGAGTGTAGGACAGCAGCAGTCAAGGAAAAACCAGGGAGATTGCGCAATCAGGCTCAAGACATTTAATCAATTTTGGTAGAAGGTGTGTGTGTGTGTGTGTGTGTGTGTGTGTGTGTGTGTGTGTGTGTGGCTATGTACAAGACCAGTTTGAAGAGACAGAAGTAGGTCAGATATAAACATAGCTCTTTAGACATTTACAGGCACTAATCAATTCATTCATTCATTCACTCATTCATAGAACAAACATTTATTAAATACTCTTGATGTGTCAGGTCCTGTGCCAACACAGATTTCTGGTCTTGGTCTGCTTTTCAAAACTTTAACTAGACCCCCCTTGAGTGCATTTATATGTGAGGCCCCAAGAATTTCATCTTTCTGGAAAATAATAACTATTTTTTCATTTCTGTTAAAGGAAAGGAGAAGCTAGTTTCTAGGGGACACACAGTATCAGGGAAATCAGTGGAGAGCACTCTGCAGGGAAGTCCCAATCTTAATAGTAGGAAGAAAACACAGCACTGCCATCTTTCAGTGTCCAGGACTCTTCAGGGTGGAGCACATGTGGGAGCTCCAGATCATCGGTGATGTCCATTACTGCATCTTCTCTCTTCCTTCCTGAGTATCACAATAATTAAGTTGAAAATGAGAACTGCACATCTAAGCGTCAGGGTAAAGTGAGGGATTTGGAGCGGATGGGCTTGGTGTCTGCTGGGTAGACGTATGATGAACATTGTCAGGAAGATCCAGAGCAGGTGTGCTCTGCCGAGCACGGACTATCACCACTAAAATGGGCAATGCTAGTACAGAAAAAGGACCGAACTATGGGGCCACAGACAGGAAGGGCACATACTCTTGGGAAATACCTACTGCAGCAGTCAAGAAGGGAATAGAGTCACCCAAGAGAGCTCGGGTGGTGAGGGACACGCAGAACACAGGATCCACACTGTTTCATTATACCCTCCAGAAACAAAAGTTGTGCCCCAAATTCCACTGGCTTGTGGATTGTGTACAGAGATGGGCACCTCAAACTGCTCCCTGGGCAGAATGGTTGGGGAGGCTATAAAGAGAGAATCTGTTCAGCACCTGAAAATCAGGTATGACTTGAAGGAAGGTGAGAAGAAGAAATGATCATGACAGAGACAGAGATGCTGCGTGGTGCAGGGAGAGAACATCTGCAGTGAGTCTGCTCTTGGCTTAGAAGGATGCTCTGACAGGGCCCACACCAGGAAGGTTTAGATGTATCTGGAGTTTTCTGCTTGGCTCCATGAGATGGAATTGGTATTAAGGAGAGAACTGTTCAGCTGGAAGTCAAAAAATGTTTGCCTCTCAGGAAAGGAAATTTGAGCAGGGCTTGGTATTCACAGGAACTGATTTATGACCTGTAATTTGTATAAAAAGGGAGAATTGGCTGGGGGTGTGAGTGTCCGGCTGCAATTGCCTTTGTCTGTGGGTCGTGGTAAACCTGGGAAGGAGCCAGCATGGATTCAGCTGGGCTCTGGGGTCAGGGGATCAGACTGATTGATCAGTGATGTCAAGATCAGTGACCCTAGCACATTTCTTGATCAGGAATTTACAAGAAAATTGATCTGATATGGCTTTTGATTTTTGATGATCTTGGCCATTCCTTGACCAGAATCTCTGTGGCTACAATGGGGCCTGCTGGGTTCAGCACTGGAATATGACCAGCAAACTGGCCGACAGACAAAACTGAGCAGAGGGTACAGCAAAAGACAGCAGCTGCAGAGGTTCATCATGTGTGTTATTTCTCACCACTCCAGCCACTCTGCCAGACTTTGCTGCTCCATCGTGATGTTCTTTCTACTGAGCCCAGGCATCACCTGATGACCCTTATTAAGACAAAGCTCAAGATAGACACTATGTATTATTCATGGTAGGCTATAAAGATGAAACCTGTTAGCCATCTGGGAGACAGAGGCAGGAAGGGTCAATGGGACACTGCCATGCAGCATGGGACATTCATTCATTCATTCATTCATCTCTGTATTGATTAGTTTAGAAAATAATTACTAAGAATCTATGATTCTACTACTGGGCCATCTACTGGATTTCCTGCTAGATACTGGAGACTATAAAGATAAAAAAGCTTGGGACTTCCCTGGTGATGCAGTGGTTAAGAATCCGCCTGCCAATGCAGGGGACACGGGTTCAATCCCTGGTCCGGGAAGATCCCAAATGCCGCGGAGCAACTAAGCCTGTGCACCACAACTACTGAGCCTGCACTCTAGAGCCTGTAAGCCACAACTACTGAGTCTGTGTGCCACAACTACTGAAGCCCACGTACCTAGAACCCCTGCTCTGCAATAAGAGAAGCCACCACAGTGAGAAGCCAGCGCACTGCAATGAAGAGTAGCCCCCGCTCACCACAACTGGAGAAAGCCTGCACAACAATGAAGACCCAATGCAGCCAAAAATAAATAGTATAATAAAATAAAAACTTTTTTAAAAAGCTTCATATCTATTGTAAATAATTCACTATTGTGGGAAAGAGAGAAAGAAAGCACAGATCATTTCAAATAGGATTTCAAACATGTTGCAGGAACACAGAGGAAAGTGTGGTCAACACCACACAGGGCTTCTTTGAGGTGGTGACATTTGAGCTTGGTCATAAATGAGTGAAAGAATGAATGAATGGAAGATGGATAAATAGTATAGTTTGTGTAGTTGGCAGTCTAGAGGAGAGATAGTCAAGTATATTACTTCTTTTTGAAGATTTCATAGGCTACATTTGGTCAGATTAGATAATTTTTTCATTCTTAAGGTAAACAGACTGACTGATAAACACAAATGACAATCTAGCTAGAAAGGAGGAGATAAAGATCCAGGGAAAGAGGAGAAGAGAGAAAGATAATTTATTTTATGAAAACCTCTCAAAATGGCCAAAGGAGGAGTTAATTCAAAGTTGCCCTCTGTTGGAAAAAAATAGGAAGGGAGGAATATTATTTTCCACATTAGGAAGAGGAGCCATCTGTTGATTTTTTCCCCCTAGTGTCCTCCGTGTCCATTCACTCTTCTTATAGAAATCCTACCAAGATTGCTTTCTGGGGAACCAGTTCCTCACCACTCTAAGCACATGTGCTTTGGCTCCAACTCTTATTTAAGATGTGACCTAGGTCTGACTGAATCAGAATATTGGCATTAGTTATGTCTTACTTTTTTATCCAACCTGACAATCTCAGCATTTTAATTGGAGTGTATAAATCATGTACATTTATAGTGTTTATTTATATGATTCATTAAATCTACTACCTTGTTCTTTGTTTTCTGTCTTATCTCATCGTTCTGATTTTTTTTCTGCTTTCTTTTGAGATAACTAAGTATTCTTTATGACTCTATTTTGTTTCCTTTAGGTATTAACTATAAATATCTTTTTATTATTTTATTTTAGTAGTTGTTTGGGGGTTTACAGTATACATCCTTACAAAGGTGATATTATACATGTCATGTATATTATAAGAACCTTAAATGTAAGTGTACTCAGATTTCATGCATTTATAATGCATTTCTCCTTTATATAAGTTATAAACCATGTACTGCATGGTTATTTTGTTTTAACAGTCAATTGTATTTTAAGGATTTACCTAATAAGAACAAAATCATATATGTTTATGCACATAGTCGCTGTTTCCTATACTATTATACTTATTTCTTTGTTTAAATTATGTGTGGTAGGCAGAATAATGCCGATTCCCTCCCCCCCAAGAAAAGATGTCCATGTCCTAATTCTTAGAACCTATCAATATTTTTCTTCCATGGTAAAAGGACTTTACAGATGTGATTAAGTTTAGGGACCTTGGGATGAGAACATTATCCTGATTATTTGGATGGACCCATTCTAATCACATGATTCCCTGAAAGTTAAGACCTTTTCCTGGCTGAATTCCGAGGCTGAGGTCAGAGGTAGGTATGATTATAACAGAATAGTCAGAGGGTTGTAGCATTAATGCCTTAAAGATGGAAGAGGAGATCATGAGCCAAGAAATGTAGCTGACCACTAAAAGCTAGAAGAGACAAGGAAGCAGATTCTTCTCTTGAGGTTTCTGAAAGGAGCACAGCCCTGCCGAAATCTTGATTTTAGTCTAGCGAGACCTATTCAGACTTCTGATTTACAGAACTGTAAGTTAACACATTTGTGTTGCCTTAAGCCACTAAGTTTGTGGTAAATTTTTTTACAGCACCAACAGAAAAGTGAAACATCATGTATTATCAGCAGAGATGATATTACCTCCAAGTGGGTGAAACTGATTTTTGGGGGTGGGGGCAAAAAATATCGCTTTTAATGTAGAAAGCCAAGATATACATGCAGTGCATGAACAAGTATATATTGTATCTGTGGTATTAAAATTTTATGAGGTGGCAATTGGGGAAAAAATGTTCAAAAGACTCCTTAGGGGGATGATAATGAAAAACAGTTGAGAAACACTGGTTTAGATGCATATTTCCATCTGGCATCACATTTCTTCTGCCTGAAGTCTTTCTTTTATCATTTCTTGTAGTATAACTACCATTTTCAGGTGACAAATTATTTCAGTGCTTGTATGTTAAAAAAAAATCTTTAATTTTCCTTCATGTTTGAAAGATGTTTTTGCTGGGTAGAGAATTCTACACTGATGGGTTTTTCTTTTTCTTTTTTTCCTTTCAGTACTTCAAAATGCTGCTCCACTGTCTTTTTTGTTTCTGACATGAAGTCTGCTGCAATACTTATGTTTGCTCTTTTGTGGTTAACATGACCTTTTTCTTTGGCTACTTTACAGTTTTCCCTTAATCACTGGTTTTGAGAAATTTGATTATGCTGTGCTTTGGTGTAGCTTTCTTGGTATTTCTATGTTTAGGATGCATAGAACTTCTCAGTTTGTGTATTTATTCTTTTAATAAAATTTGTCATTATTTCCTCAAATACTTTTTCTCTACCCTCTCTCCTCTCTTGGGTACTCTGCATTAATGTATATTAAGTCACTTGAATTTTTCATACAGCTCACACATGGTCTTTTCATTTTTTAAGACTTTTTAATCCGTCCATTTTGGGGGCTTCATTTCTATTTCTACATCTTCAAGTTTACTAATTTTTTAAAGTTACATTTAATCTGCAGACACTGTAGAATTTTATCTCAAACATTTTAGATTAAATGACAAATTTGATTTGGTTTATATTTATATCTTACCTGTCTCTATGTAATTTTTTTTGAGATATGAAATAGAGTTATAATAACTTTTAATGTCCTTGTCTACTAATTCTCACCTCTGTGTCAGTTCTAGTAAGTTTCAACTGATTGATTTTTCTCCTCATTATTTTATGTTTTGTTTGCATGTCTGTTAATTCTTAATTGAATGGCAGGCATTATGAAGTTTACTATTGTTGAGTGTTTGATCTGTGTGTATTCAAGTAGGTAGGTAGATAGATCTTTTGAATCTTGCTTTTAAGATATGTTAGACATGACCACAGCAGTGTTTATTGTAGGGCGAATTTTGCCTCATTTCTGAGGCAAGACCCTAAGTTGAGAAGAAAACTGAGGACCTCTTTGAGTTCAACAAGGAAGAGTGTTATAATTTATCAGCTGTGTTTATCATGCACAGAGGATGGGAATGGCAGGACATTTACTCATTATTTGTAACTCATATTATAGAAATTAATGTGCTAAAGAACAAAGAATGAAGTACAAGAAAAAAATGAATACCTTGAAATTTCCCTAAGAAGTTGGAATACTCCCACTAGGAGGAGAGCAGGAAAGATGACTGGAGATATTATCCACATTTTAAAGAAAGTGAGGTTCAACAATGTTAAATGACTTGTTTAAAGTCAATCAGATTTAAATGAAGAACCAAAGTTTGCATCACATTTAGACTGACATTAACTCCATTTAAAAAATTGCCAATGTAGTAAGAGAGATGGCAGAAAAATGACTGAGTTACTGGGTTATTTGTAGCCTTACAGGAGTTTTTCACTGTCCCCCAACTACATTATGTGGGTCACTGCTTCATTCAACCATTCTAGGTTAGAGCCAGACCTGGAAAAGGGAAGCTGAGAAGGTAAGAGATCAGCAATGTATGGGTCTGATGGGTGTGTCAGGACTTATAAAAGATAAAGACGTAAAGGAGATGCATAGGCACTACTTTTAAAGGTACATCTGAGCTCAACAGGAAGGAATGCCCTGAAAAATTATCAGTATATGCTTTGAGCATGGTGAAAGGGAGATGAAGGAGTATAAATAGAGGTCACTATGCCAACCACTTTCCAAAGATCATGACTAAGACCTTGGTGGTATGAAATCCTGCTGGGCATATTTTTTGTTGTTGTTTGTTTGGTTTAAGTCTAGAATCTCTAGGTGAAACCATTCTTCCCACAATCTGAGCGTTCTTAGTGAGACTGTTGATGTCAGTCCCTCACTCCCTTGTAGGTGTGATTAGTCCGTGGGATGAGCATATCTTCATAGAACCAATCAGAACCTTTCCCTGGAGTGGATATACAGATGCAGAGAGATAGAGGACCATCTCTGTCTAGATCTAAGGTCAACCCAAGGCAGGACATGGGGTCATGGAAGAATGGAACATTCCCACATTCAAACCACACACATCGTCATCTCACTTTTTATAGGGGTCCTTCTTAAGAGCTCCCAAATTTGAGAGTCATTTGGGGAAACATGATTGTGGAGCACATTCTCATAACCTTGCCCCAGACTTTGCCAACACCACAACCAACATTAGAGCACACGTCAAATCAGAGACAATATAGTGTAGCCTATAAGAGTTGGGGGCATACTGTTTAAATGCTCTTTGATCTTTGATAAGTTTGCTTATTTAAAAAACTTGTTTTTAAGTATCTACTATATTTCAGGGACCATTTTAGATACCTGCAATAAAACGATGAACAGGACAGATAATCTCAGCTCTCAAGGAACTTCTATTCTGGTTAGAGAGGCAGAAGTCATGTAAAAAATTCATTAATTCAACAGTTACACATCTCTGTGCCTTGTTTTCCTCCCTCATCCATGAAATGGAGACAGTGACAACATCCACCTTTTTCATAAGGGTCAGATGTCCTAAGATGGAATTAGTTGGAGAGATCCCAGCTCATTTATCACTGTTTACCATTGTTCCCCATGTACATTCTCCTTAAGAAAGGCGGGATTCTAGTGGTTCAGTTCAAGGAGTCCCTGGATCTCAACATGTCAAAGAGTTCTCCAAGAGTCTGGCACAGGACAAGGCATCCTTCCTGGGCTCTGAACACAGACCCCAAGCAGGGTGTACCTAGTCATGGTCCTCCACGAAGTCCTCCTTCATTTTTGACTTGCATATCAGAGAAGGCGAGAGAGGCCCTAGGCATCAACCTTGCCATTCAGCCCCAGCTCATTTGCTGGTACTGGCTTCCTATGTCCCTTACCTGGAGGGCCTGGGAGCATTGTCTGCAGTACCTAGAGGTGTCTAGATGTACCTCCAGGTTCAGACATTACTATCCCTGCTTTTCTGGTTTTCATTTCCTTTTCTTGTCTGCTAGGCTTTTGAAATACATATTGCAGCCACTTGTTGCCCTGTTTTCTAAGCTGCCTTGAACTGCTGCCAGGAGCAGTTGCCAGAGGAGCAAATGACTAAGTCACTCTCCTTTCAGCCTCTGGCAGGACTGGGAATTCACTTGGAGATGGGGGTGGGTAGCAAAGGCCCAGCCATCCTGAACCAATCAGGAAACCACAATAAAAGTCCCGACCAGGGAGTCAGTCACTCACTCTCAAAGCCCAGAGCTGAGCTCAGCTTGGAGGTGACGACCAGTCTGGGACGCTCTGGTTTGCTCCTGCGGAACCACATAAGAGGCAGAGAAATTGGGCAGAAAGGCAGACCCATCAAAGCCGCCTTCAGGGGATCCCAGGGTCAGCAGGGAAGAGATACTCACTGTGTTTATGAGCCAGGAAAGACCACAGAAGACCAGAAAAACAACAGGATATGAATCAGAGCAGGCAAAGCCAGGTGAACTAGATTATAAATAATAATAATAAAACAGCTAATGCCAACAGAAAACTTACTTTGTGCTGGACCCTATCCTAAGCAGTTTAAAAGGACTAATTCATTCAGTCCTTCCAATAACCTTATCTGGTAGGCTCTATTATTCCCATTTTCAGAAGAGGAAACAGGTAGAGGGAGATTTTAGTTGGTGTACTTGGTGATGGCCCAATGTTTCCCCACTGATCCTCTCTTACCTAGACCTTTACAACGTCCGCCTCCTTGGTCATCCTACTTTCTATATGCTTTTCCTAGATGGTTCATTGGTTGATATGTACCCAGAACTTGTATTGAGTTTTACCACTAATTACATGAGGTTGGAAGTGGATCCTTCCCTGATGCAGCCACCAGATGAGATCTCAACCCTGGCTGACAATTTTGATTGTACTTTGAGACACCATGAAGCCAAGGACCCATCTAAGCTGTGCACAGATTCCTGACCTTTATCCGAATGCACCTCCATCAACATTTAGAAGGAAATAAAGGGGAGATGCTGTACTCATACTAGATAGCCTTGATCATTTTGTAAAAGCAAGTGCTCAGGTTATTTGCTGAAAGTGAGATAGGAAGAGGCTTCCCAGAGTGCCAATACTGTCAAAGACAATGAATCATCAGTAGCTTTACATGGATCTTCTCCTTGTGAGAGCTTTTTATTTCTATCTGTATTTAAAGATAAAGATTAAAATGTTCAGAGAGATGAAGTTACCAGTTGATTGTTGCTCAGGTCAAACGTGGCAGAATTCGGAAACCGACCCAGGTCCTAGAGTCATGGAGTCACACTGATGTTCTGGAAAATTTTTGGCATATGCCACAGGGAAGATGCATTCTCTGCCAGAGCTGTTTTGCTGCTTTGTATCAAGAGTGCTCTAGAGACTGTTGTAGGGAGCATGGTGGGTCTAGTCTCAGAGGAGGAGAGGAGGGAGTGGGATATAGACACAGGCAGAAGAAGAAATGTTCTTTTGCGGAAAGGACATGAAGTAAACTAGTGTAGTCAAGGGAAATCTTTCAGGAGGTGGAAGATACCCAATGTACAAATGTTGTAACTACTGGAGCATCTGCACACAAGAAACCATGGGCTTCCCGGAGACTTCAAAACAGACAGCTCAGTAGAGAGAGTGGTAATGATGGGGGATGAATGAATGTCTCCAATTACAAGGCAGATCATGGAGTAAGATGGTGAACAGGGATATGTAGGCCAGGAATATGGGAAACCTGCCCAATGCACTCCAACAAGCTTAATGTAAATGTTCATAGATTGACAGAATCTTTGTGACTTCTGGATAAGGCAACACCAGCCCTGAAAGAAGAGCCTTCATTTACGCTTCCATCTTTATGAGCCAAGCGGTTGATACCAAGTTTTCAGGAAGAATTTAGGCTTTGAATTCATTGTTACCACTGCTAGCTCAATGCCTACAGAGATCCCAAGCTAAAATGGTATGATGCCTAATGGTTCAGAATTTGCACATCCGTCACAGGGGTCTACCAGGAAGGGTGCAAGAGTTTCCTAACTTTCAGCTGAAGAGTGATGGTGTGCTCACCTTGACTTTCCAGGTCTGGGTAGGTAGGTATAAGACTCTGGGGTACCAGCCCTCTATGATACTAACAGAACTGCTGCTAAGAGGGCAGCAAGTATGCTTCTTTTATCATTTTTTCCCTTCTCAATGCCTGGCTGTGTGTTTGGCAACTAGCAGGTGCATTATGAACATATGTTGAGTGAATGAATGAGTGTGGGTTTGATCGTGCTTGTTGCGTGGTTCAGTCGCCTTGCAGTCTCTTTTAGATAAACACACATTTTGAATTAGACAGCACATACGCATTTCAGAGACGAAGGGTCTCGGAAGTCCAACCTCCACACATACACCCTCCTCTCTCCTGGCTTCACTCCCCATTCACAGAGGAAACCAACCTCCTCTCCTACTCCCCCCTCACACAAGAGGGAGGCCAGCTCTAACGGCCTTGGCCCCAGTTTGCTTGTATAATTAATGTGGGATTTTTCCTTCTCTAGTAAAAAATGACCTTGTCAAGCCAGAGATGACAAAATCTTGGTTACTGAGCGATTGTGGGCTCCCTGCTGGGATGGCATCCCGGGCCCTGCAAAGAGAAATCTAATAAAATCTGTGTCAGGGACTCCCTGGGTGCCAGGTCCCCTGCTGCCTGACCCCACGATCCCAATTTATTAGCCAAACCCAAGAAAGCAGACAAACCTCACTGGCTCCAGACAGGAGACTTCCAAGTGGGAGCTAGTGTGGCAGCTGGGACTAGGTTTCAGCAAAAATGACAAGGGAAATGACAGGAGGTGCCAGCCCGGCCAGGGAGTCTGGGGAAGCCCTATTCAGAGCATCCTGCTGCCTTGACAGGGCTGATTTTAACTTGGTGGAGGAATGTGTTAGAATGGCCCATTGGGAAAGGAGGCAGTTTCTTCTCTTTGCACTGTTATTGACTGGGCCATGGACCACATGCTTTGCATTAGTCATGTTCCTGGGAGTCAGCAGGCGTCAGTAGAGGAATAGCCAAATAATACTATTTGCAAAGGGAGTTTCCATTTTGTAAATTGAGCACTTCTTCGTATGCCAGGGAGTTTTAAATATACTGTTGCTACTTACCCACCTGCACAGTCAAAACTCCCTGTGATGGGAGATACCGCTTATCATCACCCACTAGCTTCACCCCTTATTAGTTGAATGATCTTGGCTCAGTTACCTAACTTCACCTACAAAATGGGATAAGAGTATCACTCTCGTAAGTCTGCTTGTGAGGATTACAATATAAGAAAGCAGAATCAATCCACAAAAACAATAGCCTTTCTCTATAGCAGCAAAAGTCAACTAGATGAAAAGAAAAAGAAAAGAAGAAGAAAGAAGAATCTATTCCAAATAGCCATGAGAATTCTGAAGTGTCTAGAAATTAGCTTAACAAATAATGCACAGAACATTTGGAGAAAGTGTTAAAACTCTATTAAAGGATATAAAAGATGATTTGAGGGATATTCCATACTTACGAAGGAGATGTCTTAATATTGAAAAGATATAAATTATCTTCAAATTGAACTGTGAATTCAATGCAGTCTCAATAAAAATTCCAGCTAGATATTTTTAAGGATCTAGAGACAAGATGATTGCATACAATTGTATATGGAAATATAAAAGTCCATATATAGCTAAGTGAATTTTAGAAAAGAAGAGCAAATAGGAGAGATATGCTATACCAAATATTGAAATATATTACCAAGCCATAGAAATAAAACAATATGGTGGAGGCCCCCAAAATGGATACATACATGGGTGGAACAGAAGAGAAAGCTCTCAGTTTCCCAACCAGGGATTGA
Organism: Mesoplodon bidens; assembly: GCF_964165515.1. Classification (NCBI taxonomy): domain Eukaryota; kingdom Metazoa; phylum Chordata; class Mammalia; order Artiodactyla; family Ziphiidae; genus Mesoplodon; species Mesoplodon bidens. Next base: position 20,311,176 of record NC_138171.1, on the reverse strand, counting down.
ACCCAGGCCATGGCAGTGAAAGCCCAGAATCCTAACCACTAGGCCACTACGGAACTCCCAAGTGGGTAAAGTTTTATCCATCAGGTTTGACTGATGGTTCTGGAAGACCTGACTCACTATATGGATTAGGGTGGATATGCCTTCACTATAAATAAATGGGTCCCCAAGATGGATTAAAGGCCACAAGATAAAAGGCCAAACTCTAAGGTTAATCACAGAAAATACTGTTATTGTGACCTAGGAGTGTACACAGGTTTCTTAACCAAGTCTCAAAAAACCCAAATCATATACTGCCAAAATTAAGAATTCCTGAGTATAATACATGACTGACATGATTAACAGACAGCAGATGGGGAGAGATTACTTGAAAATTGCTTACAAATTTTAAAACTGAAAAAGGGCTAATATGTAGACTATACAAGAAACTCCCACACATCATCAAGAAATAGAGAACAAAGGCAAAAGGCATGAACAGGCAATACACAGAAAAGGCAGTGCTAATGACCAATTAATATATAAAGAGATATTGAAAGTCATGACTAAACAGAGAAATATGAGTGAAAAAAGCAACAAGATACTATTTTACCCCATCATATGGACAAAAATTAAGATAGCTGGGTCATGTTGGGAAGGATGTGGGTAAACACCTTTTGTTTCTATAAACTGTGGTCAGAAGAATAGACTGATGCAGCCATTCAGACTAAAACTCCAGCAATTCTTTGTCTACTCCATTAGGCTGCAATCTCACTCTTGTTTTTACAGTATATTTGAGAGAAAATGTGACACAAGTCCACAAGGGGACATACAGAAGATGTTCATCACAGCCTTGTTTGAAGCAGGACTTAAACCATGGCCCTTGGGCCAAATTTGGCCACACCCATTTATTAGTGTACTGTCTGTGGATGCTTTGACGCTACTGCAGCAGAGTTGAATACTTGCAACTAAGACCTTAAGGACCACAAAGCCAAAAAATATTTATTATCTGGATCTTTGTAGAAAAAGTTTGCCAACCTTCAGATTAAAGTATCAGGGAACTATTACAGGCCACCTGGGAGTCCCCCTGCCAGGGGAAAAGTTAAGTAAAATATAGTGGACATGTACTATGTAATACTATGTGGCTCTTATAAGCCATAAACTGTGTGAGTGTATACCTACAAACATGGAAAGCTCTTATAAAAATGATGCTGCTTGTATGAAAGCAAAAACCAAGTTCACAGTACTTTAGTTTTTATGCATTAAAAAATACCTGCATAACAATAACATTACACATTTTGCAAAGACATACACAAGATCGAGATATAATATCAAAGGCATTATGAATGCTAAAATGAGGAGTGGGACACATGAATAAAACAGAGCACCCTTTGCATGAGTCTGATGATAGAGGTATGCTATGAAACTAGAAACATGATTTGTTTATGCCCCCTGCCTAAGATCCAGGAAAGTAAATGTGGAAAGTGCTTAGCACACAATTCAGCACATCATGAATTTTCAGGAAACACTCATTGTCATCTTCACCATCGTCATCATCATCATCATCATCATCATTTTATTATTAATCTTTTAAAAGTCAAATTCTAACCATGAAGATAAAATTAGTGAAGAGCATGCATAAGACAATCCTGTCTCATCAGTGAATCCAGAACTAATAGACAGAGAGTAGCTCCTTTTAGAGGAACCCTTTAGTGGTTACAAGGAATCCAGTTTATGGCTAAAACTCATGAATTGATGGGGAGGGAGAAAAGAGCTTGTTTACTATTGTGGTCATTGTTTCTGCTCACCAGCTATTTCTAGCTCTTTGCCTTCCAGATTGCATGTTCTTTTTTTTTTTTTCTTTTCTTTTCTTTTCTTCATTTTGGTTAGTTGGAGCCATGCAACCAGTTCTGGCTGAGGAGTTGTTTGTGTAAGTGACATGTGCCACCTTTGGGCCAGGCATAATTGTTCTTTCTAGACCCTCCAGGACTCTCTTTCCCACTGGCAGAGTGGCTAGCTGCATTTGAGATGGTGGTTGCTTCATAGTCCTTGGGAGGCTACAATGATTAGAGCCCCCCTGCAGTATCACAATGAGTATGTTCATTGAAGCCACTGAGATTCTTGGAGTTGTTTGTTACCCAGCATATCATAGCCTATCCTGACTGATACACCTTCCAAATCCTCAACATGTGTTGAGGCACTCACAAAGATCTAGACACATAGAGTTGGAAAGACTCAGAGGCCAGGTGATCCAACCCCCCAGCATGGGTTGAGTGGGTAAATGTGTAAAAGAGGGGACCCAATATCAATAAAGAAGAGTCCACATCCCCCACAGAAGCTCCTATCATCTTAATTCACCTCTTAGTGTTACTGAGATTCTTCTGTTTGGGGCCAAATTCTCCATTCTTGCCACTTCCACCCCTTTGTATTAGTTCTGCCATTATCACTCTTTCACATAATAATCCTTCAAGTAGGGAAGTATGACAGGCAGAATAATGGTGTCACAAAGATATCCCCATCCTAATCCCCAAGACTTGTGAATGTGTTACACTACATGACAAGAGGGATATTGCAGATGTGATTATGTTAAAGATCTTGAGATGGAAGTGTATCCTGGATATGTAATCACAAGGGTCCTCATGAGAGGGAGGCGGGAGGGTCAGAGTCAGACAAGGGGATGTGACGACAAAAGCAGATGTTGCAGTGATGCGATTGCTGGGAGGAGGCCTGGAGCCAACGAACCCAAGCAGCCTCTGGAAGCTGGAAAAGACAAGGGACTGATTTCGCCCTAGAAGCACCAGAAGGAGTTCATCCCTGCCAATACTTTGATTTTAGCCTATAAACCCATTTCAGACTTCTAACATCCAGAATTCTAAGACATAGATATGCATTGTTTTAAGCCACTAAATTTGTAGTAATTTGTCACAGCAGAAACAGGAAAATAATAGTGAGATTAGTTATATTATTTCTTTGCATTTTCTGTTTCCAAATGAATTGCTTTTTGCTACACCTGGCTTCATTTTTAGCATGATTTCCTGATACTTTAAAAACTTGGTTTCACTATCTAGTTTGCAATAAATGGGATCCCTGCAACTTTGGCTACATTTTTATTCTGGTTGTGACCTAACAAAGGAAATATACAGCAAAATTAGCCCTACCCAGAGCTAGTCACTGTGCAGACCAAAGCCACAGGGACTGTGGGCAGCTTATTGAATTTGGGGCTTACATAGACTCTAAATCCTTTTCAGAGTTGATTTGGGGACTATTTGGAACCATCTTCCCAATCCCATAGTTGCTCAGTTTCTTCTTTTGGAATTAAACAAAGATTTTACCAATTCCTTCAGATTACTAAGTATGAATTTGTTAACTCATGAGTTGTGTAATTTGGTCAAAACGAACTACATGTAATAGTCTATGTTTCTGCTTTAATGAGAACTTTGACAAAACTTACCAGAGTTGAGAAATGCAATGGCCTTCCCTTTCAGACGTGACAACCAAATCATATGAATATCTAATTTTTCTTTATTGATTGGTATGTCCCAGGCCCTTTGTTGAGAACCAAGCAGTTATTGCCTTGTTTAATTCTCAAAACAGCCCTATGAAGAAGGGAATATTATTATTGATGTTTTATCGTGGAGAAAATGGCATTAAGAGATGTGTAAGCATCTCACAGCTAGCGGGTGAGGGAGCTGGGCTGAAACCTAGGTGTCTGAGTCTGCAGATGGTGTCTTAAGTTCATGCTGCAGTATCACCCATAAAGATATCTGTATGGCCCTCACTGGCCTCTGGCTTGGATTTGTCTGATTCCAGGTCCAGGGGCAGCCTGGAATGTGTGGACACTGTCCTTGGAAATGAAAGGGCTTGTCAGCTCATTTTTGATGGATCACATTTCTTACAATAAGCATAAAATAAATATTTTCCATTTGCTGAGTGATATTATCATGCCTCTCTGGGCTAAGCTTCGGAGGGGAGAGAGGAAACAGGTTTCATGGTTAGAGCTTGAGAAATACCTCTAAGGCAGTCATGGGTGAGAGGTTAGTAATGGGTGATTTCGGCCCCTATTCATGCTTACCTGGCACAGGAAGCTCTGGTGGTTTGGCTCAAACTCTTAACAACAAGCTCCTCATGTGTCCCCTTGAGTTGCTGGTCTGGTGGAGAATTTGTCTGAGAGAATTTTTTCCAGGAGAGACCCAGCTGCCCTTGACAGGAAAGGGAGAAAAGAGAGACAGAAGCATAAATCTCTGGCTTTCTGCCTCTTTCTTAGGAATCTGTTCTCTTCAGCCCAGATGTGTGGAAATGAGTAACTAGTGAGTTTCAAAGCCTGGATGAATATCATACCCCTGAGCAGACACGTGGGACCCCCTGAAGAGAGAACTGTCCCTTTTGGTGGAAACTATCCATATCCAATATTAAAAATTACATGAGCCATTATCACATGAAAAAATGCTCAACATCATTAGTCATCTGGGAAATGCAAATCAAAACCACATTGAGATACCACTTCACACCAATTAGGTTGGCTATAATCAAAAAGACATTCAATAACAAGTGTTGGTGAGAATGTAAAGAAATTGGAACCCTTATACACTGCTGGTGGGAATGTAAAATGATGCAGCTGCTTTGAAAAATAGTCTTGCAGTTCCACAAAATGATAAACGTGGATTTACCGTATGACTCAGCAATTCTACCCCTAGGAATATGCCCAAGAGAATTAAAAGGGGTTGGTTAGATGTAGTCTCTTGGGAAGTCTCAGTCATCTTGATAATCAGTGTCCCCTGTAACCCTCTGCCCTACCCCTGTTTATTTTATGCTGTATTCCCTAGTGATAAAACTCTGTGATGAACTACCAGATGCCCACCTCCTACTCCCTTCCCGCTCGGGCTCCCTTATCTAGTTGTTCTGAAATGGCCCCTGAAAGCATTTGCATTTGTGACTAACTCCTCCAATCAGAGAGAAGCATTTTGTGGGACATAACAGAGGGAAGAGGGCACACTGACTGAAGCAAATGCACCTAGAGTTGGCAGCTCTCAGAGATCTGGCATGGTCCTCAAGAGAGTCAAGAGTCACGGGATATGAATGGCAAGTGAAACACTGGGAAACAAATTTCAGGGAGCAATAGTGGAGGCAAATAAATAAATAACAACCCAAAAAACAGATGTTTCCAGCATAAAAGAGAGAAGGGTCTAACCCTCTGGGCCTGATCAACAATGAACCTTAGTGGAAGAGAGCTGTGAGTTCTAGGAATAGCAAAGTATAAAGCCTCATACTCTTGGGTCTTGAGATTTAAACACTGGGACTTCTGAATGGGTTTTGATTCCTTGGAGGGCCTTAGGAAAAGTGGCAATTCTCTTTAAGGGTTTTCTCTATTTGTAATTATTACCTTCAAGCAGGGGTTTATAGTCAGCCAAGAGGTGGTTCCAAGCAATTCATCAGACTTGTCGGCATGGGTCTGATTTTAACTCACAGGCAGAGCTAAAATTCTCTCCCGTGGGAATGCTGGATCACATATTTATCAACCTGAAAGTATCAGCAAAGAGTTAGTGGGTATCCTCTAATTCCACATGCTGATGTATCTGACTGAAAGAATTCTTTCTAGTTGTTTTATTCCTTTAAGCTTTGTTTTCTTTGATAAATGCCCTCTCAAAACCAAAGGTAGCTAGTATTCTGCAATTTTTTCCCCTTCCTGACCATTTAATAGTATTTCTAAGACTTACTACATACATTGTTTATTTGTATGTAGGGGATAAGTTTTAAATTTATATCAATCTGATAGATTTGAACCTGTTTTATTGTTTTCTATTTATAATGCATTTTCTTTGTGTGCCTCTGCCCCCATTTGATTTCCTATTTTCTCTTAGAATATTCTAGCTTTTCCCCCCTTTTCTCACTACTCTTTTGGAAGTTATATGTTGCTTATTATTTTAGTATTTATCCTTAAAGTTTTGAACATGCCTGATTATCTTAACAAAGTCTCATGTTAGGCAACTTATCTCCTTTCTTGGCATCAGAAAGACCTGTGAAACTCTTTAACTGGGGTTTTTCCATCTTCATCTTCTATGCTACTTGTTCCCAGTATTGTACTTTCTCCCCATTATCAGCTATCCCCTCAAAAAAGGCATTATTATTACAATTATTAGATTTTAAAGCAAATTTTAAAAGATTTCCATTAAGTTTACCAGTTTCTTTCTTAACATTGCTTTTTACACTCTACTTCTTCCTTCTTGAATCAATTTCCATTTTTCTGAAGCATGAACTATTAGAAGAAAGAAACAATTTATGATCTGGGCTAAACACATAATATATCCATCATCCCCTGTAATTGTATCAGCATTTCTGCAGAATATGGATTATTATCCCCATTTTACAGATTAAAAAAGAAGGACATGGAGAGGAAGTTGACACACTTAACAAAAATCACAGAACTGGTACATTTTAGATGCAACCAGATGTTCTGTTCAAATACATCAAGGAAGCAGCATATTTGCAGTCAAAATGAAATATCTTAGACTAATCAAGAAACAGTTATGGGGTTTGGAGTACTTGTAGGCAGACCAGGGTACTTAAAATGAAGCGATTTGTACAAGAAACTTACAAACCATCCATTATCCCTGAAAACTTCATCAGCAGAGTGTTTTCCAAGCCTGAGGGTTAGATCCGGGCTGTAATTAATCTGGAGCGGGGAAGGGTGCTGTGATGGGAGAGGGGAGGTAATGGTATTAAAATGGCCAGCTTGACTTTACTCTTAACAAGTATCTGAATCTTACAAATAAGGAGAAAACGTTTGGGGATAATCTTTTAAAATTCTTAGCTACATAGTTTTTTTTAAAAAACTTTATTTTTTTTTTTAGAGAAGTTTTAGGCTTACAACAAAATTCAGAGGAAGGAACAGAGATTTCCCATATATCCCCTGCCCCTACACATGCATAGCCTCCCCCATGATCAATAGCACTCACCAGAATGGGACACTTCTTTTTTTACCAGAGATGAGCCTACACTGACCCATCATAATCACCCAAAATCCCTAGTTTCCATTAGGGTTCACTCTCAGTGTTGTACAATCTACAGGTTTGGACAAATGTATAATGACATATACCCAACATTATAATACCAAATAGAGTATTTTCACTGCTCTAAAATTCTTCTGTGTTCATCGTATTCATCTTTCTCCTCTTCTCACTGCATAGGTTTTTATTTTAAGTTTTTCAAAACATATCTGTGTCGGAGTGTAGGAAAAACACATTACACCAAAGCTCGTTCAGGGTGGATACATGTTGGCTGGTGATGATTGCGCAGATAACATTATGAAATTAGTGAAGAACAGAAAGAAGACATTAATAATTTGTCATCGTCTGTCATTGCCTTTGGTGGTGTTTGTTTGTGACTTGAAGCCCTTGGGGGTAATTATAATAATAATTTAAAAATTCAGCCAAATCAATGCTAAACAAGCAGTTCATAAACTGAACCCCACCAACTGTTAGACACGCAGCACTCAAGATAACATGCTCAATCTGTTTATGAAATCCACACTTCTCAAAAGCATGAAGTTCACTTTTGCAATTAAAGCTAAATCATTAAAACTGTAGCCTGTTGCTGGTGACACCTTTTGCAGCTCAAATCCTCTTTAAAACAAAACTTGCAGTCATTAGGATGTTGACAACGTGTTGAAAACACCCACATCCACCCTCCCTTGGTGCCCTATTCTTTCTGGCTTGCACTTCAGCAAGTTGACACCTGGCTTTACGGGCAATTTTAGGAGGCTGTTGATTCTGGCAACCACCCATCCTCGGGTGAGCTCAAGCAGAGATTTTCTTCTTCCAAATGAAACATATATCTTACCTAATTCAAGTGGCTTATGTGTGGAAGTTTCAACATCTGGGGGGTACTGTTGCTCAGGCCCTTGAATGGTGTGAGAATACCAGAGTCAAGAGAATTGCCATCACTGAAGGGCCAGACCACACTGTGCTTCTAATTCTGGCCAATGTGTGACCTTGGTGACACGACTCAATCTTTTTCTATCTTGGTTTGTTCATCTGTAAAATAGAATTGTAATACCTACCCCATGAAACTGTTAAACAAGTTCAGGGAAGACAAGTGAAGCTCTTACTGAATGATCGGTAGACGTTAATTATCACCTAGTTTCTAGTAGCTGAATTAGCCCGCACTTGAGGTCAGCATCAGATGGGTCAATGTCACGGAAAGGTCAGGGCAAGTGGGTAAATGTTTCAGTACCAGAGACTCTTGTCACTTGAGTTTTTTGAGAACAGAATTGACTTATTCTCATCATATTAGTACTTTACTACCTTTACTACCAATGGTGATTGATAATATAATATTGATAATGTTAATAATTCTAAGAAATAACCGACCAGCTACAATATTAAAATTTAAACAAAGTTAGAAGCAAATGTGCCCACTTGCTCATTTAATTTTACCCTCCATAGCAACACTCTCAGTTTATGGTGCCTCATCTCCCTGACTTTACAGACATAGCCATATCTTCATCTATCCCCATGTCTATATCTACATAACTCATCTACATCTTTAAACATACATTTTGCCAAGGATCATGCAATACACAGTGACCTATAATTTGCTTATCTGGTAACATCATGAACATCTTAACCTACTGTACACACAGATCTTCCTCATTATTGCTAATCATTGAACACTAGTCTTAATCTGAACTTTCACCTGGCAACTTTCAACTTTCACCTGAACTTTCTCTGTGGCTTAATTACATTTGTATCATGGTCACAAGAAAGTTACAAATGAAATAAGCATCAAAAAATCTACTTCTTAAATGAAATGTGTTCATCAGCTTCATGAAGGTGAGAAAATTAAGCTGCTTTCTGTTGCTCAGTTTTTTGGTGTCCAAGCTTCTTCTCCTTCTAGGTAGGTTAATGCTTTGGTCTGCTGGGCCTGTGTGGACAATGCTCATGGACTTGGGAATGATGTCTGGGAATGTAGCTCCTCAGGTGAAAGCTCATCTAGGCTAAAGTTTCAGGCTGTCCCTATTCAAAGGTTTGGGAGAACTCAGTGTGGCAGAGCTTAAACTTCTGTAAATCCCAAAGACACTATAACAACTTATCCTTTCCAGAGTTTGCAAAATATGCTTAAATTCAGAAATTCACTCTTATGTTCCCTTTATTTTACTTGAACTTGACAGACCCTGACCTCACATTTGGGAGTTGAAAAATATGGACCTAGTATACATTATGACTAATTCCCACTGAGGATACTAGAGGGGAATGCATGTACCAAAGTTAATATATGTTATCTTTGGAAACGCACGAACAATAGCAACCAGAAGGTCTATTACACTGATGACTCATGAGGCAATGAGGAGGAGGAAGAAGAGGAGGAAGAAGACAAGAAATGGGATGGATCCTTCTAGGGCACTGTGCCGTCCAATATGAGAGCTGCTAGTCATATGTGGCTAGGAGACACTTGAAATGTGGCTAGTCTGTATTGAAATGGGCTGTAAGAGCAAAATGCATACAATGATTTCAAAGACTTAGTATGAGAAAAGGAATGTCAAATATATCAATAATGTTTATATTGATGTCATATTGATATGATTATATTTTGCATTTGGTGGGTTATATAAATGATACTATTAAAATTAACTTTACCTGTTATTTTCACTTTTTAAATGTGGCTACTATAACATTTAAAATTACACAGGTGTTACAATAGCCAAGACATGGAAGGAACCTAAATGTCCATCAACAGATGAATGGATAAAGAAGATGTGGAATACTACTCAGACATAAAAATAAATGAAATAGTGCCATTTGCAGCATCATGGATGAACCTAGAGATTATCATACTAAATAAGTTAGACAGAGAAAGACAAACACCATATGGTATCACTTATATGTGGAATCTAAAATATGACACAAATGAACTTATTTACAAAACAGAAACAGACTCATAGACATAGAAAACAAATTTATGGTTACCAAAGGGGAAAGGGTGGTGGGGAAGGGATAAGTTAGGAGTTTGGGATTAACAGAGATAAACTACTACACATAAAATAGATATACAACAAGGTTCTACTGTACAGCACAGGGAACTATAGTCAATACCCTGTAATAAACCATAATAGAAAAGAATAGGAAAAGAATATACTGAATATATATATGTGTATATGTATAACTGAATCCTTTTGCTGTACACCAGAAACAAACACACCATTGTAAATCAACTATACTTCAGTAAAAAATTAAAAATTAAAATAAAATAAAATTACATATGTGGCTTACATTATATTTCTACGGGCAGTGTTGCTCTATACCCTTCTTTCATGAAGAGATAAGGACAGTTTCCTACTTGTATGTAAATAGCATCTTTAGTAGAATAAGAATAGTTTATGCATTACTTACTTAACTGTCTCCTAAAATATCAATTTCCCCCAAAGCTTTCCTCATATAGCCTTGCCCCGCTACACACTCAAGAATTATGAATTAGTGGATTCTAAATGGAATTAGGCTCGCCCCTTAGAGCACGTGAGATGAAGGGAAATTAATGTGACTCATCTGTAAGATTAAGTTTGATTTAGAAAACCAATGATTAACATGACTGCCCCCCTCTCTAAATATACAAAGTGGAAAATCAGACTAAACAATCTAAACGGATAGAACCTATCATTCAGAGAGGTCTTGGGTATTGATGGAACTGTGGCCGCTGTTACCATTCTGGCACCTGTAAGTGCACCCAGGTGTTATGGTTTTTCCATCCTAGATGCTTCCTTCACCCCCATGAGATGGTTCAATGGGAGGGGCCACTGGAGCTCTCTCCAGGCACAACTACAAGAGCACATAGACTGCGTGGAAGTGACTGGGTTCCTTAGGTCAGGCCCGATTAAGTTGCCTGCCTCCACGCTCCCCATCACCCCAGTCCATTGAGACCCTAGTCAAAGGACACTCTCTTCCCTGATCTTGTGGATCCTGAGCTTATTCTGTGGGTCCCCTTCATGCCTACACCTCCATGCACGTAGCAGTGACCGAGAAGCCTGGCTGTATGGTGTTTGGGGAGAGAGACACTTGGCTTAATGACATCCACAGCCTATTTCCAACTGCTAAATTGCAGCACTGTGGGCCAAGACTGAGGATACCTATTACCATAAGACCTCTTAAGAAGAGAAGGCACACCAATGACACAGCTCTTCATCAGAAACTACAACCAGAGGCAAGTCAATAGCGGTGGCAAGAGGGGAAGTTTCCAGGGCCCCAAAGACAGGTATGTTATTGCACAGCCTTATCTTTAAATACTCAGGAAAGTAATGTGCAATGTTCCTGAAAGCATAAATATGATGGTCCTGGGAGTCAGAGGCAGAGATTATAAAGGGCTGAAGCAATATGTATGCTGGTGAAGTGGAAAGGTGAGCCTTGAGAGGGGTTCAAGCAAGGAAAGGAAGGTGGAGGTAGGAGGCAGTGCTATCAAAATAACATTGACAGCAACCACTGGACTACCGTGTCCATACTTTGCGTCAGACTATAACTGCTTCACATGTGCACATTGGCTTATATAGTCTTTGGAACCACTCTGCTGTTGTTCTCTCCATTTGAGAGACAAGGGTTTTGTGGCTCCGGGTGGTTGAATGAGTTGCCCACTATCCAAGCCAGTACATGGGTAGACCCGGGATGCAAACACAAGCCCGCTTGATTCCAAAGTCTCTGAATTTTCCACTATGCCAAGAGGCCAGGCCATGAACACATCCTGTTCTCTTACTCTTCACAAGGTCGAGGATTATGTGAATGCTGTCCACGTAATTACTGTAAAATCACTTTTGGCTGAGCTATGGTGAATAGCAAGTTGATTTTCACTTTGTAAATCTAGATCAGTGGCTCTCAACTTAAGACAATTTTGCCCCCCTCCCCCAGGGGACATTTGGCAATGTCTAGAGACATTTTTGATTGCCACCACGGGGGTGTGGGGTGTTACTGGCATCAAATAAGTGGAGGTCCAGGGAGTTGCTAAACATCCTACAATGCATAGGACAGTCCCTGCACCAAAGAGCATTACCCAGTCCCCAACGTCCATAGCATGGAAGTTGAGAAACTCTGCTATAGAGGAACGGCTTGGCTATCTATGTAATCACCTGCCTGGTCCTGTCCCACCCAGGCCACTTTACAGCTTAGCTGGCCGTTTATTCATTCAACATATATTTATTAAGCGTGAACTAAATGGCCAACACTATATTGGTTTCTAAGATATACATTATTAAAAAACCAAATGATTTGGTTCAATATTTGTCAAAAGCGTAGTTGAAACCCATAAGCTACACGTTTAAGGGGTGTGTAATGGAGAAACTTTCTGTGATGAAGTAGCTAACACACCAATATTTTTGAGAATGCAATACATTGGGTTAGCCTTTCAATGTCTGTAAAAAGATAAGGAAGAAGATTAAATAATGTGTCCATATCAGTTACTAAATTTGTATTTGCAGTTAAATCCACACTTACTCTGTATCGTGTCACTGTAATGTTTTTTGTCTAAGCAAATTTACTAGAAAGTACAAGAGCTTCCCTATAACATTGAGGGATTTGTTTGAAATGTATCTGCAAAGAATATTGACTTGTAACCTTCAGATTTCTGTGTTAGCTATTGAAAATTATATATATATATATATATATATATGTTGGCTGGAGTGTTTGTTACAGATAATTGTATCTATTTACTTATAATTTAAATACTGTTCGTCATGAGTTGAAGAGTGTTCACCTATCTTGTGTTTATTAACCCATTGACTAAGGCATCACTAAGTTTGTGAAAAACAGTGGTCTTAGACTAGCAATATTTTTCAAGGCTTTCCTCCTTGCATCCGTTTATACAAGTAAATATTCAAAAATACCATAAGGAGATTAATTTTTAAGGTATCTCATAGTCTTCCACAGCACTAGGGATTTAATGGTAAGTAGAAATCAGACATGGTTCTGAACCCAAATGTCTGACAAGGGGAGACAAAAATCAAGGAAATAATCCCACAAAGAACTAAAACTACAACCGTCATACATGCAATGACAAGGAGATCCAGAGCATGATGAATGAATAAAATTGAGGGCATGGTCCCATCTGAAGGGTCAGGGGAAGCTTCTCTGAGGAAGTGACAGGTGAGCTGAGAACTCATCAAAGTGGGCAGTAGTTATTCCAGGCAGAGGAAAGAGCTTGTGGAAAGGCCTGGGGTCAGGGAGAGTTTGGTGGACGGTGTGGCAGGAGATAAGAGAGTACAGATGAGCGAGGCAGTGTGTGATGGACTTAAGAGGGCACATAGGGGATGCACATTTTGGGTCCAGGCAGGCCATGTTACTGAGTTTATGTTTTCATCTTGCCATCAGTGTGGAATCTCTAAAATGTCAACATTGGAAGGGCAAAGAGAGAAGTGTGCATTTTGAGAAGCTCTCTCCAGCCATGGGGTGGTGAATGGATCATCATAGGAGCAAAGTGAAGGCAAAGAGACCATTTGGGAGATAACTGTGTCAGTCAGTAGAGAGATGCTGATGATTGGGAATAGGATGGTGGCAATAGAAATGGAGAAGTGTAGGTGAATTTGAGAAAGGTTTAGGAGGTAAAATCCACAGGGCTTTATCTATAATGGTTAGGCTATGATGGGGGCAGATGAGGGAGATGGTGGTGTGGAGGACTTGCTCCTGAATTTGGGGTTTTTATCTCATATACTGGGGGCATTAGAAACTATGGCTGATGATTCAGTAGATGGGTTCTGATGCACCTGAACTGTCTCCTATGAAAAGAAAAGGCAGAAAGACCTATTTTCCTATAATGGTATACTTTCTTGCCAGGTGCTTGTTATGGTCTTTAATACAGAGGAAGACAGCCATCAGCTCTGAAACAGTAGGGGAAATCTGGGACATTTAAATATTTAACTCAAAGAATTTGAGCCCTGCCAAGTCTTAATCACAATGCAAACCTTTATGTTCCTATTTCCTTCTGTGCCAATAATGACATTTGAAACAGGAAGGAGAAATCTACTGAAAATCAAGATCGCCCTAAGTGAGCACACTGGACAGTGCTTGTTGGGCTGTCTGCTTCAGCTGTTAATTTGCACAGGAATAGCTTCTGGGCTGATTCTGTGATGGGTCTGTTGCCAAGATCAGCCATTTAAAGCTTATGTGCATTTCTGCTTTCTGCACATGACTTATCACAAGGCCAAGAACGAGTGAATAGGTGCAGAAACTATAGCCCAAAGAAGAAGGAGATGGGACGATTGCCAGAAGCCAAGGAAAGGAGTAGGAATGACTAGAAGAGAGGTGAGGGGCAGAGTCCTCTTAGACGGAGACAAGGTCTCAGTGTGAAGCCCAGGCAAAGGACAGCAGCACCTCAAGGGACCACAGCCTGGGTCTCTAAAAGAACGTTGGAGTCTAGCCTGGGTTCAAATTCCATCTCTGCAAGTTCTGAGCCTTAAGATAAGTCACTTCACCCTCTGAACCTGTTTCTTTTGAAATCATAATGTCTACCTTGCATGGTTATGAGAATGGGGTGATTTTGCCATAGATGTTGGGAAACCCTACACTTGCCTCCACGTCTGTTTAGCAAACATCGTTTTAAGGAATGAAAGAGTTCATATGAGAGCTTTCCTCTAGGTCTTTTTCTGGACCAAAACGATATGGGCCCCTAGATGTCCACAGTCTTGGGTTCAATGCGTTAGCGGATTTAGTAACTTTCTCTTTTGACTAAATGCAAAGCAGCTGAGGTCGACATTTAGATGAATCTTCCAGTCTAACACACTCATCTTTCTGAATCAGCCGGGTGAGGTAATGGGGTGTTAGTCACATGCACACTGAGTAGTTAGGGGGTTTTAAACTACATCACTTCAATTTTTATTATTTCATCTGTTAAAATTAGGTTTTCTCCTGGAAGAGCTTAGTGACAATATTGCTGGCCTTTCTTCCAAAAACCATAAAGATGGCCTCTTAAATTTAGAAAACGCTGAAATTGTTGGAAAATTTTATTAAACTGTTTAGAATTTAAGACAGCAGCTTACAGCAAAGCAGTTAAGAAATAAACAGCTTCTCAGGGTGTTTTCCAGTCCCTTCATGAAGCAATAACTCAAAGTCTTGTCACATTTGGAAAAGGAGACGGATCAGGTGTCTAAACATCCTAAGTGTCTTTAAGGAAAACACTTTTCCCTCTGGAACCATGAATCCAATGTTAACAACATGGTTGCTTGGTGAATTGTATCATAGCATTTTAGACCTGGGAAATACTTTATAAGTCATCTCTCAGTCATTTTCCCAAGTCAACAACATTTTTCTTTAGTTTATAAACAAGGGGTAAAGTTTCCCTTGTAAAAATGTTAAAGGCTAATTGCATCCATTGCACTTAGTGAACAATAGTCTGTGTTTTGTTTCCAGTCTGCACTCCTATCTGTGTCTGTCTTGCCCAGGTATCTGAAAAGACAACCACTTTCTCACCTGAAAAGATCTTTCTTTCTCTCTGACAGGATTAGGGTCTCTCTTCTGCCAAAGTTTATCTTTTTTATAATGTCTTCTGTGAGAATCTTTCCTCACCTTTGGCAAAACCATACTCTTACCTGTACTGGGTAATCTTGTGACAGTGACCATACTTTTTCCTCTTTAGTATATTTCCCTTTAAATGAGTTCTTCAGTCTGAGGTCATATTGTGGCGGGGGGGGCATTAGGTGGACCATCAAGGCTGGCCATTAACAACATAGTACTGTAAGGTACCAAAGAGCTACTGTTAAAGAAACCTCACCTTACAGATGAGATAACCAGGGTTGAGAGAGGAGACACCATTTATCCAAGAACATGTAGGTACATAATAGCAGAACCGAAGTCCAAACCAAACCTCTTGACTCTCAGTCCAGCTTTGCCTCACTTAGGATGACATGTCAACAAGTCTGCAATCGACCACCTTTTGTAAAAGAACATGGCTCTTGGTTCACAATAGACATTCACTGAAGTCTTATTGAGTGAATGAATGGATGCTGAATGAGTGAACAAGAATATTTTCTTAGGCATTTGATTTTAAGTAAAACATTCATGCCATGTCACATGGCAGCATTCATGATCAGCAGTCATTGGTTATATATGATTTTTGTGGAAGTTATCAGGGATAAAAATAAGGGTCTCATCCTGGAACTGACTAGAGATAGGTCAGTGCAAATCAGGAAACATCTGATTCTGCTTTGATTCCAAATCTTGTTTGCCATGTCATCTAGTTGTGGATTTGGAAGTTAATTAATTTACTAACTCAGTCAAGGCCAATGATTCTGGAAAAGGTAAAACAGTGGTATTGGATTGAAGATAAGAAGACATATCTTCAATTTTCCCACACTCAGTGGCTCGAGCTGGCCAGGGGGCTTTCTATTCCTGCCCAGGAAACTGGGACACTGTCTGTGTCACCTCCCAAAATTTCTCTCCTCCTTTGGCTTCTGAATATCCATTGCTCCCACTGATAGAGGTATTAATACTCCTTTACATCCGTGCACTCAGTGAAATCACTTGGAAATATTTTCCTTTATTTACAGAAGCACCTGCTTTAATACCTATAGACCCCACTTCTCTCTCCCTAGAAAACAGGGGGCACACAAGTGGATTTGTTAGAACAAAGTTAAATGAGGTTGAGGACTCCTTCATGGAAACTTATCCTTATGGTATACTTCAAAACTACTAACAGAGGAGAACTCTTAAAAATACTTGGATCTTTGCTAACAAAGAAAGAGATGTGCAGTGTTGCTGTAAGTTGGGTGTAAAATGGCTTAATTAATGTTCACAGTCTGGGGGAGTCAATGATGGGTAAATGGCTATGTTACTGGATAGATAAATGGACGGACTCTTGGGCAGAGTGATCTGTAAGCTAAAACATTTCTTATGACAACATAGAGCAACTGACTTGGCTTTTCAAAATGATAAGCCTAAATATTTTTCTTAAGGGCTGGGAAGGCAATGAGTTTGCCTAACTGAAACTTAATGTCTTTTCTAGAAAATGTCTGTTCTCTTTTACTTCTAGAAATTACATCCCATCCCCTTTCCCCGCCCTGTAGTTTTCTGAGCTATGTTTATCTCTTTATGGTGACTTGCTCATCTGTCCCCATGAGGCTATGAGATACTTGGTGGCAGAGACCATGTCTTCTTCTACATACTTTCTATTTTTATTTTCACTTTTTGTTTTGAAATGATTTCAGACTTACAGAAAAGTTTAAAGAAGTGTATAAGTAATTTCCATATGACCTTCACCTAGATTATCTGCAAATGTTAAAAACTGACATTTCCTTTATTATTCTATCAATCATTGTATCCTATCTATCTACCTACCTATCTACCTTTCTATTTATCTATTTCCCTTTCTATATCTATCTATCTATCTATCCATCCATGCACACACACACACACACACACACACACACTTTATTCTGAAATGCTTGCATGAAGGATACCTCTTTGCCTCTAAATACTTCAGTGTGAGTTATCTAAGATCAAAGACATTTTCTTACATAGTTCAATTATCAAAATCAAGAAATGATCATTCATTTAATACTGTCATCTAATCTGCAGCCTTATTCAAAGTTCAACAGTCATCCCACTAAATCCTGGGACCAATTCAGTATCTAATCTGGGGGCGCATAGTTGCATTTAGTTGTCCTGTCCCTTTAATCTGTCTTGTCCCTTTGTTCTCCTTTAATTTGGAACAGTTCCTTAGCTTTTCTTTGTCTTTCATAATCTTGACGTATTGGAACCGTACAAATTAGTTATTCAATAGGATGCCCCTTAATTTGGGTTTGTCTGAGGTTTCCTCATAATTAGATTCGGGCTCTGCAATTTTGGTAGGAAAACCACAGAAGTGATGTTATGTACTTCTTAGGGCTTCATATCAGGAGAAAAATGATGTTGATTTGACACCCCCCTCCCCCATTTTTTGTTGATGTTTACTTTCATTGCTTTATTTAAGTGCTGTCTGCCAGGCTTCTTCACTGTAAAGTTACTATTATTATTATTATTATTATTTTTTTTTTTTGCGGTACGCGGGCCTCTCACTGTTGTGGCCTCTCCCACTGCGGAGCACAGACTCTGGACGCGCAGGCTCAGCGGCCATGGCTCACGGGCCCAGCCACTCCACGGCATGTGGGATCTTCCTGGACCGGGGCACGAACCCGCGTCCCCTGCATCGGCAGGCGGACTCTCAACCACTGCGCCACCAGGGAAGCCCACCATTATTCTTTTTGTAATTAATTAGTATCTTGTGGGGAAATACTCTGAGACTATGTAAATATCTTGTTTCTCATAGTACTTACACCCACTAATTTTAGCATCCATTAATGATCCTTGCCTGAAACAATTATTATTGTAGTGGTAGCCAAGGGGTGATTTTCTAATTCCATTTCTAATTTCCATCTATTTATTAGTTGGAATTCTGGCATGTCATCTTCATCCATGTCCTCTTTGCCTAGTTCAGTCTGGTCCAAAGAAGGCTTTATTTTGTGAGCTCTTTTAGTAGTTACTTACTTGGTATTATCATTAAAATATTTGAAGCGAGGACATTGTTTTAAAGAGGAAATTCTGCCAACATAATAGGATGTGCTGTTCAATAAATTTTAAATGGATTGCAAGTTAAGTGGGTCTTTAAAAAATTAGCACAGATAAAGGCATTTTGCAAAATTTGTCAAAATAAACTGGTCCAAGACCCCTTTCCAAGCTCAGTAAAGGGTTCAGGGTCAAGTCTTCATTGTCTCATCTCTCAGTGGGAGGATGTTGATTCTGTCAGAGCTGGAAGACTGAGTCACATCAGGCACCATTTTTTGCTCATAGGTCAGTAAATTGCCCATGTGATACTTGACTCTGTGAGGACAAAGTTGAGGAAGAGTGGGCAATCATCACAGACAATTCCTACTAATTCTCTTTGTTCTTTAAGTTCATGGTTTTGTTTGTTTCTCCCTGATCCTTATACAATGGAGTTGATCTATATGCTGCCCCATTATCCTTTTACAGCATATTGTCACATTTAGGCATACATGATGGGGGCCACAAGAGAGGTTAAGTAAAGCCATTTATATAGATGATGCAACTAACTCAGAGTCCCACCAATGCCTTCTTGCCTGCCCTCCCTCTCTTTTCTCAAGTTCCTTGGACAGTGCTCCATTGTCCCAAACTTCACCCTAGCTGCTAACCAGTTTCCCCCATGACTCAGTCCAAACACTGCCCAAGCCTTTACCTTCACCCCTCTGGGGTTTTGCATCTGGGCAAGTGGCTCTTGTTCCTGGCCAGCCTTTGATCTTATTTCCTGGAATCCTCCACTGCCACATCTGTCAGTTTGAGGTCTCTGACCCCGTCTGGCTTCTCTTCTGGGCCACTGGCCCTCGCCCAAAGACAGCCAGTTAATGAGTTAGGGTCACATTGCTTCCCTGTCTATCCTGACTTAAAAGGGGGGAAAATCCATTTCCCATTTGGTTCTTCAAAAGGGACTAGAATTTCTCAAAAAGAATCTCCACTGAGAAATAAGGATAAAACAGAGACCAAAAGATTAAACAAGTAAACCGTTGTGGTTTTTTTTTTCTTAATGAATTTATTTATTTATTTTTGGCTGTGTTGTGTCTTTGTTGCTGCTCACGGGCTTTCTCTAGTTGAGGTGAGAGGGGGCTGCTCTCCATTGCGGTGCACGGACTTCTCATTGTGGTGGTTTCTCTTGTTGTGAAGCATGGGCTCTAGGCGTGCGGACCTCAGTAGTTGTGGCACATGGGCTCAGTAGTTGTGGCTCGCGGGCTCTAGAGAACAGGCTCAGTAGTTGTGGTGCATGGGCTAGTTGCTTTGAGGCATGTGAGATCTTCCCGGACCAGGGATCGAACCTGTGTCCCCTGTGTTGGCAGGTGGATTCTTAACCACTGCGCCACCAGGGAAGCCCCAAGTAAATAGTTTAAAGAGACCCCAAGTTTCACACCAAGTTTAATTTTGAGCACAGGTTATATTAAGTGGCCCAAGTTAGAAAACAGGGACCCATAGTACTGATGACTACACCATCCTTCAATTTTATCTTTTAGGGAAAGCCTTTGGTGGGGGATGTCTTTTTGAATTATTGAATGTTTTCGTGTCTCAACTTCTAGGAAAAGGACAAAAGTATAGCCTCATAATCTCACAGTCTCAATGAGAGCTAAGGATAGGCCTGTGGTGGTCAAAGACAAATCACCTGGGGCTCATAAAAAGTCTGGAATAGAGTAAGTGACCCAGTAAATATGCACTTGAATTTTCTTAGAACATCCTCCTCAAAACTTTCATAGATCCCTGAATTTCCAGTATTTAGGCATTGGGATTATAGCTTCCAAACTGGAGGACTAGAAAATAAAGTTATATGCAAATAGGCAGCTTTCAGTTGGCATTAGAAACTTACACTAACCTAGGTGCACATCAGGGAGCCTGGTGTCTACCCAGTACATTCCTTTCTAGGTGGTTAGAAGGACTCAGGGCACTTTATAGCTTTTTGTGCATAAATTCCTAAGACCTGAGATTGCCAAAGTGTTTTGAAAAGGCAAGTGGAAATATGGAAGCAGGGTTAATGTGGTGTGTATTTGTCTCTGGTAAGCTTGCCAATGGCCACATCATTTTCCAGAAAGAAATCAAGCCTTTAATTACTGCCTGATTTCCACATTAATGTGTATTTTCTCTTATTTTCAAACAAAAACTTGGAGTCATCAGTTAGACTTACAAACACTGAAACCTTGGGGGAATTGTTCAATTGCTGAAGAGTTTCTTCATCTGTAAAATGGGATCATGGCTTATCATATAATGTTGTTATAAAGATTAAGCAAAAAAGAAGGGAACCAGCTTGAAATAACTTGTAAGTGGTTTCATTCCAGAGTCTCAGGATAAGAGCCCAGCCCAACTGACACACTGACTTCAACCTTGGGAGATGTTCAGCAGAGAACCAATCAAGCCCACCTGGACTTCCAAACTTACAGAACCATGAGATAAATGAGTCTTGTTTTAAGACATTAAAGCTTGTAGTAAACCGGCACACATTCCTTCCTTCCTTTTTCTTGCACTTGTAAACATTTATTCTTGTCATAGTCTATGTTGGGTACTGCTTCAGGCACCCTATAAAAATTGGGGCATTTAATGCACAGAACACTGCTAAGGAAATGTGTTTCCACATCCCCATTTCCACAAGGATGACTGTAGGGTTATAGAATTTTGGAAACCATCTGGTCTCTCACACAAAGCCTTCTGCAACACCATGTTATCTCCACTTTCCCCTCTTCCCTATAAGATTTGGATTTTCCTCTGCCCATATGGCTGAATGGGGTTGAAGAATCTGAGGGCAGGGGAGGAGTGGGGAGCATTACTTCTGAGGTTACCATGGAGATAACACAGCATCGAGGTGGGAGCAGCAGTTGGTGACTTCTGAAAACCTTGGATTATTGTCCAGCTTGCTTTCATCATCTTCCTCTCAGCTCTTCAGAACTGTATTTGGCAGAGTCAGCCGGAAGTCCTGCTTCTGATTTGGAGCGCAGGAGAAGAGATTGTGATAACAATAACAACTAACACTTAAAACATATTTATCTGTTCCAAGAATTAATTAATCTTTAAATCTATCCTCTGCCTTGCCCAGAGGACTGCCATGCCAAGTCATATTGGAACCTGAGACAGAAGCAAATATGTGTGCCCTGGATTCAATGAAAGCAAACACATCAACAATGTTTTCAAAATTGACTTCATTGCTTGTCTCATTTTCAGTTGAGAGAGTGCCATGTTGATGATTTTTCTTCACCAGGTGACAATCTTACACAATTTTTAGTTAACTTAAGCTGAAGTAAAATGATCATAAATTATAATTTGGTATAAATAAAACACTTAATCTGAAAATAATGTCAGTTTTAGTCCACTTACACTTCAATTTTCAATATTTTCCCAACTATTTTAATGTTCTGCAAAAAAAATTAGCCACTAATAAAATATATAAAAACATGTGTATAGAGACACACATTTTTCCTGTTGCCTCAAGTGCCATATGACTCAACAGAGAAATGGTCTTTATTTAAAATATTGATATTTGTTCATCATTGATTTGTTTGGATTAATTCTGATTTCTTAAAAAGATATTGCATTAAATTATTATTTATCTTGAATACTGATTTCTTGGCATCCCCTTAAATTTGACACTTGAGGTGAGTACCTCACTTGCCTCACCCTAGTCCTGGCCCTTGCTCAGGGCACACACACAGCTTCTAGAGAAACATCTCTAGACTTTTCTGTACATTGAAGAAAATCCTGATATTGGCTGCCTTATTCTTCAGGGATGTATTGACAGACTTTGACATTTCAAAACTCTCAAAGTGTTATTGCCTTCTTGGTAACTTTAGTCTATCCTAGGCTAGATTAGAAAAACACAGGGCTTTACAAAGATTCGGTGTGAAAAAAAAAAAATCTTGCAAAGACCATAGTTGCACTAGTGTAGCTGGACTTGTAACTTTAGTCTGAGACACACTCAAACTAATATTTAAGGGGATCCAGAAGACTGCTGAGGGCCAGTTTACAAGCCGAGTAAATGAGCCTCCTAGGAAAGAGAGAAGGCAGGTGTTCAATTTTCCACAATGTTAATTATTTGACCAATGGTGTCTTTATTGTTTTAATAATAATAGTAAAAAAGCATCAGTGCAAATATATTCTGGGTCATAGAGACAACTACTCTCTACTTATTTATTACTAGACACTAGACACCTTTATTTTCCTATACTCCCGTTTGTGTTTTTATAAAAAAAAAAACAAAAAACAAAAGATGAGAGGAGATTTAACTGCATAACTGAGGTGTCCATTTTCAAGTGAAGGTCAATGAATGTCCGCAATCCATTTGTAAGAACAAAGCTTCAGTAACAGCTCAAACAGGCAAACAATGTGAGAGAGTGGGATGGATATTGACTCATCACACAGTGCATTGTAGTATCAGCTTGCTGGACAGAAAAGATGCTGTCGAAACAGAGCAATCAGTGTGCCATGTTTAGATTTCAAATGGCAATTTAGTTTCAGGAGCACAACACAAGTTGCACATTGAATTAATATTTTAATTCAAATGTAATGGTTATTGTTGTTTTGCTTCAGTTCCGGTTGTAAATGGGTTTTGTATTATAGTTGTATATGAGACATGAGGATAAACAGTTAATACAAAGCTTTATGTTTGCATACATTGAAGATATATTGTGATAGAAATTATATCAGAGCTTGGCATACATGCAATTCTTTTATTCCTTCAGACAAGGGCCATTATGTTACCCAAGTGTAAAATTCTGGGGCTTAAAGCAAGTCTTGGCTTCATAATGGGTACTTGGGAAGGAGAGAGAAGGTGGTTCTTAATCCAGATGAGCTAATAGCTTGTGGCACACAGTCTCTCAGCCATGATGGAAGAGACATTTGGGGGCTCTGAGTCTCCTGGACCCCCTTCAACCATAGCTGCAGCCTTTGCTTAAGGAGGAAATGGGTCTGAGCAGCTCTGTAGTTTGTTCACAAAGTGTTAGAGTGAAGTTAGAAAGGCTCTTGCTTCCTCCTTACACCAAACAGCCTAATGAGATTGTTAACAACATTGTGAGAATCCATTATCACCGTTACATTTTAGCAAGAGGGTGTGTACATGCAGGGGTCTGGGGGATGCGGCAAGCCCACGTGTGGACAGAGTGCAGAATTGTCACTGCCGCTACTTTTCCAAATCCCGGAGCTGTGAATTTGGCTGGTCAGGGTCTGGGCTTCCAGCCAACTGCTAAGCTGTCCAGGTAGATGACAAACTAATTAGGGAACTGTGAACCAATTAGCACTTGGGCTGGGTTGGCTGGTCTGTCTTAAAGATTTCTTCACTGAATGTTTGGCAATAAGACCCAGCTCCATGCCCCCTCCTCCCGCTGTCTAGATGGGTCATCCAATCTGTCTTGGAAAGGGGGGTGCTTTAGCCCTAGAGACATTATTAATGTTCCAAGCAAAGTTTCAGTTCTACAATGTTAGCCTTCCTTTGAAGGTGACAATCGTCTCCCGAGAGATGACCATCATGCTTTAGGGCAGGTGGACTGGGCCAACCCTTCCACAGTGAAGAGACAAAGCAAAGCAAGTTCTCCTGGGAGACGGGAAAGTAAATATCTCCCTGACCAACATATTAATCCATATGTCACTGTCACCTCTGATACAGATTCCAGAAATGGGTTTATTTTCTTATCTTCTGAAGCATCCTTGACCTCCCCTTCTGTAGATCATAGACACCTGACCTTGCTGCTCTCCTCCCTGGAAAGCTCTGCCTTTTAACTTCACTGGTGCAGGTCCCCTACACCCATCCTGCCCTGTTGGCTTCTGTTGTCCTATGACTGAGGAGGAGACAGACTCCCCAGAGGGGCATCTTCTGCTTAATTAATGTTTCCTGTTATATTTTAAGAGCTATTCATGCATCTGAGGAAATGGTTTACTTCTGATCAGTAACAACAAATAGTCAAGAAACACATTTCTCATTTGTTTAGCAAGTATGTTATTTTCTTAGTATATAATACCTACTGAGTGGCAATAAAAATTGGGACAAAGGAACAAGGGACTCTGTCCACCACTGGAGTCTTTAATAGGAATGAGTGATTCCTAGGAATCACCTCTGAGCGCCTGAATCTAGATGTTCCCCTGAGTGTGCACCGTGGGGGGGGGTGTCTGTGTGTGCATGAGTGTGTGACCTAGGACCACAGTCTTACTTATGGCATGTCAGCCATTCCATCCTAAATGGAGTCTGACCCCTCCCATTCATAAGGAAAGGTGATTTTAAGAGACCCCCTGTTTGAGAATAGACTTATCATGGCGCTCAGGACAGTGTTTCCTTGGTTCATAGTTTGCATGCATGATAATATGTTTGACCTCCCTTATTCTAGAAGAAACAAATAAACAAAAAATGATGTGTATGGTTCCAATGGTAATTCTCGCACACCTTTGTATCAGCAGCCTCTGCTGTTCTCATCTTAGCACCTTGACATGTCTAGACAAGCCAGGAGAGTTTTGCATGATAGGGAACAGGACATTGGATTGAAGACAAAGAAGCCTCTTGGGATAGGATTTACTCAAAATGTGGTTTATTTCTTTCTCCAGATCCGATCAATTTACTGTGGAACACTGTGCTGATAGAAGGTCTGAAGTGTGTTCCAGATCCTCCATCAAGCATGCTGGACTCCGTGCACCACAACTGTCATGGAGGTAGGAGGTGGGGATGGTGACATTTGTAATCTCTGCCTTAAGGACAAGAGAGAGTCAATATAAAAATAAAAGATTGGGCTTCCCTGGTGGCGCAGTGGTTGAGAGTCTGCCTGCCAATCAGGGAACACGGGTTTGAGCCCTGGTGTGGGAAGATCCCACATGCCACGGAGCAACTAGGCCCGTGAGCCACAACTACTGAGCCTGAGCATCTGGAGCCTGTGCTACGCAACAAGAGAGGCCGCGACAGTGAGAGGCCCGCGCACCGCGATGAGGAGTGGCCCCCGCTTGCCGCAACTGGAGAAAGCCCTCGCACAGAAATGAAGACCCAACACAGCCAAAAATAAAAATTAATTAATTAATTTTAAAAAGATGTCTCTTTTTTTTTTTTTTTTCGGTACACGGGCCTTTCACTGTTGTGGCCTCTACTGTTGCGGAGCACAGGCTCCGGACGCGCAGGCTCAGTGGCCACGGCTCACGGGCCCAGCCGCTCCGTGGCATGTGGGATCTTTCCAGACCGGGGCACGAACCCGTGTCCCCTCCATCAGCAGGCAGACTCTCAACCACTGTGCCATCAGGGAAGCCCAATATGCCTCTCTTTAAAAAAAAAAAATTTTTTTTAAATAAATAAAAGATTGATTAATGGGTTAGATCTCATAGTTCTTATTCTTCACCGTTCCCTGCATCCACACGTGCACATGCCATGGCCTTTTCATAGGTGGAGTACATTCCTCTTACCCTTGACTTTGGACTTGACCATGTGATCTGGTTTGACCAATGACATGTGGGTAGAAGTGAGAGCCTGCTGATTCGGAGACTAGGACTTAGAAGGCCTTATCTATTTCTACTTGCCCTAGTCTGTCTCTGCCCCCACCATGGATGACACATGCCTTGGCTAACACCCTGGTCCCAGGAGGAGGTTGAGAGATAGAGCAGAGCTTCCCCAGCCAAGCTTCTCTAGCCAAGCCTAACCAGATCAGCTTAACTCCAGCCACTCTGAGACGTGTAAGTCTTGATAGTTTGTTACACAACAGGAGTCATCAAGACAATCCACAAACAAAAACCTTGGTTACAAAATGAAAGTGTGACTCTGAGTACAGAAGAGTATCATTTCCCCAGTCTAGCATCAAGTGACTTATATCTGAGTCCCAGGGCAAGGGAACTGAAAACAAATACTTGCCAGTAAAATGGCAAGAGGAGTTTCATTAATAAATCATAATAAAGACTCAGAACCTGCTAATGCCAGGCAAAGCAGGGTTTTAGCCCATATTGAAGAATGTAATACTTATGGGGCTGGGTGTAAGGGTGTGGTGGTTTCAAAATATGTCTGTAAATTCTTGACACTCTTACCACCAAAAGGTAGAGTCTAATTCCCTGCTCCCTTGATTACGTGTCAGTCTTAATATTTAGAAGTGACTTGCTTCTAATAAATATTATATGTTGCTGTGACACCATGTGGCTTCCAAGGCTAGGTCATACAGTTCCAACTCCCTCTCTGTCTCTCTTCCTCTTTCTCCCCCGCTGCAGTCACCCCTGCCCTTAGAACCCAGATAACAGGCCATGGGGAAGCCAACCAGCTATATACAAAGACCACATCCAGGAGGTCCAGCCCTAGCTCCAGCTAAGGTTCCATCTAATCCTCAACATTAATTGTCAGAGATGGATGTGAATGACATTCCAGATGATCCCAGCCCCCTGTGATGCTGAGTGGCTCTGAGGTGACCTGTTCTCTGAGCCCTGCTCAAACTGCAGATTCACAAGCAACATGAATGTCATTGCTTAAGTAGCTAGGTTTGATGCCGGAAACTCCATCCCTGTGCACCAGTGCCGAATCAAATCTCAGAGACAGAATTTTGAGAGAAGTAGAAAAGAATAGCTTTATTGCTTTGCCAGACACAAGAGGACACAGTGAGCTCGTGCCCTCAAACACTGTTCCAACCCAGGGAGATTTGGTGAGGAGTTTTATAGCACTGGTTCAAGGCCAGGGTTGCTGACAAGGATCAGGGTGTGTGCAGGGCCTGAATTCCTTTAATCTGGTCTCAGGTGGTCTCCTGATGAGTTTTTGTGGTTCTCAAGGTTATCAAACTGTGACCTTCTCTCTGGAATGAAGAATGCTTCATTAAGTAGTTAACATCTCCATTTGTTGGCGGGGTTTAGTTCTGTAGAAGAGCTCAAAGATACTGATATATGTATACCTTGAGGAGGAACAAGGATCCTGTCCCAAGGCTGCACTCTCGTTTCTTGGCTGCTCCTCCCTTGTCTCTGCATCCCCACCCTTCCCTGATTAGCAACTGTTTGCATCTTCCCTTTGGAACTCAAGGAAGGTCATGGAGACTGAAGCCTATTTCCTACAAACAAGAAATGGGGGGGCACAGAAGAGCTTCCGTGCCTAGGAGGGAAGACCCACAGGGTCTTGTTCAGTTTCGGGTTTGTGGGGTGATATTTTATGCAGCCACAGGTAACCAGAATGAGGGTGTTTCTTTTTGAGGGATAATATTGGCCTGGGGAGGACACAGCTATATAAACCAACAAGCTCCATGACTGGACCAAGAAGAAATCACTTTCCAAGGACTTGAGGAGGAGGTGGCCCTGGCAGCTTCAGCGTGGACAGGAGATGCACCCACATTTCTCCATGACTTGAAGGCACCAGGAGCCTGAGCAATGAGAACAAATGCTGTGAAGTAACAGAGAAGTCCATGTGTGCAAGAATCCAAAGACACCCTGGGGGTCCACCCCCAAGTGTGTGTACGGGCTGGCCTTCCCATACTCTGGACTGATGTAGGTCCGTGTGTGTGACCGGCTTCTCCTCCTGGGCTGCCTTGGCCTGGAAAGCCGAGTTTGCCCATTTGTTATGATACTCCTGTTTCCCAAAGCCCTCACATACATCATCTGTTTAAGTGCTCACATTAACACCTATGAGGTAGGTATTATCATTCCCAGGTCTTGCAGCCTGTAAATGGCAACTCTGCCAGGAAATCAAGTCTTGGTTCACTCTCTGGACCACAGCTGCCCTGGCAAATCAAATCTTATTTTTAATGTAAGCCCAGAGAAAGCTTCTTAAATTAGCTCTGAGGTGAATTTTAAACCTTATCCTAAACCCTCAATGATTCATCCATCCTGTGAGCTCAGAGCGCTGCATAGTAAAATCCCATGAATTCAATTTCCATGAATGTAGACTTTGGGATGGGAACCAGATGGATGGTCTCTCCTTGATAACATAGACACACTTAGTCTGGCCCGTTGAACCAAAGGTTTTGTGTTAAGGCCTTTCTTCAAAATAATCTCTAAGGCATGCACTTTATAAATGGAGGCCACATAAGCCTAAGGCTTGGTGGTGGGTCTGCCTTGGTCTTGCAGGTGTCACCTTCATACCTGCCTGAGGAGCAGGCCTGCCTACAGGTGCTTAAGGTCCTTCTAGCTTGGCCCCTTGACTCTTTTGCACTGTGTGCAAGGTCTTGGTTTGAGGACACTGATTCCTTCTCACTGGCCTTTCCCACCTTGGAATCTTGCTTCATAGGCAGATCAGCATCTTGGCTGATACAGATTCTGTCTCTAAGGTTCAGGAGAGCTCACACCATGCCTTAATGGCATTGACCACAGACCTAGGTCCCAGATATCTACCAGGCAGCAATGGGCCAATGATTGACTCTGGTTTGGCCTTCCCATAATTATACACCCTGGCGAACACCTACAGTCAGTCTACAAGTTGGATTGTTTATTAAATAATCACTATTCTACTGGTGAAATTGTGCCTCTGCAGAAATTGAACTTGTGGTGGCAAAGAACAACCCCCATTCCATACCTCCAAATCCTCCTTCCTTAGAATAAGTGTTGTCACTTGAAATTGATGATACACAGTTCAGGGGATGGTCCTTAACTATTTGGAGTGTGAATTGGAGGCAGTTTGCCAACATCTAGCATTTTTTTAAAATGCACATAAACTTTGTTCCAGCAGCTAGACTTTCAGAAACATATCCTACATCTGGGTGTCATGAAACATCTGAGGAGTCTTATTGTAACTTTGCTTGCAATGATCAAGTATTGGTAACAACCTAAATACCCATCAATGGAAACTAGTTGAATAATTAGTTTCATCAATACATGGGAAAGTGTTCAGTCTTTAAGACATAGTTTCAAGTAAACACAAAGAACAAATGAAAAGAACAATGACATGATTCAGAAAAGTGTGTAAAGTAAAGCACAAAGAGCACACACACAGACATACATGTCAGTCCTACAGAGAAGATTTTGGAAAGATAAAAGAGAAACAACTGTAGTGGTTATATCTGCTATTCTGGAATGGGAAGAAAATTTACTTTCAGGATACTCTTCTTGATGTGTGAAGTTTTATTTAATTTCTTTCTTTCTTTTTTCATGTACATGTATTAATTTTTTAAATTAAAAGAAACCAAAAGCTAAAAACAATATTGACATAGAAAATTTGGTTCAGAATTGTCAATATGTAAGGTATGAAAGCACAGATTTTTCAAAACTGAATCACAGGAAAGTCAAGGGATATTCACACTTTGGAAAACAGATTACATCCCAGTCCAGGGAATAGGGTTAGGAGTAGGTGGATGAGTCTGATTTGAAGTCTTGAGGCCTGGAGAATGTTGCTGCAAAATTGTTCTTTATATCCTAAATTGGTCATGGTCTTTGGGTTGATCACATTCAGTATTTTATCAATGAACCTTTTCTTATATTATAGAGAAATGCTATATAGCACTATTTCCAAATCAGATTTGGGCCACTTTGTTCCAGCTGGTGAAAGCCAAGCTCAAACTGGCATACATGGTGCTGCCTGCTGGTCCATAGCTTTATTTCATAATGTTTCCCACTTTCATGAAAAATACCATCTTTGTTTTCATTTACTTTTTTTTGAGACTATGATTGGAATTTTACGGCTCAAAGTTTTCCAGGGTGAAAATTTAGGTGTAGTCCAGGGGAAGAGAGCAGCTGCCAAGATCCTTGCCTCCTCTCCTCCCCCAAACCCCATTTTCTTCCAGGACCCCCCTCTTATTCTTCCCACTTCAGTTGGAAAAATTTAACATTTACCTACCTTGGGATTTGGGGTAAATTTTTATTGGAAAGATTGAATGCCGCTACTCAAACACATTTGGAAAATAGTCTTTTATTGCAGTTTGCACATAATGTTGTTTCAAAATAAATAGAACCCAGACGAATTCAGAAGCTAATGCTAGTGCTGAAAATGAGACTTTCCTAAATGTAATATAATTGAGATAAAGATGGCAATCGTTGGGCTTGAAAAGAGGTGACAATTTGAACAAAAGAAATATGAGGTAGGATTGAGCACAGGGATTTTAGAGCCAGAATGTCTGGGTTTGGATTCCAGTGCTGCTAGTTACTAGTGATGGGACCTTAGGAAATCACTTACACTTTCTGCCCTCTTGTTCTCAAATATACAACATAGAAATGATCATTGTGGTAGCGACAACCGTAGCTTTGTTGTGTAATTAAATCAAATACCTGAAGGGCTTAGGCAATGCCCTATGCACAGTAAGCGTTATATAAACATTGGCTCTTGTCCTTACCTTCCTCATTTGGCTTAATGCCATGTTCAAATGTGAATCGGCATGAAATATTGGAAACATTTAATTATTTGGAGTCTTGTGATATGTTTTGGCTTTGGGGGAATTCAATCACTCTTAGGATATGGAAACAGATTATTCAACTTCTAAACATTTGAATTCCATACACATTGTTTAGGAACACACTAAACGAGACCGGTGAAGCCGTTCTGTCCAAATATCTTGGTAAGTGTTTTTAAATTTATTTATTTATTTATTTATTTATTTTTGGCTGCTTTGGGTCCTTGTTGCTGCGCGCAGGCTTTCCCTAGCTGCCGCGAGCAGGAGCTACTCTTGTTGCAGTGCCAGTGCTTCTCATTGCGGTGGCTTCCCTTGTTGCAGAGCATGGGCTGTAGACGCGCGGGCTTCAGTAGTTGTGGGACGTGGGCTCAGTAGTTGTGGCTCGTGGGCTCTAGAGTGCAGGCTCAGTAGTTGTGGCACACAGGCTTAGTTGCTCCACGGCGTGTGGAATCTTCCCAGACCAGGGCTCGAACCCGTGTCTCCTGCATTGGCAGGCGGATTCTCAACCACTGAGCCACCAGGGAAGCCCTCTTGGTAAACTTTAGTTGTAACCAACATGCAGTGAGGTCTACAAATCAATTGTTCAGATTGATGAAATTTTACATATGCAGACACCTGTGTAACCACCACTCAGACCACAATGGAGAATGTTTCTAGCAGCCCCGAAACACCTGCTCCTTCCCAATCAATACCATCCATACAGGGAACTCTCTGACCTCTAGCCATATTTAGCCTTCTCTGTTCTTAAACTTTATCTAAATGAACCATTCAGTGTGCTGTCTTTTTGTCTGGCTCCTTTCCCTCAGCATATCTGTGTGGCTCGCCTATGTTAGTGTGTGTCTCAGCTGGTCCATGGTGTGGATATACCACAATAATTTCATCTGTTCTGTGGTCGACCTTAGGATTGTTTCCAGTTTTTGGCTTTCTGGATTAAACAGTTTTGAGTATTCTCGTTTGTGTTTTTGGTGAACCTCAGCCCTCATCTTTCTTGGGTATATTTCTAGGAATGGAATTGCTGGGCCATGGGAAGACTTTAGTTTGGTTCAATATATAGAGCTGACCAATTTTTTCTTAGCATCTCCTAAAGCAAGTTAGGCCATTCTCATCCCAGAATGGAGGTCAAACTTCCTGCAGCATCGTGGCATGATGGGCTGTTCTGTGGATAAATTCACTGAGCAAAGAATCCTTAAGCACCCAGGGGAGCATTGCACTAACTGACAGAGGGGGTACAAGAACAGACATCTGAGCTGGAGACCCTCAGACCTCAGGCTTCACTTCTGCAGTTTCTATGGAGCAAGGCTTCTTCTGGCAGGCCAGGCCCCCTGCCTTCAGGGACGCCTCGGGCAGTGAGGGTGCACCTCTCCCTCCTGGCAAGGTGAAGTCCCACATTTCTGAGCCAGGCAGATGAATCATTTGTGAATTTATGACAGAAAAAATATTCTTTAGACAGAGTCTTCCCTGATTATTGGAGCAAACTTGACTACTAGAAACTGCTTCTCTACATCAGCTCCTTGGTAACAGAGGTAAAAGTTTCTCGCTTTGCCTAACCCCCGATGATCGTGTTTCTTGCTCTACAAGGGACTGGACAAATGCATGGTGAGTGCAGTGGAAGTGATCGCTCCTCCTTTTAAAGGTCTCCTCAATACTGCTTGTCATCCACACAGTGCAGACTTCAGGATCATCCTCTCTCCTCCTACCTAATCCTCATGTCTTTTTTCCTCTATTCATCTTGTTTGGAACTAGACACATGGTATGGAATAAGAAGAATAGTGGTTAAAGCACAAATTCAGGGGCCATATACCTACATTCAAAACCCTGTTTCTGTTCCTTAATAGCCATGGGGTCTTCATCACATACCTGCACTGTATGTAAGTTTCCTTGTGTGAGCAAATAGGTTAATAGGCATAGAAGAGCTCAAAACTATGCTAGGCTAAGTCATATATAATTAGGACTAATTATTATTTAAGAGCCCAGAGAGGACGCAGTGTTCCCACCACATGCCTGCACTGGTAAGCATCATGAAAAACAAACAAAATAAAAATAACAAAAATTCTTTGTTACTCTGATAAAAAACTTATAATGTACTTTAATTTGCATTCATTTTATGAACAATAAGATTAAACATATGTTCATGATCTTTTTTTTAATTTTTATTTTATATTGTAGTATAGTTGATACACAATGTTGTGTTAGTTTCAGGTATATAGCAAAGTGATTCAATTTTACATATTTATATTCTTTTTCAGATTCTTTTCCATTATAGGTTATTATGAGATACTGAGTATAGTTCCCTTGCTATACAGTAGGTCCTTGTTTGTTATCTATTTTATATATAGTAGTGTGTATAAATTAATCTCAAACTCCTAATTTATCTCCACACCTCTTCCCCTTTGGTAACCGTAAGTTTGTCTTCTATGTCTGTGAATCTATTTCTGTTTTGTAAATAAGTTTATTCGTATCATCTTTTCAGATTCCACATGTAAGCGATATCATATGATATTTGTCTTTCTCTGTCTGACTTACTTCATTTAGTATGATAATCTCTCGGTCCATCCATGTTGCTGCAAATGGCATTATTTCCTTCCTTCTTATGGCTGAGTAATATATATATGTACTCAGTGGAATGTTATTCATTTTGTTTTTTTACTTTAACTTTTAAAGCCATATAGAATTTATATTCTTTTATGGCAAAAGTTAGGAAGCAAACTTATATTTTTTTAATTGTTTAGCCAGTTGCTCTCTGAACTGTGGTTAAGATCCACTGATATAAAACCTCACCAGTTCTTTGAACAGTGGTGCACATGGCTTATCTCAGGCTGGTCCACCTTCTCTTTCTTCTTCCCTCCTGTCACTCACATCCCTTCCTCCTGGGCTCTATCTTCATGCAACTCTCCTCCATTCCTGGGGCTTGTTTAGGTCTTTACACCATTGTACACACCTGCAATGACTTCCTTCACTCTCCACCCTCATCAAACACTTTCTGCTAGGAAAATGATACATCTTTTAAGATCCAGGGAAGGTGCCACCTCCGTTGTGCATCCTTTAATGCTGTAGAAAATAACCTCCTCTTTGGGCTGCAAGCTCTTCATGAGCAGTGGTCCAATCATGATCATGTCTGTATCTTCAGCTCCTCTGGTAAAAGGCAGATGCTAGAATAAAGTCCCTTCAGTGAATGAATTAATGATTGACATCTAAGCAAAGCATCATGCCTGTAGAGGTAAGCCTCAACAGGGACATTTATTGGTTCTCTTCCCAGCACTCAGGACTGGCTTCTCCTCCTAGAGTGCACTGATTGCCAACAGGGAACTCACCCTTCTCCCATCCCCCCACTGTGCATGTGTGATGAGATTGACAGTCAACCCAGAATGTGTAATTGACTTAGGACAACCAGCCCACTCTGGTCACAGTGATAACTTCAAGACCCAGCGTGTAACCTGGCCAGCATCCTTAGCCCAAGGGGACATGTTCTGAGGTCTCAAGGAGAGGACAGCCTGTTTCTTCAGAGGATGAAATTGAAAGGTGCCTCCCTCCTTCCCCCCCAGCACACACTGGATGTGAAAGAGGAAGGAGGTAAACCTCAGAAGCTGTTGGTGGTCCTCAGCAGACCTAAATAAGAGCTTTTCAGAAAATGTTGCCCAGCCAAGCACAGCCAAGAAATTATGAGATAGAACCCTATTCTTTAATATAACATTTAAATCCTAGATGGTACTGCACCGAAAGTGGATTCCCTTGAACCACTGAGTTACATGAGCCTTTGAATTTCCCTTGTCATTTAAGCTACCCTGAGTTGAGGTTTATCTTAATTGTAACCATCAAAGCAAGATATGGTCAATTAATGCTGTAAGGACTAAAGCTAACCATCACCAACCACAGAAACTAACATTTCTAGACAGCTTTCTAGATACCAGGTCACTGTTAGCAAAGCAATTACCCATGTATTTTATTAGTTGTTTCTATAGATTAAATGTTTGTGTCCCCCCCAAATTCATAAGTTGAAACCTAACCCCCAAGGGATGATATCAGAAAGTGGGGCCTTTGGGAGCTGATTAGGTCATGAAGATGGAGCCCTCACGAATAGGATTAAATCGTGTTCTTTTATAAAAGAGATCCCACAGAGCTCCTTAGCCCCTTCTACCAAATGAGGACACTGAGAAGGC
Organism: Mesoplodon bidens; assembly: GCF_964165515.1. Lineage (NCBI taxonomy): Eukaryota > Metazoa > Chordata > Mammalia > Artiodactyla > Ziphiidae > Mesoplodon > Mesoplodon bidens. The sequence goes on along the minus strand of NC_138171.1, from coordinate 20,276,268 downwards.
ACCTTCTACAAACCCAAAAGTGGGTTCTCACCAGACACTGAATCGTGCACTTCCCAGCCTCCAGAAGCGTGAGAAATAGTGTTCCTTTTTGCTGTTTAAAAGCCACCCAGGTTATAGTTTGTGTTATAGCATTCTGAAGAGTCTAAGACAGTTGCTTTGAATTCTGTGACATTCCTAGCCTAGTTCATGGCACAGAGTAGCCCTCAATAAACAATAATTTCCATAACTTCACTTTTACCCAATACCCTTCAGGCATAAAAATCAGCAATTTGATTTAGGATAATAAAATAACCACTTACAAGCATGAACTGTTATCCTTAACTTTAGAGAATTCATGGAGAATTCATAGAGAATGCAAGGCATCAGATGGAAGCTATAAAAAAGTCGCATACCCCAGCTGGATGCAAAAGTGAAACACTAAGTGATCCTTTTTGGAGAAATACAAATAGTCACAGCCCTGGGAGATAGAGCACAGTCACATCTCACCAATGGTGGTCCAGCCCATAACTGACCTGGAGAGATAGTGCTGGAAAGTCAATCATTGGACCTGGCCTTGTGGGCCTTCTATTCTAGTGGAGAAACTAAACAATGAAGCTACATGTGGTCATTTAACTTGTAATAAACTGTGTTCTTAGGGATGCTTCAGTAGAGAGTGGTCATGGGAGGCCTCTCACAATGGATGGCTTGTCAGTTGAGATATAAGGTGTGAGAAAGGGTCAGCCAGGCAGAGGACACGAGGAAGAAGAGTCCAGGTGTCTGGGCCAACATGTATAAAGGCTTCAACTGAGACATGGAAGAAAGAGACGCACAAAATTCCATCGGCCTCCAGAGAGGACAGACATGGCAGTTTACAACTAGTGAGAGCAGGGATGTGGTTATGGAGAGACTTGTGAAAGATCAAAGGTGGGGACCCCCAAGGACAGGGGTGTAGCTGGGACTGATGAATGCTTTAAACCTGCGCCAACAGTGACCACAGAGAGGGCTGAGGCCACTGACACCAGCATGACCCTGGCTTGGCAGATACTGACATTCCTTTACTATGTGGTTCCCACAGTGCTGGGGCTATTCATTAGGAATGAGCATTATTAGTGACCAGACTCAGGGGAGGGAAGAGGCCACATATGCAGAAAGTGGGAGGAAATAAGGCAAGTGGGAGAACAGGAGGGCAGACCACATCACGGTGCTAGGGTCACAGGGTCAAGGGTGCGGGGTCCTCTGGTTCAGAGGCATTGAGTTAAACCATGGGTGCTTGAACCTAGGGACCCACTGTTGCTCCTGAGAAAGGAAGTGTCGGGATAGTGGGGCAGGGGACATTGGGTTGGGGTCATTTCTTATTGTGAGGGCCTCACTTGCCTCCTCTAAGAGGTGCAGACAGTGTTTAGGGGTACCACCTCAGCCTGGGTATGATACTGGTCCCCAGAGAACTAAGTATATTTCAATTACACTAATACTTTGCAAGAAGCTACTGTGTTCCAGGTACTGCAGCAAACAGTGCCTCTATATTGAGTGAGTATATAATGTGTTATCAAACCTGAGATAATTTTTTTCTTTCTTTTTTTTTTTTGGCCATGTCACATGTGGGATCTTCTCAGTTCCCCAGCCAGGGTTTGAGTCCGTGCCCCCTGCAGTGGAAGCATGGATTCTTAACCACTGGACCGGCAGGGAAGTCCCGAACCTGGGACTTTTAAGAATGATAGGGAGTGGGATAATTTCTAAACCCACTGGAGTTCCGGGACAACTGACAATTACTAGGTAAACTGGGTGAATGGTGGCCTTGTATATACCTCCCTGCACTTAGGGTGGTGGTGTTTGTTGACGGACTTAATGTGTGATGGGTGTTAAAAATTGTTTGCTATCATCTTGTCCGTTAAGAGGTGAGCAAATGGCAGAATTGGAGAGTCAAGAATATACTGGGGGGCCTAGACTTAGATACTCCTTGATTCATATTCTGCCACCACTGTTTACTCTGAGTTGTTTCACCTCTCTGAGCCTCAGTTTCTCTGGGAATATTGATTTTGATACCTCGTTTGCCAGGTGTTATGAGTTTGAAATGAAATTATGTGTACAAAGGGGTTAACATGGTGCCTGGTACATAATAAGCAGCAATAAATGTTAATTTACAGGATTAATTCTCAGGGATGGAGAGTGACCAATAAAAAGTTGCATCAAGACTTTGTCAAACACACTTTCAACAGAGCTGTATTGCCCATCCCTAGGACCTGGTAGATACTCTCATTTGCAAAGGACATGCACACACACACATACACCACTCCCCAGAGCATTGTCCCCCCTGTTCCTCAGGGGAGAAGTCCTGATCCACTTTCCCTCCTAGGAGGCTGAGTGGAGAAGGCAAGGGGAGATCCGAGGTACACATAAGTTCCAATTCAATCTTTCCAATCACTAGGGATTACTCACCACCAAGTGACAGATGAGAAGAATTTAGTAATTTGAAGGGTTGGGCAAAGAACACATATTCTAACATGTTGCCATCGCTGGTTTGGAATTACTGAGCATTGCTCATTTCAGCATTCAGTGAATTGTGCTGTCCTGAACTGAGGTTGGCAGTTCTGAGGAAGTCCTGAGATTCACCCAGACGCTGAGACTCAACTCCAGGGATTCATACCTTAGCTGGGTTTCGGATCATGGCCGTTGGCTTCTGAGCTTTTCCAGCATCTATATAGCCATTCCCTACCTATTTCCTGTCTTTAGTACTTAGCATAGTTTCTGTTTCTTGGTCCAACCACAGAATGGAATAAATATGACAAGAGTGCTAGGCAGGAGGTATATGAAACACTGGAAGGGGTACAAGATGTTTTCTTTGGGTACCAGCAGATCAGCGGAAGCTGAACTGAAAAGAGGTGACATTCAAATAAGACCTTGGAGGATGAGTATGAGCAGGGAGTTTAAGGAACAGAGAGAAGGAGGGGCCTTAACACCAGAGGAATGATATGAACACATGTATGGAGACAAGGTGTGTCTGGCAGATAGACCAGTGTGTATACATGGGTAAATTTTTTTTTAATTTTTTATTTTATATTGGAGTATAGTTGATTTACAATGTGTTAGTTTCAGGTGTACAGCAAAGTAACTCAGTTATACATATACATATATCTATTCCTTTTCAAATTATTTTCCCATTTAGGTTATTACAGAATATTGAGTAGCATTCCCTGTGCTATACAGTAGATCCTCGTTGGTTATCTGTTATAAATATAGTAGTGTGTATATGTTAATGCCAAACTCCTGATTTATCCCTCCCCCCACTTTTAGCCTTTGGTAACCATACTTTTTTTTCTAAGTCTGTGAGTCTGTTTCTGCTTTGTAATTAAGTTTGTGTGTATCATTTTTTTAGATTTCACATGTAAGCAATATCACATGATATTTGTCTTTCTCTGTCTGACTTCCTTTGCTCAGGCAGCTCAATATCAAAAAAAAAAAAAACAAACAACCCAATCAAGAAACGGGCAGAAGGGTTTCCCTGGTGGCGCAGTGGTTGAGGGTCCACCTGCCGATGCAGGGGACACGGGTTCGTGCCCCGGTCTGGGAAGATCCCACATGCTGTGGAGCAGCTGGGCCTGTGAGCCATGGCCACTGAGCCTGCGCGTCTGGAGCCTTTGCTCCACAACGGGAGAGGCCACAACAGTGAGAGGCCCACGTACCAAAAAAAAAAAAGAAACGGGTAGAAAACCTAAAGAGACATTTCTCCAAAGAAGACATACAGATGGCCAAGAGGTACATGAAAAGATGTGTAACCAGTAGGATGTTGTCAAAATTAGAGTAGCCTTTTTATAGTGAGGTTATAAAATACTGCTTGTATTTGATTCTCTCTTGGCCCACTAGCTGTGAAGAAACCAACAGCCCCACCATGAGGACACTTGACAGCCCCATGGAGAGGGCTGCTGGCTGAGGAACAGAGACCTCCTGCCAATAACCAGCACTAACTTGTAAGCAGGTAAGGGAGACACTTTGGAAGTGGATTTCCCAACCCAGTCAAGTCTTCATATGAAGGCAGTCATGAACAGTAGCCTAATTGCTACTTTGGGAACCAGAATCACCCAGCTAACCCTCTCTTGGATTCACAGAAACAGTGTGAGATAATAAGTGTTTAATGTTTGAAGATGCTATGTTTTGGGATAATTTGTTATGCAGCATAGGTAACTAATACATAGACCACCAAATTTACCTCTATGTAACAGGGTAGAAAAAAATATGACTCCATGTTGGATCTGTTTCTTTTACTTTGACCTTTGCTTTCCATTGCTTTTGTTCTGTTTATAACTATAAGCATACATAGTGGCCTTCCTCGGGGAACCCTGTTTCTCTGCCTGAATATTAAACTAGAGTGCCTTTGTTCAGCTCACAGGGAAACACCCTGACCCTGCCCACCTGTGAATGACTGCAGAAAAGAAGAAATTAACACACCCTCTCTCTGAGGCTGGCCCAAATCAGGAGATATTTTGCAAGACTTATGACTTTTTACTTTACTTCCTCACCTCCTCCCCCTCTCCATTCTATAAAAGAAATTAGCATCCAGACCCTGATAAGATGGTACTCTAAGATGTTAGTCCACCATCTTTTTGGATGCCTGGCTTTCCAAATAAAGCTGCTATTCCTTGTGTCAACACCTCGTCTCCTGATTTATTGGCCTGTTGTACTTCCAGCAGAGCGAGAGCTTGGACTCGGTAACATCTACTTTGAACTCTAAATCAGAATAGTCTTATGCTATGTTTTTTTGTTTAGAGCTGCTACACAAAGGGACCTTCATCATGGATGACATTGCTGCAATAAATACAAGAACCCCCAAAGTGGCATATTCGAGGGACATGTGTCATGAGGCAACCTGGACCCTAGATGTTTGTCAATGTGGCTCCACATCTTTGCTTTTCCCTGCACAGACTACACCCTCCTCTGTGCAGGCCACTTCCTTTGGAAGGCTGTAGGTTTCTTCTTCCTTATAACTCTAGTTGGTATATGGTTTGTATAGCAACACTGGCTTTAGCCTTGTATGACCTTATTAATTGAGAGTCAGTCCCAATCTTACAGCTTATTTCATGAGGCTCAATTCATTTCCCAAGAGTAAAGATGACTGGCTCCACCTGAGTCAGGTACCTGCCCATGAACTTTGCAGGTGGGACCCAGAAGCAGAGTCACCCAGTATGATCATGGCTATCCTGGTGTCTCTTTTAGGATGGAGTAGGAGATCCATTTCCAAATGGGGTTATGGAATCTGGCAAGTACTTCAAATGTGTCTAGCATATGTAGCCCCAATTAAGAGTTTCTGAGAAAGCCTGCTGTGAGATCAAGATCACACACTCTCTCCGTTTTTATTAACTCACTGGGGTGTGAAGCACACTCTTCTGAATGAGAAGAGACAGGAAACATCCTCCTCCACATGACAAAAGCCTGTTGGCAATAAGGCATTAGGCTTCATGACTCAAGCCCATAGTTCTACAAAAGCAATTCCAAACTCTCCAAAGCAATTATACATCATATGATATCATCAGAATAAAATAAATATAAATCCCAGGATTAATATGAAGGCATAAACAACTCCTGACAGCCTATAAATTGTATTAGGAATACTTTGATAAACTCCTAGTTTTCTATACTTCCTTCATCCTCATGACAATAGCTGTTGAGATTCAGCACATGCTGGGGACATATGTGGTAAGTGTCTTGGTGGCAGGGGGGAGTAAAGAAGGTTGGGAATTAAAAAAAAAAAAAAAAGAAAGAAAAAAGAAAAAGAAACAGAAAGCAGGAGAAGTGGATGGATGAATAATGACTTTAAGGCAGTGGGTCAGGGGGCCCTGAAGAAGATGTCCATCTCCGGAGGCCAAGGAACCCCCTTTCTCCCCTATGACCTCTCTATAAAAGGAGGTGGCTGGCGGTGTCTTCATGACTTTGCTCTTTGTACTTCCCCTCCAGCCCTCAGCAAAAAGGAGGCAATTCTGAATGGGTTATTTCTTCCAGAAACATTCACTGAACATCCATGGGCTGAAGGGTCACGATCTTGTGCAACTCAAAGACTGATGCAGGAGATAGTTGAGCAGACAATTAAAGTTCAATGAGACTGTTGCTATATAATGAGTATTTTTAGGAAAAATTAAATGTGTGCCCAGGGATGTGGGGAGAGCTCTCAACTCTGTTGTTTTGACTCATGGAAGGGTCATTGTTAAGGGCATTGAATTGTGTCCCCCTAAATTCATAGTTGAAGTCCCAAACCCCAGTACCTCACAAGGTGACCTATTTGGAAATAGGGTCATTGCAGGTATAATCAGTTAAAATGAAGTCATTAAGATGGAACTTAATCCAATGTGACTGAAGTCTTTATATAAAGGGGGAAATTTGGACACAATGACATGTATACGGGGAGAATGCCGTGTGAAGATGAAGGCAGAGATCGGGGTGCTGCTTCTAAAAGTCAAGGTGTGCCAAACATTGCCAGTGAACCACCAGAAGCTAGGGCAGAGATATGGATCATATTCTTCCTTAACCTTCAGAAAAAAACCAGCCCTGCTGACAGAAGACCTTGATTTTGGACTCTAGCCTCCAAAACTGTGAGAGAATAAATTTCTGTTGTTTCAGCCAACCGATTTGTGGTAATTTTTATGGCAGCCCTAGCAAACTAACATAAGCTTTTTATAGGTTCTAAAGATTAAAAGAGGGAAGGTCCTCCAGGTTTAGAGGCCAGAATAGGGATGCAGTTGCTTGAAGAAAATCAGCTTTCAGGAACATGGCAAGATGCCTTGTGTTGCTGAAGGGAATGGTAGACAGTGGTATGAAGTATGGCTGTAGAGAAAGACCAGGGGGTTGTAAAGTGATGCTTTCTGAGTTTGCAACACATTATTATAAAACCTGATGTAGAAAGAGGGATAGAGGCATTGAAATAGTTTGAGGGCTGACCTGAGATGGGTCCACAGCATGCCTGGTATTAACAGATATTCAAAAGCTATTTGTTAGTGAATGGGCAAGCTTTGGCTACTTCAGTGCAAATAAGCAAGACTTGGAGCCCTGGCATATCCAGCCTCTGTCTCCATCCAGGTAGCCTCCTGCATGAATGTTGCTTTTGCTTCCTAATCCCCAAATGAAAGAAGAGCCCTAAAAGTAGAACCCTATAATTATTCCTGGAATGAAACAACCAGTGTTAGCGCAGGAGGGTGTGAGTCCCTCTGCTTCTGTTTCTCCCAAGCTCCTCTGCCTTTCAACCTCACCCATTGGAACTATGGGTTGTCCAAGTTCACTCTAATCTCAATCGTATGTTTTGACACTTAGAGAAAAGTGTAGGATGTGTTGAGAAGCCAGAAATGGTAACTAGAAGGGGGGAAAAGAGTGACCAGCAACTTGGAACTGCTCTCTTACAAGGATTGGATTTCTCCACCAATAGCATTGTGGTGGGAGCCAGAGGGGGGCAGCCTTGTAGCAAAATGCCCCGAGTTAAACGCATTCACTTCTTTCCCTTGCAACTTAGAAGGCAGCTAATTTACACGCTACCTCCTATTAGTTTTGGGGGAAAAACATAGCTAACAATAAGGAAGAGAATGCCGTCTCTTTCTTCAGCCTAAACATGCCTGCTCCGGTGGTGAATGGTTGATCTCTAAGCTTGCTGTTTTCAGGCTATAAAAGCTGTTTATGTCACTCTATAAAAGAACATTTGAACTTATTTAGCTATCTGAGTTGAAATGTTTGGGGGAAATTAAAATGCAATGGGAATTAACAAAGTGAAGCTGTAACCTGATTGGTGAGGGCTGCAAGGTTTGCATAGAAACTTACTTCATTTGGAATCCCTCCTCCCTGCACCCCATGCACCCAGAGCAGCCCCCCATGCACAGGAGATGTATGAGCTAGGCAGCACTCCAATAGCAGCCATCATTTCAGCAAAGCTCTCCAAGTCACTCATTTCTCGTGCACTGTTGTGATCCACATTCACTGGGGACCCTTTGGCTCTTAAAAAGCTGCGGCTGCCCAGAGGAGGTGACAAGACGTTGACAAATCTGTGTTGTTTTTCTCCTAAAAATTGTGAGTCTGTGCGAGTGCCCTAGGTAGAAATGTGCTTCCCCCACATCGAGTGTGCCTCTGTTTTGCTTGCTCTGGGACTGTGAGGCCCGAAGATCTGAGAGATTAGCTAAGTACCCGTACTGCCTTCTCCCTAAAGAGTGCTCACCCCACTGGCCAGCCACCAGGATGCTGGCCTGGATATCTTACCGGAAAGGTTAAAGCATCTTCGAGACAGGCTGATCATGGACCAATTTGCCCAGCACAGTATCCTCTTGGCGTACTTTTAAGGGTGCCCCTTCAGGCTCCAGAATGTCCTGGTTTAGATCCTATATCATATCATCGATCTATTCGTAGAAGTTTGTTCATGCTTTTTCAGATGCATTTTGTGCCCACCTTGGGGGGATATGGGAGCTTAGAGACTCAGATGAGTTTGGGCGAAGCGTTCTCTTGGTTTAGGTTCCCATAAGGGCAGAACTGAGTCAAGGAATTGGGTGCAAGTGGTGTATTTATGAGGTGCAGAAAACACCTGTAGGGGAACAGGGGAGTAAGAAAAAGGGACAGCAGCCAAGAAAGGTGTGCTAGCGAACCACACTGTGGGCACCTGGAGCTTAATTCTCTTGAGGACATGCTGGCAGACAATGAATGCCCCAGAATTCTTCCATGCGTGGGGGAAGAAGGCTCCCAGGGGTGTTTTTCTCGCACTTCTTGTCTGCCTTCAGGAGGGCAAGGCAGCCTTCAGCTGCTTTGGAGAAAATCTATAAGCAGAGTTACAGACACTGGTGCATATTCTGAGCAAACTGAAGGAATATGGCTCAAGGCATATGGGCAGGCACTGATATTATCAGCTACAGGAGGAAAAGATGAAATAGAGGAAGAAAACACGAATGTTGTGGAGTACCCACATTTTTTCTGATGTTTCAGAATTTAGCTTGATAGACACATACACTCCTTTAGTGGCTCTTTCATCCTAATAGTGATATTATTTTAAGTACAACGTGTCATGTATGTCTCTCCTACAAAACTGTGATCTCCATAAGGAAGACCACATTCATTGTCTTCACCATGTTCCTTCAATGTAGAGTGATAATATTTGCTAAATGAATTAATAAATGAATGAATTGTGCTAATTCCTTTCATATACTTTATCACTCTATATTTTCCACTCCATTTAGGAGGTATACATTATTATCTCCAACTTGTGGGTAAGGAAACAAGAAGAAACTTTCCCCAATATCACATTGCTAAGTTCAAAGTTCAAATCCAGGTTTGTCTAACCTGTAAGCTCACCCTCTTCCAGCATAATCTTCCCATAAAGGGGAAATATTGATACACTAAGTCCCCTACATATGAACCTTCAAGTTGCAAACTTTCAAAGATGTGAACGTGTGTTCACATGTCCAATCACGTAAGTTAGTTCACATGTCTGGCTACATTGTCACGTGTGTGCATCTTCTACAAGTGGTTGTGCTTTTGTGTACTTTACTGTACTGTACTGTATAGAGTACAGTATCTTTATGTCAAGCCAAGGATGTCCAGAAGCAAGCGTAAAAGCAGAGGTGATGTAGCTGATACTACTGTACTTTTCAAGGCATTGTACTATAAGATTAAAAATGTTTTCTGGGTTTCCCTGGTGGCACAGTGGTTGAGAATCCGCCTGCCAATGCAGGGGACATGGGTTCGTGCCCCAGTCCGGGAAGATCCCACATGCCATGGAGCGGCTGGGCCCATGAGCCATGGCTGCTGAGCCTGCGTGTCCAGAGCCTGTGCTCCGCAACGGGAGAGGCCACAACAGTGAGAGGCCCGTGAACCACAAAAAAACAAACAAAAAAAAGTTTTCTTTATATTTTGTGTTTGTTTTCATTTTACGTATTATTTGTGTGAAAAGTATTATAAACCTATTACAGTATAGTACCATATAGCTGATTGTGTTAGTTGGGTACCTAAGCTAACTTTTTTGGATGTATGAGCAAATTGGACTTACGAATGCACTCTCAGAACAGAACTCGTTCGTATGTAGGGGACTTACCATACATAAAGATCTTCCCGCTTCTGCTGGCCTCTGTATTTCAGCAAGCGGTGTAACAAATCCCCAGATACTGCCTAATCCTAGTTCGCATTGCCTCCCATTCTCTTGGCCCCTCGTTCAATTTATCTTCCTATTTCAGAATATGTCAGACTCAAGCCTGCTCTAACTACTTGAAGTCTTAGCCTGTAAAAGGAACATTTTTTTGTTTAAACCTTCAGGTAATTGAAAAAAAGCCAAAGTTTCAGAAACTAATGCCTACCTTTCCCTTGAGTGATTCTCCTCGTCAAAGAAGTAAAGGCATTTCAGGATATGTGACATCATTATTTTTTTTTCTTCATTGTTCAAAGTCTGGTCATGATTCGATGGGCAGGCGACACCCCAGTGTTGGGCTGATAAATGTTCAATAACCAGCTCTGTTGGAAAACCCAACCAACCAACCAACCTTTATGTGCAGCATATGCAAATTTCCATGGTGTTGATATTCCCACTATGGCCAATTTCAAACTACCCACGTGAAGTCATTGAATGCTTATGTCAGGAATAGATGAACAGCAGCACATTAGTTTATAGTATTTCCACCACATGAATACAATAGATGTAAATAACCTCACATGCATAAATAATGGTAAAACAGTGAATAATTAGAAAGCAATGAATTTTGAGTATTTATTATCTTTATTTTTAATGCAACTTATTTCATTGTGATTTATTAATTTAATTTTTAATAATGGCTGTGTCTAACAACTGGTACCAAAAAATCTGAAAGTTTAACAAGCAGCTCTCGTGACCTGGTGTAAGCTGACTACAGCACACCATTTTGGAGACTCTTTCTTGAACAGGTACTTCCTTTCGTAGACTCTGTTCAGATCTTTGTCCTAAGTCCATAAGAGGAAGGGGAAATTGGTCAATGACATAATTTAAGATTCTGGCTGAATAGCTAGAGTGAGAACCAACTATCTTCTTGATGTTATCAAAGTCTGAGACCCTTTTTGTACAAGTTAATGTTTGCCATGACCCTCATCCCTGACCTGCCCTTTGGTATCCTGTGTGTCCAGAGGCTGACACCTGAGTACTGTTCATGTTGTCTTGCTTCTGCTTGAGCTCAGCCTAAAGGATGCAAGACAAATGAAGGCAGAAGAAGAGAAAATTAGGAGGATAGTGTATATACATATAACTACTCTCTGCCTCATGGCAGTTCTGACATGAGCCTTATATGACTCCTCTTGGGCAGCCATTTCCCATGGCTCTCCCTGGACCAGTCCCAACTTCCTCCTCTTGGCTTCCTCTGTAGCTGTGACTGTTCCTGGGTTGCTTCATCAACCTCAGTCCACATCTGTGTAAATAGTCCTTTTATTAAACTATTTTCAGCTAACTCCTTTGCAGTGCGCCTTGTATGTTACCCACACTCTATATGATATACTAAGTACATTTATCCAGTGATATATCCTGCTGCATTGGTCTGTAGGAAACCTAGTAGCCTGATTCCTCATATGGGGGAACACTTTTCTATGTGATATTCTCATTGTGACCACCCCATCACATCCAGGAGTTCCTGAATATCATTCTCTCTGCCCAGTTACCAGCCATAAGTAGGGAAAAGGGGGTGGAGTCAACTACCTTCTCCAATATAGAGTTTCCTTTTCCCCCACATGCAACTTCATCCACTCAGGTGGGCATACCATCAAGTCACCTTGACTCGTCAGCTGAACATGACTCATGCTTTGCTCTGAGAGCCAGGCCTCAGCTCCAGTGTCAGATACAGTCTGTCCTACGGGACCTGTAAAGAAACCAGGCACCTGCTAAGGGCATTTCATAGTTCCTATCCTGTTCTTCTGGCACCACTATTCTCTCTGGGTCCTTGCCTTGCTCTTATGCACAACTTTCTCCAGCCTGACATCTTTCTTGGCCCAATGTCCCATCCCCATGCATGAATTTAGTTGTCAGAACTTCCTAGAATCAATAATAGGTCATCAGGGGGCTTCCCTGGTGGTGCAGTGGTTGAGAGTCCGTCTGCCGATGCAGGGGACACGGGTTCGTGCCCCCGTCCGGGAAGATCCCACATGCCGCGGAGCGGCTGGGCCCGTGAGCCATGGCCGCTGGGCCTGCGCGTCTGGAGCCTGTGCTCCGCAACGGGAGAGCCTGCAGCAGTGAGAGGCCCGCGTATTGCCAAAAAAAAAAAAAAAAAAAAAATAGGTCATCAGACTGATATGAATTGAGTGTGTACCATGCACCATACACTGTGCTAAGGATTTCACGTGTACAGACTCCTCTACCATGGAAAGAATTCAATGATACTGGCCCTTTCATTATCTCACCCCTCCAATCTATTACTTACCAATCATGCAGGCCATTTGTCTGTTTACACTCAGATGCATTCCCTACCCTTTTCTCCACCTGCTCTGTGTTACAGGGAACTACATTTCCAGGCTCCCTTGACTGCTAGCTTCTGGAAAGTCACTGCCAGTGAAAGAACTTGGCAGGAGATAGAAGGACAGGAAAAAGGTAAGGTTCTCCCTCTCTCCACCTGGGGCCTCATCTCTGCAGCAACTGTGCTTCTGTTGTGGCACCAGCTCCCTCTGGACAGCCCGTTCCTAATGGTCCCAGCAAGCCTGCCACAGTTCCAGCTTCTCCAGGGTTCCTGGGATTCCTTCCTTTGTCTCTCCAGCCCTAGGTGAGACAGTGGCTTTCTATAGTTGCTAATATCTGGATTTCCCTCATCATCTCTTTGCTATTTTGACTTCTTTTTAAATTTAATTTAATTTATTTTTTATACAGCAGGTTCTTATTACTTATTTATTTTATACATATTGATGTATACATGTCAATCCCAATCTCCCAATTCATCCCAAGACCACCCCTCATCCCCCACTTTCCCCCCTTGGTGTCTGTACATTTGTTCTCTACATCTGTGTCTCTATTTCTGCCTTGCAAACGGGTTCATCTATACCATTTTTCTGGATTCCACGTATGTGCATTAATATACGATATTTGTTTTTCTCTTTCTGACTGACTTACTTCACTCTGTATGACATTCTCTAGGTCCATCCATGTCTCTACAAATGACCCAATTTCGTTCCTTTTTATGGCTGAGTAATATTCCATTGTATATACGTACACATCTTCTTTATCCATTTGTCTGTTGATGGACATTTAGGTTGCTTCCATGACCTGGCTATTGTAAAGAGTGCTGCAAAGAACATTGCGTGTGTTTTTTTGAATTACAGTTTTCTCTGGGTATATGCCCAGTAGTGGGATTGCTGGGTCATATGGTAATTCTATTTTAGTTTTTTAAGGAACCTCCATACTGTTCTCCATAGTGGCTGTATCAATTTACATTCCCACCAACAGTGCAAGAAGGTTCCCTTTTCTCCACACCTTCTCCAGCATTTGTTGTTTGTAGATTTTCTGATACTGCCAATTCTAACCAGTGTGAGGTGATACCTCATTGTAGTTTTGATTTGCATTTCTGTAATAATTAGTGCTGTTGAACAGCTTTTTATGTGTCTCTTGGCCATCTGTATGTCTTCTTTGAAGAAATGTCTATTTAGGTCTTCTGCCCATTTTTTGATTGGGTTGTTTATTTTTTTAATATTGAGCTGCATGAGCTGTTTATATATTTTGGAGATTAATCCTTTGTCCACTGATTGATTTGCAAATATTTTCTTGCATTCTGAGGATTGTCTTTTCATCTTGTTTATAGTTTCCTTTGTTGTGAAAAGCTTTTAAATTTCATTAGGTCCCATTTGTTTATTTTTGTTTTTATTTCCATTACTCTAGGAGGTGGGTTAAAAAAGACCTTGCTGTGATTTATGTCAAAGAGTGTTCTTCTTGCATTTTCCTCTAAGAGTTTTATAGTGTCTGGTCTTACATTTAGGTCTTTAATCCATTTTGAATTTATTTTTGTGTACTGTGTTAGGGAATGTTCTAATTTTTCTTTTACATGTAGCTATACAGTTTTCCCAGCACCACTTATTTAAGACACTGTCTTTTGTCCATTGTATACCCTTGCCTCCTTTGTCATAGATTAGTTGACCATAGGTGTGTGGGTTTATCTCTGGGCTTTCTACCCTGTTCCATCGATCTATATTTCTGGTTTTGTGCCAGTACCATACTGTCTTGATTACTGTAGCTTTGTAATACAGTCTGAAGTCAGGAGCCTGATTCCTCCAGCTCTGTATTTTTTCCCTCAAGATTGCTTTGGTTATTTGGGGTCTTTTGTGTCTCCATACAAATTTTAAGATTTTTTGTTCTAGTTCTGTAAAAAATGCCATTGGTAATTTCATAGGGATTGTATTGAATCTGTAGATTGCTTTGGGTAGTATGGTCATTTTCACAATGTTGATTCTTCCAATCCATAAACATGGTATATCTCTCCATCTGTTTGTGCCATCTTTGATTTCTTTCATCAGAGTCTTATAGTTTTCTGATTACAGGTCTTTGACCTCCTTAGGTAGGTTTATTCCTAGGTATTTTATTCTTTTTGTTGCAATGGTGACTGAGATTTTTTCCTTAATTTCTCTTTCTGATCTTTCTTTGTTAGTGTAGAGGAATGCAAGAAATTTCTGTGCATTAATTTTGTATCTTTACCAAATTCAGTGATTGGCTCTAGTAGTTTTCTGGTGGCATCTTTAGGATTATCTAAGTATAGTACCATGTCATATGCAAACAGTGACAGTTTTATTTCTTCTTTTCCTATTTGTATTCTTCTTATTTCTTTTTCTTCTCTGATTGCCATGGCTAGGACATCCAAAACTATGTTGAATAATAGTGATGAGAGTGGACATCCTTGTCTTGTCTTGACCTTAGAGGAAATGCTTTCAGTTTTTCACCATTGAGAATGATGTTTGCTGTGGGTTTGTTGTTTATGGTCCTTATTATGTTTAGATAAGTTCCTTCTATGCCCACTTTCTGGAGAGTTTTTATCACAAATGGGTGTTGAATTTTGTCAAAACCATTTTCTGCATCTATTGAGATGATTATATGGATTTTATTCTTCAGTTTGTTCATATGGTGTATCATATTGATTGATTTGTGTATATTGAAGAAACCTTGCATCCCTGAGATAAATCCCACTTGATCATGGTGTATGATCCTTATAATGTGTTGTTGGATTCTGTTTGCTAGTATTTTGTTGAGGATTTTTGCATCTATATTCATCAGTGATATTGGTCTGTAATTTTCTTTTTTTTTCAGTATCTTTGTCTGGTTTTGGTATCAGGGTGATGCTGGCCCCTTAGAATGAGTTTGGGAGTGTCCCTTCTTCTGCAATTTTTTAGAAGAGTTTGAGAAGAATGGGTGTTAGCTCTTCTCTAAATGTTTGATAGCATTCACTTGTGAAGCCATCTGATCCTGGACTTTTGTTTTTTAGAAGATTTTTAATCACAGTTTCAATTTCAGTACTTGTGATTGGTCTGTTCATATTTTCTATTTCTTCCTGGTTCAGTCTTGAAAGGTTATACCTTTCTAAGAATTTGTCTATTTTTTCCAGGTTGTCCACTTTATTGGCATAGAGTTGCTTGTAGTAGTCTCTTAGGATGCTTTATATTTCTGTGGTGTCCATTGTAACTTCTCCTTTTTCGTTTCTAATTTTATTGATTTGAGTCTTCTCCCTCTTCTTCTTGATGAGTCTGGCTAAAGGTTTACCAATTTTGTTTATCTTCGCCAAGAACCAGCATTAGTTTTATTGATCTTTGCTATTGTTTTTTTTTTTTGGTTTCTATTTCATTTATTTCTGCTCTGATCTTTATGATTTCTTTCCTTCTACCAACTTTGGGTTTTGTTTGTTGTTCTTTCTCTAGTTCCTTTAGATGTAAGGTTAGATTGTTTATTTGAGTTATTCTTGTTTCTTGAGGTACGATTGTATTGGTATAAACTTCCCTCTTAGAACTGCTTTTATGGCATCCCATAGGTTTTGGACCATCCTCTTTTCATTGTTATTTTTCTCTAGGTATTTTTTTGATTTCCTCTTTGATTTCTTCAGTGATCTCTTGGTTATTTAGTAATGTATTGTTTAACCTCCACGTGTTTGTGTTTTTTATGTTTTTTTCCCCTGTAATTCATTTCTAATCTCATAGCGTTGTGGTCAGAAAAGATGCTTGATATGATTTCAATTTTCTTAAATTTACTGAGGCTTGATTTGTGACCCAAGATGTGATCTATCCTGGAGAATGTTCCATGCGCACTTGAGAAGAAAGTGTAATCTGCTGTTTTTGGATGGAATGTCCTATAAATATCAGTTAAATCTATCTGGGCTATTGTGTCATTTAAAGCTTCTGTTTCCTTATTTATTTTTATTTTGGATGATCTGTCCATTGGTGTAAGTGAAGTGTTAAAGTCCCCCACTATTACTGTGTTACTGTCGATTTCCTTTTTTATAGCTATTAGCAGTTGCCTTATGTATTGAGGTGCTCCTATGTTGGGTGCATATGTATTTATAATTGTTATATCTTCTTCTTGGATTAATCCCTTGATCATTATGTAGTGTCCTTCCTTGTCTCCTGTAACACTCATTATGTTAAAATCTATTTTATCTGATATGAGTATTGTTACTCCAGCTTTCTTTTGATTTCCATTTGCATGGAATAACTTTGTCCATCCCCTCACTTGCAGTCTATATGTGTCCTTAGGTCTGAAGTGGCTCTCTTGTAGACAGCACATATATGGTTCTTGTTTTTGTATCCATTCAGCCAGTCTATGTCTTTTGGTTGGAACATTTAATCCATTCATGTTTAAGGTAATTATCAATATGTATGTTCCTATGACCATTTTCTTAATTGTTATGGGTTTGTTTTTGTAGGTTCTTTTCTTCTCTTGTGTTTCCCACTTAGAGAAGTTCCTTTAGCATTTGTTGTAGAGCTGGTTTGGTGGTACTGAATTCTCTTAGCTTTTGCTTGTCTGTAAAGCTTTTGATTTCTCTGTCAAATCTGAATGAGATCCTTGCTGGGTAGAGTAATCTTGGTTGTAGGCTCTTCCCTTTCATCACTTTAAATATATCATGCTACTCCCTTCTGGCTTGTAGAGTTTCTGCTGAGAAATCAGCTGTTGACCTTATGGGAGTTCCCTTGTATGTTATTTGTCATTTTTCCTTTGTTGCTTTTAGTAATTTTTCTTTGTCTCTAATTTTTGTCAGTTTGATTACTATGTGTCTCGGTGTGTTTCTCCTTGGGTTGATTCTGCCTGGGACTCTCTGTGCTTCCTGGACTTGGGTGGCTATTTCCTTTCTCATATTAGTGAAGTTTCCAATTATAATCTCTTCAAATATTTTCTTGGATCTTTTCTCTCTCTCTTCTCCTTTTGGGACCCCTAAAATGCGAATGTTGGTCATTTAATGTTGTCCCAGAGGTCTCTTAGGCTGTCTTCATTTCTTTTCATTCTTTTTTCTTTATTCTGTTCTGCAGCTGTGAATTCCACTATTCTGTCTTCCAGGTCACTTATCCATTCTTCTGCCTCAGTTATTCTGCTATTGATTCCTTCTAGTGTATTTTTCATTTCAGTTATTGTATTGTTCATCTCTGTTTGTTCGTTGTTTAATTCTTCTAGGTCTTTGTTAAACATTTGTTGTATCTTCTTGATCTTTGCCTCCATTCTTTTTCCAAAGTCCTGGATCATCTTCACTATCAGTATTCTGAATTCTTTTTCTGGAGGATTGCCTGTCTCCACTTCATATAGTTGTTTTTCTGAGGTTTTATCTTGTTCCTTCATCTAGTACATAGTCCTCTGCCTTTTCATTTTGTCTATCTTTCTGTGAATGTGGTTTTTTTAACAGGCTGCAGGATTGTAGTTCTTCTTGCTTCTGCTGTCTGCCCTCTCCATATAGGCTTTTTTAAAATTGGCTTTGCTGGAACTTTTTATAAGGAGTCTCAGACTGAACTTTTAAAAGGGCCAGGAAAGCCATGCCAATGGCTTGTCACAGATCTCGTCTTAGAGACTTAGGTGAATTCCTCCCCTTTCCAGGTCCTCCAAATTACTTGAGATTCCTGCACCTGTTAGGAGGTGACCCTCCTAATTTATCTGGTAAAGCTTCTGGAACCTGAGCGTTTCCAATCTCCAAATTCGTCTGGAGTCTCTGAGGAGGCAGATGGGCATAAGTGTCCTCTGCTTGTACCAAGGCTCTAGTTCTTTGTAGAGTTCAGGCAAAGCAGAGAAATCTTCTCTGGGTCCCTTAGTTGCTGCTAGTGTTGGAGGGTCTCCTGCAGAGGTGGGGGGCTGCCATGGCTCACATGGACAAGGACACCAGCAACAGAATTTCTGGGAAGTACTCCTGTTTTGACTCTTCTTATATCTTGAAACTAATTCCCTGTATTGAATTCTACTGAAATACCCAACCTGTAATTTTCTTTCCTGGCTGTACCTTGACTGATATACTTCTCTACTTCTTTTCTTCTACACTCACACCTCTATATGTGTGTATGTGTGTGTTTAATTTATTGAAAACATCCTCTCCCATAACTATTTGTTCCCTTTATAGCATTAACTAGCTATAACTAGTTATCGTAATAACTATAGCATATAAACTATTTGTTCCCATTTCCTTATTTATTGTCTGCCTTCTCTGATAGGCTGTATGCTTTGTGAAGGTAGGTATCTTATCTATTTTATTCATTGCTGTATTTCTAATACTCCAGTAGATGATTGGTTCATGGGCACTCATGTCCAATAAATGAATGAAAAAAAAATTAATGAATCTTCATTTTATGTATAAAGACGCTCAAACTTAGAGAGATGAATTAATTTTTCAGATCACTTGATTTTTGAGCTGCCAACCAGCCAAGGGCACTGGCTTTCTCATGCCAACTGATGTTTTTCTTATGGAGTTTAGAATTGTGACCCAGATTCCTCATGGCAGAAGCCAACCTATTTCATCTTAGATCTCCCACTCATTATTTCCCTAGCACTGTGTGAAGCCTTTATACAGTGTGTATTAGGCTTTTGAGCCCTCCTTCCACAGCATCCTGAGCCCTATTCCCCATTATCACTCCCATCCCTTGGGTGGGCCAAATTTCGTTCCAGCCTTGATCCCCACCCCTTTGAAACTGACTCCCAAGATTCTCAAACAGTGTATAGTGTCTGGGAGAACTGAGGTATTCAGATACAGGCCCAAAACAAGTTGTCTCCCCAAATGGCTAATTATCAGAATCTCCCAAAGAGATTTTAAAAAGCAGACTCGCAGGTCCAATCCTAGACTTACTTGTTAGGTAAGAACTGGGGAATCTGTTTTTAAGAGGGTCCCTTGTATTCTGCGAATCATCTAGGCTTTGGAACAACTGTCACTGCTACCACAGGAGAACCAACGTAAGAGAAATCACTGGGTGCGGGTGGATATAGAAACAAAACAAAACAAAACAAACAAGAGTTTTAGGTAAATGCGAGGAATGGGACAGTTTGATTCTCAAATATTGTGATTCTCTGGAGCAGAAGGGAGGGATTGCCTGTGCCCAGGATTGCTGACCAATCATGTATTGGGACTGCTTCCTGCCCCTGGTGTCCATCCTTGCATCATCAGCACTCTGTGTGGTGAAGCCCTGACAGTAACCAGGAAACACTAGAGTGTTGCCTAACCTCCCTGTTAAGTTTGTCAGATAAGTTATGGAATATCCAGTTAAGTTTGAATTTCAGATGAACAATGAACAGCAAATAGTATATATAAAGTGTGTGTGTGTGTATATATATATATATATATATATATATATATATATATATATATATATAACATATATATTACATTTAATTTGAAATTCAGTTTTAAATGGTTGACCTGTATTTTTGATTGCTACACCTGGCAACCGTATTCTCTACAGTGGTCAAACATCAGACAGGTTGAAGCATTAACCAAGACCATACTCCTTTCTAAGAGGACATTTTGAACTTCTGTTTTTGTGAGTGACTCATGGAGGCAGTTATGATGAGGAGGTCCTCTTTAATAAACCTGGCCTCTGCTAGCCTTAGCACTGGTAGATTCCATTTTGTACACATTTATTTAGTATATATGGCTGGCTGTTCTAAGGGCCCCATGTCCACCCCAAAGATCTTGGAGGCAAATACTTAGTGCCCTGGAATGACTTGGGAGAGAAACTCCGTCCATTTTAGAAGAGCAGTGTCAATTCAGCTAAACCAGCTCACTTGTTTTAGTTGTCCAACTTGTCTTTTCCATTTTTGGTTACTGAAAAGAAGTTTAACAAATTTGTCTGAGGGCATATCCCGCCTTACTTTACCTTTCTCATAAATGTGTATCAAGCATTGAACATTTTCATGAGTGATGGGATTATTTTCTATTCTTGGAGAAGCCTTTGTATTTGTCATTTATTTATTCATTCAACAAATCTTTTTTTGAGAGTATATTATGTGTCACATGCTGTTCTAGGTGTTAGGAATGTTGAAGTGAAAAAACAAACATAGTTTTAAGGAATTTGTGCTATGGAGAAAATAAGAAAGGAAGGGGAATAGAGTGTGCCTCTGGGGAGGTAATGGGGTTACAATTTTAAAACATTGATTAGGGAGTATCTCACTGAAAGGTGTCATTTAAGCAACAATTTAAAGGAAAGCTACTTTTAGGATTCTAAGAACACTTTAGTGGGTTTGTTTAATCTTTATTCACTTTAAAATGTATACATTTACCTAAAAAGAAGTACTTCACAAAAATTCTATCACTTACCAAGATATCAAATTTGTAAAATGATATTGGAATCCAATGCATTTAATGTAAATATCCACTTTTCCATTTCAAATGGACCAACTCAGGAATACATAGTGCATTACAGTTATTTCTGATTAATGTTTGACCAGGCAGTGTAGTATTTAACATGCACGCTCTGGAGTGGGACCACATGATTTCAAATCCTGTCCCCACCACTTAATAATGATATTATATATGACAAGTTGCTTTAGCTTTCTCTTCCTCCTTTTCCTAATCTTAAAGTGAAATAATGATAATAGTTACCCCAGAGTATAGTGAGGATTAAATAAGATAATGCACGATCCTCTCACATAGAAAGTTCTTAATAATGTGCTGATAAGCTGACTCTCCAGAAAAAAAAAAATAATCCCTGATATATAGCATTTGCCACTTTCTTTGGTGTAAATATTCCTATCATGGTCAGTTTCAAGCTACCAACATTGTCGTTGTGGAGTTGGGGAGAGATGCACACAGGAGGCTCTAATGAGCTGGTGCAAACTGGCTGTAATGCACCACACAAATGACTCATGCTGCCATATTATCAATGGTATTTATTTCTAGAAATACAGTAGTCTGAAGAAAGTATCTTTATGTACACTTATTGATGGCCTTAGAGTAGTTTCTCAACCTTGGCATTTTGACATTTAGGGCTGGATTTTTTTTTTTTTTTTTTTATTGTGGAGGGCTGTTTTGTGCATCACAGAATGTTTAACAGAATCCCTAACCTCTACCTACGAGACACTGGGAAATACCCTCCTGCCCCAGTTGCAAGACCCAAGAATGTCTCTGGGTATTGCCAAATATCCCCTAAGGGACAAAATGTCCCTGATTGAGAAACATTGCTTCAGAGAAATATAAACATAAGCTAGAAAAATATATTTCTAGAGGAAATATTTTTAAAAGAAGGCAAAATTAAAATGTTCACGTGGGGCATTTTATATGGCTGCAAATACAGCAAAAAGAGGATTGGTTTTAGGTAACTACTGGTTAGACAAATCGAGACTTGGGTTAATATCAGGAGAAAAGACGGGCTCAGACGTCATAGTTGGGAAGCAGCATGGCGGACTGGCTGGAGCACTGGGGGTGGATGGTTGTGTGATGCCCCCACTTCAGTAGCCTGTTGATATCAGAAAGGGCTCAGCTCCAGCCTAGACTTTGTACCTTATTAGCTGTGTGATTCTGGGCAAGTCACTTAACCACTCTGAGCCTCAGAGTCCATCATTAATGGAAAAATGATGAAGACTGACTTAAATGGGTTGTGAAAATAATAGTCAAATCTTATAAATATTTTTGAAAGAGGAAAGAAAAGATCCTTGTTAACTCTGGGTTTTGGGGATTAGCAGTTCTCGGGTGGGGACTGATGGAGACAGGAAGGTCAATGGGAAGGGTGGGCTGGGAAAGCCAGTTGATTAAGTGCCTGCCCTGTCACACATGGCTGCAGGTCACTGCTTGGAAATGTGAGAGCAAAATGGGACCCCAAACTAATGACTTTCAGGTGTGCTGGCCTGGCTGTCTGGCCACTGGGGAATCATGTCAAGGCCAAGGCTAACGCTCAGGACTGCCGAGGCTAACATCCAGGCCCAGGGTAAACCCACCAGAGCCTGGACCCTGGGGCCTCCCCCTAGACTGCGGCTGCTGATACCCACACCTGCCCACTTGTAGACACAGCAGGTGCTGCCCAACTGCCACTGCTACCAGAAGCTCCCATTCCCTGTCACCTGCCCAGCCCAGGAGTAGTGTCATTGTTCTTCCCTTCTCACTCCCAATCTGGTCCCCAGGGAAAGCCCTGCTGGCTGGAGTTAGGCACGTAGACAGAGAATCTCTCCATCCTCCTTCCTCAAGACCCTTGCTCTATTCTTTACACCCTACACCCTGGTCCATACCTCATCAGGATTCCATGGTGTTCCTTTCTCTCTTTCATCAATCATCTATGGAGATGGACCCAACCCAAGCCGCATTGTACCCAAGCTCTTCTTACACAACAGCCTCTGATGGGCTGCATAGCAAAACCGAATGTCACAGATGCAGCATTCAAGACTCCCAAGGACAGGATGGAAGGTAGCAAGAAAGGTAGGCATGCAGATGGGCAGAGTCAGCTCAGTTCACAGATGCCTGTTGATACCACACAAATTCCACCTGACCCCAGGCTTCCAGGAAGATCTGCTCTGACTCCACAAGTAAGACTATTGTGAAAGCGTTTTTGTTCTTGGCCCTACAGACATGTGTCAGAATCTAGACAACACTGCTTATTTCTTAGCTGTGTAAGCATGAGATTTTTAGCCACTCTGTGTATCAGTTTCCTCATCTATTAAGCTGTAATGATATATTCTTTCACATGATTAGTAGGAAGATTGATGCTCCCTCAGCATCGGAGCTCCCACTTTGGGGAGGTGAAACCCCAGGGCCATTTTGATGGAAGGCACAGTTTCAATACTCTCACACAAAGGAAGCCAACTCATGAGGTTTATTACTTACAGATCCCAGTACAAGGATGCAAAGAGCTGGGGGAAGGGCAGTCCTCCATCCCAGGTCATGAGTGAGAAGGAAATAGAGAGGAGGGTAGCAAGCACCTAGGGCGGTGGTCACTAATATTTAGTGGCCTCAATTCTATGTGATTATTTTAAAAGCTGTCCTCAGAAAATCAAAGCGAGAATTTGTAGGGGGAATCCTAAACTCCAGTCCTTATCTAAATGGCCAGAATCTGGGTGTGAGCAGGGTTGCTATACCATAAAATGCCTGGGCAGCAACACAGAATGGCTGTTTTCTCATCAAACCCTTTTGGTAAGATTGGAATTGACATGGAACCTAGAACCTAATTTTAGTTTTAAAAATTAGGAAAGCACCAGACACACAAAAGATACTCAGTGTTTTCCCAATATCATCTTCTCTCCCCTACATCGATCTATGAGGGGTACAGAGAAACCTTGAAGGGAATAGTCTATTCTACTGAACCCAGCTGGTCCCACAGTCCCCTTAAGCCAGGTGAGGGCATTATGACAGGTGAGGCCTGGGGTAACTGGTGTTTGGACTAGATCACTCCATGGACTGCGCATTTCAGTATCAGTGTGCAACTCAAGGAACTGTTTGCCCCTTCCCAGAATTCAGCCAAGGCCAGTCAGCTCCAGTCCAGCCATCCACCCCATTTTGAAATTCTCCATTCCAAATATGCTGTTCCCCAAAGTGTTGATGAATTTGGCCTTAATTACCCCAGATCCAATCTCATTCTGTCCTGGTTACAGTAAGTAAACCAGAGTCTATTTAAATGGATTTTTACCACAGAGTGATCTCTTGCAGAGACTTTTTATTGAAATAGCATCACTGCTTTGAAGAAGGCCGGAGTTTCATAGGAGAGGCTTGTGGCAATTTCTCCCCTGCCCTGTTGACAGTCTTAGAAGAAAGAAGAGAATGGATGCTGAACTAAAATGAGGGAGGCTGAAAAACTCGGTAGAATCAACAATATTGATTCTTTTTCCAGTTCCTCATGCATGTCCAGGGTGTTGAAGAGATCATATTCTAAGAGAAATTAAAGAGTCATGGCAACTTCTGTTGTTTTTGAAATGCATTTTTAAAATGGTATTTCAGAAATGAATGGGCACAATCACTGTGGTATGGAGGCAAGGTGTGAGGTAGGGATGTGTGTATGTGTGTGTGTGTGTGGTAATGGAGTGATTATGAACTCCAGGAAATGACCCCTTAGGTCATCTCCCTTGTAAATGGCATTAGAATTCACTCATGATTTGGGGGCCTCATTACCTATCACCCACAGCATCTGTCCCTTAATTAATCCCTGTGCCTCAAGGCTCACCCATGTCCAATCTACCCAAAGATTTCATCAGCAAAATCTTTCTAATATGCAAATTATACAACACATTCTCTTTCTCAAAACCCCTTCAGGATAAGCTAGTGTCCTACAGAATAATATTCAAACTCTTAAACCTGGTATTTATAAGTCCTCCCGAACAGCTTTTCTTTACTTCACCTCCTGAACCCCACCCAGCCTTCTACATTTCAGCTAGAGGAGATCTTCAGGGCCTGCTGTATCTTTTGTCTTCACTATTGAACATGTCTATTTGCCAAAGACCTAGTTGCCCTGTTGAGAGCTTGCCCTGAAAATATTTTCTAGTGAAAAAATATAGGGACTATGAAGGAAGTACACAAATACAAACATTTGTTTATGTTCTCTCCTTTTTATCCTTTGCTTTCCTGTGGTTCCAACATTTTCAAGAATACATAACTTCTCTGATGGAATCCACGAGCATGTAAGTCAAGGTTAGAGTGATGGACATTGAAAGTGTGGATAAGCCAAGTTTACTTCTCATTTCAGGGTCAAGTATTCTTAGAGACAAGGCTCATGCCTTATAAAGAGAGAACTGTGTCATCTTTGGGAAATTATTAAATAGCTAATCAAGAGACTCAGGCTGAATGAGGGTGAGGAAGACCTAGCCTGACCCAGCTAGGGAGAGAGGGAGGGCCACTGGTGTTCTCATCCTCACAGATCTGCTCCTGGAGTCACAACCAGCCTCCATGAACCTGCTCCTCCTTCAGAGAAAACCTTTGGTGGCAACCTACTCTTGACAATGGCTGGTTGCCAGTATATGTTGAGTCCCAGTAAAAATCCAGCCCAGGTAACTAGCATCTCTTCGCTGACTGCAAAGGAAAATACTACCATTTCAGAGAACCAGGACAACAACAAGCTGTAAATTGTCTGCTCATTGCAGAACTTTTTCCCCTAGCTCTAGAAGACAAAATAAGCCTTTTACCTGAAGTGAATCTTTTGGAAAGTATCTGTCCTGTGTTGAAATTAATTGGATCCTTGGTTATCTGAGATGCACTAAAGTCATTAGATTCACTAGAATATGGAAATAACTGAGACCCATCCATGATTCTGAGGGGTCACAAAACAACAGATGCCACCACACACCAACCCTAGATTCTGAGAGCTGTTCCAAGGGCTGGGCATATCTCAGAATCCAGCCAAACACGGGGAACTTAGCCACAATGGGCTAGATCCTTAGAAGGAAGCCAGAACTCTGTCTAATCACTGAGCTGGGCCACTCACTTGGAAACCAAGAACAGGAAAATCCAGCTATGGGTGTCTGGATAAAGTCAGAGTGTGAATTCAGGTTTTCTTACCTTCAAATCAACACGTACACATGCTACACTGTGGTCTCTACCTTAATTCCACACTGCTAGTGTTTTACTATGTGAGGCCATACCTAGAGGAATCCTTCACGCCCTAAGTCTGGTCCACAATACATACAGAATCATGATTCTGGAGGCTGTGTCTCTCTGCCTTTGGTTGATTTTAATATGGTATGAGGTCCTGGAAGTCCCTCTTATTCATTTTATTTATTTATTTTAATAGCCTAAGTTCAACTCCACTAAGCAAATCAATTCAGCACCAACGCTAAAATTTACAATATACCCACCAATACTTAGGCTCAACAAGATGCATTAAGAGGCTAGTTAAACACCAAATGCAGTATAAATCTCAGGCTTATAGGTGTGCTGAAAACGTAAATAGCTTCCAAAGAGCTTCGATCAATACCAAGATATATGTGCTGGCTCAAAGTGTGCAAATAATTTACATTTTAAATCAGCTCCGCCTTAGGACCCCTACCCACCCCCTTTCCTGGGCTCTGCTATTTCTGTTAATGGCACCAAATTTCTAGTATCTAAATACTGGATTTTGAACGTCTATTAAGATATCAAAACTGAGACTGAGGTGGCATCAGGGTCGGCGTGTTGGTTGGAATCCAGAGATAGAAATGAGAAAGATCTGAAGAGGGGGATCACAGGAGATGAGATAAAGGTGGGACCACAGAGCATCACGGAAGGTATAAATAGGTAGCATAGAAAAAAGGGCAAGTAGCAGGTTGGTACTGAGAAATCTGGAAGCAGGTAGAAGGTGCCAGGTCATACAAAAAAAAAAGGTGTCTTGGCAATGCTTAACTGGGGCTAGACTGGACTTGCTCTAGAAGATCATGGATTCTGAGCACAAGCACAAAGTAAGGGTCTCACCATGGGAACACCAGACATGGCCACAAGATTTGAAGTGGCATGAGAAACAAGGCAGACTTAACGCTCACTGCCAAGCCAGGAAGTAATTGTTTGCTTTATGCTGGTCTTGGCTTTGAGGCTGAGGTGGGGCTGAGCTCACAGGTGAGTCAGGGATGCAGGGCCGAGGATATACAGAGAATCTGCAATCTCTCTTCTCCTGGAGCAATTTTTGCAGTCCCTGCCTTCCCTGGGTTGTGGGACAGACATATTTTCATGACTTTTCCTCCAAAGGAATTCACTCCATACACAGCCTAGATGGCAAATACCTGGGCATGAAACTATTCTTTACCTGGATTATTCAGGGATAGGAGACCTTCACTGAACCTCATTTTCTTCCAGATGTTTGGCATTGATCACCTTACCTAATGGACCAGAGAATCCGACCATCTGGGCTGCAATCCCTGCTCTCCTGCCCACCAGCATTGCCACACCAAGCAAATTATCCCACCCCTGAAAACTTCCCTTTCCTCATTTACAAAATAGGAGTAACAGTGGAAGCTCCCTCAACGAGTTGATGGAAGGATTAAATAACATAAAGGCATTGAGCTTGGCCCATAATAATTTCTCCACTCACTCTTATATTCAGTAGTATTTATTGGACAAACTCTACAAGCCAGACACTTTTTTACCTTTGAGAATACAGGGAAGAAGCACAACAAACCCTTTCCTTCATAAACTTACATTCTAGTTGGGGAGGCAGAGAATCAACAGTGGACAAAATGACACATGGTATGTCAGGTGGTGAGTGTTATGATGAAAAGATAAAACAGGGTAAGGCAGTAGAGAGCAATGCTGGCTTAGCTAAAACAGTCAGAGAAGTCCCTTCCCAAGAGACTTTTGAGCAAATATGTGAGTGAAATGAGAGAGCAAGCTATGCTGAGTCGTGCAGGAAGAAGGTTCCAAGCAGAGGAAACAGATGTGCAAAGGACCTGAGGCTTTCGGTCTAAGGAGCAGCAGCATGGCTAGAGGGACTGGAGCAGAGTGAGCAAAGGAGAGAGGGGTGGAGACAAGTGAGCACGGGTGGCCTTGACATCTCTGGTAGAGACTCTGGTTGTTATTCTAAAGAAGATGGGAAGTAATGGGAGGATTCTGAGAAAGGCAGCTTCGTGATGTGATTTACAGATTGAGAGGGTAGCTGTGGCCGCTGTGTGGAAGGTGATGTGGGGACCTCTTAGGACTTCCTTGCAGTTATTCAGGGGAAAGTTGATAGGGATGGGAATGTTCCTGCCTCCGTAGCGTTGTCTGGTACATTGTCTGATACAAGTTAAGATCACAAAAAATGCTCTCTATCCTTATTTTATTCTTGTGAACTTCCCCTTAGGCGTGTGTGTGTGTGTCTCTCTCTCTCATTTTGCCTCTTTGGCATAGGCAGGACCTCTGCCCCAGTCTTCCCAGTCCTTCTATCTGAGAGCATTCTCTTGCCCACCCCCTGTGGAGCCAGTGCTGCTGGAACATCAGAGAATCAGCCCAGTCTTAGGGAGCATCCATGGACCCCATGTGTTGTGCTAATGGCAGGAGATACACATTCAAAAGCATAGCTTTTCCTGGCAGGCTTGAGCCTCAGTGCAAAGCTATGGATCATCTTTCTCCCCATTCTCCTTGCTGCTCCCTTGACCCACTGGATGACCAGACTAAACCACAAGTGGCCTGGAGTTCCAGGGAGAGGTCAGCAGGCAGAGGGCATTTCCAGTGGACATCAGTTACCGTAACTGCTGGGTTCTGAGGGCTCACTCCCACTACCCAAAGGAGATGACATGGTCAAAGTAACAACCAAAGGAAAAAAGTGGGAATGGATGCATCCCAAAGACAATATCGTCAGGGAAGATGGTCTAGCAGGATGTGGATTGTTCCATTAGTCTGAAGTGCCAAACTCCTTTGAACTCATACTTCAGGTCACAAGATGGCTCTACCTTCCCGGGCTTGATGCAATGGGGAAGGGCTTATTCCAGCTTCCTCAGCTCCTCCTGGGACTGACAAACAGCTGACAGGGATATGAGCACAGGTCCATTCTGATTCGTTTCACTAAGGTTGGTTGCTGCTCCAAGAAACCTCCTTCATGCAGATGTCTGCTATGCCACCCGTTTAACAAGCCTTTCCATGAACCTTCCAAATAGTCCTCTGGCCTTTCTCCCTCTACCCCAATGTCCTGCTGCAGATGAGTCTGTATTGTCTCCAGAACAGGTGAATACACCAGCTTCTTGAATGTTCCACCTGCTGTCACTCTTGCCCTGTTTCTAACGCAAACCTGGCCAAGCACCCTCCTCCCAACCCCTGACTTCTTTGATTCTCCAAGGGCCTCACAAGAAAGTACAGTCATCTCTCGATATCCATAGGGGGTTGGTTCCCAGACCCCCACAGATACCAAAATCTGCATATGCTTATGTCCTCTGCAGTTGGTCCTCAGTATCCACAGGTTCCCCATCCAACTGTACAACCAAGTCTATGTGACTTATCTTGCACCTGCCATGACTCCACCCCTAGACACTCTATAGCACAGCCGGAATCCTCAGCCCCCAGGGAGGATGCAGGGACGATGCAGTCCCCTCACACACTTCTGTGTCTTTACACACACCCTCCCTCCTGTCGTTTTCCTGACCTAGCATCCAGTTCAAAAGCCACATTCCTCATGAAGCTTTCCATGACCAGCCCAAGAAATGAGATTGCTCATTCCTCTGGGTACTTCATACATTTTCCTACCTTTATTTAAAATTTCCCAAATTGTTTTCCAATTATCTGTGCATGTGGCGTTCTCTTGTATAAGTGCATCAACTCTCTGAAGGCAGTGGCTGTTTTATGTTGTTATGCACAGAGCATTTGTACTGTTGGTCGCAGAGAGTCCTATGAAGTAGATTTAGGCAAAATGGATGAGTGAAGGGTGTAGTAACACAGTGAGTCACAGCTACAGTGGGGAAAATCCCAAAACACATTATAATAATATTAGCAATTTTTTTTCCATTATTGACTCATTTACTCTTCACATAAATCTCATGAGAGAGGTATTTTTATCCCCATTTTGCAGACACCAAACTGAGGCTAAGTTAGGTTAATTGAATTGTCCGAGGTCTGACAAGTAACTTGTGGTGTGGAAGCCAGAATTTAAAGCCCACTCCATCTAGCTTTGACACATGAGCTCTTAGCCACTGTAGAAATACCCACTCCCATTGTGGTAGATGTTTCTCTGTTGACCTGTCTTTGACTAACCCTGAGATTGCACTTGCAACAAATTGAGGAATTAGGTAAGAGAGGCAAGTGAAGCTGAATACACAATGTGTCTGCCTCTAACAGGGCTTACAGACTTGCTTCTCTGGGATGTCACCAGTTGAAAGCACTTCATGCAAAAACGAGTGAGGAGAACTCACATGACTTAGCTCAGTACTTTGTTTAGAATTCCAATTCATCCTTATCAGCTTCACCATCCAAAGAGGGTTCTTGCTTTCTCTGCATAGAGTTTTCAGACCCAGAAGGAGCTGTAGGTGATTGGTTATCATTATAAAGCTTTAATTTTGTACTGGCTTTGATTTGGAGGCAATCATTTGTGCCTGAAAGCACTGTGCAAGGGTAGAGGAAGAAAAGAGGATGATGTTGCCAAGGGGCCCTGAGCAGTTCATGGGCTGTTTTCCCTCTGGAAGCTCTTTGTCTCAAAAGTCTATTTCATGGCCCACCCAGAACCCCTTTGGACCTTCCTGTATTCATTCAACAAACACCTGTTAACACCTAATATACCAGATCTTTTAGGCTATCATGGCAAACAAGAAGAAGGCTCTTAAAACCATGAACTTCATATTATACAGGGAGAGACAAAAAATACTCAAGTAGATAATTATAAAAATAAAACACTTTTCATTGCAATAAGTATTACCAAAGAACTTAATAGGAGGAAGGGAGAGAAAATCATGGAGGTTGCGTGACTTTATATTGTGTGGTCAGGGGAGCCTTCCTGGAGGAGATGTCATTTAAGTAGAAGCCTGAAGAAAGAGAAGGCCGGCACTGGAGCATGGTGGAAAGGAGGACTCAGGCATAGGGAGTCAGAAGGCTGGGTTGGCAGCCAGAGTGTTGAAGAGCATGTGTATCTGTGAAGGTGCTCAAGATCAGGATGACATCAACGTTGCCTCTGAAACTTAATTTTTTTTTTAAATGACATATCGGTGTTGTTGTTTTTTTTTTTTTTTCGGTACGTGGGCCTCTCACTGTTGTGGCCTCTCTCGTTGCGGAGCACAGGCTCCAGACACGCAGGCTCAGCGGCCATGACTCACGGGCCCAGCCGCTCCATGGCATGTGGGATCTTCCCGGACCGGGGCACGAACCTGCATCCCCTGCATCGGCAGGCGGACTCTCAACCACTGCGCCACCAGGGAAGCCCAACATATTGGTTTTTAAAAATATCTATTTATTTAATTAATTTATTTTCCTTTTTTTTTTTTTTGGCTGCGTCAGGTCTTAGCTGCAGCACACGGGATCTTTGCTGAGGCATACAGCATCTTTTCGTTACGGTGCGCGGTCTGCTCGGGCTTCTATCTAGTTGTGGCGTGCAGGTTTTCTCTCTCTCTAGTTGTGCCACGTGGGCTCCAGGGTGCGTGGGCTCTGCAGTTTGCAGCACATGGGCTCTCTCGTTGAGGTACGTGAGCTCAATAGTTGTGGCACTCAGGCTTAGTTGCCCCGCAGCATGTGGGATCTTAGTTCCCTGACCAGGGATCGAACCTGCATTCCCCACATTGGAAGGCAGACTCTTTACCACTGGACCACCAGGGAAGTACCTGAAACTTAATTTTGAATAGCATGTTGCCTGTGCACCAAATGAACTAGAAAAAATGCTGCCTCTCTCCTCCATTTCTAACTATATGAACTAGGTCTCCTACGACAGCATTCTAGTTTACCCCTGGTGTTCATTCAAGTTGAGAACACACTGCTGGAGAATCTCCTCAGCTGAAAATCACACCATTAACAGAACGATATGGATGGTAACTCTGAAGTCATCTGCAGTCACCAAAGCTTCTGTTTCAGGTTTGCAATGAGCAGGGGGCCAGGGCAGCTTCTCTAGCACCAGGGCCAACTTTTCTTTAACACATTACTGAGAGAAGCAAGCAATTTCATATGAAAATGCTAAGTTCTCTTCTTTGGATGGCATTCTGTGCTTCAAAAACAGAAAAGTCTCTTGGAGGAGGTGACTTCAAGGTGTATACAATGCCAGCTGATAAAGAGGAGAAAGATGCACATTCAGGATAGAAGAAATAAGCTCCTTAGATTTAGAAGCGTGTATCAATTGGTCCATGCATATGTGGAGATAAGCCAGATTGGAGAAGGTCTGGGCTGGAAAGAAGTCAAGGTCAGAAACATGAAGTTCAAAGGCCAACAATAGGGTGTCTTGAAAGCCAGGTCTGAGCATGTTCATCTGGCACTTCCACTCTGGCCTCTCTCTGCTTTCTTGGGTGTGAATGGGACTTGTTCCCCATTCTCCTTACAGGACACTTCACAGCTAAACTCCATTCTTTCAACCATCTTGGGAGGTACAATTATTCCCATTTGCTGGATAAAGAGACCGAGACTCTGGGATTAACTGAGTGGTGGTGAAGCATCATTCGGACTCATGTGCCATGTGTGTCCGCTAAGCTACACCACAGCTCCATCCTTTTCTTCCCTGCATCCTGCCTCATCTCTGTGCGCTGCTCAGCCTCTTTATGCCTTTGAATCTCAGCCCAGTTAGGTACCATGATCATCCCATTAGTCCACGTAAGCAAACTGAGGTTCAGGCATGTTACATCAGTCCTCTAATGTTGCACTGCTAGGAAATGGCAAACACGTTATTCAAACCCAGAGGTTTCTGCTCCTAAGAGCACACACCTTGCCCCCCAGGACCCAGTAGCTGTGATTGTCAGATAATTATTATTGTTCTTAGTAAGGAATGATTGCTCCGGGTGATGTCGGAAGTGCAGCAGCGAGTAGGCGAGAAAGGTGCCGAGGCGGCCAGTCTGCCTGGGAGCTGCTGGGGCACCAGGGACCCTCGGGAGCCTCGGAGCTGTCAGCACAGCTCTCACTAGGGAGGGAGCAACACCCCGGCTTCCTCAGACCTCTCTGAAATCCAGCCAAGGAGCAGGCCCTGAGCAAACGCTCAGACAGCTCCCCCAGCCTCCAGCCCCGGGCACGGTGCCCTCGCCCCTGTAGCTGGAAACAGCAAGGCCCCTCTGACTCCAAGATGCCTCATTGATCCTGACACCTGGGACTTCAAACCCACCATCACTGTCGCTCAGCATCTACCCGAAGGGCATGATGTAGGGAGGGAGCGGGGAGAGGAAAGGGAAGGGACCGCGGGATGGCGAAGGTGGGAGGGGAAGAGAGGCCGGTGGAAAGAATTAAGGACCCACTTGTGGGAACCCTTTGGCGTGTTGGGCTAAAAACCCAGCTGTGTGGGATCAAAGGGGAGCCCCCAGCACAGCCCAGGGCCAGAGGATCAGCACCTTGCAGGGCTTGTTATGCCTTAATCTTCCTTCTTCTAAGCCTTTGAGGGTGAACTGCAGCCCCTGCCTCACAGGATGCTGCCCCGGGAGACAGGTCTCCAATCTGGGGTTTCCAACGAGAGGCCCCTAAGGGGAGTGTTGTAAATCTGGATTCTTCCACCAATCGTGAGGTGAACTCACATCAAGAAAAAAAAAAAAGTCATTCCCTTTTCAATTCTCTTTCCTTCCCGAGATTACCTTAAAGGCAACGCATCAAATTAGTTCTAGAGTGTCTAGAGCCGCTAACTCCTTTCGAAGCTTTCGTTTAAACAAAGAAAGAGCCAGGTCTCTGGTAGGTTAGGGTGTCCAGGTAAAACATAATATCGTTGTCGAGTTTTCGTTGTCCTTGGACCGTTAATAGCTGCTCAGAACAGGAAGCATGCCTTGTCTCTCTCCAGTCATGATATAAAGTTTCTGTTTAAATCCTTGTACTGGACGTTTTGAAAAGTGGAAGAAAATAATAGCTCAGGCTTTTGCAGATATTCTGAATGTCTTAAGGAGACTCAGGGCTAACTGGAGACAGGGAAATAGGACCCAGGATGGCAAGCCTGGACAGCTGAACTCCCAGGGCTCCGGGAATGTTCTGGAGACAGGACAGCCAGTCCCGGGGCTGCCTGGTGGAAAGCCAGCTCCTGGCAGCCAAGGGGGCCCCCTGAGCCCCTTTTCTCTCAGCAAACATCCATCTCTCTCCTCTTTGTCCTTAATGACCACAGCCAGAGGGGAGCGGCTTTGACTCCCAAGGAGGCTGTTTGTATCCAGCCTGTGAGGAGAGGCCCAAATTGGCATTCCACATCATAATAAAAAAATTCCCAGCAATTATTAAAAGATTCTTATCTCTTGCTCCCTACGTGGATAATGAGGTCCTTCTCTGCTGGACTGAGACAGGCTGTCTCGGCTCTCATTTAATGAAACAGGACCAAGTTTGCAAATGAGCCTGCCTGGCTCTCCCCCCTTAACCTCTGCTTGTCGACTTGTACATCAAACCTCCTGGCTTCTGTCCTTCCTTATTAAGAGCCTGTAATCTTAGCAGGGCCCTTGCCTTGGCACTTCCTCTTTGCCTGTACAGATCTGATTTTCCCTGGACATAACTTGGGAGGGAGGTGGGTTGGGGGGATAGGGTGTTGCTTTTGTCTTTCTGGGACTGAGGTTTCAGGGGCTCTGGGTGCTCCTGGTTTCATCCAACAAGAAGAGGGTTGGGCAGAAAGAGAGAGAAAGCTTTAGCTGGAAAATCACTAGTACTTTTCTCCCGGGAGCCATTGGTGCTAAAAGCTGGGTTTGGTAATGCTTCTGATTGAAAACTTCTACCTGCAGCTGTGGGTTTCAGGGGTTCATTGGTTATTGTGTTTTTTTCCCCAGACCCAGTCTACTCCTGAGGGCGGGATCAAGTCAGCTGAGTCATCAGGCTAAGAGTCATTGCATTCTACTTTCCTAAGTCACTGTGTCTTGGTCTTCCAGGGACTTTCCTTTATTTTGACCCCATTTCAACAAAAATCTTTGAAATAGAAATAACTCTTCTAAGTGGAATGCTTGACAGCTTTTTCTTAAAGGCTCACGCCCTGCTGGGGAAGGAAGGAGACCGTGCATGTGTGTAGAAGGGGCAGTTTCACCGACTGGATTGATCCATTGGTTTCTTATGGATATCAGCTACTGTTGTCCCAACATGGGAACTGACGGTGTCTCTGCTCCCAGAAGGTGCCGACTCTGTCTGGTCAAGTGTGGCCAACACTATAGCTCTTGAGATAGATGGCATTTGGAATAATAACCACCCACCATTCTAGGGGGGCTTCACTCAGATTCTTCAAGATTCTGTTCCAGTTGTCTATTGCTAGCTAACCAAGTATGCCAAAACTTAGTGACTTTGAACAAAAATCATCTTATTGTATGTACCTCATGATTTTGTGGGTCAGGAATTCAAGCAGGGCTCCATGGGCCTATTCTGCTGCTGCTTGTGGCATTGACTGGGTTCTCTAGGTGAACATTCAGCCAGTGACTGGCTTAGTCTGAAGATCCCAGATGGATCCACATCTGGAGGAGGACAGGTTCTCTTAGCAGGCTGCTCAGGTCACCTGGGCTCCTTTCCCTCATTATGCTTCCCAGGGACTCTCCAGTGGTCTCTCCAGAAGAGTGCTGGATTCCTTACACAATTGCCCAGGGATCTAAGAGCCAGTGTTTCTAGAGACAGGAAGTGGAAGCTGCTGGCTTCTTATAAACTGAGCCTGGACCCTGGCTTTGCATCACTCCCAAGTCATCCTGTTGGTCACAGCTCCCATAGACTCTGCCCCAATTCCAGGGAAAGGAAGATACTTTAAGAGTAAGAGCTGGGCTCCCAGGCCGATGCCTTCAGAGGAAGGTACCAGCAACACACAGAAATGCCTGGAAGAGATACTGGACGTGGCCTCTTGATGGACACGACTGAAGGAGTAGCGGGAATGGGCCAGCCTGCCAGTCCTTATATGAACTCAAGCTTAGAAAGTGACAATCACAGGAGTATGATTCCCAGTATCTAAAGATGTTAAGGGGAGGGACTTCCCTGGTGGTCCAGTGGTTAGGACTCCTCGCTTCCACTGCAGGGGGTGCAGGTTCTATCCCTGGTTGGGGAACTAAGATCCTACATGCTACATGGTGCAACCAAAAAAAAAAAAAAATTGTTAAGGGAAACCAAGGATCTAGGGAGATGGAGAGCTGGAGACCTAGGTTTCATCTTCCAAAGGAACTCAGAGCAAAGAGCTTAAATGAATGCCAGTCTTTATGTCATTTTTCCCCACAGATGGCCCCTCACAGCTTGGGAAATAGGGTAACCCAGAGTCAAGGCTGACACTCACACCCAGGAGAGTCAAGCTGTGAGCTGCTGCCTTCCTTTTCTGCACCATGAGTCTCCTAGGGAGTCACCCGAAGCTAACGTTATCACTGCCTCAATCAAATGAGGTCCTTTTCAGGAAGTTGGGGTGTGGCATTGCATTGCCATTGGAGGTCTTTTCTGCTTATGTAAACATTACTAGAGTCTCAGTACTTGCTATGTGAGTCTTGTGGGGATCCAGAAGCAGTAGCTTCCTACCAAGGCAGGAATACCGTCTCCTCTTCACGTCTGTGCCCCTGCCCCTACTACTGTCATCCGGTCTGCCGGCCACAAGCACTCCTGAGAGATAAACTTGAGATATATACCCTGATTCTTCTTCCCTATTTTTCCCAGCTCAGCACCGAGAGCTCCCCATTCCACTTGATTATCCTCAGAGGCACACAAGAGGGGAGGAGATTTCAAGGGTTCCCAAACCTAGCTGTGCATAAAAATAACCTGGGAAATTTAAGAAAAATATGCAGAGTCCTGGGATTTCCTTAAAGAGATTCTAATACAGGAGGCCTGGGTTGGGACTCAGGAATCTGTAGGTCCCCAACTTCTCCCTGGTGATTCTGATTTGAGCCTGTGCCCTTCTAGATACATTTTATTAACTCCTAGCTATGCTGGGTCCTCATTTCAAAGGGATGGAGCCAATTAGCCCTCTCTGTTGGTGAGACCAGCTTGGTTATTGAGGAGACAAAGGCACAGGGTGTGTTTTCTATAGCTAGAGCCTGACCTATGACCTTAGCCAGCTGCCTTGCAAATGCCATTGGTCACCAGGGCAACCCAAACATAGAGAGTTAATGGTTCAGAGCAAATGCATCTTCACTATTGGCGTGGGAGGAGGGAGGGAAAGACAACTCTGTACTAAGAAGAGGCCATACTGAATCTGTCACTTCTGAATAGCATCATCATCTTTTATTCTGAAAATATATGATGGAACTAGACACCTCCTTGGCATTTAGCATGAGGTTTAAGACTGTCTGCCATCTCAGCATAGAGTCTCACACCTACCCCTTTCTTCCAAGGAGGTCTTTGTTTAAACCAAGATAAAATAATACATCCGTGTTATGTTGTGGTTCAGACACAGGCTCTGGATTTAAAGACATGGGATGGAATCTTGGCTTTAGTATTTGTGAGTGGTATGTAGACAAGCAAGAAAAGTCACCTCTGTGCCTCAGTTTACTCATTCTGTAAATTGCTGGTAAAATGAATACCTATCTTGTTCTTAAGATGAAGTATGAGATGGTACTTGTAAATACTAAATTTGGCACAGTGCCTGCTGCATGGTAAGGTCTCAAGAAATATTCACTATTGATAAACCCCTTTCTCATACATGGCTCTCCTTCTGGTCCCCAACTACAGTAAAAGGCACCTTGATACCCCAATTGGCCAAGGCATAATGGAGGGGTCTTCTTCCTCTCCCTTCTCTCTCCAGCTACCATTCAAATATCTCTCTGATCTAGCCCATTCTTCTTATTACCCATAAAATGTCCAACTTTGCCTTCATCACCTCTGCCTTCACGACTGACATCAGCCTCAGCTTGTCTCCCTACCAACAGTTTCTCTTCCTGGTGATCATTCCCCATCTTGGTCCAGAAAGATCCTTCTAAGAGTTGAATCTTTTTTTTTTTAATAGTTTTTTTTTTTTTTTTTTTTTTTTTGGTGGTACACGGGCATCTCACTGTTGTGGCCTCTCCCGTTGTGGAGCCCAGGTTCCGGACGCACAGGCCCAGCGGCCACGGCTCATGGGCCCAGCCGCTCCACGGCATGTGGGATCTTCCCGGACCGGGGCACGAACCCGTGTCCCCTGCATCGGCAGGCAGACTCTCAACCACTGTGCCACCAGGGAAGCCCCTAAGAGTTGAATCTTAATAGCTCATTCTGCTTGAAGAATTTACTGGTTTCCTTTTCCCATGACACTGAGTTCAAGTCCTTTGCTCGGTATACCAAGCCCTTCACACCTTGTCCCAAATCTCCCCTCCAGACCACCCATGTTGCTTTCCTTTGTATCAGTTAGAATTCTACAACTATATAGATGTCCTTCTGTGTTTCTCTCTACAATATCTTTCCTTCTGGCCAAGACATCCATCACCTTCTTTTCTCCATGGTAAGCCTCAAGTCATGCTTAAAAACCCAGCCTCAGTGTCAGAGGTCCCTCTTTGATGCCCTTTGGTGGGACCAGTCTCTTTGTTAACATACCTTGTTTCCTTACTCATCCCCAAGTGGGGACTCATCTCAAAGGACTTATTTAAGGACATATATCAAAGCTATATTGCAAGCACCTGAGGTTCAAGCTAATATGATTAAGAGCTCAGGCTCTGAGGGCACAGACTTCTGGGTTTAACTCAAGTCCTAATCTAGCTGTGCCTCAATTTCTCCTCTACAAAATGAGCATAATAAAAATACTTTTTTTCCTGAGTTATTGTAAAAATTAAATGAAATCATGCAAGAAGAATATGCAGTATAGCATACTAGTACTAAATAAATGCTGGCTACTTTTTGTTTTCTTTTCCTTGCCGGTAGGCTGGTCTTCCATATGAGTTGAGGGTAGAGCCCTGGTCTTTTACAGCTTTGTATTATGAGCTCCCAAGGCAAGGTCTAGCACTTAATAGCTGCTCAATGAATGTTGAAAAAAGAATGAGTTAATCCCAATCCTGAGTTTATTATTAACATATCATCTGATTATTCTACTATCTGAAATGTGATGAGCCCTAAGCTCAAATATGAAGGGCCTAGCTCCCTCTCTATTCCTTGCTCCCAACCTTCATTCCTTTTTCCCTCTCTCCCTCATTCCCTTCCCACCCTTCCTCCCTCTTTTTCTTCCTCTCTGCCATCCTCTAGTCTTTCCTTTTCTTCTTAGCTGCTAATATGATAATTTATTAATTTACAATGAAAAATAGATCTGTAGTAAGAACAAGGAACACTTTTATCCTAGTGATAAGCCATCATATTACCAATTTCAAGCTGTTCGAGAGCCTAGATCATAATTAAAAATTACTTGTCTTACTTGGTGAGGAACTAATGCCCCCTGCCAACAGGCACATAAGTAAATTGAGAGTTAATTCTCCAGCCCCAGTTCAAAGCCTGAGGAGATGTTAGTCCCAGCTGACAGCTTGACTGAGGCCTTATAAGAGCCAGACTCGCCCAGCTGAACTTCTGGACCTGTAAACCTCAGAAACTATGTGAGATAATAAATCTTTGTTGCTGAATATAAATTGCTAAGTTTTGGGTCATTTGTTACACAGCAGTAGATAAGTAATATATTCCTTGTCAGCAATGCCTTCTCTACTTGCAGACAAGGAGAAAATACTTGGAATTTAGAAGTTATTCAAGAAAGAATTATTTTGCATAAAAGGGGGTGTGATAGTAAAGTGACTGACAGGGGTTATTTTTGAAAACAAAAAGTATTATTAATATGGTTAAGACTTAAATGTTAGTAGTACAAATTCAAGTAGTGTAAATAGAAAATAAAATTTAAATTCCTCTTCATTCTCCAGTCCTATGCCCCCAAACCAACAATATTATTTTATCTTAGAATATGTATAGTCATATACAAGTAGACATACAGTAGTATCATACCCTGCATCAATGGATTTTGAAGTTTGGTCCCAAGACCAACAGCATCAGCTTCACCTGGGAACTTTTTAAAAATGCAAACTTTCAGATTTTGCCCCAGACCTATTGAATCAGAAATTCTAAGGTGGGTGCTTTAACAAAACCTTCAGATGATTCTGATATATCATAAAATTTGATTCTATGTACCATTCTGTAGCTTACTTCTTCCACCTGGTAGACCTTGGACACCTTTATGTGTCATTAAATATATATATCTGATGTATTCTTTAAATTGCCACCCAGGACTTTATCATAAGTATACATCACACTTCATTAAACAATTCCACATCAATGTTTCTTTCCAAGTTTCTTTAGTATCATAAGCAAGGTTAAAATAAAAAGGCTTGTGTTATGTTTACATATAGTAGATAGGTAGGTAGATAGATAATAAACTTTATGAACATTCTCTAGGAGAAATTCTTAGAAGTAGTATACTTGGGTCAAAAATAAATGCATTTTGACTTTGGACAAATTTGATAGGTTCTCTTCAAAAATACTGCACTGATATTTATTAGTAGGTCTAATCCTTGAAATCTACTTCTATATTGGGCATTGCTATAAACGTTTAAATTTCACTTTCATGGGTTAAAATCATTACTCCCTTTATACTGCATTTCTTAATTTATGAGTAATATTAAGCACTTTTCATAGTTTTATTGACTTTCCCCTGCTATGAACTGCCTTTTTCAGATCACTTCTTTCCAAAATGAAGATTTCAGCAAACACGTTAATCTGACTGCTTTGGGAGTCTTTTTGAAGGAAAACTGCATTATTAACATCCTGCCGATTGCCCTGAATGTTTTATTATGATTCTTGAGGAGTGATTGACCATAATCAAAAAATTAATCACCAATCAGCACTAGTAATTAAGTCATAATCATATTTGCATATATGTGATAATTTATACAATCTTTAGAGAAGGAAATTTAAATGGAAGTTATTGATTGTGGAAAATGTGTCAAAGCTGCCGGTTACTGGGAAAGTGATTTTTACTACAGTGTTGTTGGACCCCTAAGGGTTAATTCATTGGACTATAGGGGGTAGGCTGGAAGAATGATGCCCATGAACTGGTTGGTGTTTTCCTATCTCACTAGCTGCATGCTGCACCCTGGTACACTGTTCTACCAATGAGGTGTGTTAATTTCAAGGCCCATGATGATAAAATTATGGATGGCTCGGCAAATCCAGCTCTATCGCACAAGCAAAGCTCATAGTGCACCTGCATAGAATGGATCTGAAAAATTTGACATTATGAGCTGATTTCGTTCAGGTTCAGTAAACATTTTTGGTAAAGGGCAAGATAGTAAATATTTTTGCCTCTGTGGGCCATATGGTCTCTGTCATAACTGCTCAATTCTGAGATCATATCTCATAGACAACATATAATTGAGTGTGCGTGGCTGTGTTCCAACAAAACTTTATATACATCAACAGACAGTGTGCCAGATTTGACCCATTGGCCTATAGTGTGCTGACCCCTGATTTAGACACTCTAAGTAGATGAAGAGTTTGCGCTCATACCTGTGATTTAAAATGATTTTTCCTGGTTCTCCCCTTTTCCCATCTCTACTTCTCCTCATTTTTCTCCTCTGCTTTTACTTCTTCTCTCTCTTCCTCCCTTCCTTTCTCACCTCTCCCTTCCCCCTCCCCACCCTCTTCCTCTCCTCCTCCTTCTTCTTCTTAATAACTTAGTAATGTAAAGCCAGTTTCTTCAAGTCTCTGTATCTCAGTTTCCAAATCTATAAATTGGTAATGACAATAGGACTATATGAAAAGGTCATTGTGAAGAGTACATTAAGAATTCTAGAAAGTTCTTTGAGAGATACACACATCTATATCTATGCAAGTATATGAAATATCTCAAGACAGG
Organism: Mesoplodon bidens; assembly: GCF_964165515.1. Lineage (NCBI taxonomy): Eukaryota > Metazoa > Chordata > Mammalia > Artiodactyla > Ziphiidae > Mesoplodon > Mesoplodon bidens. The sequence goes on along the minus strand of NC_138171.1, from coordinate 20,234,700 downwards.
GAAGAGTCATAATCAAGAAATAATTATAATTCTGAAATGAAATATTTAGCTTTCAGACAAGCATACCTTTTAATGTGTTTTCTTGTCAAATTTCAATATTTTATATATTGTACAAACTGACAGTAGTGCTAGAGTGCCTTTCCCCTCCTTGTGTTCTGGTTCTGCCTGGTGGATGAGGAGCTCTTCAGAGCTCCATTCGTTTTACCTGGAGCCAGAGTATCTTCTACTGACCCATTTCTATTCACTAGCTGGGGCTCAAGTCTGTCCAGCCCATTTACCAAGGATGGTACAAGTACCCACTAGTCATGTCACGATCTTTTGCCAGGCCCAGCTTACTAAATTGGAATGCTTTGAATAGGTAGAGTAATCTGAATCAAACTTGATTTTGCAATATCATTTTGAGCACTTTCTGTTGAACAGTGAGTGGCCTCTGCACTTACCCAGCAATTCTAGTTGTATGTGTTGTCCCAACCTCTGATTCTGGCTTTTACCCGTCTTCACCAGCCCTTGCTCCTTAAGTGTCAACATGACAACATGGGCCCTCTGGAAGGAAGTATGACCAGGAAGTCTGAAGAAGTTTTTTTTTAATTTTATTGAAGTATAGTTGATTTACAGTGTTGTGTTAATTTCTGCTATACAGCAAAGTGATTCAGTTAATACATATATAGTATATTCTTTTTCATATTCTTTTCCATTACGATTTATTATAGGACATTGAATTTAGTTCCCTGTGCTATACAATAGGAACTTTTTGTTTATCCATCCTATGTATAATAGTTTGTATCTGCTAATCCCAAATTCCCAATCCTTCCCTCTCCCTACCCCACCGGCAGCCACAAGTCTGTTCTCTATGTCTGTGAGTCTGTTTCTGTTTCATAGATAAGTTCACTGAAGGAAGTTGAATGTGCTGCTCCTTCAAAAAATACATGGTTATAAATATAGAGGTCTAATATTAAGTATAGTAAATATTATACTTTTTGTTATGGATTAAATTGTGTTCACTCAAAATTTATATATTGAAGTCCTAATCCCTAGTGCTTCAGAATGTGGCTTTATTTGGAAACCCTGGAAACAGGGTCATTGCAGGTATAATTAAAGTTAAGATGAGATCATACTGGAGTACGATGGGCCCCTAACCCAATATGACTCATGTCCTTATAAAAAAGGGAAATTTGGAAACAGGCACAGACACAAGGATATGAAAGCATGTGGAGATGAAAGCAAAGATCACAGAAGCATCTACAAGTCATGAAATGCCAAAGATAGACAGCACATCACCAGAAGCTAGGAGAGAGGCATGGGCCAGACTGTGCCTCACAGCCTTCAGATGGAAGCAACTCTGCAGTGTGATTTTGAACTTCCAGCCTCCAGAACTGAGACAATAACTTCGTTGTTTAAACCACCAATTCTGACTTTTTTATTGCAGCTCTAGCAAATGAATTCACTTGTAATTTATACTCAATAATACTAATAGTAGTAGTAATCATAATAACAAAGCTCTGCATTGAACAATAATTATCCTCCAGCCTTGTGTTAGGTCTTTTTTTATGTGCCATATTTCATTTTGTCCTACCAAATACCCCTATGAGGTAGGTGTAATTATTAGCCCCCTTACATGGATAAACAAACAGAGGCTTTTAGAGATTTTTAGGAGCATTTCCAAGATTACACAGATGGAAAGAGGTGCAGCAAGGATTTGAACCCCCCTAATGCCAAATCCTGTGGCCTGATTCACTATGTAATTCTATGGAAACTCAGGAGAGTCCCTCCAGGGAGCGATCACTTCCCATCAGCCTCGGTAAATGAGAAGTAATAAAAGATACGGAAGGTAGGATGTTGACAATGCAGCAGTTAAGTGGCAGAGAGAAGGCCAAATGGACAGGGGGTTATTTGTGGGTGTTGCTGATTCAGACCTCAGCTTGCAGATCTGAGTCATCTGTTTGTCCTCCGATGTTCTGTGCTCGAAAGCAATCGAGGTGCTGGTCCTGGATCAGCCTCCCTGAGTTTGAGTGCTCTCCCTGTTATCACTGGCCTATTTTCCCACACAACAATCCTGGTTATGAATCCAATTGGTACTTTCCTCATCAGAACCCCAGGGAAGCTGCTGGAAACACACGTCACACTAGTTTGGGGGCCTGGGTTCATCATGCTGAGAGTCAACAGATCGGGCCAGAACTAAGTTCAGAGGTTAATTGGAATCAGAACTTTGGAAACTGTGAAGTTGCTCAATTAATTATCTGTGCCTCCTCCCTGTCTTCCCCTTTTTTGCCTTCACACCTGAGAAATGCCCAGGGAGAAAAGGACCCTTTCTTCACACAGGTGTTTACCTTTGTCCCAAGAGGTCAGTAGTGTCTTTTCATCATGTGGGCACACTAGAAAATACAAATACACATTCTCAGTGCTCTTACAGATGGTGCTTCGGAGATGAGAGAGCTTGTGACATAATCTCAATTCCTTCCTGAATCTAGAGGATTCCACACTGTGGCAGGAAGCTGGGGAAGGTATCTGGAGGCAGAAAATCGATGCTTTACTCCCAGAGTGGCTACAAGCAAAGGCTAGAAAAGCAGACCAGCTTGGGTTTTCTTCCTGTCTCTGCACTCACAAGCTGTGTGCCCTGGAGAAATTTCATATCTTCTCTGGCCTCATATGCTTGATCCACAATATGGGAGTGATGCACAGATCTGGTAGTGGTTGTGAAAAACAAGTGAAATTTTGCATCTAAATCACTTAACACAGAACTTGGAGATGTAGCAATTACTGAGTCAAGGCGAGCTCCTTGGGGATGCTTTGCTGTTGACAACCCAGGACCTTCCCACTCCCACCTCCTTGTTCCTCTCTGTGTGACAAACTGGCAGACACTGGCTCCATGTCCTGACTGATCCCTTGTGTATGAATGGCCCTGACTCCTAAGACAGCTTCCCAGATGCTGTAAGACTTCAGCGTGAATTGTTGGCTTGGACTTTACTCTTTCCAGAAAGATGGGTCCGGGGTGAGATAGACTGCAGCTTCCAGAATTCACCGTGGGGTCCCTTTCCTGCTTGTTTACTAGGTGGGCTCCCCTTGGCGTGAGGGAGCTAATATGTTTCACAGTGTGTTTTTTAGATTGCATCTGCCCAGATGTTCCTCTGTGTGGGTTCCCTAGGTGATGTGGGAGGGAAGGAACACCCTGGTGTCAATGGAATTTCAGCCAAGAGGGGTTTCGCCACCTTGCTCAAGTCCATCCACCTCCTTTGTTGTTCTCAGGGAGAAAGACTGTATTTCAGACTGAAGGCTCAGAGGCAGTGCTCCTGAGACCACTTTTGATATTTTCTCCCCTTTCATTAGGTCCACACCAATGACTGCTTATTTGATGATACAGGCATTAGTGCTTGAGCCATCTTTGAAAAAAGGAGCCCAGTTATAGATAGATCTATAGGTAATAGGTATTCGCAAAAGTGGTTATGGAAGGGGTAATGTGTGATGGCCAGAGGGACTATAACTCTTTGCTTGCTAGAGACAGCCCCATCCAGTCCTGTCCATTGTCCTAGTCAGCATCTCTTTCCTCTACCCAGTTTGAATCTGGAAGTATATAAACATTCTAGCTATGGCTGAGAGTCAAGGCATCTTGCCCGGGGGTCCAGGGTAGACATATGATCTTCATAGGGAGGCATCATCACCCCCAAATCAAAGGATGAAGGGGAGTGGTAGAAAGTTATCATCAAGAGGTCAGCTACTTAACCAAGCAGGATTGATAGATACCCAGAAAACAGAGAGTGAAGGCCTTGGGACAGGATTAGAAAAGGAAATATTGGAGTGACTGTGCTTCTCTCCCTTGATTGAAGAGCTTAGATTCTAAAATCCAACTCACATTGAGGGTGCTGACCAGGTGCTGGGCATGGTGGAAGATGATGATGGAGCCCCTGCCTCCCCCACCGTCTTGCCTTGCAAAGAACAGACTTCATCAAAGACAAGAGGTTTGGGTTTCCAGGCCACACTGACCTAGAGAGGATGACCTTTGGATGGGGGTTAGGAGTAAACGGACAGGGACAGCAATGTCGTAGTAACATGACAATAAGAAGAAACACAGAAAGAATGGGAAGATAGAATAGCCCCTTTATTTATTTATTTTTTTGATTTCCCATGAATCTCTAATGACAGTAATTGTAAATGAAGTATTCTACTTCCCTTAAGGGAGTGGAGTTGGGAAAGGGTGGAAGAATGAAGAGGGTTAATCACTGAGGATATGACTTCTAACTTAAAGCTAGGTTTGCGTTCGTAGGGAGAGTAGTCCCTTTAATGGGATGCTTGGTACATGCAAGTTGTGCTAACTTCTTCATAAGCATTGTCATGTTTCATTGTCACACAGCCAACTGAACTAGGGCCTACTATTACAGATGAGAAAATGGATCTTAGAGGAAAGGAAATTATTTGCTCAAGGTCACTCAGTCAGGAAGTGGCAAAGCCAATTCTTGAATCCAGGAGTCCCAAAGCCTGAGCACTTAACCATCATGTCACCTGTCCTTTTGGGGTTCTTCCAATTTCCTCCCTTTCCAGGAAACTTCTTTCCCAAAGTCAGCTGAGCTGAGTCTCTGCTCTGTGTGGCTGTCATACCAATTAAACTCTTCCCAGTTTTGCTGTAGTTATGCTTTCTTCCCTAAAGCTACATCATTCTAAGGTAGTGTGTTTGGCTGTCATTTTGCTCAAAAAGTAAGAAGCATGGGAAAGACCTTCCTTGCAAAAGAGCTAAAATAATTCTATCATAATGTCAAATGAGCATCAATAAATTACTGATATTAGTGGAAATGTTGGTTGTCATAATAATAAAAAAGTATGACAGTTATAATAATTACAACAACACAACCATACCCCGTTTTCAATGAACACTTACTATGTGTCAATTCCTACTAAGAGTGCTTTATATGTAAGAACTCGTTCAGTCCTCACCATGATTCTCAGGGCCTGGACTAAGATGAAGTGAGTAAGGTCCTTTGGGACAAAGGGTAAGGAGATGCTCACTGTCAGGGTTGTGAAGAGGGATGCCTTCTTAAATGAGACATCCTGGGTGCCCCACTTGCCTCACCCTAGTCTTAACCCTGCCCTAGGAGGGCTGTGGAGCTGAAATATTCACAGTCACATGAACCTTTACAAACGAATCAACTTGAACTTAAATAGAGTTGGTATTTTGGAATCCCAGGCAAGATGGTTCTTTGGGACACTAACAAACAAAGTCGCTATTCCTTACCCCAGCAACCCATCTCTTGATTTATTGACCTGTATGAGCTTGGACTCAGTAATGGAAGGAAGGAAGGAAGAAGGAAGGAAGAAAGGAAGGAAGGGAGGGAGGGAGGGAGGGAGGGAGAGAGGGAGGGAGGAAGGAAGGAGGGAGGGAAGAAAGGAAGGGAGGAAGGTCAAGACTTGTTTAGAAGCCAATGTGAGGTGCGACATTGTCCCTGCCTGTGTATTAGGCAGGACATTTTTTTGTTCACATGACAGAAACCCAGTTCACACTACTTAGGCAAAATGTGGAATGTATTTTTAAAATGTAAGATTGTAGTATGTAATAAAGGAATAACTAAGAACCAACTACAGATAAAGCACAGATATTGTAGCTTTAGGATTAACTGAAAATAGAGAATTGAACTCTCTATTATCAGCATAATCTTTTCTACAAGGCTTGTGGGATTTCTGCTCAAATAGAAACTCAGGCAACCTCAGCTGTGATCCCACACTGGAATTCTCATGGTGGATATGCAGATGGGGCCTCATTACCTGTGTAGTGACAATCATATTACCAGAAAGAATATGATAAGTGCACATATTTCTGTGCTGTAGCATTTCTAGGAATAGAGGATTAAAATCTGGTGATCAATCAGAAAGAAGAAACATCATGAAAATATGACATGATAGGATGGGTGGGATTTTGACACGTGAAAGCATAAAACCAGGACTTTAAGGGGAGGGAATGGTATTGACAAATGCCTGAAACAAGATTTCAGAGCATGACCAGCCATGGTGTTTGGCTGGATTTTAGATTATAAACCATGGTATCATGGGGTTTAGGCAGAAAAAGGAAGTGAAAATATTGTGGTGGAGAACTTTGAATACATGAATGAGGAATTGTATGTATTTAATGATGTTCATTTGTTCATTTATTTATTCATTAATAAATATTTATAGGGCATTTGTTAGACACCTACTAAGTCTCTAGGTGCAAAGATAATTCTGAAACACAAATATTTTCCAGTTTAGAGAAACTGCTCACGTGAAAGGGAGCTGTGAGTAGCTGAGGGCATCTCTTATTGTTCAGATGGTGTTAAACAGTCCTTATTTGGGGGTTTTATAGAATATTGCCGTGGCGACAAGGTAAAGACCCCTAACTTACCTCTGGCTTTTAATGAAAAGACCGCTGTGTGAAGGAATCAAGGAAGCTCTGAAGCTTTTTAAAGAGGAATGACACGATCGGGTTTTCCCTTTAATAAGTTGGTACTGGTGGGTGTTGCAAGGGGAGATTGGAATTGGGAGATTCTGGAGCAGAAAGAACAGTGTGTGTGTGTGTGTGTGTGTGTGTGTGTGTGTGTGTTGGTGGGCTTGTTACAAGAGTTTGGGTAGGAGAAAATAACAATTTAATAAATACAAAGCCTGAATTTCAAAACAGAAGGAGAAAATGGAAGGACAATTTAGAGGACTCCATAGTCCCCTGGGTATGCTGGTCATTGAGGGATATTGAGGATTCTGTTGTCTGGGTGGATGGTGGTTTCCCTGGACCAAAGAGAAAGATCAAAATTAGGAGTAAATGTGAACAGGGAAAGGGAGGGGAAAGTTTAGGACACGTGGAATGTCTGGTACCCTAGATTTACTAGGGGAAGCTGGAAATTCGTTCAACAGCCTTGAAGGTCAGTAAGGAGGTTGAGGATGCAGATATTAACTTGGGATTTTCAGTCTAGAGCCACCCTTCTAAACCAGGGTTCCAAAAGAATTAAACCCTAATGTCCTAAGGCATCCATTGTACATAATGGATTGACTTTCCTCCTGTGCATGGAGAATGATATTAATTATGTGCCATCCTTGAGAGAATTGAGAAATGTTATTCAAAGCATCAAATTATCTCACCTGAGAAAGGCTAGTTTAGAAGTAATGACTGCTAGAACTGGGGATTAGTGAGAACATTAGGAAAAAGAATATAACTCATGCAAAAGGGAACCTAGGTAAAAAAATTAGTTAGGTCTAATGTTTAGGAAGTAAGAGGGAAAATAAAGGAACTGGTATGTCAGTAAGGATAGGAGTTTCGAGAAAAGTAAGAGAAGACATATCCTCCATTGCTGTTGTTCACTATGTACCCACTGTCTGGAAAACTCTCTATCCACTTCTTTTCCTGTTGACTCCTATGCATGTTTCAAAGGTCAGAGCAGGAACCGAGTGCTTCAGGAAGCATTCACTGCCACACCTTTATCATCCAAGTACGTCAAAATGCCACTTCAGAACACCCAGAGCACCCTCTAAATATCTTTGACACATTTACTATATTATTTTGAAATTTACAGTTTGAATAATCACTTCTCTTACTGGATCTTGAATCAGACCACGTTACATTCTTATAGTCCCATTTGGTGGGCGTAGAGTTGCTCCACCCAGATTGTCCTTTATAGAAGGGCTTAGCTGTCAGCTCCTTCAACGTTTGTCTCAGCTGCAGAGCTCCATCTTACCAAGGAGATTCCTTCCCTATGGCAGACCTTAACCAATGATGGATCAAGCCCGATGTGAGACAACACCAAGGGTCCACACACATTCCAGAGCTTCCCATACGGTTTCCCCAGTCTTTGTCAGGCTTCCACCACAAGCTGATTTCTCTGTCGTCCTAATCCTACTTTTTGCCTCACCCTTCCAAAAATATTCATCCCTAATGCAACACTGTATATCAAATTCTATCTCAGCATCTGCTTGTGGAGGGCTCAGCCAGTGACTCTCCAGCATCTAGAACATAGTCTAAAGTCAAGTGAGATTAATGCCTTTTTTTTTTTTTTTTTTTTTTTTTTTGCGGTACGCGGGCCTCTCACTGTTGTGGCCTCTGCCATTGTGGAGCACAGGCTCCGGACACACAGGCTCAGCGGCCATGGCTCACGGGCCCAGCCGCTCCACGGCATGTGGGATCTTCCCTGGACCAGGGCACAAACCCATGTCCCCTGCATCAGCAGGAGAACTCTCAACCACTGCACCACCAGGGAAGCCCCATCAATGCCTTTTTGTGCAGAGAAAAAAGTTGAACATCACCAAAGTTGCATTTTGTATTCATCCATTCAATAAAACTTAAGTATCTATCTAGTGCGTGCCAGACTCTGCTCTAGGCACTAGATTTTGACATAGATTGCATTGACCTTTGGTGTCTTTGAGAGCAGTGAATCAGGGATGGGGGCAGAGATAATACAAAATTGTAAAATGTTAAGGAGAATGAAAGTTGAGGTGGGTCAATGCTATGTTAAATGTAACATACTCTACAGAGGTTAGTCAGTTTTGTTTTTCTTTCAAGAGTGATAAAAGGGGAAAAAACAGAAAGGGATGAGGTGTCTCTTGAAATTGCATGGTTGAGACTGATGGTGCTCATAACGTCTGGGGTCTCCTCTACCCCTTGGCACTCTACTTGACTACATACCACAACCTTCTTTCATAAGTGGGATGAAATAATTATTTCTGGCCAACCTAATGTGAGCAGAAGTGATGTGCATCTTTTACAATCTTGGGCCATAAAACTGTCCACTGAAGGGTCTCTATTTTATCTTCACCCATACTGCAGCAGAATGGAGCGGAACCCAGGAACTAAGAATATAGCAGAACCATGAGATTTAAGAATTAACCATGAGCCTTAATTCTTGCATGACTGCATGGCACAGACACTCTCCACAGTGACTTACTCTGGACTCTGATGCAAGCCAGAAGTATCAATACATTATTACTGTTTAAAAACCACAGAGATTTTGGAACTCTTTGGTAAGGCAGGTTGTCTACTCTAACTAATATATATGGTATATAATTTAAAGGAAACTTTCTTCTTAGAATGGGAAAAGCTTGACTATATTTAGAGGCTGAGGGGATGATGCCATGGAAGATAAATTGAGAAAGCAAATGAGAGAGTGGATAATCATTAAAGCAATTCCCTGCAGCACAGAAGGAAGTGACCCAGAACAGGGTCCTCTGTTCTCCTATGTTTTCTTGTCAAGAATGAAAAGAATATTGGTCATTTTTATATCAGTGGTTTTACTACTAATTATTTCCTAGAGAGAAATTATGAGAAAAGAACAAGGATCACAGACATATGGAAGTAACAAAGGTTCAAGAATCTTTTCATGTTGTTACACACAGGGTGTGTTACAGGAAAAAAAAAAATCATAGTAAGGCAAATATGAATTTAAATCTTGGCTTTGCCATATCCTAGGTGTAAAATATGAAAATGATTTATTCTAAGATCATTTATTCAGTTCATCTCTAACACAGGTAAATTGGAGAACACCTCACATGGATTATTATTATTTTTTAGTGTGTGAAGACATAATGAAATGTCATGTAAATTGCAAAGGAAAATGTTTGGTAAATTTTGAAAATCATGCAATAGCTAATCTTTATTGAACACTTGCTCTGTGTCAGGCACTGCTCTAAGCAAAATATAAGCATTAAATCATTTATTTCTCATAACAAATCACTGAGGTATGTTCTTTTATTATCATCAATTTTATAGATAAATCCATTCAAAAAGCATTAGCTGCTAATACTTGTTTTTTGGGTAGTGAGATTATGGGTATGTATTTTTTAATATTTTCATATATTATAAGATGTGCATATTTTACTTTTAAAATAAGAAAATAAAATGAATGTGATTTTTTTTTCTTTTGCGGTACGCGGGCCTCTCACTGTTGTGGCCTCTCCCATTGTGGGGCACAGGCTCCGGATGCGCAGGCCCAGTGGCCATGACTCACGGGCCCAGCCGCTCCACGGCATGTGGGATCTTCCCGGACTGGGGCACGAACCCGTGTCCCCTACATCGGCAGGCGGACTCTCAACCACTGCGCCACCAGGGAAGCCCAATGAATGTGATTTTTAAAGCAATGAAAATATTAGGTTTTATTCCTTTTGGGAAAACAAGAAGTATGGTTCTTGAACGTGACGTGTACCATACCCCAGCCCTACTGAACCTTTTGCCAGGGTCCTAAGGCTATTCTCCCAGATACCCTTATAGCATATAGACCTGTATGGAGAATCATCAAAGCTAGAGCAAGGGCTGTTCTTAGCTCTTTGATTCTCCAGTTTGGGTGGTACCCAAGCGAGTATGCCTCTAACCCTCTGGGCTTCTCCCCACAGAATGTCTCATGGGTGGATTTTTTCCCAGTGGACAGCTCAGTGTTCTTGGAACATGCCTCTTAATCTCCCCCAGTAATCTCACTGGGGGCTCTCTGAGAATCTGTATAGAACCATCTCAGAATTGTCCTGCTGAGGGGCAAGGAAGTTGGGATATTTATTCACCAATGTCTATCCCTGATTACTCTTAGTGGTGTTAACACTTTGGCTTTTCTAGCTGCCCACCGCAGTGGGACAAAGTTCTCCTGTGGCCAGAGGACATCATATGGCAGAGGAACATTGTTCCCTTTTGGTATCATTGGAGATCGTTGGCTGGTGACCTCTGAGGTAAGCTGAGGTGTCAGTATCGGGCACCAACATGATCCAGTACAGATGTTGAAAAGATACATAAAATATTAAATAAAAAAGATAAATAGCAGGCACCAACAGAATCTGTTACAGATGTTAAAAAGATAAATGAAATCTCATGGTAAATGCTCAATAAATGCAGTTGCCATAATTAAAATTATAACATTAGCATTATCATAACTAGTGCAGAATTCACATTGAAATCCAAGTCTCTTAGGAGTCCAAGTTTCAGAGTATTTTAATTAACAAGAGGATCTTCAGGTTCCTTTTTGGTTGTTCTCCTTACCCCTTCCAACCCTTATGGCTGCTTGGACTAATTTTTAATTCCTCATTCTCTGGGTAGGAATAATTAAATGGGAAGCATTTTTATAGACTACATTTTCCATCTCTGAAATTCTGTGCTTTGTTTCACAAAACCCCCCCAAACTAGCATTAGCCTCTATTGTTGTTTTTATTTCTCTAAGCTCTGCCACTTATGGCTCTGGGGTCAAGAGACCGACATCTTGTTTGTATGAAGGTTCCCAAGGGGTGAACTACAGTCAAACCATTTTACTCTGGAAGAGTTTAAGCCATTTTAGCTGCTCAGTGGAGATTGCATCCCAGGATGTAGGCAGGTTTCCAGGACAACTGGCATTTGATGGTTCATTGAAGGATGGCCAAAGTAGCTACATATTGGTGCTTTGGAAGTCTCAAACTATTCTGCAAGAGTTTTTGGTTCAGGAAATCCAAAACATATTTGCTACAAACATTTTTCTCCTCAATTTTTAATCACATATATATTGCAAGGGAAATGTATCCCATCTGTTTTTTTTACTCATTTATACTTATATCATCCAAATAAAATTTTGAAATTTATTTGATGTTCCACATTAAAAAAAAATACTACAGTGGAAGAACATACAGTATTTGGTAAAAGGCAGTGCTTCTACCCCTCATGCTGATAGTGACTGTGGGTCACTGAAATGGCCTCAGAGTCAACACAGTGAATTGGCCCTGCCCTGGATTCCTTTGAGGGAAGGTTTCAACTCTCTCAGTGGCAAACACAATAGGCAACAAAGGGCTCATCTAATTCTATTCATCACAGAAACTTGGCAAAGAGAAGAGCAACGTCAAAAGAGGTTAAAGGACCTCAGATATCAACGAGTCCAACCTCACTGTTATTTTAGAGCTGAGGAAACTGAGCCCTAGAGGGAAGAAATTCTTTGCCTGATGACACGTGGTTAATTAAAGGCAGATTTGGGGTCATAAACTCAGGTCTCTTGAGCCTAGAAGTAGTGGTTCTTTCTACTCTTTCTGTTGTAAAGCATCAAAGCACAAATGCAAAATCAGGCTGTAAAACCCAAATCATAAGAGTGTTCAAAAGTCACAGACCGTTATGAATTTGGGGGGAAAAGGGATTACAAAGATTTTAAAAACAGGCTTCCTCTCTCAGAGCACAGGCTCTGGGGTTAGATAGGTTGGTTTCTTGTTGCAATTTACTTCCTTGATGATAATGACCTTGGGAATGTTACTTAACAACTCTGAGCCTCTATTTCCTAATCTGCAAAATAGGTTAAAATCAGCATCCATGCTTTGGACATTTGTGAAAATTAGATAAAAGACTGGGTGTAAAAGCACTTGATGTGGTAGCTACCACAGAGCAAATTTTCTAAAAACAAGAGTTTTTTTCTTAATATTACTATTATCGTGATTACTCAGGGGTCTGCCTTCCTAGAGCAGTGTTCCACTCCACTGTGTTTTGTGGAACACTATTTCCAGCAGAAGTGAACTGTCTTATGAAAAATAATGTGAGAAAATATCCCGTATTTTCATATGTTTTGATAGTATTATATACTCCACCATCTTCTTGGAGATTCTTAATGCATACTATGCACTCAATAAAGTCTCTGAGAAGGCATGAAGGAGAGTAGTAAACTGTCAAATTTTGTTGAAGGTAAACATTACCAAAGATTGTTGCACTTTATTCTAAGAACACACATTAATTAGCACTCTGTGGAATACCTTCCTGTCGCACATCAGTTTGGGGAATGAAGGTACGGGAGAGAAAACAGGTAGATGCAAAACTGTAATGCATAGCAGCTCACGATCCATCATGACAAAGGTGCAAAATTGTGAGCTGAAGATCATCTGCAGAAAGACACTGTGGAGGGGATATCAAAGCAGGAGAGGGTCAGTTGGAGATTACAGTGAGGAAGTGTCTGAACGCAGAGTCAAGAATGTGCTGAGGAAGTTCTGGAGAACAGCAAAAATCTCACTTTACACCTTCAGCAGCAGGCTGGAGCAGGAAGAAGCTCTGGCTGGAGATCTGGGGACCAGCTTACCTTCTTTTTTTCCCCCAAGGGCAGGAATCATCCTGGGCTCATTTTTACGTTGACAACACCTAGCACAGAGCCTGGGATGAAGCAGGGACTCAATAAATGTGCACTGGGTTGAGACCAGATCTAAGTGGATGTGAAAAGCCATGGTAAGGAATCTGGACGTTATTTGGCAGACAACGGGGAGCCGTCGAAGCTTGTTGCTCGGAGGAGTGACATGTTCAGAAGGGCACGTTAGAGAGATTGGTTTGGCAGCATGTCGGCGATGCAACCAAGGAGAGAGAAACTGGAGGCAAGAATCAACCAAGAGTTCATTTACCATTTCGAACAAGAAAAATCTGAACTCAGTGAAGGGCTGTAGGGATGGCGATGCGGCTGTAAAAGCAGCTGCAGAGGTAGAAAATTCATGCAACTTTCTATCATGATAATTACTTCTTTTAAGTTAAAAAGAGGAAAATTAATAAGGATTACAAGTGATTTCATGTTGTGCAAAGGGAAAGAAATAGATCTGGAGGTTCTGTTTCGCCCCCTGGAAAACTAAAAGAATGATGGTGTCGTGGGCAGACGAGGGGAAGTGGAGAAGGTGGACGAGACTAAGTTGGGGAGAAAGCTAAATGTGGGCCTGGAGGCAAATTTGAGCTGTTAGCGGGGTACCAGAAGGTGCACAACCAGAAAGCATTCAGGAATGTGCAATGGAGATGTGCAAGCTTGTTCCCTACCCTCTCATGAATGAAGATGCTACCAGCAGTCCCATCTTGGTCCAGTACCTGAGTCAACCCTGTAGAACTGACTTAGCTCCTCCCACAGTGGTGTCTGGACATGACCATGCTCTTTGTGGGAGGACCCCAAGACACTCACCTGCCCACTCAATTAAATTCTTTTCCTGCCTCAGTGGTTGTCTTAAGAATACAGCCTCTGGAATCAGACTGTTTGGATTTGAATCTCAGCACTAAAAGAAGAGAAGAGTTTTTCATCCTCTGTCTTCTCTTCCATTTTTCTGCAAGTTTGGAATAAATAGAGCGTATATGTGATACAGTTTTGTTACGAAGAGTAAATGCAAAACATTTAGAAACTTCTCAACATACAGTAAGAGCTCACTATACAGCATTTTGGCCATTTATTATTATTTCTTTTATCATACCAGTCATTTGTACCCATTTGCTGATGACTGAGCTTGTGCCTCTGTTTCCCGACAATGATTCAAAACCTGCCAGGAAGCAGAATCTAAAGTACTTAGTTGAACTCGTGCTAAGCATCTCCTGAGTCAAGCTCCTGTTCACCCTCCCTCTTCTCTCCAGACAGCATTACTCACATCATCACTCACATCATCACAGCAGTCTGGGGATATCAGCTGCTACCTCTTTCCCATCACTCACTCATTCATTTATTTATTGAATCATCTATTCAATTAATATTTATTGAGCATCCACTTTGTGCTAGATACTCTCTCCACAGCCACCAGATAACACTACCTCATGTCTTTGTCTTTCTGGATACTGTGCTGCTGTGACTTCCCCCTGAAGCCACTGAGAGAGCAGGAAGAATTAGAACCCTGCCCTCACGTGAATTTCTAGTGTGTTTTGAGGTTGAGCCATCAAACTCCTCCAGTAAAGTAACCATGCTTCCTTGCGCTTCCCCAGACTCGCAGAGCAAATGGTGGGCACAGGCTAAAAACCCAGTAAATTCATGCTGATGACTTGGGAAAATACACAAAAAGGTCAGCATGGCGTTTACTCCATGATGAGTCAGGCTAGAAGACATCCGTTCTCCCATATCTGTTCACATCTGCCCTAATACCTCATAAAACCTCTCCCCAGATAGTCATTAACGAGGTGGCAACATGGATATCAGGGGCCCAGGGGGAGGCGTTTTGTTTGATGTTCTGGAAGAAGGAAACACAGAATTGCTCTTTGTGAAAGCATGGGGGCTCTCTCTGAACCCCTGCTTGACAGTTGTTCTCTGTAAGCTCAGACATGAAGTCAGGGGAATACAATAATGTGGGGGAAGCACAGCCGTGGAGTGTCGGGGTAGGGGGATTTGGGGGCTCAAGGGTAAGAATGAAAGAATAAAAACAGATGCAAGAGCTCCGTGTGTGGCTAACATGAAATGACAAATCAGACCTACATCAACAGAACGCTCCCTAGTCTGTGTTTTAGTGAGTTGTGTTGTTGTTGTATGTGCCTCCCTGCTTCTGTGCATACATCCAAACTTCTGACCTACAAGGATGGGAAGGGGCTGGACACTTTTTCTGCAGTAAACTTATATCCATGTGTAATCGCACATGTATTTTTCTCCTCTGTTCTTGTGTAACGCTTAGCACCATGCCTGGTATGTGGTGAGTGCTGAGAAAATTGTTGAATGAATGAATGAGTGGACGATCAAAGAGTGGGGCTCCTTAGCAGGGAGAAGGGAACGACCAACTCTCACTTTCTCTTTTCTGTCCATGACCCCATCCCCTATCCGGAGATGAGGAATGTGGAAGAGGCCTGGGAACTCCATTCTAGGAGACCCCCACTTGTCAATGGCTCTGACTCCCGCCCATCCTAGAAAGGTGACTTTCTGTGGCCACAGATGGATAAGCCCCCTGCACAAGGCGATGTACAGAAGCCAGACCTCACTCCTCAGCCCAGGTGTGGCAGTCCTTCTGGGGCCCCCTCCCCAACTTACACAGACACACCCAGCGGCGGGGGGCAGACCTGGCTTTGGAATGGGGAAGGACGCTTTGTCCTACCCACGGGGGACCATCTAAACCAGAGCAACCACAGCCCGGCTGGCACATCCACACGCGCCTTAGGGTTCTCCTGTACGTATTAGGAACCAGGCATTTCTTTACTCTCTAGAAACCAACCACACTTCGGTGAAAAGGTCATCGATGCTGTGATAACAATAGGAAATAGCTTTTGAGCATTTATTTTCATGGGGCACTTTTAAAAAAAATCTTTTACGTTCATTACCTCACGTGGTCAATCACCACCATCCAAGAGGCAGAGGCTGGCATCTTTCTTATTTAACACATGGGCAGTAAGGCCCAGAGAGGTGAGTTAACTTGCCTGAGGTTCCAAGCAAGTCAGTGGCAGAGCTGGGATGGCATCCAGGCAGGGACCCTCCTGAACACACTCTTAAGCCTTGCATTCAATAGTTAGACCTGTGTTTACGTCTAACTTTGGCACTAGTTACTTCATGGCTTTAGGTCTGTCCCATGCCTTAGACTCATTAGTTTTCTCATCTATAAAATGAGAAACAAAAATCTTGTGTTGCACAGTCGTAAGGATGGGGAAGGCTGTATGCCTGGCGAGCAGCACAGTGTCTGGTATATAGGACGTTGCTTTTCTCTCCACCATCTCTGTCATTAAGACAAGCTCATGAGGGTTGCTTCTGTCGCAAGTTCTGCCGAGTCTCCCTCTCCCTGGATCTGAGCCTCTTTCTCCCTGGTAAGGGGAGGGCTGTTGGGAAGCAGTTGCCTCTCTGGATAAGGGAGAAAACATCTTCAAGTGTGCCCAAGGCAAACTCATTTATAAAACAAACATTGATGGATCTTCAGCAAGAAGCCAGGCGGCAGCAGCAGCCCAGCGTCAGGGTCTCCTCTGTTGGTTCATTAGAAGCTGAAGCCCCCCTGGAGGCCGGTAGGGAGTGGGGCTGGAGGCGGGAGCCGTGCAAAGGCCAGCTGGCTCTCAGGCAACAAAGTCAACATTGCCCCAGATGTCTGCCCTGGGGTTGAGGCCATTAGCTCCAGTTTACCTGCTCACTTCATTTTTCAAAATTAGCCACAAAAGCTTCCCATGGAAACACAATGGGCAGCATTTCTCAGCAGGGGTAGAAAGAAAAACTCTATCTTTTCCATGCGCTTGTTTGGAGTTTCTGAACGTCCCCCAGAGCCCTGGAGCCTTGGCAGGCACGTTCCTGATGGCTCCCACATGGATGTCTGTGCGAGCCCCACTTTTCTTTCTGCTCCCAGATGTGCCTCAGCTAAGGCCAAACTTCTATCCTTTCCCTGTTGCCAGCCTTGCCCGGGCACCCCAATACCGAGCCCAGCAAGCCCCTGAATTTCTCATTTTCTTGCTTCTGTTCCTGGGGGATAATATTACAGTTTAAATTCCTGGACTCACTTTGAGGGTTGCTTAGAGACGGGGTATGAGCTTTCATCCACCTGATTTAATTTCTTTTCTCACTCCCACCTTCCCCCCATGGCTGCCCTGACAAGGCAGAGGGCAAAGGGGAGAGGTGAGGAGGTTAAACGCTTGTCTGCAGTGACATCTTTTCATCAGGTTGTGCAGAGAGCAGGGCCAGACAGGAGCGGCTGGTGCGTTGGTGGGCCTGTGATAGGTTGTCTATGTCCTGGCTGCCTGTGAGCTTCACTGGGAGAAACGGGGTGACTGAGGGCGGAGTGAACATACTTATGAAAGACAAACAAAACTTTAAACACCAAAATAGAAGGCTGTGCAGTGGAGGCTGTCTGGTGCAAACCCTAGGAAAAGGATTGCTAATCTACAAAGCAATAGCAGTGCAACAGCCTACTATACGCTTAAAAAACATCCCCCAAATGAAAACGAATTGGAAATACTGTAAGAGAAGAGCCAAATGCAACCCAGGTGATGAGAGAACTCCCAGCAATGACTTAATGGTTTCTAGTTTCAATTTTCGGGGAGTCAAGGAAACGGGAGTGATGCCAGAAGATTGGAAACAGGGCCCGTGGACTGTTTTTATGTACACATAATTTAGGTATTCATCAGGTGTATTGTTAATTGTCTCCCAGCTGGAATGAAAGCCCCACCAGGGCTAGAACTTTTTTTTTCATCTTCTCTGTTGATGTATCCCAGCACATAGAACTGTGTCTGATTCATAGTAGGTTCTGAATGACATTTGCTGACTTATTTAAAAAGGAGAAAGAAAGATGAGCCTACAGCTGTTCCCTTGACCGGCTTCTTCAGGATTACAGTTTGTGGTCCAGGTGATTGTGAGTGTTCCTGTGTGACTCAAGCATCCACTCAGAGTTTCTGGACCTCTCTCCTCACTGTGTCTGTATGTTTGTGTGTGTGTCAAATATATTTTCTTATCCTCACTAAAGAAGTGAATGAGAGATCTTAGTATTCCCCTAACTCACCATCCTCCCAATTTCAAGACCTCTTTCCTTCTACATAGTCTGTGGCTCTGGAGCTCCACTCAAGCTATTTTGGATAGTGTAGTAGGCTAAAAAATCAGCTTCCAAAGATATTGGATATCAAGCCTTTCCTTAAAGGTTACCTTGTAAGGAAAAGGGTCTTTGCGGATGTGATTAAGTTATAGATCTTGATTTGGGGGGGATATCTTGTATTACCCAGGTGGGGCCTCAATTTATCAGATGTCTTTATAAGAGAGAAGTAGAGGAGATTTGATAAACACAGAGGAGAAGACAATTTGAAGATGGCGGTGGAGATTTGAGTGATGCAGCCTAAGCCAAGGAAGGCTAGAAACCACTGAAAGCCAGAAGAGGCAAGGAACTGAGTCTCCCCTAGAGGCTCCAGGGAAAGTGTGCCCATATTATCATTTTGACTCGAGCCCAATGAAACTGATGTTGAACCTATGACCTCCAGAACTGTGAGGGAATACATTTCTGCTGTTTTAAGCCAACCAGTTTGTGGTCATTTGTTATGGCAGCCCTAGGAGATAAATATAGGGGGCAATGCTAACATGTACTTATCTCTTGGAGCAGATGTCAGGACTTGGCCTGGGTAAGGCTCATCAGACCAGGAGAGAGGCTAGGACAGGGGACAAGGTGTAGTAAATTAAAGCCAGCTGTATGTAAGACATAAACTATGAAATCTTAAGGTCCTAACCCTGTAGACATTCATATCTTGCTCTTATAAAACCCTGTTGGCAGTAATGGTGAGGGTGAAGTCTCTGTCCTATGAGAAGAACTCAACTAATAGAGGCTCAGCCGTCTTTAATGCATAATTTCTGAGGTCCCCTTGGGTATCCACATCCAGGTGTCAGGTGGACAGAGGGCAACATTTCAAATGGGGGCTTTTACAGGTCAAGGTTTTACGTGGCATTTATCACTTCTGCCCCTATCCCATAGGGTGTAAATTAGTCATGTTACCCAAAGAAGGCCAGGAATTCTGGTTCCTGATTGGGTAGCCACATTTCAACAACAACTCTATTATGGGAAGAGAGCATGAATTCTTAGTGGATAGCAAACTAAGGCCTTAACGAAAAGAGAAAAATAACTATAAAGGTAAAGAGATGAAAATAAAAATTAGACAATATAACTCAAAATATAAAACCATCTTATTTTCATTTTAAAACTGACACAAAATATTATGAATTAAACCATAAAATTTATATCAATTTTTAAGATAGGATAAAAGGCTTGCCTTTAGTATGCCTCTTTGGGGAAGACCTCTGATCAGGCTAACGTGTTCACTCCTCTCTGACGTGCACTATTGGGAAAATAAACATAAACTCTGGAATCAGAAAGAACAAGGTTCAAGTTCTAGCTCCTCTACCTACCTGTGTGACCTAGAAAAATTATTTTATTCTTCGGAGTCTAGTTTCTTTATATTTGGAAATGGGCTAGTTTCTGTAGGTTACACGGTCTTCAGGATACAAAGACAAAATAAAAAGAAGAAAACTGCCTAATGTGTTTATTCCTGCACCTGCGAGAGTGGGATGAACCAAGGTCACACCTGAAGTCTGATCAAACATAGCAGAGTGACCAAGGAAAACTGCAATGCACATTCCTCACTTCCTGCTGAGGGGTCTCCCTTTCCAGATGAAGGGTGATAGGAAGAAGCATTTGTAGTCTGGTGAGCACCACCTAGGGGACACACTGGGGAAGAGTCTGTGGTGCAGACAAAGGGATGAGATCATAATTTCTGTTCCTAAGAATTAACTTGAAGCTATATGCATGAAAGAGCTTCTGGGTACCGTTTATTTGTTGTTCATCCTACTATCTCGAGAGGATGTAAGCAATTAATCATAAAGTTGCATATCTATGTTCTATCCCTGTTCAACTCATGCATGTGACTGAACAGAAGGAATTGTGGTGTAATAAAATGAAAAAAAAAAAAAAGAAAAACACCAAAAACCTTGCTCTCCATGAGAAGGACTGGAAGTATCTAGGTGGTCTGCTGCCTGTACATATATTGCTTTCCCTGTCCTTTACACCATCCAGAAGGGGTGTGTTTCTACTATGGGGCTGCCCAGATGGGGAACAGAACCAGGAGTCAGCCTAAAAATTTACAAGGGAGAGTGAGTCAACACATACACACACATACACACGCACTAAGGATTAAAGATAATTTGACAATCAGAAAATGTCTGCAAACTAAAATTTTTGTTAAATGTGATTAAGGATTAAACGACATCATAGAAAACAATGTGAGAATATGGTATACAAAATAAACATATTTGTAAAAGGAACAAATAATACTTCTAGGAAATAGTAAAGAAAATATATAGAAATAAAAAATATGCCTTAACAAACAAATGAAACACCAGCATAGACACAGCTGAAGAGAGACTCCATGAACCGGAAAATAGATCTGAATTCAGCAGTGAAAGATGAGAAGATGATTGGTGCCTAATGTCAAGTTCAAACGGCAAAAGGTGACTGACACTGGTGAAACAGTAATCTGCTAAGAAGCCTGAGAGATGCACTGAGTGAGATATGAGGTTTGGTTTGGGACAAGATGTTCAACACTAAGGCTGTGAATGCAAGTGAGAGCTGGAGCTTTTTTTTTTTTTTTTTTTAATTAACTAATTAATTTATTTTTGGCTGTGTTGGGTCTTCGTTTCTGTGCGAGGGCTTTCTCCAGTTGCGGCAAGCGGGGGCTATTCTTCATCACGGTGTGCAGGCCTCTCACTGTCACGGCCTGTCTTGTTGTGGAGCACAGGCTCCAGACGCGCAGGCTCAGTAGTTGTGGCTCAAGGGCCTAGTTGCTCCACAGCATGTGGGATCCTTCCAGACCAGGGCTCGAACCCATGTCCCCTGCATTGGCAGGCAGACTCTCAACCACTGCGCCACCAGGGAAGCCCTGGAGCTTTGTTTATATGTTGTTGCTTAGCAATGGCATTCCCCATCCCCAGTTCTGGGTGACCATGCTCTTTTTCCTCTACTATGTAGTCTGTCACAGAATTACTTTGACTGGTGGTATTGCTGAGGGAGATGGAAATTGGAATTTTGTATTCACTTAAGTTTTCTTGAAATGTAGATCTGCAAATTGTTTTAAACCAAAACTATATTAATAATAAAAGTATATGTTACATGCTTTCCTAACAGGTGTTCAGTAATGTCAGGCTTAGGATAAAATGTTTAAAATTGAGTAGCAACCTAGTAAAAACTGTAATATAATTATGGCTATAATTACAATGGAAACTTTATAAACTTCTCCATCCCTCATTCTGTCAGCTGGAGAGCCCTCTCAGGGATCTCCAGGTTGGTGGGGAAAGGGATAAAACACATTTATCTCTAGGAGCAGGTCCTAGAAGAGAAGGGAAGATACAATCCTACTCACCTCCTGGTGGGTATGTCCTTGCATATAGAAAAGTTGATATGTGAGAGGTAAGTTCTTGGTCACCAGTACTTCAACCAGACACTTTCTGCTGAAAATCTCAGAAGCCCCTCATTCCTACCTCACACTATCAAGGCTAGTATTTCCAGCCCTCAGGCTGCATTATTTGCCTTCATGCCTCAGAAGGCAGAGAATTCATAGCCGAAGCTTGAGCTGACAAATGGTAATAAAACTGAAGAACTCCCAAGCAGAATTTTGAGCTTGACCTCAGAGCTAGTGGTCAAGCTGGAGATGATATATTTTTAATGTAAATATTCCTGGTAACATGAGCTTGGGACTCATGCCAGCAAAGCTTCTGAGGGGCCTTTTCTCACCCTGTGTTCTATGCATATGTTTCTCCTTCCTAAAGTCTTTTCTTCTGTTTAGGAGCAAACTTTGTTTTATGATCCCTAAAGCAGTTACCAACCTGATGAGTTTTCCAAAGCCAAGGCTGAAAGACCATAAAACAGGTTTCAGAGATTGAGTTGAAACCCTTAGGAAACAGTTTCTGGTCTAGATTTGACAAATGTTTGTGAAAATTTGGTTCTAGACTGTTGCTTATGCATTATGCATTCTAAAATGAACTTGAGCTGGCTAAAACAAATGGCATGTAAGAAAGGGCATTAGAGATTTATTCATAAGGATTCAGAGTATTTGGATAATTAAATAAATATGTTAAACTTAAGAGTAATGTAGTTGTTATGATTGAATAATATATTTGAGCCTCCTGGTGCTCAGGGTTAAAAGAAAAGTCTATCCAAAAGGAGGAAATAGATTGATTCCTAGGGAGAAGTAATAGGTTCCATTTCATTCTATGTATTTTGCTACATTTTAAAAGAAATATGTTACATGAAAACTTCTTAAGGGGACATTAATAGGTACAATAGAAAGTGCCCTTACAGCAACATTAAAACCAAGACAAGGGGTTTTTAAATGGTCATTTGGTTAAAACAGCTGTGATAAATACTAAGGGTAAAATCTTGAAGCAAGATTTGGGTGAAGAATGTCTTCTATGGGGCTGAGCTCACATGGGCTAAGTATGCGATTTCCCAGTGACAGTATCTTATAAAATAAAGAATAGAGTTTAGACTATTCAGAGTGCTGGATGAATAGGCTACCTATTGATTTATATTTCTTCAATTTTTTTTCTCTCTTAGAGACCCTTTTAAAAGAAATGCTGAGCGTACAATACGAACCCAAACTCTTGGTTTACAAAAGGTCTCATCTTCCTTCTATTTTTATTTCTCCCCTTCCTTCTCCTCTCCTCTTCATCATATCTAAGATTTACTGATTTCTTATATACATCAATCACTATGCTTCATGGTTTTCATGCATTATCTTGATCACTCTTCATAACAAATCTTATGAAAGAAGTGATGTTAAGTCCCACTTTTTGGATGTAAAAATTGAGGCAATAAGAGATTGAGTAACTTGCCAAAGGTCACAGAGCTAATAAATGTCAGCACTGAGGTTTTCACAATAATCAGTTATCTACCACCTTCATAATATTCTGCAACAAGACACCTCCAAACTCAATGGATCAAAATGATAACCATTCATTGTTAATGAGTTTCAGGGTAGGCTGTGTTCTTCTTCTGGTCTTGTCTGCCTCACTCATGTTACTGCTGTCAACTATGAGCTAGAGAGGTGGTTCTGCTCATTTTAGCTGATATCTCTGACATCTGGGGGGAAGAGGTCAGCTAGCTGTCTGTCAAGTGTTCTAGGATGACCTTAACTTTCCTCAATGTATCTCTCACATCTTTCCAGGAGGTTAGAATAACACATTCTCATGGCAAGGAAGAAGTGTAAGAATGAAAAAGCCCAGGTTGGCAAGAGAGCTAGGAAAAACATGCATGTGCTTTTCAAGACACTGCTTACATCATGTTTGCAAACAACTCGGTGGCCAAGGAAATCACGTGGTTGAACCCAGAGTTAGCATGGGAAGGGACTATCAAATAAAGGACAAAGGATGTGGATACATTCAGGCCATAATGCAATCAGTACACTTTAGGAAGATTCCAAAGTTCCAGCTTTTAACAACTATGCCTATTGTCCATCAAAATGAACAATCCTCTGAAGCTCAAGATTGCTGCAAGAACCATAGTCCAATGGCACTCTAATTGAGCTATTTTGACACTCTATACCCAGGTAGGGATATGGGAGTCCAAAAATTTTTTTGTTTTCCTGAATAGAAAGTGAAATGGCTTGGGGATGAAGACATATAGTGGGTGCTTATTTCTTAATTTATTGTTTGACGTATAAGAGTAAGTAATAGTATCTGTAATACAAACAACCGCCACATCTTAAGCTAATGGAATTTATTTCTTACCCAAAAGCCAAGTGCGTATTTGGAAGGTAGTTTTCCATTCAGTTCTAGGGTCTCAGAGTCCTCCACTAGATCCTCTGTATCATGCCAGAAGACAAGCAAAGAGGGGGAATCTCCTGGCAGTCCAGTGGTTAGGACTCCATGCTTCCACTGCAAGGGGCCCGGGTTCTATCTCTGGTCGAGGGACTAAGATTCTACAAGCCCTGTGGTGTGGGAAAAAAAAAAAAAAAAAAAAAAAAAGACAAGTGAAGAGGGAATGAGCTTGAGATTGGAGGACTGCATGGGGCCAGACCTATTCACCTGCATTTCACTGGTAAGAACTCAGTCACAGGGCTATATGTCCTGGATGAAGAGGAAACAGGATGCAGTAAACATCTAGCAGTCTGCACCAGTTTAGTATAGTCTTTCAGCATTGGGTTCATCCACCTTCTTGTGGCAATGGCAACCTGATCTTGCTTTAGATGTAACTCACCTCCCCCTTACAATTATGTATATACATTTTTTTCATATGAAAATATTTTTTATTGAAGTATAGTTGATTTACAGTATTATATTCATTTCAGGTGTACAACAGTTATTCAAAATTTTTATAGGTTACACTCCATTTAAAGTTATTATAAAATATTGGCTATATTCCATGGGCTGTACAATATATCCTTGACGTTTATTTATTTTATACATAGTGGTTTGTACTTCTTAACCCCCTACAACTATTCGGCCTCTCTCCTCTTTCCTCTCCCCTCTGGTAACCACTAGTTTGTTCTCTAGATACCATATATTTTTAGTGAAGCAAATTCTATCCCTGGATCTAGGGGCAGAGGGATTCTATAGAGAAAAGATATTTAAGCCAAACCTTAAGAATTAGCCAGGTTAACGATCTTGGATAAGAGATTCCCAACAAGTGAAAAGCTCATGTAGCACAATCCTGATAGAGTTCTGTCTTTGGGAGGAAATGAGAAAAAGCCTATTGTTTCATAGAATGGGAGATGGGAATGAGAATGGAGATGTCAGAAAGAGCTAGAGCACATGGGTGCCATGTTACAAATATTGGATTTAACATCAGCCTTAGATTCTAAGAACAATGGAAAGCTGCTGAAGGGTCCTGAGATGCCAGTGGTATTAATGATTTGTGTTTATACAATTCACATTTTTTATACTGTGAAGAATGCATTTGGCTGACAGAGTGTAGAGGAGCCAGTTGGGAGCTTCACTGTGATTGGCAAGACCAGGTAGACAGATATTACACTAATCCAGGAAGAAAGGAGGGAGTTCTGGAATATTGATTGGAGACTAGTGATGGAATCAGTGGAAACTTAAGAAGACTATGGCACTGACTAGACCTCAGAGGAGAGGCCAGTTTTAGACAGAGAAGGATCTAATTTTTATGTGGCCTGAAGATTATACAACTTGGGGGCCCTCTTTCAGAAAAAATAAAGAGAATTACAAGCTTAGGTATAAAAGGTAATTATTTATTTTAGGGTTGGAAAAGAAGTTGGAACAAATTATTGGCATCTTGAAGATTCAGCTTCTTTTTTTTCTGAGATTTTTTTAGGTAGCCTACCAGGGATGTTTATGTTGAGATGCTCCCTGATTGTAACTGGTACTTCACTCTATATCTGGAATATTCTACCATTCCTAGAATCTCCCAACACTCACAGAGGCCCATGAACTGAGGGGTCTGACATAAATATAACAGGCTCTCTTAGCTTTACAATAAACCTATCTCTGGGTTTTAATTAATTAGTTTTAGCATCATTAGAATCTGGTGGTGGCCAAAACAATGGGAATTAATAATTTAAAAAATCAGCTAGGAATAAAATAGAATACACACAAATGAGTGCCAAAGAAATAAAGAAAAATAATACAAAATAATACAAAGAAAATTAATGAAAAATCTTGAGGGACTCTGGTATTGAGTAAAGAAAAAAGCCAAAAAAAAATTTAAAAAAAGAGATGATAAAAAGAAAAAAAATCATCCAGAGATAGAAGAAAAGCAGGAGAGTCTCAGATCACAGGAGCCAAGATTGTTCCAAACAAGGAATCATCAAGTTAAATGAACTCTGTTGAGTTATCCCTCACTGATACAGAATATGTAACTTTTTTTTCATCTTTATTGGAGTATAATTGCTCTACAATGGTGTGTTACTTTCTGCTTTATAGCAAAGTGAATCAGTTATACATATACATATGTTCCCATATCTCTTCCCTCTTGCGTCTCCCTCCCTCCCACCCTCCCTATCCCACCCCTGTAGGTGGTCACAGAGCACCGAGCTGATCTCCCTGTGCTATGTGGCTGCTTCCCACTAGCTATCTATTTTACGTTTGGTAGTGTATATATGTCCATGCCACTCTCTTGCTTTGTCACAGCTTACCCTTCCCCCTCCCCGTATCCTCAAGTCCATTCTCTAATAGGTCTGTGTCTTTATTCCTGTCTTACCCCTAGGTTCTTCATGACATTTTTTTTCTTAAATTCCATATATATGTGTTAGCATACAGTATTTGTCTTTCTCTTTCTGACTTACTTCACTCTGTATGACAGACTCTAGGTCCATCCACCTCATTACAAATAGCTCAATTTCATTTCTTTTTATGGCTGATTAATATTCCATTGTATATATGTGCCACATCTTCTTTATCCATTCATCTGTAACCCTACACTAGAATGGTAAACTCCAAAAGAACAGAGGTTCATGTCAGTTTGTTCATTGCCGTATCCCTGATTCCTAGAAATGAACTTGGGTACATAGCAGGCATTCAATAAATACTTGAATGAATGAATGAATGAACTAATGAATGAAAGAAAGAAAAAGAAATTGAAGTGTCCATTTTATTGGGCTGGCCAAAAAGTTCGTTTGGGTTTTTCTGTAAGATGTTATGGAAAAACCTGAACCGACTTTTTGACCGACCCAAATATTTAGTGATGTGGCAGCCTTTCATGGTATTGAAAACAAATTATTTCCTGGAGAGCCAAACTAAGCATGTTTGGAGAAATGAGTACACTTTTAGAAAATGGATATAGGAGTGTGGACAACTTTTTGATAAATGTTAAAAGAGGACACACAGCAAAAGAGTTAAGGGGAAGTAAAGTCAAAGATTTTTTTCTTCAGAATGGAGAGAGTTGAGCAAATGATATTCTGGAAGGATCTACAGTCCAGAGAGTGCAAAGTTATTGAAAAAGCAGAAATAAATGATATCTAGGCAGCAGGTGAAGCAACTGCCTCGGGTAGAAATATAGAACCTCTTAGAATTGCTTTCAATCTGGGTTTGATAGAATTACCAACATTATATGCACACTGATGTGTGGACAATGATATGCATTTTTTTTTTTTACATGAGTGATACTAGGCTCTGCTTTGAAGTACCAGGGGGCAAAAGCAGGGAAGAACAGCTCATAATTTTCTCCCCACCATGCTTCTAATAAGACCATTTTCTATTACCCACAAACAGTCAAGTGATTTATAACGAAGACATTCTACTCTTTGAGTAAAAATAAATTATAATAACATTTCTGGAAAAAAGCATGTTCCAAACGAGGTGATCCTCTTTGGGCTTGGGTTTATGTGTTCTCATACATTTGCTGAAAGCCAATAACCTCAGAGAGTCCTTGAGAATAGTATTTGTTATCTGTTCAAAGATGTCATTGCTCTGAATTCTCTAGAAGGTAATCCAAATATCATGTCTTTTATGTTTGGGGATATAAGTTTAAGGAAAACTACAATATACAAAAAGCATGAGTGAGAACAAGGAAGAAAACTTTTGTAGTATTAATAGGAATAAAACATAGCAACAGGCTCAATTGCTTGAGATCTCTCACTTCATGATAAAATTGGCTACCATCATCCCTCGCCTAAATAGTTTTTTAATTAGGAAATTAATATTATTTCAAACAGCAAAAAGACACTTGATCATATAAAATTGAATTGTAGTTAAATCCAAACTGGATCATTGAAAATGTATACTTTTTTCTGTACATACACATACATACATATACACACAGAGACCCCACTGGTTAAGCTTCACTAGTACTATTGTTACTAAAATAATATGAAACAAAGATTAAAGACTGATTAATGTTTTCAGTACTGATCCATACGTTGCGTTCCATGTAACCTATGGAAAATTTCCCAGTTTCAGATCGCAAACTCCTCTGGGTAATGGGAGCAGTGAAATTCTTCCCTGTTTAGCTTCAATGTCTGGGCAAAAGCAGAAGGTGCTCAAAGGGATCATTTTGTATAAACGCTCTTCTTTCTCGAGCTGCTGTGGTCAGTCTATCCCCATTCATAGTTCATGTTAGGAGTGTCATTCCTGTAGTCCTTGGAGCAATGCACAGACAGGTAAATAGGGGAAGCTGCTTACAGCAGAGAAGAGCCTTTGTCTTACAAAAGGACAGCTGTGTCGGGTTCCTCTCCCCTCCTGTGCATCTGAAACCCTGAAATTGGAGGCTAATGGAGCATGTTGCTCAGAGGAAGCCTGGTGAAACCCTTCTTATTTAACCTACCTGCGCTTGAGCAACCTAAAGTCAGGAATTAGAAGAAAATTTTTTTCCTGGTTAAAAAAGTTAAGAAAGAAGGCTGGAGAGGAAGTTGCGCACAGGTGGTACAGGCGTGCTAGGTACCCGTGTATGTGAACATAGGTGGGTTGTGACTTAGAGATGAGTAGCAGTGTAACTGGCAAATGGCAGAAATTCCTACCTTGGGGCTTCTCCTCTTTCAGTTTGCTCTGGGAGACCCACAAATCCGTGAACTTATGTTACCAGAGTACAAGCTCCTTGGAATACCTTAAACCTCAGTATTTTCTAAGAGCCTGGCACTTAGTAGGTGCTCAGCAGGGGGCAGTGTGACACAGTGGTTCAGAGCATGGACAGTATGTTCTCCCTGGGCCTCCTCTTCCTCATCTGTAACATGGGGACGATCAGTCTTTTCATGGAGTCCTGCACAGATTAAATTAAATAAAAGATGATTAGCCTTGGCACAGAGGAAACAGTCAATGAATGGTAGTTCATTACTTATATATTTTTAAATATACCCCCCTCCCAGCCTAGAACTCTCATCCAAAGTCCAGACCTGCATATCTTTGTTTGGGAGATCAGGGAAGGCTTCCAACTCAAAATGCCTAAAATAAAACTCATGACCACCCCGCCCTCCCAATCTGGTATTTGCCCAGCCCTCTCTGCTTCAGGCAAGAGAATAGCATCCAAGAAGTTTTGTAAATGATTATCCTAACACCTCCCTCTCCCCTGCTGCTGCCAGCCAAGCTAATCCGAATTCTTCCAATTTTGGGACACCCCACCTCTAGTCATTGCCCCCAGCACCTTCACAGTCCGAGCACCATGCTCCCTGCCTTGGGGACGGCAATGCAACCCTAACTGGTCTGCTCCCTGCATCCTCCTTTGCTTCCCTCCAACCTGTTCTCTACATTGGTAGAAGGACCATTCTCTTAGGAACACGCCTATGGCCTTGTTGTCCCCTGCTTGAAAGCCTCCATTGCTTCCCAGTGCTCTTAGAAGGAAGACCAAACACTCCCACCACCACTCCAGACTCAGCTTCTCTCTCCTGCTTCCCCCTCCTCCCTTCTCTGGGCTCCTCTCACTCCAGTTTGTTTCAGTTCCTCAAAGGGCATCGATTCCCCCTGGTCACAGGACTTAGCACCAGCTGGGAAGACTCCCCGTCACACCCGCCTTGGCCTGGTTAACACTACCCACCCTTCAGTTTTGTTGCTTCTTCAGTGAAAGCTTCCTGAACAGATCTGTCTCCTTTTTCATGTTCTCATAGCACTTGTACCTCTCTTTTATGGCCACTGTTAGGATAGAACATATATTTTTGTGGTTATTTGATTCATATCTGTTTCCCTTCAAGGTGTAAGCCCCACAAGGGCGAGGGATGAGAGGTGATGATGGGACTCAGTTTTGTTGATCTTTTTTTTTTTTTTTTTTGCGGTACGTGGGCCTCTCACTGCTGTGGCCTGTCCCGTTGTGGAGAACAGGCTCCGGACACGCAGGCTGGGCAGCCATGGCTCACAGGCCCAGCCGCTCCACAGCATGTGGGATCTTCCCGGACCGGGGCATGAACCCACATCCCCTGCATTGGCAGGCGGACTCTCAACCACTGCGCCACCAGGGAAGCCCTTGTTGATCTTTTTTGATTCTCCAGCATAATGATAGATGCTCAGTATGTGTTTGTGTGTGTGTGTGTGTGTGTGTGTGTGTGCGCGTGCATGCACGTAAGTATAACAGACACCTATTACACTCCAAGATTTACCCCAGGTTTTTATTCACTGACTTCTCTCTGTCTTTTCTCCAGCTGTTTGAAATCCAGTGAAATCAGGGATTTCATTATGCTTTGATAACAGTGTAAAGCCAAATGATAATTGGGGCAAACTAGTCTCTGACTTTGCTTTGGAGATTTTTTGTTTTTGTTGTTGTTCAGTAAAAGCCTTTAGCACATATTACCAGAGGCCAGACTTCTCTTTGTTTTCAATTTGAATCCAGGCTGCAACAGTCACTAACTTCCTAAAGATGACAGGACTCTGGAGTGAAAAATCAGAGGGCGGTGACATCAACCATTGAGAAAAGCTGGAATAGCCAATGGCTGACTCTTTCTGTGACTAGAATAAGCAACTGGTCTTGAGATCCCCATTAAGACAAACATCATATGCTTTGTCCCAACAAGGACCAGGATCCAACCAGAAAATGACTCAAATGCTAAACCAGTGCTACAGGAAGTGGAGAGATGGAGAGAAGCTGATTTAGAGGGCTTTGATTCAAGGGGGGGATGTTAAGAACTTATCTAGGCATCAACCCAATTGTGTAGGTGGCAGGTTGAAAGTTGCTTTTTGAAAACTTCACAAACCTTGGGTATGGATTCCTGTACACACCAATCACCCAGGGATTTTGTTCACTTTCGGATTCAGTGGGTCTGAGGTAAGACCAGTGACTCTGTAGTTCTAACAGGTTCCCAGGTGATCCCAGTGCTGCTGGTCTGGGGACTGTAGTTTGACCAGCAAGTATGTAGAACACTTTTACCAATCTTGGAGCAGCTCCTTAAATGATCCATACTGGCCAGAAGATTCCAGTGCTGATGTAAGCCATAACCCAGGCTGGCAAGCTTGCTGTCATGTCTTCTAATGGCTTTGCCACTGGAGACCCATGTCTGCCCCAATGCTCTGTAAATACGAGTTATACTTAATTATTAAAAAAGCAAATTGGGCCACCATCAGCCTGAAGCGTACCCAGGTTAGAAAAGGGTTTCTTGATAGATCCTGGTGTCTAGGACCTCGGATTGCACCTGAGCCAGGACAGCACTCAGCACTCTTTGATACTTGCTGAAAGGTTGAGACAAAGTGGATAGATGGGGATTGGGTGAGAGTAGAAGATACCTATGAAAGTGAGCTATCTAGAACAAATACTGAGCAAGCATTCTGCTCTCTCCACATGTCTATTTTATCTAAATATTATTATAGCTTTATAAGAAAGGAACTTTTATTTTATCTCCATTATATAGATGTGGGAACTGAGGCCCAAGGAGATTAAGGAACTTTCCCAAAGTTGTGCAGCTGGTAACTGAGGTATCCCAGATTCTGACCTATAAAGACCCATTTTTAATCTGTTCTTAATCTGACTGCACATTAGAATTTCCTGAGGAGCTTTCAGAAAATATCAATTTCTTATCCCTCAAGAATTCTTATTTCACTTCTATTATTAAAAACAACAACAACAACAACTGTTCAGTGAATTTAATGTACATGCAGGACTAAGTATGATCGTCTAGCTCTGACTCTTAGTTACTAGGATTTACTCCCTTCGGAAAGTAATTCAGCATTCAATTCAAAGAACGAGGAAGGCTTGATGGAGTATTTTGAGGAGGCTGCTTTTGGGTCAAATGGTGGCCAGTCCTAACCCCCAGCTCACAGTGCACTTATGTTACAACTGCAGGACAACTTCCAGACTCAATTTGCTGAGATTCTATGTGGTAATAGCTGCAGAGTGTTTACCACGTGCCAGGAGACACTGTCCTGAGACTTTATATACAATGCTTCTTATAATCTTTCAAGAATGCCTTAAGGTAGATACCTAGTCATCTTCTTATTGTATAGATGAAAAAACTAAGACTCTGAGAGGTTAAGTGCCTTGCTTTGTTACAAGTGGACCCAGGATTCAAACTCAAGCACTTTGGCCCAAGTCCATGGGCGACCCACTTTGCTGTACTATCATTTCACGGGCTGTACTTGTTCGTCACAGGCTCAGATCATGCTTGTTTTCACTACCTGACATGTAGTAAGAGCAGACCGGAGCTGAAAAAGATTAATTTTGTCAGGGAAAGGAACCCACATGAGAGAACAGGGCTTGATGCAGGGAATTTGGGCAAAGAGCTTTCCACTTAAAACCAGGAATGAATTTTATCTGGCCAAGATATCCAGCAAAGGAAAGAGTTACTTTGGGCAAGAATGAATCCCTTGGGCTTCCCTGGTGGCGTAGTGGCTAGGAGTCCGCCTGCCGATGCAGGGGACACGGGTTCGTGCCCCGGTCCGGGAAGATCCCACATGCGGCGGAGCGGCTGGGCCCGTGAGCCATGGCCGCTGGGCCTGCGCGTCCAGAGCCTGTGCTCTGCAGGGGGAGAGGCCACAGCAGTGAGAAGCCCACTTTAAAAAAAAAAAAAAAAAAGAATGAATCCCTCCATCAGCAGGATATCAAATATTTCCTAAGCACCTACTTGGTGGTGATTTTTTTATAGGGGTTCAGAGCTCGAATGTGGAGATGGCATGGATGCCATCTGAGGCCTCCCTTTAGTCACTGTGATCCTGTGATCTGACTTTAGTCCCCAAATACTCAATCAGCAAGCGAGGGATTGATCATTTACAGTTACACAGTAAAATGTTTCCAGGAATGATTTCCCTGTAGCATTTTAATAAGTACTCTATAAATAATAATTTATCTGAGTTGACTACTATGTTAGAAAAAGAATATATTAAAGAAGCCCACCTAATTGAAGCTAGCAGTTAAATTCCTTGAATCAAAACCAATTGGTTTATCTACATGACTCTAAAGATTTGGGATGAAAACGGCTCATTATATTCTGACATTCTAATACCTAAAGATCCAGATGTTTCACAATATATTAACATGGCCTTCCAGGAAACCTACGTGTAACACTGAGCTGAAAATATTCTGAGACAATTAAAAATTAATTGAGGGACTTCCCTGGTGGTGCAGTGGTTAAGAATCTGCCTGCCAATGCACGGGACACAGGTTCGATCCCTGGTCCAGGAAGATCCCACATGCCGTGGAGCAACTAAGCCCGTGCGCCACAACTACTGAACCTGCATGCTGCAACTACTGAGGTCCACATGCCTAGAGCCCACGCTCCACAGCAAGAGAAGCCACCGCAATGAGAAGCCCACGCACTGCATCAAAGAGTAGCCCCTAGGGCTTCCCTAGTGGTGCAGTGGTTGAGAGTCCGCCTGCCGATGCAGGGGACACAGGTTCGTGCCCCGGTCTGGGAAGATCCCACATGCCACAGAGTGGCTGGGCCCATGAGCCATGGCTGATGAGCCTGCGCGTCCGGAGCCTATGCTCCGCAATGGGAGAGGACACAACAGTGAGAGGCCTGCGTACCGCAAAAAAAAAAAAAAAAAGAGTAGCCCCTGCTCACCGCAACTAGGGAAAGCCCGTGCACAGCAGCGGAGACCCAAAGCAGCCAAAAATTAATTAATTAATTAATTAATTAAAAATAAATAAATAAATAGGATCAGAAAGAGCCTGTACTCTTCTTTGTCTGGGGGCTGAAGGAACTTGAAAGAAGCTGAAACCTGTGAGATTCAAGTCAGCAAGATTGCTGGTTCTAACCTGTATGACCACACAGCTTGAGTTACCAGCGACTGTCCAATTATACCTGCGGTCCCAGTGTAATATTTAACAGAACACCCTTTCCCTCCCCAGAGTGTCTGGGTTTGGACAATAAATTACAGAGTCAGTATAATCATCCAAGTTATTCCTCAGGGAGAAAGACTGGATGGGGCACAGTTTAGTGGGGGCAAAACAGGCACTAAAGAAGATCCAGTTTCAGGCGGTGAGAGGGAACACAGACCAGGAGACAGAATGGAGGTTCAGGAAAGAGCAACTTCTCCCCATTCCTCAAATATTCTTTACCCTTGGGTGACTCAGTAATTTCACACAACTTCTTCTTTCAGCTCAACTTTTGCATGTGTGTATGGATATCCTTTTTTTTCCTTTAAGTTTTTTTTTTCCAAGTTGTATTATTGTAGGCTGGCTAGGACAAAGACACTAGGATGAGACATAAGATATACAAAGTCCTCTGAAGATTTTGTCTTAACTGGGAGAAAATTAGTGTGAATCAGGCTTGACAATTTAGTCTCTCTAGTCTTTCCTCAGGATTTTATCATAAGAACTAACATTTTGAGCATCTGGCTGAGTTAATCACAAGTATTATTTTTAAGAGTCCTGTAAGTCCTATAGGACAGGTGTTATCACTCTTTGCATTTGATGGTTGAAGAAAATGACACTGGAAGAGATGAAGCAACTTATCCAAGATACCACATCAAGCAGGTGATACTGTCAAGATTCTAACACAGAAAGTCTGAGCCATGCTCATCCTGATTAATACTCTATTTTGAGCATGCCATTGTGCACAGTTCATAAACAAATAGTTACTGAGTTGAATGGAGCAAGGAAAAGGATAGGAGGCAGTCCTGAAGCTCATAGTGTCTGGGGTGGGTTGTCACAAGTCCAACCAGCACAAGTGTGAGGTAGAATACGGAAGTGTTCTGAGAGGTACACGTACCTGTGAAGAGATGTGTGTCCACTCAAGGAAATCGTCAAACGTTTCTGGAGAAGTGAAATTTGGGATTGGTTTTGAGGGGTGAGAAAATGTTAAAAAGATAGAAATGAAGAGGATTATGCCTGGCAGAGGGAACAGCCTGGCAAATGGTGTTGGTGAGGAGTAAATGGTGAGTCTGGGTTCTCAGTTAATCCATTTGGGCTGGATTGTTATAAAGTTCAAATGCCTTTGTTGTAAAGCAGAGACTAATTTTAAAAAAAGGAAAAAATAAAAAATATAACACAGAAAAAAAGAAAATAAATAAATAAATAAATAAATAAATAAATAAATAAATAGATAAATAGATAATAGGGACTCCCCACCATGGCCTCTGCTCCCTACTTCCCATCACATAATTCTTTCCCTGTGTTTTACTCTCCAGATGCAGCTTTTTATACATTATACTTCTAACTCCCATATAGCTGTTTCAACTCAATGATACCACTCATGATTTTCTTTCACACAAGAATATCCTTCTCATGGATGCTTTCTTCATCTAGTTCACTGTTGTTGACCTCACCTTTGCTTCTTCAAAAAAGCCTTCCCTGATAACTTGGTCGGGTAATTTCTGTCTACCCTATACTTCAATAGCTCCCTAGTATGTATCAACAGCTATGCACAGTGTTTAGTAGGAGCTTAAAAATAGAAATAAAATAAAATCGACTGGAAAGAGATGCAATTGGAGACATGCAACTTTCAGGCAGGGGTCAAGTTCAAAGACTGCTTCAACAGTGGTTCTAGTAAGAACTAGGGAAGTGCCTGAGAGAATAGCAGGGGGGTATGAGGAAGAAGAATTGCTGAGACATCATCTTGGCATGTGTACAAGAATCTTCCAAACAATTTGGGAGGACATAGAATTTGAGACTCCAAGAGATGGGAGGAAGTTGAAGTCCATCTAACCCAATAAACCTCTTCCCTGTGCTTCTCAAACTTTCCTTGCAAATATTTAGCCATTTCTTCATCTCCTGTTATTGGAAAATCTGTGCTAGAAATTGCCATCCTTCATTCATTCATTCATTCATCAAATGAGCATGTGTAAAATACTGTATAAACTTGTTGGTATAGCACCAGGAGCCAGGGATGAGCAAGGCTTCTTTCCTATCCTAGAAAAGGTGAGAGATTATTGGAGGAGACAGAGGCTTGGAACAGAGGATAAAACCTCTTTAAGTACTGAGTCTCCTCTTCTCATTGGCTTCTGACAGTAGAGTTGAAGACTCAAGTCAGTCTCCTTTTATGTTAAAACATCTATTATGTCTCCCCAAAGATTTGCCTGCATGTCCTTCTGATATGAGGCAATTATAAAATGTCAACTTGTTCTTCCAAGTGTACTTAGTAGATGACTTCTTTAGATACATGCTCTTTTTGGTGTTCTTGGACCTAATTTGGTGTTCTTCATTACATGTGGGGGTCCCTTCACACCTCCAGCAAAGCAATTCTCCAGACACCATGTGGCTGTCCTACAATTCAATTCTGACACTCTCTTCCCAGAAATGACATCAGATCCCCCAGGGTAAGGGCTCAGTCCATAAAACTTCACCCTGCCTCCATCACACCCATTCAGATGCTAATCACAAGTCCAGGTATTTATACGTATGCTTCTGATCAGTTGGCTATAAATCCGAGGTTCCCACCACCCCCTCCTTCCTTGGGTTTATTTGCTAGAGCAGATCACAGAATTCAGGCAACATTTTACTTACTACATCACTGATTTAGTATAAAAGGATACAACTCAGGAACAGCTAGATGGAAGAGATGCACAGGACAAGGTGTGGGAAGGGGCAAGGAGCTTCCACGCCCTTTCCAGGTGTAGCACTTTCCCAACACCTCCATGTATTTACCAGCCCAGAAGCAATCTGAACCTTATCCTTTTGGGTTCTTTTGGGATTTTATGGAGGCTTCATTACATGAACATGATTGACTAAATCATTGGCCATTGGTGATTGATTCAACCTCCAGTCCCTCTTTTCTCTGCAAGGTCAGTGGGGTGGGACTGAAAGTTTCAACCCTCTAATCACAGGATTCGTTCTCCTGGCAACCAGACTTCATCCTTAGTTGGGGTCTAAAAGTCACTTCACATAACAGGAGACATGTTGATCCCTCTCATCATTCAGGAAATTCCAAGGGTTTGGAGGGCTCTGTGCCAGGAACTGGATCAAAGACCAAATGTATATTTCTTATTATAAATCACAATATCATGTATGTGTTGAAGTAGTCATTATGCAGGGGGTGTGTAATAAACAGATGCAATGGGAAATTCAGTAAGAACATACAGAACCATTCATGTTTCTCAATTGTAAGTTAAAAGGCAGAAGCTTGGGCACTGGATTTTCTTAACTTTGGTGCAAGTGTGACATAATAATCCTCATTCCTTCTTGCTTAAGAAATGAAGAGAAATGAGTGCTTTGTTCAGTTCTTGATATAAAAAAGTCAACTTTAAAGCAATATTTTATTAAAACCATAAGTTTTGCTTGAAAATTTTTTAAATCCGGAGTTTATTTTCCCTTGGTATTGCCACAGAGCATCAACAGGAATTGAGATAATTTTTTTTCTTGTATTTGTACCCACTTATTAAACACACATGTGAGCTAGATTCCTTGCATAGGTGCAAAAGGGATTAGAAGAAGGGGAAAAAGGTGTAATTTAGTCCATTGACCTGTTTCCCTGCCCTCAGGACTCTTTCACACAGCTGTGAGACAAAGGGAGAGGAGGAAGGAGGTAATTTAGCAGCTCATATCCAGATGTTCATTTCAAACACACCCTGAACAACTTTTGCATGGTTTATTTCATTTTCTGAAACCATTTTTCACAAGCCTGTTTTCTCAGCTGGGAAACTTCTGGTGTAGTCTTTTCAAACAAATATTGCATTTGGCATTACAAAAAAAAAAGAGCTTTTGAGACATTCAAAGGACAATATATTTGCCTTGGTCTGCAGAAGCAGGACTACAAGAATGTAGGCATTCTGTACCACCCAAAGTATAGGTGGGGTAATGTTCCATTCTTACATTCCATTTACATGGAATCTTAAGAGCTCCTTTAACTTGATCATTGTAATGCTCTGTCGTCTTTCAGGTTGGCTTGAAGTGTCAGAGCCAAGAAACCTCACTAAAGACGAGCAAGGCCAGTGGAAGAATCCACCAGGGTTAACACTAAGCCAGAAACTTCTACATGGCACTTCAAACAAAGCAGTCCATTTTCATAAAACTCTGTGCTATTCTGGTTCTACTCGCTTTCTTAAGTAAAATAAGAAGAACTAGAGGAATTACAGTTCTGAATGCCAATGACTCTCTTATGCAGAATCCCGTAGGATAACATCTCCATGGCTGGTTCCATTCCTCTCAAGGTCCAGTTCCTGACAACAGATTGTTCCATCAGAGTCATAGGAGTTGGGGTCTAGGAAAACCCCTTCCCCCACCAGAGTGAAGCTGTTCTTCTGCCCAACTATAGGAGATAAACCATTCTTCCTTCATAGTTTCTTTAGGTTGAATAAAACCTAGAGATAGATGCAGGAAAGAAGGGACAACCCAATAATGAGTCCAAATGGAAGACTAAGTTCTGTCTCTGAAGAAAGGAAATCAAGCCACAAAGATAAAGGAAAGAAACAATAGAACAAAGTTTTGATGTCGGAGACATTAAAAATGGAAAGTTTTAAAACCTAAACTGAGTCTTGGATAGTTTCTTAACCTTCCTGAGACTCAGTTTTCCCACTTTTAGAATTAGGCACCTAAGTCCTTAGACCAGAGTATTAAAATGAAGATTGAGTATGAAAATGCCTTGTGCAGTGTCCTCATTATTGGCTAGCTCTTGTCACCACATTCCCTCGACTTAAAGAGAATAGTGAAAGAATGTTAGAAGTCTTTATTTCTGTAGTTGTTTCTGTTGAGGATCTGTGTGTCTCTGAGATATTAAAGAAGATATCCAGGGGATGTGGTCGAAGAAGGAGACAGGAATATCATGAACTCACTTCCTCGCATGGACACAGCAAATCTACAGATATATATGGGACAATTTCCTTTGAAAAAGACCTGAGAACTGGCTAAGCTGCTCTGTCAAATTGGGCAAATGGAGGAAGGTAGTAGAGGCTGAAATAGATCTTGCCAAACCTCACTTCTGTCTGGGTGACTCACAATTGGAAGGGAACTTGCAAACCCAGAGCTTCTCCTTGAGGAGCAAAGGGTTCGTACCCCATGTCAGGCACCCCAACTTTCAAGACTTTCACCTGAGAGATGAACACCAGAAACATCTGACTTTGAAAACCAGTGGGGCTCACAAGACCCAAACCATGAATGGCAAAGTGAGAAATTGTCTCTTAAGGTGTTCGACAGTGGACTCAACTCAGGGTCCCGTGCAGAAACAGCCATTTGAAAAGCACAAGACTTTATGTGAAAATGATTCATTTACTAACTTCGGCGCATTGACCTGAGGGACAGGGGCGTGTTGGGATAATCTCCAGGGACAGAGGCACTGGTGGGTGCCATTTTCATTTTCGTGCTCTCTCTCTACCTTGCTAAAGCTGGCAGTGACTTTTTTCTTTTTTTTTCCTCTCTTTCTCTTTTTTTCCTTCTCTTTTTTCCCCTTCCCTTTTCTCTCTCTCCTTTCCTTTTTTTCTCCATGGGTGCCATCTTTATCCTTCAACCGACAGGTGTCATCTTTTTGGACTCCCTCTGCCTCTTATAGCTGGGGTCCTGATTTTTGCTACTATCCCCCAGGGGACACCTCCAGATCCCCTGGTCTGGTGGCCAGCAAGGGTTATGCTTGCCATCTCACAGGACTGTATATATTTGCATACTATAAAAGTTTCTGCCTGAGGGTCTGGCTTCAAATCAGCCTGAATCTGGGTACTAACTAAAATCTTGCCCTTTGGGACACTGACAGGTCTTGGCACACCTTTAGCAACTGGGAGCTATTAAAAATGAAATAGGATGGTATTTGTCTTTCTCTTTCTGACTTACTTCACTTAGTATGATGATCTCTAGTTACATCCATGTTGTTGTAAATGGCATTATTGCATTCTTTTTTATGTCTGAGTAGTATTCCACTGTATATATATCCCACATCTTCTTTATCCATTCATCTATTGATAGATATTTAGGTTTTTTCCATGTCACTGAGTCACTTTGCTGTACAGCAGAAATTAACACAACATTGTAAGTCAAGTACACTTCAATAAAAATAAATTAATAATAAATAAATAAATTAATTAATTAATTAATTAAATTTTTAAAAAATGAAATAGGCTGCTTGGAGAATCCAAAATGTTCAAGAGACACCAAGAGTTAGGATGAGATTGAAAAATAATGTTCATCTCCTATCTAAGGCCACTCCTTCAAGACTGGGAAAAGATATCCAGTAAACTGTTGGTTATAAAAATCTAAATGTCAGCAGAGACATTTACTTTGAGGATAGAGATTCAATAGTCATAAGCACAAAAGTTATGACCAGATGCTTAAGAGTACATGAAAAAACCAAAGAGACTATCGATATTGGAAAGGATAAAGGACATAGAACAGAGATGGGGACATTGCCATTTGAGGAATGGCCACATAAGAAGACCCTGCAAAGACAATGGAAAAGAAAATTGAACAAGAACATTTAAATTGGAAATTAATGAGAACAAGGCCAAGAATATTTTTTAAAAGAAACAAGAGGGAAGATTTTCTAAATTTTAAAATACATGTACATATTACACTCTGAAATACTGGGAAGTGGGAGAAGGCATGAAAAAATAAAATGTGCTCACTTTCTTCACTGAAATAAGATAGAGTCAAAAGCTATTGTTTCTTCTTGACCTTGATAATTAGAGAAGTAGCAGGTCAAGTATGTTCTTTTGCAAAATTTAGTAGAAACAAAAACAGGATGATTCCTCCCAAATTACTGGAGGAGATTAAAGAAATCAAAGCAGAGTTCAACTAGCAAAAGACAGGAAATATGGGAAATGATAGGGAAGCATGAAATACAGAAAACATAAAATAAGATCACAGAAGGAAGTGCAAATTTATTTCTTATGACAGTAAATATAAATGATTTTAATACCACAATATTTAGAAGCCATCAGTTCAAGTGAGAAACAAAATTATATCTCTTGGAAGATACACTTTTTTAAAGTGTCTTGGAAACTTTAACTATAAAGTATCTGGAAAATGTGCATCAGGAAAATGCAAATAAGAATGACATAGATATTCAGTTTATATTTATTTATATTTATTATCAGATGGAGTAGAATCCTACTTTATAGCAGATGGAGTAGAATCCTGGGTTGAAAAAAAATACAAACAGGAAAAGAGTTAATTTACTTGGAGTTATATTCCATTATGAATAAATGTTTGTTATATACTTTTCTCAATAACAAAGTATTAAATAAATATGTAAATTAATCTTTTAGAAATTGAAAGGAAAAATTTTGTTTGGAATATTAGTTGTCCCTCAGTATCCATGAAGGATTACTTCCAGGACCCCTCTGAGATTTTACAGATGCTCAACTCCTTTATACAAAATGACACAATATTTGCACATAACCTAGGCAGGCATATCCTTCTATATACTTTAAATATATCCAAATTACTTATAATACCTAATACAATATAAATGTTATGTAAATAGTTGTAAGTACAATGTACATGTTATACAAATAGTTGCCACTATAGGGCAAATTCAAGTTTTGCTTTTTGAAACTTTCTGGAAATTTTTTTTTCTAAAATATTTTTGATACAAAGTTGGTTGAATCCATGGATGTAAAATCCACAGATAGGGAGGGCCAACTGTGTGTGTGTGTGTGTGTGTGTGTGTGTGTAAAATTCTCAACTAGACACATCAAATAGACAAAAATAACTAAGGATAGATAAGGTTTTATTAATATAATAAGAATATAGAAAACATGTATATTACCCCTACAGAATGAATACTCATCATCTATGTTTCAGATGTTTTCCCTCTGAATTTCAGTGAACTCTTCCTAGAACCAGCTTCATTTGCCTTTAGGATGTGATTTCCGTAAGAATATGAAGTTATTTCTCCATTGTGTTCTACCATATGGTCACACTTCTCTGATGACATTCTGGACCCCGTAGCTTAGATGTGCTCCCACATGCAAGTACCCAACCTTTTTTTTTTTTTTTTTTTTTTAATTTATTTTTGGCTGCTTTGGGTCTTCGTTGCTGCATGTGGGCTTCTCATTGCGGTGGCTTCCCTTGTTGTGGAGCACGGGCTCTAGGTGCACGGGCTTCAGGAGTTGTGGCATGAGGGCTCAGGAGTTGTGGCTCATAGCTGTAGAGCACAGGCTCAGCGGCCATGGCTCACAGGCTCAGTTGCTCCGCGGCATGTGGGATCTTCCCGGACCAGGGCACAAACCTGTGTCCACTGTATTGTCCGGCAGATTCCTAATCATTGCGCCACGAGGGAAGCCCCCAACCTTTCCTAGAAAGATCTTAAACTCATTCTCTAGGAATAAGGACAAGTTCTTGAGAGACAGATTGACTCTCTAAGTTCTTGTTTTACAAGTAACCTTTTGAGAATATTAGTTTAATTTACCTTCACAAAAAGCTCTCTTCCTTTCAATTACTTGTTCTGATGAATGTCTTTCCAAGACTTAACTTCTGCACAGACTTTAGAGGAACCCATTCACATCACCCACATTAGAAGTAGCATATGAGGGTATAGTCATCTCTTACTGAAGTGTCTTAGGGGTATCTTTGAATTGCTTTATTTTTTTAAATTCAATTTTATTTTTTTATACAGCAGGTTCTTATTAGTTATCTATTTTATACATATTAGTGTATGTATGTCAATCACAATCTCCCACTTCATCCAACCTCACCACCCCCACTTTCCCCCCTTGGTGTTTATACGTTTGTTCTTTACATCTGTGTCTCTGTTCCTGCCTTGCAAACCAGTTCATCTCTACCATTTTTCTAGATTCTACATATATGCATTAATATATATTTGTTTTTCTCTTTCTGACTTACTTCGCTCTGTATGACAGTCTATAGGTCCATCCACATCTGTATTGCTTTATGATGAATTGGATTTAACATCAGGAATTGGGCTGATAGTCCAGATGTACACTTGCTAAGTACATCTGGATAAGTCCTCAAAATTGCAAGCTTTATTTTTTTTCCTGACCACAATAAACTTAAAATACTTTTGGATTGTGAGAATAGTGATAAAACAGCCCTCCCCTGGCTCATTACTAACATGC
Organism: Mesoplodon bidens; assembly: GCF_964165515.1. NCBI lineage: Eukaryota > Metazoa > Chordata > Mammalia > Artiodactyla > Ziphiidae > Mesoplodon > Mesoplodon bidens. Next base: position 20,191,837 of record NC_138171.1, on the reverse strand, counting down.
CAGCATTGGGATAACCCTACTCAAGACTTTCCTACCCTGATGAGAATGGAGTATTTCTGGTAAATTTTACACCATGTTCTCCTCTTCCTATCATTATCATCATCATCGTTATCATCACCATGATGTTTACTATAAAATAACACATTAGCAACCATATAGAACCCTTTGCATATGTTATATTGTGTTGGCCAAAAAGTTTAACATCTTACAGAAAGAAAAGAATGCACTTTTTGGCCACCCCAATATAATTTAACCTGATAATAATGTTCACGGTGGATATTATTAAAATTTCCACTTCACTGATGAATAAACTGAGTCTTATGTCCAAGGTCACAAAGCATGTATGTAGCAGAGATGGTATTTTTAACACAACTTTTCATCACAGGAAACATGTCCCTTCTCCAGTCACCCTTCAAGTGCTCCATAATGGGAGAGGCCACAGCAGTGAGAGGCCCGCGTACCGCAAAAAAAAAAAAAAAAAAAAGAAAAGAAAAAAGAAAAGCAGCTTGCCCAAGGGCTCACAGTGAGTAAAAGGTGAAAGTAGAATTTGGAGTCCAGAGCATCATGCTCTTATATACTACAGCCTACTGAATGAACAGCATCCTATATTATTGAATATCTAATTTTATTTTAAAATCTCTAGTAATAGGCTGTACTCTACCTCTGTGCACTTCTAAGGTACTAACAAAAATACCAAATAGAAAAAAAGTGTCATGATGGGGGCCATACACCCCATAAGGCATATTATTGAAGGTGCATCTTTAAAAAAATTTGCCTCAGAGGAAACTTTAATAATTATAGAACAAGACAAATAACTTAAATCACAAAAAAAGTTTGGATATATAAGTGTTGAGGTTTGCTTTTTTATTTAGGATGGAGCTTCATCCCAGAGAAAGAATTTATGCCGTTGTGGCACCGGCCAGTCCATAAATCTAAATAAAGGACCACAATGTGCCTTAGGAGGCAGGAAGACATAGTAGTTAAGAGCAGAGAGTCTGGAGGTGAATTGGCTGGACCTGAATCCTGGAACTACCACCGACTGTGTCAAATTGGGAAACTCAAACGTTCAGTGCTGTCAAATGGGGGTAATGACAGTATCTGCAGTGTTGTGCTGAGGAGCATTCAGAACAGGAATGTTTTGCATGATTATTAGACGTTTTAACTATCAGGACATAGTGCCAGCTATTAAACAGAAGATGAATGTGAACAGGGAGATACTCAGACATAAGTGGAACAGAGAAGTAGGGTGTTGACACAGACATTGGTGAGGTTTAAAGAAAATTCTCAGAGGAAGTATAAAGCTGAATCCTCAAACACGCACAAGTGTGTTTTTGATAGGGGTGAGTGGAAAAGGGCATTATTAGCAAAGGGAACCTCCATGAAAATGATGAGAGCATGACCAAGCATGACAGTCTTAGAGGACTGTAAAAGGTGGGGTATGACTGGATTTAGAACCCTAATTCTAAATTAGGATTGTTAGAGGGCAAGACTGGGGAGAAAGTGGGTATTGTGAAAGAGGGCCTTTAAGAATTCAGACTTCATTCTGTGGGCAATCAGGATCCATGAAAAGGTTTCAAGCACAGTAAGTCATATTACTGTTTGTCTCTTTTGTTGTTGTTGTTGTTCATTGATTTTTTTTTTTACTTTACTTTTTTAATGAAAGGAACTTTTCAAAATGTCCTTCCAGCAAGTGAAATATTGTGTAATCATTGTAAAGATATTAATCTATAGAAAATTATAAATAATAGTTTTAAATTACCTAAGATCCCACAACCTTGCAGAAAAAACCACTGACATTTCACTGAACATCTCTCAGAATGCATACATACAACTTCAATGAACTGATTGATACTATTTCAGAAATGTTTTAATCAATAATATGTTATGACAACCTTTCCATATCAATAAATAAAAGCATGCATTAACATTTTAATGATGGCAGAGTTCTCCGTTTTGTGGAGGTAATGCAGTTTATCTACCCAGACTTTATTGATAAAAAAAAAGTTTCTCTAATTCCTGACACTTCCACAAACAGAACACTGCAACAAAACTCCAAAGTCATCAACAGATTAGAAAACATAACAAAGAGATGCTTGAAAATTAAAACAAACAAAACTCACTCCTTTAACCTGCTGCAGAGCAAGAAGAGAAGGAAAGGTCTTACCCAGTAACTTGGGTAGAAGTTTATTTTTTCAATAATTCAGTTCTTCATCTCTTTTTTATTGATCATCAACAATGTGTCTGGTCCTGTTCTAATAATGGGATAAAATGACAAGCAAGTAATTGAATGTCACCTTTATTACAACTTACATTATAGTAGGGGAGACAGATGATAAACTAATAAACAAGAGCATATTAGATAGCCAGGAGCACTATACAAGGAATTAACATAGGGTGGTATACAGAGTAGGAGACTATTTTATGGATTATCTAGGACACCTTCTCCAAAGAGCAGTCATTAAGGCTGAGAAATATATGACCAAAGGACACAGGCAGGTGACAATCATGAAAGGGGAATTCAGGGAAGAAGCAGCTAGTACAAAGGCCCAAAGTGGGAAGTGAGCTCAGCAAGTTCAAGGCAGAGGAAGATCAAGAGGCCAACGTAGCTTGCAGATATTCAACAAGAAGAAAGGTGGCATGAAGTGAGAAACACAGATACGTCAGGAAGTACCTTATAGGCCACATAGGAGATCAGTTGTTACTCTTACTTACAATGAGAAGAGTTTGGAGAACTTTAACCAGAGCAGAAACTGGATCTCAGTTTTTTTTTTGTTTTGTTTTTGTTTTTTGTGGTACACGGGCCTCTCACTGTTGTGGCCTCTCCCGCTGCGGAGCACAGGCTCCGGACGCGCAGGCTCAGCGGCCATGGCTCATGGACCCAGCCGCTCCGCGGCATGTGGGATCTTCCCGGACCGGGTCATGAATCTGTGTCCCCTGCATCGGCAGGCGGACTCTCAACCACTGCACTACCAGGGAAACCCTGGATCTAAGTTTTAAAAGACTACTTTGGCTTCTTAAACCATAAGCTCTTAAGGATAAGTTGCTGTCTTCTCTGGCTTTACAGTCACAAGACCTAGAAAATACCTGGTACATAGGAGATGTTACATCAACGTCATGAAGAATCAACAAATGTTAAGTATGGAATCCAACACAGGGAAAACGAGAGTGGAAGCAGGAATTCTTTTATTAATATTTATTTAGCATTTAAAGGTACTATAATAGGTACTGTGGTCATAGTGATAAATAATGTGTGATTATTTTATTTCAATTGTATGTTGGAGACTTACCTTTATTGAAAGAAAGAGTGTGTCTTTTCTTGACACTCCAGCCTAGGATCTATTCATTTTTGGGTTGGAGACAGACTATATCTGGTAGCCTCTATTTTTTTTTTTTTTAAGGAGAAATCCAGGTCTTCTACTTGACCAGAAAGTCTAAGAAGAAAGGGAGATTTAGGGTAAATGATCAGTTTATATTGGAATCTGTTGGATTCTTAGAGTATGTTTGGTTTTGTGGGTGCAAATGAGCAGTGGAAGTTAGACATGGTGATGTGGCAAGAGACTTGGAGATGAGATTATGGCTGTGTAGAGACAAAACAATGCATAGAGAAAAATACAGTGTGTGAAATAAGTGTCATTATTTGCCCTCTCTGTCTCAGTCAGATTTATTGCTCCTTTACCAGTTCCTCAGAGAACCATGATAGCTTTTAAAGAGTATGCAATTTGGAGTTGGACTGCTTGGTTGAGCATCAAAGGAGCATCACCAGTAGGACACTTGTGAGCCAATTTTCCAAACTTTTTGGGCTCCAGTTTCCTCATCCGTAAAATGTGGATAACAGTAATCCCTATTTCATACAGTTGATTAAATTCTTTAATATACTTCCAGCCCCTGAGCTATATTCAAGACATAATAGATGTTATCTAATATCTTTATTATAATCAATTGAAGATATTTATTACAAGGCTGTAACTCCTCTAGACCATCATGCATTGTGATCTTCTATATATTACCAAAGGCCACTGCAGTATTTTGTGAAAGGTATGCTTGATAAAATGTTCTTTGAATTTATCTTACTGGGGTCTCTGCTTATCTAAAGTCCAGGAAAGCTTTTCATTGTTAAGGATGTTACACACAAAAAGGGCACAGAAGTGTAAATGGCATGCTTTTCTGTCTTGCTTCATTCATATCGCGGATAATGTTGGGATCTAATATATCATTTCCACAGAATGGTTCACATTGAGATTTAGACAATTTAGCTGAATCATGTGTTATCTGTGAATTCAGGGCTTGATGGAATCTCCAAATGCAAAATGTTTTAAAGCAGGGCCCATATACCATCCAGATCAGAGTCCTGTGGATCAGATGCTTATTGGAAATGAGACTCCAACCTCAACCCTCATTGATTGCCAACTTACTGGTGGTGGGTGAGGTGGGAAACAACCTTCATGGAACTACCTCAACTATGGCTCTCTGTATGTGTCATAAAATTCTAGAAACAGAGGAAATCAAGGAGAAAAAAAAACATATTTATATTTTTGCTGATAAAGAAATTACTTCTAGAGGTCATAGCATAGGCTGGGTCAGTGAGATCCTGGAATCATTGTTTGTCTTCGTGTAGCAGAGTGTTTCTTTTTTGAGAGGACATGGGAAGTAGGAAGCAGACAATGCCTCTCAGTGATCATCTAGGTTGGCAGGGAGCCCCTTCTTCTGGGCGAAACCTCTTTGGAGAGCACAGAGCCCTCTCTCAGCTTTGACCAGCTCACCTATGAGATCGGTCCTGTCTCCACTCTCCTTGAAGAGAGAGCCAATGATTGTTCTGACCCTTGGTCTCTGCCAATTACAGGGGGATGTAATTTAGTTGGATTCAAAAGAAAGACTTACTTCCTTCTTTCTATTTTTTTTTCTCTTTCTCTCATTTCCTGAGTCTCTGCCAAGTCAAACTGGTTCCAACCAATGCCACTGGGAGGCCCGAGATGGAGCCCAGTTCTCTTGAACACTTTGTACCCAAGTGAATTCTTGCTCCAAATCCATATCCAACACTTAGTCAAGTGTGGACTCCTGTAAAAGCCTTGGAAAACAGAAACACAGATCAAACACACCTTCAGTGTGCTTTCATGTTGCATTGAAACTCTATGTGCAACAAGCTAGTCACAGCCACTAGGTCATGAACAGAACACTCCTGAGATTTTTCATGAGGGACCTCCCATTGGGCCCTTCCATTGAGACCTAGCCTCTGAGGGCCTTTTCCACCTTCAGAATATTCTGGTGTTCTCCCTTGAGAAAGGGCAAGTGCAGCCCCACCAGAGGCCCTTTTCCCTGGCAGCACTCTGTATCAGCAAAGCATCTCCAGCAAGAATTTCCGTGGGAAGGTCTTCCATCTGGAGCTCAGCAGACAAGGGAAGTTTCCTTTGAGGTTCTGCCACCCTCTCCCCTCAGCTGTCCATAAGGTGTAGCTTGGAGAGGCCCCATCTGATTTTCAGGATGGGGTTGGTGCATTTCATGTAGTCAGAACTGCTCTTCTTAGTTTCCTCAGTGAGTCTGAAAGGGGCAGAGAGAAAGAATGTTGTCTGTTTTACCACCACCTCCCATCTCAGTGTGCAACAGGTCACAAGATGTGACAAGTTCATGCGCTAATTCCTTCCTTTTCAGTTAATAGAATAACACAGATGGGAATACTTATCCTGGACTCGGACATAAACTCGAGCAGCAGTAGAAGGGATATAGAGGAAGCCTGGCCCCTTCTCAGGACTTCACTAAACAGAAATCATTTTCAAAAGCATCTTTACCCTCAGCTGGGTAGCCCTGAGAAGCTATTCTCTGACAGGAAGACACAGGCCTCTGGCATGAGCCCTAGTCTCAATCCACTCAGCCCACAAAAAGCTTATAGCACATTAAAGAAATAATAACACCTGACAGGACGTCAACTTCGTTGCTTCCCAGGAGTCTTTGGGCAGCAGTGCTGTGGAAGCGGTTCTAAAATCACCCTAGAGATTCTCTGTGAGTTGATTAATAGAACACTAAAGAAAGGATATTGAGACAGATCTAGCAGAGCCATGAGCAACACCACAGGGATGCCTGTTGTCCATGTTGGATACTGTTCACCTTGAATATTCAGGTGCGGAACCAGTTTCAAGTGTTACCAGATTATGACCTAAAATTTGGTTCAAAAGTGACAAAGAACCTTTCGCAATCAAGTGGTTAGGGATTTGAAGGCTATGAGATTTCTTCCTGTCTCAGGCTGTCCATGATGGGCTGGGAGTGTTTGAGCAAATGATCCTACTCTTCCTAAGCCTCTATTTCCTCACCTGTGAAAGAAATTAGGTCCATACTTTCATTTTAACTCAATTGTTGAGGATCAAATAAAACGTCTAGAGCTGTGACTGGGACATTTAAACAGCGGTTTCATTTTTTTGACATATTTCACGTGTCAAGCCTTGTGCCCAGCACTTTTATGGGCATATTTCGAACTAACCTTCCTTAAAGTGCTCTAAGGCAAATGCTATTATTACCCCTTCCACCATATTGCAAATGTGGAAACTGAAGTGCAGTGACAAGATCCTACAACTTGCAAGTGGTGAGTCCTGGTTTGAAACCAGCTTTATCTATACATGACACCAGAGTCCAAATTCATAGCCACATGTAGGTGCTATAGAGGGTATCTGTTATCATCACTACCATCATTTTCATCACTGCCACTAACCAAACCATGAGGATACTCCATGCCTTGCTAGACAGTTTGTACCCATTATAAGAAGATGATATTAAAATAGATTATTAAAGGAGAATTCCAATCTTGGAAGAGAACTGAAAATTTTGGAAATCCAGGAAGAAGAAGACACATACTTCTGGGAATTGAAGTGAGATTAGGTTCAAAATGTATCTTCATGGGTATTTGTCAATTACTTTCTGCTTGGAACTCCTCCCTCCCTTTCTATGGGAATAGCTTACACTTCCTCCTTAGAAATAGCCCTTCCCCTCGTTCATATATCTGATGGGAAGGACAAGTCATATTTTCTTGTTGCACTAGACCACAAGAGTGGGTTGCCAATCATGGGGCCTTGTCCATAGAGATCATTACAAGGGAAAGTACAGGGCAAGACTATGATCCAAAAGTGTCAATCAAGATCATTCCAGAAGATTTCATATATTGACACTAGAAGAATGTATCTCTGTCTTCTGCCATTGCAAGGCTGGCATGATGTAAATCTGGAACATTCTGTAACATTTTTGCTTCTCTCTTATGTAAATAAATGGAGGAAGTGAACAGTAGGAAGGAATGCCACCAATACAGGAAGAAGCAAGGGATGTGCACAGAGGAAGGAAGAGGAAGGGAAAAGGGAGGAGGACAGGGGAGAAAAAGGGAAAGGGAAGGAAGGAAAAGGAGAAAAGGGGAAGGGGAGGAGACTGTTACTTTCACCCCAGGATCCACTTAGAACTGTGTGTCTAGATCAGTTCTACTCCTGGGTTTCCATGTTGAGTTTCCATCATTTACACATAAGAATACTGGTTTCCAGAGTATACACTGGCTTTGTCAACACTGAGGTCATCATGAGCTTGGTAAGAGTAGTTTCAATAGTCTAGAAGTGATCACCATTTGGGGGCTTCTCAGCCTTTCTAAGTCCCTGTCTGGAACATTTATCTTTCTCCCTACTGGGACATGTAGAAACCCATACCAATGAAGCTCCAACTGGTTTTTTATTTCAGTTTCATGGTGTGATGAAAAGAGACTGAGCTTTGAGGGGATATAGACCTAATTTCAAATATCAGCTTTGGCAGATGTAAGTTTATGATCTTAGACAAATTAGTTAAGTTCTCTAAGCCTTCATTTTCTCATCTCTACATTGATTGTGGGTACTCGGGTATGAGAATAGGGTTCCTGAGCAAGTCAAATGATTTAGGGTAAAATAAAAGAAAAGAGAAAAAAAGAAAAGAAAAAAAGCCCCTAGCCATAAAATGCACTCTGAAAATTCCATGTAGTTCAAATAACTCAAATTCACTCACCCCTCATGAAACTAATAGTTGAAGGTAGGTTGCTGAAGTCTTTCTGGGAACCTGAGGATCTTCAGTAATTCAGAATAATGATGTTCCTCTGCATGATGGAGGTTGTATTTGATTGTAAGATGTAAAATGTCAACAAAATTTGACAAAACGTCTCAGACTCAACTCTCAGAATAAGTTACAAAATCTAGCAAAATATGTAAAGTTGTCTAATTTGTCCACTAAATACACAATTGCACACCCTACGTTATTGTCACTTCTCCCTGCTGCTTTCTGCCTTGTTAGTAACAGTTCACATCTCTCACAGCCCCTACTCCTGAGATGGACGAGGTAATGATGATCTGGTGGGTCTTCTCTGACCTCAGGATATACCTAGCAACAAGGATAGCCAAGCAGATCTCATGGCTTTAATGGTGACAGTCTCTCTTTAGCTGCTTTGATTAACAAAGGGAAGCAGCACATTGCTGGAGGTTTAGGGAATTTTATAGTTGAAGTTGTTTGTGTGCCCTTCTTACTTTCATATCCCCTAAGCAGCCTGTTCTGCAGGGTTTCTCTGTGTTTCTCCCTCCCTTCTTCTCTTCCCCCTCCCTCCTCCCCTCCCCCCTCCCCTCCTCCTCCCTCCTTCCCTCCCCCCTCCCCTCCTCCTCCCTCCTCCCCTCCTCCTTCTTCATTTTCTCTCTCTCTCTCTCACACACATACACGTTTGTGTCCTAGTTCTAGACAATGGGGACAAGACCAATGAATAAAACTGAATAAGATACAACTTTCTGCCTCAAAAAGATCACAGACTGAGAGCAGTTTATGATCACTATTTCTTTACCTTGCAGCCAAGGAGGTGGAGTTGAGACCCACGCCAGGGTGCAGAGCTGGCTTCTCAGCCTGGGAGAGGTGACATTAAAGGGTATCTGTGCCTCACATGGTGCCCAGATGCCTCCCTTTGTACCCTGTGAGCCAGTGAAGAGCGAACTATCTTCCTATAAAAGTAGAGAGCCTTAATGCCTGGCAGACCCTGGATGTAAATTTCAAACGATGTGATTTAAGTAAAACTTATTTAAAGTGAAAGTTGTGGTCACACTGAAGATACAACCCGTCTTTGTTTTTTGCCTGACAAAACTTTATATGGAATTCCTTTCTTTCTTATTCTTGATGCCCATTGGGCATAAGTATCCTTTTGGCTGACTCAGAACATTCATGGGGAAAATCAGAACCAGGACCTCATCTCTTCTCCTGAAAATGGTTTCTCATTTGCAAATAAACCTCCTGGTAAAATGTTTACAAGTGTGATATTTCACACATGGAGGAAAAAATCATATTAACTGCGAAAAAAGGAGAAGCTGCCAACTCATTCAAGCAGCATCCCTCATACTTCTGGGATCAGAAGTATGAAATGCATGCGTCCAGACGGCGGGGGGATTGAGTACAATGAGGGGCTCCAGGAAAAATTACAGCAAGGAAGAGCTGGGGTCAACTCGCCATCTGAGCCTCAGTCTTTCATGGAAGATGCTTATTCATAAATTGCCATTTTTGAATCCAAAGGTAGTTTTCCCCTCCTGACCATCTAGAGAAAATAAATTAATGTTCACTTAGCACCTACTGGGTTTTGCAGGACAGAGGCACAGAGAGAGAGAATACTCATTATTTACAGCATCCCATGCGAGAGTCTACAGTTCAAATTCCCTTGGCAAATCTGTTGTTGACATTTCATCTTTATGAAGGGATTTTCCTTAATAAGCATTTCCCAAGTCTTTTTCAGTCTCTGTTTTCTTAATTTCCTAATTTTACAAATTGTCCATAAAGGACCAGGACTGAGAGGGCAAAACCAACAGAGTGAGGCCATGTGAGTTTTGTTTGCCAAGACTCAAGATGGTCTTGCTCTTACTGGAGCCTCAAGTTCAACAACAGTCTTAGTAACAAAACACAAACAGTTCCCTTGAGGCTCATTTGAAGGGGGAGGGGAGGGGGAGGGAGCAAATGGCTTTTCTTCTAATAGGACTGAAAGTAAAATTCAAATGAAGTCAATTAAATCTATGAATAAAGTAATTTTCACAGGACTTGCCCAGCAGAGAGGAGCAGTCATATTGAAGATGCCTCGCAAGAAACTGGAAATATTTCCAACTGGACTCATCAGACCACACAAAGGCATTTTGGAATCCTAAGACTGGAAAGTATAGCAAAAGGCTATTATATATAAATGTTCTGTCCTAGTGTGTCTGGGGGCTGTAGAAACTCCTGCACTTATTCATTGTTGAACTGGTCCAGGAGGCCAAGAGAGGCAGCATGGAAGGGGTTGCATGGCGGACTGGGAGAGAAATGGAGATGGAATATCAGGAAGGTGGAACCAAAATGGTCTCTGTTGTAGTCTTTGGGATCCAGGGAGACAATAAAATATTCAGTTCAAGCAGAGATATGAGGGAGCTTGTTCAATCCTGGCCAGTAACCAGGAGCCAAGGTGAGCTGGGAGGAGGGAACTTCAATTTGGGTTGAAGGGGCTAGACCTTGGGAGTACAGAGGGAAGACAACAGGAACCTCAGCTGCTACAGGGTCAAGTGGGGCACACCATATGATCTGAGGCAGGGAAAGCAGAAACAATCCAGCAGAAGTTTCCAAAAGGGGGCAGCTGAATCGGGGGCCATGGCATAGAGAACACAATAGATGATTCATGAGCATTTTCTGATTGCCTACTATGTACCAACACTGTGCTGGGGATATGATGTGATAAGACAGTCAAGATGAGGGGAGAGACAAGCTAAGCGACAGTTCCAAAATAATGCAATGAGTAACACGAAAGAGAAGTGTAGAGAATGCAGAGTACAGTTCTGGTTATACTGTGTTAGTGTGAAAGGTCTCTTTCCTACACCTTTGACCCCAGTTCAGGCCACCATCGCGTCTTACCTGGGCACTGCAATTATTCTTCACTGGTCTCTTCACATGCACTCATTCACCTTTCCAACACACCTGATCATATTGCACACCTACCTAAATGTCTTTAATGTCATGCCACTACAATGTCAGTGCAACCAACATTCTTTGATATGACCAGCATGGCTCTGCTACACCTGACTGTCTCTCCAAATCCATCCCATTCTATTCTGCCATGCCATCTGAAACGAGGACACACTTAGTTCAAGATGCCTGTAGGACACCCAGGCAAAAATGTGTAGAAAAACGTTAGGTATATACAAGAGAAAAGTCAGGGTGAGGATAGAAAAGAAGTTATGTGTTCTTTCTGAAATCCAAGTTCTTGGTGACTCTGAGGACGTGGGGTAGGCAGAATTCTGTGGTGTCCCTCCAAGATCTCTGGCCCCTGGTTTTCACGCACCTACTGCAAGTTATTAAATCAAGCACTAATTCTGATGTGCTGTGAAGGGCTTTTGCAGATGTAATCAAGGTCCCAAATCAACCGATCAGGAAGTTATCCAGTGAGACTGACCTAGTCACATGAGCCTTTTAAAAGCAGAGTGTTTCCTCCAGCATCAAAGATGAGGAAGTCAGAGGTTTGAAATACAAGAAGGATTCAACGTATCATTGCTGGCTTAAAGATGGTGGGTGACATGGGCAGCTTCTAGGAGCTGAGAATGGCCTCTGGCTGACAGCCGGCAAGGAAGCAGGGATTTCAGTCCAACAACCACAAGGAAACAAATTCTACCAGCAGCTGATGAGCTTGGAAGAGGACCCTGAACATCAAATGAGGATAGCAGCCCTGCTGTTCCCTCGACTTCAGTTTTATGAGATCCTAAGCAGAGAATCCAGTCTTGTACACCCAGACTTCTGACCTATAGAACGTGTGAGCTCATAAATGTATGTCGTTTTCAGCTGCTACACAGAAATAGAAAACTAATACTTGAGGCAAAAAGAAAATTCAGCTTTCAAAAGGCCTAGGTATGGAGACTTCCCTGGTGGTCCAGTGGTTAAGACTCCATGCTTCCAAAGCAGGGGACAAGGATTCGATCCCTGGTCGGGGAACTAAGATCCCACATGCCACGTGGCATGCATCAAAAAAAAAAAAAAAAAAAAAGGCTTAGGTATATAAGACTTAAGGAAGCATTGTCTCCATCATTTACCAAGGCCCCACCGTGAAGTTTTTAATCCAGACCACTGCCTAAAGCATTAAGGGGATGCATATCACCTATGCCTTTTGAAATAGGGTAGTGATTGTTTCTACCCTCAGTGACAACTTGCAGTTAATTGTCTAATTTCTTAAAATATGGATACATGAGTCCTTCTTGACTCCAGAATAGGAATGACAGATTATCTTTCTGAACAGCTAGGATTGGATAAAAAGTAGGAATGGGCTGAAAGCTAGTGTTAGAGGCATGGGTACTTCTTCCCTATGGAAAAAGTAAATGATTAACTTACTCATTTCTAAGGTCACTTCCAGATCATGAATTCTACAAGCCTGTGAAATGAATTTGAAAATATTGGCATACACAAAGGCCCAAAGTGCTCTTAAAGTGAGAGCCAGAGGGGCATCCATGGCTATCTCTTAGACATTGGCACACATGGGAGACCCACATTCTCCATTGGAAGGGAACTGGGCTAACGTTGACATTTGACCTGTGGCATTGTTCTCCAAATATACATAGCCTGAGTCAAGGCAACTCCTTGCCAAAGGAGAATTGCTGGCCCCTTGCCCAATCACCAGGACCTGCTTATTTTAGAGAAATTTATTATCATAAAATAGAGACAAATTGCAAAACTCAGACTTCAGTGTTGAAAAATTAATTAGGTCTTTGGCCCTCTCTTCTCAGCATTTGTAAAGAATTTCCTTGTAGACTTAGCCGGTTCAGTGATGGGGTTAAACATGTGTACCCTGGAGATTAGCACTCTTGTTGGAGCTTTTTCAAGAGGGAAACTGTTAGAACCAGGAGCCCACTTAGTATTTCCAAAAAACATATCAGGAGAAGGCAATTAAATCAGGTTGGTGGTTGTCAGGAAAGGCTTCCTGTTGGAGCATTGAATGATTCATATGCCAGACTGGGAGAGGTAGGAGAGTCTAGTCAGAGGATCTTAAAAAGTATAAAGATGATGGCATGAATGAGCATGGTGGATTCGAGAAACTGAAAGCTAGACTTAGCACGTGTGGAGTAAAAAATCTAGCCAGTGGCAGGAAGTGAGGATACGACCCTAAAGTTGAAAACGGAAAAATAGGTCTGAGTCAGAGGAATAGTAGCCTTGAGGCCTTTCTAAGAGGTCTGGGCTCTAACCCGTAAGTACGTATGAGCTTTTACTGAGGACATGGCATGATCACTCTCATTTGAGAATGGTATCTCTGAGGGTGGCAGTGTGTAGAATAAATCAGAAAATCTAGGATGAGACCCCATAGTTTGGCTTTGCCAATGTCGTGAACTGAGGTAAGGGTTGAAGTTGGAGTTGGGCGATACATTTAGGTAGATTTAGATGTTGAATTCTAATTGCCTGCATTACACATGTGACTATGTTCTGTTTCTGTTACTCAGAACCTGCCCTATAATTAGAGGTTCAGACTGGAGAGCTGCCACACTTGATGCTGTGGGATCATGAGCCTGCCTATGGGAGCAGCTAGCAGGGTTATCACCTTGGAAATCAGGATACCCCTTTCATTCATGGTGCATTGGCCAATCACTCTTGAATTTTTGTTAATAAAGCCATTCACTCATTCATTCATCAATCATCAAAAGATCATCAAAAGTTTAATGATATTCTACTGTGATGGGCACTGTTCCAAGAATCAAGGGTACTGTACAGACAAGATGGACAAAGTCCCCAGTCCCATAGAAAGTCCATCTTCAAAACGATGGAGACAATGAACAAATCATTGAATAAACAAATGTCAGAAAGTGTAAGGGCTATGAAGAATGGTAGATTGCCCAGGGAAATTTTCCATGAGGAGATGACATTTGGGCAAAGACCTGCATGAGACAAGGAGTGAGCCAAGTCAAGGCCTAAAGGAAAAGAGAGCAAGTTATAAAACATCTGAGCCAGGAACGAGACATTCAAGGGGAGGAGAGAAGGTTTAGTGTGGCCAGAACCAAGTGAATGAGAGGCAGAGGAGTACAAGATGAGAATTAGGCAGGCAAAGGGCTTGGAGCCAGGGCTAGTGAGTTTAGGTGGGATGGGAAATCATTGGAAGGTTCCAAACAAGTCAGTGATGGCGTCTAATGTGTATTGGAAACAATTTTATTGGTATCCATGGTGAAAGGTAACTTAGCTGAAAGATTGAGTTTGTATTGTTATTATTGTTATTATTATTATTATTCACTCATTCAGTCACTGATTTGGATGTTTTAGAAACATGTTCTGAATGCTTTCTCTATGCCAAGCATTGCAGTAAATATTGGGGGCACAGAAACTAGTGAGAAGTGATACCTTCCTTCAGTAGTTTGCTGTGTTACAAGTATATGTGCATATATTACAAGTTACAAGTATATGTGCATATATTACACTCAACACAGACATTTCCGTGATGTACTTCCCACCCCATCCTTACACCTCAGGTACAGGAGGTAGACTTATTTAAATGCCATAGGTCCTGGCATGATTTTATTATCTGTGCAAGACCCCTCACTTGATTTATTTATTTTTCCCTTGGTTTTATTCCCACTCCTCACTGTCATTCCCCTCCCACTATGTCCTTCTGGTATATATTTTTGTTTTTATAAATTCTTTCAAAATGTGTGTTCCAGTTCTGTAGCAACTTTTTGTCGTCTAAAGTACACACGCCAGGACAGCAGTAGAGAGTATCATGCATTAGATAATTGTGTGGAGGCCAAGAATCTGTATTTTAGATGAAGAAACAAACAAACAAAACAAAACATATCCCCAGGTATGGCTAAGACCTATCCCAGTTTAGAACTTTTCAAAATGGGGGAAGTTAAAGTCTACTGGTATGCCAATAAACTTCTAGAGGGGAAAAAGCCCTGACTCAGAGTATTTGCTGATTTTCATGGTGTAAATAGTCCCACCTTGACCAGTTTCAAGCTTTGATTCGACAACCAGGTTACAAGTCCAGAGTATTTAACAGTTGGCTGGAACCATTTCCAGAAAACCTTTGTTCATGCCCTCAATTTCACCTGAACAAGTACATGATGAGGTCATTGCTCTGCTAATGAAAATGGACCATCCCAGTGCAATGTGTCCTTCTTCCCACGTAACAGGAACTTCCAGTGTCCTTACTTAAGGAGCAAGTTAGATGGGTGTTCCAGAAACCTTGAGAAGCCCAGATGAAGATGAATGACATGACTGTTTTCCTTTTCGGGATAGACTAAGAAAGTTCATTATTGGGTCAGCTGTGGACCCTATTGTTGGAGTCGCTTATGTGCACAGGGTATGAGCTGACTATTTATTCCTGATGTTATGAACAATGTCTCAGCCAAATTAGAGGGATGGCCTGTTACCATTCTAAGTATTGCCTCAGAAATGTTTACAAACCTTGGGTTACAGTGTTTACTGGAGCTGACATCTGCTATGGATGACTGAAGAGTGTGGTTGGACAGAAAGTGGATCTTGAGAATATAGAGGATGCTTGAAAGTCCATAAAGACAAAAGCTGAGTCATTTCTAGAAGGTCCAAATGTGGCTTTTTGGGGTTTTTAAAAAATTATTTATTTAAAATAATTTTTTTGGCTGCGTTAGGTCTTCATTGTTATGTGCAGGCTTTCTCTAGTTGTGGCAAGTGGGTGCTACTCTTCGTTGTGGTGCGCAGACTTCTCATGGCTGTGGCTTCTTTTGTTGCAGAGCATGGGCTCTAGGTGTGCGGGCTTCAGTAGTTGCAGCACGTGGGCTCAATAGTTGTGGCATGCGGGCCCTAGAGTGTCCAGACTTCAGCAGTTGCAGCGCATGGGCTCAGTAGTTGTGGCTCACAGGCTCTAGAGTGCAGCTCAGTAGTTGTGGCGCACGGGCTTAGTTGCTCTGCAGCATGTGGGATCTTCCTGGACGAGGGACTGAACTCGTGTCCCCTGCATTGGCAGGCGGACTCTCAACGACTGCGCCACCAGGGAAGTCCCAAGGTGGCTTTTTTAAATTATGCAATTTCCATAGGAGTTCTGGCATCTTAAAAAAATAAGTATTCTTATCCCTTTGAAATAAGTGATGAAATGTAGCTGCTGGAAAGTGGAAGTAACAATGATAATAATGCTATGGACTAAATTAGGTCTCCCCAAAATTATCTTTTGAAGTCCTAAGCCCTAATGTATTTGGAGATGAGACCTTTGGGAGGCACTAAGGGTTAGGTGAGGATGGAGCCCTGACCCAAGGGGATTAATGCTCTTAAAGGAAAAGGCATCAGAGAGCTTGTTCACCCTCTCTCTGCCATATGAGGACTCAGCAGAAAGTAGTCATCTGCAAGCCAGGCAGAGAATTCTTACCAGAAATTTAAAGCTGCTGGACTTTGATCTTGGACTTTCCAGCCTCCAGAACTTGGCGAGAATAAATTTCTGTTGTTTGAGCAACCTAGGCTAAGGTATTTTGTTATGACAGCCTGAGCAGACTAATACAAATAATCATCATTGCCACCACCACTGTCATCATCATCATCTAACTGTTTCACATGTATACTCTCCTATAATCCTCACAGTAATCTGAAAAATTGATTTAAGTATTTTCCTCTTCTCATAAATGAGAAAATAAGACTCAGACAAGTTAAGGAACACATGCAAGGCCATAATAGATGGCAAATAGCAGCTGGGGTCCTAACCCCAACTATCGGTGCCCAAAGCTCCCATTCTTCACTGCTATACCATACTGCTTCCCAATGGCCACCATGGTGTCTGTCATATAGTGGGTGCTAAAAATTTGGAATGATTGAAAATAGATGAATTATGGTTAGGCTACCAAGAAAAGAAACTGAGTTGGAACGCACGGCTTTTTGGAGATTCTAATGTAGTGAAAGACCATGCATATGAAGTCACAGTAAAATTTTTTGCTATGAAACTTGAAATTTTAGTTCTTTCTTGGAAATCTGAAAAAAAAAAAAAGGAGTGTAAGCCTAAGGTAATTGTCCTTTTATACTGTTATACTTGTCGTGGTGCCAGTATCCACATATTTCCCCGAGGGATGAAATTAAAATGCCAAATTTTCATGATCGTAAGATGATTACAAACTAAGTGCTGAGGGAAGAATCATAGAGTAGAAAGAAGTCTGTATGAATGCCTTCCCAACTGGTTAAAGGCAAGCTTGAGGCTTTGCATTATTTACAGGGGACTTGCTACATATGGGTTTTCTTCATATTCCTGCTCTATGAACCATTTATCTCCTGATTATCCTACAGCCCCTGATTGGTTGTGACATGTGTCTTTAGGAAGGAATGCTTGTGAATGCATTAATACCTTTCATAAGGCAGTTTATTCCAGTCACACTGAAAATTTTAGGAAAGTTTCACACTGAAGATAACTTTGGTAAAATATATAAGGATTCTGGAAAAACTACCAAAACCTCTTCCCAGTGATTAGAAAGAGTTCTGACAAGAAAACTTTGGACAGAATGTGAAAAATGAGGCTTACATTATACTTATAAACATCACTGTTACATGAAATTTAACCTTCCAACTTATTTAGTTGTTCATGACATGTAAAAGAGAAAGAAACAATGGAGGAGAAAATTGGGTTCTGATTGCTTCAGTTTAACCCAGAGAATTTTTTTTTTAATGTAAAAAATAAAAGCTACAGAAAGAGAATTGCAGACATAGAATCTTTCTTTTGCTCTTTCGTTTCCCTTTTCAGAGAGATTCAGCCAGATCTGTGAGGAGAGTTGCAAAAAGCCAGCAGGAGATATCCAGGGCTCACTCCTGGAGCTGCCTTTGATTTTACCTTTGCTGACTGCAGAGCATATTCTGATGGAGTTCTGTGTTAGTTCTCCCCCTGGGGCTGGTGGGAGGGGACACGTCCATTTGTCCTGTTTTACAAGTGCAATGCCTTTCCCTCTTAAAAGGAAGAGCTTGCCACATGCCATGTACCCCACCATTAGTCAAGCAGTAGAAAGAACTCAATACAAGCTAAGAAGTACAATGCCCAAAGGAACACTATCAATCCTTTATTACCACAACTTCCTCATTCTTGAGTTGTTGATATTGACTTATCTTTGGCCCAGGTAGAGTGACTGAGAGTAATTTTCTCAGCAAGACAACACAGATTGCCTCAGTTCTGAACACATGCCTGTCCAAGAATGTTTTTCGTCTGCTCTCACTGATTGGTTATGGGATATTTTAGCCAGTATATTTCCCCCTCAGAACTCAGTAGTTTCCATTGATTCATACACTCAAGTGGCAGATATCAAAATATGAAGCCACCGTGATTTGGTGTCTATTTAAATCAACCTACCTTTTCTTCACACTTCCTTTTAGGATGTATACTTCATATACTTCAAATTGTATGTTACCTGGGTAAATCTTGGATTTTATTCTATTTTTATTAATTTTGCCAAGGATGATGCATTATTTTAGTCAGCAGATGATTTTCTTTTACTCAAGAATATTTTTTCTTTATTTCTTTAATTATTATTTCCAGTCAATCTTTTCTACCCTTCTCTGACATACTTCTGTTTTATGTGTGTGAGTATATATTCCCTATATTCCTTTAGGCTTCATTTTTTTCTTCTAAGTTTCAAAGTTCTTTTCCCCTTTTCTCTCTTGTGATATACATTATCTTTAGCATAAAATCTGTTACATGCCACTTTTCTCATGGGTCCTTAATGTAAAAGTTAAGGAAATAATGCATCTTTTAATTCCCCCCTTATCTATCTTTGCTGTCTTTCTTTGCTTCACTTAATGTTCTTATTCTGATTTCATAAATTTCATGTGTCTTATAGAACCTTAACCAGAAATATTCTAAAATTTCTATTTTGGAGAGTTTTTCTCTAATTCCCGGGACCAGTGTGGAGGTTTGTTCTTGATCCCATCTGGAGAGCCTTTTTTCCAAGCTTGGATTTGCTTTCACAAGAGACTGGAGGGGAAAGTTTACCTCTTTCCCATGTCTTTATCTCTGGTATATTTCCCCCTCAGCTCTTTCTTAATACTTGTACTATTCCTGAGTTTTTATATAACCAATAAAATGTTGTTAGCATAAAGAAGGCAAAGACCCAAATCTTTCCTCTGAGGTTTTTTTTGTGTGTCTTTTTTTTTTTTTGGTTTATTTTCTAGTTGGAAATATAATCTTGGACTAACTTCAAAGGAATTTACTAACTAGAAGAAGCCCTGTATTCCAGGGTCTGAACCCCAGAAATAATTTTCCAGAGAAGAAAGATTTTCTAAATAGCAAGACATTCAGCCACTAAGTGTGTCCATCTATCACTACGGGCATAAACTCTGCCTCATTAAAAAATAAAAATTCCTTCTCTTGAGATGCACCTCTTAGTCTACACCACTGTGTCGACTGATGTACAATGCAAGAAAGAGATTATTAAACATTTGTCCATGCGTCTGTCTTGTCCAATGATGATCTGCATCATTGCATTTGTACTAGATAGAAACAGCAAATTAGAATGTAGTTTTAATAACTATATGACTTACAGTGGTATTTGCCTTCTTCATTTTATTCAGGTAAGGACTCCAAGATGCTCTTTTTCCTTTTGTTTGAATATTTGAAAATGTATCCACAACCATCCTTCACCTCTAAGTTTGATCAGCTGTATATCATGCCTCTCATCACACTCCACCCAATACATGGTAAACATTAATCTCATAATAAAAAACCTATTATATTTTAAAATGCATTTTTATAGCCATCAGCACCTTCTTTTTTTTTCCTGAGGGCCTACTTTGTGCAAAACTTGAGAACTTAGGTCTTTGACATCCAACCAAGAAAGTTTTCAGTTTAGAGAGAAGTTAGGCATCACCATGTTTCCTCTTTCTGGAACATGAGGTGTTATTTGGTCAGAGATTTTTAAATTGACTTAAACTTTATTTAATTTTTAAAGACTCAGTGGCAAAGAGAACATGTGAATGCCTGCCTATCTCTGGGAAGCTTGATGTCCTAGAGAAAATCCTTCCTTCTCTCTTGCTGCAATCCAAGGTAGGATATATTGATGGCCAGAGGGTATCTGGCTGCAGCCCAAAACCACTCTTCTGACTTTGAAAGCAGAGAGTTCACAGTCACCTTCCAATGGCCCATCCAACAATGATGAGACCATGGTTGACGGGAATTATCTCAAATGTGTCAGGAATGAACACACACTTGTTAATGGCCTATTTCCTTCCCCACAGGCATCCCTGCAGAGGAAGAAGGCAAGGGAGAGCGAGACCCTTGGCTCAGCTTATGCCTTTTCTCCTCTTTCCTTTCCCAAACACCCTCTCCTCTCACCCCAGGATCATGCTTGATTCTTGAATTCCCATCAGGTTTCAGGGGAAGGGGAAATACTATTTCTTGCACTTTTTGCTGGCCAAGAAATTGATGCTATCTGTCTCCCATTGTTCTGCTCACCATCCGGTTTGGACCTGACTGAAGGCGGGAATGAAGGTGTGCATCCAGCTGTGGCCCATGTCCTTTGAACAACTCAGTCTTTGCACAGAGATACCAATTCAGAGACTGTTCCCATTTACTCGAATTATTGGTAGCAAACTCAGCACATTACCCAAATGAGAGTCACTGAATATGTTCAAAGAGCTATAAAAGGAAGATATAAGAAAACAAAGTCCTCAGTATCCTGATTAAACTTTCAGATAGCTATAGACATGGAGGAAATCAGCAGAAAGAGAAACATGCTCCAAGAAACCATTTCTCCATTGACAATGACTTTGCCACATCATGTATGTAGTATCTACACACCACAGTTAAACCATCAGATCATTGGCATACAGTAGGTGCTCAATAAATATTTGTGACTGTCAGAATCATATTCTGGTATACTTGCCTTTCTAGGTAACTGGATCTAAAGGAGAAGTAATTAAGTGCATCTAGCCTAGAGCTAAGGGAGTAAACTGTAGTTTTTAGATTATGGGAGAATTTCTTTAAATACTTTTAATTTTGGAGTTATTTTAGATTGATAAAAATAATAGGAAAGATAGTACAGAGAGTTCCCCCACACCTCTCAGTTTGAGTTTTCCCTAAAGTTACCGTCCTATATTACCATTGTATATTTGTCAAAACTGAGAAACCAACATTGGTGCTTTACTGTAATTCCAGGCTTTATTTGAAGTTCACAAGTTTTTCCATTAATATCCTTTTCTGTTGTTTTGGGATCAAATCCAGCACATCACATTTCATTTTACCATTATGTCTCTTAAGTGTACTGCGGTTTGTGACAGTTTCTTAATCTTCCCTTGTTTTTCACGATCTTACTATTTGGAGGAATACTCATAAGGTATTTTATAGATTGTCCCTCAGCTTGAGTTTGCCTGTTTCCTTATGGTTATGGATTTTTGGAAAGATTCCCACAAGGGATACGTGATATCCACATGGAATTATTGATGATGTTAAACTTCATCACTTGATTAACCTTCATCACTTGGTTAGGGTAGTGCCAACTTTCTCCACCATTAAGTTATTATTTTTTCCCTTTTATGGGAGGATTTTTAGTTGTGATTTATTATAATTTCATTTTGCAAAGCTTCGTGTAGAAGTCAGGAGACGGCTCTTGATTGTAAAATGAGGGAAAAGTAGTTCAGTCAGTAACAGAAATATCTTGCTGGAATCCTGGGGGAAGTTTAATCAGTAATTGACTTGTTGGAACAAAATAATAAAACCTTTGAAGAGCTGGAAGGAGATTAGAATTGGAGCTGTGAGTCTGATACACCTGACTGAGCTCTTTTCACAGGTACAGGGTCTGAGCACTGCCTCCTGTGTGTACTGGGGTCAGCAGAGAAATCCAGCCTCACCTGGACTCCCTCCATTTTGTTCTCATAACCTTTCTAGCAGTCCTCTCTAACTCTCGCCCTCTCCCCTCCTACACAAAAGCCCCCACCCCATTGGGTATTGGCCTTTGGCATGCCCAATCAGTCACTACTATGTCTAGTTCCTAAGGTAAATACAAGACAGAAGCGGGGAGGGGACAGATGCTGAGATTGTGGAAGGGAGAGGAAAGTAGCCTTCTTTTTGGTCTGGTCTCTGGATCAAGTATGGACTACACAATTAGACCTTTCAAAGTGTGGAAGTTAACACTTCTGCCAGCATAACTCCTATACCTCATGATGCTCCAAGAGGATCTGAACTATTATGTAAAATGTTTATTTCTATTACCCCAGTGTTGTTAAAACTATTTCCAGGTTGGTTTAGGAGTTCCTGAAGTTTTAGGAGTTAAAAACAAATCCTTCCATCTGTTTTAAATAATAATCTATTCATTTTATCATTAAGAAAAAGATCTAGGAATAGCAGGGGTCAGGTTTCTGCTTAAACTTTGTTGGCTTCTGTGGTTTAGATACTTCTGGATCTGTCTGTCCTTGTATGAGAGGTCATTTTCCATGCCAGTTTTGGAGAAGGGGAAATAGTCTAGGGAAGAATTCTCAAAGAGATAAAATTAGGGAAATAATTTAGTCAGTTAATGATTTTCCAGTTTCAAAAATCAATACATAAATTATAAAAAAGTATAATCTCGCCAAGATTGTAATTAAAGATTTGAAAAATGATGTTGATAAAAAGTGTCATAAAATAAAGCAGAAACACATAGGCATAGGTTCAAGAGGAAAAATAAGAGTTTTGAGGACAGAGTCAGGAAATCTGATTGGAATCACTGGATTAACAGGAGAAGAAAAGGAAAGAGAAGAGGGAAAACAATAATTCTTTTAAAAACATAAGAATTAATTTGAGCTAAATGGGGATAAATTTGCAGTTTAAAATTTCTCACTTGATCTCAAAAATTACCAAAAAAAAAAAATCTAAACCTTTTAAATTCTAAGCCACATACAAATCCTTAAAGTTTCTATTTATAAGTAGCTGATTTTTTTTACATAACTGAGTAAGTAAACCTGTCAGATTTCTCTTCAGTATGGGAAACTATTCTGCAACACCTACAGACTCTTGAAAGGAGATGGATGCAATGTCAATATCTTACACATAGGAAAATATAATACATCTATTGGCCAAAAAAAGAGTCAGGAATGGTCTAAGAGAGTACAATCCATGTCCATTGTCTGAGGAAGTATCTGTGCATGCTAAATTTCAATAAGATCAGAGATTTCAACATATTGTAAGATGTAAAAGGGAAAGATATAGTGATAGGTAACAAATAAATATATAGCAGGTAGAGGTAGATAAAAAGAGAGATGAACACTATATATATATATATGTTTATATAAACATATGCCTCATATGTGTAGTTATGTATAATCAGATGATGGTAAGGCTACTGTGAATTTGTAACGTAGGTACTAAGTAAGTAGTCTTGGGAAGAATGACACATGTAGCAAGGGAAGACCTTTCAATAGATGGCCCTCCATAAAAAACAAACTAAACTGAAAACAAACACAACTCTCTCAGCAAAACCCAGTAGTAACGGAATGGGAGGGGAGGGAGGGAGTAGCAAAGAGCAGAAAATTAAAATATGATAAAATTCCACCATGAGGGCTTCCCTGGTGGCTCAGTGGTTAAGAATCTGCCTGCCAATGTAGGGGACATGGGTTCAAGCCCTGGTCTGGGAAGATCCCACATGCAGCAGAGAAACTAAGCCTGTGCGCCACAACTACTGAGCCTGCGCTCCACAGCCTGTGAGCCACAACTACTGAGCCCATGTGCCTAGAGCCTGTGCTCTGCAACAAGAGAAGCCACCTCAATGAGAAGTCTATGCACCACAACGAAGAGTAGCCCGCTTTCACTGCAACTAGAGAAAGCTGCGCACAGGAACTAAGACCCAACGCAGCCATAAAAATAAATAAATAAATAAATCTATTTTTAAAAAAAATTCCACCATGATGGGATATATGGCGTCCAAATAATTCAATTGTTGCAAAATGCAGGCCCATGGTGTTATGAATTCAATGAAACACATAATGCAGTATTATTTGTAGATCTGTATTGTCAAAGATCAGGAAAGCAAATATGGTGAATAGTACACTGTATCCAATGAAATGTTGCCTCCATTGAGAATGTCCCAAATGGTCACAGGCAGTTACTTTCCAACCACAACCCACCCTTATAAAAGATAAGAACTTTAACCAGCCAATACTTACTTGAGAACTGGAGCTGGCCAGAAGTCAGGAACCACTCATGAATAGCATGATCTTCAGAGTCATGTTTAGCAGAGTTTACAGCAGTTCTGAAGGTTTTATACTGAGGTAAAAGTGGCTCTATTCTAAAACATTCATCTCAGTGGAAGTGGAGGAGTAGATATGTGAAGTGTCAGTGGGAGAAATACATGTTTAATTTTGACAGTTAGAAGTGGGAATCACTAATAGCCTTAAAAATACAATAGAGCTTCTAAATCACCAAGAGAGAAGAGAATGAAGGAAAAAAAATCATTATTGTGTGCTATGTGACAAGTACAAATAACCAAAGTGCTGGAGAAAATACTGCTATCAGGACAAAGAAAAATCAAGGCCATAGACACTAAACAGGATAAAGAAGGATATTATATAATAATAGAATGCAAGAGTCCATAAAAGAGACTTACAAAGGATATACATCCTTATATAGCAAAGAACATTGCAGCAAAATGTAAGTGTTGAGTTAGAATTCTCGAAACATTGTAATTTGTTAAAATACATTTGTTTGGAAAATTTCAGTGTAACTATTTTAGAATATAAAAACCCATGTGGGTAATAATAGAACATTTGAAGAATATAATGAATAAGCACAATTTAATAGATTTAAATAAAATATGTTATGTTAACAAAATGGAAATATATGTCCTTGGAACACAGCAAAAAAAAAATTAACTACATACATAGCCACAAAAATGCTCAGTAAATTGCCAAATGACACATTTTATGGGCCTTATTTTTGAATTATATCCCCCTCCCCTCCAAAAAATGGAAGTCAATAAATGTCTGCCCCTAAAAAATGTAACTAGCACATTTCTATTTTAAAACATTTTGAAACAACACCTGATGAAGAGGGGAAAATGAAAGTTACTAATTAGTTTTAGAAGAATGAATGGGGGAACAGAAAAGCAAACCTCATAATAAAAATCGTTGGTCACAGCTAAAGCCATATTTTTCAAAGGAAAAGAGCATGAATTGCATTTTTAAAATTCTTATTAAAAGAAGAAGGCTGAAAATAAACTTTGATTTCAAACACGTGCAATAAATGTTAACATCAAGTCAACTCATAGGGTTAGGCAATGATTTGTGATGGGTAAAATGGATAAAGTAGTCAGAAAAACCCTCTCTGAAGAGCTAACAGTGAGCAGAAAATTAAAGAGTGTAGAAAGTAAACCATGTGAAGATCTGTTATGACCCACTGACATGAATGACTAGTTATTTACAGAGACTTCTTTTCTGGGTACCCATGACTACTTACTTTTGGTTCATATTGAGTTGGCCAAGAAGGCTTATGTAGACAACTGGAAGAAACAAAATTTTCTTCCTTCCTTATTTTTCAACAGTGAAACTAGCTTCACAGTTTCTTAGGATTATGCAGCTAATATATTTTTATCGTAAAAATAAAGATGAAATATTACACTAAATTTAATGTCTCTTGAAATCCTGCTGTACCAACATAACAAAAATCAACGTTACTGATCATCTTTTCACACAAATTTTATATATGTGTATGTACGTATATACAAATATTAGGTTGTCTCTTATTTTAGATATTTTAATACAGTTTTTTAAAAAAATAATGTGTCTCCTGCTTTCCCTTCCTTGGTCCCCCGTCCTGTCCCAAATAACTAATATTAACCACTTACTGCTAACATTCCATAGCCTATTCAATGTTCACATGACCCAGTACGTATAGTTATAGGTTTAACTTTTGATATTGATTTAAGTATTAATATGGTTATAGATAGCAAAGATTTTGCCATTATTTTATTTTTTAAAATGATCACAGTACATAATGCTTCTCTACATCTTGATTTTCTCCCTTCACTGTAGATTACAGTAATCCTTTCAAATCATTTGGTCTGAACCTAACATCTTCTTTTAGTGGTAACATAAAATTCCTTATTGTGAATGTACCATAATCTATTCAACCTGTATATCTCAGAATACTACTCACTCCCTCACCTCAGTTTTTGTTACTGTTAAAAATCCTGCAATGAATATTTATTTCCATGTATGGATCTCTACATATTGGTATTTTTATTTCTATAAATTAGGTTCTCAGGAGTGCGATTATTGGGTCAACAAATATATATATATATATTTAAAATTTTTTAAGATACTTTGAAATTGCTGTTAAAAAAAAAGCTGTTCTACTGATTCACATTGGCAGCAACAATATGAATTCCATATTGTCTACATTCCTATTTGCCATAAATAACACTTTTTTGTCTTATCTCTTAGGTATAAAAGACTACCTTGTTGTTAATTTAAAAAATTTTTCTTACTAATAAAGAGATTGGGTACTCATTCCTTTGTTTCCATTGGCCTTTTATACTTGCAACTGTCATTCACATATTTGTCCATTTTTTTTCCTGCTGGTTTGTATGCATTTTTGTTGTCAATTTGTTATTCATTTATTTTTTACATATTATAACCTTCAATCTTGCACATGTGTAGAATTTATTATTTGCTTTGCTTTAGTATTGATTTTAAAAAATATTCAAACACAGGTTTAATTTTTAGACAGTCAAATGTCTGCCTTTTCTTAAATGCTTTTGGAGTTTATTGTTTTAGTTATAATGATCTTCCAAACGCTCAGGTTTTACTATGTTGTCCCCTAACTTTTCATTTATCATTTTAGAAAATATTTATGTTTTCATCCCAGGTAGAATTTTATAAATATGGCATGAAGTAGATGTCTAAGATTTTTTTTTCCTTTTTGATGGAAAACCACTTGTGCTGGCATCATTTATTAAATTTCCACTGAATTGAAATACCATTTCTTTCATTTATTATATGGTCATATATACTGGAATCTGTTTCTGGGCACTCTGCTCTATTTTCTCTGATCCCTTTGATAAGTTTTTATGCCAATAACAAACTTTTTATTACAGTGGCATTATAGTATATATGCTTCTGAACCTAAAGCTGAAAGTTAGTGTTGCCCCTCCATCTTAATTTTACACCCTTCAGCTTTTCCAGTGATTTGTCAGCCATCTAATCCCTTCTATAAAATCACTTTTGCTTGAAAACCTGGAGTGGTTTATGTATTTTTGGCTGAGCCCAACAGAGACAATAAGAGTATAGCAAGATAGCTAACTAGTCAGTTAATATATTAAAAAGGTGGTATGCATATAGTCAGCAAGAGATAGTTACAATAATTAATTTTCAAGGATATCATTTTCAGTGGCAATAAAGAGCATAAGGTGCCTAAGAATACATATTAAAAACATATGAAAGACATTTATGGTGGGTTTTCTTAGATATCAATAATAAAAAAAAACAGTTGATACATTAAAACACATTAAAATGGAAGTCAACTGTGCAGAATGCAAAGGATAAAAATAAAGAAATGACCAGCCACAGGCTGATTACTGAGTTTAGCCAATCAAAAAACCTACAAAGCTTTAATATCTAGTACCTAGTTGACTGTTTTTTTATAAAGGATATTGCAAAAGATATAGATGAACAGCCAGATGAAGAGGTACGTAGGATGAGGTCCAGATGGGTTCTGAATGAAAGAGCTTCTGTCCCTGTGGAGTTGGGTTGTGCCACCCTCCTGCCTCATGGATGTGTTCACTAACCCAGAAGTTCTCCAAATGCCCTACTTTAGAGATTTTTATGGAGGCTATATCATATAGGCATTATTGATTATTAACTCAATTTCCCCTCCCTTCTCCGGTCACCTGAAGGATGGCGGGTAGGGATGAAAGTTCCAAGCTTCTAATCATGGCTTATTGTTTCTGGTAAACAGTCCCCACCCAGGAGCCATCCAGGAGCCCACCAAGAGTTGCCTCATTAGAATAAAAGATATTCTTATCAATCAGGAAATTCCCAGGGATTTGGGAACTGTCTCAGGAATGAGGGTCAAAGACAGAATATTAGAACAAAAGAGGCTCCTAGCACGCCTATGACTCCGGAAATTACAAGGGTGTTAAGAGCACCCTGTTGTCAGGAACAACAGGCAGAGACCAAATGTATACTTCTTACTATGTCACGGTTAGCCAGGGCATAATGAAAGTAGCAATCATTACTCAAAATATTCTCAAGCCTGACATTATGGACCACTTAATTTTTAAATTTCACTGTAATCTTATTTCAAATGGAAAAAACAGTCTGTACAGTTCCTTAGAGGTGACTGCTCTCCTATATTATTAATACAAGGAAGTGACTTCATATAGAGGTCAGGAATGCATTTTCTCTACTCTAATCAGATCTTCCAGATTTATATCCCAATTGTGTCACTTTCTAGTGATAACCATGAACAAGTCATTTGACCTCTTTAAAGCTCAGTTTTCACATCTTTAAACTGGAGAAATAAATCTTACCCATAATGCTTTTAGGAAGGTCAAATGAAATATTTAATAAAAATAAAATGCTTAATGGAGTGACTGACACATAGCAAGGACACAATAAAGATAGTCTAGAAACATTAGTATTACATATCTCTTTTCCATACATAAGGAAATGCAAAATCTTCACATTGCTGAATTGGCTACAAAATCCAATTACACCTGTTGAACAAGGCTGCATGTTACTGTCTTATTTCCCATTGATGTCATGGAACCTGGTTCTGGAAACAACTGTAAAGCTTCTACAATGACTTAGGCAGACTTGTGGTTGTGTTGACACAGTTGAACTCACAGCCCAGGCCTTTAATTCCTGTGCCATTCATGCCTTACCTTTCTGCTTAAGTCTTCTTTCTGGGTAAAAGATGTTCCCCTCATGCAGGCATCATGCCTTTCTGGACTTTCTCCTGCTGCATTGTCCTTTAATCCTTGCAGTATGGCAACTGAGATTCTGTGAACTATAGGGCCACTTTGAAACAATAGACTGCACTCTGGGGCAGGTTCCCACCCTGGTCCTGCCCTGGCCCTGATATAATGGTGACTACTCCAGTGGAGAAGGTGTTGGGAGGTGCCCCATTAATTTTCCATATTTAGGGGGCTTTTGAGCTAGCAACCAACTGAAGATGAACATGTGGATGGTATATGGAGGAGGATGCAAATTGCCCAACTAGTAGCCACCCAGACTGGAGGCTGGAGATGGAGACAGAGGAGGGAAGAAGGATCTTAGCTGTGGATGAAACTGTTCTATCCCTCCCTTAGAGGTGTGGCCCATCAGTATGTCCTGGGCTGTGAAGTCAGGGCTGGAGAATTAGTCTGAAGGGGGAAATGTAACCAGGATAGGCTCTGAGCCTCCACACACTTGTCTTTTCCTTCATTTAAGTCTGAAGCCTGCCTCATCCCTCCTCACACTGGGCAGGTAATGTTATGTCTACTGCTCATTAAATCAAGTCCTCTCAACGTTCTTTCTTCTGACCTCTGAAATGATCTATATAGCTACCATCCTCTTTTCTACCTCACATCTGTAGGGAGGTCTTGCTGACCAACTGAGACCTCTGTGCCCATGCTCTACACAATTTTCTTTTCTTCATCTTTGCCCTTCACAAAACATTTTTGCCCAATATTTTCAGTTTCTTCTCTATCATTTAAGTCAGATTCCTCTCTCTCCCTGGGGATCCCCCTCTCTTATGGCCCCCTGTCCCAGCTTGTCTTTCAAAATTAAATTCTGAGGCCCTCTCAAAACCTGTGTGCTTTCTGAGGATTTCCCCAATTGTCCTAAAAGGTTATAATCTTACCTTACTCAGAACTCCCACAGAACCACTTATATTACATTTGCAGGTATAATATGTTTATCTGCATTGCATGGCAGGAAATTCCTGAGGGCAGACACTGAGACTTAATTATTTTTGCATCTCTATCACTGCAAAGAGAAGACCAAACACATATAGGTTTATTTGAATAGCAGGACATATATTTATATAATGCATCATATATACGAGTAGCACATGAAAAGATGTCAATATATTATTAGTTTATTAGGAAAATACAAATTAAAACCACAATGAGATACCCACTAGAACAGCTTAAATGAAAAAAATACTGACACTATCCAGTGCTGGCAATTTTACAGAGCAACTGGAACTCTTGTGAATTGCTAACAGAAATGCAAAATAATACAGACATTTTGGAAAACACTGTGACAGCTTTTTTTATGAAGTTAAACATATACTTATCATATGACCCAGCAATTTATCTCCTAGGTATTTACCTAAGAGAAATAAAAATTTATTCTTATATATATTAAAAACAACTGCAAATATTACAATGGTTTCATTCAGAATCATCAAAAACTAGAAACAACCCACAAGTCTTTCAACTGCAGAATTGATAAACTGTGGTACATTCATACAGTGGCATACTCTTCAGTAATAAGAAAGAAGCTAACAGCTAATACATGCAACAACTGATCTCAGTGCATGATGCTGTGTGAAGGAAGTCACGTTCAAACAGCTTCATACTCTATAATTTTGTTTAGATGATGCTATGAACTGAATGTGTCCCTCCAAATGCATACACTGAAGCTTAATAATCCCTTGTATAACAAAATAAATAATTTTTATTCTATGTAATACTATAATAAAAAATAATGTTAAGAAAGGGGGCATTTTAGAAATAGTGCAACCTCAATCTCCTCATTGTGGTCCATAGGGAATGCACTCAACCAACATCCACACTTGTCCAGAATTATCAAACAAGTATATACCCAGAACATGAACCCAAATGTTGACAACGTAATGGCATTTGGAGGTGGGGCCTTTGGAAAGAGATTAGGTAAAGATGGAGCCCTCATGTGTGAGATTAGTGCCCTAAAAAAAGAGACCCCAGATAGTCCTCTCACCCCTTCCACTATGGGAGGACACAGCAAGAAGACATTTGTTGGCTGTCTACAAACCCCACCAAACACTGAATCTGCCAGCACCTTCATCACGATTCCCCAGCTTCCAGAACTGTGAGAAATAAATTTCTATTTTGTATAACCCCCCCACCAGTGTATGGTATATTTGTTATAATATCCTTAACAGACTAAGACAAATAATATATTCTGGAAAAGGTAAAAACTAGAGGAACAGAAAACAGATCAGAAACTGTGGAGTTGGAGGTGGGCAGAGGGTTTTTTGGGGGGTTGTTGATAATGATCTATATCTTGATTTTTGTGGTCATTAAATGTTCACTTATTTTCCAAATGTCATAAACTGTGTCACAAAAAAGTGATTTTTACTGTATGTAACATTATACTTTAATAAAGAAATAATGTGAAGAAAGTACATTTAAAAAATAGTGCAACCTCTCTCTCATCACCAGTGGTTCAAAGGGAGGAAAGGAGAATCCCCTGCCCCCAGGTCACATCCACAGCTCCCTACTGTAACCTGGAGGTCACCAAGCTGGTGACACCAGGATGTGACCATAACAGTCTGTCCTCAGGTCCAAAGTTGGAGGTGGACATGACCTAAACTGTTTTACAAATGTGAAGGAAGTAGAAGTGAGCAGTCCAGAGTTACCAAACAAGTTTATGTCCAGAACACAGGAACGCGAACATTTGACTGACATAAATTATACTGAGCTTTTTTACACTAACACAACCCAACACACCAATGGATAGAATTCGATAAAAATAACGTCTTTCAAAAGACTGACATATTTAATTTTAAAACAGTTAACCAGAGTTTCCTTTGGGCTCGCATGGCTCCCATGTATACCTCTTGATTACAGTCTTTATTAAAATATATTTTAATTATTTGTTTTTATCTCAGTCTTCTCCACTAGGACTTTGGGTTCCTTGGGGTCAGAAATTTTAACATACTGAATTTTGCATGTCAGATACATAGTAAAGTGAATGCTCAAACATTTCTGTTAAAAGAATAAAAGGATGAAAGAGGACTCATGATTTCGACCACCATCCTCTCTCTTCTGTCTTCTGCTTCTCCATAATTCATCTACCTCCACACATCTCTAAATTCTACAGACCTATCCCAAGCTGTCCTGCCTCTCTCATGACTGCAGAAATAGTCCTCCTGCTGCCTGTCTGGACTCCTGTCCCTCCTACAATCCTACATCCATACACCAGAGTGATGTTTCTGAAACATTAATCAGATCCTGCCACTCCCAGACTTAGATCCACCATTGGTTTCCAATCAGCCTTAGAACCAAAGCCAGATTCCGTAGTTGGGCTTTTAACACCCAACAATTTCTGGTCCTTTCTATCTCCCTGAACTCATATCTAACGACTCTGTTTTTTCTCAGTGTGCTTGCAGACCACTGGTTTTCTTTCCATGCCTCAAACATGGTTGGTACGGTCTGCCTCCGAGACTTTGTGTAGGCAGCTCTCTGACCTAGAATGCTCTTTACTCTGCCCTTTACATTATCGGTTCCTTCTCATCATGCAGATTTTTCCTTCCATAGCTCCTCTTTGGAGGAGCCTTTCTAGACCATGCAATCTAACCTCATTCTGTAGAGCATCACCCAGTTCACCTTCTCTGTGGAGCACTCACCCCAATGGGATGTTTGTGTTGCCCATTACATATTTGATAATAATAATTCTGGCTCCCCTCCTGGAATGTATGCTCCGAGAGAGTGAGGGCTCTACATTAACCCTGATTTCTCCCACCACCAGCACATAGTAAATGTTTCATGAACACTGGTTGGGGGATGGATGAATGGATGGAAAGATGGATTCATGAATGAATAGCTCTTTTCACTGAAGCATGATGGGCTCCAATATTTTCTAACAGAGAATCCAATCATCCTTATCCATAGCAGTGTTCCCTATTCTGTATTACACTAACACGAGTGCCAGAGAGCCCTACTGATGCCTCTCTTTATCTGATGTGTGTTGTTTGATTAAGTTAACAAGAAGAAGGAGTAGAGAATCAGATGTAGTTTTCAGGAGGGTGAGGGGGAAGATTTTTTTTAATTGTAGGTACAAATATGGGATATTACATCATTCTTTATAATCTTACAGCACTCCCTAATCCATAACAGCTCCTAGTTCCCTTTTTTTTTTTTTTTTTTTCTGTATGCGGGCTTCTCACTGTCGTGGCCTCTCCCGTTGAGGAGCACAGGCTCCGGACGCGCAGGCTCGGAGGCCATGGCTCACAGGCCCAGCCGCTCCACGGCATGTGGGATCTTCACGGACCGGGGCACGAACCCGCGTCCCCTGCATTGGCAGGCGGCCTCTCAACCACCACGCCACCAGGGAAGCCCCCTAGTTCCCTCTTAGATAGTGGTTGGAGGCATCTGTTTTTCTCTTACCCTTGTAGGACTAATTCTCACTATTTCCCTCAGGCTGCCCAGTCACATGCTCTCCATTGCCTTGGGGAAGGTCATACAGACTTTCTCCTCATAACCCCTGCCCATCCAGCCGAAGGTTATATGTAGGCTTGGCATGGAGCAACAGAGACAAGTCAGTGCCATCTTGTCTCCAAACTGTGATTTGTCTTTCTGAGGCCTCCAGAACTTAATACGCTCTCTTTGCCTCTTCGCCCCTGCCTTGTTCGAAGGTAATCATTTTGGATGCTTAGTAGCATAAACATCAAAGTTAAAAATAAGTATTTTTATTTTAAAGAATTCTGCTCTCTTGGCAACTCACCTAAAATAAAATAAAATAAAAATACAAACAAAAAAACCCTCATATCTAAAATGAACTCCATGAACTACAAGTGTGCCTTGGCGACTTTAAAATTAGAATTTCTCCAAAGTCAGACTGAGCAGGTGACCAGATGTCAGAGTTTTTCAGAATGTAATTTCTGCAGTCAGATTAACCTTACCTGCTAAAACTGGGCAAGCCACTTAGTATCTCCCTTTCTCACTTTCCATATCTATACAGTGTCACAGTCCCTCTCCCAAGCTGGTGGAGTGAGGATTCCATGAGCAAATGCATGCAAAGCACTTTTTTTTTTTAACTTTTTCTTCCCTGAAATAACAGCAACCCCACTCCCTGCTTTGCAGAATCCATTGCTGAAAATTATAATATGCAATTTCCTTCATTAATGGTTCCACATTAATCCTGGTGCTTTTGTTTGATTGTTTGTTGTTTGTTCCCCAGAACCTGGAGATGGCAGGGTGCAGGTAGGAGGGGAACACTCTTTGTCTCATCCACTAGCAGCTGGAGTGAAATTCTAGCAGTCACTCCAAATCCATAGCTGGTCAGCATCCAACAGCAGAGCCCTGTAGGAAGTAAACAAGTTCCTCCCACTCTTACTCCCCTCTGTTCTACATCTGGAGACTCAAAGCCAACCCCAGACTCCAGAACACCCTCACCCTACACAGTGGGTAAAATGACAGAGAGAGAAAACCACTGCTACAAAGGATGATATATTTGCTACAAACAAAAACATGATTGAGTCCAAGGCAGCAACTTTTCATGGTGGTTCAAGAAATCTAATTCTAAAGAGCCCTTGGGAGAACCAATGTCTTCTTCAGGGGAAAAGATGGCAAGTTGTATCATTTTGATTCACGGCCATGAATGATGTCTCTGCAGCTGTTTGAATTAATTCTGAAATACAAGCAATCTCAGTAGGAATCTGAGTTTTCATAAAACAATTCCCTGCTGAGTTGGTTCAGCTAGCTCCACCTTAGCCCTTCCACACACCTTGGCAATGAGGACATTGACAGGACAGAGTTATTTTTGCTTATTTAAGGCACTCACAGAGTCTTGGAATATGCAACTCCTTCAAGGCTAACACATCTCTGGATTTTTCCTTCCTGCCTGAAACAAAACAGAGCCGTGTAACAGTACTGGAAAACATGAGTAGGCACTGAGCACTGAGGGTTATAGACCTGGCCCTAGTTGGATGAGGTTTCTGTTAACTACTGCTTCCCAAACGTCTTTAACTGAAGCTCCTCAACTCAAAGTCTGATTGTCTCTGACCCTGGAGTCAGTCCAAGGTGAATCACAGGTCCATGTGTATCCACTGAACTGCCATCTTCCCTAATGTTCCCAATGGAAGTGAAGCAAATGCATCAGGTTTTCCCCTAAGTCAGGTGCTATACACTCAAAGGTCCTCAACGGCAGACCCCTCAGTTCGGTCCCTGAACTAAGGGGTCTATCTCTTTTCCGGGATCAGGATGCTGTGCTCTGCCATTTTTTTCCATTTATTAAAATTGGGGTAGAATACACATCACATAATACTTTGTGTCTTAGTCATGTTTAAGTATACAGTTCAGTGGTATTAAGTAAATTCATATTGTGCAACCATCACCATCAGCCATCTCCAGAACTCTTTAAATCCTGCAAAATGTAAACTCTGTACCCATTAAAAAGTAAATTCCCATTCTCTCTTGCCTGCAGCCCCTGGTAACCACCATTCTACTTTCTCTCCCTATGAATTTGACTACTCTAATTACCTCATATAAGTGGAATCATACAGTATTTGTCTTTTTGTGACTGGCTTATTTCACTTAGCATAATGCACCCAAAGATCTTCAATGTTGTAGCATATGTCAAAATATTTTTCCTCTTTTAGGCTAGTATTCCATTTTTTTGTATGTACCACATTTTGTTTATCTATTCATCTGTCAATGGACACTTGGGTTGCCTCCACATTTTAGCTATTGTAAATAATACTGCTATAAACATGGGTGTACAAATATCATTTTGAGACCCTGATTTCAACTCTTTGGGCTATATATCCAGAAATGGAACTGCTCCATCATATGGTGATTCTACTTTTAATTTTTTTGAGGAAATGCCATAATGTTTTCCACAGTGGTTGTATCATTTTACATTCCCACCAAATATGTACAAGGTTTCTAATTTCTTCACATCCTCACCAACACTGATTATTTTCTGTTTTGTTTTGTTTTATAGTGGTTATTCCAATGAGTGAAAGGTGATATGTCATTGTGGTTCTGATTTACATTTCTCTAGTGATTAGTGATGTTGAACATTTTTTAATGTGCTTATTAGACATTTATATACTTCTCTCGAGACATATCTGTTCAAATCCTTTGGTCATTTTTTAATTGGATTGTTCATATTTTTGTTGTTGAATTTTAGGAGTTCTCCACATATTCTGGATATGAATTCCTTACTAGATATATAAAATTTGCAAATTTTTCCCCTTCTATGGGTTGCCTTTTCACTCCATTGATGGTGTCCTTTGATGCACAAAATCTTTTTATTTTTATGAAATCCAATGTGTCTATTTTTTCTTTTTTATCTGTGTCCTTGGTGTCAATTCCAGGAAATAATTGTTAAATCCAAAGTTGTGAAGATTTAATCCCATATTTTCATCTAAGAGTTTCATAGTTTTAACTCTTTCATTTAGGTCTTTGAAGTGTTTTGAATTAATTTTTGTATGTGGTGTACGACAAGGGTCTTATAAGTTTTGGTATGCTTTTATTTTGTTCATCTCTAAGTATTATCTAATTTCCCTTGTGCTTTCTTCTTTGATCCATTTGCTGTTTGAGAGTGTTGTTTAATTTCCACAAGTTTGTGAATTTCCCAGTTTTTCTTCTGTTATTGATTTCTTATTTTATCCCATCCTGGTCAGAGAAGATACTTTATACGATCTCTATTTTTTTAAATCTACTAAAGCTTAACTTGTGATCTAACATATGGCTTATCCCAGATAATGTCCCAAGTACAATTAAGAAAAGTGTACATACAGTTGGGTATCTAGTTGGTTTATTGTGTTGTTCAGGTCTTCTATTTACTTATTTTTCTTCTGTTTGGTTGTTTTATGCATTATTGAGAGTGGGGTATTGAAGTCCTCAACTACTATTGTAGAGCTGTCTATTTCTCCCTTCAATTTTTTTCAATTTTTGCCTCATATATTTTGACTATCTGTTATTAGGTGTACAAATGCTTATAACTGTTATATCTTCTAGCTGTGTTGCACATTTTATTAATATAAAATGTCCTCCTTTTTCTCCTTAACCTTTTTTGATTTGAAGTCTATTTTGTCTGATATTAGTATAGCCATCCCTGCTCTGTTTTGGTTGCTATTTTCATGGAATGTCTTTTCCACCCTTATCATTTTCAACCTATTTTCAAACCATTTGTGTCCTTGGAGCTAAGTGAGCCTCCTGTAGACAGCAATAGTTGGGTCATATTTGGGTTATTTTTGTTTGTTTGTTCTTTTCATTCCATCAATCTTTGTCTTTTGACTGGAGAATTTAATCCATTTACGTTTAAATTAGTTACTGATAAGGAGAGACTTACTTATGTAATTTTGCTCTTTGTTTTCTATATACCCTGTTCCTCATTTCTAGATGCATTCTGTTCCTCATTTTCTCTCTCCTCTGGTGTTTAGTTGATTTTGTTTTTACAGTGAAATGTTTTAATTCCATTCTCATTTTTTTTAGTGTGTGTATTCTATAACAATTTTCCTTGTGGTTACCATGAGGAATGCATTTAACATCCTAAAGTTATAATACTCTAATTTGAATTTATATCAACTTAATTTCAGTAACATACAGACTCTGTTCCTTGGCACCTCAGTCCCTTCCCATTTCAGTTACCGATATCACAAAGTTACATCTAAAGCAAAAACTAAAGCGAAGAAGATGCTAAGAATTTCCTCCATAAGAGACAGGGCACCTTTGACTCACAACCCTGACCCCAATGACTTTGTCACCTAAACCTGTCCTTGTATCAGGACTCAAGTTATACTGTGATTTTGAGAAATAATCTAATCAAAGAACTAAAAGAACTATAGCAAAAGTGAGCTCTCCCAAATTGGTCACATAGAAGCTGCAGTCTTAGATGTTGTGTGGGTTCAAATGCCTATTCTCTAGGCAGCTCCTAAACAGCAGCAGTATGGACAACCAACAACATGATGTCACTGCCATAACAAAACTGGAATTCTTGGGATATATCCCAAGAATTATTTTATGCCCTAGAAATGAAAACTAGAGATCTTTGATGCCTCCAGATCACCATTATTTTTCCTCTCCATTAGACTAATAAGAAGGTATCATTCATTCTGTTATAATTCTTGTGACCTTCTCATGCTGTTACTGGCACACTCTGTGCTTTACAACAACAAGGACATGAAACATCCCTTGAGTCACCCCAGGTTAAGTTTATTTGACTTTCTTTAAAAAAAAAGAAAAAAGCCAGAAATGAAGTGAAGTTGTAAGCAGACGTGTTTTGCTGGCTGAGTTCAGGGAGGCAGTCTGTGGCGAGGCCAGAGATGGGTAGGGCTGGCTGCCAGCAGGAAAACACAAGTGGCAACTTCTCTCCCAGTATCTATATGAAAATGGGCTCATCTGGTCTGGCACTGGGGCTTGGAGACTCTTCTCTTTGTTTCACAGAAAATGCAGGAGGCTTCTGGTACATAGCAAATCTGTGTGGGTTTGATGATTTTCCTAACCTGCTTGAGTTCACAAACTCTGGGGGTTTTCCAAGGCCAGGGGATGACTCTGAAATGAAAGTTGGTTTAAGCTCAAGACAACACATTAGATTATAATGACTGCATGAAATGAAGACAGAAAGGGAAGATACCCCAGGTTTGACTGGTTATTAATGTGAGTCTGTATGGAAGAGTTAGCTTGTCAAAGCAAGCCAGAATTCAGATTCCCTGAGCACCAGAAGGGGGACTACTGTATCCAGGAAGCATGTCTATATTACTCACAAAAGAGAAGTTCAAAAAGTTTGGCTTAGATCTTTTCCCTCTTTAACAGTTCCATATCACCTAAGGGAGCTTCTCTTAGAGGTGAGAAAAAGAAAAGCATTGGGAAGGAGTGTGATGAGGACAGTGATTATGAGAAAATTCAAGAAAGAGGCAATTTGGGTATCTTGATGTCTCACCGGTCTTTTCCACTTAGCAGTCAGAATCTCATACACCCGGCAGTGCCAAGACTGAGCTTCATACATGAAAAACTGGATGGGTTATAGTCCAACAATAAGACAAACAAAAGGTATCAGATCAGAAAAAGGAAGAGTTCAGTAGCTAGTGAACAAGAATTTAAATCTTAGGTGAAACCTGCATGTGGGTGGCAGGACGACAAGCCATGTAAACAAGGAGGTCAACTTTTTGAATTTGCTAAATACAGGCTCTATGCCTGAAAGCCTCTGATGGTAGATCTCAAAAACAGGGCATTCTGACTTATGATTAGAACCTTACCCTGTCATAGTCAACAGACTGAGACTGGAATCTGGAAAGAGAAGATCATCGGGTTGCTTAGCTTTTTTGCTGCAGAACAGACCACCCCCAAACTCTCTATAACTGTAAGCATTTATTATTTCTCATGCTTCACTGAGTTTTGTGAGATTCATGACTCTCTGGCTGGGGGGTTCTTCTGGTTGGGGTTGGCTTGGCAGAGGCTGGGTGGTCTAGGATGGCCTCACTCACATATCTAGCGGTTGGGACAAAGTCAGCTGGGACTATAGGGATGACTCGACCCCATGTCTCTTAGAATCCAATAGGCTGGTTTAGGCTAATTTCCCTGTCATTGGCCACAAGATTCTCAAGCGTGGCCAGAGAGGGCCCAATGTGCATTCCCTGTCCAAGAATCAGCTTGGGTCACATTGGCCGAAACAAGTCATGGCAACAGAGCAGAGACAGTGTAGGAAGGCACTAGCAAAGGCCATGGAGAGAGGGAGGGGAGTCACGTGTAGCCAATTTTACAACCAGCCACAAGCGTTTTCTCCCTTCCATCCATCCTATTTGTTTCTGACAGAATCACCTGCTTTTTCCATTTACAATGGCTGACTTGAAATACATCCACTAAAAAGAAATCCCCCCAGTATGCATGATGAATATTCGGAGATTTTGGTGTCAGTGGTTCATAAGGTTCTCTTACATGTCAGAGGGTGAATTCAATGGGGTTGGTCAGCATGTTCCTAACACTCGCCATTTAAACAGAAAGGGTACACCAGCTTTAGAGTTAAGTCACAGGCTCAACACTAAATGTATTTTCCATGGGATAATTGTTGAGGCCTCTGCTTTCTTAAGAAGGATCTTTCTGGAGCCTTTTGTTCTTTTGATAGAAACTTAATCAGCTTCTTGTCTGACAAAAATGACAGACTGCGTAAAAGGGGAAACAGAATTTGGGCTTTATCAGTCGTAATCCCTATCAAACATCAGAAGAAAATAAGCACTTTCTACATAATGTGTTCCACTTCATGTTTTAGCCTCAAATTTATCACTTAAAGAGAGAGGGAAAACACTGTTTATACTTTGAGGAAAAAAGAAAAAGAGACAGTTAACTCCTTTTCTCTGGGGTTTTTCACATCAAGTATTTTTTAAAGAGCAAGACTGTCTTGACTTGTCCTTTTCAGTTTGGTGGGGTAGAGTTATAGAGAAGTAAAAGTTCAGCAGATCACTTCTCCATGGTGTGTCCTGAAGTTTCTCTGCCTTCTGACAAAGAGGCGTCTACTGGAGTCAAAGTTCACTGTCCCCCAATTCTCATCCAGACCTTGGATCCTGAACCCAAGCCCTGCCACCAAGGGCTTGTTTAAGAGAGCGAGGATTTCCAATTCTATTACTAAGAAAGCACTGGATTTAGAATCAGAAGACATATTCATCTTGGCCAGATACTCAACAGTTTCATGATCTTGGAAGATAAAGTTCATTCTCTGTGATTCTGCTTCTGCATTTACATGACTTCTCCATTTGAAATGTGGTTGGGAGGTTTAAAGTAGAAGACCAGCATCAATGTGCAAATCTGGGGTCCATAATTTAGTAAGTGCAGAGCAAATATTAATTTTACTCTATCTTCTTGCTTTCCTTCCTTTCACCTCCATGCTGTTCCCATTTTCCCACTCTGGGAAAAACAGAGGCTTTCATATTCTCTTTAAATGAAAATCCATCAGTCAATCAATAGCTGTACTGTGTGTCTCTGGGATAGAAAATATGGTAGGTATTCAAAACAGAGGCAGTTTGGGACCAGTTTCATGAATTTGCTAGTGATTGGTCATAGGTATGCATGAGGCTCTGTCCCAGCCAATGAGACAGAAGGGGACGTTGTGACGAGTCAGTGGCAGAGCCTATGTTTAAGCCCCAGGAGTCCAATCTCGGAATCCATGTGCTTTTCTGCTAGCCTATAACACCTCCCTAATATAACTAATCCATTCATTTATTCATTTATTGTTCAAAATATCTGTTGATTATCTATGAATGCCAAACATCATGGTGATTGTTGAAACAAAACAAAGTTCTTAGAGAATCACAGAGGAGAAGGCAGTGAATTTTGTCTGGGGGAGTAGCATCAAGTCTTGGTCTCATCATTGACAAGTATGTGCTGTTTTGCCTGTTAGTTGAATTCTCCGTGTTAGTTGAACTCTATGAATTGCAGTCTCTATTTTTGTTTAGTGGGTGGTGGAGGTGTGCTTTCTGATTTACCTCTCAAGTTCGGTATGAAGACTAAAGCCTAGCCACTTGTGAAAAGACCTAAAGCAGAGACTAGCATGTGGTTGATACTCAATAAATGCTCATGAAAGGACTTCACAAAGGGGAAGGTCACTGCACACAGGGACATTTTCAGAGGTCTTGGAGGAGACAGAATTCAGATTGAGGACAGGAGGCAGGGAGAAGACATGGATAGTCAAAGGACAGGACTGGAAGTATACAGCCTGGATGCAGTGACAAGCAGCCCTGAGAAGTACTGTCTGCCTTTTAAGAGCCCTGAAGCTGAATCCTCACCCTGACATGTATAACTGTGGTCCATAGCCAAGTTGTTGAACATCTGTGAACTCAGTTTCTTCATCAGTATCACAGAAATGAAAATGTCTCCTTCCAAAGAGCTGTAGAGGTTAAATAAGGTCCTGCATGCAAGTACCATCTTGTTGATACTACTCAGGTGACAAATGCTCATTAAACTGTGGCCAAAATGTTTATTGACAGCAAACAGCATAAAGAATAGGTTGGAGATGGTGAAGATGAAACATACTTTGTAGGGCTTTAGAGTATCCATCAGAGGCCCAGGTTAACAAACATTGCCCAGCTCACCATGGTAATTCTGATTTGTCTCATGGCTTCAACCAAGCACTTTGGATTCCAAGTCAAGGATCAAACCACCAGTGTCTCTGTCTCGATTCTCTGCATCTGATTTGACTGGATCTGTTTGATGCCTGGAGTGAAATTAAGATAGCCCTTTCTTCTCATACACACAGGAAAACATGATTTGCGACCTTGAAATAGAATCCCATCTCACATAAATTCAGCTCAGATTGAGATTAAGAAGGCACAATGCTCAGAAAATTTCCATTAGCACTTCTTCCTTCAGTGCCCCTCAGGAAATCTCTACCCTGGCTTGAATTCAAGGCACATCATTTCTGAATCAAGACTGGCCTGACACTCCCAAGCACAGCCAATAACACCTGCCTCCACAGTCACCCTCCATTCTGACACTTTCATGATGGAATGACTTTAATTATTTATGGGTCTGTGTCCCCAGCTAGACTGAGTTCTTCAAGGAGAGCTACACTGTTTAATTCACCTATGAATTCCAAGCCTGAGTAGAGTCCATTCTTTATGGATAATGCTGGAGCATATAAATTGATGAATATAAACAACAAGCCCCGGAGCCCTACTTCTGGGAGACACCACCGGGGCAGCTGTGTTCCAGGATACAGGCCACAGGAGATGGGTTCTCTAGCAGAGGAGAGAAAGATACATATACAAGGAGATGGGAGCCCAGGAGCTGGATTTCTCCACCAGATAAAGAATGGACAACATTTTAAAGCTTCAGGCCAACACCAGGGGAAGAAATGTTGGATTTTTCTAAAGAGTTGAGCCCAACTGTCAATTGATGATGGACAGTGACCACCATCCCCTGTCTCCCACTCTGCTGGCTGCCCCACAAAGCACGGGGATGCCAGGTCAGCAGTTCTGGACCCAGCATGAGCAGAGGAGGTAACATGGGGATATGTGACATGAGGAAGCCCAAGGGATCTACTCCTGTGTTTGTGGGTGTGTCTCTGTCGGCAATCGTGTTGTAAGACACAAGGGTGGGAGACAGGAGGAAACTGATGGGAGAGTTTGGGGATATGATATCAATTAACACCAGATTCTTAGGCAAGAAACACTCCATTCTAAGTGGAAACTTGTGTCATGTACCAATGAGTCAGAGTCGTTTTTGCTTCTAACAGAGATCTTGTTCCTTTAGATAAAATGTCAGATCCTAACATTTTTACTTCTTCTTAGATGAGGGGAAAGAAAGAGAAAAAGAGGAAGGAGGAAGGAAGGAAAGAATGGAAGAGGGAAGGAAGGAAAAGAAAGAGAGGAATGGAAGGGAAAGAAGGAGGGAGGGAAGGAAAGAAGAAAGGGAGAGTGAAAGAGTGAATTTCCATAAAGTAAGACCAGGAGAAAAGGAAGAAATCACAAGAGCTGAACCACTTTCCTCCTTTCTTTTTAATCTTAGTTTAGATGTTCTCCTGGTAAAATCATTACAAAGGCCGTTTATTTTTAAAATTGAAAGATTGGGAAGAGTCATAATGAGATATTATGTGTAAAAGTTGCACATAAATTTCCTCTTGTCATATTTTGGGCTCCGCTAACGCATCCCCTTGGCAGGACGGAGGCAAGTTGATCACTTTAGTATAGATTGTGTGTGCCTCAGAAATATTGCCCTAGGAGAAAGCTCTTGGGTGGCTGACTTGGCTGCATGCTGATTTAGAAATTAGCTGGGCTTTTATTGGCCACACTAAATTGTTCTCAGGAAAAAAAAATACATTTTTATTACAGAACAAGGGGCAGATGATTGAAACAAGCCTGCCTTCTCCTTCGTTTTGAGCTTTGTTTTTGGTTGTTAAGTATGCTTTCTTCTCCGGGGTTCTTGCTGCTGTTTAATGGGGGCATGCAATATCCACCAGTAAAGAAATTACCTTGTTTCCCTCAGTGTCCCCAGGGAATTCCTTATCCCTTCATAATGTTCCGTTTGAGTTCTCCTGAGTGCCTGAGTTGGCAGTGTGAGGAAAACGGAGGACCCGTACAATATTCTTTTTTTTTTTTTTTCGTGGTACGCGGGCTTCTCACTGCTGTGGCCTCTCCCGTTGTGGAGCACAGGCTCCAGACACGCAGGTTCAGCGGCCATGGCTCACGGGCCCAGCTGCTCCGCAGCATGTGGGATCTTCCCGGACCGGGGCACGAATCCGTGTCCCCTGCATCGGCAGGTGGACTCTCAACCACTGTGCCACCAGGGAAGCCCTGTACAATATGCTTATTGCAAGGTTCTGGAATAAGGGGGAAATTGGAGTTGTCCTTACAGAAGGGTTAGGGTGACTGTGAATCTGGCCACTGGCCATCAACTCCAGATCTAGAGTCATGGTCATATCACGAAGACATACAACTACCATGTTCCACCTGAAGAAGCTCATGGCAGGGGCTGGGCAATGGATTTGCATGTGAAGCTGAGCCAATCTGAAGTGATTCTGGGAGCAAAGGGATTAATCATGTGTTGAAAACACCCAAACCAACGCTTACAGCATTCCCTTCTTTTGGTGACCAGTCCAACTCCTTTCTCTGACTTCCCTCTCTGATTTGCCATGGGACATCAGGTCCTTCCTCAACTGGGAAATTGGAAGCACTGTTGTGTCCACGACTGCCCTCACACACAACTCCCTGCTGACTTTAGACAGAGCATCTTGTTGAATCTGCCCCAGCTTTCGGCCCCATAACCCTCCAGAAGAAATACTATATCCGTATAGATGGGAACAACTAAGTGATTTCTGGAAACTTTCTCCAGATTAGTTTCCTTAATTAAAAGCTCAAAGCCAAAAACACAATTGTATCCAAAGTAAAATGAGTAGAGTAACACAGAGTAATCAGGGTGCTTGAGGAATGGATTGCTCAGCCAACTGAGCCATCTTAGCAACACTTCAAATGTGTTTCTTGATCATTTTTTTCAAAATAATTCTAAAATGCATAATTGCACTTCCCTGTACTAATGCACGGTATGATGGAACAGTTAAGATCTGGGACTCAGGGTAAGTCAGAACTGAGCCTGACATATGTATCCTGTCACTTTCCAGATTTGGGTCCATGGGAAAATC
Organism: Mesoplodon bidens; assembly: GCF_964165515.1. NCBI lineage: Eukaryota > Metazoa > Chordata > Mammalia > Artiodactyla > Ziphiidae > Mesoplodon > Mesoplodon bidens. The sequence continues at coordinate 20,146,897 of NC_138171.1, read as the reverse complement.
ACATACATCATTTACTGATCCTGTTTCCTCATTTATTTGATGGGGATAATCACAGCCTTATCAGGGAGGACTATATATATATATATTATATATATATATATATATATATTTGCACATATATGTTACATATATGCATGTATATGTACATAAAAGGTATGTATATCGACATACCTCTGCACATATATATAGGTAATGTATATACATGTGTATGTATATATATGGCAACGGCAGTTGCTTAATGAGTTCTTACTGGTAAGTACCAGGAATGGTATTTACTGTTTTACCTAATATATATATGTGTGTGTGTGTGTGTGTGTGTGCATGTGTATTTAAAATTGGATTGGCCAAAAAGTTCATTTGGGTTTTTCCATAAGATCTTATGGAAAAGCCCAAACTAACTTTTTAGCCAACCCAATACATATATATATAAATTTATATATGTGTGTGTGTGTGTGTGTGTGTGCATATGTATATGCATGTGTGGCTGTGGGTGTGCATATGTATATATCACATATATAAATTTATATATAATACATATAATATTTGTATATAATAGGCTCAGTATATATGAATACATTATCTACATATATGTAGGTAATGTATAAATAATATATACACATATAATATATACATATATGTATAATGTATATAATTTTTTATATATACATACACTCACATGTATATAATATATATAAAACCATAAGTACCATGCCTGGTTCTTACCAGTAAGAACTCATTAAATGATAGCTATTATCATTGTTCACCATCTCCCTAGCTGAAAGGTAGATTTATTTCCCCCACAAGCTAAATTCTGCAACAGAGCCAAGTCTCACAAGAAGTTAGTCGTTGAGCTAAGACAGAAAACATAATTTTGATTACTTATCCTCTTCCACTAAACTTCAGACTACACTGCCTCCTATTTAAATTAATTTCTGTTCCCTTTGGGTGGAGATTAAAATTTGCCATGCCTCCCTAAGCCACCGGACCCCAAGTCCCATCGCTGATTGTTCCTTAGGGAAGCCAGAATGGCTTGAGGTAATTAATCCACTACAGGCTCCCCTACCAAGACTGGGAAGGAAACACCAAATTCTATTTGGCTTCTTTCTAATTAGTAACAGAGCAGGAGTGAGGGAGAGAGAGACAGACTAAGGACGGAAAGGGGCTGAGCTAAGTGGGGTGTGGTTCACATGTGTTCCCAATCATGACCACACAATGAAAATGTTTTCTTTCTGGGGCAATCAGGCAAAATCTTGGAAAAATGAACTTTTTTTTCCTCCTGTATGTACAATAACAATATCCCAAATTTGAAACTTTTCCTCCCAATCTTGGCACAGTTTGGCTTCCAAAAGATTTGGTAAACTTCCAAGCTCTGATGGTCTGTGCATGACCCTTTTCTCCAAGGACTAAGGCATTCATTTCATAATAATAATAAGCAAACATGTATATGATGCATATCATGTGCTCTGTTCTCAGTGCTTTCCATAGATTGACTAAAATTCGACTCCCTTTAACAGCCTCACCGTTCAGCACTATTATTATCTCCACTCAACAGATGGTAAAGCTGAGGCACAGAGAGGTTTAGTAACTTGTCCAAAGTTAATCAGCTCGTACAGGGCATAGGCAGAATTCACAATCAGGCTGTCTAGATACCAAGTCTGTGCTCAGCACCATTACCCATTCTCCTGCCACGCAGCCTCCATAGTGGAGGGGTTAAGACAGAGCCAGAGGCACAGGACCTAATGGAGGAGTTAAAGAAGAGACACAAAAACCAAGATGAGAACTCTTAGGAAAGGAGGTCATACCACCAGGCAACAGGGCAGCAGCCCCTCTTTTGCACTGGGCTCTGCCTTTCTGGTTCTGCTCTTTTCCAGAACAACTGTCACCATCACCCTTGCTCTTTCTGCTTCATTCTGCTTTTCGCTTTGATTGACATCCCAATTCCATTCTCTTACACTCTTGCCCTTGACTTCCATTTCTAGCCTGGGCTTCCCCCAGGTCCTGACTTCCATATCTCCATCCCTGGCCAAGTACCCTGATCCTGGCTCCTAATTGCTCCCTTTGCTTAACTGCCTGGTTTAACGTTCAGACCCCGAATTGGCCCCAGGCTCTGATTAATTGCAGCCTAGGACGTGGCAGCAGGGGTCTGAATCCCTTCCCAGCCACTAGAGTAGCCAGACTTGACCTCTGTCAGCTAAGCAATTGGGGTGCCACACCCACCTGTTGAATACAGAGGCTGCCGTAAAACAAACTTCATGAGTTGGTGTGTATGTCACAGACACAGATCTGCCAGCAGGAAGGCCCTCAGGGGCTGGCTGCCATCTGCTAAAAGGTCAGCATGGATGTATAGATAGATGGATGCATGGTCTCTGACCTCCCCTGATTCCTTCCAGGGTTAGAATTCTTGGATAGTGATGATCAGGACCCTGGGGAAACCACCATTCCAGGAACAGCTGGCCGAGCTGACACTGTTGGAGCAATTGATGGCTTTCAGGGGCAGAGATTAAGTTTAGGTCGGGAAGAGAAGCACAGGTCTAGGATACAGAGCAGTGATTCAAAGATAATGGGTTTGAGCTGACTAGGGAGAAGGAAATGAAGTATTTAATCTGGGAGGGAGGGATATAGATGGTGGAGATATTCTAGTATGTGGTTCCCAATAAATGCACCCAGTTCAACTCAGAAGCCTGATCTTTCCCGTAAGAGTAGAGGGTACTGGGGCACATATTAATCTCTCAGAGCAGCAGGGAGCAGGGGCCTCACTCCCTGGATTCTCTAGGCACATATTTGGGTGTAAGCTCCTTTGAAGTGACATGAAGAGAACACAGAGGGAGAGAAGGCATACATTTTTATGTGCTTGTATATGCTGACCGTCTGCTCTATGTGTTCGGCTGCTTTGGATGTATTCATTGGCTTCCTAGATGGGACTTCTGAAAATTACATACATATATATATCTGTCTATATCCTGAATCACTCAATAAAACATCAGGTTGTTTAATTTCACTACTATCCTAGGAAGTTATGGTTATATGATTATCATTATCCAGTTTTACACAGGAGGGAATTGAAGCAGAAATAGTTAAATGTTCCATCTGAGGTCAGTGGCAGAGCCAATATGTAAACCCTGTCTGGGCTCTTGCTGCTGTGCTATACTGCCATCATGATAGCCAGGACAGTCACTGCCTTTCACACTTCCAAATCCTGTGGCTTATTCTCCAATAGTCCGGTGGAAGCCTATAGATGAGGAGCCCTATCCAATGAAACAGTGATAAACAGCTAGCCCACCAAGATCAAGCACATGATCTCTCCTGGAATTCAGAATTGATCCATGATATGAGCAAATGATAAGGGATGTGATGTAGAGTTAGTGGGAGTGTTGACATCCAGGTCATACACAGCCATGTGTGCCCCATATTCCTGGAGAAGAGGAAGCTGTGAGCCTGCCCCAAAGAGCAAAAGCATGGGTGCACTCCCAGGGCAGAACAGAGGCCAAAGGCATCTTGTGGCACCCAGGAGATAAAGGCAGTAGCTTCACTCCCTGATTCGAAATCTGAGAGCTCTGTGGTCTGGCCAAAAGTTGCTTCCTGTACTTGGATGGTCACTTAATGGATCATGTAAACAATTAATAATATTGACTAATGAAAGCAATCTTTGGCTAAGAGATGAACTACTTTACAAATGGAGATTGTTCCCAAACTAACATTACTCTCTGAGATTAAAATTATTGACAAATAATAATGATAATAATGGTTTCTTAAATGTTTACCGGGTAACAAGCACTGTGCTAATACTTTATATGTATTATTTCAGTTAATTCTCATGATAGTCCTATAAAGTAATTAGTATTAGTAATCCTATTTTTGAAAAGAGGACATTGGGATTAACAGAGGTTAAGGAATTCATTTCTTCATTTCACAAATATTTATCATCTGCTATGTGTCAGTCACTCTTCCAGGACTTGGAATATATCAACAAACCAAATAGGTCAAGATCCCTCTGCCCTCATGGAGATTATGTTCTACTGGGGTAATCAGAAAACAAACAATAACCATAACAAATAAGTTAACTTTTATAGGATATTAGATAGTGAAAAGTTCTATGGAAATTAAATGAGATCTGGAGTGTCAGGATGGATGTGGGTGGTGGCTTGCAATTTCAAACAGCCAGATTAAGCTACACTTCATTAAGAGAGTGATATTTGACCAGAGGCTTAAAGGTGGTGAAGGAAAGGTAGGTACCATATGGTTATCTTGGAGAAGAGTATTCCAGGCAGAGGGAACAGCAAATGCAAAGGCTCTGAGGCACAGGATCAACAGCACACAGACCAATGTGGATGGAATAGAAGGAATGCTGGACAGAGTGATAGGGAAGGGAGGGAGGCCAGAGAAACAGTGGGGCCAGATCTCAGGACCTTGAAGGCTGTCATAAGGACTTTTTATTCTGAGTGAAGTGGCGACCTATCAGAGAGTTTTGATCATACGAGTGACTTCACCTGACTTACTTCTTTTTTTTTTTTTTTTTTTTTTTTTTGCGGTATGCGGGCCTCTCACTGTTGTGGCCTCTCCCGTTGCGGAGCACAGGCTCCGGACGCGCAGGCTCAGCAGCCATGGCTCACGGGCCCAGCCGCTCCGTGGCATGTGGGATCTTCCCGGACCGGGGCACAAACCCGTGTCCCCTGCATCGGCAGGTGGACTCTCAATCACTGTGCCACCTGGGAAACCCCTGACTTACTTCTTGAAAGGACTACTCTGGCCACTGTTACAAGAAGAGTCAAGACCCTAATCTTTAAGGACATATAAGTAAGTGGCAGATCCAGATTCAAGCTTATTTTACTCCTAAGCATTACACTCTATTTCCTCTTTGGTTATAAATGTTCTAAAGCTATGAAGGGCTGTTTCAAATTCATTTTCCCTCGCTATGTTCTAGTATCTTTCTGCCTTTGCTCCAACACAAGAAGCACCTACAGACTTCTTACCCTACTGAACTGTCATCAGAATATCAGTTAATATTGATGATGCATGAGGTTCTTACTGTTTGCCTGGTACTGAACTAAGTTTATAAATATATTGTCTCATTCGATCCCTACAACAAAACTGTGAGGCAATGGTACAATTGTGGTGCTGCGCAGATGAGGAACTGAATCCTGGAGAGTTTCTTTGCTCACCCTGGCTCCCAGGGAACTCCCCTGCTTAAAGATTTCCCAGAAGACCTGCCTTGGGATAGGAATGGCCTTTCAAGCAACTTCTCACTGAGAAGTCTGCCAGCTTCTTAAGACCAGGAATCCAGTCATATGCTTCTCTTTATTAATCTCTGTTCCCAGGACTGTACCCTTCACATGGAAGAAGTCTAATATATTTATTTGGGATGAGTGACTTATGTTAACAACAACTTTTAGCTTAGTTAAAATAGATCTTAGAAACACCAAGTATTTCCTTAGAAGGTAATTTTAATTCCATTATAAGCCACAGAGGAATGCATTCAATATGGAGTCCTTGGAAAGTATGGGTTAATGACATATTGAGTGGGTAATGGATTTACATTTGCTGACCCATTTATTCATATTAGGGGGCCACTCGACCCTGTAGCATACTCTGCCACTTCCTTCCGTTATGAACCCAATCTGGGTCTCGTTTTCATCACTTGTAAAATGGCACTGCTACTAAGGTTGCTGTAATCATTATGTGATCTAATGCGTACAAAGCATTTGCACATCACCTGGTCTATAATAGCTGCTCAAGAAATGTTACCTTTTATTCCAGTATATGCTTAGAATTCCTTTTCTCATCCTAAGGATGCTTGGGTGGATCTGAGTCAGACAGAACTCAAATCTAGTGGGAAACAGATAATCTACTACTGCTTAGGCCTTCAGAAATATGTGCTATAAAAACAGTGGTATATTGGTGAATGGTTTAACAACTGGCCTTTTAAAACAAGACAAAAACAATAACATAAGTGTAGCATTTGTCAGTTTCTATGGTGCAAATACTCCCACTCTGGCTGATTTCAAGTTATCGAGGTGATGTCACTCAACATGGAATTAGGAAGGTTAAGGTACACAATTGGCTCTTACCAATGGGTTCCAGCTGTGTACCCACCAAGCTAAGCCTTCTCCTGGCTAGTTCAGAAGGTCCTATCACCCCAAGAAGAACCGAATCCACTTCTTTTCTCCACAGAGGGACTTATCTTTACTGCCTGTATAAACAAGGTGATTCTTACTTTCTTTTAGTAAGCACTTACAAAGTGCCCCAGTCTAAGCCTATTACATACCATAACTCATTTACCCAATAAACCTGCTTTGAGGTAGATGTGATTTTTACCCCCATTTTGTGCAGAGAGAAACTGAGAGCCAGCGTGCTATTTCACAACTAACTTTCCAAGGGTCACACGGTCAGTAAACGGCAGAGCCAACATTCAAATAAAGTGGCCTGGCTATGAGTGCATTCTCCTATCTCCTCTGCTGGCTCAGGCACAGAACTGTGGTGGACCCAGTCCAGATCACTGCCCAGAAGAGAAGTCCAGAGAATCCTACTGGTCACTGTCAAACCACTCCTCTGGGTTAGGAGCAGCCTAGGAGCTTTCTTGCTAAACGTTTCCTGCTTCTGAAAACCCCTTCTATTCTGGGTTGGTCGCAAGCCAGTCAGCATTACCAGGAACCTAGAAAGTTCCTCCCTCGCTTCTCCTTTTGGTGCCAGCAGCCCAAGTGCTGCACCCTAACGAAGGGGTCTGGGGGCCTCAGGCTGAGGCTCTTTGATAAATATTGCCCTTGCACCTCCCTGGAAGGTGCAATTGCAAAGCCTTCTTTACTCGCCTTTCATAGGCCGGAACAGAAACCCCTGCTACTTCTGGGACTAGGTTTCCAAAGGTTGTTCTGGCAGACGGAACACAACAGCTGCTCAGCGATGCAAGGATCAGGCAGCCCCAGAGGAGGAGGATGTAGTAAGGCCTGGTGCCCTGTGCCAAGCCCAGCACCCACCAGCTGCCTCCCCTCCACCCCTTTCCATCAGAGCAGGAACAACTTTAACCCTATCAGCACCAGCGGCCCAGGCTCAGAGCAGAAGCTGGGTTTCCCTGAGGCTACGCTGCCCAGGAACCCAGAGCCAGTGACTCCAACTTACCCACACCGTTTTCACTCCATGATTGTTTGTTTTATTGTTCTGTCTTCCATTGTTGTGAAGCCACTCTGCTGAGCATTCTTTTCTCATCTTGTTTCTTTACCAGTCCTGCAAGTCTCAATACCTTTTAGCCTGCAAGTCAGAGCCATTCCGTTGCAGTCTAACCAGTGAATTGTAATAGAGAGAAAACATACATTATAGCAAGTTAAGTGTATTCTAACATTTAGAGGAGTCTATAATGATTAGAAAGCCCTTATTATGTCATTTCTCTCTCCTTGCACAGAGGCATTAGCATTCTTGGATACCGCAAAGCATGAGAAAAAACACGGTGAGATTCCTGCTCCTCTGTAGGCAGAGAAGGGAATGCTCATCCCAGATATCGATCCTATACCAAAAAGATGGGATAGAGATTTCTGGATTCCTACTCCTAGGACCGAACCCAGCATAAGCCATTTGGGGTGGGGCCTGGATCCGTAAGGGTCCACACTAGGAGCTCTTAAACCAAACGGAAAAAAACACACAGATGCAGATGCAAATAAAGCAGACAAATCCACATATGGGAAGGTCCTCCGTCCGGTTCCCAAGAGACAGGCTCCCTGAGGCCCTACAAATGTCAGAGCAGAATCCACTTGCACATTCTGAGTTGCGTAAACCTAGTGCTCAGTGTTAGTCTAGGAAAAATGGAGTGGAGAGATGGGAACGTTTTTGATTTGAAAGAGAGAAGACCCCCAAGCCCCGTCCCAACAAACACACCAGCACAATTGTGCTTCCCACATCATTTCATTGAGTTTTGCCCCCAGTGGGACTCAGTTGAGTTGGCAATTTGCACAGCCTCAATGGAGATGGCAGAGGGCTGGCCTGGGGCTGGTCTATAGAGAGAAGAGATGTGAGACTAAGTTACCTGGTGGGTGTGCGGGGGAGGCAAGGAAGGATAGAGACAGAAAACCAGGAGCAGACAGAGCTATGGTCACGGAATTGTGTTTCTGCTTTTGTGAAGGCCGTGTTAACATAACCTTGATGAATACACATTCATGAACATAAGCAATGGTGAACTCAAATAATGGTCAGCTTTTAGTTTTCTAAAATTAATTGACATTTTTAATGTAAAAAAATAAGGTTTATTCAGTATTAAAGGGAGATTTTTATAAAGAGAAAAATGTATCATCACCCTGTCCTAACACAATGGCAATCTGACATCCGTGTCTTCTGTTGAGTTCATATATATATATGAACACATATTTTAAAAAATTATAAATAAAATTTGTGTTCTATTTTTTGTTGTCTTTTTCTTTCATTTAACTTCAGAGTTCGATATTTTTTGGTGCTTAAAAGAGACTTCTGAGTGACCAGTTTTTAACTGACACAAAATTTTCCAGTGAGTGGAAATTCCACCATTGACTAAACCACTCTCTGATTGTCAAATTTTTTAGATTGTGTCCATGACACATATGTTCTCTGTGAATCCAAGTTTTGGTTCTGGTGAATTATTTCCTTAGGATAAATGTCACTGAGAAGAATGACTGAATGAAGGAAAATTAATATTTTGTGGCTTCTGTTACATATTGTCACGTTGTTCTCCAGAAACTTTTGCATTGGTTTTCAAAACAACATCACCATAAGAATGGACCAATCTCACAAAAATATTGCCAGCTCTGGAAGTCACTGATTTTTTTTTTTTAATTTGGCACAGTTAAAATCTTCTCCAGCCCTTAAGCTTTGTAATATCAAGTGTAATAATAATAAGGACAATTAGAAAACAGCATTCATTATATGGAAAACAACTCCACTTGATTTTATAAATTCCAAAGAATCCCACCCAGATAATGCAATTTGGATCAATCTGGAAGGGGATGCTTGAGGCTGAAAAGTATCTTCCCTGCTGGAGTGAGATGTGACGCTGCTGGTTAAAAGACAACAATTTAGTGTTGTTGAATGTGAGGTAGGCCGTTCTGAAGAATTCTACTAAAACCACTTAATCTGAAGAGGCAAGGGTAATGCTATAAATGTAGAAATCCTTCCAGAAAATTAGTAGAGAAACATTCCTCTAGCTGCTTGGGGTTGCTTTCTCAGTGGACTATGAATCTGGCAAGACAGTGATGCTTAGAGTTTCAAGGATTCCTCTCCAGGATACCCTATATGTCATTACTGTGGCTGCTGCTTCTGCTGCTGTTAATAATAATAATAATAATTTTGAGTATTTTTCCACGCTAAGCACTCTAGTGTAGATTATCTCATTTAGTCCTCACAGTGCTATTACACTCACAGTGTAATGAAACAGAAGCATACCAGGCTTAAAATATTTCTCAGGGCCACACAGCTCATTTGTGGACACAAACTCAGGCCATCTGAATCCACAGCCTTTGCTTGTTCTCCTCAATCACACTGTAGATCATCTCTTTCACTAAACTTTCATTTCACATCTCTTCCTTTCTCACATCCCTTCCCCAAAAATTTCTACAAATCTTCTTTGGTCAATATGCATATTGGGGTTCAGATGGGGGTGTCTTATATGTGTCCTCTACCTTTATTGCTGACCATGAATTTAACCCTGACTTTGGGCATCTCAGATCTGTCTACCACCCGGACTCTCCTTTATTCTCTGGGACAGGTTTTGCCTCCTTTTTTTAATTGTAAGTTATTTGACTTGGGAGCCAAGTTGTAAGTTGAAAACTCTCACTGTGTCATCCAGAAAAATCACCAGATCCATTTGCAAAAGCAACAGTCCCAGTGGCTCACTCTACCATACCTGCTTTCTTCCCAATGAGTTGCTTGTGGAACTGTTTCCCAAGGCTCTCATCACAGATGCTATCACTGAAAGTAGCCAAGGGCACAGGTCCAGCTCAGACCCCACACTTCACCAATGCAGCCCACATAAGAATAGTTCCTGTTGTAGCACTAGCATTAGAGAAAACATTTATTCAACTTTCCTTCCATCCTCTGGCCATAGAGCATGAGACATTACGCTGTATTTTTAGGAAATGTTAAAAAAAAACATTTATCACACTCAGAAAGATCTTGAATAAAGCCACCACAACTTATTTTGAATGAAAAGATAAGGAAATATCATATCGAGTATGTCAAATGCCCCATATTTTTAGTTTGTTCATTTTCCAAAGGAATGAAAATGTAGAGATGTATAACATCAGGGCTAAAATTCAAAAACCTCTGGAAGACACAAACTTTTCCCTCAATTGCTTATTTCAATCCAAATTACATGGAAATAACATTATACTTTAAAAGATTTTAAATATAACCGACTAGGTAATACTCTGGTTAATTAAGTATTAATTAATTTATCAAGTATTTTTCAACATAGGGTCAGAGCATCAGAAATGCCTGGGTAGCTGGTTAAATGCTAATTACTTGCTTGATTCCAGGCTTACCACAACAGATTTATGGTATTGGGGCTTGAGAACTGCAGACTTAAAATTTCCCTTGGTTATTCTGATTTACTCTAAAGTTTGAGAATGGCTGCTGTAGCACATCTCCTCCATATTGCCAGGCTCAGATGAACCGGATGCTAGACGCAAGTTCTGGAAACAACCAAAACTGACCTGGCATAGATTCCCCTCCTAAACTCTAGATAGATTTCCTCCTATCTTCCACATTTTCTATAGAATTCACTTAAGTCAGGAGAGCAATTAGGTAAATTCACTATGACACAAAAGGCTTCAATTGTCTGAACCCATCACTGAATAATGATTTTACAAAGACCTAGAAACATCCATGATGGTCTCCTTCATTCAGGAAGAAAATGAAGGGATGCTGCGAATTTAGGCACTGAAGTCCTGGGACACCCCAGCTGGGAGAGTGACACAAGGGCAGAGGAGAAGTTAGGTAGAGTTTTAAAAGCCTGACTGACTCTCTGGTAGGAGTGGCCAATCTCTTCTAATCTCTGGAGTTATGTCTCCACATAGGGAAACAACATTAGACTTTAAATAAGATGTTTATGAGCCATCCTTGACCTAGAATATTCTATAATATGACCCTCTTCATAGTATTCAGGCCTATTAGGTCATAGGCACTGCTTGTTTATTTAGAAAATATCACCACAGTAACTAGAAGGGATCTCTGAGCTCCTTGATTTGTTTAGTTTTGTTTTAGAGGCATGCAAGGGAAGGCAATTACTGTAGTTGTGATTCCTTAACATCAATCCTGCCTACCTTGCAAGTGTCTAGTTTCCAAGCCCATTGGAGGGATGTTAAATGAGCAAACTCAACAGCACCTGTAATTAATTATTCATTCATCCTCATATTCATTCATTTGGGATTTGACAAGTTTTTATTATTTATTACAAGGAGCATAGGTATTCTCCTAGTTGCTGGGGGAAAGAGTGCTAAAGTAATGGATATAGTCCCTGCTTACATAGAGAGAGTTGTGGCCTAATAGGGGAGTTTATAAGTAAACAGATAATTTTGATAGGGAATAAGGGCTATGATAGGATAATACAGTCTCAGTGGTTGGGGTGGGGGGCAGTTATGAGAACAAAGAAGACAAGACCAGGTGACAGGGGACTGGTCAGGGGTCTCTGGCAACCATCTGGGTGAAAGAGTGGTACCAGTGAGCATGGAGAACCATGGCTCCCCTTTGAGGATTTTTGCTCATTTTTCTAAGTTTTGGAAGTTAGGGTGAGCATCTTCACTCATTTCTGTTAATGGAATCTAACCAATTAATCAATGGACATAAGGCCAGTGTGAACCAAAATATATTATGAGCTAGTAAATCTGGGCATCCTTTCTCTCTCTCTCCAGTTTGAACTCAACTACTCAGTCCTAGGACAGTGTCTTAGCCCATTTGGGCTGCAGTAAGTAACTACTGCAGTAGACTGAGCGGTTCATTAACAACAGACATTTACCTCTCACAGTTCTGGAGGCTGGAAATCTGAGATCAGGATGCCAATACAGTTGAGTTCTAGTGAACATATTTTTCTGGGTTTTATGCTGCCAAAATCTTGTATCCTTACATGGTAGTGGGCAGAGAGGGGAAGCAACTCTTTTGTAACCCTTATAAGAACATTAATCCCATCCATGAGGGTTCTACCTTCATGACCCCATCTAATTCTAATTACCTCCCAAAGGCCCCACCTCTTAATCCATCCTATTGGGGGGTAGGGTTTCTATACATAAATTTGACAGAGATACAAATATTCAGTCTATGACAGGTGGGCAGTGGGAAATAAAAGGATTCTTTTCAAGTAGAGTCACATCCAGCTTCACAAGGTCAGGCAGAATTGTGACCACGGTTTTTCATGGCCCCTATATCCATGCCCTTTAATGTGTTCTCTCACAAGACTCTGGGCTTGGTCTTGTGTTAATCTTTGAGCAACAGAATATGTTGGAAGTGACAGAATGCCAGACTGAGCTTCAAGAAGCCTTTCACTCTTCTTCTACATGCTCTCAAAAGTGCTGCTACTTTGTGAAGAAGCCTGAGCTACATGGCTGGAGGATGATAAAGCTTAAGGAGAAGAGTCCAGTTGTCCCATCCAAAGTCCTTCTAGACCAACCTCAGCCAGCTGAATTCCCAAACAAGGATAACGGTCCAGCCAAGATGAACAGAGATTTGCCTTCCTGACCCACAGTGGACCACTGATGTATTAGTGAGCAGAAATGAAATTGGAAGGACCACCTGGTTGACCAATAGACAGGTGAATGATAATTAATGCTATTGCTTTAAGCCACTGAGTTTCTGAGTGGTTTGTTACACTGCAATAGCTAACTGATACACTCCCAGAGATCTAAGATATCCAAGAGATATAGACCAAATAAAGAAAGACAAATATTGCCACTTTCATTGCTGTGACTTTGTAGCTTATTACTATGGCCCAATTCCCGCCAGTTTCTCTCTAGTTTAATCAACAATAAGAAGAAGGTGAAGACATTGGAGATTGGAATCAAACATTCCTTCTGGCACTTCTTGAGTCTGGGTCTAAGGAAAAGCCTTACTTGGAGGAAGAGCTTCTTTTTTCTGGGTACCAAACTCTCTCACCATACCCTACCCACATTCTAACCCTCTCTATTGACCACTCCTCAAATAAGCCATTCTTTGGAATAAGGTTACCTGGTGGTTGTGCCTTGGCTAGGACTGCAAAAATAAGGTACAGAAATAATTACAAAGCAAAGCCAACAAATGGACTTTTCATCTTATTTCTTTATTTCTCCCCTAAAACAGTACCCATAGTTAAGTGTAACAAAATATATATAAAAACAAGCTGTCAGGCTTCTGACACAGTCAATGCCTGGAGGCAAATGTTTCTGCTAAACTTTTGATGGAACCCTGGGGAGAGTAGGAAAGGGTCCCAAACCGGGAGGGATTGGCAGCTGGGCTGGGAGCGCAACTTGACTCTCCCTTCCTTTTTCACAAAGAGGGTTTTGTTTGGATTGTGCAGCATAGTGAGTGATTCCTCTAGAGCCAGGGGGATATGCCGTGTTCTGAGGGAACATCTGGACTGCCAGCTCAAGCCAAGCTGAAACCCTATCCTGGCCAGAGCTGCCTCGATGAATCAGGTGTAGGTGTATTTTTCCAGGATGTTCCAAAACCACATCTTACTCTGAGAAACAAGGTTTTGTCCATCGAAGCTTCATTCCAAGGGGCAAATGATCCTCCTAGGTTCCCATGAAGTGTGTGTTTACAAAGGCTTCCTGCCCAAAGAATCAAATCCAAAGACTGAAAGCATGGCCAACACACATCCTTCTTCAAAGTGTGTTAGGAATCCTCACCAACAAAATCTCTAGTCTCATCAGCAGACTTGCCCCATACCATTCCCACTTTGTGTTTATAATGGAGTTTCAAAAAATTCATCCATCACCTTGAGTGGAAAGACTGCATTTTTAAATTTCCCCCCTTTTTTCTTCTTCCAGGAAATTTCCCTTCACATTGTCAGGTTCTTCACTTCTTTTACTGCTTTCCTATTGTGGTATTGCTAATAGTAACACTCCTATTTTCAATACTCTTTTATTATAATATGTACAACAGACTCCAGGGATATAGTATATTATTATATTATAAACCTCAATATTTGCATTTAACTTATTTAACTTGATACTATTGACCAATTAGAAAGACTCTTAAATATCATTTCTGAATCTGATGGCATCCTAATGAGATTGGTAGAGAAAATGTTATTATTTCCCATTATAAATGAGGAAACAGAGTCACAGACAGAGATGGATTTGGGATGACATTCCAGGGCCTTGATGAATCCTTAACAGTGAGTCATTGCTGCTTAGGGGATGGTCAAGCAAGCAGGCAAGGACCAAGACTGATATGGTGGAAGAGAGCAATAAACAAGCCTACTATCATGAAGAACAGGGACGCACACTCACCAGCAAAGAGCTACAGTCAGATGTTGAAGCACCAGGCTAAATGCAGACCAGAGACAAGGTAGGTAATCAAGCCTTCTTGCAAATTATAATAACTGATGTAAAACTTGTTTAAGAAATATAATTTGTGGGGAATACTTACCTATATAAAACTAAGTTTTACAAAACATGAGAACTTGGACATCATATTATAGTAGTTTGGGGCATGCAGATTTCAAATGGTAACAAAATCAGATACTCTTAGGTATATGCGTATCTGAGTAGGTCTATTAGCATCATGCTTCTTTTGCAACCTATTCTATTAAATATCTGCTATTTGCCTCCACAGCATTACTTTCCAACTACTCATAGAGTCTTGAGGAAATTAACCTCTTTTCCATTCTCACCTTTATAATAAGATGAGAATGGACCCAATCCACAACTGTAGGTATGGGTCCAGACTGATTTAAATCAATCACATTACTTTTTTTTCCCCGTTATCTCTGTAATTGGTTCAGAGATGAACATACAACCAAATCATGGCCAATGGAATCCAAGGGGATATTTTGTGTGACTTCTTTCTTTTTTTAACTTTTTAATTTCTTTATAAACTGGGTGGCTGGTTATGTGCTAGGATTAAGAGATATTTATGGAGAGAAAACATGCTCTCTGCTCTCAACATGTGAATACATAATTAGAATAAATAGCACTGCATCAGAGATACTGATGAATTTTATTGAAAGGAGACATGGGAGACCTATCCTTAGTGTCTGTGTTTGAACAAAAAAATAAGAGAAGCATCAAAATTATCTCCAAAATGATGGCATGAACCTCAGGGTTTTCTGGCTCCCCCTTGGCTTCAGCCACTTCTTTCCTGGATTTTCTGATGTACCAGGGAGTTTGGGTCTCTCCTTAGGTCTATGCCTCCAGAAATATCAATTTCTGATTAGGCCATATAATTTATGACCCAGACCTTGTTTTACTAATATGCAGGTATTTGGGAGCCTAAGTGCAAAATCTTCTCATGAACTGACCAAATAATGTCTGTCCAAGTGATGAATACCAGGCAGTTTATTTTAACAACAAATGCAGGATTATTAAACAGAGAGAACTAAAAGGAATAAAAATGGAAATTGAGTTAGAAAGAGTAATCAAATAATAAATTACTATGGAAATATGTGAAATCTTCTGGGAAATTTACTGAACTGACTTTAAACTTCAAGGACAGCAAATATGTATTGAATATCTACTAAGGGTCATGAACTGGTCAGTGATTCTTAAACTGGTACATAAACTGAGCTGGAAAGTAGACCCCTGAAGGTTATTTTTTAATGGAAATTGAAAACACAGACCAAGATATTTACACTGAACCATACATTTACAAAGAACCTTTGCTACACATTTGACACAGTCACCGATTCTGCATTTTCATCCATACTATATGATCACACCTGAAGTACAAGAAAAAGTTCATGGCTATTGAGGCATTCTTTTAATTTTACATATAATGTATTTCATGTGACATATTACATAGGAACATAATGTAAACTCGAGCTCATTTTCTATGAGCTTATTGTTAAAACTCATGTTGTGAAGTCAGTAATATCTAAATTAGCATCCTGGATATGTTAGTTACTAGGTAAGGAAAGTATTTTTAAACTTTCTACACCTCTAAAATGGACAAATAATACCTAAATTTCAGTTATTAAAATAATTAAAACAGTTTCATATATATATACACATTATATATATGAAATATATATACACATTATATATATGAAATACAATGCTTGGCACATAGTAGGAGCTCAATGAGAATTGAATGAGTAAGTGGACAGATGAATAAATGAATGATGAAAATAAATAAGACAGAGAAATGATGTATGATGAGTTTCTTTCTTTCTTTATTTTGGGAAACTATTTTTCACCATGGAAAAATGTTAGGTACATTGCAGGCATGAATAGATGTCTCAAAATTCATGGTATATCCTTAATTCTGGGTAATTTATTCTGTCTAATAAAAGTTATACATTACAATTATCACAAAATATGATTTAAGCTGTGTGTCATGCTATACTTTTTCATACTAAAGAATTTATTTTTCAGGGTATAGTATCTGCGTGCATATAGCTTATTTACATATTTAAATATATTTTCTATATATAATCAGACCTTGAATTACTGTACCAGTTTTTAGCTGAATAGTTTATAGCCAAATTGTTTCTCCATACGTTTGCTATTTTTTATCTATGGGAGGGCCAATTTGCTTACACCCACTTTAAATTATTTCTTAGGCCAAAGGGTGTATCTTTGTCTGAACAGAAGTCTTTTAATAATTTACATAAAATTCATTGAGACTATTTAGTATGGCTTATGAAACTGGTGTTACTAATTTATAACAGTATGTCAAATACCTTTCTTTTATAAAATACTTGAATTCAATTATTAAACAGGTACTATGTAACATTAGCATCAAAAATTTAAAGCAATAGGCCCTGATGTCCCAGCTGGTACCTTATTGGCTATGAGTCTCTAATATCTACTTTTGTGTTAAACTTTAAGCAAGAAGAAGAAGAGGAGGAAGAAGACAGAATATTTCAGTGGTTCTTTACAATTTTACAAAGTGCTATTATGTCATCCTTCAAACCCATGGACCATTGTCTTGTGCCTCATAGATCATCCTTAGGGGCTGTATGTAGTGTTCCCAGTTCCACAGAATCACTTTTTCTTAAGGTCTTGATGTACTTTTCTCAGTCCATCCCTACTTCAGGGGAAGACAACTTCTCAAGGTTTGGCAACAAGGAGGTCTTAAATCTCAACTTTCTCTTGTCTGAAAACAGGACTCAAGATAAGAAGCAAAGCGACCAGTGCGATTGTTTTTCTCTAAGGAAGTTGAGTCATTTTTTCTCATATATGGTGAAAAAAGTTTTTATTATATTAACAGATATCACCATAACTTCTCTCAGGGGGATAGTTATCGTTGTGAAAATATCTTCAAGAGCCAGCTTGGAGTGGATGAGACAGAGTGTGGTAGATAGATTGCAAATATAGTACAAATGATTCCCCTCCCTGCATCCACTCCCCTTGTAATGTGACTTTGCAGCTCCTCCCATTAAGAGGTGGGGCCTAGTGTCCACCATTAAATCTGAATTGATCTTGTGCTTTGCTTTGGCCAATAGGATATGGTGGAAGTGATACTCTAGCAGTCCTGAGGCTAGGCCTCAAGAAGCTTGGCTAATTTGTTCTCACTCTTGAAAATCTGCTCTGAATCAACCCAGGCTAGCATTCTGGGTGATGTCAGACATATGGCCCAAGCACCTTCATTTCCATAGTCACCAGTAATCCATGCAACTGAGACCATTCTAGATTAAGCAACCCCTAGTTGACCAACCAGTTGACTGCAAATGCATGAGCAAAGCCAGGGACTTTGGAGCATAGGGACTTCCCTGGTGCAGTGGTTAGGAATCTGCCTGCCAGTACAGGGGACACGGGTTCGATCTCTGGTCAAGGAAGATCCTACATGCCGCGGAGCAACTAAGCCCATGTGCCACAACTACTGAGCCCATGAGCCACAACTACTGAGGCCAGCGTACCTAGAGCCCATGCTCCGCAACAAGAGAAGCCACTGCATTGAGAAGTCCGTGTACCACAACAAAGAGTAGCTCCCGCTCACCGCAACTAGAGAAAGCCCACGCACAGGAATGAAGACCCAATGTAGCCAAAAATAAATACATAAATTAATTAATTAAAAAAAAAAAAAAGCTCAGTGGAGCATTGCCCAGGTCAGTAGGACGACCCTGCTGATAAATAGATGAGTGAGCAACAATGTTTATTTTTAATTCACTGAATTGAGATGTGGTTTATTACTTGGCCATAGCTAACACATACACCCACAAGCAGGAATATCAGCCAAGAATCAGGGCATAAAAGGCTGTGGGAAGCTGCTCTGCAAGAGCAAGAGGAACATACTCATGACCCTCCATTCTTACAGGTTCCGCATCTGCGGATTCAACTAACCACTGATTTTGTACTGTTTACCATCCATCAACCAACCACTGATTGTGTAGTGTTAACCCCCCGGCGGGAGGCTGAACCCGCGACTTGAGTGTCCGCGAATTTTGTTATCCGAGGGGCTTCTGACCCCAACCCCCTATGGATACCGAGGAGTGACTATAGTGTTATTTTTAGTGCTGAGAGTGAGCTTCCAGGACAAATGGTGTGAAGGAAGTAGAGAAGGGATGAGAAGGGAGGAGGAGCAACAAGATGGAGTGCTATGTGGGACGGCCGGACGTTCCATGGTGACAAGATAGCTAAAGGTAGTTAAGAATGGTGAGTTAGTGTGCTGCCAGGAAGTGAACTTCTAATTCATCTTGCCTCGGACATCTAAGAAGTGATTTATGTAACACAGAGCAGCACATGAGTAGATAGAGATTCTGTTGTGGTTGTTTGTGAAAATTAGAGTGTGGGTTGGGCATTTTTATTGGGTAAAGTGATATAAAGACAGAGTGCTTGGAGGTCAGAGGCTAGGATGCTGAGTCAGCCATGGGAATGTAATGCTCCATTTCTGTCCCCTCAGGTGGAATTCACAAAAAACACTAAAGAATGTTGGGACTTCCAGGGACTATTGAATCTGTAAGGTCGGAAGGAAGGAGGTTGAGACATGTTTAACTTCATCTCCAGTGGAACAGAGATCTGCAGCTGACGTCTGAATAGCATTTCTCTCCTGTGAAGAGAATGTATCCAGACGAATTGAACATCTAAGCCTGTCTCATGTGATTCTCCGAGCAACGGTACCAAGACACTATCGCTTATCCTCGCTGTATTTAAAAACAATCTGACTTTCAGAGACGGTTAAGAAATGCGTTGAATCTCAGGCAGCTGGTGAGTGATGTCATATTTTAAGTCCAGGATTGCTTGACTTCAGCCCAATAATCTTTCAATTCTACCCCAACTGCCAGAAACATTTACATAAATCAGGAGTGGTATATCCACCAGCTGTTTTGTTTGTTGTTGCTGAAATTTAAATATAACACCTCCCTTAGCAACTGAAAAGACCCTTAGCTACCTGTGATATTTAACAAGTACCTTCCACAGAAACAGCTTTCAGCTTACACCATAGTGGGTTCATGAAAGCTTTTATCTGAGATGACGCAATAGGAGGATTGCCCAGGCTGTGATCCTGGGTGGCTGCCTGGGAGACGTTGGTCAGGTATTGACCCTTGGGAAGTACTAAGGACACTAATTACCCAGATGGTTGAGCCATATCTTTTACTGGAGCATGAAGTGTGGAATTAGCCCTAATACCCGATCTAGGAGACAGATACAAATATTCTGAAGCTATGGTTTCCAACTTTTATTCGTTAGGGTTCATTGGAGGTTCCTTAGAGGCAACTGAGAATGGCAAGGGGATGAGTAAGTCATTTAATAATAAAAACATTAACAACTAATATGTGTGTAGCACCATGCCCGATTCTAAACATTTTGTGTATATTAACACATTTAATCCTTTTTTCATCTTTATATACTGCAGGTGACATACACATATAACATTAGCTCCATTCTACAGATGAGGAAACTGGGTCACAGATTGGTAAGGAACGTATTCAAGTTTCTTGAATATAGTAAGTGGTCTGCCAGAATTCTTACACAGGCACTTAGTTCTGTAGACCATAGCATATTTGTTTTTTTTCAGGCAGAGAAACATTTAACAAACACCTTCTAAGGTGCGTGCATGTGTATGTATGTGTGTGTGCACGCGTGTGTGCGTGTATTGAACTATCAAGTCTCAAAGGGTGTATTCACAAAGCAACTTCATTTCCCCCACACCTGCCCTTTCCAACCCATCCTCTGGGGCCAGGCTATTCCTCAACACTATATGAAGTCCAGGCAGACCACACAGCTTCTCTATTCCCTCTGAGATAAGAAGAGGAGCTCCAGACACTTGAGCCACATGAAACAGCCTCTGTTCAGAGACGAATAAGCCCAGTTCGGTGTAATCGTTGAATCTCTGAAGTTCACTCAAAGTTAAGCCTCTCACATTGATCCTACAGCAGTTTTGGAAATCCACTGCAGGGGAAGAGAGACCTCTTATTTCTTTGCTCTCCCAGCTCCCTCCATCCACTCTCATGCCCTAGTGTTGACTTCTGAACCTCCTGGTTGAGGCAGAAGTTGGAAGAGAGATGAAAGACTCGAAAGAGACTGACTTGAAGAGCACTCTTATATATTTGGTTTCCTCTGGCCATGGTAGTTGTTTAAAATTAACTCCGTCTATTGGAGGGGGGGTGGTTTTGTGAGGTTTTCACCTACAGGTCCTTGATACAGCTTATATATTCCAGCTGGTCCTGTAAGGGGGCCTTTTAGCCTAGGGTTACTTCCACAGGGGTCCCTCAACTTGGATGGAATAAAAAGTATTTATGTATTTATGTACATATGTATGTACTTTCACTGATCTCTAACTGAAATTTGTCATGCCCATCAATTATAAATGTGCAAATTCTAATGGAAATTTATCATTTCTTTCTATTTAGAATGTGGTTTTATTAGCAGTACTTGTGACTTTGTCACCAGTGAAGTCATAGAGAGCTTCATATTACACTGCAATTATGAAGATGTTTCAAAATGTTGTTTACACTTATCACTGCTTCAAAATTACAAAAATTATGGTAGTTGTTAGAACTTATACTAGATCCAGTTATTTAATGCGTTAAGAATTTTTGAATATTTTGATAACTCTGCTTAGATATCATTGGTTTCCTTTGCAATTCTATGAATTTAATTTATGCACTTGAAAACAGTAATCAAAGAAGAGGTCATCCATAGGCATAGACTGCTGAAAGGGTCTATAGCACAAAAATATACCACTGTTTTTTCAGTTCCCCCTCCATCATATATTCTCTCTGCTGTTGTCCTATATCCCTTTCAAGCAGCCTTCTTCGATAAAGTCCCTTTATGGTGATAAAGGCCAGTTCTCTTTCTCCTGCACACATGGCTGACATCATCTCCAGGGGAAACATTTACCAATGCTCCACAGTGCTGTAGGTGCTCCCTAACCACACCCTGTTCGTCTACCGTTCAGGGTCTGCTAGTCAGCTGGTACACACTAGGACAGCATACTGGCTGTGCATGTGTTGAAGTGCTCCGGTAACAGCACGTAAATAACTTTTGTGCTGAGCACCTCCAAAACCCTCTACCAATGCCTTCGCCTTCCCAGAACCCACTCAGGAATCTAAGAGTCAATACTTGGCAAAACAGGATCCTGCAGGAACACCCCCCAATTGCACACCTGATGTCAGTTCTCATTGGTCAGTGTGCATGCCTCACTGGTTGTTGAAACCCTTTGGAATATCAAACCTGTTCACTGTATCCTGGGAAAACAATCTAGTTCCCTAGTTGGGACTTTCAAACCTCTCACTAGACTTGAGGCAAGAAGGCCATGTCCCCTCCCCATTCGTGGAATAGCAGGAGGGAAAATACTGCTATACATTTTCCCAAAGACATTCTCTCCTTAATCTACCACGTCAACCTTCTTTTACCTTTCAGTCGACTTTTGAACCGTATATATTGAGAGTCCATATTAAATTTTCATTCATTGAAATTACTGCTGACAACCAATCTCCCTCCACCCTCTCCACCCACCTTCCCCCCTTACACACACACACACACACACACACACACACACACACCTCTACTTCTGCCTACTTAGGACTTTCCATAGGATTAGGCTCTCGAACTACAAAGTTTTCACCATTGACATTTAGAAAATCCTCAAACCTGAAAGCCGAGAAAACTAATTGCCCAAGGCCTCCAATCTAAAAATAGAGTCTACTAATCCTGGACTGGCCAGCTTTTGTAGCCTGCAGTGTTTCCTCCACATATGAGGCTACCCTCATGCCTCTCCTGTGTCCACTTTCCCTGCGACCTGGCTGGCTTCCCACTGGTGTAACTCGCAGTCCTTGCCTGATCCCTGTAACAAACTAGACGCAAATAACAAGGCCAGAGCACCATGTGCTAATTTCCTGGGTGACCAGTCTTTCTCTCCTGTCCAAAAGAAGTCTACAGCTGGGAATAAAGAGAGGGAAGGCCCCTGCTTTATTTGTTTTTAATGTGTCCGCGTTTTTGTTTTGTGGGTTTGACTCTGAGGCCACTGTCTCCTAGCCATGATCCTCATAACTCTATGGAATTTAACAGGATCTGCTTTCAGTGACTTCATCCAGGGTTTCCTTAGACAGTAAACAGTCACTTCTTACCTTTTACACCACCACGGAAAATGAGATTACTCCTTGAGGAGACCAACAGCTCTCGGCTTCTGTTGAAAGGGCGCTTTGTTTGTTTGGCTGCAAGGCACCACAGCCCGCAGCCCAAGTTTGTTTAAAGTTAGCTTCACCCATAAATCACTTGCACAATGAAATGCCTGCCTCTGCCCTCTGACATATTTGTGTCTCTGTTTATTTTTAATGATGACATGGCTTTTTCTGTCTCCATCTGGCTCTCTACCCTCCATGCTCCTGAATACTAACTTCTGTGCCAAAAGTGCAAAATCTAAGTAATTGCAGGGGAGAAAGATTCCCCTTTCTACCTGCACACAAAGGTAGTGGGGAAACTGAGTTAGCCCTAGGGTCTTTCTGATACAAGTTTCCCCTGCTCCACTTTGATCTGATGATTATATCCTAAAAGTGTTCCATTATAAAGGGGCAAGAGTGTACTTCTTTGTAGGCATTTGCACAACTCAGCGAATGTACATTTAATTAAGATTTCTGTGTTCCATTACATGTAAATTTTACATAAAAAGGAAAAGAATTATAAACAAATAATAAACTCTTTCCAATAATATGCATGCAGAAGTATTTAGGAGGAAGTATACTAGTGTTCACAATTTACTTTGAAATGCTTCTACTTAAACTGTGATGAATTAATTTATGGATACAGGGATAGATATATGATAAAGGAAATACAGTAGTCCTCCCTTGTCTCAATTACCTGTGGTCATCCGTGGTCTGGAAATATTAAATGGAAAATTCCAGAAATAAAAAGTTCATAAGTTTTAAATTGCACATTTTTCTGAGTAAGGTGATGAAATCTCACGCTGTCCTGCTCATCCTGCCCAGGACATGAATCTTCCCTTTGTCCAGCATATTCTGCCCATTAGTCACTTAGTAGTCTTCTTGGTTATCATGCATGATGCTTGGCTATCATCCGTGTGTTCAAGTAACCCTTATTTTACTTCATAATGATTGCAAAGTGCAAAAGTCGTGATGCTGGCAATTTGGATATGCCAAAGAGAAGCCGTAAAGTGCTTTCTTTACATGAAAAGGTGAACGTTCTCAACTTAATAAGGAAAGAAAAAAATAGGATACTGAGGTTGCTAAGATGTATAGTAAGAATGAATCTTATATCCGTGAAATTGTGAAGAAAAAGAAATTTGTGCTAGTTTTGCTGTTACACCTCAAACTGCAAAAGTTACAGCCACAGTGCATTATAAGTGTTTAGTTAAGATAGAAAAGGCATTAAATTTGTACAATTAGATATTTTGAGAGAGAGTGCCATACCACATTCACATAACTTTTATTACACTATATGTTTAAATTTGTACTATTTTATTGATAGTTGTTAATCTCTTACTGTGTCTAAATTATAAATTAAAGTTTATCATACGCATATATGTATAGGAAAAACATAGTGTATATAGGTTTCAGGACTAGCCACGGTTTTAGGCATCTACTGGGGGTCTTGGAACACATGCCCCATAGATAAAGGGGGGACTACCGCATAATAAAATGTTAATAATAAAATACAGGTGATAGACATAAGTCTGTTCATTGTGAAATTCTTTCAACTTTACTACATGCTTGAAATTTTTCATAATAAATTGTTAAACAAACAAAAAGTTCCCTTGGGGATCTAGGCTGAATCCTTGGGGGCACAAGAGAACTGCAACTTCCAAAATCCTGTCTTTAATCCAAATTTCATTTTTAAAAATCCATATTACTTTTATAAATAGAGTTAGACTTCAATAGTTTACAATAGCAAGGAAAAAAGGATCATTGACCCAGTGAAAAGTCTAAAATACAGAATATTCTAAGAAGCACATTTACCAGTTAGACATGTAGGCATCTTTTTCAATTTAAAATGACATCTGAGTGGGAGAAGTTCTTAACTAACTCTTCAATCCATCATGTAAAACACAAATGAAGAATAGCAAAGATCACACTAAGACCAAAATGTATATAAGAGAAATTCAAAGACATAATTCAAGCGGGCCTGCGGTGAGAAACTCCAAAAGTGGTGGACCTTTAGTTACCTATATGAAACAGAAAACTTACTCAGAAAAAAACTGAATAAAGAGAAAATTTGGGAATTCCTCTCTACTCTTTGAATGTTACCTTTTTGAGGCCAACAGAGTATTTCTATTTCTTTATCACAATTTTTGGAGACTTCAGCTTCCAGAAACCAATTGGAGAGTTAGGAAAGGACAGCTTATTACTGTGGCACCCTGAATAAGTGCACTGCTTTGGCAGGAAAGTAGACAGGAAAACTCATGCTACCAGTACATATTAGGAATAGTACAGACCATTTACAGACCAGTATCACTGATAAATATAGATGCAAAAATTTTCAACAAAATACAAGCAAACAGAATCCAACAACACATTAAAAGGATCATACACCATGATCAAGTGGGATTTATCACAGGGATGCAAGGATTCTTCAATATATGCAAATCAATCAATGTGATACACCATATTAACAAATTGAAGAATAAAAACCATAGAATCATCTCAATAGATGCAGAAAAAGCCTTTGACAAAATTCAACACCAATTTATGATAAAAACTCTTCAGAAAGTGGACATAGAGGGAACCTACCTCAACATAATAAAGACCATATATGACAAACCCACAGCAAATATCATTCTCAATGGTGAAAAACTGAAAGCATTTCCTCTAAGATCAGGAACAAGACAAGGATGTCCACTCTCGCCAGTATTATTCAACATAGTTTTGGATGTCCTGGCCATGGCAACCAGAGAAGAAAAGGAAATAAAAGGAATCCAAATAGGAAAACAAGAAATAAAACTGTCACTGTTTGCAGATGACATGATACTATATAGAGAGAATCCTAAAGACGCCAGTAGAATACTACTAGAGCTAATCAATGAATTTGGTAAAATTGCAGGGTACAAAATTAATGCACAGAAATCTCTTGCATTTATATACACTGACAACGAACGATCAGAAATAGAAATTGAGGAAACCATCCCATTCACCATTGCAACAGAAAGAATAAAATACCTAGGAATAAACCTACCTAAGGAGGTCAAAGACTTGTACTCAGAACACTATAAGACACTGATGAAAGAAATCAAAGATAACACAAACAGATGGAGAGATATACCATGTTTTTGGATGGGAAGAATCAATATTGTGAAAATGACTATACTACCCAAAGGAATCTACAGATTCAAAGCAATCCCTATCAAATTACCAATGGCATTTTTATAGAACTAGAACAAAAAATCTAAAAATTTGCATGGAGACACAAAAGACCCCAAGTGGCCAAAGCAATCTTGAGGCAAAAAAAATGGAACTGGAAGAATCAGACTCCCTGACCTCAGAGTATACTACAAAGGTACAATAATCAAGACAATATAGTACTGGCACAAAAACAGAAATATCGATCAATGGAACAGGACACAAAGCCCAGAGATAAATCCATGCACCTATGGTCAACAAATCTATGACAAAGGAGGCAAGGATATACAATGGAGAAAAGACAGCCTCTTCTATAAGTGGTGCTGGGAAAACTGGACAGCTACATGTGAAAGAATGAAATTAGAACACTTCCTAACACCATACAAAATAAAAACCTCAAAATGGGTTAAAGACCTATATGTAAGACCAGACACTATAAAACCTTAGAGGAAAACATAGGAAGAACACTCTTTGACATAAATCACAGCAAGATTTTTTTTGATCCACCTCCTAGAGTAATGCAAATAAAAACAAAAATAAACAAATGGGACCTAATGAAACTTAAAAGCTTTTGCACAACAAAGGAAACCATAAACAAGACGAAAAGACAACCCCCTCAGAGTGGGAGAAAATATTTGCAAATTAATCAACGAACAAAGGATTAATCTCCAAAATATATAAACAGCTCATACAGCTCAATGTTAAAAAAAAAAACACATAACCCAATCCAAAAATGGGTGGAAGATCTAAACATTTCTCCAAAGAAGACCTACAGATGACCAAGAAGCACATGAAAAGCTGCTCAGCATCAGTAATTATTAGAAAAATGCAAATCAAAACTACAATTAGGTATCACCTCACACTGGTTAGAATGGGCATCATCAGAAAATCTACAAACAAAAAATGCTGGAGAGGGAGAAAAGGGAACCCTCTTGCACTGTTGGTGGGAATGTAAATATATACAGCCACTATGGAGAACAGTATGGAGGTTCCTTAAAAAAACTAAAAATAGAATTACCATATGACCCAGCAATCCCACTACTGGGCGTATACCCAGAGAAAACCATAATTCAAAAAGACACATGCACCCCAATGTTCATTGTAGCACTATTTACAATAGCCAGGTCATGGAAGCAACCTAAATGCCCGTCGACAGAGTAATGGATAAAGAAAATGTGGTACATATATACAGTGGAATATCACTCAGCCATAAAAAGGAACAAAATTGGGTCATTTTTAGAGATGTGGATGGACCTAAAGACTGTCATACAGAGTGAAGTAAGTCAGAAAGAGAAAAACAAATATCGTATATTAACGCATATATGTGGAATCTAGAAAAATGATACAGTTGAACCGGTTTGCAGGGTAGAAATAAAGACACAGATGTAGAGAACAAATGTATGCACACCAAGGGGGGAAGGTGGAGGGTGGGCTGAATTAGGAGATTGGGATTGACATATATACACAAATATGTATAAAATAGATAACTAATAAGAACCTGCTGTATAATAAGATAAGTAAAATTCAAAAAAATTTTAAAAGAGGCAAACAAAAAAATCAAGGAACAAAAATTCTTATTTTCTAAAATTATTTCAGAGAATAAAATGTTCTCTAACTATATATATATATATATATATATATATATATATATATATATATATCCATCAGTCAATATCCTAAATTAATGATATTTTTCACATCCATCAAACTCACACAAATTAAATTTCTAACACCAGCAAGTGCCACTGAAGTTACAGAGAGGACCTATATATTTTTGCGTTCTCAGTAGGAGTGTAATTGGTACAACACTTTTGGGGAGCTATTTGGTAATATCTAGTAAAGTTGAAGATGCACCTATCCTATGAATCAGCAAGTTTACTTGTAGGTATGTATCATAGAAAATCCACAGAACGATGTATTCATTGAAGCATTAATGTAATAAAGAATAATGAAAACAATGTAAATGCCCAGTAATAATGGAACGGATTGATAAGTTGTGTATATTCATACAACAAAATACTACATAACTGTTACAAGTAATGTGCTTTTCCTGTATGACTCAACATTCATGAATTCCAAAAACACATCAAATGAATAAACCAAGGTGCAAGAGAAGTATACCATTAGAACAAATTTTTAAAACATACAAAATAATACAGTATATTGTTAATATATATACGTAGAAGATATACACAGCATATTTATTTTTAAAATATATAGGAAAGATACACATCACCTGTAGAAGAGCAATTGCCTTCTGGGAGGGAGAGTAGAAAATGAGATCAAGAAAGTGTACAATGGGGGCCTGCAGTCTGTCTGAAAAATATATCTTTAAAATTTATTTGAAGCGACTAAGGCTCAATAAAAGCATTTTCACATCTGGGTGGAGGGTGTCTATTAAATGTAATATTAAACCCTATTTAATAGAGTAACTGTGAAGACTGAGTGAGTTAATGCACCTAAAGGGCTTATAGAACAAGGTATGTTTTCTACATCATCACTATGTGTCGAGTGTTTATAATTATTCACTAGAGACTGTGAATTCCTAGACAGCAGAGCTTACTTAACTTTATCGCCATGTCCTTGATGCACAGCACAGAATCTAGCACAGAGGAGAGGTTCAGTAAGTTGGTTGAATACACACATCTTAGGTTCCTCTCTTCATCCCAGCTCCCCAGTGGTCCTCACCTACCTGTGAGCACCTATGATAACAGGTTGTCATAAACTACTGGTAAAAATTTTAAGTCTTAGTATTTAAGTCTTACAACCAGTTCCATATGTGACCTGATTAATGGTTTCAAGGCAAACGATTACTTTTAAGTAACCAACCAGCAGAGTTTATATGTTTTGAGATTCTTGGAAGAAGGTTGATTATATAAATGCCAACTACATTAGTATTGATTTCTCAAGGAATAAAAAAACAGCAGCTGAATTGACTATTTATTATTCCTTCTACTCTTTATCATTGCAAGAACTTTGTAGGGATCAGGATTTCAAAGCTATTTTAAAAAATCATCATATATAAAGCATTCCTTAGTATATAAGGCCTTAAAGAGGAGAAATGGGCCTTGGCTGACTTCACCCACATGCTGAACTCCATAAATATTATATAGTTAACACGCGGTCCAGATACTTTCACAGAGTTCAGGAAAGAACAACTTTTGTTTATGGTGAGTTTTCTTATGTGTTGAATATAAAGTACCAATTAAAGTGTAATTGGAATAGCTGTTTGAGTTTTTGGCAGCATATCAGAAGGAGTTACGGAAAGCATGGCCTTTTCAATGATAGATATGAATTTGCAGAGGTCATGCTATGGCCTGGACAGGGCACATCTGGCATGATTTCAAACCATAAACACACTTGAATCTAGTGTAATGAATTATATCCCAGGGCCCAGATCCTGATTGCCTTAGGAATGATTTCTTCATTCCCAAGGCAGTTCTGATTTTTAGAATACTTTGCCTGGAACCCAATCTCTGCATGCTCAGGAGATCCCCCTCAGGTCTAGAATGGCTAAGATGTTGGGGCATTTTATTTTACCATTGCTACTGTCCACTTCTTTGTAGATTTTGATTTGGAGAACTGCTCAACCCATTGGAACCTGAAGCCTATCTCCCTCCATCCCTAGATTAACTTATCTTGTCATAAGTTTCCACAGAATTGAGTTCCTCATCTTCTGAGCTTTTATCAATTTGTGATTATGCTTCAAGGGAATGCCTGAAAACTTAAGAAATGATGGTAGGGAGGAACTGAAGGGCATTATGCACATGTAAAGATAAGAAATGGTAAATAAGTAGAAGAAGAAAAAGCAACAAGGCAAGTGAGCTTTGGTAACATAAACATGAGGTAGGAACGGCATCAATAGGCTCTTGGAGAGAAAAACTGAATGGGACTAGCAGTCACTTTAGAGTCTCAGTTCAAATCTAAAGAGAGAAACCTGACCCAGGCTAAAGGAATAGTCAGTGACTAGCTCAAATTGTAACGGCTTCCAAAAACCAAAAACATGCACTTGACCTTGCAACTAGGATTGCATATGGCACCCAGCCAAAACCCGCCAGCCTCTCCAGGGCAAAGAGTGACAGCTTTGCTGCCCTGCAGCTGAAACAGGTTGGAGCCCATATTAAACTGTGCCAAGTAGGGTCTGCCACTAAGCTGAACACCTGTAATTTACCCATCTGTGTCCCTCAAGTCCTCACCCCAAAGTAAATTGATTCTGAGCTCTAACAGCTGTCTGGGGGACTCTGATGTGCTGTTCACAGAAGGAAAGGCTTTGGGAGATGACAAAAACTGTGGGTTGTGTTTTCAAGGTCAGAACCCAAAGAGAGGAATTTCTTTGATTCTTTCATGTGTGGAGATGACAAAAGTGGCGCTGGGTGGGATCTGTAATTTTCAGATCATTTGAGTAACTACTAGACGTTAGTGATGAAAAAGGAGAAAGTCTGGGCAATGATAGTCCCTTTCACCTAGGAGTATAAAAGAGCAGGGAGAAATGGGGTACAAACTTGAGAAATGAATGTCATATGCAGTGTCTCTGTGAAGGTAAGGGAGTGTCAGGAATGTTGTAAATGTGTATTCACTAAAGGTCTACCATGTACATAGCAATGATAGAAAACTAGATGTGTACTTCCTGGTAGCAATAAATTTGAGATTATTTGGAAGGGAGGAAAGGAAAATACATGTACTTATCACCTACTATAATCTTAGATGCAAAGTACATATAACAGAAGACTCTTGCCAACATCTGCAAGCACAGATATTTTCAATTACAAATAAGTGAAACAATTGTATTCTGTATAGGTTATATTTTAAAGTAAACAGAATCTCAAAGGCTGAATAGCTGAGACTCCTTGTGATTTCAGCCATAATCACATGTTTTTTCTTTTCAAGCTTATATACTTTTTCATTTGATTTTTAAGTACTTTGAGTACAAGTCCTCTTTTTATTGATTTATTGATTCTTATTTACTTTTCAGATAACATTTTATTTGCTGTTACTAAAGTAAGAAATCTTTATTCATTTATTCTTTCATTGACCAGTCATACATTTACTAATTTAGTTAACAAATGTTTATTGTTCAAGTACTGAAAACGGAGTGATAATTAAGACAAACAGTCTCGGCTTACAGGATAGCCTTCAACAAGTAGAGCCTCCTCATGTACCATTTTGTTTTGCATACATGAGACTATTAGAAGCAATAGACATGCTTTTTTAATAAAAATTTAAAAGTTTATTTTAAAATTTGTATACAAATTCAAAGACTAGCCAAAGCAATTTTGTAAAAGAACAAAAAAGTTAGAGGGCTACTTCCTACACTACTTGATTTCAAGATTTACTATAAAGTTACAGTATAGTGTGGTTATTGGTGTAAGTATAGATGCATAGATCAATAGAACAATAGAGAGCCCAGAAACATACCCACCCATATGCGGTCAATTGATTTTTGGCAAAGATACCAAGGTGATTCAATGGGAAAATGATAGTCATTCAAGCAATAGCACTGAAATAAAATCCATATGGAAAAAAATTCAAATCTTACTTCACTGTCTACATAGAAATTCATTTAAAATGGATTGTAGATATATGTAAAACCTAAAACAACAAAAGATCTAGAAGAAAATATAAAGAAAATCTTTAAGCATTTAAATTTGACAAAAATTTCTTAGGAAATGATATACACTAACCATAAGAGACAATAAAATGGGAAACTGTACTTCATCAAAGTAAAAGACTTCTTTTCAAAAAGTACCATTAAATGACAGTGAAAATATAAAGCTGCAGACTGAAAGGAAATGTCTGGGATACATATATCTGACAAAGGCAGAGTTAGAAATGCAAAAGGTTTCCATATTTGTATTTCAAGTCTGAGATGTGACTCCATAATAAAGGGATTCCAGCCTCATCCTTATTCTTGCTACTCAAAGTGTGATCCAAGGATCAGCAGCATCAACATCACCCCGTAGCTGTTAAAAATGAAGACTCTCAGGACCCATTCTAGACCTACTGCTTTGAAATCTTCATTTTAATCAGGTCTCAGGTTATTCACATGCATATTGAAATTTGGAAACCCTGATGCTTTTGACCACATAGGAAACCAGCTTCCTGTTTCTGGTACCTATGAAGGTGTGCAAGTGTGTCCTGGGATTTCTGGACTGTGCCAGGAAGACTGTGCCATGGGCTATACGTGGATCCAGACTCTACCACTTGCTAAACATGTGGAAAATGATAGACAGGTCATAGCATCTCCCAGCCTCAGTTTCCCATCTATAAACAGAGGATGACTACATCCTCTCATAGAATTGTCATGAGGATTGAATGAGATAACATTCATAAAATACCCAGGACAGTACCTGACATGGTATCAGTTCTCAATAAACGCATATCTTTCAAATGGTCAGGAAAGAATGACTTTATTTTGCATTAAATAAATCACAAAAGTCAGTGCCTCAAAGCCAGTCCAAACCTCTGACATTTTCCCACATCAAAGAGCAGGATCATTTGCGTCTTTTTCTACACGTGCTTTTTTTTTCTTGTTCCAGCGGTCTCAGTCGGTAAGGGAGGGCAGGCAGCTATAGCAGAACCCTTGCCTTTGGATTGTGGCCTCCCTCCCATCTGTCCACAGCCTCAACAGCCTACTTAATAGCAAGAACAATAATGGGGTTCATTATGCATGCAGCTCTGCCATCATTGCTGAGGAGAAAATTAGTTTGACGCCCTGAGCGACGGTTGAACTCTAGAAAGCGCCTACATAAAATAAAAGACAAGGAAAATATATGCATATACATACATATAATAAAGAGCACAATGAGAAAAGTTATAAAGACACAGCTCACAAAACTTACTCTTTTCCTGGTCCTTCCTGACACTCCAGGAAGGGTGCTTTGGTTATTAAGAAGGCTGTTTATTCAAAGTTGGCCTTCTCCCTGGCTTTGGGTGGGATGGTAGGAGAAGATCTGGGATGCACAAGCATGTGTGAGTACACACAAACACACACGTACACACATTTCAAACATTTTGGCCATAATTTTAGATTTACAAAAGAGTTGTAAAGATAGTACAGTGTTCCCTTACAACCTTCACCTAGCTTGCTCTAATATTAATATCTTATGTGACCATGGTACAGTTATCCAAGCTAAGAAATTAACATTCATACATACTGTTAACTAAGCTACAAGCTTTCTTTGGATTTCCCCTCCTTTCCTTTTTCTCTTCCTGAATCCAATCCAAGACACCATGTTGCATTTAGTCCTCATGCTCCCTTAGACATCTCCAATCTGTGAGTTTCTGTCTTTCCTGGTCTTTCATGACCTTAGCACTTTTAAAGAGTGCTGGTCTTGTATTTTGTAGAATGCCCCGCAGTTTGGGTTGGTCTGGTGTTTTCTCATGAATAGATGAGGTATTGATTTGGAGGAAGAAAATCACAGAGGTGATAATACTTCTCATTACATCCCATAAGGGACACATGATACCAATGTGTCTTATTACTGATGATGTTAATATTGGTGACTTAGTTAATGTGACAGCCCCTAGTTTCTCCACTGTAGAGTTGTTAGTTTTCCTTTTTCTGAACTCTATTCCTTAGAAGCAAGTCATTAAGTCCAGCCACACTTGAGGGAAGAGGAATTAGCTCCACCTCTTACAAGGAAGGGTATCCAAGAATTTGTGATCATATATTAAAATGACCACAGTAATTAGCAAATTTGGAGGAAGATACTCTGAGGCAATGAACATATCCTGTTCTCCCTTAAAGTTAGGCATGCTGATTTTAGCACTTGCCGGTGGATCATGCCTGCAGCAGTCATTACTGTGGTGTTCCAATGGTGAGTTTTATTTTTCTCTTTCTTCTGCATTTATTAATTAGAATTCTTTTGTAGGGAAGATTTGTTCCTTCTACTCCATTTTATTATGTATTTAGTCATTTATTTATATCAGTATGAATTCATGGGTATTTTACTTTATTGGGGGGTTATAATCCAATATTATCATTATTTATTTTATTGCTCAAATTGTTCCAGTATGGCTATCAGGAGCTCTTTCGGGTTGGCCCCTGCATCTCTTTGATACAATTCCATCCTTTGGTTCTTTGAGTACTTTCTTACCGTATGGCCCTGCAAGATGCTCCAGGCTCATCTTGTAGTTTCTTTCTCCAGTTGTAGAATCAGCCATTTCTCCAAGGAGCTCTGGTTCCTTTTATTGGAGAGTTATATTTAGAAACCAGGATTTGGTTGCTAGATGAACATTTTTAATTGTGTAGTTATTGAGTATATACTGAGGGCTGGATATTCTGCTACCTACTTACATAGCCATGGCCTTGATAAATTCTCACTCCAGTCTCAGAGGGAGTAATTGAGGGTACTTCTTCTTTCTCCCATAGAATGTTTTTCTTACAATAGGACCCTAGTCTCCGTACAGGGTGTCTGCTAGTCCTCTCTGCATAGCAGCTTTCACCTTACATACTTGAGCTTCTCTGCCTCCCCACATTTGCAAATGCTCTCCCTTCTACCTCCTTTCTACCTCTCCCTCTTCTTTCTGCCCTCTCCCTCCAAGAGGAACAGACATACATGCATGTGCACATGCACACATCAAACAACAGGCTTGCACACATTGGAACATACTGTTTTTCCTCCTACTTCAATTCTTGCCACCAAATAACTTCCTAAAGATTTGGAACATGTATCTGATATTCTCTGTGACTTTGAGAGGGCATTTTAGTGGGTGGAAAAATCACCAAACTACTATAAGAAGGCTAAGGGTTTAGAACGGGGGCTTACTCTGAGTGGAGTGCGTGCTTAAGGAATTTGCTCAATAAAATTTTCAAAATGATGAGGAGCCTAATGGGTATCAGAAACACTGGAGTCATTCATGAATTCATTCATTTACTCATTTATTCATGAATTCATTCATTTACTCATTTATTTATTCATTCATTTACTCATTTATCCCCAAATTACAAAGGGCTTAAAAGGCACCAGACATCACAGAGGGGTTGGGATTACAAAGATGTGTTGAGTAACTTCCATCCTTCAAGGGGTTTATAGTTAAAGGGAAGCGAATATGAAAGTCACTGAGTGACACAAGCGGTCCTCCAGCAGCTTGCAAAGACCTCTGGAAGGAGTGCATGTACTTGGGGGTGGGAGGCATGGTGAAACAAAGCCTTTTAAGGCAAGATGCATGTTTAAAAGACCATCAGTTCACAAAGGATAGGCTTTCTCATCAGAAGCAGTAAAAGAAATAAAGACCTGGAGGTGACAAACATCACAATGTAGTGGGAACTTCTGTGTAGGCAATATTGTTTCTCTCCAATGATGATGATTTTTTTCTCCTCTTTTCTAATATTTTATGATTGCTGTTGTTTTAATCTTCTGGTGAGTTATCATGGTGATCGCAGTAAATTTTGCCCAAGTTTTGCCTGTTGCATGCTTTAATTGTTATAACACATACACACACACTCATATACATATCGCCCCTTGCTTATTTTTTCTGTTTTTTTCTTTAAAAACCGCACACTTTTCCAGCACGTGTCCTGCTTTTAATACTACTTTAAAAAGTATCTTAGATATTTCAATATAATTGTTTAACTTCTCTCACCTTAATTGTCGTGTTAGAAGAAATAGTATCTATTGGTGCACTGCTGAGACAAGATATGTAGCTCACTTTCATTTTTCCTTGTACACGCACTCAAACACACTGCTAGTTTTTGAAAATTTAAGGTTTACAACCAGATTTGTGTTATTACAAAATTAATTTTACATTATGTATTTTCCCTCCAAAATGTTGGAATTTGTATTTGTTATTTTAACCAGACAAAAAGCAGGTAGGACCGGATTTTTAAAAACTGTTTTTGGTACTTGATTGCAGGTTTTTTGTTTTGTTCTGTTTTTAGTTCACCTTTGTGTGATGTGAAATTTTGTCTCTTGTGTCAACCAAGAGAAGCACATTTTCAGGATTTATTTATTTTCCCCTCCCCCAGCACCTCTGCTCCCTGCCCAAGAGGGAACCATAAGTAAGTTTCTATATTTTTTTATTTCACAAATGTATATTTTTTCCTTGAGTGTAACAACTTGGCTGCATACTTATAAAACAAAATAACACGGACACACACACACAAGTACACAGCCTATTCCATCAAAATTCTGTAGGGATGGCTACTTTTTCTTCTAGCATTTCATGCGTTATATGTAAAGTCTCAGATTTGGTAGATTTTTGTTCTTTCCTAGGTATTAATGTATTTGTATTTATATTGTTTAAAATTTGCTTCTAAGTATTAATTATTTTTACCCAAATGATTTTAGCATTTGAAAACCCTTACGGTTAAAGAAAGGGGGGCTAGGAATGTACCTGTGCCTTTCATTCTAGTTTTTTACCTGGTTCTCAGTAAACCTCTTCAAATTTCAAATGCAGTTTCTCCCTCATGTTATAGATTTTTTTTTATTACAAATATGATTATTGTCTCTTTTTTCATTTCCCTGATCTTTCCAGACCCCTTGCTAAAGAGGAACTATTATTTCTATTTTGGTTCTCCGTTCTTTGTTCGTTCTCTAATTTTCTCTCTTGGCATTTTTGTCTCATTGTTCCTTTATTTTTTTCATTTTAAATGTTTTCTCAAAATATCCTTCACACCACTGGTTCAACATCTGTACAGCAACAATTACATTCTTTTCTGTGGCCAATGTAGATTTTACTAATATTTAATTTTTTTCTATTAATACTTTCTTAGTTTATTAGTTTATCTTTAAAAATGTCTTCATACATCAATTTCTGTAAGCCTGATATCTCCTTAATTACTTCTTTTCCCAACATTTTAGAGTCATAACTTTCTGAATATTTGAGTATGATAGTTTCTTGAAAAGTTTTTCTGTATACTGCAATAGATCAGTTTTAGTAGGTTACTTTTATTTAAGATTTCTGAAACTTTTCCTTCCTATCTGTAGAGTCTTATTTAGTTGTCTCTATGTGTAGTTCTGTAACTGTATCTAGCTGTCTATCTATGTATCTGTCTTTCTGGGGGGCAGGGAACTTATTTAAGTTACTTGTAAACTTTTTGAAAAATTTTGTGCTTTTGCATCTTTGAAAATTTTATTATGGGTGAAAACTGCTAATATAGTTTAAATATGAAAAGATTTTAATTATTAGAGGTATTAAAATTATTTTCCATTTATTAGTTATTGGAATTTCTTCTTTCATTAATTGCCTGTTGGTGTATTTTTCTGTTTTTCTATTGAAGCATTCATAATTTTGTAGTTAACTGGAAAAACTCTTTGCTCACCAAGAATGTTAATACTTTACTTGAAAAGTGCCTAGCAAATACTCTTTGTCCATTTAAAACAATTTCCATTGCTTTTTGTTATTTATAATCTAATGACATTTTAGTGCTTTCATGTACTCAAATTCATTCATCTCTTTTTCCTTAGAAAATCTTTCCACAGCCCAAGACAAGTTCCATTTATGGGAACAATAATAAAGGACTGGACTGAGACAATAGCAATGGGGAAAGACTGAAGGCCAGCATGGTAGCGAATGTTGGTTAAGGGA
The DNA here is from genome assembly GCF_964165515.1 of Mesoplodon bidens. NCBI lineage: Eukaryota > Metazoa > Chordata > Mammalia > Artiodactyla > Ziphiidae > Mesoplodon > Mesoplodon bidens. The sequence continues at coordinate 20,109,495 of NC_138171.1, read as the reverse complement.
GTAGAATCAACAGCACATGGTGCCGAATTAGAAATACAGAGTAAATCATGGTGAGATGTGAGCTGATGTCCAGGTTTCTACCTTGAATATGTAAATAGATGATGGTATTTCACCAAACAAGAAAAAAGACTGAACAGTTTGGGAAACTAAGAAAATGTATTGCTAGTGGGAAATATTGAATTTGAGTTAGGAAGCAACATTCTAAGGTGTAGGAGGCACAGGCATATTTACAGGCAGAAAAGGAAAGGAAAAAAAATCAGAAGAGAGGGTAAGAGGAAGAGCTTAAGAATAAGAATGTGCAAATGTTAGTTGAGGTTTGAGCAGGGAGATGTCATAATGAGTTTCAGATCCTGGAATCCTGGTTAAGGATGTGGCTCAGAGATCAACTGGAGAGAGAAGAAAATTAATGAGCATTTTTAAAGAGCCAGGCTCTATGTTTAGAAATGTAATGTTCATGCCAATCTTTTTGCCAAAAATGCCGTTGTCATCCTCAGTTTTTCAATTTAAGTTCAGAGAGGCCAAATCAGCTACCCAAACCCACAAAGACTCTGATGTGGCATCTATTTAAACTTACATCTCTTTGTCTCTGGTACTATTGCTCTTGTCTTTAGATTACCTCTCAGTAGGATGTCTGCTTCCTAAGAGATCCACCATTGTACATCAGGTAAATTTGAACCCAGCTTGCATCAATATCTGTTACCCATTCTCTGCAGGGGCAGTTGACATCAGAACATTGAGAGACCTGTTATCTTTAGGCTAAAGTGGATATGTTACCATTACCTTGTGCAGAAGAATCTGATCATTGCCCTGCAGACAGTTTTATTATCTCTCATTGCATATGTGATCATTACCCAGAGGGCAGAGATACAATCACCGCCCTACAGGAATACATATCATTATGGCTTGGCAAGTGGAAAAGCGATAATTAAATAACACAAATAGATGGGATCATTGCACTACAGATAGAAGTGTTATTGCATTTCTCTGAGAAATGCAGTCTTTAGTGTGCAAAAGACAATGTGTTAATTATATTTATGGTAGAGATATGCTGGTTATATTGCCCATAACGATGATATCAGTCGCATTTCAGGTGGAAATTGGTATCATTGCATTGCTGATAAACCTGTTATAATTACATTGCAGGAAGAGATACAATAGTTCCCTTGCATATGGTGCATATGGAGATGGGATCATTATAGGACAGGTGGAGATGCAATCATTATGCTCCATAAGCCCATTTTCATGGCTGGACACAGCATATGAAGTGGGATCGTTTCTTTGCTTGAAGATCTATTACCACTTAGGTTGCAAACTATGTGCTTATTGTCCTATGCCTTAAACAAAAATTTGGGGTCCCACAACTGTATTAAGTGTGTTGCACATGAAAATGTGAACATTACCTTGGGAATGTGTGGAAGTGATCCTGGCAATTTCCAGGCATATGCCTTAGTCAGTCCTACAGTTTCCATTTTTATACTCTTTTTGCTTTGAGATGCCTCATGAGGAAATCTGGGATGGATGCCTTAAGCATGATAAGCCACATAGATAGGGAAGCCTTGGAGGATAAAAGATCAGCAGGGAAGAAAGAAACCCAAACAGGCTCCAAAAATTCCAGCCATTCTAGCAGAGGTGTCAGACTTGTGAGGGAGGCCATCTTAGATCACCCAGGTCTGCTAGAGCTTCCAACTAACTGCAAACATGTGGGTGAGTCCAGCCAATGGACTCATAGAGTAGAAACAAGACACCCAACTGAGCACTAAGTTTTGGGGTGATTTGTTACACTGAGCAAATAACTGTGTACATTTTAATGATATATAATCATTCCCCAGTGTTATGATAGCCTTTTTAACAGAATTGAAGTGATAACTTCTCCATTTACAATGCAAAGCAATCCAATGGTAATAGCTACAACTGCCCTAAAAGGATCTAAAGCTTCATGAAGTTGATTGAATATATAGTTATCCAAAGTGTCTGATCACATGTCTACTTGATGCATAATGATTGCATCTCCATGAGCAACATGATAGTAAAGGTTCTTTTTCTTTTACTCCTGCTTTTTTTTTTAATTGAATGATTACATTTACATTGTAAAAAAATTGAAGTTGCTTGTCCTGCAGTTAGTGAAACCTAGGTTCAGATTTCAGCTCTATTTCAGCTCTATTTCTTTAAGTGACCTTTGGTAGGTCCCTTAAATTCTCTAAACCTCCTGTGTAAATTGAGGAAAATAATTCCAAACTCACAGTGTCGTTGAGAGAATTAAATATGATAACTTATGTAAAGCTTCACCATAGTTGATGAAACATACAGTAGCATTTAAACTGTAACTCTTACCCATATGTCTGATGTAGTAGACAATGATACTCTTCAAGGATTGATCTGATAGATTTTTGTCAAACAGAAAAGACAAGGATATGTTTCAGGAGAAAATTCTGGTGCTCCTTTGGTATAACTCAATATCATATTGGCAATCTTATGTTTCGTTTTATTTTGTTTTCTGTCATGTCAAGGTCCATTCAATTAGTGATCCATTTCTTCATTTATCAAACATTGCATTAACAAAATAATAACTTTTTCTATTTTATGTCACACTGTGATTACAAAGATGAATAAATTATACTGGGATGAAAGTAATCAGTTGCTACCCAGAATGAAAAAGAAAACCACAGGGAAACAAAAGGTATTTGTCAAGAAGGAAGGAAGAGGGTAGTAGCTTGGGGTCTCTTCTAGGTTTGAAGAATGTCTTGAAGAATGTCTAAAAGTTTAAAATATATATATATTTCAGGTGTGATGAGGATGTGAAGCAATTCTAACTCATACTTTGCTAATGGAGTATGCATTGGTTTGACCACTTTGAAAAGCTGTTGGGTAATAGCTATTAAAGTTAAACCTACTTCTACGTTATGCCCCAGAAATTCCAAACCTTGGAATACATCCAAGAGAAATGAGAGTATATGTCCTCCAGAAGATATGTACAAAAATGTTCATAGCAGTCATAGTCAAATAGCTAAAAACTGGAAATGACTCAAATGTCCTTCAACAGGGGAATGAATAAATAAATTATGATATACCTATAAAATGGACTGGTATTTAACAGTAAGAATGAACAAACTACTTATATATGCCATAGCATAGATGAATCTCAGATATTATATTGAGTGAAGTAAGTCAAAAAAATTTTTTAAAATAACGTATTATTTCATTTACATGAAGTTCAAGAATAAACAAAAGTTATTTATGATGATAGAAATAGCAGTCTTCTCTGGTAGGGGAAGGGTATTGACAAGGAACGTATATGAGTAATCCCTGTAGGTTGATGAGAATATTCTATATCTGATCGGGGTTACTAGGTTATATGGACACATAAAAATGTATCAATTCATACACTTAAGATTTGTGTCCTCTACTATATGTGTGTTACAGATCCATTAAAAATAATTTGATAGAAAGTAATGTCTTTGGGGTTTGGTCTAGGGAGAACTGGTGAAACCAGCATTGGGGGTCTCAGGGATGTGGGTGAGTATGGTACCCACTGAAGAAGAGATACCCCAGCACCAGCAGTTTAGAGGTACTTATATTTGGTTCTTCTATCCAGCTGAATGGACAGAGCTCTTCCTGTCCTTTCCTGCCACAGAACTATCACCAATGGGGTAATCTTCAGCTGAAGCTAACTTTCCTAATGCTCTCACAAAGAGTATCTCACATTGAACTCCCAGTTCTGGCTTGTCTGCTTTGCTTCTTTTTCAGGCCTGGAGGGCTTTCAGAACTGAACATCCGCTCAAACCAAATGACAAGAAGCATAACCTGCTATTAGATACTTGTCATTCACTGGGCAAGGGCTTCACTGATGCTGCTGCTGCGCTTCCCCACTCGTGTCCTCTGACATTCCCTGGGGCCAGGCCAAGCTTTGGTGGCTCCTCCAGGCTGGCCTTAAAGAGAACTCAGGGTGTCTGGACTGGACCCTGGAGACAGTATCCTGGGCCAGAGACCTCTGATCTCCAGGCCAGCAGAGTCACCACGCAGACAGATTTATTAGCCATTGGCGAAAGAGTTGGCGTTCTTGTGGCCATCTCTCTACCCCTTCCTTTCCACATGACCATATCCTTAGCCATATCCTCATGTCCTTAGATGGCCGTTGCCCTTTGGTAAATTGATAATTTAAAAAAATAAGCACATTAATCATGGCCTTGTGGTTGTCCTTCCTGAACCCCTCAGGGCGGCAAGCTACTAAGTACTAGTCTGAACTTAGTAGCATTGACAGAGAGAGAATCCTCTATTAACCAGATGCAGTTCCCCTCCTCCAGGGGACCTACTTCTAGGATTAATATGCTGAGAAGGCCACAATTTCGTTTTCAGTGAGGGTGGGGTGTTTACAAGGAATAATGGAGCTACTTAAAGTCAGATTAATCTGTTTTAAGTCTTTTATCTTCCATTTACTGGCTTTCTAAATTGGGGCAAGTAAATTCACCTCTCTGAGTCTCATTCTCTTCATTTTTGAGATTAAGTAAGACAATATATGTACAATTCTTTTCAGGCAACTGCTAAGTTCAAATAAATAGAAGAAATTGTAATTATTATTGATGTTTAAAATGGGGCCATCTTTCTTGCTTGGAGTTTTCACACATTTATCTACTTCTTTTATCTAATTATTAGATACAAATAACATCTTTCCCTACATCACTCAGTTTAGATTCTCACTCTTATTCACAGCCTACAGAGTCAGTCACCAAGGCCTGTTAGACTTCCTGATCAGTTTCTCTTCCTCTCCATTCCCACAGACATTAACCATACCAGGCCCTATCATTTCATACTGGGATTACTATCCTCCACTTAGTGCCTCCTTCTCCTCTATTGATATTAAACATAACTTCTAGTCTCATATCCTCCAATCTCAGCTTTCAGGATATCACATTCTTATTCTATTGACCTAACTTTTCAATGGATTTCTGCTTCTTTCCACATCTATCTAACAATTCTGAGGACCTTTCCAGTACTTCTTTTTGAAATTGCCTTTATCCCTTCTCCTATCTATGTCCATCAGCAACCTTCCATTGACAAAATTACCACAAGCATTTTCTTGTGAATATATGGCCACAGTTCATGGGTCCATGGAAAGACAGACACCTGACACAAGATGAGTCAGTTAGAATCTTTCCCAGAGAATCTGTAATCATCATTAAGAAGGTATCAAAATGAAAAATTTTATTCCTCAGAAAACACTATTAAGATAATGAAAATACAAGTCAAAGAACAAAATATTTGCATATCATATATCTGCTCAAGGACTTGTATCTAGAAAACATAAAGAATTTTACAACTCAGTAAGAAAAATGGACAACCTAAATTTTAAAATGAACAAAACATTTGAATAGGCATTTCACCAAAGAAGATATAAATGATTAACCAGCATGTGCAAAGATGTTGAACATTATTAGGCTTTAAGGAAATAACACTTCACACACTAGAATGACTATAATCCAAAAGACTGACAATAACAAATGGTGAAGGTGTGGAGAAACTGGAACTCTCAAATATTTTTGGTGGAAATGTAAAATAATGTAGCCATTTTGGAAAACAGTTTGGAAGTTTCTTAAACAACTAAAATCATACTTACCATAATCCAGTAATTCCACTTCTAGGCATATATCTGAAAAAAATAAAAACATGTTCACACAAAGACTTAAGTGAATATTCATAACAACATTATTCAAAAGTGAAAACAACCCAAATGTTCACCAACTGGTGAATGGGAAACAAAATATGATATAGATATACTCAGCAATATAAAAGAACAAGCTAATCATTGATACATATTGCAACATGGATAAACCTCAAATCACTATGCTAAGTGAAAGAAGTCAGACATAAAAACTGCAAATTGTATGATTTCCGTTATAAGAAATTTCTAGAAAACACAAATCTATAAAAGAGGAAATAGATCAGTGGTTGCCTGGGGCTGAGGTTTAGAGTGAGGACTGACAGCAAACGGATACAAAAGGAGATTTTTTGAATGATGGAAACTTTCTAAAAGTTGGATTGGGTGATGGTTGTGGAGCTGTATAAATTTACTAATAATCATTGAACTATGTACTTGAAATGGGTGACTTTTATGATATATAAATTATACCTCAATACAGTTTTTGTTTTGTTTTTTTAAAGTAGTAACTAAGTGGGATCTAGAACCCCATCAGAGATGGAGATGTTTTCTTCCAGTAACAATTCAGAATAAAGTTCTTCATTCCCACTAAGCAATATATATTTGATTCTTATTCAACATGTGGTCAGCTGATCATCTTGTTATTTTCTTTCCTTCTGCACACTCTAGTTGAACTTTTGACTTAATATCTTTATTGCACACATTTAATTAAGTGCTTGCCATTCTCTTGAGACCATGTGTTCAGAAACTGGCCTTGCTCAGTTTGAATTTTATTCTTAACTCTTAGATTTTATTAAGACCACCACATATTAAATGTCTTATTTTTGGTCTGTGAGTACGAGAAACACATTCTTGGCTACCTTTTACAAATTCATGACTACAGAGATAGACTAGAAGAGGCCAATGACTGATTCTAGGAGACACCAATTGCTCTATTCCCCTACCTGATAATGAGTGCCTACCCAGGGGGAATCAGCCAGTGTTAAATCTCATAATGACAAACAGAAATGTGCAGTATCGTTATCACTAAGCCAACACCATTAAAGGCCACTGTTTATTGACACTTCAGGTGACTGGTTGATGCCTCTCCAGGCCGAGCTAATGAGGAGAACCTCTCCATTACCTCTTATCGAGATTTAGCAGCATCACGGCTACCCAATGAAGGTGGAAATTACTGGGCAAGCATTGACAGTAGCCAGATGCTGGCCTTCAGTCATAATGCATGCACTCATGAACAGATTTGTAGACTCAGAAATCCAGCTGATTGAGGTTTTTGTTTTTGCCTGTTTGCAAAAGCCTGTGCCCTCAAACATTTTGCTGTTCTCCCCAGTCTAGGGCAAAAGTGGTTGTTTCTGTGGATATCTCTCCTGCCACTTGTCTCAGACACAAACAAGACTAGAGCACAAATGTGAAAGTCTTTTTGGTTCTTGTATTTCTTAGAATCCCATAGCAGTTGTTATTTACTGATGGGATCTGTTTACTCAACACCAGTCATCCACAGACCATCTCCAAAAATCTGTCATTTCCACATTCTAGCAGCACCTTTAATTAATTACTTTTTTTCTTGAAACCAACTCAAGTTTAATTTCTTTATTTGTTCATAAGGAAATGTAATCTTACTACCCTAATGAAAGATAAGATTTAAAAAACCCACATTAAGATAAACATGTAACTATTAATTGCTATTTGCCAACCCAATATGCTTTCTAACCTTCTATTTTAATAGAACGCTTCTATATTAATAAAAATATCCTGGGTTTTTTTTCAGAGTAGCAATGTACTCAGACAGAAAACTACATTTTCCAACCTCCTTTGCAATTAAGTTGGTCCTGAATTTGGTTTTGGCTAACAAGATTAAGTAGAAGTTGGTCCAAGGGAATTCTGGGAAAACTCTTTAAAGGGGTTGAGGTAGCTAACATATGCCTTTGCTTGTCCTCTTTTTCCTGCCTTGAACATGGGCACAATGTTAGAGATGAAGTGGCCATCTTGGGTCAATGAGGCACCAACTATGAGGTTGAAAGCTGCACACTTAAATGACGGTGAAGCAGAAATCTAGACAGAGAAGGATCTCTGGTTATTGTGCAAGAAAGAATGAATTCCCAACTTATTTAAGCAACTGTTAAATCAGGTTTGCTCTTATCAGAAGCCAATGCCATCTTAACTGAGATGTGTATAACTGTTCTACTTAAAATCTCTTCATGGGCCACAGTTGGTATGGGCATTACACTTTGATAAACACTCTGCTTATTGAATGCAGTGTGTGTAAAATGTCTTTCCTGGGGACAAAGGTCATTTTTATTTTTCACTAACTCCTATCAGCCAGAGCTAAGTTTTGAGGGCCCAAAGTGGCATTTCTCCAATCTGAATGTGTATTATGCAATGGGCAGTCCTTTCATTCTCTCTGTCATTGAAGGAGATTTGAATGGTTATGAGATGAATTCAAATTTGTTCAACTATACATACAACATTAAAAGCCCAGCCCATAGCCAGCCTTGTATCCTAACACTGTTTTTCCACATGGGAATGTAGGCATGCAAGTGTCCTTATCCTTTGTTCTGGGTTAGAGCTCTGAGCTTTAAGGAAAATGATGTCTGGTTACTTAACCCCTTGCTTACTATTTGAATAGGAAGTTCAGAGCCAATAAGCCAAAAAAGCAGTGGTTTTTATGGTCAAATGTTCTGAGCACTATGACTTTATCTTATTTCACTATCCCAAACAACAAACATCTAAGAATGTCAAGTTCTTGCTCAATGATAGGGTAATGAAGAAATTATTTGAAAAGATGCTGTAAATAACACCAGTTGCCATTTATTGAACTTGTTCTATATACTAAGTGTATACTCATATTTAATTTTCAAGCGACCCTATGAGGTAGCTATTATGATGATTATGATGACGATGATGACGATGATGTCTCTGTTTTACATTTGAGGAAATTGAGTCTTAGAGAAATTAAATCCCTTGCCCAAGATCACCCAGTGAGTAATAGGAACGAGAAATAAAATTCTTCCCTGTGTGAACCTAAAGTCAGAGCTTTTAACTATCGCTTGATGGATTTGGGTGTAAAACTATCCTGACATCTTTGTATGTTGGCTAATTTCTATTAATTATTTATACTTAAATTATTATACAATATTGATGTTTATTCATATTTTACATTAATTCAATTAAACCCTTAATAACATGAACCAATTAACTTACTAACCCTTGGCAAGTTATTTATTTATATTTAATTAACATATATGGCCTTAACTATGTGCCAGGCTCTGTCCTAAGGACTCTACAAGTATTACCCATTTAATTCAGATTTCAAGTCAATGAATTAAGTACTCCATTTAAACAAGAGGAAACTGAGGCATAGACAGTTAAGTAACTTACCAAAAGCCATACAGCTAGTAACAGACTCAATGCCAATACTCTCATGTGCAAAATGAGAAGATCACAATGGGTAATTAATCTACAAGCTTTTGTCACCTCTGGCATTCTATGAGCTGTGAATAATATTGAATTTCTGGTTTTATTAATGACTGATTAACTGGTTGGTGATAGGTTGTTACAGAGGATAACTGACTTTGATAGCCCTTTCTACCATGACTATTTTTCTCAGTTCAAAAAGGCAGCCTTTTCCCTCTATGTATTTCTAAAAGTTTAGTTTGTAATTCATGTGAATATAGCTGGTAAGTAAGTTAGAATCACTTCCCAAAGACAGACCTGTGACAAAATGGGAAGTAACAAAAGTGTAGTCATTTAAAAACTGACCAAGAGGCTTTCTGCCTCTAACCATCCTGGATATCTAAAGATGTGGAATATTTAACTGAACTTTTAAAACTCAAATGTTTTGCTGATGTTTGGGCATGAAATGTGTTTCCTATCATCTGTCAGCTGCATTTTATTTTATGAAAGAAGCAGAGTGATCATTAGCGTTAATCCATTGTAAGTGGAAACAGAAGATGAAATAAAAAGAGACGCACGGAAGGTATTTGCCATGTATGTCTAAATGAAAGTAAGTTTAACCCCCGAAAAAGCAAAAAAAAAAAAAAAGGATTTAATGTGCTGATGTTTCAAAACTACTTTTTAATATAATGAAATATGATTTGTCCAGATGTAATTTTGAAATTCAGATAATAAAAGCTCTGAGGGCAAGGCTATCTCCTCTAGCAACTGGTAAAATAAAAAGTGAATCATATTACAAATAAATATAATTCTAATCATTTTCAATAAATATTTACCAAGGGCTCACTCAGGGCCAAAAAATATTTAAAAAAATTTTTTTAAATGGTGAACAGATACAAAGAGTAGCAAGCGTGATGCCAAGCAGCACATATCACTTCCTGAGGGAGAATATGAAGGTATCATGGAGGAAGCAATAGACGAAGCAGACCATTCAAAATAGGTAGGATTTAGATAGGTATAAATAGATGTTAAAAGGAAGATGTCAGTGACAAGAAATAGCAGGGCCATATGTTCATAGGAAGGAAAGAGTAGGTAATGCTCAAGGAAGAGAAAAAAAATTCTCTGGCACCTAGGATACTGTAGAGGAGTGTGGGAGATGAAAGGTATGTTGGAGCTGTGGGAAGAGAAGTATGGGATTTAGTGATTCAGGGACTGTCAAAATTTGTGGGTGTGTGTATGTTGCAGTAGAATGAAGAGACCTTAAATGTGGACCACAAGGCAGAGTGATATGGTAGTGATCTAAATTGAACACATAAGGAGTTAATGCACAGAGCATAGTAGGAGTCAAGGGAAACCAGTTTGAACAGAGAAGAAAACATCAATGCTACCAGCCACTACAAAAAGAACGAGGAAGCTGAAGGTCAAAGCAAAGTAACTGGATTTGACAAGAAGGAAGTTATTTGGTCAACCAAAAGCCAGTTCTGGTTCTATATTGTCATAGTTTGGGTTCCTCCAAAAGCCAACCTCAACAGCAGGACATGAGGAGTCATGGTTTGTTTGGGAGGTGATCCCAGGAAGCACAGGGAGGGAGTGGGGACAGTGAAGCAGGGATGGGAGAAGAGTCAGTGAAAGGTATATCAGTGAGCAAGTGATCCCTCTGGAGGGATTTGTAGAATGGATCTACCGTTGCCCCCAGGGATGGAGCAGAAAGCTGAGATCATCCTCAGTGATGGCAGCCCTGAGTTGGTGGGGCATTGTCTCTAGGGGCCTTAAATTCCCTCTACTATGGACTGCCCTGCCTGGGTAGAGTGAACTCCTCTGACCTTTCTCAGGTAGAGAAGCAGAGCAATGTAAGCACTTGAATTATACGAGGAATCACCCACTGAAGCCTCAGACAAACTTGGAAGTAGACAAAGGGATTTGTAGTAGGAGTATAAATAGCAACTGCTCCAAGTACCTACAAGGGCTAAGTACTTATAAGTGACTTCCAACTTCAAGGTCACCTGATAGTCTATGATGGCTGCTGGAATTCAGCTATCATATCTATTGTGTGGGGAAAAAAAAATGACTCAAAAAGGAACCCATTTAAAAGAGTCCACTGCATTTAATCAGCCTTCCTATAAGTATCACATGAAGTCTCAATCGCCAGAACTTAATCATATGACAAAATCTTGGTACAAGGAAGGCTGGGAAATGTACTATTTTAGCTGGACACATTATTGCTCCACATAAAAATATGATTTTTTTTGAAGGTAGAAAGGGTAAATAGATGTTGGGATGCAACCAGCAGTCCCTGAAAGTATATATACTTAGGTCAGGGTTTTAATTTCCTTTTTATTTATCAGTCTTGTGTCCCACCCACTAGATTTCTAGTTCCTTGAAGATGGGAACTGGGTTAGGTTTGCTGTGTTATTATTCACTGTGACTCACACATTGAGGTTTATTTTTCCCCCAGCACAGTCTAGCCTACTTTATTCCTTTTGGCTTTTCAAGTAAGGAAATCAGTATCATTACTCCAATTAAAGAGAAGAGTGAAGATGCCCAATAGCCAGTCATAATGAAAAGTCAGGAATTCCCAAACCTCAATTTTGGGCTTCCTCAAAAAAGCAGGTGGGCCCTAGAGATGGAAATTATGGGTTATTTGACATATTTAATTCTTCAAAATAGGAGACAAATATACTGCACAGAACCCTTTTAGAATAGATTTTTTTTCTTCATTTTCCACTATATACTCTTCCACACATAAATCTATGCCACTGTCCTCTGGCCTTAGTCAGGTCTGAATGTATTTTTAAAAATACCTTCCATGATACTAGCAATGGACTTGGACTCAGTAGCCTGGGATTTGAGAGTCCATTTTCTTGATTACTGGCAAGCTAGCATTGACAAGCCATTTACCATCCACAAGCTTTAGTGCCTAATCATACTGCAGAGTTTATTTAAAGGAAAAGGATATTTGAAAAGCTTCTGCATGGCTCTTAGCATAAGAGACAATCAGAATATGAGCTTTAGTCTGAATCTCTTGTGTCCAAGACTACAGAGAATTCTGACTTGCTCTTTGTCTCTTTTGACAGTGGAAAGAATCATTGCTGCTGAGGAACCCCCTGAAATTCCTATGGGTCCATCTCCCAGAGTCTTGGGCATCTGGCCTTGCCTTGCCCCAGGATGCAAAAGAGGCCTCCAAATAACAGATCCCAGAGGGAGCATTTCTGAATGGTTCTTCCAAGCACAATGAATCAATTCCTTCTCCTTGCATATTCTGAGAATTATCAGAGAGCACATACATATTTCAGAGTTACTTCTTAATACAATTATAGTTCATTTAGCCAGCAATTACAGTAATAGAAAGATTGGCAACCACTGCAAATCTGGTTTAAAGGAACTGATGGCCTGAACTGTTAAAATTTCAGTTTTCCCAGCTTTAGTAGTAGATATGAGGGACTTGAGATGCTACATAGAGAGTGGGGGTTAGGGATACCAGGTATCCCAGTGGGGTAAGTTAACTAATCAATGGTGGCCATTTCAGGCACTGACAAGTAAGTACTTCTGAAAGCCTTCACCTCCTGTGGCTATCATCTGTAGGAGCCAAGAGGTCTGGGCACTTTGTTTTTAAGAAACTACTGTGAAAAAACAAATGTGTACAGAGTACTAGGTAAAAGATGGTTGTATTGGGAGGGTGCTCTAGTATATAGGTAAGCCCCATATTATTTTCACTCCTCAGATAAATTTTCACTAAACTTCCTGTAAGCCCTTGAAGCCAATTACTTCCAACTATGTCTCATTCTCTTAAAATTCATGCCTGATTCATCCTCTCTTAAATACTTACACCCAGATATCTAAATTCAAATAGTATCTGGCTAGAAGACCTCAGTACATGTTTGTTTCTTACTAATATATTCACAAAGAAAATGATTTTAAAAAGCAACAAAGACTAAAAGTCTAAAGACAAAACAGTAGAAATGAGAAGACAAAATAGTGTCAGAAAAATGGAAGACTGAGCAGTATTTATAAGGTAGATATGTTGAGGAAAAAGAAAAATAAAGGAAGGAAGGGAGGGAGGGAGGGAGGAAAGGAGAAATGAGGGAGGAGGAAAGGGAGGGAAGGAAGGAAGGAAGGAAATATTTCCCTGAATTAAAGAAAAATCAGTGCTTACAGGTGAAACTTGAGTCATAACTGACAACTTGTTGAAATATAAGGAAAGGAAGAATAATTTTTCCAGTCGTTGAGGCAGGAAAATATATTCATACTTCACCGAATACTTCACTGTTCATCATACTTCATTGTTGCAGCATTGGTCTTTCTTTCACCCCCTTAAATAGTTCTTCCATGATACGATCAGAGTGAGCTTTCTACATGTGAATTTGATCATGCAGCTCACTTGCTTAGAATTCTGCACTGTTTCTGCCTATCCACTTGTGAAAATCAAATTGCTGAGCAAGACATGGCCTATACCTCTCTCTCCTGCTTTGTCTCCAGCAACCCCTAACCTCTCACCATCACAGGCGCGCTGCAAGAACTGTGCTATTCATCTACCACAGATGTCCTTCCTACCTTTCTATACCCACCTCTCACTTTTCATTCCTAACTTCTTTCATTTTCCATCTCTTCCAGACAGTCTTCCCTGCATCCCCTTATTAAATAAGGATAAATCTCTCTAGCTTGTGCTGGTATACAACCAGAACGTACTTCTATTGTGGTTCTTCTTGTATTATGTTGGATTTTCCCATGTTTGTTCCATGCAGTTTCTCCCACCAGATTATGGCTGCCCTCAGATTTGAGTGTATGTTCTAGCATTTAACATGGCATCTAGTCGAGATACCATGCTATCTAGGTGTGGGATGTGTTTGTTGACCTGAATCATGGAAAATAACTGGGCCATATATGAAGCACAGAAGGAGAACTCAGGCAGAGAAGCAGGTAAGATGAGGACTTCAATCTTACACCTGGTATTGTGAGGGCCACCTTTCTTTCCTGGGTCCCCAGAAATTCAGGAACTCCTTGGTCAGTAGTTTCAATTTAGTCCCTTAATCTCTAATTTTGGAGACCATTTAGAAAGAATGAAATCAGAAACAAGGCCTTTTGTTTGCATCTTGATTATATGATTTTATCATCATTACAGAGCAAAGAGACCCATAGTGGATTGTAGCAAGTGGAAAGGCCTTGAGGCTGGAGTGTGCCTGGAGAATTCCCAAGAAGTCTAGTATGTAGGGAACAGAGGAAATTCTGTGGGAAAAAAGTAGAAGATACAGTCAGAATGGTATGGAGGGTGATCAAATTATGGGACCTGTAGGCCATTAAGAGCTTTGACATGTATTTTGGATGAGATACAAAGCCATTGAAAATGTTTTGAGCAATGGAGTGACATTTTATCAGGATCACTCTGCTTCTCTTGGGTAAGTAGGAGCAAGATTGGAGTTAGACCAGTTAGAAAGTTTCTGTGGTTATCCAAGTAGGGGAGGATGGTGGAACAAGATGGTGGCGGATTGCATGTGAGTTGGTACTTAAAGGAAGATCAAGTAGGAGACAAGGAGGGGCAGAGGAAAGAAGAGCGGAGATGATGAAAGTGATGGCAATTCTGTGTCATTCTAAGGCTTCTACTAAAAAATAAAAGGGACAGAGGCCAGTTTCACTTCACAAGCCGTGGAACTGGCAAAACCAAAGACCCAGTGAGATCACTGCAACAGAAGAGACCATCCTCTTATGTATCAAAATCTCCAATCCCTGATGCTATGCCAGAGAACCTGCACTGATGGTGCAACCTAAGGTATCCAATGGATCAGGAAATAAGGGATCACCCTGAGGAGACATTTGAGAAGGAGTATGGCTGACACACTGCAGTGTTACAAGAATGTCTAGTGCCTTCAGTCTTAAACACCAAAACACAAAATTACTATTTCCAAGACTCAGAATATATTAGTAAAGGGATCCTGATAAACTGGTCCAGGTTCACCACTGATACAGGAAGATGAACCTGGCAGCTGCAGCTAATCAAAGCTTAGGAGAAGGACAGGTAAGTCATGGTCAGAACCCCTCTTTCAGCTCTGGCTTTCTGGCCCCTGCTCCCCTTCCTTAGTCCTGATATCAAGTACCAACACCATGTTCAAATAGCTGAATTCAAGCTCCAGGCCATCTTAGTCTCCCCTATCCCAAGGCAATGTGATCTACCTTCATCTCAATCCTCCAGTCTACAGCTTCAGGGCAATTGCACAGAGAGTTACTTACCAGTTTCCTCTCCTTCAGACACATGCCCAGTGAAGTAAATCCAGAGAACTAAATCCACTCTTTATATCACTTTCCATCTTTGACCCAGGAATCTTATTGTCTCAAGTGCTAATCTCCTGCTCTTATTCTGAGCTCTTTACAATTTCACTCCCTGGGAAATCCTGGCCAGGTCAGCTCAAACATGAGGGAGAAATTTAGATCAGTATAAATGTAACCATCATTTTGGAAGTAATTTAATATTCTCAGTTGTCTGATTTGGTGTTGTACAAACCTTATTAAGACAGAGCTCCTTCGGATCTCTTGGCCAGGAAACTCAGAAAATTATATATGATATAATAATAATATTATGTAATATAATACAATATATATATGATGTTATATATTATATGTTAATATAGATCACACAATGTATGTGTATGTACGTGAATATATATAGTTTATCTAGTTGTATGATTACTCTGCCATAATTTAATTGTGTTTGAAATCATGAAACATGAAGCAAACATGAAGCCAGGTTTGTTATAGCAGAATACAACTAAAAGATAATGAGTTTCTAGATATTTTGCTTTTATTATAATCCTGTATTACTGCTAATATTTATTTTCATTTACTTCATGCAAGCCCTGTACTAACTTTATCATCTCTAGAAAATGTTATTTTATTCTCACCACAACCTCTGGGCTTGATGATAATATGATATATATTTTACAGATGAAAGGACTAAAGATTATTCAAAATTCTGAGTGTTGAGGTTGGAAATAAACCTAGATGTATTTAGGGCCAGATCCTGAACTCTGAAAGTGTTCACTACATACTATTATCTTACAGTAAGTGTATTAAAACATTCTTTTGGTCCTGGGCATAAATACAGCCCAATAATGTTTGCATTTATTTCCAAGCTGAATGTATTTAAATATGAAAACCTTCACAAGGAAGAGTCCAGAGTTGGTCTAAATCTTTGATAAACTGTATCTAAATGTGTTCCAACAGGCAAAGAATCTGAAAACCCCCTTTTTTCCAAAGACAGGAAGTGATTGTAGTAGGTTCTTCTTTTACAGAAGTATTTATCTTAGCAACCAGAACCCTTGATAGCAGCATGCAATGGGCCAAATACCATTGGTCTTTCTAAGAGAAGAAAATGAGGAATAAGTTATTCATTTTACTGAAGAAGAAAAATTTTCCAAATACTGTTGCCTCAGTAAGAAAGCTACTTCGACAAAGAGATAAATGATATATTGTTAAGGAGCCAGATTTCTGTCTAAAAGATTGGCTTTGTATTGACTTGTTGGTCTGGATAATTTTAGTGAACTTTCTCATTGACCCTTTTATCCAAAGCTATTGCCATCTTGAGATTGTGTCCTGGTGGAGAAACTTGTCTTAAAGATGGATCACATGCTCAGAGGCTCTGTCCTCCCTGCTGCTAACAATCAGTAGCCACTGCTATGCGTTAGCAGGGTAAGGACTTCTTAAATTCTCCCTTGCTGTATGAAATGCTTGTTACCGAAATCCCTGGTAAGAGAATTCAATGGCCAAGCACCAAACCACAGACAACTGTATCCCATGTTTTGAACGTGTTGAAAAGAGAATGCTCTTTGAAATATGTTGAAAAGAGAAAGAAAACTGATAGGTACCACCCCCATCACAGAGCTAACCAGAAAAATATTTTAGCTTAGACATCGGAGCTGTGCCAACATTCATTCATTCACTTAGCAAACATTTTGAAGCCAATTTTACCAACTACTAATTCCTTATATATCCTGGGTTTACTGGGCTCTTTATGGGCAAATTTCTTGACTAATATATCTATAATAATTGTTCTATGACCTCTAATCCACTCCTCAAGCCCCACTGATCTGGCACTTGTCATCCCAATGAAAAGTAAGCTTTGTGATTTGTAGTTGCTTGCCCTGACCTCTCTTTGCTTTTAGAAAACCCTAACACTGATTTTGAGCTAGAAAGATAAGCACGTAGAATTCAAGGACTATATTTCCCAATACACTGTGATTTATTTCTGGCCAATGAGAAATAAGCAGTAGTTTTTTCGTGGAATATCTGCGAAAGCTGTATGAAGTCAGCTGATACCACTGGGAGTGTTTCATTGTGCCCATTTGGTCTTTAGCAAACAGGATGGCTGGAGATCCTGCAATCATCTTGGATAACAAGGTAACAGGAAGCCTAACTATGATAATAATGCAGAAAGATAGGATCCTGTATCCTTGATGTGTAAGTCTAGAATAGGCAAAACTATTTTAGAGTGAAAAAAAAGGACATTAGTTGTTACCCGGATCTGGGGTAAGGTAAGGAGTTTGAGTGAAAAATGGTCTGAGGAAACTTTTTGGGTTTATAGAAAACATTCTATATATGAATTGTAGCTGTAGTTATTGAGGTGTATATATTTGACAAAATTCATTTAACTGTGTACTTAAGATGGGTGTATTTTGTTTTATGTAAATTATACCTCAATATAGCTTGTTAACAAGAAGCCGCACAGGAAATATTGTACTTAGTTTTTCAATATTAGAACATTTCACCTTAATTTGGGGCAAGAAAAGAGTGGTCATCACCATCAGTATATTGGAAATCCTTTCAATTGTGGATAAGAAAAAGTAAATGAGATTTGGGGCTCTAAAGGAAGAAACAAAATATTATTATTCACAGATGATGATTTACTTGTTAAATTCAAGTTGTAGTCCTAGGTATGTTGATGTTGTTGTTTTTTATAATTTTCAATATGTTTATGATACTAATTTTAAAAAGAATGGTATACAAAATTGCAAGTATTCAATGTCAAGAAATAGATTATTATTTAGTGCATTAACAGATGGTATTTAAGAAACCATAAAGACATTTTGACATCTTGTAAAAAGTCACTTATAACTTCTGAAAAAATAAAACCCCCAAAAGCAATCAAGCAAAATATATTTTAATAATATAGAAATATATAAAAATCCTTAACTTGGTCAAAGACATCATTTGAAAGTCAATAGCAACCATCTTATAATTTGCAAATTGTCCACTATTGCTATTAAAGTAAATAAATTCTTATACAGTAGTTATTTTGAGATCTTAAACAATGCAATGAAATACGAAAAACAATTAAAAATATAAATAGTTGTAGTGAAGGCGTGACTCTAATTCTTTTGGGAAATAAGTAAATTTTCTTGGACGATTCCAAGGAAATCAACCTCAGAGCTCTGAAAACTAAAAATTCCAGAAACCATTTGGTATCATGTAATTACACAGAAGTCACTTGTTTTCTGATATCTAAGCATTAACCAGTGAGAAGTTTCAAATAGAAAAAAATCCCATGTACAAGGAATCAACAACACACAGGTGTGACATACAGAGAGAGCAAATAAACAACAAAATACAAGAAAATAATAGAAAACACAATGCTCAAGATTAAAGAAAATGATTTTCTTTCATTTCTTATGATTATATTCCCAGTGTTTATACCTGATGAATGAATGACTCTAAAAGAAATACCTGCATATGTGTAGAGATTTAACTGGTGTTTCATTGGAAGACCCAATATTAAACGATGCATATAATCTTCAGAATTATGTATAAATTCAATGCGATGAGATTCCATTTGAATCTGGGAGCCATTTATAACTTATTACATGGCCAAGGGACACTTAAAGTCTGTTGACAATGTATTACAATTTTGGTTAACCAACTGGAAAAAAATGTCTTTTAATTAGACACCACCAACTGAAAATAATGTTGTTTTGATCTCTATTTTTGATATTTATATATTTGTGATCCTAATGATTTAATGATACTACTAATAATGATTGTAATGAAAAAAAAATTTTTGTTAGTCATTTTTTGTTAATGAATTAAATAGAATTCTGACATAAGAAAAAAATCCTAAATATAATTGAGATGATTGACGTCATTTTCTTTTTCATTATTTTAACAAGAAAGCCTATAGTGTTTCAACCTTAGCTATGATGTTGGCCATTGGTGTAAGAAAAAACTTACTTTATGTTGTTAATTATCTTTCAATTCTAATTTTACTAGTAATATTTTTTGTTACTGTTGGTTACTAAATAATGTATCTTCTCTTTTCATCATATATCTTTTGACATCTCCTAATAGTATCTTTATTTTTTCTTTTTTCAGAAACTAATGTGTCATTGTTTTCTGTTTTCTGTCAGTGTTTAAAGCAGAATTATATCAGCTTCATTAAATTAAAAAGCCCATCTTGTGTAGTTGATATAATTTATATAATTTGGATATTATCTGTTCCTTTCAGGTTTAAAATTCCCTGCTAAAAAAAAAAAAAAAAAAAAAAAAAAAAAAAAAAAAACCCAGCACTGACTATACTAAAATAAGGTACAATTGAATTAAGGCAATAAAAATATTAAAGAGAGAAAATATTGTCTATTTTATAAAAATAAATATAAATCACAGTGATAATATGATAGTTATGAAAATGTATGTGCCAAATAATATAATATCAAACTATATAAAGCAAAAGCAATAAAATGAGATGATGGGAAATAAAATTATACTAACAACTTTAAACACAATATTCTGTATATAGGAAATATCAAGTAGTTGAAGATAATTTTACATATAAGAATATTTCTAACATCACTATTTATGACAGTGATAAATTTAAAGTGTGCAATAGAAGAATCCTAAAATCATTATAATAAATCAATAATATAGGGTACTATGCAGTCTTTAAAAATCATATTCTAAATAATATTTAGAGATATGAAAATATTACTGTGATGTTGTTTTTAATTATAGCCTCTGAGAGATTTTAGAGCTACAGAAAACTATGAATGAAATGAACAGTATAAAGCCACCTAGAAATGACAAATGTAACTTTCTCACATAGGTCTCATTTTTACATGAATGGAGTACATCATACACACCACACACACACAGACACAGAGATACACACACTCTCCACAGAGACACACACACTCTCCCTATACCAGCTCCATTTTCTTCTTTCTCTCCATTCTGACAAGTAATCACCTTAAAAATTTAGTGTATATCTTTTTAATCCATTTTATGTATTCAAATTTAAATGTAATTCTAATACTACATAGTGCTTCTTTGTGGTTTTTTATTACAGCAATGGTAACATGCTATATTATAATAGTATCAACTATTAATTTTTATTTTTTTGAAATCACATTTCTAAGATCCAGTCACATTGGAATATAGTTCTAACTGTAGCTATATATTTATATATAGATGATACACTTTTTACTATTGTGTGCTTTTGTCTTAAACCACTCTAAAACTACAGCATTTTACTTTTATTCTTTTTTATTCAAAATCATCCTTGCACCGTATATACTTGTGCATATGTTCCAGGATTTTCTAAGATACATACTTAGCAACAAAACTGCTAGGCTCTAAGGGATATCTATTTTCAGTTTTCCACATACTGCCAAATTGTTTTTCAAAATGGTTGTACCAACTCACACAGCAGAGTATGAAAAGTCCCTTTCCTCACAGCCTGGTTAAGTTTGGATATGTCACACTTTCTGAATTTTTTTTCCATTCAGATGGGAGTAAAATGTACTTCAATGTTTCACTAATTTTCATTTTACTCATTTCCAGTAAATCTGTACATCTCCTAATATATTTTTAGTCCTAAGGCTCCTGACTCAACATGATGTCCCCTCTCCACCCCATGAATTGCGTGGTTATTACCTTTTTCCATTTTCTTATTACTTAAATCTGTTTAGAAGTTCTTGGTATAGCCTGGATAATAATTATTTTTCTTTTATATTCTAGGTAAATATTATCTGCTACATAGTGGGGCTTTTTTCTTTACTTTGTTTATACTTTTATTTTTCATTTCATTAAGTTTTTCATCTTGATGTCATCAGATGTCTCTATCTTTTCCTTTGTGGTTTATGCTTTCTTTTTCATGTTTAAGAAGTCCTTCCCTATTTTGATATGATAAAGTCCTTTCCATCTGAAAGATTTACTTTTTTTGTTTTTCATGTATAAGTTTTAATTGCTGTGGAATAATATATTTCTTATTAACTATATGAATTATTTTATATATATATATATATATATATATATGGAGAACAATTAACACAACTTAATGTACTGAATATGTCATTATTTTCCCAATTTTGTAATGCTATCTTACTCATTTAAAAATTTGGATATGATCATTTTATTTACTATAATTTTATAATGTCTTGAAAGCTGATCAAGCCAATTTCCCATTCATTTTTTCTTCTTTTACTATTTTTATATTCAGAATTGTCCCAATTTTGTGAATATTATTTCATACAAATTTTAGAATTATCATGTCATGTTTCATGAAGAAAAATCTTGGTGTAATTTGGATTGACATTGCGCTGAACTCAGTGCTAATTTAGAGGACAATTTATATTTTGTGTGATTCCTCTTCTAAATGATTCCATGGTGATCTTACAAAGATCATTTGCAAAGATATATTTATTCCTACATGCTTAATTAGTTTATTGTGATTTTTTGCGAGAATGAGATTTTTTTAAATTTATTTTTTAACTGGTTATTGCTGATATGTAAGAATTCTATTGATTTTTGAAATATGTATTTTATATCCAGGTACCTTTCTGAGCTACCTTAATAGTTTTAAGAAAATATATGTGCTCCTAGGCTTTCTATGTAAACAATCATGCTCTGAAAATGACAATTAAAAAAAAAAAAACTTTCCTTTCAATTCTCTTTCTTTTTGCTTGTCTTTTTACATGGGCTAGGAACCACATAAACATGTTGAGCAGAACTGATGACAGTAGTTATTTATGTATTTTTTCTGATTTAATGGAAGTGCTCTAAATGTCAGCTCATATGTGTCCTGAAATCTGAAGTGATTAGGTCAATATACTTTATCAGATTAAGAAAATTTCTTTTCTATTAAACTACACAAAATCATAAATAGAAGTTGAATTTTTTATTGCTTTATGACATCTATTCAAATAAACACATTTCTGTTTTATCTTTTAATCTACTGAAATATGGGGATATTCTTTAATGTTGATGCATCATTATATACCCAAGATATCTGAGATATACAAATCTGTGATAAGTTCTACTACTTTGTGATTTTAAGTGATATTTATAATTTTAAATGAAATTGTGAATTTTGACTTGCTAAGACTTACATTGGGAGTTTTGCATAAATGTTCATAAGTCTGATTGGCCTATAATTTCGCCTTCTTGAACTGTCTCTGTCTGGGTCTGGTTGATGCTTTACTATTCTCTTAAAAAGAGTGGAGAAGCTTTTCCTATTTCTCCATTTTCTGAAAGAGTTTGTAAAAGAGATGGACTATGTTTTCCTTCAGTTGTAGAAAATTCCTGGGTCTAGCAGCTTCAGATTTTTATAATATAAATTTTAAATTTTATTATTAATGCCTTTAATGTTAATCTTTCAATAATGATTTTCTTTTTATTCCTGATTCAATTTTAGAATTTATTTTTCTGCATTTCCAATTTTATCTATGTTTTCTTATTTATTGCCATAAAACTATTCTGTTATTTTTTAAGCTCCCTTGACTTATTGCTATTTATTCCTCTCTATTCCTTTTGATAGTTAATTTACAATTTCCTCCAATTTTTTTTCTTGATCTGTGTTGTTTTTCATTTGCCTTTTCTATGAAACTGGTTGTGGCTTTATTCAACATATCCAATATATATGTATACTTAAATTTTTGTTTATTTCTGCTTTTCTATTTATTGTTTCATTCCTTCAGCTTTGTTTTCTATTTACTTTTTAATATTTTTCTAGTGTTTTCTAAATTAATGCTTAATTCATTAATTTTGTAAGTGTTTATTCTAAAAGAATTCATTATATATCTTTATTTGCTTTTAAATGTCAGTTTGGCTGCATCCCACAATTTTTGATATATAATAATTTCACTTTCATTAATTCCTAAATATTTTCTAATTTTAACATTTTCTTTGTTTTCTTTTTTTTTTGTAATGATTACCAAGCACTGCAAAGTTAATAATGTTTTCATCTTTCAATTCTTTCAAAGCTCTCCGTCAATT
The DNA here is from genome assembly GCF_964165515.1 of Mesoplodon bidens. Classification (NCBI taxonomy): domain Eukaryota; kingdom Metazoa; phylum Chordata; class Mammalia; order Artiodactyla; family Ziphiidae; genus Mesoplodon; species Mesoplodon bidens. The sequence goes on along the minus strand of NC_138171.1, from coordinate 20,086,202 downwards.
GATTAATGTCTATTCACTTAGCCAGCCTATGAGTTCCCCAAAGGCAAAAAATGTCTTCTATTAATCCCCTGCCTCAGGCCTTGGCATAGTCGTGGGCATACACCATAGGAACAAATAAATACATGTCAGTTCTTCAGATCCATTTACCATTGATTCATTAATAAATTCCCTCATTCATTTAATAGATATTTCTTGAATTTTTGAGAATTAGATAATGGGGAGTGTTCTAGGCACAAAGTTTTGTTATACTCTAAATATTCTTGGAATCTAGCACTCTGAGACATAAGCTCATCTGCTTAATGGGGGGCTCTAGATACAATTGTCCCTGAATATCCCAGAGGGATTGGTTCCAGGACCCCTGTGGACACCGAAATCCTCAGACGCTCAAGTCCTTTGTATAAAATAGTGTGGCATTTGCATATAACTTATGCATATCCTCCTGTTTACCTTAAATCATCCCCAGATTACTTATAATGCCTAATGCAATGTAAATGCTGTGTAGTTGTCAATATAATGTAAATGTTATGTAAATAGTTACCAGTGAACAGAAAATTCAGGTTCTGCTTTTTGGAAATTTCTGGAATGTTTTTTTTTTTTTTTCCGAATCTTTTTGATCTGCATTTAGTTGAACCTGTAGGTACAGAATCCATTGATATGGAGGGCCAACTGTATAAGCTATTACACATATCACATTTTTTTCTATAATTAATTTTTCTAAACCCTTCAGTTTGTTATTTTGGCTACCTGTTGGTGGAATTAGAGTCCATATTATAAATTAATGATGCAGCACTATGTTGAGGAGTTTAAAAGAGGGGGATGGCAGATCTTTTAGTCTTTCCTTTTATTTGGATGTGGATATAAGGCTATTGGATTTCATTTGGGGTCTACTTTTTAGTCTGCTGCCAGATAGAATGATCTAGAATACTTTAAAAACACTGTTATCTGGACACAAACCCAGATTAAAAGAGACAAAAGTACAAGTCAGGTGTGGGTCTGGGTATCAGTATTTTGTCAAAGATTTCCAAATGATTCTACAGTGTACTCAGGGCTATGACACTTGGACCATAGTTATTGTTTAATCTAGAGCTTAGTACCTCTTTCTACCTTTATTGTCTGCTCTTATTGTTAGGTTTTGTTTACTATTTCTCATGTTGGTTTCTGGAATTTGCAAGTTGGGTACATGGAATATGCAGGCATTGGTAAAACAGTTTTCATTTTGCTTTAAAATAAGCATGTTTGTTATAAAAACTGTCTTTAAACATGCTTGAGATAAAGAGCTGGCCAATCTCAATCTCTCCTCCGTATCTGGGTACAAAGAAATGGTATGTTGAAGCCTAAAAGCCTTTATAGCAGATAGGTAGCTGAAAACATTATGGTGGATGTCTCATGAAAGTTCCAGAGACCTCAGAAACCTAAACTAGCTCTTCAGTGTCTCCCCTAGGCACCAGAAACCTTGTAACTATGGTCAAGTGGTGAGATTCAATACAAGAAGAACACTTTTTCATTTTTCTGCTATTTTCAGGACTGAAGGGAACACCAAACTTTAGAGGCTGTAGTATGCATGGGTACCTTAACATGGGGCCCAGTGGTGAGGCAAGAGCAGGGCTAAACCACCTTTGCTCTTTGTCCATCAAACCTCAACAAATGAGCTTCTATTATACAGAAAATAAAATGCAATGGGCTAATAGTTTCTTACCATACTAGTTCAACTATAACTACTTTTATCAATCGAAGCATCAGTAGCAGTAGGGTGCTGTTGTCCAAATTCTGCAAAAGAATTATTAGCCAACGTAGAAGTAGCATCTGGTGCAGTCTGCAAGTCAGAGCCCCCTCAAAAGTCACTGCATGAATAGTTTTCCTGCAGCAATCAGTAAATCTTCTTTCATCAATGAAGTCACTTCCTGTTGTATATCCTTTCCAATAAACAGCTATATCCTTAAGTATCCTTAGTTTCTCCCGACAATAGGCATTTCCATAACTCAAACTGTCACAGAGAGGGTGAATTTTATTGAGAAAATTAATAAATGTTTGAAGAATCAAGTCATTATTAACAAAGAACTTCACCCGGAAGGTGTGTGTGATTTCTTTCAGATGGAAAATCCTGTCTTTCTTCTGAATCACTTTTTGGAAAAACATATAGTGATAACTTGGGGGATAAATAAGGTCAATTAGAAGTATTAGAATCATATACAAATAATTTGTTCTAGTTGTGATTAAAACTTTCATTCAAGCTTTCTCTTCTTTTTCTAAGAGAAAAATAGCATTTTCCTATACAGATGTGGCAATTTGAGGAAATTCTCCCATGTAGCTAATATAAACATATTTTGTGTCATTGTTGAGTCTAGGAAATTGGATTCCTCAAATTATCCCTCTTGTAGAAATTTATTTGTTAAGTAAACTGCAGTCCACACCACTTCCTCAGCCTTGCCCAAAGAAACCCATTGCCTGAACAATCAAAGAATTACAAACTTGGAAGGAAGATTAAAGTTCATCTAATGGAACCGACTACTACACAGAAGCTATCCTTCCTTCTAAAAAGCATGCTTATTTCCCAGGGATTGTTTTGCAAGTAGCATTATATCTAAGCAGTTGGAGAAATGTATGAATTGGGTCTCATTTTGACTATGTTGGTTATTTCTATAGCCAAAGTTTTTATTTTCTTCCTTTTTTCTCCAAATCACAAGTTGGCTTTGATCTTATAATCAAGAAACATGCCAGAAAGTATAGACGAATATTACCAAAGATGCATATCATTAGTGCACAAATGGATGGTTTTCACATCTGTAGCTATAATAATCCAGGGTTCTCAAACTTCATAGATTGAAAAGCTTTAATTTGATCCATTGTCAGTCCAAGGCTTATTTGACTAGAAAGAGTTGAGCTTAGATTTTTAACCTTCTGCAGTGAGTGATAGTAATGGTAGTTGGGGGTTAGTTGTGGAGTGGTGAGGGGGGAGTCTGATGAACTTAGAGACATTATTTCTGAGAATGGGAAGCTTGATTGATACCTAGCTGGGAACTTCCAGCCCTGTTGTAATATGTAACTTCAATTGACCATCCCTGGTTTAGTTCACCCTGCATTGAAGATCAATCAATCCTTTCTCTTGTGAAGTAGACTTCCATAGAGAATGTCTGAGCTGAGGGAGTCTTATCCAAAAACTAAGATCACCTACTGTGTGCCGAACAAAAGTTTGAAAACTCCTCTCTCAGTTTACTTTACAAACTTACATCTTAAGCTTTGGATTTTGATAGTAAGAGATAAACATATTAAATCTGACAAAAATATTCATTTCCAGAAGAAATTGCAAAAGATTTATGATCCTTATCTTCACTAGTCATTGAAATTCATATTTGTTTTGTTCTTTGGGTATAGAGTTATTTGAACTAAGAAGAATTTATTAATTTAAAGGATGCAATGATCAGTTTTTAGAATAGACCCACTCTATAGTTTATTAATTTTAATGGTTGATACATCTCCCTAAAACCTGTCTTAATCATGACTATTTGAGCCAAATTCTGGCCCTGTTACAGGAAGGAGTAAAACATTTTTTAAATAATTATGATTTCTTTAAAAATCATAAAAGTTGTATATTGTCAAAAGTTAGTATGTATTTGAATGTGTGTGTGTGTACACCCTCAGTAACTATGGAAACAAACAAAATAGGTCCTAAAATTGGGGAAATCTTTGTTTTCCCAGCAAGGAAGAGAGGAGGAACTTGCCCTAAATAAGGAAGTCACAAATGAAGCAGTGAAGATGTTTTGAAGAAGATCAAAATTGAGCCAGAAAACTAAGGAACTGAAACATTACAAATCATATATAATCATAAATAAAAATCATATAATTATAAAAGCATATACAATCAAGCCTTTAATTTTCTAGGCTTTTAAGAAAACCGTTCTCTTTGCTTTTCTCCTCTAGAAAACTTAGAACAAAATTTACAGCCCAGCTATTGTAACTGCAGATACTTTTTTTTTTTCTTTTGCGGTACGCGAGCCTCTCACTGTTGCGGCCTCTCCCGTTGCGGAGCACAGGCTCCGGACATGCAGGCTCCGTGGCCATGGCTCACGGGCCCAGCCGCTCCATGGCATGTGGGATCTTCCTGGACCGGGGCACGAACCCGTGTCCCCTGCATCAGCAGGCGGACTCCCAACCAGTGCGCCACCAGGGAAGCCCTGCAGATACTTTTTGATATACAGACCCAAGTGTGACTCGTACTCCTTTACGCACATCCTCCTGTATACTTTAAATCATTCCCACCGACTGAGAGGTGTTATGAGATTGTTGATTCCCTGACACTGACAGCCTGCCGTGTGTGGTGGTTGAGGCCCCTCGTAAGCTCTCTGTGACTTTGCAGGCATTAGTAGGAGGAAGCCTTTACCAGGAATAATGGGTACCCAGGGGATACGAATGAGACACCAAGGGCTGCTGCCACAGAAAGCGAGAGTAAGAACAGGAGACAAATGTATCTTCAAGACAGTTCTCTTATTCATCCTTTGCATAATTTGGTAACTGATATTCATACTGCTTTGGAGAACAGGCAGGAAGTGACCAGTGGTTCAAAGTTAGGATAATGGTGTCCTGTTTTAGCTCTTTTATTTTATTTATTTATTTATTTATTTTTGGCTATGTTGGGTCTTTGTTGCTGCATGTGGGCTTTCTCTAGTTGTGGCAAGTGGGGGCTACTCTTCGTTGCAGTGTGCAGGCCTCTCATTGCAGTGGCTTCTCTTGTTGCAGAGCATGGGCTCTAGGCGCACAGGCTTCAGCAGTTGTGGCTTGCAGGCTCAGTAGTTATGGCTCATGGGCTTAGTTGCTCCATGGCATGTGAGATCTTCCTGGACCAGGGCTCAAACCTGCGTCCCTACATTGGCAGGTGGATTCATAACCACTGCGCCACCAGGGAAGCTCTGTTTTAGCTCTTTTAGATATCAGTGCAAGAACCTATTTCAAAGTCAAATGTAAACACATCTTAGACCTGTCACTGCCATATATTCCTCCTGCCTCTTTTTAACAGTGTGACTTTTGGAGAGCCAGCTACTAGCAACAGTCTTGCCAACTGTGGGTTCAAAGGAAAGCATCAGGAAAGAGACTTTTACTTACCCTTCCTACCATTACTTCTTTCAGTACCTGCTGCAGGACACAGCCAGCCAAACTCCACCTGGTTCCCATGCATTGCAAGACTTTTAATCTTTGCCCCAACCTTCTCCTGAGATAAACTTATGGGTAACTTTTCTTAAGGCCTTCTGTCCTGATCCTTTTATATCTCCAACAGTCAGCTTCTGTCAAACTTGTGAGAAATAAAGGATTTTACAGATGCTGAGAAAAGATCAGAGGCACAAACCTAGTTAAAAATTCCAAAATCGATATTTTAAAAAAGGGATGAAAAACCCCAGGAAACCCCCAGGTTGTCTAAGAAGTGCTCAGTTCAAAGGTAGTAATTCAGGGATGAACCTGAGGATCTGAGTGTCAATAGGATCTTGGTTTGATAGGAAATGAACGATCCTTTTCAGGGTGCCATGGGACTATTTGACTTTATGACCGTTGTACAAGGTGAAACTATAAACTAGAGCATTGGGGCCATTGAAAGAGTGTGCAGAGAAAAATCATTCACTCTGCTTCTCTCCAATGCCTACTTCTTAATTTTCCTGGAGGATAAAAAGCAAACTAGAGAGGAAAGATGTCAGCAGTTTATCCAAAGTTTCCATTTTAATACATAGCTAAACTGGTAACGTCTAAAATGATCAATTGAATAAGGTAATTTTATATCTGTATATATTGACTGTATATTTTGAGGCGATTTGCATGAGGTCCTCAGGGTCCTAAAGAAGGAGTAAGGTTTGGATACAGTTTTTGTGAAATCTTCCAGAACCTAGAGTATGTCTCACTCTTCTAAGCTAATGTATTAGACTAATATACTCACCTTTCGGGTCTGCCTGATTTTTATCTTGGGCCAGGTGTGGCAACCAGATGTTACAGGATATTCATGTTTGACATACTTTTTCCTCAAATCTGTTGAGACAGATCTGAATCCCAGAATCTTGTCTATCCACCATGCCAGTCCAGCTTGTAGAATGGACCTCAGATTCCAAGTCCTCCTGTTCTCTTACAGGTCTTAAACCCTGCCCTGAACATTAGCTTTCTTGTCTGTGCCTTCCATCTCTTTCTGTATGACCTAGGTTCTCCCCAAATTCCCAGCCTCTGCCTGAATAGGAAACTTGCCCAGATATCAACACCTGCATCTGGCTGACTTAGAGTTTTTCTGATATGGGCTGCTCCTGGAAACAGCGCTCGGCACACTAGAGTCCTTGCTTTCACAGTCTTCCTCAGGTGTTGGAACGTGTACAAGCCAGCCCTTCACTCTCTATTTTGTCTGTACAGGACTGGCCAACGGCTCACATTGCAATAATCTCTACCAACCTGAGGTCCATAAGTCTCAGCTGCTCATGTTCACGTTTCAGCATATCGAGGCTGCAGCCCAACTTGTTTATGCCAGAGCCGCTCCCTATGATGGGGAGAGGAGTCATTTGATGTGTCCAGGCTAGGGATGGCCAATACCCAGCACTTGTGACACTACTTCTTATTTCTAAGCAGGGATCTAAGCAGGCTTTTCTAATTAACCAATTAGTGTGCACTTTTGCATCTAGGCCAGACATAGCCACAGGGATTTTCTTACTTTATTATTTTATACAGCTAGTGCCAATAGATCAGTTAAGCGAAACCCACATTCCATCCCTGGTGAAAGGCATGCTGCTAAGGCAAGCACTTAAAAGAGAAGGCACCATGAGTTGACTCAGAGAATGAGTTTTGGGGGAGGGACAAAGTCCCTGAGTGCAGAAGAGAGGGAGAAAAAGTTACTGGATCACATTGAGGGCTCATTAGGAAGGGAATCTTTACTGTGGTGATGGCCCAATGGCACTCAAATTCTTGGCTTTGGCTGCATTCAATTCTTTAACAATCCTGGCTCAGCAGAGCAGGGTCAGAGAAAGCAGTTTGATGCATTGATCCAAATCTGTGAAGTCTCAGGATAACCTTACTGGCCATTGTGCCGTTACTATTGGTCATGTTGGTGATCAGACCTTATTTACCAGCACTTATTCTTTTCAGAGAAGCTCTTTCACCAAGCTTCAGAAGTGGCTCTCCTTCACTCCAGAGCAGAGAAACATTCTGGTACATAACAGAAATTCAAACAAGATTGTATTAATGCCACACTAACAAAGACCAAGTGGATTTAATGGTAATCAACAAATTCAACATTTGTATTTTTTTTTCACATGAAGTCTACCTAATTGCCCCAAGATCATCTGCCCTTAACTCTTTAGAGCTGCGGTCACTGATGCCTCAATACCAGTAGACTCTGTATTCTTCAGATTTTGAGCTGATATTGATTAGCTGGATCATTCAGCAACAATCACAGTCCCAACATGTGCCTGAGCTTAGAATAAAGTCAATATCTTTCTTGGAGAAGAGAGACACTTATACTCCTCCCCTCAATTTCATAACTTTACCCTTGGTGTTGGGGAACACCTACCTTAATTCTGCCCTCTCTCTACCCTTTATTATCAGTCCCCCATCTCAATAGTAAGAAGTCCCTTTAACCTGACTGTTCAGAGCCCACAATATTCTTTGGGCCACATTTTCCAGTAGATGGTAATACAGTGCCTTAGAGACCTGAAGGAAGGGAAAATCTTCATCTTTGTGCCTTTCTATGTGGTGAATAGATCTGACAGGACCCACCTCACCTTGCCCAGCCCTCTGCTTTGCCTGTGATTGGGAACGACTGGCACTGGCATAGATGCTTGGCCATTTAGCATATAGCAGGGGGAAGGAGGAGGCCCCATTTGTGCCTCTAAGCCTAAAGAAAGTTTGTAAATTCATCTTTTTACAGAGAAATTCTGCATTTTAAGAGAGAGAAAGTGTCAAGCATTTGCCTATCTTTAAATAAAGTGTAATTTGGTTCTCATTTTTCTTTTGATCCTTGTTTAAGTAAGGCCCAACTACTGGGCTCCTTGCTATAACGTTGTTACCTGAATGGTGAGCTGTGGCTGACATACTTGAACCACTTCAGACATACATACTCTGCCTCATCCTCCTCTAATTACCAAAGAAAGAGCCTCTGTCTCTCTCAACCTTTGCCAAAAAAAAAAAAAAAAGCTATGTCATAGCAAATTTTTGGAGCACAGAAGTAGCAAGTTCAATCTTTGCTAAAGATCAATGTGAAAGAATATGATTGATGAAAGACATATGCTATGAATCCAGGAAAGGGAAGTATTATCATAAGTGCCAAATATTTGTCATTTCTTGGCTGGAATACAAGCTTCCATGGATGCAGCAAAAATATGGCCATAACCCAGATATATCCAGAAATAATATCTATATCCCTTATCACTCAGAATGTAAAGTGATCATATGCCACTTTTTGCCCAAGACAGATGGGTTTATACTTGCAGTCCTTCTTTCACTCTCAAAAGTGTCCCACTTCAGACAGCACATGATATATGGTCACCCTATGAGATTCGTTCTACTATATACTAAGTGTAAATCCTAAAATCTTAGATTGGAAGGTAAGACTCTTCCTAACCTAGTCCAATTCTGCTTGTTCTCCTATGTCCCAAAGAAAGTAGTCTAAACTTGTCAAAGTTGACCAAAAAAATCAAATATATTGATGCTAAACTTGGTATGTACATATACAGAATAAAACTTCCAATTTTTTTCAAAGTATAATTCAATATTTTATTGCATTGCAAGGTTCTAGAATGCAAGGTATTATGATTTTGGCACACGATCTAGCATGAGAACACAAACAGCTGCTTGTAGAGATGTGTGACTCAGGGCATAACACTAAACTTCTAGTTTGTATATGGAAGTGTCAAAATATCTCCAGAAACTTATGAAAACAACACCCAACTCAGAGTGTGCACATGCACACACATAAACACACATTCTTTTAGCCAAATTATTAGCTTTAACATTTATAACTGAAGCAATAAAACTGATGAATATAGAATCTATTTCTGAATCAAGTTCAGCAGTCTCCTCCAAACGTCATTTTGAGGTCCCAGAATAAATGCCCTTTCACGTTGCAGCTGAAGCCAGGGCCAATTCTGCAAGTGGTCTTGGAAAACTGCCTTCAGAATTGACTCTCCCAGGGGACGGTTTACTGTTAGAGGAAGCAGAGATACAGGAGGTGTTTTTGAGACCCAGAAAGAGACAGAGGAGGAGGTGAAAGTGTAACTTAGAACAGGTAGCTTCAATTTCTTTGCCCAGGAGTCCTAGTCATTATTAACAGCAACAGTTTCCACTTGTGTAGAGAACAATTTTGTATTAATCCATTTTAACTTACCATACCCACAAAGTCCAGCGTATATATTCCAGGCATTACACTGTGGGGAAGTTATTCTCATTTAGGAACAAAGATAATCTGAGCTCTGTTGACTCTGACTCAACGAATAGCCGAGGACTTATTATGTAACACCTCCCACTCCTTATATTTTACTGTGCCTTAAAGAAGATTAAAATTCACCAAGTCAAAATATATAAAATAAGACAAGGTAGATGTCATAATCAGATTTAATAATTAACAAATTGCTCAAGTGTGAGAAAGATCTTATTCAATTGATTTAGTCAGGAAATAATTGAAGAAAGAAACTCTATTTTATATGGACCCAAATAGATGGGTAATTTTTAGTGGGAAGGGAGAGAGACTACATTCCTGGAGAAATTCACTCAGCATAAGTAAAAACACAGAAGCAGAGACTTTAAGAAGTTTGTATTGCAAGAGCAAGATTACTGCGCTGGATTAAGAAGATTATTTGGGGTTATATGTAGAGTACTAGAAAATTATGACATGTTCAATAAATTGTAGTCCAACCTGTTTTTAAAATAGTTTGTCCAAAAGGCATATAAGATATTTCTGATCACACTGTAGTATGAATAGACATTAATAATAATTTAAACAAGTTGGCATTAAAGTATTCCAAATAACTCTTTAAAGACAGAAAGAGCAAAATTGGAAAATGATGAAAGTGAGGGTGTTACTAGTTCAAAGTTAAGGTCTATAACTAAAGCTCTTCTCTCAGGCTAAGTCACATCTATGTTTTTACTGAACAAGAAAGAATAAAAATATGACCTAAGTATTTAAATTAAAAAATAGTCTTAAAACAACAATGAAACAAGTTTAAAGGAAACAAGAAAGAGGAAGTATATAAAAGTAGAGACTAATGAATTAAAATAAAAACAAAAATAAATAAATAAATAAATAAAACAAAGCAAGCCATATATATAAATATACATATATATGTATGTATATATCCCTACCTAAGAGAGAGAGAGAAAGAGAAGAAAACCACAGCACACATATATTAAATAAAATTGAAAAGGTATACAATACCAGATATTAGATTAAATAAATAATAAGAATCTCATACATCCCTAGATGCAAATTTTAATGTCAAAGAAAAGAATACTTTTCATGAAAAATATAGATTGCCAAAACATGCTTAAGAAAATTAAAAAGTCTAAACAGACCAAAAACCCTGGGGACATCGTGGCAGGGATGGGATGGAATGGGAGTGCTAAAAACTCAACTAGGATCATTGTGCTTTCCATTGAGTTATTGGAAATTTCAGGAAAATAAAATTCTCATGATATAGAGGTAGTTACAGCCCATGAAATATTCAGTGAATCCCAATTAAATTTAATCATTTGGAAGCAACCAAATAATGATAAAAGATACAGAAGACTTAAAAAACATAATTTAATTTTCAATTAAATGGGCATATAGAGAGCATTATACACAAGAGTTCAAGAAGACACTTTCCCTTCACATGCACTTTAACTATTTACAAAATTTGACTATGGGCTAGGTCATGGATGAAGCTTCAACAAACATTAATACATTGGTATTATTGAAATTATGTTATCTGATCACTCTGCAACTATTTTAGAAATCCAAATATTATAAAATTATAATATGATTGGAAATTTAAGCCTATCCTTAAGTAACTTACAGGTCAGAGAAGAAGTCATACGTATGTCAGAAAATATTAACACCAAAGAAGCTTTAAAAAACATCAAGGGCTTCCCTGGTGGCGCAGTGGTTGAGAGTCCGCCTGCCGATGCAGGGGACACGGGTTCGTGCCCCGGTTCGGGAAGATCCCACATGCTGTGGAGTGGCAGGGCCCGTGAGCCATGGCCGCTGAGCCTGGCGTCCGGAGCCTGTGCTCCACAAGGGGAGAGGCCACAACAGTGAGAGGCCCACATACAGCCAAAAAAAAAAAAAAAAAAAAAAAAACATCAAAATGTATCAAAACTAGTGGGATGTATTAAAGTGAAAGTTATAGGGGCATTTTAGCCTTAAATACACACATTAATTTTAAAAATATAAATGAGCCAGCCTACAAATTAAGAAGGTGTATGTGTGTGTGTGTGTGTGTGCACGCATGCACATGTGCACATGCATGCATATTTGCTCATACAGTTGAAAATATATGGAAACTACATTAGGAATTGGATAGCAAAATAGAACTAAAGAAACGTGGAGGAAGGAGGTAATAATAAGTGTAGAAATGAATGAATTGACAAAAAAACAAAAAGAGAATTAACAGAAGCAAATTTTGGTTTTTGAAAAGAGAAAAAATAGACTAAGCTCTGGGAAGAACTATTGGGCACTGGGGGAAGGGAGTAGGTGAGAGATGGAGCTGGAATAACGAAATACTGGAAAAAGGAAACAAAGTTATACTTTCAGAGAACAGTAAAGATGAGAGAATATTAGGGAAAACCTTAAGATTTTTATAAATAATTGTGAACATTTAAATGTGTTTTTAAAAGAACTTATCAATTTCAAATTGCCAGAGCTAATTCCATAATATTTTAAAAGCCTGAATAGTCCCATAAACGTTAGAGAAGAAGGGAATCAATTTTTAACAAATTAATCGATTATTTAACTAATTAATATTAAAAGTACAAAGGAACAGAAACGATTGTAAGAGGAAACTATTGCCCACATAGAAGAGTCATGTATCTGACCAGTTAACAAATATGTGTTGTATTTGATTTGCATATATCATCCATAAAGAGGAAATAGAACTGAAAAAAGATCACAATCATAAAGAGAAGATGCCTAGGAAAAAATGTAAAGAAAGATGTACAAGAACTTTATTGAAGATACTTATAAAGCTATTTTTAAAGGGACTGAATAAGACTGAGATAAATGGAGAGAACATGTTGATAAGTAAAAGGGCTTAATAGTAGAAAAGCATCATCTCTCCTACTCGATCTACAGATTTAAAAAAATTGTTTTGAAAGTGTTTTTTTATAAAAACAATTTGGCATTAAATATAAGGAGACTTAATCATAGCTTGGAAATTATACACATATATCAATTCAATCTAGAATAATCATGGATGAACATAATGATATATGTACATGTAAGTCCATTATAACATTATTTATGAATAAAAATCAGGAAACTAAACTGTAAAAGTTAAAAAAAAGTGAACATATATGTTAAGACTTCACATTCCCATTAAATCATGCTGTTGAAGATACCTAATCATATCATGTGTTCATGGATCAGAAGAATTAATATTGTTCAAATGTCCATAATACCCAAAGCAATCTACAGATTTAATGCAATCCCTATGAAAACTCCCATGACATTTTCTCAGAACTAGAACAAATAATTCTAAAATTTGTATGGAACCACAAAAGATCCCCAATAGCCGAAAGAATCTTGAGATAAAAAAACAAAGTTAGAAGTATCACATACTCTGACTTCAGATTGTACTACAAAGCTACAGTAGTCAAAACAGTATGGTACTGACACAAAAACAAACACATAAATTAATGGAACAAAATAGAGAGCCCAGAAACAAACCCACACATGCATGGTTAATCAATCGACTACAAAGGAGGCAAGAATATACAAATGGGGAAAAGACAGTCTCTTCAATAGTGCTGTTGGGAAAACCAGACAGCTACATGTAAAAGAATGAAATTAGAACATTTTCTCACACCATATGCAAAAATAAACTCAAAATGGATTAAGTCCTAAATGTAAGACCTGGAACCATAAAACTCCTAAAAGGAAACATAAAGAGTATGCTCCTTGATATCGGTCTTAGAATATGTTTTTGGATCTGTCTCCTCAGGCAAGGGAAACAAAAGTGAAAATAAATAATTCTGACCTAATCAAACTTAAAAGCTTTTACATAGTTAAGGAAACCATCCACAAAAGAAAAAGGCAACCTAGTGAATGAGAGAAGATATTTGCAAATGCTATGTCTGAAAAGGGGTTGATATTCACTATATACAATAAATAACTCATACAACTCAATATCAAAAAAGACCCCAAAGACGCAATTAAAATATGGACAGAGGACCTGAATAGGCATTTTTCCAAAGAAGACTTACAGATGGCCAACAGGCACATGAAAAGATGCTAAACATCACTCATCATCAGGGAAATGCAAATCAAAACCACAATGAGATATCATCTCACACCTGTCAGAATGACTGTCATCAAAAGACAAGAAATAAGTGTTGTCAAGGATGTAGAGAAAAGGGAACCCTAATACACTGTTGGTGGGAATGTAACTTGGTACAGCCACTCTGGAAAACACTATGGAAGTTCCTCAAAAAATTAAAAATAGAACTACCATGTGATCCAGCAATTCTACTCCTATATATATTCAAAGAAAGCAAAAACACTAATTCAAAAAGATATATGCACCCCAATGTTCATAGCAGCATTATTTACAATAGGCAAGATATTGAAGCAACCTTAGTGTCCATCAACAGATGAATGAATAAAGAAGATGTGAGGGACTTCCCTGGTGGTGCAGTAGTTAAGAATCTGCCTGCCAACGCAGGGGACATGGGCTCGATCCCTGGTCTGGGAAGATCCCACATGCTGCAGAGCAACTAAGCCCGTGCACCAAAACTACTGAGCCTGTGCTCTAGAGCCTGCAAACCACAACTACTGAACATGTGCACCACAACTACTGAAGCCCACGCACCCTAGAGCCCCTGCACTGCAACCCCTGAGCGCACACACTTCAACTACTGAAGCCCGAACTCTCTAGGGCCCACATGCCACAACTGCTGAGCCCGCGTGCTGCAACTACTGAAGCCCACATGCCTAGAGCCCATGCTCCGCAACAAAAGAACCCACCACAATGAGAAGCCACACACCACAACGAAGAGTAACCCCCACTCACTGCAACTAGAGAAAGCCCGCACGCAGCAATGAAGACCCAATGCAGCCAAAAATAAAATTTTAAAAAAAAGATGTATAGAGCTAAACTATAAAAAAAAAAAAAAAGATGTGAAAAAAAGATGTGATATATATATATATTACATAACATATTAATATATAACATGTACTATTACATGTTAATGTGCGTAACATGTACAATTACATGTTAATGTGTGTAATGTGTACCATTACATGTTAATGTATGTAATGTGTACTATTACGTTAATGCATGTAACATGTAATTATTTAAAAAAATAAAATTTTGCCATTTACAACAACATGGATGGACCTGGAGGGTATTATGCTTAATGAAATAAGTCAGAGAAAGATAAAAACTGTATGTTTTCCCTTATATGTGAAATCTTAAAAATAAAATAAGTGAATGAATATAACAAAACAGAAACAGGCTCACAGATACAGAGGGCAAACTAGTGGTTACCAGTGCAGCGAATGGTGGGAGGAGGGGCAAGATAGGTGAAGGGGATTAAGAGGTACACACTAATAAGTATAAAGTAAGATACAAGGATGTAATGTGCAGCACAGGGAATATTGTCAGTATTTTATAATAGCTTTATATGGAGTATAATCTATAAAAATATTGAATCACTATGTTTTGCACCTGAAACTAATATAATATTGTAAGTCAGCTATATACTTCAATTAAAAGAAAAAAAAAGAATACTTAATGACCTGGAAAATTCTTCTGATATGATTTAAAAGAAAAAGTAAAATACACATAATCCCAATTTTGTAAAACTCAAGGCTATCTATATGCCTATAAAAAATTGGAAGAAAATTATTAAAGCATGCTAAGAATTTATCTCTAAGGATTAAAATTAGTGAAGGAAAAGTTTAGCTTCCATATTTTCTATATATGTTTATACTAATGATATTTATTTTTAAAAGATTCCTCACACACAAAAAGGTATTTGTTCTATTTTTACTAATGTAAAAAAAAAAAAGAAAAAGGCTCCTTTAGTTGGTCAACTTGCTTCACTTTGTATATGAATCAGGATTTGAACTCATGTTTTTCTGAACAGTAATCAGTATTTTTTCCACTATGCACCAGTAGTGTTTCCCCGACTCACGGCCATTCGGTTTGTTTCTTACCTTTGTCAGCTACTCTGCTAATGTAAATCAAACTCAAGAACACTGGGTAGGATAGAATAACTGCAATGTTTATTGGAAACCCTTCAGGAGAAAAGTACCTATTATAGATACTTAATGGAGATTGGAGAATCTCAGAATACAAGGTAGAAGGCAAGGTTATGTCCCGCCTAAATCATTTTCCAATCAGCCTGCCTAGGAGTCACACCCACCCCAATATACCCCTCACCAATTTCCTGTTAGCCTGTCCTGAAATATTTACCACCTAACTCTTAGAATTCTAAAATAAGAAATTATAAAGAATGGGAAGAGTTTTGAAACATTATGAATATTTTACTTCCATCTAATTGAGGATTTCCTCTTAAACTAAACAAATCATGACTTATCTCAAAGTTATTGGACAGCTTTAGTTGGTAAATAATTTTACTGTTGATTCAAAATCCATCTTCCCATGTTTTCCTACCCTTAGCCTTAATTCTATGGCCCTGGGAATAGTTAGGACATGGCTATCCCTCATCTCATATTCAGAGCTTGATAAATGTTCAGTCAGTGCATGCATGATTCCTGGGTTTTTCCTCCTCCAAGCTAAGCAGATTGAATTCCTTTGCAAGATTCTTATAGAATGTGGTATCCTATATTATAACTAGGCAGAATAATCCAATTTGGATTTGGAAGAAAACAAAATTATCCTTGCTCTTTTCTTCATTCTCTTGCTTTCCAAGAAGATTTTAAGAAGGAAAGGACCATCACTTTAGGGAAGTACCTTCTACTTGAGTGTGCACTCTCCTTTAGGTATCCGTGCAGGCAGTGAACTTTGGGTAAGCTCATTTGCTATCCATTTATATAGATAGATAGAAGTATATAGGAAAAATAATTGTACTTGAGAAAAAAGCTTTTAAGTGCTGGAAATTTTATTTACTATGTGACCTTGGGCAAATCACCATCTTTCTGTGTCAGCAGGTTTCTTTTGGTTATGTTACAGAAAACCCAACTCAAAATGGTTTAAACTGGAAAGGGAATGTGTTGGCAAGTTAAACCAAACATTTTAAGATTAGTGAATCATACGTGGCTGTATGGATGAACTCAAATAATGTTGCTAGTTTCCAGTCTCATTTCCTTCCCTCTTTTGTCTCAGCTTTCCTCTTCGTTGGCATAATATTAATGGCAAGATGGTTGTCATCATCTCCCCACTCACATTTATTCTCTCAGTTACCCCAAGGGAAAAGAAGTTCTCTTTTATTATCAGTTCCAACAAAAGTTCCAGAAATGAGTCTCATTAATACCCAAGAAAGAAATTTATGACCATTCTTCAAAGGACACAAAGGAGCTAGATGGGAGACAGAGAAGGGGGTGGGTGTTGTTGCCTTAAAGATGTTATGGGAGTATGTCCTGAGATCCAGAATACCTTGATATCTAGACCATTCCAATATTGTACAACAACAGATTGGGGCTCCTAGACCCTCTATCCAGGATCTCAGCTTTTTCATTTGTCAATTAAAGAGGTTAAATTAGGTGATATAAAGGCCCAGCCTCCATGAGTCTCTGACTCTGATTCTCTCAGAAGTCTTTGTTTCTGATGTACACTTCCACTGCCAAGACCCTAAAAGCTGAGGCCCAAAGGATGAAGCCTGTTCCCAGTCACCTTGGAGGCCTGCAGAAAAAGCCAAAACCTTTATTTATTTATTTTATTTATTTTCAGTTGAATAAACTCTTAACCTTCAGCAGCAGGGTATTGATTTTCCTGGCCTGACTGCTGAACTCTGGTAATACAAGACTCCTGATCCCTGGGGAAGTGCCATGCACAGCAAGCCTAAAATGTGGTTTAGGGCTGCAGAAACCCAAGTGGAGCCCTCCATTTTCAGCCAAGACCAGGAACTCTCTGATGGTCTCCTACATTCCTCTGCTAGATACCAACACCCTCCTTCCCCCACCAAAGACCATGCAAATAACACAAGGAAATTGCTTGGGTCTGGTTGCCAACATTCCAAATACTTCAGAGGAAATGTGACCACTCTGGGTGCCTAACTTTACTTTGAAAGGTCATGGGCGAATGTGGACTATAAATGTCCTGGCGTTAAAACTGGTCTTCTACCCCTGCCCAGAATACCCAGTACTCAGACAGCTTTGCTAAATCTGCGTAGGTTTAGCTTTCCTGGATTTGCAATTTAAGCCAGATGCTTGGGGTATAAGAGGGTATGGGAAGGGTGGTAGGAGGTTATATGTAGGAAAAACATACATCTAGGTTGTCAAGGACAGTCATGGTTTTATGCCCATTTTTCCTGGTGTAGTTATTAATAGAACCACCTTTTATTCTCAAAAGTGTCTTGGCTTGGAAGATAAACTATATAATCACCTTAGACTTTCCCAATGTGGCACAGCTAATCAACTTCATATTAAAAGTTCAGATCACCCAGTTTCAGTAGTGTTCTTTTTTCCCTGAGCCATAGGTAAAAGCACCCTCATGAAAAGTACTACCTTGTCCCTCAAACCACATCTTATAGGCTTCAAGAACCAGCTCTCTCTCTGTCTACAAATGCCTGGGACACGACCTTATTACTTCCTGTCTCCAGCAGGGAAGGTAAAGGGCTTTCTTAAGGTTATGTCATTGGCACCTGAGAACTATTAGTTCTGCTGAATTAGAAACATGTATATTTTAGCACATGTTGATGATTTCCCTACTGTAATTGAACTTGATTTTTATATTTCACCCAGAAATGTAATTGCTGGTTGGCAAAAGAAGGTAACCTGATGCTTTTTTGAGGGTGAGGGGAAAAACAGACCTTGGTTTTAGGCTATAACCTTGGCAAAATATAATAGAATCCTGCATGTATGCATGTGTGCACACACATACACACACACCCATACATGTGTTTTATTTTAGCAGATGGGGGGACAGGAGTTGCCAGAGATGAATAATCCATTAATACCCCTTAAGAAAATTAGCCACTAAATTCAAAATAATTAGCTAGATGCAGGTTAATTCAAGAGGGTAGTCTGTTGGACCTGGAGGAGGACTTATAGAGGCAAAGTTAGAACAAGTTATTAAGGAACAAGGGTTGACAGATTGGAGATTCTAGGTTCTACGAAGTTGTGGCATAGAACTCTCTTAAGAGATGCCACTGACCCCTAGAAGTAGACCAAAGTACCAGCTACTACCCTCTGTTCTGAGACCAATTCCAACATGGGTGGGGGAGGGGGAGTTCTCCTAGCAACAAGCAATTCTTAAGATGCCAGATGGATGTCCTACAATTCAAATCAATTCTGACACTATTTATCCAGAGATAGCATCATATTTCACAGGTTAAGTGTTCAGTCCTACAAGTCCTGGCCCCGCCCCCTTCAGATGCTAGTCACAAGTCCAGGTTGTCACCTGTGCTTCTGATCAATTGGCTATAAATCAGAGGTTCCCAAGACTCCCTCCTCAGGTTTGATAAATTTGCTAGAGCAGCTCACAAAACTCAGAGAAACATTTTACTTACTAGATCATCAGTTTATTATACAAGGATATAACTCAGGAACAGCCAGACAGAAGATACAGATGGGACAGAGTATGAAAGTGTGTGGAGATCCCACGCCTTATCCACTGCTCCTGAAACCCCATGTGTTTACCAACCCAGAAACTCTCCAAACCCTGTCCTTTGGGGGTTTTATGGGGGCTTCATTACATAGGCATGGTTGATTAAATCAATGGTCATTGGCAGTTGAGTCAACCTCTGTCCCTCTGTCCTCCCTGGAGGTTGGGGGGTGGGGCTGGTTACTGAAAGTCCCAGCTCTCAAATTATGTGATGGATTCCCCTGGCAAACAGCCCCCATCTTTAGGTCACCAAAAGGGCTTTACAAAAGTCACCTCATTAACATAACAAAGACACTTTAATCACTCTTATCACAGGAAATTCCAAGGGCTTTAGGAGCTCTTTGCCAGGAACATGATCAAAGACCAAATATATATTTATTGTTATAAATCACAATATCACAACTCCAAAGATATTTGGTTTGCATAGTATTATCACATTCCTTGTCCCCTTGTGCCTTCTGCCCTGATGGCTTTAAGGAGGAACAGAGAGCTGGAATGACTTTCTACCCATCCCCAGCTAGGAAAGAAGGAAGAAAATTAAGCTTTGTCCTAAGGAAAGGAGATTTGTGTACCTAATATATACCAGTCATTCATTCCCATTAACTAGATAAGAACACTGAGTCAAAGAAGACAAGTGACAACCCGATTGGGGCTCCTAGACCCTCTATCCAGGATCTCAGGATCTCGGATCTCTGAGATCCCCGGAGCAGTTAGTATCAGAACCAGAAGACTGCAGCCCTGTTCTAGGACAGCCCATTCTCACTGGCAGCATCCTTCCTATACTTTGTGGTGACTCCAACCTACTAGTGCCCAGGAATGTCCTAATGTGGTTAGGAAACAGAATGATATTGTACTGAATTCAGAGTCAACTCTTCTATGTGTTGATGGTATGGCTTTGGGCAAGTCATTTTGAAACTGTGCACCTCAGATTGAACCCATGTACCGGAACTTGAACCCAGCCAAAACCCAGACTGGGACTTGAACCCACACGGCAGGGACTCGAACCTGACCAAAACACACAGCCTTCCAACTGAGATCACACACCTGCTTTCAGGACTTAATGAAGCTCAAGTTTTTGGTGTCTCATCACAGAAAGAATTCAGTGAGAGACAAAGTGATAGGTAAGAAGTGGATTTATTTAGAGAGAAACACACTCCACAGACAGAGTGTGGGCCATCTCAGAAGGTGAGAAAGACACCAGGGTATGGGGTCGTCCGTTTTTATAGGAGTGGGTAATTTCATAGGCTAATGAGTGGGAGGAGTATTCCAGCTAGGACTTCCAAAACTATGTTGAAAAATAGTGGTGAGACTGGACAACCTTGTCTTGTTCCTGATCTTAGTGGAAATGGTTTCAGTTTTTCACCATTGAGAATGATGTAGGCTGTGGGTTTTTCATATACTGCCTTTATTATGTTGAGGTAAGTTCCCTCTATGCCTACTTTCTGGAGAGCTTTTATCATAAATGGGTGTTGAAATTTGTCAAAAGCTTTTTCTGCATCTGTTGAGATGATCATATGGTTTTTATCTTTCAATTTGTTAATATGATGTATCACATTGATTGATCTGTGTATATTGAAGAACCCTTACATTCCTTGGATAAACCCCACTTGATCATGGTGTATGATCCTTTTAATGTGTTGTTGGATTCAGTTTGCTAATATTTTGCTGAGGAGTTTTGCATCTATGTTCATCAGTGATACTGGTTTGTAGTTTTCTTTTTTTGTGACATCTTTGTCTGGTTTTGCTATCAGGGTGATGGTGGCCTCATACAGTGAGTTTTGGAGTGTTCCTCCCTCTGCTATATTTTGAAAGAGTTTGAGAAGGATGTGTGTTAGCTCTTCTGTAAATGTCTGATAGAATTTGCCTGTGAAGCCATCTGGTCCTCGGCTTTTGCTTGTTGCTTTTTTTTTTTTTTTTTTTGGCGGTACGCGGGCCTCTCACTGTTGTGGCCTCTCCCATTGCGGAGCACAGACTCCGGACGCGCAGGTTCAGCGGCCATGGCTCACGGGCCCAGCTGCTCCACGGCATGTGGGATCTTCCCAGACCGGGGCACGAACCCGCATTCTCTGCATCGGCAGGCAGACTCTCAACCACTGTGCCACCAGGGAAGCCCTGTTGGAAGATTTTTAATCACGGTTTCAATTTCAGTGCTTGTGATTGGTGTGTTTGTATTTTCTGTTTCTTCCTGGTTCAGTCTTGGAAGGTTGTGCTTTTCTAAGAATTTGTCCATTTCTTCCAAGTTATCCATTTTATTGGCATATAGTTGCTTGTAGTAATCTCTCATGATCCTTTGTATTTCCTCAGTGTCAGTAGTTACTTCTCCCTTTCGTTTCTAATTCTGTTGATTTGAGTCTTCTCCCTTTTTTTCTTCATGAATCTGGCTAATGGTTTATCAACTTTGTTTATCTGTCGAAGAACGAGTGTTTAGTTTTATTGATCTTTGCTATCATTTCCTTCATTTCTTTTTCATTTATTTCTGATCTTATCTTTATGATTTCTTTCCTTCTTCTAACTTTAAGATTTTTTGTTCTTATTTCTCTAATTGCTTTAGGTGTAGGTTTATGTTGTTTATTTGAGATCTTTCTTGTTTCTTGAGGTAGGATTGTATTGCTATAAACTTCCCTCTTAGAACTGCTTTTGCTGCATCCCATAGGTTTTGAGCCATCGTGTTTTCATTGTCATTTGTTTCTAGATATTTTTTGATTTTCTCTTTGATTTCTTCAGTGATCTCTTGGTTATTTAGTAGTATATTTTTTAGCCTCCATGTGTTTGTATTTTTTACAGTTTTTTCCTGTACTTGATATCTAGTCTCATAGCACTGTGTTCAGAAATGATACTTGATACGATTTCAATTTTCTTAAATGTTCCAAGGCTTGATTTGTGACCCAAGATATGATCTATCCTAGAGAATGTTCCATGAGCACTTGAGAAGAAAGTGTATTCTGTTGTTTTTGGATGGAATGTCCTATAGATATCAATTAAGTCCATCTTGCTTAATATGTCATTTAAAGCTTGTGTTTCCTTATTTATTTTCATTTTGAATGATCTGTCCATAGGTGAAATTGGGGTATTAAGGTCCCCTACTCTTATTGTGTTATTGTTGATTTCCCCTCCTATGGCTGTTAACATTTTCCTTATGTATTGAGGTGCTCTTATGTTGGGTGCATAAATATTTACAATTTTTATACCTTCTTCTTGGATTGATCCCTTGATCATTATGTAGTGTCCTTCTTTGTCTCTTGTAATAGTCTTTATTTTAAAGTCTATTTTGTCTGATATGAGAATTGCTGCTCCAGCTTTCTTTTGATTTCCATTTGCATGGAATATCTTTTTCCATCCCCTCACTTTCAGTCTGTATGTGTCCCTAAGTCTGAAGGGGGTCTCTTGTTGGTGCGTTTAATGTTGTCCCAGAAGTCTCTGAGACTGTCCTCAATTCTTTTCATTCTTTTTTCTTTATTCTGCTCTGTGGTAGTTATTTCCACTATTTTCTCTTCCAGGTCACTTATCCGTTCTTCTGTCTCAGTTATTCTGCTATTGATCCCTTCTAGAGAATTTTTAATTTCATTTGTTGTGTTGTTCATCATTGTTTGTTTACCCTTTAGTTCTTCTAGGTCCTTGTTAAATGTTTCTTGTATTTTCTCCATTCTATTTCCAAGATTTTGGATCATCTTTACTATCATTACTCTGAATTCTTTTTCAGGTAGACTGCCTATTTCTTCTTCATTTGTTTGGTCTGGTGGGTTTTTACCTTGCTCTTTCATCTTCTTCATATTTCTCTGTCTTCTCATTTTGCTTAACTTATATTTGGGGTTTCCTTTTTGCAGGCTGCAGGTTCATAGTTCCTATTGTTTTTGGTGTCTGCCCCCAGTGGGTAAGTTTGGTTCAGTTGGTTGTGTAGGCTTCCTGGTGGAGGGAACTGGTGCCTGTGTTCCTGTGGATGAGGCTGGACTTTGTCTTTCTGGTGGGCAAGACCGCATCCAGTGGTGTGTTTTGGGGTGTCTGTGAACTTAATATGATTTTAGGCAGCCTCTCTGCTAATGGGTGGAGTTGTGTTCTGTCTTGCTAGTTCTTTGGCATAGGGTGTCCAGCACTGGAGCTTGCTTGTTGTTAAGTGGAGCTGGGTCTTAGCGTTGAGATGGAGATCTCTGGAAGACCTCTTGCTAATTGATATTACATGGGGCCGGGAGGCCTCTGGTGGTTCAATGTCCTGAACTCGGCTCTCCACCTTAGAGGCTCAGGCCTGACACCTGGCTGCAGGACCAAGACCCTATCAGCCACAAAGTTTTAATTCTTCTGATTCCCACAGGTCTACTTCCCATCTGTGTTTCAGCCAGTCACACAGCTGCTAGTGTTAGAGGGTCTCCTGCAGAGTTGGGAGGCGACTATGGCTCACTGTGGGGACAAGGACACTGGCAGCAGAAGTTCTGGGAAGTACTCTTTGGTGTGAGCCCTCCTGGAGTCCTGATAATATAGTTTTTATTTTTGTAATAAATCTTTGCAGCAGCAGTGAGTGCCTCTGGGCACTTGGGACTGAGGCAATGCTCCCTCTGCTCTTGAAAGAATTCTGCTCTTGAAAGAATGCAAAAGCCCTAGGTAGGCTGAGACAATGGGCTGCTTATTACAAGACATTGTGTGTTGGAGCTGATATGGATAAACAAAGATAAGCAAGGGCCATTGTCAATGATGGGAAGACACAAGGGTGGTGGAAGACTTAGGAAAAATGGAAGGAAGAGCAGAGAGCCCTTCTGTGCCAGGCAGGTGGTATGGCGGAGACAATTTCCCTCAGGGTCTTTGATCTCCTAGGGTCATTAGTTTGGAGTGTGCTTCATAGAGAAGAAAGGAAAACCTCCAGGTTCTGTAGAAGTAAGACCTTACATGCTTTTTAAGAATAGAATCTGCTCAACAGAAGGGAACAAATAAAAATAGTGTTCTGATGGATTTTCAAAACTCCTTCACAAGTAGTCCATAGAACTGGACCCCAGAGGGCCAAGTGGGACTTCAGTACCTCCTAAAAATTTGACCTCTTAGCTCTCTTGCAATAATGATCTCTGAGTGAATGAGACAGTGAGTGATGGAGTCGTTCATTCAATCCATTCTCACCAAATACTGTCTGTCCTGGACCTTGTCTTCTGACGTGTGCTGGGCAGATAAAAATGTTTGAGACATCTCGGATCTCGAAGCCAGGATAGTGTTTCCCAAGGAATGGTGCACAGATTACCTAAACCTGAATCACCTGAACACCTGTGCTAAAAATGCAGATTTCTGAAATCCACCCTAGATTAGTCAAATCTGCATTTTAGCAAGTCCCTCAGTCATAGGTATGAACAGAAAGCTTAATAATCACTGCTTTGAAGGAGGCATATAAGAATCTGGCTCTACGTAGGAGAGTGAATGTGTATATGTGGCAGTGAGTGAAACTATGTGTATGCATACACGTTAAAGCCATGAGGACATGCTGTGAAAATATATGCAAGAACATATGTGAATGTATGTGGTGATGCCTGGCCGTAAACACAGTTATACTTTGTGCTCTGTTACCTAATTGAAGGAAACAAAGGATCATATTCTGAGTTTCTGAAACTGAAAATGGCCCATGCTCCATCCGGAGCAAGCTTAAGGATCAGATGCCTTCCTGTCTCTGTGTGAAGAATGGGCGTAAAAGCAGCAGTCCTTCAGGATATCATGATGACATTGCAAGATGTGATGCAGCCTTGGTGACCAGATGAATAAGACATGAGGGAATGCAGAGTCGCAGGACTTAAGGAGTGAGATCCAGCAGGCTGGAGGATTGCCCTCTAATAAATACGTCTCTGGGGGTCTTGGGCACAAACTCATGAGTTCACAGTGAAGGCGTTGAAAAGCCTGGCTTTTCCCTTTCCCTTACAAGAAGAGTGATCCATCAAGTCATGGACTTCCTTAAGAGATGCCATGATCTCTTTTAGCAGAAACTGAACCATGGAGGCCCATGCCCCATCTGCCAGCAGGACTTTGACCTTGAGCATCTGTCATCCCCCAGTACCAGGATTCCATGATTCTGAGACCCTGGATTTCTCTAGTCTCCCAGTGTCTTATTATTGGCAGAGTCATGATGACATGCCCAGCTCCCACAGCGAGTCTAGTTTTCACCCAATTGCATCACTAATAGCTC
Organism: Mesoplodon bidens; assembly: GCF_964165515.1. Lineage (NCBI taxonomy): Eukaryota > Metazoa > Chordata > Mammalia > Artiodactyla > Ziphiidae > Mesoplodon > Mesoplodon bidens. The sequence goes on along the minus strand of NC_138171.1, from coordinate 20,061,122 downwards.
TAAGAGGCCATCAGAAGTTGCCAGGAGAAGGTCATACACACAAACACGAGTTACATCCAGCTCCCCTCCCCAGTGAATGTGCCACACCAGGTTGGAAGAGATGTGGTCTTCACCACGGGTCCTTTCCCAAATGCACACTGGAACAGGATGGGGGCAGCACTCAGCTCAACTTACCATGTTCCAACAGCTTTCTACCTACCAGGCTGCCATATGTTCAGGATCTTTTGATTGCCAGATGTATGTCAAAGTTTTCCTTTTTAAATGTAATTTTCCCCAGAATTTATTGGCATCCTACAATGCTGCTTCTTGGCTGCAGAAGCAGTTTTTCTGCCTTTTGGGCCCAAAATAGAAACCACACACAACCTTGACAGTAATCATGACCAAGGAGAGAGAACGCACATCTATTTATAAGGCGCCTGAAGGTGAGTTCTTCTTTTGTGCTACTGCTTTGAAGGTAAGGTCAACAAAGCTGGGAATATCAGCTTTATTGACTGTGTAATTTTATTAAAACCCAATGCAATCACAAATATATAATACATACTAAAATATTAGATATTATGGATAAAGTTTATTACTTTGAGTTTTTAAAGAGTTTTTTTAGATCGCGTATTTTGTTTTTTATCTTACCCTTCATTTCTTGCTGTTGTTGTCACATTCAGGGTGAGATCTGAGCATCTCATGATCTGATGTATGTTAACAATATCCAGGCACAGGTTCCTGCAGATGAGTGTACTGCACGGATAGATGGTAGAAAAACTCTCAAGAATTTTATTCAACCAAAGCACCAACATATGTTTTTGGCATCCAGGAAGCACTTCTTGGAATGGAAATCACATTCATGTTTAAAAATTCTTACTCATTTTCATTTGAAAAATTTGGACAGATAATCAACATTTTTGTTTTCCTTTTCAACTCTTGGAAGTTGGCATGGCAGCCTTAATGGACCCAACAGGTAACAATTGACTCAGCTCTGAGAATAGGAGCATCCATATGTCCCAGGATACCGATGTTCACCTCCACCTCACCATTTCTCAAAACTGGTCTCTTCTTTCCTTTCTGCTACCAATCTGAGGCTGCAGCATTCCTGGGTCGTTTCCTTATTACCTGACTTATTTTTTTCAAGAGCTGATGGATGGAAAAACACACTGCCTGTTCAAATCTACAAAACAAAAATACTGCTGGGGTACCCAAGGGTAACCACTGGAAAATTCACTACTCTGGGACTTTATTAATGCAATCTCAATTGTATTTAAGAAAGAACATGCAGATAGTGATGCTTTGGATCTCAAGATAATGTCAACCCCATTCACTCTTATGCTGTCTCTGCTGAGAATTTTGCTGGAGACTAATTCAAGGGCTCTAGGGCAGGGTCTGGCTGCCAGCTGCTGTTGAGATGGAGTTTTCCCTCTAGAGTAATCAATTATCATTTCCCAAGACAAGCTTGTAGAATGCTGCCAGCACAGTGGGTGAAGAATCTTGGAACTGGAACTCTTTCCCAGATGTAGCGGTCATCTCATGAATGTGTGGTGATGATGAACCAGAGAGGCAAGGAGAAGAAAGAGTGACTATTGAAAGTAGGTCTTATGTAAAGAAAAGTTATAAAACAGGTAGCAATGGTATTACATAGATTATATATAAGTTGTTGTCAGCTGGGTGATATTGAAGAAATCATAGACAGATTTCCAGGGACCAGTGGAAGGAATGGATCTTAGGTCTAATATGTTCCAATTCCCTAATTAATAGGCAACAGCTTTGATGGAGAAACTTTTATATGCAAACCACTATACCACTGCAGAAAAATATAAAGATAACAACCCAAACTCTTGCCTCAAGGAATTTATAGGACCTGAGTAACATTTTAAGGAGCTATGACATAATAACAAATAATAATAAAACAAGGTAATATATGATAATTGTAATCACTTTTTTTTCTGTTTTGAGCACATACCATGAGTCAAGTATTTTGCTAACGCACACAATTTCCATTAATTGCTTTTTTAAAAAAAATTATTTAAAATTATTTTAAAAATAAGTCAACCTTACTAAGATCCTCACTTTACAGATGAAGAAACTGAGATTCAGAGCAGTGAAAGAACTAGGTGAAACGAGTGAGGCATTTGCCTTGGGTGTAAAATTAAAGAAGACCCTCCCCCCAAAAAACCAGTAATCTAGACTCATAAAAATAAGAAGTAATGTAAAAAAGTTCACAATAAACAAAATCTCAAAAGTTTGAATAAAGACAGGATTGGTATTGATGATTTTTCCCTTTGCCTCAGGTTCCAATCTGGCGTGGGGCAGTGTTGGTTCAGAGCACTGGTTAGAAGACTTTCCAAAGCTCATAAGACAGTCAGTGCTGCATTTGGCCTAAGAGATTTGATTTTTCCAGTTTGAACTTCTAATCCCTGCTCTCCAAGTGGGAAGGTCAGGTGTCTAACCTTGCTCATGTGGATCCTAGGCAGGAGCTGTCAGGGGAAGCCTCTCTTGCCCAGATCTACAAGTGGGTTAAGACGGAGCAGATGTGCAAAGTCAGAAGAAAAAAGGCAATGGGCCAAGTCCTATCCGCTGGAGAGGAAAGTCCAGCTGGGCTTAGGGAAACTGTTGTGAAATACAGAGATTGAGAGGCTATTGTGAGGAGCAGGAGAACAGTGGCTGAGCAGGAAAATGGGAGTCAGGACTGGATATATCGCTGAGTGAAGAAAGGGCTTTTATGAATTCTAAGAAAAATGACGTGCCAGCAGCTCCATGAAAGGACCCAAGGATGGAGTAGAAAGTCATCTTGGACCACAGAGCCTTGACTCAAGATTGGCAATCTATACAGCCAGGACTTGCAACTTAATGACCACACCATGCTTTTCTGTTTCCAGAGAAAGGGTGATTGCCTTATTCATTTCTGCCCACACCCCTGCCCCCACAAATATTTGATCCCTGGAATAGGACAGGGTAGGTTAATAGCTCCCTGGGGACAGGGTGGACCCTGGCTTACAGACTCAGAAAGATTCCTTTCTGCTGAACCTCTGAGAGCTTGGTAAGAGCATTTCACTAAGTGAGGCTTCTTACCTACTTGTCCATTTGTTTTTAACAACCTTAATCAGTCCTTGGTGCTCAACCAATTGGGCTTGTCTTCAGAGGGGCAAATATTATTGCTCAAAATCCAATGACAGCCCCAGCAAGGGGCTGCAGGTGGGGAATGAGTGTAGGAGATGGATTTCCAATCAAGGAAATATGGAATTTCACTTACAAAGTAATGGAATGTAAATGCTGTTGGAATTCCATACCAGAGAGCACCCCAAGGAGCCCTTCCCAAGTGTCCTCACATTACTGCCTGTTGTGATAATATCCAGGTTAATGCAAGAGACGTTTCCCCAGATGCCCAGGTAATCTAGAAAACATGTTATTCTGATTTCAAGGGGGAGTCACCTAACAGGCCTGGAGATGTGAAGCTCTAATTTTCTGCTTTTCTCACCATTCCACTGACCTTCACAAAATAAGTGACTTCAATGAGGAGTGTTCCCTTTTATTTTGTATCACCAGACTTCAGCGCCCTCAATACTGCATGAAGCACTGGGGCCTCTCTCCCCCTGGCTCCACCTCCCACACGAAAAAGCTTAGGCATGGAGCCAGCTAACTTGCTTGGCTATTGGCACCTTGAAGTGGAAGTAAATCCCTAATCTTCTGATTTATTATTTCCTGTTCTTCAAAGAGAGGGGAAGGCAGCAATGCTTGATGTATTTAGGCAGTTAGTCACTGTACAAATCCATCTCTTGTCTCACCCCCAATTCAGGGGAATAATATTTTTTTCCCTGAGTTACATAAGACATGATAGAAAGCATTTCAGAACGCTCTCTGCCTCAGGACCGATTTCTTGTGGTAAATCTATAGAAAATCTATCACAGTTTCTAAAATAAGTGTCCAGGCTTTGGAAATAGGTCTCACAGTGTGAGGAAGCTGTAGTTCACTCATGTGTTAACCTTGCCATCACTTCCTCTCTTTCCATCATCTCTCTTTCTTCAGTTCTTATGTGGTTCCATCCAAATCACAGGTGTGCAGCTGTTTGTATTTCTGGAAGTAGAGCTGTGGTTAAGACCTGGGGATTTTTGAGCTCAATTTTAAGTCAAAAACATACCATGGGAATGAGGTTAAATTTAGTGTGAACTGGACAGTTCACAAATAGCCAAACGACTAAGATCATTACTAACTAGAGTTTCCCACACACACATTGTGTTGTCCTTGTTGAATAAGGCAGCTGGTAATGATGTTAATCCCTTGGGGTATTACCCATATCTGTGTTGTTCTTCATGCTTCTGGAAATGCCAATTCCTATCTTAAAAGATTCAGTTGTCCTTAATCTATGGCTGTTCAACTTATAAGTACCCACAAGCATTAACAAACATTAGAAGTGTTATAGTAGTCCCTACTGTACACATGCACATACCCACTGACTTTTGATCACAAACAGAACATATCTGGACAGTGATTGACTGAGACATATCTGCCTTTGTAAATCTGGAGTAGTCAGGTTTGTGAGTCAACATCTTCTAATCCTGGCTGTGAAATACCCAGTTCTAGGCATATGGTTCATTTTGCCTCTAATTCTGGGATCAATCAAAGTCCCAAGCTATTGAGACCCTAGGTTACCATTTGAATTTCATTCAAGTTCAAGTTCATCTTGAACCTCTTTCTCCTGCTCTGACCTTGAAATTAGCCTCCTAAGAGATGGTGGCCACCTACTTCCTGGCCCCTAATGCTGATGGACAGCTTGGGATTCCAGAGACCCTCTGCTGTACTTCTGATTGTACCTCTGCCAGTAGCTTGGCTACCTTTCTGGATGCCCCAGACCCTTCTGTTGATTTGACTTTGCACTTCTGTGTTTGGATTTTACTAGCATGGGTCCTAGTCCTGCTGCGGGCCTGTCATTATTCAAGAAGTGACTTCTCTAGGGCAGGTGGAAGAAGATTGACATGTTCTGATCTTTGAAAGGAATAGAGGGAAAAAACAAAAGAAGATATATTGACTATTATCCTCTCTCCCTCCCTTTCCCTCCATCCCTTCTCCCTCCCTCCTCACCTCCCTTTCTTCCCTCCCTTCTATCCTTTCTTCCTTCTTCCTTCCTTCTTTCCTTCTTTTCAGTCAATAAACATAGCATGTTAACTACATATTGATACTTTGTAAAAACTTGCAAATTTGATTGGAAAGAATTTCCCCCACCCCCAGTTTTGCCTCAAACACACACACACACACACACACACGAGTGAGAAAAATGATTAAAGTGAATATTAAGCACCAAAATGAATGATACAAATAGAAACAGTTCTACTAGTTGAAAGGAAAGCAAGGTAGCATCTGAATCAATCTTAGAATAAAAATGAATATCATATGTAATACTATCTATTAATTATTGAGCAATTTTATATCTGTATAAGACAAGGAGTTTTTCTATAGCAATCACTGCTCAGGTATTTTCTGTTCACCAAATGGTTGCTGTCCCCATGTTGTGTGTGTGTGTGTGTGTGTATGTGTGTGTGTTTGTGTGAATTCTAGAGGGGTTTCTTTGAGATTTCTCTAAAACTCACATATCTATGAGGTAAGAATCATTCGTAATTCACCAATGAGGAAACCGAGGCTTACAGCAATTAATAACTTTTATAACTAGTAAGTGGCAGGGCTGAGTGTGCTACTCTGAGGAAGGAACAAGTGATAAGACTTAAATGGTAAGCCAGGAGCCATCTGTGGAAGTTCATGAATGCTGGAATGAAGAATTCAAGCTTGAATGAAAGGCAATAAGGAATCCTAGTAATTGTTTGGTGGAGAAGTAATTCAGTGACCTCAGTTTTAAGAAGATTAATTTAGCCAAAAGAGCTAGACGCATTGGGATAGAGAGAGAAAAAGAAATTTAGCAACAGACAAATGACATCCATTCTATCAATATGATCCTTTCCCTTCATCATTCCAATCAGATAGAAACAGATCACAGGACATTAATAACTGTCATGGAAAATCCTCCCCACATACATTTCTAAGAAGAGTGGGTTTTCGTTTTTTCCCTCAGCTGTTTGCCCTCAGAACAATACCCTAAAGTGTTTCCTTCCCTCCAATTTTAACTACTAAAGTATGTAATATGACTCCAATATTTGATTTAAAAGAGAGAAAGAAAGAAAAAGTAAGAAAGAAAGAAAGAAAGAAAGAAAGAAAGAAAGAAAGAAAGAAAGAAAGAAAGAAAGAAAGAAAAGAAAGAAAGAAAAGATCCATCGAAGCAAAATAGTAGTTCCCTCTGATCTCACACTATTTCTGATGAATCAGTATGGGGTAAGGAACTCTGTACTAACGGAGTGAAACATGCTTAGAATTGCACCAACAAAAGATGGAATTTTGCCAGGAGCTGCTAACAACTGAGACAGCTTAACATTTGTTATTTGATGGAGAGAGTTCCAGGGGGAGATTTCAGCTAAGCTGAGGGAAAGCTTGCTTTCTGCTCAGGCTATTTGCTAGGTCACAGGATGGGGTCTCAAAGGACATAGAATGAGTGAGCTTATCCCCATGGAGGCCAATGCCCTTCCCAGAAGAGTTAAGTCCAGTGGTTTCTCCAGTAAAAGGACACAGAGGAGTCAGGGATGGATGGGTGTGCTGACTAATCTATAAAACCAGTGCCCCAGGAGGAGCAGAAGTTGAAACCATTTATTTATAATTAGAGATGCAGTGGGCTGTGTAACTTGAAATTTCACAACTCAACGTTCTTGGTGAAAATGCTCAATAATAATTCAGAAAACAATCAAAAGCTTGGGCAAGAAATATTTGAATGTATATCAGGTATCCTCTTCTCAAACAAGACCAATACAGGTCTTCTGATAAGTCACCACTCTGAAGACTAAAATGAAACATAACTTCCAAGTTCTCCCTTCAGGACCTGCTGTTTCACTGGAGTTGGTACTATTTACAGCAGGAGGCTCCCAGGCCAGGGTGGGACACAGTGAGGCAGATCTACACGTCTCCGGACTTCCTGTCAGAGTTGACTTTTGAAAAATGTGCTCCCTGGGATTCCAGAGTCTGGAAACAAATGTAACTGACATCTGCAACAATAAAAATTAGAGACCAGCTCAATGTTTACCATTAGAAAGCATTCGGGGACTTCTGGTCTGAAAATTTCATTGAAACCCAGATGCATGAATCCATGCTTACAATATGACGTTAAGCAGGGGGAAAAAAATCGAATTTTTCAAATACTGATTTCAAATACTGATGCAGATGGACAGGACTAGGATAGAATTTGCAAGCACAAAAATAGTTAATTTAGGTTTAAGACTTTTAAGACATCACGAGAAAATGTTTTGTCCAATGTCATTAAGTGTTGCTGTTTTATTATTTTACATTTTTTAAAGTGGTTCAAAAAAACATCTGTTTTATAGAATTGAGTTTTCATCAGTAGATTGGTTTTGAGAGAGCTGGGTATGATTTTCAGCCGCTTCCCATCCCCCTAAAATTGTTATGAAGAATAAGTGAGTTAACAATGGACAGCAATTAGCATAGTGCCTAGCACATAGTGGACCATCCTGTTATTTTCATTATCATTATTATTGGTACTCATCTCAAACGGAACCTAAGCTCACCATATCCCCTAAGTTTCTATACTTTTGCTTTCCCCAGTGGTGGTCAGCTTCAGCACTGGGTGTTTCCTCTTTTCATTACTAAAATCCACATCTCAGTTTGCAGTAGCCTACCTGAGTGAATTTTGGCAAACCTGATCCTTCTTGGTACTGCATGTGTGGCAAGATATAGTTAATATAAACTAAGTGTCTTGTTGAATTACATCGTGAATGTATTAGAAAAAGAGAATTGTGCTGAGAACATGCATTTCACGAAATGCCCACCTTTGCCACCACTACATTTGTTAAAAATATCTGAAGGAATTTTCTGTTTGCTAACATCTGTGATGTCAGCTATTCTAGAGAGATCAGTCCAAAGAGTCCAACCTCCAAAGCAAGTGGACACTGACAGCTCTCATTTGGTATCTTTTTTTTGCAGTACGTGGGCCTCTCACTGTTGTGGCCTCTCCCGTTGCGGAGCACAGGCTCCGGACACGCAGGCTCAGTGGCCATGGCTCATGGGCCCAGCCGCTCCACGGCATGTGGGATCTTCCCAGACCAGGGCACGAACCCGTGTCCCTTGCATCAGCAGGCGGACTCTCAACCACTGCGCTACCAGGGGAGCCCCATAATTATGTTTTTAAAATAAGAATAACCTAGTTTAAAAATAAGGAAAACTGTTTTAGAATAAAGTCTATTCCATTATTCACCTAGGGAATATAGTCTTTTCTTGGCTTTAAGGGTTACACAAGTCAATGGCATGAAAAAACAATATGTACATTATATGTGGTTATTTATCCAGAAGACATCAGATTAGCCAATACAGTGGTCTTCCTGTAAGTACCCCTATACCTTAGCAGGGCTGACTATGATTCCATGGTCTGATGAGTCTTCTACCTGATTTGAGAATGGCAACCTCCTCTGAAATGAATTTTGGAGCAACACAATTTGAATAGGCTACAAACAAAAATGCACTCAATGAATTGGGAGATTGGGATTGACATATATACACTAATATGTATAAAATGGATAACTAGTAAGAATCTGCTGTATAAAAAAATAAATTTAATTTAAAAATTTTAAAAAATGCACTGATTATTAAAAAATAAGAAAAATATCACATTTATTGAAAATGTGGTAGACACTGTGCCAGAAATCTTGTATGCATTAGCTCATTCAATCCCAACAAGAAATCTGTGAGTCAGATACCCATATCTATAAATTACAGTTGACAAAAATTGACCAGAAGAGTTTTCTACTTGTTCCAAGTTACACAACTGGTAAAGTACAAATATGGGGTTTGAACTCCAAACACTAGTTTCTTTATTATATATTCTTAATACAAAGTATTGAATTATCCCTTAATCAATCTACGCCAAGAATCATCCCACACACAAACACACAAACTAAATTGCTAAACCCACAAACTAAGAGCAAGTAATGAAATGTTTATATAAGTCAAAAGAAATATTGAGCCAAGTAATCACTTATTTCATCAGAGAATGCATTAAAACATAAAATGATTGATGATGATGTAAAAGAAAGTGATCAGTGGACCTCGGGATCTTGACATTGTGTGATACATGAGCCAAACTTGTTATGGAAAGTCCTGAAATTGTTTAACCTGTGTGAGTGAGGGGTGGGAGGTCATGCTTTTCAGGTTGCTGACAAATTTTTCTATTTAAGAGAAAAAAACACTTCTATATATGTTGTACTCCCCTCTCCAACATAAGCTCAAGATTCACAAGGAGAGAAATACTTTCATAGCGTTCATTTAACCTCAATGAGAATGCATTCTGATCATAAAGTTTCTGAACTTGAAATAGGCTTTATACAGAATGGCTCACATTTTAAACACCAGGTACAATGACTGCATCATGAGAAGCTGATCTCACAATTCGAGACACAATAGGTAAGAGAAGAAGTTTGAACAGAGATATCACTCAGTAGATGATGGTACTTAAAAAGAAATATTAAAAATACTCAGCCTTGATAGCCTTCAATAAGGAAACTAAACTAACAAAAGTGAAATTATTAATACACAGTGCAGATAAGATGAAGCTTATATGCACCTATTTTATGTGAAAGAATATAAATCATATTCTTTATAAATATTGATGTTAGTATTGAAACCTGGACTTCCTAGTTCCGCGCCATCTCCATCACAACATAATGCCTGTCTGAGACATTGAAAAACCTTCTTTTGTACCTGGACATAGCCAATAGCTTACTCTGTATTAATTTAAAGGACAAACTTGGGCTTGGTTCAGACTGGTATGAACCAAGAGAGAATGTCAAATCTATGGAAGAGGAAAAATAACAAGCAACTAGGTAAATGCACATAATTGAAGTTAGCTGGGAAACAGCTCAGTAGACCTAGAATGGATCCATGACACCAGGATCTCATTCTATGGCTTCACGTATAAAAAAACCTGTTCAGATTCTCTAAGAAGGAGGTTGTAAAGAACCAGGGAGAGAGGGTCAGGGGATGATTAAGTGGGCCTTGCCTCTAGAAACTCAGAAATGAAATGGAATGCTGACCAAGGAACACATGCAGAAGTCCAACTGCAGTGTTTGGGAGGTATGGGTGGGGAATGGAGTGTTGTAGAAAAGGGCTCAGATAAACCCATATATTGATTTCCAAGACAGTTGCAGAAGGGCTCACTCTAAACCTCTATGTAGCGTACAGATAAACACCCTGTTGATCTGAAGTTTTAGTAGAGGGGTCTTGGTTGTTCCAAATGAGAAACATGTTGTTGGACTAGTCTCAATTAACTTGCCCTGGACATAGTCCCTTAACTTTATGTACCTTCTAGAATTTCAACCCTCTGCTTTTTTGTCCTCGGCTGATCTCTAGCATGTTGGAGGAAGACCATACAATGCAAAAGCAGAATGGAGGATTGCCTATGCTATATATTTTGATGGAGGAAAGGGAGACTCCTTTTGCCTTCAAATTCCTACCACTGGTATGCTAGTACGTGGAATTTCATTATCTCTTTGGGTTATTGCTACTTCTCAAATATCTTCTTATCTATCTTTTATCTATCTACTATTCTGCCTACCTTTCTTCTTATCAGATCTATCTTAACTTGCCATAATGTCTGAGAAGGATGACTCCTTTAGCCAACATACATGATTTTCAGCTTCCACAGAAATAACGTACCTTATGAGAAAAAATGGACAAGTACATTTTTAAAATAGAAAAGGAGAGAATTTGAAAGCATGAAAATCTAGAATGGGAAGGAGGAAAGAGAGCGGGAGACAGAGATGGCTATGTTATTTGGGTTATATGGAGGAGTTGTAGGAGTGTTAAAAAATAGTGCAGCCTCTGTCCTTTTTGGCATAGCTCTTATGTGTCAGGCACTGTGCCAACTGCTTTATATGTAGCATTTCATGAACAACTCTTTCAAGTAGTTGTGCTTTTCTCCATTTTAAAGATGAGGGACTTGAGGATCTGAGAGCCAAAAACTAGTTACTCAGTAAGTGAAAAACAGTAAGGTTCTGAGTTCTGTTTTCACTGCTCCAAAACCCTTTCTCTTCCCTTTATGTTGGTCTCTCTACAAAACACTTCCAAAGACATACCCTGCCTCATGGAATCACAAATGGCAGTTCTGAAAGAAATGTATGGTCTCTACAGCCCAACCCTCTCCTTTTACAGATGGGAGACCAAGGAAGTAGTATGTGTTGCACACTGAGCAAGGGCATAAGCTGGGCAAGAAACCAAGTATACTCTCTTTTTTTTTTTTTTTTTCCGGACGTGCAGGCTCAGCGGCCATGGCTCACGGGATCTTCCCAGACCAGGGCACGAACCCGTGTCCCTTGCATCAGCAGGCGGACTCTCAACCAGTGTGCCACCAGGGAAGCCCCCAAGTCTACTCTCTTTACTTCCACTCAAGAGTCTTCGTACTGGGCCTCAAGGGAAGAGTCAACAGCATAACTGAGGGAGATTTGTAACTCATAACTGAGCTTTTCATGTCATCCTCTTATTATGATATGCACAGATTAGACTGTTGACTTTAGAAACATTGCATCCAAACATTGTCTAAGTCCTTTCTTTTTGCTATCTTCTTTAATACCTCACTTATTTGTAGAAAAATATAATTTTCTATTTTTTTTTTACTTTTGTCATTATAAAATATTGGATAAATATTGAATTTACACAAAGCAAACAAATGAGCAATAACAATATCCAAAGAAATCATTTGGCTTACTTCTGCTGCTGTTGTCTCCTTCTTTTAAGTTTGTGTTCTCTCTAACCTACCAGTATTTTTAAACCCCCCAAAAATCATTTTTTTTCAACTTTAAAAGTTTGCTCATAAGTGCTCTGAATATGTTTACTAGGAAAAAAATTTAAATAAAAATCATTGTTCAGATGTCACTCATATCAATCATTTCTTTGCAACAGCTGTAGAGTAGAAATAATTGCAATCATGTGCCCTATACTTGAAGGAGGGGGAAAAATAGATTACTTTAACAAGAGTCTGGAAGTGTCTAGGATTTTCAGAGACCATCTTCTGCCCATCCATCTGTATAAAAATCCCAGTGACTATTCCTCCAACAATGTTTCCAATTATACAACACCCACATCCCTAGTAATCATCCCCTTCCATTGTCCCCATAAGCATACCCACACAATCCCACTCATAGCTCATGCCTGATACCCATCCTGGCACAAGGATCAGGCTGAATCAACAGGGGCTGAAGCAGTGGCAAAACCAATCCAGTGCCGGACCTGAACTACAACAAGGCCAATGGGTAATAGGGGGCTAACTTACCACAACCACATGGAGTTTGAAAGTTTGTTCCTGGTAACTTCTCTCGACACAGACTTTCCTCATACAAACTATAAGATCCACAAGAAGCAATTAACAAACAGTAAAAAGAAAATAACTAATAGGCAGATAGGTTTTATGGGTCTCCAATCATAAATCTTTGCTCCAGGTTGAGAAAGCTGACATCTAGCCAACTCTAGTTGAATAAGCTCAAAACTTGTGTTAACTATGGGACCCTATCACCTACTGTAGCACTCAGAGCTGTGAAAATGATCTTCACTGACTACAAAATCATTATCTTGGTAAGCATTTTGCCCACCTATAAAAGAAAAGCCCTCATCCTTCCTCTCTCTTCATCATTGCCTCCATGTACCCAGGTACTTTAAGAGCACCAAGAAGCTCAAAACACTTACCCTTGTTTAGCTATACTTTTTCCCTGCAAGGAGAGAAGTGCTTTGTTGTATTTGAGTAGGAATTTGGGAAAGTTAATATTAGACTTTGCATTGAGGCCCATATTTACATTTTATGACACTGGCTGCAAGGTGATTTCAATAATTTGAACCTATTGCTTCTCTAACAGGACCAAGTACCAAGCATAAATTTTTCAAGTACAATTATAAAAACAATTTATGTAATACTCCATTTTATGAATGAAGAAAGTGTCTCCAAGAGCATACTAAGGCTTAAATAATTTATTTAATCATCTACATCTTTGATGCTTACTATGAACATGAAGGTGCTCCACCCAGACCCCTCTTTAAGGGAAGACTTGCTGTCTAGCTGCAGGAATGCAGTCAGCAGAGAGCTTTCAGTTGTAGTCTTCTTCAGGGTCTGCCTCCACTGCAGGATGCTGCCTTGCCCTAGCTCCATCCCCTCTTCCCAGGAAAGCCTGAATCCTGTGACTGGGCAAGGTTGGAAAATAAAGACTTGACTATTTCGGTCCAAAGTGTTACATGCTGATGGAAATACTCACTCCAGAGCTCTCTGTTGGGTTGGCCAAGTCTACATGGTAGTTTGACTTTTCCCTCTGCTCCATCCTGTGTCCTTCTTTTCTTTCACAGGTGTTACTCTCTAATAAATATCTTGCATCACAGTGTCTATCTTGATGTCTATTTCTGAACGACCCAGTTGCTGACCCCTACACAACTATCTAACCTCTCTCTCTTTACCCAGATCCAGCCTAGACTCTATAACTCACCTTGACCTTGACAAGGAACATACAAAGAGTACCTAGGTGAATCATTATCACATCTAGCTGCAGGTGGTAGTACTCAAACTCCAGTATCCCAGATTCCTGGACACAGGCTTCTAACCCAGAAAGTGAATGCCAGGTTTCCAATGACTCTGCTCTACTGAATTCTCAGCTTCTAAACTCAGGTTTCCTCAGAACTGATTCCCCAATATCTAATCTAAGATGGTGCTTATGATGCCAGTTATCTTTTATCAGGGGTCTTAAACGCAAATGCCTTTTGAGCATTGTCCCATAAAATTATTAATTGAATCTGGTCAATGACATGACAATGATACTAAAGGACTCATTTTGCAATTATGCATAACGTCTTCCTATTAGTGTTTCCTGACAAAACACTGTATGAGTGAAAACAAACACATCCCATGGACCATTGGGTTGCCTCTTGCTTTGATGTTTGCGAAATGTCTACTAATAGATAGCCTGAACCCTTAACTGAGTGGATATTCACACCTCTCCTAAAACCTCCTAGGTGAACTGGATTTCTGTTGGCAGATGTTCTTTGAGTATGCCTTACATGCCTACTCATGGAATACCTAGCCCAGGACTTGCTCTCCTGTTCTGTGACAGGAAGACATCAAACCTGTAAGGGAAAGTTTTCTAGTGATTAAGAAGGAACCACCCAAGGGATGAAAATTGGTGAAAACTGGTTCAGATTATAACTCTGAATATAATATTTATACTTGCTGCATATTTGTTGATAACCCAAACTCAGGTCCCCTTTTCTTCTCAGCAATACTCTAATACTTCAGCAATAAACACATCCCATGTTGAGTCCTGTGCTGCTCTCTGTAGCTCACTTTTTTTTCACAGATAGAAAAAAGCTGATAACCATTCACTGAACAACAGTCTCTGTTTCAAAATCTTCCAATAACTATTGGCCAGTGATTCATTACTTCACCTACTTAACAAATATTAATTCATAATCAACTTATGTTCTCTAGTCGACTTCTCTTAACTAAGCTCTGTACTGTATGATTCCCATGCCACCTCTTCCCATGAAAATTTCACATCAGACATAATAAATTTTGAACTTTCATGTGTTCTTCCCCATGTCTTTTCCATTTCAGTTAGAAGGATCACATTCACTTAGTTGCTCAAGCCAGACACTCATGTCCTCATCCTTGATTTCTCCCTCTCTTTCATTATCCATGTCTGTCCATCCATTTATCCATCCCAAGATCTTTCAGTTATAACACTTAGATCTCTGTTAAGTGATGTTCTTTTCTCCAGCTCTGAAGTTATCACCTTAGGCCAAGCCATCATCTCTCTCACTATTGCAGTAAAATCTCTTCTGAAAGCCTTCCTCTCTTGTCCTCCTCAAATCCATTCTCCACTGAGTAAGCAGACAGGGTGATCAACGTAAAATCTAAATCGACTTCTATAACTTTGCTGTTTAACTCAGTTTAATAACACCTAGTAGCACTGAGAGCAAAATCCAAAATTTGTGCCATGGTCTACACCGTCTTGAGTGATCTAATCCTTGCCTACCTCTCCCATCATTACCAGCCCCCTTCATTCAATCCTCTGCAGGCACAGGGGTTTTCTTCTTGTTTCTCAAACCAGCCAAGCATTTTCCAGCTTCAGCGCCTTCATACTTGCTGTTCTGTCTACGGGGAATGTCCTCTCCCTGAATATTTCACATTCTTCAGATATTAACTTAAATGTCACCTCCTCAGAGATCTTTCTCCAACCACCTTATCTAAAATAGGCCACTTACTTCCACACCCTGTTATCCTTTATTACAGTATCTGTTGTTTTCTTTCATGGAATTTCTTCCAATTTATGATTAATAAATGTGTTTGCTTATTCAATCTCTGTCTACTCCACTAGACTGTGAGTTCCAGAGGGCAAGAAGCATTTTTCTTACTCAAAACATATCCCTAAGGCCTAGCACATTGTCTTGCCCATAACTTTTCGAATGAATGAAACTTCTTTCTCCTCGGCCCCCTTCTCCAGGCCCCCTATCGAATTTCATGGTGTCGCCATCATGTTTAATCTTCTCTCCAGTCAATACAACTCCAAGATCTTAACACTGCTGCTTTCAGTCCCTTCTCTCCACACCCTATGCTACCGCCATAACTTAGACACTTGTCATTCCACACTCAGACAACTACAATACTCTGCCAGAAGGTCTCCCTAGGTCTGCTTCCTCCGTCGCTATCCTCTGTACCCTGTCAGAGTGACCTTTCCAATATGCAAATCACTTTCAGGCTTCAACCCTTTAAATGGCTCCCTGTTGCCTACAGGATAAAGTTCAAACCTCTTAGCATAGCATGCAAGGTAATCTGAGATCTCACCCTGCCTTCCCCTCTGGCTTCATCTCTCAGTTTTCTCTGACAACACCATGTCCACAATCTCTGAACAGTCTGTCCCTGCCTCCCACCATCCTGTGCATTCTACCTTCTAAATACCCCCTAATGCATTCATTTCTCTGTATCTCCACACTTACTAAGCTCACTGGCCTGGATGACCACACCTTTCTCCCTAATTATACAGTGCCCTGACCAATCCATTTCTAAACAACAGTGAGTGAGCTTTTACATAACCATTGTAACCATGGAAATATCTACCAACTCTCCCCCTTGCTTAAAATTCATCCATGAACAGAGGTTAACAGGTCCTGCGAGAATTAGCCTATGAGTACTCTTCTAACCCTTCCCTCATTCTCTGTATTCAGACTTACTGTCATGCTCCTTCCTGCCCCAGGACCCTTGTTCCTCCTTTCTTCATCTGCCTAAAATACTCAAGGACACTTTCTCCCTGTGGCTTGCTACCCTTTCATCCTATAGCTCAATATTTTCCCTAGGCTAGACCAAGATTCTCTGAGTATCCTCTCATAGCTCACTGCATTTTTTAAAAGTTCTTATCCACCCACAGAGGTTTGGGATATGGAAGAAAGAGCAGGTTCTCAGAAACAGAACAATGAATTTCAGACCATAAATTTGGGGGAAGAGTAGGAGGACTTGGGTCACTGGATGCAATTCTTTGTAGACTGTTCTTTTGGCTGTGAGTGCTTTCTGTTCCCAGGAAGTGCTACAGAGGTTTAAAAACCATTGTTATATATTTTTCCCCCATAATTTTAGGGGTTTGATATAACAGAAGGAGGCTGCAGCATGCACTCAATTCAAAGTCTGGAAAGAATTAGAATCATGGGATTTTGTTTGTTTAGGTTTTGTTTTTTAACATTTTTAGTATATCTTACTTCATCTTCTTCTTTGGCCTATTAATCAAATTGATTTCCCATCAACTCCCCTAACCTATTCGTTCAGTATTTATTCATTCATTCACTCAGCAAACACTCACTGGATGCTGCATCCTTTCTGGAGGAGACGATGGTCTTAGAATCCTTTGAATGTGGAGCATGGAGGAAAATAAACTACATTTGCAACCTAGGTTTCAGAGAGACCAGAAAGCAAAAGAAGTTCAAGTTTTTCAAGTCCAGGGTAATGATAACAAATAAGAGTCCCATCTGAGGGGGCTAGTGAGGCAGGTACAGAAGAGGCAAAGCCAAGAGTCCTAGGGTCAGAACCATTCAGTTGGAGAGAGCCTCCTGCAGCTATTTCAGCCAAGTCAGTGGTTGGAAAAGTATCTCTTTGAGGGCTTGGCAGGTTCCTAGAAACAAATGCATGAGATCACTAGGCAGTGTCATTTGGCTCCAGATGAATATTGTATTCCCAGCAGAATTCAAGACAGTATCCAAGAATATTGGCCGTTGTTATTGTCCCAGGAATATTGGGACAATTGTTGAGAGAATATGGGCAAGGGCTGGTAAGGAGTTAGCATCCCTATGAAATTCTAACTATGATAAAAGCCTAGAGTACCAGACAGGGACACTGGGCAGGTCCCCAAGCCTAATGACTTAACCCTCAGGGCACTGTGTACCAATAATGTCTAAGACTTATCCATAACCTGGATCTATTATCGTCTATCACTTCTAAGTGCCAGATACAAGTCATCTGAGACTATGGATTACACACTCAGCTCTAAGCAACTCTAGCTCCAGCTGAGGCAAGGTGAGGCTACAGATGGAAGGGCAGGGGAACCAGGATTGACACTGAACAGCCCACTGCCCCCTCCCTCTCCTGTCTTCCTGCGGAACCCTGGGGGTAGGGTTGGGGAGGGAGGGAATCATCTCTGTGAATCAGGGCCTACTGCTTCCATTTGTTAAGACCTTCCTTCTGTCCTTTTTAAATATCACTGTTAATACCCCTCATGGCATTGTCTTGGTCCTTTACCCTTTCATCCAGATATTATTAAAAACTAGTGTCAAAAATGGAATTCTCCAAAGACCTTGTAAAAGTCAGCTGTGAGGCCAGGCTCTACAAGAGCCACTTCCTAAGTGGTGATTCTGCAGCTAACACTTTTACTCTTCAACCCCATGATGGGAATCCTAGAGCTAGCTTTCCTCACACTGCAACCTTCCTGGGCTTGAAACCATTCTTGGAATCCCACTATTTTTTTCCAACCCTCTATACATTTCAGACTCACTCCTTCTATCTTTTTATACATAACGTCCTCCCACTCTCACCCCACACTCACCCTTACCCCACCCTGGCAAAACACACACAATATTCTATTTCTATAGACATTTTTGGAACATCAGGATGTGCCCTGCCCTAGGACTCCAGTGATGGCCCCTGAGATATTTCGGTACACAGATCAGAGGTTTTTGAAGGAGCAGTTTTAACTCAGCAGTTCTGATGTGGAAACAAACTATGTAAATGGTGTTACATAGCCAGGTAGTGTGATGTAGTGCCGTGAATTTAATCCACAGTAGCCAGACACAAAAGATAATTACATTTTTCCAAATTAAATTAAACCTAGCTCCAATATGCTGAAAAGAAACATCAGTCTCTGTTATGTTTAGTAAAACTTCCATCTCCTCAAGGTCATGAAGTGATAATAATATTATTATTTTATCATAATTAATGAAATATGATAAACATATAGCACTTGCAAAGTTTCAGGCACTATCCTAAGTGCTTTATCTCTATAAACTCACTTATCGTCGCAATCACCTGGTGAGGTAAGTACTATTATTTTTGTCCAGTTTATAGATATTGAGGCACAAGAGGTTTTCAGTCTAAGCCCACAGAGTAAACAGAGAAGTTGGCATTGAACCCAGTAGGTTTGTTCTAAAATTTGTGTTCTTAACATCCATGGAAAACAGAAATTCTAGCACTTAGAGGTTATCTGGATAAAAGGGAGCAGGGCCTTATCCTTAATCCAAGGTGCCTGCTACTGTTCGCCCTCATTTTCTGTTCCATGGGGTGACTGCTGCACCTGAATTCTCTTCCATCTTTGACTTCTAGGCCATCTTTGACTTCTAGCTCCTCATGGGGTCTTCCCACTGACCACAAGCCCAGCCACAGAATCTTGGTTAAAGAACTGTGGGTCTTGGTGTCCAGTTTTCTCTGTATCCCATTGAGGTCTCCAATATAGCACACTGTGTGCAATTAGAGCATAGGTCTCCAGCTCTCATGGATATCCCCAGTTACCAGCTTTTCCCTAATTCACATACTAACTTTTTAATCTGAAGTTATGGCTACCCTATCTTCAACTCAAAGCACCAGTCTCTAGCTCCTTCCCTCTGTGAAAATCCAAAACAGTCTCCCCAAGGGAGCCTGAAACACAAAGTCTCTTTACTTCCTTCCTGCTTGTTGTGGATTTGAGAGTGGACGATGATGGTCCCTCCTCCCTGGATTGGGATAAAGAAAATACCTGATTTACTCAACCACGGTGAATATACAGTATTTTTTCCTCCTCTTTAACACTGATAATTGTGGAATAGTCCTCTTGGAGCCATCACTGAGCCAGACTCTCTCACTTCCATTCTACCCCATCCCCATCATTACTGAGCCTCCTGTGACCTTCACTCCCACCTTGTTTCTCACTCTCACCTCCAGCCCAGCCTTCACATGCACCCCACACCTTAAGGAGAATTGCAAAAACAGCATCTGCATTTTGAAAGTGGTAAATAAAGGAAAAGAACCAAGCATTATTTATCCTGTTTTTTCCTATATGAACTGTTATTTCAGGTTGAGGTTGGGACATATCCCTTTAGAGAAGTATTACAGATAATAAATGAAGGTAGAAAGATAAAATATCACCACTATGCAAGCCCTAGTGAAATAATACATCTAAACTGATCATGAATGGCTGCCAACCTCACCAAATATATATATATTCCTTACATCCTGACACACACACACACACACACACACACACACACACACAGAGCAAGCCTGAATCTGTCAAATCTCTAAATGGGTGCTGTTCCATCTAGCAGCCACTAGCCACAGGTCAAGCCTGGGTCCCTGAAATGTGGCTAACTCTAATCAAGATGTGTTATAAGTGTAAAACACACAACAGATCTGTAAGATTTAGAACCAAAAACAACAAAAAAAATTAAAATATCTCAATCATTATATTGATTACATGTTGAAATGATATCATTTTGGGTATATTGGGTTAAATAAATATATGATTAAAAGAAAAAAAAATGCGTCTGTAAACCTCATTCTGCTGCTTTCCTTCTGTCTCATCCTAGAGCTTAATCCTGTTTTTAGAAGCCTGGGTAAGGCTCAAAGTAAGATGGAAAGGTCAAAATTGGGGTCAAACTTGGCAACAGGTGAAGTTCAGAATTGGAGTCAGTTTGTTTGTTTCTTTTTTAACTCTTAATAATGTTATCAGGTTCTATTAAAATTCCCCTGCTCCAAACTGAGAATACACAAATACCACGTAATCAAGGGTAGTGTGATGAATAGGAGGAGGTGGAGACAAAAGGAGGAATCTTCGAGAAAGACCCCATGGCAGTAAGAAAAGGCCAATAGGAACAGCCTGGACCCTGAGGTTCCATTGACATCCAGGCTTCCTGTTGACTCCCATGGGCTTTGGTCTTGAATTCCTTGTTGGAGTTTCATCTTCCCACTTCCAGGCTGAGTTCTGGGTCTCTGCCTCATCTCCACCTCTACAGCAGGGAATGTTGCTTGGGTATTTGTTCCAAGATAATTGCAAAATTCAGAAAAACAAAGGAAATGATTACTTGGCATGAACATCACATGAGCAGTGCAGCTCCGTGCTGGGGTGCAGATCTCTGCTCCATTCTTAGAGGGGTAGCGTATGACGGGTGTGCTGCTGACTCACACAGCCTAGCTCTGGAGTCACTTACCAGATTTTCCAAATCAAGCCTCAGCTTTCCTCCACTTGTGCAGAGGGTACGTTAATACCTGCAGAGTGCCTTCCATCATCCCTGGCTTAGAGGTGACTGCTGTAATGCTCATGAAATTTAGGCTTTCCGGAACTTCATGTGCAGCAACCTCTTCCAAGGCCCTGGGAGGGGCCTCAGCAAGTTTTATTAACATTCATTTATCCTCTTTCTTAGAGGGCTTCAAATATTTGCTTAATCTCCAGTCCCACGAAACATGGATCAGCCCCTGCTTTGGCCCATTTTAGCTCTTAACAAATGTGTCAGTCTACCCTGTCCTCCCTCATATTCCCCTCTATCTCTCCCTATTTCCTTTCCTTTCACTTCTACAGGGTCAAACAGTACCTGCCCATCCCATTTTCCACTACTCTTAGGCCCTGCTTATGTTTGTGGTAAATAGAATAATAGTCTCTCAGAGATGTCCACAGCCTAATCCCTGGAACCTATGAATATGTGAACTGATATAGCAAAGAGGCTTTGTAGATGTGCTTAAGGTTATGGACCTTGAGATGGAAGATGATCTTGGATTATTTAAGTGGATCCAATCAAATGACATGAGTCCCTAAAAGCAAAAAATCTTTTCTGGCTGAGATCAAAGAGAGATGCACCATTGTTGGCTTTGAGGATAAAGGAAGTGGACACAAGCCAAGGAATACAGGCAAGCCACCAAAAGCTGGAAAGGCAAGAGGATGGATTTTCTTCTGAAGCATCCGGAGGAACACAGTCCTGCCAACACCTTAATTTTAGACCTCTGACCTCCAGAGCTATCAAATAGCAAACTTATGTTTTTCAAAGTAGCCAGGTTTGTGGTAATCTGTCAGGGCAGTGATAGAAAACAAGTACAATGTAAAGAAAACAGTTTCTCTTCGCCCTTTTGGTACCTTGTCTTTGGCTTATTTACCTGTGATGTCTCTCATTTTGCTCTCTCGCTTCCTAATAATTACCTCTTTTCTCTTTGAGTCATGCATGGTGGGAACAGGGCTTCCCGCCCCTCACCCCCTTTCTTATGATTTGTAGGAGTCCTCATCTGACATGGATTTGCTCAAATTCCAGTTTAATTAGATTAAGCACCCCAATATATTAAAAATCCTTTACCATGAGGCAGCTGTTGAAGTCAAGGAGAAGATCAAGGTTTCAGTCTCAAATTTTCCATTTTCTACCCATGTGACCTTTGGCAACTTCACCAACCTTTCTGAGGCTTATTTTTTCTCTCCCAGAACAGGAGACCCACAGGGCATCCCCTCCCATTCCCTTGATTGTGAGTTCTATGAAGATACCCATCCACCCAGTGAAAATGGACATTTTTACAAGAATTTAAAATCTATTTTATCTCTTTTATATCTTGTTTTATCGCTCTTAGTTGTGCTTGCAAGGCTTGTGTAGATGTTAATGGTGAGCAATGAGGGTCACTGCTTTTTTAGTGAAACATATTTTCCTAGAAGCTCTGAAAAGGATCTAATTAAAGTTTGACACCTCACAGTGGTGGTGACCTGAGGGTTAGATAATGATCCCTGTGCCACCAAGTTGTTGCAAAATGAAGTGGGATAACTCATGCAAATGACAGGACCTGCACATAGGAGGATTCCTGTGATGGAATTCCAGCACAAGAAGTAAGCATGTCACTCTTTCTTTTGTCAGAAATTTGAGTGTATTTGAATACTTGTAAAATCACCTCCTGGCCTCTGCATTTGCAAACTGAATTATCTGAATACTCTTAGTGGATCCTCTAAATGAGCCTCTATATGCAAAAACTCTTTGGGAAGGTAGCAAATGCTAGATGGTACTGTAAATTCAATTTTCTAATTATATATTCATCTTTGTAAATCTTTTATTCCCAGAATAGAAGCACCCTGTTAGTAGGGTGTTGTATAAAGTGACATGACCTGTTGGGAAGAAAATCAAAATTTTTATTTTTGTTGATCGGTTTCTTCCCCTACAATATCTGAACTTCACTCCTAGGAAAAGCTGAACCGAACTTGCTTCCATTTTTGTCTTCCTAGACACGAAGGAGATAACAATGAACTTTAGTTTTTCTTTTCTTTCTTTCTTTTTTTTTTTTCTTTGATGCATCAGTCACTGTTGAAGAGTTAGTGCTGGGCAGTTGTGGATTTTGACATCAGGCAGACCTGAGATCAAACCCCAGACCTCTCTCTTGAAAGATAATGGGAACATTCACTAACTACTTTAGAGTTAAACCTTCTTTAATATGAAGTGAAAATGATACTCATAGATTTTCAAAAGATGTTTTGAGAGTGAAATGAAATAATTTCCTCAAAAGAGGGTAGCATGGTGCCTGCACAGGGTATTCTATAGGTATTACTTTTGTCTTTATTTGGACTTTTCTAGTCAGATTATACAAACCAATAAATTATCTGCTAAGCATTATAGAGACAGGGGTGAGAGGAGAGAGCACAGTTCCTCCAACCAGCACCATTAGCAAGGTCAATGTTGCATGGGAAAACTAAATGAGTAAATAAACACTTATAATCTGGTTGCGTAAGTGCTTGCTTCTTGTGATCAGAGAAACACCAAGCAGAGAGGGAACATGTGAGCAAGACATCTTGATCACATATGAGGGGTCAGAAAAGGGAGGAAATAACATCTTAAGTAAGAGACCTGAATGATGTGTCTGAGTTACCCGGATAAGAGAAGGAAAGTTTGTGAAAGCTTGGATCCCAGGCAGAGGGATCGTACGTGGATGTCAAGGGCCCAGACACATGAAGGCAAGGTGCTTACAGAAAATATGAGATCCTTTTGTAAGACGGGGGATGGAGAGAAAACTTTAGGATGTGGGGTGGGTAGGTGGATTGGGAAAAGTACTGAAAAGTAAGGCAGCAGAGGTAGGGAGATCATGAATAACCTTGTAGTTAGAATTAGACTTGTATTTATTCCAATGGGAGGCATTGCACCATTGTATATATGAGAATGACATGATTAGATTTTCCCTCTAGAAGGTCACTTTGGCTGCCCTAGAGGGCCAAGACTAGAGGCATGGAGAGCAGTTAGGAGGCCACAGCACTAAGCCAGGTGAGAAGTGGTGGTGGTGGAATTAAGATAATGACCATGGCATTGGTAAGAAGTAGGTAGATTTGTGTGATAACAAAGCTGAATTAATAGGATTTGAGGATTAGATGTTACCTAGGTGGCGAAGAAGTTGTCAGTGGTGATACTTGGGTTTCTCAATTAGGCAACTGGGTGAAAGGTGATTCCTTTCACTGAGATATTGAAAAATGACCAATAGAAAATGTCTGGTATATGAGGTTGGATCCCAGGAGACAGAGCTGAACAGGAGATTAATATAGCCAAACAATTACAAAGTGAGAGTTGGCTATGTATCTTTGGAATACACCAACAGTTAAGGCACTATATGATTAGGGGAACATCCAGATGAGGCTGAGAAGGAATGGACAGAAGAATAGGAATAAAATCAGGAGTGTGAGGACTTGGAAGATATATTAGTCAAGAGTTCTATTTGCAAGCAACAGAATCCAACTCTCGTTGATGTGAGAGAAAAAAGATGAACTTATTGAAAAACCACTGGATAACTCGGAAATACTGGGAAATCTTGAAAACTAAACTGAGAAACATAGATGGGGTTCAAATGCTGGGGAACCCCCAAATCAGTCAGTGTATATTTCAAAAGCCTAGAAACCAGACTGTTGTAAAGAGGGTCAACATTAACAAATATTTTTGAAAGATCAAGAAAAGAAAACTTGGCTTTAGCACAAGACTGTTGCTGGTAGATTTGGTGGAGACTGAAGCCAGATTTCAAATGGTTGGATCCTGGGAGTGTCATACATAGACAATAGATTCAATATGCTTTAGTTAATTTCTGTGGAGTTTCCAAGCACTGCTCCTCTCTTCTATTCTTTTCATCATTTGATTTGAGGCTTCATGTGTTATATTCCCTAGGAGATGATTTCCTAAGGAGAGGGGCTGGGGGGATCAGCTGAGGAGGCCAGGGAATCTGATTCCTCTGCAACAAACTGTAATTAGGAATACCATCTCTACACTGATTTCTCTCTGATTGTAAAATCAGTTGAAGAAAAAAGAGGCAGTTATCTTCCTCAAAATAGACACCATTCCCTGAATAATTTTTTCTTGAATTTTGTCGTGCATTTACTTCTCTTAAGGAGTTGTGTTACAGATACACTTCCCTGGGTCCCAGTGCTAAAGATCTGATTCAATAGTTTGAGGTAGTACCCTGGCACCTGTATTTCTAACACACTTCCCAGGTGGTACTGATGCATAAGAAAGTTTGAGAGCTTCTCCCCCATCTTACATAATGCAGATGGATTAGTATTTTTCACAATATATGCCAGGGTTGAAATAAGAATCTTTGAGAAAGCATCCTTTACCTTTGTCAAGCGGGTAACTAAGGTTGCTTTTGCTGAGTAAACTTGTGTTCTGCTCTTGGCTATAAAGATTCCCCAACTTTGTTCATGATTCTCCAGATTTATAGAAGTTTCCCCAGCTGTGTTATAGTTTCTACAGGTATGTGGGATGTTACACAAGGATGTGTAAATTTCCCTGGTTGTATGCAAAGTCCTGCTTGTGGTTTTTACCAGATGTGGGTAAGTTTCCCCACCACCTGAACAGGTCCCAAGCCGGCCTAGCGCTTTCTCACTGGAAGTCTCTCACACTTGAATTCATGAAACTATGCACAAAGTTTCCCTTTTATCCTTGCTTTATTGCCTACCCTGCATTTCCCTGCCTAGTGCATGTCCTCTCCTCCTGAAAACGGCTATAGTTCACATTAATTTCTTCCAGAAAGTTAAAGCAAACCCACTGCCTTGCCCTGTCTTCATTGCAGACAAGTTCACTGCTGGATTTCCCTGAGGATGCTGTTTTCAGGTTGGTGTGTGCAAAAACAGAAAGGGAAGCTCTGAAACAAAGAGAAATCTCTCCCCACCCCCATCTTTTCTGTAGCTATTTGGGCTGGTCTCAATCCACAGCAAGTGGAAAATTAAAGTTCTGGCTGTGTCTGAGATACCTCTGTTCACTGGCTTGTGGAGAAAATGACTATCCATCCTGCCACTCAACTGCATTGATCAGGAAAACTTTCTGGCCATTAATCTGACAGTAGATTGGCAGCACTCTACCCACCCCACTGGCCCAGAGCACCAGAGCTTCCTTAAGAACCACATGGCTTACCAGTAACTGAAATGGATGGTCTTCTAACTGGAACAGGGGAGTATCTAGGATTAGGGGGAAAAGAAAACCCTAAAAATAATAAATTAAAACCAGAATAAATGGACAAATCCTCAATAGATTGGGATCTGATTTTGGAGCATCAATTCCCTGGCCCTCCTGAGGACTCCTGGCTCTTTCAGTGAAACAGGCAAGGTTGAACTCTCTCCAAGGAGTCTGAGAGATGGGGGAGACATGAGAACAGAAGAGGAAAGCAATTGCCACCCTCAGGAGTGAACTACAAACAGTCACGAGATACAGACAGAGCAGACTTCTCTCAGCGTTGAGAATCCACAGGAGCAGTGAACAGTTTAAATCATGGATGCCGTTTGGTTTTTGTAGGCAGAGCCTTTAGCTTTCATCCCAGGATTTCAAAGCATCTCACAGCCATTAATTAGTTGTAAGCAATTCAGGCCTGTCAACTTTTCACACCTAATCAAAGGCTGATGTATGTCACCCCTAGGGATCTAATCAATAATTCCTGGGCACTCTCTCCCTCCCTCTACCCTTCTCCCAAGTCAGTTTTTATTTCAAGCCCACCCTCCTTTTTTCCCCTCTTACGTTATTTGATTCTCTTGCCCTTTTCTTACCCTTCCTCTTCTCTCTTCTATTCCAAGGATTCCTTTCCTTCTCATTTCCCTGAATAGAGTTAGAGGGGAATTTGCAAACCAAGGGGTTTCAGGTCAGGGCACAGAAGTCCATGAGTCCCTGGTTTTCACATGGAAAGGCCCAAATGAAAATGAGGTCATGATTTTCCATTTCTCAAGGGAGATATTTACCTGGGAGTTATTTGTTTGTGAATCCTACTCACCAGTCAGATAAACCACTGCCAATGTAAAGGCAGGTCTCGAATGATAAAGGAAGGTAAAAGTACAGCTCTGTGTCTTTAAATTGGCTCAAGCTCTTCTCATCCCTTCAATAAAGACAAAGCTCCATTCCATGAGAATAAATCACTTAGACCAGGAATGATAAACCCACTGCACATGAATTGACTCTTATATCCACACACATGCAGACATCAGTAATCGAGCATCAACTTTCCCCTAGAAACCAACCTCAGACCCAGAATTCTTCTCAAAAGGAAATAGGAACCTTCCCTATAACTAATAGAAGAATTTTAGGACTCATAGTTCAGCCACTGCCCTCTCAACTTAAATACTGCCCTTGTCTGCTGTTTAAACCTTGCCCTTTAAAGCACACAAATTAAGCATCATTTTATGGATGTATGGAGATAATCATTATTTATATTTACATGCATATTTAACACTTTATTTGTTCACTATTACACCTTACTTCAAAGACAGTCCACTGGAATTTTTTTTTTCTTAAAACGCATTCTTTTTCAATTCCCTTAGTCTTGATCTATCAGTGGTAAACTTTCTCAGTTGTCTGTGAATGTGTGTGTGTGTGTGTGTGTGTTCTTGAAAGTGCCTTATTTCATATTCATCAGCATTCTGAGGGAAATGCAAACACATGATCAAATTCTAAAGGCAAAAATCAAGGCAGTGCTTGATATTTAAACAAGAGAATAAGGTACAATAAAAATAATGCAATTTTAAATAAGAAGACAGGGGTTAGGTTTAAGTTCTTCTTTTGGCCTTGGATAAATTATTCAGTAATATTCATTAATTTATGGGTGAAATAAACATGGTATATATCTGGTAATTGCTTGTCTCTGTCCTAGACATTCATGATTAAAAACAGAAAGCATGGTTTCTGGCTACAGTGAGCTCAGTCTATAACGACATTCAATCACATTAATCAGATAGATAAAAGATTATTTTGTATGTGGGGAAATAGAAATATCTATTTATAGTGTCTTATGAAAACATCCATGGGGACACCTATATGGCTTTGGGGTGGAGAGAGTTGTTGAGAGTTTGGCTTCCTAGAAGCCATGTGAGGAGGGAGGGGTGTGAAAGGTATTCCTGGAAGAGGAGGAAAAAGAGAGAGGAAAAAGAAAAAAAGAAGAGAGAAAAGGCACAGTGACAAAAATTAGAATGACATGGATAGTTAACTAGTAACCTGAAAGTGGGGCATAAGTTTGAGAAGGGACACCATTGGAGACAAGGTTGGATGTTTAAGCATGGACCAGGTCATAAAGGACCATCGTTGCTGTGCCAGAGTATTTAGACTTCATCTCATGGGTCGGAAGGCTCATTACAGAAGTGAAATGTAGTGACAGGTCATATTTGTGTTTCAGATGGCTGACTCCAGCGAGTGTGAAGAGGCCAAATAGGGGCTGGGGAGGAAAGACTGGTGTCCCATCTGGCTCTGAAACCATTTTATAGTCCAGGCAAGAGCTGATAAAAATTTTAAATGAATCAGTGATATTATTGATGGACAAGAAAAATACAGATTTAGAAAGTAATAATGAAGAAACAAACCCTGCAGACTGTACTGCTAAAAGTATGTGAGTGGTGAGCAAAGGAGAGAAGGAGTGAACAATAACCCACTGATTTCTAGCTCTGGTCTTGGGTAGATGGTGTAGCCACTAACTCACCAACTAAGAGAATTTAGAAAGAAACTCAGCTTTAAAACAAAGGAGTAAAGTTCAGTTTGGAACATCTTGGGTTTCAGATGCCAGTGGACATTAAAGTTGAAAACCTTAAATCTGAAATTCTAGTCTCCAAGATTTAGTTTTCTAACACCAGAAGCCAAAACATTAGCCAATCCCAGGGCACAACTAGAGCATATGATTATGAGAGAATATTGGGGTCATAAATACTTGGTAGAATATTCCCCATCACAGGCTCTCAGGTGGCAAAAACCAAGGCTTAGTCTCTCTGAGCTCTTAGAACAAACAGAACAAAGAGGGAGGTATTTTGCCAGCCAACACAGATGTAATGTTTCTTCTCTCATAGTCTCTTGTCTCTGAGAATTGAAGCTCATTTGACTTAGATGGCCCAGTTTAAGGTCACTTCCATTATATGCACTGGGGTCTAAAGTGGTGCATGTTTTATAAGGTGGTTGTACAGGCAGAAATTTCACCTACAACATCTAATAATCACATTTCATGATTAGCCTTTACCTATCTGCTTGGGAATTGTGTATAGTCAATAGATTATAGGAGAAGGAATTGTTCCAAATGCCTGCTTTGACATCCTCTGCAATGCCTATGGTCCTTTATCACCAGAACAACTCAAACCACTTTCTCTGAGATGTGGAATATACTCAATTAATCAGTGAATGCATCCTCACCCCTTATGCACACATTGGGAGTCACCCAGACCCCCTTTTTGTTATATTATCCGTGTACTTATCAATCTTTACCTGAAATCGGTCCTCCATCCATAATTTCTTCCCATTGAGTTATCCAAGACTTAGAAAAATAGGGCCCTCTCTTCCCTCAGTAGCAGGAATCCAAATGCATAGCCCTTGGATCTTCACTATTATTGAAACTTTACCTCTGAGAAAAACTCTGTGTGTTATCCTTAACCTTTTAGAAACCAGAGCAATGCAGTAAGAATGGGAGTTTTTATGCCCCAACCGATGTTTAATCAGACCAGCCTCCAAGCAAGGATTTATCCACTTAAATATTGTGCTTTGATAAAAGTTCTGCTGAGAATCTGTGATTACTGGAGTTTTTTACAGGGTACTTCATAAGCCATTACATAAAACACTAATTATCCAATATTTCTACCAGCAGGGTCTCTTGTACTAATTAAATTAACACTGGAAACTGCTAACATCATTGATTAAGAGTCCAAAGTGCTGTATATCAGTAACAATTAGGACAACTTCATTTTGGGCAAAAAATAAATTCTGCTATTCCCTTATCCCAGGAGATTAATTATCATCTTTTTCTAATAACCAAGGTTCTCACCTGGGAATAATGACTTTTGTGATTTGTCCCCATTTTGACTCCATTATGGAGCCTAGTTCGGGGATAGCAGTCTTCAGTTTCAAATCTGGCTTCAGACTTGGTTGAACACATTCAGGCCCCAGCCCTGCCACTTAGCAGATGTGTAATCCTGAGCAAAGAAGGACCTTCTACTGGGCTCAGATTCCTTTTCTATAGTATGTTGATTAAAAGAGTCCCTATCTTGGGCTTCCCTGGTGGCGCAGTGGTTGAGAGTCCACCTGCCGATGCAGGGGACATGGGTTTGTGCCCCGGTCCAAGAAGATCCCACATGCCGTGGAGCGGCTGGGCCCGTGAGCCATGGCTGCTGAGCCTGCGCGTCCAGAGCCTGTGCTCCACAACAGGAGAGACCACAACAGTGAGAGGCCCGCATACTGAAAAAAAAAAAAAAAAAAAAGAGTCTTATCTTAAGGGCTGTGATAATTACCAAAGGGGAAAAGTCCTGTAAAAGTGTTAGTTCTGAGCCTGGCACATGACAAGAGCTGATGATCTTCTCTCCTGCTCATGATCTAAGACACTTCCCAAAACCTTAAAGTTGGAAGGGAAGCCTTAGACGATTGCTTTAACTAATCTTTAACATTTACTGAAAAGCCAAAGTGCTGACATTAATATGATCCAAGAGAGACTCGAGTGGTGGATCATTGTACCTGGCTACTTCCCTTTCTGGAATCCAGGGTCAAAAATTCCCAGAGCTGCTATGGAAAATGAGAAAACACACGGAGGTCACTTACAGCCCAGACACTCTGGGACAATCCTCATGCTCTTTTCAGACTTTTGTTCACAGATACGGAGAGTCCTTGGAGGTGTTTTGGAGAAGTCGCTTTTGGGAATTATTCTCATAACAACATCAATTGAAAAAAAAAAGCTTAGTTTAATCAATCACCCTTTTTGTGCCAGTCATTGTACTAAGCATAACTGCATTACCTCATTTCATCTCCACATGAAGAAGTATTATAATTATCTCCAAGGAAGTGTAATTATACCCATTCTACAGATGAGTAAACAGACTCAAAGCAGGTAAGTGACTCCTCCAAGGTCAGCCAGCTAGCACATGATCAAGAGAGGACTTAAATCCATGCCTTCCTGACTCCAGATTGCATCCCCTTCACCATGGGGTACACCACCTCCATGTGTAAAAGGCTTGCTTCCTTCCTGTGAGCATCCCTGAAAAACCCCACATCCAGGAGCTCCTGAGTACCAGTTCCCTGGTCACCCTGATGCTCAGGATCTTTGAGGAGATTCAGCCACCCCTGGGTCAGTTTGGGACTTTTCACAAAATCCCCAGCAGCCTCATTGCAAAACAATGCAAATGACAACATAAAACATAGTTCAAACTCTTCAGCCTAGCCCTGGCTTTCATTCCTCTTGGAATTTGCGTATGAGAAGACAGTCACTGTGTACCCGGATGCTTGCAAATTACCGAGCCTCCTTCTGGCCCCTTTCTATTCTTTCAAAAACCCTCCTTCCCTGTGCCCCATGATCAATCTTCAGCTGAAGCTTCCTTCCCAATTCTCTTTCCATCAGAAGCTCTAGAAATCTTCTAATCCAGTGTTTTCCAAACTGACTACCCCTGCGAGCCTCAAATCCTCCCCTTCCCTCTACTTCTCCCCCCAGCTCCTTCCCAGTGTCCCCCTCCCCAGACTCCCTTTCCCCATCACCCACATCCTTTTCTAAGCATCTCTGCCCACCCCTCCCACAAGCTCAGGCCCTAGAACTTAAGCACTCCATCTAATGGACCTTCTTACTCAGCCTCAATATTTGCTTTCCGATACATTGGATTTATGGAGTGTTTGCCTGAATTAAAATGAGAAATTTTAGAGCAAACTGAGGCTTTTCGGCTGCTAAGCTCCATCATGTACTTTAAATAAAGAAAGGAGGAGAGCGAGTGTGAAGAGGTGCCTGATGCATCCACCTACCCCTGAATTACCATTTCATCCCAGGCTGCTCCCGTTCAAATCCAGCTGGTGCCTACCTGGCACTGCTCGCCTCCCCCAGCTAAGTTAACAAAGCAGTTACAGCTCATCCATAGCGCTCCTTCTAATCGACTCCCAGTGAAATAATATTTGCTTTCCATGCCTACTTTGAATCCCACTCACTTTGTTAAAAGATTGCCTCTGGCTGTCTCTGCTGGCTTAATCTAATAGTTTCTAGTTTGTACAAGCAAAGTGTTTTCAACCACCTATATAAATAACTTAAGCAGAGGAGGACACTTGTGCAGCCCCAGCGCAGGGCTATAGGACATGACAGATCCCCAAATGATGCTTCAGTCAAGCTGCTGGGGGATGCCCCCAGTTGAGTGGGAGCAATTACCATACTGTATCAGGCTGAAAGGATAGTCTGTGTTCCTATAGAAAGGCTGATGGGAAAAGACATTGCTGTCTGGTTTGTCCAATGCAGGAGACCATCATAAGTGCCTCAGCCCCCTCTGTGCCCCTCAGTGCTGCCAGCATCCATGTAGAGGGAGCCAGAGCAAAGGAAGGAGAGGGGAGAGGAGCCGGACAGTCAAGCTATTTTTTTTTCTGTAAGATATTGAATGCAGTCAACTTTACTTTTTCAAAAACTGTGCTAAAATACATATACCATAAAATGTACTATCTTAACCATTTTAAGTGTATAGTTCAGTATTGCTAAATACAATTCAGATTGTTATGCAAACAATCTCCAGAACTTTTTCACCTTGTAAAATTGAAACTCTCTCCATTAAATAACAACCTTCCCACCCTGCCTCCCCTCAACCCCTGGCAACCACCCTTCTAATTCCTGTTTCTGTGAATTTTACTAATCTAGGTCCCTCATGTAAATGGAACAATACGGTATTTGTCTTTTTGTGACTGGCTTATTTCACTTAGCATGATTTTTAGATTTATCCATCTTGTAGCATATGTCAGGATTTCCTTCCATTTTGAGGATGATAGCATTCCATTGTACATATATACCATGTTTTGTTTATCCATTCACCCTTCAATGGACACTTGGGTTGCTTTCACTTTTTGGCTATTGTGAATAATGCTGCTATGAACATGGGTCTACAAACATCTCTGAGACCCAGCTTTCAATTCTTTTGGATGTATGCCCAGAGATAAAATTTCTGGGTCATATGGTAATTCTACTTTTTTTTTTTTACTTTTTGAGGAAGTGTCATACTGTATTCCACAGTGGCTGAACCATTTTCCATTTCTACCAACAGTACACAAGGGTTCCAATTTCTCTACATCCTCACTAACACTTGTTAGTTTTTGTTTGTTTGTTTGCTTTGATAGTAGCCATGCTGAAGGGTGTGATCAAGCTATTTTTTTAAGTCTATTTTCTTTGGGGCTGAAATAAGAAAAACCCAAAGCAGGTCAGGTTATGGATAGGGTTTCTTATGGGAGTGAAGGGACATCTAGCCCTTTGGATAGAGTCATCTTCTAAAACAAAAGTTGGCAAACTATAGTTACAGCAGCCTATATTGGTAAGTAATATTTTATTGGAAAACAGCCATGCTCATTTGTTTACCTATGGTTTATGGCTCTGTCCACACTAGCAGGGCAGAGCAGAGAAGCTGAAACAGAGACTGTATATGATGCACAAAGCCTAAGATACTGAATATCTGGTCCTTGACAGGAAAAGTCTGCCAACCCCTGTTCAAATAGAATCATGTGATGAACACCTTATTAGAACTCCCATAATTTCCTGTAGCCAGAGGATTAATACTAAATTACAACCCCAGCAAGATGGAGCCCTCAACATTCATAGGTGTGTGCAGGGAGTGGGATGGTGGGAGAGCATCACTGAATCCAGCTGAAAATGGGGGACATTGACTCAGAGATCTTAGGAAATACTAGGAAGGGGAAAGCAATTGTATATTGAAGGGGTAACAAAGGCATCTTCAGGAGCTGGAGCAAAGGAGCTGGAGTTTGGGCTGAGCTGAGAGAAGTATCAGGATTGGGTGGGCAGAGAGAAGCGAGGTCGGCTCTTCAGGGCGGGGACGATGGCCTGGATCAACGTGCAGAGTCAGCAGCACTCTGCACGGGACTGAAGACCTGTAGAGAGCTTAGAGAGGGTGTGTCTGGGACGCAATGGGGAGAAGACCACAAGCGCACAGAGGAACCAGGTCATGGGGGCAAATGATGTAGCATTAAGCATTTGACTTTGGCCTTGGGAGTAAGAGGGTGTCCTGGAATCTTTCATGACCTATGAATTAGATGTGACCCTATTTTAGCTTTAGTCACCTCCCTTTTGAGAGGCACGAGAAAGTGGTTCAAACCTCCATCCAACCTTTAGTGGGAGGCTCAGTGTCCCTTCTAATCCCTCAGACACTCCCGGGTTGGGGGCTTGGGGGGTTTTGCCTTTTCCAAGCAGCTTGGATCCTAAGTTCCTGCTTCCACTGAATTAAAGTTGACCCTTGAACAACACGGGTTTGAACTGTGCAGGTCTACTTATATGTTTATTTTTTCAGTACTGAATACTACAGTCCTACATGATCCATAGTTGGTTGAATGGGAGGATCCGGAACTGTGGATACAGAGGAAACTCAGATACAGAGGACAGATTGTAAGTTACAAACAGATTTTTGACGGTGGGTGTCCCTAACCCCTAAATTGTTCAAGAGTCAACTGCAGTGGACTTATATATACTAACAAAGGTTAAATAGATGTCTAGTGGGAAGCAGCCGCATAGCACAGGGAGATCAGCTTGGTGCTTTGTGACCACCTAGAGGGGTGGGATAGGGAGGGTGGGAGGGAGGGAGATGCAAGAGGGAAGAGATATGGGGATATATGTATATGTATAGCTGATTCACTTTGTTATAAAGCAGAAACTAACACACCATTGTAAAGCAATTATACTCCAATAAAGATGTTAAAAAAGAAAAGAGTCAACTGCAGTTTAGTCTCCATATAATCTTACATTCTAGATGTTTAATCCATTTATTCACGGCAGCCATCCACTTTAGACATTGCCACTCCTTCAATTCATTCACACCCCAAAATACCATGTGTCCAACACAAGTCTGGATAATAATGACAATATAAAATAATTTAATAATAATAATAACAGTACATGCCAGGGGTTGTTCCAAGGATTTTATATATTAACTCATGTTCAGCAAACATTTTCTGTGTGTGCATTTATCTAAATAGAACTGAAAAAAATCACTTAAAATTGAATATTAGACAATTTGGTCGCTTTTTCAAGAGAAACTTAACATGCTGCATGCCTAGCATTTTTCCTAGATTATTTCTCTCCTCTTATACTTGTTCCTCTCTTTTTCCAGGCCTCAGAGATTCCCAAAATCCTGTTAATTTCTCATTGAGAGAATCTTAACCCTTTGCGTATAACACAGTCTCCGCTCAACCTCTTGCCTGGGTCTTACTTTACACATCTAAACCCA
Source organism: Mesoplodon bidens (assembly GCF_964165515.1). NCBI lineage: Eukaryota > Metazoa > Chordata > Mammalia > Artiodactyla > Ziphiidae > Mesoplodon > Mesoplodon bidens. The sequence continues at coordinate 20,025,891 of NC_138171.1, read as the reverse complement.
TACCTGTCTATCTGTCCTGGATCCTCCAATGTCCCTTCAAAGGGAGACTTGGGGACCAGCTGAATGGTGACCAATGTTTCACTCTCCTCCTTACATACGAGAAGCAAGGCTTCAGAAGGATTCATTTTCCAGAGTATACAACATGAATTAGAGACTAAAAGCAGGGCTCCATGATTTCTGTGCAAACAGTGAGAAAGCAAGCACTGGGCTCCTGCCAAATGGAGAGAAGTCAGAGAGAATGAGAAGAATCCAACAGGTACTGATAACTCACTGTGTGTCCCAGGCACAGTGCTAAGCTCTGTAGCATCATTCTGTCTTCAGGAAAACCCCATGAGGTCACTACTAGTATCCAAATAGTACAAATGAGTAAATGGAGGGCCACAGGGTTAAGCAACTTGCCCAAGGTCACACATTTAGTCAGCGAAAGACTAGGGGTTGAATCTTTGCTCTTTCTACTGTACCATGCAACTTCATCTAGGTCTATAGGAAAGAAGAGGTTGCTTAAAGGTGTAAGAGCAAGCCTTAATTTGCTGTGGCTGTCACTTGTGAGCTTTCAATTGCAAACACCAAGATCTCTTATTCTCTGTGTCTGACTCATATTTCTACTCACTCTCACCAACACAGGAGTGAGTATATCAGCTTTCCAATGGGACTTAATAGCAATAATTTGCAGCATCTTTTTTTAAATTTCCCTTTGAAAAACCAATAAATGGTTAGTGATGCCATTAATAGAGTGAAAACAGATTCCTCCCTATTATGAGAATTGATATTTATAGCATTTATCACACATACACACACACACACAAGAAACCACAGAGTTTGTTAAACCCTAAATATTTGAGTTTAAATGCCTGCAACCAAAAGAGAAGGTAATACAGTCAAGAGTTCTAGCACAGAGGTCAGAAAGTCCCAAGTTCAAGTTCTAGTTGTGCCTCTTCCCAAAGGAATATTTTGAAGATTAGATGAATTAGGTCATTAAAAGCACAATGTCTGCTCCTGGTAAGTAGGAGATGCTATACCAGAGTTAGTCACAGATGCAGGTGAACTGAACCCCTTCTGTGACACTTCACTTCTTGGGTACCCAGGATGTCTCTCCCCTTCCACAGCCCACAACCTCTGGCCAGCAGCCAGTGCCAGCCCTTCCTCTCCCAGTCTGCCTGTTTCTCCCCACTTACTGTGTGACTTCAGAAATATCAGTTCCCTTCTCTCTACTTCAATATTCCTCCCTTTTCATGTTGTTATTTCATTGTCAGGTACCTCCCAGAAATGATTTCATAAATCCCTAAACATAACATCTGATCTTCCTGAAATAACTCCTGACTCAATATCAGAGGCTTTAATTCCAATCATGAGCAAAGAAACATCTTTGGGGATGATTTTTGTAGCCTGGTCCTAGGGAAATGCATGGCTTTTAATGGGACTTCAGAAAGATCAGGTCCATGACCAATGTCAGATGATTTTGGAGGGTCAAGCACTCCTTAATTATGGAGATCCCAATCAGCCACACCTGGTGAAGGCTGCACAGATGTCCAAGTTGGATCAACTGGCCAGATCATTCCTGAATGATCAGACCTAGGGGATCTCGGACAAGAAGAGCCCAGTGAGATCAGAAGCCACAGATCTTGAAGAATGTGCACCATCCTGCAGAAGAGAAGTAAATAAGATACCATGCTGGCCCCAGAGGAGAAAGAGGGGATGAGAAAGCTTTTATATTTTCTTTCCCACTCTTCCTCAGAAATTTCCCTCCTCATATCCTGCAAAATGAGGACAAAGAACCCCAGGAAACCTGGATGTCCTGAAGAGGACCCAGCTTGTGCTCTTCCACATAGCTCCAGCTCTAACATAGTTTATCTGCTTTATCTTATCATTACCTGAAAGTATGCCATATGTTTTTTTTTTTTTTTTTTGCCTACATGTTTATTTGCCTGTCTCTTCGAGTCAATGTAAGCTCCACAGGAGAATACGAACCTTATTTCACTCATTTGCTCTGGAATCAGGTGCAAACTTTATCTTCTGTGCCTGGCACCAAGAAGGTACTCAGTGAGCATGTGTTGAATGAATAAATGAATGAATAAATGAATTAACATAATCTATGCCATTATAAAGACTAACTCTGCTGAAACTAAACCATTAGTGTGGAAAGCTTCTCAGAGCAGAAGCCTTTGATCAGGAAGACTGAGAGTTTTTCAGCTAAAGAGCGTAGCAGACAGAGGAGAGAGAATAAGGAAAATCATGCAGTTGCGACTGTGTCATATGAAACAACCCAGGATGGTCAACTTCGCTCCCAATCACCCTGACAGACACTGCTAAAACTCTATACTTGGCCTGGGAGTGCAGAGAGAAAAAGAAACACCCCAAATTCATGACTCTGTATAATCCTCTTTAGTCTTCCAGAAGCAGAGAACCAGCCCTCATTTGCATATAAATGGTCATAATTTTTTAATCATAGATAAATGTCATTCTGTTTGCTTGTCCTTGTGCCTCCCTTGATGGAAAAACAAGAGTGACTTATGATTCATGCGTAATTAAAACACATATACACTCAACACTTCCTTGCTTGTTGTATCTCTCTGTCTCTTAACTTCTCTCTCCAACTCTCCTTCTCCCACCCTTGAGTGATGAGTGGCAGAGAGAATGCCATCTTGGCTGAGAGGAAGTGCTTATAAGTAAGGGCTCTGGATTCAAATGGTTTGCTTTCAAATCTTAGGTCTTTCACTTACCTCATGTACAGTTTTGGACAGGTCACTTCACCTCTGTGTACCAGCTTGATCATTTATAACATGGGAAAAATATAAAATCACATAGGTTTGTTGCAACAATTAAAAGAAGAGATGCACTTAAAGTATGAACATAAAGCTAGTCCTCAAAGTGGAAATTATTATTATTATTTCATTAGTATTATTACTATATTGAATGGATATATATATATGACTCAATTCAAGTCAGAAAAAGAAATCAAAAGTCTTGCTCTCTTACTAGAAAAGAAAAGAGAGAAATGAAGCCACATAATGGAAGGTTGCTATAGATTGGACCTTGATGATGCTCATATTGAGAAAGTCCATAATTCATCCCCAGAGAAATCTTTGCTTGGAAAACAGCCTGGCTCGAGCTCATGAACACTTGACTCCAAGAACTGGATCAACACTAGAGAAATCAACCATCAGTGGACAGACACCTCTTTAATGCCTTTTTTAAAGAAAACTATGTTTCTGTTTCAGTCCTTTGTTCTGAGACAATCTGTGGAAAAGAGGGGTGGAGTGTGGGTGGGAGTGGAATGGACACTTACTGAGTCCTTCCTGCAGATGCTTTTCTTCCTTTATCTCATCTCTTTCTCACACAACCCTATGAGGCAAGAGTTATTATTCTAATTTGTAGATGAGGAATTTGAGGCTTAACAAGGTTAAGTAATTTGCTTATAGCTGATACAGGAGAACCTCGATTTGAAGTCAGCCTGCCAGAGTACTTTCATTTATAGCATGCTTCCTGTTTTTTACGACATAGAAGGTGTGGGATTATTTGTTAGACCCAGTCTATGGACATCTTTTTGCCAGAAATTATCTCCTAAGAATCTAAAAGCATTTCTCTGACTGCATACCAGCCTTCTGCGGATGCAAGGCCTACTAGCACCAAGAATTCAACACATCCAAAACTCAGCCCAGCATCTCCCCAGTTCACCATTCCCACCCACCTTCTTGCCATAGACCTATTCCTTTTATATTTTTAACAAATTGTCTGCTATGGTGACTATGAGTCACCCTAGAAATCTCCCTTCACTCAGCTCCCAACATCCCATAGGTCTTGTCCACTCCCCTTTTGAAGGTATGTAAAATTTGCCCCTGCTCCAGGTCCACCATCAAGCCTATTATCTCTCACCTGAAGCAGGTAGCTTCAGGCCCCTCTCTGGTGTACTTGCCCTGGGTATTTGCTCTCCAATACATCCTTTTTTGTCTGCCAGGGTTATTGTCATAAAAACAAACGTAACCATGCCATACTGCCCTGTCTACATGTTAAAGATCAAAACACCTTAGCAAGGCATCTATAATATAACTCAACATTATACTCTCATCTTCTCCCATCTCCCTCCCACCACAGAACTTTCTAACGATTTCTGTAAAATGCAATGCCTTTTCATTCTCCCATGTTCTTCCCGTTTAAGAAAATTCTGTCTCCACTATCTTGTCTTTTGACTCCAAGCCCGCATGAAATGTTATGTCTCTCTCATCCAGCGTCCCAAGACAGATTCGACCCTCTACTCAGCATTTCACACATACTACCATCATTGCCCTCATACCATGATAACTCTTCCACACACCTATCTCCCTCAGTGTAACATGAGCCTGGAGCTTCTTCGAGATAAGCATCTTTTCTTATACTTCTTTGTCTCTTTAGCACCTTGCCTGAGAATTTTTAGACAGAATCATAATGCAGATAGCACTTTTCATGTTCACATTAAACATTAAGCATATTCCCACCCAGCTATGCAGTTTTCCTAATTAGCTTTTTAATTGCTGCATAATATTTCCTGCTCTTGATGTGCCATAATTACTGAAACATTCAATTCAAGTCATTAAATTAAACAAACATTTGCCTAGTAACTAACATATATCAGGTACTGTGCTAGATGCTGGAAACTTCAAGAGGAGGAGGATATGACCTATGTTCCCAAAGATGTCACATTCTAATGTAGACAACATCAGGTGATGTTGATGCTCTAAGACAGGTATGTCACCAATGGGCTAAGAACACCAGGTAAAGAAGGACTTTCTGTTTCCTGAAGAGGTTTGGGAAAGCAAATGACATAGGTGACAATTTGTCTGAGTTTTAAAAGTCAAATAGGAACCTAAGAGAAAAGTTTAAAAAAGAAAAAAAAAAGAGAAATTATTTAAATCCTCGCAGCTCATAAGGAGCAAGAATTTCACTTCACACAAATGATCTGATTCTAAGACCCCACTGTCATTTTTTTTTTTTTTTTTTTTTTTTGGTGAACTCCTACTCACCTAACAAGGCTTGGCTTTAGCCAGCTCTGTGCTCTTTGTTCATCTCAGTTCTTTTTATTCAGCATTTATGCATTTCACGGAGCTGGATTGTGATAGCAAATTTTCTTCAACCCACATTTTACTTAAATTTGATAACTGGGGCTTTGCAAAGTATGATTTTTTTTACGTTTTAAAAAATGAGTTCATCCTCATGATATCCTTTCATCCTTTCTTCCTGTTTTCTGTAAGAATTGCAATGTTACCAAAGAAACACGATTCTAGAACAAATTCCTGGTAGATATTAGGTTCTCACAAGGTATTGAATGAATAAATGGTCAGCCAAAGGCTTGCATGAGTTGACTGTGTGGAAAGCAGAAAAGAATTAGTAGAAAGTGAAAGGCAGTGGCAGGTTACGTTATTACATTTGCAGAAGTTTGAAAAAAAAAAAAAAAGTACCCAAATTAGTATGCTGGTACCGTGTCAGATGCTTTACTGCTTATAGAATCAGCAGAACCAAGTGTATCAAGAGCTATGAAATCAACCCTACCCTTTGACTCACCCTTTCATCTAAGAAACTCATTCAAAAAGGAGAATACAACAGATATTGTATGCACCGTTTTCTATATTAGTAAAAGTCTGGACACAATCTAAATGTCCACCAATAGGGAGTGGTTAAATAGATTACAATATGTGAACTGGAAGGAGTATTATGAAGTCATTAAAATGGTAATTAGAAAGATTATGTAGCCACATGGAAAAACATTTACTATATAATATTAAGTGGGGAAAAAAAAAAGCAGAATACAAAATTGAATCTAGACCATCACTGCAATTATGTAAAAATGTGAGCACATGAATCAAGACACCGGGAAAGAGGCATGCATGTGACCAGCTGTTTTAACTGCTGTCTTTTTCTTTTAAAAATATCCTTCAACTTGATGTGTATATTCGCTTGTCCAGCCTGTGCTCTCCAACCTCTAGGGGGCGCCCAGGTCTTCCCCTACTGGGGCCTCCTCTATCCACAGGGGGAAGATAGAGAAGGTCTCCAAGGAGAGCCGGCTGTACAATGAGGTGTGCAGGGCTGGGCTGCTGGTGAAAAACTGAAAGGGATTATGAATAGAACTGAACTGGAGCAAACCTTCCCTGAGCCTTTTTTCTCTTGGTCATTTCTGTTCACAGCGCTTGGTTCCTCTTTTGGAATCATTTGCTCCCTTGACTTTTTCCTCTTCTGGGCATTTACATATTTCTCTTGTTTCTCTCCTTTGGCCACTGTACGAGAGGTATCTGGAGTGTCTTTTATCTGGAAAGCAAGTACTATCCACAGGCCCCTTTAAAAAAAATAGCAGAAATTATCCTACAGATATATTTTCACAGACAAGAAGTACATTGTGGTCCCATAATTTATAGTTTTTATAAAAGGTATATATATATCTTTATACTTAAATACTAGGTAGTTATTTAAAAAATAAAACATGCCTGTGGGTTGATAAAATTCTCCAAAATATAATATTCAGTAGAAGGAAGAAAGCAAAACACAGTAATGTCTGTGTGTGTGTCTGTGTGTGTGTGTGTGTTTATGGAAATTATCCAATTGGTCACGAGAAGCATTTGTCTATATATGTTGGAGTGAATAGCCCTGAATATGTAAGAAACTGATAAATAGTTACTTAGTGAGAATAGAAATTGGGGGAAGTACAGAAACTTTTATACTTTTTACTCATATTCTTTTATGTTGTTTTATTTATTTGCCATGTGCTCATCTTAATATTTGATTTATCTTTTTCAAATGGGATTAGGGTACGACCTAGGGATAGCAAGGCGGGGGTGGATGATTTAGAATCAACAGATTCAATACTTATACTATATGCATCTATACTAAGGAGCTTTCACATCTCCCAAATATATTCCAGTCCAGCTCACTGCAATAAGACACTAGATAGGGATTTGGGTCCAAATCTAGAAAACACAAACCCACCACCACTGCTACTGCTCTTACTATTGCTATCACTAATACTAGTACTAATAATGATAATAATAAATGTAATAGCAATAAATACATTTAAGAAAATAAAAACATTTAATAATAATGCAGTAATAATAAATGGATGGAAGCAAAAGAACCAAAATAACATTAAATATTTAAAGTTTCAATATTTAAAGAAAACTGTATAAAATAGTTTAGTTTTTTAAAAAATTAGGAGAGGAGAAGTTTCACAAACAGTTCCATTTTAACCAAGTTTTTGACCAGGACAAAGGAAATGGAAAGCCCATCTAAAATAGGACAGGGCTAGTCCCTGCCTGTGGTTTCACATCGGCTTCCTAATAAACTGTGACTAAATGGGCTTAAGCTGGCTTTGAGCTTCAAAATTTGCTTTTCTCAAATATCCCTTTCTCCTTAGATTTTGAGCCCCTTTTTGTTTCTGCTACTCTCCATGAGGTTTGAAGTTCATCAGTTTTGCTGTTTTAAAGGATTGCTTCTGGTAGGGAATGATAAAGAGTGAGGACTGACTACAGAAGCCAGAGGCCGAGGCACAAGTACAGATACATTACGGTCAAGACCAGAGTCCTGATGTGGCCTTGTCCCAGAGCGGTACCTGGCCTCATCTCTTTTCCATGTGTAGCCTCATTAAAGAACTCTGGCTTCTCAGACTTTCTGGTGCAGTAGGCACTCCACTGAGGGCCCAAATCCTATTCCTCCAGCAGAGCTCACTTATTAGAAGAGAACAGAAGTGCACAAAGCACCTAGCATACCAACAGGGATGGTTTGTGAAGACAAAAGGAGGAGTCACATCTTCACATCAGTTGCTCTCCTGGCACATGTGACCCAGCAGTTGCTCTTCAATGCCATCCCTGGGGAAGAAGGTGGCATGGAACCAAAGCTAACCTAGGGCTTTCGGTCCTTCATTGACTACAGATTCCTTTCTTACCCAAGCTTGAGACACAGTGTGTATGGATGGAACTCAGATTAAAGTGTGCTGGCTCCCATGTCCTGGTATGCCAATAATCCACACACCATCACTGCTTGTTGGTTCCCAGAGCTCTCACCCAGATTAATTGGCAAATGGTTTAGTGTATAGTGATTAATGTCTTATCTCCTCCACCATAGGGTTGGTATCTCAATCTAATTGGTTAAAAAAAAAAAAAAGTTGCTTCCAGCCAATACACAAGGAGTCTTTATTTTTCAATGTCTCTTTTTTGGAATTCAAAGGGTCTCTCCCCATAAAAGCACTATTACAAAGGGATGGTTAGGACTACAATATAACCCAGAAAAGCATTTTGAATTACCATATTATTAATATATAAATGCATAGCTATGCATAAAGTGCAAGCCTGTGACCAAACAGCCAGCTTTGATGGTCTAATAATCAGGGTGATCTGGAATCAAATATTGAATTTCAATGTTCTTTCCTGCAAACATGGGGTGTGTAACATTGACCCTCTGAGGCACTGAGGAAATTAAATAAGCTAATGTGCATGACGGTGCCTGGGCCCAGCGCTAGGTAGATGTGCTCAGGATATGTTTCCCCCACTGCTGCATCTTCCAAGAATTACTAAGGCACTGGAATGTCAGAAAGAACCCAACTCTAGCTACTTGAGAGCTTCTTAAATCATCAACAAAATGTCAACATTAAGAACCATTTTTTGTGTGTTTGAACCAATTTGCCATAAGTAATATCTTGCAAGCACCCAGTGCCAACTGACTTGTCACTGAGCTCACTCAGATGAGAGTTTGCAGATCTCAATTCAGAAAATGAATAACTTTCAGCTAACTTATTTTGGAAAGGAACTCCATTTGCCTTCAAATAAATGTTTTGTGAGTAACTGCTACATTTCCATTATTCTGTAATTCTATAGCCAAAAGACAATATGCTAACTTGTTACCTATCTATTATATATGTTTGTTAGAACTGGATAGATTACTTGCTCCAGTCATTACTAGCTCCGTGATCTTGGGCAATTTATCCAATCTTTCTGAGCCTCAGTTTCCATATATGAGGAATAAAGGTAACCATAGTTTCTACAAAGGTTTGTTGAAAGATGAAATCACATGCCATATATATATATATATATATATATATATATATATATATATAATTACATGCCTGGCCCAGATGGTAATTATTATTGTTGTTATTGGGTTTTTAGAAATCATCTGTTACCTTATGAGCATTGTTTTTGTATATTTTCAGCCTTTATGAAGGATGTGACTCCTACCTCTATTTGATCATTCTTCTTTGTCATTCATATCACAATTAATAGAATAATAAATTATAAACATTTAAGATAATCTTTAAAATGAACACAGTATCCAGCATAGAGAGTTGAATGTAGTAGACCTAATGCACGTTTGCTGATAGGCTGAATAAATGATGAAGTCCAATCACCCAACCAGTGTTCTGCATGTTCTCTAGAATATCCCTGGCAAGTGGTTATCAGACCTGTGTTTGGAAACCCCTGGTCTCCAGGAACTTAAAACTACCTTAGTTGCATCTATAGTAGGCTTAGCAGATAGGTGACTTGTGAAGCCACTTTCTAACCTTACACCCACGGCAGCTGGATTACCAACAAATCTTCCAATTTCCAAACTTTAGAGAAATCTGCTTTCCATTGAGCTATCACCAATCTCAGTCTCTCCCCCTCCCTCTCTCTCTCTCTCTCCTTCTTCTTTGTGGTCCTAATAGCCAGACATTAAAAATCTGATTGTTTTCCTGTATGTGGTGGCTTCAAAGATCTGCAGGCAGCAATCAGTTTTTCAAATCCACCCTCAGTAGGAAATATAGTTGATCCTTGAACCACATGGGTTTGAACTGACCAGGATACATGATTTTTTTCCAGTGGTACTACAGGATCAGCAGTTGGTTGAATCCACGGATACGAAACCAGAGATACAGAGGAACTGTGTAAAGTTATATTGGGATTTTTGACCGTGCAGGGGTCGGTGCCCCTAACCCTGGCATTGTTCAAGATTCAACTGTACTCCTTTGCAAGCACCACATACAGAGATGTAAGAAATAGGGGAATTCCTCATGATCTGTTCATGAAGTGGGAAGAAGAGAGACCCCTTGATCTCATAAAAGCACTATATAATAGTTATATAATAGCTATATAATAGCTATTATCATATGAGCTACTACAAAATAAATATGATTGGCTAAAAGGCCAGAAAAGTTTGGGGACCCCCCAGGCAAATGGCATTTCCCCAGCTCCATATAATCACTCATTGAATATACTACTAACATTTTCTGTAGTGCTTCATAAAAATGTTTCAGGATCAGGTGACAGAGTGTTCAAACACACATGTCACAGGTGTTCCCTCTGGATGGTTCTGGGGAAACATCTCCAACAAAATAGCAAAGGATGTTTCTTTCCTCCAGTTCCACCCAGGTTGGTCATTACTCTCTCTCTCTCTCTCTCTCTCTCTCTCTCTGGATGGGAACACAGGAAGGTTTTGTTGAATCTCAGAATCATGAAGCCACCATTTGAAATAGGCATGGTTCAGGGTATAAGTGTCAAATCCAGAGGGTTTTACTTCAACTTGCTTTCGATTGAACACCTCCCCTGAGAGGTAAAAAATTCCAGAGGTCATTTTTTGTGGCTTTGCTTCAGGTTCAGTCAGGATTTGTTGTCAAAGGTGACACAGAAGTGTGAGCTTGAAATTTTTCGGAAACTTGGGGTAGAAAGTGTCTCTGGACTTCTGAAAAGCAAGCACTTTTATAATCTGTAAGGTCATATTCCCAGAAAGAAGTTATATTTACCTGATTTTGCTGAAACACAAAAGGCCTTTTTATTAAGTTGGTGAAGAAAAAAAAATAAAAGGTGCTTAAAGGTATGGTTTACATCAACCTGTTCATTCTGCTCTAGACGTTTCAGCCTTCTTGCCTGCTAAAGAGAAATGATCCGTTACAATCATTGCTCCATCAGCCACTTTTGAGCTCTTTAAGGAGATAGATAGCCCATGATTAGAACCACTTTCCTGAGCTACTCAGAGCACTTCCTGTCCTGAAGCCAGGACAGGGCTGTACAAAGATGCAGTACTCATTTTCTATTCATCCTGTAACAAATTAGTGAAAGCTTAGGGCTTAAAGCAACTGAAATGTAACATCTTACAGTTCTGTAGGACAGAAGTCTGAAATGGGTCTCACAGTGTTAAAATCAAGGTGTCCGGAGGGTTGCGTTCCTTCTGGAGGCTCTAGAGGAAGATCCACTTCCTAGCCTTTTCCAGCTTCTGGAGGCCGCCTGTATTCCTTTGCTGGTGGCCCCTTTCTTCATCTTCAAGGCCAACAGCATAGCATCTTCAAATCTCTCTGTGTAACCTTCTTCTTCCACTTATAAAAACCCTCACGTAAGTGCACTGAGCCCACCCGGATAATCCAGGGTGAACTTCCATTTAAAGATCCTTAATTTAATCACATTTGCAAATTATCTCTTGCCATGTCACCTAATATACTAACAGGCTCCAGAGAGTAAGACGTCATTGAAGGGGCATTATTCTTTCTACCACAGATGCAAAGGCAAAGTTACGATCTGGATCTAGATCTAGGAAATGAGGATGACAGTGAAGCAGATGGCCCTTGACATTGATGGAGAGCTTGCTTTTTGCCAGGTTCATTATGTTGTCATCATAGAATCTAGGGGAAAACAGGGAGAGGTGTCCCACTTTCAAGATATGGAGACTGAGACTCAGAGAGTTTGCATGTGTTTCTAAAACACACAGTTATCCCAAAGAGATAAAATCCAAGATCTTTCCACAGCACCATGCCACTGGCATCAAATGGCAGTTGTGTTTAGCAAGGTTTTATGATTCAAAGTCGGGCTGTGCACTAGTATTAACTTGCAGTTGGTGAAATCTCAAAGCTAAAGGTTGACATTTATGATGTTATTCCTCAAAGGTGAGACTGACTTCGTGAAATCGTTTTTCTCTTTAGTGGGAAGTAAGTGAAAACATTCCTGTATTTTTGGCTGAGCCAAAAGAAATTCTGTTTTCAAAGACTAAGTAGTTTTCACCTGTGAATACTGTATTACATTTCAGTGCTTTAGAGGAGGTTTTAAGGAATATCCAAAAAAAATCAAAAGGTAAAACATTTCTATATGGAAAATTATTTTTAAGTCTAAAATAAAAGGTTAGTCAGGGGTGAGAGAAGCAGTGTAGAATTAAATACCTGGTATCCTGTTCCCCCTGCCTTGTATTTCTGAGCCAAACTGTATTGAATGTTTGAAGAAAGAGACTTGGCATTTCCACAAAATTTGGAAGAGAGGGAAAAATATCTCATAGAAACGCTGCAAGAATAAATCATGCTTTGGGACTCCTGGCCAGAGAGACCAGACCTTTCTATCCACCCCAAATTAGTCTAAGAGGTTCTCTTTGAAATAAAATGGACCTTTGAAATTCTGAATTATTAGAGTAACTCAAATTACATATTTAGAATTCTGAGGAAGGCCAACAATAGTTTCAGTTTTTTCCCTCCATTTTTCTACCATATGATATCATCTTCTACATGGTTCTGGGAAGAGACACAATGGACAACATTTTATAAAGACTTATTTTGGTTTAAAGGCTTTACACTTTGTTTCAATGCCAGATGTAGGTTTGAGCATGTGAGAAAGGCATCTCACTTCTGAGAGTTATTGCTGTTGTTACAAATAAGTCAATAATTCACTGATTTCTATAATAAGACTGAAAGCTTAATTACCACCTGGCCCATTTGCTATCTTAACCAGAACATTCAGCTTATCCAAGGGCCAAATACAAATATCAGAAATAAAGTAGGATACTTTATTTTAGTTTTTTAGGTGAAATAGTATAGTTTAGAATAAACATAATAGGGCATCTGAAAGATAAAGCCTGAGGGGATTATGATCTCAACCTATAATGTGAAGGACAGGGGAGAAATTGACAATTTTTAAAGTATCTTCTAATTGCCCTTTTACCATTTATGTGATCCTCATAATCATGCTTTGAGGTGGGTATAGTAACCCTGTTAACAAATAAAGAAACTGAGGTTCAGAAAGCTTAAGTAACTTTTTCAAGGACATCTTATTAGAGATAGTCAACTAGGTCTTTGAGACACAACAGATGTTTTCACTGCCTCCATTCTGAATATATTTACCGCAGTCTAATAAAAGACATGTAAGGTTAAAATTCATGAAAGTACACAGAGCATTTACCAAGCTTGTTTACTTGCTACACTGAAATATTCCATTTGGATCAGAAGCATTTCCAGGCTGGGCATGAAGACAATGATCCTGATACTTGACGAGGTACAGGTCACATTTACAAGAACAAAGTGTCCAGCTGATAGTTGAATTGTTCTAACTCTCAAATCTCACGTATATAGTATATACATAATACTATATATATATTATAAAACACATATATGTATTATTGCTTAGTTATGTAAGCCACTTAGCAGTTAGCCTATATAAAGGTCAATTATACATATATACATATCATATACATATGATAACTAACCTTTATATGAGCTAGCTAGCATAATGCCCTCCCGTAAGACTTACTCTTTGACACTAAATCTACCACCTGGTAATTTTATATACTTAAAATGTTCCATGAGATGTGACTAATAATACTTATTTCATAGAGTTGTTGTGAAGATTTTAAAAAACATGATGTATTTCAATTAAGATTTGCTTGATTATTCCTAATGCTTTTTTACGGTTCAGGTCACATGTCACCTCTTCCAGTAGCTTCTCCTGGTTCCTGCCCACTCCTTGGTCCTGCCAAACTGGGCAAGGAGTTCTTTTGGTGTACTTTCCTCCTCACTGCATACACTACATCACTCCTTAATTATCACATTAGACTGTGAGCTCTTTGAAAGCAGGAGTAATATGTCATTAATCTCCAGACCTTCAGCAGCCATTCTAGTCTCTAATACACAGTCTGTGTTGAATGAATAAATGCAAAATGCCTTGCATGGTACCTAGAACATAATATTAATGCTATCTTATTTTATGTTCGGAAAACACTAAAAGTGCACTGAGCATTAACTACTAAAAAGAAATATTTTAGTTCTAAGTCAAGTTATGGAAGGTTTTAAAATGATTAAAACAGTGAATGTGAAGAATCTTATGTTTCACTTTTATAATGACTTGTTATTTGTGAAATTCACAGCTTGGATAGTGAAAGAAGTGAGAGAGTTTGAGTTCCAGTGCTTTCCATGCTCTACCATAACACTGCAGAATGCAGAATTCATTTCAGACAATTCTTTTTTTCAAGAGTTTTTATGACATAAAAATAAATGTGTAAAGTTATTTTTCCTATTGTCACTACTTACTAGTCTTAGGGAAACATTAAACATTATTTTTGGAAATCCGAATGGGAAGTTTTGGCCCATGAAGTCAATGTCCACTGTCCAGAAGGACTGACTCCAGGTGAGGCCCATGTCTGTATTGAAATCAACAGTCAAAGCCCTGGCATATTCTCAGCAAAGGGCAAATGTGGGCACACCCTCATAACAATCCTTGTCTTTTCATTGAAAAATCAGTCTCATACCTACTGACTTATTCTTTTCCCATGAAGAGGTCCAAATCTTCCAAAGGACTCTGATGGTCCCGAGGACTATATTCCCACCTGACTTTCCAGAAAGTTCCATAGATTCACTCTTAATAGACGTACCCCAGGCAGGTCAGGTAACTGAAAGGCACATAGTGAAGTTAGCATTTTTCCATTTGCAAGTCGAGGGGCCCATATTCATGGAAACATTTCTTCAATTTGACAATAAGGAAACACACCTGCTACAATCACTGTGGAATTCTACAGCCTTAAAGGGCTAAAGGCAGTGATTCTCAGTCTTGGCTTAACATCAATATTGATATCATCTAGGAAGGTCTGGAAAATACTGATGCCATCCTGGAGAGGAGATTCCTGTATAATTGGTCTAACAGCCTGTGCATCTGGACTTTGAAAAAGTTCTCCAGTTGTTTCTAATGTGCAGCTGAGGTTGAGAACCGTTGCTCTGAGGTCTATAGTTGTGGTTCTCATCCCTGAGTGCACTTTGGAATCCGGGAAACTGAAAATATCCCAGTCTTCACCACCTCCCTCTAAATCAATGATTCTTAAAATTTAGCATAAGTCAGAATCACTGGGAGGGTTTCTTAAAACACAGATTGCTGGTTCCACCCCCAGAGTTGCTGATTTAGTAGTTCTGATTTGGGGTCTGTGCGTTTGCACAAGTTTCTAACAAGTTCCCCTACGGTGCTGTTGTTGCTGGTTCTAGGACCCACTATGAGAACCACTGCCATAGATATTATCACTTATTTGGCTCAGAGCACTTTATATTTCTAAACTAAAAAATATTTGAAATCCACACCAAAGAGCTATCTTCCTGTCATTTCCAGTTAATCAAGCCTGCATTGTAATGGAGATTCTCCACAACTCCAGCTCAAGTAATTTCTTGTAATCCCTCCCCCATGGCTTTTCAGGGAAGAATGACAGAATGAAAGTAGCACAAGACAAATCTGTTTTCAACTCCTGGCTATGCTACTTAGTAGCAGGCACATCATTAGCCTTTGAGTGATCAACTCATCCCTGTTTTCCAAGGACTTTACTGGTTTGAGCACCGAAAGTTCCACATCCCAGGATATCCCTTTGTCCAGGGAAAATCAGAATGGTTGGTCACACTGACTATACCACCTCTGTTTTTTAACGGACGGTAAGGAAAACCAAGCTGACCTTGAAGAGACTATTCAAGCATTTGCGATAGTACATGTAAAGTGACTTGCATAGTGCACTTGCTTCATAAAGTGCAGTCATTATTATGTCCATGAAATCTTTTAAGATAGGTTGTGTCAGAGAGGGGAGCATCATGCTTAATCACCATTAATATTCGTAGTGAAGACAATGTGAGGCCCTTGGTTTGGCCAATCTTATAGAGCAATGGACCTCAACCTTGGCTGCCCAGTAAAATTACCTGGGGGGTAGATTTTAACCACCCCCTCCCATATACCCTAATCAAACCTCAGGTGATTAAATCATAATCTCTAATGTTGGAACTCAGACATCAGTATTTTTGACAGCTCCCAGGTGTCATTGTGCAGCCAAGGTTGAGAACCAATTTTCCATGCAGTGCTGCTCAGAGTGTGCTTTCCTGACTGGCAGTACCAATATGACCCAGGAACTCGCTAAACATGCAAGGGCATTTCACATTGCAGATGTTTACATTTTTACCTCACACATATCATAGGCATTGTTTTTAATTTTTGACATTTTAACTAATGCTTCAATTAATATTCTTAGATATCCACGTGTACATACATGATTGTTGTCTTGGAAGAAATGTTTAAAATCAAAAATTATTGGGCTAATGAATATGAAACATATTGATAAATTACTCTGTTGAAATAACTTTATTTTAGCTATGTTTCTTTTAAACAGCAAATAATAGTAGTTTTATATGGACCCAAGTTGAAAAGCTTTTTTAAAAAGGAGTAATTTGCTTTGTATAAATATATTGTTCTAACTAGAATTGTTCACTTTTGTTGCTGTTATTGTTTTCTAGTTTTGTTTGTTTTCATTTTTTGTCTATTTTGCTTTTTATTTCCTTTTTTCTTGTGGTTCTCTATCATTTGCTAATTAAACACTAAGCCCTTTTATTCTCTAGTAATTCAGAAGATATATTCAATATTTATACACTTAACTGATCTTTAGTTTTCTGATTTCTAGGTGTAACAAACAAATAAGTAACTCTCAATTTTCCCTGTAAGATAAAGAAATTAATCTTTCCTCACTGTCTCTGGCTTTTCTCCCAACTAATTTCCAGGATGTTCCTGGAAATTATGGAATTTATGACCAGATAATTATGTTATATTTTTGTTTACATTATTTACTTATCTTTTGTTTATCTATGATTGTGTTTGTGAAAAGTCCTTCATTTAACTGATCTCTATGATTGCCAGGATACTCTATAAAGAACTGGTACATGAATGGTTTATTTTTTGGAGGTTATATACTGACATGTGTCTTTCAGTCATTGCTGAAATGAATGAGAGTCAAAGGAACATTTGATCTGGTTCCTCAATCACAATCCTTTCTCTTCAAAACTGTTGACATTTCTCTTGTGTTTCTCACGGATAATACTTTGGAGAACTTTGAATTCTGTGAAATGTTTTATAGGCTACTTTTTTGATGTTTTCTGTAAGAAATCATACAGAAATAGATTTTTACCCTTCAAATAGTAAGGTTTCCTTCCTTCCTTTCTTTCTTCCTTCCTTCCTCCTCCCTCCACCCTTCTTTCCTTCCTTCTTTCTTTCTTTCTTTCTTTCTTCCTTATTTCTTTTTACCAGGTTTTATTTAGAAACTGGACTTTACTTATTAGTTGCTCCTGGTACGTTTAATCCACAGCCTCAGCCATTTCATTATCTGTCTTTAGGAATACTACAGATCATTATATTTCCTTCACATTTATCACATTTGGTTTACCGCAGTAGATTATAAACAGGCTTAGCTTCTCAACTAGGCTCAGAGGTATGTAAGAACCTGTGACCATATCCCATCTCTTAAGGTTGGTATCATGGAAGAAAATCTGAACCTTTAAAGTGAGACTCTTTGGGACTTTATTAACAATATAATACGGGAGTGACTAGATCATGGGTGAGGTTCAACAAACCCTCCATCCTTAAGAAAATTCTCCAGCACCCTTAACTCCTCCCTGCTCCCCACAAGGATGGTGCTAACCTGTGTCACTTCTTCAGCTCCCAGTCCATAGTAAGAGCAAGAGGGCTGCTGCCCCAGTTCTCGAAGTGTGGTCATGATCCACTTGCACCAGAACCATTTTTGGGTGATTTTCATTTAAACTCAATCATCAAACCAGATGAATCAGGCATCTGAATTTTAATAAGTAACCCATATAAATCACATGGAGATTTGAGAATCTCTGATTTAGATTTTTTTTCCTGGAAGGATATAGAAGATTGCATGGAGGAATGAAAGATAAATCCCCCTCTAGCAATGCAGGCAGCAGAGTCAGTGGTTGCATTGTGCTTTGATTACTTATCTGAATTCAAATTAGACAGATATTTGGGGGATGGCTAAATGGAAACTCTGAGCACTCTGTTTCTTTAGTGGCTTTTAAAGATATTCTGTGTCTTCTTAATGAAACTCTATGAATGACCTCAGTCCTGAGGAGAATTAGGCTGCTTCAAACCCACCACTTTCCTTACTTATCCTGAAGACTAAGTAACTATTAGAGCAGACATTAAACCCTAACCACCACTAGCTATACCAGATGACTCAACACAGGTTATAATTAGGGGAAGAAAAAGCCAGAGGGAGACTGGTGGAGATTAGGGCAGGGCAGCTAGCTGGAAGGAAGAATGTTCCAGGTCTTCCCCCTGAGGGGCAACTGGCTCTCCTCAGGGGTCAGCCCTGGTCAGTCTCCATAGTCATCCCCTGATATCCTTCTTAAGCCCATTGGACCCTTAAGCATCCAGAAATGCCTGAGACTTAGAAGGGAAAAAAGAAATAGATTCAGATATTATAATATAGTTTAAGGCTGGATGTTCCAGAACTGTTCTGCGGATAGCATTCGAAGAAGGAGTGGTTGATCCAGGGTATCTAGTGTTTAAGGAGCTTCAGGAAGGACAAATTATTTTCGGAGTTAAGAGTAGCCCTAGGATAAGAAACCCCCATATGTAGCAGGAAGAGTTGTGGAGCCAGGAAATGGGCAGAGTCTAATTCCTAAGACAGTTCACCTTAAATAATATTAACTCCTCAAAGATGGGAAGGTTGGGAGGAGGAAGAGAATTGAAAAGGAGGAAGTCTCAGAAAGTCCTTAGCAAAGCTACAGGCTTTCTACCATCTGAACCCTGAACCCTGTTCACTTCTCTGGCCCCAATTTCCTATTGACTTTTTGCTATAGCCACGCTGCCTGAAAGGCCCTGACCACCCCATGCTCCCTCCAGCACTGGACTCTTTGTATGTACTGTTCACTCAGCAGGAATTAGTTTGCCCCCTGTCCCTTCCCACTGAACACGCACCACCTTCCTAGGGAAGCTGGACCTGAATCCAAGCCTGATCAAGTCCTCCTGTTCCAGTGTCTTCCATTGCATTGGTTATAGTTTTCCTCCATGGCACTAAATATAGACAAACTTTGCTTTTGTGTCTGTGATAACTCAATTAAGAGCTAACTCCCCTACCAGACTGCAAGCGTGGTTCATGCAGAACCTGAGGCCTCAGGTTTTATTTACCATTGTCTCTACCTCCTTAGAACAACACTATTATTTAGGAAATATATGAATAGAAGCTACCATCCCATTTGTTGAATGCCAGACTCACCAACATAAAAAGACACATCTCATTTTTTAACCGAATCACTTTGCTGTACACTTGAAACTAACACAACATTGTAAATTAGCTATACTTCAATTAAAAAATTAAAATTTAAAAATACATACATTAAAAAAAATTCACTTTCATGTATGTGTGTGAGACCCAACAAAGATTTTGGTTTGTGTCAGAGAGTAAAATTCAGTTCTTACTTTAGCCAGAGAGGTTTCCTTTTCCTCAAATACTATTCTAGTTTTAAATAAATTCCATCACTCTCAGGAGAGTACAGTGGGAACCATTCAGTCCCCACATGAGCAATCCTGGACTGTCATTGTGAAGGGGCCAGTGCTTTGAGAGCCACATCTTCAGGAAGGAGCCAAAGTACGATAGACAGTAGTGAAAACACTACCAAAGCACAAGGCCCTCTTTTGTAAGCTTGTCCCTACGAACTTGTGTCAACTGCTCCCTGATCCAGAATCACCCAGTTAAACAAACCAGGGATTACCCATAAACTCACACAAAACCAAACCTTCCAGGCCCTTTATAATCCTTGAGACAGTCTCTACCTGTTCACATTCATTTAGACTCTGATAAAATGGCAGTGAAAGAGCTTCCTTTCCAAGATTCTTAGGATGCAGAGATTAGCTCAGTTTTCCCTTCAAAATGACATTTTCCAAACCATACAAGCAAAGTTTCCTTTGCAGCGGCCCACTGAATTGCAAACGAAACCAACCAATGGTCCATGTCACTCATAAGCTATTCTAACCTCAAATACTCGCCCCAGAAATCATGGCTGGACAAATTTGAAATACCCAAACCTGGATTAAGCCTGTAAGCTTCAATCGACTTCAACTCAAGCCCAGCTCCCTACTTTATCATGTATGACATTACATCACTTCATTGCAATGAAACATATAATCAAAAAGCCAGACTCCACTTTCCTCTGGGGTTTTGGAAGAGCAATTCCTTTTTAGGGGTAAAACTATGAGCTGTGACCTTGTTCTCTACGTTGTCGGTCAAGAATCAACCCAAACATTCATCCTTTTAAAGAGGGGTTGCCGTGCAATCAAGCCACTCCCTGGCCTGTTGATTTGTCCCCCACCACCCAAATAACTATGTGTGCAGGTCACTTTGTGGGAAATATCTCAGCAAACCAACTCCACTCTTCTCTCATTTGACCTTACTGGAAAGTTCAGGCAAGAAAAGACAGACTTTGGGAGATCAGGTTTCATGGACTATGATGAGTCAAGGGTTGGGAATATAAGAACCCTGTTGCCCAGGCACTGGCCTTGGGGTGTAAGACATTATCTCCAGGGCACCTAACTTAAGAACAGAGAATGAAGTTCAGATTAGAAGATGGACATAGAGGAACTTGAGAGCACAGCACAGAACTGAAGTTGAAGGTAACAGAGTGAGACAATAATTGTGGTAAAGCCAACTGGTCTCAGGAAAGAGGTGAACCATAACCGACCAGAAAGATCCACAGCTCTTGAGACTGTGAATGAGACAACAGATCAGGGATGTGTGCCTGAGCAGGTCTGAGGCCACAGGTCCGAGCATGTAGACCCATGGGCATGGAAGAAAGGTCTCCAGGGCAAGAAACCAGGCTCCCAACACAAGCTCAGGCAGCAGCCACTCCCTAACCTCCAGAGGAGCATCATAAAGCCAGGCAAAAGCCTGTCATCCCGGTAATCCTTCATGATTCCCAAGGAGAGAAGGTGTGTTAAAGATGGAATATGAAGAGAATGTTTTGAAATATGCAAATCCTTCCACTCACAAACAGTTAATAATTTATAATAATCTTTGTTTGCTAAAACTTGGAATATGATGAACTGCGGCATGTCAGAAAGCATACTGATACCGTAAGCACTGCAGGTGTACTCATCTTGAAGTTTTATTCTATTTTACTTCTCAGAAAAGGAGCAACCTGTTAAAGGATGATAAAAACAGGCTGCTAGGGCTCATACTTCTGCACTGCAATGGGAGTGAGTCTAGTTTAGTCTAGGTCAATAATTAGAGCCAGATCTAATTTCTGCCAGGTCTTATGGGGCCACTAGGACCACAAGGATGAAACCGACCCAGTTGACCAGGTGGCTCGGGTAAACCATAGCCCACTGGCTTGGGCAAGTTATTGCTGAGCATCTGTGGTCTCCCTTTGAGACAAGCAGCATCTTTTCTCATACTGAGGCAGGGGCACATTGAGGAAGGGGCGGAGCTAATATTATTGAGCTTAATACAGGCTCTGTGTTAAGTGTTTTACATCTGTTGCTCCACTTAAATCTCATTTCTGGCAGGTAGTATTTTACTTCTCACAATTTAACACGTGAGGAAACTGAAATGCAGAGAACTTAAATGGCTTTCCCATGAACACTAGTGAGTGGGTGTATTCATTTTCTCTTGCTGCTATAACAAACTACCACAAACTTAGTGGCTTAAAAGGACACAAATTTATTGTTTTACAGTTCTGTAGGTCAGAGGTACTATATGACACAGGATTCACCGGGTTGAAATCAAGGTTTCAGTGTGGCTGTGTTTCTTTCTGGAGGCACAGAGGGAGAATCCGTTTGCTTGCTTTTGTCAGCTTCTAGAGGCCACATTCCTCGGCTCCTATCTTCCTTTCTCCATCTTCAAAACCAGCAAAGTAACATCTCTCTGACCCGCTTCCATCATCACATTTCTTTCTCTGACTGATCGCCTCTGCTTCCTTCTTCCACTTTTCAGAATCCCTGTGATTACATTGGATCTACCTGGATAATCCAGGGTCATTTCCATGTCTGAAGATCAGCTGTTTAGCAAACTTAATTCCATCTGCAACCTTAATTCCCCTTTGCCATGAACACTAAGATATTGATAGGTTCCAGGAATTAGAATGTGGGCATCTTTGCAGGGTCACTATTCTTCCTAACACAGGGGGACAGGTAGGATCTGAACCCAAGGAATCTGGCTCCAGAATCCACGATCTTAATCAGGAGACAATGGCAACTGCTTGGAACATGTGACCATTTACACAGCATCCACAGCCACCCTTGCAGTTTGTACAAGGTACATTTAAATGAAAAGTTACTACCTGAGCAGAGATATTTACCCTACTGGCTTTTCCCAGTGTATTTCTTTTCAGTTCCATTTAGGTAACCTTGTCAAACTAACCAATGCTATGTAGACTGAAAACTATCTTAGACTCTGATGCCCCCTCCCCATTTCTACCCTAATGACTGCCTCTCTGTCTCTCTGTCTTTCACTCCCAACTCACACACACACACACACACACACACACAATCAGTCACTCATATGTATACATACATAGTTTCATCTCCAGTCTTTCCCCACATTTCAGGTAATAAGACACCCACCCGCCCAGTTTCTCACTACAGATGACTTAGGAGCCCTCCTCAGTTTTTCCCCTCTCTTGATTACCCACACGTCTAATCCTTTAACAGATAACACCAGCCTTACTTCCAAAACAGATCTCTGCCCACTTTTCTCCCTCTCCACTGCCCTGTTGTGATCCAGCCAATATCATCTCTCACTGGGACACCCCTGTCTCATTTTGCTTCCGGCACCTACCCTTCTGTAGTCCATTCCCCACATAGCACAAATTGTCATTTTTATTTAACACCAGTAGGATTGATTACCCATTACTGCTTGAAACCCTTCACTGGCTCCCCAAACTTTTCAGGACAAAGACCACTATTTGTAATGTGTCTAATAAGCCTGAAGGATCTGGCCCCTGCCGACTCCTCCACCTTCACCCTGAATTTTGCTCCCTTTTGCTCACTCTTCTCACAGCTTCCTGGCTTTTTTCAGTTCTTGACCACCACAATCATGTCCACGTCCAGACCCCCTCGCATGCTGTCCTCTCCACCTGGAACATTCTTATCTAAACTCATCACCTGCCTAACTCAGCTCTCTCTGTTTAAATACCTTGTCCCTAGATAAGTCTCTCCTGGCACCACACACACACACACGTTCTCATCTCTGATAGCAACCTTTGTTTAATTGTGTTTATGAAGAAAATATTGTTTCATTATATAATTATATATACATACCATGAACTATGTGAATATTCTTTTAATGCCATTCTCCCTCCACTATAAGGCCTTTAAGGACAAGGGCTATGCCTTCTTTTCCTCACTACTGTATTCCTGTCACCTGGAACCCAGCACACAGGTGCTCAACAAATGCATGTTCTAAAAATGTTTCAGAGATGGTGACCCATCCCATCTGTCAGCACGTTTTCACCGTCATCATCATCACAACCACCACCACTGTCATCACCATCCTTATAGCTCATGTTTTTGTGCCTTATAGATGACAAAAGAAAAATTCATGTTTGCATCCCATCATAACACTTTGAGATGGCTAGAATAACTCTCATTCCACAGCTGTGTAAATTGAAGCTCAAAGAGAAGTATGATCTCCCCAGGGAATACTGCGAGGAGGTCTATGGCCGGTTCAAACCTGCTGAGCCTCCAGACCCTCCAGTCCGGGATGAGGATCCCCTATGGTTATAGCCAGGAGAGAGCAAGAAGGGACCCCAAGGAAGGGCAGTGGGGCTCCTGAGGCCCAAGACTCCAGAGGGAATCACCAAAAACACATTTGGTTTTCTCTAAGATTTGATTTTCCTCTCACTATTCATGATGAGGGGGCAAGAGAAGGGCCTGCCCCACTCAACTGCTCTCAACACTAATATGCGGCTGCGGTAGAGTGATTAGGAATGTTTCCTTTCTGTGAGCTTCTGAGAGGAGGGCTATACTTGTGGTCAGCTCTCTCCTGCAGAGGGCTAGCTACATGGAGGTAGAGGGGAAAGGAAAGGCATGAATAGTTATCGGTGACTTTCTGTGTCACTAAAGATAAAAACAAGACGCTGGATAGAACCCACAAGATCCTCCATGTTCTATCGTATTTCCTTTTTCTCTTTTCTTTCTATCCCCACAAGTCTTTTGGATCTCAATCTGGGTGAACATCCTTAGTTATACACCCACCAGGAACCAGGTTTCTTTCATTTATTAGTATGATTGATTTGTTGCCTTCTGTCTGTCCTGCTAGACTAAGGGTTGGCAAACTATGGCCCGCAGACCAATTCTAGTCCTCCACCTGTTTTGTAAACAAAGTTTTATTGGCACACAGCCACATTCATTTATTTACATATTGTCTATGGTCACTTTGACACCACAACAGCAGAGACGAATAGTTGCGACCAACATTATCTTCGCTATCTATTCTTTTGCAGGAAAAGTTTGCCAACCTCTATACCAGAATACAATAAAAGAACCATGTCTGTGTCTGCTTTTACCCACCATTTTTGCCACTGGTGCCTAATTGAAGGCCTGAACTATAGAAGAGTCCAGAGCTATTTTTGGAATAATGAATGAAAGAGTAAAATTATAGCCTGCCCAGGCGATTTCTGTACAAAAATCTCATTCAGTCTCCCACGTAAGACTGGAAAGCTCAAGTACTGTTATCTCTATTCAGAAATTCAAGTTGGGAGAAGTTGAAAATCTCAACCAAAACCATGTATATTCTGGGCAGTATGAACAGGAGTCCAAGTCAGCTCTCTCATGACACCTGGTAGAGAAGGCAGCCTACGTAGAGGCCTTGAGATGAACAAAACTGTGATTCCACTTATACTCTCTCTCAATCCAAAGGCAGGCTCACTCCACTAACTTCTACCTTTTGGACACTCTTCTAGGAACTTTACATACATTGAGAGAAACTAGTAGTTTTATCTTCCATATATATATATATATATATATATATATATATATATATCAGGGCTCTAAAGGGGCCTATCTTTCCTCTCTCCTTGATTCCAACAAAACTCATTATTCCAGCTGCTTAATACAACATTGAAGAGCTTCTTTCTAAAACATTGGGAGAATACATCGAGAAGGCACCCAGTCCTGAGCCAATCCAATGTGTGGAAGAGGAGGCATACCTACAGAAGAGTAGCATAAGAAAGCATAATTACTACATGCAGGACACCAAAAAATAATAGCTTGCAGTGTGCAGACCGATCAGAGAAATGAAGAGGTACTTGGTGGTATCACCAGCCACTGATTAGGAATGCAATGTTTGGGGCTAACCTTTGATGAGGTAAGATCAAGGGAACATAAAGCAGCCATGTTTTATGGAATGTGGGAATTATATTTTACCCTGGATCCAAAGCACACACATAAATCAACCATAGGGCTTTCTTGTACAAGGTAGAACCCACAACCTCTCTATGCTCCTCCTATCTGCCAGTCAGTGGGTACCAAGAGCTAAATTTAAGTAATATGAGTGGCCGATAGTCTAGTTTCCTGGAGACAAAACCTGAAATATATGGTTTATGTGACTTTTTATGGATATTTAGGGAATCTCTGACTCAAACAGTTTAATCAAGTGTCTCAACTCCCACAGAAATTCATATTTGTAATCCTTACACCTGGTCAAGAGAGTGACTCAGCAATGTGTTTGGCTTAATTAATGAATTTAAACCATAATGTAATTTACTTTTTATTTTAACAACTATTACATACCAGGCTCTATTCTAGACATTTTATGTACTTTGGAAGGGGAGGGGATAATGGGTTTGGCTTCCTTATAAGTTGATTTTGAAATACATGTGAATTTCCAGATAAAGATTCAGTTGCTCTTTTAACAAGTGTTAACTGAGTACCTAATATAAGCCAGGCCCTAACCCTAGGCACTGGGGAAACAGAGGTGAAAAAGATATGGTCCCTGTACTGTAAAAGCATGCACTTTAGGAGGAGAGAGAGGCACAGAAATAACTACAATAACATGTAGTAAGTTACTCTATGATAATAATGATGACAGTAACAACAGTAATAATTTATTCAGCTATAATTTATTCAGCATTTATTCTAAGATAGACATCTTAAATAAATGACCTCATTAAATATTATTAACCCTGTAAGATATTTATTCATCACCCCAATTTATAGATGGGGAAACTGAGGCTTTACTAGGATAAACTACTTGACAAAGAGCTTAAAACTAGTCTACTTAGGTCCATCTGACCCCAAAGCTTCTTATCGCCATCCTATATTACCCACCTTCCCCACCTCCTATTAAATTTTCAGAGATATGTGTGCAGTGCAATGAGAGTACAGAGGACCCGGGAGCTAGAAGGGGAAGAATGGAAAGTCTTCATAGGAGGATGAGATTTGAGTCGGGCCTTAAAAAAAAAAAAAAAAAAAAAAGCTGACATTTGCTAAGCTGTGAAAGATGAGTGCTGAGTAGCAATGAAAGTCTGAAGTCAAGAAAGTTTCTGACTTTTTAAGGAACAGAGAGATTAGCACAGCTGGAAGATAGGGTGCATTGAAAGAAATGTGGAAAGATGTGACCAGAGAGATACACTGGAACCAGATCTACATAGTCCCTGAGGACCAGCCATGTTAAAGGTCTGTGACTCTTTCATAAGGAAGATCCATTGACCCTTTCTAGGCAATGGAATAGCAAATGCCCATAACATTTAGAGTATGAAGTCATACCCTCACCATGTCTAGTGCCTACTATAGTGCCTGGTGCAAGGTAGGTGCTCAGTATTTGTTGGATAGACTAATACATATTCTTAAAATAACCCCCTGGATGGTGATGTGGAGGATACATTGGAGAAGGAAAAGACAGTGACAAAATATAAGGCAAGAGCTTGTTGGAAAAATATAGAAGAAAGATCAGAGATAGTAAAGAATTTGATGCGAGAGAGGCGTTTGAAGTAGAACTGACAGATGTTAGTGACCAAATGACCATGTGGGCTCAGACAGAGAATGTAGTTGGAATAACTTCCAGAATTCCTACGTGCATCTGTAGTCTCAATACGGAATACAGAAACCGGGGGATAGAGTTCAGAATTTTGAGTTTGAGGTGCCTTTGGAACATGACTGCACAGATCAGGGGCCTGATATGAGTGACAGAGAAGACTCATTCAAAATGGCTGCCAGCAGGTCTCTCTCTTTCCTCAGGGCTCGGAGGGTCCTGGTGGCAGTGAGGGCCACCCCCCTGGCTTATTGCTCATGCAGTGGGAACAATCGTGATGAGAAGACAGAAAAAAAGTCTGTATCAGAGATCCTGAAGGTGAGAGGAACTAAAAAGCAGCAACCTGACCATTCCAAGCACGTAGTTACCCTCAGTAGGAACTTGAGGCAAAGCCAGGGCAGATTCTGTAGCCTTTTCCTGTGGAAAGTTTATGAAGCCCAGATTGGAGAAAATGTTCTGATAGTTTTAAGTCTGGCATTTTAAGTTGGAATGCTGTCCCGAAGTAGCACAGAATGGCACAATTCAATAACTCTGACCATTGTGGAAAAATGCCATGTGCCAACAGCAATTTTCCATAATTTTGTTCAGAAAATCTGAAAGAAAGGCAGAAAATGGATTTGCAAATGGATTTGCAGCCCTGGCAGCAGGCAGAGAAACAGTAGCAGAGGGCTGCAGGCCAGTAATTGATGTTTCAAATATCACTGACTACTTTGCCTGTAATTTTAGGGGAGAATGATAATAATTAAAAGCACAAACTTACAAGTCATTTCTGAGGAGGGAAAATGCTGAATGCACTTAAAGTGAAGGGGGTTTGTTGAAATGTTTAACTTTTTCCAGAGAGCTTTCAGATAGGCAATGATTAGTTTTGTGTTCACAGAGTGACTTTCTCCCCAAATGTTCCAAAGAGCCACAAATGGAAGATTACTAACCCACGGGATTATCTGGGAGCCAATAATAAAGTTATGCCCACATGACATTCCCAAACATTCAGACCTTACCTGATGGTATTGGTTTTTGTCACAAACAACACACTCTTCAAAAGGAAAATTAAGCCTTCCTCCCATTATGGAATCAGTTGTTATAATCCTTCATGGAAAATTAGATTTGAGACATTGCTATGAGGCAGATTTGAACTTGAGTCTACAGTCACCCTTATTAGCTCTGTAATCTTAGGCATGTCACTCAACTTCTCTGAGCCTCCGTTTCTTCTTCTGGAAAATGGGTATAACAATAGCCCTTACTTCCCATAGGGTAAATATTGAGGATTACCTAAAATAAGTAAAACAATTGGCACAGTTCCCCATTTAGGATAGGTGCTCAAGAAAGATTAGCTATTATTAATATATAACTATTGTGGCTAAAATGACAAAGGCACACTATTTTTGTATATGTATTTATTTTTGCTGATGGAATGTAATTTCCTCAACTACAATTTGGCTAAATCTTCTTGGCATTGCAAACAAACAATCAAACAAACGAAAACAGCCAAAGACTAAACTGAGCTTCATACCCCTATCCAGAAAGGCATCCCCTTCAGTTACCAAATTCAAGGACTCAGTTTTCCATATCTCTAACCCCATTTCCTAACACAGGTCTGGACATACAGTGAGAACTCTATAAGTGTGTGTGGAGCATACAAATTTCTAGATCGATATAGTTTTATCCCTCCACTGTGATAAAGGACAGGGGACCCTGCTACCTTTTCAGGTTCTTTTTTAAAATATTTTATTGGAGGACAGTTGATTTACAATATTGAGTTAGTTTCTGCTGTACAGCAAAGTAAATCAGTTATATGTATATAACTTTGAAGAGTTCATATATATATATATATACAGATAGATAGATAGATAGATAGATAGATAGATAGATAGATAGATATAGATATAGATATAGATATGAACTCATTGTTTAGATTCTTTCCCCAAATATGTCATTACAGAGTACTGAATAGAGTTCCCTGTGGTATACAGTAGGTCCTTACTAGTTATCTATTTTATATATAGTCGTGTGTGTACATCAGTCCCAATCTCCCAATTTATCCCTCACCCACTTACCCCCTGACCTTATCAGCTTCTGATGACTAACCTTGTGCTTCCACCAACACCACTAACCGTGACATCTGGGTTTATTCGTGTGCAAACTCTCTCTTTCTTCCAACACTGACCGGGGGTGACCTTCTGTAGCTTGGCTTGACAGAGGAGATAACAAGCTATGTCCGAAAAGACAAAGCTATTGGTTGACTGGGATACTGTGATTAACAAGTGAAGTGAACACACTAAGCAAACGCTGTAATTGTAGTGGCCTGCTATTAGCAATGCAGTAAACATAGTCATTTTGCCTTATTCTTTCACACCATCAACCTCTTTCTGGCCTATCAGAGTGAATTTTCTACTCCAGACCATGTTTACTCACTTCCTTAGTTTTGACAGACATGACCCTACTTGTTGCTTCATGATTCTGAATATGGACTAGCAACCAGCAGGAGATGAGAGGCAGGGCTTTTACTTTTTTTTCCCAGCTTCAAACAGGACCTCTGATGCCCCCAGGAAATAATTTACAGCAGGCAGACCCACAGCATAGAGGTGGATAAGTGTATGTCAGGCTGGTGTCTTGTATCAGCCTGAGAAGTGATTCTGTCCTGACTAGCATAGCTTGCAGGAAAAACAGGAAGCCATCATGAAAAATCATACGCTTTCTCAGCGCCTCCCTAAATAATATGTTGGCAATCTACTCCAGCTGTATTTTTGTGCAAGAACCACCTTTATTCAAATGCAAGACTAAATGCTCTAAAAGTACCTATACCATTTTGCTAACCCCAAAAATCTAGACACTGAGTTGGGGGAAAAGGGCTGTATTTTCTCCCTGGAAATTTTGTGCCATGAAAAACTGAGATTCCAGGGGGTGAATATCAAACTCAAAGAATTTAAGGACCAGCCAAGCAGCAGTGAGACAAGGTAAGAAAGGGATACCAGACCATCTTGTTTATTTCATTTTGCAAAGAATAGCAAATAGAATTATTCGAAATGAATTTTCCAAGCCAAACTCTGTTGGACTGTAATCATAATTTCGTGTCAAGATGAAGGTGACTGAACACCTATGAGAAGTTAAGAATGGCAGTGTAAGTAGATTAAAAAAATAAATAAAATATGGAACAGAGCTGCAAGGGAACTCTCAGCAGGGAGGGATTCACCTGTCAGTCTACGCTGATGACTTGGGATGCCCCCAAAACACCCAGATTGGACTCACATCCCTGGACCTAGGGGGTAGGTGTTTCCATTTAAGACTCAGAATTATTGCTATTTTCCAGGCCTCTCCTTTAAATGGAGATGGATTCATTCCAATCCCCATGTACTTAAGTTGGGGGATTTAAACAACTCTAGACTAAAAGGCAGATACTGAGGGAATGAAGGGGATAACATGACATTTAAACAGAGGTCCCCAAGCCTGGATGGGTACCAGGATCACCTGCTGGTGTTGTTAAATAGATTATGAGGCCCTACTCAAAACTAACTAGATACAAACCTTTCTCCACTGAACTGACTTTAAACCTTAGTGAAAAGTAGTTGCCCACATATGTGTGGGTCTACTTTTGGGCTCTCTAGTCTGTATTACTGTTTCATCCATCTATACTTACACACTGCCACACTGTCTTAATTATTGTAGCCTTATGTCTTGAAATCACATAGTGCTAGTCCTCCAACTTTGTTCCTATTTTTCCAAGATGTCTTCGATATTCTAGGTTCTTGGCATTTCTGTATGAATTTTAGAATCAGTTTGTCAATTTCTAAAAAAAATATTGTTCTTGTTTTTTTGTTGGGCTTCTATAAAATCTGTAGCTCAATTTGGGGAGAATTAGCACCATTTTTGTTTCAGTGGTGAATGGGACCGTTTCCTTAATTTCTCTTTCTGATCTTTCATTGTTAGTGTATAGGAATGCAACAGATTTCTGTACATTAATTTTGTATCCCGCAACTTTACCACATTCACTGATTGATTAGCTCTAGTAGTTTTCTGGTGGCATCTTTAGAATTCTCTCTATATAGTATCATGTCATCTGCAAACAGTGACAGTTTTACTTCTTCTTTTCCAAGTTGTATTCCTTTTATTTCTTTTTCTTCTCTGATTGCCATGGCTAGGACTTCCAAAGCTATGTTGAATAATAGTGGCGAGAGTGGACATCCTTGTCTTGTTCCTGATCTTAGAGGAAATGCTTTCAGATTTTCACCATTGAGAATGATGCTTGCTGTGGGTTTGTCATATATGGCCTTTATTATGTTGAGGTAGGTTCCCTCTATGCCCACTTTCTGGAGAGTTCTTATCATAAATGGGTGTTGAAATTTGTCAAAAGCATTTTCTGCATCTATTGAGATGATCATATGGTTTTTATTCTTCAATTTGTTAATATGGTGTATCACATTGACTGATTTGCATATAATGAAGAATCCTTGCATCCTTGGGATAAATCCCACTTGATCATGGGGTATGATCCTTTTAATGTGTTGTTGGATTATGCTTGCTAGTATTTTGTTGAGGATTTGTGCATCTATATTCATCAGTGATATTGGTCTGTAATTTTCTTTTTCTGTAGTATCTTGTCTGGTTTTGGTATCAGGGTGATGGTGGACTCATAGAATGAGTTTGGGAGAGTCCCTTCCTCTGCAATTTTTTGGAAGAGTTTGAGAAGGATGGGTGTTAGCTCTTCTCTAAATGTTTGATAGCATTCACTTGTGAAGCCATCTGATCCTGGACTTTTGTTTGTTGGAAGATTTTTTTTTTTTTTTTTTTTTTTTTGCGGTACGTGGGCCTCTCACTGTTGTGGCCTCTCCCATTGCGGAACACAGGCTCCGGACGTGCAGGCTCAGCGGCCATGGCTCATGGGCCCAGCCGCTCCGCGGCATGTGGGATCTTCCCAGACCGGGGCACGAGCCCGTGTCCCCTGCATCAGCAGGCGGACCCTCAACCACTGCGCCACCAGGGAAGCCCCTGTTGGAAGATTTTAAATCACAGTTTCAACTTCATTACTTGTGATTGGTCTGTTCATATTTTCTATTTCTTCCTGGTGCAGTCTCAGAAGATTACACCTTTCTAAGAATTTGTCCATTTCTTCCATGTTGTCCACTTTATTGGCATAGAGTTGCTTGTAGTAGTCTCTTATAAGGTATGCTTTGTATTTCTACGGTGTCTGTTGTAACTTCTCCTTTTTCATTTCTAATTTTATTGATTTGAGTCCTCTCCCTCTCTTTCTTGATGAGTCTGGCTAAAGGTTTATCAATTTTGTTTATCTTCTCAAAGAACTAGTTTTTAGTTTTACTGATCTTTGCTATTGTTTTATTTGTTTCTATTTATTTATTTCTGCTCTGATCTTTATGATTTCTTTCCTTCTGCTAACTTTGGGTTTTGTTTGTTCTTCTTTCTCTAGTTCCTTTAGGTGGAAGGTTAGATTGTTTGAGATTTTTCTTATTTCTTGAGGTAGGCTCATATTGCTATAAGCTTCCCTCTTAGAACTGCTTTTGCTACATCCCATAGGTTTTGGATCATCGTGTTTTTGTTGTAATTTGTCTCTAGGTATTTTTTGATTTCCTCTTTGATTTCTTCAGTGATCTCTCGGTTATTTAGTAACGTATTGTTCAGCCTCCATGTGTTTGTGTTTTTTACATTTTTTCCCCTGAAACTGATTTCTAATCTTATAGCATTGTGGTTGGCAATGTTGCTTGATATGATTTCAATTTTCTGAAATTTACAGAGGCTTGATTTGTGACCCAAGATGTGATCTATCCTGGAGAATGTTCCATGTGCACTTGAGAAGAATGTGTAATCTGCCATTTTCAGCTGGAATGTCTTATAAATATCAGTTAAATCTATCTGGTCTATAGTGTCATTTAAATCTTGTGTTTCCTTATTAATTTTCTGTCTGGATGATCTGTCCATTGGTTTAAGTGAGGTGTTAAAGTCCCCCACTATTACTGTGTTACTGTCAATTTCCTCTTTCATAGCTGTTAGCAGTTGCCTTATGTATTGTGGTGCTCCTATGTTAGGTGCATATATATTTATAATTGTTATATCTTCTTGGATTGATTCCCCTTGATCATTATGTAGTGTCCTTCCTTGTCTCTTGTAACATTCTTTATGTTAAAGTCTATTTTGTCTGATAGGAGTATTGCTACTCCAGCTTTCTTTTGATTTTCATTTGCATGGAATATCTTTTTCCATCCCCTCACTTTCAATCTGTATGTATCCCTAGGTTTGAAGTGGGTCTCTTGTAGACAGCATATGTATGGGTCTTGTTTTTGTATCCATTCAGCGAGCCTGTGTCTTTTGGTTGGAGCATTTAATCCATTCACATTTAAAGTAATTATTGATATGTGTGTTCCTATTACCATTTGCTTAAATGGTATGGCTTTGTTTTTATAGGTCCTTTTCTTCTCTTGTGTTTCCCACTTAGAGAAGTTCCTTTAGCATTTGTTGTAGAGCTGGTTTGGTAGTGCTGAATTCTCTTAGCTTTTTCTTGTCCTTAAAGCTTTTGATTTCTCCATTGAATCTGAATGAGATCCTTGCCGGGTAGAGTAATCTTTGTTGTAGGTCCTTCCCCTACATCACTTTAAATATATCCTACCACTTCCTTCTGGCTTGTAAAGTTTCGCTGAGAAATCAGCTGTTAAGCTTATGGGAGTTCCCTTGTATGTTATTTGTCATTTTCCCCTTGTTGCTTTCAATAATTTTTCTTGGTCTTTAATTTTTGTCAGTTTGATTACTATGTGTCTCAGCATGTTTCTCCTTGGGTTTATACTGCCTGGGACTCTCTGCACTTCCTGGACGTGGGTGGCTATTTCCTTTCCCATGTTACGGAAGTTTTTGACTATAATCCCTTCAAATATTTTCTCTGGTCCTTTCTCCCTCTCTTCTCCTTCTGAGACCCCTATAATGCAAATGTTGGTGCATTTAACATTGTCCCAGATGTCTCTTAGGCTGTTTTCATTTCTCTTCATTCTTTTTTCTTTATTCTGTTCCGCAGCAGTGAATGCCACCATTCTGTCTTCCAGGTCACTTATCCGTTCTTCTGCCTCAGTTATTCTGCCTTTGATTCCTTCTAGTGTAGTTTTCATTTCAGTTATTGTAATGTTCACCTCTGTTTGTTTGTTCTTTAATTCTTCTAGGTGTTTTTTCTTTAATTCTTCTACGTCTTCGTTAAACATTTCTTGCATCTTCTTTTTTTTAAATTTTTTTTTATTTTTTGCTTTATAACAAATTTAATCAGTTATACATATACATATGTTCCCATATCCCCTCCCTTTTGCGTCTCCCTCCCACCCTCCCTATCCCACCCCTCCAGGCGGTCACAAAGCACCGAGCTGATCTCCCTGTGCTATGCGGCTGCTTCCCACTAGCTATCTACCTTACGTTTGGTAGTGTATATATGTCCATGCCGCTCTTGCACTTTGTCACAGCTTACCCTTCCCCCTCCCCATATCCTCAAGTCCATTCTCTAGTAGGTCTGTGTCTTTATTCCTGTCTTACCCCTATGTTCTTCATGACATTTTTTTTTCTTAAATTCCATATATATGTGTTAGCATACAGTATTTCTCTTTCTCTTTCTGACTTACTTCACTCTCTATGACAGACTCTAGGTCCATCCACCTCATTACAAATAGCTCAATTTCATTTCTTTTTATGGCTGAGTAAAATTCCATTGTATATATGTGCCACATCTTCTTTACCCATTCATCCAATGATGGACACTTAGGTTGTTTCCATCTCCGGGCTATTGTAAATAGGGCTGCTATGAACATTTTGGTACATGTCTCTTTTTGAATTATGGTTTTCTCAGGGTATATGCCCAGTAGTGGGATTGCTGGGTCATATGGTAGTTCTATTTGTAGTTTTTTAAAGAACCTCCATACTGTTCTCCATAGTGGCTGTACCAATTCACATTCCCACCAGCAGTGCAAGAGTGTTCCCTTTTTTCCACACCCTCTCCAGCATTTATTGTTTCTAGATTTTTTAATGATGGCCATTCTGACTGGTGTGAGATGATATCTCATTGTAGTTTTGATTTGCATTTCTCTAATGAGTAAAGATGTTGAGCATCCTTTCATGTGTTTGTTGGCAGTCTGTATATCTTCTGTGGAGAAATGTCTATTTAGGTCTTCTGCCCATTTTTGGATTGGATTGTTTGTTTTTTTGTTATTGAGCTGCATGAGCTGCTTATAAATTTTGGAGATTAAACCTTTGTCAGTTGCTTCATTGGCAAATATTTTCTCCCATTCTGAGGGATGTCTTTTGGTCTTGTTTATGGTTTCCTTTGCTGTGCAAAAGCTTTTAAGTTTCATTAGGTCCCATGTGTTTATTTTTGTCTTTATTTCCATTTCTCTAGGAGGTGGGTCAAAAAGGTTCTTGCTGTGATTTATGTCATAGAGTGTTCTGCCTATGTTTTACTCTAAGAGTTTGATAGTGTCTGGCCTTACATTTAGGTCTTTAATCCATTTTGAGCTTATTTTTGTGTATGGTGTTAGGGAGTGGTCTAATCTCACACTTTTACATGTCCCTATCCAGTTTTCCCAGCACCACTTATTGAAGAGGCTGTCCTTTCTCCACTGTACATTCCTGCCTCCTTTATCAAAGATAAGGTGGCCATATGTCCGTGGGTTTATCTCTGGGCTTTCTATCCTGTTCCATTGATCTATCTTTCTGTTTTTGTGCCAGTACCATACTGTCTTGATTACTGTAGCTTTGTAGTATAGTCTGAAGTCAGGGAGCCTGATTCCTCCAGCTCCATTTTTCGTTCTCAAGATTGCTTTGGCTATTCGGGGTCTTTTGTGTTTCCATACAAATTGTGAAATTTTTTGCTCTAGTTCTGTGAAAAATGCCAGTGGTAGTTTGATAGGGATTGCATTGAATCTGTAGATTGCTTTGGGTAGTACAGTCATTTTCACAATGTTGATTCTTCCAATCCAAGAACATGGTACATCTCTCCATCTATTTGTATCATCTTTAATTTCTTTCATCAGTGTCTTATAATTTTCTGCATACAGGTCTTTTGTCTCCTTAGGTAGGTTTATTCCTAGATATTTTATTCTTTTTGTTGCAATGGTAAATGGGAGTGTTTCCTTGATTTCACTTTCAGATTTTTCATCATTAGTATATAGGAATGCCAGAGATTTCTGTGCATTAATTTTGTATCCTGCAACTTTACCAAATTCATTGATTAGCTCTAGTAGTTTTCTGGTAGCATCTTTAGGATTCTCTATGTATAGTATCATGTCATCTGCAAACAGTGATAGCTTTACTTCTTCTTTTCCGATTTGGATTCCTTTTATTTCCTTTTCTTCTCTGATTGCTGTGGCTAAAACTTCCAAAACTATGTTGAATAAGAGTGGTGAGAGTGGGCAACCTTGTCTTGTTCCTGATCTTAGTGGAAATGGTTTCAGTTTTTCACCATTGAGGACGATGCTGGCTGTGGGTTTGTCATATATGGCCTTTATTATGTTGAGGAAAGTTCCCTCTATGCCTACTTTCTGCAGGGTTTTTATCATAAATGGGTGTTGAATTTTGTCAAAAGCTTTCTCTGCATCTATTGAGATGATCATATGGTTTTTCTCCTTCAATTTGTTAATATGGTGTATCACGTTGATTGATTTGCGTATATTGAAGAATCCTTGCATTCCTGGAATAAACCCCACTTGATCATGGTGTATGATCCTTTTAATGTGCTCTTGGATTCTGTTTGCTAGTATTTTGTTGAGGATTTTTGCATCTATGTTCATCAGTGATATTGGCCTGTAGTTTTCTTTCTTTGTGACATCCTTGTCTGGTTTTGGTATCAAGGTGATGGTGGCCTCGTAGAATGAGTTTGGGAGTGTTCCTCCCTCTGCTATATTTTGGAAGAGTTTGAGAAGGATAGGTGTTAGCTCTTCTCTAAATGCTTGATAGAATTCACCTGTGAAGCCATCTGGTCCTGGGCTTTTGTTTGTTGGAAGATTTTTTATCACAGTTTCAATTTCAGTGCTTGTGATTGGTCTGTTCATATTTTCTATTTCTTCCTGATTCAGTCTCGGCAGGTTGTGCATTTCTAAGAATTTGTCCATCTCTTCCAGGTTGTCCATTTTATTGGCATAGAGTTGCTTGTAGTAATCTCTCATGATCTTTTGTATTTCTGCAGTGTCAGTTGTTACTTCTCCTTTTTCATTTCTAATTCTATTGATTTGAGTCTTCTCCCTTTTTTTCTTGATGAGTCTGGCTAATGGTTTATCAATTTTCTTTATCTTCTCAAAGAACCAGCTTTTAGTTTTATTGATCTTTGTTATCGTTTCCTTCTTTTCTTTTTCATTTATTTCTGATCTGATTTTTATGATTTCTTTCCTTCTGCTAACTTTGGGATGTTTTTGTTCTTCTTTCTCTAATTGCTTTAGGTGCAAGGTTAGGTTGTTTATTCGAGATGTTTCCTGTTTCTTAAGCTGGGATTGTATTGCTATAAATTTCCCTCTTAGAACTGCTTTTGCTGCATCCCATAGATTTTGGGTCGTCGTGTCTCCATTGTCATTTGTTTCTAGGTATTTTTTAATTTCCTCTTTGATTTCTTCAGTGATCACTTTGTTATTAAGTAGTGTATTGTTTAGCCTCCATGTGTTTGTATTTTTTACAGCTCTTTTCCTGTAATTGATATCTAGTCTCATAGCATTGTGGTCGGAAAAGATACTTGATACAATTTCAATTTTCTTAAATTTACCAAGGCTTGATTTGTGACCCAAGATATGATCTATCCTGGAGAATGTTCCATGAGCACTTGAGAAGAAAGTGTATTCTGTTGTTTTTGGATGGAATGTCCTATAAATATCAATTAAGTCCATCTTGTTTAATGTATCATTTAAAGCTTGTGTTTCCTTATTTATTTTCATTTTGGATGATCTGTCCATTGGTGAAAGTGGGGTGTTAAAGTCCCCTACTATGAGTGTGTTACTGTCGATTTCTCCTTTTATGGCTGCTAGTATTTGCCTTATGTATTGAGGTGCTCCTATGTTTGGTGCATAACTATTTACAATTGTTATATCTTCTTCTTGGATCGATCCCTTGATCATTATGTAGTGTCCTTCTTTGTCTCTTCTAGTAGTCTTTATTTTAAAGTCTATTTTGTCTGATATGAGAATTGCTACTCCAGCTTTCTTTTGGTTTCCATTTGCATGGAATATCTTTTTCCATCCCCTTACTTTCAGTCTGTATGTGTCTCTAGGTCTGAAGTGGGTCTCTTGTAGACAGCATATATATGGGTCTTGTTTTTGTATCCATTCAGCCAATCTGTGTCTTTTGGTGGGAGCATTTAGTCCATTTACATTTAAGGTAATTATCGATATGTATGTTCCTATTCCCATTTTCTTAATTGTTTTGGGTTTGTTATTGTAGGTCTTTTCCTTCTGTTGTGTTTCTTGCCTAGAGAAGTTCCTTTAGCATTTGTTCTAAAGCTGGTTTGGTGGTGCTGAACTCTCTCAGCTTTTGCTTGTCTGTAAACGTTTTAATTTCTCCATCAAATCTGAATGAGATCCTTGCTGGGTAGAGTAATCTTGGTTGCAGGTTTTTCTCCTTCATCTCTTTAATTATGTCCTGCCACTCCCTTCTGGCTTGTAGAGTTTCTGCTGAGAGATCGGCTGTTAACCTGATGGGGATTCCTTTGTGTGTTATTTGTTGTTTTTGCCTTGCTGCTTTTAATATGATTTCTTTGTGTTTAATTTTTGACAGTTTGATTAATATGTGTCTTGGCGTATTTCTCCTTGGATTTATTCTGTATGGGACTCTCTGTGCCTCTTGGACTTGATTAACTATTTCCTTTCCCATATTTGGGAAGTTTTCAACTATAATCTCTTCAAATATTTTCTCAGTCCCTTTCTTTTTCTCTTCTTCTTCTGGAACCCCTATAATTCGAATGTTGGTGTGTTTAATGTTGTCCCAGAGGTCTCTGAGACTGTCCTCTTTCTTTTCATTCTTTTTTCTTTATTTTGCTCTGCAGCAGTTATTTCCACTATTTTATCTTCCACCTCACTTATCCGTTCTTCTGCCTCAGTTATTCTGCTATTGATTCCATGTAGAGTATTTTTTATTTCATTTATTGTGTTTTTAATCGATGCTTGATTCATCTTTAGTTCTTCTAGGTCCTTGTTAACTGTTTCTTGCATTTTGTCTATTCTATTTCCAAGATTTTGGATCTGGGAAATAGAATCTTGGATCATCTTTACCATCATTATTCTGAATTCTTTTTCAGGTAGACTGCCTATTACCTCTTCATTTGTTAGGTCTGGTGGGTTTTTATCTTGCTCCTTCTCCTGCTGTGTGTTTTTCTGTCTTCTCATTTTGCTTATGTTACTGTGTTTGGGGTCTCCTTTTTGCAGGCTGCAGGTTCGTAGTTCCCGTTGTTTTGGGTGTCTGTCCCCAGTGGCTAAGGTTGGTTTAGTGGGTTGTGTAGGCTTCCTGGTGGAGGGGACTAGTGCCTGTGTTCTGGTGGATGAGGCTGGATCTTGTCTTTCTGGTGGGCAGGTCCACGTCTGGTGGTGTGTTTTGGGGTGTCTGCGGACTTTTTATGATTTTAGGCCACCTCTCTGCTAATGGGTGGCGTTGTGTTCCTGTCTTGCTAGTTGTTTGGCATAGGGTGTCCAGCACTGTAGCTTGCTGGTCGTTGAGTGAAGCTGGGTGCTGGTGTTGAGATGGAGATCTCTGGAAGATTTTCGCCGTTTGATATTATGTGGAGCTGGGAGGTCTCTTGTGGACCAGTGTCCTGAAGTTGGCTCAGCACCCACCTCAGAGGCCCAGCACTGACTCCTGGCTCCTCAATTTGGGATGATTTGTTGTCTATTCATGTATTCCACAGATGCAGGGTACATCAAGTTGATTGTGGAGCTTTAATCCGCTGCTTCTGAGGCTGCTGGGAGAGGTTTCCCTTTCTCTTCTTTGTTCTCACAGCTCCTGGGTCTCAGCTTTGGATTTGGCCCCGCCTCTGCGTGTAGGTCGCCGGAGGGCGTCTGTTCTTCGCTCAGACAGGACAGGGTTAAAGGAGCAGCCTCTTCGGGGACTCTGGCTCACTCAGGCCGGGGGGGAGGGAGGGGCACGGAGTGCGGGGCGAGCCTGCAGCGGCAGAGGTCGGCGTGACGTTGCACCAGCCCGAGGCGCGCCGTGCGTTCTCCCAGGGAAGCCGCCCCTGGATCCCGGGACCCCGGCAGTGGCGGGCTGCACAGGCTCCCGGAAGGGCGGTGTGGACAGTGACCTGCGCTCGCACACAGGCTTCTTGGCGGCGGCAGCAGCAGCCCCAGCGTCCCACGCCCGTCACTGGGCTCCGCGCTTTCAGTCGTGACTCGCGCCCGTCTGTGGAGCCCCTTTAAGCAGCGCTCTTAATCCCCTCTCCTCGCGCACCAGGAAACCAAGAGGGAAGAAAAAGTCTCTTGCCTCTTCGGCAGCTCCAGAGTTTTCCCGGACTCCCTGCCGGCTAGCTGTGGCACATTAGCCCCCTTCAGGCTGAGTTCTCGCCACCAGCCCCAGTCCTCTCCCTGCGCTCTGACCGAAGCCCGAGCCTCAGCTTCCAGCGCCGCCTGCCCCGGCGGGTGAGCAGACAAGCCTCTCGGGCTGGTGAGTGCCGCTCGGCACCGATCCTCTGTGCGGGAATCTCTCCGCTTTGCCCTACCCAGGTATGTGGGGAGTTTCTTGCCTTTTGGGAGGTCGAGGTCTTCTGCCAGTGTTCAGTAGGTGTTCTGTAGGAGTTGTTCCACGTGTAGCTGTATTTCTGGTGTATCCGTGGGGAGGAAGGTGATCTTCGCGTCTTACTCTTCCACCATCTTACCCGGAAGTCTTGCATCTTCTTGATATTTGCCTCCATTCTTTTTCTGAGGTCCTGGATCATCTTCACTATCATTATTTTGAATTCTTTTTCTAGAAGGTTGCCTATCTCCACTTCATTTAGTTGTTTTTCTGAGGCTTTATCTTGTTCCTTCATCTGGTAAAAAGTCCTCTGCCTTTTTATTTTGTCTATCTTTCTGTGAATGTGGTCTTCCTTCCACAGGTTGCAGAATTGTAGTTCTTCTTGCTTCTGCTGTCTACCTTCTGGTAAAATGTCTTTCTGTTTGGAATTTTCATATTTTTGTTCATGAGAGGTATTGGGCTGTAGTTTTCATTTATTATAACATAATTTTCTAATATCAAGGTAATGCTGGCTCATAAAAAGTTGGGAAGTATTTCCTCCTTTAAATTTGGGGTTTTTTTTTGTTTTTGTTTTTTGTTTGTTTGTTTGTTTGTTTTTGTTTTTTTGTGTCTCTGCTTTTTTTTGGGGGGATATAGTTGTTTTACAATGTTGTGTTACTTTCCTCCTTCATATTTTATGGAAGAGTTTGTGTAGAATTTGTATTATTTCTTCTTTAAACATTTGGGAAAAAATCACCAGTAAACTGTCTTGGCCTGAAGTTTCTTTTTGAGAAGGGTTTTTACTACAAATTCAATAAATTTACTATACAGAGACATATTCAGGTTGTCTATGTCTTCATGAATAAGCTTTGGTAATATGTGTTTTCCAAAGAACTTGTACAATTCACCTAAGTTGTCTGTTTTACTGGCAAAGAATTGTTTATAATATTGCCTTATCATCATTTTACTATCAGAAGAATCTTTAGTGGTGTCACCTCTCTCATTTTTTATATTGGTAACTAGGGGTCATTGATCTATTTTTCTCGTTAAACTAGCTATTTATCAGTTTTTTTAATCTTATTTAAGAACTAAGGTTTGGTTTCACTGATTTCTCTTTATTGCTTTTCTATATTCTACTGTGTTTACTTCTGCTATAATCTTTATTTCCTTTCTTCTACTTACTTTAAGTTCAATTTACTCTTTTTATTTTTTTATATATTTTTCTTAAGTCGGACACTGAGGTATTGATTTGAGATCTTTCTAATTTTCTAATAATTCATTTAATCCTATAAATTTCCCCCTCATTATTGCCAAAGTGGTATTACAAAAATATTATGTTGTATTTTTATTTTCACTCTGTTTGAAATACATTCTAACTTCCTTTTTGATTTCTTCTTTCACCCAAGGATTTTTTAGAAATATTCAGTTTACAAATATTTGGGAATTCTCAAAAGATCTTTATGTTATCAAAATTTAATTTAATTCCATTTTACTATTTTGTATGACCTAAATATTTGAAATCATTAAGACTTTTTTTTGGCCCAGGATATGTTTTATCTTGGTAAATATTCTGAGTGTACTTAAATATAATGTGTATCCTTCTGCTGTTGAGTAGAGTGTTCTATAAGTCTTAATTAGGTCAGTGTGCTTGATAGTGTTATTTAAATCTTCTATTTACTTACAGATTTTCTATCTATTTTGTTCTATCAATTTCTGAGAGAGAAGTATTGACATCCTCAACTATACTTGAGGACTTGTGTGTTTCTCCCTGATGTTCTTGATTAGTTTTTGCTCCATGTGTTCTGAAGCTGTATTAAGTGCATAAACATTTAGAATTGTTATATCCTATTGATGAATTGGCCATTATACCACTATTAAGTGAAAACCTTTATCCCTGCTAATATTCTTAACTCTGAAATCTACTTTGTGTGATATTAAGATAGCCATACCAGATTTCCTTTGATGGCTGTTAACATACTTCTACCCTTCTGTTTTTATCTTATTCATAACTTTACATTTGAAGTATGTTTCTTTGT
The DNA here is from genome assembly GCF_964165515.1 of Mesoplodon bidens. NCBI lineage: Eukaryota > Metazoa > Chordata > Mammalia > Artiodactyla > Ziphiidae > Mesoplodon > Mesoplodon bidens. Next base: position 19,983,193 of record NC_138171.1, on the reverse strand, counting down.
AGGCAGGATAGAGTGGGATCTTTCTTTTTTCCTAATCTGAAAATGCCTGCCTGTTAATTAAGGTATTTAAACCATTGACATTTAATTGTATTATTGATATGATTAGATTTAAAAGTATCATCTTATATTATATTTATCCCGTATGTTTTTTCTTCCCTTTGTCTTCTTTTTTTTTTCCTTTGAATTAACTGAATATTTAAAAACTATTCCATTTTCTCTCCTTCTTTGGATTACTATTAACTATAAGCCTTTGTTTTGTTGTTTAGTAGTTTCTTTAGGGTTTATGGTACACATTATTAACTTTCCACAGTCTATCTTCAAGTGATTTCATACCACTGTATGTATAGTCTAAGAGTCTTATAGGAGGGTACTTAAATTTATCATCTCTCATTCTTTGGAATATTCTTATACATTTTACTTTTATATATATAATAAATACTACATTACATTGTTATTATTTTTGCTTAAACAGTCAATGATCTTTCAAGACATTTAGATTATAAGAAAAAATCTTACCTATTTACCCATATAAATATTTACCCTTTCTAAAGCCCTTAATTCTTTCATATAGATCCATATTTCCATCTGTATCATTTTCCTTTGGCCTGAAGACTTCCTTTAACTCTTCTTGCAGTGACGGTCTGCTGGTGATGAATTATTTTAGCTTTTGTTTGTCTGAAAAAGATGATTTTGCCATAATTTTTGAAAGATATTTTCACTGGATATAAAATTTTAGGTTGACTTTTTCTCTTTCAGTACTCTAAAGATGTTGCTTTACTGTCTTTTTGTTTTTATTGTATTTTATGAGAAATCTACTGTCATCACCATGTTTGTTTCTCTGGATAAAACATATATTTTTCCCTCTGACTGCTCTTCAGATTTTCTTGTTATCACTGGTGTTCAGTAAATTAATTATGATGTAACTTGGTGTTGTTTTCTTCATGTTTCTTGTGTCTGGGAGTTCATAATTTCATCAAATTTGGAAAAAATTTGGCCATTATATCTTCCAATATTTTTCCTGCCATTTTTCCCCCACTTTGGGAACTCCAATTACACATATATTAGGCCACCTAAAGCTCATTGATTCTCTTTTTATTTTCTGTCTGTGGTTTTTGGTTTTAGGTGTTTTTGTTTTGTTTTGATAGTTTCTACTGCTGTGTCTTCAAGTTCAATAATATTTTCTGCTGCAAATCCTAGTCTGCCATTAATCTCATCTAGTATATTTTTCTCCTTACACATTGTTGTTTTCACATGGTTCTTTTTGGATTTTTTTTTTTATATCTTCCATGTATCCTCTTAACTTTTTGAATATCTGGAATAGAGTTATAATAACTGTTTTGCTGTCATTTATCTGTTAATACCAGCATATGTGTCAGTTCTTGGTCATTTTTATATTATAAATGCATTTCTTCATTATCTTTCTTGCTTCATGTATGCTTAGTAAGTTTAAATGAATGCTAGACATTGTGAATTTTATATTGTTGAGTGCTAATTATTTTTGTATTCCTATAAATGTTCTTGAGTTTTGTTCTGGGATGCTATAAGTTATTGGTAGTCAGTTTAATCTTTGGAGGTCTGTCTTTTAATGTATATTAGATGGAACCAGAACTGTGTTCAGCCTAGGGATAATTACTCTCCATTATTGAGTCAAGACCTTTCTATGAACTCTACCCAATGCTTCATGACTCTTGAGGTTTTCTAGTTTGTCTGGTAGGAAGAGTCAACATTCTTGGCCCTCTAATCCTTTCGGATTTTGCCTTACCTCTGGTAATTTATATGGACACATGTATATACACATTCATCAGTACTCAGTTTAATACTTGAGGGGCCCATCTATAGATCTTTGGATGTCTCATTCTCTTTATAGCTTTCATCTCTCTGGTATACTAGCTCCTTTGTTTTCCTGGACTCTCAGCTCCATTTTCTCAACTCAAGGAACCCATTAGGCTCTGTCTGGATTCCCCCTTTCTGCATTGTGGCCTTTAATCTCTCTCACAGCAGTAAGCTGGAGCAGTTTGAGAGGTCTCAACCCTCAGGGGACACTGCCCTTCATTGTCTGATGTCTAGTGTCTTACAAATCATTCCTTGATATATTCTGTTCAGTTTTTTAAAATTGTTATAGGCTGTTTTAGGTAGAAGGATAAATCCAGTTTCTCTTCCTCACTTTCTTGGATGTGGAAATATAAAGGACTATTTTTATCCCCATTTTACAGGTAGGCTAAAGACCCATAAGGATTGATTTCCCCAAGGCCAAACATTGCTAATGAGTGACAAAGCTAGTGTTAGAAGTACTTTAGGATGAAGGAAGGAAGTTGTAGGGTGCATATTATGAGCAAATAAGTCAATCACAGGAGCATACTACCATGTGCCCACACTAGCCTGGTACACTTTTGGAGCATAAATGTGACTCTTAAACATTAGCTACAAGTTCCCCTTATATTTCTACATTTGAGGGATCCAAATGCAGACAGACTGGATTTGAATCCCGGCTATATCACTTACTAGTTCTTCAACCTTGAGTACATTAATTTACATTTCTAATCTTCAGTTTACCCATCTGTAAATTGGAGATGACAAAAGTGTCTGCCAAATACGGTTGTTGTGAATATCAAATGAGATAATCTTTGCAAAGCCCTTGGCACAATGGTAAATATTATTGTTCCGTGTATGAGTTACCCTAGATGTTAAGTCTAACATGGGCTCAATAAAATTGAGTTCTAACCCCAATCGAAATGAAATTCTTTGTTTCTCTTTGCCTTTCCTGAAATTAAGAAGTTGGCTTCTTTCCCCCTCTAGATTCCTGAGACTTTGCACTGGAAATGTGAATTAGGCAGCTCTTTCAAAAGCTAACTGGCCTATCTTCTCTCCATTTAGGAACTTGATATGGAGTATTTCTCTTTTTGCTAGTCAACTTTCTAGAACTACCTCTCTTAAAATATTTCTTTACTGGTTACTTCTCACAATGTCCACCCAACTTGTTGCTCTAAATGCAAAATCCCTAAATTTGTATTATGTCTACCCTCCCTCAACAACTTTATATTTGTTCAAACCCGTCGTTTTACTTACCCATCCCCCTGGACCCACATAAAGGGCGTTTGCTAGCAGACTTTCATGTGAGTCACCTCCCAGGTGCTCACTACCAATGTTAACATACGAAAACCAGAGTGGCATTTTCCTTTTCCTTATTCTGGCCACATAGAATTACAGTCACATTCACATAAAATTTTCTTTCTATGTTTTCATTGCATCTGTCCCTGGCCTTGACCTTAGAAGAAAAAATAATTATTCTTGATTCCCCATGTACATTTGATTCATGCTGTGGCTTCTTTAAAAAAACTTGGAAGAGTGTGAAGAGTAGAGATGAAATAAAGGACATCTATCCATCTGCCATTCATGTTAAGGAAAGCAAGACCCATGTATTAGGGGTTAAAGATTTCTACAGTGCACAAAGGCACCTTTGGTAAATGATCTCATTTAGCAACCGTCACTGGGAAATCACACCCTGATTTCATACACCTCTCTCACCATTCACTGGGACACTGGGCTCCTGCATATTGATTAAGTCCCCAGAGAGCAAAGACTTGCATATAAAACTGCAAACAACTCAGCAAAGTTGCTAAAAATAATTATATTTCAGTAGATGACTCTAAGCAGAAAGGAAGAAAAAATGTATTTAGCAAAACCAGAAATATCCAACAGACAGTGGAGTGGAACTGAGCAAAATCATATATAAAAATAGTATTTGAGTCCCACCTGATTTTATCGATAAGGACTGTAACAATGTGATACAAATGTACCTTGTGTAGCATTTGTCATCTAACTCTGGCTCTCAGACACTTCATAGCATTAGATAATGCTGTTACAGAGAGATCTAATAGCAGAGGGACAGGAAAAAATTAAAAGACCAAAGTCAGGTAGGCACAGTGGTATGCCAAATGAGATTTACAAGTGGATTAGTAGACTGACAGGGCCCACATGATTCCAAAAGACCAGTTAGAGAATATTTTAGAATGACAAAGACTAGGGCCAAGAGCCTCTGAAAGGAACAAGAAGAAAAATTGTGATCCCATACCTATGTGTGGAGCACCTAACAAGCATCCACCATTGCTCTAATACCTTCCATACACTCTATTGCATTTTATCTTCACAGATCTCTCTGATATAAACATCAGCATTTTAACCTTACACAGGAAAAGGAACTAATCCTTGGAGAGAGTAAGGGTCAGGTCCCAAAATCAGGTAACAAGGGCAAGAAGCAGGATTCAAGCCAAATCTTCTAGCTCATGGTTCTTAAACTTTAATGCTTATGTGGGCATACACACATGCACATACATGCACATATCACCTGGGGGAGCTCATAAAACTGTACATTTCCAGCCACCACCCCCCATATATTTTGACTCAGTCAGTCTGTAGTAAGAGTGTGTAGAGGGTTCGAGGATTTAGAGTTGATTAAAGAAAAAGCTAAGACCATGAGAAGCAGTAACTACAACAAGTTTTATTGGGCAGTACTTGGACAGGGTTGATGCAAGGAGAAATCTCTCACAGAATGAGACCATCCAGAGGCTTCAAGGGGCCACCATGCAGAAGAGGAGGAGAGCAAGAGAACTCCCTGAGGAGGAGGACCTGACCTTCTCTCAGCAGCATGGTAGGGAGTCCCTGGGTCCCAGCACCCCAAAGGACAGCAGTGGCTGAGGGCCTTATAACTATAAGGTCCTATCTTATCAATGGAGAATAGCCGTCAGGTGAGGTATTTAGGGATATGCAAAGAAGATGGGTTGTATGTGGCTAAAAATCTGCTTGTTTGGGTTGTTTTTTAAAAATAATTGTCTCTTTAAAACTTTGGGTTTGGCACTGGTAGGCTTTTGAGCTAACAGGTCTCAGCCTGCAGTGAAGAACAATCAAAAGAGCGACAGACAGAGACCATCTTTGGCTCATCTCTTTAACAGAATGGGACCCCCATTTGAAATAACTCTGTTGCAGTACATTACATACCACATTCTGAGGAAGGAAAATGCTTCAAACTCCATGTTTTGGGCTCTCTTCTCTGCACCGCAGCCTACTAACACAATGGATGAACAAGTCCATTGATGATTTCCCAGGAAAAGATGGTTTTCTGGGAAGACGGTCAGCCCTGAGAACCAGTGTCAGCACCAGATCATGCTGGTTGGCCCTCAGGGTCTGGCTTAGGTTGGTCAACATGCCCTCATTGTCTTATCGAGGACAAATTCTCCCCACACAAACTCACTGTTTGCAATCCTTCTTTATAACCAATGTGAAAACAGTGAAGCATTGGGCAATGAACTCTCCAACTCAGTTAGGAGTGAACAGTGAAATACACACCATATTGGAATCATTTCATGATTCATCCCAAAATATATATGAAACTGTAACTGTAAGCTCACTGATGGCACGGACTGGGTTTGTTTGAGGCACAATCATACACCCAGCATCTAAGGCAATGCCTTTCCAGGGAGGTAGTTACGAAATGTGCATTAACTGAAAGAACAATATAGAAATATCTAAGGTAGTGGGCCCTGTGTATTCAAATTGGTGACCTGAGAAATTCACCTTCATGAGCCATGTAACTCCAAGCAATTCTCCCATCCTTGGTGCCAAATGGGGACTTCAGGTTCTGTCCTCAAGGGATGGACGCATCGAGGGATGCGTCATAAACTGAGGCTGCCACTGGGGATGAGGCATTTAAGACTATACTCACTAAGCTTATAATGGGTATTTTTTTTTGGTGGTGGGGGGAAGCTTTCTGGGGGAGGCAGGATTCGGAGGAGGAGTAGAGAAAGAGAAACACTGATTAGAAAAAGGCTTGAGGGGCCTCATCCTCCCTTCACTGAGGGGTAGGGGTGAAAAAAGAGATTCAGCCCTTCCTTTAAAATTTTGCCTCACTTCCTTGCTCCCACCTCATTCTTTGTGACTCCAGAACATCCCCTTTTTAAAAATCTGTTCTCCAATGCCCAGGAACCACCTGGTGGGAGGCTAGTTTTTGGTCTTGACACTTAATGTGCCATCACAACCTCAAGTTTCTCAACAAGCAGCTCCCCCCAAGCACACTCAGATTTCAACTCACATAGAAATGTTCCAAGTCCCAGCATTATGGTCAGATAGTGTGGAGACATCATGGTTCTACTCACCTCTACCCCACCCCTAATGAAAGAAGAAATACAATAATAATTCTAAATTGTGGTTACCAATATTGTGTTTCACAAAAAAATAAATATATCTTATTTCTTCTTTAAATGTGATCTGTAAATTTTGCTTCATTTTTCCTGAATTTACCATTGTGTAAAAAACGTGGTTCATCTTTGACCAAATTACCCCTCATTGCTAGGGATAGGCCATGTGTTTATAACACGTGCATAGGTGATTTTAAGGTAATGTGGGTGCTTGCAGTTTCTTACGTTGCCCATGGTCTTTCTTACACATGTAACATTGCAAATGTCCTTTCCTCTACCAGAAAGCCCTTTTTGCCCTGGATAATTCCTGGTCATCCTTTAGGCATCACCTTCTAGACCCTTGCTTTTCAAAGTGTAGTCCATGCGCCAGCAGCACCAGCATCACCTGGGAATAGGTTAGAAACACAGAATCTCAGGCCTCACCCCATCCTCCTGAATCAGAGTCTCTATTTTAAATAAATCTCTGTGCTTCACGTGCATGTCAGAGTTTGAGAAGTACAGTCCTGGAAGCTGTCTTCCTGGTAATAGTAGCAACTCACCTCTGGCTTCCATCTACTTTTACATACTTCTTATTCTATTATAGTGACTTTAGGAGACCCTCTCCTATTCTAAGAGTGGTCTTTTTAAAATTGCCTGCAAGTAATTAGTTGTACTAATTGTAACTCATAACTGGCGTGTGGAATCAATTTAGTGGGTCATAACTAGATTTTTTTCATGAAATAAAATAGGTTAATCCACTCTAGAACAGAATGGAAAATGTCACTCAGGTAAGTATTGTTTCATAAAACTTTTGAAACAGCACTTTTCTATGTGTGTGTTTATATATATTGGATTATTTGTATATATTTACTGTGGATCATGGTTATAAAAGCTTGAACCCCACTCCTCTAAAGCCTAAGCTCCTTGAATTCAAGGACTGTTTGATCCATTCATTGTATATATAACACCTAACTCAGTGGTGGTACAGAGTAGATGGCCCCAAAAGGTAGAATGTTACATGGGATGCAACTTGACTTGGAATGTCATCAACTATTAGTAAAAAAAAGCAACCAATGAGAGGATGACAGAAGGCAGAGGAATAGAAAAGGTCTGGCATAGCTCAGGATGCAGGAGAGCAGGAAGGAAGTTGCCAACAGATGTGAGTCCTTTTTTTGAGACAAGCCTGAGTCCAGAACCTGCATGCAATTCTTGTTAACCAGATCATCTGGCTTTTAAGGGAGCCCAGGCTTCATCTGACCATGGCAGTATCCCTAAATATGCATATAAGGCATGACAGACCACAGCCATTGACGTAAGCAATGCTAACCTGAAGTAGAAGTTTGAAAAGAGAGAGGAAAATGAAAAACTGTGTGCGGAAGAGTCAGATATGGCCCCAGGAAGAATCTTACATTGTAAGATAGCAAAACCAAGATAAATGATGGGCTTTCTGGAGACCAGAATCAGATATCCACGCATTCATTCCATAGTTACCTACTAAATGCAGACATTATTCTGGATACTGGAGATACAGAAGTGAACAAACTGGACAAAATGGCACTGTTCTCATGAGCTGGCATTCTAGTGAAGGAGGAAGAAGTAACTAAGTCAAAACCACCTATTTGTATTTATCTTTATATTGTGTTTGTATTATACTATCCAAAATTCTGCATTTTCTTTATATGTTACATAATGTGATGATTGCAGGTGGTAATACTGGAAGAACTGATGGAAAATGAGAGACAGTAGCCCACAGACCTCCCCTCTAAGCCCCCTCACCTGTGAGATAGAAAATATCAGGATAAGATGAGAGCTACACTAAGAGTGTAAGGTCAAAGATTGATTCAGACTTTTTTTTTTTCTTGCGGTACGCGGGCCTCTCACTATTGTGGCCTCTCCCATTGCGGAGCACAGGCTCCGGATGCGCAGGCTCAGTGGCCATGGCTCACGGGCCCAGCCGCTCCGCGGCATGTGGGATCCTCCCGGACCGGGGCATGAACCCGTGTCCCCTGCATCGGCAGGTGGGACTCCCAACCACTGCACCACCAGGGAAGCCCGATTCAGACTTTTTATGTGATTTATTTAAAAGTTTCACTTCTTTGGGTTTAAATCTAATAATCAGAGGTTAAAGAAGGTAGTATAAAAAGCCTTAGAGTGGTCAAGTCCAGCGGTGTTGACCCTCTGTTCTGGACAGCCCTAGGCCATCAGCACCTGGAAAGCAGCTGGTTAAGAGGATAAGCCAACAGAACCCTGGCTGCCTCACCACTCTTCTCATTCAACTGGGACATGGCCACTTAACCTCTACTGTATTTATGGGGGTACATGGAAAGCTGTGTTTGGCACAGTTGTTTTGATTCTGAATAACGTTGACAACACTCTACAATACTCTCAGCTTTCCTGTAGAGAAACTGAGATTTAGCAATATTAGCTAATTTATCAAGAAGCCATGTTGAAGAAAAGTTGGGGATATAATTATGAATTATGCTTGGTTTTCCAGATCTTGGTCAATTACAAAATAACAGACTTTTGAGAACGTCTTACTGCGGATAGAAGTTTTCCAGGTTATGTTTCCTTAGTAGATAGAAGAGCATGAGCCAGGCCAAGGATCACCTGCCCTATTTGACTTTGGCACTGCCATTTCTTGTCTGGCAATGGAACCTACATATACCTCACCAGACACTTTTTATCAAGAGATAACCAATGGAAACTTCACTCTTGGGAAATGTCATTGTTCACATATATCCTACCTTAATCATACCCTCTGCTCCTCTGGTCTCAACCTTGGTCTATTAAAATAGGGTGGATATTATTATCTTGTCTGATTGCTTCTCAAAGTGTTTTCAAACCTTTGAAAGCAAACTGTCCATTCAAGTGTACCTCTTTGAACTCCTTCTTTACCCTGGTGCAGACACCAAGATGACTTTTATTATCTTTTTATTCTGCCAGCTCCAGGAAGGATTTTCTCTTCTTTGTACCCAAAGCTGTCCAGATGCCAGTACTTTCTAACAGGTTTTCTTAGGCTCAACCACATTTCTCATAAACAGAAAACCAACCATGCCCACATTTCAGAGTACCAGCCGTTGGAGGTCTCCCCTAGTCAAGAGAAGGTCCTCATGATACACATCCATTGACTCTACCCCTGCTGTTTTCCTCTCCCTCTTATAGCAGTTTTTCCTAATTTCTGTGGGTTCTTGGTTCACTGATCTGTATGTCTTTTTTACCAACTTGAATTGAGATGATCTGTTTCCTCAAGGGTCTGATTCTTGTGTTTGCTCTTCTTTTTTCCCCTCCATCTAAGCATTTTAAATTCACATGAACAGATGGAACTGTTTTTTAAACACAGTTGCAGAGTTTTTCCTCACAGGCACATATCCACATATTCTGGTAAACTAGCTGGGTGACCTGGGTAACCAGTCAAAAGGATTTGACAGCCATTTTCCAACCCATCCAGAGCTAAGATGGTTACAGTATGGGCTGTCTCGTGGGTACATAGTTTTCTTTCTTTTTCTAACAGAGTATCCTGGCTGAAGCCATTCTGCTGGCTTCTCTGATGCCAGCCCACAGGAAAGTTTCTCCCAACCACTCTCTATAAACTCTATGTGACCACACTGGGGATGGCTACTGACTATTTCACAGCCACTTAGGCTAAACTTCTCTTTAATTCTTGTCTCCAAATATTGTCTTCAGTCCTTCTGGAGTTGGAACTAGAAATATCACACATCCCCAGTGCAGCAACAACATCTGTGTTTACTTTATAATACATTTTGATAAGCACCCAAATGCTTTAGGTGAAACTGAAGGGCATTTGTGTGAGGTAGCAGATTGTGAGGAAGTTTTATGTTTCAGCATACTCTGGGGAAAGGAAAAGAAAGTGGCTTTCTTTCCTGGAAGAGCAGAAAAGAGAAAGAGAGAGAGAAGAGAAAATAAAGACTAAGATGGAGAGCAAGCCACAGAAAGACAAGCTGAGGGAGTCCTAACAGCATAGACATCCCTGGAAAAAAAATGGCACCTTTTAATCCCCCACAAAAAGCCCAGACTCCAGGAAAACTGTGCTGATGATGTTGGAAGCGATTCTTGTTTTGTGATTGGGAACGAACTGCCCTTTTTCTGTAGGAGGCTGAACCCAAGAAGTGTAAATGTAGAAAGTCTCTGCTTTTCTGAGTGGAGCAAGCTCCCTAAAAAGAGTGTGAAGAGAATAGGAACAGCTGAAAATTCCAGCCCACAGCTTCAAGTTTTCCAAAGCCTGTTTGCTTTGGCCCGCCTCTGCCATTCCTTTCTCTTTTTTCAGAAGTGTGAAATGGTTTGGTTGCTGGTATTTGTTCTGTGGTCTCTGCTAACTCTCCCATCTGTATAAACTCAGCTCTGCCAACCAAGCAGTTTAGCAGCACTTTCTCTTCAGCTGGTTCGAAGGTCCTATTAAGTGGTACTTTGAAAGCTTGCAAATGTGTGATGCTGGCCCTGTGATTGAGGGTGTGAGGCTTAACTGTGCTGCCCTCCCTGGGGCCAGCCCTTCCTCTAGGACTAGTAGCTAAATAGGATGAGGACAAAATGAATCTAAGTCTGGCTTTGACTGTGCCTCCCCAGAAGCAGGGAAGTGGTCGGGGTGCTGATGATGTATTCACAAACGAGAGCCACTGAAGATGGGACATTGTACCTAGGGGTGTCTTCCTTCCTCTGATGATAGTGTTTGTTTGAGGATGAAGAGAGCTGTTGGAGAATCTATATTTCCATTTCTTCCCACATTCCGTTTATATTTAATTGTATCTGGGTCAACCAGCTATTATCCTTCCAAAAGCAAAAGGTTAGCAGCATACCAGTATTTTTATCCCTGTTCCCAGTATAACAACTTAGCCTACTTAATTAACTGTTCTTCACTAGCTGCTGTTCCATACCAAAAACATTGTCAAATATGACAATTTGCCCTGGGATCAGAAACAAAAAAATGTGTAGAATGGATGGCTTTTGCCAAGCTCAACAAGTACCACTGTGAAGTGTAAACAGCTATTAATGAAAAGAGTAGCCACAGTTAAATAACCCATGAGGTAGAGAACACACGTGCCAAGAGAAGAGCTACGTGTTGGTGTGTCTGCTCTAAGGCTGAAGCCTGCCCAGTGGACTCTTCATTGGAGAGAGGCTAAAATGGAAAAGTCAGACCAGGGTAAATAACCACTATAAAGAAATGATTTGAATTAGTGCCCCTCCAAAAGATCTCAACTACATCACAATTAAAGCCCAGGAGCCTTCACTGCGTTCCCCAAGCTAGAGATGGCAAGCTCTACCCCAGGGTTTCTTTGGGAATTAGTTCACATAAACTACTTTAGTGTAGATACTAAAACTTCAAGACCCTGCCTTTCCTTTATATCCCTGACTTAGATAATCTATTAATCTGCTCATAATGAGGCAATATTAGACTTTATAAAATGCATTCTAAAGTTTGTTTGTTTGTTTTTTTTTTTTTTTACCTCTGTGCAATGGAGCAAATAATACATACTTCTTAGGATTGTTTTAAATAAAATTCCCTTTATAGAATGCACAATGGGTTATTAGGGACAAAACAAGTCCTCATAACTAAAAGAAAAAAGAAAAAAGATGTGAGTCTACAGTGATCTCGGCCCAGTACAATACTGTAAGAAAGAAAAAATATATATGCATTCCTAAGGCTACACTTATACTGTTATCAGTAATTCCAAAGAGGTGGACAGAAATTTTAAGCACAAGGAGCAGTATCTGTTTCATGGGAAAGCTCTCCCCACCCTAAAACTCTTGGGCAAACACACCAGGGGGTATTTAGACATGGGGGCTCATGTAGTGGAAATTGACCACAATGGAGTCAGGACAATGGAAATTATCAGGAAATATTCCCATAAGATCAAGAGAAGATTTTAATGTATGCTCCAAAGCACACCCGGTTACTTTTTCAAGGTGGGGCCGTCAACATGAGGTGAGACCCTTCTAAAGTAAATTGGCTCATCTTCTTTTGATTCTTCCTGGATAATTAAACTCTGAGCTCCTGGAGGAAAGAGATTGTACATTTTCAGTATCCAGAATAATTAATAGTGCATAGTGAATGCTTAATAAATCAGGGCAATGACCTGGGTTCAAATCTTGCCTCTGCTACTTCCTACCTATGGTATGTTAGCATTTCTGTTCCTTAATTTCCCCTTCTGTTAAATAGAGAGACTCCCTCATAGGGTGGTTATGAGAATTAAATGGGTCTACATGTTGAGTGCTTACAGAAGCGCCTGGCATATAGTAAAGATCTGTAAATGATATCTGATATGATGATGATGACATAATCTATTGGTTGCTTCCTATTAGCCATTAACTCTTCTTTCTTGCTAACAGAACCACAGTTTGTCAAAACCAAACATGGAACTCCTGTTCCACTTTGCCTGAGATTGGTCTGGCACGTGTCCCAGTTCTGGCCAATGAAATGTAAGAGGGTTTCTGCTGAAGTTATATTACTCTAGTTCAAGGCATTGAGAACATTCAAAGCTAGACTTTAATCTGTACAAGGACTGAATCTTTATTTTTTTTACTATTTTTACTATTACTTCCAGATATAGCCCTTCCAAATCCCAAACCAGACCATGATGGGAGGTTATTGGAGCTTCCTATCCTTGACAGCCCTGGACTCCAAATTGTGTTCCTACAGTTCCATGAGGCTATAAAAAGCTCAGCTGTTTATCAGACTCTCGGCTACCTATTCAGGTAGTTCAGAGAGCTATACTTCTCTGAGTTTCTTTCTTCTCTGGGATTGCATTGCAGTTCTTCAGATTTTAAAAACACTCTAGCTGTCCTAGCTGTTCTCAAAGAGATGTTGACCAGCATGTTGTAGTCCAGCAGAAGGAAAAGTCAACTTTTAATATTCTTGAGGACTATGTAAAGACATGCTTGTAATATAATTTCTAGATTCAAAGATGTCTGATAAGTGGGCTAATATCAAGCTGAAAGCTGAACAGTAGTAGTTTCTGGGCAGGAAAAGCAAGAAAAGACAGTGAAAGAAAAGAAGAAAGAAAAGCACACAAAAGGATGAAATGTGAAAAGTCAAAGACCTCGTGGTGTAGGTATTCTTATTTATCTCCAGTTTATAATGAGGACTGGCATTAAAAGTAACTTGCTCAAAATGTTGACATGCCATAGATATTGGAGTCAGTTTTGAACTCAAGACTTTCTGACTCTAGCCTATATTTAGCTCCCTTCTCAACAAGCTGATCTGACTTTATACTTTCGACCTCCTACAGTCTTCTAATTCTTGAACACTGAGAACCAGTCTGAGCTCTTTGATCCAGCTAAAAACTTTGGCTATTGAACTTGACCTTTTAATTTCTCTCTACTCCCCTTTGGCTACACAGAACTGCCTTGTTCCACCAAAAATGATCAATCCATGCTAACTAATCTCAGCTCTCCTCCCTATACTCTCCTCTGGATTATTCTCTCCCACAACAGGAACGAACATGAGGAATTGAAAGGATGATAAGAAGGCAGGCTTAGAGATCACTGAGTGGAATGGACTATGTCTATCACTTTCCCTCTCTCTCTTCCTCTCCCTTTCTCTCTCTCCCTTCCTTCCTCTTTCATGGGAAAGCTCTCCTTCCCTCTCCCTCCCTTTCTTTTTTCTTTTTCTTTCTTTCTCTTTCTTTCCTTAAAAAATATTGGCTCCACAAATGCTGGGTTCCTCTGGCATTGTTAAGGAGTGAACATACAAGGTGGACAAAATGCTGTAATTCCTATTGCTCTGGGCCATGGGGGTGTGTGAACACAGACTTAGGCTGTGTTTCCAAGTTTATCACCCTGGGGCAAAGGTGCAGATCCATAGAAGACCAATGAAGAAGAGAAAGGGTCTAAGTTATGGATAACGCATTCTGTTGGTGCTGAAGCCAGCCTACAGTTCTCCGATTTCCTAGACATGTGTCTACACCATCAATGCAAACAAAGAGCTTTGGCAATTGCTCCATGACTCCTCATTATCTTTGAGCAAAAATGTCATTTTGGGCTGAATTGACCTAGTTTCTGAGACCCCATTTCACCAGAACTTTCCAGCTCTCCACTTCCCCTGGCCACAACCCAGACTGCATAGAGACATGACAGCTGAGCAGAAGCCCTGCCAATTAGAGGAATCTGCCCTTCAGCATGCCTGGCAGTGGAGAGCCAGAACATTTGACCCAAGAAAGAGATCCATCCACGTCTTTAAAAATGTATGTACTTTTTTTTTTTTAATTCTGAAAATGAGTTAGAGCCAAACTGATCAGATGACTAAGTGAGGATTGCGTGTCTCCAAATGCCTGGATGGAACCCATTGAAACAATATCTGCTCCTGGCCTCCCATCCTCCTAAGCCTCCTCAGTAGCTGGGTCCAGTTTGACTCTGAGGTTACCCTTGAAGGCAAGTTATTTGTGCTTACAAGTAATTAGCCTGGTTGACTCTTAGGACCAAGGTGCTTCCATTTGTTTTGAAGAAGTTCTGTCCTTCAGTCATTTTTTCTTTCACTAGCTCACAATAAAGCCAAGTACAATATAATTACATCTTGGTGTAATAAATCTGATATGAAAGTGACTTCATTGCATTTGATACTATCTTTGATGTAAAGCCCTCCATATTTTAAAATGAAACATGGATTCATCCCTTTAGTGCAGGCAATACCTCCATTGTTAAAAGGGAAATTTCAGGGGAAGGAGAATATAAATTTGTGGAAGAGTTCTTTCCTGGAAGAAGAACAGGCTTCTGGGAATAAACCTGGGTGGGATAGGAAGGTGGAGCATACAAAGCTTGTAAAGTAGAGAGGCTCTCTTCCTCAATCTTTGAGCTGAAATTCACTCCTCTATAACTTTTGTCCATTTGTGGTAGTTGTTCTGTCTGAAATAATGCCAAACAACTTTCTTTCCCCATAACAAGTTTTCAATTAATTGAATACAGAGCTCATGCCCTCTTATCCTTTTCTTGTGTCTTCTGTTCCTCAGGTTGAACATTTTCTGTCCTTTCAACTATTTCTGATATGGCATTTTGGCAGGAGGAAACAGGGGTGGAAAAAATTGTGCGAATAAGTACTGCATGTACGCTTCAGTAAATGGTAAATGTCTCTCTGACCTGTAAGCCAACATTCTGACAACAGATCAGAGTACACACTTGGAGTGGCATGTCAGCAGGCAGCATTCCAAGCCTCTGCCTGTGAGGCGAAGCAAGAAGAAGTGGCCAAACATTTTGCGCATATTAATTAAGCAATGTTTTGCCTTCATTGATTCTCATATGGAACTAAAAAAAATTTTTTTAGTCGCTCTTTAGCGTTATTAAAACGTTTATATTTTAAGCTCTTAATGAATCTTTCCTTAAGATACATTTGGAACTATTTTAGTACTTAAAACATAACTCTGCAAATGTGCTCTAGAGCATCATGACCTTTTTATTTATTTTTATTTCCTGAAATAAAAATAAACAACTACTCTTAACAACTGTCTCTATTTTCTGAAACTGTGGAACCAGAACAAAACCAGACATCAAAATGGGCTCCAAATCAGGCACAAGTTAATATTTTTTCAATTGAATTTCTAGAATAAAGCTTAGAGTGTAAATCCTGGCATTTCCCAGTCCTTATTAGCTGATAATGGCACACCTCCACCTTTCTTCTCTGACTTTTTTAGCCTGAAAGAAACCAGAGGAGGATGAGGAACAAATGTATTACATTTCCCACTATTAGGTGGCATTAGGGGTTAAACTTGTAATTAATCATAGAACTGTACTCCTGTGTTCATTAAAGTTGAAATTAACACATCTTTTAATATTACTACCAGTTTTATCAACAACAGAAATAGCTATAATTCTCCTGATTGTGTATGGAAGTGATTTTAATATTTCACTATTAATTATGATAGTGGCTCCTACTTTAAGATAGATTTTAAAATCATGTTGAGAGTGATCTTCTAAGTTTTCTAAGAAATGTAATAAAGACGTGTTAACATTTTAAAGTGTCTTTTCAAATTGTATAGATGTTGTTAAACATTAGTATTTACATATTATTTAATTATTGTTATTATTGGAATTATTTAAATTAATTAATGTGATGTCCCAGTGGAGTCTGAGAAGCTGGTGGTGACAGTGGCATAATTTTTTAACCTATGTGAATCCCATACAAAAACTGACAGCAAAGCTACATAATAAAAACCTAAACCTGTAACAATCATATATAACCAAACCAGATGACCAGGTATCCCCATTAAACACAAAATTGAACTGGATTGGTCAAAACACAGACAGCTACACAACCTAAGTAGTACCAACATCAGTGTGGGAAGAAGCAGAGGAAAGAAATAGAACATCTGACAAAGCAGAGAAGAGAAAAACCAAAATGGCTACCAGAGACTCAGTGTAAAGTACAATGAACTATGGGTTTTGCCAACCCCAATAGTAAGTGAGTGTAAGAGGTATGATGTAATGTCTGCAGGTAAGGTCTGAAGAATTCTGGGCACTGTAAACTCTCAAAACTAGCCAAGCTCCCCTTGAAGACAAATGAGCACAGTGATGAAGAGTTTCTGGGACAGAATCCTCATTGATCAGAGCAGGGACAATTGAGATGAAGAAAGTGCAAGTTTCATATAAAAGTAGAGGAGATGAACAGGGCCAAAGGATAGATGCTACAAATCAAGCTGATATATGTTGTCACAATAGAAATGGAGCTAGGTGAAGTTAGAAAAACTATAATGAACCATGCCTTCCTCTAAAAGTTCAAAAGAAGTAATAATTTCACATAAAATGGGCAAGATCTAAAAAAGCACAAAAACTAACTCCCAATACACAATGAATACACATAAAGGACATATGCACAAGAGACAAATTATTCCTAAATAAGCTAAAAGATATTAAGAGTATGACACACAAAGTGAAATAATTTACATGTGAGATTTAGTTTCGATGGATCAGAATCCTTGGCTCAATTTTTTCCTGAGTGTCTTAAATATGTTAGTTCATATCTTTGTTTCTGGCATAAAGCATTGCAGTTGAAAAGTGCAATGCCAGTCTAATATCATTTTTGCTATAAGTCTTTGTGTTTTTGCTTAGATGCCAAAAGGATTGTTTATTTTTCTTTCAAGTCCAGTAATTTTACTGGAATATTAGTGTTGGCTCTTCTGATTCAGTTTTTCCAGATATGTGCTGTACCTTTTCAATATGTAGTTTTAATTTTGTATTGCACATTTTATTGTAAGATATACCATGCATTTTAATTTTTAGGAAAGGTTTTTCTTGTTTTTCCTCTTCAGGAACTGCTATTATACATTTGTTGACTATTCTTTGCCTATATTCAATATTTGTTATTTATTTTATGATTGCCTTGATTTTATCATTGATCTTTTTTTCCCAAAAGATACTGTTTGGTGCTCTATTCCCTGAGTTCTGACCTGACTTTAGCATTTGCTGATTTTCCTGGGGTGCATAATCCCACCATGGCTGATCTCAAGCTATGAACATGATGTCCCTGAATGCAGACTTGGGAAGAAATGTTCAGGAGCATGTCATTATATTACATTATATAATATCTACACTGTAAAGAAACAATAGACATAAATAATCTCAAGATCACAGATAATGGTAAAATCTAGTAAACTAATTAGATAGTAATGAGTCTTGAGTATTACTTCTGGTTTTTAAAAATAATTTATTTCATTATAAGTTTATATAATTTAATTTTAAACAAAGTCTGTTTAAAAACCGGCTGGTGACATTCCTAAAATTTTGACAATAAGCCCTTGGAAAGTCAGTACAAGCTGGGTCCAACACATTGGTCACAACTTATTTACTTTAGAACTCTAGTGAAAATGCTTTTTGTTTTGTTTCGTTTTGTTTTCTTGCAGTGAATATTACTGTGGAAACATCCAAAGCTGACTTTTTGCAACATGACAATTAAACCAACACACTTTGTCCACTTCATACTTTAAGCCCATAGAAGTTCTGGATAAAGTAGTAAAAATTGAATAAACCAAAATAAGCCAAGAGAGATCTCCATATGCAAGAGGGGGAAAATGAAATCAATGCCAGAGTAATAATCTGAACATGATTCAGTAACAGCATTCAGGTGTTAGCGGAGGCATAAATTCTAGGAGTTGGGTACTGAGGATCTAATGCCCAGCCAAAGACAATAGCATGTGGAGCAGCTATAATTCAAATCCCACCTCCTCCTCATGGATTACAAAAGCTCTGTCCATCAGCCCAAAACAAATTAGTCTTATGTCTAGCACTTTGGATCAAGGAAAAGAAAAGTCACTGGCCAAAAAAGAAAAACTCCAAACTCACACCAGGAATAAATATGTAGCCCAACTTTAAACTAGATGAATAGTGCATTAACAATAGGTCCAGAAACTAACCTAAAAACTGCTTCACAGTCATTAAAATCCCTGAGCTTTCTATTGAAGACCCTCATTATAAGCAATCTTGAAATCATATGGTAGCAACAGTTTCACTAGGCAAGACATGCAGAACTTCCACAGAATAGTTCATCCCTTCTGAAGATAAGCTCAATGTCAAAAAGAATGAAGCAGTAAAGAAAAGATCCATGAGATCCAAAGGTCCTGATGACCCAACAAAAGTAAAACTTAGCAACCCAAGAACTAATAAAATAATGTGTAAATATTTAAACACAAAATTGAATAAACATTAGATATAATTTTTAAATAACAGAACTCTATGAAAAAGAACAAGTGAATTTTAAAGACAACCAACTAGAATTTCTGGATATAAAAAGTAAGTTGTTCATTAGATATTTTTAAAAAGTGAATAAATGGATTAAAGAGAAGTCAGATGCAGCTGAAGAGAGAAGTGATAAAATGGAAGGTGGAGGATAGAAATCATTTCGAAAACACATAGGACATTTACAAAAAATGTTACAACAAAACACCAAAAATAACCAGTACTATAAATTCAATTTCTGTGATAAAATTATAATTAAATGAGAAATATATGATAAAATAACAACTAAAACAATCCACATACATCTATAAAAATGTTTTAAAGGTCTAAAAAAGAGTCAAAGAAGAAATAAAAAAATGGAAATTGCAAAATATTTAAATTGAATGACAATGAAGGTAGCACAGATAAAATCTGTGCAAAGTAGCTGGAGTAGGGTTAGAGGTAAATGGAGAGCTTTGAACACAAATATTAGGAAAGAAGGAAGGAAGGAAGGCAGGGGGAGGGAAGAAGGAAGGGAGGGAGGGAGAAAGGGAGAGAGAAAGAAAGGAAAGAAAGAAGAAAGAAAGATGAAATGAAAGAAAGAAAGAAAGAAAGAAAGAAAGGGAGAGAGAAAAGGAGAGAGGAAAAAAGAAAGGCAGAAAGAAAGAAAGGAAAAAACTTAATGGGCTAAGTGTTCAATACAACCAATTAAGAAAAAAAAGGTATATTAAAACCAAAGAAAATAGGAAGTTGGAAATCAATGATCAGAGGAGAAGTTAATGAAATAGAAAAACCAAACAAGATCAACAGAACTAAAAGCTAATTTTCTGAATGATCAATAAAATAGACAAAGATCTGTCAGGACTAATGAAGCATAAAATAATGTTAAGGCACAAATGAACAGATTAAAAAAGAAAAAGAGACAAATACAGGCATGGCAGAAATTTTAGAAGAACATAATGGACAATTTTATTCCAATAATCTTGTAAAGTTATGTGAAATGGACTTCTTTTTAAATATAATTAAAATAAATACAAATTTCAGTAGATTTTTAAAAATAAATGTATTTATTTGTTTTTGGCTGTGTTGGGTCTTTGTTGCTGTTTGCAGGCTTTCTTTAGTTGTGGTGAGTCGGGGGCTACTCTTCTTTGCCATGCGCAGGCTTCTCATTTTGGTGGCTTCTCTTGTTGCGGAGCACGGGCTGTAGGTGCACAGGCTTCAGTAGTTGTGGCATGTGAGCTCAGTAGTTGTGGCTCACGGGCTCTAGAGCGCAGGCTCAGTAGTTGTGGCACATGGGCTTAGTTGCTCTGCTGCACGTGGGATCCTCCTGGACCAGGTCTCGAACCCATGTCCCCTGTATTGGCAGGCGGATTCTTAACTACCTCACCACCATGGAAGTCCCTTCAGTTGATTTTAGAGCTGACTATCCTTTAAAGAATAGTTAATCCATATATTATATAACTGTCCCAGTCACAGAAGATCACATTTTTCAAAAAAAGGAAGAAATCCTCTTTAAAATCCTTTTATAAGACAGATAACTTCAAAGCCAAAAAATGGACAGAAGAAACATAAGGAATAATAAAAATAATACTGATAACAATAATGGCTTCAAGTTATTATGGGCCTTTTAAAAGTGATTTTCATGTATAAACTCTCCTCATAACAAATCTATGAGTTAAGGAATATGATTGTTCCCATGTTACAGATGAGGAAACTTTGGCAGGAAAATGGTGACTAACTTACCCAAGGTCACACAGATAGGTCATTCTACAGTCCCAAAGTGAAGCTAGACAGTCTAGTTTCAGATCCTCTGCTCTTAAGCACAGACTCCAGATTTTTAAATAAAATATTAGCAAAATAAATGCAGCAATGTATTTTTAGTACAGAATGATGATGTTGGGTTGGGAAAGATGTCCAGAGCCCTTCTTAGTGGCTGATTCACATTCCTGTAATATGTAACCTTCAGTCCATCTTCCAAGTCTCCAAAACATTTTGTAAACTGGCAAATATATATGTCTTCTCCAGCAACTGTTTGATCTCAGATAAGTTCCCTTTCCATCTCCTTCTGCTCTAGCTTTAGCGACATAATATTTAATGATCATGTCACCCCCTTTCTACCCATCTATGCTGCTCAAAACAATTCAATGATTTTCCATTGCTTTTAGCATAATGAGTAAATCTCTCATCATGGCCTACAAGGTCTGTCCACAGCTGACCTCTCCAGCATCATCAAGGATCATATTCTCTTTTCCTTCCTTCCTGACTTTAGCCACACTAGACTACCTTCCTGTCTAGAACTTGACCCCAGGTGTTCACTCATGCTGTTCACTTACCCTGAGCTTTGCCTAGTTTTCATATCTCACCTCAATCATCACTTCTTGGGAAAAATCCTCCTCTGTGCTCCCCACCTCTCAAGACTAGATCAACTTCCATTGTTTAATCTCTCATGACAATCTATACCTCTCCTGGATAGCACTAGGTATACCTGTAAATTCATATGTGCTAGTGAGATAATTTTATTAATCTTTCTCTTCCCCACTAAAATGTAAAGTGCAAGAGGGCTAGGACTATGTATTTTCTTTTCTAGCATTGATACCTTGGTGTGTCACTCGGTGTTTTTGCTTTATTAGACTAATCAATGAATTATTAACAGAGAAGAAGGAAGGAATTGTAGATTATTTTTCTAATGGCTGAGATTATTCTCCTTCCTATATCCATGTTCCTTGCAATATGATCTTGCTACTATTTCCTTTAAGAAGCAGAGTCCATTTCCAAAACCCTTGAATCCAGGCTGGCTTTGTGATTTCCTTTGCTCAATAGAATGCAACAAAGGAAATGATGTACGATTTCTGCACCTATGCTTCAAAAGATCCTATGGACTTCTGCTTTTTCTTTTGGACCTCTGTGACTGCAATGGGAACAAGCCAAGGCTAGCTTAATGGAGGATGAGAGACCACGGAGAAAGTCCCAACATCCTGTCCATCACAGTCAAGGCCATCTAAGACCAGCCAGCTCCCTGCCAACCTGCCGGCTGACCTCAGACACAAAAACAAGACCCAGCCAATGTCAGTCAAGTCTGGCCCACAGAATCGGGGATGTTCAGATAATCCTTATACTCAAGAGCAATAAGAAATGGTGTTGTTTTAAGCCCCAACTTTTGGGTTGACGGGAGGAAGGAAAAAGTTTAAGGGAGAAGAAAAAGATACAAAATATGTCACATATAATTGGACAATGTTTATCTCCAGGAAAAAAATAAATAAACTAACAAAGAAGTTACATGAATAGAGGTCTAGGTTTATATTAAGGCTAGACTTGCTAAAGATTGAGTTTTCCAAAAGACGGGTTGAAGTCCCTGTCATGGGCCATATGATGATCGGAGGGGAGGGGGGTAGATATAGGATTTTGGAACTAGAGTTTCAAATCCCAGCTCACTCCCCTAGTTCTATGTACAGAGATCATTTTCCTAAGTGTGCACAACGGAGCCAACAGTTACTACTTTACCGATTTGGGAGGGCATGGTGATATTGACAAGACTGCGGTTCCATGACTACAAGCCTTGTCGGTAAATTCTCTACCCACTAGGGAATCTGAGATGCAGTTACTGCTCAGACCTGGGCTGATATTTCTCAAGTGGGACCCAAGATGCCCCTGTGCCTGAGGGACCACAGATTATCCCTAAACTGCATCACGAATACGCTCACATGAAATATCTCAGCATCCCCAACCAACTGAGACTGGAGCATTGCATTGAGCTCATTCTTTTTGGACAGGAGTCTGCCTCCTATCTGGCTCTCACAAGCAGTCTCCTAGTAACCTAAAGCTTGGCCCTCATTCCACACCCAGTTGTTGTCTTTGTTCTCACTTTGATCTGGATAGCCTTCCCTGGAACTGGATACGAGCACCATACAGCTATGAACCTAGAGTCTGCTCAGACATTGTCCCTCATGATTTGGTTGGGCACTCTGAACACCAAAGCTAGACCTGTTCAGTGTTCATTACACTGCAATGGCCATAGTGATTGGAATTGTCCCCTGTGACCCTCAGGAGCCCAGCCCTATATCCAATCTGTTCCTGTAACCCCACCTCTGCCAACAACTATAGACAATAGAGTCTCTTCCCACAGCCAGTGTGGTCCTAACACATCTCTTGAAGAGGTACTAAAGGTCAGGACTGGGACATTGCTTGATTTTTTTAAAAAAATATAAATTGTAAAGTACTCTGCAAGGTCTCAATGTTATCATCATGAGTATTTCATGATCATCCAGCCCCTCTTGCCAGAGATGCTGCTGTGTTGAGGAACATCTTGAGAGGGAGACTGGATTTCTAAGAGCCTTCCACATCCAAGAAGTCAAAGTTCTGTGGATACACTGAATTCCATGAAAAAAAAAAATGAATCAAGACCCATGCAAATTAGGTAAAATTCTGTCTTCAGAGTTAATCTCAATATTATTCGATTTAAATTTTTCTCTTCTTATTGGTAGCAATAAAAAGACGAAGCAGCCAAAATTTTGTCAGCTGGATGGGTCTAGGCTTTTTTCACCAAAATCAGAAAAGGGCGAGTGACTAATAATATTAGCTACAAACGCTCTACATGGCACTCACTCTGTGCCAGGTAGCGTTCTGAGTGCTCCAATGGTCTCATTTGTTCTCATGACCAACTTAATGGGTGATTACTATGATTATCCCCATTTCACAGACAATGAAGCCAAGGCATAGGAAGGTCAGGTTGTTTACCCAAAGTCACAGAGCCAGTAAATGGGGAGGCAGGATGCAAAACCCAAAAATCTAGTCCAAGAGCCCATTGCTTTAAAATCCTATGCACCAACACACAGAAGCCCCAGTGCTTCCCTCTTCAGTGTTCCTACCTCATATTACAGAGATGAAACAGCTTGGTTGCGAGGCAGACTCTCCCTGCGAGGAAGAAACCTCTGTGTCTGGTGCACACATGAACCTGGATTTTTCCAGTTTCGCTGGTTCCGGCTCCCTGGAGAGAATGCAGCAAATGGGGAAGGCAAGAACTGTCTCCTGCCCACTCTTGCTAATTAAACTCCTCCAACTGACACTTTTTGGCTGGTTCCAAGAGGATATTATTTTTAGCTTGTGAGGGTTAAAGGGGAAGGGAAGTATGTCAAATTCAGGTTGTTAGAGAGAAAGAAGAAGAAAGCAGCTCAGAAGGATGCATTACGATCACAACTCCATTTAATAAGAAGAAAGGGAACATTGGGAGCTTCTGGTCCGTCTCAAAGGCCATAAGAAAGACTCCTGAGCTGTCAACCTCCTAATGACCCCACCTCATTTCAATGGGTGGAATAATTCTCCACCCACACAGTCCCAATGGGACAGCAACTGCAGATATTAGAAGGATCCAGGAGTTTATTTGTTTATTATTTTTCTTATTTACAGGAATGAAAGAATCGTGATGCTTTTCAGGCCAAAAGAGAAGTAGCTCTCCACCTCCTGCACCATGTTTTCTTTCACAGCTCCCTGACAGCCTGACCCTGACCCATCCTCAGAGTCGATAAATGATGTACTAATGCAACCCTGATTAGGAAGCCAGGAGGTTAATCTGCAGGGCGCCTTCTGGTAAAGACCAGGCCAGACCCTGCAGCACAGCTCAGCCAATTGATAAACCCCAACCCTGCATGACCACAGAGACTGTCTGAGGGTACAGTCTGCCGTTCTGCCTCCTAGGATCCCATCCATCGAAGTTGGTTTCACTCTTACGCCCACTGCTTCTTTCTTCAGCTCCTCCCTCTTTGCTTTGGTTCCAGTGATTAAAGATGCAAGATACCCAGCCATTTCCCAGCACTTCTGTAAACTGTGGAAACCCCAGAGGAGAGGTTCAGCCCTGTTAAGCTAAGACATAAAGCCCTTCAGCCCAGAGATACAAACCATGAAACCCTTAAGACTCAGTTCACAGGAAAAAGAACTTTTTTTTTGGTCCTGCTCTTCATGTGATTAATAGGTGTCATTGTTTGGTCTGACAACAAAGGCATCACTGTGGAAAAAGCTAACAGTTTTGCTCCCAGACAGAGCCAAGAGAGAAAATACTTCTGATACTCAGATCATTTTTCTCAGAACTCAGTGCATTGCCATTTTTTAAGAGCATGCTGATGGAATTTTCAACATCTGCGTTAAACATATACAGTAAAACTGAATCTACTAGTGTGGGAAGGCAGCTAACATGTATTACAAAAGTGGCTGTGACGTATACTAATTAAGAGTGGGTAAGATCCAGATCTGGCTTTGAATCTTTATTCACCCACTTACTGCCTAAATGACCTTTTGAGACATAGATCTATCCTTGTGAAATGGGGTTAATAATAGTCACCTTATAGGGTTGAGTGGAGGATTCCATGAGATGATGCTATTAAAGCTCTGAGCACAGTGCCTGGCACAGAATAAATTGTCCCCTAATATTAGTAGCTGTTATTAGTGATCCATGAACACGAGGGGCAGGGAGAGGTCTGAGGCAAGACCAAATCCACCACATCATCTTTGGCATGAGGTAGACTCTACTTTTCAAATCTCAATATACCAACTTCTAATAATCAATGGGTACATAACACAAAAAGATTATTATCGGTCGGAAACAATTGTTCATTGTAGATGTCTAACTGTTCCTTCAGTTAGTAGCTGCATATTTAAAATGTGTTCCTCCTCAGTGAATAACAAAGTTATTTAGGAACCACTTGGTAAAGACTACAATAAATTGGATTTTAATAGTGGGCAGTTGGTTCACATGTAATAGGCTTTGTAGTAAATGAAGTAATGGTTTTATTATTCTGTCTCTCAGGAAAATGGGAAAATATTTGGCTTGAACATTTTGAACGATGATAAATCGAATGTTAGTGGTTCTGAATCTGGGTTAGTTTTACTCCCCACCACCATGGACATTTAGCAATGTCTGGAGACATTTTTGGTCGTCACAACTAGGATGAGGGCAGCTTCCATTGGCATCTAGTGGGTAGAAATCAGGAATGCTGCTAGACATCCTAAAATGCACAAGATATCCCCTCACAACCAAGAATTATCTGACCCCAAATGTCACTAGCGCAAAGATTGAGAAATCCGGGTGTAACCAAACCTGTGGGGCTGTGGAAGGAGTCTAAATGGCTTTTTATTATGTGAGGAAATTTAGCTACAATTTAAATCACTGGCATTGAATTGAAATAAATTTCACCTAAAAACTTATTGGAGAATTATTAGTAAACTTTGTAGTTCTTAATTAATTTCATTTTTTGCATTTTAACTTTTTCCCAAATGCAAAATGCAGTGGTCTTCTGGATTCTCGTTGTTTCAAAGGTCACTTGGGTTGGTTCTTTTCAGTCTTTTAAGGAAGACATGAAAGTCAGAAACTGGGCAAATACTGTCTCCATCACTCACGATGAAACTCATCCACACAAACCCCTTCCCTAGGGCCCCCCCGAAAAGAAAAGAAACTAACTGCTAAGATTTTACTTACCTTAACTTCAGTTTAGATATTTTCCTCCTCTAAATGCACCATGAGCACGGTTTCTAATGCAAGGATAGGATTTCCCCAATGGCTGCCAAGGTGGAAATCAAAACATTCAAAAGTACAGGAACAAGATATAGGTCCCACTCATTGTTTAGTTTTCTTTACCTTTCGTGCCCACAGGCTATGGCTTCACCCATCTGAGAAAGTCATTAGTGAGGGAAGACTACATAAGCACTTCCTTAAAAATGGGGCATGTTTGCTGTTTTTGGAAAGCATCAGCCTGGAAGAGATCAAATTCAGTAGAGGGTAAAACTACCAAAGTAAAATCGCATGATCCTTTGATTTCAAAGGCTCTTGGGTAGAATTGGGTTCTGTCCCACACTCATTCTTCCTCCTACTTCCCACAGATCAACCAAAGCCGTGATGTGGTCCAGAAGGCCCAGAGAGGCCTGAATTCCACAGGACGTGGGTAGAATCAGCATCATGATCTTCATACAGAACGGGGTGGGGGGAGAACCAGCATTTATTAAATATGGATTATGAGCCAGCTACTGTGCAAGGTGCCTTAGAACATGTGTTCTTCCAGGGGAACTTTAGAAGCCACCACTAGGATAACATTTTAAAAAAATGATTGGGGGAGATTCTTGTTTAAACTAACATGAACCCAAATTTGGATTAATGAACATATCAATATTTTTTTTTAAATGTGCCATCATGGAATCACCATCTTATTCACATATTCTCTGCAGCCTGTTCCCTCCTCCACAGACTGTGATTCCCTCTGAGCCAAGGCCCCTTAAAGACCAAGAGTTTATCTGCACCTATTTATCCCCATACCTAGAAAAATGCCTGACTTAGGGAAGGTCCTCATAGGTTCCTACTGAATTATTATATTTTAGTCCCAACACAAGTGGATGTTTCACATGATGCCTGGGACAGAGTAGAAACTCCAATACATCATATAATTAAATTTTATTTATCCACAGTATAATGGGATGAATGACAGTTATACTATAGAGTAGATGCCAGAATGTAAATGGACTAATATCAGAGACAGTGCCTAGTGTGGTCCTTGGTGAATTGTAGGGACTCAGTTTGCTAATGAGGCATCAGTGCAGGGAAAGTCTTCCTAGAAGGCAAAGTGATGTATTTGCACAGGGATCCAGCCAAGATTTGCTGGCACTGGCTCTGCTCTGAGAAGCTCTGGAATGCAGCATGGTGTCTGCTGTGGAGCCTCACACTTCACCTGTATGATGTCTGGCCCTTAAATATGACAGGTCAGAACCTTCTGCTGGGATGAGACATGCAAGCTGCATAATTGAGCCTTCTTAAGTAGTGGACACAAAGTAAACAACCTATAACTGAGGGGTAGATCCTGAGGGACTGCATAGAAATATTAAATAAAATTTTTTAAATCTCAGTTTAAAAATGGGAAAAAAAGTTTGTACATGACTTTCCAACCTTCTATGAACAGACTCTGTGACATCTGGACATGGCTTCAGTTGAGTCCCTGAATTGCACGGTACCCCCAAGTGTATCACACTGTGCCTTTGCTTCCTACCTTCTCGGCTTCTTTTCATTTTTGTTGAGCATTCCACATGCCATCATGTTATTTACTGGGACAAGCCACCACCCCTACCTTAGGGGTACAGGCTGGGGAAGGCAGACATTACTTAGCAGCACAGTGTAATAATGACAACAATAATAACAATCACAATCATAGCATTTACTGAGACCTTCCATGTGCCAGGCACTATGATAGGTGGTTGACACTTTGCAGTTGGGACCCTGGGATCTAGGTTCAATCCATACTTGATCTGTGGTTCTTTCCAGGGTTAGAACAGTAAGGGACCTGGAAGAGAGACTAAGCAAAAACAATGTAGCAAGCATTTTGCTAAGTGCTCTTCCCTATGTACCGTACCTCCAATAAGCTCCTTGAATCATAAAGATGTGGTAAGACAGCAAGAACAAGTCCATTCAAATCTCATAATTAGAACAACAAACAAATACATTGATCATGGTGGTACACTAAACCAGTAAATGTTTATTGAGCATATACTGTGTGCCAGACACTGTTCTAAACCCTGTATCTATGCAGAAAATAAGGCATAAGAGGCTCTGCCTGCAGGAAGCTGACATCCAAGTAAAAGAAGATATGACAGTCAGAGAAAAAGAAAGAGAGGGAGAGAATGCATAAATGAGTTTAATTCAGATCATAATTTCTGAAAAGAAAATAAAACAAGGCCATGTGATAGAAAGTGCTCAGGATAGCAGAGGGTAGGGCAGAACCAAATGAGAAGGGATGATCAGAGGAGGCTTCATGGTGGAGATAGTATTCCTGCTAAAGGACGTAGCAATGCCAAGATTATATGGAAGAGCAATCATCTCTGTTGATTCATCAGAGAGGCCAAGATGCAGAAAAGAGATTTGGTGTTTGCGCAATAGAAAGAGGACCAGCGTGGCTCAAGTGTAGTGAATTGGGGATAGTGGTAGAGAATGAGGACAGAGGGGTCAGCAGGGGACCAGTCATAGGCCATGCTAAGGAGCTTATAAAAACCATTACAAGGTCTAAATAGGGGTATGACATGGCTCCATTTTTGCCTTCCAAAGAGATCACCCTGGATGCCATGTGGCCGCTGTCCCAGATGGTCAAGTAAAAGTTACTATCTGTCATTCTAAGGACCATCCATTGTTCATTTACCCCAAAAGGAGTAATTGTTCCTCACCTATGGCCATGAACTTGGCCAGATCCTGAGGCTGCAATGATGAATAAAATACACACAGTCCCTGCCCTCACTTAGAATCTTGTGGGCTTTAGAGTCCCACAAATGGATAGTTCATTCTAGTGCAATTTGTTCCTCCATTTGGGGAGATTCAAAGGCTTTTGAAGACATAGCCAGACAAGGCTTTCTAGAAAAAAGTGACTTTGCAGTTGATACTTGATGATTTTCAAGAGTCACCCATGTGAATAGAGGGAGGGGGTGGGGAGCATTTGACAGGAAGGTATCCTGTGGGGCACAGGGACAGCAGTCCAGCAGGGTAGGAGTAAAGTTCAAGAGGGGCCAGGAAGAGACTAGAGAAGGAGTCTGGCCCCCAGCTTGAGGGTGTTGTGATCCAGGAGGTGGGTTTACGCTGAATGCAGTGATCTATAAAGAAGGGCTGCAGACCATAAATGCATGGATTTATCTCTGCACTTTCTATCCTGTTCCATTGATCTATTTTTCTGTTTTTGTGCCAGTACCATACTGCCTTGATTACCATAACTTTGTAGTATTGTCTGAAGTCAGGAAGCCTGATTCTGCCAGCTCCATTTTTCTTTCTCAAGATTGCTTTGGCTATTCGGAGTCTTTTTTGTTTCCATACAAATTGTACAATATTTTATTTTAATTCTGTGAAAAATGAAATTGGTAATTTGATAGAGATTGTATTGAATCTTTAGATTGCTTTGGGTAGTATAGTCATTTTCACAATATTGATTCTTACAGGCCAATATCACTGATGAACATGGATGCAAAAATCCTCAACAAAATACTAGCAAACCTAATCCAAAAACACATTAATAGAATCATACAACATGGTCAAGTGGGATTTATCCCAGGGATGCAAGGATTCTTCAATATACACAAATCAATCAATGTGATACACCATATTAACAAATTGAAAGATAAAAACCATATGACCATCTCAATAGATGCAGAAAATGCTTTCAACAAAATTCAACACCCATTTATGATAAAAACTCTCCAGAAAGTGGGCATAGAGGGAACCTACCTCAACATAATAAAGGCCATATATGACAAACCCACAGCAAGCATCATTCTCAATGGTGAAAAACTGAAAGCATTTCCTCTAAGATCAGGAACAAGACAAAGGTGTCCACTCTTGCCACTATTTTTCAACATAGTTTTGGAAGTCCTAGCCATAGCAATCAGAGAAGAAAAAGAAATAAAATGAATCCAAATTGGAAAAGAAGAAGTAAAATTGTCACTGTTTGCAGATGACACGATACTATACATAGAGAATCCTAAAGATGCCACCAGAAAACTACTAGAGCTAATCAATGAATTTAGTAAAGTCACAGGATACAAAATTAATACACAGAAATTTCTTACATCCCTATACACTAACAATGAAAGATCAGAAAGGGAAATTAAGGAAACAATCCCCTTCACCATTGCAACAAAAAGAATAAAATACCTAGGAATAAACCTACCTAAGGAGGCAAAATACCTATATGCAGAAAACTATAAGACACTGATGAAAGAAATCAAAGACACAAACAGGTGGAGAGATATACCATGTTCTTGGATTGGAAGAATCAAGTGATGATTTTTTAAAGATTGCTAGGCTTTAGGAAAGTGGCTGGCAAACCATGGTCCAAAACCTGCCCACCACTTGTTTTTGTAAGTAAAGTTTTATTGGAACATGAACACACTCATTCATTTACATATCATCTGTGGCTGCTTTTGCATTATAACAGCAGGCTTAAGCAGTTGCAACAGAGATAAGATGGTCCACTAAGGCTAAAATATTTATGATCTAGCCCTTTACAGAAAAAGTTTGTCAACTCCTACCTTAAAATTACATAGGAACTGCAATATTGAAACTCATTGTTTTGAGTTATATGAGAAGTTTTGCCTGAGTGATAGCTGAAACTGAGATTTATTTCCTTCACTCTATTTTATCAAATATAAATTTGGGATCTATCTTGCATCTAGGAGTCCAGTAAAATGTTAGGGCTCTGTCCCCTAATATCTTAATATCATTAATGATGTTTTATGGATCTGTTAACTTCTCTAAGACTTTTGTAGAAGAAATGACACCTTTCAGGTTATGACCATTTTACACTAGAGTATATGCATTCCTCATGCCACTAAACTCTGGACATTAAATTCTTTATCTATCTCCAAATGTCTGCACCCTTCTCATGCCTCCCTCTTTCTATTCGGTCTGGCACTAGTGCCATAAATTCTGATACCCTGGGAAGGGTTAGATAGTCCTATTAGCTAGCATGTTTATGTCATCAAGAAACCAGGTTTAATGTGATGTAGCATGTGATAGGAACAAACCCAATATGTGTAGCATGAGTGGTGGGTCCACTCTGTGCCTATACCTTGTCACCACAAGGTCTTCCCCATGGGCTAGGTTGCCAGCTTTCCATTTCTTCTCTGTCTTGATGACCTGTGCCTCTGGTCTTCCCCTGCTATTACTCCAGTGTAGAGCTGTACCCTTGCCATTTGGTATTCGGACTGACCCAACTGACTTCTGGTTTGACCTTGATGGCCTAAGCTCTTGAACTATCCCTACAGGAGACCTAGAAAATGGCCCCTACTGAACAGGGTTGTCTCCACTGTGGCTCTGGCTCCAGCTGGCATGGGGTAAGAAGTGTGGAGCCGCTGAGAGGCCAGAGGCTGTTTTGACATTTAATTAGAGGCAGGGGTCCTTACACATTAGAAAGAAGCCGGGCCAGTAGGAGAGGAACTTGACTTAGACTTATGGACTGTGCAATTCTTCAGTGAACCTGACATATTCTGCTAAACTCTGTGCCTCATTCCTGGTTTCAGAAAAGCTAGAACCACCTGTGCTGAAAGACAATCAGGGAAAGTTCTTCTGGGGAATCTCAGTAGGGGTAAGAGTAACAAGACAGACTGAGATGATATTGTTAGAAGCCTGAAATGCCATACTACAAAGTTCCTGAAATTTCTGGCTAACCTACATTATAAGCATTTCATCTTTAAACTTTTAGGTAAAAAGGAAAAAAAAAAAAAAAAAAACACCTCTCTAATGCTTTAATGCAGAGGAGGGACTGCCTCATGGTTGGGAAGATGAACTTTGGAGCCAGACTGGCTTGTTCCAAATTCAATCTCCATCTCTCACCAGAATACATAAGCTGGGACAAGTTCACTTGACTTTTCTGTGCCTCAGTTTCCTCTTCTGTAAAGCAAAAACAGTGGTAGTGAGCACCACATCAGGTGATCCTGCAGAGCTCTTGTTATAATTTAGCATTTGCCAAATGTTAGATTGTGAGCAAGGTAGTCCAACTCACTTACTTTTCACAATGACTAGGAACAAAGTAGGAATAATTAGCACCCCTGTTTTACAAATGTGGAAACAGCGGCTCAGAAAGTGTAAGTAACTTGTCAAAGATCAAAGAGTTAGGAAACAGCAGGATCTAGAAACAAACTCAAATCTGTCCAATTCCCAACCCAAGCTTTTTTTTTTTTTTTTTGCGGTATGTGGGCCTCTCACTGTTGTGGCCTCTCCCGTTGCGGAGCACAGGCTCCGGACGCGCAGGCTCAGCAGCCATGGCTCACAGGCCCAGCCGCTCCGCAGCATGTGGGATCTTCCCAGACCGGGGCATGAACCCGTGTCCCCTGCATCGGCAGGCGGACTCTCAACCACTGCGCCACCAGGGAAGCCCCAACCCAAGCTTTTAAAGATTCTGTTATACCTCCTGGTTTGAGGGGGGAAAAAAAGTATTTGCATCAAAAGTGATTCTTTTAACTCTTTAGGTCCTGTGGAGCCTTGTTCCTGGAGCTCGCCATCCATGGCCTGAGATATAAATGCAGATGGTAGAAGCAGTAGCCAGGGCTGGTTTGTGTTCAGTTTACCTCCTTCTCTTGGAAAAAATCAACCACATGTAATGAACAAACAAATGTAGGAAATTGTGGATATTTCTTTTCTGATTTTTAGATTTTTAATGAGGCATGGATCATGATGCATGTTTTGCTAATCTAGAGCATTTACCCTGTTCATTTGCTGCTTCTCCCCTTATCTTCTCACTCCCTTCCCTGTGCAATTTTTGTCAGTGCCCCTTTGCAGATACAGGCTATTGTTTGATGGATGTTTCATAGAGAAGAAAATCTACCTAATTCTTACAAACAAGGAAATCTAAGAACACACACACACACACACACACTATATCTATATCTATATACATAGATAAAGAGAGAGATAGAAATTTAGAGAGAGGGGAATCTTGTGGCTCAATCCACAAGTTGATGTGGAAACATATCATTCTCTTGTTCATACTTACTGAAAGATGGATCCCTATTAGAAAGATTTTTGGTATTAGATGATACTGAGAGGGAAAAGTGAATTATAATTTACACATTTATATATCTCATTTTGACTCTTATAGAGAGGAATAATACCATGAGTTACAACCTCGGTAGATTCGTTTGCCCCAATTCAAGGGAGCTAAGGCCGGGAGGAGAGCAATGAGAAAGAGACAATGAGGCAGGAGGCAAAATGGGAAACTTCTGCCCGAGTTACCCTGGAAATGCTTAGTTTATTGAGTGCTTACTCTGTGTTTGGCTCAATACTAAGTGCTTTCCATAGATTAACATGTTCCACCAACCCTTTGAGCTAGGTCTTGTTGTTATCCGCATTTTCCAGATTAGAAAGCTGAAGCTAAGGAAGTCTCAGTAACTTGCCCAGAGCCACACTTCTCCCCTCAGGTTGAGCTGAAGCAGTATGACCCCAAGCCAACTTGATTAACCCAGAAGGTGGTCTTAAGGTGGGCAGCTCCTAGGACAGAGATGCTCTGATGTATAAATGTATACTTAATGGAGTCTCAGCTCAACCAGGATTAGGACTAGACTAACTGTGTGTGTGTGTGTGTGTGTGTACATGTGTGCAAGTGCGTACGCTCTGCAAGGACCATGTATGAATGTGTGCACTTTAGGAAGCCAGCAACATCACTGGTGTAAATGTCGTGCACACCTGAATACAAACAAAAAAGAAGGAGGGAAGGAAGGACGGAAATAAAGAAAAGTGAGGTGCCAGGTTGTACCAGATGTCAGTAGCGGGTAAGGTGAGTTTTAAGGACACTTTCAGCTGTGGGAGAAAACCCAGTGGGACTAAATGAATAAGCCAGGGGTAGGAAGACCTGAAGTTTAGCTAATTCAGAGGTTAAACCGCTCCACCAAAGACCCAAGTGCTTTCCATTTTTCTGCTCTGCTATCTTCAGCTTAGGGACTTTGTCCTCAAGATGGCTCCCCTCAGGCCAGACAACTTGAGAGTTTACATCCGGACATGAAAACATTCAGAGGAAGAAGAAGACCATCTATTATGATGTATTCTTAAGGATTAGGTAGCCTTTCTAGAACCCACCATCAGCTTTCTCTTTGTGTCAGTTAAAGCCAGTCACAGACCTACTTCCACACCAGTCCCTGGGAAAAGAAGTGGATCTCCATGGCTTAAACTGACCCTTTGAGATAGAGCGTGTCCTAAGAGTAAACCACTGTGGCCATCAAACTCCCAACACGCTGTGTCCCATGCCAAAGATGGCACTTCTGCTAAATACATGAACTCACAGACTGTGTTGAACGTTGAGTAAAGGGGCCCAATGTCCAACCTCCCAAAAGCAGAGGACTCATGGGAAAGGACTTAGGGCTTGGGAGAGCTCAGCTCTGCATGCTGTATGCCATGTTCCCTCAATCCCCAGGGCTGTTGCACACGTATCCATACATGGAGCTAGAGAAATTGTCCATACACACAAAGCCCCTGCCTTCAAGGACTTTAAATGCTAGTGGAAGAGACAAAAAATAAAGAATAGACATATAATTTATATGGCAGCAAAGAGTAGTATAAAGAAAAAATAAAGGGAGACAGACTGTAACAAAGGATGTACATCCCTCTAACTGGGAAGACCTCTTCATCCCTACCATGCTATTTGCCCAGCCCAGTTAGTTCCTGTTCTTCTTTCAGGTCTTAGCTTATGTTTCACCATCCTTTAGGGTCTTCCTAGCTTCTGAAGCTCTCTCTTCTCCTATAAGAACTTCTTCTTATCATCAGAGTTGCAATCTTACATATATTTATGTGAGTATTTAGTTGTCCTTCTCTATATAATAAGAACTAAAAAAAACAAGAAGTAAGTCCATGTGCTCAAGATTCTATCTCCAGCAATGAGCACATTGCTTAGCACATAGTAGCCACCTCATAAGCTTTTTTTTTTTTTTTTTTTTAGTAATGGAATAAGAAACTAAATAACATAAAATACGGGCTTCTGGTAGGGCCACAGAAAAGAAGCATCTTTCCTGAGGACCACGTGCTGCTACCTAATACAGCACATCAAACCCCAGCTATCTCCAGCCTAGTTTGCCTGCCCTGAACCAGTTCCCTAGGTTTGCATGCTTTCCAAAAATGCCAGTGATTGAAAAATATATAGATCAGGTAGTATTCTTATATCCTGTTCATCACTGAGTAGCAGAAGTATTTTTTTTTTCCTGTACAGCTTGTACCCCATGGAGAGGGCACCAGGAACACAAAATCCTCTCTCTCCTTGGAGGTGTGCTTTAAAAAGCTCTAGAGAATAAAACTGATGGCCAAGGCTTTGCAACACCCCTGATGATGAAAGCTGTATCCAGCCTTGCTTCTCTGTATATAGCAGAGCAGCAAATATAGTATTGCAGACCATCAGGGAAAAATGTACATTTTGACTGTTATTATTGTTATTATTATTCCCAGATCTATTTTGTCTCAAGCATAAAAGACAGAAAGGAAGTTACATTTCATTGAGTGTTCATGTTGTGCTAGACAATTTTAATAAAAATATTAATGATAGAAAATAAGATTATTTAAATGCTTTCCTGCAAGATCTCATTCAGCCTTTGAGAGAGATTTTATTAGTATACCCATTTTACAGATGAGAAAACAGAAGCTCAGGATGGGAAGTTATTGCCTGAGATCACATGGTAGATGAGTGACAGAGACAGGTAAGCCAGGTCAGTCTGTCTCCAAAGCCTTATGTAAGTCTCTAAACTTACTGCTTTAGTTTGGATTCCCCTGCTGAGAGCAGAGAATTAGAAAGAGTTTGGGTGCAGGAAGTTTATTTGGAGGGTGATCTCCGGAGACAGGATTGAAGGAGCTGGGTACGTGTCAGGAAGAGAGGAAATGCCAACATAAGAGTGTTTGCTATGGTTTCAGATTTTAACTCTGTAGGACCTCTGGGAGATTGGGGCATTTATCCACCTGCTTCAGTTCCTCACTGGCTAAGGACAGCTCCTGAGGGTGTTAATTCTCCTACCCTTTCAGGAGAGGGCTGAGTAGGCTCCAGAGACTTTGAAAATGACCTTGAGTCAGAAAAGCAGAAAGAAATTCATCAAGCGCTTAAGGCGAGGTGCCGTCAAACATGAGTCTTCTGCACTGGACTCCACAACAGCACCTGAAATCGCAGGTGGGCTGAGAGATGAGGTACCAGCCACCTGAAGCTCTGCTACACTCACTGTGGCTCAAGTTCAATTTCATTTCTTCTTCACCATGACCTTGTGAGTTAGGTGTTAAGTGTTCTACCTTCCAGTGGGGAAAGACTGAGGTCACGAATTGTCAATGACTAGCCAAAGGGTGCACAAGTGGGCAGTGCCCTTTGAGCCTCCATTTACAGGCAGATCTTTACTTTTGGCTTTCTTTCTGCTGTGCCACACTCTGTTCAACCAAGTTTGAACAAGGCTTAATGCACAAGGATGCAAGAAACCAGATCAGAGAAATCCCAGCCTTCACCCTCAGAATAGCTGAGAAGGGCATGAGCAGGGATATCACGACTCTACCATAAGACGGTGCTCATCTAAAGAAGAAAACACCAGGCAGACTTCCTCTGAGATCTGTCCTGGAAGCAGGGGGTCATCACTACCCCTAGAAACAGAGCTGATCTCTGTCTTATTGATATTATATCTTTACAATATAAACATCGATGTTTCACCAGTCCTCAGAGTTCACTTTGAGGAGTGAAGACACTAGCATTTTCATTTGTCTTTTAATCAGTGAATGGCTCCAAAATTATTTATTTATGTATATCTATAAAGACACAACAAGAATCTTTGGGGGAGGGGCATCCTATACATCATGTTTGTGACTCTTCATCGATTTCTCCCCCAGCAAATGTGCAGAAAGGATGGATCATTCCACAGCCCTGTAGGTTTCTAGTGTTGTCTTCACTCTCAGAACAAGTGAAGAAAAGACTCGAGGCAATTACTAGAGAATGGACTTGAGGATATGGGGAGGGGGAAGGGTAAGCTGGGACAAAGGGAGAGAGTGGCATGGACATATATACACTACCAAACGTAAAATAGATAGCTAGTGGGAAGCAGCCACATAGCACAGGGAGATCAGCTCGGTGCTTTGTGTCCACCTAGAGGGGTGGGATAGGGAGGGTGGGAGGGAGGGATATGCAAGAGGGAAGAGATATGGGAACATATGTATATGTATAACTGATTCACTTTGTTATAAAGCAGAAACTAACACACCATTGTAAAGCAATTATACTCCAATAAAGATGTTAAAAGGAAAAAGAAAAAAAAAGACTCAAGGCAAGTCCCTCTGTTTCAAGCAACCAGGAAGTGATTCTGGATGATAATAAGAGAGGATAACAAAGAAGGGGAGAAGGGGGAAATTACTGGCTTGGTCAAAGCTTGCAAAACAACACCAGTGATTAAAACATCTTATGCTGTCCTCGGGCTGAAGAAGCGATCACTGACAAAAGATCTCATACACACACACACACAAAAGGAAAGAAATTAGCCATTAAAAATATTTCAGCATAATGCAATTATTACAGCTGTATAATTGAATGGGGAAACCATTGATCTGTAGTAGAAAAGAAATTGCTCTTCTCATTGTGTTCCTATGAATATGTGAACATTAATCTCCATCTATAATCAACGTTCATTTCAAATCTGATTGCGTGCTACTAAACACCCGTAGCTATGCTAACATTATGTTAATATGGTTCAACATCATAGCTCCCAGCTTCACAGCACAAATATTTTTCTTTGGCAATCAATAGTAATTTCAGCTGAGTGGATGGAAGTCACGTTTTAATGGTAATCTTTCCTCCAAGCCTCCAAGTGGAAACTCAGTTGGTGTCTTAACATGGCTGCAGTGCGTTGCATATAATCAGAAAAATTAACCTGAAAAGAGAGAGAGGAAGGAAGGCGGTGGGAGATGTGGATTAGAACTAGGAAGCAAGCTTGGCAAAACTCTAAATCTACCTAATAGATGAAAGTGCTCATTAGGTAGGACAGA
This sequence comes from Mesoplodon bidens, assembly GCF_964165515.1. NCBI lineage: Eukaryota > Metazoa > Chordata > Mammalia > Artiodactyla > Ziphiidae > Mesoplodon > Mesoplodon bidens. Next base: position 19,944,889 of record NC_138171.1, on the reverse strand, counting down.
AGTGAGGATGGGTGGGCGGATGGGATTGGATGGATGGATGTTGGTAGGGGGAGAGGTGTGCAGAAAGGGGGCTGGGACTGCTAAGAAATAAACTATTCCTCTGGCTGTAAGCCAATGGGATGGAGCAGCCGGGTACCTGTGCAACCTGGATTTTGCCAAAGCAACAGAAAGGTGTGAGGAAACAATAGGAAGCTTGACAAACCTGGATGCAAGCTATATGGAAGCACCTTTGCTTTTGAAGCTAACACTCAGATGTCTCTTCTTTCTCTTACTCTTTCGTTCATTCATTTATTCATTCATTTATAACAAGCAATAGAAATTTTTATAAATTTTTATATTTATAAAAATAAAGAAAATTTGGAAAGTGAAGAAATCTGTGAAGGAGAAATTACCTTTTTAAGCACCTCTACTGCTGAGCACCAGGAATATAAGAATGAAATCAGCACATCTCTGTCCACAGAGAGTTGATGCTCCATAATGGGAGTTAGACACATGAACAGCTCACATTAACAACCCCTATTGCTTTGGGAGTTCTCTGTACCTCCCCTGCTCCCTTAGCCATGATGTTCCTTTTCTGCCACGAGAAAAAGAGACAGAGAGAAGAATTTTTGCTACATTCATTGGGCAAGCATTAATTTCAACCCCCAAAGACTTATCTGAAGCAATTCTTAGGTGAAATCACTGTCTCAGTTCCTTCATCTAAGGCTGCTGCCCTCCAGGACTCCTTGTCAACCACACCACATCCTCCCATAGCTCCTTAAATCACAGGCTCAGTCTCTGAGAAGGGTCAAGTTTATGACCGTCAAGTCTGAGTGCTGTTTATTATAAGGCAAAGGAAAATAAAACAACACAAGAGGGTTCCCAGGCTCTTTTCCTTCCCCTAATCGTTAACAAGGATTCTAGTGACGTCCCTTTCTTTCACTGCTCCCTCAAGCTCCCCGCCCTCTCTTGCCTGGGTCCTATTTTGAAGATCAGAGGGGAACATTCGCTGAAGGACAGCAGGGTAGACACTGAAATGAGAAGGGAAATCCAGAGAAGAGATGACAATGGGCCAATGAGAAAGGATGAGGAGAACACGTCCAGGTAAAAGGCCATCAACGTTAAATATTTGCTTATTTGAGTTCAGAAAGAGGAGAAATTTGTAAAAGAGAAACTGCCACGGATACGGGAAATACCGAAAATATTGGATAAAGGGAAAAAAATTTTTAATGTTTTTTTATAGTTTGCTGCTTATTCCACTTTATCAAGCCCTACAGAGACCTCAGTAGAGAAATTACCATCTCTTGACTATTTGTTTTCTTCTTTATAATTCCAAAGTGAGGAAAGATTTGAATTACTTTTACTTATTTCTTGTAATCTCAAAACACCTTTTATAGGATGACAGTAATAATTATTATCAAATATGATTTACATAACAAAGCTCAAACTATTGGGGAGCCTCTCTCAGATGTATTCTTTATCCCCAAAACTCCTGCTCAACTTTAACTTCATGAGCTCTGCTTGGATTATTGGGACTGTCTCTCCCCTGGCCTCCCTAGACCTTGGGTTTTTACCTTTTAATCTGTCACCTGCAAGATTAACCAAAAAGCTTGCATGATCAGGCAGACTTCTCAAGACATTTGGAAACTAAGCATCCAGAACATGGAAACAAGACTATATATTTCCATCCATGTTTAAAGTCATGCAATAGCCAATGAAGTACTTGACAAAATTTCACTAAACTTACCGTTAAATGTTTAGAAGCCTGTTTTGAGTTTTACTGCTTATTAGCAAAGCCAACAACAAAAAAGTCACTGGAGAAAATACTCAATCTTCCCAACACAAGAAAAACAGCTGAAAGATTACACAGAAAATAGTATGGTAACAAATAAAAACGTATTCCTTTGTCAGCAGATTCCGTTAGAAGATGCAGAGAAAACCTTGCTGAAGATCTGAAGAGTCAAGTGTTAAAAGAAATTATTTGGTGTGTGAGGTCTGCTGTACAGTTGGGTGAAAGTACAGATGTTTCTAACATTTCTTTCCTTGTGGAATTTGTGACATGTAATACAGAATAAACTTCTTTTTAACACTGAAGAATATATGTAATGGAGAAAAAAATATTTCAGCAATACATGACTTTGTTATGAAACCAATATTTTATGAAATAACTATAAGTGGATCTACTGATAGAGTGACTAATTGAGTGGGATTTATTTTTCTTTTTAACTCCAGGTAAGGTTACAAAGAAAGCTCTGGATATGAAATTCATAGACTAGATCATTACATCTATAGCAAATAAAATAAAATAAAATAAAATAGTTGAAGTCGTAGGTGTGCAAAAGTGTTTACAGTTTATTATCATGTGCTTAATTTTGTAAAAGATCTTTAAAATACAAAAGAATATTTACCTTTATAATGAGATAGTGACAATAAAAATAATTTTCATAATGTAGCAAAAACTTCAAGAGCTGCTAGCTTTAAGGTTTTTTATTTTTCTTTTATAAAATGACAAGTGTTTTAAGTTTACCAAACAATTTTTCTGCCACTGAAATACCTGTCAGTATAATGTCACTTATCAGATAATTTAATAATAATAATAACAATGATGTTAAGAATAATAATAAATATAACCTCTCACTTCAAGGTTAAGGTGCCTTTTTAAAAACAAGGAACCAAGTATCTGTTCAGTAAATGAAACAGGCTATGGAGAGAGTGTTTTGAAAATGAATGTTGGAAAACATCTTTGTTACAAATTTTGTTGCTAAAAACAATATAAATGCATTAATTATAAGAGCTCTGCCTATATACCTGGAAATACATCACAGAGTTGTTTCACCTGTGTAAAATTCTTCTAAACCAAAAGTTGTAGTGGAATTTGAAGTGTTTGCATGAACTTATGGGGGCAACACCTTCTGGTTATTTCGTGAAACTACTAACTGACATTATGGAAGATAGATTGTCTCTAGATTACATCAAAAACTGCCGCATAATTGGTGGATGAAATTAGGTTGAAAAATGAGTTTCATGATGAGGAAAGCAGAGCCTGGGGTGCCCTTCTTTTGCGTTTTGATCTATGTGTCAATTCCAGGGATAGATTGCTTTGTAACAAACCACTCTTAATTTTGCATGGTTCTGGTGTTTGAAATCCTCAGCTGAACAATTCTTAGGGTATCTGGAGCACTTGCAATCAGAGCATGGAAACAAGACTATATAATGCTGGTGGGGCTGGAGATATCTGAATGCTTCTTTATTCAAGTTTCTGATACTTGGTCTCTAGGATCACTGGTGTGGCTGCAATGATTGGGTGCTAGTCCAGTATCTCTCTCTCCAAGTGGTTACTCCACATAGCTAGCTTGGCTCCCTTACAGCATGGTGGGTCCATGATAGTCAGATTTTCCCCGGTGTGGCTGGCTTCCCCCAGTATGAGCATTCCAGAAAACTCAAGTGGAAGCTCTAAGGTTTTTTCTTATAACATAGTCTTGGAAGTCCCAGAAAGTTGCTTCCACCACATTCTGTTGGTCAAGAAGATCTCTAGAGCCAGTCCAGAATCAAAAGGATGGTAATTAGACTCCACCTCTCAATGCAAGGAGCATCACAAGTACAGAGAGAGAAGGAACTGAAGATAGCCATCAACTTCTGTAAGAATTAACTGATGTAACACATCTGAAACCCTGATCCTGTTGCTAACATATAATCAGTGCTTACATAATATAAAGAACATGTACTCAAATACTTTTTTTTTTTTTTTCTGCGGTAAGGGGGCCTCTCACTGTTGTTGCCTCTGCCGTTGCGGAGCACAGGCTCCAGATGCGCAGGCTCAGCAACCATGGCTCACGGGCCCAGCCACTCCGCAGCATGTGGGATCTTCCAGGACCGGGGCACGAACCCGTGTCCCTGCATCAGCAGGCGGACTCTCAACCACTGAGCCACCAGGGAAGCCCTACTCAAATACTTTTTAAAGTTCGAGCAGAGCTCGTGAGATTACAATGACTGATTCCTTTTCTTATTTTCTTTAACACACGTGGCCTGACAAAGGATTGTTTTCTTTTATTTGTGGAATCTAATGCTAACAGCTAATGTTTATTGAACTTTTCTGATATGCCGAGCTCTTTTCACAAATGATGTAATTTGATCCTCTCCACAAATCTTTTAGGTAAGTACTCTGTGTATTTGGATTCCTTAGATACTAAAGACTAAAGCACAGAGAATTTTGTGACATCCTGGGTCACACAGCATCTAGTACCAAATGGATGAAAGTCACCTAATCTAATAGCAGTGACTGAGCTCTGTCCTGCCAGGTGGTTGAAAAGTCTGTAAAGATATACAGACTTTCGGGCTTCCCTGGTGGCGCAGTGGTTGGGAATCCGCCTGTCAGTGCAGGGGACACAGGTTTGAGCCCTGGTCTGGGAAGATCCCGCATGCCGCGGAGCAACTAAGCCCGTACGCCACAACTACTGAGCCTGCGCTCTAGAGCCCGTGCTCCGTAACAAGAGAAGCCACCTCAGTGAGAAGCCTGCGCACCGCAACGAAGAGTTCTTCCCACTCGCCGCAACTAGAGAAAGCCCGCGCAGCAACGAAGACCAACGCAGCCAAAAATAAATAAATAAAGCAATGCAAAAAATACATTAAAGGGCTTCCCTGGTGGCGCAGTGGTTAAGAATCTGCCTGCCAATGCAGGGGACACGGGTTTGAGCCCTGGTCTGGGAAGATCCCACATGCCACCGAGTAACTAAGCCCGTGTGCCACAACTACTGAGCCTGTGCTCTTGAGCCCGTGAGCCACAACTACTGAAGCCCGTGTGCCACAACTACTGAAGCCTGCGTGCCTAGAGCCTGTGCTCCACAACAAGAGAAGCCATTGCAATGAAAAGTCCTCGCACAACAACGAAGAGTAGCCCCCGCTCGCCGCAACTAGAGAAAGCCAGCGCACAGCAACGGAAGACCCAATGCAGCCAAAAATAAATAAATAAAATAAATAAATTAAAAAAAAAATACATTAAAAAAAAAAAGATATACAGACTTTGTTAAATTACATTTTATTATGCATTTCATGAATTAGTTACATTCTAATTTATTAAAAGATATCACAAAAAATTATAGTGTATCTTTTCTGTGGGATACTATATAACTGTCACCAAGGATGAGGTAGGTGCTTATGTATTATTCTGAAAACAAAGTTGCAGGAATATATAAAATATACATATAGAATATACTTACTATGTATATATTATATATATACAGAGAGAGAGAGAGAGAGAGAGAGAGAGAGATTCCACATTAGAAACTGTTACATGTAGTTCATACTGGGAAATGGGAATTGGGTTTATTTGACAAGAAGAAAGAAAGGTCCTTTTGTCCTTTTCAGGAACAGGAAAAAATTACTATTACTTAGTGCCATAGTGGTTGCTGCTCCTGGCTTGCCTCAGCCCACCCCAAAGATTACCTACAGCTCTGCCTACAGTTCCCATATATATGACCTTGGTTTCGACCTCAAGGTCCTCAAGCCTTCTCTCTCTCTCTCTCTCTCTCTCTCTCTCTCTCTCTCTCTCTCTCTCTCTCTCTCTCTCCCTCTTGCCCCTAGGATTTTTCTTGCTCTGCTGGCTTGGCCCAGGTCAGAAGCCCCTGTGAGCAGACCTCAACTCATGAGGGACAGCAGTTATGGATAAACACTCCTACTTCTCTGAAGTATGTTCTTCACAGTTTCACATGGGTCTCTGTGGACTGTACCCCAGTTATCCACAGCAGCCCCCCTCCCATTTTCACATCCCCTTTACTGGCATTCCCTCTTCCCTGTCTCACTCCCCAGTTCCCCACCATGCTTCCTGGGATCACCTCCCAAATAAACTGCCTGCACCTGAATCCTTCTCTCAGCATCTGCTTTAGAGAGACCCCAAACTAAGACAAATAGTATTTGAATTTTCCCTTGTGCTCATGTAACTTTCACTTAAACAAGCAAACAAAAGACAAAAGGTGTTATTCCTTCATTTACATGAATAACACCGTCAAAGAGTGAACTATTTTCAGGCACCAGCATGGGTTGCATTATCCCTGTTGCACACCCTGGGCTTCTGGCTGAGGGTCTGAGTAGCCTTCTGGTTTCCACTAATGGGCACGAACACATTCTGAGGCCACATTTGCATCTAAGGAAAACCAGGCTCTGGACAGGGTCTCTCCAGCAAGGCTTGGAGAGCAGGATTCCAAGCTCACTGCCTTGCAAAACGGTAGCATGACTTGTTTCTCTGTTTCCCGTCCCCACCCCCTCTCACAAGCATCTTTGATTTAACACAGCTTTATGCTCATCACCACACCATTACTAAGGGATGCTTGCTTCCCACGAGTGTGTAGCCTGGGCCGAGAGACCCCGCAATTCATTGTCTGGCTCTGACACAGTGCCCTGTGCCCTGGCCCTGGGGAGCCGAACTAAGTCGTCTCAAGATTACAAGCCATTTCAGCCCAATCAGAGGTTATGGCCCCTACTTTTTAACATCCTGCTTTTATTTGCAGGCTATGAAGTGTAATAGTTCACCATTTTGGTTTAAGTATCACCATAAAAGTCAGTGAGATGGAACAGGCCATAAGTAGTTCTTTTACATAGTGTAGCTGAGGCTGGGAGCTTACGTCTTCATTAACCCACAGAAATGGCTCTGAAATGAAATGCCGGGTGGGTGCCCCTCAGCGTCAGGGATCAATCACATCCTGTGAAGTCACATCCACTTCCTTCTGACCCCATGTGCCTCACTTTGTCCCTTCGTGGTGCTGATGGTGAGTGAGTTGCGAACTCAGGAAGGAAAGGAGCAGACGAAAGTCATAAGGAGATTCTGTGGATGAAACACTCAGCTCTGGGATGAAAAGTGAAAAACTCTTCCTGATACAGAGCTGTTTGCCCAGGAAAACACCTCTCCTTATCATCCACCGGCCATCAAGTATTCTGGGTAGCCAGAATCTGTCCCAGAGGCATAGAATCTGTAGGCATATGCTGTGGTCTGGATGTTTTGTGTCTCCCTCAAAATTCATACTTTAAAATCCTAACCCCCAATGTGATAGTCTGAGGAGGAGGGGTCTTTGGAGACATTAGGGTAGAGTCCTCATAAATGAGATAAGTTCACTCATAAAAGAGACCCCACAGAGATCCCTAGGCCCTTCCACTAGGTGAAGACACATGAGAAATCAGCAGTCTGCAGGCTGGAAGATGGCTATTACTAAAACCTGACCATGCTGGCACCCTGATCTCCAACTTCCAACCTCCAGAATGGTGAGAAATAAATTTCTGTTGTTATAAACACAGAAGCTACCCAGTTTGTGGTATTTCATTATAGCAGCCCAGATGGACTTAGACAACATAGTATGACAAAATAATTTTATTCTGCTTATCAGAGTGGCATTTGCTTATGTCAGAATTCCAGGGGACATTTTCTACCCATTCCGTGGTTCTGTGAGAAAAAAAGAGTCCTTTAGTGAAATAATTTGGTGGAAAAATTAACCAGGGATTTTTCACTACATAGAATTTAGGACTCAAAGAGTTTTAATATGTTGACAAATACACAAATTGCCAAAGATTTTTATTTGAAACTTTTCTCAAAGAATTTCTCTTAGAATTCAAGTTTCATGTCTTACTGACATAAGGTGACCTTCCTCCCAATGCTCACATGGAAGATTCAGAACCTTGCCCCATCCATGGTGACCTAACACTTGAACACATAAGAACCAAACACTCCACTGCACTAAGAGATACATATCACCCCATACTTTTGCAATTGCCACTCATACACTAAGATTCCCATCCCTCTTGCCTAATTCTTCCCCTACCCCTAAAGGACAGGGTGAGGGTTTGTAGCCAAGACAAGTTGTCTTCATTTTCTTTATTGCCAAGCCATTATTATCTATATGTTTATTATCCCATCTCCTTTTTCTCTCCCAGCACCAACTCTCTATATCCAATTTTACCCAACAGATTTTTTTTTTAATGAAGAGATCTACCCTTGTCTTATAAAAAGGGCCATTCAACCCACTTTCTCCCATGACTAAAATTTGATAGGTCTTTAGTACATGTTAGTGTCTTGTCTTGTCTTTCCATTTTTTCTTTTCTTAGAAAATCCTAAGAGTTAAAGCTCTACAGAGTGACTCTCAGATTCGATGGGACCAAAGGCCCACACTGACCAAGGATGCCGTGGTCATGTAGCAAGACATAGGCAACTCCTTCTTATTTTCACATTCATGCCAACAATGCTAATCTATCACAGCATAACCTACCTCTTTACATCCCTCCTGTGGATCCATTAAATTTTCCCTGAGGTGTAAAACCTGTTTCACCTCTCTGCCTTGACTCTTGTTTCCTTAAAATCCTTTCTCTTGAAAAGCCTTTCCAATCATCTTTATCTTCCTCATAAAGGTGTAGTCATGGTCGTGTGGCCATCTCTTAACAAACATGCATTGTCTAAGCCAGAAAAACTACTCCCCTGCCCCTTGTGAGGTCTTCACTTTGCAGAAATGCCTCTTTTATTCAATGTCTTTCAAGTTATCAAACATTGTCCTTTCTGGTCCATGGTTCCCCATTCCCTTGTCTCGTGTGCACATCACGAGTTAATAGGGTAAGAAGGCGCATCATACACCAGTTTCAGAGCTTAAGCCCAAGAATGCTGGAGAAATCTCTGCTCTACTAAGTCTGTGGTTATGGAAAGAGCATTTTTTTTCATTGTACAAAAGAGATCTACAAGAAAGTCTGTCTTTAGACACCCAGAAATAACGTGTGCTCCCTCACCAGTAAGTAAACATGGCATCTAGAATGGGGCAAGTCCAGTCTTTCATTTTGGTAATTGCAGAACCAAATTTAGTTTATCAATGGAAGCAGCTCCTTCTATGTCAGCCCAGGTTCTGTACTCAGCAAGAGTGTAACTTGAAGTCACCATTCAGTAGTCCACTGACAATTTGGAGTTAAAGAAGGAAGCTAAGATGTAGCCTCTATAATCCACATATAGAAGATTCAGAACCTTTGCTCATCCACGATAACTTAGCACTTAAACACACCAAAACCAAGCATTCTACTGCATGAAAATATACCCAACATGTGGTCCTTTTGTAGCTGTTATCCATTTACTAATGTTCCCATCCCCTTATGCCTAGTTCTTGGCTCCCTACCTCTAGATGATAGGATGGGGGTTAAAACCAAGTCCCAGACACTAAGCTCTCCATAAAAAACAGACCTCTATCACATTCACTCTGCATGGCTGTATTGCTGATTCACTGTCCTCTAGCCATTTATTTCCTTCAACTCCACACTCCCCAAAATATTCCAAAAATAATTTTTCATTTTCTCCTAATTTTGCTTTTACTGTTTTTATTTTTTAAGTTTAGGTTCCCCATTTTCTTATCCATTATACTCTTGATTTAACCCCCACAGTTATTTTGATTATTCCCTTTTGATTATTCCTTCCATCAAACTTATATTGATACCCCACTGGGCTTTCTCTGGCTGGTACGTGGGGTCCTGTAAACTGTTTCTTTGCCAACCATTTACATATTTCCAAGGATGTAGCTACAGCATTATCCTTACTGTCACCTTTTTGTCAAGAATAACATTTCTAATAAGCTGATAGCAGCAGATTCTCTCCAGAAAAATTATGGCGCTCTCATCAAAGAACCATGCTATTGTCCTTTCCCCCAAAGTGCTGCCTTTGTGGGTACTTGCATCATTTACTATTTTTCTTTGTGCTTTTAGGAAGCTTGGCTTTCTCATCTTTGAATTATTCCTCTGGAACAGTTAGATATGCCTTGGACCTCATACGTGCAATATCAAGATGGTGTATTTTCCTACAGGATTAAGGATTAAACTTGCCACTACCCATCCCTACATGACTAATATGGGCTGGTTTGTGTGCCCTCAGTATAAGGCATCCAAAACACATTGAAATCATCTGAGACATGAGCAAGATTTAGCTTATTCCCAATCCTCCTAGATCCCAGCACAACAAAGACTTCCTGGAACTGGTGACTTTATGATTGTGATCCATTGCCTTGGGCCTCAAATGACAGAATAGAACAACATTAAGACCAACAGGGCAGAGCAAAGGGCAGTGGGTGTCCAGAACTTGAAGCAGCCACCACCGTCTTCCTCAAGTTAACCTCTCGAGAACTCCTTGGGGAGATGAATTTTGTACCCAGGACTCATTTATCTTCTACAGTATTCTCCTAATTGGCTTCCCATCTTCCTTTCATTTCTTCATAAAATACAGATACACTACCCCACTAGAGCTAATAGTCCTGCTGCTGATTTGTGGGCATTTCATCACCTGATGCTCTTGCATCCGTATCCATCTATCTATCTATTTCCTAAATTATTTTCCTGTGTATTTTTCCAGATGTTTGGAATTGCTAGAAGTCTGAACTCTGATTTACAGAGTGGAGGGGGGGAGGGTGTTATTTAATGCAACATGATTTGAAGTGTCACACAGTCTGTCTATATTTGGAAATATCTACTTTCCTGGCATCACACAGAACCAGACACAGCCTAAGGCCTTATGTTTCCTGTTTAACTTAACAACCTACACAAATGTCTCTTTTACATATTATCAATGTGTCTTTAATAGTCTTGCAATTCTTGAAGCAATCTGAGTCTGATTTGAATAAGAAAAATCCTGCAGGCTGTGGTATGTGAGGAACCAACTGGCTCACACAACCAAGTACAGTTTCAAAATACACACACTAGCCCAGAAGAGCATCTTTCATGCCTTTTGAAGAACACCTATTCTTAACTGTTGTATTTAACATGTGTTTAAGACTCATGGTCTGGTAGGATCTTTTCATTTTATTTTTATTTCTGTTTTGACAAGGGATGGGGTGGGGCAGGGTGTGGTTTACGAAAACAGCTCAGTGAAATAGCATAAAAGTGATGCACTTTCTTGCTCTGTCATATTGGTCTCCACTCTCTATCAGTAAAATATTGGCTACAGGGGCTTCCCTGGTGGTGCAGTGGTTGAGAATCTGCCTGCTAATGCAGGGGACATGGGTTCGAGCCCTGGTCTGGGAAGATCCCACATGCCGCGGAGCAACTAGGCCCGTGAGCCACAACTACTGAGCCTGAGCGTCTGGAGCCTGTACTCCGCAATGAGAGGCCACAACAGTGAGAGGCCTACGCACCGCGATGAAGAGTCGCCCCCGCTTGCCACAACTAGAGAAAGCCCTCGCACAGAAACGAAGACCCAACCCAGCCAAAAATAAATAAATAAATAAATTGAAAGAAGGTAAAAAATATATATATATTGGCTACAAATAATTTCTACAGTCCTCCTTGAAGGCTTCCAACAACAGCACAGATGTGTGTATTACACACAACGTTAGCTGTGAAAGAATAGCAGGGTTAAAGAAGACATTTTCCAGTTATAAGGAGAAGAAGAACCACTCTGACTTTTTTAGGGTGAAAGCAATCAACTGTGAGTATCATTGGGGTAGCCTTGGTGAGCCCTCCAGACTGGAAATTCAGACACCCAGCAGGTATTTTGTCTCCTGAGTGAATGGGGTAGCAATGAGGAGTAATATGAATGAAGCCTAAGGGGAAAAAAATGGAACAAGTAAAAAGATAGCCATAATTATTCTCTGGACTGGATAAAGTTGCCCCTCAAGTTCACTCATCTCCAAGTTCACTGAACAACTTTCTAACATTTTTGTTGAATGTTCACACCAGGGAAGAAGTAGAGGAAGAAATCCTTGATAATAAACGGAAGAAATATATTCACCTGGAAAGTAAAGGTGACTGTACATTGGTTCAGTGTTATCTGGTTTATACATCCATTGTTTATGAGTTTGGCTACTGTGAGTTGGTTCCAAGAATTTGAACATCAGACGAACAACAAACAATCAAGTTATATTTCAGGACATGCAAAGTTGAGAGGTTGTCACTTCTTTACCCTGGCCCATTGGACTCCCTCTTTGAGAGAATTTTAATCTTGAGTGAAGTATAAAAATTCATAACTCATTGGAACTATATTTCTAGAGGCACTTTTTGAGATTTCCCATGCATTCCTATTGCTGAGATCCCCTCAAGCTCTCCTGATTTCTATCCTTCTCAAAGTTGAGAAGTGCAGCGTTTCCTTTACTTCTCTGAACTATCCACTATATACTTCAAAAAAATATATATTTTTTTAAAATTTGCTTTCATTAGCCAGATGTGAATTTTATTTCTTGCAACTTGGGACCATAAGTCATTCAGGAACCACAAGGGCTTTTCCATTTGGGTACAAATCAAGGTACTTGAAAGCCACAACTTTTTAACTGGATTTCAGGACCCAGGGGCAGGATAACTAACCTTTTATTAGGGAAGCTGTGAACCCTGCCTCCTCCTTTCCAAGCAGAGACAAAGAGTTCTCCACCCAGGCCTGACTGAGCAATGTGATGGTCAGAGCCCACAGGCGTTCGCACAAGAAGGAGCTGCTGGAACTTGCTCAGGAGGCGCTGGCCAGCACCATGTGCTAGAGGGCCCAGGAGGAGGGTTCCTGCCTCACCCTGGGCAGTCGGGTGGAAATAAACTGTGTCTACTGCCTGGTTCTGGCAGCAAAAGCAGCACCAGCACCAGAGAAAGTTCAGACTCCAGACCCCCCAAAACCAGGAAATTCCACGCTGGAGCTAAAATTGTAGCTGACTTCCCCAGCCGTGCTCCTAGCTCGCATGCACTGAAGCCACAGCACAGCCTGTATCCACACACCAAGTTACCCACGTGGGTTGAATTATGGAAGCACAGCACTGCTGGGGCTGAGGTCCTCTGTAACTCTCCCACCCTCGGAAGCCTGGGGCAAGAGGGATCTTCACCCTCCATGTGCTTGAATACTTGGAACAAGCTGGCTGTTCATTTTAACCACCACATCAGAAACAGAAGACTCACACACGCAAGCCAGGCACCGAACTAGAGGGTTAATGAAAGTTATCTATCCACTCTTTCTGACAACGTTTTGTTCAAAGTAATATTAACGCCATTTTACAAAAGTTGCCCGGGTTTACATGATGCTTATGTGCCAGGTTTGGAAATTGAGCCCAGATTTCTTATGCCTGAAGCCTAAGTAACTATTTGATTCTTTCTAACTGATGGACCTGAGAGTGTTTGCGCTGATGCTACTATGCTCAAATGCTTTTATAAAATTAGACCCCTTACACTATTGGAAGAGCCAGGAAATGCTTTCCTCTAGGCCAGGAGATTTTCCTCTGCCTGTCCTGGGAAGGTCATTGTCATGCTCAGTTCACAAAGGATATGACTTGGAGGAAAGAGCCCTAGATTAAGAATTAGGAATCCAAAGCCACTGTTGGCATGACATGGGTTCTGACACTTGCCTTCTTTGTGTCTTCAACACATTCATTTCTAAGACAGGGCATAACAACATCTAGCGGCAATAACTGTGTGCTCTGTGAATAAGGCAATGATGGATCAAAAGGTAGGGAAGGAAGCTATCTGCCCCAGTGGAGATAAGTTTTTATTACTAACATTGTTTAGACTTGAAAATGAAGGTGGCTTTTAGTTGTTTTATGATTGCTTTTAAATTGTCTTTAGACAATGCAACCCTTACAACCTGCCAGACGGAGTGGGGTGGCGGGGTGGGAGGCACTCCCAATTCTCCTAACTCTGCATGTTCACAAATCAAGGAATCTACCAGAAAAATTCAAGGCTTCTGCTAGAAAAAGACTTATAGACCACAAACATCAAATCTGTCACTTACAAATCCAGAAATTAAAGCCCCTAAAAGAGAAATGACTTGCCCAAGATCACATAGTAAATCAGTGGCAGAGTGAAGGTTAAAGCCAATCTTCTCAATATAAAAGGGAATTTCGGTACAAATGTAAAGTAATATTATCACATTATCTTATGGCTGGAAAAGCACCCCCTAATATTTTCAAGGAACCCAGGCCCTTCCAGTTCTGATTCTGACCCTCAGGCAGAGTTTCCTTGGGTGGAGGGAGAACAGGACTTGGATTCCAAAGACTTGGATTCAAGTCCTTGGGTGCTGATGACCTCATTGTGTGGGGAGGAGACATGAACCTAATTCACGCTATCAGGTGGAAATGACTGCCCAAGACACCAGCACAAGTAGTGTCCCAAAGAGCACACGATGAGTTGTCAAATTAGCAGAACAAGAAAGTAATGATCCTGGAAAGCAGAGTAAAACAACCACTTTGCCTCTTCCATGAACCCTTCCTAGCTCACCTTATATCCCTCTGGCTTTCTAAGCCCTTCATCAGTTACTTAAATAGGTGATTTGTTTGGTAATGATGTGTTTATGAAACACGATGTTTTAGGGAAACCATAATAGATTTGGAGTCAATAGACCTATGTTTATAGCTCATCTCTGCCATTTGCTAATTGAATGATCTTGAACAAGTTCCTTTACCTTTGAAACTGAACTTTCTCTTCTGCAAAGAGGGAACAATAACCTATATTTCTCATGACTGGGTGAGAGTTAAGTGAGAAACTGGACAGAAAGCATCCACCACTGTCCTTGGCTCACGGTGAAAGCAGAGTACCTCCTTTTTCTTCAGTTGGATGGCTAACTCCTTGAGGGTAAGTTCAGGTCTTTATATGACTCAGCATTTCTCATGGCTCTTTCACAGTGGTACCCAAAGCACTGTTGATTTGAGCTGACTCAAGAATGGTCAGGAGACAAAGGATTAATCTCCAAAATTTATAAGCAGCTCATGCAGCTCAATATCAAAAAAACAAACAACCCAATCCAAAAATGGGCAGAAGACCTAAATAGACATTTCTCCAAACAAGATATACAGATTGCCAACAAACACATGAAAGGTTGCCCAACATCACTAATCATTAGAGAAATGCAAATCAAAACTACAGTGAGGTATCACCTCACACCAGTCAGAATGGCCATCGTCAAAAAATCTACAAACAATAAATGCTGGAGAGGGTGTGGAGAAAAGGGAACCCTCTTACACTGTTGGTGGGAATGTAAATTGATACAGCCACTATGGAGAACAGTATGGAGGTTCCTTAAAAATCTAAAAACAGGGGCTTCCCTGGTGGCGCAGCGGTTGAGGGTCCGCTTGCCGATGCAGGGGACACGGGTTCCTGCCCCGGTCCGGGAAGATCCCACATGCTGCAGAGCGGCTGGGCCCGTGAGCCATGGCCCCTGAGCCTGTGCGTCCGGAGCCTGTGCTCCGCAGCGGGAGAGGCCACAACAGTGAGAGGCCCACGTACCGCAAAAAAAAAAAAAAAAAAAATCTAAAAATAAAACTACCATATGACCCCGCAACCCCACTACTGAGCATATACCCTGAGAAAACCATAATTCAAAAAGAGTCATGTACCACAATGTTCATTGCAGCTCTGTTTACAATAGCCAGGATATGGAAGCAACCTAAGTGTCCATCGACAGATGAATGGATAAAGAAGATGTGGCACATATATACAATGGAATATTACTCAACCATAAAGAGAAATGAAACTGAGTTATTTGTAGTGAGGTGGATGGGCCTAGAATCTGTCATACAGAGTGAAGTAAGTCAGAAAGAGAAAAACAAATAATGTATGCTAACACATATATATGGAATCTAAAAAAAAAAAAAAAAGTTCTGAAGAACCTAGGGGCAGGACAAGAATAAAGAAGCAGACATAGAGAATGGACTTGAGCACACAGGGAAGGGTAAGGGTAAGCTGGAACGAAGTGAGAGAGTGGCATGGGCATACATACACTACCAAATGTAAAATTGATAGCTAGTGGGAAGCAACCATATAGCACAAGGAGATCAGCTTGGTAGTTTGTGACCACCTAGAGGGGTGGGATAGGGAAGGTGGGAGGGAGGGAGACGCAAGAGGGAGGAGATATGGGGATATATGTATATGTATAGCTGATTCTCTTTGTTATAAAGCAGAAACTAACACACCATTGTAAAGCAATTATACTCCAATAATGATGTTAAATAAATAAATAATAATAAATAAAATTAAAAATAGAATGATCAGGAGAGAGAAGAGGAGAGTCCATGAACAACAGACAACAGTTGGATCTCAACTATTTTTCATTGAATATCAATCAGAATCTGAGCTGAGCTTCTTGACAACTCTTCATGGCCCTGGGTCACTGTGTGATTCCGTCACTGGCTTGATGCAGAGTTATGCCGACAACCAAAGAAGAAAAATTACTTCCCCAAACATCTCAGAACCCAGGTGGTTTTACTGGTGATCACTTTAAAACTTCCATATGGCAATCTCTACAGCATATTCCTTTTCCCAGGACATATAAACTGATAGAAAACTACAAGTTCAAAAAAGTACATGAAACCTTCATGGCAGAACCTGACCAAAAGAAAAGTACCACTTATCATCATAGCCATGAGAGTGCTATACCAAAATTAGTCACAAGTACTGAATGGTTTATGAAAAAAAATTATTATTATTTACAGGCATACCTCAGAAATGTTGCAGGTTTGGTTCCAGACCACTGCAATACAGCAAATATTGCAATAAAGCCAGTCACATGAATTTTTTGGTTTCCCAGTGCAAGTAAAAGTTATGATTACACTATACTGCAGTCTATTAAGTGGGAAGTTGCATTATGTCTAAAAACAACAATCTACATACTTTAATTAAAAAATATCTTACTGTTAAAAATTGCTAACCATCATCTGAACCCTCAGTGAGTTGTAGATTTTTGCTGTTGAGGGTCTTGCCTCGATGTTGATGGCTGCTGACTGATCAGAGTGGTGGTTGCTGAGGTTGGTGTGACTGTGACAATTTCTTAAAATAATACAACTGTGAAGTTTACTACATCAACTTTTACTTTCACAAACAATTTCTCTGTAGCATGCAATGGTGTTTGATAGAATTTTACCCACAGTAGAACTTATTTCAAAACTGGAGTCAATCCTCTCAAATCCTGCTGCCGCTTTATCAACTAAATTTATGTAATATTCTAAATTCTTTGTTGTCATTTCAACAGTCTTCACAGCATCTTCACCAGGAGTAGATTCCATTTCAAGAAACGATTTTCTCTGCTCATCCATAAGAAGCAACTCCTCATCTGCTCAGGTTTTATCATGAGATTGCAGCAATTCAGTCACATCTTTGGGCTCCATTTCTAATTCTAGTTCTCTTGCTATATCCACCCTATTTACAGTTACTTCCTCCACTGAAGTCTTGAACCCCTCAAAGTTATCCATGAGGGTTGGAATCAACTTCTTCCAAACTTCTGTTAATGTTGGTGTTTTGACCTCTTCCCATGAATGTTGAATGTTCTTAATAGCATCTAGAATGGTGAATCATTTCCAGAAAGTTGTCAATTGACTTTGCCCAGATCCATCATAGGAATCACTATCTATGGCAGCTATAACTTTAGAAAATGTATTTCTTAAATAATAAGACTTGAATATCAAAATGACTCCTTGATCCTTGGGCTGCAGAACAGAGGATGTGTCAGCAGGCATGAAAACAGCATTAATCTCATTGTACATCTCCATCAGAGTTCTTGGGTGACCAGGTGCATTGTCAATGAGCAGTACTGTTTTTAAAGGAATCTTTTTTTTTTTTTGAGCCAAAAGATCTCCACAGTGGGCTTAAAATATTCAGGAAACCATGTTGTAAAAAGATGTGCTGCCATCCGTGTTTTGTTGTTCCATTTATAGTGCACAGGCAGAGTAGATTTAGCATAATTCTTAAGGGTCCTAGAATTTTTAGAATGGGAAATGCACGTTGACTTCAACTTAGTCAGCAGCTGGATTAGCCCCTAGCAAGAAAGTCAGCTTGTCTTTTGAAGCTTTGAAGACAGGCACTGACTTCTCTCTAGCTATGAAAGTCCTAGATGGCATCTTCTTCCAATAGAAGGCTGTTTTGTCTACATTGAAAATCTGTTGTTTAGTGTGGCCACCTTCATTGATTATCTTAGCTAGATCTTCAGGAGAACTTGCTGCAGCTTCTACATCAGCCTTTGCTGCTTTACTTGCACTTTTATTTTATGGAGAGAACTTCTTTCCTTAAACCTCATAAATCAACCTCTGCTGGTTTCAAACTTTCCTCCTGCAGCTTCCTCACTGCTCTCAGCATTCATAGAATTAAAGAGAGTTAGGGCCTTTTTCTGTACTGGGGAATGTTGTGGCTAGTTTGATCTTCTATCCAGACCACTCAAACTTTCTCCATATGAGCAGTAAGGCTGTTTCACTTTCTGATCATTGGTGTGTTCACTGGAGTAGCACTTTTAATTTCCTTCAAGAACTTTTCCTTTGCATTTACAACTTGGCTAACTGTTTGCTGCAAGAGGCCTTGCTTTCAGCCTATCTCAGCCTTCAACTTGCCTTCTTCACTAAGCTTAACCGTTTCTAGCTTCTGATTTAAAGCAAGAGACATGCAACTTTTCCTTTCACTTAGAGGCATTGTAGGGTTATTAATTGGCTTTTCCATTACTGTTGTGTCTCAGGGAATAGTGAGGCCCAAGGAGCAGGAGAGACTTGGGGGAACAGCTGGTTGATGGAGCAGTCATAAATTTGCCATCTTATATGGACATGGTTCATGGCACCCCAAAACAATTACAATTGTAATGTCAAAGATCAGCCATCACAGATCACCTTAACAAATATACTAATAATGAAAAAGTTTGAAATATTGTAAGAATTATCCAAATGTGACACAGAGACAAGAAGTGAGCAAAATTTGTTGGAAAAATTATACCAATAGACTTGCTGGACACAGGATTGTCACAAACCTTCAATTTGTTAAAAAATGCAATATCTGCAAAACACAATAAAGCAAAGTTCAATAAAACAAGGTAACCCTATATTACTATTTTATTATTTATTACAATAAAAATAATGTCTGTTCCAAACAATTGAAAAAAAGAGTTTTATATTAAGGAACACACACATATATATCTCTGTGTGTGTGTGTGTGTATATATGTGTGTGTGTTTATTATATATATTATATATATATCATATTGGTCATCTTAATAAAGGGCAAATAAGCATTAATTTGTTTACTGATTATGATGGGAATTCTAAAAAATGGGGAAAATACAATATATCAGTCAGTCAGGGTCCAAACAGGAGACAAAACCCTTGTAATAATTTGACCAGGAAAAGTTTAATACAAAGAATTATTAACTATTATTAACATGGGATTACCCACTAAGGGGTAAAGAGATTTCCAAAGACTTTAGGAATAGCAGAGTAGGAAGCAGCCACTAGCTCTAGGGCTGAGGAAGAAACCCAAAGAAGGAACAGACTTGGAAGACTTCCCAGAACAGAGATCCAGACATGGTTCACAATGGTGCTGCTTTGGTCCACTGGATGGTGGAGAATTTCCCCAAAGTGTGCACCTCTGCAGGGCTAGCGGTGGTACTATGTCATGTCCTGGTAGTGAGTATCACTGGGTGTCCCCGGCTGCCTCCCACTAGAGAAGCAAAGACTCCATACCAGAACCAGGACAAACAACCCCTTTCTAGTCCAGTGTCTCTCCAGCACCCTCTACTGATACATCACACCATTGTGTTGCTGACAAAGGAATGGCATTCCAGTGTCACAAGCAGGGCAATAAAGGGAATAAGCTAATAACTAGCACATACAACAAAATAGAAGAAATAGAAGAAAATAAGTTAAGATCACCAATAATCCCAACAACCAAAATAAATCTTCTCCTGATATTTCAATAAATATTCTCCCAAAACTTTTATTTATTTGGAAGCAGGAGTATTATTTCATATATATATATATATAAAACATAACTAAGATTATATAAAACATACAACTTACAAGCAAAAGCTAAGAGAGTTCAAAACCACTAAACCAGCTCTACAATAAATGCTAAAGGAACTACTTCTCTAAGCAGGAAACACAAGAGAAGGAAAAGACTTACAATACCAACCCAAAACAATTAAGAAAATGGTAATAGGAACATACATATCGATAACTACCTTAAATGTAAATAGGTTAAATGCTCCAACCAAAAGACATAGCCTGGCTGAATAGATACAAAAAGACGACCAGTACACATGCTGTGTACAAGAGACCCACTTCAGACCTATGGACACATACAGACTGAAAGTGAGGGGATGGAAAAAGATATTCCATGCAAATGGAAATCAAAAGAAAGTTGGAGTAGCAATTCTCATATCAGATAAAATAGACTTTAAAATAAAGACTATTACAAGAGACAAAGAAGGACACTACCTAATGATCAAGGGATCAATCCTAGAAGAAGGTATAACAATTGTAAATATTTATGCACCCAACATAGGAGCACATCAATACATAAGGCAAATGCTAACAGCCATAAAAGGGGAAATCGACAGTAACACAATAATAGTAGGGGACTTTAACACTCCATTTTCACCAATGGACAGAGCATCCAAAATGAAAATAAATAAGCAAACACAAACTTTAAATGATACATTAAATAAGATGGACTTAAATGATATTTATAGGACATTCCATCCAAAAACAGCAGATTATACATTCCTCTCAAGTGTTCATGGAATATTCTCCAGGATAGAACATATCTTGGGTCACAAATCAAGCCTTGAAATATTTAAGAAAATTGAAATTGTATCAAGTATCTTTTCTGATAACAACTCTAGGAGACTAGATATCAATTACAGGAAAAAATCTGTAAAAAATACAAACACATAGAGGCTAAACAATACACTACTAAATAACAAAGAGATCACTGAAGAAATAAAAGAGGAAATCAAAAAATAACAAATGACAGTGAAAACACGACGACCCAAAACCTATGGGATGCAGCAAAAGCAGTTCTAAGAGGGATGTTTATAGAAATACAATCCTACCTTAAGAAACAGGAAGCATCTCAAATAAACAACCTAACCTTGCACTTAATGCAATTAGAGAAAGAAGAACCAAAAAAACCCAAAGTTAGCAGAAGGAAAGAAATCATAAAGATCAGCTCAGGAATAAATGAAAAAGATATGCAGCAAATGATACCAAAGATCAATAAAAATAAAAGCTGGTTCTTTGAGAAGATAAACAAAATTGATAAACCATTAGCCAGACTCATAAAGAAAAAAAGGGAGAAAACTCAAATGAATAGAATTCGAAAGGAAAAGGGAGAAGTAACAACTGACACTGCAGAAATACAAAGGATCATGAGAGATTACTACAAGCAACTCTATGCCAATAAAATGGACAACCTGGAAGAAATGGACAAATTCTTAGAAAAGCACAACCTTCCCAGACTGAACCAGGAAGAAATAGAAAATATAAACAGACCAGTCACAAGCACTGAAATTGAGACTGTGATTAAAAATCTTCCAACAAACTAAAGCCCAGGACCAGATGGATTCACAGGCGAATTCTACCAAACATTTAGAGAAGAGCTAACACCTATCATTCTCAAACTCCTCCAAAATATAGCAGAAGGAGGAACACTCCCAAACTCATTCACCACCCTGATACTAAAACCAGACAAAGATGTCACAAAAAAAGAAAACTACAGGCCAATAACACTGATGAACATAGATGCAAAAATCCTCAACAAAATACTAGCAAACAGAATCCAACAGCACATTTAAAGGATCATACACCGTGGTCAAGTGGGGCTTATCCCAGTAATGTAAGGATTCTTCAATATACACAAATCAATCAATGTGACACACCATATTAACAAACTGAAGGAGAAAAACCACATGATCATCTCAATAGATGCAGAAAAAGCTTTTGAGAAAATTCAACACCCATTTATGATAAACACTCTCCAGAAAGTGGGCATAGAGGGAGCCTACCTCAACATAATAAAGGCCATATATGACAAACCCTCAGCAAACATCATTCTCAATGGTGAAAAACTGAAACCATTTCCACTGAGATCAGGAACAAGACAAGATTGCCCACTCTCACCAGTATTATTCAGCATAGCTTTGGAAGTTTTAGCCACAGCAATCAGAGAAGAAAAAGAAATAAAAGGAATCCAAATCGGAAAAGAAGTAAAACTGTCACTGTTTGCAGATGACATAAAACTATACATAGAGAACCTAAAGATGCTACCAGAAAACCACTAGAGCTAATCAATGAATTTGGTAATGTAGCAGGATATAAAATTATTGCACAGAAATCTCTTGCATTCCTATACACTAATGATCAAAAATCTGAAAGAGAAATTAAGGAAACACTCCCATTTACCACTGCAACAAAAAGAATAAAATACCTAGGTATAAACCTACCTAAGGAGACAAATGACCTGTATGCAGAAAACTATAAGACACTGATGAAAGAAATTAAAGATGATGCAAACAGATGGAGAGGTATACCATGTTCTTGGATTGGAAGAATCGACATTGTGAAAATGACTCTACTACCCAAAGCAATCTACAGATTCAATGTAATCCCTATCAAACTATCAATGGTATTTTTCCCAGACCTAGAACAAAAAAATTCACAATTTGTATGAAAACACAAAAGACCCCGAATAACAAAATCAATCTTGTGAAAGAAAAATGGAGCAGGAGGAATCAGTCTCCCTGACTTCAGACTATACTACAAAGCTACAGTAATCAAGAGAGTGTGGTACTGGCACAAAAACAGAAATATAGATCAATGGAACAGGATAGAAAGCCCAGAGATAAACCCATGCACATATGGTCACCTTATCTTTGATAAAGGAGGCAAGAATATACAATGGAGAAAAGACAGTCTCTTCAATAAGTGGTGCTGGGAAAACTGGACAGCTACATGTAAAAGAATGAAATTAGAACACTCCCTAACATCATACACAAAAAATAAACTCAAAATGGATTAAAGACCTAAATGTAAGGCCAGACACTATCAAATTCTTAGAGGAAAATATAGGAACAACACTCCATGACGTAAATCACAGCAAGATCCTTTTTGACCCACCTCCTAGAGAAAGGCAAATAAAAATACAAATAAACAAATGGGACCTAATGAAACTTAAAAGCTTTCACACAACAAAGGAAACCATAAACAAGATGAAAAGACAACCCTCAGAATGGGAGAAAATATTTGCCAATTAAGCAACTGACAAAGGATTAATCTCCAAAATATACAAGCAGCTCATGCAGCTCAATATCAAAAAACAAACAACCCAATCCAAAAACAGGCAGAAGACCTAAATAGACATTTCTCCAAAGAAGATATACAGATTTCCAACAAACACATGAAAGGATGCTCAACATCACTAATCATTAGAGAAATGCAAAACAAAACTACAATGAGGTTATCACCTCACACCAGTCAGAATGGCCATCATCAAAAAATCTACAAACAATAATTGCTGGAGAGAGTGTGGAAAAAAGGAACCACCTTGCACTGTTGGTGGGAATGTCAACTGATACAGCCACTATGGAGAACAGTGTGGAGGTTCCTTGAAAAACTAAAGATAGAACTACCATATGACCTAGCAATCCCACTACTGGGCATATACTCGGAGAAAGCCATAATTCAAAGTCATGTACCATAAAGTTCACTGAAGATCTATTTACAATAGCCAGGACATGGAAGCAACCTAAGTGTCCATCGACAGATGAATGGATAAAGAAGATGTGGCACATATATACAATGGAATATTACTCAGCCATAAAAAGAAATGAAATTGAGTTATTTGTAGTGAGGTGGATGGACCTAGAGACTGTCATACAGAGTGAAGTAAGTCAGAAAGAGAAAAACAATATTGTATGCTAACACATATATATGGGCTCTAAAAAAAAATGGTTCTGAAGAACTTAGGGGCAGGGCAGGAATAAAGATGCAGACATAGGGAATGGACTTGAGGACATGGGGAGAGGGAAGTGTAAGCTGCGATGAAGTGAGAGAGTGGCATGAACATATATACACTACCAAATGTAAAATAGATAGCTAGTGGGAAGCAGCCACATAGCACAGGCAGATCAGCTTGGTGCTTGGTTTCCACGTAGAGGGGTGGTATAGGGAGGATGGGAGGGAGACACAAGAGGTAGGAGATATGGGGATGTATGTATATGTATAGCTGATTCACTTTGTTATACAGCAGAAACTAACACACAATTGTAAAGCAATTATACTCCAATAAAGATGTTTAAAGAGTAAATAAATAAATAAAATATACAACTTAACCATATTGCTTTTTTTATGTAACACCATAAGTAATGTTTTATATCATTGAAAATCCCTTTTAACATCATTTTATTGGGTGCATAATATTCCACAATGGAACACTTATTTAAGTAGCCTTCTAAATCAATGAGAAAAACACAACAGACTAATAATAGATTTTAAAAAGGGAACAAACACAAACAAAAGGACTGTTCACTAAATATGAACTACAGTCATGAAACCATTAAAGATGAGGAAACGTTAACTTTCATGAATAACCAAAGAAAACTATTCCTGTGATGAAAAATACAGTAAAGCTGGGCATCCAGTTGTGGTCATGATTTTCTTGCTAGCACCATTTGAGTTACTATTCAAATCAGTTTCAGACAATGACAAATTCTTCAACTCCAAAACTGTTTTTCTTTGAGTGAAAATGGCTGTAAGTCATAATTTTTCAGATATGTGTATTTGTGTGAGTACGCCATTGCTAAATTCGAAATAGGCACCCAGACAGATGGGAACCATAACACGACCTTCATCTCTCCCCAGGCTGCCTCCAACAAAATGATTTGGCTTTGTTTTGAAATGTCTTCCCCAGAGAAGGAGTCCCAAAAGGAATCTTGTAGACTAAACCTTTGGCTTTTCTTGGCACAATGCCTGCAGTGGCCAGATCCTGGGAAATGTTGAGGATCCCTGCAGGGGAGAGGAAACCCCAGGAAGGGGTCCAGCTCCAGGCCCGTGATTCCTAACTTGTTTCTGCCCTGGCCTCTGTGCTGACCATGACCAGTCTTGCTGCTTCTTCTGTGGACAATGAAGGAGTTATGAGATTCAATTATAGAGGTACCACTCCCCCTTCAAACTCACCTACAGTTTGGAATAGTGGAAAGAATGCTGGATTCAGAGAATACCAGCTCCTTCACTAAATTGCTATATGGTCGTGGTAAGTTACATAAGTCCATGAGTGCTGAGCTCCTCACCTAGTAAGCTGGGTCAGTGCTTGCTCTGTCTATGTTCCTGGATTATTGGGAGAAATACAGGTAATTTAGAGGCAATGTGCATGATGGTTTAGACTCTGAGACAAACCAGACATTTTGGATTCAAATTTTGTTTCCACAGCTGTGCATCCTTGAGGAAGTTTACTTAACCTCTCTGTGCTCAATTTCACCATCTGTAAAATAGAGGTTATTTCTTATAGAATTATTTTGATAATAAAATTACATAATATTTACATGCAAGCACTATAACAAGGCCTGGAACTAGTCTTGTTATAATTAGAACTCCCCATTTAGATTTCACAGTTAGTCCAAACATCCCACTAACTCTCATACGAGTTAGAGAGCTCATTGGGAGAAAAGGTGCACATATTTTGTAAGACAGACCAACATTAAAACTGAAGGTTTTAGTTTTTAATAATATCCCTGGAGCCTCTAAAAATAAATGTGCTATATAAATGTAAAATTCTAATCACAATTTTTCATCGCAGAATATGCAGCAAAGACAATGTGAAAATATCTCAGCTTTTGAGTTATTGCCAGACTCGATTTGGTTTCAGCAACATTGGTTCTATCAGTGTGTCCCCACACCCCCAAAGCTTATATATTTCAAGGGCCCAGCTTAGATAGTAGCGCTTCTATGAAGAACCTTGGGCAGAAATGCTTTCTGCCAGCCAAACTGTTGTACCTCTTATTTATACCTTTCTCACACATGACTCTACGAGGGCATGTCTATAACTCCAACCGGCTTGTGAATGTCTCAAAACAAGGGACCACATCTGAGTTAGCTTTGTATTGATATCTTCCACGACACAGTGTCCTCACCGCCACCATCAGCATCATCATCATCATCGTTATCACCATTGTCACCGTCATCATCCCAGGTAATACCCAATGAGCGCAAAGCTTCTGTCAAGCAGGGGGTTCACTGCTTTAAAAGCCTTGTCTCATTTAATTCTCGCAAAAGCCTCATGATAAAGGTATCATTACTCCTCATTCTTTACAGATGAGGATATGGGACCATGGAGGACTAAGTAATTTCTGCTAGTTCCTTCTTTTAGTTCCCGATAGAACTAAAACTCCAGGAAGTCTGGCTCTACACAGGGTCATATCTTCAATGCCCCTTTGCCTCTCACCTAGCATGGTGGAAGTTCAGAAACACGTGTTAAGTGAAGTGGCTCCAGAACATGGCAGTGGCTGTGAATTGGTTCAGACAGGAAAAAATAGAAAGTGAATTCCAGCTTCACAAGTGTTGGGGTGAGTTTAAGAGGAAGGCTGAGGGTCTACATCTCAAGACTACCAGTGACCCCTTTACAGTGATGTATCCCAGGGGGTCTGTGATGTATACTGGAAGCACCCCAGTTTTCCCAGGATCATGACACCCTCCAACCAAATGGTCACATAACCACTGTCTCCTATAATGTCTATCCAGCTGCTCCTAGGATTCCCCAAGAGGCACGTGGTGAGGACAGGTGGGGCTCTCAGGATGGAATGGATACATACTTTAGCAGTTGGCAGCGGTCTGCTTTTTCCATTCCCTTTATTAACTCCCATTGACTTCCATTATAAAAATGAAAATGCATTCCCACAGGATAAAACACTTGGCCTCGCCACTAGACAAAAATGACCCGTACGAAGCAAACAAATCCTTTCCAATCAGCTGTTTAAAGGAAAAATGATAATGGATGCCAAGGCCTGAAGGAATGAGGAGGATCATCTTTGGAAAGTGATGCTGAACTCTATAAAACATGAAGTAGGAGAAAGAATTCCTTTTAGAAAAAATAAAATGGAGAAAGTAGTCCCACTGTAGAAGTTGAAGCAAATGTGAAGTCTTATCTCTTTATTTACTTTTTTTTTTACCCATTTATTTTCTTATTCAACATATCCCACTGATTTGTGTTGTATGCACTCTGCTTGATACAGGAGAGAAAAAGCCAAACTGGAATTTACTCAAGAAGTAATATGCAGGGCACTTGGGCTCAGGGGGATGTAGAGGTGTTGTAACAGACTAGTTATGATATGGATTTCAACTTTTTTTTAATTTAATTTTTATTTTATATTGGAGTATAGTTGATTTACACTGTTGTGTTAGTTTCAGGTGTACAGCAAAGTGATTCAGTTATACATATACATATATCCATTTTTTTCAGGTTCTTATCCCATATAGGTTATTACAGAATATTGAGTAATGTAGAGTTCCCTGTGCTATACAGTAGGTCTTTGTTGATTATCTATTTTATATATAGTAGTGTGTATATGTTAATCCCAAACTCCTAATTTATCCCTCCCCCCAACCTTTCCCCTTTGGTAACCATAAATTTGTTTTTGTATCATATGATATCACTTATATGTAGAATCTAAAAAAATGATACAAATGAACTTATTTACAAAACAGAAACAGACTTACAGACTTCAAGAACTTCAGCATTTGAAAGGCAGCATAGCACCGACTCTGGACCCTGGCTGTGTGGGCAAGAATCCTGCACTGCGCTTTACCCTGTGCCAGCCTTTAACCTCGCTCTACCTCAGTTTCCCCAACTATAAAGTGGGGAAGAAGTAGTCCCTGACTCCTAACAACAAAGGGTTGTTATAAGTGTTAAATGAACTAGTATTTGTAAATCACTTAGAAATGGAGTACAAATTACATTCCAATAAAAAAAAAAGAGAAATGGAGTACAAATGCAGTTCCACCATCTGCTATCTGTAACAACAGATAAAATCAGTTTACTCACCTGTACAATGGGTAAATAACATATCTAAGGAATGTATATATATATAAATCATACACATATTCAGATATATGCATCTATATCACATATATACACCACATATGTATACACATAGACATATCTAGATATATATGTATGTATATGTATTTGCATATACATATGCATATCTAAATATGTATGCATATATTTATACTATATATATGTGTAACATAAATATATGAAGTGCTCAACAGGTCCAACATCCATGAGAACACTCAAGTAGTGTTACACACTATGCCAACTTCTATTTATATAATTTTGTTATTTGATTATTATTTAACAAAGAAAGAGGCAGAGGGAGATAATTCTTTATATATTAAAAGAAAAAAAAACGATTTGCTGAACCCCTCTCAAGGGCCAGAAACTGAGATTCCACAGTGAAAAGAGACAGATGTGGTTGCTGTCCTTGAGGATGCTTATTTTTCAGCTAGTCGGGCTGGCGTGGACGTCTACTCAGATACAGAAGATTAAGGGGAAGAAGAGTTTGGAGGGGGAAGTTCACGAGGTCAGTCAGGGGCACTCCAGGGTAACAGAAGAGGCTCCTTGACAGAAAGACACCTGGGTTTGGAATTGAGGGAGAGAATGGGGTGTGTTACGGATCTGGGGGTTCTCAGGATTGGATCAGGGGGAGTGAGATCACCCAGATTGAGCAAAAGGAGGGAGAAACAATGGAAGGTTAAGAATGAAGTTCTTGATCACTCTAAATTTTTTTCAAATGCAATGAGAGGAAAAACAATTTAAACGATGGAGACGGAGAAAAATGTCAGAAAAGTAAGAGATCCAGGATTCTGAAAGAAATATAGAGAAATTAGAGAAGGATGGAAGAAACAGGATCATGCCCTCACAGCGAACAGCAAAGACAGATTCTACCAGCAGTTGAGACATTACACAGGTTTGGTTACATGCCTGTTGTGAGAGCAATTTTAAAAGCTAGACTTGGAGACACTTCCTTGGAGCCTTTCGCGAGGCTCTTGCAGTCCAGCAGCATCTCACTTCCTGAAAGTTGTTTCCATGCTGCTCAGAACAAGTCTTTATGGTTTACTAAGGGCTCTCTCCCATCTTGCCTGGGCCTCACCACTGAGAATCAGGCAGGGCCGTGATCATTATCACCATTTACAGATGAAGAGGAAATGGGTTCAGAGAGGCTAAATCATGTTAGAGGTCACGCAGATCTATTGACATCCTGCAACATACTTGTCGTTCTCTACCTGACCTTAGCCTTGGAGAGTTGTGTCTTCTGAGACATATTTGCAGAAATTATGCTCTGCAGGGTCTTTGGGGGGCATTTTTGAGCCACATGATCCATGACATATGGAGAGTTGACATCCTGAAATCCTTTGGAAAGCGAATAGAGAAAGAAACGCATAGGGGACTAAACCGGCGGCGGGGGTGTGGGGGGTGGTGTTCACAGTGATGGAGAGTGAAAGGCAGAGACACCCATCACTGTGTGTCATTATGTCCCACTCTCCCCTCCCCCCCCCGCCCCCAACAGACAAAGCAACCAGGCTGAGTCTCTGGGGATAGCCTGGGCAGCCCCCTGCCTATGCTCCCTTCCCTGGGGGTTGCATTTCCTCCGTCCAGTGGTGCAAGTCTCCTGCCTTCTCTCCTATGTTCACATATTGCTGCTACTGCTGCTGACTTAGGACCTCAGCTCTGACTCGGGTTCTCTTCCTCCTGGAGTTCAGTCAGACCTTCTTATTTCAGGAATCAGCAGCTTCCCTAAAGCATAGAGACACAGGATGTCGTAACTCAGGTGCCAAACAGCCGGAGCTGCCAGGAAAGGGAGGAAGGAATGAAATGATGCTGGTGGCTGAGCCCAACAAGGTATGCATATGAGTTGGAGGCTTGGTGAGGATGAAACTGAGGTGTGAGGCACAAAAGCCGCTGCGTTAGGTGTCCAATGGACACCTCATGTTCAAAGCCCAGCTCGTATGCAAAGGAAGTGAAATTTGGAGCAATCAGACCAGAGAGGTAGAAGGAGCTGGGTTCAGCCCCTTACTAGACATAGAAGGTCAAGAGGTGGGCGGGGCAGTTTCTAACAGGACATTGAAGCTCCTTCCACATTTCACAACCCGGTGGGCCTGCAGGATCGCGCAGGTCAGGGTGAATGAATCTGACCTCGTAGCTCATAGCAGCCAGGACTCAGCAGGGCAAAGTCAGGAGCGAGGAGGCAGGGTCCCAGAGAGGGGCAGGGGCTGCAGTCACTCCAGGTCCCAGAGAGAGGCCAGCATCCTGCTGTCGGATGCACTGTAAGGGCATTACTGTATCCCGCTGCGTCTCCCAGCTCAGGGTGTTCACATGTATCATGCTGTCTTGGTCCTTGTTCACGGAATCTTTTAATTAATATGGCAGACGTTTGACTGACGTGACTTTAAGCATTTAAATTACGTTAGATAATTATATTATTTCCTCCATAAAAGTTCAAGTTTTAGATCACTTGCTTCATTCTTTTTAAAAACATTTTAATATACATATAGAAATATATACACATACAGTACATACATATATAGAGAGACGTATAATAAATGCATAGAAAAGAATAATATACATACTTAAGTGTATATAACTCACTGAATTTTCACAAACTGAACACATTCATGTAACCAGCACACAGATCTAAAAATAGAGCATACCAACACCCTGAAAATCCCTATAACACTTAACTCTAAATATATACACGTACACATATATACATAATCCACTCTGCCAGCTCCAAGAAATACCTTCCTAATTTAAACTGAAAACAAATAAGGAAATACTCTGCACGATGTGGGATTTCACTCTCCCCCCGCTTCCCCAGCAGATGTATTCTACCCAGGGAATCGCACCCCGTCTCCAGCTTGACCAGCAAAGCTCCTGGAGGTTTGCTCTGACTACACAAAACAGACCCATAGCCCTTCATGGTGGCTGTTCTGCTGTGTGGTCACTGGGAAGTTGGCCCTGAGCCTGGTTGAATGGCTTGTGTCCTTTTAATGAATTGTCCTGCACGGTGTCCTTATAAGCGTTGAGGCATCAGCCAGCACCAAGCGGGCGGGTTTTCCAACTGGCACTTATGTCTTTTCATGCGGGTTTCAATAGAGTACTGGGCACCCTTTTCTTTACCAGGACATGGGCACCTTGGAATGACTGCTTTTAGGGTATTTTGAAGCCCAGAGCCTTTGCTGAGGATCGGGAATGAGGGGAGGGGTACAAGTATCCTTCTGAAACTGTACGCAAGATTTCCAGTATTTTTCTGGGGAGATTCTCAGAGTTACATAATTATTTCCACACCAGGCCCTTCTCCCTAAAAGGTTAAGAACCTCTTTATTTGACTGTGAGTTATTTGTGGGCAGGGACATTGATCTTCAACTGGCAACCACACTGAGATGTTTTTCCTACATTCCCACCCTGTGTAATGGAAAAAACTGGGAATTCGGAGTTAAACCCACCGCCCTCCCCCTATGTGACTCTGAGTAAATTTTTCAAACTCTCTGAGCCTTAGTTTTATCAACAGTAGAGTGGATATAATAATGCTCACTGCAAATATATATATATATATATACACATACATATGTATATATGTGTATATATACATATATACATATATGTATGTATTTATTCTATATCTGCCAGGGTGCTTGGCTCTTTGAAGGATTTCTGCAAAATCCAGCCACCTCTGCCTCTCTCCACTGCATCCAAGGCAAGCTGAGATGAGGAGAAAGGTTGGGCTCTGGGTGATATGGATATTTTAGACTCACAGAAAGTACAACGTTGAGGCTTTGCCACAAGATGGTAAGTTCACCCACAACAGCCTCAGAACTGGGTACCTTTGCAGGTTTCAGGTAATTAATAAATCTCACTACCTCCAGGCAGGAACATTTTCGCCCACTATGGATGGTCCACAGCCCTTTAATTAAAGGGCCCCTCGTATGTGGCCCTGATCAGTTTGCGCTGTGGTCTGCAGTCTGTCAAGTTCATGATTTCCTGCCTTAAAACAGTGCAAGTGCTTTAGAGCATGAGCTGTATCTGCATCCACCACTGAACTAGCACAGTGCTAGGCACCCAGCAGGTATCAACAAACGCCGGCTGAATCTAAGTTCTTAATGATGAAGTTTGTGTCTGAGTTTAGCCTGAAATTACAAGTCAAATGGTACATGTAAAAACCTATGTACATGTCTGGTCCCCAGAACAGAGGATGAACAGATAGCGCTCATCAGATTATCAAAAGGTGGAAATGATAATGGTGATCTTTGAAGGAGATCACCCCACAGTCATCTCTAGATGCTCTTATAGATACTGAATACTTCATGCATGTGAGGGTTCAAGGGAGTCGTCAGACTCGCCTGATCACTGTTGTGGCCTAAGTGGACAGGGTGCCCCAAACTGGCTTCCTGTCCCACTTAACAACCACCTAACTTATCCATAGGCCCAACTTCAGAGAGAAGTGATTCTTGTCCCACAGCTCTCTCCTACAGAAGGGAAAGGAAGTGTATCCGTTAATAACTCCTTGATTCAGATTTTCAAGTATGTAACCATCCGGATGGTAGAGAAGGTAGAAAATAATAGCCCACTATGAATGTGATAATAACAGCAATAATAATAATACCTACCATTTATGTATACATTTAAAAAGCCAGGTATTAGACAGATTGCTAATTGTGAATCATCTCGCAATATTTTCTCAAGAAGGCAGTAAAATAAACATTAGTTTTATCTCCACTTTTCAAGTGGGGAGACTGGGTTGAAAGAGGTCAGGGCCTCGGCCAAGAACACAGCCAAAGAGCCCAAACCAAGCCAGGATCTGCCTGATTCCAGAGCCTCTGCTGGGAACTGAAAAGTAAATGCCCCACAGCCAGGGTCTCACTCAAAACTCAGTGTCGATGATGGGGCCAGGAGTCGACTCCACTATTCTCCATTCCTAAACTCTGCTTTGGCACTTGGAGATGCTCTCTGGATTTCCTTCCAGAGCCTTGTAGGTTATCCAATTCCGATTTAAGTCAGATCACACAATGGCCGGGCCGACTTCCCCAAACCCTGGCAAAATTTCCTTTGCCCACAAGATGGCGTTGAGGGGTGAACCAAACACCCTTAGGTCTGAATGGCTTACGTGCACAGTTCGATCGCCTAAATGTCTTGTCATTCACCAGCAGGATCTGCTTACAGTTTTGGACCAAGGAAGGAAAAGGGACTTAGTTATACATATCAATTACCTGTCATGTGCCATGTTCCACAATAAGTGTTAGCATCACAGCAAAGTCTCAGAAACTCCCTAGGAGTTCCCCAGCAGGTGCTACGGGTACTTGGTAATCATGTGCTAAACTAAACTGGATTGGTTTACCCCGAACCCCTTTAGAAACCTTCCTTACTTGAGTTTCCATCCTAAACTGACAAGTAGGTGGGTGCTCAGACTGCTGAAAAATTGGTGCATGATGTTCCCTACAATCCCTTCAATTTCAGCCTTGTCTGGATACACTGGGACAGATCTCACATCCAGAAAATAGTGAGGTTGCCACTGAGAGTTGAGATTCTGGAGAGAAAAGAACAGGGTCTTCTGGAAAGACATCTGGACCACAAGGGCCCTGATTTACAGCTCTAGGTCTGCTCCCCAGAACCCTGAACAAATCACAAAAAGCATCAATGTCCTGTCTCAACAATAATTGTGTTTGCCCTGAATAGTTTACATTATTGAAATAATCAAAGATGCTAAGGATTGTGAATCACTATGCAGAAAAGAAAAAGTCACTATGCAGACTACACATGAAGAGAGCATTTATTACCTTTTAGTAGGTGACACCAAATATAGTCGTACATTAAGATTCTAGAGTCAGGTCTGGGTCTGAATCTCAGCTGTAGCATTTATTAACAGTGCCACCTTAGATAAATCACGTAGTTCTATGATCCACAGTCTCTACCTCTGTAAAATGGGGATAATAGTACAAACTTCCTGGAGGTGCTGTGCAGACTGAGATAAATGTAAAGTATTCATCATGATGCCTGGCACATAGCTGACACTCCAAATGGTGCTACTAATAATATCGGTATTGTGTACAACTTTTATTTCATGTATGTTGTGAGCTATGGTATGCCGTACATGGCTTGTGCTGACCATAAGCCAGTTGAGTGCATCTCTTTCTAATTTTGTGTTCCTTGACATCACATTGGTAACTTGAAATCGGCCATCGTGGGAGTTATTTACACCATGGAAGTTGGCAGATTCCACAAATCAGAGTTGTTGTCGTCGTTTGTTTTTATGTCCAGAAAGTCAGTTCACTATCATTCCACTGGTTCTAAATTTTGAACGTGTTTTAGTTTAGGTCCACTAGAAACAGTTCCTGAGATGGAGATTCATATGCAAAGAAGTTCTTAAGGGAGTGCTCTCAAGTAAAATCTGTAAGGGAGAGGGGAGCTGAGTAGGGTAGGTGAAGAAACCAGGCTAAGATGTGGTTTCAGCTGATGGCTTGTCTCAGCCTGATCTCACAGACAGCTCCACAAGCCTGAAAGTCATCACAGAGTTCCCACCGCGAGGCAAGGGAACCAGGCTTTTCTACCCCCTTATTAATTAGCCATTGGCTACTGGGCACCTTCTGGGGGAAATGTAGCTTTCCAGACCTTTCTGGGTGAGACTTCTCCTGATCTTAGAGTACTTCTCTGGAGAAGTGTCCAGCTATGAGTCACTGACATCCTGTACTGCTGAGAGATAGGTGCCCCATATATATACACTACCAAACGTAAGGTAGATAGATAGTGGGAAGCAGCCGCAGAGCACAGGGAGATCAGCTCGGTGCTTTGTGACCGCCTGGAGGAGTGGGATGGGGAGGGTGGGAGGGAGGGAGATGCATGAGGGAAGGGATGTGGGAACAGATGTATATGTATGACTGATTCACTTTGTTATAAAGCAGAAACTAATAAAAATAAATAAAATTAAAAAAAAAAAGGACCTGAGCATGACACCAACAGTATCGATCACAATATCAAAAGAGTTCATCATCCTAGACATTTGACTAGGATAGGTTTGGGAAACCTCTCCTACATGTGTAATGCAATACAGAAGGGTTGTTTATTCAAGCATAAATATTTACTTATTATGAACTACATTCCTGGTAATGGGATAGATGCTGGGGATGTAAGGATGATACACTCGCAAGTGGGATCCCTGCACTGAAGGAGTTTACATTCCAGCTCTGGAGACAGATATTAACCAAATGCTGGACATAAATAAACATACATTTACAACTGTGATGGTTGCTGTGAAAAGGAAAAAGAAGGTAGTACAGTCTGCCTTCTGAATCTGTGGGCTCCACATCCGCAGATTGAGCTAACTGGGGATCAAAAAAGGTTTGGAAAAAAAATTCCAGAAATTTCCAAAAAGCAAAACTTGGATTTGCCCTGTGCCAGCAACTATTTACATAGCATTTCAATTGGATAAGGTATTATTAGTAACCTAGAGATGATTTAAAGTTTACAGGAGGATGTGTGTGGGTTATATGCAAATACTACTCCATTTTATATAAGGGGCTTGAGCATCCATGAATTTTAGGTATCCCCAGCAAGTCCTGGAAACAATCCCTTGTGGATACCTAGGGATGACTGTACTCTTAGATGTAGAGACAGGGGGTTGATAGATAGGGAGGCCCCAGAGGACTTCACTAAAAAAGGGACAGCCGAGCAGAGCTCTGAAACAGGAGTTGGAGCTCTCTAGGTGTGGGAGTGCGGTGGCTCTAGAAGGAGGAGGCGCTGATATCAGGCAGGGAAGTGAATCTTCCCAAGGGTCCAGCTCCAGGTCAAGTTTGTGTATGGAGATTAGTCCCTGAGGCCCAAGGAGTGGGATGGCTCCCTGAGGCCAGGGGAAGAGGGAAATGAGGAAGCGAGGGGAGTTCTCTTTGCTCTGAGAACAGTACTGAGAAGGCAGGCCAGCTCTTCTCTATTTCCACTGAGATTCTAGCAATCTCTATTTTGAAAACAAGACTATTTTTATGCTCTTGATATTTTCTAAGATTGGTTACTTTCCGTTTTTCTTTGATGTTTAGAAAATTGCCTTTTGAAACTCTCTGCCTGATTTAGCTGCGCCAAGGAAGGGGGAATGGTATCCTCACTAAAACCGGAAGCTGATAAAAAAGGGGGGAGTGATAGGTTTCTGTATACGTTCATGGATGTGTATGATGTCTATAAATGTGTGTGATCCTGTGAGCACACATGCAGGGGTGTGTGTGTGTGTGTGTGTGTGTGTGTGTGTGTGTCTGCTTTGGTGACCAGGGCTGGGAGGTGGGGAGGAGAGTGGACAACAGGGCAAGTCGTGGAGGGAGGAGGGGAAGTGTTCATTGCTGCTGCTCAGCCTGTTATTAAAGAGAAACAACGTTCCCAGCAGGAGGCAGAAGGGCAATAAAACCAGTGGCTCCACAATTTATGATGCTAACTAAGATTCCATAGTATGAAGCTAGACTATCCCCCGAGCATCAAGATCAACAAGCCTGCGATGCCCAGGCTCCCAAAGAGCTCCCCAGTGCCTCCTTATTAATCAACCCATTGCTGAACATGCACCAACGAGCTCTGCTCTGGAAACATCATTAATAAGCAGGGACAGGTCAAATGGCTAAGAATTGCAGGATAAGGGCAGGAAGGCAAGGGAAAAACAATATTTATATACACATATGTATGAGTTTGCATATGGGGTGTAGCCTATTATGTATACTGGGTCATCTGTTACCAAGGTCATATATAAGTGTGTCTATTCATTTTCCATATATTTCATATTCTGGGAGAAATTTTCAAGCCTTAGAACTTTGCCAGATGGAATTAGAGCAATTGTTCTTCTGCCGAGACTTTGCGAAATTAATGAGGTCCTCACGCAAAGCCATGAGAAAATAGAAAATTCTTTTCTTAAGTGCCCAGTTTCCAAAAATACAGCAGCCACAATCCTAGAGAGAGCGATCAGTTTAGTGGCTAATCTTGAGTCCCATCAATGGCCCCGGCATATCTTCTGGGTTTATTGCAATTCTGAATGGAGCTTTAATCAGCTTAGCCCAGCCTGGCTGCCTGGGGCCTTCAGGCAAAGGGCATTTTCCTATGAATCCTCCAGACACCATCTCCTCTGCTCTAAAGAAATGGATCATTCTTTCTCCAGCTCCATCCTGGAGTGCAGAGCTTAACTTTCTTTTGTGTTTAGCGAAGAAAGCAGGGAGGAAACCTTTGCAATCTGAAACCCAAAGAGCATTCTCTCTGTATTAAGGCTTCCATACTGGATGGGAGTTTGGACCCCAAATTGGTAATAGCCCCAAAAATGTGTTTCTGTTTTAATGTTCTAGTGTCAAAACTTCCCCTGGATGCTCTGTTCACATCAGAGACCACACTGAAAAGAGAACTGTGTGCCACTTTTGTCACTCTCCAAGCACCACGGGACAAGCCTTTGGCCAATAGGGTGACCTCCCATTCTGATGGCTCCCTCACAGAATGCAAGCAGTGAGGAAAGGAGAGCCAGCACTAGATCCCAGCCTCCGACAGATGAGCCAGCTGGGCCCAAACTAAGCCAAAAAGCTGGCTTGCTTCCTCCCTCTGCTCCAGTCTGCCTCCAGTTTGGAACAGGAGGGGCTTTTTGTCAGCAATCAACCCCAAAGGGTATTTTCCTATTGCCTAACAGACCTCAGGATCAGAAACGCTATCTGTTTGCCCAGTTCCTCGGTCCCCTGCAGCTCTGTCTTCTGTTTGGGGCTCTCTCAGAGGGAATCCAGGGAATTTATAATATGTCATGTTTGGTCTAAACAACAGAAAATGACCCAGGGTAGATTTTAAGGGGCTCTTCTTGTTAGCAATGTAGGGCAGGGCATATATATATATATATCTATATCTATCTATATCTATCTATATATATATATATATATATATATATATATATATATATTTACATCTATAGGTATTGATATGATTTATAGGAGATTTTTTAAACTGTCATTTACTGAGCATATACTATATACGAGCACTATATGTTAAGTATTTATATCCATCATACATCCTTTGATGAAATGAAAACTCAAAGGGGAATTTTCAGAATTGGAGAGTATAGGAGTTAGGGTTTTAATCCAAGTCTGTCTGATCCAGAGCAGGTTCTGTGTCTCCATGAGTCCTAGTCCACAGTCATCAAATATCAGAACTTCCAATAAACAGAGTTAAGCTCACTAAACTTTGGCATTTTTGCAGGTGGACCATTGAACTTGTCAGTTGGTAAGCAGCAGAAAAGAGACAAGAGCTCAAGTAAGTCAGGGCTCTTTTTTCTGCATCTCTGCGTGATGAACAAGCTGGGAGAGGAGAGCCTTTCTCCTTCTACTCCAGTCTTGGCAGAAGGTCCTTACCTTCCCCATTGAGCAAACACAGAAGGCACTTCCTGAACCACCAGGAATGGAATTCAGGCATCTCGTTACCCCAAATGTGTCCTGGGCAGGAGTGACCACCTGAGCTAGGAGGATGACATCTGGAGGACCAAAGGCAGCCTGTAACCAAGAACCAAGGTTACATTGCAAGGTCAAGTGCCACACTCGTTGTGGGAGTCCAAGAGGTCCGGGTTCTCTGCACGCACAGACAAGCTGAGTGCAGCTTCCTGGGCTGGCATCACTAGGAATGGATCCTAATTCACAGACTTCCCACAGAGAAAGCGATACAGGCTGTGGAGCCAAGGGGGATGGGGTGGACATCGGGTGCTGTGGATGTTTCTTTCTTAATCTTATTAAGGCTAGGGAAAGACTCATAGTGCTCCTAATAGCTGCTGAGATAGGAGGTCTGTCCGCTGATTGGAAGCATTTTGCTTTTAATTAAAAACACAGAGTCTCTGACCTTAACAAGATGAGCTAGAAGATGAGGACTCCACAGCCGGCCTTCAAGGAAGCTTTAGGAAAATTGACTTTGAGTCCTACCTTACAGTTTCATGGCCTTGAACAAGCTCTGTTATCATGCTGTGCTTTGGTTTCACCATTCATGTGGCTGGCACTTAATAATTCTTGTCGATCTAAATTGTTACAAATATGTGCTTTTCCAACCCAGTTCTGAGTATAGACTTTGGCTACCATGGGATCGTCATTATTCATATTGTACCTCATGGGAAGGAAAACTAATCCTCGCTGAGAATTTACTCTGTACCAGGTACCATATCAGACACTTTGCAGGCATTAACCCAGTTTCATCCTCATCCTACAAATCTTCAGCCCCATATATAAATAAGTTTCAGAGAGGTTTTGAATGTTATCTGATCTCAGACAGCTCTGAAGTGAAGAGCTAGAGTTCAGAACCAAGTCTGTCTGATGCTATGCTCAAGCTCTCTCCGACCCTTGGCATCATACTTAGACATTTTTACACTCATATCAAAAATAAGGGATGATACCTTTTGTGCCCCATGGTACTTTATATGTTTCCCTCTACATTACTTTTGTTTGCAAATGGACCCTGCTCACTCAACTGGGCCAGTTATTTTCAAATTAATGTCTTCATGACCAATTGTTCACCCATCCCCACTCATCCAAGTCTAAAGGACTGCAGAGGACACTTCTGCAATCTCCTTTCACTTGAAGCTAAATGCCCCAAATCCAACTTGTCCTTGGGCCTCTAGCTCAATCCTGGAGTAGAGTGGGTGTGAGTGATGTTGGCTGAGAGCAAAGAATGAGCAGGCTTTACCTCATGATCCCAATCCACTCCCTGGCCCGCCACCGTCGACTTCCAACTCTTTGGTCGATAGGATGATTTTCCATCACCAGTGCCAGGTAACTCCTCCCTTGGCCAGGGCCTGGGGCTCAGGCTCTGCCCAGATGATCCCAGGGTCATCAATGGGGATAGCTTAGCAGGTTTGACAATTCAGAGGTGTAGCAATTGCAGGAAGGGAATATTAACTCAGTGCTTGTATATCAAAAGTCAAGTGAGTCAAGCGGTCATTGATCAATAAAAAAATGAATTACTCAGACTCTGAAGATAAAACAAGCCACTACAGGAGAGAAGGCTAATAAAAAATAACCTCTAAGGACAAATGGAGCCCTTCATCCTTCAGCATCACACTTCCACCTATATAGTTTTTCCCTACTTTTACTGTCTCCACTCAAATCTACTTCCATGTGATGGAGCATCAGGGTGTCAGGGTTTCAGGCCCTGTGTCTATTATGTTACTGTTTACTGAGAGACAACATCTAGCTCAAGAAATATTTGAGTTTTAGAATTTGATTTCTTTCTTCTTGCAGAACCAAAGGCTCCTGCTCTGCTTGGCTCTATCCGGTTCTGTCTGGCCTTGCTTTGTCCTCTGAAATAACTTCCCTGCTTCAGTTTTCCTTCTCCTTTCGGAAGCCAGTCCCTTCCTGCTTCTCCTCTGGTTTTTCTAGTGGAGCCCATGACTCTGGTTCCAGCTGTTTATAATCACCTCCCTCAGGCTTCTTGGGGTGAATGACTCAGCATTCTGCCTTGTTTTCTGGGTTTTGTTTTTTGGTTGTTTTTTTTTTTTTTTTTTTTAAGAAACCAGATATTTGTTTAACATAGTTAGTCCCTGCAATGTCATGGCCACTAGATGTTCATTCACATTTCCCTTAAGTAAGCAGCTTCTACAGTTCTCAAGTCACTGAGTAAAGAAG
The DNA here is from genome assembly GCF_964165515.1 of Mesoplodon bidens. Taxonomy (NCBI): domain Eukaryota; kingdom Metazoa; phylum Chordata; class Mammalia; order Artiodactyla; family Ziphiidae; genus Mesoplodon; species Mesoplodon bidens. The sequence continues at coordinate 19,904,562 of NC_138171.1, read as the reverse complement.
GTAGATTTTGGAATTAGAAGTAACTGGACTTGAATCTCACCTCTAACTGTATGTACTGGTTATTTAGCCTCTCTGAGCCTCAGTTTTTTCATCGGTAAATAGGGCTTGTGGCACATATTTCACAAGTTATTATGAATGAATGAAAATGAATTCAAAATGAATGAAAAAGGTCCAATGCAGCACTTACCCACTAGATTTTTTTTTTACTTGAAACGTATTATTTCTTTTTTGTCTAGATATCCAGTCAGCAATTAAATCAGATGAATTCTTCCTTCCAAATGTCTCCCTAATGCTCCCAATTCTCTCATTTCTACTACTCCTTTTTAATCAAGGTCATAGCGCTTAGTTCTGAACTATTAAAATAATCTTCCAAGTGATTTTTTTCAGCTTCTCAGCTTTGCCTTTTTTTATTATTATAGATTAATTTTCTTAAATTATACATTCTATTCCTGCCGAAGTATCAGCCCCCAACCCTTCAAGGTCACTCTTAGCTGCAGATCTGAGTTGTACCCTTGTGGATTCAGCTCTCCCCACCCAGTCCTCTGAGCCAGCTTCTACTAAAGCAGAGGACCTAGGTTGCCTCCTGGCCAAGCACACCTAAGGCATGCTGTCAGAGACACTCCATTCATTGCCTCAAGGATTTCACCCTGATCTCTAGACTTTCCAAAATCTTGGACCCTTCTCTCCTGCTCTCCTTACCTCCCGTTTTATCTAGTCTTGTCTTTGCAGTCTGGAGCGTCTTCCATCTTAAAACACTGAAATGTCACCAGAGAAAGAATTTGACCCACACAGACTAGGGTTTGAATCTCACTTCTAAGGAGGAACTTCTACAAGGTCACTTAACCTCTCGATCATCAGTTCTGTGTACGAAATGAGGATGTTGATACCCATCTCAGATAACATCATGGGGACTAAATAAGAAAACAGGGTCAAACTACCCAATGACCAAGAGAAAACACTCAACATATACTCATCTTTCTTTCTTTCCACTTTCATGTAACATTTTGTCCCTCATAGGTGGGATAGTATCCTCACAGTTCTCCATATTTTGTGCCATCTCTTTGCTTCACCCTCTGTTTCTCATGTTCTTTTTTCCCCCCACTAACTATATATATATTAAACCAATCCACTCTGTAAGGACAATGGGAAAAACAAAATTCAGAGCAAACCACTCATATATCTTTTGGTAGCATAGCACCAAAATGTACAATGAAACAACTGTAGAAATAACAAGGAGGAGTTCCCTCGCAGTCCAACGGTTAGGACTCCACACTTCCACTGCCAAGGGCCTGGGTTCGATCCCTGGTGGGGAACTAAGATCCCACAAGCTGCAAGGCATGCCTCCGCCCAAAAATAAATAAATAAATAACAAGGAGGCATCAATGGAGACACGTTCATAAGATCAAGAGACTTAACCTCATCTTCCTCACCCCAAAATGCCTTTTCAGGAAATATACATAGGCTACAAACAGAAAATAACTGGTTTTGTAAAATATCCATGGAACATCAACTATCATCCATATATGAGCCAACACAGAAACTCTTAATAAGTTCCAAACTCAAAAATCAATTAAACAACAAAAAACTGTGTGCACTATTCAGAGCCCAACTCACTTTCTTCCTCTTATAAGCCTTTTCTTAGAGCTGCATGCAATGTGGATATGATTACTTGTCTGAAGTTCAGTTGGCCTTGCCTCTCATTGTGTGGGCTTCTGTGGTTCCTAAGTGCACCCTTCCCTTGTGCCTCACCCTAAAAAATTGCAGAAAATTTGTTTCATTCATTCATTAATCCATTTGCTCATGTGGTCATTCATTCGCTGATGCATTCATTCATTTATTTAAGACATTCATCTATTTAAGATAAGGAACCACCCAAAGGCATCCCTGATAACCACTGCTTACTCCAAGAATCATCCTGGATCAAATCCATGGATGGTTTGCAACTTAGCAACTCTGGGTAAGCAACTCGTATTGGGCAGGGTGTTCTGCTGGTTTTAGAGTGCTAAGAAAAGCAAATTAGGACACATACTTCATGAAGAAGGTGAAAATGGGGTTAGCATCACATCCCAACTGATTTTGAGACGTGAAGGGCACCTTGACTCCTTTCCTCTTCTCTGGAGCCCCAGGGCCCCAAGTCTTCCCTGTTGCTTCTCAGTGCTCAGTGAATCAGCATGAGAAACCCTGGTGGCCATGGGTTCTTACCTGGTCTTTCCATGATCCCATCTCACTCCACTTCACCTGCCTGCCTCCTTTCCTTTGGCTGCCTTTGCTGCCCCAGCCAGGACCAGCCTGGCCTGGAAGGACCTTATCCTCTGGGATAAGGTCTCCCAGAGTCCTCTGTGTCTGGTCATCCTAAACCATCCCAAGTGGTATCTCTGACACTTGCCTCCTGCAAATACACTCTTGCCTTTCCTGTGTCAGTCCCAAACAAGGCAAGCTCAGCCTTACCAGGGAGTAGGCTCTCCACTGAGTTTTGCACTCTTAATGCACGGCTTTTGCTGCTCTGTACATGTTAATCATTTGGTAGATAATTAACCATCACCTACTAAGTGCTAGCTGGTGTCAAAGATCTTAAATTCAGAGATGAATAAGACACAACATTTTCCCTTTAAAGAACTATTAGATTAGTGGGAAAAATAAACTCCTTTGCAAATAATTATAATAAACAGAATACAACTTGAAAAGGGCTCAGATGGTGAGCTCTACAGGTTCTTGGGCTTCTTCTGCCAGTCTTTCACTCAAAAAGTATTTCTTGAGCACTGAATATATTCTAGGCCCTGGGAATGCAGTAATGGAAACACGGACACATTTTTTCACTCTCACAGAGTTTACAGTCTAGTGAGAGATGGAGATAGTAAATGATTAAATATGTAATTACGACCTGTGATAAATTAATTCAACAGATATTTATTGAGGGCCTGACATGTCTCAGGCACTGTTCTAAACACTGTGGACATGGGGATAAAATTACATCCATTTCCGAACTTCCTAGACCTTCTAGAGAGCAGTCAAGGAACAAGATAAAAAGGAAACAAATGACATAATTTAGTGGTCAATGTTAAGGAGAAAAATTGTAAAGCAGGAAAAGGGGGTAATAAAATATTGGGGGAGGGGGAGGGTTTGAATTCTTAAATGAGGGGGTCGGGGAATGCCTCCTTGAGAGTGAGGTTTGAAAAAAGACTTTGAAGCAGTGAGGTCACAAGGCCTACAGATGTTTAAGAGAAGAGCTTTCCTGGAAGAGGAAATGACAAGGGGGAAGGCCTTGAAGTGAGTGTATCTGAGTAAAGAAAATACAGCACATCATTAAGGAAGCACAGGGGTATCTATTTGGAGTGGTCAACAAGGCCCCTGTGAGGAGATGGCCTTTAAGCTGAGGTGGGAGGCTGAGGCAGTGTTTCTACCTGTCACAGGACTGTGTTCCTATTCACATTTCTGTTTCTCATTCCAACTGTTTCCTATGCCTAGAATTCATTCTTGAGAAGCAGACCCTTCCAATGGTGAGTCTCTCCCAGCTCCTTCCTCCCCAGAGCTTCTAACCAGGGTCCTGCTCTAAACAAGGACGCTACTCCAGCATAATCATGCCCTGGAGATTTCTGGTCCCTTGGCTCACAACCCCAATCCCACAGTGCCCCACTGTAGAAATGAGACTGCCCTGGAACCTGACAGAATTTCCCATATCCATGTGGACAACTGGGACCTCTCTGTCCATCAATGGTCAGCTTTCCAGCTGGGCAAGTTCCCTCCATCCTCTTCCAGACACCTCATACTTCTGAGGTCCCAGCATGCCTGTCAGCCTGTCCTGGCCAAGTTATGACACATTCACACTGCTCTGAAAAAGGTACCAATATAGCTTCTGGAGACTTGATTATTTATGGAGCTGCAGTCTACTTGGAAAGCATACAGAGAAAAATGACAAAGGAACATGAGTTATGATGAGTTATATTTAGTTCTCTTTTGCCATTTACTAGTTATATGTCTCTTGAAAAACTGACCTCACTAAGCCTCGGTTTTGTCATTTGTAAACTGGGGATTCCTTTCTTACTTCATAGCTCTTGAAGGACTCAATAAAAATAAATTAACTGAAGTATCTGACACATAGTAAGTGTTCCAATGAATGTCTGTTGATTATGAAACTTCAATCCTCTCTTTGGTTTATGCCAGGAGTCAGCAATCTATAGCCTATGGGTCAAGTACGGCCCATGGCTTGTTTTTATAAATAAAGTTTTATTGGAATAGAACTACAATGTTAATTTACATATTGTCTATTGAAGGCTTTTGTGCTACAAAAGCAGAGTGAAATAGTAGCCACAAAGACCACATGCCCACAAAGCCTAAAATATTTATTATCTGGTCCTTTATACAACAGATGTATAAACCCCTGGCTTATATCACCCTGGGACACTCTAGTATTATGGGTAAGCACAGGCTCTGGAGTAAGGCTGCCTGGGTTTAAATGCTGGTTTTATCACTTACTAGCTTTGGAATCCTGAGCAAGTTATTTAACTTATCTGGATCTTAGTTTCCACATCTGTAAAATGGAAACACTCATTTATCACATTTGGTGGATGCAAGGATTAAATAAGCCACTCGAATATAGTGAATAGCACACTGCCAGGCAAAAGGTTAGTGTTAACATAACAGTTATTATTGTCAGTGTTCTATAATACTACGTATGCTGTCCAAGGAGTTTCTCCATCAACTGGGCCTATGAATAGTTTTCAGAATCAACCTAAAATCCAAGGATCCTACCTAACATGCTTATTTGGCATTTCTCAAGGTGGCCCATGTGCGGCCCAGGGCTTCAGGATCTGGTCCCACTCTTTCTAATTCTCCCCATGGCTGCTTGCCATCTTCTGCTTCCTCCAAAGCACCTGGTTGCTAATCTGGCCTGGAGATTCAGGCTTCCAGATGAGGCTTTCCTTGCGGTGCCATTGGCAGGTGTGGGAATGAGTCTTTGCTAAGCCCAGGGCCTTTTGCTAGTGAGGATGCCCCTCCCTTCAGACTGGCTTGGTAAGAGCACCTGGGAAAACACCAGCATGGACTGCACACTATTATTTGGCCTTGAAGTTGATCACATCAAGAAAGGAGGAACATCCGCTAGAGGCCCCTGTGTCCATTTGAGGGTTTGTTGAGAAGAACTTTCAGTTGAAGTTCAAGGGCTAATGTGACGGCTCAGATGGAGAGCAGAACTGGGACAAGGTAAGAACAAGTACCTAATGCCCTAGTTGAGACCACCTTCTGGAAACTGGAAACTTTGGTGTCAGGTACCCAAAAGTTAAAACACAAGAGCTCCTGTTAAACAAACAGAGCCAGGCAGATGAGTGTCAATAGTGCCCAAAGGATTAAGAGTGATAGTTGGGTTAGGGTTAGGGTTAGAATCAGAACTACTTCTCAAGAGAAAATACAGAGCTGTCCAAAGAGAACAAGAAAAAGAGGAAATGTGTGTGTGTGTGAGCACACGCACCTGTATGTGTATGCACATTCATGAATGAAAATCCATTCTCTGCAGCCATTAAGAAACAAGATTGTGGAATTATTCTTTAAGGTTTACCAGCTTAAACCCTAGAGCTGCTCTTGATTCTTCCCACTTCCTGTCTTCTATACCAGTCAGTTAATAAGCAACATGTAACTGTGGAGAGAGGAACCAAAATGGCGGAGTAGAAGGATGTGCTCTCACTTTGTCTTGTGAGAACACCAAAATCACAACTAGCTGCTGGACAATCATTGACAGGAAGACACTGGAACTCACCAAAAAAGATACCACATCCAAACACAAAGGAGAAGCCACAATGAGATGGTAGGAGGGGCACAATCACAGTAAAATCAAACCCCGTAATTGCTGGGTGGGTGACTCACAGACTGGAGAACACATAAACCACAGAAGTCCATGCACTGGAGTGAAGGTTCTGAGCCCCATGTCAGGCTTCCCAACCTGGGGGTCTGGCAACGGGAGGAGGAATTCTTAGAGAATCAGACTTTGAAGCCTAGTGAGAATTGATTGCAGGACTTTGACAGGACTGGGGGAAACAGAGACTCCACTCTTGGACGGCACACACAAAGTAGTGTGCACATCAGGACCCAGGGGAAGGAGCAGTGACCCCAGGGGAGACTGAACCAGACCTACCCGCTAGTGTTGGAAGGTCTCCTGCAGAGGCGGAGGGGGGGCTGTTGCTCACCGTGGGGACAATGACACTGACAGCAGAAGTTCTGGGAAGTACTCCTTGGCATGAACCCTCCCAGAGTCTGTCATTAGCCCCACCAAAGAGCCCAGGTAGGCTCCAGTGTTGGGTTGCCTCAGGCCAAACAAACAACAGGGAGAGAACCCAGCCCCACCCATCAGCAGTCAAACGGATTAAAGTTTTACTGAGATTTGCCCACAGAGCAACAGTCAGCTCTACCCACCACCTGCACCTCCCATCAGGAAACTTACACAGGCCTCTTAGATAGCCTCATCCACCAGAGGGCAGACAGCAGAAGCAAGAAGAACTACAATCCTGCAGCCTGTGGAACAAAAACCACATTCACAGAAAGATAGACAAGATGAAAAGGCAGAGGGCTATGTACCAGATGAAGGAACAAGATAAAACCCAAGAAAAACAACTAAATTAAGTGGAGATAGGCAACCTTCCAGAAAAAGAATTCAGAATAATGATAGTGAAGATGATCCAGGACCTCAGAAAAAGAATGGAGGCAAAGACCAAGAAGATGCAAGAAATGTTTAACAAGACCTAGAAGAATTAAAGAACAAACAAACAGAGATGAACAAAACAATAACTGAAATGAAAACTACACTGGAGGAATCAATAGCAGAATAACTGAGGCAGAAAAACGGATAAGTGACCTGGAAGACAGAATGGTGGAATTCACTGCTGTGGAACAGAATAAAGAAAAAAGAATGAAAAAAAATGAAGACAGCCTAAGAGACCTCTGGGACAACATTAAATGCAAAAACATTTGCATTAAAGGGGTCGCAGAAGGAGAAGAGAAAGAGAAAGGACCAGAGAAAATATTTGAAGAGATTATAGTCGAAAACTTCCCTAACATGGGAAAGGAAACAGGCACCCAAGTCCAGGAAGTGCAGTGAGTCCCATACAGGATAAAACCAAGGAGAAACACGCCGAGACACATGGTAATCAAATTGGCAAAAATTAAAGACAAAGAAAAATTATGGAAAGCAGCAAGGGAAAAATGACAAATAACAAGCAAGGGAACTCCCATAAGTTTAACAGCTGATTTCTCAGCAGAAACTCTACAAGCCAGAAGGGAGTGGCATGATATACATAAAGTGATGAAAGGGAAGAACATACAACCAAGATTATTCTACCCAGCAAGGATCTCATTCAGATTCAATGGAGAAATCAAAAGCTTTACAGACAAGCAAAAGCTAAGAGAATTCAGTACCAGCAAACCAGCTCTACAACAAATGCTAAAGGAACTTCTCTAACTGGGAAACACAAGAGAAGAAAAGAACCTACAAAAACAAACCCATAACAATTAAGAAAATGGTCATAGGAGCATACATATTGATAATTACCTTAAACATGAATGGATTAAATGTTCCAACCAAAAGACATAGACTGGCTGAATGGATACAAAAACAAGACACATATATATGCTGTCTACAAGAGACCTACTTCAGAGCTAGGGACACATACGGACTGAAAATGAGGGGATGGAAAAAGATATTACATGCAAATGGAAATCAAAAGAAAGCTGGAGTAGCAATACTCATATCAGATAAAATAGACTTTAAAATAAAGAATGTTACAAGAGACAAGGAAGGACACTACATAATGATCAAGGGATCAATCCAAGAAGAAGATATAACAATTATAAATGTATATGCACCCAACATAGGAGCACCTCAGTATATAAGGCAACTGCTAACAGCTATAAAAGAGGAACTCGACAGTAATGCAATAATAGTGGGGGACTTTAACACCACCTCACTTACACCAATGGACAGATCATCCAAAATAAAAATAAATAAGGAAACAGAAGCTTTAAATGACACAATAGACCAGATAGATTTAATCGATATTTATAGGTCATTCCATTCAAAAACAGCAGATTACACTTTCTTCTCAAGTGCGCACGGAACATTCTCCAGGATAGATCACATCTTGTGTCAAAAATCAAGCCTCAATAAATTTCAGAAAATTGAAGCATCTTTTCTGACCACAATGCTATGAGATTAAAAATGAATTAGAGGGGAAAAAAAGTAAAAAAAAAAAAAAACCCACAAACACATGGAGGCTAAACAATACATTACTAAATAACCAAGAGATCACTGAAGAAAACAAAGAGGGAATCAAAAAATTCCTAAAGACAAATGACAATGAAAGCACGATGATCCAAAACCTATGGGATGCAGCAAAAGCAGTTCTAGGAGGGAAGTTTATAGCTATACAAGCCTACCTCAGGAACAAGAAAAATCTCAAGTAAACAATCTAACCTTATACCTAAAGGAACTAGAGAAAGAAGAACAAACAAAACCCAAAGTTAACAGAAGGAAAGAAATCATAAAGATCAGAGCAGAAATAAATGAAATAGAAACAAAGAAAACAATAGCAAAGATCAATAAAACTAAAAGCTGGTTCTTTGAGAAGGTAAACAAAATTGATAAACCACTAGCCAGACTCATCAAGAAAAAGAAGGAGAGGATTCAAATCAATAAAATTAGAAATGAAAAAGGAGAAGTTACAACAGACACTGCAGAAATACAAAGCATACTAAGAGACTACTACAAGCAACTCTATTCCAACAAAATGGACAACCTGGAAGAAATGGACAAATTCTTAGAAAAGCACAACCTTCCACGACTGAACCAGGAAGAAATAGGAAATATGAACAGACAAATCACAAGTAAGGAAATTGAAACTGTGATTAAAAATCTTCCAACAAACAAAAGTCCAGGACTAGATGGCTTCAGAGGTGAATTCTACCAAACATTTAGAGAAGAGCTAACACCCATCCTTGTCAAACTCTTCCAAAAAATTGCAGATGAAGGAACACTCTGAAACTCATTCTATGAGGCCACCATCACCCTGATACCAAAACCAGACAAAGATACTACAGAAAAAGAAAAGTACAGGCCAATATCACTCATGAATATAGATGCAAAAATCCTCGAGAAAATACTAGCAAACAGAATGCAACAACACATTAAAAGGATCATACACCTTGATCAAGTGAGATTTATCCCAGGGATGCAAGGATTCTTCAATATACACAAATCAATCAATGTGATACACCATATTAATAAATTGAAGAATAAAAACCATATGATCATCTCAATAGATACAGAAAGAGCTTCTGACAAAATTCAACATGCATTTATGATAAAAACTCTCCAGAAAGTGGGCATAGAGGGAACCTACCTCAACATAATGAAGGTCATATATGACAAACCCACAGCAAACATCATTCTTAGTGGTGAAAAACTGAAAGCATTTCCTCTAAGATCAGGAACAAGACAAGGATGTCCACTCTCGCCACTATTATTCAACATAGTTTTGGAAGTCCTAGCCACGGCAATCACAGAAGAAAAAGAAATAAAATGAATACAAATTGGAAAAGAAGAAGTAAAACTGTCACTGTTTGCAGATGACATGATAATATACATAGAGAAGCCTAAAAATGCCACCAGAAAACTTCTAGAGCTAATCAATGAATTTGGTAAAGTAGCAGGATACAAAATTAATGCATGAAATCTCTTGCAGTCCTATACACTAAAGATCAAAAATCTGAAAGAGAAATTAAGGAAACACTCCCATTTACCACTGCCACAAAAAGAATAAAATACCTAAGTATAAACCTACCTAAGGAGACAAATGACCTGTATGCAGAAAACTATAAGACACTGATGAAAGAAATTAAAGATAATGCAAACAGATGGAGAGATATACCATGTTCTTGGATTAGAAGAATCAACATTGTGAAAATGAGTATTCTTCTCAAAGCAATCTACAGATTCAGTACAACCCCTATCAAACTACCAATGGCATTTTTCCCAGAAGTAGAACAAAAAATTTCACAATATGCACGAAAACACAAAAGACCCCGAATAACAAAAACAATCTTGAGAAAGAAAAACGGAGCTGGAAGAATCAGGCTCCCTGACTTCAGACTATACTACAAAGCTACAGTGATCAAGACAATATGGTACTGGCACAAAAACAGAAACATAAATCAATGGAACAAGATAGAAAGCCCAGAGTTAAACCCATGCACCTATGGTCAACTAATCTATGACAAAGGAGGCAAGGATATACAATGGAGAAAAGACAGTCTCTTCAATAAGTGGTACTGGGAAAACTGGACAGCTACATGTAAAAGAATGAAATTAGAACACTCCGAAACACCATATACAAAAATAAACTCAAAATGGATTCGAGACCTAATGTAAGACCAGACATTATAAAACTCTTAGAGGAAAACCTAGGCAGAACACTCTTTGACATAAATCACAGAAAGATCTTTTTTGATCCAACCCCTAGAGTAATGGAAATAAAGACCAAAAAAAAAAAAAAAAACCAAATGAGACCTAATGAAACTTAAAAGCGTTTGCACAGCAAGCAAAGGTAACCATAAATAAGATGAAAAGACAACCCCCAGAATGGGAGAAAGTATTTGCAAACGAATCAACGGACAACACATTTATCTCCAAAATATATAAACAGCTCATGCAGCTCAATATTAAAGAAACAAACAACCCAATCCAAAAATGGACAGAAGACCTAAATAGACATTTCTCCAAAGAAGACATACAGATGGCCAAGAAGCACATGAAAAGCTGCTCAACATCACTAATTATCAGAGAAATGAAAATCAAAACTACAATCAAGTATCACCTCACACCAGTTAGAATGGGCATCATCAGAAAAACTACAAACAACAAATGCTGGAGAGGGTGTGGAGAAAAGGGAACCCTCTTGCACTGTTGGTGGGAATGTAAATTGATACAGCCACTATGGAGAACAGTACGGAGGTTCCTTAAAACCTAAAAAAGAGGGCTTCCCTGGTGGTGCAGTGGTTAAGAGTCCGCCTGCCGATGCAGGGGACACGGGTTCGTGGCCTGTTCGTGAAGATACCACATGCCGTGCAGCAGCTAGGCCCATAAGCCATGGCCACTGAGCCTGCGCATCCGGAGCCTGCGCTCCACAACAGGAGAGGCCACAAGAGTGAGAGGCCCACGTACCGCAAAGGAAAAAAATCTAAAAAAGAATTACAAGAATATAGAATCATGTTTAACTGTATGAACTTGTAATAATACATGTCTTTTTTAAAATGTTGATCCTGTGACTTCTTGTAATGCTGCAAATCGTATGTATGGTCATAATGTATTAGCTTAGATTGTAATTTCCATATGTTTAGTCAACTTTAGGCTAACATTAAGTTAATTAATATTAAGTTAATTAATCCATAAGCTTTGGATTTGTGGGCAATTCTTAAGAAAGAAAAAGATGTAAATATTAGTTATTAAATATAGTTTTAATTGACCTTTATTTTATATATAAATGACTGTACCTTAATAAGATATGAAAATATCTTTAAGTGGTATAATGTATATGCTGATTTTTCTACCTTAAAAATTGTCAAAGTGATGTAAAATGTGTGTGGAAAAAATTAGCTGGACTGTTTTTTGTTCCTGTATTCTAGTTTTCTCTTACAACTGGAAAAACAAAAGCTGCTGACTTTAGTAAGGGAATGATTAATATAAATTGTTGAGATAATACTAGGTATAATAATTTTGGAGAAATCTAAGTATGTAACATTAAAAAAAAAAGAAACAAGATTGTGCAAGACACCATGGGTACATTTGATTCATCCACAATGCAAGACTTCTAACATTTCTAAAATGACTGATTCCAATCTTCCTCCCTTTAAGATGAATAACCATATTCTTAAATCAACGTAATCTAACCAAATATTATATTTCTCTCTTTTGGAATAGCCTTTGTATAAAAGTCTAAGTTATAAATTCAATCACACAGATTTATATACCGCTTTTATGGACAAGATCACAGCCTCATGTTAGCAGGTGAGCCCTCAGATCTGCTGAGACTCACACTGCCCCCATCAACAGGACATAGGTATACACTTTTGAGCAGCTATCAGATTCCTGGAGATGACTCCTCATGTGAATCCAAAGGAGTTTGTTTAAGAGCCAAGTCACCTATGGGGAGTGTAGCAGAAACTGCCACCCCCTCACCCTAAGTGGATAAAGATACTCATGCTGCAAATCGGGGGCCCTGACACATACCCCAAGTGTAGCAATAGTAGGAGGCAACAGTCCTGTCCAAGGATCCACATAACTGTTGAGCTGTTTTTTCTGAACCAAGAAATTGTCTTTATCACGTGAGGACACCTCCCTGAAAAATAAAAACCTCAGCCGCAAATTCCAAGAACTATCTTGCCCCAGTATAAGATCACTTTCTAACTTAAACAGCCAGCCTGGCCCTGGTGAACTCTTCAAACGGGTGATGAAGGCATTTGCTAAGGAAAAACATCAAATCAATTTCTCCTACTGACACATTCTTTCTCTGGCTTTATTACCACTCCAGATGCAGAATTTAGGGCGGGGGCAAGCGAGTCCCATTGAAGGGCTTCCCTGGTTCCAAAACGCAGCTCTTAAGAAATCTGTGTTGACTTTCTGATTGACTGGGTTTCCCTTTGGGCAAAGAAACCAAAGTCATTATTTATTCATTACCTGATGCTATTCCTATGAAGTGTTGTTTCAAACCCGTTCCTCCAATATTCTCTTTGCTAACAGAACTTAAATACATGTAAACATAATATGCCGGCACATTTATTTTTCCGATGTTATCTAACCAAATTATCCATTCTGACTTAGAGAGCGATTAGATCTAGGCTTTCATTGGAGCCTGTCTGTCTGTCTGTCTGTCAGACTGGTAGCATGTTTGCATTGTGCCAGCCAAACCCTCCGCAAAGCCTGCCATTCCCAGAGGCAGCGTTCAGTGTGCTCAGGAACTTGACTGGGAGGCTCGGGGGGAGTGTGATAGAAGAGGGAATTACCCTTGCCAAGTTTAGCAGAATTTTTGACGAGACATCAGATTTCCCACGAACACGTGAGTCCTCAGAATTAGAAGTGGGATGCTGAGTATCTCCTTGCATGGATACACACGTGCACCGTCCCTTTGCTTCTGCCTCCAGGAGAAGGGAAAAGATGCAAACAGGCTGCAAGAGGGTGGCCATCTAAGGACCACAGTGCAAGGCTGGCCCTCGACTTCTCTCACACCTGCAGGCTCCACAAACACAGAGGCTGCAGAGAAGCGAAGGGAGAACATACAACCTGGAAGCCGGGGTCTTCCCTGCCTCCTTCTTGAGGACGTTCAACCACCTGGCACTTTGGAGTTGCTTCTCATTTGGGCTGAAGGAGAAGCTGAAGACAGGATTTAGATTGCTGAGCAGAGTCTCAGAAATGTTCTTCCCCAAGGCAGCTTGGGCTGAGTCAGCTTTCAAGGCTCAGCAGGAGGTACTTCGGGGAGATGCTGGGTGAGGCCACCCTTGAAAGCTTTGGAAGGTCTGTGAGGTCCACGGTGCTGGCCTGCCTGCAAAACATGCTCCCTGCTCTTCTTCCTCGTCTGTGGCTGAGGCAAATAAACCCTTCCAATGGCTGCCACATGGGGGTGATTCCACTCCTGAACGATCATGCTACACTGAGGAATGAAGTCACTGGGTAAACTCAGCCCCACAGCAAGAATGCCCCAGGTTTAAACATTTCCCAAGTGCCTATTGTGAGCTCAGATCAGTGCCAGGTGGCGTCAGATGGAATCACCTATTATTTCTTTATCTTGTTTGATCTTGCCTTCAGTCTCTCATACATGTGCTGCAGGGAAGTTTCGTCTTAGTTCCAGAGCTAGGACCCGGGGATACGGTGGTGAATGAAAACCAAGAGGGATAGCTCAAAATCCAATAAAAGAGACATGTATTCATCAGATCATCACATCCACAATTGGGCTGTTCCAAAGTGAGTTACATGTTTAAAGGGAGAGGACCAGGGTCCTAGGCAAGTTCTGGGAAGCATAACATCGTGGTTAAGATTGGAGACGTCGGAGCCAGTCGGCATGGGGACAGATCTCACTTCTGCCAATTTTGCTATAAGACCTTGGCCAAATTATTTGGTCTGTGCCTCCTCTGTGAAATGTGGCTAATAATAGCACCTGCATCAAGTTAGTCTTTATAGGATTCAGTGAGATCATATTTGTGAGAGAGATGGAATGGTACAGAGGAAGGATGTAGCAAAGGAACCCTCACTAAGGAGCCCTGAGAGGGGGAGACCATTATTCCCATCTAGTTGACGAGGAACGTGGAATCCAGGGAGGTGATCTGAATACCCCCAATGCCACACACTCTGTGTCAGGGGTGGCTGAACGGGCTCCCCCCGAAATCCGGCCATCGGCTCCCTTTACCATGCTGCCCACGGGCTTGGCAAAGGGACACGCCAAGGAGGCCCAGCCTCAGGCATGGCTCGCCATCACCTCCACAGAAGCAGCCTCCCTATCATAACACATCTCTGTTTAAGAAACATAAACCACCCTTTGGCAGCTTCTCAAGTACAAGTCAGAGTCAAAAAGGAGCTCCCTCCCCTCGCTCCACTTTCCAACCTGTACCACAAGACTCAGCCTTATGGGGAAACACATGGGAGCTTACCCAACAGGTTTCCGCAACAGAACAGGCAGGCCCTGAGGAGTCCAGGCTGGGAGGGCCCTTCTCCTGGCTGCCAGTGCCCCCACTGACCCAGAGCAGGCGGCCTCCCTCTCCTCCTGTCTGAACCTGCTGCCTGGGAGGGGCTGATGTCACTCATTCCTCCCACGTAGCTGCGGGCCAGCTCGGGCTCCCAGCAGCCATCACCCATCCCAGCCCAGCACAGGCCATACCTCCTCCCTGCTGGCATCTCTCCAGCTGTGGCTGAGAGCCCAGCTTGGGAAAGGGATGGCCTGGCCCACTGGTGAGTGTCCTGGCAGTATAACCCGGCCCAAGCTTGACAAATAATATCTGTGCTTGTCTAGCCTGGCAGTGAGAGCCGGGCCAAAGGGCCAAGTTCCAAAGCTGGGTCTTCAAAGGACAGAGGAGACTCTGGAAAGTAGATGACCACAGGCCACAAATCTCTACGGAGTTATTCTAAGAAGAAATCACACCCAGTTCCCAAACTGTGAGTGTAAATGGCTGCTCAGAAAACCATTAGCTGTGCCTACCTTTCCATTTCTAATTAGCAGCCTCCTTGCACCCCTGGACTATACTGAGGCCAGATCATGTTCACATTCTCTTAAGATGGAAACTAAGGCCATACCAAGAAATGCCCAAGGGCTCCTAAGGACAGCAAAGGTGGTGAAGAAGCAGGTGCTGGGCTTGGAACTGTCAGAACAAGTCAGAGGGCAATCAGATTTAGCACAAGAAAAAAAATAATATAAGAACAATAATAACAGCTGACATTTTATGCTAAACATTTTACCCCCTTGGCTCACTGAAACCTTAGAACCACTCAGGACAGTTGATCTTGATATTTTCCACTTTACAGACGAGGAAGCCTGAGTCTGATAGAGAATTGACTTCCCCAAGGCTTTTCAAATGAAAACAGCAGCCCTCAGGCAAACCTGACATGCTGAACTCCAGGGCAGACCCGCAATGAATAGTGGGGGCAGGTGTCTCCCTGCCCCTCCTTATGGACTGTAGGGTCATGGTTCTGCAAACAACAGGAACTAACCTCTTTGCTTCTGTTACCCTCACCTAGATGTCTAAAGATCCAATGCCAGATGTGTAAATTTGACACATCTTCCTTGGGTGCTTGAAACTGACCAAATATTGGTCATTGGCCAGGTAACAGGCAACATGGGAGTACTGGAGTCAAACATGGGGATATTTCCCAGCCATGCCACAGATGGACTGGGTGGCCTTGGGAATGTTCAGAACCTTCTTTAAGCTGCAAGCTTCATATCTATAAACCAGGGGCAGTTCTTAATACATTGGTGGGCAGGGCAGGGGTGGGGGCAAGGCAGAGTATATATCTGAAATGCAATAGTCAGGTAGATTGCAAACTCTATGAAGGCAGGAAGCAATTATACCTTGTTCCTGCTGTATTCATAGCATTTAGTCCTCCACCTGATACATACTTTGCTCAATAAATTTCTGTTGAAGGATACACATACAAGGATGTACAAATAAACATGTTGAGGGTTACGTGTACAACCAGCAGGAAACAGTGCATATGACCATGGATGGGGCACAGCTAAACAAATGTGAGGACTTGCATGAAATAGACTGCTAGGTAGTCATTAAAAAGGGAAGCAGCTCTATATGTAATCACGTAGAAAGGTAAGCAGGGTATACAAATAGGCGGATTGCGGAACAATATGCATTTATGGTCACATTCTTGACAATCCACTTGAGATTAAAATTTCAACAAGGATATGACACAGACGAACTTATCTACAAAACAGAAACAGACTCACAGACACAGAGAACAGACTTGTGGTTGCCAAGGGGGAGGAGGAGGGAGGAGGGATGGAGGGGGAGTTTGGGATTAACAGATGCAAACTATTATACATAGAATGGATAAACATCAAGGTCCTACTGTATAGTACAGGGAACTATATTTCATATCCTGAGATAAACCATAATGGAAAAGCATATTAAAAAGAATGTATATAGGGAATTCCCTGGTGGTCCAGTGGTTAGGACTCCGCGCTTTCACTGCTGAGGGCACAAGTTCAACCCCTCGTTGGGGAACTAAGATCCCACAAGCTGCACGCCACAGCCAAAAAAAAAAAAAAAAGGAATATATATATATATATATATATATATATATATATATATATATATATATATGTATGTATAACTGAATCATTTTGCTATATAGCAGAAACTAACACATTGTAAATCAACTATACTTCAATAAAATAAACAATAATAATAATAACATTTCAACAAGGAAGGGCAAATGGAGAAGGAAATGTGGTTGCTAGTGTAGGAATATTTTGACTTTTTACCCTGTGCATTTTGCATTGCTTGATTTGTTCTGACAAGGAGCCTGAGACACTTTCCTTATGTAAAAGTGCAATAAAAATTATTCTTACATCTTAAATAAGTGAATAGAAGACCAAATAAACATTTTAAGTGCCATGCATAAAGTAGGCCCCATAAGTGTTCATCCACTTTCCTCCCGTGCCCCTAAAGAATATTTATCACACCCCTGCATCTCTGTGACTGGAATGAGACATGCAAAGATTTGCAAAGTCCTGCTAAGGTTGGTTTTGTCCCTTAGTGTGTGTGGCCCTGCAAAATCTGACAGCACCCAGCCTTCCAGACTTTTCTGGCTTGGTCTTAAAAGGACACATGCGTCGAAAGCACAGCCACTGGTTTGTCCCAAGGCAGAAACAGAAACTTGGATGCTTTGGCCAAATGTGAAGTCAAAGGTTTGGGTGGGCTCCTGGGGCATTTGTCTTAGAGAGAATTCTCTGAGGTGTTGGCCTGGTTTTGGTGCAAAGGAATATTCATTATTCCAAAAATCCTTACCAAAAAGGTATAACTCCAATTTGAGAAGCTGAAGGTCAAAGAGACTAGAAAAGAAGGGTAAAGTAGCAATGCAGGAGTGATTTCCTAAGTCACAGGTCAGAAGGCTAAGCTAACAGTCCCTCAGAAGAGCCAGGTTCCCCTACAACTAACATGGCCTCCTCCATTGACTACATTTGTGTATCTAATTAACAGACAGTTGCACGACTTCCTTTGTCTTTGCTATCTAGACCAAACCATCTCCAAGCAGCCCCTGAATTTGGTAGAGGGGGGCATAGGGAACAGGAATATAGGAGGCAAACATTGAGGAGGTACCCAATATGTTTCTGGAACTGCACTAGCTATTTAGTGTAGAAGATCTCTTAAAACTTCAAAACATCTTGTGAGGTAGGTTAGATTACCCCCATTTACAGACGACTCAGAAAGGTTAAATGCATGTTACACAGGATGTAATGGTAAGACCAGGAAGGCAATTTTGGTTTGTCTTTCTCCAAAGCCCATCCCCACCCCACACAACACACCAAACATGACCCACATACACACACACACACACACACACACACACACACACACACACCCCTCTTCTCCTCACTGTAACTACTTACCCAACCAGAACAGATTATAATGGGTGATGTTTTACTCCCAGTGTTTTATACCCTCTGAGAAAAAACAAGAAAAAGACGCAATTGTCAGGGAAGAAACGTCACACTGTCATTCATCATGTTCCATATGAAAGTCTTAGAAAATAGCTTTCATATTGTTTTTGGACTCACGTAGACGTTCATAATCCTAATCTCCTTATACCAATAGTCAGGCACTGTTCGACATTCTGTACAGGGCACTGAGCCAGACATTGACAGGGGAGCAAGTCCTTAATCTCTGCTCCTCCCCCAAAGTTGGCAGCCTGGTAGGTGACTGTGGCAAAATTACAGCAGCAAAACCATCCTTCCTTTTGCTTCTTCTTAGGTGCTGTCAGAGCTTAAAAGTTCCTAACAAAACATCAGTTCAAAGACCTCAAACTACAAATGAAGAAACTACAGAGAGAAAGGAAGCCCTTTTCTAACATCACATAGCAAGTCAGTGGAAGATTTTGAAATAACTTGTCCTCCATGGCTCCCTGACTCTGCATAGGTGATGTCTGCAAGCCTATTGTGTGTGCATTTTAACAGCTTTTGTTGAAATATAATTTACATAACATTGAATTCACTTCTTTTAAGTGTACAGTTCAATCACCTTCTGTATATTTACGAAGTCGTACAATTATTGCCATCTAATTTTAGAACTTTTCCATCACTCCAAAATAGAAAGCTTGAGCTGGTTTGCAGTCACTCCTCTTTCCTACCCCAGCCCCAGACAATTACTAGTCTACTTTCTGTCTGATTTGCCTTTTCTGGACATTTCATATATGTGGACTCATACAATATGTCTTATGTGTCTGGTTTCCTTCACTTAGCCTGACATTTCGAGGTTCATTCCCATTGCTGTATGTATTCATACTCCATTCATTTTTATTAGAAAATAGTAGTCCATTATATGCATGGCCACCTGTTATTATCTATTCACCAGTTAATGTATATTTGGGTTGTTTTCACTTTGCGCCTATTGCATTTTAACACACAGCCCAACCTCTCCTGACTGGTGATGGCTGTCACGTAGATTAAAGACCTTGCACTACATCTAGACTCAGTTGAAGGAGTGCCCTTAACAGAAAATTGAGGCATGCACGCAAAGTATGATTACATCATTTCCAAAGGGGTGTCTTCTAGTTCTAAAATGGATAGTCACATTTCTCCCCAAAAAAGAGTTAAAAGAAGGCAAAACATTGCAACTAGGAAGAATCGCTTCATTTTTGGTGAAGAACATACCTTGTAGGGTACAGTTTATTATTAAACAATCAGTGGTTGGGACATCTTTAGCATATTTTTCCAGAAAGGCAATGGAGCCACTCTGTCATGACTTCTTCAGGCCAACTCCTTACCAGGCTCCGGATTGGCATTATTTATGTGGCCAAGGATTGGTGAATGCAGCCACACTTATGGCCCCAAGTGGCTGATGAGTTAACATTCCTAGTGATCATATCTACAGCCAAAATTTTTTTTGTTGTTGAGTAAAAGTCGGAAGGGTATTTCTTTACTTTCCTTTTGGGAGTGGAAGAGTAGACTTAACTCCTTCAAAACTCAGTGGGCTTGTTGTTGTCTTTGTATTGTTGGCCATGAGAAAAGAGATGGGAATTTGAGTTGGACTGATGGAAGAATGTAGAAATTGTGGTTTATGTGAACATGCCCCAAGCGAAGAACCTGGTGTTACCTTAGGAGAATGTAAAGAAAACGTCATTGATGTCAGGGGGAAAATGGGAGGAAAAAGCAAAGTATTAAAGAAGGATGAAGAAGAGGAGAAGGCAGAAATTTATAATGAATAGTAAAATAAATCATAAATGTTAAACTAGTGGTTTGTTAGCCAAAACCAGGCCACAGCCATCTTTCTACCATTCGAGACTGTTTTTCAAAAGGAAATTAATTAGTCCGAACACTTAAAAATCAGGAAACTGTGTATCACTTTCTGAGTATCCTATTTGTTAAAAAAAAAAAAAAAAAAAAGAAAGGAAGGAAGGAAGAAAGAGAGAGAGAGAAAGGAAAGAAAGAAGACAGGAAGGAAGGAGGGATGGAGGGAGGGAGGGAGGGAGAAAGGAAGTCTGGCAAACATTTGTTAGAGCAGAATAATGACTGCTCCCTGAGTATGGGGCATGTATGCTCCAGTTTGCCACAGTCCCCACCATACCCTATTGCTTATATTCAGCTGTTTCACAGGTTTATGACACCCTTTGTATCTGCAACACCTTAGATAACTATGTTTATATTGGCTCAATCATCCCAGACATCCTGCTGGGCCCCTGTGTTATATCTGATCTTTCAGAGAATGAAATGAAATTCATAGACATTAAACAACTTGCCCAAGGTCACCATCAGTAACAGTCAAAGCTATTTCTTATCTCAACAGAGCTACTACTTTTTCCAGTATATCATACCTTGACAAGCAGAGAAAAGAATTGATTAAACATAAAGCGAAGAATGGAGCAAAACTGAAGGAAAAAACTGGAGCAGAGGGAGTTTTTAAAAGAACAATTTAGTTAATTAATTGAAAACAAAGCTATAGCATGGACTTACCCAATGGGGAGCCAAACACAAGCCTGGATGGACACACATATTCCTTGCCCACTTCTCTAGAAACAAGTCCAGGCCTCCCAGACAGAAAATACTTTTTTTCTTGACTCATAAAGACAGCTCTGAAAAAGCATTTGGGAGTTGCCTTAGGAATAAAATAACTTGTTCGAATTAGCAAACATTTTCCAAATATTTCTTAAAGAAAGAGTTTCCTACGTATAATTCCAAAACCTCACTGAGTTAGCAAGTTCTCCAGGTGGCTCCAGAAATTCAGCTTAGGCCACGGTTACTATCTGGTGGTATAACCCATCTCTAAATTAGTCTCTGAGACAGACCCCCCAGCACTGTCAGCTGTCAGAGTTTATTGGGGCAGCTTAAGACCCTGTTGCCCACTTATTGGCCTCTGCCAGAGAACCTGAGGTCTCCCCGAGGGTCACCACACGTACAGAAATAGAGGAGACAGAGAAAACAAGCATTTCTTTTTGCAACTTCGAGATCTATTTCTGGGGTTGAACAGAAGCCATTAAAACATTCCCATGACTCTGTGCCAAGCCCCCAAATTACTAATGACAGACGTGCTGGCTCCAAAGGAGTCACTGCTGGCAAATAGCCCTTCAGTATCTTGTTAATGGTAATAATCCCGAGGCTTTCATCGAAAGATCTCAAAGCACAGGGCAAGACTTAATTGACTCCCCCCTCAACTCTGTCCCTGAAAAAGGTAATTATAATTCTATCCCTCAGACAGTTTGCACAGGGGTTAAATGGGCCACGGAGGTTGAATGATTTATCCTTGTTTCTATTCTAAGTTGGAAGGAAAAGTCTAAATAATGTCATAAGTTTGGGCGAACTCAGCTGTACGAGTTGGAACCACTGGGAGATTGAAGCAGACAAACCGAGAGCCTTGGGAGGCTAACATGATTAAAGATGCCTCTGACTAGTAGCCACAGGACAAGCACCACGTACAGAGGTGCTGACCTGAACTGAGTTTACCTTAAGGACGTTATCCATAACTGCCCAGTCCAGGTTAGAAGGAGGGAGTCAGAACCAGAGTCCTGGAAGGGGGAGACCCTCAATATTGTGTGTACAGATTCCAAAGCAAGAGCCCATGCTCAGTAGCTTAGAGAAAAATAAGAGTTTATTTCACTGGCAGAGTAGTGTGGCAAGAGCTAGAAGTGTACCTGGTCCCCAGATAGATGAGGGGTTCATCCTAGTGGAGGACCTGAATGCCAGGCATGGCATGCGAGACAGTTACCTGAATCTAGAACCTAAGCCACTATGGAGATAGTCATCACTGACCTCACAAACCTGTTTCTCCTCCTGTAAATCCCCATCTCAGTAAATGGGACCTCTCCTCACTCACGTGCCACAACCAAAGTACAAGGATTCATCTTCTCCATCACCTTTTATATATGATCCCCACATTCCAATAACACAATATATCTTCCTAATCAGTATTCTTATCACCATTCCCACCTGCTTTGACTTATTTGAGACCCCATGATATCTCCCCTGGATTATTTTAACAACCTCTTAGCTGTTTCTGTTGCTTTTACACTTCTGTTTTACACTTTTACACTTCTGTTTCCCCAAGCCAAACAACTCTTTATAATACTGTCCACAGAATATTCCTGAAATACAAATATAGTCATGGCACTTATAACCACCTGCCCACCCCCCCCCCCCGAGTTAAACTCTTCAACTTCCTTTCCACAGGGAAAAGTGCAAAACAGAACTGCCAACCTGGAATTCCATACCAACACAATCATATTTTAAAAATAAAGATGAAATAATGTTTCAGATAAATAAATTGCTGAAGCAATTTATCACCAGCAGAAATTCAGAACAATAAATATTAAAAGTTCTTCAGATAAAAGGAAAATGGTACCAGATGAAAACTTGGATCTATACAATAAGAATGAAACGCATTAGAAATGGTATACATCTGAGTAAATATAAAACTCTGTTTTCTCACTTTTAATTTCTTTAAAAGATATATGTTTAAAGTAAAAATAATACTATTTATAACATATGCATAAATAAAAAGTGAATGGAAACAAAAATGGGAGGGGATAAATGGAAGTATATGGTTGTAAGATTCTTACATTATTCATTAAATTATTTATGATATTATTTAAAGGTAAAATGAGATACATTAAAGATGTGTATTGTATTCCCTAGAGCAGTTACTAAAAATAAAAATAAGGAATCGCTAATAAGCCAATAGTGGAAATAATATGACACTGATAATTAACACCAAAGCAGGCAGAAAACAGAAAAAATAAAGAACAGATAGTACAGATAAAAAACAAAAAGGAAAACTGTAGATTTAAACCTATCACACCAATAATTACATTAAAGTTCACTCACCTTGACACTCCAGTGGAAGACAGATTGTGGGAGGGGGTAGAGAAACAATACCCAAATGTATGACAATAGGACAACACGCACTTTAACTATAAAGTCATAGACAGGTAAGGGAATGAAAAACTATGTACCATGCAAACACTGGACAATAAGGTAAAGTGTCTGCATTTATATTATACAACATAGATTTCAGCATAAGCAATATTATCAGGGATAAAGTGGGACATTTCGTAATGAAAAATTGGCGAGTATATCCAGAAAACATAGCACTTTCTAAAATTATACGTAACTTTAAATCTTTAAGGAAAGTTTACCAAAATATGTGCAAGACCTCTAAACCTAAAACCACA
Source organism: Mesoplodon bidens (assembly GCF_964165515.1). Classification (NCBI taxonomy): domain Eukaryota; kingdom Metazoa; phylum Chordata; class Mammalia; order Artiodactyla; family Ziphiidae; genus Mesoplodon; species Mesoplodon bidens. The sequence goes on along the minus strand of NC_138171.1, from coordinate 19,881,152 downwards.
GTGCAATGCTCAGAGATATTACAGAAGACCTAAATAAAATGAGAGATATGCCATGTTCATGGATTGGAAGACTCAGTGTTGCTATGATAATTCTCCCAGAAGTGATATATAGATTCAGCACTATCTCAATCAAAACCTCCAGAGACCATCTGTGTAGAAAATGACAAATTGTACACTAAAAATGGGTGGATTTTATGTTTGTAAGTCAGACTCCTATAATTATACACCAATCAAATAATTTTGATTTTTAAAAAGATACAACAACAGCAATAAAAGTAAAACTCACCGGGAAGTTAAAATAACCTCTGTGTGAAGGAAAGAGCGAGGTCAGAAATAACATTGTGAATTTAAGCTTTTACCCAAGATAAACTAAACTTTAAAATGGAAATGGCGAATTAGTTTATGTTAGCAAGATTAAGTTCCCTGCCAAGTGGAAATAGAGGCTAAAGAGCTAAACTAGTTTCAGTAATAATGAAATTAATAAAGTTACATTTTTGCACGTCTGAGTATTCTGCCTATGAAAATTCATACCTTATCCCTTGTTAACAAGAAGAGATCTATGCCTCACACTTGAGGCATGAAGATCACTATGTTCTTGGAAGACCAGGTCCTCAGGAAGATTACTTGTGTGGCAATGTGAAGAACTGGCACTTGGGGGTAGGATTAAATTCTAATATAGAATATCACAGCGTTTGAAAGGACCTAAAAAATTATTTGTGCCTCTGAACTACACAAAGTTTCTGGCAGAGAACATTATAGCTTCTAGTAAAGTAGGAGTTCACTGCTTTGAATGGAAACCCATTCCATTATCAGCATGCTTTCTTAAGATTCCCCCTCAACTTGTAGTGTTGAGAAATAAACATATAAATCAAAACTTGGTCTGTCCTAGGCCAAACACAGGGACTTTCACCTTCCTTAGTCTTGACACTACTTATAGTTGATTTTGCCTGGATTTTATGAGCAGTTTTAGAAGCTGACTTGCCAGGTATGAAATTAGACAACTCTGGCACCAAGGTAGGTAAAACAGACGACACTAACATAAAAGCAGAAATGTATATTTCTAGTCATGAATTCAAGGCGTTCACTTTTATCTATTTATCTTGACCGACACAGTCTTATTTTAAATGTGAATTCTGTTACACATCTTAGCAATACCTGATTGTTTTATTGAACACGTAGTGATATTCACCTTGTACCTTTGAAAGAATACTAGCAGGAAAGCATGAAAACATTACTTGAAAGCAAAAGGAACACTTTGAGGTGGCTAGAGAACAATACACAACCACACGATAAGTATTCTTAGGATGCTGACATAAGAAGGTTTATGAGTTACCTGAGCAAATAGGCAAGGATTCCTGGAGGAAAAAACATCACAGGAGATTACTTCAGTAGCTGCTTCATCCAGAACTTGAGCAATGCTTTCTTATCTTGAATCTTCAGGATCAAAGCACAGCTCCCAACCTAGTTCTACATCCATCTCAGAAGGAAGATGATAGGAAAGAGGTGATCTTTGGTAACACAATGAAGCTGCTTGACTTGACACTGATGGAGCTACTTTCAAGATGTCTCACTCATATGGCTGGCAAGTTGATGATGACTGCTGGCTGGGAACTCAACCTGGTCTCTGGGTCAGTGGGCATTGGTTTCTGTCCGTGAGAACCTCTCCACAGACACTTGAGCTTCCTACCAATATGGTGGCTGAGTTCCAAGAGCTGGAATCCCTCAAAAAGCAAAGTGAATGGTATGGCATCCTTATAATCTAGCCTCAGAAGCCACATAGCATCACTTCTACTGTACTCTGTGTGTTGACGTAGTCACAGAGACCCACCCAGATTCAAGAGGAGCAGACATAGACACTGTCTCTTGATAGGGTATAATTCTAATGTTCCAGAAAAGCCTGAGATATGAGAGATATAGTTGCAACCATCTTTGGAAGACATAAAATGCCACATGAAATAACTTTAAGGACTGTCTTCCACCTTTCCACCCCTCTATACCTACTATAGTGTGATTATTTTACACATAGAAAATAACTATGTATACATGAATAGATGGAAAATGTAAAATAGTGCCCCACCTAGATTTTTATTTTCTTTTTGTACTTTGTTGTTTTCTTACTACCCTCATTGGCTCATATTTGTTTATGGTTTAAAGTATTATAATCATTAATTCTCATCTTGGAAGGCATAAAACAAGTGATAGCAAGAACATAAGGATTGCACCTGCTGGTGGCAGATAGCTCTTTCTGACCAAATCCAGATATTATCTCTAAATTATTCTTAACACAGTTTTTTCATTAAATCCCCACCAGTAATTTATGGTTATCATGTGGGAAAAGTGCTTTTGCCATCTTGGGTATAGTTTCTGTATCTGGCCAAATCAGGATGTTAGAATCAGGAGAAAACATGAACCTAGATGGTAGAGGTAGTAGGAATACAAATGAATACATAAAAACAAAATAAATCACTACACCACCAAAATACCTGGTGGGACAACAGCCAGTCCGGAATATGAGAGGTTCAATTTGGTTTAAGATGAAGTTGGGGATGTCTATGGAGACATATCTGGGAAAATCTAGTTGGTGCATAGCTTAGGGGCTTAAAGGTTGTACTATACTGGTACCAAATACAGGGTAAGACCATAATTCTGATCAAATAAGCATAGTCCTAGGCTCAATGGACAGGGGATGGGTGAGAACCAAGCAGTGGTTAGGGACTAGTCTTCTAGATGAAGATCACAGGCAGGACTCCCCTGCAGGAGTTCCCTAATAGGAAAGGAGAAGCCTGAGCATGTACATTCTCCAGATGGAACAGGTTCCCTCATAGTTTGGATACCGGGTTGATCTGATGAAATCAAACTTCAACAGGAAAAGACTGATCTCATCTGGTATTTGGTTGCATTGACCATGAACAAAGTTGGAGTCATGTAAATTTAGCATTAAGACCATGAAAATAGTCTAAATAATCGAGAGTAAAACTAAACAAGATATATGCAGGATCTTCATGAAGACAAGTTACCTGTTTTGCGCCCCCCACCCCATGCACACACAGTCAAGATGCAAAAGGACATGCTCAGCATGGAACATTTTGTATGAAAGTTTTAAATATACAAAACAATACTACACATGATTATGGGTAAATGTGCGTTGTGAAAGTAAAGGTTAATACATGCACAGACAGAGTACACTCCAATTTCGTAACTGTGGTTACTGTGGAGGGTGGAGGGATATTTGGGTGGAGGAATCTGCCTGTTCCTGTAACATTTTTGATCTCCATCTTAAGGTATCTAACACATACACCAAACACAACCTGTCAAGATTTGACCAATATTTTTATTTTCTGTATGCTTGAATATTTATCTTGTAAATAACAATCCATAAAGAGATGAAGATTAAGATGAAGAAATGAGCAAGATGAAGGAGCATGAGAAGGAGAGGAAGAGGGTGAGGAAGAAATGCAGATTCTTAAAAAGAGGTAAAGGAGGAAGAAGGAAAAGAAGGAGAAGGAGGAGGAAATGAACAAAACTCCCAAATTAGTGAGAGAAAAAGTTTCAAAATTCTACGTGTATCTTTGTTGAAAATATGACAGCCTGTTTCTGATTCAGCTGGACAAAAGAAATGCATGAAAACGGCTCAAAATGTAAAAAAGTGAAATACAATGAAAAAGGTAAAATCTGCCCTACCAGATGTCAAAACATACTAAAGAGCTACAGTAATTCAAATACAGGATAAATATATGAGTATTAAATAATTCAAAGTGTGGGGTAGGATTATTAAATTAAATAAATATGGCATGGATGATTGGTGAAATATTTTGGGGTTTAGAGAAAGACAAATACCCCCCACCAGCACTTACCTCATATAATTGACCTAATTTGATTTAAACTGACTAAAATTTCAAAGAGTAAAGATGAAATGCTAAGAGAATTGACGAAAATATAGTATTTGTGTCATCTCAAGAGAGAATCCATAAAGAATATGCATGAGAGGTTTTTAAAATGTTTGCTTTATTCTTTCTTACAGACAAATTTTCTACAGTTAGCATGAATTATTTTATTTATTTTAATCAGATTCTAACTTATTAAATTATGATAGATTCATTATAAGGTCAAGAAATACATAAAGGAATTAAAAAAACCCTCTAAATTCTCTCCTTTACCCCACTCCCCTATCCCATTCTCCAGGAGTTTACGGCAGTTTCTTATGTGTGCCTTCAGGGACAAATCTATAAAAATACACAGATGTCATATATGTACAGAAACTTCATACATATATGTGTTTTATATTTGTAGTGTATGCATATTTAGTATTTTAATTTAACTACACATATAATTTGGTACAATTGTGTGTATGTATATATTGCTATATGTATGTGCCATATATATATGTATATATACATATATATGTATATATATTCTTTTCTTCATCATTATATCTAAGACTTTTAGGGAGGAGGATCTACTGACACCTAAGATGGCTGGATGCATTTTGGTTCCCCTGCATCAGTTATCTCTGGCTAAAAAAATGCCATGTCACCAACACCCACAATAACTTGGTGGCATCCAATATAAGAATTGTTTGCTTATGCTTCTGGGTAAGTTGGGAAGTAATCTAGAGGCTCTGCTGATTTTTGGCTGGGGTTGCTCACATGTCTAACTTACCTATGATGGTCTCCACTGTAGCAAACGGAGTGGCTCTGCTCTGTCCCCTGTATCTCGTACCCTCCAGCCAGTTGGTCCAGGCATGTGTATAAGACTTCGGCAGAGCTTCAAGCACCTGAAAACAGACAATGCCTCTTGGGCTTGAAGCTAGAGCTAGCACGTCATCATTCCACCCCATCGATTGGCCAAAGTAAACAGCATGGCCACACCCAGAGTCAGAGTTGGATGGGTGGGCACTTCGAAATCATAAGGCAAAGAGTGTAGATGCAGAGAGAGATGAAGAATTGGCCCCATTGTTGCAACATACCATACTTCCGTGAGCTTATTGTGTGCCAGGACAGTTTTGGTTTGGAGAATATGGTCATTCATGCATGGTGATCCCAGCCAGTGGTTAATGTGGACATAAACACAGGTACAGGTCTCTCCCACTTTTCAAAAGTTCACTTTACAAACGACCTACATTAGTACCTGTTTTCACTGAGAGAAATCCCAAGAGGATTTTCCCTTTTACAAAAAAAAAAAAAAGACAAAAAGCAAAAATAGCATTCAGTGTTGGTTTTGCAGTAAGTCTTATAAAGACAGCTTCCACCCCAAGCATCAAGAGAGGCACCGCCAAGCTTTTTCTCCAAAAACGGCACTCAGCATCTCAGCATCAAGCCGCCATAGCTTTGAACTGTGTTTGTGAGCAACTCTGCTTTAACTCGATTTATTTTGTGCATCCATTGGCAAGACTGTCCTAAGGTAATTGCTTCTTCACTTTATGCCATTTCACCTTACAAAAGGTCTCCCAGGAACCCTCTACTCTCGGATAGCAGGGATACCTGCAATTCTTAGAGGAAGTAAGATAGAGATAAGAAAGTTAGCATTGGGGATTTAGAGTCAGATGTGATCCTTTCTAATGATGAGGTATGAGGTTGGAGGTATAAGAAGGCCTCATGGAGGACTTCCCTGGTGGTCCAGTGGTTAAGAATCCGCCTTCCAATGAAGGGGACAGGGGCTCAATTCCTAGTTGGGGAACTAAGATCCCACATGCCGTGGAGCAACTAAGCCCACTTGCTCTGGAGCCCATGCCACAACTAGAGAGAAGCCCGCATGCCACAACTAGAGAGGAGCCCACGCGCCACAACTAGAGAGGAGCCCATGCGCCACAACTAAAGAGGAGCCCTCGCACCACAACTAGAGAGGAGCCCACGCACCACAACTAGAGAGGAGCCCTCACTCCACAACTAGAGAGGAACCCACACGCCACAGCTAGAGAGGAACCCACACGCCACAACTAGAGAGGAGCCCACACGCCACAACTAGAGAAAAGTCCACACGCCACAACTAGAGAGGAGCCCTCGCACCACAAGGAAGAGCCCGTGCGAAGCAACGAAAGATCCCGCATGCAGCAACTGAGACTGGACGCAGCCAAAAATAGATAGGTAGATAGATACATAGATAGATAGATAGATAGATAGATTTTTTTTAAAAAAAAGACTTCTTGGAGGAGTTGCCCTTTGATTTGGACACTGAAAAGGGAGATGGACTTTCCAATATTAATTACTCACAGATGGAGATGGGAAAGGATATTTTTGACAGATGGAAAAGACTAAGTTAGGGACACTGAGAACATGATCAGGTCTGCTGCGCCTGGAGAGTATGAAACTCATGAGTGAAAGCTAAGATAGGAGAGGGTATTTAGGGGGGTTCTTAGGGGATTTAGATGTGGGATGTGGATTCTGGATATAGATCCGTAAGTGACAGGAGACTTATGACGATTCTGAGCCAGAAGCTGCTGCTTCTGAGGGCGTGGAGGACAGATTGAAGTGAAGAGATAGGAGAGGCAGGGAGGTAAGTCAGACAGCGATTAAAGAAATAGTGAAGGTCAGAACTAGGGCATTTTTAGTGGGATTAGAGAGATGGAAGAGAGATTATGGTGTCAATATCATATGGGCTAGGGAGGGATAAATTAGGAGTTTGTGATTAACATATACACACTACTAGATATAAAGTAGATAATCAACAAGGACCTACCGAATAGCACAGGGAACTCTACTCAATATTCTGTAATAATCTATATGGGGAAAAAATCTGAAAAAAAAGTATATGTATACGTATAACTGAATCACTTTGCTGTACACCTAAAACTAACAGAACATTTTAAACCAACTATACATCAATACAAAAAAAATTGTTTTAATTAAAATAATATATAATTAGTGTTAGAAAGCCAAAATGTGCCTCATACGCCTGATTCCCCAGGAGTGTGGTCAGAAATGACAGACATTATAGGGAAGTGTGATTTTACATTTTCTGACGTGTGGTAAATGTGATTAAAACATTTAAAAAATATTTCTTATAACATTTTTAATATCCCACATGAGTTTCTCCACAGTCACCCTACATCCAAACCTAGAGGAACCTAAGAGACATTTGTAGGAGAAATTGGAGGATGGTGCCTGGAGTCACCTCCAGCTTGGGAGCATGGACTCCTTGCTGGAAAGACGCAGGGGTGACTGGGGAAGCATGCAAGTGTGACTAATCCCTTGATCGTGCTGGAAAAGGAAGGACTGACAATGAAATCCACATAGATGCTGTCATTGAAAGGGCCCTTATTTCCTAAGAGTATTCAGTCTAAACAGGTTTCCATTTACCCCTCCCCACTCTCTATATTTTTGCTTGGATTCTTCAGTGGTGGCATAGGCCATAGTTAGAGGGATGGATATTGCCATAGTTTGATCTTGGCAAAAAAATAAAAAGTGTTTTCTACCATAGTGTTTAACAAGAAAAAGCTTTAAAACCAGCCTGCCCAGGGGTTCACACATGGGATGCACTTAGAATAGTGTGGCACAGAGAAAGCAATCCATGTGTACTGGCTATTGTTATTTTTATTTAGATTAAAATGGAAATACCATATTTCAGCTCTAAATGTGTCTGTCCAGCTTCTTCAACCCTCCAGCCAAGACATATATTTACCCTGAGAAGGCAAATGAGCCTAGAATTACTCTTGCTGTCTTAAACCCGGGGTCCCCTGTACCCAGAGCTGGTCTGTCTGTGGCCACCCAGTCATGCTGTGTTGTCTGGGTGAATGGGTTTTGACTCAGGCCTACTTTGCACTCAGGCACCTTGTTTAGAACTAATGCCCCATCCTGACCTCCAGTTCATTTGGCTTGGGCCCTGACACCTGTCCGGCCTCTCCCCGCACATCAATGCCATTCCCCAAACTAGGCAGCCTGCCCAGAGCCTGACCTGGCTTGGCTGTCACTCCTAGGAGACGCCTGCTGTCCTCTTGGGCCACCAGCTCAGACTTTTTTAGACTTTCTTTCCAAACTGGCTCATGTCCTGATCACCATGCCCCTTTCTCGTTACTCAATACAAGCCCTGCCCCAACCTGGATACGTCCTTTCTCAATAAGCCTGAGCTTCTGAATCGCCAACCTGACCCCATTCAAGGCTTGATATTGGGGACCTTCGAATTCCAAGCTCCCTGCTTTATAGATAAGGATCTGTGGCTCAGGGAGGGGAAGTACATTCCCCCATGTCACACCCTGAGTGTGTGACAGATGTAGGAAAAAAAAAAACCCAGCCCCTGAGAAACATTTGTCTTGGAATATTGTTACGATTCCAAAGAGCTATGGCTTATTTTCTTCAGCTTGTCCTCATACAACCTCTGAAAGAACTTCTTTCTGAAACCATACTTAGCAGGTAATTCCTTCCCACCAAGTAGTCAAGATCCTCAGATGTAAATATCCTTCTCACCTCTGGTATTCAGGAGTTGACAGAGCATTACGGTCTGTCAGTAGCCTGTGGTGGCTGAAACAGAGAAAGAGAATAATCACTGGGATTCTCGAAGCAGAAAAAAAACATCAAATGCTTCCCTTGGTTTTCTGTGAGCTGGTAAAATCAGGTAGAGGACCAAGGTATCCACAGAATTGTTTCAAATCTCCGCAGTGTTTTGGCCCCTTGTCAGAGCCTACTAACTGATACACTGAGATATTTGACACATCCATTGGAGTCCTTGTGGTCATTTCCAGAACAGCCAGGAGATGTGCCAGGCAAATGTACAAAAAGCCCTGATTTAGGAGGGCTGTGGCCCACTGGGGCTTGGGGGTCCTTCCATATTTGACTCTGTGCTGCCACTGTGTTCACAATCCTGGGCATTTCCACATCTGGCCATCTTCTGAATTAGGCCAAAATAAAGCAACAGAGGAAGGAGTCCTGGACTTGAAATAATTTTGAGTCCCGCTTCCTCCATCTATTGGTATGTGGTTTCTCCTCCATGTATTTCACATAACTCCCAGGACTGCAGTGTCGTTCTCCAAGAAAGAGAGAAAGAAAGGAAGAAAGGAAGAATGGAAGGAAGGAAGGAAGAAAGAAAGAAAGATAAAGGAAAAAAACAATTCTGTCTTGCTCTGCACACAGACTTCAACCATCCAGCTAGACCAACTATGCAAAGGTGCTTTGCATGTCGCAAAAAGTCCAACAAAAATTTCAACTTCCTCTCTAATATGCAGCACAGATCCTCCAAAGAGAGCAGAAGATAGAGGATGTCAAATGCGAATGGGTAGTGGGAATACACAGTCTCAAACGTTCAGTTTCCTCATCTGCAACATGGAAGCAAGAGTAGTATCACTTTATAAGGATGCTTTAAGACTCAGAAGATAATGATGGGCTATGGTGACTATTTTAAAATACGGGTCATGGTTTGAAAACATGGACTCTGGAACACGCCTTGCTACTGCAGCTGATCTCGGGAGGCACTCAGTCTCTTTATAACTCCCCTGAAATGACGAGGCGAGGACCTTGCCTGAATTCAGAAGTGTTTTGGAGATAAGTTTGTAAGGTTCCAAGGAGTCTTTTCTAAACGCCTTAGGTTAACTGAAGGGAATGAACAGGCAAGAAATAACCAGACAGAAATATTCACTTGCAAGATGAAGGAGGCTTCCCACAGTCAGCTTAGGGCACAGAGCAGACCAGCAATCACACCTCCCCATCAAGGAGATGATCTTGAACCCCTGAAACTCTGGACCACCATAAGGATATCAAGACTCCTCAAAGGCTGAAACTAAAGTGGGGAGACTGGGAGGTCCCTTCCATGCCTCCTAAAATGGAATTTTCCATATAGGCATGGCCTGGTCCCTGTATGGTTAACACTGGGTGTGCCTCCTTTCTTCAGGGGACCCTAGGCCCATCCACAGGGACATAGATTTACCAAATAGGCTAGAAGGGATGATTATCAACGTTCTGCAGCACAGAACATAGGCACACACAGTGAGGGGCAAGAGAAAGGTGGGTTCCCCAAAAAAGTGTTATATTGATGCAAGAGGCTAGGATCAACTAGGTATTCTTTTAATCTTCCCTGCAAGAAACAAAAATGGAGAAAATACCTCCATAGAGAGAAAACCTATATCTCAACAAAATATATAAATTATTAGATGTTAGAACCAAAAAGCTGGAAAAAAAAAGGAAATCAGTCTTCCAATTTAGGACTAAGCCACACTCATGCCCCCAGAGAGAAGATGACCTGGCAGGAGGAGACTCTGAGAAGACAGAGGACCTGCGGAAGGATTGTTCTAGAACGTGTGAGAAATCCTTGGTCTAACTTCACTTCCCCACTCCCTAGCTGGGCTGCGTTGGGGTCTATGCATATATGTATGTATATGTATGTCTCTCTTTACAGCAAAGACAAGATAAAGGGAGAAAAGCGTTCCTGCCATGGGACTTTACCCGCATCCCCGCATAGCATTCATAATAATGACTCCATCACTCATCAGAGATGCTCCCCAGGCCAGGCCTCACCAGCCTGGCAGCTCTCTGATCCCTCAGCCAGCTCTGGCTGTAATTGCAAACACCCTTCCCTCGGGACCTGTCCGCTGATGTGAAGACGTTCGGGCTTTGCTGGTGTCTGTAAATGCAAGTTCAAGGGGACTTTTTAACATCAGAAGTAAAAACATGAGAGTCAAGAGACAGGTCCCCTGCACCCTGTAGAAGATCACAGTCAAGAAGTGGGAGGCAATTACTCTGAAGGTGGGAAAAATAATTTGAAGGCAGCAGAACAGACACAAGGTAATTACCACCCAGACACAGCACAGGCAAAGAGGCCCTTGCTTCTAGGGAAATAAGAAGTGAGCAGACCGAGCTGGGAGGAGAGGCCTGGCTCTCCTAAGTGGGGTGAAAAGTCAGTGCTTACTTCCTGATAGGAAAGTAGGCAGAGATAGAAAATGACCCCCCAAATGCCCTTAATGAGGTTGTGAGCCAGGCTAGTTACAGGCTTTTATCTTTTTCTCAACTTTTCTATTCTGTTTTAGAGGAAGTGTGTGTGTGTGTGTGTGTTCTGAGATGATGGAAGGGGCATGAAGACTTGGGGAAAAGAAGAACAAGAAAGAGACATTGAAAATACTGCATACTGTCTGATTCTAATTATATGATCTTCTAGAAGAGGCAAAACTACAGAGATGGGAAAAAGGATCAGTGGTTGCCAGGGGTTTGGGGAGAGGAGGGAAAGATGAGTAGGTGGAACACCAGAGATTTTAGGGCAGTGAAAGTCTTCTGTTTGATCCTGTATTCATGGATACATGCCATTATGCAATTATCAAAACTCATAGAATACACAACACGAAGAGTGAACTATAGGCTTTAGTTAATAATAAGGTATTAATATTGACTCATCAGTTGCAACAAATATAACAAATATACCACCCTCGTGCAAAATGTTAATAAGGGAAACTGCATGGCAGGGGAGAGGGGTATGTGATAACACTGTACTTTCTGCTCAACTTTTCTGTAAACTAAAAACTACTTTAAAAAAGAAAGTCTAGGGCTTCCCTGATGGCACAGTGGTTGAGAGTCTGCCTGCCGATGCAGGGGACACGGGTTCATGCCCCGGGAAGATCCCACATGTCGCGGAGCAGCTGGGCCCGTGAGCCACGGATGCTGAGCCTGCGCGTCCGGAGCCTGTGCTCCACAACGGGAGAGGCCACAGCAGTGAGAGGCCTGCATACCGCAAAAAAAAAAAAAAAAAAAAAAAAAAAAAAAGAAAGAAAGTCTAGTAATTAGAGAGAGAGAGAGAGAGAGAGACAGAGAGAGATGTAGGTGGGAATGTGGGATTAAAAACATTTAAACAGTCCCTCCCTATCCAGACAAAATGTTGGCAGTCTTGTAACCAGAAGAAAGTAGGACATTAGGGTCCAAGAAATACCCTCAAAGTAAAAGATTAGAAGTGTCTGAAACTCATCTGTGTTGTAATCTGATTTCACTAAAATCCAGAAAATAACTAAAATCCTCCTACCCCAGCAAAGAAAAAGAGAGAGAGAATGTCACAGGGAACATGACGTCCATGCTTACTGCATTCTCTCCGGTGAAGGGCTGGTTGAATGAGCTCGTTGTTTGTTCATTTCATCCTCACCCATTACCTGCCACTACTTTTATAAAATAAAATAAAAATCAGTTACTAGATCATGAACTTGGATACCAAATACTTATTAAAGTTTATGAATGCTTATACTCAGCTTCTGTGCTTCTCTTATAGAGGACTGGTAACAAAAGTCCACAGACAAGCCCCAGTCACAGGCAGATCACACTTTGAGAAGCGCTGCGTTAGAGGAGAATGAATCTACCAGAAACCCAGGCACTCCACAAACCCAGGCAATCAACAAAAGAAAAAAAATCCAGCCAGGAAACGTGGTATTTACCAACAAGTTTTCTTGAAGACCAAGGGCGCCATCCCTTGCTTGGATGGTCATGGTGTCCTCTAGCCTTCTCCCTTCCAGTCCATTTCACTCAGAGCCATGGAGATATCATTCTCAAGTGCAAGCATGATCGTGTCACTTTCTTACCTGGCCTCGGGTAGGTTTCTGATCTCTCAGGATGACCTGGGCACTGTTCAGCATCTCACTCATAGCAAACTGGCCCCTACTTGCCTCAGTCCTGGGGTTTGAGGAAGGAAGGATGGGGTTTGATCCAAGTAATCACACCCAAAATTCAGTACCTTAGTCCACTAACATATGTTACCAAGTAAGGGTATGTCTGATATTAAAAGCATAGAGTCAAGGGTAATTACTTAACTAACTCTGATGATTGGGGAGGGGTGGTGAGAAGGCTCTGGGAACATTCACCAAAGGAATTTTTTTTTGAGATAGATGAAGGCATCCCAGGTGGAAGGACCAGCACCAATAAAAGCATGGAGTCATGGGAAAGCTTGGAGTAGCTAGGGACCCTCAAGAAATTCTATGTATTTGACAGTCAAGGAAGAGTTCTGAGTTTTCTTCCAGTAAAGGGAATGGCAATAATTACTGGAGAAAGCCTCGAGGTTTACTTGCTCTGAATATCTGGCATGAAGATGAGCTTTTCTTGCCTCAAATTGAAATAGAAGACACTTATTCTAAGAATTTGCCAGAAACTAGGGGAAATGTATTGAGGAAAGAGAATTTTCTGAGTTTTTTGAGCAAGAAGATTTAACCTTTACATCAATACTTTTCTCCCCATTTTACAGATGAGCAGACTGAGGCTCAGAGAGAACAGCTGATCTCAGCCAGTCACACAAGAGTATGCAACACACCTGACTTTCAAACCAAGGTCTACCTGCCACTGAAAGATGTACATTTTGCACAAGGTACTGTTTATGCTCCTAAGTGTGCAAGGAAGGTGGTTATTGAGAGGAAAGAGGAGAGTAGAAGGCAAAGAGAAGCACATTTTAATTCTACGTTTGCAAATATGTATTAAAGTTGGGCTACTTCATAAGAATCGACTTTTGCTGAGTGTTTACTGTGTCAGACACTGTTAGGTGCTTTGTATGTTTCATTCACTTAATTCCTGCAGAGATTCTGCAAGGTAGATGTGGCATATTTTATTAATGTTTCCAACTATACACTCTCTCCCATGGTCATGTGACTCATTGTGCCTCTTTGTAGATAGAATATATTTTCCTCTCCTAATAACAGATTGGGCCCTGTGACTTTCTTAGGCCAATGGAATGAGACAGATGTGCTATTTGCCCTGTCTAAGAAGCTCTCAGAGGCTTACATGTTTCTGCCTTCTCTTTTGCTCTCTCCTTCTGCCCCAAGAATAGCTCACAGCCTGATCCTAGGATGAGAAAGCACATGGAGCAGAGGCATAGCAGGGGACATACAGCTGAATGACAAAAGTTTCTTGTAGGTCAATGAGATATTGGGGATGCTTGTTACATCAGCAAAGCTGACTAATACAATTACCATTTTACAAATGAGGAATTGAAGCTGGGAGACACATCTTTCCCTAGCTCACACAACTTGTAGAGGTAAAACCTAAATTTAGACCCATTTCTATTGGATTTAAAAACCTACACCCTTTTAATTAGAGTTTCAAAACTGTCATACAAAGTCCAGGGAGTTTAAAGTAACTCATATAAAGGTACTTTCCAGGAAACCAGAACACTGTCTCTGGAATCCCCATTCTTTCTATGGCTCCTGTGGCTTCTCCATCCTCCAAATCCCTGCCAGAAGCTCTGCACTCTCTGTGAATTTCTCCTTGGTTTAATCCCTGGCCAGTGTCCCTTCTTCCTTCTCTTCACTTCCTTAGCACTTCCAGTTCATGCCCCTTGGCCAGACAGAAGCTCTATAATAGGTGCTTGTGCTTAGAAAACAGACACAAACCAATATGGTATTATACACAGAAGAATGACACAATAAACAACCAATTAATGGAGCACAGGAGAAATGAGTATTTGATCTGTAAGGAGCAAATTTCAGCATGCAACATCCACTTTGTTACTTCTGTGATTTAGAAAATGGGAATACAAACGCTGACACTACCACCCATTCTTAGCCACCATCATCTCCTTCCTCCCATCCTGTAACAACCTCATGAGTGGTCTCCCTGCTCCTACTATTCCCCCACAGACCCTTCTCCACACTGTAGTTAGGGTGAGCTTCTAAAAATGGTCATGACAGTCCCTGGCTTAAAACATTTTGATGGTTTCTCTCTTTTTTTTTTTTAGAAGATGTTGGGGGTTGGAGCTTATTAATTAATTTATTTATTTTTGCTGTGTTGGGTGTTCGTTTCTGTGCGAGGGCTTTCTCTAGTTGCGGCGAGTGGGGGCCGCTCTTCATGGCGGTGCGCGGGCCTCTCACTATCGCGGCCTCTCTTTTTGCGGAGCACAGGCTCCAGACGTGCAGGCTCAGTAGTTGTGGCTCACGGGCCTAGTTGCCCCGCGGCATGTGGGATCCTCCTAGACCAGGGCTCGAACCCTTCTCCCCTGCATTAGCAAGCAGATTCTCAACCACTGCGCCACCAGGGAATCCGATTTTGATGGTTTCTTACAGCTCTCAGAAGCAAATCCTAAATGACCTGGCTCCTGCCAACCTCTCCTAATTCATCTCATAGTTTTCTCTTCCTTGCTTATTACGTGCTAGACATAATGACATCCTTTTAGTCATCAAGGGCCAAATTGTTTTCCCCTAGCTTATAGTCTTTCCATGTGGGAGTCTTTCTAGATGCTTCCATCTCATCTTTATGGTCTTGGCTGAAACATCAGAAATAATGCTGTATAAGGGGCTACCAAATCCTTTTCCATGTCCTTCTTCTAAGTCACCCAAGAAGTGTACTTTCCAGCCTGCTGGTCATTCATTCAGTGTGATCATGTGACTACTTCTAGGCAAATGAAATGTAGGGTGATGTGTATCCAGCAGTCGGGCTGTACTACCCTTCCGCCTCCTTCTTCCCCGCCTCGAATCCTGACCACACCATCTACTTATATCTCTACCATTACAATGTCTTTGCTTCATGGGTAACATTTGTCATCTTCTTAAACTTTCTTCTTAATTTATGATTACCAGATCCTTTTCTGTCTTCCAAGCCAGACTCCAAGCTCTAAGAGGGCAGGGCCTTTGTCCATCCTGTTCATAGTTGTATCACAGTGCTCAGCATAGTGTTAGCCTCGATTAATATTTCTGAAATATGTAAATATATGATAGAATAAGTGAATAGCCTTGGGCATCAAAATCACACAGGTAGGCAGAACAGAAGTGGCCTGTAAGAATAGACATGAGACAAAGTAGATGGAGGGTGAGAAGAGACTCCACTCCATGAGTAAAAACATTTCCTTATAACATCACCATGACACTGGAACTGTTAGTAAGGGTCTGAGATGCCAGGGTTAGGATATCACTTACCTTCTGCATCGGCACCCCAAAATTATTGCATACATTCAGCATGTACTTATTGGGCTTAGACTATGTGCCAGATTTTGGCTGGGTTTTGCAATTAAGGTATAAATAAATCTCCATCCCTTCACTCAAGGATCCAGGGGGAGAGACAGACATGGAAACAAATAATTAAAAATAAAATATGACCCATAGGACAACAGAGGGTTGGGCAAGAGGAGACTGAAGTAGAGAAAACAGACGGAACACCTCTGTCTATGGATTCACAAAGGCTGAGGAGACAACCTCTCCACTGGACCTAAAAAAAAGTACAAGTTTCCCAGGAAGACATAGTGGGAAGGGAATTATAGGCAGAGGGAAGAGCATATGCAAGGCATGGAGTCATAAATAGCCTCACAAATGAGGAAAGGCAAGAAGTTCTGGTGATTAAAGCATAAGGTGAGGATATCTTATACGTCCTTGAATGTGTGGGCTTGCCTTTTGCATTTAAAAGACACATGGGAAAGAGACACAATAAAAAATTTACACACAGAGAAAAAAATTAATCTACTGGTGAACAGTAAAAGACTTACTGATTGGGGCTTCCCTGGTGGCGCAGTGGTTGAGAGTCCGCCTGCCGATGCAGGGGACACTGGTTCATGCCCCGTTCCAGGAAGATCCCACATGCAGCGGAGTGGCTGGGCCTGTGAGCCATGGCCACTGAGACTGCGCGTCCGGAGCCTGTGCTCCGCAATGCGAGAGGCCACAAGAGTGAGAGGCCCGCGTACCGCAAAAAAAAAGAAAAAAAAAAGACTTACTGATTGTGTTGGGATATTTTGTTTTGTTTGTTCAAGCTGAAAATAGAGATAATTTCTGAAGTCTGATCTCACTGGGGTTCTTTTCAAATGTATTATTCAAGCAGTGTTATACCAGCAAAACAGAAAACTCAAAATTAGAAAACAATGACCCAGAATACCTCCACCCTAATAACCACATGTGTTCATATTTCCATGTTACTTCAAGGCTTCACTTTGACTGGCCCATCCCTCTCTCAGGGGACAAAACTAATGGGAACAGGATAGGACTGCATTTTAATCATGGCAGAACACCGCAGGGCCCCTTGAAGCAGATGCTTGGAATTCCTGTCCCTGGAGAACTTAGACTAGAGATTGATTATGTATAAACCTGCCTGAAAGAGGGCTGCCATTGTCCACTTTTCAAGGTATAGATTTCTAGAATATGGAGAGTCAGCATAAGTCTCTAGTTTATAGATTTTTAAATCATGGATGCAGAGACTTATGACGTTCCCAGTGATGGTCAGGATCTGAGGCAAGAGAAGAAGGAAGCTGGAGGATGGTACAGCCTGGATTGCTAGATACACATCACTTCCACCTGACAGTTCATGTAGGGGGACGGAGGTCCATGGAGGGTCTTTGGGAATCCAAAAGTCAACTGAACTTGTACACCCAGATTTTCGTAAGTATACAGGTACATTTTCCAGAGTGAGGGTCCTCTGCTTATCAGAGACTTGGTGTGTGATTTAAGTCTGACTTTTTGTTTGTTTGTTTTCTGTCTATTCCCCAGACCACACTGGGTGAACACATTTCTCACTCATTCTGAGGCCCAGGATCTGAACAAGGCTGACTCCTGGTTCTTGGCAAAGGATTGAGCTGTTTCCTGTGTAGCCCTTCAGAAAGTCCCGCTGGGGACTTCCCTGGTGGCGTATTTGTTAAGAATCTGTCTGCCAATGCAGGGGACATGGGTTCGATCCCTGGTGTGGGAAGATCCTACAGGCTGCAGAGCAACTGAGCCCGTGTGCCACAGCTACTGAGCCTGTGCTCTAGAGCCCATGTGCCACAACTACAGAGCCCATGTGCCACAACTACTGAGCCCACGTGCTGCAACTGCGCACCTAGAGCCCATGCTCTGCAGCAAGAGAAGCCACTGCAATGAGAAGCCCAGGCACTGCAATGAGAAGCCCATGTACCACATCGAAGAGTAGCCCCCGCTTGACGCAACTAGAGAGAGCCTGCACGCAGCAATGAAGACCCAATGCAGCCAAAAATAAATAAAATTAATTTTTTTAAGTCCCTCTGTTCCTACTTCCAAAACACACCGCAAATATGTCATGTGTCTGCATTTCCATCACCTAACCTCTGGGAGACCACCATCATCATCTCTCACCAGAACAAATACAACAGAATTCAAGCAGGTCTCCTTGGTTTCACCCCTCCACTGCTGCAATCTAATTTTCATAGAGTGTCTTGAGGGACTTTTTTTTACTTTTTTTTTTATTAACTATTTTTTTAAATTGAAGTATAGTTAATTTACAATGTTCTGTTAGTTTCAGGTGTACAGCAAAATGATTCAGAATCTGAAAAGGAATATATATATATATATATATATATATATATATATATATATTCCTTTTCAGATTATTTTCCATTATAGGTTATTACAAGTTATTGAATATAGTTCCATGTGTTATACAGTAGGTCCTAGTTACTTACCCATTTTATATATAGTAGTGCATATATGTTAATCCCAATCTCCTAATTTATCTCTCACCACCACCACCACCTCCCCCCACTGCTATCCCCTTTGGTAACTATAAGCTTTTTTCTATGTCTATGAGTCTGTTTCTATTTTGTAAATAAGTTCATTTATATCATTTTTTTAGATTCCATGTGTAAGTGATGTTATATGATGTTTTTCCCTTCTGACTTACTTCACTTAATATGATAATCTCTAGGTCTGTCCATGTTGCTGAAATGGCATTATTTCATTCTTTTTTATGGCTGAGTAATATTCCATTATATATATATAAAACACATTCTCTTTATCCATTCAACTATCAATGGATGTTTAGGTTGCTTCCATGTCTTGGCTATTGTAAATAGTGCAGCTATAAACATTGGGGTACATGTATCTTTTCAAATTAGAGTTTTCTCCAGATATATGCTCAGCAGATTGCTGGGTCATATGGTAGTTCTATTTTTAGTTTTTTAAGGACCCTCCATACTGTTCTCCATGGTGGCTGCACCAATTTACTTCCCCACCAACAGTGTAGGAGGGTTCCCTTTTCTCCACACCCTCTCCAGCATTTATTATTTGTAGACTTTTTGATGATGGACATTCTAACTGGTTTGAGGTGATACCTCGTTGTAGTTTTGATCTGCATTTCTCTAATAATTAGCGATATTGAACATCTTTTGAGGGACTTTTTTTAATGAAGAAAATTATGTCAGCACCATATGGGAAATTCTCCAGCAGTTTCTCATAGGCCTCCAATATAACACAAGTTCCTCAGTTTGGCTCAGAAAGCCCTTTTAACCCATCTCCTTTCCACTTCTACAACCTTATCGGATGCCACCTTCCCCCTCCCTCACTAGGATGCTACTGGGATGAACTTACTTCTGTTCCTGAACTTGCCCAGCTATTTCTCCCCTGAAGACCCCCACACATGTTGTTCTATCTTCTGGAATGCTCTCTTCCTCTCTTCATATGGTTAGCACCTTGCCATTAGTTCGGTAGCTCTTAGTTTAAAAATATCTCCTCCACAGACAGATCTCCACTGACCTTGCTATCTTGGCAGATTCCCATTCTCATCACGTTCATTTTTCGATTATGATGTCTTATTCATTTGTCAAAATAGTTATTTTTACAATGTATTTTATGCTTGCTTATTTTTTTGTCTGTTGTCACTTCTAGATGCTAAGCTCCATGGGGGCGTAGGCATTGACTTTGTTCTTCGTGGATACATGCCTTGTCCCTGACACAATACCTGCCACATAGTAGGTTGGATGGTTGCATGGATAGAGCACTAGATGAATGAACGAATGATTGAATGAATGAATGAATGAAGAAAAAAAAGAGGGCCTATAAGCATCTTCATGCCACATCTTTATGCATAGAACTAAAGTGACAACACCACTATACCAGGTTCTCAGGTATGCTGGGATGGCAATGGTGGTCAGTGGGGATGAGGGTTAGCGAGAGCTGAGGAGGGTGTGCTGAGGACTATTAGAGGCTGCCCCTTAGTGGGTGTGCCTCCAAGTCCCTTGGAGCTTTCAAGGAGTTCAAGTGGATTTCCAGCTCCCACAATCTGTATTTATAAGGCTGAAGGTCAATGTGTCTGTTTTTAAAATTTGGCCAAAACTGCAGAAAGTTTCTGTGTGTGTGTGTGTGCGCACACACACAAACACACAGAAGGCTGGAAGTGCTAAAAATTACACCTTCGGCAACAGGCTTCAAGCAGCAACCTTGGCATCCAATGTATAAATACCACGGCTCCCTCACTCCTCATGTGGGATGACTCTGAAATGCATGTATTACACAGTGCTCCAGACTTTCCCCACAGGGGTAGGCTCCAATCCCCCACTATGTTAACTGGCGCAATACTACACTCTATCTTCCTGTCTTCATTTCTTTGTCTCATTCCCCCATTTCCTTGTCTGGGTTGGACCTCCCTAATAAACTACTTGTCCTGGAATCTTGGTCTTGGGGTCTGCTTCTGGGAGAACCTACCCCAAGACAAATCCTCAGCATAGCACTAGGTTCTTTGTAAACCCTCAGTATTAAATGGCTCAGCTATTAGGGGTTACAGGAGAAGCCTACACCTCACCTCAGTGGGAGAAATCTCACTCCCTGCCACCCAAACACTAGCATTGCTCATCAGAGTGAATAATCAGCCTAGGTCAGCCAGCAAAGCCCAGTCCTTTCCGCATGTATCACCAGCCAGGCTACCTCCATGTGCTGTGAGCTCAGTGCCTGCTGAGGGAGACCACCAAGGCACTCCTCCCAGGTACAACCCTCCAGCCTCCAGGGAAGCCAGCTACAAGCCTGTGAATAAACCTGTCTCTTCAGGTAAGGCAAGAAGCTTCCCTGCCCTGCCCTGGCTGCCAGAACATGCCTGCCCAGTTGCTTCTTTGGTCCAGATGCCAATCAAAGATGAAGTCAGGACACTTTGTCCAAAACTTGGATTCAGAGCCTCAAGTGGACACTCCCACGACTCTGTCTGTACATTTCTTTTCACCCTTTGCCCATTTTGGAGCCTCAGAAGTCACACCCTAGAACTTTTTCTCCCATAAAAAGAATTGCAGGAGGGATCACCACGAAAGACTCTTCAAGTTTGCAGGCAGGTTGCAAACTCTGCAAACTCTGAGCCCAGCCCAACCATCCTGGATTCACAGTCTTTACTCCCTTGAGAAGCCCTAAGGCTGGATTCAGGCTGAGCACTTGCAGACACAGGCTCTGAAGAATCAAATAAGTTCTTCGCAAACTTCAGCCTCAGGTCTTCTGGGTTCACTCAGTGTTCATGGAAACAGAGCCACGAACTCTTTGAGCCAACTGGCTGGTTCCTGGCCACCATGTGTCTTTTCAACTATGAGGGCAGGGACTTTTCCATAGTGTAAATGCAGAGACTTAAATAAAGAAAATCTCTTTGATTCCTCTATAGTTTGAAGGTGTCACGGCTTTAATTTTGATTGTGAAAACACTCCTGTTAGCAAACACTTTTGAAATTTCCCTTTCACAGCCTGATTCCAGATGGTCACCACTCTTTCACCTACTCCCTAAAAAATGTTCCTTGTCCATTTCTTGGTCTGCCCTATAGATTGATAATGTAAATTAAACTGAATCATATTTTACTCACATAAATTTAACATCTATTGCATGTCCAGCAATGTTTGAAGTATTGTATGGTCACTAAGAGGGAAGGCTCCTGGGGCCAGATTACCTGGCTTCGTATCTTTGTGCTGCCTCTTCCTCACTCTGAAATCTTGGGCAGGTTAGTTAACCCCTTTGGTGTAGTTTTAAAACATGGTACCCAGTTCTTTGACTCTTCCCCCATTGAAAGTTGAAGATTATGTCCCTTTCCCTCAAGTCTGAGTGGACTTAGGACTGCTTAGATCTATAGAGTTTAATAGAAGTAACACTATGTCTCAGTTCCAAGGATAGATATAAAAGGCCAAACAACTTCTTCCTGGTTTCTAGGAGCACTCACCCTGGGCCTGGGCCACCCTCACCTGGGCACTCACCCTCACCTGGGCCACCATATAAGAAGCCTGACTATCCTGAGACCACCACATTGGAGTGGCCATGGTAGATGCTCCACTCTACATTTCCAGCTGAGCCCAGTCTTTGGCCAACCCAGCCCAAGGACCAGGCATGGGAGTGACGAAGCCATCTTGGAAGTCTTAGAAGCCATCTATTCCAAACCCCAGCCGTTTGGGTTACTCCAGCCATGCATGAAATCCCAGGAGAGGCTCCAGATGTCATGGAGCAGGGGAATACTGCCCTGCTGTGTCCTGCCCAAATTCCTGATCCACAGACTCTATGAGCCCACTAAAACAGGTGTTGTTTTATGCTATTAAGTTGTGTGATAGCTTGTTATGTGGCAATAGCTAAGCAGAACGTCCCCTAATCCTCAGTTTCCTTATCTGTAAAATGGTTCCATTAAGGTGGCCGCCTTGTTGAGTTCTATGAAAAGTAAATGATGGCCATGCATCTGGCAAACTGGAAGCACTCAAATGATGGTAATTATTATTATCGTCACTTTCACCATTTCATTTAATTGAAGAACATATGGGTTAAATATATTTGATGAGAATCCCCCAATTATTTTTTTTGTGCAAACAACCTCTCCTAATTAGATGAAAAAGAGATATTCATGGAAAAGATGAGCCGAATTTTCAGCTAAAAATAATTCGTCTGCAAGGTTGCAGAATGTTATTAGTTTTTTAAAAGATGCTAACATGGATTTGGTAAATGTATTTGTGTTGGGGGGTGGTATGTGCGTGTAGCTGTGACTCCACCTTTGTTTGACATCTTCCCCAGGAAGAAGCTTACAAATTGATTGACGTAGACATAACAAGAGGCACAGGGATCATGCAGATATACACAGCCATACACTCACGGATGCCACTGCAGCGTGCAGAGGACCCAAAGTGGTAACTGACACCCCCATTAGTGGGCTTCATCCTTCCCTTCCAAGCTTAAATGCTTTTATTTTCTCATCCACAGATCAATAGGGCTGGCAGGAAACTGTCTGTCTTCCATGTCAGAACAGTGAGACCGCAGTGGGTCAGAGGGCCCCAGCCCCTCCTTGGGGTCCTTACACCCAGCCTAGCTGAGCAGGAGTCTGAGACGTGGGCTGGACCACACTTGGAGCATCCAGCCGTCAGCGTACAAAATCAGATCTGATCAGGCCTGCGGAAGATAAATGAGCTGGAGTCCCCCAGCTCCAGATTTGGTCATCTCTTTATGAGCTCTGAAGGGCCTATTAGCAGCTCTGATGAGGACTGGGCGAGATGAAGTCGGCCTTGAACAACGTTAGCTGGCAGAATCAAATCAGTCCCAGTCCCCCTGGGGAGAAGGAGACTGGCGGGCTTTCAGACACAGCATCCTCTCCTCTCCATTGCCCAGAAGGTTTATATGAACACTCAGTGGGGGAAAAAAAAAAAAAAAAAAAAACAGGTAAGCACTTTTTTTCCAGTAGAATCGCCTAAGAATTTCCTCATATATCTAATAGCTTCACCTCGGGCAATTTGACCTCCCCGCTTAGACAGGTGTGCTCTTATTTTTCCTCTCAGAGTCTCTACTTAGGAGGGGCTGCCACCATCTAGAGAGGCCAGCTGAAGCCAGCTCCCTCGTCACCACTTCTGAACCCTGCATCCCACTCAATTCTTTAGCAACCGTACTGGCCTTCAGGGTGCTGAGGCCATGTGGGGTGGGGGATACAGGACAGGGACTGGAGGTCCAGCTCTTGGTCGCTGGGAGACCGTGAGCTGTTGACCCTCTCCAGCCGCAGTTGTGGACCCTCTCCAGCGCAGTTAACTCTTCTGTAAAATGGGACAGTTTGTTGCATCCCAGGGTGGCTGCCATGAGGAGCAAATGGAATCATGGAATCATGTGTATACAGCTGTTGAGACATTCATTAAAGATCCCTCCGTCCTTCCCCTCTTAGCCAGCGTAACTGATCAAGGGGCACCTAGAGAAGACAAACAGCTCCACCAAGGGTTTCACCAAGATGAAGAGGAAGATAATTAAATCTAGGACAAGATCTGGGGAGAAGGAAACACCTTCCTGAAGAAAATGCAGGCCATACATGGGACTGAGTGAACTGATGAGGATGATTATAATTTTTGTGACTTTCTGTTTGAGTTAAAAAAAAAAATCCCACAAGGACTCAGAGGCAAAAAATATACAAATCAATTTTCACTGCAAAGTAAAGGAGCTGTTACAGTGGAGGATTACTGGACTGAAGGTCAATATTATGACATAGTATGAGTGTGTTTCGTGTTTGGTAATTGCAATCATTGTTGCTTTTGTTGTGGTCATCCATTTACAATGTTTGGTGTCAGTCTATTTAATAAAAATAAAATACAGTGTGTGTGTGTGAAAAAAAAAAAAGAAAAGAAAATGCAGACCAATTAATGAATACATTGCCCCGACCCTACATCTCAGGTCACATGATATATAGACCAAAGAAGACTTAGGTATGAATGCTGACTTCCCAGCTGTGTGACCTTGGTCTGGTCACTTACCCTCTCTGATCCTCCATTTTTATCTGTAGAATTGGTACAATAATACTATTTATGTTGAAATGTTGTTGAAAGAAAAGTATGCGAAATCCCTGACTGAGCAGCTGACACCAACATCACGCTCCATAAATATCAGTTACTTTCTCCTTTCTTCTCTTGTTTCCATCTGTGGAATGTGACATGTTTGCCCTCCTGCCTTGCCCCACACCCTTGCTTCTCACTGTGTGTCTGTCTCTTTACCTTACTTTATTCTTTACCCACTCTGGGGCTACTTGCCTCTCTCAGGCTTCTTGCTCAGAAATCCCTCCAGCCCTCTATTATTCAGACATATGGCGGTCTTAATTCTCCTCATGTTATAAGTTGTGATTATTCATCTAACTCCCTTACTTGATTGTGAGCTTCCTGAGGTTGGGGACTGTCTCTTATTGATCAAATAGTGATTGATTGAGAGGTTTTAAGTATTTGCTTTTTAAATCCAGAGACCACTATTTGTGTACCAAAAAATAGGAGTGAGCAGAGAGTGAGACAGACAAGGAACCTGCACTCTTAGGACTTAAATTCAAGGAGGGTTGCGGGGAGGGAGACAGAAGCCAAAACCAAAGTACAAGTAAACAATAAGATAATTAATATCTGTAATATGTCCTTTCAAAGATGGAAACCAAAGGATTGAGATGAGAGAAACTAAAGGAAGTGGCTTTTGATGGGAAAATCTTTCCAAGGAGGCTCCATTCAACCAGGATGTCACATGAGACACAAAGGGTAACATCTGAGGGGCTCCCATGATGACAGAAAGAATGAAGAAACACAGTCTTGGCCAAAAGCCAAGGCAAGAGAATTTCTTCAGGGAGAAGGAATAGGATATGCAAAGATCCTGAGGCAGGGAAGAGCTTGGTGGCTCTCGGAATAAAAGGAAATTATCGTACCCAGAGCAGAATGAATGGTTGGGAGACCATGTACGGTAAACACGAGGAAGCAGGTTACAGGGCTCAGTAGGGCAAAGTAAGGTATTGAGATTAGAGGTCGGCAAACTACGGCCCTCAGGCCAAGATTGGCCTGCTGTCTGTTTCCATAAATCATGTTTTGTTAGAACACAGCCACACCCATCCATATCTATACACATCTACATGTCGTCTATGGCTGCTCTCAGGCTAAATGGCATGGCCAAGTACATGCAACAGATACCTCATAGCCCACAAAGCCAGGAAACACATACTCTCTGGCCCTTTACAGAAAAAGTCTGCTGATGCAGAAAAGTTTGAGGATGCAAAAAGAAGCCAGTGTGAAGGGTTTTTAACTGAGGAGGGGTTTATCTGATCAGACACTCAGTGCCTGGTGCTGACTAGCTTCTCAAACGTGCTTGTTGAAGGAGTGAGTGGATACTTAGATGAATAACCCTTCATTATCCACAGCCATATAATACAATTCCCTCTGGAAGCACAAATAATCGGGGGTTTACGGGACTGAGTGGGCGGCCCCCAATCTATCCATCCGGGGAGACTCCGTTTTTCACAGCGCTAGCAGCTGAAGGATACTTAGAAAATTGAATGTTTGATGCAGCTTCAAATTGGAAATAGCAGTGTGGTTTTCACCACAGGGAACCCTCTTAATGTAAATCCAACCCAATTACACACACACA
This sequence comes from Mesoplodon bidens, assembly GCF_964165515.1. Taxonomy (NCBI): domain Eukaryota; kingdom Metazoa; phylum Chordata; class Mammalia; order Artiodactyla; family Ziphiidae; genus Mesoplodon; species Mesoplodon bidens. Next base: position 19,855,216 of record NC_138171.1, on the reverse strand, counting down.
GGCAGGCGCCGAGTTTGCAGCAAGACTGAGTTTTGCCCAGCAGCAAACTAGGCACAGCTTGGGAGAGGGAAAGGAGGACTGTCGGGGAGGGTGCAGGAGCTACAGAAGGCACCTCCCCCCGCCAACCCAGGGGCCACTCGTGTGACTCACATGTGGGGGGTTGCTGGGTGGCTTACAGAACCCCAAAGAAAAAGGATAGAGTGGCTTATGCAAAGTCACGCCAAGCTGCACTCGGCAATTGCAAAATCACGAATGGGGGAAATTGCTTGAAAATCATAACTAACTTTTGGACCCTGAAGGCCATTCCTCTGGCCGGTTACTGATGACCAAAGCCTTAGGGAAAGTTGAGACTGGGTCTTTTTTTTCTCGATCAGTGGTAACAAGCTTTGTGGGTTATATGCAAGACTAGACGTAGAATGATGGGTGTTCTCAGGCTGAGGTAGGCTGGACACAGAATAGGGTAGATTAAACATCTGTGCTGTGGTCATGGGGGTTCTTATGAGACTAATGCCTTTCTGAGTGCTACAGGGCCCCCCATTCAATGTCCACTTCCTGAAATATAGACACGGGGGCCCTTGCCACCACCTGTTAAGTATCCAGGGTTCCACTGGATTCTCCTAAGAACCTATGTTAGTCAGTTTGGGCTACCATAACAAACTACCACAAACTGGCTGGCTTTAAAATAACAGAAATGTATTTTCTTTCAGTTCTGGAGCCTAGAAGTCTAAAATCAAAGTGCAGGCAGGGTCATACTTTCTCCCAAGACTTGAAGGGAGGATCTTCCTTATCTCTTTCCTAACTTCTGCTGGTGGTTGGCCATCCTTGGTGTTCCTTGGTTTGTAGTTGCATTATTCTCCTCTCTACCTCCATGGGCACATGGCCTTCTCCCCGTGGGTCTCTGCGTCTGAATTTCCCTCTTTTCACAAGGGTACCAATCACTGGATTAAGGACCACCCTAATTCAATATGACCCCATCTGGACTTGATTAGATCTGCAAAAACTCTATTTCTTAATAAGGTCGTATTCACATAGGTGCCAGTGGTTAGTGTTTGAACATATATTTCAGGAGACATAATTCTACCCATGATAGAGTTGTAGGTCAAGGTCCTGTGGAAGGGTCCTATAGAAGGAAGAACCCACCCACGGCGTGGATTAGACATTACTCTCATTGGCTAGAGAGGGCATTTGGAGAAGGAAGTCATGTTCCCACTAGTATGAAGGCTCTGAGTGTGGGCAATCTTGAGTGTCCAGCAGACCAGACCAGCTCATGGAAGACTTGACCTCCAACCCAACACAGGTGCTGGGCACCCAAATCAACCCCTTCCCAGAGGTCCTCTTCTCAGCTCTTTCTCTAGTACCTCCCCAGACAGACACCTCACTCTCTATCTTTTGCTGACCCCCTACTCCCCTGTGCTCCCCAGCCTATCTGCCTCTTACCTACATCAAAGGCTAATTCTTTTCTTTCCCTCTGCAGCCTTTGGTGGCTCATGGAAGAGCCAAATGACGCTCAAAACATGAGCTTCAATGGGTTTCCCTTCATCAAAGGTAGGAAGGGCTCCATTTTTTTAAGTCATAATAAAAATAATAATAAACACTGACTGATTTACCTTCCTGGAGTGAAAACATTTTTCTTCCATCTTAGAAAAGGCATCTTTCTGCCCAAGACGTCTGATCAACAATGTCTGATGCAGCAAAGAAAAACTAGATTGAGTGCCACAGTAATGAAGGTTTGAAGTTCCTATGCCCCTGCCAACTTTTGACAAGTAGTGAGGTCAGCACCTAAACTCTGAAATGTACAGAGAGGGAACTCCGTGAAAGGCCTATAGCTTAATTTCAAATGGAAACCTGCACTCAAAGCTAAAGGCTCGGGGAAAAAAAAAAGCCATCTGCATCAGCTTGTCTCAAGCTGTAATGTGAACACAGGTCACCTGGAGCTCTTGTTAAAATGCAGATTCTGTTCTCTAGGTAGGTCTGGGCTGGGGCCTGAGAGTCTGTTGTTCTCACGAGATCTTAGATGCCGCTGCTGCTGCTTGTCCCCTGACCACACCTCGAGTATCAAGGGTCTATATAATTCCTCACCCTGGAGCATCTGCATCCAAGACATGAGACAGCCAACAGCCAGGCTGGTCCCTCTTAGTCAATAGAGGAAATGATCCAAGAAAAATGGTTCCCATGAGAGTCTACAAAGCTACCTTCAGCTTGAACAACAAGTGAGGGTTTGTAAATATGGTTATGTTTTCCTAAATTGGCATTCATGCCAACCAAGTTTCCACCAGTAACTACACAATTTCTATAAAATCCTATGATTCTAGGAAAAATAAAAATTTTGGCATTTTACAATGATCCTGATTATGGCAGGAAGTGGGAGAAAGGTTTCATATTGAGGTCTGTGTCCATGCAGATGTATTGAACCCTCACTAAAACCCTACAGGAAAGGTAAAGAAAATGAGGCCCAGGGAAGCGAAATCCAAAACTGGCTCTAAGCGCCAAAATTATTTCACTGGAACGCATCGGTCCTCATGGTCTCTGTTGATTGGCTCCTCATTGGTTTTCCCTCTCTGATGCTCAAGACTGATTTCTCCTTGTGCGGACCCGATTAGAGTTAGACAGCAAGCAAGTTTGCATCCTCACTTTCTCTGAACCTCAGCTTGCTCCCATTAAAACTGATAACTGGGCTTCCCTGGTGGTGCAGTGGTTAAGAATCCGCCTGCCAATGCAGGGGACATGGGTTCGAGCCCTGGTCCGGGAAGATCCCACATGCCGTGGAGCAACTAAGCCCGTGCGCCACAACTACTGAGCCTGCGCTCTAGAACCCGTGAACCACAACTACTGAGCCCGTGAGCCACAACTACTGAGCCTGCACTCTAGAACCCGTGAGCCACAACTACTGAAGCCCGTGTACCTACAGCCTGAGCTCCGCAACAAGAGAAGCCACCGTGCACCACATCGAAGAGTAGCCCCTGTTCACCATAACTAGAGAAAGCCTGCGCGCAGCAAGGAAGACCCAACGAAGCCCAAAATAAATAAAATAAAATTAATTAATTAAAAAAAAAAAACAACTGGCTAACCATAGCGTCTACTCCATAGAGCTGACAGGAGAATCAACCTTAGGGGAATCACCCTGCATGGATCCCATAAAAAGGAGCACAAAGCCTATCCCACTCCCTCCACTCAACCATGGAGGCAGAAGGAAAGGAAGGGCAGGAGCCTGAAATCACTGTTCTGGTCCCAGAAATCCGCTGCCCAGTCATTTCCTGCATGTGCTAACTTCCCCTCCATGGGGCTCAGTTACAAGACTCCTCGTCCATGACAACAGGGCAGGGAGTGGTCAGGGCTGACATAAAATTGTGACTAACTCCTAAATAAACCACGGGGGTGCTGGGATTAGGATTTCCACCCCCATCCCATAACTCCTTGACCTTTTCTGAGTGGGGATGTTGGGGAAATGACCAAGGAAGTGGTGACTTGTATGTATCTGGGGTATCTGAAAGTTCCTATTCCTTCTAAACCTGCAAAGGGTGGAGTTTACCAGTTAATAGCTCAGCTCCAGAACCCAGCCTGGAATCCTGATTCTAACATTCCAGGTGTATGACCTGGGTCAAAGCTCTTAGCCTTTCTGTGCCTCAGTTTCCTCATCTGTAAATGTCATAATGTTATTGTAAAGGGCAAGTGAAATAACTCATATCATACACTTACATTTTTTCCTGATTCATAGCAAACATTCGATAAATAATAGTGATCAGGGCTTCCCTGGTGGCGCAGTGGTTGAGAGTCCGCCTGCCGATGCAGGAGACACGGGTTCGTGCCCCGGTCTGGGAAGATCCTACATGCCGCAGAGCGGCTGGGCCCGTGAGCCATGGCAGCTGAGCCTGCGCGTCTGGAGCCTGTGCTCCACAACGGGAGAGGCCACAACAGTGAGAGGCCCCCATACCGCAAAAATAAATAAATAAATAAATATATAATAATAGTGATCACTATTATTTTTATTTTGTTATCATCATTGGTAGCTCTCCCTGCCAATATAGCTTAAACCTTTCCTCCATAACTCCTGTCTTTTCACAGTCTGTGTTTCGAGAATCAAACACTGTTTGATTTCTCTTTTTCTTCTTTCCCCCAGTAAACATAGTCAGAGTTCTGGAGTTTTTTGTGAGGGTTTTTTGTTGTTGTTGTTGTATTTATTTCAATTTGGCAAAAGACAAATACTAATTTTTTCCAACCTTACTGAGATATAATTGACATGTAACATCTTATATATTTAAGGTACACAACACAATGATTGATATACGTATACCCAACATTTTCAAATGGAATAGCCACTGGAAATAAATTCCCTTGAGTTCTGGAATAGATTAAGCTTGAAAAAAAGAGCAAGGAAGTCTGATTTAAAATGCTAAATCTTACAGGGAGGTGGTATGTGCAGGAACATGGTAGAAGATTCTGAGGTTTTACTTGGGCTCAATGGGGGAAAAAAATGATTAACTGGTGATGTCCAATATGGCCACAGAAATGGGAAATTGGCAACAAGACAAACATGCAGCTCATTTGCTTTCCACGTGGTGTAGAAGACAGAGTACCAGCCTTGGAGTCAGAAGAGTTGATTGGTCCCTTAATGGATGGTGTGGCTTTGAAAAAGTTAACCAATATTCCAGGTCCAAATTCCTCATTTTTTTGAATGGGGGCTGCTCTGAATATTCAGAAATTAATACACATAACTTAGTTTTAGGCATAGCATAGAGACTAATGGTATCAAATCTCTCCTTCTCTCTTCTTCCACCTCCATCTCTCCTTCTCTTTTTCCCTCACCCTCCCTCCCTCTTTCTTTTTCCCTTTATACTCTCTGAACACTGGCTAGTCATCCTATTCTTTCACCCCTCACTTTCTCTGATGACCTATCCCCACACAATTTCCACTTGAACGGGAATATTTCAGTCCTTCCCCCAGAGCCCATGTGTTGGCCTCCAGTCCTGAACCCACAGGATCAGGGAATCTCATCACATTGCTGGTGGCTTGCCCACCACATCCTTGCACAAAATAGCATTGCTAAAGCTTAACCCCTCAAAGTCTTCACTAGCTATTCTAAAAAACAGGCCATTCAATCCCCATTACTGAGTGACTAAACTCCTCCTACCTGTCAGCTCTTTTTTGGTCATTGGGGATAGAGACATGAAAGAGATCTTCTTGTACTGGATACATGGAGTAATTAAATTACCTTAGGGGCTGAAGGCAAAATTCTTAGAGGAGGTCACAGCTGAACTGGGTCTTAAAATTTATTTCAGCAGAGCAGGGAGCGTTTATGAAAGGCACAGGGATTCCCAAGCATAAAAGCATAGAACCCCAGAATTGGGTGCATTCTAATACCACCAGCTCCCCTTGAAGTGCCTTCTCCCCACTCCCAAGACCATCCTTCCCCTCACTCCCACCCCATTCCCTAGAATACTTCTATGCTTCCATCCCATAATCCAGGTTTACATCTTTCACCCGAATCACCTCTCCCAGCATGAGTTACTTGTCCTGTGTTCCAACCTCTCTGTCTTAATTACCATATAATCCATCAGCCCAGCCCAGTGAATTTCAAAGAGTAACCCAGAAGGAACACCCACGTAAGAATCACCCGGAGAGCTTATTAAAAATGCAGTGTCCGTGGCTCCACCCATGATCTTCTGAGTCAGATTAGCAGGGAGGAGACTACAGGAGTCTACATTTTCAGAAGATCTCCCCATGACTTCACTGAACACCCAAGATGGAGAACTGCAGCCCCCATCCTTGCTAAGGTCACATGAGTTGATAACGGCTTATCCTTCCTGGGAATTTATTGAGCACCTTCTATAGGCCAAGCATTCTGTGAAAAATGTTCATATACATCAACTCTTTAAAAGTGATCGTGCCATTAATTTGTGCCCTGTTTGAGCCAGGTTCAAATATCATGGCCTTTAATTCTCCCAGCAACTGTATTGATAACTGCATTGAATAAGAATAAACTCGTCAAGAAATCTTTTCCTCCTAAATAGTTTGAAGTTAGGAAGCAACACAAATAGCTTTGGTGTGTGCATATCTTTGTGCCTCCAAGAAGGACCATGTAGATCCACCCAGTCTGGACAAAGAGCAGAGAAGAAGGGAAGGCACCACGCACAGCAATGTGTCCTGGGTGGGCCTAAAAGGACTCAGACATCGTCCCCTGAACTTTCATTTTGGCCTGTGGGCTTAAGTTTTGACAAATGAAATAGTCAGATAATGGCAGGGAATGTTCTTAACAACCCTCTTCCCAAGCATGTAGGGTATATGGTGTCTGGTATAGGGTTCTTGAATAAGAGATTTGCATTTAAAACAAGACTCTGTCACTCATCTTCTGAAAGAGCTTGAGTGAGTCAGGAGAGATCTGGATGTTATAGGATTTACCCTTAAGGGTTTTAGGAGAATTCAAAGAGATACTACATGCAATGTATTCAGCATACTCCAGGGTTTCAATAGGAGGATGGATGATGGTGGACTTCACGGTCCCTCACTCTGAATTCACACCTAGCCTCATTTCTGCCTGTGCTCAGAGAATCCCCAGACCCCATTTCCCCTTTTGCAGACCCTGGTCTTCTGTTTTCTCTTCTCTGTTTTCCCCTGAAGCTCTGACCTGCTCAGCAGGGAGGTGAACTGCTAGACAAGAGACCCTCATCACTTGGGCATCACCATGAAGTGGAAGAAGTCCCCGGGGACTACCTGCATAGCATGAAGTGGACTTCAAGAGTTGGAGGCTGAATGAAGTGGGATGAGGAACTGGGTCTCACCAACAGGCTGCCTTCAGCCTGGCTTTATGGAAATTGTGACACTGAGCCTCACAACGTTGACAAGAGGGTTGGTTACAAATGAGTGACTTGGGGAGGGTTTCAACCATTTCCAGTGGGGATGGAAGAGCCTGGCTGAGCTGGAAGTGGAGCTGAGTGTTGTGCCAGGAAAGCAGAAAGAACTCCTGGCATTTGCCAAGAAAGCACACACTCCCATCCCTAAACCCCCAACATGCCTACCAACGCAGGTCATAAGGGTGGCCCATATCCATGATGGTAGGTATCCTGTCCATCTCATCTACCATTCTAGCCAACTCAAAGAAGAGTTGAATGAATGAATGAATCTAAAGGACCAGAAGGACTCTCAGCCTTGGTTGCAGAAGGATCCTCCCAATTCTGAAATTTCAGCCAGGAGTGGCCTTCTCACACATTTTGGGGGGAACGCAAGTAAAGTTGATGTCTCCTAGTGTCAAGCACGTCGCTAGGAAACTTACACCCATTCTTCCATTTAATCTCCTCTTAGCAGTTCTGCTAGGCTTACATCCCCAACTTTGTTTTATTCAAAGGAGTCTGACCTACTTCAGAGAAGTTAAGTGACTTGCCCAGCATCACAGAGAAAGCGTAGGTAGAGCAGGGTTATGAATCCGTGAAGCTCTCCCTACAATGCTGGTGCTTTTTTCCATCATCCCACTTCAAGGCACTGGAGACTCCTCTGCACACCTTACCAGTCAAGGGGATTCACTTCACCCTTCTCCTCTATTTATAGCTTAGAGAGAACTAAAGGGGTTTTTGTTTGTCTTTGTTTTATTGGACCCTTTTCACCAACTTAAACCCTAGATCAGCTCTATCCAATAGAAATATCATGCCAAATATACAAGTTTTAAATTGTTAGTGGTCACATTAAAAAAAAAAAGCCAACAGAAACAAGGCAAAATCGATTCTAATAATGTATTTTGTTTAATCCAATATATCCCAAATATTGTCACTTCAACATGTAACCAATGTGGGAAATTATTAGTAAGATAATTAACATTATTAATATCATACTAAGTTTTTGGATATTTAGTGTGTATTTTACCCTCCAGCACATCAACTTGATGAGCCAGTTTTCAAGTGTCCGATAGGCCCTGTGGGACAGAGAACACCTGCATGTATAAGACAGGGTCTTGTGTTGAGGATGGAACAGAAAAGAGCCCTAAGGAGCCTGCAACACTGTCCCTGGAGTGCTGGCCTCGTGGACCCCTGCTACAGGTGGCCGTGGGTGGCTAGAGCCTGGTAGGGTGACCCCCAACTGCAGGCTGTCTCCTGTTCATATTCCCAGGGAGGATCAGAGAGACCCCTGAGTAGGCAGGTTGTAGGGCCACCCATTTCCCCACTGGAGTCTCGAATCAGCTCAAGTGGTCCTCCCCTGGAGTGTTTGGTTTGTCCCTGTGTGCTGTCCCTGCTTTTCCTTCTTCAGGTCTGGGCAACCAGAGCCCCATGGGAACCCAGCACTACAGGCTGTCACTTGGCCCAGACCAGCAGGAGGGCTGTGAAGCGGGGATCGTGGGCCAGAGCCACCAAGGTAGGGAGTGATTGCCTTGCCTTCCATACTGGAAGCTCTCACTCACCCCTGTCTCAGGCCTGGCTGGGCTCCCTTTTGAGCATCTTCAGCTCGACAGGAAAGCTGCCAGGCTGAGCCAGGCTGGAACGACTCCGTCCCTTTGTTAGAGACAGGAAGTGCCTGAAGCCCATTTGCTGAACTACCATCCACTCCCAACAGGCACCTGGCAGCTAACAGATTAATCACAGCAATGGATTATGTTTCCTGAGCACTTACTATAGCCCCCAGAACCTGAGCAAAGCCCTTGACACAAATTATCTTATTCAGTCCATTCTCCACCTGGCAGCCTGAACCAGCTTTTTGAAACACAAAACTGATCGTACAACCTTCTTGCTTCAAAGGCTTCAATGAATTCCCAGTGCTCAGAGCAAAGACCCAAACGCTCAGCATGGCCTCTGAGCAGGCCAGGCTCCTGCTGGCCCCTGAAGCCTGTCTGGCCCTCCCTGCCCCTCCCCTCTGGCCTCCCACAACCATCCTCGCCGGCTGACAGGGGACTCGGCCCGGCCAGGGGCTCGCTTTGAGACGGTGGCAGGAGTTTGTGGGCTGTCTCTGCTATCGACTGGCTGTCCCCACCTCCTTGGCTGTCATCCAGGGTGGATCACATGAAGCGGCCAATTATTATTCACTGTGACTTTACACGCAGCACACCAGCACAGACAGACACCTGCAACACTGCTCTTTCTGTTCTGAAGCTTCTTCAGCCTTGCTCAGATGCTAACTTGCCAGAAATCCCCAGTGGATTCTCCCAAAGGTAGGCAGCATCACCACCTTCCTGGGCGACAGAAGAGCGCACCTCTCTGAATTAAAGGGATGCTTGATGCCCAGGACACAGATGCAACTTGATCTAGAGGAAATGCAATGATGCCTCCTGTCACCTGTGCAGAAAGCACTTTCCCTTCCCCTGTCTCACCTCACCCTCCTCCAGGATCCTGAGACAGCCAAGCCAATCCCTAGTCACTTATGATATCCATGTCACAGATGAGGAAACTGAAGCTCAGAGATGGGAAACAACTTGCTCAAGATCATACAGTCAAGATGCAACAGAATTGAGCTTTGAATGTGTGTTCAAATGTGCGTTCATCTTTGAAGGAAAGATGATATCTGGGCTGGAGAGGCTCTGCTGGAGGGGCAAACCTACACACCTGAGCCCCACCCTCTCAGAGAGCTGCAGGGGAGGGAGCCACAGGGTCCAGAGGCAGAGGGTTGGCCTCCCAGCCTTTGCTTATGTGAGAGAAGGCTCAGTCTTTTCTCCTGGCAACTCCATACTGCCTGCTAGGGTTCGTAACTCTTCCTTTACATCCCAAGTTTTGAGTTTAGTGTCCTTACTTTCCCACCAAACACCCCCCGGCCTACACCAGGGTCAGAGTGATCCACCGAAAGGAAGGTGATTGCCAGCGTTGGTCCCTCAGAGGCCCCCCAAGGGCACGACCAATTGCTGCTCTCTCCATCTTTAAGTCGTTTCCAGGCTGACTCTCTCTCAATGGCCCAGAGCCCCAGGGCAGACTGTAGCATCTTTCACCTGGCCTCCCGGCCTCCAGTCTCAGCACTTCCAGGGGACCCCGGGTCCTTCTATGCAGAGCTGGGACCACATGCATGGTCAAAGGTGGCGCTGCAGCAGTGTGGCTGTTGAGATCCCCAGCCCTTCATCCCCTGCAAGGTCTGGACCCACAGGGGCTGGGTTTGGGCCTCTGATCCACAACGGACTCACTGAGCTCATTTCTGGGGCTCAGTTTCTTTGTCTATTCTTTGAGAGTTGTTCTATTTGTTCTAATTAGAGTGGTTATGAGAATTAAAAGGGTTAATAAGTAGAATAAAGTCAGGTATTTAGTATACACTTTTTTTTTTTTTTTTTTTTTTTTTTTTGCGGTACACGGGCCTCTCACTCTGTGGGCTCTCCCGTTGCGCAGCACAGGCTCCGGACATGCAGGCTAAGCAGCCATGGCTCACGGGCCCAGCCGCTCCACGGCATGTGGGATCTTCTTGGACCGGGGCACGAACCCGTGTCCCCTGCATCGGCAGGTGGACTCTCAACCACTGCGCCACCAGGGAAGCCCAGTATATACTATTTTTTACCTCTCTTTCTAGAGCCTCAGGGGCTGCTACTCTACGCCCATCACTACACAAATTGCTCCTGGTGTGTTCCTGCCTCCAAGCTTCCTCTCCTCTCAAACTCACGCCTCAAAACTGAAACCCTCATGAATGAATCTGCCCTCGCTACCCAACCAGCCACTGATGATTCCTAACAGACTTGTGATCATCTGTCTGGGGTTCTTATTCTGGGGCTCCTCCATCTCCTGTTTCTCAGATTATCCCCTCACACCCACTAACCCCAGGCCCATGGTCTAGCTTACCCCACGCCCAGGATCCTGAGACGCCAGACCCTACTCCTCTACCTGGGGAGGGCGGGGATTCCCAAGTTCTTGACCTGTATTCATTCTGCATCACCTGTAGCCCTGTTTCTCCATGTCTTCCTCTGACCACCTGCATGGCATCACCCAGGAGCTGGTGTTAAATGTAGATTCCTGGGCTCCACCCCAGGGTGCTACATTTTTAACAAACTCACCAGATGATCCGCAAGTCCATGAAGTCTGAGAGCCACTGATCCACAAGCCCTTGTCATGTGATACAGCCTGATGCCCTCAGTGGCTGAGTCTGACCTTCTCCATCCCCATGTTCCCCATGTGCCCGTGACACGCCGCTCAAGCCCCACTCCCAGGAACCCTCTCCTTCTCTCTCCTCTGGGGAATGTCTGTGCTTCCTCCCAGGGGCAGCTCCCTTGCCACTCCCTCTAGGAAGCCTCCTTGGCTCCAGAAACCTGAGCCACTCATGCCTTTCTCTGTGCAGTTCATAGCAATTTGCTTATCTTTGTATGATGTGGACGACCTTCCTCTGTGGGCCTGGGGATCTGGAGTCACCCAGGCAGGGTCTTCTACTTCAGATTAGCTGGGAGGGTGGGAAGAGGGTCAGATAATGGTCTGAAAAGAAGGTGAGCCTTTCTGAGCAGCCGTGGTGCATATTTGCCTTTATGGATGGCTTTGCATGAGACCATCCATGCAATGTTGTCACTCAGATCTGACAGGTGAGGAGACTGGAGCTCGTGAAAGCTTAAGTGATGACTGTGATGCTGATAAATGTCAGAGCCAGGCCTCAGCCTCAGCTCCACCCATCTGCAGAGGTACTTTGAAGACAGGACACTGAGCGCTGGAGACAGTGGCCATCAAATGGCTAAAGATAAGCCAAAGACCTCGATTCTTCCCCATGCCTGTAGGGTCCCTGAGGACTCCTCTTTGCCCACAGCACATCTGTGACTCTGAGCCAGGCCTTTGATGCAGGGTGACCCTGGTCTGAACACCAGTGTCACCATCAGAAGTGTGGGATCTATTCACCACTTAGATTTAGGGACTTGCTTTATACTCCTACAGAAATGCAATACAAAATGAATGCATCCATCAAAAATCTGTGTGATTGCCCTCTTTATGATGGAGAAGGAAGGGTTGACCAGAGAGGTGGAGGGCAGAGGGGGAGGAGAAGTTAACTTGATGTTGGGTTTCAATTTTTGAGTTACTAATCTAATCAGTGACCGTTTACCCTGTTAGATGTACAGCTTTCCAAAAATTAGAAATATCTTTTCTTTCCAAAAGGCTGTTGGAGAGGAGATAATTACCCCAGTGCAAGCTGTGCTTATTCTCATAGTTCTCTTTCTTTTTTTTTTAAACACAACAACATGTCCTACATGTGTTCAATGAAGCTGAAAATGCTAGTTTGATAATGGGCTCACAGAACATTTAATAGGCCTGGATGACAATGTGAGACTTTCTTAAGGAAAGAGAAGGCAATGAAAAGCTATTACAGGAGTCAGTAATGGGAACTGGAGGTCTGCCGTAGACATCACTGCAGTTCTCAGTTATGCTGTTTTCTTAATAAGGCTCTTTGGCGATCAGCTCTGAAGTGTGATCTCACCAGAACCCAGAGCCGTTGGCCCTGTCCTTACTCAACCTGACCCTCCCCGTTACCGAGATTGAAATCTCCTTCCTGACCCTTACCCTGCTGCCATTCCATAAAAGTTGACTGAGTACCTACCATGGGCCAATTTCCCTATTATGTGTGCTGGCAGTAAATTAAAAATAATCTTTGTCCCTACACGTCACAGCCCCAAGGAAGGCAGATAAGAAAAGAGAAGAGCGAGCCCGTGTGATGGGTTCTCTGAGAGGGCAGCAAAGTGCTCCGTGGAAGCAACTCAAGTTTCTGGTCTCAGGAGATGAGTAGGACCTTCCCACTGTGAGAAAGCAAGCCTCATTATCTGGCTTCTGTTGTATACCCATCCCTGGACCCACTCCTGAGGCCAGAAGTATGAAAAACACTCTGGCCACACGATGACAATACCCTTCCTTGAAAATAACAATGAAGTCAACCCTTGGGAAACCCCTGGGAAACTGACTACAAGGGAAACGTGGTTCCCCAAGGAGTGCCGTGGTCCTGTTACCAGAAACAGGGGCAATAGAGGCTGAACGGGCTACAACAGCACTTGTCCACTAAGCAGGTAGCCACGTACTACCCCAACCAGAAGTCATGCCATTTCTATGCTCTGCAGATATAGGAATCTACAATTCCTAGAACTTGAGCCCAAGGGGAGTTACTCTCAGGCAGGTCAGCCTCAATAATCCTCAGTGTCCTAAACCAAACATCCTGATTCTTTCTAGGATAAGGGATGCTTGCCTGTCTGAGGTTCATGGGCTTGGTTGTTCTCCCAGGCAAGAAGAGGAGAAAATTACCTTGCCATTCTATCTGACTTCCTAGAATAATAATAATAATGAGTGAATTAAGCATCTCAAGAAACTTTCCACCTACATGAATAATAACAATCCAGTGGGGAAATATTACTCTGGAGAAGTGTATAAGTTCTAGAAGCCTTGAGAAAGGAGAGAGAAACTTTGCTACAAAGTGATTGAGGAGTGAAGTAAACTTACAGAAAAGAGGTTACGCTAGGAGTCTGGATATGAACCTTACCGGAATGAATCATGACAAATGTGCTGAGGTCAGAAGAACTGATAAGCCATTGTTGATGTTTGCAGATGTTCAAAATACTCTCACACACAAAAGTGAGCCAGTTTTCTATATGAGAAAACTTGTCATCCCAAGAAATAAAGTGAATCCCTAGTTATAAGAGAGGGTAATGGAAACCGCCACCAAGGGGATTCATGAGTGTCTACCGAATTCAAAAGATTATAATGAGGTTGCATATCCACCAGTGAATATCAGAATTCCTCAGAGGGAGGTAACTATCTCTGCATGGGGAAAGACTCGATAAGTTTCTTATAAGACTAGGCAACCCATTAAGGTGGGGAGGTTGTTTTGCATGAGGCAAAAGATGGAGATGTATTTATTTTGTTCACAAAGAATGCAGTGAAGAGTGACTGGGGAAGAAAATGTGTGGAAAGAGGAAGGAAGAAGTAGTAGCCCAATGGGTCCACAGCTAGTAGAGCTCTATGATGGGTACCAGTCAGTTGGAGTGTAGGGATGCTCTTATCCTTTTAAATTTGTATATGTTCCTGGCATGGAAACCCAAACACCAGAGTTTGACCAAAGTCCGTGGGTGAGTTTTTGTTGTGGTTGTTTGGGTTTGTGTGTCAGTTGATTTTGTTTGGGAAAAAGGCTTGAAGAACCTTTGTCTGACATCAAAATCAGCGTGGTTCAGAACAAAGATTGCATATGAAGAGCAGGAGGTCGGTCGTGAGTCCGAGAGATAGTGAGGATTCAGGGAGATCTTGAGGAGGACCACAGAAGTGGGGATTTGAGGCTGTCTTATCCCAGTCCCAAGGGGTTGGCTGACATCTGGGTTACAGAAATCAAAAATGAATGAATTACTGTTTGTTCAAGGTCCTTTTCACGGCACTATAAAGTATCTTTTGAAATATCTGGGTACTTTTACCTCTTTTTTCCTAGATATTACACTTAGTACCTTTAACTTCATGCATATAACCAAGGCTTCCAAACACTTCCTTCATTCGGAGAGACAATTCTTTCTGTCTTATGTTATCTATTTATATCGGTGGGCTTTCTACAGCAGCATTTACTCCAAAACTTACTGTAACACCTCTGGTCATTTAGCATGTCTCCTTAGCCCTGAAGAACTGCAGAAAATCAAGAAGATGGGGAAGCCACAGTGGAGACTGAGAGGAGGATTTCAGGGAAGGCTGGGAAGAAAGCAAGGCTTTGTTCTCACAGGGCAGGAATGTGACCGCCCAGCCCCTGAGCTCCACCAGGGCAGGAATCCTATCTGTCTGATCTATTCTCGTGCCCTCAGAACTTGGGGAACTGTCTGGGAAAATGCATAGGTACTCAATAAATATTTCTCAAATGAATAAATAAACTCCACAGAGCTCGATGAATTCCGTATTATGACTCATAGAGATGAAGAAACTGAGGTAAAATGGATTTCTCCAAGTCCCAGAATCCCAGGGCCAGGAAAGGGATTCTAGTGGGTTTGGCTGCAAAGCCTGCATCATTTTCAGTCTCACACATGGCTCTTTCTTCCTATTTAAAGAATTGTGCTTCTTGTTGCCTTGACCCCCCACTTGCTGTTTGCAATGATCTAATCCTCAACCCTTTGCAACACTTAAAGCTGTGGTTCTCCACCATTAGAAGGCATTAGAATCATACAGAGAGCTGGACAAACCTGCAGGTTTCTGGGCTCCACTCCCAGAAATACTGATCCCATCGGCCTCGGTGAGAGCTGGACATCTGTAGGTTTAACCTGGGTCCATTACATGACTAATCCCTTTATGGGAAAACAGTTTGGGTGGTGCAGCCAGATCCTTGCAGAACCCCTTTTACCGTTTGTGTGTGTCCCTTGGCGCCTGTGGTTTTTTCAGGGGACCACCCTTGTGCTACTTGAGCCCACTTTGTCCGATTGCACAGAAAGCTGGAAGTTCCTAGGAAAGTATGTCCCCCCTGAGAACTTTTAATGTGGCTGTGTTGTGTAATTGCATAAAAACTCAACTCCCTTACTTCAAATCAGGATACCTCTGAGGTTTAACTAAGAACCCAGTATCACTGCTGGATCAAGCCAAAGTCAACCTTGTAGGGCTTTGCCTGAGATCACACTCTTGCTTGATCCCCTGCCCATTCCTGTCTGATTTTCCCCTTTCTTTCCAGTTTCCCTTCATAAGTTACCTGCTAATGAATCCTCATCTCAGAGTCTGCTTCTGAGCATCTGACCTAAGACACACTTCCTGGCTTCAATCCTTCATTGCTTATGGCCTGCCTATGCACCTTCCCAGAGCTTGGTCTTTCAGAAAACTGAATATAAATAACCCAACCCCCAATCAACACAACTTGAAGCTTAAAAGTGGGTTCTCCCTCACTCCCAGGGGGCCATACAGATTTTGAGTTAACAGGGGGAGGCAAGCTGGAGGGTGGGAGGAGTCGTGCCTCTTCCAGGAAGACAGAAATCCTTATCCCCACACTTAGCGTCGACAGAGTTGGGTCTGAACTGCTATTGGGAGCTGATGCAGCACCATGCATCACCTTCTGTGAGAGTTCCCCTTCTATCTGGCAAACCTGGAATCAGACCCGTCTGCAATGAGTCCA
This sequence comes from Mesoplodon bidens, assembly GCF_964165515.1. Lineage (NCBI taxonomy): Eukaryota > Metazoa > Chordata > Mammalia > Artiodactyla > Ziphiidae > Mesoplodon > Mesoplodon bidens. Next base: position 19,839,250 of record NC_138171.1, on the reverse strand, counting down.
CTGGGCTTAGCCCCTATTTCTCTCCTGTCCCCTGTAGGAGAGATGCACTTGACATCCTCATCAAGACCCAGAAGTTTATCTGTCATTATTTTCCGTGCTTTCAAAAAAGAATAGAGAGAAGAAAAGTACATCTATTTCTTCATAGGGAACTGCGTGACTGAATGACACATCTCTCTGTTGTGAAATCCAAGCTACTGTCATAAAAGATCTAGAAGAAAAAAAGGGAAGAGAGGGACAAGATGGCCTGAAGAGGAAGCACTCGCTATGTATTTGCATTTCTATGGAAACAGCCTTGGGCAGATGTGGCCTTGATCCTCTGTGGTCAGAGGGACGTGAGGTCAGGTGCCTAGCAGCTGGTCGGAGGCTGCTGCAGCAGCAATTTGCAGGGGATGAGATGGCACAAGAGAACAGACTCCAAAGGCCTCTAAACCTGCTATCAACAGGAACCAGGAACTCATGGGTTTCTCTCTCCAAATGTCTAGCAAGTCTTGTGACAATCTCCTCCCATATGCACTTGCAAATGGGCCCCCTCTTCATTTCCCCCTCCCTCTTAAAAGACTGCCATGGAACAGGGGATGCAGACATCAGAGAGACTGCTACAGGACCAGGGTCTGGAAGAGAAGGAGGAAAGTGTTTCATTTGTACTCAGTGGAACAGGTAGAGTTGATTTCAGTAATGCAAGGATAGTTGCATATTATTAGCATCAATCATACAGATTAGCAGATTAAAGAAGACACCATAACATCACTTTGAGAACTGCTAGAAACAAAACAAAACAGTTAATAAGGCTTAATTCCTGATTAGGAAAAAAACAAACAAACAAAACTTACTACAGTAAAAATAGAAAAAAAATATAGAATACAATTATGCTACTAGAGTTTGACAACTAAATCATACCTAATGATAAAATATCAGAATCATCCCCACTGATGCAAAACAGGAGAAGAAGCAGTTGACACCTATAATTATAGCTTAGCATTGTCCTAGAAGTCCTACTCCCCACAATGAGAAAAAAAAAGGAGGTTTAACTATGGATAATGAATGTGCAAAAGTATCACTATTTACAGATAATCCTATCTATATGGAAAATCCAAGAGACAACTAAAAAACTGGTAAGATATTTAAGAAAAGTAGAAAGATATGTGGCTTAATATACACATATGTTGAATGTCGACTGTGGTCTTTTGTAGCATGATGTACACCATTTAATTCTCACTACAAACTAGCAACGTGGGTATAACCTTCTGTTCTTACAGATGACACAACTCAGCCTCAGAGAGGTTTAGCATCTTAGTCGAGGTCACACAGCTTCTAACCACTGTAATGTGAACTCATAATTGACTCCGTCTTAACTCACATTCCTTTTTTTTTTTTTACATCTCTATTGGAGTATAATTGCTTAACAATAGTGTGTTAGTTTCTGCTTTATAACAAAGTGAATCAGTTATACATATACATATGTTCCCATATCCCCTCCCTCTGGCATCTCCCTCCCACCCTCCCTATCCCACTCCTCCAGGCAGTCACAAAGCACCAAGCTGATCTCCCTGTGCTATGCGGCTGCTTCCCACTAGCTATCTACCTTACGTTTGGTAGTGTATATATGTCCATGCCTCTCTTTCACTTTGTCACAGCTTACCCTTCCCCCTCCCCATATCCTCAAGTCCATTCTCTAGTAGGTCTGTGTCTTTATTCCTGTCTTACCCCTAAGTTCTTCATGACATTTTTTTCTTCTTAAATTCCATATATATGTGTTAGCATACGGTATTTGTCTTTCTCTTTCTGACTTACTTCACTCTGTATGACAGACTCTAGGTCTATCCACCTCATTACAAATAGCTCAATTTCGTTTCTTTTTATGGCTGAGTAATATTCCATTGTATATATGTGCCACATCTTCTTTATCCATTCATCTGTTGATGGACACTTAGGTTGCTTCCAAGTCCTGGATATTGTAAATAGAGCTTCAATGAACATTTTGGTGCATGACTCTTTTTGTATTATGGTTTTCTCAGGGTATATGCCCAGTAGTGGGATTGCTGGGTCATATGGTAGTTCTATTTGTAGTTTTTTAAGGAACCTCCATACTATTCTCCGTAGTGGCTGTACCAATTCACATTCCCACCAGCAGTGTAAGAGTGTTCCCTTTTTTCCACACCCTCTCCAGCATTTATTGTTTCTAGATTTTTTTGATGATGGTCATTCTGACTGGTGTGAGATGATATCTCATTGTAGTTTTGATTTGCATTTCTCTAATGATTAAAGATGTTGAGCATTCTCTCATGTGTTTGTTGGCAGTCTGTATATCTTCTGAGGAGAAATGTCTATTTAGGTCTTCTGCCCATTTTTGGATTGGGTTATTTGTTCAACTCACATTCTTCATGCACTAGTCCAAACTGACTTTTATTATTAATATGAATGTTACTATGTTAGCAATATTAATTTTTAAATGACCCTTTAGTAATTACTTTTTATGTGTCATGACTGTACGATGAATGAATGAACTCCATCTCCCCAAAGACCGGCAAATATTCCTTGGAGTTTCCATGATTAATGTACATTTCTTCAATACGTAAAAGATTAATACCGTCAAATTGCTCACTTTCTCTAAATAGTACTTGTCACGTGTAATCCATGAACAGAAAAGTATATCATTTGGAACCATAATAGGTCAAAAAAAATGAAAACACTAAAATTTATAGATGCTTCACCTGATCTCCCTAGAAAATTTTCAAGACAAATATTATTTGTATAATTCAAATAAAAGAGGTTGATTTACAGGTACAAACTACTGCACATAAAATATATAGATAAGCAACAAGGATTTACTGTAGAGCACAGGGAACTATATTCAATACCTTATAATAATCTATAAAGGAAAAGAATCTGAAAAAAATGTGTATATAAAACTGAATCACTTGACTGTACCTGAAACTCACACAATATTGCAAATCAACTACACTTTACTAAAAAATAAATTAATTTTAAAAAGGAGGCTGAGAAAGACAGAAAATTTTGCCCAACATCTCATAGTCAGAGGCGAGACTCAAACCCAGATCTGTCTGCCACCTCCTGCCTCTCTTCCATGGATTAGATTTCACTTTCTAGTCACATATGTCAATTCTCATAGGAAGCATACTTACTAGACTTCAGGGACCCATCTATTCCTAGAGCAAAACTCAGCATTTGGCCCAGAGAAGATGGGAGATCTTTTCCCTACTCAGACATAGTTACTCAAAGCCATACCATTAGGACCCACTGCCATCTATGGACCACTTACTATGTGTCAGGCACTTTATTTGCACAACTTCATTTTATGCCCACGGCAGCCTTGATAGGAAATACTGTTACTGTTCCCATTTTACAGCTGAGAAAGATGAGACTAAGAGAGAAGAGGTACCTTCCCCAAGGTCACACACTTAGTAAGCAGCAGAGCTAAGATTCACATCCAGAGCCATCTGAAGTCAAAACCAATTGATACATGCATTCCATGGTCATCCTCAGTGCGAGGGCAAATTTGCTCAAAATTAACCTCCATTCCCATTCCTAACCCCTGCATCACACAGATTCCTAAGGCCTACACCCAGAGGTTTTGATTCACAAGGTCTGGGGAAAACTCAGAAAGCTGCAACTTCACAAACCTACCAGGCGACTGGTAGGGTCTCACGGAGAGGGTCTCATGGTTAATCATGGTTAATTAAATCTCTTGGGCTAGTATTTAGTTAGGAAGACCCACCACCAGACAAGGAGTGAGTCGAGTCCACTCTGTTTTTCTCCGGCCTTTTTTTTTTTTTTTTAACATCTTTATTGGAGTATAATTGCTTTACAATGGTGTGTTACTTTCTGCTTTATAACAAAGTGAAACAGTTATACATATACATATGTTCCCATATCTCTTCCCTCTTGTGTCTCCCTCCCTCCCACCCTCCCTATCCCACCCCTCTAGGTGGTCACAAAGCACGGAGCTGATCTCCCTGTGCTATGTGGCTGCTTCCCACTAGCTATCTATTTTACGTTTGGTAGTGTATATATGTCCATGCCTCTCTCTCCCTTTGTCCCAGCTTACCCTTCCCCCTCCCCATATTCTCTGACCTTTTAATAGCTTTTTCAGTTCTCTGTTCATGAATGGCCAGAACCTGTAATTTGGGGACAAGAAAGAGAATGAAATGTCTACTCTGGAACGACTACTTCTTGGAAGACATCAGGAACTAAAGCCACAACTTATGCCTTGCCTGAGGACGTGGAAGGTTACTTTACCTGCTCATCTGGGATGACCAGTTAGAGAGCTGAACAAATAAGCTGACCCAGAGAGGTTAGGAGAGGAAGGAGGAGGAAATAGTTTTCCTAGGGCTTGGGTGAGCTGCCAGCTTGTATCAAATATGCCCGATCTATTTGGCAAGATCTGCTGATAAACAACCTTCCGTGCTCTCTCCTGCTGAAGAATTCCTGATATGAACCATGGCACGTCCACATCCTTCCAGTAATCCACCTCCTGTGTGAAGCAGAAACTTCTCCTGGTAGGAAAGCCTGCCTGGCCATCTCAGCTGCCAGGTTGGCATTAGAATAGTGGAATATTGTAAGCTGCAACCCTCCCTGAGAGATGCCGCCACGTCGTGCGTTGCACTGGGTCTGCTGTTTCCAGCCAAACAAGCTGCGTGTGTGGTTTACTGCCTTCCATGGCATGTCCGGAAGGAGGAAAAAAGTGTCCCCACCCCTTCCAGAGTCCCCTGCTTGACTCTCCTCCCTTCTCTGGGGAATTTCAGCTCACTGAACCTGGTCCTTTACTTTCAGGAAGGCCAGGAATATTCTGTGGAAGGAGAAGGTTAAGGAAGATAGAATGCATGTTGGTGCAAAGAACTGCTTTTGGATGGTTGTCCATTAAAACCTTGTGAGCATGCAGTATGTCCATAACAAGTCTACACTGGCAATAGTTCTTGTTGAACTATTTCTAGCTTTTGATGGCTTTCAGCTCTGCATAATTGATCTGTCTAGAGCTGGAGAGGAAGACAAGGCCCCAACTCTAAAAGCTCAAAGGTTTCTGGTTGCACACTCCACCCTGCCAAAATGCATGCCGAATATATACAGATGGTTATTTTTCTAATGAGAAGCTGAAACCCACAGCCCTCCATAACAGTTACTACCTTTCCAAATAGACTTTGCACTCAGAGAATCAAGGCTGATGATAAATATCAGAGTGGGGTGGAAATCAGACACTGTATTTCTCTGGTGAGTCTGGTGAGAGTGTGGGTTATACATTCATTCATTCATGCAGTCACTAAGTCAACAAATACTTATTAAACAACCACAGATGAACAAGATTGATGTCCATTCAGCACAATGAGGGTTTGATAGGTGATGCAGAGTTGCTGTTGGACCACAGAGACAAGATCTAATCTAGTCTAGCCGTAGAGAGTCAGGGGTGGCTTCCCTAAGGAGGTAACACCTAAGCTGAGATCTGAAAGATGAGTGAGAGCACATGCAAAGACCAAGGGGCAGGCAGACCAGACCTGAGGAGCTGGAGGAAGTTCAGGAGGCTACAGGGTAGTGTTGTGAGAAGTCTCGTTAACGCTGCAAAGGAGGTTTTACATCATATGGAGGCAAATGGGGGGTCACTGAGATATTTTAAAAGGGGAATGGGATGAACAGCATGTAGGCTTAGAAAGGCCACCTGGCAGCAGAGTGCAGACTCAATGGGAAGACTGATCCAGGTACCAGGATCCTAGTGTGGAGTCTTTACAATGGCCTGAGAGACAAGGATAACACAGCTATGTGATGTCAATGGAATTAAGAGAACTGGATGAATTTTAACTTATTTTGGAGATATAATATTTTTTTAAAATCTGGGCATAGAGATTCATTTTCATGTTAGATGGTGTGGTAGGCTGAATACTAGCCCCTCAAAGATGTTCACAGGGCTTCCCTGGTGGCGCAGTGGTTGAGAGTCTGCCTGCCGATGCAGGGGACACGGGTTCGTGCCCCGGTCCGGGAAGATCCCACATGCCGCGGAGTGGCTGGGCCCGTGAGCCATGGCTGCTGAGGCTGCATGTCTGGAGCCTGTGCTCCGCAACGGTAGAGGCCACAACAGTGAGAGACCCGCGTATCGCAAAAAAAAAAAAAAAAAAGATTGCTTAACCATCTGTGTTATATTCCTGGCTTGACTGGTGAGTGATTGGCTTCCAAAGAAAAAGGCATTTCTTCAGCTGGTGATGAATGCAGCCATAGGCAGCTTGCAGTCGTGTTTGTGAGCTTACAGTCACAAACTTTGATCAAACAGTCCTAGGATCCCAGGAGATCCTAAAATATTCTAGATACAGTAATCTGCAATAAATTTACAAAGCTGAATAAGACAGAGCTCTGCTCTTGAAATGCTTCCAGTCTATTCGGAGAGGAAGGGGGTCTAAGAAAGCCCACGTGGCCTTCTTTCCTTGCACAGAGGGACAAGTCTCCAGAGAAGCTCCCACAAAAGATGGCTTGGTCTATTTAAAAACAGAAACCATTCTTTTCTTTTCACATGTCCAGATCCTAATGCCAGAGACCTAAAGGCTTCCAGGAGAGTCCAGGGCTTACCTCTCAGTGCAGGAACTTTTACCACTGCCCTGAATCTCATGCAGCTACTCATCCTCGTGTGTGCCTAGAGGGTCTAAAGTCATGAGTACTTGTGTCCTTGAGTCATGGGTACCGATAGCTTCCAGTTGGATCCCAGATGTTGGGTTCAGAGCAAGGAACTTTGAAGACCGCTGGAAGCATGGTCTGAGATACAGTTCAGGGGACTTCACAGGAAAACTCTTCAGAAGAAGATGCAAACCATGGCAACCAGACCTGATGCCTACACTCTGTCTTCTCACCCATCTTTGGCAGACTTTAAGATCTGACATATTAACTAACTCTAATTTTCAAATGATCTGTCAAAGAGCATTTTTTAAGTTTAAATGATTATTGACTTTAATTTCTTTTGATAATACAACATTATTAGATTATTACAAAATTTTTTCATGTAATACAGAAAAGTATTTTTTTAAAGTTACCAAAAATCTCACCACTTAAAGAATGAGCATTGAAAAATCATTTTCCTAGATCTTTATTTATATATAAAGGTAGATGGAAGGAAGAAAGAGAGGCATGGAAAGAAGGAGGGAAGAAGAAAGGAAAATAATATGTTACAATGGACTGTACTTTTTCCTGGTGTGGTACTTTTATATTTTAAAAAAGTAATATTTATTGACTATTCAAAAAAATGCAAATTCAACCTCAAAGAAACTCTTCAACTCATCCTTCATGTTAATAAGAATTCCTAGACTTCCCTGGTGGCACAGTTGTTGGGAATCTGCCTGCCAGTGGAGGAGACACGGGTTCAAGTCCTGGTCGGGGAAGATCCCACATGCCATGGAGCAAGTAAGCCCTTGCCTCACAACTACTGAGCCTGTGCTCTAGAACCCACAAGCCACAATTACTGAAGCCCGCGTACCTAGAGCCCCAGGTACCTCAACAAAAAGTAACCCCTGCTCACTGCAACTAGAGAAAGCCTGCATGCATCAATGAAGACCCAACACAACCAAAAATAATAAATAAATTTATTTTTTTAAAAAAGGAATTCCTTCACCTAAGAATTCTTCATACACTAGACATGGAAACCACTATGCCACCCATCAATCTTCTGACTTTCTAAATTTCTTCATTGACCAAATAGTTCTTGAGGGCCTACCATGAGCTAGGCACTAGGCTAGTGCAGGGAAAAAGCCATAAGCAAGACCAACACAGTCCACATTCTCACAGAACTTAGAAGCAGAAGGGTGTTTCTTGGAGCAAACTTCAAGGTCTTAGGGCATCTGACTTCATGGTATAGTGTGAGCTCCAGGAATCTGCATTTTCCAAGCTCTCCAGGTGATTTGGGTGCCTACTGGAGTTGAGAACCACTGTGCTTATAGAGTTGTGTGCTAGTAGAAAGAACATTGCCCAGGAAAGACATGGCAGGAGTATAGGACTGGTCCAAGTCAGGAATCCAGGTCAAGAGTAGGCAAAGGTCAAGGCTGATGGAGCTAGACTGACTACTTTAGATAACCCCATGGGATAATTATGAGTCTAGTCTGATCCATGTGCAGATCAGAGTTACCACTGAAATGGAGAGAAAGCACTTTTGCAGGTAATGGACTTTGGCAAATGTTCATGGCAGGTTTCATCCTTAGGGTAATCTGGTGGATACATTTTCAAGAATTCTGATGAAGGAATGTAACCCCAACTTTTATGACTATCTGCCAGCAGTGACTTCTTTGTGCCCTGGCAATTGTCCTGAGGACTTAGACTCTTTAGCACAAAGATTCTCAGAGGAAGAAACAGTGAACTGCTAAGGATTAGGGTCAACTTCCCACTAGAATCTGAGTGCTCTCCTTGAAATATGAAGCTAAAAAAAAAAATTGTTTTTCTTTCTCTATTTGGTTGAAATGTTAATATCCAAACTAATGTGCAGGAGAGATTAAGACCCAATGTTTATCCAGGGACCATCCAGAGAAAGGTTTAGGTGAGAGGGGAATTGTGCTTTCCACATTTAAACAACTCTGCTTAACATGGTAACATGAGACCAGGCGGGGAATCCACCCACGGGATTCATGCAATTATGTAAATTGAATTAACACACTATTTGGAGAATATATTATATTCAGATGGCAACACTCAGTTTTTAATCACCCTCTAGCCTTTTAAAGATACATGTTTCTAGAAATATAGATCAATGGAACAGGATAGAAAGCCCAGAGATAAACCCATGCACATATGGTCACCTTATATTTGATAAAGGAGACAAGAGTATACAATGGAGAAAAGACAGCTTCTTCAATAAGTGGTGCTGGGAAAACTGGACAGCTACATGTAAAAGAATGAAATTAGAACACTCCCTAACACCATACACAAAAATAAACTCAAAATATAAGACCAGACACTATGAAAGTCTTAGAGGAAAACATAGGAAGAACACTCTTTGACATAAATCACAGCAAGATCTTTTTTGACCCACCTCCTAGAGAAAGGGAAAGAAAAACAAAAATAAACAAATGGGACCTAATGAAACTTAAAAGCTTTTGCACACCAAAAGAAAACATAAACTAGATGAAAAGAAAATCCCCAGAATGGGAGAAAATATTTGCAAACAAAGCAACAGACAAAGGGTTAATCTCCAAAATTTACAAGCAGCTCATGCAGCTCAATATCAAAAAAACAAAAAATCTAATCCAAAAATGCACAGAAGACCTAAATAGACATTTCTCCAAAGAAGACATACAGATTGCCAACAAACAAATGAAAGGATGCTCAACATCATTAATCATTAGAGAAATGCAAATCAAAACTACAATGAGGTATCTCCTCACACCAGTCAGAATGGCCATCATCAAAAAATCTACAAACAACAAATGCTGGAGAGGGTGTGGAGAAAAGGGAACCCTCTTGCACTGTTGGTGAGAATGTAAATTGATACAGCCACTATGGAGAACAGTATGGAGGTTCCACAAAAAACTAAAAATAGAACTACCATATGACCCAGCAATCCGACTACTGAGCATATACCCTGAGAAAACCATAATTCAAAAAGAATCATGCACCAAAATGTTCACTACAGTTCTATTTACAATAGCCAGGACATGGAAGCAACCTAAGTGTCCATCAACAGATGAATGGATAAAGAAGATGTGGTACATATATACAATGCAATATTACTCATCCATAAAAAGAAATGAAATTGAGTTATTTGTAGTGAGGTGGATGGACCTAGAGACTCATACAGAGTGAAGTAAGTCAGAAAGAGAAAAACAAATACCATATGCTAACACATATATATGGAATCTAAAAAAAAAGAGTGGTCCTGAAGAACCTAAGGGCAGGACAGGAATAAAGGTGCAGACGTAGAGAATGGACTTGAGGACACAGGGTGGGGGAAGGGTAAGATGGGACGAAGTGAGAGAACGGCATGGACATATATACACTACCAAATGTGAAATAGATAGCTAGTGGGAAGCAGCCACATAGCACAGGGAGATCATCTCAGTGCTTTGTGACCACCTGGAGGGGTGGGATAGGGAGGGTGGGAGGGAGATGCAAGAGGGTGGAGATACGGGGACATATGTATATGTTTAGCTGATTCACTTTGTTATAAAACAGAAACTAACACACCATTGTAAAGCAATTATATGCCAATGAAGATGTAAAAAAAAAGATACATGTTTCTAAATATTAATTATAAATATTATGTCTTAAATGCTGAAGCTGTAGAGGTCTGTATAAACCTCTATTCGATAATAATATTTATTATTGTAATGAGTGAGTGAATGAATGCTTGAGAAAAGTAAAATTAAAATATCGGACATTCGTTTTTAAAAAAATCTCTGAAATGTTAAATAATTATCGTGAGCTCAATAGCTTTTTCATACTAAACTATAATTTTTGTTTATACATACTGCTAGCAAGAATTAGTATCTCGGGGGTGGCGGGTGGCGGTGGGATGAACTGGGAGATTGGGATTGACATATATACACTAATATGTATAAAATAGATAACTAATAAGAACCTGCTGTATAGCTCAGGGAATTCTACTTCACTTTGCTGTACAGTGGAAATGAACACAACATTGTAAAACAATATTCCAATTATAATTTTTAAAAAAAGAATTAGTATCTCATTTTTTACTGACATCAGGCTAGGCAGAAGAAAAGTTTAGTGTTTCTAGACTCTAAGAAAATAAATATTGATGGCCACAGGGGGTTTAATTGATAACCTGATAATGAGGGGAAAAAGGAAAAAGTGATCAAAACCAGATTTAAAATTCTAAAGTCACAGATGTCTGGTGACATTTGGTATAGAGACAAGCAGCCTGAATATCCTCTAGTACAGGGGTCCCCAACCCCATATCCTCTAGTACAGGGGTCCCTCTAGCACACGGTACCAGTCCATGGCCCGTTAGGAACCAGGCTGCACAGCAAGGCGTGAGCGGCGCGTGAGTGAGTGAAGCTTCATCTGTATGAAGTTTCCCGCTCCCCGTCGCTCACATTACCATCTAAGCTCTGCCTCCTGTCAGAGCAGTGGTGGCATTAGATTCTCATAGGGGCGTGAGCCCTACTGAGAACTGCGCATGCAAGGGATCTAGGGTGCACACTCCTTATGAGAATCTAATGCCTGATGATCCGAGGTGGAGCTGAGGCCGTGATGCCAGCACTGGAGAGTGGCGGCAAACACAGATTATCATTAGCAGAGAGGTTTGACTGCACAGAGACCATAACAAATCAATTGCCTGCAGACTCATATCAAAACCCTACCAGTAAGTGGCAAGTGAAAACAAGCTCAGGGCTCCCACTGACTCTGCATTATGGTGAGGTATATAATTATTTAATTATATATTATAGTGTAATAATAATAGAAATAAAGTGCACAATAAACGTAATACACTTGAATCATCCTGACACCATCCTACCCCACCCCACCCCCGGTCTGTGGAAAAACTGTCTTCCACGAAACTGGTCCCTGGTGCCAGAAAGGTTGGGGACCACTGCTCTAGTAGATTTGACTACATCACACACTGTAATAATTAATATTCAGGTTATCAAGAAAGTTTTGTGATGTAGCCATATATTCTAATTCAAAAGACAGGGAGATGTATATACAATTAATATGTCCTTCATGGTTATTTTTGAAAGTTTTGGTATTTTATGGGTTTGGCTTCCTTCATGGGTAAAATTCACTTGGCCAGAAAAGCTCTTTCTTCAATGACTAAGGTTGCCAGGTTTAGCAAATAAAAGTTCGGGACGTGCAGTTAAATTTGAATTTCAACAAAACAACTAATCACTTTTGGTATAAATAAATCACACCCAATATTTGGGGTTTACTTATACTACAAAACATTGCTGTTTATTTGAAATTTAATATAATTGGGTATCCTGTATTTTATCTGGCAACCCTACCAGTGACTCAGAAGGAACCCAGTGCTGCATCTCAGAGTTAGTACATTCTGGAATTGTTGCATTTGAGAAAGCCTGGCTGCTTCTATGAGTCAGCTCTACAGAGCTTTTCAAAAGAAATCTGTAAAGTTTAGGATAAAATAACCTCCTAACACAATAGCCTACCTCTGAAAGTCTCAAGTCAAGCTAGATTAAAGCTTAAAATAGACCTGCAGGTATGCAAATAGAGATAAGCTCTAGGGCAATAGGTTATAAGGAGTAAATTCACTCATGATGGTCCCTTGAAAAATCTCCTCCTTTGAACTGAATTCTATAGTGAAGAGTTTGGCTATTACTGATGGAAGCCCCAGGAAAGAGTATCATGACAGTCGTTACTGCAACTGATACAGAAGGTTGTTAAGGACACTGTACTCTGCTCTCCCCCTTCAGGCCTGACCTGCCCGCAAGTCTTGTCCAACTCTCCTGGGCTGCTCCCTTTTCTAGAAACCTCCCTTTTGCCCGAATTCTGTTTCTGTAATTGTCTGTGTTGTCCTCTTGCTAGATTCTTTAAAGGACTGGGAATGTATCTTTTGACTTTGTATTCCCAGTGGTAGAACATTGCCTGGCCTGCAGTAAGTATACAATATGTGTTTGAAAGGATAGCAGAGAGGATACTGGATGGATGGCTGAATGATTGATGGTTAGATGGACGGATTATACAGTTGAAAATATTACATTGTGTTTACAGAAAAGAAAAAATTAACTCTTCTACTTGTACAAGAATATTTATACTGACTTTATTCATATTAGGTAAAAACTGAAAAATTCAACGTGTCCAAATAGGAGAATGGATAAACAAACTGTGGTATATTTAACCAATGGAATTCTACTTAGCAATAAAAAGGAATGAACTACTAATACACAACAGGGATAAACTTCAAAAATATTAACATTATGCTAAGTAATAGAAGACACACAAAAGAATACATACTATATGATTCCATTTTTGTGAAGATCTCAACAGGCAAAACTGATTTAAGGTGGAAAAACATATGAAAAATTTGTCTGGGAGGCGGAAGGGGGTGGGGATTGACTGGGAAGGGACATGAGAAAACTTTCTGGGTAATGATATCGTTAAATATTTTGGTAGTTATTTGGGTTGCCTATGTGCACTTATTTGTCAAAATACAATAAATGTATGCTTGATATTCATGTGTTTCACTGTAATAGATTTTACCTCATAAGAAGAAAAGTCTGTAGACAAATATTGAGCTCTAGTTACATTCAGAAGTATTTAGGAGAAGTAGAGTAATATCTGCAATTTGCTTTGAAATGCACCAAAAAATAGAATGGATCGATGGCTAGAAAGAAGAATACATCAATATAAGACAAAGCATGTACAATACAATGTTAATGGTAGAATGTAGTAGTGAGGATACAGGTGTCCACTGTCAAATGCTTTCACTTTTGCTATGTTTGAAATTTTTCATAGTAAAATGTTGGGATAAAAAGAAACTTCTGGTTCACCTGTCAGCAGGCTTCACTTAGAAAGAACTCTGATGTTCTCTGAAGATGTTTGAGAACTTTTCTCAGGGTGAGCAAATTACATCTGAGGTTTTTGGGGGTATTGGTCCCTCCCTCATGAGAACCCCACATACCATGTGGCCAAATTGAGTACACCTGGTGAAAATTCTACTTAGTATATTTTTTATCAACTCCAATGATTCCAGCACTTTCTCCCCTGAAAACATAGTATGTTTACTTAGAAGTAGGAAGAACTCCATCCCCAGGGCTCCCATCCCTTCTCCTGCATCCATTGGTTTCGATCCTTTACTGTCAGACTGAGGGAGGTGTCAGCATTGATAAAAAGTCGGTTAGAGATGACTGACCCCTGAAGTTTGTGCCAGGTGGAGCTGCTCTCTCCTACAGAAGTAGTGTGTCTGAAGATCACTCTCCCTGACACGTTCCTGTAGCTGCTGAAGGAGAGGATTTACTTGGCGGAAACTTAGGCCTCAGGGGGACTTGAACATCATGCTCACAATTAGAAGTGACATGTGACCCAGGATTAAAAGCTGGCTGCCAGAGAAAGGAGTAAGCTGATTCTTTTGAGTTGGTCAGATTCAGGAAAACTGCCTTTGTAATTCCATCAGTGAAAGGTCCAGAAAGTTTTCAGGGTGATCAGTTAAAAAAAAAAAGAGGTGAAGATAAGGAATCCCTTCTAAAAACAAACAAAAAAAAATGTCACAGGCTCCCTATAAAGAGAAGACAGAAGGGTAAAGAGCTCAACCACATGGAAATTATCTGTGACTCTGTGTCTCGCTGTGGCTGTAGCATGTGGAAGGTAAGTCACAGTTGGAAACTTCGCTCTCCAACTGCAGAGGCTGCCTCCATCAAGGGAGTTGCACAATCAAGATGCCGACTATTCCAGCTCTCTCTTCAGGAAGTCTGGGTCCTGCGACCTATTTGGGGACAGATTTAAGCTCTATCCACTAATGACCTTGGGTAGTGCACCCCATACACCCGGAAGTATTCAAACTGACCCCGGACAGTATATGAGGGGTCACTAAACACAATTAAAGGGCAGAGTGGTATTATGGGAGGAAATGCGTCCCCCCAGAATTCACATGTTGAAGTCCCAAACCCCAGTATCTGAAAATGTAACCATTTTTGGAGACAAAGTCTTTAAAGATGTGATTAAGTTAAAATGATGTCATTGAGGTGAGACTCTAGTCCAATATGACTGTTGTCCTTACAAGAAGAGGGAGAGACAGCAGGGGCACATGCACAGAGCGACAACCAGTGGGAAGAGCTGGCAAGAGGGCCACCATCCACAAGCCAAGGAGAGAAGCCTCAGAGAAAAACAACGCTCCCGGCACCTTGATCTTGGACTTCCAGCCTCCAGAACTGTGGTAAAATAAATATGTCTAAGCCACACACCCAGTCTGAGGTATTTTGTTATGACAGCCCTAGCAAAATAATCGAGGTGGGCCTTGGAGTAGAAGGTTTTCCAAGTTCCATCTTTGAATGTAAGCTGCATAGAGGCAAAATCTGTGGCTTGTTTACTACAGTATTCCAAACACCTATGATACTCATTGACCAATAGGCATTCAATAAATAACGAATAAATAAATTGTATTAGATTTTCCAGGGAACTCTGTTATTGGAAGTTCACTACCAAGCACAGAGCCATTTAAATTTACAGGTTTGCCCTTGATATAGTTCTATTGCATTGATTACAGCATGCAACTTATTTTGATTTTAGAAAATATGAAAATACAGGCATTAATAGAGAAAATAAAAGTCTTCTGAAATCCCAATCCTAAGGTTTAACTATTATGAGCATTTTTGGTTCACGTTCTTAATTCATAAAAATATATACATAGGTAAGTTTAAGACAAATTGTAAATGCAGTATATTTTCTTCTTTTTTACAGACGATTATATGTTCTTATTTTATTCTATATTTTCTCAAATGGGATCTTTAACATATGCATATTATTCCACCATAAGAAGGAAATGTTCAATCATCTAAAAACTGACTGAAACTTAACAGAAAGAATGAAGTGAATCTATGTCCAAAAAAATCAATTTTTGAAATTATTTTTAGGGAGGCTAAATATTTTCCTGTGTTTTAATTGGATATTTGAATATTTCTTTTTTATTTTATGATTTCTTATTGTTTTATGTTTAGAAAAATTTCCCCATACCCAATTTTCCCCATAACAGTTAATTAATCACTTCTATTTTCTTTGGGGTATTTCCATTATCAAAACAATATATGTTCATGATACAAATTTTGAAAATATTTGAAAGCTGAAAGAATAAAAAAAGGCCATCTATAATATTCTGATCTTTTATTGTTTTCCTTCCCATCAATTAGTAGTGTATATTTTTACGTATTTGCTATCATATAGTATCTATAAAATGTATATATTAATTTTAAACTTATCTATATGATCATAAATGAACATCTGATCACTGTATAAAATCTGGAGACTGCACAGTGCTACTCGGAGAAAATAAAAACAACTAAATCCCAATCCCCCATGCAGAGCCACTGTTAACATTTAGTATACAGTATTTCCTTCCAGGTCTTTGTTGTATGTATTTTTACATAATTACAGATGTGTAATATGCACAAAATTATACTGATTTTAATCATTTTTCATCTAATATTAATACATATTCATGGTAGAAAATTGTGTATCTAAATGCATAAAATAGAAAATTAAAATCACTAATAAGAGTACCATTTCAAAGAAAACCACTATTAATAACTTGGCATATTACCTTATAGAGTAATAGTCACATGTCTTATTTGAAATGTAACAAAAGATATACATATAAATCATACATATAATATATGAAGCAATATTCATCGGTTTCCTATTTAAGGAAATATAAATAGAAGCTTAATGATTGGTATAAACTAATTAAGTCATTTAATGTTTGTTCTTTTCCTCTGTATTTGAGTTTCTCAACTTTGCCCTCAAAATTAGTGACTTGATTTTCTACAGAGCAATTCTACTCTCTACTACCTCCAATAATTCTTTTAATTATCTTTTTGTAAATTAACTTCCTAGGTCAACAGCTCTTTGCAATGTTTTTCTTCATTTATTTTTTTCTTATGATTTTATGCTCACCATTCAGGGCTCATACTGGGTTTTTTGTTTTTTTGAATTTTTCTGTGGTTTATTTGTTGAAGTTTATTAATTTAACCTTTCATTTTTGATAATTGTGGTTCACATGCAGTTTTAAGAAATAATACAGAGAGATACCATGTACTATAGCCAGTTTCCTTCCGCGTTAACATCTTTCAAAACCATGTATAATATAATATCCCAATTCTGTATCTTTCTTGTTGTTCTTTTTATACCCACACCAATCTCTGTTTTCCTCCCTCTGTCTCCCTTTACACCTGACCCCTGGCCACCATTCATCTGTTCTTCATTTCTATAATTCTGTCATTATAAGAATATTTTATAAATGGAATCATATATTATGCAACCTTTGGAGGTTGGCTTTTTTCACTCAGCATAATTTCCTGGAGATTCAAGCAGGTTGCTGTCTGTGTTTTTGTGTTTTGAAACATTTACATAAATGATACAAAATTGTGGGGAACAAAGTTTAAGGTGGTTCCCATAATCACCACTTCCTGGTATTCATACATTTGTACAATCCCCTTCCATTGAGTATGAGCAGGACCTGCAACTTCCTTCTAACCCATGGAATGAGGCAAATGTGATGTGATGTATGTGATCCTGTTTATATGATTATATAGAGGGTAACACCATCTTGCTAGAGTCTCTTTATCCCTTGCTGGCTTTGAAGAAACATCTGCCATGAGGAAGAGGCTGTGTTCAGGAAGCACACATGACAAAGAATCATGGGTGGCCTCTAGGAGCTGAAGGTGGCCTCCTGCAAAAAAAAAATAACCCTCAGTCTTTCAGCTATAAGGAAATGAATTCTTCCAATAGTCTGAAAGAGCTTGGAAGTGAATCCCTCCCCAGTAGAGCCTCTAATGAAACTGCAGCCCTTGCTGATACTTGGGATACAGCTTGGTGAGATACTGAAACAAAGAACCCAGTTAAGCCATGACCACAATTCTGACCTACAGAAACTGTGAGATAATGACTATGTGTTATTTTAAGCCACTAAGTTTGTGGTAAAACCAATACTATAATCTATTGCAACTCCATTTCCCACTCAATGTTGTTTCTGAGATTTGATATATTAACAGCTTTACCGAATTTCAATACTTATAAAAACCACAACTTCTCCATTCCACTCTTCAAAAAGGATGTATTTCCACTTCTTAGACATTAAAAAGCAAATGCTGTAGAGACTACCCTTATACTTCCTCAGTACATATATAACAGGTTCTCTAGAAAATGTATCTTGAAGTAACATAGCTGGGTCAAAGTATATGTGGATCTTCGACATTACTACATATTGCCAGTTTGCTCTCAGAAGTGGTTTGGTTGCATACATTTTTTATAGAGGAGAGCTCCTGATTCCCTACATCTTCACCAACACTTAGTATAATCACACTAAGTAATTTTTACTGAGGTAATCCTTATGAAATGACGGCGCTTTGTTCCATACCTTTGATTACGATGAGGTTGAGCTTTTCATATGTTAATTGTTTGGGGGGTTTCCTCTTATAAATATCTAAATTAACTATTCATGTCCTTTTTCCTTCTTTCTACTGACCAGCTTTCATTTTTCTTGTTGATTTGTAGGAAGCTCTGTTGTATTCTGGATTTTTAGCCTTTGTTGATTTTGAGTTGATAGTTTGTGAATAATCTTTTAAGTTGGTTTATGATAGTATGTCTATATATATGTTTTTTAATTTTGAAGTCAAATATATCAACATTTTTCTTTATACTCTGTACAATTTGAGTCCTGTTAAGAAATTTTCCCTTCTTCAAAATCATAAAGATATTCTGAACATTTTCAAGTTTGCTTTTATTATGAACTTAGAATTTATAGTTTCATAGTGAAGTAAGAATTTACTTTTATCTTTCCTCATGGTTAGCCAATTGTTCAAGCTCCATACATTGAGTAGCTCATTCTTTCTCACTGACATAAATGCTATCTCTGTCAAAGTCCAATTTGATTTTTATATATGTGAATCTATTTTGATATTCTCTATTTGTTACATCTATCTAATATGTCTATCTGTGAGACAATACCACAGTATTTTAATTACTAATATCTTAATAAGTCTTGAAGCCTGGTAAGCTTGGTTCCAAACATTATATGTCTTAAATTTTTACTATATTGTTTTTGACTCTTTATTCACCCATATAAACATTAGGACCAATTTATCAAGTTGAATAACAAATAAACAAACAAATAACCCTGTTGGAATTGTCACTGAAATTACATTTAACGCAAAAATTAATTTGTGGAGAATTGCTAGCATTATGATATTGAGTTTCCTCTCATTTATACATGGGGGCAGTGGTAGGTAGAATAGTGGTCCTCCAAAGACGTCAGCTTCCTCTGAATATGTTAGGTTGCAAGGCAAAAGGGAATTAAGTTTACAGTGAAATTAAGGTTGCTAATCAGCTGACTTAGAGATGGGGAGATAATTCTGTATTATCTGGGTGGGTCCAGAGCAAACACAAGGTTCTTAAATATGGAGGAAAGAAGTAGAAGAGTCAACGTAAGAGTGATGCAAAGTGAGAAAGACTCAATCAGCTGTTGCTGGCTTTGGAGATGTAAAAGGCCATGAGCCAAGAAATATAGGAAACCTCTAGAAGCTGGAAAATGCAAGAAAATAGATTCTAAGAGCATCCAGAAAGGAAACCTCTGACACCTTGATTTTAGCTCAGTGAGACCCATTTTGGCCTTCTGACCTGAAGAAGATAAATGATCAATTGTGTTATTTCAGACCCCTATATTTATGGAAATTTGTTACAGCAGCAATAGAAAATCAATACAGGAAGATATTAGGTAGGTAGGTTGGTAGGTAAGTAGGTAGGTAGATGGATTACAGATCAGCAATAGGAAACTAACATGTATATGTTTAAGTTTATGGTAATAGTTGACTATCTGCATTTTGATAAGAGACTATTCTCTTTGTGATATGACTTAAATTTATTCAAGACTAGTCTTGAGGCTAAGTATGTGGTCATGATTTTCATCACAGTAATCTCTCATTTGAGTTTAAGGAGCGTCTACCACTACGTGAGATGGTAGATGTGTAGATTAGCTTGATTGTGGTAATCATTTCAAAATATATATGTATATGAAATCATCATATTGTACACCTTAAATATATACAATTTTTATTTGTCACTTTTACATCCATAAAGCTGGAAAATAATGCCATTTATACCAGACACATTCCTTTGATATCTGGCATAGGCTATGTTGTGTGTGCGTAAGAACATAAGATTTACTAAAAATATGTTGACAAATCTGGAGAATCCAGTGGAGTATTATACTCAGTGAATTGTTTTACATGGCATATCATTGACTACTCATCTTATTCTGAAAAAGGGAATCCAAAGTTTTGTCACCATTTTATAGATGGTAAAATAAACAAGGCATGGTTAGGTAAGTGAAAGACATTTCAAAGGCCATTTCCTTTACTCCTTGACCATACTGGTTCATTTCTGCTTTATTTTTTCAGAAGTCTATTTTCCCCCGACCATGCTGAATTCTCTGATGACTAGTTAATGCTGCCAAGTTGGCAACTTGAAACAAAGTAATTTTAAAACCTGCATTCTAATAATGGGAGCCACTCACTTTTGGACCTATAACTAATTCAAAAGCAATTGAAATCTCCCAAAGAGAGCACATTGTAGTGAGAAGCAATCCCCCAGCCCCCCAGAGTGAGGCAGTGAGTCAGGCCAAGTCCATCAGCTGGGCATGAAGGCAGAAAGACTCCTAAAAGAGAGGGAGAGAGACCAAAATAGAATGGGGATAGAGTTGATCATCCCATAGTCAGGCTAATTGATTGATCCCCTTAAAAGTCCATGTTCCCACAAAACAAGCCAACCTTGTTGCATTGCACTGCTTGCAAGTGGGGCTCATATATTGGTGCATACTCCTATCAATCAACAAATATTGTTTAAGTGCAGGGCATCCTATGTACTGGAGAACAATAGAGACTATATATATAACTGCTCTATATAGTTTTGAGCAGCCCACCATGGTTTCTTTAAAGATTTACTGAGTGACTTCAATGTGTTTGATACAGTGCTATGTAGGCTTCTCCTACCAATATTGAGATTTCATGAAGATGTACACATGGAAAATAACAATTACCACTAAACATAAGTGTCCTTAACAAAATATATGGAAAGGAATGGGAAAAATCGGCTCTAGCAGAGTAAATGTGTGACAACTTACAGAAAAAAAGAGATGCTATTTGAATGATATAATTCCCCAAAGCTATGAAAGGAAGGAAAATATCAACTGATTTAGAGATTTTGCTTCTTTGCAGCCCTTTAGACTATCCATATGGCTGGCTTATTGCTACCAAGAAAGGGAAAACAGTTTCACTGCTCAACTCCAAAATTCAATCCAGACTTATAAGTCTGAAGCAAATAGTCTTAAGAGTTATGCTTTCAAAGGAGAGAAAAAGGCTTTCTTAGACCTCCCCAAACTACATGTTTACATATCAGGAAGTAAAACTTGGAAAGAATAACCATATAGTATGTCTTGAACATGGAGAGGCATGAAAATGGTGAAGGGAAGTGTCTCCACACAGGAAGGGTTCAGTCATCCCTGTGCTAAAGGGGGACAAAAGAAGGTAAAGAACAAAAGTTTAAAGACTAATGCCTTCCTCTTCACGCCTTGGAGGAGGAATAAATCCCAGTGGGCAGGAGTTGAAACACCTAGATCAGAATGCCAAATGTCACCATGAAGATGCATAAACTCTCCACGGCATTCACATGCTCTCTTAGCAAGGAAGTAAGACAGGAAGGATAGAAAACTAGGTGCAAAGAGAAAGGTCATCATGATGCCTGAGTCATCAACCAGAAAAGAGAGAGGTCAAGTTTTAAATGGGTGATATATCCTTAATTGGCAAGAAAAAAATATTGTTCACCAAAAGAGTTCCTGGTGGTTTGAAAACAAGAGAGATCAGTTATAGAAAATAAAAGATACTTGCATTCACTTAGAGATAAAAAGTAAGTAATTTAAAACTCAAATTCAAATATTGGTGAAATGAGGAGCCCTTTGACGGTATGACAAGGGAATCTTAAATTATCTAGATACTTAACCAATCAAAAATTCTCTTCCTTTGGGTTCCCTAAAGAACAGCAGTTCTCAAGAGCATAACAGTAGGTGGGAAAAGCATTTCTTTGCCCCTAACCACAAAACAGAGAATCACATTAACCTGTGATAGATCCGGTGGAGACTACTTTTTTAAAGATGATTAATTCCAATTGGTTTCACACCAAAGCATATCACTGGGGTGCAAGAAAAGGTAACCAATACACTAGGTAATTCCCAAGAGAGTGTGCATCAGTTCTCAGTGCCCAGTGCTGAGTTAATCCAGAGTGGATAGGGGCAGTGATGTTTTCTGGTTGCCATGTAGAAGCAAAGAGATAGAAGCCTCTGATGGTGAGAACACATGTGATGATACCAGATGAGCCCTAAAGGAAACTCCTGCTGCATGGAAGAGTGAAAAAGCCAGCCCCACTTTCTCAAACTCATTTAATACATAATGACTCCATGCACCACTGTTTTCAAAGATAGCCCCAACAATTCATTCTTTTCTCCTCTGCAATACGAATGTGAATTTCCTGCCATTGAGAGGTGGTTTATTTCCCCTACCTTTGAGCTTGAGTCAGGCTGGCCTTGTGACAGTTTTGACCAATAGAATATCAGTGGAAGTGATGCTGTGCAGGATCCCAGCCCACGTCTCAATAGACCTTGCATCCTCTGGCTTTGTGCTCTTGGATCACTACCCTGAGACCATCATGTAGACCACCAATCTAGCCTACGAAAGGTAAGAGTTCACATGGAGGTAAACTCAATCATACCAGATGACATCCATCTAAAGCACCGATTGCCAGACTTAAGAATGAGACCATAAAATTTCTTCCAGCTCATTGAACCCCCCAGCTGAAGGCAGTCACCTACGTGAGTCCAGTTGCAGCCAGCAGAGAAACTTCCCAGCCAACCCACAGAATTATAAGAAAAAATAGATTGTTGTTGTTTTAAGTCACTAAGTTTTAAGGTGGTTTGTTATATAAGAATAGATAAATATAACGACTAGCAAACATGGTCTATTTCCTGTATCTGACCTTTGTGATCAGCATCCTGGATTCTAGACAGTGATAGTAGGTGCACCAGTAGAGGGAGAAAGATGGGCAGGGAAGGATAAAGCAAAGCAGCAGCTACCACCTGAGCAATCAAGAAGTGACAGATTTGGGATTAACTAATAAATGCTGATCAGCTGGATTTTGCACGGGACAAGTTCAAGCTTCCTTTTTACTTTGTTTCTTGGTGAGTGCAGAGAGAGGGGCACTAGCCTGGGAGTCAAGATCTGTGAGTTCTAATTATTCACTGTGACCTTTAGATGTCTCACACAAGCCACCTGTGCCTCAGTGTCATCACCAGCAGGATGTCCTCAACCACACTGACTATTTCACAGCAAGGGCTGCTGGGAGCTTCCAATGAGAAAAACTACTCCAGAAATTCTGAAGCATGATGCAAACTTGAGACATTGCTATAAATTAGATCCAATATTATTAATTAGATCCATTGCTATTTATTGAATCCACAACTCCCTCAAATTATTTGATGGGATTAAAGGAAACATTTTATAATTGAAAACCATCAGTATTATCTTCTCACAAGTACATGCCTTTACAAAAATTTGTGTCCAGAATTGGAACCCAGAAAACAAAGATCATGATGTCTGAGGAGCATCCCTCAGCCACAGAAAAGAAGAGACTTCTTAGAAACATGAATCATCTGAGACTCCTGGCCTCGTTTCCAGATCTAGAAAATTGGAAGACATAGAGCACTATTTACAGAGCTCTTGACATGCTCCAGGGATGGAAAATAAATAGAATTAGCCCTCACTCATCACCTGCTATGTGCCAGGTACTCTATGAGATATTTTCTATGTATACTGTTTATTATTCCTTCCAACCACACTGTGAGTTTACAGATTGGTTTTTAAGGAGATATGTAATATTAGAAAGTGCAAAGGAGGAAGATAGTAAGATTAGGACAGTTTCTGTGGATGATAGAGAATATGAGGTGGTTTCAAAGGTTAGGTAAAGTTTTAAGTGGAAAATAAAGAGTTAGGCAAAACTTATACTGGAGAAGAAACAAGCATGAAATACAACGTGATAAAATAGGATACTCATGGAGGTACAGTTTGGTGGAGCATACTTGTGCATAGACAGTAGAGGAAGATGAGATTAGAACATGGGGCTGGGACTCTCTGTCATGGTTCAAACAGAAAAGCAGAGCCAACAACCAATGAGTCACCAAAGAAATCAAAGAAGACATTTTTTAAAAAAACACCTGAGACAAATGAAAACAAAAACACATGATCCAAAATCTATGAGACAACAAAAGCAGTTCTAAGAGGGAAGTTCATAGCAATACAAGCTAACCTCAGCAAACAAGAAAAATCTCAAAAAAATGATCTAAAGTTATACCTAAAGTAACTAGAAAAGGAAGAACAAACAAAGCCCAAAATTAGTAGAAGGAAAGATCAGAGCAGAAATAAATTGAGACTTCATAAAGTTTAGAAAAAATTCAGTGAAACTAAGAACCAGTTCTTTGAAAAAAATAAAATTGATAAACATTTATCACACTCAAGAAGAAGAAAAAAAAAAGAGAGAGAGAGGGAGAGAGGGCCCAAATAAATAAAATCAGAAATGAAAGAGGAGAAATTAAAACCAACACCACAGAAATACAAAAGATCGTAAGGAATTACTATGAGAAGTTATATAGCAACAAAATGGACAACCTAGGAGAAATGGATAGATTCCTAGAAATGCACAATTTCTCAAGACTGAAACAGAAAGAAATAGAAAATATAAACTGACCGATTACCAGTAATGAAATTAAATTGGTAATTTTAAAAAAACTTCCCCCCAAACAAAAGTCCAGGACCAGACTGCTTCACAGGTGAATTCTACCAAACATTTTAAAGAAGACTTATCTTATCCTTCTCAAACTATTCCAAAAATTGAAGAAGGAATGCTTTCAAACTCATTTTATGAGGCCAGAATCACCCTGATACCAAAGCCAGACAAAGACGCCACAATAAAAAAGAAAACTACAGGCCAGGATCTCTGGTGAATGTAGATGCAAAAACTCAATAAAATATTGGCGAACCAAATTCAGCAGCACATTAAAAAGATCATTCATTATGATCAAGTGGGATTTATTCCTGGGATGTAAGGACAGATTAACATATGCAAATCAATCAATGTGATACATCACATTAATTGAATGAAATAAAATAATCGTACGACCATCTCAATATATGCAGAAAAGGCATTCAACAAAATTCAACATCCATTCATGATAAAAATTCTTAACAAATTAGGCATAGAAGGAACATATTTCAACATAATAAAGACCATAGATGACAAGCCCACAGACAACTTCATACTCAATGGTGAAAGAATGAAAGCTTTTCTTCTATGATCAGGAAAAAGGCAAGGGTGCCCACTCTCAACACTTCTATTCAGCATAATATTGGAAGTCCTAGCCAGAGCAATCAGACAAGAAGAAGAAACAAAAAGTATCAGAATTGAAAAGGAAGAAGTAAAATTGTCTCTATTTGAAGATGACATAATTTTATATATAGAAAATCCTAAAGACTCAACCAAAGAACTGTTTGATCTAATCAATAAATTCAGTAAAAGCAGAATACAAACTTAACATACAAAAATCAGTAGCATTTCTATATATTCATAAGGGCATTTCTTAAAAAGAAATAAAGAAATCAATCCCATTTACAATAGCATCAAAATATAAAATGCTTATTAATTAATTTAACTAAGGAGATAAAAGACCTCTATGATAAAAACTATAAGAAATTGATGAAAGAAATTGAAGACACAAGAAAATGGAAAGGTATCTCATGTTCATGGATTGGAAGAATTAATATTGTTAAAATGTCAATAGTACTGAAAGTCATCAATAGATTCAATGCAATTCCAATCAAGATTCCACTGGCATTTTTACGGAAGTAGAAAAAACACTCCTATAACTTATATGGAACCATAAATGACCCTGAATGGCCAAGGAAATCCTGAGAAAAAGAACAAAGCAGGAGGTATTACACTTCCTGATTTCAAGCTATACTATAAGGCTAGAGTCATCAAAACAGTATAGTACTAGCATAAAAACAGAAAAATAGACAAATGAAACAGCATTTTATTAATGGGGATACCATTAACAGAGGCAGCAATTCAGGAAAAGGAGCAAGTTTTAGCAAGAGAAAATCAATTTGAAATCACTTCTGGAGCTTGCAGGTGATGGTGTAACCCATCTGGAAGTCAAAAATTTAGGAGAAAAATCAGAGGTTTGAGATATACTCTCTGAATCAGCCTCCTTGGTGGTCATAGACCAATGGTTCAGACCACCAAGAGGAAAAGGACCCAGAAAGAGCAGAGGAGGAGGGTCACTGAGAGCCTGAGAGGAGCACTCAGAGAAATAGCAAGATAACCAGGAATGCTAGGTGTCCCAGAAATCTGAAAGTGATCGTGATGGCTAATTTTATGTGCCAACATCCCTGGATCATGGAATGCCCTGATATTTGGAAACATTATTTCTGGGTGTGTCTGTGAGGGTGTTTCTGGATGAGATTAACATCTGAATCAGTGGACTCTGTAAAGCAAATGGCCCTCCCCAAGGTGGAAGAGCATCATCCAATCCACTATTGCTTGAAGAGAACGAAGGTGGAGAAAGGAAGAATCATACCCTTTTCTTCTGCATCACTGCTTGAGCTGGGACATAAGTCTTCTCTTGCCCTGGAACTGAGATTTATACCATCAACTCCCCTAGTTCTCTGGCCTTTGAACTTGGACTGAATTACATCACTGGCTTTTTTCTGGGTCTCCAGCTTGCTAACAACAGATCACAGGACTTCTCAGCTTCTGTAATCATGTGAACCAATTCCTCATATGTGTGTGTGTATATATATATACATATATATATATATATACACATGTATACATATATATACATCCTATTGGTTCTGTTTCTCTGGAGAGAGTTGTCTAATTCAATGATGTTTCAAGAAGACATAGGTAATTACTTCCAAAAAATGAAAGCAAGACCAGGGATAAACTGTGGTTAGAACACCAACTAGGTTGGGGCCAAGAAATGCTGTAGAATAAGAGGTGGACTTTTTTTAATCAAGACTCCCATTAAAGAGTTGAGCTTCCAGGTCTATAAACAGAGTGGGTAGACAAGATGTGCTAGGTAGGATGTGCATTACTCCAGAAGAAAAGGAAAATATATTCCAATAGGTGATTTTGTTGATGTTACCCATTAACTATGCTTCCCTGTGTGGGATTTTTGAGGCCACTTAATGAGGGATCCAGATCTGGCTTCTGACACCAATCATGGCAGCAACTTGGAAGACTCTTCACAGAAAACACAAGTATCAAGAGGGACAGTTGCTTAAGATTCTTGAAGAGCTACAGGACAGTTTTATAGAATGCTGGAAGGTTAAGCATATTGCAAGGAATCAGAATGGACAGAACTCAGCCCAAAGCCAGGATGGTGTGGTCTCATCCTGGAGACACTGAGGATATGTTGGAGAAGCTGATGAGATCACAAAGGTGAGAAACCCTGGGAAAACATCAGGATCCATGGGATTTCTGTATGCATTTGTCATCCACCCAAAAAGTACAACTCACCCACTGGTCAGGAAAGCTTCAAGTCTTGTTTTCCTCAAGGGAAGTCACATTGTTGAGAAAATCATTCCTCCCTGGAAATTCCTGATCCGGATGCCTGCTTCTCTAGAAATGATATCTTAATTGACATTTAATCATTTTCATTTCTCAAATTTAATTATCCTCCCAAGTTCCCATCATGGCCGAATCACTCTGCCTGCCTCTGCATATGTGTGTATGGGTGCGTATGGGTGTGTGGTTTGTGCAAATGTGTACACGCATCTATAATGACCTGTGATTTTCCTTCTTGGTCAAAGATAGTTGTCACAGTAACGATACTACACATGTGAATAGAGCTGAGAACAACCTTTTGGTATAGGGAAAAAACACTGGAAAATATCTTCATGCTTGTGTCTAGGGTAGACTTTCCTACATTTTCTCAGTTTATGACCTACTTGTCTCAGTAATAATTTCACTGCAACCCTAGGTCAAAAGGAAAACCTATTCCCTTTACTAAGTTGTTAGATCCAAACACCTTAATAAGAAGTTATGTTCTAACAACTTAGCAGCCATTTAGAAAAAAAATTCATCTAAAGGAAGTCCCCAAATCACTTCCATTATCTGCACTCTCAATCACTCCATTTTGTTCTGTCACTCCTCTCTACCTGAAGCATCCTCCTGCCCAGTTCTTTACCGACACACAGCTCCTGTCGTCACGGCACAACTCAAGCATTACCCGACCCGCTTCTCATGCCCTCCCTCCGCTCTGCCGTGAGAATTGCTCACACCTTCCTCTATGCTTCCAAAAGACCCTGCCCATGCCCTTAACACACAGCATCACAGTTACTCACTGATCATAGACTGCATACCTTAAAGTGAGGGAACATGTTTAATTCATGGCTCTCTCCTCAACTCCTAACGGTCTGCCACCTTATAGGTGCTTGGTACATGTTTATTCATTGAGTGAATGACTGATGTTACCAAACTCACCAAACAAATTTGAAGTGACAATGTGTGAGAACTCTAGGTGCCAGCATACATATAAATGCACAGCTATCTATACACACGCAAGTCTACATATATACTTGCATTTATAATATACATATGCATGTTGACATAAACATCTGCCCACATCCCAGCTGCCTGACTATTGGTTGTGGGTCCTCTTCCTGCACAAAATACAGAGGGACTAAATGACTTACTCAAGGTCACACAGCTAGTATGTGGTAGAATTAGAATTCAAACTCAGG
The DNA here is from genome assembly GCF_964165515.1 of Mesoplodon bidens. Classification (NCBI taxonomy): domain Eukaryota; kingdom Metazoa; phylum Chordata; class Mammalia; order Artiodactyla; family Ziphiidae; genus Mesoplodon; species Mesoplodon bidens. The sequence goes on along the minus strand of NC_138171.1, from coordinate 19,810,745 downwards.
CAAATTAGCTCTGGGTTCTTAAGTGATAGTCTCTCCTGCCTCTCATTCCTCTTGGCTGAAGTTCTTTCTTAGGACTGTGTCTATAACCAGGAAGTCCTTCCCAAAACAAGTGAAGTGAACCACTTGTACTTTACCCACACCCTCTGCCCTGCTGCTCAATACTCCCTGAGATACCCATCAGCATAAAATCTATAAATTCAACACGTTCAGCAAATGGGCAAGCAGAGCCCTAATCTATACCAGGCACAGAGGTACTGATCTCAGCAGAGCACGGCCCCTGTCATGGCTGAGAAGGGAAAACAGAGGCATTGCAGACATTAGGAAGACAATACCCAAGGTGTACTAGGAGCATGGAATAAGACAGAGCAATTCATGCTGTAAAGATCACAGAAGGCCCCAAAGGAGGACATCAAGCTCCCAGAAAGCAGGGTTCCTATTCAAACTAGCCAGACTGAACTCATTCCAAAATGATTAGTCTAATTCTGAATGAGCCTGGTACATTTGAAGCAACGTCACACTGCCCCAAGACAAGGGGACAAGGAAGCCCACCCAGCTCTACCAAAGCCTTGAGCTAGCTGTTCCCCAACACTATGCCTTAGTTTTCTCCTCTGCAGATGCTCTGTGGAGTGGTCTGGACTACATACACTATCTTTAGCTCTAAAACGTCAGCTCATCCTTTATTAGAATCCAAATGTGTGATAAAATATTTATCATGGTTCTCCAAAAATAAGGGGAAGGCATGGAATTTAAAGTGGTTGCATTTATTGTAATTTTTGGCAAAAGAACCTGGAGGCCAAGGGAAGAGGGCAGTGGCCAAAGAATCCACAGGGACATAGTCTTTCATTCCCGACCCATCACTCTTCTTGAGTAGCAGAGCTAGAACATTCAGATTGCTCCCTGCTGCCCCCCATACTCCAAAACTTACCCCCCTGATGAACAATGCTTAATATCACTGAGCATCTCCCCACGTGGACAGAATTGTGCTAGACCCTTCATATCTATGTTACCTTACTTCACCTTCTCAACAACACCATAAAGAACGGGTTACCCACGGGGAGTGGGAAGGGTAAGCTGGGACGAAGTGAGAGAGTGTCATGGACATCTATACACTACCAAATGTAAAATAGATAACTAGTGGGAAGCAGCCACATAGCACAGGGAGATCAGCTTGGTGCTTTGTGACCACTTAGAGGGGTGGGATAGGAAGGGTGGGAGGGAGACACAAGAGGGAGGAGATATGGGGATATATGTATATGTACAGCTGATTCTCTTTATTATAAAGCAGAAACTAACATACCATTGTAAAGCAATTATACTCCAATATAGATATTTTAAAAAAGAAAAGAAAAGAAAAAGAGAGAAAGAAAGGGTTATCATCCTACCTTCACAGGTGAGAAAACAGACTCAGAGAAGTGAAGTCATTTGCCTAAATGCACACAGCAAAAGCCAGTTGACAATCCAGATTCATATTATTCCACATTTAATGTTCCTTCCATTATATACATGGCTGACTTTCATAGTAGGTAGTAGAGTAGGGGAGGCAAAATAAGAAATGAGTCAATCAGCTACATGTAAAAGAATGAAATTAGAACACTCCCTAACACCATACACAGAAATAAACTCAAAATGGATTAAAGGCCTAAATGTAAGGTCAGACACTATCAAACTCTTAGAGGAAAACATAGGCAGAACACTCTATGACATAAATCACAGCAAGATCCTTTTTGACCCACCTCCTAGAGAAATGGAAATAAAAACAAAAATAAACAAATGGGACCTAATGAAACTTAAAAGCTTTTGCACAACAAAGGAAACCATAAACAAGACGAAAAGACAACCCTAAGAATGGGAGAAAATATTTGCAAATGAAGCAACTGACAAAGGATTAATCTCCAAGATTTACAAGCAGCTCATGCAGCTCAATATCAAAAAAACAAAGAACCCAATCCAAAAATGGGTAGAAGACTTAAATAGACATTTCTCCAAAGAAGATATACAGATTGCCAACAAACACATGAAAGAATGCTCAACATCACTAATCATTAGAGAAATGCAAATCAAAACTACAATGAGATATCATCTCACACCAGTCAGAATGGCCATCATCAAAAAATCTACAAACAGTAAATACTGGAGAGGGTGTGGAGAAAAGGGAACCCTCTTGCACTGTTGGTGGGAATGTAAATTGATACAACCACTATGGAAAATAGTATGGAGGGTCCTTTAAAAACTAAAAATAGAACTACCATACCACCCAGCAATCCCACTACTGAGCATATACCCTGAGAAAACCATAATTCAAAAAGAGTCATGTACCAAAATGTTCATTGCAGCTTTATTTACAATAGCTAAGACTTGGAAGCAACCTAAGTGTCCATCAATAGATGAATGGATAAAGAAGATGTGGCACATATATACAATGGAATATTACTCAGCCATAAAAAGAAACGAAATTGAGTTATTTGTAGTGAGGTGGATGGACCTAGAGTCTGTCATACAGAGTGAAGTAAGTCAGAAAGAGAAAAACAAATACCACATGCTAACACATATATATGGAATCTAAAAAAAAAAAAAAATGGTCATGAGGAACCTAGGGGCAAGACGGGAATAAAGACGCAGACCTACTAGAGAATGGACTTGAGGACACGGGGAGGGGGAAGGGTAAGCTGGGACAAAGTGAGAGAGTGGCATGGACATATATACACTACCAAACGTAAAATAGACAGCTAGTGGGAAGCAGCCGCATAGCACAGGGAGATCAGCTTGGTGCTTTGTGACCATCTAGAGGGGTGGGATAGGGAGGGTGGGAGGGAGGGAGATGCAAGAGGGAAGAGATATGAGGATATATGTATATGTATAACTGATTCACTTTGTTATATAGCAGAAACCAACGCACCATTGTAAAGCAATTATACTCCAATAAAGATGTTAAAGGGTTTCCCTGGTGGCGGAGTGGTTGAGAGTCCGCCTGCCAATGCAGGGGACACGGGTTCGTTTCCCGGTCCGGGAAGATCCCACATGCTGCGGAGTGCCTAGGCCCGTGAGCCATGGCTGCTGAGCCTGCACGTCCAGAGCCTGTGCTCCGCAACGGGAGAGGCCACAGCAATGAGAGGTCCGCGTACCGCAAAAAAAAAAAAGAAAGAAGAAAGAAGTCAATAATAAGGGATATGATCTGAAGACAAAACCCAGGGAACCCCCAGACTGTATTACCTCAAAGCTTTCACAGCATATTCTGATCCCCTGTTAAAAACACAGCATGCAAAAAAGAACAAACTTGTATTATTCCCTTTCGATTCCTATTTGCTGCTGCCTTGCTCTCTCTCAGTTGCTGCCCACAGCTGTTTTTGTTGTTGTTGTTTTTTGTCCTCTTCCTTTTTTCACATTTGCTCAAGAAAATGCCTGCCCTGGATGCAAACACCAAGAAGGGCAGCCCCTGGCTCCCTTGAGCGCGGGATAAGGTATCCAGAGCATCACACTTACGTTCCACAGTTTGTTAGACCAGCCATTCAAGAGTCAAGGTGATGTGTATCAGTGTATGTCCTCTGAGAAGCAGGCACCAAGGTGGAATCAAACGTGCAGGAGGTTGATTGGGTGACACACCTGTAAAGGATAAAAGGGAGAGGGAATGGGAGTAGACTGGGGAGAACCTTCAGACTGGAGGGAGGGAGGGAGGGAGGGAGGGAGGAAGGAAGGAAGGAAGGGAGAAAATCCTCCAAAGGGACAGATCTGTGGAGAATCATCCTCAGCCACAGAGTTCTCCACATAAAAGGTGGCACTAATATTGATGGAATGAGTGAACCATCTCCGTATTTCATCTACTAACCTTTGATTTAATTGAGGTCTTCTAATTGAGGTCACTCATTCAGCAAGCAGATATGTGCACCTACTGTGTGCCAAATATTATACTAGGTGCTGGAGGTGCTGAGATACCTTTCACAGGTCCTGCCTGCAAGACATAAATAGTGTGAAGACACTCAGGGTAATCAGAAATGTGAGCAAATGTTTACTTTTCTAAGTGCTCTGGTAGCAGGATACACAAAATTTTTAGATGACTGCTATGATTAACAAGCATCTATTGCAAGAAACATAAAACCCAACTCAAGTTGGTTTAAATAGAATGCTTATGCTCTTACAACAGAGTTGTATTTTCCTCTCTTTCTGTGTTTAGAAAGGGCACCTGCAACCTAAACATTCTTATTTACAGAAGCTTCATATTCATGCACAAGCATTTCTATTTTTCCTACCAAGGCCACTAATGCTACAACCTTGACGGTCTCCTTCCCAAAGTGTCAGAGGAAGCTGACTGACCAAGTGGATCCTCTACTATGCCCTTCATCTCACCTCAACGAATTTCACATTTTAGAGTTTGTTATTAACCATGCCTCAATGTATGTACCAAATTCTCTATCATTTAAGATGCCTTGAGCAGTAAATCATAGGAAATTTTTACTCAAATTTTTTTTACTATAAAGAGGATACATTGGTGAAAAATGAAGGCATTATTATTGAATAATGAAGGTATTGATGTAGGTAAGTGTTGGTTTGATTCAGCAGCTCAACAATCTCATCATTTCCATCCCTCTTCTGCTTCCCATGGCGTCAGCTTCATCCTAAGGCAGGTTGCTCTTCATGGTTACAAAATGGCTGCTAACAACTACCAAAGATCCATGCTTTCTTGAATTATACCAAGACAGATGGAGAGGGGATTGCTACTAGAAGCTCTCTAACAACAATGAGGAAGTACAATTCCAGAAACTGATAGAAAACATCTCTTCTCATTTCATGAGTCCAAATGGGACCATGAGCCCAGCCCTGAACCAATCACCATGGCCAGGAAATGTGGCTTTACTAATTAAAATAGCCCTGAACCATATTCAGGATTCAATCTTTTTCCCCCACAAAGTCTATGGATTTGGATAGAAAAGGTGTTGATATCTGAATAAAAATTGGGATTTTTATAAACGTGGATGTTAGGGAGATAAACATAATTTCCACTACAATGATAATAGCAATAATGACAGCAAACATTTACTGAACCCTTCTATGCATGAGGGCTCTCTAAGAGCTAGTGATCACTGGCATGGAAACATCAAGGTTCACAGTATGTACCACAAGAAATATAGCCAGAGAAGACTGAGCCTAGTCCTTCTGCAAGACTCCTGCTGAAACAAAATCCCAGCAAGGCTCAGCTGAATCTCCTCCACCTCTTCCCCCATCTCTGAGCACCCATATTTCACTGCTTTGTTTGCTTAAAGTGTGAGTCAGACATAATTACTGAATTTAGGCAAGATCCTAAAAGGACAAAAAGGTCTTTTTACCCAAACAAATCATTTGTTCTAATGAGCCTCTCTCATCACGTCCTGACCTTGGAGCTCGATTAATTTTTCATAAGAAAAGTGCTGGTGCATCTGACCTCTGCTGTTGAAGATAGTCCCATTAAAAAGTCATCACCTCCCTCAGCAGGAACGTGACTGGAAACTGGCTGTAAGGACTCTATACTCTGGCACTGAAGGCAGGAAACTGGGTTTTCTGAAGCACTTGGGGAAGAAATGGAAATCAGGTTCCACCTGAGCCAGAGTGGCCTCCTTGGTTCAGAAGCATCCTTCCGTCACTAGAGTGCTCAAGGATGCCATTGGGAAACAAGGATTTTCCTGGAACTTCCTCCCCATCTGTGCCTCCCTTCCCTTGGCTGACTCCTCTTCTCTTCATCCTTCAGTACTCACCCTGGTTGTCTCTTCCTTTGACAAGTCTTCTTGGCTTTTTCTTCAAATTGTGTACATTCCCCTTACAAATGGTATACATTCTCTCCACCATACATTTAATGTGTGTTAGCAAAATGGCTTGATTACTTGTCTATGACCCCCACTAGATTATTGGTGCCTTAAGAGTAGGAATACAAGGGCTTCCCTGGTGGCGCAGTGGTTGAGAGTCCGCCTGCCGATGCAGGAGACATGGGTTCATGCCCTGGTCCGGGAAGCTCCCACATGCCGCGGAGTGGCTGGGCCCGTGAGCCATGGCCGCTGAGCCTGCGCGTCCAGAGCCTGTGCTCCACAACGGGAGAGGCCACAACAGTGAGAGGCCCGCGTACCGCAAAAAAAAAAAAAAAAAAAAAAAAAATGAGTAGGGATACAGTTCATTTTATTTTCAACTATATCCTTAACTTCTTAGTACAGTCTCTGGCACACATTAAAGGCTCAATAATTATTGTGGAAGGAAGGAGAGGAATAGACAGACAGATGCCCAGAGGAAGAATGACTTGATTTTCTTTTCACAGTTCCATATCATAGAACCTCATCATAAAGTCTTGAACTTGGAGCTGTCTCTTTTCAAATACTGCAAACCTTGATGGTGATGAGGAATTGTCTCTGCCTGCTTTCTCCGGCCCTAGAATCTGGGGCTCAAGGCCGGGTCTGGCAGACAAAGCTTGAAGAGAATTATGTGATATCAAAATTCAACTGGGAAAACCAGATGTTCTACTCCTGGAGGTGTGGAGTGCATGTGGGGAGTTGCCTGACATCCCCCACTCTTAGAGAGCTCTTTCTCTCTACCTTTCCCACAGGGTAAGGCATTCAGGGGAGAAAAATATTTCATGCCAAACCCAATTAGAGAAACATTAGCTTAAACAGAACTGAAGAAGTTTCTATAATGGAGAATTTCTTAGAAGTTTAATATGCTGTGAGATATAAATCTATGAGTAAGATAAGGATAGAAGATTCCATTTATTTCCAAAATTAGTAACCAACTGAATTTTTTTCAGGAGTTTATTTAATCATTGTCCTATAGAATAGAGCTTCTCAAACCATTTGTGGCACAGAACAAGTTTTTTTTTTTAAATTTCTAATTTGCAATGGACCTATACATGGCCTTACTCTGCATGACTGTATGCCATACACCACATGTGTTTGACAACATCTGTACTCATTATACCCTGTTCAAGGAGATGAGTCCATCGCACCTCTCTCTCTCGTCAAATCAGATGTCCAATAGTACCTAGTACTTCTCATTCTCTCTCTGAGAGCAAAAACAGAGCCAGACAGTGATCTGATAAACGACTACCTCTTCATTCCCCACATTAGGAGCTACCTCTGTATCACCTAATCCAATAGCAGAAACATCTGGAGGAAGAAACAGATTTCCCTTAACCCATCGTTTGGGGAGTGAACACCAGGACCAGGGCTATGATTTGTTAAATGGCCAGGGTGGCCTGGTTTAGTGGGAGTTGAGAGCATCTTTTTTCCCAGGCTCTGTCTTTGGAAGCTTAAGAGGAGAAACCGTCAGACTAAAGAGGCTCTAAAGTAGGATCCTGGAGAGCTGTTATGTGTTCTCATGCCCAGCACGGTGTCTGACGCTCAGGAGAAGTTTGCCTGAGAAGGAGAGAAAAAGGATTAGATATTAGGTAGAAAATATTTCAGAGTCAAGAAAAGACTAATAGGGCACAGAAGTGCACATACGTTAAAAGAAGGAAGCCAGAGAGGAGAAGATTTTGTTCTGACTAAATAATGCAGATTATTAGATTATTAAATAATAGAGGCAGTTAGCATTTAATGGGGGAAATTTCACCTGTTCTCTTGCTGTATTCAAGAGCTAACTGTTGAGCCAGCAATGCTTATGGTAAAGAAAAACTCATCAGTATCTCAGTCCTTCCTATTAATTTCCAGGCTTCCAATTAATTGATTTTTCCTCATTGAAATCCCATAGTAATAAGTAGCTTGTATATAAATATGACAGGTATGCTGGGTGGTTAAGAGTATGCCATGGACATATAGCAGCATTATAAATGATCTTGTCATCAGTAAAGTTGCAATATTTTAAAAAAATTAAGCCTTAAGCATAGCTTGGGTGTGTGTCTGAGACTATCTTTCATGCCTTTAAAAAGTTGCTGATTCTAAAGATTTTTTTTCTTTGTGTTACAACTTGAGCTTATTTTGATGTTTACCTCTTTGGATATTACTTAAATAATTAAAGAAGGTATCTTTTACCTACTTTACATATGGAAAGTTTAATTTCCATCATTGAATTAGAAAATTATTTAATGGCACCTTATTAAATAGAATATAGATAGATAGATTCTGGATACTTTTATCAAAATGTACGTGCCATGAAATCCAGATGGACACAAAGCCCCACTGTGATTTTCTGAAGCCTCCAGGTGCTGACTTCCCACTAACATCAAAGAGAATTGAGGAGGAAGAAAGCCCAGTACCTTGAGAATGCACCCGGTGAGAAGCAGGTTGCAAGGTTCATGTGGCTTATTTCCACTAAAGGACCTGATGGAAAAGTTCATCTGCCTTCATGGGCAGCCCCCAGAGCCAGGTCTGTCAATGAAGAAGGAGCATGGCTACAACCACAGGCCACTTTTGAGTCTCAGCTCTGTCATCTAGCAGCTATGGAGTCCTGGACAAGCCACCTAACCTCTTTGAGTCTCTGTTTCCTTGCTTAAAAGATACAGATAATAAAACTGAACATCTAAAGTTGTTTTGAAGAGTAAAAGTAAAGTTTTAAAGTGCCCAGACAGATGTTCAGAAAGTGGTCTTTATTATCACCATTATGATTATGATTATGAATAACGATCTCAGTATGAGATCCACAAAGGTCTTCCCCCTTAACCTACTTTTTCATGAAATGCTAACCTTTACACACACTCAGTCAGCCTTCCCTTGACAATGGCAGCCTAGAAGGGACCCACTTGACCATGACTCCAATGTCACTAGCAAAGCTGTTCTCCTTAAAGTGGGTGTGGTGTCTCCTCACTGGTCTTACCCCTCTCTTTCTAGTTTTCAGAAACATTCACTCACTCAACTTAGCTATAGCTTTCTTACTTACAGCCCTGTTGGTGACAACTTGAGTGCACCATGATTTCACCACCTAGCATGTTACTGGAAGATGTTTAGGAGAAGCAACTGTGCATGGAATACCTTTCTTCTCATCACTCAGAACAGAACCCAGGGAACTCAGCCCTAAATTTTATGACTGAGGGAAGGGGCTCTTTACCCATTCAGGCAGGAGTGGTCTTTAGTCCCACTATCTATTCTCAGGTTCTCTTTCCTGTGTCTAGTGGACAGACACTCATCCTGATGTCCTCTTCAGTTTTTCTCCCCAAATGGACCCCTGGGCAGCCTTTCCTGTTTGGTTATGCTACCCTAAACAAGAACATTAAACTCTCATTGTTATTCATGCATATTCAACAACCAGTTACTGAGGGTCTATACAGTGCCAGGCACAGTTCCAGGCTCTAAGGGAATCAATGATGAAAGGGAAAATAAAAAACACTAACCGTACCCTCATAGGAAAGGCAAGACATTAATCAAATAAATAACAATACAATTGTGTGAACGTGCTCTGGAGAAGATGCACACGGTGCTATTAAAGGAAATAATAAGGGAAATTGGCCTAGTCCAGGATATCAAGGAAGGCTTGTCTAAGGCAGTGATCCTTGAGCTTCAGCCTAAAAGATGCGGAACATGAACTAGATGAAGTGAAGAGGCAATGTGAGAGATTATTCCAGGTAAAGAAAATAGATATTCAAAAGCCTAAGGCAAGGGGTTATATGGTGTGTGCAACTGAATCACCCAGAAAATGAAGAGGAGACTCATGAGAAAAGCAGACAACATCCATATTATGTAAGACTTTGTAGGACGGCTTAAGGATTCTTGTCTTCTGCTCAATAGCAATGAGAAGCCACTGATACGATGTAAGTGGTTGGAGTGTGACATGATCAACTTTGCAGTTTCAAAAAGATGTTTTGGGGCCTTTTGCTAGTTGGACATCAACCATCTTTACAGATGGACTTCCAAGACCAACCTTTCAGCTGGCTCTCAGACAGTGAACCAGGAGGAAGCCTGAGTCAGGGGCCCCTATAATTGGATTCCACTAATATCTGCTGTCCTGTTGCTGATAACTTGAGTGCACCATGATTTCATCACCTTTCTTATCTTGTCTTCTGGTGCCAAAGAGTTTTCAGCATATCCAACTTCTCTCTGCCTAGAAGGCAAGAAAATCACCATTCTTGATATCAGCACCTTCCTCTCCTCAGAAAGGGATCAAAATACTGCATTTCAGCCTCATTAAAGGTCAAACCTATTGAAGAGTTAATCCCCTATTAAAAACTTTTATCATTTTGGATTATAGTCTCCCTTGTATTTATTGGCAATAAAACAACATGCTAATAACTAAACCATCAGATCCATGAAAAAGAGACCTCTTTTTGTCCTGTTCTAGTTCCAACCTCCTGTCCAGTATTTGCTCAATAAATATTTGTTATATAAATGAGCCTTTAAAAAAATTTACAAGAAGTAAAATGAAAAAAAATCACTCATCATGCAACCATTTTAAAATAACTTCCTATCTGTTTTAGAATACCTTTGTTGTTATGAAGATAGACATGTATATTGAATTAATATTTTGGCATGTAATCCTAGTTTATATATGATGTACACACTGTTTACAGTATTGTCTTATCATAAAGACATGAGTCAAACTGTTAATTAGCCACTTGGATCTTCCTGGTGTGTATGCTTATGGACACGATTTATATGCACAGCAATATATAAAAAGACATGTTTATACGTTTAAAGCTATAATCCCACTTCACTGGGGTTTTTTTCTCCACACAGAGGCAAAGAAAATGAAACATACTTTCAAGGGAAGAAAGAAGAAAAGAACAAACTGAGTTTTGGGAATCATAACTAAAAGTTTAGATTTTGTCTTACTGAAAGCTTTGAGCTGACTTGAAAGTATATGTAGCATTCCTGGCAAATACCTGAGGGAAGGTATTTGTAAATACAATCTTAGATAAAGAAAGAGAGATCTCTAAAGAGAAGGACTTGGATTCAAGGGATCAGAGAGATACAAAACTGGTAAGGACTCCCCACTGGTTGCCCTGCCCCCAAAATGTGTGCCCTTCACTTCCAATGACCCCAACCCTCCCTGGAGCTCTCAATCCTTCACAAATGGCCCCCACCTTCTCCAGGTTAAATGAAGTGAGTTGCTGTTCAGATCCTCAATACATTTGCCAGTTAAAGAAATGTTCTCAAGATTAACTCTTCCACCCAGAAGACAAGTCTCCCACCTACCCTTCCACACAAGCATACAACTGACCTCGTGGTTAGTGAGGGCGGTGAGCTCAAGTTTAGTGTCTAGTGATGACTACAGCAAGACAAAGAAAGAGGTGTCATGGCCGTCAGCAGTGTGGGGAACTATACCTCCCTAGAAGTCCTCAAAGGCCATACACTGGGGCTTTCCAGGACTGGAGATTAGAATTCAAAGGGGCCAAAGACAGCCCTAATTTCTTATGTCTTTGTAGCTCCAGGGCTTTGAATATCTTAGCTTCCCAGGAGGAGAGATGATGTGAAAAGTTCTCAGGAAGTATTGATTGAATGAATGAATGAATGAAGTCCACTGTTTCCCTAATCTCTATAAGCACAAATTACCTCTTCCTTTGAGATGACCGGATGTTACAGTTTTTGATGTCAGGCCACCCTGTGAATCCCTGTTTGGGTGGCTTTAATCTCTCTGAAACTTCTTCCTCATCTGAATAAAGAGAATTATAATCTATCTCAAAGTTCATTGTGAATACTGGTAGGGCTAATTTATCAAAGCTACCTGGCACACAGAGGGAGGGACTCAGTGGATGCCGGTTCCCTAATCTGAATTTCCGTGGTCTTAATCCTTGGTACCAATGAGCCAAGGTCAATGCCAAGAGAGCCCTCAAAATCACAGGCTCTGAAAGTCAACTGTTTCCAGTTGAATACTAGCTCCATCCCTTACAGCTGTGTGACCTTGGGTAAGTAACTTCACCTCTCTGAACATCTGTTTCTACATCTAAAAGATGGGGATAATAATAGTACTTACCTTGAAGGGATTTCGTGAACACATGTAGAGTGTAGAATAATGTCTTGACTTAGAACTGTTCAATTAGTGTAACTATTATGTCAGGCGTATAAATCACTACTTGAAATTTAAACTCCTCAAGCCAAGAACTAAATTTCTCTCTCTCAAACCTACCATCAGTGCTTTCTCATCTTGCTTGACTCCCTAGGCATACTCTGGGATTTGGGCTGATGACGGTTTGCTCTACTTTGCTCCGTGCTACCCAACACCCCATCTCCCCAGACCCTAGAGAACTTGGAGCAAGCCCAGGGCCTGGAGTGTGGTGGCCCCAGAGTGAGCCCTGCAGCCTCTCTGCAGCACAGGGAGGCTTGAATGTCCCCTGAAGCTGCTTCCAGCCACACAGTCTGCTCCCTGTTCAAAGAACTCCACAGGTCGGGTCGAGGGTCATGTGGATGGAATTCATGAGATTTTTTGCTCAATGATAGCACCTGAAACTGCAACTCCCCCCTTCCATTTTTCTATGTGTGTGTATGTGGGGTTTTTTAGGTGAATGGGTGCATGAGGAGACATTAAGGTTTATTAAGAGGCAGAAAGGCTTGCAAACTTTATTGCTCCTCTCAAGCCTGTAAACTATTCCCCTCAATCCTTCTTTCCAAAGCAATAAAAACTAGAGGGAGGTGAGCCCTGGAACCCCGGGATGAGGGTGTGTCTGCTCCCAGCCTGAAGCTGAAACCTAGGTTGAAGGTATGGCAGCCCCTTCACTGCTCCGTCCTTCATGGGAGGGGGATTAAGGGGGAACCCACAGAGCTAAAACTGCTGGGAGCCCAGAAAGCCTGAGCCCTATCTTCTATGTAAAAACTAGAGAAGGAGCCATCTCAGGGAGGCTGGAGGCAGTGCAGGGACCCAGGAGGAGCCACTGGAGGCTATGCAGCTGCAGTCCTTTATATGCAAGAAGGTATATAGCTTGGGGGTTGAGGGGGAGGGAGATTAAGGGTCATGAGTCAGAATGCTGGTCCTGATGCAGGCTCTGTTGCTTACCAGGCAAGCGGCTCTGAGCAAGTGACATAACCTCCTTCAGCCTCAGTTTCCTCAACTGTCATGAAGATAATAAGATATCTGGATGAATGCATAAGGCAATCAATGTAAAGCAACTAACACTATGACAAGACTATAGTATACACTAAAGACATCATGTCAAATCATTACTTAAAATGTGGGTTGAACACACTCATCCTGAAGGATTTGGAGCATGAAGCCATATGTGGTTAATAATAATTTGAGAGCCCAGAGGAAGCCCCCAAAGATATGCAGAGACATCAGTGGTGCTAAGAAAAAAGGCTAGCAGGCTCTCCAGGTGTTGGCACATGAAGGGTCCACCTGTCATGGCACCAGCTTCCTCCTCTGGCTGCTTCCAGCACCAGGAGGACCTGATACTGCCCAGTGAGCACTGTGAGGCAAGGGTCCAGCCCTAGGAAGGACTTAAGGTGACTTGTAGCCTGATGGCAGGCCAAAGAGTACATGATGCACTTTAGCAAGGAGGAATATAAAGATCTACACCTGGGTCCAAAAATGTACCTGCACAAAGAGAAAAGAGGACCAAGGACCAGCAGCTGAAGTGTAATGACAAAGTTAAAGAGTCCGGGCTCCTGGTTGGCAGTGATTTCTTGTGTGATCCTTGACAGAATTATGTTTCTTACCTCCTATCAGTTTTCATTTGTGGGCATGTTAACAAAACCACATTTCCTTTCAAATATTCAGGGGATTCTATAATAAATCACTGATGCACTCTTTTTGGAAAAGTGACATGGATATGTGCTCTGCCTAACTGAAAGTTAAAGCAAAAACCAGAGCTCAAAAATGGTACTTAAAAGGCTACTCCTGGGACTTCCTTAGTGGTTCAGTGGTTAGGACTCCATGCTTCCACTGCAGGGGGCATGAGTTCAATCCCTAGTAGGGGAACTAAGATCCTGCATGCCGTGCAACATGGCCAAAAAAAAAAAAAAAAAAAAAAAAATTCTACTTCAGAGCAATAAAATCTGTTAAAGTACAGTAATATTAAATCATTGTTTTAAGCTTAAGACTATATACTAAAGTCAAAATTATTTTTGCAAGACTCAATATTTATAGTAAAAGACAACAACAACAATAATTATTCTATACCAATAAGTTGTATATAAAATTCCTGCTAAAAAAACTGTGCAGTGGAAGAGAAAAATGGGAGAATGGTAGAAAAGAAAGCAAAAGTATGCTAAAACTCCTTAATTCAAACAGGAAAAGCTAAATTTAACACAGGGTACATAATGGTAAAAAGAAAGAAAAAGAAAAAGAAAAAGAAAGGCATTAAAAACACCCAACAAAAAGCAAGAGAAATCAACATGATCAAAGAATGAATTTAATAGTTATAATTTTATATGTAAGTGTGACTTTAAAATATATAAAAACAGGGACCTAATCAAACTTATAAGCTTTTGCTTATAAGGAAGCCATAAACAAAATGAAAAGACAACCTATGGACTGGGAGAAAATATTTGCAAATGATGTGATCAACAAGGGCTTAATTTTCAAAATATACAGACAGTGAATACAATTCAGTAACAAAAAAACAAACAACCCAATAAAAAAAATGGGCAGAAGACCTAAATAAACATTTCCCCAAATAAGACATACAGATGGCCAATTAGCAAATGAAAAGATGCTCAATGTCACTAATTATTAGAGAAATGCAAATCAGAATTACAATGAGGTATCACCTCACACTAGTCAGAGTGGCCATCATTAAAAAGTCTACAAATAATAAATGCTCGAGAGGGTGTGGAGAAAAGGAAACCCTCCTACACTGTTGATGGGAATGTAAATTAGTACAGCCAGTACAGGAAATGGTATGGAGGTTCCTTAAAAAACTAAAAATAAAGTTACCATATGATCTAGCAATCCCACTCCAGGGCATATGTCCAGAAAAAAATTTAACTGGAAAATATACATGCACCCTAATGTTCATAGCAACACTATTTACAATAGCCAAGACATGGAAGCAACTTAAATGTCCATTGACAGATGAATGGATAGAGATATATATATCACATATTTATCCATATATAAATATATATATACACATATACATACATAAACACAAAGGAATATTACTCAGTCATAAAAAAAGAATGAAATAATGCCATTTACAGCAACATGGTTGTACCTAGAGATTATCATACAAAGTGAAGTAAGTCAGACAGAGAAAGACAAATACCATATGATATCACTTATATGTGGAATCTAAAAAATGATGCAAATGAACTTATTTACAAAAGAGAAACAGACTCACAGACATAGAAAACAAACTTATGGTTATCAAAGGGGAAAGGGGGGGATAAATTAGGAGTTTAGGATTAGCAGATACAAGCTACTCTATGTAAAATAGATAAAGTCCTACTGTATAGCACAGGGAGTTATATTAATATGTAATGAGAAAAAATATAGATATATAAACAAAGATTCTTAAATTTAATCAGAATCTAAATTTAAACAGAGAGGCATCAAAAATTTTAAGTGGATTATGAGTTTAAAATGAAATTTAAAAGGAAATGGTAGTCACAATATTACTATCAGACAAAAGATTAACTAAGGTAGAGAAGCCCACTTACTAAAGATAAGAGTTCAACACACAAAGAGAAAAAAAGGAGAAAACATGAGAAATAATCATCCTTAAAAAAAAATGTTGAGTGTTCATTTTTCAGGTTTTAAATTATGTGAGGTTTTTTGTTTTTTTTTTTTTTTTTGCGGTACGCGGGCCTCTCACTCTTGTGGCCTCTCCCATTGCGGAGCACAGGCTCCGGACGCGCAGGCCCAGCGGCCATGGCTCACGGGCTGAGCCGCTCCACGGCACGTGGGATCCTCCCAGACCAGGGCACAGACCCATGTCTCCTGCATCGGCAGGCGGACTCTCAACCACTGCGCCACCAGGGAAGCCCTAAATTACGTGAGTTTTATTTTCTTAGTTTGGTTTACCTGCATTTTCTCTATTTTCTTCAATATACACAAAGAGGAAGAGTTACAATGCCTTCCCTTTACTACTCTCCCCATTCTCAAAGAAACTAATACAGCTCAAGTGTCTCCTCTTCTAGGGAGCTTTCCCTTATGTTACAAATCCCACTGCTATATGGACCAGATTATGTGCCCTTTCCAGGAAGGTGCTGAGCCAGCTCCTATGAGCTAGAAAGCAGGGTGTGTACATCTTTTCCCAACTCCATGTGCAGCAATACAAGGTTGCTAGATTGAAATCTGCCAAGATGGAAGTATTTACACCACGGAAAGCAGCAAAAGCCACAAATCAAATCAAGTGCCCCCCCCCAATCTCCCACCCCCCACCTTAGAGCCAGTTGTTAATCGTTTATCAACACATTATTGTTTATGTTCCCAGAAGTCCATGCATGACCCTCTATATAGTTTTGGTCATCTTGTACTACAATGTTTAACGTGGTTTTTGCTACCACTAATTTGTGAGCACCTAGTTGGTAGAAGGAAGGAGAGGAGGAAGAAGGAAGGAAGGTCAAATGGAAGAAAGTGAGGGAAGGAGGCAAGGATAAAGGGAGGGAACAGGGAGGAAGAGAGGGAGAGGGGGAAGGAAGGATAACTGTTTTCTTTCCTTAAATGTAATAATATTGCCTAATTATCCCTAAATATCAACCACAGCCCATTCTTGGGAGCATGAAGTTCTCCAACTGTCATCAAGAGGAAGATCTAAGCTTCCTCACCCCTGATTCCTAAGAAGAAAAAGGCTTTGCAGAGCAGGCACTAGCCTCTGGGACTTCCAGCCAGACGGGTCAGGAAGGTAGAATGAGGCTATTTTTAAAAAGACGTCTCTGAATCTCAGTTAGGATGGCAAATCCCAGTTTTGCTTAGAACATTTCCTGAGAATTAACAGTTCTGAGTCTGTTTCCTCATTCAGCACATGGGAGCCACGAGAACCCTCTTGGTCCATAACTTCTATCATTTCACGGAGGACCAGGTATTAAGAAAGGGCTCCATTCATTAGTGGAAAAACTAGTGAAATCAAATAAAGTTTGTAGTTTAGTTCATAGTATTGTACCAACATCAGTTTCCTAGTTTTGACCAATGTGCCGTGGTTCTCTAACATGTTAACATGAGGGGAAGCTGGATGAAGGGTATATGGGAACTCTCTGTACTATTTTTGTGACACACTGGTACATCTAAAATGATTTCAAAATAAAAAAGCTTTAAAAAAAAAGGCTCCATAAGCATAAAGTACTTGAAAATCTTACCTATTTGGTTCCTGCCCCCTTCCAAAATGTATAGGAATCTCTTCAGGAATCATTTTGCTGTCATAGCTAATTAGGTACATTTTGGTAGACTTATCCAAGGAATGTGCTCATTATGTTAATATACCCTATTATATCATCATTAATGTGAATTCCCCATCTTCATGAATATGGAAACCCAGGCCAGAAGAAGCTCAGAGGCCAAGGAACTTGTTGAAGTTAAACTAAACAAAACAGAAAACAGTAGCTAGAACAACAGGTTCAGCCAGTTTTTCTAATACAAACTAGGAACATCCACTAAGCTGTTATTTCCATTGTCCTATTCAAGTTCCTCCAGGTTGAGTGTGCCAGTATGCCTTCATGGCAACTGCTGCTTAGAAGAGAGAAGGAAATGAAAACCACTAATTATTGAGTAGCCGCTAGATCCATTCATTGGTTCAACAATTATTGATGGAAAGGTATGCCCAGCACTGGCCCAGCCCCTGAGGTTACAGATGAATGAAGCAAGCTTTTGGAGAGTGCAATCCATTGGAGAAATGGGCCCGAGAGAATAAAAAGCCAATAAATAACATAATTACAGATTGTAATACACTTTAGTAAGTAAGGAAACAACTAGTTGTAGTACCTTGTAAAGGAGAGGGATTTATGTAGGAGGGACAGGAGAGAGTTCTCTGAGAAGATGACATTTAATGCACAAACAGAAGGATGAGAAGAAGTTGATCATGCAAAGGAGAAAAGCATTCCCAGCAAAGGAAAAAACAGGAGCAAAGGCCTTAAGATGGAAAAGAACTCAGCACATTCAAAGAACATAAAGGAGTTCTGTGCGGCTACAGGAGTAACAAGAATGGGGATAGGAGATGAAGAGGGAAGGTGGGCATGATAAAGAATTTAGATTTTACGTGCAAAGGGAAGCCATTGATGCATTTGAAGCCATAGAGAGACAAGAGCTGGTTTCAATAAAAGTTTTCCTGTGAGTGTTGAGCAGAGAGCAAAAGACAGGGACTGGAAAGACAGCAGAGAGGCTAGTTAGTTGAACTGCTGCATGGAATTCCTTTATTCAGTGTTTGGACTCAGAGGCAGGAGCCATGTTCACTAAATCCAAGTTTTCAAATGTGGATCCATTTGCCCAAATGAAACATTGGTGTCTTCATGCCTTTCTCGTAATTTTAGCTGTGAAATCTTGAACACATTACATCACCTCTCAGAACCTCAGTGTCTTCATTTGTAAAAGCAGTTTAGCTGAATCTCCCGGAGTATCCAGTAAATGTTATACTCTTTGTTTTCTTGGAAAGGAAAATGACTCATATCTGCTGGAAATAGACCAGGTGGCTCCAGGCAGTTCCCTGGGCCGTGTGACAGACAAGCTTGGGTGGAGCTTGAAAAGGGTGAGGGTGGAGACCTACAGCAGCCTGGGTACCTGATTATGAAGTGCAAAGTCCCACGTCCCAGGCTGCAAACCCTCAGCTCAGGAATGTTGCTTAGGTGGGGCCTGCAAGTGATGGAAAGAGCAGAGAGAAAACCAGAAGGTCCTGGAAGAAAAAATATAGATGATTATTTAAATAATTATAGGGTGGGGAAACACTGCAAAATTGAAAAGCAAAGGCAGAAGGCATGGGGCTTCCCTGGTGGCGCAGTGGTTGAGAGTTCACCTGCCGATGCAGGGCACACGGGTTCGTGCCCCAGTCCAGGAAGATCCCACATGCCGTGGAGCGGCTGGACCCGTAAGTTATGGCCACCGAGCCTGCGCGTCCGAAGCCTGTGCTCTGCAACGGGAGAGGCCACACAGTGAGAGGCCCACATACTGCAAAAAAAATAAATAAATAAAGGCAGAAGTCATAAAAGCAATTCTTGATAGAATTTATTTTATGAAAAATCCAAGATTATCCTATAAATCAAAAATAAAGTCATGAATAAACCGATCAAAAATGTGCAAATGACATGAACAGGCATTTCACAGAAAAAGCATGAATAGTCAATAAACTTTTGGCAAGTCTTTAAACAGTATTGGTGATCAGAAAAATACAAGTCAAGACGACTGTGATCTATAATTTTATGCACATTCAATTGGCAAAAGAAAAAAAGTTTACAATGCTAAGTTTTGGAGTAGATTTAAAGCTACAGGATCTCTTACACACTTCTGGCGAA
The DNA here is from genome assembly GCF_964165515.1 of Mesoplodon bidens. Lineage (NCBI taxonomy): Eukaryota > Metazoa > Chordata > Mammalia > Artiodactyla > Ziphiidae > Mesoplodon > Mesoplodon bidens. Next base: position 19,791,495 of record NC_138171.1, on the reverse strand, counting down.
GTGTAACATGGTATTATCACTTTGGAAAAGAATTGAGTAGTGTCTTCTAATAACAAATATCTATATGTTCTATGGTCCAGCAATTCCACTCATGGATGTAATTATACATGTATAATCGAGACATACAGCCAGGAATATTCAAGAGCTACATTGTTCTCAATAGCAAAACTTGGAAACTATTCAAATATCCATCAATGAGAAAGTGGATCAGGAAAAATGATATATTTAAACAATGGAATAGCATACAGTAGTCAAAATGAATGAAGCATAATGACATGAAACCATATGGATACATTTTGGTAAAATGATATTAAATGCAAAAAGTACCAAAAGATTACAAACAGGTCCTTTAAGCAACTGGAAAAGTTCTTTATTATATGTTGGAATGGGAGATAGTTACATGGGCGTTTACATAAATAAAAAGTTTTTCTCCACCAAAAATTTATTGAACTATATACTTAGTACTTTGTGTATTTTTTTCATTTAAAAAAAAATTATTGAAATATAGTTGATTTACAATGTTGTGTTAGTTTTAGGTGTACAGCAAACTGATTCAGTTATACATATATATATTCTTTTTTATAGTACTTTGTGTATCTTAATATATGTATATTATAAATTAATAATAATTGTCTTAAAAAGGATTACATACCCTTGCTACAAAATTTAAAACCACAACATTTTAAAATCTACCTTTTAATACTACAGTTCTACCTTTATTTAATAAAACTGAATAAAAAGATTCAGGATAATGGAGACCTCAGAGTAGAGGAGGCATGGGATGGATTAAGAGAGGAGAGACAACCATATTCATGTGTAGCTTTTTTGTCAAGGGACTAGCTGAATTTAGAGAGGTAGTTCACAGATGTTTATTGCATAACTGAAAGTAACTAACAAAAAAATGACAAACAAAACAACTAAATAAAAGGGGGCTGGGATAGTTAATTTTAAGTGTCAACTTGACTGGGTTGTGGGGTGCCCAGATATTTGGTTAAACATTATTTCTAGTGAGGGTGCTTCAGAATAAGAATAATATTTGAATCCATAGACTGAGCAAAGCAGATTGCCCTCCCCACTGTGGGTGATCCTCATCCAATCTACTGAAGGCCTGAGTAGAATAAAAGGCTGAAAAAGAAAAAATTCTTTCTCTCTGCTTCACTGTCTTTGAACTTGGACTTTGGTCTTCTCCTGCCTCCAGACTCAGCTCTCTTGGATCTCCAGCTTGCCAACTGTAAATCCTGGGACTTCTCAGCCTCCATGATAGTGTGAGCCAATTCCTTATAATAAATCTCTTTATATATAGGAGATATGGATGTGTGTGTGTGTATATATATATATATATATATATATATATATATATATATATATACCCTATTGGTTCTGTTTCTCTGGAGAATCCACACTAATACAGAGGCCATGTATTGACAATAAAACAATGTGTCAGAACCAAGGATCTTGATTAATTAAGTTTGTTCACCTGAGATCTAAAATGCAAAGAAAAAAAGATATGTTTTTCTACGAGAAACAAAAGCAGAATGAAAATTCGTATTCTTAACATCTATTGAAGAACTCCAAATCACAAAGGAAAAAGCAAACACTTCAACTGATAAAATATGTAAGACATTTGATTAGAATTTTTTTAATAAACTGTAAAAGGTGAAGTCAAAATGTTAAACCTTATTTGGAAACAAAATAAAAATACCTTTTCCACATATGTCTGAATATTGGGAGCCAGTTTTCGCACTATCATGGATGTTTACAAATATAAAAATGTAAAGGGTAGTATGTTTACACTGAGAGGGCTAGAAGTAATGACACACTCGTAGCATTCAGATCTTGGCTTCTAAATACCATGCTCCACTAAAAGGAGGGAGGACTCCTCGGGGGAAAAAAGAGACAAGTTCCAAATATGATGCAGGGAAAGTAGAAGAAAGCGTCCAAAGAATGATAGGGACATACCACAAGGACACAGAAGCCATCTAGAAGTGACTCTGACTAATCATATTTGCAACAATTTGAGCATCAAAAGTGGATTGTAACTCAGTAAATAAACTAAGAATCTGTGAGTCTGTGACAATATAAATACATGCATGCATACCTATATACATTCATACTTACCTAGGAGAGATAAGAAACTCTTCCTTACAGAAAATCACCAACTAATATGTGTAAACCGAATAATGGAAAGTAGAAAATCATCAATGGATGCTAGAGCTAGAGGTTGAATGTTTGATGTGAAACAGAGTATTTGCATAGTGTCAAAGTATTTACCTACAAAGAGAGTACTAATGAAATACGAGTAACTTTATGGTGGAGAAACCTGGCAGAAATTCCTTGAGCTAAAGGATCAAAGTTAATATCTCTAAAAATCAACAAATGAACATCACGTGCATCCTGATATGCTGTCCCAAGAAGGACACAATATTAATTCTTTAGTTTTCCTACTGAAAATGCATACCCTGAGTCAAATCATGAAGAAATATCAGAGAAACCCAACTTGACAGGCATTCTGCAAAATAACTAGCTTATACTCTTTATAAATATCAAGATCACCTTATCTTTGATAAAGTAGGCAAGAATATACAATGGAGAAAAGACAGCCTCTTCAATAAGTGGTGCTGGAAAAACTGAACAGCTACATGTAAAAGAATGAAATTAGAACACTCCCTAACACCATACACAAAAATAAACTCAAAATGGATTAAAGACCTAAATGTAAGGCCAGACACCAAAAAACTCTTAGAGGAAAACATAGGAAGAATACTCTTTGACATAAATCACAGCAAGACCCTTTTTGACCCACCTCCTAGAGAAATGGATATAAAAACAAAAATAAACAAATGGGACCTAATGAAACTTAAAAGCATTTGCACAGCAAAGGAAAGCATAAATAAGACGAAAAGACAACCCTCAGAATGGGAGAAAATATTTGCTAATGAAGCAACTGACAAAGGATTAATCTCCAAAATATACAAGCAGCTCAATATCAAAAAAACAAAGAACCCAATCCAAAAATGGGCAGAAGATCTAAATAGACATTTCTCCAAAGAAGATATACAGATTGCCAGCAAACACATGAAAGGATGCTCAACATCACTAATCATTAGAGAAATGCAAATCAAAACTACAATGAGGTATCACCTCACACTGGTCAGAATGGCCATCATCAAAAAATCTAGAAACAATAAATGCTGGAGAGGGTGTAGAGAAAAGGGAACCCTCTTGCGCTGTTGGTGAGAATGTAAATTGATACAGCCACTATGGAGAACAGTATGGAAGTTCCTTAAAAAACTAAAAATAGAACTACCATATGACCCAGCAATCCCACTGCTGGGCATACACCCTGAGAAAACCATAATTCAAAAAGGGTCATGTACCACAATGTTCATTGCAGCACTATTTACAATAGCCAGGACAAAGCTCCTTTATCAAAGCAACCTAGGTGCCCATCGACATGAATGCATAAAAAAGTGTGGCACATTTATACAATGGAATATTACTCAGCCATAAAAAGAAAAGAAACTGAGTTATTTGTAGTGAGGTGGATGGACCTAGAATCTGTCATACCGAGTGAAGTAAGTCAGAAAGAGAAAAACAAATACCGTATGCTAACACATATATATGGAATCTAAAAAAAAAAAAAAAATGGTTCTGATGAACCTAGGGGCAGGACAGGAATAAAGACACAGACCTACTAGAGAATGGACTTGAGGACGCAGGGAGGGGGAAGGGTAAGCTGGGACGAAATGAGAGAGTAGCAATGACATGTATACACCACCAAATGTAAAATAACTAGTGGGCATAGCACAGGGAGATCAGCTCCCTGCTTTATGACCACCTAGAGGGGTGGGATAGGAAGGGTGGGAGGGAGACACAATAGGGAGGGGACATGGGGATATATGTATACATATAGCTGATTCACTTTATTATACAGCAGAAACTAACACAACATTGTAAAGCAATTATACTCCAGTAAAGATGTTTAATATAAATAAATAAATAAATAGATAGATAGATAGATAGATAGATAGATAATACCAAGATGAAAAACCTTCAAGAAAAGCAAAGAAATTGTTCCAGATTAAAGATAACTAAAGAGACATGACAACTAACATAGTATGTATTGCAGGATTAAATAGTAGACTGGGAAAAACTAAATAGCTAAAAAGAATATTATTAGACAATTGTTGAAATATAAATAGAGGCTGTGGATTAGCTAATAGCAATAGTATCAATATTAAATTTCCTGATTTTGATAATCACACTATGGTTATATAGGAGGATGTCCTTTTTCTTATGAAATACACACTGAATTTTTTAGTAAATAGTGTCTCCAAACTAACTCTTATATGAATCAGGGGGGAAAAAATCATATATAGAAATAGAGATAGAAATATGCATATGTGTTTAGAAAGAAAGGGACAAATACATATATAATGCTTACATGCACGTACATGTGAAATAAATGTGAAAAATGGAAGCAATTGTTGAATCTGTGTAAAAGTTATACAGGAGTTTCCTGTACTATTATCATAAAATTTAAAAGTTACTTTATAATATGTATGTGTACATACATACAAATGACTATACCCAAAGTATGTGGGAATTCAGGGAAGTAGGTACTAAAATATACTGCTAGTGGAAGCATATGAGTTGATATTACTTTTCTGAATGTTGACAATTTGGCAATATATATCAGAACCCTATATTTTTGCATATAATTTTCACCTCACAATATAAATATGAACATGGATGCACATAAATCCAGAGCTACAATTATCATTACACAGGAAACCTGGGAAAACCTAAACGCCCAATAATAGAAAACCAACTGAACAAAATATAAACATCCATTCAATGAAATAGAGGTACAATCCATAAAAGTGCTAGTTACATGGAAATGTTTTCTGCACTATATTAAGTGGAAAAAAGCTAGGAACTATAATAACAACAAAGAACGTGTAATTTAGCCAATTTTTTCAAAACAAAATTATATGTTATGATAGATTACGTTCTTGGCCCTAATTCTTGACTATTTTCTGATTCTATGCCCTTGGCCCCTAGACCTTGGATTCAGTCATGTGACTTGCTTGGACAAATAGAAGGGGGTGACAACAACATGTGTGAACCAGTTTTATCCTAGGTCATCAGAGGCCTCGTACAGTCCCGCTTGTTCTGTCGCATTTCTGCCCGCCTCCATGAGAAGAATATAACTGGGCTGACGTCTGTTCCCAGGAGGAGAATGAGAGCCACAAGGGGCAGGGCAGAATTGCGCAGCCAAATTCAGCCTCGGTCAGCTGACCCCCAGCTGCTCAGATTCATCAGCGATTGCTATGTTAAGGTCTGAGATTTGGGGTGGCACATTTTTCTCGCAATAGCTGATTAATATATATCTGAAGCACATACCTAATGTATTAGGATTGCATTATTGTAGATAATCTTTATTTTCTTCATATTTCATTTATTTTCTAAATAAAGTGTACATGTATTACTCTTGTAATAAGGGGAAAATGAGTTAAAAAAAATAGAGAAGCAGAAAAACAATGACAAAGTAAATAATAAGCTCAAATTCAGGATCTCAAAGGATTCCTGGAAAGTGTTTCACTACTCAAATAAATACATAGCTTCCACTCATTGAATGCCCACTATAACCCAGACATTTTAATGTGTCCCCCCACCCTTTTTTTTTTTTTTTTTTTGGCTATCATCTTTACTATTTACAAAGTAATAGAGGAAGACAGGCTTATTTCCATTTTACAATTGAGGAGACTGAGATCTGTATAAGTTAAGTAGCACACCTAAAGTTACTCAGCTATAAATTATCAGAGCTGAGATTCAAACACAGGTCAGCCTGATATGAATTCACCATCCTTGATCAATATTAGGGAACTCCCAGATCTCTGGTCCTGCCAGAATTCTGCTGCTAACCTTAGGAAATTTATTTTGAGTTCCGTGGTGTCCTGAAGGTCTACCATTGCTCTTTTACTGTGAAGTTACTCACAGTACACACCAACCTCCCATAAAGGGGGGAAGTGGGTAGTGATAGAGTAAAGAAAGCCACAAATTTCCTAGACCAAGTAAATGCTGTAGCAATGAGATTCTGGGCTTCTGTGGTGTCCTAAGGAGCCTTGAGATTCCCTCTGGACCTTTTGGAACATTCTTGGAACCCTGCCATCCTGTTCTGAAAAAGTCCAAGGAGCCACGTGGAGAGGTCCACTTGAAGAAAACTGAGCTCCCCAGCTGACAGCACCTGGGGAGCCCCAGCACCAACACCTAGCTCTGAATGCGCCATCTTGTAAGCGACTCCTCGGGCCCCAGTTGAGCTGCCCCAGCTGACAGTGTGGAGCAAAGGGGAGCTGACCCACCCAGCCTTGGCACAGTTGCTGATGCATGAGCAACATAAAGGATTGCTGTTGTTTTAAGCCACAAAATTTGGTGTCATTTGCTATGTAGCAATAGATAACTGGAATAGTGGGTATTTTTTCTTAAGTGATAAAGGAAGAAAAGAAGGGATTAGAGAGGGAGGGAGAGAACAAGGAAGAAGTATTTGCCACTTCATTCCATGGAGAAAATTGCATAAATGAATAAAATTCTCTTAGTGAGGAATGCACCCTGACTCCTGGACCTCTGTGATCCTCTGGGCAGAGAAAGGTGTAGTTGGGCTCTGCATTAGGCTCTCTCTGAGCTGTTCTCCTCATCCTCAGCAAAATCAAAATGGTAAAAGGACTGAATTCTTAGTGCAATCCTATGCTTATCCAGGCAACAGCAGAGAGGCAGAAGTTTTATTTCTACACTTTCTTGTGTATTTATTTATCCTGTCAAAAGCATTTTCAAACTTGTCATTTTAACCCCAAGGAATTTTTCACCATTTTGGAATTTCAATCACCATGTCACTGAATGGTGATGGTGCTGTAGGGGCAGCCAAGCTCCTTTGAGCAGCATAAATCCCATGGCCTCTGCCTCCAGGTTCGCTAGTCCCTGGTGACCTGCTGCCAAAAGCATTCAACCAAAGGAAGCTGGACCCTGGCTATGAAGTGACATTCTTGGGCAAGATGCTCATGTGAATCATGGCTTCCTTCTTCTCCTTGAATTGTGATTAAATCCTAATAAAATAGACTCTCTTCTAGGTCTCTAACTTCTGGAGTGGCAAAAGGAACCTAAGAGTCCATCTTTGTCCAGACATCTGACTCTAGGCTGAGAAATAAATAAATATTCCAGGACTCCTAGAGTGTCATTCATTTGCCCATCAGATTCATTCCCTAACGTTCCTCTGCTCAGCTCTATATTGTAAAGAGCCAAGTCCTGAAAACTGCATTTCCTAAATCTCTCAAAATTGGCTTTTTATTAGGGTTGACCAATCGTAATCAGAGGTACTAGTGGGAGATTGGAGGAGAGAAGAAAGGGAGAAGCCAGAGTATTTCTCTCCATCACTCTCTTTCAGGCCAGTGACGGGAACTCTTCTCTGACTCCCATTGGTGCAGGATGGCCCTAGCTCCCAGGTTCCCAGGCTCTGTTAATTCTGCCTCCTGCCTTTACTCATGGACACCATTTCCAAGCTATCGGTATCTTATTCCTGATGCTCAACACCACACACATGTGTCTACCACCACTTCCTTAACTTCTTCTCCTCCAGATTGGACTCTTAAAGTTCACTACCTTAAAGGTGTTGAAATATTTTATAGTCTAAGGAAGACTCTCATCATTCTATTCTTCCTGAATCATGCATTCTCCCCATCCACAAGGACAGCTATCCCATTGACATCCATTAGGTCACCAGGGCTTGGATCTGAGTTCCATGAGCCAGCACTTACTTAGCTCTTGAAACGTCCCACTTTAGAGTGTAAGTGTCTCGTGGGTAAGCAACTCCAGGTCAGTTTACATATGTCCTTGAAGGTTTTGAACTATGCTACATATGTATTTTTATCACCATTTCCCTATTTTCATCAGGAATTTAGAGTTTGAGACAGAAAGGCATAGGAGGAAAATCCTGGTCCCGTCTACTTCTCCCTTCCATCCATCCACCATCCAACCCCTCATTGATTCAAATGAGTTTATGGATTAAGTATAGAGACTTTGGAATCTGAAAGAACAATAATTAATTATTAATTAATTAATTAATATGATATTTCACCATTTTTTTAACTGTGTGAACTTGACAAATTATTTACCTTTCTGAGCCTTAGTTCATTTTCTGTAAAATAGAATCTACCACATAGGATTGTTATGAGGATTAAAAACTATGATGTATAATGTGCCTGTACCTAATAAATGATAGTTATTCTGTTATTCTAATAAACATCTACTCACTGGGTGTTTCATGCATGCCGGACACTGTGCTGGGTGGTAAACCCTCAGAGTTTCTCAAGTTGATCTGGGACAGTTTAGGTTGTCAACAATCAGAATGGAATACATCATTTATCCACTCTGAGCCTCAGTTTTCTGCTCTGTAAAATGGGATTGGTAATGATAGCTACCAATTGGTAACTGTCATGAGGGATGAATCAAGCAGTCCCTGTAAAGTGCCTACCACAGGACCTGGCTAGCGCCAAATAAAAGTTTGTGTTGAAGAAGAAGGAGAAGAAGAAAGAGGTAGAGGTGGTGGAAGAGGATGAGGAAGAGGGGGAGGAGGAGGAGAGGGAGAAGAACAGGGAGGGGAGGGGAGGGGAAAGGGGGAGGGGAAGATGACAATAATGATGCTGTTCCCAGGAGAAATTCAAAGGTGCCTCTGCCTGGAAGTGAGTCCAGATAAACACTTTGCAAACCCTTGAAAATTCACATGAAGCTGTCTGTCCAGCTCCTGTGGTCTGAACAATGCCAAAGGCCCATGGAAAGCAGAATGCATGATGACAGACCCGGTCTGATTTCCATGGAGAGCAAAGTATTACGAGGTTGAAAAAGGCACTTATGGACCACCAGTAGGGGATGCCAACCTTCTGTGTGATGAGAGCCAAGATCTAAACCCTCTGTGAACATAAGCCCTCTCTGTGAAAAGGTAAAAGTACCACAAGCCCAGACCAGATTTACGGTAACAGAGCAAGAATGGATTAGATAATGTCTACAAAGTACTTTGGACTCCTTGGCCATCTATAAAAATAACAGGTGGTGGTATGTATTATTATTAATCATGCAACCTCTCATTGAAGCTAATTGCTACTGAAGCCAATGGGACATTTACCTGGGTGTAGCCTAGGAATCAGGCTTTACAGCAGCAGTCCATTATTTATTCATCATTAGATTAGTGGCCAAGAAAGAAATGCATCTGATAAAGAGCAGCGGTATTTATTGTCTTCAGGAAGGTCCACAAGAGGAAAGAATTATCATCTGTTTTTCTTGTTATGAAGACTTGGGTTCTAATCCCACTTCCACCTCTGACTGGGTGCATATTTAAGGTAACTAACTTTGCTTTTCTGAGCCTCAGTTTCCTCATCTGTAAAAGATAAATACAGTTCTCACCTCAGACAGGAGTTGTGAAGATGAAATGAGATAATGAATGTTTAGTCCCAAGCCTACCATCAGGCATGGGATAACTGTGGCAGCTTAAAAGACCCACTTCAAATACTTCGGGTTTGTCATTTGTCACCATAAACTTCTAAGCTATTTTGTCTGCAACACCCTTTGCCTTATCAAATCTGGGCTTTTGTTACCAAGGAAATGGACCCACTTTTCAGGCCAAAGATGGAGCAGGGAGATATCGCAACAAAAATCAAAGAATAGATGCACATTGTGCCCTATGTCTTACTCTTCTTTGAATAAGAGGGAATATTTACTCCCTAGTTCCCTGCCCAATTATAACTCCAACTAAGAGGAATGAATGGCTGTAGCTAAATGGCTGACTTTTCTGCTGCCTGAAATCAAGCCAATATCTGCCTTCCCCACCCACTCCTTACTTGCTGGTGATTGGAGGAGATATTGGCTCACGTGCTTGGACTGACCAATGAATGACAAAAGCCACTATGAGAGGCTGCCTTCTAGATCTGAAGAAACCATAAAGCTGCCCCCGAAAAGCACCGTTGGCCCATCCTCTGTGAGGAACCATGGACCACCATATCACCATATTGTGTAACACAGTCCCTGGGGCTCAGCAGAGCACAACTAACAAAAAGGAGGGAGAGGAGGAGAAGGAGAAGCATGGGAGAAGGAGGAGAGTAGAATGTAAATGCTTAAGTTATGTTACAGCTCCTTCCTGTCCTCGGAGACTCTTAATTATTTGTGGGTCTTGGATCCATCTAGAAATCTATTTCTCTCCTGGGAGAATGTTCACACATTTTTTAAATTTATTTATTTATTTTTAGCTGTGTTGGGTCTTCGTTTCTGTGAGAGGGCTTTCTCCAGTTGTGGCGAGTGGGGGCCACTCTTCATCGCGGTGCGCGGGCCTCTCACTGTCGCAGCCTCTCCCGTTGCAGAGCACAGGCTCCAGACGCGCAGGCTCAGTACTTGTGGCTCACAGGCCTAGCCACTCCGCGGCATGTGGGATCTTCCCAGACCAGGGCTTGAACCCATGTCCCCCTGCATTGGCAGGCAAATTCTTAACCACTGCGCCACCAGGAAAGCCCTGTTCACACATTTTGTACACAAGTCCAGGGGGTTCCCAGAGTCCCCAAAGTCTATCCATGGACTCCAAGTGTATAACCCCTGGGACACCAAACCATCAGATCACACTGTAGAACTCACCGACAACCTCCATGTGGGTGAGGGGGGAGGAGAGAAAGAACCAGAAGAGTGGCCCAGGGAAGGTGCTTTGAGCTTGCCCAGACTAGTGGAAGCTGGAGTCAGCTGGGGGAGGAAGGCAGGCGCCAAGCACACTGCCGCAGGAAGGGGGGGAGGAGGGAGATGCAAGATGACAACCAGAGTCAGGGTAGGGTGGGCTGGCCCCAAGCCAGAGGAGCACTTCTAAGGAGCCCAGAGCTTCTGACTCAGGATGGGGGTCACTGAGGCCATAGTGCCTCCAGGGAAACATCAGGGAGAGGCCTGACAGGAGCCAGAGCTGTGTGCAAGTGACAGCAAGAGCAGGGATCAACCTGGGCCACGGGGCGAGGTGGTGTCAGGACAGCCCAGCCATGTGTCTACAGACCAGACCAGCCCTGGCCTGGGGAGCCCTGGCTTGGGGAGGACCTGGCAGGGCTGCCTTCCCAGGAGGAGGTTGACCTGAACACAGTCCCAGGAGGCCTGGGCTGGGAATGGGTCTAGGCCAGGGGGAGGCCGCTTCCCAACAGCCTGTATGGAGGAGGGTCCCGGGCCACCCTGGGAGGATTAATTCAGCCCATGTCAGGCTAGGGCTTGAGGGGGGTGACCTTCTACCATCTAATCCAGAAAGGCCTATAAAGGTCATTTTTTCTGGTGAAGGATTTGAGTATTATGAAGTTGTTTGGTTTTTTTCAACTTTTTATTTTAAAATGATTATAGACTCACCAGAAGTTATAATAATAATAATAATAACAATAATAATAATATAATACTAGCACACGGAGTCCCTTGGACCCTTTGTCCAGCTTCCCCCAAAAGGTAGCATCTTATGACTGTTATACAATAACAAAACCAGAAAATCAACGTTGGTAAAGTTGTGTTGACTAGGCTGCAGTCCTTAATCAGTTTCAGATGTCCATGAAGCTTTAAATCAATGGTTGGCATTTACAAAACAGTACTGAGCCATCTCCCGAGCCCGTAAGTAAGGTTGGGAAGCAGAGCAGGAGACAAGCAGAGATCAGGAGAGAAAATCAGACACAAGCAGCTGTCACGTCTTCGATTACGGTTGTGACCATACCATGTGGCTCAGACACAATGGAACTTGACCTGGCACCTCCGTGAATCAGCCACAACATGGTACACAGGCTGGATGGGATCTTGGCACATACCTGGTGGCTTCTATGGCCACTTGCTTTGCTTGAATGTTGGCCTCCCAAAAACCTTGCCCATGTCCTAACTCTCAGAACTTGTGAATGTGATCTTATTTAGGAAAATGGTCTTTGTAGATGTAATTAAATTAAGAAACTTGAGATGGGATCATCTTGGATTATCCACGTGGGCCTTAAATCCAATGATAAGAGAGGAAAACAGAAAGAGAAGAAGAGAAGTCCTCTAAGACAGGGATTGACAGAGGCAGGGATTGGAGTGATGCAGCCACAAGGAAAGTCACAGCCACCAGAAGCTGGAAGAGACAATGGAGGATTCTCTCCTAGAGCCTCCAGAGACAGCACAGCCTTCTGACACCTGAATTTCAGACTTCTGGCCTCCAGAACTGTGAGAGAATACATTTCTGTTGTTTTAAGCCACCCGGGTTGTGGTAATTTGTTATGGCAGCCCTGGGAAAACAATACATTCCAGAATACAAATCACCCATCCACACAGCCTTGGCCTTTCACCAAGCAGGCAGACAAATGTTATCTGACTTGTTCCTTAGCCAGGCAGGACTTCTGATTCCAGTGTACAAACCAGGAAACTGAGGAACAGAGCTCTGCTTTGCCTGAGGACACACAGCTGCTCATGGCTGCTCTGTGACTCAAAGTCATCTCTGGCTCCCTCCCAAACCCATGATTCTCAATAAGATCATTGGGGGCCATGTAGAGGGACAGCTGATTGCCTTTTGGAGCAAGTTCGTGTTCTGAAGCTTTGACCACTCTCTATTTAAAAAGAAAGATACCCACCAACAGGTCTAGGAACCTGGAAAAGGACAATTCCTTGTTCATCCTCTCACCGGACGTGCCTCCATCCCAGACAAGGATGATGTGAATTACTGAAGAGGAAGATGTGGGCACCCAGCACAACAGGTCTTGGGGGGTGTTCCTGACTATGTTCTTCAACAGAGCATCCACTGGCTTCCACTGCAGCTGTGGGCAGCTGCTCTCTCCCAGAAGGCCCCTCCAGGGTACCCTGAAAGCCAAGTTCTAAGCCAGCCAATCTTCTCTGTGCCCCTGGAGACCAATCAGGCCAAATCATCCTCACAGCCCTGTCCTGGCCTATCAGAGCCTGTTCCTGCTATACATTTCCCCTCAAAGTCCAAAGACTTTTATTTTTTTATGTTTTTTAAAATGTGTAATGTATATATAGGAAGAAGAAAGTCCAACAATTCAAAAAGATAAAATAGGAAACATCTCCCTCCCACCCAAGACACCAGTTCCTGAATTCTCTTCCCCAGAGAATAACTCTAACTAGTGTCTTGGGTTAATCAGGTCTCTACACAAGCATGGACAGCTATATATGTCCTCCTTTTATGCAAATGAGAAGACCCATCTACATGGTACTATACCTCTTCCCATTTGACATAGTGTGAGAATTTCCCCATAACAGCACACATTCTTACTAACAGTTTCTATTGTATTCCCTTGCATGAATACACTGTAATTTCTATAACCTACCCGCTGTGCAGCAACTTAGGGTGTTTCCAATATTTTCTCACTATAAACGGTGTTGTGATGCCTATCTGACGCACTTACCTTCACACGTATGTAAACGTGTATCTGTAGGATAAATTTCTGAAAGAGAAATTGTTGCCTCGATGGGTACATGCATTTTAAAATTGAATAGATGGGTGAAATTGCCCTCTGTAGGGGTTGTAAGAATTTATACACCCAGCCAGGAGTCAGTATCTGTTTCTCCATGATAGTGCCATAATGGTATATTATCAGATCTTTTCTCTTTGCAAATCAGATAAATAACAATAATCATATGAATGCTTACGGAGGAGCTGATGGTATGAAAAGAATGTGGGCACATGTAAAACTCATTGAACTGTACACTTAAAATTTGTATGCTTAAGGTACTTGATTTTATGCATGTACTACCTCAATAAAAAGGAAAATAAAACAAGATGAAGGAAAAACAGGATGCTAAGATTAAAGAGTGATTGGGTCTCCTCCTTCAATAGAGTGGTCTTGAAATGCCTCCCTGAAACCCTAAGGATGATGAGGCTCCGTGCAGAAATCAAACATGTGAAGAGGGTTTCAGACACAAGGAGGAACAGTCAAAGGACAGGGAAGGGGCTGACTTCTTTGAGGAAGTGAAAACAGCAAGCTAGGGAGACTGGTCCCAGATGAGGTCCAAGAGGTTATCAGGGGCCAGATCAAACAGTCTCTTAGGCAAGAAGTTTGTGTTATTTCTTTTCACTGCAATGTGAAACCATTGAAGGGATTAAAGCACGTGAGTAGTATGATCCATTCTGTTTTTTAATTGCCTGGTTACTATATGAAGAGTAGACTTTAGGTGGGCAGAAATGGAAGCACAGAGTCAGACTGTGTTCTCCAAGCTGAGATATGGGGGTGGCTTGGATCAGAGTAGTGATAAAAATGGGGAGACGTGGGAGGATTGTGGCTATTTTTAGGATGAATGATCTATGGGATGTCTATACAGATGACCTATAGGATGAAGTATTAAAGGGAATGCAAGAGAGGGTGGAGTCCAAAGACACTGTGAGCTTTCTGGTTGGGTCAAGGCACCACCATCCAAAACTGGAGAAGGCTTACATAGGTGTTGGTTGAGGCCACGGGAAAAAAAATAATCAAATGTCTGGTCTTGATCATATTAAGTTGTAGATGTCTAAGAGGCAAGAGCTGCCAAACAGGAATCACTCAGGAGGGAGTCCTTGGAAGGTTGTGAAAAGTCTGCCTCCACATGCATTTGCATAAAGGCTCAAACTACCATCACTCCTGCTTTAGTCTGAAACCCCAAGGATTTGTGGGTGCCGTCCTTTTGTAGCTATGGAATCTCCCCTTCATGGACACAGCGCTTCTCTTCACAATTTGACTCAAATCTCCTCAAGGGCAGAGACTGAGTGTAAACTTCCTAAACTCACAGGACCATAGCACATGTTCCCTAAATGGGTATGTATGTGGCCGAACTGATGGCCCTTCACAGATTTAGCTAAAGCATCTCATAAGAGAGGCAGTCAGCTGAACTCAGATCATCATCCAATAGGGGCAGCATGGAGCTGGTCACTGTCAGGAGGAGAGAAGAAAACCCCCTCAAACCCCTAACCCTGTTGGAATTGAAGAATCAGTGGCATTGCTTCCAGCATGCAGATGAACAGACCCAGGAGAGACCATGGTCAATGGTGATGGGCCTGGTGCCACCTTCACCAAGTGGAAACCATAGAAAGTTGAGGCAATCCCTCAGAAAACCTGACCCATCTTCCTCTGGGCCAAGTCCCACCACCGCCCCATCAATCCCATGTCAAAGATGCCATCAAGAAAGTCAGTAAGTCTCCTGAACATGGCTTCTTTTGCCCATCCCCACAAATAGCCATTACCTTCATCCTCCCACCTTCCAGTCTATCCCCTGCAGGGATGCTAACACACAAATCTCATCATTGCACGTCCCTTCTTAAAAGCCTTGTTGGTTCCCATTGCTTTTAAGGTAAAGTCCAACTCCTTACCCAGGCACACATGGCCTTTTATGATCTGGCCTCTGCTAATTTTTCCACCATCTTCTCCACCCATATACCCTGAGTTCCAGACTCAGAATTTCTCCCTGTTCCCCAAACGTTACAGACCCCACAACCTCATCCCTTGGCTCTCTTCTTGAAAGGGCTAGTTCATATTTAAAAGAAGAAATATGGGAAGATGTTATCAGTGCACAGAGGAGCAAAAATTAGAACAAGATAGTCTTTTCCACCTATAAATTGCTAAACATTCTAAAAGATTTAGTATACCCAGAGGTTAAAGAGGGAGAAGAGGCTGTGCATTATTCTATCGGTAAGAGCATAAGTCATTGGAACACAACAACATTTAAAGGCAGATGTGCTTTGACCTCAGCCAACAAACTTCCAGATTCTTTCCCATTGAAGTACTTGGACATGTATACATGTAAAACATGTTTACAGCAGACTTATTTGTCATAACAAAAGTAGAGACCCCTTAAATGCCAAAAAAAAAAAAAGAGCTAAGTCATTTATGGCACATCCAAACTGTTGACTTCTATGAAGTTGTTAAAAAGAATGAAGTAGATTTGTATGGACTGACTTGGAAGAATGTGCATGGTTCGTTGTTAATGCCAGAAAAGTAAAAAAGTTGTAAAATAGGGTAATATGATCTTACTCTTGGCGAAAACTGAGAGTGAAATAAAGACAGAAATCTGGTATACAAATCATTTCTGCTCAAGGTAGTTTCCCCAGGCAACGGGAGGGGAGAACTGAGAGCAAATAGGAAAGACTTTCTCTTTGTACACTGTTTTATAATTAGCATATTTTTCCACAAGCATGTATTCCTTCTGAAATGAAAACATATATAATGAAATATAATTAAAGAAAATCTTTTGAGGGCTCCAGGGCCCAAAGAGCTAGCAGTGACAATTTAAGAAGTTCAAGAAAAATCAAGCCTCACAGAACATGGGAGATGGTTCCCCGAGATCTGAAAGGAACTGGTGCAGGAGGTGGAGGAAGGGAGAAAGGTCCATTTGCACTGGGCCTTAATTTAAAGAAGGCTGTTGGGCACTTCCAGTGGCATGTTTATGCAAAGGAGCAGCAAGATGTCACAGGAACTGGGATCCAAATGTCAACAGTGTCTGGGGCCCTGTGAGCATCACTCAAGACTGCCAATCTCCTAGGACCCATCATCTGGCCTTTGCTTAGAGCCTCAACTCTGTATCTGCCCCTGCTAGGACCAAGACTTGTCCCTGCTCATTTGACCTTTGGGAGGATCCTCCAAAGACAGAAGTTCAGGGTGAACATCTTGGGAGAGAAGCCATAACAAAGGAGGATAGGGTTGGGCTAGAGCAGAGTACAGTCTGGTGTCTAGACCTCAAATCCATCCCTAGTCCTGCCCCAAATTCTCCTGAGTCCTGGGGTGAGATGGGTCACAATGAATGGGAATGGATGGGTCACTGCTTACATTCTCTGCTTTGATTGGGAACTGGTCACATGAGTGTGGTCAGTTTGAGAAATTTCAGCAGCTATACACTTAGGATATGTACACATACATATTATACTTCAATAAAACTTATTTATAAAATAAACTAAATAAAATAGAGCTGTATCAATTTTTTTAAAGCCACAGAAGATAGGGAGGACCTAGGAGGGAGGATTCTTTAAACACTAGGAGAACAAAAAGAGAGGAAGGTGCTGTGTGCTACAGCATCTTGAGGGTACAAGCATCAGTCCCAGCATCAGTGGAGGCCAAGGCAATGGTGGTGCCTCCCGAGCCATATTTGTAAATGCAGAGACAGAGTAACAGATGTAGCTGTAAAGACAGATAAATGGGTGTTATACTCATATATTTGATGTTAATAGAAAAATGTCTCAAAAGATACATACTAAACTAAGGACAATGATTACCCTGGGTGAGTTTTTTTTATTTTTTACTTCATTTATTTCTTCATCATCTGATTATTTTTACAACAAACATTTTAAAAATTACTTTACAACATTGTAAGATTTTCTCTCCTCTTGCTTGTTGACAAACCCTTATCCATTCTTTAAAGTACAGTGTTGTCCCCTTGACATTTTCTCTGACTTCTTGGTACAGATTTTCTCAATGTATTGTCCTTCCACCCCAGACCACTTGTCCCAGAATCGTGTGGGGAAATGGATAATTATGTAGGTTCTTGGACCCCCTTCCCAGACTTTCCAAGGTGGAAGATCTGGGTCCCCTGAATCTATATTTTAAGATGATTCTATTGCTCACTGAAGTTTGAGAATTTGAGGTTAGATGGAAAATGTTTTCTCTTTAACGTGCCCCAGGCTCCTTATTGCATTCATTCTTTGGCCCAGGGTTTACGGGATCCCATGCATGTCCTGTCCACTACACTCTAAGCCCCTTGAAGAAAATGACTACATCTACTTCAACTCCATCTCCTCAGGATCTAACACGAGACCCATGACATGGTAAATATGTGTTTAATGAATGAATTAGTCAACCAATGATTCAACCTCCACCCATGACATGGTAAATACGTGTTGAATGAATGAATTAGTCAACCAATGATTCAATCTCCACCATCACACAACCACAACCACTGAGTTCCTACGGATAAGACCTTCCTAGTGGGCCCAGTGTAGACCCTCAACTGGGCTTGGTTCCGGTACGTTTTTGCCACTCTGAGAAACTCTAGCCTGTGATCCCAGGCTTCTCTGGGTGGAGAATAAGCCAGACTTGACTAGACAATAGGGAAGCCCCAAAAGCCAGTGGAACCAGCCAGAAGAGTGACCCAGTAACCCAGATTATGGGGTTCAGCTGCCATGTGTCAGGCGCTCCATTAACCTTAAAGGGACTGTGACATAAATCACAAGTTACACGAATGGTTCCCAAGATTAAGGGCTCCTCAGACCAGCAAGTCCAAACTCTCCTGACATTACAGAACAGTGGCTGTGAGCCTGCACTGCGGGGCCAGAGACCTGGGTTCAATTCCATGTTCAACTTCTAACTATGGGTTTGGGGTAGGCTCCACAGCAAGCCTCAGTTCCTCCATCTGTAAAATGAGAAAAAACAATAGCACTTTCAAATATTCAGTAAGCTCCTATTGTGTGCCTGGCCCTGTGGAGAAGACAGTGGCAGACAAAACAGGCAAATATTCCTGTCCTCAAGGGGGTTAATTCATGGAAAGGAGCATCCCTAGCACAAAGTAACTGCTCCAGACGGCCAAAGGGGACTCTTTTCATATGACTTGCCTTAAAGAGGAGACTTGAAGCAGGCTCTCAGCTCCCAGAGCTAAGAATTAAGACATTCAGAAAAGAGGGTAGCAAAAGTCACCCCCAGATTCTTGGCACTGACCAAGGGGGCATTGTGAATGGCCAATACATAGAAGCTTTAAAGACGGTAATTGTATTCTGCAGTGGCACCCAGAGGTGGTGCTTCTTAGGGCCCCGGAGAAACGGGAGCTGTGTAAACAGAGCATCGTGGGAGGACAGGACATCAAAATGTGCCAGAGCCAAAGCGCGGGTTCAGCAAACTCCCCTGGCTCCACTTCTTGGAAATAAGTAGCTCCCTTTTGCCAGAAGAAAATAAACTTAAACAGGAAAACACTTCGTGATTCAGTGGGTAACTCAGGGGCCTTGAGTGGTGAGTGGGTCTGAGTGTGTCGGCTGTGGCTTTCCATGCACCCCAGCGCGTAGGGGGAGAAGCAGGGTTTCCTGGAAGTGAGCACAGCCTACATTTGTGTTTGTTTATGCCTGTGTCCTGCTATGTATGCGTTTGTTTACACGTACCTCTGTATTTTTGTACACGGGTGTGTGGATGTGTCTGTGTACGTGTGTATGTGCTCCCAGGTGGGTTTCTGAGTATATGTACCTCTCTATGCTTTTTGCCTCAACTCCTGAAGATCTGTGTAACTTTTTTTTTAATTGAAGTATAGTTGATTTACAACGTTGTGTTAATTTCAGGTATATAGCAAAGTGATTTAGTTCCATATATATATATATATATATATATATATTCCTTTTCAGGTTCTTTTCCATTACAGGTTATTATAAGATATTGAATATAGTTTCCTGTGCTATACAGTAAATCCTTGTTGTTTATCTGTTTTATATATAGTCGTGTGTAACTGTTAATCCGAAACTCCTAATTTATACTCTCCCCCTTTTTCCTTTGGTAATCATAAGTTTGTTTTCTATGTCTGTGAGTCTATTTCTGTTTTGTAAATAGGTTCATCTGTATCATTTTTTCAGCTTCCGCATATAAGTGATATCATATGATATTTGTCTTTCCCTGTCTGACTTACTTCACTTAGTATGTTAATCTCTAGGTGCGACCGGATCTGTGTTACTTCTACATGTGTTCCTATGTACTCGTGTTCATGTGTGTGTGGCTGTATGTACCTTCAAGTGTGTGTGTGTACATGGCCTAGGTAATTGTGAGCATGCTTGGGGGATGAGCACAGAGAGGAGGGGTAGCAGAGATGCAAGTAGAGGGTGTGGGTCAGAGCCTGCTTGTCATTGCCAGGGATGTGATGAGGAAACAGATTCACAGGGTCCAGTTGGGGCCTCCAGAAAGGGCCTTTGGGGCTCTCTCAGATGGGTGATTGCTCTGGCCTCAGGGAATAGGGCAGTCTCCTGGGCATAAAAAGCCCAGCAATGTCTCCAAGGGGCTCTCTGTGGCCCTACCCAGGGAAGCTGGCCCAGTGAGTCCTGCACAAGAGAACTTAAGAGGAAGGGGAATCAGGAGACCACCTGTCCCCCATCCTCCAACTACGGGAATTAAGACTCTCCTACAGGAGGGGAACAAAGTCTGCCCCCAGCTCATGGGTACTGATCAGGCATGTAGGAAAAGAATAAACCTATGAACCTGGCCTGTCCCCTTTCCCCCGGGGGCCATCAGCAAGCAAGGCTTTGTGGATGACGCTGCACATCTTCCAATACCCTCCCACCCTCCTCCGGGGAGCCGGGCCCAGGCTTGACAAAGGAGAATGAGTTATTCCCAGGCTGGAGATGCTGCCGGCAGTGAAGGAAGCAAGGTTGTGCAGAGGGAGAGCCTACTGAGAACCGTGGCATCGGGTTGACCAAGGAGGGTCACAAGGTGGGTGCCAGGACAGTGAGGTGAGAGAAAAGAATAGTCCCTGAGAGAACGTTCAGGCCCTGCGGGACCCTCTGTCTCGGGACAGTTGGGGAATTTAGATCCAAGAACACTTCATTTCCTCTCTGATGGTGACAATTGCCCTGCGCTTATCCCTGAAGCTGGGAGGGCCTGGCAAAGCAGTTTACAAGGACAGTTGCCCTGGATACCAGCTGCCTCTGTCCTGAGAGCTAAGCAATGCCCTCTTCATGTCACTTCCTTCTGACACCTCCCTGAGCCTCCGGCACTTGCCCCCTCCCACACCAAGCACACAGCATCATGAGGAGAAGGGGTCTGTCCTACCTTTGGTCCCCAAGCTCAAGCATGTAGAATGAGGCCCCGTCCTGAGAGTCTCTCAGATGGGTGGCTGCTCTGACCTCAGGGAAGAGGTGGCTGTCCAGCCCCATCTTAGGGTTTTCTGGTGGGACTCAGCTTCAGTGTCTATTTTCCGTGAGATTGGTTAGCACAGGGCCTTAGATGTCATCGTGGGTTTGTGAAGAGTTGGATTACCCACCCTGCAGAGGGGGGGCATTCAGTGAGTATGGGGTGAGGATCGAGAATCTGCCTTTTCCACAAACACACTCAGACCCCCCTTAGCAAGAAGCCAGCTCAGTGCTCCCAGCCATCCTGCATCCCAGCCTCACCCAAGGTTTCCTTCGGACCATCCAATTCTATGCTAGGACCCCAGGAAACCCCACATGTGTCTGCCTAGGATTCAGAGCTCAGAGGGCACTGGAACTCAAGCCTTGACCATAGAAGGTCCCGCACGTCTATTTCCCCTGTATGTGAGTTCTTCCAGGGAACACATTTGGAGAGAGCCTGAGGTAGGGATTATGGCTATTTTCCTCTCACAGCATACCAATTACTGTCATCAGGAAAAGAGAGAGAGAGACCGCTGTGCCCTGGCACTGAGACCAGCGAAGGGTAGTGAGCATGAATTATGTATTATGCAAGCAATAGAGATAAGAGTGGAATGGGGAAAATCATAACCCTATTAATAATGGAAGTGCAGTTTGTAAACTCTCCGCTAGGAATAATTTGCATTGCAATATAAACAGGGAGTATAACACAGAGCAGCCTGCAATGGTGCTTCAGGAAAATGTAAAAGCCACCATTCCACACATTAAAAGTCATGATTAAATTATAAGAATTTGTTCAGCTGAATGTACAAGGAGAGGGCGTGTGCTCGGTGTCCATCGGAGCATAGGGTCAGCCCTGCCTCCCCACGTCTGCCAAGAGCGTGAACAAGGGGTCTGGGTCTTGGAGACCCTGGCAGTTATTATTATCATTATTAGTTGTTGTTATTGTTGAGTGCTTACTACATACTACGTACACCATTGTAAGCATGTCACATGCAGTAACTCATTAAATTCTGGAAGTAACCCTATGAGGGAGTCATTATAACATCTCTGTTTTTAACAATGAGAAAACTGAGGCCCGTAGAGGCTAAATGACTCATGTTAGGGTTGTATTTAATAAGTGGGACTTGTTGAAGAACAAACCCAGACCTTCTGACCTCTGAACCACCCTCCCATGTTCTGGTATCTCCTGGTAGCCACTCAGATCCCCTTCATGTGCCTCTCAACCAGGGCTGATGGGATGGAAAATTGGAACCACACTTTTTTTTTTTTTTTTTTTTTTTTGTGGTACACGGGCCTCTCACTGCTGTGGCCTCTCCCGTTGCAGAGCACAGGCTCCGGACACGCAGGCTCAGCGGCCATGGCTCACGGGCCCAGCTGCTCCACGGCACGTGGGGTCTTCCCGGACCAGGGCACGAACCCGTGTCCCCTGCATCGGCAGGCGGACTCTCAACCACTGCGCCACCAGGGAAGCCCTGGAACCACCCTTTTAATCAATACTTTTGCAGCACATTAGGAACTTGATCAACCTTTGATCAAGTTGTCCTCCATCGTAAAAAAAACCTTTTCTGAAAAGAACTTAATACCATTATGGTCTTTATTAGCTATTGAGTATAGTCATTTTTTTTAATCGGAGTAGAGTGGATCTATGATGTTGTGTTAGTTTCAGGTGTACAGCAAAGTGAATCAGTTATACATATACATGTATCCTCTCTTTTTTAGATTGTTTTCCCAAATAGCCCATTACAGAGTATTGAGTAGTGTTCCCTGTGCTATACAGTAGGTCCTTATTATTATTAGCTACTTATATATAAAAGTTCTGGGTACGGGGATGGTTTTTATTTCCACGATATCATGTGAAAAATTTGGAAACAACCCAAATGTCCAATCATTGTCGAATGGTTAAGCAAACAGTGGTGAACGGCTATGCATTCAAAAGGGGCTGTTGATAAAGAATTCATAATAATGTGGAAAATGCACTTGTTAAGTGAGACATAAAAGGATAGACTCAGTATGGTCTCAACTGGGTAAAACATTATAGAGAAAAATATGGAATGTACCTATGAGGTTAAGAATGTTTGTCTCTGTGTTGAAACTATGAGTGTTTCCCTTTTCTCTCCTGTTTTCGGTATCTTCCAGGTTATCTACAGCAAGCATGTATTACTTTTATAATAGAAAAATGCTATGGACAGATATATGTGTGTATGCATATATACATACATAGATGTTGTGGTACTTAGTATATGCAAATGTGAAGGAGCCTCACCATCTCAGTTAGAAACACTAAAGAGAATGAGAAGGGCTCTCTGTGTCCCCACCTAGTCATCCCCATCCTGCAAAGTCCTGTGGTTCCTGCCATCCCGGGAGCTTCTCTCCCTCTCTGTGATCACCTCCCTCACTGACCTGTCAGCACAGAGTTTCCTGGACCAGAGGACTAGACACTTTTTTTCACACAGGTGAGCAATGCCCCACGTGTCATAGACTTTCCTAGCTCATTTCCAGAAACATCCCCAGTGAGGAAGCAGCTACAATCATTTGTCTGCCAAGCTAGAACTTGACAACCCCACGCTTTACTCCCAGGCAACTAACGCGAGCAGAGTTTCCCAGAAGCTGAAGCTGGGTGTGCCTGCCTTGTGGTGACACTGAAAAGGCTCTGGTCTAAGAGGCAGTGCTGGTGCTACACAAGCCACCTGGCCATGGGATCTCAGGTAAGTCACCTGAGCCCCATGCACTGTGGTGGCCCTACCCATAAGATGAGAGCATTTGCCTGGAACCCACAAGGCTCATGTCCTACCATTAGACGGTACACACATAAGCTGACGTGAATGCAAGATAAATCTAAATGGGAAACATTTTAATGCCGCTTCCGAGCTTTCGAGTACATGATAACATAAAGTCGCAGCTGCCTTGGCCAGTTCAGAGGCTGGCTGCAGAGACAGTGAGGGGAGATGGGCTGGAGCTGGATGGAACATCAGTGTGAGACTCTGGTGAGCTTTGGGCAGGGTGGCCGGGCTCCCAGCCCCCCTGACTGGTCAAAGTGTTACCATCTGGAGCAGGCTCAGCTGGGTTTTGTCACCGATGGTCGCTGCCCGTCATTACGAGGGAAGCCCTAGCAGGGGGTGTGTCAGGCCTCCTCCTGGTGGATGTTGGAAGCAGGGAAGATAGCCAGGTTCCTAAGAATGGGAGTGATATACAAAGAGCAGGATGCTACAGGCCTGGGGATCCATGTGCTCCAAAACAAGAGGGTTTAGAGGCTCTGAGCCCAGGATGGGGAGGGGGCTGGCAGCCAACTGCACTGCCCACTGTCCTCAGCACATTATTGACATTCCAGAGGGGAGAGGCAGAGAATTAATTTCATGCTGGCTTCCTCCCTGCACTCCCATACCTCCCCTGCCCACACAGTCCCCAGCCAAGTCCAAATGAGGGTCTGTGTCTTGCAGGAAGACAAATGATCACAATTAGGAAGGTGCTTCTGAGGTCCCCACATTCCATTCCTCCATCCACTCCTCCCCAGCATCCCAATGAGGCCCTGTGCCCAAATGCTGGGCAGTGTGGCATGCGGTGGGTGCCCAGGAAACAGCTGTTGGCTCTGAACCATATCGGTGTTCTCCTAGCTCTGCTTCCTTGAGCTCCAGCTTGCTGAAAAAAACTCCTTCTTTCTATTCTTCACTCTTAACCTCTAGTGAATTCACCCCATCGTTTTTCATCCTGTTTGTCAAATCCTAAATGACTGCAAGAAAAATTGGAGGAGATTTGAAAGGTTTTTCTCTTTACTTAATATCAGTCATTCAAATAACTACCCTTACTGCCTGGCTTCAGAAGGATAAAAGCATAGTCTCTGTGCTTAGAAGTTTAATATCTCAATGAGAAAGAAAAATGAAAAGGAGTTGTGTAGAGAGGGTAGAGAGAAGAGAAAACACTTACCGAGCATTTATTATGCTCCAAGCACTGTGCTTTGCATATATTATTTCTTTTATCCATGATAATAAGCTCACGAAGTAAACCTCTTTATCCCTATGTGATATTCGAGGAAAGTGAAGCTCAGAGAACTGCCATCACTGGCCAAGTGTCGCTTTCCTTCTTCCTGCCTGGCAATGAATCAGCTGGACCTTGAACTGGGGTAGACCAGAGCCTTGCTACTCAAAGTGTGGTCCATGGACCAGCATCAGTTTTATCAAAGAAATTGTTAGAAACAAAGAAACTCAGGTCCCACTCCAAACCCACTGAATCAGAGTCTGTATTTTAATAGATCCTTAAGTGATTAGTATGCACGTTATCATCTGAGGAGCCCAAGTCTAGATGGTTACCTTCAGTGCATGGATTTCACCTGGAGGTGATGCAAGTCCAGAGTTTCCGACTCAGGAGGTCTGGGGTAGGAACCCAAGAATTTGTACTTCTCGCAAGTTGCTAATGAATGCTGATTCACTGGTCCAGGGAGCACATTTCGAGAACTTCAGAGCTAAAGACATCCCTAGGAGCTTCAGCCATTCACCCTTTCTTCCATGCAGCTAGTGGGTATTTGTTGAGGTCCTGCTAGGCACCACTCGGCACCATTGCTAAGCCTTTGGGGATCTGGACACGAGAGAGAGTCCTAGCTCATGTTCCAGTAGAAGAGGCAGACATGATAAAAACTGAATCGAAATTGCCCCTACATGCTATTGGAATCTGGGTGCTATCAAAGTACTGAGGAAGGAGATACCAGGTGAGTCTGGGGACTGAGCAGATAAGGACCCAGAGGAAGGTTTTGAACTTGGATCACAAAGAAGCTGGCAGGTCCCTTTCTTGAAAGTTCACGAGATGGCAGGTGGGGGGCCGGGGGGATTACCCAGAAGGTATTATAGACTCAGGCTTATGGGTTTATTCAAGGGCCTCCAAAAAATATTAGGACTTTAAAAAACACGGCTCCAATAGATTATAAGATGATGTAAAACAAAAATAAGTAATCATTCATTAAATGCCTGCAAAATAATGTAGATGGCAACTACGGAACGCAGGTCAACCTGCATCCTTAATTTGAGATGCGAGTGACTTTTAAATGTGTTTGATGATGTAGGATGGGACCTCCAAAAATTGGAGACCCTCACAACCTACAAATCTCCTCAGCCTGTCCTGGGGAGGTTGCAGCTCCAGGAGGGAGGAGCGCCAGGCCTTAACTCCGTGCTTACTCTGAAAGCCTACCCCCTTTTGCTGCCTCCACCTGGCAGTGAGGTCTCCTCACTGACAGTGTCCCAGGGGCTCAGAGTGGCAGGAGGCCTAGGGGGCTTTCTCAGAGCTGCCTTTAACATTTCCTTCTGCTTTCAGCATGACTGTTCTGGTGACTGATGCTGTTTGTCAGTCACCACCCAGGGGTCATGGAGAAAGCTTGCCCAGGTGCCTGTCACATTCCAGGTACAGCCATAGGTGCTGACACCTTGTCACAGCATCACCCTGACCTGATCTTATTGGCCTTTACATGTCACTGCCCAAATAGACATCAGGAGACATCGGTGGCTGAAAAAGGGAGTCTCAGGAGCCCCAGCTCACGTCCTTCTACCTGGGGCAGGAAGATCCTGACAAAAAAGCAAGAGCACAGCACATGTGGAGCATTGAAAGCCCTAGGCTCCTGGGACAATGAAGGAAACCAAGTGAAGAGAAAAGTTCAGGGTACAGGGTCTGTCCAGATGTGGCACAGAATCACCTGAGTATGCCCCTTTCGGGAATCAATTATAAGATAATAATCAAGCACATGGCCAAAGGTTTAGGTCCAAAATGGGCTTTTCAGTGCCATTTATAAAAGTGGAAAATTAGAAGTGCCATCATTGAATGCGTTACTTTGGACAAGACACCCATCTCTCCAAGCCCCAGTTACATCAACTACAAAATGGGAAAAACAATAATACTCGCTTTATGAATTGACTGCAAAGATTAAATAAGGTAGCGTGTGGAATGTGCTTTGCATGGTACTTGTCACAGAGTAAGGGTCACTAAATAACCATTGCTAAAATTACATCCAAAAATAATATATCAGTTGCACAACTGATGGTATGCCAAAAGAGCCTGAAATCATACAGCAATTCAAAGTGGTTTTCTTTCCAAAAAGATTTACTGATAAGGGGGTCAAAGCTACAGTATAATGCATAATAATATTTACCTGTATTTTTTTCACATAAAAATGTGCATATTTATAATGGAGAAGTGGACTTTATTTTTCTTTTTGGAACTTCAGTTTTGCGATCTAATGTCATGCGTGGCTGAGGACAGGAACAGCTTGACCAAATGTGGGAGGGGCCTGGGAAACCAGGTACAGCCAGGGAGCATGCTTCTCCTCAGCAGCTGACCTTCAACTCTGAGAAACATTTTCTGGTCTCCCATACTGATTTTGGGGTGTGTGTGTGTGTGTCTGTGTGTGTGAGAGAGAGAGAGACAGAGAGACAGAGACAGAAAGTCCCCGACCGCATATGGATTCTCTAGAGCCGTGTTTCCAGATTGTTCTCCCCCAACAAGGGGCTCGTTCAAAATGCAGATTCAAAATCCAGATGCCTGATCAGAATCTCTTGGGAGGCAAGAGGGCATCCCAAACTCTGAATGCATGATTAACCCCACAAAGCATCTGAAGTGTTGGGTAACTCTCAGGAGAGAGGTCTTATCCTGTTCACGTTCACATCACTGGTGCCTAGTGCATCACAAAAGGCTCAACAAATGGTTGATCAATCACTGGATCAATCAGTCAAGTAATCAATGTGCATATTCTCCCAGCTTTGGAGGAAATACACACCTCCTGAGCTGCCCTAGACTGTAAGTCCCAAAGGATAGGAACCAGGAACACCCTCTACATGGCGGAGTAGATGTCTGACAAATGTATAGAATTAATGAATTAATTTTTACTAGTAAGATGACAAAATGTAAAAACTCTCTTTTCCCTGGAAAGACTGTCTTCCTTCACTGAGCAGCTCATGGTCACAGGGGACCCACATAGGAGCGAGGATGCGCCCTTGGCGGAGCCCACCCATCCAGTGCGGACCTGAGGGCTATGACCGTGAGTGGCCTGACAGTAGGAAGATGTGCACCCATGAGAGCATGGCCGCCTCTCACCCCCTTAGGAAAAGACTGAATAAGCTTAACAAAACTGGCAATTGCAGTCGCAGTCACCTGTCAAATGTACATGGTTCTCCAAAGCTGACAATTTGCTTCATCTCATTTGAGCTTTGCCATGACAGGGGTGAGTACCATTTTCACAGGTAAGAAGATAAAATGACTTGTCCACGTTTCTTCAGCTACTCAGTGGCATCACCAGGTCACATGAATCCTAGTGGTCTAACTCCAATTTCAGGATTCTTTGCCAAGATGATGATGAAAATACCATAATTTTCCTTTGCTTGCTCTTCTCAACCCAAGCTCAGACAGACCCAACTGCAGGAAGCACCCAGCTACACGTGTTCTATGTGCCTCTCCAAAGATTTAAACAACAAAAGATTATTTCCCAGGTGCCTCTAATTCACCAGTTTTAAATGGCAGGACTGGTTCAGCTTGTTTGCACACAAATGCAAAGCCATTAGGAAGCCCCAGTTCCAACACTGTGGATTTAAGTACTAATGTCCCAGAATGGTTTCCATGACCGATCTGGAATTTCAAAATCGTGCCACCAACGTTAAGTTACCGAGAAAATAAAAAATAATCACAGCAATGCTAGAAAGGAAAACACAAGGAAAGACAATATTTTTCAAATATTTTCCCAACTGTCATTTTAATAGTGGTCTAACAACAGGGTATGCTAATTTCCCTCCACAGATACCTGTGAATGCAAATGCAAAACAAATAGTAATTAATGTCTCCATGTGAAAACCAAGCAATTGGTATTAATTTTGCATCAGACCTGAGATTATGCACATTCAAAATCATGATCTGTTTTGTTTTCAGCAGCAACTGTGACAATCATAATGAAAAAATGGTGAGGGGAGGCTCTGAGGTTAATAGAATCCACACAGCCATCCCTGACAGGACCTCTCCCAGCTTTTCACTAAAATACACATGAACATTCTCAGAGCTAAGAATCATAGTCAACCAAGTCTCCAATTCTTTTTTTTTTTTTTTTTTTTTTTTTTGCGGTACGCGGGCCTCTCACTGTCGTGGCCTCTCCCCCTGCGGAGCACAGGCTCCGGACGCGCAGGCTCAGTGGCCATGGCTCACGGGCCCAGCCGCTCCGCGGCACGTGGGGTCTTCCCGGACCAGGGCACGAACCCGTGTCCCCTGCATCGGCAGGCGTACCCCCAACCATTGCGCCACCAGGGAAGCCCCAATTCTTTTTTTTTTTTAATTGAAATATAGTTGATTTAGAATGTTGTGTTAATTTCTGCCAAGTCTCTAATACTGAGCAAAAGTTTTACTAACTCTGTTCATGGCAGGGAACTGATAAAATTAAATCATTCTTCATGGCACATCTTGGCTTCTGAAGAAGAATATCAAGGCTGGCAGGTACTGTCAAACCCTAGTTCACAGGAAGAGACCCCAGAACTTTGCTGATTGAAAAAACAGACATCCTATCCTATGCTCAGAGAGTTTTATAAAATCATCCTCCCTGAAACCACCAGGAATGGTTCTCCACTTCAGCTGAGAGACTATTCTATGACCACACAGTGGAGGCAAGGGGAAGACGTCCTAGGTGGGATGTTAGGCAGACAGAGTCATAAAAAGAAGCCTGGAAGTTATGTTCCTTAGAGGTTGTGAGTTTTCAGATATTATTTCTAGAAAAGGAGAGAGAGAGAGAGATTATCTCAGCATGTTCAGAAATGAATTATCTGTTTCCTAATCATAGAACTGGGGAACAAAAGATCCCAGGACAGTCCAACAAAGTACACTGCAGTCAATGCATGGTAGAAAATAGAAATCCACCCAGAGCTGTGCTGTCCAACAGGATAGGCACTAGTTCTATGTGGCTATTTAAATTAAAATTAATTAAAATGAAATAAAATTAAAGATTCAGTTTCTAAGTTCATAGCCGCCTATCCAGCTTTCAGCAGCCACATATGGCTAGTGGCTAGCATATTAGACAACATAGGTATTTCCATCATCATAGAAAGTTCTATTGGATAGCTCTGATTGAGAGCCTATAAACATAAACTCCAAGGGCTGATGTCTTTCACTTACTCACTGTGAGCTGTGCCCCCCGAAAGCAGATCTGTGTGGGATGCAGTAAGTAAATCCTTTGTCCTCTGGTTTCTGGTTGACTTCAGCCATTGAGAGGCACCAGCATGGCACCCTAGGACAGGAGTGAGATGAGGACATTTGTTATTCTGGCTTCCCCACTACCAGTCATTGTGATATAGATGCATCTCTCTATTAAAAGCCACAACTCTTGTCAGGCAACTCTCCACTCAGCTATTCTATCTGGGTTCTGGTACCCCTCCCCTCCTCCCCTTAATCCTTCAGACCTAAGGTAGTAAGCTACTAGACTTGGGATCTTGCATCACTAATTTTTGGAGTCCCTGAACTCTTCCCACACCTTTGGAAATAGTCCCTTAATGAATCTTTTATCAATTACCCAGTATGAGTGTGTTATCTGTTTCCCACGGGTACCCTGATGGTAAGCTCCCTGCTCTAACTTAAATCTGAGAGGACATCTTTATCACCACCTACAGAGACAGTGTGATGGAGAGCCCTCCAGGGTCAAACAATGGATTTAGAAATAACGTTCTACCTTTAACAATGATTTAACAGTGGAGACTAGCACAGGGGTTGGCAAACTTTCCATAAATAGCCAGATAATAATATTTTAGATTGTGGAGGCCACACAGTCTCTGTGGTAATTATACTGTAGGGTGAAAGCAAGCAACCATAGACTATATATATATATATATATGTATATATATATATATATGTATGTATATATATATATGTACATATATATATGTATATAGTTCCATATATATATATATATGTATGTGTATATATATATATGTACATATATATATGTATATAGTTCCATATATATATATATATATATATATATATATATATATATATATACTGCTGTGTTCCAATAAAACTTTATTTATAAAAACAGGGAATGAGCCAGATTTGGCCCATGGACCATAGTTTTTCAGGTATTGCTCTAGCATAAGTGTTTCCCCAAGATATGGAGAAAAGGCATGCCTTTAAATTTGTTTACTTTAAAAAATTGAAGAAAATCTTAGAAATCCATATATTTTGTTCTCAATAAATTGCAAGAAGGCATGGCTTCTAGGGAGGGAAAGGAGATGAAAAATAAGACAAAATGCAAAAGTAGGCTGCAGGCTAAGCTGAAGGAAAGTCTGTCTGAGATACCCAAGCAGGCCAAGAAACTGTAAATGCACTCTTAGAATCACAGTTTACATTAGAAGTAATAAAGAGCAGAATTTATACTGCAAAAAACTGAGTTTCAGAGAAATAGTAAATTTGAAATATATCTTTCAGAATCTAGAGTTGAAAATAATGAGGCAACAGATGGTATGTATGAAGAACAGAGAAAAGTGATCCAATTCACAAAAAGAAAAAAGATGTGTTCCTTAAAAAGTCTTTTAAAAAGTAATGACCCTGAAACACCAATCAAATCTATAGTAGAACATTCCTGAAATGAAAAAAAATGATCTAAGATTGCAAAACAAAACAATATATGCTGTACCAAGCATAATTAATAAAGAAAAAAGAAACCCACAGCTTGACAGCAATGAAAAAATAAATTATAAGTATCCCAAGCAGAAAACAAAACAAAGCAAAGCAAAAGGAATGAAAACCATGTGTTTTGCAAATGAGTAAAAAAAAAATAAAATATTTTTTAAGGCAAAATCAGGCTGGGCTGACCTCAAAACTCTACTTGATAAAAAATTAAAAATAAACAGCTCGGTCCACAATGTGGAAATGTTTAGGTGTACTTACAGTGCAACCATATGTTAGAATATTATGCAACTATCAAAAGCAATGTAGAGCAGGTGTTTTTAATGAGATTGGAAAATGCTTATGAAAAAATGTTTAGAAAGCAAGTCAGACACTAAAAAGTACATTACAGGCATGTAGGTGTATTAACACATCTACTGTACTTCTTTCTATTGTTTTGTCTGCCCGTGTACACAAGTAGAAAAATACCACGAGTTCTGTCTGGGAGCCAGATGTTTTCACCTCCTTTACCACTCATAGTTTAATTCTTCCAACAAATCCGTGATGTAATTTGTGGATATTATATCCACAGTCCAGTTAAGGACACTGGGTGTCAGAGAGGTCATGGGCTCATCCAAATCATCCAGACAGTGGCACAACCGAGATGCTATTCAATATCTAAAATGGGCCTTTTTCCATGAGGCTGGAGACTGAGACCCTGGGTGAGGGGAGGGGAGGAGATAGGAGGGACTAGAGGAATTTAAGTCCTGAGGCTACAGCACTAGGGTCCTATGCAATCAGCAGTAGTAAAGCTGGTCAGATGGGATCAGTTTTCTTTTACCCACACTGCCCCGAGATTTCCGCTTCAGAACATCAACAATGATCCATCTCCCTCGAGTACTGATCTCTGAGAGGCTGGAGGAGCTAACAGAATTTAACAGAAACCCCAGGGCTGGCCAACTCTGAGGATGATTGATGTTTCTTCAATGTGTTGAGATGTGAATTTAACATTGTAACTTCCTTAGACCTCTGTGATAATTTTGTTTAGAGTAAAGAATGCAGCTGTCCCCTGTTTCAGGAAAACAGATCTGGAACCCAGCTACAGAGATCCCACCCAGTTCTGAAAAGTCCACCTCTTCTGAAGGAACATTTATAAAGTCAAATTTCTCTGCTGGGCTTTCTGATAGACTTAAGTCTCTGGGGACTTTTAGAGACAGACATTGACAGAGCAGCCAAAAAGAAAAAAGAATAATAAGGACACCTTCCCCAGAAGGGGGCCAGTGTAGGAGAGGTTGTTTGTTCTGGACTTTCAAGTTCTCCATGATGTGGGGAGCTTTTGTTATGTTCATTCATTCAATAAGTCTTTTATTCACCCAGTTTTTGTAAAGAAGCATCAGACACAGTGTTAGACTCACAGGACGCAAGGAAGAATCAAACACTGTCCCTGCTTCCAACACCCAACAGTGTGGGAACAGGGGAGCATAAGAAGGAAAGGGACACATAAACCATTGTGGTTTAGGAAGCTCGCTCTGTGAAATCAGCAAGTGGCAGGACTTTTTTACATTGTGAAGCCATTTATTTAAATAAAAACAAAACACATCCAAAGCGACTGTTTTACACGTATGTAAACATACAAGACATGAACTGAATATGTATAACACTGATGATGTGTGGTTGTCTTTGGGGAAGGAAAAAGAATTAGAAGAACTAAAACAAAGAGGACATCACATTTATCTTTAAAAATGTCTTTCTTAAAAAGGAGATTCAAAATAAATACAACACACAAAGCACATATTGTGTGGCTGCATTTACATAAAGTTCGAAAGTTCGCAAACCAGGCTATACTGGTAGATTCAGGATAGTGGTTCCCTTTTGTGGGGGTGGGTAGAGGGGGCTTGACGGGAAGGAGGCAAAAGGGGAGGCTGAGAATTCTCTGTTTTTGTGTGGTATTGGTTACATAACTATGTTCCTTCGGTGAAAATTCAACAGCTGTACAATTATGGTAGGAATGTCTTTCCATATGTATGTTATGTTTTAATAAAAAACAGGGAGAGAGAGAGAGATGATAGATAGGTAGACAGATGATAGATAGATGATAGATAGATAGATATAGATAGATAGGTGATAGATAGAGATAGAACATGGCAGAAAGTTAGCATCTGTGGATTTGGCATGGCAAATATATGGGTGTTAGCTATAATATCTATCTAGCTATATAATGTACTTTTCTGTATTTTTTTACATTTTTCTAATTATGTAAATGATGAAAAATAGAAGAGACAACTCTAGCTGTAATACATAGTGTGTAGAGATTGAGTCAGGCTGACCAGCTAGGAAAGCATTGCAAGAGCCCGAGTTAGCAAACATGAGACCTGATCCAGGAGAATGACACAGGGGTGGACAGAAAGGGATGGTGACCAGGAGCCCTCCCTCCTGGTTGCTCTGCAGACTTTGAACACTCCATCTGCATGATCGACACCACTGTTGTCTCAGCATCCTTGAACATGTACTAGCCCCTGTCATTTGTGGGGTGAGATGTGTTTGGCCCCAAAATCCCCTTCCCCAAATGCTTCCCTTTAAGTTGCTCTCCTCTGATTCTGAACCCCCCAACCCAACTCATTCCCCCAGAGCCTTTTAATTGGTGTAAACATTAAACAGGAGATTCCCTGGGAGGGATGATCCATTCTTGAACCAGCCTTAATCAGCATGATTAGTTTGTCTGATTAACAAGATTTCTCTACCCATTATCACCTATCTGAGAGGGGGCCATGCAAGCCCTGACAGCAGGTAGGCAAAGGCTCAGGGCCAGATACTTTGGGCAGGGGGAGGGGGACACTGCAGGAAGTGACTCAGAATTACAGGGACTACCAGGCCCACAGCAGTGCTTGTCCAAAGGTCACTATAAAAGGGCAAAGGAATGGGAACACCAGGCCTCACCAGCAACACTGAAGACATCCACCTGGTAGTGCCCTGTGGGTCCATGCCCATCCCACAGAAATGTGCATGAGTTGGGAACACTTCTCCAACCTCATAGGCAGAGGCATTCTGCTTTTCCTCCTCAGAAAGGAGCAGTAGGCATGAACACCTGCCATTCCTCTCCCCATTCTCTCACTGCCCCATCCTATGGGAAGAAAAATGATTGATCTGATTGGTGAATGGAAGGAGTCCATCAATCAGGCCATATTTACCAGGCTGGATATTCTGAACCACGAGGGTCTTTGTGCATCTCTCCCTCTTCTATTCTCTCCTCTTTAGACATTCATATTTTCAATAAGAGTAAGCCCTCTTCTCTGCATCCTGCTTCTAGTAGACAAAACTGGCCTGTGATCTCTTCACTTTTCCTTCTCAGCCTGCATCTGGATGAATAAACTCAACTAGCCCCCACTAGAGGTCTGGGGAAGGAAGAGCAAACC
This sequence comes from Mesoplodon bidens, assembly GCF_964165515.1. NCBI lineage: Eukaryota > Metazoa > Chordata > Mammalia > Artiodactyla > Ziphiidae > Mesoplodon > Mesoplodon bidens. Next base: position 19,756,641 of record NC_138171.1, on the reverse strand, counting down.
CCCTTTAGCCTAATGCTCCCTGAGATAGATGATTGCACTATTGTTTCCAATTCTTGATCCCTTCCTGTATCTATGCCCTTTGTATGTGCCTTTGGTGTACTTCTCACTCAAGACAGCGTGTATGTCCCTGCCCCATTAAGGCTGGGCTTGTCCATAGGACTTGCTTTGGCCAATGGAATGTGGGTGGAAGTGGCAGTGTACCAGATCCAAGCCTTGGTGTTAGGAGGAAACATGTTTCCACTCATGTGCTTCTGTTTGGCTTCTGCCCTTGCCATGAGAAGAGCATGTCCCAGTTGGCCCACTGGTCCATGGGTAAGGACAGACATGTGAAGCAGAGCTGGGCCCAACACGTAGCTTGGATTCAAGCCCAGCGTAGATCAACCAACCTACAGACAGAAGAGTGAGAATTAATGATCATTGCTTTAAGACACTGAGTTTGGGAGTGGTTTGTCTGATATACCCCACCATCCTTTGTTCTCCAGTTAAATAGTGAAAACCACTGCTTTGGGTTATAATCCAACATGTTGGCTGAATTCTTTGTGTTTTTACTCCATCAGTCAGACCCGTGGGGGGAAATTTCAGTAAGTTGGAGGATTAAAGCATTAAGTCTAGGGTAATCACACATCCCAGTCAGCCTAGACAATCCTGATTTACACCTGTTATCTCAATATAATTAAAAATAGCACTCACCTCCCCCAAAATCCATCAGCTTGGACGTTTGAATTATAGAGCCACTCTACTTAACCCCCAAAAGACCCAACATGAACTATGGCCTCCCTACAATAACCACAGGCACCTCTTTATTGTCAGTGGATACTATAGAAATTTTGTAAAGCCATGCTCTGAGAGGCTGGAGGCCTGGACAGTGATTCCCAGGGCACCACCAGGTGAGGTAAAAATAATTCTTCTCCTAAATGCAGTCTCTCTGTGTAAGGTTTCATAAAAGTGCTATGGGGTATTTTCTGAGAAATAAACTCCTTAATATGACTTCATGGTAAGAGTTCTATTTTCTTTATTCTCTGGAGTCCTGAGGAAGAAAAATATGCCCCCTGGCAGTGTTCCATAAAACTAATGATGTGGGAGAATACGTGAATAATTGCCTGAATTGTGGGGCTACGGATCTATTAGGAAATCTCTTGGCAATACAAGGAAGGGGCTCAGGACAGTTAAATTGGAGTCAAGTGAAATAAACTCCTGCTGCATCAGCTAGACAATATTGTGGGTCAAGAGAACTATAGCAGCCATCTCCATAACTTGGGAGGTTTGGGCTTCTAAATATTCACTGTTCACAGCAATGGGGACATAGAATGAGGGAGTGGAAGTGAGAAAGATGTGGGCAAAACTTTGCAGAGGCAGAAGAGCAAGACAGAGCAAGGCAGGCAGGGCAGTTCCTGAGCTTGGAGATCAGAAACTTGGACCACTGCCCCGAGCATTAGTTTGAAGTGGTGGAGCAGCCAGAAGTGATACCTGAAAGGTGGTGTGGAGTCTTGACACGATGATAGACATCGTCACCAACTAAGGAGCACTGCGCTTGCTTCCTTCTGGGTCAAGAATTAGTCCCCAATCATGGGCAGTCCAAAGGCGCCAGCTGACCAGAAATAGGACAAAGTATCTGAGAAGAAATTACTTGACAGGACAAAGAATGACATATCCTAACCTCATTCCAGTATGTGATTCAGTGGTTGTTAATTTCCTAAACCATGGTACTTGATGGTTTCCTGTGGAAAGTTACACAAGGTAATCTTCATCATCAATTGGAGAAAATCTGGCAATGTTCAATAAATGTTTGATGTATGCGTGATTAAATTGATATATTCTACAAACATACATTGATCACTCTTTCTGTGCCAGACACTGCCTAAGGCACTGGAAAGATGGCAAAAATTAAAGAGACATGGTCCCTGCCTTCATGGAAGGTTGAATTTCATTCCTAGGGGCACATTAGAATCACTTGGAGAGTTTTAATACAATGCCAATGCCTGGGCCCCACCGAAGATGAATTACCCTAGAAACTTCACTTATCACTGAAAAACACTTGATTAGTAGGCAGGTAGATAGATAAGCGATGAATGAATGAGTGAGTGAATGAAGAATTCTAAGTGTGAGGTTTTTCCTTGTGCAATACTGATGTCATGCTTCATAATATTACACCTTCAAAATTACTAGAGTGAAATAAATAAAGGCCTTTAGAGAATGCCAAGTGATGAAAACCTAAAGATGACTACAGCAAGGCGAAGTTCAGTGTACTGTGTACTAAAAACTCCTTTCTCACCCACTCCACCCTCAGACACCAGAAGAGGATTGACATTTAGAGCATCAGAGACCATCCAAGAGAATATTTTAGATAATTCAGGGTCACATAGAGATTTGGATCAAAGTCTTTGAATTCGAACAAAGTAGACAACTAGTTTACACAACCCAGGACACCAATCCATATCCTTTATCTGCAGGTATTTGGTGCTGATGCACATGTGTGTCAACCCAACTTTATAAATCATATTTCTCCCAGCTGCCTCTCTGCCTGGGACCTCCTCTTTAAATACACAGCAACCAGAGTGATCTTTCCAAAACAGAAATTGCCCACATTGGTCCTGAAACCCATCGATGGCTTTACACTGGGTTTACAGGTTGAGTCTGAATCCTTTATCAGGCTCTGTAGATTTGGTCTCGGCTTACTCTTCCAGCCCCATCTCTCCCCACTCCCTGTTCCTCAATTCCTCCATTCAATGACATCCTCAATTCCTCCTGGCTCCTTGCTCTTTCTCACTCCCTGTTGTTGGATATCCTCTTTCATCCCCTGGAACCCAACTGCCCATTCATCCCAGTCCTACTTTACCCACAACTTCACTGCACACCCAAGATGGAGAACTGCAGCCCCCATCCTTGCTCAGGTCACACAAGTTGATAACAGCTTATCCTTCCTGGGAATTTATTGAGCACCTTCTATAGGCCAAGCATTCTGTGAAAAATGTTCATATACATCATCTCTTTAAAAGTGATCATGCCATTAATTTGTACCCTGGTTTGAGCCAGGTTCAAACATCATTACCTTTAATTCTCCCAACAACTGTATTGATAACGGCATTGAATAAGAACAAACTGTCCTCCTTTTGCCTGAAAGATCAGAAAAGACAGAGCCCAGGTCAACCTTGTTTGTGATTGCATTTCCAGCACCTAGCTCAGTTTCTGCCCCAAAGCAGGTGCTTCAGAGAGGCTTTTTGAATGTCGAATAAATGCATGAGTGGAAGACAATTGTTTATTCACTCAACATGTGTTAACTGAGGGCCTACAGTGTATCAGACACAGTTCTCAGCGAGTTGAATGCATCAGCAAACAACAGGTAAATCTGCCTTGGTTCAGCTGACTTTCCAGACAGAGAGAGACCTTTACTTATGTATTCAACAAACACTTATTGGGCAAAGAATCTTAGCATGCACAAAAAATGGGGTGACTTAGCTGGACATGTGTGACAGGTCAGCATTCAAATATTTTTATTGGGGCTTCTCTGGTGGCACAATGGTTGGGAGTCCGCCTGCCAATGCAGGGGACACGGGTTCGTGCCCCGGTCCAGGAAGATCCCACATGCCGCAGAGCGGCTGGGCCCGTGAGCCATGGCCGCTGAGCCTGAGCGTCCGGAGCCTGTGCTCTGCAATGGGAGAGGCCACAACAGTGAGAGGCCCGCGTACTGCAAAAAATATATATATTTTTTTTGTTTTTTATTGTTTTAAATTTCTACCTCAATGAAAAAAGTCATTATCATTTTAGTGTTATAGTCCTGGAACTGCCCATCTCTTCTTCATCTGCTTAATGTTTTTCTGTAGAACTTCTCACCATCTAATATAAAGAGTAACCCATAGGGTTTGTGCTCATCCAAGGCTTGTGGAATTAAATAAATGAATGAGGATTTCATTCAATAGTGAAACTTGCAACAAGTGAGAAGTCCACGCAAAGCAAAAGAGGGAGAGTAAAAAAAAAAGCAATTTTCCAAACAGCCTGAAAAGGGTGAAAAGATTTGCAAAATTCAGAGAACCAAGAGCTCTGTCTGATATTTATTATTCAGGGCAGAAATTGAGAAAACGACAGCCTATCTCATGTTTGAATATAAGGTTATTTGCATAGTGGCCTAATCATTATGTCTCAATGTAGGAAAAAGGCAAGTGTTTTTCTACTCTCTTTGCCTTAAAGCTCCAAGGGCAATAAGCCATTGGTTTTATTCTTAATTGGTACATGCTTCTTATTTCTTTTATTTAAAACAATCAATATGTGGTTTGTGATACCTTTCATGGAAAGAACTGTGGCTGACTTACTAACCTTATTATCAAGATAATCTGTCAGCATTTATTCATTAAAGGGACCTCATGTAAGGCAGACTCGTGGTCAGTTTTCTGCAATAGCAAATGTCAAGCCATTTCTAAAGTTAAAATGATATGAAAAGTATAACCGATTCAGGCTATGCTTGATTAAAAAAAAAAAAAAAAGGCACTGCCTCTTTTACAAAACCCATGGGCTGTGGGTCTGATCTGTCGAGGCGGGGCTCCCAACATCTTGGAAATGCGGTGCTCAGCCACTGCCCACCACCCTGGCCCTGTTCCTGCCCCCACTGAGCTTCGGGAAGTGGGAGCTGCTCTTCCCAGCGAGTCTGGCCAGAGGCAGAGGCCGCTGGTAACTTTAACCCCACGTGGGCAGGCCCTCATCAGAGCCTCTCTCCAACCCTAAAATTAGCTGGCAATTTTTTGGAAGGGGAGGTGGACACAAAAGCGCGGGACCATGTTTGCTCTTCGGAGCCCAAAGGAAACAGGATTGTGATAACTGGCTCCTTGGACCTGAAAACAGACATCCTTGAGGGAGTTCAAGGGAACAAGAGCTTCTCTAGCCCGATCTGCAGTGTAGTCAGAGCCATGTGTGCAGGGTCCCACACACTCTGAAGGAGGTGGCGAGGACCAGAGGTCACTCTGGGAGGGAGGAGGGCGGAGCGTGGGAAAGTCTGAAATCCATCAGTAACGGAGTATGTGACAGAAGCTGGGTTCTGGTAAAGCCGTGTGTGCAAACCTAACTCACATTCCCTGTACTCCCTCATGGTGCCCGCGTGGACCGGACGGTGTGCTACAATTTAACATCTGCAAAACGTGTGTGATGTGGGCATTTTTATGCCCATTTTATAGATGATGAAGTCAAGGCTCAAAGAAGTGAATTAACCTTCCCAAGATCACACAGGCAAGTGGCTGGGCTGAGATACACAAGCTGTCTATTCTAGGTCTCATGCTATCTTTACTGTACCAAACACCACAAGCAAAGAAGGCAGTAGGAGTAAATATGAAGAGCATGGGCTCTGGAGCTAGGAAGCCTGGATTCTAATCCTGGTTCTGCCCCTTAGTAGCTGTGTGACCTTGGGCAAGTTACTTAACCTCTCTGTGCCAGCGTTTCCTCATCTGTAAAACAGAGACAAGAGCTGTATCCTTCTCAGACCACACCTGGATTAGAAGCTTGGAACTTTCAGTCCACCCAACCTGCCCCCATCCTCTGGATTGAGTTAATGATCAATCATGCCTACACGATGAAGCCTCCATAAAAATCCCAGAAGTGGGGTTTGGAGAACTTCTGGGTTGGTGAACACATCCATATGCTAGAAAGGTGGCACACCCCAGCTCCATGGGGACGGAAGCTCCTGTTCTTGGGTCCCATCTTATGTGTCTCCTCAACTGACTGTTCATCTGTATCCTTTTCACATCCCTTATTATACAATAAACAGGTAAACATTAAAAAAAAAGTTGTATCTTTCTCATTGGGTGATTGGGGCATTTAAACGTGTTAATATTTATCAAGTATTTAGAAGACTACATGGTACCTATGAAGACTGTTTACATATTTCACGCTTGTTCAATACATAAATGAAGAAAGGGGTCTTTTCATTCTCACCACCACATAGCTCACTTTGCAATCACTGAACTCAGAACACGCCTTACATTTTCCTAACATCACAGCATCTGCAAAGTGCTTTTGCTGCCATGACTTCATCTTACTGTTACAACAGCTGTCCAGAGAATGAAGATGGTACCCAGGTTACAGAAGACGCCTCAGAGATCTGACAATGTGAGGGTTTTCCAAGGTCACTGAGCAGATGCGTAAAGAGCAAGGACTCCAACTCAATCTTTCTGACCTTGAATCCTGAGCTCTGCATACACTCCAAATAAACGTATGAACTTCAGGAGTTCATAGATGAGAGCTTGGCATCGCATCCACCATGGGACCTCAGGACAGACTTCTGTCACCATTTTGCACCGGCTCTCTGATTTCACATGCTCTGGTGAAATTCCTCAACCTTCCATACAAAGTTAGCGACTTCTGGTTTCAAATGCTGTTGTGAACTCCCCACTGTGTGTCTCTCCTCTGTACTCAAGAAATGGAAGTTTCTCTAGTACTGACACGTTCTTGATCTCTTTGTACCAAAGAAAATATAGCATTCTCTTTGTGCACATAGGACAAACAGAAGCTTCAGGACTGTGAGTGATTTATCCAAAAGTCACATGAGTTCAGTGAGTAGGGAACTACGTCAAGAGAAACAGCTTCCAGTTAATTTTATGAACCTTATATGAATTGCCCAATTTGAGTGTTCAACCCCATGGTTCCTTGTTTTTTGTGTGTGCAATCAATGGCCCAAATTCTCAGGAAGTTGGACTAGGGCAAGGGGGAGATAGGGAAAAGTAAAAGAAAACAAAACACATTCAGTTTCGTTTGAAGGAGCGGCGAGGAGACTGGAAGAAGATGGAGAAGGTTTGGGGAACAGAAGAAATGAAGAGCGTTGATGTCCTTGGCAAGAACTAAAGCCAGAGTTTTAAGTGCATAGAAAAGTGGCTGATAGCCATGCTCGTGGAAACCCTACAGCAACCAGCAATACTTGAACTTAGAGTCAATACTGGCGTCTTAATGCTGCTTATGGTTCTAAAGTAAAGTGTCTAGTGCTCAGGATCTGAACCATTCCTCTGATGGGGAAACTGAGAAGCAAGATGTGTGAGTTCCAGAGCCCATTCTAGATGGTTAGATCCCAGGGCAATGGCCACTAGCCTGATTCTGGGTCCCTACTCTCCAAGGGGTGGGCAGGACCCCAGTCTGCCACTCGAGGGACTGACATTAAAAATGCCCACATTTCAAATGCATGCATGCTACAATTTTCTGATGATAAAATCAATACAGGTTTATTTGAAAAAAACTTGGCTCTGCTGGCATATGCATATATCCTGCAATGAATCAAAAGGATTTGTTATCAATGGTTTCATTTGGGAGGCTTGTGGATCAGAAGGAAGACTTTTGGCTTGTTTTTGTACCTTGTTGTATTGTTTTAAATTGAGAATTAGGTTCACGTGTCAGTGTGTGTGTGTGTGTGTGTGTGTGTATACAGCAGATATCTGGGATGTGAGATTGCAGACCATTTTGTCTTTTTGTTGTCATGCATCTACTTCTCTGTATTGAGAGAAAGAGAGAGAGGGAGAGGAGAAAGCTAATAATGATCTCTCTTAAATAATTTGAAAACTAAAGAAAAAATTAAAATCAACAGTAATCACATCATTCAGATATGAACAGTCTTATCATTGTAGTGTATATCCTTTGTGCTTAAATAATGAGGAGTATTTTATATCCAAATTCTAAAATCTGTTTCTTATGTATTCTTATTTTTTTTAATTTTTTTACCATGGATGCTCTTTCATATCTAAATATTCTTCAAAAGCATCCTTTAGTGGTCTTTTAATGAGTCTTTTTAATGAGTCTTTCTACAAAGTAGTTTTTTAATTTTTTTTATTTTATTGAAGTATAGATGATGTACAGTATTATATAAGTTACAGGTGTACAATACATTGATTCACAGTTTTTAAAGATTATACTCCATTTATGATGATTATAAAATATTGGCTATATTCCCCATGTTGACAGGAGCATTCAGAGTTTCTGCCCACCCCTCCCCCAGCTTTCCTCCCCTAGGAAAGCCCACCTTAGGGATATGTTTTGGCCACTGCTGCTGGACAGGACTCTTACAGTGACTGCCAGGGGCCCAGGGGCTGCTCTCTCTCCCGCCACCTTGCCTGACAGTGGACTGGCTCCCTCAGAGCCCCAAGGCAACTTTGCAGCTTATTTTATACAAAATAGTTTGTACCTCTTAATCCCCTACCCCTATCTTGCCCCTCCCCCCTGTCCTCTCCCCACTGGTAACCACTGGTTTGTTCTCTGTATCTGTAAGTCTGTTTCTTTTTGGTTATCTTCACTAGTTTGTTGTATTTTCTGGATTCCACATATGAGTGATGTCATACAGTGTTTGTCTTCCTCCGTCTGACCTATTTCACTAGGCATAACTGACCATTCATTGAGCATTTTCCCCTGTGCTCATGCCTCCCACGGCTTCCAGCTTCCGCTGGGAGGACTAGTTGGTTCTACATACACAAAGCACTCAGCACCATGATAGAATGTGTAACCACACAAGGTTTTGTCTGAGACTACATGCTCAACTACTTTCCTTCTAGATGTAACATAATTTCTTTAGCCAACCATCTTTAGTAGAATATTTATACTGTTCCATATTTTTCACTATTAAATAATCCTGTGATAAACCTCTTGAACCATAAATCTTTATGTAGCTGAATATTTCCTTCAGTGGAAACTCTTAACCAAAGAATTGTTTGATGCATAAGAATAAAAACTGTTAAGGCTCTTGATAACATTTCCTTAAGTGAGCCACTTCTACCTCCACAACAGGGTTTGTTTGAGAGGGTAAATATTAGATCTCATTGTTCACTTACTTGGATTTATTTTATTCCAGTGAAGAGGATTTTTCCGGTTTGTTAGCCATGTACATTTCCTGATGGTTAACACATTGTTTTACAAAACCGACCTCACTGATACAATAAGAAATTTGGGGTCTTTTAGCATAGATGTGGGAGTCTCTTTAAAAATGAGCAGCACTCTTGTCTGGAGAAATGAGTTGTTACTTTCTGGAATGTGGATCACTATAGGATTGTAGCAGTGAGGGTCCCGGGAGGAAACAGATGGTACACTCAGTGGAGGTAATTGAGGAGAGTTTATTATAAGGGGTATTCACAGGAATGAGAGCCCGATTAAGGAGACCCAGAAGAGCTAGTGCAACATCCCGGGGCTAGCATCACTGAGGAGCCTTTACCTCCCCGAGCCTACAGGGGAGGGAGCAGTTGCAGAAACCTGGGGAGAGCAGCTGTGGCTGGAGGAGAGGACCATTGGGCAGGAGCCATGCTGGAGAGAGGCAACCGGCCCTCAGAGAATCTGCAAGGAGGAAGCCAGGGCATCAATTATCCCGACTTCACTCCCACTTCTTCTGATCACTGTGCCTCCCACTGGCCAATCCAAGCAGAAAGCAGAGGAGGAGAAATCCCCACCAGATGGCCTGCCAGCGTCCTGGAACACAGAGCAGGGGGGGAAGGGTGGAGAGTGGACCTGGAGAAGGGCACACGGAAAACATGCGAACGTCGTGTGCCGTATGCCCTTTTTGATCTTTCTGTTGCTTTACAGACCCCACCAGGACCCCACCAGAATTGAAACTCCACCATGGAAGGACCCAGGGACCCTGTCAGCCTGGCTTGCCTTGGGTTCCCGGAACTGGGAGCAGCACCCGGCACATAACACGTGTCCAGTAAATGCCTGATGAATACGGAATGCGTGAACGCATGCATGAATGAATGAGCTCCAGATCAGCCCTACTAGTTCTCGAACCTTCTATCAAAGAAAGCCCCTTGTCAAAAGCTGGAGATGCCCACACTGGGGGGAGAGAAAACCTTATTTCTCGTTCCCTGAATATTATCTGGCAACATGGACTCCACAGGCCACCTCCACCAGTTCTGGTTCTCGGGACAGGAGCATTCAGAGCTCCTGCCCACCCCTCCCCCAACTTTCCTCCCCTAGGAAAGCCCACCTTAGGGATATGTTTTGGCCACTGCTGCTGGACAGGACTCTTACAGTGACTGCCAGGGGCCCAGGGGCTGCTCTCTCTCCCGCCACCCTGCCTGACCATGGACTGGCTCCCTCAGAGCCCCAAGGCAATCTACGGAAAACAGAGATTCCTGGAGCCCAATCCCAGGGATTTGGATGCAGTAGCTTGGAGTGAGGCCTGCCCCTCAGCACATTTATGTTTTCCAAAAGACTTAAAGGTCATTCAGAGGATCAGCTCTGCTTCCAGGGCGACGTGGGGCTCTGAGTGCTAAGCCTGGGAGAGTCCTGGGGCAACCGGGCCAAGTCGGTCACCCTACCTGCTGCTGTACTGGGCCCACAGGCTGCCTCTCGTGCTGTCTGTTCCTTATTGCTGGAGGTTGTGGTCTTTTCTCAGGGTAAAGCAACGACGTCTGAGAACAGCCTCAAATTCAACAGAAAAGGAAGCCATTTGGAGCAGAAATGATTCTCCATACACAGCTCACAGGGGACCTGCAGAGCCATTCAGGGCCAAAGCCAGAGACCACTGACCACTGAGGAGAGCTCTGATTGGCTCTGCCTCCCCCGTGTTATCTCCCTCCCTTGGGGCTCTTGAAGGAAGGTGCCGGCTGGGAGAGGGCGGGCCGTTGATTTTCAGTAGGGCAATTTTTAGGAAAGGTAAGGTGCTACATTGTTCTTTGGGCAAATCCCCCATCCTTCACTGGGCAACTCCAATGGCCCCCTCAGACCATCACCAAATGCTCCGGGACAGGGGCAGCCATGAAGCCACACACAGAGACCCAAGGAAGATGGAGTAGCAATTCCACCCGGGATGAAAGAGATCAGGAAGTTACCCAAAAGCAAGTCCTCAGAGCTCACTTTTGTCCACCGGCTGACCTACGGGTCTGTCTCCCGTCTCCTTTAAAGGATGGTAGGCAGTATCGTGTAACAATAACTGCTCACATTCACTGGGTCCCAACTCCAGGCCGGACACTGGGTCAACCACTTCATCATCAAAACGGTCCAATGAGGTGCGGCCTGTTTTTATCCCCATTTTACAGATGAAGAAACTAAGGCCCAGAGAGGTTACAACTTGCTCGAGTTCACCCAGCTAGTAAGTGGGGGAGCAAATATTCAAAGCCAGGTGAGTCTAGCCACAAATCCTTCACATAACTCCACTGTAGTGCCTCACCCTAGTGTACATAACACGGACCTGGGTCTCAATCCCAGTTTGGCCTCAGACTCTTCTCTGTTAAGAAAATTAATCTTTAAAAGGCCAGTGCCGTTAATACTCCCCAGGCTGTTGTAAATGTTACAACATGCCTGCACTCCCCCCCCATCCCACCACCGATGCTATTATCACATGACTGTAATTTGTTTGTTCTGGTCTCTGCTTACATGTGGTCTCATCCTTAGAGGGGTCCCTGTGACCCCAACTAAAAGAGCAAAACCCCAACCCCTGCCCCACTACCCAGTCACTCTCTAGCTCCTTACTCTACATTTCTTTCTATAGCACTTAACACCAGCTAGCCCTGCAACGTGACAGAGTGCACATGCGTGTGTGTGCCTGTGTGTAAGCATGTGTGAAATTTACACGTTTAGCGATGGATTCCCACTCTGTATGTTGAGCCCTGGAAGGCAGGACCTTGACCATGTTTGCCAAAGTCTCCCCAGCACCGAGAATGGCAGCTTGACCTATGGGAGGTGCTCACCAAATATTTGAGAATCGGTAAACAAATAATGAATGGATAGTGAACAGGGACATAAACTGTATATACTTGGCACATACTAGTCACAACGTTTTCCCTCTACCCTCTTAACAGGTTTTGAAGTGTACAATATTGTTAATTATAGGCACAATGTTGGATAACACATCTCTAGAATGTATTCTTCTTACAGAAATGAAATGTTGTACCCCTTTATTAGCAACTTTGCATTTCAGCCCCTGGAAAACACCATTCCAATTCTTTGCTTCTACGACTTTGACTATTTTAGGTGCCTCGTATAAGTAGAATTGTGCAATATTTTATTTTATCTGAATCCTAGGTGATTTTATAGTAAGAGGTCAGAAAAAAAATAAAAGTTTTTTTTAGAAGACTTGCCCGAAAGAACCAGCATGTAGAGGACAAAGGGAGGAGACTATTCAAGAACTGCTTTTTTAATAACAGTTACAACAACTGAGTATAAATCTGCAGTATGAACATCTTAGCAGCCAAGGCAAAGAGGAGACCCAGATGAGATACCACAATTCTGTTATCTGCAGAAAGCAGCCTGCTGTCAGCCAGGTGTCTCAGCCAATGCTCCAGGTAAACAGGAAGGTATTATGATTCCCAGTTGGCCTCAGCAGACCTGCTTGAAAGAAATAACCCAGCATTCAACTTTTGCTCCATGTGGTCCACTCAGACCCCCATCTCTTCTTCCCCTATCTGCAATCCTATCAATCACTCCTCCTTAGGAGGAGAATGCCTGGGGTCTTCATAGTTTTCCCTTCTACAGCTGAGGTGCTGAATCGAATGAGATACGTGCCCATCTCCTGGGTGTGCCAGACACCGTCTGAGACGGCTGTGAGATTTCCTGGCAGGAATCACTTTACAAATGTAGCATGACTCCTCCGAAGTACCAGGACTCTGAAGGAGATATCCCTCGGGAGACCCAGGGAAGTTAAAGGCAAGAAACACCACAACCAGGGCAACCTCCCAAAGGCAAAGGTCATCTTCCCTCGGAAACAGCAAACTCGCTCAAACCGGAAGGCTCCACGAGGCTGTACATAAATGCTGATTGATCCTCAGCTAAGCCTAGAAAATGGGAGGCAGATGCAGTCCAGAGTGTCGGCTGCTCAGGAGCTGGGAGGGGGTCAGAGCAGAAGCTTCCATGACATGCTACTGTACTGCCTCTAGGAGGTGCCCCAGTGCAGTGGGAGGACATTTGGAATCCACTGAACTTGGGTTCAAATCCACCCGTCCTATTCATTAGCTCATGTGCTTCAACAAATGACTTTACCTCTCTTTGGACAGATTTTCCTCCATCTGAAGAACAAGGTCGTTCTCATCTTCCCTGTGCAGTGCATGGGTTAAGAATGCACGTCTGCATGGGGCTTCCCTGGTGGCGCAGTGGTTGAGAGTCCACCTGCCGATGCAGGGGACACGGGTTCGTGCCCCAGTCCGGGAAGATCCCACATGCCGCGGAGCGGCTGGGCCCGTGAGCCATGGCCGCTGAGCCTGCGCGTCCGGAGCCTGTGCTCCGCAACGGGAGAGGCCACAACAGTGAGAGGCCCATGTACCGCACAAAAAAAAAGAATACACGTCTGCAGCAGGGCAGGAATAGAGATGCAGACGTAGAGAACGGATGTGTGGTCATGAGGGGGGTTGGGGGGATGAATTGGGAGATTGGGACTGACATAAATACACTACCACATGCAAAACAGACAGCTAGTGGGAACCTGTTGCTGTATAGCACAGGGAGCTCAGCTCAGTGCTCTGTGGTGACATAGATGGGTGGGATGGAGGTCCAAGATGGAGGGGATATATGTATACATATAGCTGATTCACTTCGTTGTACAGCAGAAATTAACACAACATTGTAAAGCAACTCTACCCCGATTAAAAAAAGAGAGAGAGAGAGAGAGAGAGAATGCAGGTCTGGAGTGGGCTGCTGGAGTTGAACTTCTAGTTTACTGATGGGGTGCCCTTGGGGAAGGACTTTTATGTTCTTGTCTTGACCTCCGTACTATGACCTTGGTGAGAACTAAACGTGCTGAACCAGGTAAAGCCTTTAAGAAAGTGCCTGTCGTACACCAAGTGCATCATGGATGTAACTCTTTCTGTTCTCCAATGTTTGGGGCTTGTTGTGAGGCTCATGGAAGAATATAGACAGCACAGCGCCTGACTCTTAGGGTTTGCACCCTGGAGGAAGTCAGACCCTGAGTGTAAACCCACCTGGAGGGCAGGGTCCCTGCTCCAAATCCTCAAAGGGTTCCTGGGACAGCCCGCGGAGGAAGGTCCAGGCCAAGCCTTTTCCTCGGATGCGGCAGAGAGCAGAGACCACACTGGAAAGGAGCCGGCCAGTGCCTGCCCCCCAGGGAGTCAGAGAAACAGAAATAGGAAGCCCGGGGCTGGTATTTACAGTAACTCCTCAGCCCCTGACCACACTGTCTTGTCTGTGGTGCATTTATTTTGGGGACAAACACTGAAGTCATTGCTGCCCGAAAGTGCTCCGGGCAGGCCCGCCTCACCTCTGCTTTCCCAGGAGAGTCCTGGGGCGAGGGAATCAGACCCACAGGCAGGCCCAGAGGTGCCCCCAGTCTGGCAGACTGACCGCAGGCGGGCTCAAGCCCAGGCCCGGGATCAGACTCAGGCTCCCTATGTGGCTTCAAGAGGTGCCCCAGCAGGAAGCTCTGAGGACACGGTGGTGGGAGAGGCGGCCCCATTCCACCCGCCCTCGCCCTGGGTCTCACTTTCCTTTTCCTCCCAGGGCCGCCTCAGCCTGTCTTCCTGGCTCTTAGGCCTCCTCTCTTTCCATTTCTTGTAACCCAGTAGGAAAAGGGGAAATAGATTCTTCAAAGCCTCTCGCTGGCTTTGATGAACACACTCCCAGGCCTGAGGTCCAGCCTAGACAGGCCTCTGTTAGCTGCTCCCTGGGCTGAATGGCAGACCATTCTAAAATGCCTCAATTCTGGACACCTTTGGGTAGCACGGGCCACTGAATTTCTCCCGAGACAAGCCTAAGTCTCCGCCGATGACAAGGTTGTCCTTTCTGTGAGGTTGCCCTGGCCAGAGCCTCCCCTTCCTGCCTTGGCATACTGCAGAGATGGGACACAACCCTAACCCACATGCCCGTCTTACCCTGGTCCTTCCAGGCCAAAGGATCCTGGGTTATAGCGCTAGCTCAGCCTCATCCTCACAATGCAACCTTGGTTCTCCAATTGCAAAATGGAGAGTTTGAATAGGGAGCTAGCTTACATCTCTCTTTATCTTTAAAGAAAATCTGCCACAGAATCCCACTTAATACCACGGGACTTTTCTAAAGGCAAGTGAGCACTATGGCAACATCTACTTGCCAGCATCCCGAACCTCCTTCCAAAATCACCTCTAAGGAATCCCTTAGGTAGAGCCACCATAGACAGTTGTGCAGGTCACACACTGCACAACCTTAGGAGCTGCCGTTCACATTGTAGACTAGAAGGATGGCTCTTCCTAGGGTGTTCAGGATACAACCAAACATAATGGCTCCATGTGCAGAGCATCACAAAGTAGAATTTTTGAACCATTGGACTTACATCGTTACCTTGAAAGCTTTGAAAGCTGACTCTCTATCACAGTAGTATTCAGCCACTATTTCACTAACTCTTACTATGGTGTGAGTACATAAGGGCTTAAACCCACTAATATTCCTTAGTAGGAATATCTGTATACTCACTGAACACATTAAAAGCCGTTCTAGGGCTTCCCTGGTGGCGCAATGGGTGAGAGTCCGCCTGCCGATGCAGGGGACACGGGTTCGTGCCCCGGTCCAGGAAGATCCCACATGCCGCGGAGCGGCTGGGCCCGTGAGCCGTGGCCACTGAGCCTGCGCGTCCAGAGCCTGTGCTCCGCAACGGGAGAGGCCACAACAGTCTAATGCCCATGATTACAGGGCATATTTGGAGAATTCTGGGTATGAACTAAGGCAAGATAAAGATGCCAAAGGTCCAGGAGTCTTCCTTGTGCCTGACAATTTATTCCAGAACATAAATACCCTCCCTGTCTGTGACTGGTTCTTTCTTAAGGCCAAGAATTATGCCTCTTGGGCATCTTTACTTCCCCAGAAGACAATGTCATTTTTCCTAAACCAAGGAGAGGAAGAAAACAGATTTATCTACCCTCTACTTGGGGCCAGAAATTACTTTAGCCGTCTGACCTGTATCATCTCATGTATTTTGACTATCACCAAAATTGTGGTTCTCCTTGTCACTTTTGAAAACAAGAAACGTGTGGCTAAAAGCATTCAAGCATATTGCCCAAAATGACAAAATGATTAGGAAGCAAACCCATGGGTAGAATTTGTATCTGTGTAAGCCCAGAGTCTGTCCTTGCTCCCCATCAGATGGAATTCCACCTGTGTGCCTGGAGCCCGAATCCCCTGGGGATTTTATTAAAACGTGTGTTCCTATCTGAATTTCTCAAGGGGAGTCCCAGAAATTTCTATTTAATTCCCCGGGGGGATTCTGACGCACAACCTGTTTTGAAGACTGTTTCGGAAGGTAGATTGGCAGTAAAAATAAACTCACACAGCCTACCTTCCATACATTTGTTCATGCATTCTCCCCTGCCTAGAGGGAGTTCTTCTGTCTTTCATCCTCCAGGGTCCAATTCTAATTCAACCTTCCATAGGAAGACTTCTTGGACTTCTCATCCTCTCCTTTGTTTCCTAGCACTATCTCCTTGGGCTGCCCTAATGCACTAACCACAGCACACCTCATACAGGAGATCTGCACACTTTTGCCTGTCCTAACTTCAAAATTCCTCCTGGGCAAAACCTGAGTCTTGCACATGAATCTCCATTTACCCCCATCATCACGATGGACACCAGACACATGGACAGAGCCCTAGATGTGAATTAAAAAGCATTTACTGTATTGAGTTGGTTGGATTGTTTGATCAGTACACTTCATTAGAAACTGGTTTATATGTGGTCAGCCTGTAGCCTGTTCAAACCCCTTGCCTATTGCAGGCTTCTTTGCCTTTAACGACCCAAATACCTTGACCAGAAAAACATCTCTCTCAAACTCATCCATCTGGTGAATTTCTCTAGTGGCTTCAATCACCATCTCCTTTACAGAATCATTCCCAACCAAGGCAGCACTTATTACACTGGCCTCTGTGAAACCTCAGCTAGGATAGTACCTCCCCCAAGTACTGTATATTTTCTTGTACCCCTTTCCCACTGAGCTACAAAGTTCCTAAACAGCATTAGGTTTTCTTCATTTTGTGTTCCTGGGACCTTAGTGCTTGGCGAGGCACAAATAGAGGCTAATATGAAGAATGAATGAATGAACCAATGAATGAAGGGGACAATAACTTGGTACCAGGTGACACTGCTTGCTCAACTGGTAGGTCAGTCTTTCTCTGTAGATTTAGGATCTCAGAGCATGAAAAAAGAGCAGCTGCCCACTACCCAGACTTGGGCTGCACAGACTTTCATGGGAGTCTTTTGGTAGTTCTGGGTGGAAAATGACTGTCCTTAAACTGGTTGCCTCTTTGCCTGTCACAATTGGTCCTATTACCCAACACCTGGTACAAGACCGGGGACATGGTAGAGGAGTCTTATCCATTCTTCCTTCTCACCTTCCTCCTTTACCTCTTACTTTACTTCTTCCCTCCCGTGAGATGCATCTTAGGTAGCATGCTTTTGACTACTGAAGACATTTCCTGAAGTGGACCCCAGAGTGCAACAATCACCCTCATGAAGAAATTCTTCAACAGAAAAAGGTCCTGGCAGGGAGGGACCATCCCTCCCCTGCCCAAACTCCATGAGCACCAGAAAGTGACACACACTCGAGTCCTTGAGATTTCATCAACATGTTCCAGATCCAAGTCACAAGGGTCAATATCTATCCCCGTTTTTGCCCATAATCAGTACCAAATGCAGCAAAGACCATGAACTTGCTTTTCTAGTACTTTTTAAGAGACCTTTAACCACAGAATTTTTATTAGCTCTTCTTTTTTTTTTTTTTTTTTTTTCCCTTGGTCATTTAACAAATGAGAAAATCCCAGCAAATGGAAGCCAGATGTGTGTTCAGGGGCTATCGAAAGCTGTGATATTTTTATCTTGTTTATTTTTATTTATTCAGTCTCCTTCACTCTCTAGTCATGGGGTTCCAGTGTTTCCTCTTTATTTTAAAAGCCAAGAGATGTTGGCTTGTGGCGTGAGTTGATTCTCCACCAGACCCATAAGTCTATCAGTTCTAGATGCTTCTTTGTTGGGGAAAGTAGGGAAGCATATGAAATGAGAATCCCTGGTCCATTTTCATGGACTCAATCAAATACGCCATACAATTAAGCCCTGATATATATCATAATTGTGAAACTGGCACAATTTTGTGTCTCATTAAAGTAAACGGTGTGATTAGAACAGTATAATGAACACTGTCTAACTTCCTCCTCCCAGGTACATACAGGGCCAGGTTTTTATGGTGCTTCAGGGTGTTTACATAATCAGACCATCCCAGTGAGGCTGGGGGCTCATGGAGCCCACCACAAGCATTCAAGGTCATTGGCACTCAAGGTCATTGGCACTTTGGCACCACACCCACTGGCTTAGTGTTCAGACTCTGAAAGACTCCATTCAGTGCCATCCCACGCAAAAGGAAGAGAAAAATCAATATTCCTAAGTGGAAAAAAGACCCAATAAGTTGCTGTAAAAGTTTCTTCCATTTCTGCCTCTGCTACTAAGTAGGCACTCCTTTGGGCAGTAAAATGGCAAAGTGGTCAGGGCACTGAGGAGGTAACCAGACCAACTCCCCTCTCGGAGCCAGCAACTGCTCTCAAGCCACTTTGCACCGCCAGAAACTCAATTAACCTTGCCAGGCCTTGCTTTTCTGTCCATTAGTATTTATTTATTTGATTTCCTTAAGCTTGCTCTTTGTGGTTAAAAAAAAAAATCACCTGGGGCACAAGCACAAGAGAGTAACTATTAATTAAAATACATAAAACAGAGCTGAGATGTCCAACTGCCTTGAACTTGGAAACAGCCAGATAAGCCTTTTTAAAGATCTAGCCCCGGGGCTTCCCTGGTGGCGCAGTGGTTGAGAGTCCGCCTGCCAATGCAGGGGACACGGGTTCGTGCCCCGGTCCGGGAAGATCCCACATGCCGCGGATTGGCTGGGCCCGTGAGCCATGGCCGCTGAGCCTGTGCGTGCGGAGCCTGTGCTCCGCAACAGGCTCGACCACAGCAGTGAGAGGCCCGCATAGCAAAAAAAAAGGAAAAAAAAAGATCTATCCCCGGAAATGTCCAGAATTAGAGGAGGAGGCCAAGAACACAGCAATGAAGAGCTCACTAACATGGGGACAGAGGCTTCAGCATTCAGAAGTCTCGGAAAGTGTGAACAGCATCACCCGGCTGACAATGCGCTCCTTGCAAAACTGATCTCAAAAGTGTGGAAGGGTCTTCTCAGCTTTGGAGTCAATGCTGGAGAATCTATCATCGATGCAAGGCACTGGCACTCCCCACATGAGTGACCCCTATTCGGAGCCAAGCCAGAAAACCTGTTAGGGCTTAAAAGAGGCAGTCAGGCTCAAAATAAGGTTTCTCATAAGAACTGGAACTGGAACTGTCCAGCAAGGGAGAAGTGCAGTGGTGAGCTCCATCCCTGAAGGAGTTCCCGCAAAAATGGGGACCCACTATATGTCAGGAACCACGCCAGGTATTTGCACAACATCCTGGGGAACCAGATCAGGAGGGACCATGCCCAGTAGGTGAGACACAGCTCAATCTAAGGCTAATTCAGCACAAAGCTTTCTACAAGGAGACATTTTTGCAAGACTACCTCAATGAAGCCTAAAAAGATTCTCTAGGACTTTTTAAAAGACACTTAACCTCAGAATTTGTATTAGCTCTTTTTTTTTTTTGTCATTTAACAAGTGAGAAAATCCCTGAAAAAATTCCTGTATATATCATCCTTCCCTCGGTTTCTTCCACTGGCCAATCTATCTTTGTGTGTGTGTGTGTGTGGTATGCGGGCTTCTCACTGTTGTGGCCTCTCCTGTTGTGGAGCGCAAGCTCCGGATGCGCAGGATCAGTGACCATGGCTCACAGGCCCAGCCACTCCGCGGCATGTGGGATCTTCCCGGACCGGGGCACAAACCCGTGTCCCCTGCATCGGCAGGCAGACTCTCAACCACTGCGCCACTAGGGAAGCCCCTGCCAATCTATCTTGAATATCAGTCCATGAACGGTGTCTTCATTCTTTACAATGGCTGCAATTATAGGCATCTATAAATGTATCATTTTTTAAATTTAAAAACTCCCAATACATTGAGGTCATTTATGGGGATCTGTTATCACAAACTTGGATTCAATAAATAATCCTTGTAATTCGCTAAATAAAAGTATATCTTTAGGCCATGTTTCTGGAAGTAGAATTGTTGGGTTAAAGCGGATGTACCTACTGAATGCTGATGGATCCATTGCCTTCCTCAGGGGCTGTGCCTTTATTGAACATTCTCAGAGAACTGAATTGTCACACTGTGTCACTGAAAGCTGACTGCCAGATGTGGTTATTTGGCTACACATGACCCCTTCTTGTAGAAGTCTCGCCAGGCTACCAATTCATATAGTCATGGTGCTGCACCTCCAGATGAAACATAGACTCCTATTCTTGGAAGCCCTTGAACACATCCTGAATATTGATCCTGAGAGAGCAAAGCCCAAAGAGGGGATCTCTCTGATCTGAGGTCTGCTTTCCACATTCCCACATCTTTTTGTAAGATCTGCTTCTTTGGGTGATTCTGATCCATAACATTCATTCCTTTTCTTTTATGAGGATACAACCCTAGCCTCAACCTCTAGACAGACACAGCAGAATACACTGCCCCAGCCTCCAGACAAGATTTATACACATGGTGCTTCGTTCTTGGCATTACTCTCTCTCTAGTCACTGCTGCCTTCTAAAGAAAATGTGTCATATTTAATAAAAGGTCCTTGTCCTGCTGAGGCTGTTGATGAGTTTGGATATATAAATATTGACCAAAAGTAGAGTTGGAGCCAAGGACAAGCAAACATTTCTGCACAATATCAGAGGAATATGGAGATTTTAAGAGCAATGCATGAAAGAGGGTATGAGGAGGAGAGATGGAGAAGGGTGGAAGGAATTAAAGAGCCATCAAGATACAAAAAGGCCGGGGTTGTGTTGGCTGGGGGAGGGACCAGTGAGCCTTCTCTAGAGGTCCAGGGACCCAAGGATATTTTGAACAAGCAGGTTACCTCATGTTTACTCAGAAGCAGCTTGTGATGCTCTGATGTAAGTTCCCTCTTTGTACCCCTACTGCCAAACCATTTCTAAAGTCTACCACCCTTATAAATGCTTGGAGGACTAATGGATTATTGGTTCTTCATTAGCAAGTTCTTTCTCTATCGCTGTAAATACACCCACAGCCTCTGATTCATCTTCTCCACCCTCAAACCCTACTTTGTTTCTCATTAATGGTGCATCTCATTAACTGACATTGTCCATTTGTTTTTTCCTTTACTCTTTGTCTCCCCACTAGAATACAAGCCTTGTAATAATAGGAATCTGGTCTACTTCCTTTGTTTCTTTGCCCCCATTGCCTAGAACTATGCCTAGCATATACTAGGTACTCAATAAATATTGTGGGGTGTACTATGTAAGCAAGGAATGACCACAGTTCATGGAAAAGAAAACACGAACGCATTTGGACGTTGTTTAAAACTCAGCAGACTAAAAATTTAAGTGTCCCCATGTAGCTGAGAAAACATCCATTTTATAAGAACAGGGTGAAATTAAAGTCTGAGGGTTTAAATTAAGGAGAAAGCACTGGCCCTGTTATCCTCATGTTTCACAGACTAATCACATTCACAAACTTAGGTGCCAAGGAAGACAATTAACCTCACATCTTTCGGCCTCATATGACTTCCTGCCCTGAACAGGGAGGGTGTGAGTCCTGGTGCAGATATCCATGGGCATCCGTGAGTAATTGTGACCAAAATCCCATTACCAGGCCAAGCTTTGCCCTAGGAATTAGGCGATGTCGCTGAGGTCAGCAGTTGGCTCTTGGGTCCTCTGTTCTGTGCCAGCCCAGTCAATTTACACCCCACCAGCGATAATACAAACTGTGCTCTCTCGTTCTCTTCAACTGCAGAAGTGGAGAACGTGTCATGGTTTGGAGAGGGAAGGAATAGACCAGTGAGTTTAACCCAAGAGTTCCCTGCATTTCCACCATCAAACTATTCCCTTTTCACTCATCCTGACCTGTTTGCCATTCTCCCCTGTGGATTCAGAACAACCATTCCAGCAAAATAAGAAGATGTCATTAGCCAGGCATGGAGGTCATTGGCTCCACCCACACAGAAGGGCAGGGAGGCCAAAGGCAGCCTCTGGACATCAGCTGTGGCCAGGGTCATGCTCAGCCAACCAAAACAATGAGAATTCAGGGCAACAGAGTCTCTGGCCCAAGTAATCCAGGGCCACATGAAGAGAAGCAATGATCTGAACAACTGTTTCATGGCACAAGACAGTGTAGACGAGTGATCTAAACTACTCAGAATACCTGTCTACACAACCTCAACTTACATGAGGATTGTTCTCTCCTAGGCTTCAATGAGATCGTGGCAATAATAGTGTCAGTGGAAAAAAATATCATAAACACCCATCCCAGTGTGTAAGTGGTCTCCTTAGAAGGATGGTAATAAAGTCATGTTTGCATTCCTCGACAGCATGCACCAGTGTAACAGCCTGGCATTGTTTTTGAGACTGAATTTGACACTTGTCTGTTCAAATAAATGAACACTGTCATTTTCTGACCGTCTTTTTTGGCAGAAATAAACCGGTTGCCTTGCCAATTTATGAGTTGACCTACAAGATCTCTTCTGAAAAATAAAATAAAAGCTATGCAAAGTACTTCATTATATTTTAACGCCAAAGTGAAAGCAGTTTTTTCTTTTTCCTCTTCTTTCTCTTCATCTTAAAATCCCTTGTTCTATCGCACTCCCTGTAACACAAATGTGATCGCAGTCATAGGAGGAGGAAGAAAGGAAAAGGAAAATGGGCAGGGGACGTGTAGGAGAGGATATAACAATTTATCAAGGGAGGAGAATGACACCTCATTTTCTGTATTAAGAAGTACTGGAAGTAAGTCAATCAACCATTCACTCAGTTATTCACTCTGAGCATCCAACAGCCAGTATGATAACATAATGTGTGCCTTTCCATGCTACTTTTTTTATGAATATAGTTGAAATGAACTTAATAGCCATTTAAAAAAAAAAAAAAAAAAGGCTTCCCTGGTGGTGCAGTGGTTGAGAGTCCGCCTGCCGATGCAGGGGACACGGGTTTGTGCCCCGGTCCGGGAAGATCCCACATGCCGCGGAGCGGCTGAGCCCGTGAGCCATGGCCGCTGAGCTTGCATGTCCGGAGCCTGTGCTCCACAACGGGAGAGACCACAACAGTGTGAGGCCCACGTACCACAAACAGTTGGGAGTAACAAGTTTGACTACTTTCTCCTAGTTTTTCTATTAAGCTCTATTATTTTATGCTTCTTGATTGAGGTTTAGTCTATCAACAGTTAAATATACAGTGCAATGAATTTTATGTATACACTCATGTAACTAACACCCACCCAGGTCAAGATACAGAACATTTCCACAGCTGCAGAAAGTTTTCTCACGCTTCTTCCAGGCAACGTCTACCTCTCACCCCAGAGGTAAACGCGATGTGACTGCTTTCATATTTGTTTAATTTTCCTCATTCTTGAAACTCATCTAACTGGAATCATGCATTATGTTCTCTTTTGTGTCCATCTTCTTTAGCTCAGGAGGGCACTTTTGAGATTCACCCACTGTTGCATTTATCATGAGTTTATTATTTTTAATTCAGTGTAGTAGTTTATTATATGAACATACCACAATGTGTTTATCCAGTTTCCTACTGGGGAGCATCTGGGTGGTTTCCAGTTCTTGACTATTATGAAACAACTGCTAGGAACTTTCTTGGACAAGTCTCTTGGTGGACATAGGTGCTCATTTCTCTTGGGAATGACATTGCTGGGGCGTAAGGGAGGCACATATTTAATTTCATTAGAAACTATCCAGTCGGGTTCCAAGGTGGTTATACCATGCTCCTATTTGCTTTTTAAATGACTGAGACTTTAAATACAACCTGCACCCCCGTTTTCTGATCCCTCCTCCCCCACGAGTAGTTTGTTCATGAACATGTAGACATTTGCAGTCTCTGGAATCAGATAAACCTCAAAACCCTGTTCATTATTAGTTTACAGACTTCAAGTCAGATATTATTTTTAATCATATCAAGTCTCAGTATTACTTCGTAAAATAGCTACAGGATATCTACTGAACTCTATAGGTTCATTGTAAGGATGCAGTGAGCTGATGCAGGTGGAAATATCTAGCACAAGTTCAGACACAGGGCAAGCACTGGACAAAAGTTAAGTCCCCCCGTCTCCTTGCCTTCCTTGACAAGCACCTTCCCCCCTCTAGTAGGTTTTTGGATCTTACAGTTTGTCTCTCTTTACCTCTCTTCTAAGCGTCAGGGGTTGAGGAAGAAGGAGTTCTAGAAGAGACAGACCTTGCAAGATGGAAGGTCAAGGGGCCGGATGTCGATGAGAATCTGTCTTCCAGCAGCAGAAAAGAAAAGCTCTATTTACAGTAGGACCCAGATGGAACTGATTTGTTCAGAGCCATCTTATTCCTGAGTGTGATATTTGTCCACATCATAAAACCACAGGCTACAATGTGTCTGACATTATACCAAGTGATATAACCTCTCCTAATGATACTATAATAAATCCCAAATGAGGCAGCCATCACTGGGCAGCTCTTTCAAAGTGTTCCTGAAATAGTTTTTACAGAACAAGGGATCTGTGTGCCAAATGCAGACACTCACATGAGGCTGGAGGAGTGAGGTCAGGCTTACACATGAACACAACTCTGGCTTAGTCCTTGGCTGGGAATGTTTTCTTTTTATATTAACCTGTTGGCTTTTATGAAAATCAAAATGCTTCTTCTTTTATTTTTTTTCTTCTTTTATCTTTACGAAAGATGAAATAGAACATTTGCTAAATGCAATAAAATATCCCCCAGGGTGCTTTTTTATTATTATCCTTTAAATCAGCAGTTTCTGTGCCTCTTCATTAGTAAAAGCCAAGGACCTTTCATCTTGGCCTCACCTCCCTCAGTGCTCAAAGAAAGCTGACCACATTTCCTGCTGTCCTGGTGGTGGAATCTTGTTTTGCTCTGTTTTTCTGCTAACATACATAGGTATGCTTCCGAGGTACCATGTGATCTGCTTCCACAAGCCTGGGGAGCTTGCTGACTCAGGCACCGTTGAATGTCTTCTAGGACAAATGTGCAGCCCTTTCTGCCCTTAATGGCAAGGACCACAGGAAATCATGTGTTTCCACTAATGGGGTTGGAGGCACCATCCTGCTGGATTGTGGTCTTGGAATTAGTAGGGCTGGAGCAAGAAGGAATATCTGTTCCCCTCATTCTCATAAATACCAACCCTACACCACCACCATAACCAGCAACACCACTTCCATTACCAAGTTCACAGCACACCATGTTACTCTCACCCTCATCATTCCCCTGCCCATCTTCCCCACCATCATTATCCTTCTGGCCATCCCCACTGCAGTGGATCATCTATTCTTTGGATCCTCCCATCACACCTCTTTCTTCTCTCTTTCCCATCCCATGTGTTTCCATCACTGGTCCAATATTTGGGCCCAAGGCTCAAGTATATTTGTTTTACAGATACTGAGAAAGATGGCTGTTGTTTTTATTCTCTCACTGGGATCACATAGATGTACTGAGTAAACCTAAAACTGCTAGAGATCACTTACTGCCATCATTAAGGTAAAGGGACCTTACTTAAAATGAAATTCACACAGAAGGCAGCAGATCATAAAGACAGAAAGGAGCCCTGATAAAATTAGACCCCTCAGGTCTAGCCATGCCTGTATTTTCAGTTACTGATGTCAAAATGTTACCTGGTGTGCTTAAACTAGTTAGAGTTAAGTTTCTTTCAACTTGAAAATGAAAGAATTCTGACCAAAATAACCATCTTTGTCACCTGGTCTATATTATCCTTCCCTACCCCAAGCATACTTGAGGTTGGCATTCCATATCTGAGTTTCCGCTGGTAAGCCAGAGCCTGGGGTTGAGATTCTCAGAGCTGACTATGGTCTTTTACCCAAGGTAGCTCAAAGATAGTGAAATAAGATGAAGTCAGATTCCTTAAGGAAAAGCAGTCACTTCATACCAAAAAGATTAAATGCAAACACCTAGAGGAATTAGGATAAGACCAAGTTTGCAACAAGGGCAAATGATCTGAGACCATTTTTTCCAGCACTAATGGAGTGCAGTAAGTTTTCTTTATGGGCCAATATTTTTGGTGGTAGAGATTGGGGGCTGACTTTAAAAATACAAATCAAGTTGGGAGACACAGCCCTCACCAACATCATGATCCACCAAGTGTCAAGGGCATCATGGTGACCATCAAGCATTTCATCTTTTCCTAAGGTTTTTAGTTCCAGAGTTACAAAAAGGGCCTCTGCTTTCTGTATTTCTACCTCCAAAAAGGTAGAAATATAGAAAGACAAATTTAACATATAAACACCTAAGAGCAATAAAAGGTTATTTGTCCTAGAAACAGTGACTAAGATAGGAGGAATACATGAGTCTAACTACAGCAGAAACACAAAGAAGGACGTGTTTTCTCCTTGGGTGATCTGAGACACAGGTGCCATTCGCATCAGTCACCTCCAGACACTCCCCACAGTCACTTCCACCACCATTCTCATCACTTCTACCACCCCTAGAATGAGATAGCCCAGGATCAAGGACTCAGAGAATGATAATTCCTTTCCCACAACTGGTAATGCTTGCTAATAACATGTGTTCTCTTTCTGATTTTAAAAGTCATGTGTGTCTATTATTTATGTGTTAAACACTCTTGGCTACAAATAGCAGAAACCGTCTGAAGCCAGCTTAAGTTTAAAGGGACCTGTGATAGAAGGCCATATGGTGTCGCCCAGAACCCAGAGTACCGCCTCCAGCCAGGCCTCGGAACAAGGAATAAGACAATCCTCCTCTCTGCTTCTCCGAGTCCTTTCTGCAGTTTTCTTCCAGCTTTCTCCTAGCAGTTCCCAGAAGATCAGGAGCCTGGGAAGCAAAAACAATGGAAATCAACGAATCTTGTGGAAGATTCAAGAAATGTACCAGAGGAAACAAAATGTTACTCTAAAATAACAATTACCTTCAAAAGATGCCTGATCCTGTTATTTAATTTTCTTCTGGGTGTCACAAAAGGAAGACAGTACAGTAGGTAAGGTTCGTACTATGTGACTTTGGGCTAGCTTCCCATCGGCGAAAATAAAAAGAAATAATGCCCTCTTCAGAGCAATGCTCCATGAATGTTGACTATTATAATTACAAAAGAAGTAGATGACCAATTCTTTTGGCTAAAACCACCCTGATGGGTTGTGAACAGTCACAGAAAAGACAAGAGCCAACTTCCAGATTAAGAACCAGAGATTGCAGAATCACTCACATTAACAGTGAGAAGACTTCCACATTTCCCAGAACAAACTGCGGGGGGAGAAAGGGAGAAAAAGAAATGTAATTTGGTAAGAGAATGGGGCTTAACATGACATGGTATTGAAGAACAGGAATGCCTAATACAAGGGTTCTCAACCCAGGGCCCGTGGATACCAAATGGTCCACAGAAAGAATTCAGAAGTTCCTTGAACTGAGATGGGGAGAGGATTACATCTTTGTTTTCACCAGTCTCTAACTGAAAACTAGCATTTTTGTCTATTACAAATGTAGACAACCCATAACAATAGTATTAACAATTTTTATAGCTTTGTAATCAATAGATCAATCCCTATTTTCATACCATTTTATAGCTGTTGTATATATCTCAAAATATCACTTACACTTATCACTATTTTGTCATACAGCCTACTTTCTAAACTTTATTTCATATCCTCAAACATGACATTAATGATTGTGTAATGTTCCATCATATGGAGATGCTGTCATTAATTCCTCTAATACTTGACATTTAGATTGCGTCTAGTTTTCGTTTACAAATAATGTTATACATAAAAATTCCTGCACGTAATTTTTGTGTATGAGTAACTCTGACTGTTTCCTTAGGATAAATTCCAAGGTACAGAAAAACTAAATCAAAGTCCATTCACATTTTACCACTCATGAAATACATTGTCAAGTTATTTTTTTTATCATACCGTTAATAGGCCCATCAGCTATGTATAAGAGAGTCTATCTTGCTGTATCCTTATCAGCACTGGGTATCACCCTTTTTTTTTCTTTCCCTAATCTGTATTTTTTATAGCATATTGTTTGCAAAGTTGTCTGCAACAGCTCCTCCCATCCCTCAAGCATCCCAATTTTTAATGTGACTTTGCAGCCCCTTCCTTAAAGAAGAATGAATTTATCATTTTAAAATGTGTATTAAATTTTAGGGAAGAATAACAAAATGGACTCTTATTCCACCATCCAACACAGAGGAGACCACTGTTAACAGTTTGATTTGTTTTGTTTCCATCTCTTTTATTTCAGTATGCGTGTACTATTTTAATATCAGAACTATAAACTAATCTTGCTCTTAAAGATTGTTGTAAAAATTCTCAAAGCTAACACCAGCAAATCTAATTTGTTGAAGTGTAAAAGGCATAGTTATTTATAACCGTAATAAAGAGATGATTTAATACTAGGGAATATGTTACAAATATATGTATCAGATCAATTAAAATGTGATCATCTTTATAAATATGAGAAATTGGTAAGTTTGATGCCCAATCCTCTAAAAAAATTATTGAATATAAAGAATAAGAATATCCAAACCTAATTTAGCATGATTGAAATATCTGTCTCAAATATGATAGTCAATTTTACACTTATGGCAATATATAAGCAACATTGTTATTAAAAATAGGAACAAGACAAGAATATTCCCTATAATATCACCACGAATAATTGCTCTGGAAATTCTAGTCCGTGCAATAAGACAAGAAGAAAATTGAGGTGAAACAATTAAAAAAAGAGAAAACAAAATTATGAATGTTTGTTCATGATATGATTGCCTACCTCAAACCCCAAGATAATCAGCTAAAAGTGCATTGTATTAATTTAAAGGCTGAGTAAGGGACCGTCATATGAAATAAATATATATTTTCCAATATCACAATAATAACATATTTAAACATTGATTGAAAATCTACCAGTTTTACAACTATGAAAATATGGCTCTCCTATGTCTATTTTAAAACATAAAACATCTAGTAATAACCTATCAATAAATGTGAAGGGCACTTATTAACAAACTATAACACTTTCTACCAGATATGAAAGAAAATAATATAATAGAAAAACACTATTTTCCTACATGGTAATGTGAATTGTCTTTTCATTATTTTTGTCCCATTAAATACTCTTCCTTTATGTTCCTTAGACATAGGCATGCAATTCCAACCCAGGAAAGCTGGGGAGACAGACCCACAGCCCCAGTGGGTCCTAAAGCAGAGGATCAAGCCAAAGAAGCTTATTCTCAAGCTTTAAGCTTTAATGTTGTTTGCCCTATTAGGTTTTGGGCTTACCTGGGATCTGTTGTTCCTTTTTTCCTTCCTATTTTTCCCCCTTTGGAATGGGAATATCTATCCTATACATGTCACACCACTGTATTTTGGAAGCACGTGACTTGTTTAGTTTCACAGGTTCATATCCAGAGAACAGTTTGCTTCCGGATGAATCATACCTGGAGTGTCACCCATATCTAATTTAGATTATATTTAGATGAGACTTTGGAATTTTAGACTTTAGGTTTGGTGCTGGAATAAGTTAAGATTATGCAGGCAGTTGGGTTGTATTTTGCCTGTGAAAAGGACATGACTTTTGGAGGGCCAGGAATGGAATGCTATAGACTGAATGTGTCCCCCAAAAGTCATACATTGAAACCTAATCCCCAGTGGTATTTCGAGGTGGGACCTTTGAGAGGTGATTAAGTCATGAGGGCAGAACCTTCATGAATGGGATTACTGCCCTTATAAAAGACACCCTAGAGAGCTCTCTTGTTCCTTCTGCCATGTGAAGACACAGTGAGAAGATGGCCATCTATGAATAAGGAGACAGGCCCTCACCAGATGCTGAATCTGCTAGTATATTGATCATAGTCTTCCCAATCTCCAGGACCATGAGAAATAAATTTCTGTAGTTTGTAAGCCACTCAGTCTATGGTATTTTGTTGTAGTAGCCTGAATGGACTGAGACGCAGACATACTCCTCTTACTACCTCCATCATGTAGTAACAATCCAATTTCTCTTTCACATTTAGAATCAATCACCCAGCCAGCACAGAAACTCCCTTTCTTGCTTGTTCGCTGGCATGAGGAGTCCAAAGGGACCAGGAAGCAGGTTCATTTTCCATCTAGTTGACCCACTGCTGTATCCCCTGGCGGGAGCACTTCTTCCTTGGGCTCTAAATCTTCTAGACCAAGGGAACTTCCAGTCACTGGGGCAGGATGCAAGACATCTGCTCTGGAATCATTATGGTAGTAGTAAGAAGAGCTCATTCCCAGACCAGTGAATCTCGGCTATGGAGAAAACCAGTACCATTTACTGTTCACTGATGTAGCATAGTTACATAGTTACTGCATCCTGGAGGATGTTGCTCCAGCTCCACAAATTGCTACCATGCAGCCAGTGCCATAAAGAGTCTTCAAAAGGCTTCTTCCAGAATTCTATCAGGCCAACTGCTTGAAGGAGATGGAGAGCATCGCAAGGCCAATGAATTTAATAGGCATGAGCCCATTGTTGATCTTCATTGGCTCTCAGATGAGTTCCTGGGTCAGAGGTGATGCTGTGTGGAACATAAGGCCTTCTGTGAATCCACGGTGGTTTTGGCAGAAGTGCTGCCAGCAGGGAAGGCAAATCCATATCTGGGGTAAGTGTCTATTCCAATGAGAACAAAGAACTACCCCTTCTATCGTAGAAACGATTCAATGTAATCACTGCCACCAGGCTGGTCCCTTGGGGAATGGCACCACGTTAGAGACCCAGAGTTGGTCACTCCTATTAGCACGTAAAGCACCAAGCAATTGCTTTAACCAGATCAGCCTTGGTGGGTGAGAATCCATATTGCTGAGCCCATGAAAAACCTCCATTCCTGTCACTATGGCCATTTCGTTGATGAGATACAGACCTGCAGGGGGCAGAGGGGGCTCCAGAAGACTCCGGGGTTACATCTTATTGTGCTGTGAGCATAAGAGCAAAGCATGAAGTAGGTAGCAAAGCTAATAGGAGGCTCTAGGTACTTTCCTGTAAGCATCTTAGTCATAGACATCACTGCCACAAGCATTTTTGCTGCACACATTTTCACCATATAGCTAATTGGCCATAAGGCAATTTTGCTGTAAAAGATAAAATAATGAACAATTTAAAAAGGGACATTAAAAAGGACGTAATGAAACATGAGAAATGAATAACAAAATGTAAAAGACTTTATTGCAAAATACAAAACATTTGAATACATTTAAAATGTGTGTAGATTCATGGCAAGACTGCGCAAATAACTGATTTTATTTTGTGGGTTTTACCGAAGCACTTGTCTTCCAAGTCTTTCATTCATAGTATTTTATACATTTTCTGCTTGCTGATTCATCTTCTTTTTCAGCACCACACTTCTTCTTTTTTATCAGAATTTCTTCCTTCATTAAGAGAGGTATCAATCTCCAAACACTAGTACGCATGTTTGTAATTGAGCTTTCTTTTGAGTTGAGAAAACTGCTACACCACTGTGTGTTCTTGACATATTATCACATGTCCACTGATAGACATTCCAAAGTTCTGTGGGAAACATGGGTTCAACTCTGCACCTTCTAGGCTCTCGGCAAACATGCCAATGGCAAAAATACATGCTAACAGGGATCAGGGCGACCCAGGACTTCAGGAAACAGACTGGAGTGCCAGAGCTTATAGGTGTTGCATGGGTAGGTCAAAAGAGTCAGGATAACATTATCTTTCTCCCAGTGCGCTCTGGAAGCCTCTCAGATGAGCATAGAATCTGTGAGTGATTGGTCGTGTGCATCTGCTCGGGCACCCCACTCAGTGGGCATTCCCCAGAGGCAAGAACTTTCCCCACCCCTCTTACTGGCAGCATGATTTGGGGTTCCCATGGAGAGAAGCGAGTGCATCAGAGCTGATGGGCCTCTCCTGTGGTCCGCACCCTTCTTTTCTCTACAGCTTTCATAGACTTTTTTTTTTTTACATCTTTATTGGAGTATAATTGCTTTACAATGGTGTGTTAGTTTCTGCTTTATAACAAAGTGAATCAGGTATACACATACATATATGTTCCCATATCTCTTCCCTCTTTGCATCTCCCTCCCTCCCACTTTCATAGACTATTGATGGCTCCGTTGTAATGGACCTCCCAGAATAACAAATCAAAGCCAAGATGCGAGCTCTATAGCTCCCTCTCTTCCACCCTGGCCATGTTTTAACTTTAAAAGCCTAAGAGAATAGGCTTCCACTCCTATTGCTTTACCTTCCACTCCTCCCTTCCAGACATGGTACGGAATTAGTATTATTTGATGGCACAAAATAAGGAAGCGCTGAGTGAGAAACCCTCCTATCCTTCCCTCCCATCCCTGACCCCAGCCTTCACTTCCCTTTTTTCTGCCTTCTCTCTTTTCCATGAAATCTCATGGGAAGGGACTATGCAGCCTTGAGACTCTTAACACACATCCCATTGGCCCCCTGGAAGCTCACCGCCCTCCAACGCCTTCCTTAAAATCAGGAGAACAGTAGTTAATATTTGGGCAATAAACAATAAACAAACTTTACCAGAGGTCAGAGAGATGGATTCGTAACCCAGGCTCTACCATTTACCGGCAGTGAAACTCTACTTTGACATCTCTGCTTCCCAGTTCGTAAAGTGGAAATGAGAATAGCCCCCTGGAAGAGCTTTGTAAGAGGTAAGGATTTATCAGCTTGTAAGTAATGGAATTATTTTTTAAGGAGGGGCAAATGATAGTGCATCCAAGTTACAGCAAGGCCAGGAGAGGTGATGGGTTGCCCTGGCTGTAGAAGGTGGCAGACAGCCTGGCCTCAGCCACCCTCTCTGGAGGGTCAACACCAGAGTTCTTAAAGCTTTAAGTTCCATCAAGTTTCTGGGTAAAAAGTGTTTGTCCTTGGAACTGCTCCTTACTTCTTCAAGGTTATTATTTCCAAGTTGGCTTTATTTTAAGAAAGAGTAAAATATGATCTATACCCTAAGACCTAAGTCATAATCATAAAAGACCTTCATTCCCTAACTGTGACCAAAACCACCTACATCAGGGCTTCCCTGGTGGCGCAGTGGTTGAGAGTCCGCCTGCCGATGCAGGGGACACGGGTTCGTGCCCCTATCCTGGAAGATCCCACATGCCGCGCAGCGGCTGGGCCCGCGAGCCATGGCCGCGGAGCCTGTGTGTCCGGAGCCTGTGCTCCGCAATGGGAGAGGCCACAGCAGTGAGAGGCCCGCGTACAGCAAAAAAAAAAAAAAAAACCACCTACATCAGAAGGAGCCAGAACATTTTTGTAAATGCAGATTCCCAGGACCTGGCTTTGAGCGTCACTTAATTTCTCTTATCTTTTCCACGTCGAGAAAAACAGGCTTAATAGTAGTCCTTGCCTAAAACCTTGGTAAAAGAGTTTAGGTGGAAAAGTGAATAGGTAAAAAGATGAATGGCTTGCAAGGTGAGGGGTATGATTTGCAACTGGAGAAGATGACCTCTAATGTCCCCTTCAAATCAGACCCCGGGGATATCTTGGGCCTCAAACAACCAACAGAGTGGTGCCCATTCCTGTCCACAATGCATCCCAGCCAAATCACAGAAAGCGGACCCCTTGGCCAGGCACTCAGCCAAGGCTGGAGCTGTTAAGAAATAAGAATGTGTGTATTTATTGAGGAAAATAAAAACGTGCACCCAATGTTACACAGAGGCGATTTACGAGGTTTTATGGAAGTGTCACCAAAAGGCCCACTCAGTCACTGCCAGTGTCAGGTCTGCGGACACCTGGGAGCTTAGGCAATAAAACCCCCTGCTGGAGACGGTGAGTGAGACATGCTTTGTGGGGGAAGTGGGAGCCACGTGGTGCAGGTGCCTGTACCCGTGGGGTGTGTGGGAGTGTGTGGATGGGTGAAAGGCAATGTGCACATGCAGTGGGTGTGCAGGAGAGCATGCACGTGTGTGGGTGTCATGAGAGTGTGTGGTGTGGGTCATCCAGGAGGCTGAGCCACAGTGCAGAAGGGCACCCATTACTCAAGCTCTCTTCAGAGGACCACAGAGACCTGTCTGCTCCCAGGAAGGGGTTAGTCATCACCTACTGCTGAGACTGAAGACCATGGGGTTGTCAAGCAAAGCAGATTCTCAGGGGCAAACATCTCTGAGCTGAGCATTCAAGGATGGGTAGAGTCTGGCCAATGGCAGGAAGAGTACGGTCCTGACTTGCTCACTTCCTCCAATGGATCTAAACCCCCCATGGCTGCTACAGCCTATGTGTTCCAGGTCTCTGAAGCTTCTGGAAGTTCCGTGAACCAGTCTCACGCCTTGTTGCTCTCCATCATCTGTCCAGCCCTCCTGCCAAGCCCAGCAGAGCCTGGATGTATTCACTGTCTCACTACTATGGGAGAAGGTTCAAGGAAGTAAGGTGTGTTATTAAACAGGAAGAGAAGCAAGGGAAAGGGGAGAAGGAAAACGAGAGGAAGAAAGACCTTCATGGCAAGGCCTGGACCAACCAGTATCCATCTTCCTAAAAATGGTCTTAAGATCCCAAAGCAAGTAGATCCCTGCAGAGCATGCAGGAAAGAGGGGCGCCCACTTCCTCTCTGCCTTTCATTCCGCTGCAGCAATGAGAAAATCATGAGTTTTGCAAGATCCTTTTGTCGCCTGGGGCACGCCAGCATCACATGCATCTTCTCAGCATGTGAGAAAGTCACTTCCCTGCAAAACAGGGAGGAGCTCTGGGCAAGTGTGGTTTGGGAAACGAAACCAGACCCTTCAGTTTACAGCCCCTGGTGCACCAGGATGATTGGCTCAGCTTGGAGTCTGAGGTTAGGGTCCAGGAGTGTACGAATCCCTACCTTGTGTTACAACCTCACCTGGGCACTTCCACACACCACACGGAGTCCTCATCCAAACTCTGAAAGGGGAAATTAGCATAACATTGACATGGGATCAGACTTTGTGGATCCAAAAGGCTGTGATATTTGCTCAAAGACATGAAGATGGCAAATGGCAGAGCCATCTTCCACTGGGAACGAGAGACTGTTTCCTCTTTTTCCCCCAGCCCTGACTGCTTCCCTCTCTCGAGGCCTTTAAACCATGACACTTGCAATCCTTTCGCTTGTCTCCTCTCCTCCCTCCCACCAGATTGGGAACTTCTTCGATCAGGGACCAGTTCTGCCCTCCCCACCCCTAGAGACCAGCACAGGCTGGCATGGGGCGAGGGTGCTCATGGAACAGCTTACAGAGGAAGAAGGAAAGATGGAGATATCGGGTCAGCTCCCTTTCTAACTAGCATCACCACTTCTGACTTCAGGAGCTGACTAAGACTCCCTGAGGGCCAGGAGGAAAATGCAAGGGCCAACATCTCTGTAACCTGAGACTTCTGGATGCTGACACCCGCCCCCAGTCTTCCCCCACCCACACCCCAACCCCAACGGATGCCCAAAGCACCTCCTAATGGGCAGGGACTATGACTGCCAAAGGGATCAATTTCAGGCTCCCGGCCCCTAACCTCAGCCAGAGAAAGCCCCTGTCCTAGTAAAACATCCATGTCTTCAGTTAGTCATTATGTGGGCTGGACAAGGTGGGTCTGCTCATCTCTGTACCTGCCCCCAGGGACTAGCGCCCAGTCTTATCACACTGTGGACTCTCAGGGAATGAAGGCTCTGTGACCCGTGATGTCTGCAAGTGGCCCATAAAACTGTCATTGAACTGACATGTTTAGAGTTTGTGGAGGGACATGGGTGAGAACCAGGGCTGGTTCAAGTTCCAGTGCAAAGGCTCCAGGCTGCAGTCATTGGAACAATCAGGAGAAGCAGATCTAATGGAGGATCACAGTTATTTGATGTTACTGACCTCCGGTCTTCCCCAAAGCTCAGGTTTTTAAAATTGGAAGCTCTCGGTGGAAGATCTTAACTGTGAGCAAATATGATTAAAGTCACAAACCCTGTGAACTGCAGTGTGCTACATCAGTGCTTTCAAATTTTTTATGTGCAGAACCACCTGGGGATGTTGCTAACCTGCAGATTCTGACTTGGTAGATCTGAGGTGAGCCCTGAGATACTGTCTTCCTAGGCAACTCCTGGGTGATGCTGCCGGTCCACAGATCACATCCAGAATACCGAGGGGCCCAAGCTCAAGGTGCCTGGTGCTGGCTAAATCTAATATTCCTCCCCTTCTATGTTTCAACACTCAGAAGGAGGCCCAGTACCTGTGAGGGAAGACCCAAGCCCCTATGATGCAAGTTCTTTCCCAGCCAGGACCCCACTGCACCCCATCCACCCCAGCTATGCTCTAGACCAAATGGTCAGCTGCACCCCAGGCTTCTCAAGCTTTATACCACACATCTGTCCTTACAGCTGCTGGTCCCCCTGCCTCAAATGCCATCTCCTCTGAGGCTTTAGAAACTCCTACTCATCCTTCGTCCCCCTCTCTCCAGCACCTACTCTACTTCTGCTACTTGCTACTGGTATAAACTGAAGCAAGGTACTTCACCTCTCTGAGCCTCGGTTTTCTCATCTGTAAAATGGGGATGGTAATAATGTCCACCTCACAGGAGGGTTTTCTAAGTATTAAATGAGATGATACACATAAAATGCTTAGCAAGCTTCCTGAGACATACTAGGTCATCGAGAAATAAATAAATCATCCAAACTGAATGTCACTTCCTCTGGGAAGTCTTCCTGGATTTTTCCATTTACCTGTTTATTTGTTTTTTGTTTTGGGGGGTAAAAACCATAATACTTGGTTTTTACTTCTCTGATTGCCCCTATCACACAGCACTGCAATGACCTATTGACTGGACTATCTTGCCTAATAAGTCGTAAGCATCTGGAGGTCAGGACAATGTTTTACCCATCTCAGCTTTTCCAGAAACTAGCACAGAGTCAAGCACGGAATGAACAGTCAGAAAGGGTGTCAAGTGGCAACAGCCAGTAATATTCAGGGGTGCTCTGTGTCTGAAGGTGGCATATCTCACAGAAGCAGTACGGTTAACTGAAAGATCCAGGAAACCAGAAGCTCTGTTTAAATGGGTTTTCCAGATAACTGAAGATTTCACAGCCGAAAAACATCACCTTTTATTTTTAAGCAACTTTTCAAGATTTTCCTAAATGTGTCTCTTACTTAAACAGAACACAGTAGTCCTAATAGAACCTTCCCAAGATGACTTGGGAACATCATGAAAACATTAATTACTGTCCCCAGGTTTAGGGTGACTATACACCTGGTTTGTCCAGGGCAGTTCTGTTTTGCACTCATTGCCTGGTATCATTATTCACAGCATCCCTTTTCATTCTGCTAGTGTCCCCTAGTTTGGACAAGAAATTATTAGGTCACCCTAACCACGGATAGATTATACTGGATCAAAGTGATGGTCCAAGGGACCCCTAAAATGAATATTAATATTTGCTCTGGGGTTTTTCAAATATGGCCCCCAAACCCTTTGACTCTTCTCCCACTGAGAGATGTGGTCTCTGCCCCCTTCCTTGAATCTAGGCAGGTTTAGGACACCCAGACCAATAGCACATGGCAGCAGTGGCCTTGTGCTGTTTCCAGGCCTGAGCCTTAAGAAATTGACCCATCTCCCCTCCCATCTCTTAGGATGCTAACTCTTAGAACCCAGCCACCATGCTGTGAGGAAGCCCAAGACACGCTGTGGAGAGTCTCCTGTGGAGAGAAACCAAGAGCCAGAACCAACCTGCCAGCAGGGTGTGAGTCATCTTGGAAGCAGATCCTCAGCCCCTCTCAAGCCACCTAGCTGACGCTGTACAGAGAACAGCTGTTCCTTCCAAACCCTGCTCAAATGTAGATTTGGGAGCAAAGTAAATGATTGTTGTTGTTTTGGGTTACCCTTCGTGGGGTATCTTTATGTAATGATGGATAATCAGAGCATTTGCCCCAAAAAAGAAAATCCTGCTGGAGCATTCAGGTTTTGGAATTCTGGAATTTGTTAAGAATCAGTCTCTGGCCTTCTCTCTCAAGGTCAGACTGGCATTGTCACTTCCAGGAGAGCACACCAGGAAAACAGTTTTGCAGATAGAATCTCTGGGTTCTGGTCTCCATGAAACTTCAAGGAAATTATTTGTCCTCTGTGACCCTCAGTTTCATTATCTGTAAAATGCAGAAAATGAGACTTAACGTCATCATGTTGCAATAACGAATATAAAGCAGAAATTGGCAACATTATTTGTGAGAGGCCAATAGTGAACATTTCAGGTCTTGAGGACCATACAGTTTCTGTCACTACTATTCAATTCTGCCATGGCAGCAAGAAAGTAGATACATAAACAAATTGACATGGCTGTGTTCCAATAAAACCTCTTTTACAAAAACAGGATTTGGCCTGTGGGCCATGGACTCTAGACCCCCTGCTGCAAAGGATTGGGAAAGTTCCTGGCATAAATGCTTGCTATTAGCATAAGTATTATTATTATTGATATAAATACAACTTTCCTTAGGCAGAAAATTTTCTTAGGGATTTAACCAGCTTCGTAACCACAGAGTTCACCAAAAAATGTTCACCCTGAGATAATTAGCAGCGAACCTAGTAACAAGATGAGTCACCCTAAAGGGGTGACATGGGGAAGTTTCATAAATTGCAGTATCATCTTCCTTCTCATAAGTCTTGACCAAGTCATCTTATTTCTTGAATCAAAGTAGTTCATCTGTACAATGAACATATGCATTGCAACCCTTTCTGGGCAAAACTGATATTTCAGATCCAGAGCTAAGAAATTTTCTCATGTGTCCATCACTTCTTTCAGATGAGAGCCCCTGGGCAGGGATTTTGAAGGCGTTCAGCTTTAGGTTTAAAAAAAAGGAAGTAGATAAGGGAGGAGAGGGAGGACGAGGGAAGAGTATGGAGGAAATGTGCCCCTGATAAATTTAATCTCTCTTGAGCTCCCCATTCATACATTAGCTCATTCAGCTCTTGGTATTCCCTGCCAGCTATGTGCCAGGTCCCAGGCTGAGAGTCCGGTCACTAGAAGCTAGATCAGGACACTCCCAACCTCTGCCCTCATGGATGGGCCCCACATCCAGTGAGGGGAAGAGACCATTAAGTAAGACACGGCAACAGTAGTGTTGTGCATTGTGAAAGGGGAAGTGGAGGGTGGGACCACCATTTGGGGAGGAGGACATGACTCAACTGGGGACCAGGGGAGGTCTCCCCAAAGAAATGACATCGAAGCCAAGACCAGAGGGATGAGTGGGGATTAATCCTCCTCCCCTGCCTTCCTCCTCTTCTTACCCTTGTGCTTAGAGAAACACATTTCCTGACATCCACGCAAGCATGAGATCACTCCTCCCTTCTCCTGCAACAAGTCTTCCCTTGTCTGAACTACCTTTTAAAACATCTCTTTTCTTCACCTAAACCTTTACCTGAATTGTCAATGCTCTTAGGATAAAAACCAAAAACCTTAACATGGGCCAATAGGCCTTATGTGATGTGGTTCCTGATACCTCTTCAGCCTCATCTCACAGTCTCCCATCAGTAACTCTGCTCTGGCCACCCTGGATTACTTTCCAGGCTTCCCTACCACAGGCCCTTTGCATATGCTCTTCCCTCTACCTAGAATACTCCCCCCCCACCATTTACCTAATTAACTCCTACTTATCCTTCAGATCTCAGATCACTTATTCCCTCAGGAAAGTCTTCTCTGGCCTCCCAACTCATTAAAAGCCCCTGTTTTTAAACTTTCAAAGTCCCATAGACCCCCTTATCCTTAGAACTTGCCACAGTGCAATTTCTATGGTCTATGGGAAGATTGGACCAACGCCTGTCTCCCCAAGGAGACCGCAAGCCCCAGAGGAGCCTAGACTTGTCTGCACTGCTTATTGTTTCACTCCAGCACCAGGGTCTGGTGCAGAGTGGGAGTTCAACTGAAGTATTTATTTCCATGAAAAAAAATGTTGTATGCAAAGGTCTGGTGCCATCACATTTCTACTTTGAAACCCTTGAGAATATCAAAACCCCAACCCATTTAGTGCATATATGTTCTCTGGTTTGAGTTCGTAAGAGCAGGTGTGGCACAGTGAGGAAAAAAATCTACCATGGAGTCAGGAAAACCAGTTACAGCACCATCTCTAATTGCTCTTGGGTCTAAGTTTCCACATCTGTGAAAGGGTAAAATAACAGCATCCTCTCCAACCACCCCTTGGAGTTGCTGAGCATAATGATACCACTTCAAGGATGCAGGCTTATGAGTTTATCATGACCCAACGTCCACCAGAGAATCAAAAAAGAGTCATCAACCCACAGGGCCCCATTGCTCTGTACAGACACTGCTGGGGCAGGTGGCACACCCTCTGGGAGGGACAAGAAGAGGAGGACGCCTGAAGCTGCCTGTGCCACCCAGGGCTCTGCAGTATTGATCATCAGCCTTGCTGAGGGAACATTTGCCTTTCTTCCCCTTCCAAATAATTAAAGTATAATATTTTACACCCTGATAAAATTTACTGGGACCCTTGGCACGTAATTATAGTGCTTCTTTAACGGAGACCCCATAAAAGATGCATGACGAGAAAGTTAAGGTTCTGGATAGAATTACAACGATGTGACAAATAATTTACAAGTGATAAACAGTCTGAGGGGGAAAAAATTCCAATAACCTCTCATGAAGGCTAACAATTAAAATAATAAATTCCACAAGAGCAAGGGTAAACCTTTCTTCTTGGTCAAAGGCTTAAACTCCATGAGCCCAGGAAGAAGAATAAGCCTTCTTGTCAAAGCCAAGTCCTGGACTCCCTGGGCTTCTATTCTTTCTGTATGTATGTATTTGTTTTTGTACTTAAGTACTTACTTATCTCATCTTTTTAGTAATTTATTCATCCACTGATTATCATGTTTTATTTCTAGCAATTCTTTCATTCCATTACCAATTCTACTTATTCTTTCTCCTATTCTTCTATCCACCCACCCCATCCACCCATCCTCCCACTCATTTATTAATTTATCTACCCATTCATCTATTTCTATCTGTTCATTCGTCCCTTTATTATTTTATTTTTTAATTCATTTATCTATCCCTTCATTTATTTTTATTCCTCATTTATCCATCCATCCATCCCATCCACATGTATTGCTCACTTGTACTAAATAGATTCTTTACCATGTTCTAAGGTAACCCTATCCAAAAGAACTATAATGTGAGCCATGTGAGCCAAATAAGCAATTTAAAATTTTCTAGTAGCCACACTAAAGAATAAAAAGGAAACAAGTGAAATCAATACAATAATCATTATATTATTTAGTAATAATTTTCATTATAAAATAGTGTATTTTAATACATTTCATGTATTTATTATAACACAAAATATAAATGCTGTCTAATACATATTAATTTTATTTAAATACTATTTAATACAATCACTAACTTTATTTAACTCAATTTATCCAAAATGCTATCACATATTTTGGATTTCAACATGTAATCAGTACAAATATACTAACCAGTTACTTTTCACTCCTCTTTTCATCCTAAGTCTTCAAAATCCAGTGTGTATCCTACAGCCGCAGATCAGGTCAATTGGACCAGCCACAGTTCAAGTGCTCAACGGCCACATGTGGGAACCATATTGGACAACTCAGTTCTAGGGCTTCAAAGTTGAATCAGATAGAGCTTTTACCCTTGAGGTTTACATTCATGTGAGGAGAGAGAACTCAGATTTGTCAACTATGAGACTCAGTGCATGTTTCACACATTATCTCATTTAATCTTCACATTTAAGCTATAAGATACTCCCATTTATAAAGAAGATGTGGTACATATATGCAATGGAATATTACTCAGCCATAAAAAAGAATGAAATAATGCCATTTGCAGCAACATGGATGCAGCTAGAGATTATCATGCTAAGTGAAGTAAGTCAGAAAGAGAAAGACAAATATCGTATGATATCAACTATATGTGGAATACAAAATATGATACAAATGAATCTATCTATGAAACAGAAAAAATCACAGACATAGAGAACAGACTGGTGGTTGCCAAGGGGGAGGGGGTTGGGGAAAGGATGAAGTAGGAGGTTGGGGTTAGCAGATGAAAGCTTTTATATATAGAATGGATGAACAACAAGGTCCTACTGTATAACACAGAAAACTATGTTCAATATCCTATGGTATTAAAATGTCCCATTAAAAGTGATAAAACCAAAAAATATATATCCTATGATAAGCCATAATGGAAAAGTATTTTTAAAAAAGAATATACATATATATATATATATAAAACTAAATCACTTTGCTGTATAGCTATAATTAACACAACATTGTAAAACAACTATACTTCTATTTAAATAAATAAATAAGTTTTTTTTAAAAAAAAGATACTCCCATTTTACACCTGGGGAAGCTAAGGCTCAGAGAAGTGATAAAAAAAGTTCTAGAATCAAATCAACTGAGCATCCCAAAACACTGTGTCAAATGATCAGATGGAGTGAGGGCTGAGCAGCTATGGCAACATGAAAGGGGGCTGTCTGGCTCTGCCCAAGGTCTGCAAGGGCTGGGCATCAGGCACTGGGCCAGCCTGGAGCTAGGGAAGGAGCCACACAGCAGAGAAGTCTTTCCAGACCAAGGAGACAAACGCAGAAAGAGAAGAACTCACATTCCTTTATGTCTAAGCGTATCCCTGAGCTCTTCAAAGATCACTGGGCAGAGACCCAGGGTGTGAAAGAACATATTTGGGAGAATAAAAATGTTGACACATGTCAAAACTAGGTTTTTGCACCCCAAATCATAATCTATCCATTCATAATGAAGAGAGCCAGGATTCCATAGCCAACTAACTGCGTGGTACCTAAGAGTGAAGAGTTGGATGATTCTGCTTATGCTGAGGAGGAGGAAGACCATGGTGAGGAGAGTAAGGAGGGCTCACATTACTGAGCATTTACTACACTGATCTAAGCACTTCACTGCAGTGTTTCACTGATGCCCTTATTTTAGAGGTGAGGAAACCGAGGCACTTTTCCAAAGCCTACTAAGTGTCATCTGCCATGGGCTACTTGCATAGACCCCCTGTCCCATGAGCATTCCACTGGAAACTGGCTAAGCCAGACAGGACAGAGCCTGCAGGATGGCCACTGGGGGTGTGAAGTTGAGTGCTCCATGAATGGTGTTTCCACAAAGTTCATAGTCCAGAGGGGAAGAGGAATTTGTGGGCAAATGAAGACCCTTCAGATGTCCAGTGCTGGGCTAGAGCATCCCAGCCCAGTAAAGTAGAAAGAAAGAAGGCCAGCTGTCATTTCCCTGTGGCAGACGTGGTCAGGAGGGCTTTACAGAGAGGTGACACTGCGGCATCATGAAACTTTTTCTGACAACCCCAACGAGAAGTAATCTCTCTCCCATCTAGAGATGAGCGTCTCTGTCAGGTACTCGGACCACAGGCCCCGGCCGGGCCCTTTGGGACAGTTTCCTCTCCCTCCCCCCTCCCTCCCCAGCACAGCCGCTCAGCCTGTAATCCCCCCGCAGGCACCAGGGAAGCTTTTACACTTACTCAACATCATGATGGATCAATGGAGAAATACAATTGCTGGGACTTCTGAGAATGTATATATTTGTTTAAAAAGCCCCTGTCTTTCTCGGGTACAGACAAAACACCGACGGCTTAACACCTCTCAGAGATGCATGGTGGGAATGATTTCAAGGCTTTAGTTGTCAGTAGCAATATCAATCAGATGGTCTACCCCGTGGCCTCAGCTCAGGAAGAGAAGAGACATCGGCAGAGGAGCAGAAAGCACACAGAGAGAGATGGAGCCAAAGTTAGATGGAGACAGAGTGATAGAGAGAGAGAGAGGGAGAGAGAGAGAGAGGGAGGGAGAGGCAAAGGCACTGAGGAAACAGGAGGGAACTCGAGAAAAGACAAAAGCTGAGAAAAGGCTATTCAGAGTTAGGGAGACTGAAAGAGTCAGAGGGGTGAAGAAAATAGAGACAGAGCCAGACTCAGACTAAGTAAATCAGGCGCCAAAATAAGGATAGAGACCTAATGTTCCATGAGACTGGGAGAAAGGGAGAAAGCAGAGACAGAAAAGAAAGAAGGGTGAGAGAAGCAAGGCGGGCTGTACCGAGGCTACTCAGCCCCCAGCTCCTGCCTCGGACCTTTTCTCCCTGTGCCTCTGCCTGAACGCCTCTTCGCCCAGCTTCTTGCATCGATGAGCTTTTCTCCTCTTCCTGGCCTTTGCTGAACTGAGACATCCTCAGAAAGGTCTCCAGTGGCCACTCCATGCAACTGGAAGTCTGTTCTACTCACCCTTGCCTGTTGTTCTCCATCAGAAAAGAACACCCAGTTGATTTATTTTATAAGACTTCTTGGCTTTTGATTATTCACTTGTGTGTTATCCACTCCCAGGGCTACCATTGTCTTGCCATATCCTCAGGGTCTGGAATCGCGTCTGGTATAGAGTAGGTGGCGCTTCATAGTTGAGTAATGGATGGATGGATGGATGA
Source organism: Mesoplodon bidens (assembly GCF_964165515.1). Taxonomy (NCBI): domain Eukaryota; kingdom Metazoa; phylum Chordata; class Mammalia; order Artiodactyla; family Ziphiidae; genus Mesoplodon; species Mesoplodon bidens. The sequence continues at coordinate 19,712,253 of NC_138171.1, read as the reverse complement.
CCATGAAGGCAAGTCATTCACAAGAACTCCTCTCCGGATACTTAAGTTACCCAAGTTGAAGGAGCATGATTTTGTGGCAGGGTTGGGTGCTGGTTTGGAATGCACACCCATCCTCAGCAGCTGTTCAAAGGTAGAGGCCACCTGTGATGGAGATAGGAGTGGAGGCGGCAGGCAAGAGCCTGCTTCTGAGGCTCCCACGGGGTCAGCCAGGCTGAAAAGGATCCTGGGAAGAGGGTGGCGAGGGAGCGACTCTGCTTTAAGGACCCCTCTGGAGTTCCTTTCAGACAGAAATGGTTCCATCCATGACTTCGCTTTGTCTCAAGTTGGAAATGGTTCTGTGGAAAAGAGTGCATGATTCCCACGTGCGCTTCTCAGGCAAAGTTCCTAAGTTAACGGGCCACATTGGCCCCATTAGGACTAACACAACCTCCCTCCCAGGCAGGGCTCTTGCCTCTACAGAAAGTGCTCTCAGGAGCCTTTGAGCAAGATCAACCTCTGCTGACCAACGCTGGAGAGCATGCAGGGGTCGGTGGGGCGGGTGTGTGTGTGTGGGGGGGGGGCTTCCAGTCAAGATCAGAGTGCTTTGGCCTCCCAGAAGTCCCTGGGGAAGACCAGACAGCTTTTTGGAGCCAGACAAGAGACCCATGTACAGTCATTCCTCGGTATCCAGGGAGGATTGGTTCCAGGACCCCCATGGGTCCAAACTAGATAACAAGGTCCGAGGTTGCTCAAGTCTCTTATATAATACTGGCCTAAGAGTGGGCCTCTGTATCTGCACGTTCCGAATCTGTGGAGTCAGCCATCCGAGAATGGAGGCTGATGGTACTTGTGTCTTGAGGCCTGCGTAGAAGCTATACCTGGGGATTTGCTGGGGTGACCTGGCTGCAGGAGATGCAGAGAGGGGCTGGACAGCCTGGTGGGATGGACCCTGGGTGTGAAATCCCAAAGTCAGGGACTTCTCCTGGTCACTCACACTCTCTTTCTCTCCTTGCCCATATCTACGTACATTTCACACAGTTGCCTTCCCAGGGTAAATTCCAGTTCACATCCTGCTATCCAGATAACTGTACTATAAACATCTTTAATGTAATTAAAGTATGATTCTAGGAGGTCTTCATCATTGACATAATTGACAATTACATCAAAGACCATGATTTGACTTACCATCCCCTGTAAATGGTCCTTCAAGTGTTACCTGGGTTTTGCTTTTATAGATCCTGATGTGAAGACATCGTCTGCTTATAGGTGTTCCTTTCTTCAAGATGATTTTCTCAAGATAAGTACCAGAATGTGACAATATAGTATCATATTATTCCCCAAAGTTTGTAAGAATTTGGATGATCACAAGTAGTGTTTGCGTGTATGATTTTTCAACCCAGTCTCACCAGCATTGGGCATTAATAAGATCATTCTTTTTTTCTTATGTGGTAGATATAATTCCTGTAAATTTCCTTGGTCAGAATTAAGAATGAGCATCTTTTAAGTGCTTGATTACTCTTTACACTTCCTTTTTATGCAAATTTTTGTTTATAAATTTTTGATCAGCTCATCTGTTTACCCACTTTCTTCATCTGTAAATGTGAGAGTTAATCACCACCTTCTGAAAAATAAGGAATGGTATATTCAGGGGATGGAGCTATAAATCGTGGGTAGCAGTCAAAGCTTCTAATCCGGTCCTTACAATGGCATCAGGGCAGCCATATTGACAAGGGCAGTGATGCTGGGTTAATGGTATTAATGCACTCTGTGCTGAGGCACCGTGCTCAGCACTTTACATAAATATTTCACTTAATCCTTACAACAACACTGAGAAGTAGACATTAGCATCTCCATTTTACACATGCACCTGAGAGAAGTTAAGGTATTGACCCAACATCACCCAGACCAGTTGGGATTCAAACCCAGATCTATGTGTCCATAAAGCCTGTGATGTAACCACTGCATTAACCTATGGATGGCAAAACATGCTCAAAGGAGTTTAAAAATAATGGATGAACATGACGCATCTGTATTAGTTGAGTTCTCCAGAGAAACAGAACCAATAGGATATACAGAGATATATGTAAGAGGGGATTTATTATAGGAATTGGCTCGCATGATTATGGAGACTGAGAAATCCTACAATCCACCCACTACAAGCTAGAGAGCCAGGGAAGCTGGTGGTGTGATTCAGTCTGAGTTTGAAGGCCTGAGGAGTTCCAGTCCAAGTTGGAAGTTCCGAGAACCAGAAGCTCCAATGTACGAGGGCAGGAGGAGATGGACATCCCAGCTCAAGGGAAGAGAGCAAATTCACCCTTCCTCTGCCTTTGTGTTCCACGAGGGCCCTCAGTGAGTTGGATAATGCCCACTTGCATTGGTAAGGGTGATCTTTACTCTGTCTACTAACTCCAATGCTAATCTTCTCTTGAGACACCCGCACAGACACACCAGAAATAATATTTTACCAGCTCTCTGGGCATCCTTTAGCCCAAGTTGACACATAAAATTAACCATCACATTATTTTTACCCTAAAGGAGCTCACAGTCCCCTAAATAAACAAGTAGGAAGTGTCACTAAACCTGGTGGCATGTGTCAGTAAAGAGCCGTGGAGGGGGCTTCCCTGGTGGCACAGTGGTTGAGAGTCCACCTGCCGATGCAGGGGACACAGGTTCATGCCCCGGTCCGGGAGGACCCCACGTGCCGCGCAGCAGCTGGACCCGTGAGCCATGGCTGCTGAGCCTGCGCATCCAGAGCCTGTGCTCTGCAACAGGAGAGGCCACAGCAGTGAGAGGCTCGTGTACCGCAAAAAAAAAAAAAAAAAAAAAAAGAGCCATGGAGGGATTGTGAGAATCCCTCTCTGCGGAGCTAGGAAGGCTTTCTGGAGGAGGTGATACACCTGGGATATTGAAGGATGAATGAGATCTTGCCTCGTGGACTAGACTAGACAGAAGAGTGAAAGGAGAGCCGTGGGCTGGGCCTCACAGGGAATGTGTGCCTGCAAGATGAAAGGGCTTCTGGTTGACTACAGAGGGTAGGTTCTGGAATCAGATAGACCTGGCTTTGAACCCTGCCTGCTCTGGCCGGCTGTGGCCTTAGATAGTCATTTCACTCCCCGAGCCTCCGGGTGCCCATCTGCAAAACAGGGATGATGGGTTCACCAGTTGTTGAGGGGACTGAGGAGCATATGAAAGTACAGTGCTCAGTCCAGACGTGGCAGGGAAGTGCCCAGAAATGGTGTGTATTTTCCATGCTGCCACCTCGGAGGACCTCCCCCTTCTCTCTCCCGACCTTCCCCTTCCACCAGGAAACCAGAGAGTGTGACCCATGAGAAGTGGCCTCCATGGGCACGTCCCTGTGAGCACACACCTTTCTAACCAAAGGAAGCAAACAGAGTGCAGTGAATGTCATCTGGGCCCTGGATTCCAAACACACCTGGTTTCCAATCTCGTTTGGGCCACTTACCAACTTGGACCTTAGACCTTGGACAAGTCACTCACCTCCATGGAGGCTCGGTTTCTGCATCTGTGTAATGGAGCCAGCAAGCCTTGTCTTAGAAGTTATCACGATTCATGACCACACTGCCCTGGTCAAAATAGGCAATCAGTGTTGGATGGAAACCTTCCAAAGCCCCTCCTCACCATCACCACGCAGGCACTGATGTGGTGGTCTGAACAAAAGTCCAGGGTTGGACTTCCCCGGTGGCGCAGTGGTTGAGAGTCCACCTGCCGATGCAGGGGACACGGGTTCGTGCCCTGGTCCGGGAAGATCCCACATGCCGCGGAGCGGCTGGGCCCGTGAGCCATGGCCGCTGAGCCTGTGCGTCCGGAGCCTGCACTCCGCAACGGGAGAGGCCACAACAGTGAGAGGCCCACGTATCGCCAAAAAAAAAAAAGTCCAGGGTTGTGTTCATCTGCATTTGAGAACAGCAGCCCCATGGGGACTTCCCCCAAAGGCCATCACCCTCCAGGGCACCCAGCCTGGCAGGGCTTATGGGCAGTAGCCTCTGCCCCGGAGCCCAACTTCTCCACATCCTCCCCCAGCTCTTGCGGGAAGGAGCATGAGTCATTCGAGGGAAGAGGGTTGGCATCATCTCCCCCCGCCGCATGGGGCCAGCCAGCAGGCTTGTGGTTATAGGACCTGCCTGGGTTGCAAAACAAGCCAGTTTGCTGTGCTCTGGCGTCACGTGACGCGGGTGGGCGCCAGGGGTGGCCTTTTCTCTCTCGCCCACTGACTCACTGCACACTGGCCTGCAGTCACATGGCTCCCTGGGCCTCAGTTCCCTCTGAGAGCTCCTAGCCACTGAGATCACTTGCAGAAGAAATAAACTGGAACAACCACTTCCTTTTTTTTTTTTTTTTTTTTTTACACCACGAATGTATAAATATATTGCCAATATGAAAAATGTAAAGACTATCAATTATAGAAAAGTAGAAATCGGAAACTACCCTGTCCTCTCACCACACCCTCTGCAGCAGTAAACCTGGTCAATATTTTCCTGAGTACCTTCAAGGGCCCTATCTTATCTTTTAATTAATTTTAAGTTGCATAAGAAGTATACAAATGCATTCTTCTTTTCGAAAATATTAGAGTTTTACTGAGAAGGGAAGAGTCCCCCTTGACAGAGTTCACCTGCAAGCCTGGGTCCCTGGCCAGAGGTAACCCCTCTTATCAGTGAAATATTTCTTCCAGATCTCTGGGTTTTGTATGGTATGTAGATATTCCATCAAAGCTCATTGAAAAGGCTGGGTGTCAGAGGCCTTCCCGTACGTATTTTCAGACTGAATATATCTTTCTACAGTTGGCTGTTTAACCTACCAGAATGTCTCAGCAGTTTTCTATTTTGTTGTATATAGATTCCACTTTTTTTTTTTAAGGCTACTTCGCATTCCTTACTATGGACTTGCCATAATTTTTAACAGTTGCCAAGGTGTGGACTTTTCAGTTGGCTGCAATTTTTTCACTATTTGTAAACAATGTTAAAATAACAACCTCTTACATTCCTCCTTTGCCCACATGCAGAGGATGCCAAGTGGCAGATTCCCTGCATCACAGCATGCACATATTTAGGATTAATAGATATCGCCCCATGGCATTACCAAGTTGGCAGCTCCTACCCCCTTTCTAGGTATTTCCAGATATGGGTACATGTACACAGGGGAAGTCACTTCCAAGTGTTCGTGTTAGATGGTACAAGAGAAAGATTGAGAAAGAAAATTTCTTTGCCTCTGGACTGAGTGTCCTATTGAGAGGCAGGAAGAGTCACAGAGCATCTAAACTAGATGGAAATAATCAATCATTTAATTCAGACTCACTCTAGAGAGGGGGAAACTAAAGACTGGCAAGAAGAATTGACTCGTCAATTAGCCCCCAACCCCTTTTTGCCAAGTTTACCCCCAGCAGTAAAGAGGAAACATTGTCAGGAAAGTATTTTCCAAATTCAAATCATGTCTTCTTTGCTTAAGCTGGCCTCCTGTGCTCCAGCTTCAATACACCACTACCCAGCCCTTTGGTCTCTGCTCTCCAGAGAGCACCGGGATCTCTTCTGCCCCAGGGCCTTTGCATATGCATTTGACTCTCGGGAATATTTCTTGCTCCTCCCTTTCTACCTTCACAATCCCTTCGCAAATCCCTACTCATGTTTGAGATCTCAGCTGAAGCATTCCTTCTTCAGGAAAGCCATCTTGACTTCCTTGGCCATGCGAGAACCCTCTCAGAATATCTCTTTGCACGTTGGACTTCTTCAGAGCACTGCTTATGGATGCAATTTACATTTATTTGTGTAATACTTGAAAAATATCTTACTTACCTACTGAGTAAGTCAAGGCCTGGGTTTCTTTCTGCTGGATCCCCAGCATTGAGCCCAGGGGATATGCTCATTATCTGAATGAATGAAGGAGTAGCTTTCCTCCTTTTCTCTACCCCATGGGCCTTCAGTCACACCATCCCCATCTCTCCCCTGGGCCTCCCCCTTCCATCATCAAACCTGAGGAGGTTGCCAATGGGAAGCCTCCTTGGAGGGCACCTTTCTGATAACAGTGGGCAGAGGATTGTCTGAAAAATCACCTGGGTTTCAGAATCTCCTCTCCTGATTTCAAACCCCATTTCAGCAACTTGGACTTGGGTGTGTCACTTCTGTGCACTGAGATTCAATTTTCTCATCTGTAAAATGGAGCAGCAACTTCTGCCTTGCAGGACTGTGTGAGGCATGAGCACAGGGCCTAGCCCAGTGCCCTGCATATCATGGGGGCTCTGTGTTAGGGGAAGCCCCCAGCACCCCATTTCTCATAGTCCCCACACTGCGATCTGAACCCAGTTTCCACACTTGTTTTAACACAATGTTGACCTTCCCCACATTTCAGATCCTTGCCCTGAATCCAGCAAGGGGATTTCAGCTCCACCATTTGATGGAACCAAGCACTGTCACTACCAAAGGCAAGTGCTAAGGGCCAACATGGGATTCAGATGTCCCCAGGGACATCCACAAGTCTCTGAGACCTGGAACATTCAGCTAACTAGGAGCAAGTTGTACCTTAAACCCACAGAAGCTTTCTCACTTAAGAAAGAACAACCCCATTTTTTCTTGCAGAATACCTGCAAGGCTCCCTACTGGGCCAAGAGATCTTTGTGGATCCCCAGAAGACGAGTTGGTCATAATGGGAGAAGGAGAGCCATTGGCTGAGCTGCAGCCTCAGGAATGATTAAGGGAGACCAGGAGGGGCGTTCTGCAGCCCTTATGGGAGGGACATCCCAAGACTCAGAGCTGGGACCATGACCAAGAACTCTGGAACTTCCCAGAACTTTGACCACTGCCTTTTTTGTTTCATTCTCCCCTCTGAATGTGGACCTATGTCTTCAATGAGCACTGTCCCCAGGCTTCATCATTCATCCAGTATTCATTAGTGCCAGGTCCCTGCCAGGTACCTGGTGAGCAAGACAGGCGTGGCCCTGCTCTCCCAGAGCTCCCAGGCCGGTGCTTGGCTTTAGCAGCAGCAGCTGCAGCAAAGGGAAGTGGAGGCTAGTGGCCTGCTTTGCCAGGTCTGGGGTATCTGGGGTCTTCAGGACAATGGCATGTTAAAGGGTATTAAAGGAAACAAGAAAGGGCTGACCATAGCACACAAGCAGCCAGCCTGCCATGAGGGGGCTTCTCCCTAGTCCTCTAGGGATCTGGGCAGCCTCAACCTCTCACCCGTCTCCAGCTGCTGGGGCAAAAGTGGTCAGTCACCCGCAGTGAAAAATAGTAATTAGTTAACACACAGCAGACCTGTTTTGTTTCACTAATGCATCCCTAGGATCTAGCATAGTGTCTGTACTGGTAAATACTTGGAAGGAATAAAACAAGGAAAGGAGGGAGGGAGGGAGGGAAGGAAAGGAGGGAGGGAGGGAAGGAAAGAAGTGGAGATGGAGGAAGGGAAAGAAAGAAACAGGAAAGAAAGGTAGCAGTGAGTGTCCTGCATTCATTTTTCATTTATTTATCCACTATTTATTGGCCACTTATCTTGAGCCAGACACGGTGCTGGACTCCAGGGATATGAATAAAACAGATGAGATCTCTGCAGTCGTGGAGCCTGTATTGTGACCCTTTCAGGGCGAACACACTCAAAACAGCATCCTTTTAGTGCATCCCACAGAACGACAGTCCTGCAAAACACCCACCAAAATGCTTCTCTGTCCGATGACCTTGAATCTGCTCCGGTCCTGCTCCAGGTCTTGGAATGTCCCATCAGAAGAGGAAAGGTTCTGAGAAGTTTTGCAATTACAAAAAAAAAAAAAAAAAAAGCCTGATTAACCAGATCCATTCCAAGCTTTTTGCAGCCTGAAAAGGAGTCTTAGAGGAATCAGACGAGGTCACCTCCCAGTCTGCCTGGGTGAGCCTCGCCCTCCTGTTCGGCCACATTCCTCGTCTCTCTGAGATCCTTACCGACAGCACAGCCTGTGGATGGAACCTACAGCCACAGTTTCCGAGGCTTGGGTTTCCTGGCACCCGGGGTGGCGGGGGGGGGGACTGCTACTCTGACAGCGCCCCAGGAACCCGTGCTTTGTGCCATCTCTCCCCAACACGTGATGGGGCTGTGGAGACACCTCCTGCCATTCTGTCCCCAGGGCTCAAGGGCGGGACAAAGCAGCAGGAGAGGCCACAAGAGGCCGAGACTCTGATTTGAACAGCAGGAAGGCAGGCGGGAGCCCTGGCCTGGCCGGTCACGCTGTCACGCCAGAGCTCCAGGTTTTAGCAGCACCCGAACCCTGCTTGCCAAGGGAGCCTTGGAGACGGCCAAACCCCCGCGCGTGCATGAAGACAAACATCAGCCTCGTGTTTCTGATTCACTCCTGTTCAGCTCATCAAACTGCTGTTTAGTGAAAGCTGCTTACGATTCAACAAGTCGAAGGGCTGGCTTTGGAAATGTGATTTAGCTTTGTCCCAAGATCTCTTGGCCAGGGAGGAAGGATTCAGGCCCTACCTCTCCCACTTTAGAAGGAATTGCAGCCACAAGACGCACTTAGAGAAACGTACTTTCTGAGCCTCAGTTTCCTCATCCGTAAACTGGGGATGGTACTGACCTGGTAGAGTTGCTGAAAAAGTCAAATTACTCGTTGTATTACTTAAACCCCTGGGCTAAATAAGTACTAAATAAACTGGTATACATTATTAAAAATAGTATTATGAGTACTATCAACATCTTCATCATCACCATTCTATGATTCAGTGAACCCACATTTATCAATTTCTGAAATGTTGCATAGACTATTGGGGTAGATCATCACATTAGCGACCCCCAACAAATCCCCCTTCTCAGAATCCTTACTTTTGTTAGACCCCTTCCCCACACTGACTCTGGGCTTGGACTTGTGACTTGGATTGGCCAGTGAGATCACTTTGCCTGGAAGAAAGTCAGGTTGACCTCGGGCCTTGAAGCTTGGCCCAGGCAACCCAGATGTCCACCAAGACCCAACTGAATGGAGTCACCTGATGAGCCAGGGTGACTGACTCATCAGTCACTTCTGCTGGTGAAGACCAGCAGAAAAGACTCTCAGTCAGATAAGTCATTTTTCTAAGCCACTAAGGTTGGGGGGTGGTATTTTACACAGCAAGAGATCACTGATAGGATGGGTTAGCTTGAAGCTGATCTACCTTCTTGCCCATTCCTCTGTGGACAAAAAGTGTCACCTGTCATTTCAGTAAACAAAGAATATTGCCTGTCATCAGGCCATCAGCCACTGCAGCTGCCCCCAACAGTGCCCTGAAGGGAATTCAGGACAGAGAAAAACAGCATTCTGGCCCCAGATCGTTAAGATGTATACCAAAGGAATAATTTCAATAAGCCCAGACTCTTGTATCTTCCCATACACAGAAAAGCACTAAAATTGTTAACTTGAGATGTCTGTTTTTTGATTAGCAGTAATCTTTTGATGCTCGACTACATGTTTGTTTGTTTGTTTGTTTTCAGCAAAGACTCCTATACATCCTTGTTCCTCCATTACCTCTTTGGAACAGCCCCTCAGAACTGTCTGAGAGGTTGTCTCCAGGGCTATAGTCTTCCATAAGGCCACTGAATAAAACATAAATTCTCAACTTTTAGGCTGTGTGTTTTTTTTATCAGTTGACTCTCTTCTTTCACTATTCACTTTCTTTATTCTTCTTATTCAACTAGACTCTTTGCATGGGAGAAATACAGAGCCAGGAACCTGGTTAAGGAAGAATCATATGTTTATCATCTAATTTGCATCAGCCCCTCCCCAGGCCACCACAAACAGGCTCATAAAACTACAGACGAACGTGCTTCTCATGACAGGCTCTCATAACCATCTTAGAGAATCGTGGGCTGCTGTTTAAACCACAACACAAGTGAGTTCAAAGTGACTCCAGGCTAATGTGAAAGAAGACCAATCAGAATAAGAAGTGAATTGCATTTTTTTTTAATGGACTGTCTTTTCATTGCTCCAGAACACACGCTGTAACTCAAACTAAATACTGAAATGCTAACAACAACTACTCCCTGGGGCAGTGCTGAGGAGTGGAGTAGCTTGGTTTGCAATTGGCATATTAATTGTTCAGATGCAAATCAGCTCCTCCAAAGAATCTGCAAGGATCAGTGAAGAGTTGATTCTCTTAAACACTACGACATTAACCTTGCAAATATTTATCCTGAGGAGGGGAGCCCTGACCCAGGAGAACAAATCTCACATCTTTGCCTTCAGCCCAGGTCTCCCTCTTGGACTTTAGACCTATTTATTGCAACACATGTCTTTACTGAAATGCATCAGAATATTTTTAACCAACAGTGATAGTTATAGCTTTGGCATGAGTCAATCCCAGTACTGAGCGTGACTCATTTCATTCTCACAACCACCTGTGCAGTAGGTACTGTTTGCACCGCGACTTTACAGATGAAGAAACTGGAGGTCAGGGGGGTTCAGTGACTTGTCCAGTGTCATACATACAGCTAGCTGCGTGGTTCCAGAGTTCCACACCTTTGGCCTCAACAGGTTCAAGACCCCTCCTGCTCCTCCTCTCTTCCCTGTGTTTCTTCTTTCAGTGTGTGTGTCCATCCACTGGTTCCTCCAAGCCCCACTTAAACCTTTCAGAAGACCTCCTGAAGATCTCTCAAACCTCACCACTTCTCTGCACCCACTCCACCACTGCCCCAGCCCTGGACAACCACAGCGTCCCCTAACTGGCATTCTCCCTCCGAGCAGTCTTCCTGCAATCCATTCTCTTGGCAACAACCACAGGGTCTGCCTACATAAGCCTGGACCCTGTAGCTTAGAACTCACATGGTGGAGGGGGTAGAGAAAAACCCAAAGGTGGTGGGGGCATTACCAGAAAAGTAGGGGAACGTGTAGGCGGGGACAGGGGAGGGGAGGTTCTCCTCCGAGAACCAGGCTCAGAAGGAAGAGAGACGCCCACAGAAATCACTGTCCTTGTGAAAGCAAAACACAAGAGAAAGTCAAGGGTAATCCCACTTCCGTCTTTGCTCCTCCTCTGCAATGGTGTACCTCTGTGATTGAGCTGACTCTCTAGAAAAGGATTATGTGATTAAAAAAAAATAATAATAGTGGAAAAGACCCTGAAGAATCTGGACCCTACAGGCTAGAGGATCCCCCAGCTAGATTCTTCCACACATATCCTCCTTCACAAACATCCCTAAATCAGTTTAAACCTGTGGCTTCCCGAATGCCCCATGCTCTCTCCTACCTCAGGACCTTTGCACATGCACTTTTCAGAATCTGGAATACTCTGCTTTCTCATGAGGCCCTTCACTAGCTAATTTCTACTCATCTTTCGAGTTTCAACTTATGCATCAGTTCATCCTAAAAATCTTGCCGGAACCCCAGGTCCCAGTTAAGTGCACTCAAAAAATATCCTGCTTGACTTCCCCATCATTAATTGTCATCATGCTATTATTCTTATTTCTTTTGATGGTAGTGCCCAATTAACTATTGATAAATGAATGAATGAATGAAGATGTGTTTGCCGACACCAATTTGGTCTTGCCCAATCTGTGAAGCCTGGGGAAAAGGGGGTGCCCCAGGACACACCACATCAGAGATAGACAGACCTCCATCTGGGAGAATCTTCTCTAAGCTCAAGGTCAAATAACAACTTGTGTCCAAAAGGAGGTCTTTGGTTTCTTGGACTCAGCCTTGGGGCAAGCTGGGAACAGAGTGGTGTAGGAAGACCTAAGGGGACATGGAAGGAAGCAGAAGATGGAGAAACTGGATATGGTCAGGAGCCGGGCATGGGGAGCTGCTTCCATTTTCAGCAGGAATCCAAGGTTGGCAGCATTTGGTACAAATGTAATGTCCTACTAGGCCATGGGGAATCATGATAATTCAGGAGAACCAGAGGTCTTCTTTCTGTTTCATGAAGACACCAAGCTCTTTGTTACCTCATGGCCTTTGCACTTGCTGTTTCCTGTACCTGGAATGCCCTCTCCTCAGTCCTTGCATGGTTGGTGCCTCTTCACTTGGATCTGATTTCAAGTGTCACCCCCTCAGACAGACATTTCCTAAAGTTCCCCCAGCCCCTCCTGCAGTCATTCTCTACCTTACAACCCTGCCTTATTTTCTTTGTGGCACTTGTCAATGTCATAAGTAATCTTATATATGAATTTGCCTACTTAGTTTATTCCGTGTCTCTCCTGCTATAAAACCATATTCAAAAGGTCAGGACCATATCTGCTTGTTTGCTGCTCTTTCTCCAGTGTCTGACACACACCCAAACTCAGTAAGTAGCTATTGTATAGATGAATGAATGATTTGAACAAATTAATGAAGAAAGGAAGCCAAAGTGAAGTCCCAGCCTTTGGGAACGGGGCTTAGTAGGGAAGAGCAGAAATTCAGTGATAACACAAGGACTCAAGGGCATCCCAAGGCATGAGTGGACATTTCACTTTGGTAGCATAACACACTCCAGACCTACCTGTGATTTCCTAATACAAAGATGAAAAGTGCCCTAAGCCAGCTGCTAAACAGAGCAGGGCGGTGCCTCTGGCTTTTGCTTCTTGGGCTTAGAGATTGGCTGCTTGTTTACTGGTTCTCAAACAACTTCAAGGCTTCACTCATTCCCTCACCACCCTCACCCAGCTCCTTCTTCAGCCTGAGGAGTCTATCATGGGCATTTGAGAGGGATGGGAAAGCAGTGTGGTTCTGCAAGGAGTGATTGATAATCCTGCATAGCAACTTGGGAAAACAATGTCCCATCCTTCAGCCTCAAAGACATGACAGTGATACCATGCCTTCAGGTTGATGTGAAATTAAAACCTCTGAGCAGCTAGAAGCTACATGGTGGATAGGTCAAGCATGCAGACCCTTTTGTACACACGTGTTCATAGCGGAATCATTCACAGTAGCTAAATGTGGAAGCAACCTTACAACCCCAGGTGTCCATTGACAGATGAACAGATCAGCAAAAGTAGTCTATCCATACAGTGGAATATTATTCAGCCTTAAAAAGGAGGGAAATTCTGACAGATGCTACATTATGGATGAAGCTTGAGGACACTATGCTAAGTGAAATAAGCCAGACACAAAAAGGCAAATACTGTATGATTCCATTTATATGAAGTACTTAGAGTCATCAAATTCATAGAAACAGAAAGCCAAGGGTTAAGGGAGAAGGGGTTGGGGAGTTAGTGATTAATGCATACAGAATCTCTGTTTGGGAAGATGAAAAGAATTCTGGAGATGGATGGTGGTGATGGTTGCACAACAATGTAAATGTACTTAATGCCACTGAACTGTAAACTTAAAATGGTTAAGACAGTAAATCTTATGTTTTAAATTTTCTTTAATAAAAAGAGTCCAGGGGCTTCCCTGGTGGCGCAGTGGTTGAGAGTCCGCCTGCTGATGGAGGGGACACGGGTTCGTTCCCCGGTCTGGGAAGACCCCACATGCCACGGAGCAGCTGGGACCATGAGCCATGGCCACTGAGCCTGCGCGTCCGGAGCCTGTGCTCCACAACGGGAGAGGCCACAACAGTGAGAGGCCCGCGTACCGCAAAAAAAAAAAAAAAAAAAAGGCAAGACTCATGCTTTGAGATCTCAGAGTTACATCACTGTGACGCCAAAGATACCTGTCTTTGTTCTCCTATACTTTGTTCAAAAGCGGCATATGGCTTCTTAGAGTTTAAGAGTACAGGTTTAGTGGCCAGACAGACCTGGATTTAGATCCTCTGCCCACCGGCTATGCATCCCTCAACAAGTCACTTCACCCTCTCAACCTCAGATTCCAAATGGGGACAAGAGCTCGCCCCATTGTGGTGAAGAATCGATAAGAGTATGACTATCAGGTTCCCAGCCAGGTTCCTGGCACACGGTAAGTAAGTGCTCAGTGAATGGTTGCCATAGTAATACAGCAGAAATGAGGGTTTGGCCCCAGAAAGGGATCTAAAAATGACAATGGTGGGTGATATGCCCCATAGCCCCATGACCCAGATAATCTAAGAATCTTGGCTTTAGCCTGAGCAGACTCTGCCAGAGCCTCTGTCCCTGCCTTTCCATGTCACAATTTCCCTTGGTTGGTCTGAACCCCCAGCATCCCCTGCTCTGCCCTATGCCAACAACCCCCAGGTATCCTACTCTGCTCCAGACTTGACATGAATCCTTTAACCATTAAGCACTGAACATTATGTATTCCACCCTCAGAGGTCTCCAAACAGTGATTAGGTAGTGGAACACCCTGCTAGGATGGCAAGAGTCAATATCATTAGTGTGGAAAAGAGTGTGGGGTAAGTGGAGGTGCTTGGAGGCTTGGCACACAGCAAGGATTGGGCTGGCACCAGGGTGCAAGGCTTGGTGGAGCAGTTCCATTGCCAAACCCCCAGCTGGCTAGCACTCTCTCTTGAAGGAACCAAGCTCTGAAGCTGCAAGGACAGGTGATAGAATCAAGAGAACACTGGCTCTGGGGTCAGAATGACCTGACCTTAAAATCTATCCCTGCCATTGTGAATTTAGACACAGTACCTAACTCTATGTTCATTCCGTCATCTACAAAATGAGCATTACTCTTTCAATCTCATGGAGTCATGGTAAGGATTTAATGAGAGTACGCAGTGCTTAGAACAGAGTAAGCTTCAATAAATGGTACCTATACTACTCAAGTAGAGTCACCAGGATGTAGATTCTGAAGTCACAACATAAGGTGATAATCCCTTTAAAATTAGTAAAATAAAGTACCCAAAATTCCCCTTTAAAAAAAGCTCTGTATCAGTCAGGATGTGTTGGGTTATGCTGCTATAACAAGCAAGCCCCAAAAATCTCAGGTAAAACCACAAAGATTTATCTCTCATTCAGCACCACGTGTTTCTCACAGATAGGCAAGGAGGTTCCATTTGTCGTAGTCACTAGGGATCCCAGGTTGACAAAGCAGCCACCAACTGTCACCATGCCAGAAGGAAACAAACATCTCTGGACATTCTTGCCCTGGCAATTAAATATTTTGACCCAGTAGTAACGTATATCACTCATTTGTTAGAACTTGTCATGTGGCCCCACCCAAACATAAGTTGTTCAGCCTTCGCTGTACTCAGAGGGAGAAAAGAACTGGGTGCTGGTAACCATCATTAATCACTACCACAGGATCCATACTGGGGACTCACATTCTTTTCATCAAGCTGTCCACAAGGCCAGATTTTCTCTCCAGTATTGGAACAAATCACCATTTCTTCACTTGAGTACTCCAGGATAAAATAGATGTGCACTTGGGGCAACGTTGCATGAAAATATTAAAATCTTTCACTACCAGAATCATAGTTGGTGCTTCAAGGCATTCACACATAGAGAACCACTTGGACTTGAAGTTGATGCCCAGCTACGAGATTAACCTCTCCCCACTCAGGGTGACTCTGAGTCTGTGCTCACTGAGATCAATGGCCAGAATCATCTGTGTATTTAAATGTTTGTTTTTCTCTCTTCCTTTTTGTTTCAAAGCTGAATTGTGTAAGTCAAATACCTGTAAGATACAAAGCTCTTTGCTAAGATAACTTTCTGGGGTTTGATTGGTTCTCATGGCAGAAAGGAGAGATTCTCCAAGATTATCTTCATTAAGTTCCCATCCTGAGAGCTGAGCTGCTAAGGGCTCTATGGTCTTCCCTTCAGAGTCTCCTTCTACAATACGATTGGAGCAGAAGGGTTTGGTCCCAGCCTCCTATAAGACCATGATGAACTGTCTTACTGACCAGCCTCCTGTCAAGGGAATCACTTGGCCAGTGACTAAGGGGACAGAAGGTATGTCTTGAGGCTCAAGATTCAAACTTCCTGTGGCAGCCCTTAGAATTCAACTTCTCAGGCCCTTGGTGAACTAAAGTGCTGTGGGTCTTCATCTTGTGGATACCCTGGTTCTGAAAGTTGTTTGGAGCCAGAAGTCAGGATTCAGTTTGAAGTGGGGCAAGTTTCTGCCTATAAGATAGTATAAACCATAGTCTACAACCAGTGTTTGGTAGATACATAGGTAGATAGATGATAGATAGATAGATAGATAGATAGATAGATAGATAGATAGATAAATAGATAGATAGATAGATAGATATTCTCTGAATCTCAATGTCCTCATCTCCAAAATGAAACATGAGCATTACAACAGTTACCAGACACAGCTACTTCTCTACCTAAGAAATGACTTGGGACTACATTAGAAGCCAAAATCTAATGGAAGCAAATGAACACTTATTAAGCACCTACTATGTGCCAAGCCCACAGCTAGGAGTTTTATATGTGGGTTATCTTATAATTTCACCACCTTGTAAGAGAGGCACACTTGCATTTTATAGATGAGGAAACTGAAGCTCTGTGAGGGAGAGAGGCTCACCAAGCCTGGTGGAGTTTTACACCTGAGTCCAGATCTGTCTACTTCTGAAGGCCATGTCTCTTCCTCCCCACTCTCCTGGATGCACCCTGAGAACCATGTCCTAACGGCCTCCACCTACATTTCGAGCCAAGCAGGGAGGAGCAGTGGGTTGAGAAAGAGGACAGTACTGCCAGGTTAGTCCTTGGAGACCAGAGTCTCTGTGGGAAGTGGAAAGGAAAGCTGGAAATGTGGATAAGCCCCACCCAGATGTGTGTTCTGAATCCACTGGTCTATTTCTTCAGAAAGAGGCTTCCAAGCCTGGACTTGTAATTAATGGCAGGGGCAATCACCCTACTGTGCACAGAGATTGGGTGTCTAGGCATAGGGTATCCATGTGTGCTGTGCCCAATATCTTCTTTCTTGATCAACTTGGCAAATGAATGAACACTGGTGAGCATGTGAAGCCATTTAGCCATTTCCCCCACCTGTTCCACCTTGAAATAGCTCTGACATCCATTCCCTCCTTTCCATCGCCAAGGTCACACCAATTCAGGTCACACTGTCCAGGTGTTCACAACAGTTTCATGACTGGTTTTCTGGTTACCAGCCTCTCCTCGCATCCAATCCAACCTTCCTTCAAGCCACCAAGAGTCATCTTCCTAAAATGCAAAACTGATCCCATCTTATCCAAATTGAAAACAAACACACCAAAAACCCTTAAATGGATTCTATCACTCTTAGGATCAAGTCCAGATTCCTAGTCATCAGCCTCAAGGTCATTCGCAATCCAGCTCCTTTTAACCTCTTCAGCCTTCCCCCCTCCCACTTCCTCATGAGCATCCCCAGCTCTGTTCACATCTAAATGTATAACGTTTTCTTATGTGCTTTCATGCCTTTGTACAAGGTACCTCTTTGCCACGGTGCCCTTTTCCCAAATTCTCAACTTAGTGAAACCCCCTAACTGCAACAGGAAGAGAAAGCATTAAGACATGAGTATTCCAGATCTTCTCCCCTCCCTACTTCCTTAAGAAGCAGAATCAGGGCAATATTCCTCATTAAGATATCCACAGAAGGCAGAGACTGAGCTATGTAGTTAACAAAGAGCTGAGGTATAGACACATGTTTTTGAAATACCAGAGAGCTCAGAGTAGGCGAAGCTTGTGGTATTGAGAGTTGAGATTGGAAAGTAGAGGGAGTTTGGGGGAGCCGCTGTGTAGAGGACTTTGAGTGGGGAAACTATATAAGAGAAGAGATGTTTATAAGAGTACCCCTCTCCCATTTAGCACTTCCTCCAGGAACTGAATAAAGTTTACTTTTTTCACTCTGTCTCGTGTCACAACCCCAAAATCGTACTGAGCCATGTGGGTGTCAAGATTTATTCAGGTTACACATTCTTTAGAGTTTAAATCAAAGCTCTTGAAGCTCATCCCAGCCACCTTCTCTGACCTAGCAGAATAGTCATTCCTCTCTGTGTAAAACCACAGCACTTTATTACATAAATCTTGTTTCATGTCTTCGCACGGGGATATCTTATTTGACTGTGTATTCTCTCTGGCATCAGTTCCGATGTCCTGAGAGATCAGGGTTGGCTGCATCCTCACCATCTCTGAATCTCCAGCTCCCAGAACAAGTCCTGGCATCGAGAAAGGGGCCATCCATTCCTGTTGAATATACTACTAAATAGTAGGCTCTCATGGAGTCTTCGCCAAGCTGACCCAGCACCCAAGTCTCACCGTGGCCAGTCTGAGATGGGGAGCTCCCCTACAGAGAAGTCAGCCTCATGTCTAGATGCCACCATTTTCAGTTTTGGTTCTGACCCCTTCCAGCTGAAGAAGGAAAACAGAAATTTTAAAAAAAAGTGTCCGAACCTTCAGAACCACGAAGAGGAGTTGTCTACCTCAGTCCTTAAAATGTGCCTTGGGCCTCTTCTCCTTTTCACTGTCCAGATTCAACCAAGCCCAGTAAAAATTCACTCAACCCTCACCCTGCCTGGATGATCAAGTCCCAACAGGGTGCCTTTGTCACAGTCACGCACGCAAGCATCTCTGAAGTCTGGAAACAAAGTTAAGTTCCAACACCAATCACCCTCCTAGAGGTCAGGCTTCATGCTATCCCTAAGTCTGGGAAGATTTTATGCCACGGGGCTGTTTCTCCTCCCCTGTGGGCCTCTGGTATTGTCTGAGTATTGGAGGGACCTCGAACATATGCTTCCTCCTCATTCACTGAGTTGATGGGCTGGTCTCTGAAATATTCTATAAAGACCAAGGTGGCAGCTCAGAGAGCTGGAGATCCAGCAACTTCTTTCATCTTTCACTCATTAGAGGAGTAGACCTCAGACACCTCCTCAACTTCAATGGACACCAACTACAAAGGGAAAGTTGGAAACACCTTGGGAGACCTAATTACATACATGGTATGAGCCTCCTAGAGAGAAATCCTCCCAGGAATTTTGAATGAATCCAGAGGTTGTGTGTCCCTGAAGGAAAGTGACAACAAGGTGACCAGTCAAGGAGAAGAGATGGAAGTAGCCCTTCCTCATTTCCAGCCTTTCCTTCAAGCATGTCTACTTTTCCAGCATCTCTCCTCCTACATTATGAGAATCCTTTCATGCCCTTGGGGTTGCCCTTGGTGTCACCCAGGTCGCCAACCTCCAAGCAGAACTAGTTGGAGCCCAGAGTTCCCTGAGTCTGTGCACTGTACAATCATGAGGTCTTGAATCCAAATCTGACTTCACCACTGGATGGCCAAGTGACCACAGGCATTACTTCACCTCCCAGAGCCATAACTTCTTTAAAGTATGTATTTCGGTGGTTGCTCTGGGGATTTGATGAGATCATGCATGCAAAATAGGGCTCACTGGCAGATAGTGAGCCCTCAGTAATTGTTAGTCATTATTATTATTATTATTATTATTATTTAAAATACTAGCATGTGGGCTTCCCTGGTGGTGCAGTGGTTGAGAGTCTGCCTGCCGATGCAGGGGACACGGGTTCGTGCCCCAGTCCGGGTAGATCCCACATGCCGTGGAGTGGCTGGGCCCGTGAGCCATGGCCGCTGAACCTGTGCATCCGGAGCCTGTGCTCCGCAAAGGGAGAGGCCACAACAGTGAGAGGCCCGCGTACCACACAAAAAAAAAAATAAATACTAGCATGCTTCATTTGG
This sequence comes from Mesoplodon bidens, assembly GCF_964165515.1. Lineage (NCBI taxonomy): Eukaryota > Metazoa > Chordata > Mammalia > Artiodactyla > Ziphiidae > Mesoplodon > Mesoplodon bidens. Next base: position 19,692,830 of record NC_138171.1, on the reverse strand, counting down.
GAGACTGCACCAGACTGTGTTAGATTTCCTTGGATTCACCGCCCCACCCCCCCAGCACCCTGAACATCCCCCTTTGTAGCTTTCTCCATATCTGTCATTTCTGCTCAGGGTCTGGCTTCCCTCGTGACCTGTGAGCTCTAGGAGTGGATCACAAACGACCTTGTGCTCCACTGTCCAGATACCTAGATATCCACCAGATACCTAGAATCATAATAAATGCTCAGAAAACATTGTCAACCTAATTCATTCACATTCCACCCATTCCCATCACAGCTTCCCTTCTCTTAAGTTTTTGCCCATTTCCATGTCAACCCCAGCCACCCTCTGCTTCTCTTTCTGCCAATCCTAAATCTGAAGATACCTAAGCTCTTTAGGAGTGAGAGGGTTGATTTCTACATTACAAATGTCAACAAATGACCTGCATAATGAATATAGGGTTCAGAGGCCAGAGACCTCTTGGGTGTTTGCTCTGGAAAAAGGAGCAAGGCCAGGCTTAGGTGGACTGTTCTGAAAGCTTCCAAGTCCCCTTCCTTGGAGGAGAAGTAAGCAGGGTGACCAGTTCCGTGTAACACTGGCAAATGCAAGATGAAATGTGCCTACCGGACACTCTAACAAATGTGAGAGTCGGCTGTCATTCTTCCCATTTTACAGATGAAGAAACTGAGACTCAGGAAGTTGAAGTCACTTGCCCAGGGCATTCCAGCTCCCCAGACACTGACTGAGATGCATTTGAAAGAGAGCATCTGGGGAGGCAGGCAGCTGATCTCACTGATACATGTCTCCACTTCCCCACCCTGGCTCCCGGTCCCATCAGGTACTGGAGGATATCTGGATCCAAACTGCAGGTCATCTGGCTTAGTCTGGTGACATCAGACGCCAGATTGAACCACTCGAGGATCCCTCCAACTTTGAATTGAATCCTTTATTTTGGAGATACCATATCCTGCAGCTCAGTGACGGTGGGTGAGAGAAGGACAGGAGCCCCCTAGCCTCTGATCCCAGAAGGAAATGTGAGAGTTCAGACACCCTGGTAGCCCCCATCTTGAACATCCCAACACTGAGGCAGTGGGCTGGTTTTTACCCCGTCAATGGACACGAGGGCTGGCTCTGTCCTGGGGGCTCCACACTGCGACCAGAGGCCAAACACACTCCCACAACTGGATCTCTGCCTTCAGTGCCCCTAAAGATCTCTTAACTATTCCCAGCTCCCCTCCCCCCTCCACATCTTCCTTCTGTTTCCTTCCCTCTCCCCAGTTCTCTCCCTTTTTATCCCAGGGGAAGCAGCACCCGACTTGAAAATATATATATATTATTTAGCATTTCATATATGCACATCACAAAATACTCACCTGACGGCCACATCTGGACCATAGAGATGCTTTATTTATGCCATGTACAACATTTTAAGAAAATTTGAATGTTTTGCCAACGTGAAAATTTGAAGGATTTCCTGTAAAAGTCCAGATTTCTACCTTCTCTTAAATAATCGGAAAGCTAGCAGTTCCGAACTCAACTTCTCACGTGGCAACAGTTGGCTGAAGTTAAAGAACATCTGCCCCATTGGGTCAGGATATTTTTCCCACGGCAACCTTCCCTAAAATTAGCCTCCTTCATTCATTTGGCTACCTGACCTGGGTATATGGTTCTGTTTAAGACTCTCCGTGCTACTCTTAACTCAAAAATTCCCTTCATACAGAAGAGAAAACTGGGGCACCAAGAGCTTAACAAATTGCCAAGGTCACTAGTCAGTGGCATCCCTCGGGTCTTCCCTTCAGCAGTTCCCAAGGGAGTGAAGGAAGTCCCCTCAGCCCACTACGTTCTCCACCTTCCACCATCCTCTTGTGCTGAGCCTAGAGGCTAGGAGGAGCGGCAGAAGACCCAGGATGATGCGGGTGAAAGATGGACTCAGGTGTGTGGTCCTCGGCCCTCATCACAAACGAGGTCACCTCCCCTGCAGGTGGCTTGTGGAGGTGGAGCTACCACCAGGGCAGGTGAGGACAGCTCTGAGGGCTACATTGTCCTTACATGCCCTCGCAGTGCCAGGCGATTCACTCAAGCATGAGAGTCTTCTGTGCTGGAGGTAAGCACAGGTGCCTCACTTCCACGCACACAATACATGCACAAACACACAACATACACAAATACACACATCCACACACGCAAACACATATACCCACACGCATACATGCACACAAAACTCTTAGAGAGTGAGGAGGTGAGCAGTAAGAGCAGGGAGGGAAGAAAGGAAGGAAAGGAGGGAGGAAAAGAGGGAAGGAGGTAAAACTCTTAAGATTACTGTATAACGAGTATTTGCTCTGTGCCAGGCATTGTGCTGTGTTTTCCGTGCCCTATGTTATTCAATCCTCCCAACATTCCTTAGAGGTGGGTATATTTTGATTTCCTCTTTTCAGATGAAGAAAGAGAAGCTTAGAGCGACTAGAAAACTAGCCCCAGATCTCAAAGCCATGATAGGTGGCAAAAGAGCTGAGGTTTGAACGAAATTCTCCTTAAGTGCCAGACTCTGCGCTAAGCCTTGAGAATACGGAAGTGGGAAAACATTCCTGATACCTACCCTCATGGGGTTCCCTGGTCGGGAGGAGGGGCAGACAATATACCCAAAAATCACACAAATAACCACATGAATACAGATGTGTTAGGCACAATAAAATTAAAGCACAGGGCTTCCCTGGTGGCGCAGTGGTTGAGAGTCTGCCTGCCGATGCAGGGGACACGGGTTCGTGCCCTGGTCCGGGAAGATCCCACATGCTGCGGAGCGGCTGGGGCCATGAGCCATGGCCACTGGGCCTGCACGTCCGGAGCCTGTGCTCCGCAACGGGAGAGGCCACAATAGTGAGAGGCCCGCGTACCGCAAAAAAAAAAAAAAATTAAAGCACATAACACCATGTATCATTTTAACTTAAACTTAGGGTGCAGGAAGGCCTCCCTGTGGGAGTAACTAGACCCCAGCCTGGTCTCCCCAGATACGGTTAAACACCTTCCCATCATCACCCTCCTGGGATCAAAGAGAGGATGGAGAGCCTATAACCTCAAATCATGAAGACTAGTTCAATAACAGTTTTAGAGAAAAATCTACTTTATTTGACATAAAGGCTTGGGAATCCAACTGCTGGGATCTTGCTGCAATGAAACCCTGCTCACCCTGGCCCATTCTGGGACTCCTCACACCCAAGGCCCACCTCTGTGAGTTGTGCAGGGATTTCAGCCCGCAAGGACATCACTGGTTCAGTGCACCCTGGTTCCTTGGGCTGTACAAGACTGGTGTTCAACAGCGCCACCATGTGGATAGGACCTAAATGATACTCCCATGAGCTGGTCAGAATTTCTGGTTCCCTCATGTGACCTCTGGGAACAGAATGGGCTACCTTCCAACTAAACAAGACCCCAGTTGGTCCTTGGAAATTGGGAACTTCATCCTAAAACTTTAAGTGGGGACTCAAGAGACTGATAGGAAAAAAATAAAGAAGCAGTGACCCTACTGTCCTTCAAGCTGGTCAGACGGTTTCTACTGGCTTCAAATGAGTTTCCAGAATGTCGTCCAGGCTTCCCAAAGAAAATTTGCATTCTTCTTTACCTTCCAGAACTGGAGTTCCCACACATGGCTAACTTCTTCCCAGCAAGGCTGCTCACAAAAGTCCTCACCATGGGGCTTCCCTGGTGGCACAGTGGTTGAGAGTCCGCCTGCCGATGCAGGGGACACAGGTTTGTGCCCTGGTCCGGAAAGATCCCACATGCCGCGGAGCGGCTGGGCCCGTGAGCCATGGCCGCTGAGCCTGCGCATCTGGAGCCTGTGCTCCACAACAGGAGAGACCGCAGCAGTGAGAGGCCCATGTACCGCAAAAAAGAAAAGAGTAGGAATACAGTCCATTTTATTTTCAACTGATCAAATCATAAATATGACCGTGCCACTCTCTATACTTATAGTCCTCTATGGCTCCCCAGTACCCTTAATAAAGAGTACATCTTTAGAATAGCCTACAAAGCCATTTATTATCCAGCCCAGCCTGATCTTCTCCTATTCTTCCGTATACCCCTATTCCAAACCATTCATCAGTCCATGAAAACTCTATGCATATTCACACTTCCAAGTCACGCCCTATTTTTCTATCTCTAATACTCCTCTCCACTCCCTTCTCCACTGGAGAAGCATTTCTTCTCATTGTTCAAGACGCATCCTGTCCTCTGTGAAGCTTTCCCAGATACCCCTGGACAGAGTTAGACCCTCCTACCTGTGAGTTCCTGCAAAGCTCTGTACACAACACCCTTATGATCTGCCCATATCCCATTGTCATTTTCACTGCCTTTATGTTCTCCACCAGACTGTGAGCTCCTTGAGGACAGGGGATTTATGCACTCCTCTCCCCGGTTCCAGCCTAACTGATCATAGACCTCAATAAATACTTGCTAAAGTAGAGGTCAGATCTGAACAAGTTCTGAAGACCCCCAAATCCCCCAGGGATGGAGAAAGAAACCACCAAATTCCCTCTGATATCTGTGACGTCACTTAGAACAGTGAAGAGAACTAAATCTGAATGACTCAGGAGACCTGGCTTCTCCCTCCTATATTTTCCACCCCTTGAAAACTTTGGCAAACCCTTTAACCTCTCAAAGCCTCAATATCCTCATTTGTCATCCTGAGGTAACACATGTACCAGCCAGGGCTAGGCATGTTTAGATACGTCATCTCTCGTAATCGCCCCAACAGCTCAGGGACATAGACATCTGATCTCCATTTTACAGGTGAGGAAACTGAGGTCCAGAGAGATTAAGTAACTTTCCCACAGCTAGTAAGCAGCAGAGCTGGGATTCAGAGCTCCAAGCCCCCAAATCCAGGGATTTCACTTATTCATTCATTCATTGCTTCATTCAAAAAAAATTATTTAGCATCTACTACACATCAAACATGGCTCTAGATGCTGGAGATACAGCAGTCACTAAAAAAGGCAAATATCTTCACGTTCAGGACACTTATATTTCCACTCTGTCAGGCTGTCCTTCTGAAACTGGTCGCACAAATGAGAGGGGCAAGAGAACCGCAGTGACCCTGGTCAGCCACTCGCATTGCACAACGGCTTCAGAATGAGGGTGGAAGACCCACAGGTAGATGCTAACCCCACCCACAGGCAGGGATGGAGCCGGATGAGAACCACTTCTTGCAGGCTGTGAAGCGCAGGTGAAGTTCTGCACCTGTGGCTGTGCGGAGCCGGGACAGAGACGGGGAGACAACCTGGAAATGGCAGGTCACAAATCTGCTCTCCTGCCACCTGGAGCCCCCTCCCCTGTCCTGTCCTCAATCAAGCACAGGAGCAATCGTTCAACTTTACGATGCTCCCCATGCAGGTTGCAGACCTACCATCATCAGTAATGGTCTGTTGTTGTTTTTTTATTTTGGGTTTTTTTTTTTGCGGTACGCAGGTCTCTCACTGTTGTGGCCTCTCCCATTGCGGAGCACAGGCTCCAGACGCACAGGCTCAGCAGCCATAGCTCACAGGCCCAGCCGCTCCGCGGCATGTGGGATCTTCCCGGACTGGGGCACGAACCTGCGTCCCCTGCATCGGCAGGCAGACTCTCAACCACTGCGCCACCAGGGAAGCCCTGGGTTGTTGTTTTTATTTTCCATTTATAGGAGAGCCTGAGTTACTACCTATGGTCACCATGGCCATTAAACTGCTCCAAGGACTGAGGTTTACATATCGGCCACATGACCCGCAACAAGCTTAGGGGGGAAGAAAAGGATGTTTACAGTCTAATTAGAGCTGGTGATTGATACCCAGGGACAGCAGAGAGTAGTCTCATCAAACCCCAAAAGCCCAGAAAGCTCTCGCTCACAATGCACTCCTGGGTGATAACCGCGGTGGAGTGCAGGCTTGGGTGTGCTGGAAGGAAGGACCACAGGTAAGGAAGAGGGTTCAGAACAAGTGGACACACTCCCCCAACTGGACTGGCCAGGGAGAGCTGGGAAGTGGGTGGGGTGGAAGCGGGGATAGGAGGTCCTTCACTCCTCCACTGCATCCACTTAATATAGTAATTAAGTCTATTACCTGAGCAAAGGTTGCTGACAACCAGTTAATAACATGCTGCAGCCGCCACAGCTTTCATCCCGAGATCTCAAAACATGTTATAAATAATTAAATGCTATTATTTAGTGATCTGTGTCATCAAAGAACTTTACAACCATCATTTTTTTCTTTTGCTGCACACAACTCAGTACCATGCTCTGCAGTAAGGAAACTGAGGCACAGAAAGATGCCTGGTGACCTGGCTTAGATCACCTGACACCTCACTCACCAGGTTTTTGGTACCCACCACCCTCCTTCCTTACCCATGGGCTCATGGAGCACCCCTCAGCCTGACTGCACTCCCAGACACCATTATGTGAATGTTCCTTGTAGGAATCATGCTTATTGTCCTGGGGCAGGGGGAGGGATCCAGCAGGACAAACCACCACTTCCCATTCTGACTTCTACCATGACCTCCCCTTTTACAGTCTGAACCCTCCAACTTGAACATGGTCACAGAGTGTGCCCCTTTTACCTGTGGGTTAGTAGAGGGACAGGTTTTGATCGTTACAAGCAAAGTAACGTGTTTCCACTGAGGGTCCAGAATCTAGTGCCTTCTGCACCTGTTTAGATGCTGCTTCCTGAAAGTTATCATTTCCTATTTACTGTACTGCTGTGCATTAGGAGCTAAATTCACATGTGTGCAGGACCTCGCATCCAAAGAGATGTTTCCTCATTGTCTGCTGACAGAGCTGTAGAGTCCAAGCTGTGATCCACTCAGACCAAGGGCTGTGGGAAGCTGAGAGCATCATCTTTATGCAGGTGTGGGCATAAACCATCATGGCCCTTGTGCCCTGCACAGGCCAAAGCACAAGGTGGGCACTAATAATTAAGGGCCCCACAGTTGGTCTTAGACTGACCTCTGCCAGGATACAGTTCTCATAGATCAATTTTTTTGGTTAGTTTTCTATCTCCTCCATCAGCATGAGCTCCTCATCTCAGGATCTTTCCTGCAGTTCCTTAATACTCTGAACAATGCTATATGGTAGATATGATTATACCCATTTTACAGATGTGGAAACTGAGGTTCAGAATTTTTTTTTTTTACCCAAAACCATATAGATAGTAAATTCCATCATCATGATGAGACTTAGTTTCTTTGGCCCTAAGTTTCATACTTGTCTTATAATCCCCCAGTTAATCTATCATCCAGTCCATTTGACGAATTCAGACTCCCCAACCAGTGATCTGGGGATTTAAGGCCACATCCCTAGAGTATAGAGCAAAAAGGAGAATTGGAAAATACCCATCTCAGACATCCAAACCAGAACGTTTTGGGAGGGGAGGAGAATTCTTCTTATCATCATGATTACCCACACAAAATTAATAACTAGATTGTGCCAGATTTCTTCATTCCCTTGAAGACATTTAGCTGTATCTGTACATAAGTGAAATTACAGCAAGTCTTAGCCAATCATCTTGTCTATAAGGATGAAGCAACTGTAACTTGTCTACGATCTATACCTCATTTTCATTCGTCAGATATTTATTGGGTACCAGTGATGTGCCAAACCCTGTGCTAGAGGTCAGGATGACACGGATGACTGAGACAGTCCCCACCCTTGGGAAATTCCTGGTCCAGAGAAGCCATGACATGCAGCTCCCAGGAGGAGGGCACTGGGACAGGTGGAGGAAGGCGGGGACACCATACAAGTCCAGGCAGGTCAGTCATAACTGCAGTGAGGGTGAAGCTAGCTACTTACTCTGAGGCTACAAACAGAGTAAAGGGCACTTCAAGGGCTTAGCTGTCTCTTTTCTCTCCTCAGGGTCTGGGGTGACCACCAGTAAAATCTTCCCATAATAAGTAGCAATCCTCATGGGTGGGAGGCTAACCAAGATGCTGGCCTTAACGGTGCGCCATTTTGGCATCACCCCTCTGCTCCTTGCCAGAGACGGCACTTCTTCTATTTATCCCCCTATGATGATGTTCTCCCTGGGTTGGAATGACGCCATTCCCACCAAGGGTACACATTATTGGGCAACTCATCAAACAAGAGTCATTCCCCACTTAAGGCAAAGTCTTACAGCATCCTACCTGGGGTCTTGGGGACTTGGGCACAGGTTATTCTGAGGCTAGATTGGCTGACAGCCAAATGTCACCTCCTATTAACACTCATCCTGGACATCTGGAAACTCACCTACTTCAGGATGAGTCCCTTAATTTATTTAATCTACAAAAATCCAAATTTAAAAAATTGACCACAGATTTGATGTCCATATCCGAGAATCTTAGTGCCGGTGCACTGGAGTCTTTCTTTGCCCATTGGTCTCAGAAGGCACATTAGGGTCTCATGCAAATTAGGGTCCTTCCAGCTACCCTGGTGATGCCAGAAAGCTTCATATAGGCACACAGATGAGCACCACATCATAAAAACCTCTCAGGGAATTAATTGCTTTGATATCCAATAATTATCTGAATGTTGAGCCATGGAGACACTGAGGAAATATAGTTGAGATGAAGTGAACAGTGGAGACATTACCCAGATCCTTTAAGAGCTACACCCTTGTTAATTGGTTTACAGTGTATGATTAGCCATCATCACTCTGCTGCAATGGCAATTCAGAGGATTAGAATTCAACACCTACTTTTATTGCAGGCATACATTGGTATAGATGGAAGAACAGAGTGATTGAAGGCTGTCAGCCCTACTAACCATTAGCTGGGCCTTGAGAGAGACAATAAATCCCCAAATAAGTGAGCTCTTGACAACAACCATTGGTGTCAATAATTGGTGTCAATAATGGGGGCCCTGGGGCTTCCCTGGTGGCACAGTGGTTGAGAGTCTGCCTGCTGATGCAGGGGACACGGGTTCGTGCCTCGGTCTGGGAAGATCCCACATGCCACGGAGCGGCTGGGCCTGTGAGCCATCACTGCTGAGCCTGCACGTCCGGAGCCTGTGCTCCAAAACTGGAGAGGCCACAACAGTGAGAGGCCCGCGTACTGCAAAAAAACTAAAAACTAAAAATAATAATGGGGGCCCTGAGCTGGGCCTTGGGAAGCAGACACGTCACATCAAGCCGGGGGAGACTGCAGCCACACTAGCAGGTCACCATAGTAAAGGGGCATGAAAAATGCAGGGAACCAAGAACTAGGAAAACACAAAAGAGAGGGCTGCAAATTCTAGGAAATCCAAAAGGCTTCAGAGAGGAGGTGACTTTTGAGGTGGGCTTTGAAGCATAAGTAGAAGATCATTGGATAAATGAGAAGAGAACCTTCAAAAAGGCAGCATAATGTAATGCCACAGTCATGGACTGTGAAGTCAGACTTTGTGGGATTGTACATTAAGCCAGTCATTACCTTGGTGACTAAAAGATTCCTCTAACCTCTCTATGTCTCAGTTTCCCCATCTGCAAAATACGATTGTTCTGATTATTGAATTAGGCAGTGTATGGCAACGCACTTGACAGTGTCTGGGAACTGGCAAGTGTCCAAGAAACGTCAGCTATTTTCGTTATGTGCAGAAGGAGAAGCAAGTTGATGTGACTTAGGGCTTTGGTACAAAATGAAGGATGGTAACTGCCCAGTTTAGGATTTGGGTGTTTATGCCATAATTGATGGGGAGAATCAAGTGGCTTCTGATGTGGATTATATCACACTGGAATGGATTGGAGACCAGGGGCTTGGATGCCAGCATACCAGAAAGGAGCCATTGGCTTGTAAACAAGGATGAAGAGAAGTGGGTGAGGGTTATTCTGAAGATCTGGTTTTGGTGACTGTGATGGTCAGTTTTATATGTCAACTTGGCTAGGCTACAGTCCTCAGTTATTTAATCACACACTAATCTAGGAGTTACTGTGAAGGTATTTTGTAGATGTGATTAAAGTCCATAATCAGTTGACTTTAAGGAGATTTTCCTGTATAACTGGGTGGGCCTGATTCAATCAGCTGAAAGACCTCAACAGCAGAGCTACGGTTTCCCTGAAGAAAAAATTCTGCTTGTGGACAAAAGCAATAGCTCATGCTCAAGAGTTCCAGCCTGCCCTATGGATTTCAGACTTGCCAAGCCAGCCCTCACTGTCTCATCAGCCAACCCCTTATGATAAATCTTAATACGTATCTCCTACTAGTTCTGTTTCCCCAGTTAAAGCCTGACTTATATAGTAACTGATTAAAAGTAGGGGGAAGGGGCTTCCCTGGTGGCGCAGTGGTTGAGAGTCTGTTTGCTGATGCAGGGGACACGGGCTTGTGCCCCAGTCCGGGAGGATCCCACGTGCCGCGGAGCGGCTGGACCTGTGAGCCATGGCTGCTAAGCCTGCGCGTCTGGAGCCTGTGCTCCGCAGCGGGAGAGGCCACAGCAGTGAGAGGCCCGCGTACTGCAAAAAAAAAAAAAAGTAGGGGGAAAAGAAACCACATCAGTCCTAGAGATTCCTCACAAAGCCTTGGATATACAGTTCCTGCCTCATCCATGTGCCGAAGTCCATAAAAAATCTCCCTTTTATGGGGTTGCCTTTTCTGGACAAGGCAACATGCCTGCCTCAGCTGGTGACTCTATAGAGCAGACCACTGAAGTTCAGAATTATCAACTCTGACATACGGATTGTGCTCCCGGGTTGGGTTTTTTTGTTTTGTCTTGTTCCTAACATATATAGTTTTATACAGTTTCTTTTATGTTGGACTGGCTCTTTGATCACCCCAGGAAAAATTTCTCCCCCCTGGAGTTTCTTTTAATCTACGAAAATCACTGTCCATTGCTGCGGACCAGAAAGTGTTCTCCAAAAAGACAGGCTAAGCAGAGTGAGTAAGTGTGGACACAGAGAGATAACAGAGGACAACAGTGCATTTGTCTGAGGCCCCTGCAATATGCGTTGGGAGATTTCTGCAGGCCTTCCGAACCCTGTATTCCAGGATGTGTGGTTAACAAACGGGGACGGGAGATACAGGCTCTGGTCCCTGTGCCAGGCTTATCTCAGATACCTGCCGCTCTAAATCCTGGCAACAGCCTGGCCGGGTAAAGACCCTGATCTCTATTTAGCAACTGAGGAAACTGAGGCTCAGAGGGTGCCTGAGGTTGGGTTCCCTGAAATCAGAGTCTGAGACAAAGGTTCCTTTTATTCTGAGGCAATTGCAAACTTAAAGAAAAATTGCAATGGCAGTATAAGAAGCTCCTATAGATCCTCCATCCAGACTTGCCAATTGTTACATGTTGCCCCCCACCCTTCTCTCTCTTTCTCTTATGAATCATTCAAAAGTTACTTGGAGACATCATGCACCTTTACCAGTACATACTCTGGTGTTTAAGTCCTAAGAACTAAGACTTTCTTTTATATAATTATAGTACAGTTCTCAAAGTCATGAAACTGAATACTGTTACAATACTATGACCTACACGGTCCATATTCAAATCTGATCGGTTGTCTCAATAATGTCTTTTATAAGCTATTTAGTTTTCCTAGTTCAAGATCCCCTCTAGAATCATGCATTGCACTGAATTATCATGTCTCTTTAGTTTCTTTTGAGTGGAAATCTTCTCCGTCTTTCTTTGTCTTTCTCAACCTTGACTTTTTTGAAGAGTATTGGCCAGGCATTTTGCAGAATATCCATCCATTTGGGTTTGTCTGAGGCAAAGATGGTTGAATATGTTCCCAGGAAGTAGTGGTGGGGCAGCGAGAAACAGAACAGGTTGGAGAAGGATCAGTAGGAATGCACTATTAGGCAAAGACCCCCGGAGGGGAACTCTGGCTCAATCCCACAGGGAAGCTCTGCAGACAGTATGGCTAACACCTCAGAGTTGTCTCGACTAGGGAGCAAGCTGCAGAATATATACCCCCTGCAGCTAGCAGGCAGTTTCAGCACCAGCTCTTCATGCACACAGGCTGAGAGAGGGGGTTCCTGCAGCCAGAGGGCACATGTGCTGGCTATTGACTTGTGGGTACAAAAACCAGTAAAGGGATCTGAGGGAATAAATTTTGGTGCCCTGACAGTGTATGCTACAAAGGGCTTAACTTACCCAGAATCACACAGCTTATAAGGGACAGAGCTAGAATTCCAGTAAGTTCCATGCCATTGACCCAAGTTCCATCACTTCTCTGCAGAATTAAATCAACCAGGAGCCTTGGATAGTCCTATGGCCCAAAGAAACAACAGGTCAAGCAACATAATTTTGCTGGAGAAATGCGATTTTTTTTTTTTAATTTTAAGCAGAGTCACATTGTCTCTGCATTTTTGGATCGTATGTGATTGGCTTTTATTTTCTTATCTTTTTTCCATTATTTTAAAGTATAGAAGGAGTGTGTGATAACTGATAAGAGAAATGACCAGGGTGCGGAACACTCATATACCCACGAGATTTTCAGGTGACTGGAGAGCACAGCGTCTGAGAGCTTAGGCACTGCTGCCAGACTACTTGGGTCCAAGCCCTGACTATGCCAGTCACCAGCGGTGTATCACCTCTCAAAGTATCTGTTCAGCATCTGTAAGGGTTAATAACAGTGTCAGTCCAGGAGGTTGGTTGAGAATTAGATGAGACAAAGTTTATAAAGCTCTTAACATAGCACAACACATGGTGAGTCCCCTATAAATGTTAACTGTTTTGTTAATACCCTCGATTTACCCATAGGGTATGGCAGTTCTGCCCTACCCTCATCTAATTCATCTTTGTCCCCACGCCCCCTCCCCCACCTCAATCCCTGTTGAGCAGGGACTTGCTTCACACACGGTGGTTGCCTACAAAACGTTCTGGGAGGGGGTTGGCGAGAATAGTGAGAATATCCAATGACAGGTCAGCTGAAACAAAAACTGGGGTCAGAAGGCTAGAAGCCACAAGACGAAGCTCTAAGGATTTAGAGAAGGGGGCTGGCCGTACCCAAGACACCACCTCTTGCTCAGTCTTCATTCTCTTGATGGAAGGTCTACCAAGACATGCAAGGCCACGTGAAAAAGCACCAAAAGCCCCATGCAGATCATTTTTCCACATGTCACTCCACTCCTGAACACCTCTCAGTGCCCCCCCCCATTGTCCTAGGACTGAAGAAGAAATTGCATGAAGGGTTTGCAAGGCTGTTCATGGGCTGATACCCACCTTCCTTTCCAACGTCATCTGCTGCCACCTCCATGTGCAATCACCAACCAGCACGTTCTCCTGTGAACTGTCCCTCCTGAGCCACTTGCCTTTTCCTAAACACACCACACGTGTTCACACCTCATGCCTTTGACTGTGTTCCCTCTTTCCATAAGAAACTTCTCCACTGTGGTAGGCAGATTCTAAGATGACGCCCAATGGTCCCTTCTTCTGATATCCTTGCCCTTGTGTAATTTCCCTTTACGTATGGACTGGACCAAGTGGCTTGCTTCTCCTGGTAAAAGCAACGGGATGACACCTCTGAGATTAGGTTACAGAAGACTCTGGCTTCTGTCTTATTCATCCCTTCTTACTCGCTTGTTCTGATGGAAGCCACCTTCCACATTTGGGAGAGGCCCATGTGGCAGGACTGATGGAGGCCTCCAGTCAACAGCCAGTGAGCCTCCAGCCCAATGGTCCATGAGAAACTGAATCACACCAACATCCACGTGAGTGAACTTGGAAGGGGATCCTCCCCCGGTTGAACCTTCAGATGAAATCTAAGAACCAGCCTTGTGAGAGATGCTGAGCCAGAGACTCAGTTAATTTATGCACTGATTCCTGACCCACAGAAACCATTTCTGTGGGTCAGGCTGGTGACCCACACTGGTGACTGGCATAGTCAGGGCTTGGACCCAGGTATCCTGGCACCAGGGTCCAAGCTCTCAGACACTGTGCTATGCAGTCACCTGAATATCTGGTGGATATATGAGTATTCTGCACCTTGGTCATTTCTCTTATCAATTATCACACAGTCCTTGTATACTTTAAAATAATGGCCATTCATGTATTAAGCATATACTGTGAGATAATAAATGTCTGGTTTTTTTTCCATATTGCATGAATATTCTCTGCTCCTCAGCCTTTAAAAAAAAAAAAACTTATTGGAGTGTAGTTGATTTACAATGTTGCACTAGTTTCAGAATGTACAGCAAAGTGAATCAGCTATACATGGATGGACCTAGAGTTGTCATACTGAGTGAAGCAAGTCAGACAGAAAAAGACAAATATCATATAATATCGCTTATATGTGGAATCTTAAAAAATGGTACAAATGAACTTATTTATGAAACAGAAATGTTTGTATTTTAAGACTCTAAGTTTGGAGGGTAATTTGTTACACAGCAATAGAACTAATGCATATAGTTCTATTAACCCTTTAACTTTACATTTAACCCTTTAACCCTTTAACTTTAGTCATACTGAAGTATTACTTTTCCTAAAAGGTCTTCTGTGGCTTCCTGTCCTTAACCTTGGCTGGCCTAGGTGGTCCTCCTGAGTGGTCCCACCATGCCCTGTTTCCCCTATCACAGCTCCAAACACATTGCACTATAATTGCCTGGCAATTATTCAGCCTCTTCCTCTAGAATGTGGGTCCTTTGGAGCCATGGACTGTGACATATTCACCTCCATAATCACAAAAATAAGCCCAGTGATTGACATCCAAAATAATCATCATTATCATCTTAATATTTATTGAGCATTTACTGTATGCCAAGCTAATTTTGCGTTTCAAATTTTATCTCACTAAAGCCTCCAACTAAGCATCATTAATCCCATTTTACTGATGATAAAACAGAGGTTCGGAAAGTTTACCCGAAAGTTAATATGTGGCAGAGTTGGAACTTGAACCCAAGCAGTATAAATCCCAAATTTTGGCTCTGTGTATAAAGTGCTTGTTAACTGAATGACCCGCTGAAGATCTGCTGTGTGGTCGTAAGATTGACACTGACCACAGACTCAATATGAATGGCCATTCATGTGTCTGCCACACAGAGGAGCGAGAGGCCCACAAAGTTTCAGAAATCAGTTAGAAGAAGCAAAGTCAAGACTGACAACAGCTGGGTTTGGATTTCCTGGAAAGCCTGGGCCAGAGGCCGAGACCAAATCCAGGGAGGAAAGTTGAGCGTCCAGGTTAGGGGCCAATAAGCCCAAGATGAGCTGCCCAGGGGTCACTCTCTCTGAACCAGGCAAGGCCATAGCAGGGGACCCGGGATGGAGGACAGCCATCTGAGAGATCCAGATCTCTGAAAGCTTGTGAGTATTTATTCATACAATCAATTCCACTGATATTTATTGATATTTATTTGTGTGTCAGATACTGTCTAGGGTTGGGCATACAGCAATAAATGCATAAGACAGAAATCCTTGTCTGGGTGGATTTTACATTCTAGTGGGGATGGAGAGACAGGCAGACAATTAGAAAAATGTACATTATAAAGAAGAAGGTTTTGGGCTTCCCTGGTGGCTCAGTGGTTAAGAATCACCTGCCAGTGCAGGGGACAAGGGTTCGAGCCCCGGTCCGGGAAGATACCACATGCCACAGAGCAACTAAGCCCATGCACCACAACGACTGAAGCCCACGCGCCTAGCACCTGTGGCCCACAGCAAGAGAAGCCACCGCAGTGAGAAGCCTGTGCACAGCAACGAAAAGTAGCCCCCGCTCGCCGCAACTAGAGAAAGCCCGCGCACAGCAATGAAGACACAACGCAGCCAAAAATAAATAAATAAAATAAAATTTTTTAAAAAAAGAAGAAGGTTTTAAGTGCTAGGCAGAAGTAAAGCAAGAAAGGTAGGGAACATGGGGTGAGCGGAGATGTGGATGCATTTACGGGGAGAATTATCACATGTGGAAAATGTAAAGAGCTTGGCCTGATGCATAGTTGCCACGCAGTTAAGGTCAGTGTTATGATTCCCACTGTGAGAAAAGGGGAAAGTCTTAATTTGTCCTAACGTTAGTTCAGCAACCTTTTAGGATAGTTCTCTATCTTTGGCGTCAGGGGTCAATAAATCAAACTCATGGGTATTAACCCAGTTGGTTCCAGTTAAAACAGATTTCTAAGCAACCTGGGAGACTCTGGTGGGATCTGGACAGTGACAAAAATCCAAGCAGGGCTTTGTCTCTGTGGGTATAAAGACCAGGAAGCAGGTGGCTAGAAGGTTTAGAGTTCCACCTGACTAAGTCAGCAGGACACATGCTGACAGCTGGGACTCTATGTGATGGCAGATCCAGGCCCTAGGCTCTAATCCCATCAGGCAGGAGGTGTGTTGGTCAAGGGAGCAGAGACAGAAGCTGAGACATGAAGATGGTCAAACAGGTTGAGGCAGGAAATGTCAAGGGCTGCCCATGGCCCCGCTGGGTGCCCATCAGCAACACGAGTGACTCCAGCCCATGTGCAGGTTCGGCCGAGACCTCTGACAGCTGCTGCTCTGGTCAGGGTCGATAGCAGCCTGCAGCTGGAGTTGCCAGTCCAGCTCCTGAATTCTTCCAACCATTCTGCACCATGCATCATTGGGTACTCTTAGCCTGAGGCTTTGCGTCATGGTCAAGTCTAGAGCCTAACCTCATCTTTCTCCAGCCTGGATCCATCCAACCATCAGGCCAACTCTATTGAACTCTACTTTGACCCTCTTTGATATGGTTTCAGAGGTACCTATGGGATGCCAGATGTGTCTCAGAAGCACAGATTGGCTTTTTTCCCCTCTGCCGTCCCTTTCTTGTCCCCAGCAGTCTCGTGGGCTGACTTCTTTATGGACACCTCCTAAGTGCCAGGCACTGTGATCATATAGCCCTCGAACACCTCTGCAAAGGACTGACATTATCCATTTTACAGATGAGGAAACTGGAGCTCCAAATCAATAATACTCATGAAGGAAGCATGCACTGAGACTTGCAACCCATGCTCCCTCTATAAGCCCATGCAGCCTCCAGCCCATGTTTCTCAGCTGTAAAATGGATTCAGTAATGCTGATCTCATACAGTTGCCATGAGATTTCAATGAGAATCCAAAAAGCCCTCAGCGCAGAACCTGGACACTGTAGTAGATGCTAGCTAGTGGTAGTAAGAGAAGTGGCACCATCTGTTAGCCCGCCTACGAAATTCTACTCATTGCCTTAAAGGAAAAAAACAGGGCAGAAAGGAAATGGGTGTTGAGTACCCGTGGGAATCCTCAGTTTCTTTTCCCTAAGAAGGAAGCCACTCTCCAGCTCCTGAGCCCTCGTGGCTCTGATCAGACAGGGGCTTATGGGTGAGAATCAAGGCTGCACACAAGCCCGGAGCATTTGTTCGAGAATTAAAATCAGCCCGTGTGGCCCTGCTATTAAATTCCCTGTAGGTGAACTGGTTAATGTGAGGTCTCGTGTGATAAGCCATTAATCTCTGCGTGTAATGCAAGTGCCGTACAACTTACTTCAACCCTAATCCCCCATGAGCTACAGCCTCTTCTATGATTCATAAAGCAAATCAATCACACCTCCCAGGCTCTCACCTATTTATTACTGCTTTTTAAATGCTCGGAGAGGGAGAACACTGGAGGATGTTATTCATCCCTTCCCCAGCCCAGCTGACCTCCACGGGCTGCAGGGAAATGGACTCCACACCCTTCCTCGGGTCACAGACCAAGGTCAGTTGAATTCTGAGGATTAACAGGAGCTGACAGTTTTGCATCCATCCAGTAGGAAGGACCCTCCCTATTGCTAACCACAGGGGCTGGAAGCATAGTCCTGACAGAGTGGCCGGCCTGGACATCACTGACTTAAGTGTGGAAGGCTTGTCAGTGTGTCCGATTCAAATCAGAGCCACAAATTCCCTGACACTCTTCCCCTTGAGAGGTAGGGCCTGGCTCCCTCTCCTTGGATCTGAGTGGGCTTGTGACTGTTTCAATCAATAGGGTATGGCAGACAAAAGGCTATGTGACTTCCAAGACCGGTCATAAAAGACCATTCCATTTCCATCCCATTCTCTGGAACTCTGCGCTATCACGTAAGACATCATGCCAGAGTGGAAATGTGCCACCCCAGCTGAGTCCAGCTTCCAGCCATCCCTGCCAAGGCACCAGATCCATGAATGAAGCCAGTCGTGGAATCCGACTCCCCAGTTTCCTGCCAGCCAAGTCCTCCAGCCCTCTGAGTCTTCCCTGTTGACCCAAATCCTACAAGGTGTATGCTACTGACGCCACTTCACAGAAGAGTAAATGATGGTTCTGGAAGGCAAGACCACACAACAAAGCAGGTGTCCACCCAGGAAATCGGTTCCATACCCCACGCGTGTTCCTCTGCTCACACTGACTCCTAAACAGCTTTACCTGAGTTCTGTGAGTCTTGCAATCACTTTGCCTGAACTTTCCCAGGTAGTTTAGGTATTTGGCTTTAACTGCCTGAGTATTTCAGCTATTTCGCCTGGCTTTCTTGGTATTTTAGCAGTTTTTACCTAAATCATCTGTTGAGATTTGTCCCTTGGCGGTGGGTACGGTCAGACCATAAGGACTGTAGCTTCTTGCCCAGAAGTTCAGAAGCTAGATGGGGGTGGACACTCCACGGGCCACGCCCACTGGAGAATGTCCTTAGGAGCCACCTGAGGCCAGGGAGGACCCCCCACAAGGTGGTCCCACGAGCCCTGGAGAGCGTGGCTCCTGCCTCCCACTTCCAATAAGGTCGACTCCCAGGCCCAAGCGATGGTCTACCGGGTTTCGCTTCCTAGAATTCCCACAGGGAAATTGCTCAGATACGGATTTTCGCAAAAACAAGTGGCCCTCCAGTGTACAACCCCCACAAATAGAGGCCCTAGGAGGGGAGGCTGAGTAGGCAGCAGCCTTCAAAGTGGAAGGGGAGACGGCGAGGCAGGAGCGTGGAAAGGTGGGATGAAGATGGCGTGAATGCCAGCCATTA
Source organism: Mesoplodon bidens (assembly GCF_964165515.1). Taxonomy (NCBI): domain Eukaryota; kingdom Metazoa; phylum Chordata; class Mammalia; order Artiodactyla; family Ziphiidae; genus Mesoplodon; species Mesoplodon bidens. The sequence continues at coordinate 19,674,028 of NC_138171.1, read as the reverse complement.
GACGGTACCACCAGCCCGATTTAGACACGCCTCTCCCCTGATTAAAACTCTCTAGTAGTGTTTTCCCACGCTGGGGGTAAAATTCCAAATTTCTTCCCCTTAGTTTAGCAGAGATTCTCAAAATGGATCCCCTGCAGGGTCCCACCCCTAGAGTTTCTGATTTAGTAGATCTGGGCTTTGGCTCAAGAGTCTGCATTTCTAACAAGCCTCCAGATGATGCTGATGCTGCCAATGCAGGGGCCATACTTTGAGAACCACTGGCCTATAGTATCCAGTAGATTTTGTCTTATGCTCACCTTTTCTGACTCTGGTTAGAAACACCAATCTAACTCTGGTTCTCCGTACTCAAGCCACAAAGACCCCCACTGGGATCTATAAGCCCACCAGGTGATTTCCGGCTTTCAGAGTCTTATCGCTCAGGATGTCCGTCTACCTGGTCCATCTCCGCCAACAACGGACCCCTTCTCATCCTCCAGGTCTGGCTAGTACCAGCTCCTAAAACACCTCTTACTCAACACCCTCACTCCCAAGGATGCTTTCACTGTGTTGCCTTCTATCACTGTTTCCCATCTGTTTGCTTCTTAGCATCATCCAACATGCAGTGGGAATTTATGGCTCTATTTATTTGTTGGACTGTCTCTGTGAATGCGTGTGAGAGTTTTCTATCTCCACCTTTAGACGGCAGGCTCCTTCCAACCAGACTCTGTCTTGATCACCCTGTAACCCTAGCACACAGCTCAGTGCTTGTCACATAGCAGGTTCTCAGAAAGTGTGTGTTAAACGGGAACGTTGCCTGAAGTCACTCTTATGACAACCCTGTGAGAAAGGGAGTATCGAACCCATTTTACAGATGGTGAAACAGAGGCCCAAAGAGGTGAAGTCACAGGTCCAAGGTCAAACAGCTAGGTATCGAACCCAAGTCTGTGGACTCCCAAAGTCTTAACCAACACTCTCTGCATATCTTGGTGAGGGGAGAGGGGAAGAGGGCTACAGAAGGGAGATGGTCTGGCTGTGAGGTACTGAAGAACAAGAAGAGGCAGGGGGCAGGGGGCAGCTAGGGAGGCAGGCAGGAAGGTCAGCTGGGAGACCTGCCCTCCCCGTGGAGTTCGGGAAGCACTGCCCTGGAGCGCTGTGGGGTCGTTGTTGCAATTCTACCTCCAGACATGAAGGCAATCCCACCCCCACCCCCCATCAGACTCTCCTCTTCTAGTCTCTCATTGGTCTGGGGAGTAGGTGGAGCCGGCCAGGGACACTGGGAAGGGACAGGGTTCAGGGCAAAAGCCAGTTCAGGGCACGAATGGGGGATGGGTGGAGCAGAGACAGGCTGGGAACAGGGACAGAAGAGGACATCACCACTGTCTCAATCTGTTTCCAAAAGGTTCCATGGTCAAAGGTCTTCAGCTCCGTGGCATGGGTTTCATTACTGGTTATGCAATGACCACCCCAAGTTTGCTCCAGAGGGTCAGGCCCCCTTTGGGACCGCAACCCGGCCTCATGCCCTCGGCTGTGCATTGTCTGGGCAGCAGTTGTGAAATGCCAGGTAGTCTCCTGGAGACCCTGGAAGGAGGGACTCTCCTACTGAGGCTCCCTGTGGGGTGAAGGGAGGGAGGGAGGGAAGCGTGGCCTCAGCCACTGGCCTCCCAGTCTGAGCAGCAGCCCACATGGGGGCAGGAATGGAAAAAATAGAGCCCCAGGGTGTGAGTTTCAGGGAAAAGGAGGCCTCCCAGAGGGGACAGACAGTTGCACAGATAATCCCCAGGGCGCCCCCAGGAGGGTAGATGTTCCCAGAAAGCAATGTATCTCTCAGAAGCATCATGCCCCCACTCTTCCCTCTTGAGACCATTTCAGAAGCCAGGCCTGCTAACAAGGGCCCAGGGGCTCTGGCCTACAGGCAAAGAGGTTTGAAAAGACACTGCTCATCCTGTGCGTGCGCATGTGCATGTACGTGTGTGCATGCTCACACGTGTACAGGTGTACCCGTGTACAAGTACACGTTCACAAAACAGGAGGAGGAGGAAGTGGAAGGTAGAGGATGGGACAAAAGTGCCACCCAGCTCAGGTTCAAGTAGACACTAACAGTGGCCAGTAAGGAGCAAAGACCAATCCAAGTCTATCAGGAATCAACCCACTGATATTTATTAAACGTTACGTCGTGCCAAGTATCGTCTCGAGCCCGCGGGACACAGTGGGAAATGGTACAGAGGTGAGGCTCTGCCTTCATGAAGCTTAAGGTGCCGGGGGAAATAGGTGATAAATGCATGTATGGATGAGTGTGATAAAGCGGATAAAGGGAAAGAATAGGGCACTGTGAGAATGTATTCCAGAGGATTCCTCCAATCTGGGGCATCAGGGTGAGCTCCCTGAGAAAGTGCAATTTAAGAAGACAGCTAAAGGATGAGTAGGAGGTAACTGGGAAAGCGGCAGGGACGCAGGGAAGAGGGCTGAAGATTCTCAGATGGAGAGCAAAGAGCAAGAAAGAACAGGAGGAGATGGCCCGAGATGGAGCCAAGAGAAATAATTAGAAATTAGAGAGAGTCTCAGAGAAATAAAAGTAGGCATTCCGATGCGAAAGCGCACACTCAACCTACTTTAGCAAAACGTTGCCTTAATTATATCTACCTTGACGGACAGATAAAAACAGTTTGCGATTAGTTCTGTAATTGCACATGTGAAAAGAGATGCTCCTTCGAGTTCTAAAACACGTTGTCCTGTAGACCATTTATGAGAAAGGAGATGGTTCTTCAAGTATTAAAACATGTCATCCTAAAGAGAGATGAGAAAGGAGAGATGGTTCTTCATCTCTGAGAAAGGAGATGGTTCTTCAAGTATTAAAACATGTCATCCTAAAGAGCTGCCACACTGTGGTGCCTTGTATTCATCATTCCTCATGGCTTCTGCAGAGGCGGACTTTACCCTCATCATCCTGGATTGGAGACCAAAAAACTATAAAGAGCTTTTACTCTGGATGTGAGTGAATCTACCATATAGTCTATTTGTTTGTTTGTTTGTTTTTCGGTACTCGGGCCTCTCACTGTTGTGGCCTCTCCCGTTGCGGAGCACGGGCTCCGGACGCGCAGGCTCAGCGGCCATGGCTCACGGGCCCAGCCGCTCCGCGGCATGTGGGATCCACCCGGACCAGGGCACAAACCCGCATCCCCTGCATCGGCAGGTGGACTCTCAACCACTGCGCCACCAGGGAAGCCCTCTATCATATAGTATAGAAACAGACAAAACTGGGTTTAAATCCCACTCCTGTCCCTCAGGAGATCTGCAACCTTGGGTGATTTCCTTACCCTCTCTAAGACTCAATCTTTAAAAGGGGGGTGATAACAGTACCCACTTCACAGAGTTGTTATGAAAATCAAGAAAGCTCAGATATGCAGGTACGTAGTACAGTGCCTGGCACGTAGAAGACATTCAATACATGCTGAATGCCACGTGGACCCATCCATGTTGTGCTAATTTGCTATGACTGGCATAGCCAATTACCATGAACTTTGTGGCCTAAACAATACATATTTATTATCCTGTAGTTGTGGAGTTAGAAGTCTGACGACGGGCTATAGTCAAGGTGTCTGCAGAGCTGTGCTCTTTCCTATGGAATCAAGGGGAGAATCCATTTTCCTGATTTTTCCAGCTTCTAGAAGCCACCCACATTCTTTGAATCATGGCCCTTACTTTCATCTTCAAAGCCAGCAATGTTGCCTCTCTCTGATCATTCTTCCCTGGTCACATCTACCTCTGACAATAGCCACAAAAGGTTCTCCAATTTTAAGGACTCATGTGATGGCCTTTGTGCCCACTTGGATAATTCAGGATAATCTCCCCATCTCAAGGTCATTAACCTTAATCTCATATGCAAAGTCCCTTTTGTCTTGTAAGGTAACGTATTCACAGGTTCCAAGGGTTAAGACACGGACCTCGTTAGAGGGTCATTTTTCTGCCTACCACGCACATATATATTACCTGCATTTTTTTTTTTTGGTAAAAAATGAATGAGATGTTATTCCTCATAACCCGATACATCGACCCTTTTACTCTTCTTCTCTTCCTGTGTCCTTTCCCACCTTCTTGTACACTTTTGCAAACGAGTTTCCCACAGTCTCAAGTATAAATGAATTGTACAGCTATTTGAGAGGCTTGGGAGCCCCCAGTCCCTCTGACTTTTGGAGGCTCCCTCATCCAACATCATGAAACCACATTAAAATATATCCATATCCTATACTGAGTACAATTTTTATATAACTATAGGAGTAGAGTTGGATTGAACTGGTTTCCATAATGATATGTTTTATATACACTTAATTAAACACTCATACTTTGCATTTCTCGTTACTTATTCAGATATGAGCTATTTTCATAGATTCCTTGAAAGCTGATAAACACTGTTCCTTAAAGACTCAGTGAATCAAAGAGCCCAAAAATAAATGGATATTCCTCTAGGCACAATAGTGGGGGAGTGAAGAAAAGAAGGAGAAATGGGAGGAAGGAAAGAGAAAGAAAGAAAAGGAAGATGGGAGGGAGGGAGGGAGGGAGGAAACTTGGCTCCTTCTTGCATGAAAACACAATGACCCACTTTCTTTTCCAGTGTCAGGACCCATGGATCAACCATGAGTACAAGAACTTCTTATTACTGTCAAGTAACTCCATTAAGACTCATTTGTTTATTATTACTCAGCCATAAAAAAGAATGAAATTTTGCCATTTGTAACAACATCAATGAACCTGGAGGGTATTATGCTTAGTGAAATAAGTCAGACAGAGAAAGACAAATACTGTATGTTTTCACTTATATGTGAAATCTAAAAAATAAAACAAATGAATGAACATAACAAAACAGAAACAAACATAGATACGGAGAACACACTAGTGGTTACCAGTGGGGAGAGGTATGGGGAAGATAGTGAAGTAGATTAGGAGGTACAGACTACTAGGTATAAAATAAATAAGATACAAGAATGTAACGTACAGCACAGGGAATAGGGCCAATATTTTATAATAACTTTATATGGAGTATAGTCTATAAAAATATCAAATCACTCTGTTGTACACCTGAAACTAATATAATGTTGTAAGCCAACTATACTTCAATAAATAAAATAATATATTATAAATAAACAATGTATATTTATAGATGTATAAATATATAAAGAGTCATTTGTTTATTTATTTATTTATTTATTTATTATTTATTATTTAAAAAATATTTGCTTTGCACCTGTTAAGGCCCATCCCCACACCAGGCCCTGGGAACGCCATGATGATAAAACTTGTCTCCCCCTCAAAGATCCCTTTGTCCCGCTGGGAGTAATCATGAACATGAGCTGGCATGTGTCACCTTTACTTGAAAAAGCAGGGCCAGACCCACTGTCCGGGAACCTATTGTCACAAAGAATGACTACAGGTGTAGCAAGTCTTTAAGAGCCTCCAGAATGGTTCCTTTTGCACTTTTTGGTATAATTTATATCAGTGAAATGCATAGATTTTTAAGTAGACCAGTCCTTCCATTTTAACAGAAACCTGTAGAACTTTCCAATGACCCCAGAAAGCTCCCCTATGCCCTTTCCCAATAAATCCATCTTCTCCCAGAAGCTACCACAACTCTGATTTCTTTCCCCGTAACTTAGTTTTGCCTGTTCTAGAACTTCACGTCGATAGAATCACGCAGACGGACACTTTCGTGTCTGGCTTCTTTCCCTCAGCATGATTTTTTTGAGATTCGCAGGCATTGTTGTGTGTATCACTAATCTATTTATTTTTATCGCTGAGTTGTATTCCATTGTACAAGTAAACCATAGCTTTTTTTCTATTCTCCTGTTGATGAAATATTTTGGGCTATTTCCGGTTTTAGGCTATTGTGATTAAAGCTGTTACAAACATTTTTTTTAATGTTTTACATTTTTTAACTTTTCTCAGATAAATACCAAAAAATGAAATTACTAGGTCACTTAGTAGATGCACATTTAATTCTTTAATGTCAAACTATTTTCCAAATAGCTCTACCACTAATAATCTCACTTGTGATGTGTTGGTTGTTCTACATACTTAGCAACATTTGGTCTTGCCTTCCCCATCCTTTTTTGCTCTAGACATTTAGGAAACTCAGCTCAGGACTCTATTTTTTTTATCTTCAATGGAAATGCTTGATCTAGAGAGCAAAGGATGTTTCAGGGAGCCTCTATACCCCTCCAATTGTATTTAAAAGTATGTGTGTATTTTGGGGTGTCCATGCTTCTGAGGGAAGAAAGCACAACTTTCAAAGGCCAAAGAAGCACTCCTCTAAGAAAGAGATTGACATTTGCAAAGCAATTCTTAAGAAGCACTGGGGCTCAGATTCTAAGACGGGAACCAGACCTAGGATGCAATCCACAACCTGCCCCTCCAGGGTGGTGGAGGGGTGGTCACATCCTCCTAGCAGGAGCCTCTTTGGGGCCAGTCTGAAGTTTGTTCCATTAGGATTAAGGCTTGTTGAGACTGCAGGCAGACGACACACCTTCTCCTTCTCTGAAAGTCAGAAAGAGCCCTTCCCCAATCACACCCATGGATATTCTTCCTCATGGTCCGGCTGCCCTACAAATGTGAACTATGACAAAACAGTCCTTTCCTCCAAGGATCTACATCCCCCAGATAGCATCCCCAGAAAATTTTAGTATCACACCCGGGCAATGATGTTGAAATTCACAAACACACTTTCATCCTCAAGGACCCCAAATATCCCCACAAAATAGACCCGCTAAGATCTTGGAAGCCCTATCTGGATAAAATCCCTCTCCCCTTTCCTGAAAGGGCCTACTTCTGCTCTAATACAGGTGCCGCTAGCCACGTGTGGCCATGGAGCACTTGAAATGTGGCTGGTCCAAATCAAGATGTGCTGAAGTATGAAATACAAACTGGATTTTGAACACTTAAACTGAAAAAAAATAAAATAAAATAAAATCTCTCAATAATTTTTATGTTGATTACATGTTAAAATGATAATTTTTGGATGATTGGGTTAAGTAGAATATATTATTAAATTTAATTTCACCTGTTTCATTTCCAGCATAGCTACTAAAAAACTGAAAATTGCACATATGGCTGGTGTTATATTTCTATTGTACACTCAGGTCTAGTTTATTGTGCTCTGTATAAGTGTATCCCCCCAAATCCAGGCCATCTCTACGTGGCCACCATCACAACCTAGTAATGCAGACTCTCTGAGGTCCCCACAACTGTAGGAACCCCTGCAGAACTTCCCACTGTCTTTAACACTGGGTTTAAAAGGACTAACACCATTCCCTTTGGTCTGGCCAGATTCACAGGCCTAAGCTGACTGCTGTCTGTCCCCAGCCCCAAACTAACCCTGAGGCACAAAGAAGATGACAGGCTTGTACCCAAAATGATGACAAACTGGCCAGGATTCGGTGATGGAGCATCCAGTGCTGAAACTAGTCACTTAAGAGCAAGAGTTGCCCAGCCAGGATGGACAACTCTCCCTGTTTGCCCAGGAATGAGGGTCTTTCCGTTTTAAAGACAAGACAGTGCCAGACCAACCAGAATGAGTCAGTCACCCTGGACCAACATATGCATGTGAGACTTGATTCTCAGGCTGACCTTCCCACCCACCAGCCAAGCCTCAGGATGTCTGAGGATGTGCAGGACAGATAGAAAAATTCCAACGGCTGTAGGACTCACCTGCCACTGCCTCTTCTGAATCAGATGAAAACCGAAATTCTCAAACCACATGCTGAGCCAGCAGGAGAGAGGAGGGGAAGCCCTTTGGCTGTATTTGGGGATCAGCCTGCTTCCCTGCACTCCTGGGGGGGCTGGGTCAGGGGTAGAGTCACCCTGGCTCACTGCCTGTGCCTGGGGACCTGCCCACTCCCTCTCCTCAGCTGGGTCACCAGCCACAGGCTGTGCCCCCAGAGGGTACATGGTGGGGTGGGTTTCCTTGGCTGGGGTCGAGGAAGGGGCTTTCTGTCTGGAGTTCTGCTCATCCATCCCTCAGTCTCTTTTCAACACACACCAGTGTCTTCAACACTAAGTCATTCAGGAAGGGGAACGGACAGAAACTCACACACTCCTCTGCTTCCTTATGGATCTGGAGACTAGCAAGGCAGACTTCCAGGTGAGGAGAACAGGCAGAGTTTCATTCATCCATTCAGATGTTCACTATGCAACTATGATACATCAGGCACTGAAAAAAGTCCTGGAAGTACAACGATGAACAAAGCCCCTGTCCTCACGATGCTTATAATAATCTAGTCAGGGAAACAAATGATAAAGGCGTCATTACCAAAAAAAAAAAAAAAAAAAAAAAAAACCTGATGAGTTATGGAAGGAGAAGTAGATCTGGATGCTATAAGAACATATATGCAGGACCTATCCCAGTCTGGGCAATCATGGTGGACTTACCTGAGGAAGTGACCTTTACACTGAGATGCAAAAATGAGCAAGAGTTAACTTACACTTCACTCTATTTCTTGGACCCTCAAGGATAGGGACTCAGTGAGCAGACACAGCTAGGCTTCTGGAGGGGTCCCCATGCTGGGTTTGATTTACTTCTTCCAACACACTCAGGCCTCAGAGCAGGGACTAGGCTGTCCCCAGTCAGGACTGACCTAATAGGAGACCCAGTCAGGATTGATCTAGGACTTGGGGATGGGAATCCCTGTAGGAGGAACCCAGGGGTCCCAGGCATGGGTGAAGTAACCTTAGGAAGTAGCCTCAGGAAAGAACACAGATCTCAGATTAACATTTTGGGCTGTAGAATCCAATCAACCTGAATTTGAATTTCCGGACCACCACTCACTATTCTTATATCACATATCTGAGTCTCAGTTTCTTTATCTGTAAAACGGGGATAAAATAGCACAGATTTCATAGAGTTGTGTGAGAACCATAAAGGGCAATACATGTGGAGAGCTTAGCGTGGTGTCTGGCGCATATAGTAAGTAGTAGATAAAAAGTGAAATTTGCAGTTTTAAATTATTAGTGCTGCAGTTAAAAAAAAAAAAAAAAGATACAAAGTGCCGTGGGAACCCAGTACCTCTTATCATTTATCATACAGTAACAATGATTTAAAAGAAACTCAAAAACTGGCAAAATGCCATATTGTGTCTCAAGGAAGAAATATTGGAGCCAAGCCTTGAAGGGTGGGTATCTGACTTGCAAAGATCAAGGAGAGGTTTCCAGGCAGAGAAGGAGTATGAAGAAAGGCATGAAGACCAGGATGGGTGGGGTGCTTGTAGGAGCAGCCCCAGAGCACTGGAGGGGAGAGGAGAGGACCCCAGGCTTGGGGGCTGGGCAGGGTGGCGTGGGAGGACCCGCAAGGCCATGCTAAGAAGTTTTGACTTCATCCTGCAGGCAATGGTCAGGCTAGTGAAGATCTTGGAGCTGGTCAATGATTTGTTGGGATTTGTGCAAGCAGAATGGAGGTTGCCTGGGACAGAAAAACACTAGTCAAGGGACCAAGGAGGAGGGTGATGTCAGTGTCCAGAGTAAGAGTCGGCAAATTTTCTCTAAAAGGCCACCCCAAACACCCTCATCACCAGCACACCCAATGCTATTTCTTGGCCCCATACCTTGGTATATGCTATTCCATCTGCCTGGAATTCCAACAAACTTACCCTCCAAAAATTAACCAAGTTATTCATTCATTTAACTTAAATTAAGCATTTACTCTGTGTGAAGTGCATAATGCCCACTCATGAAATTGACAGCCTAATGCAAGAGTCGGCAAAACTTTTTTTTTAACGGGCTGGAACTAAATATTTTAGGCTCTGTGGGTCATAGGTTCTCAGTCACAAATACTCAACTTTGCCATTATAGAGCAAAATCACCCTAAAACACTATGTAAATGAATAAGCCTGGTGATGTTTCAACAAAACTTTATTTACAAAAATAAGCAGGGGACCAGATTTGGCCCCAGGGTTGGTCAACCCCAACAGAAATATAATCCAAGCCACAAACATGAGCCATCACTTATTTAAATTACGTACGTAATTTAACATTTTCTACACATTTTGAAAAGTGAAAAGAAATGGGTGGGATTCATTTTAATATGTTTTATTTAATCCAACCTATCAAAATATTACCATTTCCACATGCAACCAATATAAAAAAATATGAATGAGCTATTTCTCACTTTTTATACTAATCAATAGAATATTTTTTATACTAGAGCTTTGAAATCTGGTGTGCATTTTACACTTACACCACCTTTTAATTCGAACCAGTCACATTTCTAGTGCTCAGTAGTCACATGTAGCTGCTGGCCACCGTATTGCACAGCACAGGCTTAGCAGAAGCAGAGGGAGGAAGGAAGAGAAGACAGGGAATATCTGACATCAACTGAGGGCACGAATTCATTACGATCCCAATCCGGCTTGGCCACCTGCTTGCTGGGTAGTTTTGAATGTGGTTCTTCATCAATCTTGGTCTCTCTCAAGCTCAAAGTATCTGCCCCTAGGTTCCTGCCAGTTCTGTTACTTGGATGTTCCGGGATTTGGGGTTTGGTGGAAGGGGTCATCAACTTGGACCTTCTTTGCTAAAAAGCACCTTCAACAATACAATCCTCTTGTGAAGATCAGGATGAGGTTCTCTGCGGCTACCCCACGCCTCACCCCTCCTGGGGTCTTGGAGGATGCTTGTCAGCTCTTGAGGGATATAAGGAGGGGAAGGAAGAGGAAAGCCATCTCCCTAGCTCCCTGGGGTGGAGAGGTGTGTGCTTCCACCATACACACACGCACACACACAAGCACACACTGGAATCCAGCTGTTCCCTCCCCAACACTGAACCAGGAGTGAGAGCTGTGATCTCCAGCCTGTCAGGGAGGAGAACGTGGGAACAGAAAGAGACAATCTGAGTCAGAGGATGAGTCAGAATGTTCTGGAGAGCTTCAGAAGGGAAGAGCAGGAGGGGTAGGTGGTGGGGAAGGAAGCCAGGTCCCCAGGGCAGAGAGAGCATGGGCTGGTTTCCCAGTTATGGAGCCAGGGAAGAATGTCCTAGAAGGAGTGGGGTCTACTGCCTTGGCCGACCTGTGTCCTGAGGGAAGGCCGGGGCTGGGACATGCAAAGTGGATGTGCATTAGGAGAAGGAAGTGGCCTTTTGGGGGGCCATGCAGGGAAGGATTCAAACAGGGGTGTATGGAGGCTTCTCTGAGCACACAAGATGCCTACAACGACTGTGCTCTGTAAAGACTCAGTCCCAGACCCTCTCACGTGAGAAGCATTTCCTGATGCCTGCCTTGCTAAGTGGGTGAGATACTGCTAATAACCCTTGCTGAACTGGGAACACTGAGGAAGACGTGATGCTGGGTTTCCTATTTGACCCAGGCTGGGCCAGTAGGGCAGGATCAGCTCCCCCATGGTGGAGCATAAGTCCCCTGTAGAGTGTACATCTGTGTGGCCCAGCTTAATTCAGGCACGTGATCAGTGTTGGGGACCAGTCATGCTACCACGTGGGGACTCTCAGAGAGCTCGTCAAACCGTCAGATCCAGGCCGCAGATTTTTTAGAACCAGGTGGGAGGATGGGATGAGGATGCCCTTGGGAAGAGACAAGGTCAGAGGTGAGGGGCCAGCCTAGAATGATCCGCATCAGGGGCCCAAGCCCAGGTCACCCCAGGGGCCTCTGGAGTGTCCCCACAGCATGACACTGGGTTTGACTTACCTCCTGGTTACACTCAGGCCTCAGCATAGGGACCAGCCTGGCCCTAACCAGGACTAATTCCAGGACCTGGGATGGGGGTCCTGAAGGAGAAACCGAGGGCCCAGGCATGGGTAGAGGAAGCCAAGTAGACACAAGTGGCTTCTCCAACCCATTCCCAATCTGCCAGTTCTCTGCTCACGTCGCCCCATATAATTGATGCCTTCAATTTTTTTTTTTTTTTTGCGGTACACGGGCCTCTCACTCTTGTGGCCTCTCCCATTGTGGAGCACAGGCTCCGGACGCGCAGGCTCAGCAGCCATGGCTCACGGGCCCAGCCGCTCCACGGCATGTGGGATCTTCCCAGACCGGGGCACGACCCCGTGTCCCCTGCATCAGCAGGCGGACTCTCAACCACTGCGCCACCAGGGAAGCCCTGATGCCTTCAATTTTTAATTTTTATTTCCATATAAGTTATGTCATTGTACACTTACTTAATTTTTCGTAATGGCTGTGTTAAACAACCAGCACACAAAACTCTCACATTTTTAACAGTCTTCTCTCACAAGCTGTTATGAGTCAGCTCCAAAATTGCTGAAATACCCATGTTCTTTCCCTCCATGCACCTTTCAAGATGTGCAATTATTTTTTCTCCTTGCTTGACTCTCTTTATGCTTGCCCTCTGGAATGTGGGCTCCGTGAGAGTGGAGGCTGTGACAAACTTATTTTCAGTTGTATCCTCAGAGCCCAGCTCCATGCCTAGCCCACGATAGAAATGCAATAAATATTTGTTGAATTAACGTATCCATGCATAAATGAATGGGCAAATGAGGTCAATGGATGTCACAGGGTTGGGCATCCCTGCTATGGATTGAAGAGGGCACACTCACCTCCAGCGACCCACGACGAATCCCACAAGGCTTATTGGGGTGCTCCTGACAGGGTGTGGGGAGCAGAACAGGCCCAGAGTTTCCAGATAGGAGAAGCCAAGCTGTGGTAGCAGAGGTGAATCTGGAATCATTGCCGAAGGCTCTTGGGGTCTTGCAGGGATGGCCTCTGCTAGGGTTCTCCCCCCTCCCTCCAGCTCAGCTGGCCCAGAGGTGGGCGGGGCTTTCAGGTGCATGAGGAGATAGCAGTGGACCATCACAGCCATGCCCGTGGAACTTTGCGTGGGGAGCTGAGTAGACCCATCTCATCCAGTGTCTCTGGGATCCTAGCTGTTCTTGACCCCCGTGCAGGCAGCACCCTCCACCTAGGGAAGAGCAAGCACCCCAGGGGGAACAGCAGATTCAGGCAAGTCTGGGCTCATCGGCTCTCCAGCGTGTCCCCCACCTCCTGTCAACCCCTCCAGCCTGGAAGCCTGCTACCCTAACACACAGAAGACACTCGACTTCACAAGCCTGTCTGTAGAACCTGCACAGGGGGAGATGGCAGAGGATGCTTGCAGCATGAATAAGCCAATGAGTAAGGCAGCTTTCCAGCCGAGCAGTTGTGAATCAGAGGCATTTCCCACTCAGGCCACTGCCAGGCCTAGTACTGGGAAGGAACACAGAGATGCCAGGCCAGCTCTACCCATAACTGCCATCCAGGGTAGGAGTTCAGGACTCAGCCCTAAAGGCAGCCAGTCTGGGGTCACAGCTCTGCCACTCTCTAGCTTGAGCTTACATTTCCTCATCTGTAAAATGGGAATAAATCATTAGAGCACCTACCTCTTAAGACGGCTGGGGGATTAAATGAAATGACACAAATAAAGGGCTTGCAAATTTCCTGGACCAGCAAAAGAGCTCAATAGATCGATCTGCAATTTGTAAAACACTTACCTAGCATTTTCCTTGTGCCAGGAATTGTCCTAAGCACTTTATAAATATTAACTCATTTAATATCATGCTTGCATTGAGGTCTTAACATTGTGCTATACTGCCTCCCACTGTGTTTTTTCTTTTGTTTGATGGGTAGGTTTGGTTTGGTTTGGTTTTGGTTTTTGACATTGTTATTGTTACAAAATAAGTTTCTTCCTCTCTCTGGGCCTCGAGATCTGTAACAGGGCATTGGATTAAATGACCTCTAATCCAGTGTTGCCATTGTTATCTAGCTCTGATTTTCCGTCTCTTGGTTGGCACCAGCAATTCAGACGTTTCTAAGTCCCAAGTGCACAATGGACTCTCAGTGCAGGGATCTGACCGAGGAGACTAGCCTCTGTTGCCAAGAGAATATGGGCATGGTGGCCACTTGGCTTAACTGCAGGGGTTGAGCCATTCTCAACCCCACCCACGGTGGGTGGTGTCAACTCAGCTCTCACCTTCCTATATGAGTGAGTCCCAGGAGATCAGCATTTTGAGATGGAAATCCAGCACCACCAACCTCACTCATCCTTCAGTCAGCAAGTATTCATTGAGCCCTGACTGTTCACTAGGGCTGTACAATGGCTTTAGGAACAAGGCAGGGAACGAGACAGGAAGGTGGCTACCTTCATTGAGTTCAGTCTCCTGGAGGAAACAGAAAATAAACGAGTCAACAAATAAATCAACCAGCTAATTTCACAAAGAAGCATCAAGGACTAGGAAGAGTGTAAATTAAGCTAATAAGACAGACAGTGGCTGGGCGGGTTGGGAGGGTAGGCTTGTCTCTATAGAGGTGACTTAGGAACGGTGATGGGAGCCAACCGTGGGATAAGCCGAGGGGCGGTAGGAGGGCCTATTAAAGAAACAAATGTGTTGGTTTTTTTTTAATTGTACTATTTTGTAGCTGCTAGTAAATCATCTATTGTTAGGAAGCATGCACATCTTAGGCTTTTTTTTTTACTTTTTTCCCCCCCAAAATAAATTCTGGCATGTTTTCTTATAAGGTAGGCATACCTCTATGGAACTGAAATAGTAATCTGTTATATTAACATATTCAGACATTTTTGTCAGAAAAAAAGGGAAAATGAACCACTTGGTGTATTTTCTTCCATTTTTAAGGAAAACTCAAGATCAATGTTCCTCTAGGGAGAAGCTTGAGTGGGGAGAAGAAACGGCTGAAGTAGGATTCTAGATGTTGACCCCAATTTAGGTCAATATCAACCTAGGCAATCTGGGGAGTTTCCTGTTTCTCTGTCTGTAAATAGTGTGTTGACCTCAATAAGCTTTATGAAAATGTTCTACTTCTAAAAAAATTAATGCTAAACTAAATATAAATATATTTTTGCTCAAAAAAAAAGAAAAGAAAAAGAAACAGGCCAGGGTGCCTGGAGTTCAGGAAGCAAGGTAGAACATGGCTGCAGAGCTCAGCAAAGCAGCAGGGGCAGATCAGGTAACACCTGGCAAGTCCGCATAAGGAGCTTGGATTTTCTTCTAAGCATATTTGCCTGTACACAAGACCTGCTACCTAATTTGTGGGAGCCAGTGCAAAATGCAAATAAAAGACCCTTGTTCGAAAACCACCAAGAGTTTCAAGATGGCAAGAAAAGAGCATTGAACCAAGCACGGGGCCCTGCCTGCGGAGCCAGCCCTGTCTCTACAAAACTCTGTTGGCATTAACAAAGCTTTCTTTAATTTGACAAATATGTACTGAGGACCTCAGACAAACCAAGCACTGTGCCAGGCACTGGGAGTACAAAAAAGTGAATGATCTAAAGAAGAAAGCCACTTTGACCTTAATTTTTTCATTAGATTTCCTCCACATACATACAAAGCCAGAAGACTGCCCTATCTTCACATAGTTGATGGTGCTGAGACCCACAAAGGTTCACACCATCCGTTGAATGGATTTGCCTTGATCCCTTAGTAATAATAGGGACAATGATTGCATAGCGGCCATGTGCCTGTGTGCAGACATTATTCCACTTAATCCCCCACCACTCATCACCTATTAACAGGAACCTTGCAAAGAAAGCAAGAGATGAGAAATCAGCCTCAAAGAAGAGAATTAACTTTTCCAGGTTCACCCAGCTTACTGCTAAGTGGGGAAGCTGGGATTTGAACCCAGTTCTGGCTGGATCCAGAGCCTTCCCTCTCTAGGTACACAGTCCTTACTCACATACACTGTGTGTTCAGGTGATTGTTCAAACTAAAGATTCAGCTGCAACCTTCAATAACCTTGAGAGTACCGAATGTCTATTGACGGCTTACTGTATGCCAAGCCCTACCCTAGCTCTCTACGTAGATTTCCTCATTTTTTTTCTATAGACAATCCACTTGTGCATAGAGCACAATTTCCCCATTTTCCTGGTGGGGAGACTGAGATTCAGAAAGGTTAAGTAACTTGTCCGAGGCCCCCCAGCCACTGTGCTGTAAAACTGGAGGCCTAGTCAAGCTGTGTGTCCCAGGGTCTGGGTCCCCGGCTCTGTTCTGATGCTCTCCCTCCCTGCTAAGACCAAGACACAGTTCTTGCAGCTGTGGGACCCCTGGCCCATTGGTCAATTTCTTTTTGGAAAGTCAGAGCTCAGAAGTCCAAGGAGCCAAGCCCCAAGAGAAGGTCTGGGGGTTTGACCTGGTGTCAACATCAGGACTAAAGATTGCTTCATGCCCGGCCCAAGAGAAACAGGGAAGTCTGACTTCTCCCCTAACCATGGGAAAGAGCTCCTTTTCTAAAAAAGGCAAAGCCAGAACCATGAATGTGACATGTCAGGGTCCTTTCTCCACAGCCTTTCCCTTTGTCTTGGTCTTTTGGCCAATGGGGAGGGCTATCTTGAAAAGAGGAAGACTTGGTCACTCTTGGTTTTCTGACCAACGATCTAAGGGACTTCCCTAAACAAAAGCGCCAGGCAGGAAGAGTCTGGGGCCGGGCATGGCCTGGGGAGGCTTAGCCCCTTCTCTGTAGGGCAACCTTGCAGGGACCTTCAAGTCAGGACTGGCAGCCTCACTCTGGTGTTACCCAAAAGCAAGCACTGGAAAGAGGACAGGAGCCTAGGGAGACCTCTCAGGAGAGCCCCTTGCTTCCAAACCAACCACAGGAAATCCAGGCAGCCAGGGAAGTAGAGGTCCAGGGGTCTGTATCAGGCCCAATTCTGCTCTGGTGTGGTGGACTCCAGTGTCAGGCAGATGTGTCTGGGAGAACTCAGTTGGAATCTTACAATACCACTCACTTGTGGGACCCAGGCAAGTCCACTAACCACTTTGGGTCTACTAATCCCCATTTTCCTGAATTAAATGATATAACCTGTATTAAAGGACAGATACAAATAACAGTGAAATATAGTTCTTGGTCTCAGTGAAGTTGCAGAAGGAGAAAGGCAGATGAGAGAAGTAATGAGGGTTAAACCCAAGAGCAGAAGTATAATACAACATCCTCCTGGATTTCCGAATCTGGGGTGTAAGTTTCAAAAAGAAAGAATTGCGTGGCCTGTTATACCACAATTCCCCATTCCAACATTCTTAATATTGATTTGTCTTACATCTCTAGTGTGAGTCTATTCTGAGTCTTTGGATCACTAAGAATGTCTACCTACACCCTTTACTAGGAAGCCTTCAAAATTCCTTAAGTTCCGATCTTCTTTCTCCAAAACCCTGTAAGTCTCTTCCATTTTGGAGGGCAAAGGAAAAGACAGCCAATTTTCATGTTCTTTGTATGGGGTCTTTCTTCTCTTCTTTGATGCTGATAGTCTAAAAGTAAATTATCCTTACAATTGAATATGTTGTGTTCAAAACAGTGAGAACCCTTTTTATTTTTCCTTGGAATGTGAGTCCTTCCATTTTGCATATTCAATAAAGTTTTCTGAACATATTTTTTAAGCTATCATTTATTGAACATTTAGGGCCCCATTTAAAAAATTAACTTATATAATCCTTACAAAATCCTTATCAGAAAATGATTAACGAATGTCATGGCTAAGAGTATTGGATGTGAAGTCAAGCTGTCTGGATTTCCATCCAGTCTCAGAGCCTCTCCAGCTGTGTGACCTTGGACATGGGACCCAGGCACTCTGAGCCTCAGTTTCTTCATCTGTAACATGGGGGCTGTAGGGGTATTCACCTCACTGTGGCTGAGAAGATTAGATAAGGTGACACAAAACACTCGCACTGCACCTGGCACATGCAGGGCCTCTACAAAGATGACTTTTAGTGTGAATCTCCTTTCCTTTAAAGGAAACTGGGACTTCAAGGAGTTGAGCAACTTGCCCCAAATCAAACAGCAAGAAGTGATAGAGAGGGGATTCCATCCATCTTTGTAAACCCAGAGTCTACACCTATGACCGTCAGAGCATAGAGCCTGTGCCCAACATCTGCCTGGCATGGAGGAAGCTCTGAATCAGGAGAAATTCCTCTCATCAACCATCTAGCACAGGAAATAGAACAGATGCTAAAGGATGGCTTTAAGCATCTTCCCCTTCCAGGCCTTGGGATCAGCAAGCTTAGCCTCTATGCACTGACAAGGCTTAGTGGTCCAGAAGCCATACTAGCTGACAGGCTGACCCATACATGCCTGTCTACACGATTACCCTTTATCACTGATGTCATGTTCTTGAGATTTCTGCTCCCTCTGATAAACAGAAAAAAAAGTATATATATATATATATATATATATATATATATATATATATATATATATATATATATATATATAAAGTACATATTTTATATTTATATTTATATATAAAGTAATATATAGTCGACATATCTGAATATAATATGAATCCAACCAGACACTGCTTCAGGCAGTGGTCTGGCAGCAACCTCAGACAGAAAAGGATTGTAAAATTCAATCTACTTCTGAACCCTGGCAGTCCAAAAAGAAATCAGATACATATAGTCACTGAAGTATTTTTCTTCTGAGCTCACAAGTACAGGATGTTGTAGAAGCACAGAGGAAGAAGTGAATAAACCACACAGGCTGAAACTAATCAGGGAAGGCTTCCTGGAGGAGTTAACATGGGTGCTGGATCTTGAACGATGAATAGGAGTTGCCACATTAAAAAGAAAAAAAAATGAGACCCACAGCAACAGAGACAGAAGGGTCGAATGGGCATGGTGGGATGTAGTTAAGGAAGATACCATCATTTACATCCTTACTTCTTCATTTTGTCAAGGAAATTAAAGAACCCCAAATAGAAGCCAGATCCTGTGCTAGCTGAGAAAGTAAAGCTTAATCTAACCTCCAGTAGCTCCCAAAACAACCCACGAGCAGATCATAACACACAGTGTGGGAGGAGTGACATGGCTGCTTCTGATGTGTGTAAGGAGAAGGGATTAAAACTGCAATACAAATGCAGAAAAAGAGGAGGGATTTTTGAGCTCCAATTTTGAAGACAGAAGATGCAGGATCCTGTAACTCATTATACTTCAGGGACAAGGGAAAGGCAGAAATCTGAGAGATTGTCGGATCTCCAGCACAGAAGATCAAGAGGAGGGAATAAAAGACAAGAAGTATGCTTGAGAAGTTAAAAAAAAAAAAACACAACAACTCAGCTTTAGAATCAGCTTTCTAAATTTGTGAATCTAGGAAGCCTTTAGTCTAGAAACTCTAGAGCCAGAATTAAGATGGCAACATCTAGAAGGCCCTGCATCTCCACTTAGAGGACCTAACACCATTCTGGGTATAACTAAGTGCTCAGTGAGTTCTTGGTGACTTGACCTGTCCTACCCACGCTGTACTTGGATCCAACGTTTCTCTGCAACCCCGCAGAGTCGTCCAGAGTGTGGAAGGCCGGGTTTGCAAGCTGCCTTCTGCCAACCCCGCCTGAGCCGTGACTCCAGGGTACCAGTATCAGAAGCTTCCATGCATCTCGGAATGACAAAACCGTTTCTCTTTACAAAAACCGAAACGCCCCAAGATTGAACGTGCAAATGCTTGTGCAGCTATAATCTCCGCAAACATCTGCTACCTTTGTGTGGCAAACGCAGCCCCTTTAAAACAGTGTCTTTGATTTCAAGGAAAGACAAATCAGGCCGCATGTTTTTGTTCTGAATGCATCTCATCACAGGAGGAAATTTTCGGCAGCTTGGAATTCTGAATGTATGAAAAATGCATTCTTTTTTTTAACAAGGAGTTCATGATAGAGAATCAACAAGATTCCTGAAAGAGATGCAGCCAATTCTCTATTCCTGTCCCCTTCCCATCCGCTGCTTCATCTTCTCCTGGATTCTCCAAGGTCTGGCTCTGGAGCAGGGTCTCATCTGTATCTCCATTTTCAGATCTGAGGTGGCAGCTTTTCTGGCCTAGCTGGGTTGGGTCAGGGCCGGCAGCGGCCTGAGTCACCTCTCTACTCAGAGTGAGCTACGGAATAAGGGCAGGGCTCTTCTCTCCTGGCGTCCGACCTCACAGGGTGTGTTTGTAAATAATCAAACTGGAGAACTGTTTGCAGTGCAGAGTGTGTCTAAGACGTAGCCCTCACCTTCACGGCACAGTCAGAAGGGGCTGGTGTCACTGTCTCCAAAGCAGCAGGTGTGGCGAAATAGACTCAGCTGTCCTGTGTTCAACTCCTCTCTTTACTGCCTTCTGGCTGGGTGATCCTGAGTGGATGTTTCAGACTTGCTGGATCTTAAGTTCACTGTCTATCAAAGGGACAATGGTAAAACCAACCTGCTGTCAGAAGCCAGTAAGTGAGACTGTGCACAGCTGACTTACAAACAGCAAAGGAACATTTAGATGGAGGGTGACCGACTGTCCCAATTTGTCTGGGACTGAAAGGTTTCCCAGGATGTGGGATTTTCAGTGCTAAACCCAGAGGAGTACCAGAGTACAGAACAAACCAGGACCACTGATCACTCTATGTGTCTTCAAACACAGCACAACCCCAATGTGACAGGAATAAGGACTAAGGTCAGCAAAGAAGTGAAATGAATTTTCTGGAAAAGTGTACACTGATCACTGATTCCTTAAAATATTCTGAGAGCTTTATGACAACGTTAAGCAAAAGGCTTTCTCTTTTTTTATTGATTACATCTAAATTTATTCAGCTGGTTAAGAGATCCAGAGGCAATTACTAATTTACATTTTTTTATTGCTTCACAATGGTGTGTTAGTTTCTGCTTTATAACAAAGTGAATCAGTTATACATATACATATGTCCCCATATCCTTTCCCTCTTGCGTCTCCCTCCCTCCCACCCTCCCTATCCCACCCCTCCAGGCGGTCACAAAGCACCAAGCTGATCTCCCTGTGCTATGCAGCTGCTTCCCACTAGCTATCTACCTTACGTTTGGTAGTGTATATATGTCCATGCCTCTCTCTCGCTTTGTCACAGCTTACCCTTCCCCCTCCCCATATCCTCAAGTCCATTCTCAAGTAGGTCTGTGTCTTTATTCCTGTTTTACCCCTAGGTTCTTCATGACATTTTTTTTTCTTAAATTCCATATATATGTGTTAGCATACAGTATTTGTCTTTCTCTTTCTGACTTACTTCACTCTGTATGACAGACTCTAGGTCTATCCACCTCATTACAAATAGCTCAATTTCGTTTCTTTTTATGGCTGAGTAATATTCCATTGTATATATGTGCCACATCTTCGCAAAAGGCTTTCTTATTGTAATTTAGTTCCCCATCAGCAGAGGGGAACTAAGAGAAATAAGCTAAGAGAAATAAGACTTACAGATTGCTTAATGGAAAGAAATACTCCAGTCACCCTTCTTAGTTTTGGAAAATACCCATGGTGGTTGCTATGGTGAACAACAGATGACAGATTAATTAGAGTCCCTCTGGGCATGGGACACTTGTCATCCATATAAGCACACAGAAGAAGGGCTTGAGAACCGTTGACCACCACCGCCATCTTGGTCCAGGTCTCAGTACCTCTTCCTATGGATGACTGCAACACATTGCTCATCAGATCCCTTACTCCTACTCTTGGCCTTCCAACAATCCATTTCTGACACAGCAACCAGAATGATCTTTTTAGGTGACAGATCAAGGCAGATCATTCCCCTGCTTCAAATCCTTCAGTGCCTTCCCAATGTGCTTAGAACAAAATCTATCACAGGCTACTATCCACAGTCTCATCTCCTATCGCTCTCCCCTTTGCTCCCTGAGCTGGCACCCTGGCCTCCTTTCTATTCCTCAAATATGCATCCTCAGGACCTATGTGTAGATGCTTTCCCAGCTGCCTCCAAATTGCTACCCAGCCCTTTGCATGGCTGGTTCATCCATCAGTCTCCCCTCAAATATCACTCTTCAGGGATGCCTTCCCTCATATGACTGACAATTACTTTGTTTGCATGTGTGTTACCTTGATTTTTGCCTGTCTCCCCACCTGGAGGGCAATCTCCATGAGACTCCCTCTGTCTTATTCTCCGTAGCTAAAACAGTAGACTCAATAAAAGTTGGTTAAATGGATCAGATAACAGATGAATGACATTATTAAAAATTATAAAAGAAGGATGTGTATTTATTTGGTCAGAGGAAAGGTAGATGCCACCTCTGACTCAGTAGAACCCCTTCTACCACCTTCGTGTAGGTGAGGCAAACCTCTTCCAGCCCCAGGTTCAGAGGCTTCTCTCAAGGTCATATAGCCTCAGGATTTACCTGGAAGCCCTTTCAAGTTGGCACTTCATTTTATCTCCTTAACAGTGGTGACAAATAGAACCAGATTCACCTCTTATTAGGAGGACTATATTTTCTCATTCAAAAACCTTAATGTGGAAGATGAGAATCACAAAAGCTTTAACCATGACCTGATCAAAACCTAGCAGCAACAGAGAAACTAAACTGAGTTTTAATTAGTTCCAGGATTGATTCTCTAGAGAACTTCAGAGTGAGAGGGGCACAAACATACATCTAACTGCCCACTAGCATCCACACTCAGAGGTCCACGAGTTCTGAAGCTCATTGAGTCTAAGACCAGGTTCATTATCTGCCTCCATCCACCCATTCATCCTCACCCTCTGTCAGCATCCCTGGCCACCATGCTTCCAGTTGCCAAACCAGAAACCTGGAATTCTCCACTGACAACTCCCCTACCCTCAATCCCCACATCCTATTGTTGCTACCTCCTAAGGATTCTGCTCTCCATCTCCACTACCCCATTGAGTCCAACCAACCATTACCTCCCTGTGGACAACCTCATTTTCTCCTCACTGGTCTCCCCACATCCACCCAGGCATCCTTCATCATCCCCATGGCAGCCAGAACAATCTTTTCAAAAAATAAACCAAACTGTTCCCCACAGCTTCTTAAGCCCATTCTATGGCTTCCCACTTTTCTTAGAACAGAAGCCAAATCCTTAACTTAGCCTGCAAGGTCCCATGCAGTCAGCCACTACCAGCCTCTCCAGCCTGACTCATACCCCAAGGCCCTTCGACTTCCAAGTTCTTACCCTATAGCCTTTGTTCAGTTCCAGCTCTCCACAAAGACTTTGTACATGCTGTCCCCTTCGTCTGGAACAACCACTGCCAACCACCTTCTATCCATTCTTCAGATCTCTACTCAGTTTTTCTTCCTCAGGGAAATCTTTCTTGATCATCCAATTTGGGTCAAGCCCTCAAAGAACTATCTTTTTCCTCCTGAGTACTTATGTAATTATGGATTGATAGATGTGACCATAGGACTCTCATCTCTACCTCTCATCAAACTGTAAACTCCAGATGGCAGGGACTGGTTTCTTTTTGTCCTGCATTGTGCCCTGGTGCTCAGTATAGTGCCTGGCACAGAGCAGAAGCGCAAACCATTGAATGAATGAATGAGGAATAGCTATCCTATGGATTTGGGCTTACCTTCCATGAGCTGGCCAAGGTCCCATGTTTAGCAATTCTCATGGGAGATGGGAGAACTGGATAAGCTACTTTACTAAAAGTAGAGGAAAAAAAACTGAGTCATCGAAAGATTCAGAACCCGATGCTGAAATCAGCCATTGTTTCCCTGTAACTTGCACAGGTGCATTGTACTTTACATATTTCTGCACCAAGGAAGTGCATAACCCACTCCAAGTCTCTTCTAGATGGATGGCACATTTACTTTCTCTCTTTGGAAATCTTAGGTTGTATCTTGGGTTCCTTACAAATTAGTGGAAAGAGTGGGCAGCAAGGAGAGGGAAAACAGGCTGTGTTTGCCATTGTCACTATGCCAAAGAAAAGAGACCTGCTAACATATAAAGGATGTCCCCAGCCACCCACTTTATTCATTATTCCTAAGAAAGAACACACACACATACACACACACCCTCTCACTATGAGAAAGAAATGAAACCAACTTAACACCACCGGGTCAAATGGTCTTAGATTACCTATCAGTCAGCATATGTACAATCAGCTTTCACCATGTACCCTGCTAGATACTGGGATCACAGCAGAGGACAATCCTTTAGACCCAGAGCCTGTCTTCATGCAATTACAATGTGGTGGGGACTATGACTTTGAACAGGTGCTCACACCATGCTGCAACCAAAACTGAGAGGAAGATATTGGGGCCCGGGTGGCACAAAGAGAGGACACCTGACCTGGCCTTGGAGATGGGCAGAGATTTGCCAGAGGAACTGAGAGCAAAGCTGCACCACCATGACCCCTCTGAGGCTTGCCCTTCTCGTGTGTAAAATGGAGACAATAAATCGCATCTCTCAGGGTGGTTGAGAGTTTTAGATTTAAAATAATAATAACAATGGCTAACATTTAGTGAGCACATATTCTGGTCCAGTCACTAGGCTAGGCACATCTTATGCATTAGCTCATTAAATCTTCATCACAACTCTAGAAAGTGGACACTAATATTATCCCAATTTTACCAATGGGTAAACAGGTTTAGGGAGGTTAGAACACCTACCTGTGCTCTGGTGACCCAGGTCTGCTTGGCGTCATATTTTAAGGCAGGGCACTCTGCCACCTCCCCAATATGACCATGAAAAGCGCTCAACCCAAAATAAGCCATCAACGAATTTTGGTTCCCTTCCTCTACTTGTCCCCTCCTCCTCTTTCCTCCACAGAGGAAAAAACAACAACAACAATCCCAGAATTATGTGCCTTTAGCTGGTTTCTCTGGATTCCACGAAACCAGTTTATAAATATAGTCTTTGAAAAGGCCTGGAAAGGGGAAACCAGAATATTGAGAGTTATTCCTACCTCAAGAACAATAAACTAAATTCCTGAGTCCATCTGTGGCCTCAACCCTCACCCAGGGGAGATCCTGGGGGAAAAAGCTCCAGGCTTTGCTGTCCTTGGGGTGGGAGGTTACTGAGTTCCTGGTTGCTAAAACATTCCAACGATGCAGTCCAAAAATTAGACAGGCCCCCAAGGTGCTTGGAGACAAACTTCACCGTGGTCTCCTGTGGCTTGCATTCTAGAAGATGTAGCTTCAGCTGCTGCTCTGCTGGTCCCTCTGGAGGACTTGGCATTATCCCATTCACCAATGCATCATCCCCATTGGCCTGGCTGCCCTCCCCTCTTTGACCTATGCCGTGTATTACAAGGTTAGACCTCAGAGAAAATATATTTATTCACCCATTTGACTTATTCATTCACTCATTATTGGGAGCCTACTATGTGCTAGGCCTGTGTTCATGCATTTGTCAACTCCCCATTGTACTGATATTCTGAGGATTTTTACAGATAAAATCAGGAGAAGACCTGATTTCTGGCCAGTTGCCACATCTCTCACTTGGCCGTGAGCAAGTATATCCAGCTGTCAGCCGGCCTCCTCCCTGCACTTGATCCCAAGGCTTCAGAGGTCAGTATGATGGGCCTGAGATGCTGAAGTTACTGGGATGGTGGCCCTGGCTTCCCTAGTCAGCTCAGCTGAGAACAATCAAAGTCAGCTCCCCAAGTCAATCCAAGGAACCATGGGAGACCCTGATGCCAGCAGGTAGGAGCTGAGCTTGCTTGTTCTCTTGCAGTGGCAGCAAAACTTGGTGGTTGCTGGGCCTTAGAGAGCCCTGGGCTCCTCAGATACCTCTGAGAATTGGTCCCCAAGCCATACTCTTTGTCCTGAACTACATGTTCAGTTGGCCCAACCTTTTGGTTTCCAACAAAGTAATCAAGTTCACAGGCTCTGGAGTCAGGCAAACTTGGGATCATAGCTTAGCTCTGTCACTTTGTAGTTTGGTGAGTTGCTTTGTGCATCTATTCCATAGTTTCCCTATCTATAAAAGAGCGATGGTAATAATAGTAGTACCTTCTCATAAGGTTGGTTTGATGACTAAATGAGATAATGCATGTAGAGTGTTTAACCTAAAGTTTCTCAGCCTCAGCACTAGTGACATTTCAGGCTAGATTTATTTGTTGTGGGATATCCTGTGCATTGTAGGATATTTAGCAGAATTCCTAGTCTCCACCCACTAGATACCAGTAACACAACTCCTCTTCGGTTGTGACAGCTATCAATAAGTATACCTCTAGACACTGCCGAAAGTCCCTTGACATCATCTCTGTTGAGAACCATTGGCTTAACACAGTGCTTGGAAAATATACTTAATTAATGTTTGCCATTATTATTACTGGCCACTGGAACCCAGTCTGCTTAGATGATCTGTGGCCCTTGTCTGGATCTAGCCAGCCCCACAACCTGAGAGTTATTCCTAATCCCAGTTTTCTATGTACCAGCGGGACCCTGATTCAAGATATCTGGAATCATGGTACTGTCAACAGCCGGACAATGCCTAGAAATGTGTCTGCTATGCCATACTGAATAGATAAGACCTATCCCTCTGAAAATATCACAAACAAAAGAAAATTGTGGTAAGGATA
Source organism: Mesoplodon bidens (assembly GCF_964165515.1). Lineage (NCBI taxonomy): Eukaryota > Metazoa > Chordata > Mammalia > Artiodactyla > Ziphiidae > Mesoplodon > Mesoplodon bidens. Next base: position 19,647,817 of record NC_138171.1, on the reverse strand, counting down.
GAACTGAGAGAAGAGTTACCCGAAGCAATTTGAGGCTAGAAAGAGAATGGAGATCAATGTTGAGAGGGCTCAAGAGCACTAGGATGATGATACCATTCAGCCATTGCAATAAGACATGAAAAGATATAGAGATGATGATACACTGTTAATTCTATCAACATGGGACTTACAAACACGTGATGGTAGACCTGTTCTAAGACAAAATGTGTTTATGGGTATAAAAATGCCTAGACCACTAGCTTATGACCTGTCACATTGTAGGCCCTCAGTAAAGGTTGTCTAAAGCTGTCATTCAGTTTGACCTATTTTTTGGTCAGGGAGGATGATGGGTCAGACTGAATTGGCTCAGCATCCTAGAATGTCAGAGTTGGGAGGGATCATTGAGACAACCTGACCCAGCTCCTTAATTTTATGGAGAGAGGGGAAGAAGAGTGTATAAAGTCACACAGTGTGTAAAAGACAAAAATTGGAAATGGAACTAGGTTTTCCAGACTCTACAGGTGAGTGCAATGCATATTGACATGCGTCTACTGACTTGTCCTGAGCCTAGCATTTAGTTTACCTGGTGTCAGACTCAGCTGCTGGAAGAGAAGTGATCGGGTGCATTTGGATACATAGTCTTAGACCACCCCCTACCCTCTGGTCTTGGCACCCCCCAAACTGCCTCCTCTTGACTCTGTTCTCCAGTGCTCCTGGGCTTGCCTCCATTTTTATGCCTCTCTCTTCCCCTAACCTCCTCCCTGCAAAGCCTGGTCAAGCTTTATGAGTACCATCTAACCCCATGAGAGTACACAGGCCTAATCTGACTCCTCATTATCTGACTTAGTGTCTCCTCCCTGACAACAACTAACAACAAACTTGAGCACTTACTGTGTGATAAGAATCTTATATGCAACACCTGTTTGTACAATAATGTTCATTACTACTATCTCCATTTTACAGATAAAGCAACAAAGGTTCAGAAATTTTCATGTGTGGGAAAGGAGAACTGGGGTGTTAACAAAACAGAGCTAAAAGACTAACCAATTAAAGCACTAGTTGTGGGGAACACAACTGTCCTAGAGTAAAAAAGAGAGATGGTTGAATTCCTGGAGAGTGAATTAGTTAATCTGCAGGTCATAGGGAGATGGTGGCTGGTGAATGCTTCCTGAGAGCTAATCTAGAATAGTCTTTTTTTTCCTTCATGTCTGGAAAATACAGATAAATTGAGGAATGGGTTGGCAGTGATGCTGGCGTTCCTGATTGGTGGGAATCACAGCCAGGCAGCATCTCTCTGCTCTCTCCAGCCCTCCTGAAGTTCATATCCCATTCTGAGGTCAGGCCTGTGCCATGGCCAGGCTCTTGTTTTTCTTCACCAGGTCGCCAAATCACAGGCAGCGTAGGGATTACAGGACTCTGGTTGTCTTGACACTGGACCTCCAGGTCCTGACCCATTTCTGACTAACCCAGCTATGGAGTCGTCCAAGTCTATGACTCACTTCCCACAGGGCTCTTACCCAGACAAGCCTCCCTGTGGACCTTCTCTGTGCTCTGGAGTTCCTGCAGCCTGCAGGCACCAGCACTGCCTGTTCTGGACAGCTCCACCCAGCCCAGCCCTCACCTGAGTTTTGTCCTGGACTCCACACTCTCCTTTCCCTTCTCACCCCAAGTCTTCCTGCCCTATCTGCTCTGGCCCACAAATGTGTCTCTCTCGCTTAGGTCTTTTTAACAGGTGTTCTCCCTGACCCAATTTCTCACCCTCTGATATACTCATCCCTCAAAAACGCAAATTTGTTCATATCAGGTTGCCACTTAAACACCTGCTATGGATTCCCTTTTCCTCTAGGATAAAACCCAAGCCCTGTGAGTTGGGAGTCCCACCCTGCAGCTGAGTCTATCAGTCTAGAATTTTTTCTGCCAAGTGAGTCTAGAGAAGATGGAGTTACTTAAGCTAAACAACTAAGACTCCCAAGCATTTGGTCCCACACACAATAACACTTAGATCTTAGACTCTTCCATTTTAAAGGGACCTTAAATCAACTTCCCACTACCACAAACTCAATCGTTTCTTGACTGCTACCAATGACAGGGAGCTTACAACATTGTGAGGCAGCCAGTATTATTGTGTAAAGAGTTTTTTTTTATCATAGGGTCCTAGATGAATTACTGTGCCAATGCCCTCACTACGAGGCAAGCTGGGAAGTTGAGCATGTGCCATCTTTAGTTTTATGGTGGAAGGCAGACTCCACATCTTACCAAGGTCCATAAAGGGGAGAATTCCCCCAAATTAGTCCAGAAGTTGGAAAGATGAAAAACAACAACAAATATCCACCCCACCAATCTAGGCAGCTTATTTTCAAGAGAAATAATGAGATTTTAGAATTACCAGTTCTCAATGAACGTACGATGGCTCCAAACTGATTCTCACTTCCTTTTCTAAGTGCACATAACCCCTTCACCATTTAAATAACACTTTCTAGTTCATTGCCAGAGACTGATTTAAGCCCATAAACTCTAGAGCCCAGGTTTTGAAAATCAAGACAAGACATGCCCATCCCCAGTCTTCCGGCATCTCTCTCCCTCCACAGTTCTTCAAATAAGACTGACAGGGATTCCATAAATACGTCTGCAAGTCCTTTCAGGACCCTGAGCTATAATTCATGTAGGATTGAGATTTGAATAAACTAAGAACAGAGAAGTGTGCTTTTCACCTCTCTCCTATCTTGAGTTTCCATCTTTCCAGAAGCTCTCTCAATTCTCTCTGATAACTGTCAACATGGTACCATCCTCATCATGCTCTGGACTCTCTTTCCTCCCTACCATCTGTCTCCAAACAACAAAATAGAAACCCTCATTTTTATTTTCAGTGGCGTTTCAAAGGTCTTAGGTCCTCTCCAGTTTAGGCTTTCAGACACAGTTCTCCCAAACGTGGGTCATTTCCCCAGGTGTTTGGCTATGTACCCTTTCTAAGTATTTGTGTTTTTAAAACCCAAGCCCACAGGAGATGACACTATGGAGCCAAGCTGTTTCCAGTTCACCCCAATTGGGATTATACGATGGAAGGAACATGGATGCTGGGCTCAGAGTCGCAGGGACTTGAACTCCATCTCCATCTCTCCCTAGCAGTGTGAGCTTGATCTCTAAAAGTAGGGTAATACGAGCTATTCACTCTCATAGAACTATATACCACTGGGTATTTGTGTGGCAGCCCTTTGTGGGCATATGATTTCAGTGCCTTTCTCTTGGGCATTTTCCCTTTGGAGAACATGGAGAGTCGTCAGTCTGAACTCCTGCTATCACACCACGTAAAACCACCAGAAACTAACACACTGTAAATCGACTATACTTCAACTAAAACCAAAATAAAAAGGTGCGCAGATACCCACCGAATTTGGAGAGTTCTTTGAGCTAGTCCAACATAAAATATAGGCTATGTGGCGTGCCTCATGTTCCCTGTGGGGAGCCAGGAACATTTTAAAAGACATTTCAAAGAGGAACATTTCAAAACAGCTACCCCTAGGGTGTAGGGGGCCCTGAGCATATTGATTTTGTGGAGTCTTGTCAAATAACCAATTTAATTTTTTAAATATATTATAAAACACATGGGTCCATGCAAGGCATAGTGAATTATCAATGAAGACTTAGAATAATGGATAAAGAAGAGGTAATTATGTCCTGGTTTATTGTCCAATATTGCCCATTAAGATGTTTCATAGGGTCCAGGCACTATCTCTTCCTGTTCAGGTCCAAGAACCACCTCTTTGTTTTCTTTATTGTCAAATGCACCATTTCTAGCTAGTTTTATATCTCTCACCATGAGAAGAAAAGATGAAATGCTGTATTTACTTCCAATAATATGGCATTTCAGAACCTACTTATTTGGAAACAATATATTACACCCTGTGCCTATGCAGTTCCCTAATAGCATTTTTTAATGTCAGTTACATCATTACTCAATGCTGCCTCATCCATTGTGCCATCTATGAATCCTGGCTTCCAACGCCTCAAAGGTTGTACTGAATTTCATTGGCGAAGACCTCAAATGCAAGTCTTAAACGAGAATACGCAGGAAAATGTGAATGATAATCCATTTTCCAGTTATGTCAAATTTACCATGTGGAACATTAGAAACTACACATGGCAAAACACATCTTCCAATCATATCTGGAACTCTTTAAGTCATAATCACTGCCACCCTAAAATGTGACCTCTTTCAATGTTGATGACACGATTGCCTTCCACTCATAGGTGCCAATGGGGGGCACAGATGAGGTGCCCAGGAGAAAAGCAAGAAGAATGGTCCCATTCATCTGTCCCTTGCTCACATGGCCTAAGGCCAACTTGGAGGAGCATATCACACATCCTCAAGATAAGGCATTGTCAAGGAGGGCTCACTGGCCATCTCAGAAGCCCTCAGAGTAGATAGACATGACCACCTCTGGAAGATGTTCAGGGAATGAGGAAACTACCCTGGGTGCCAGCAGTGAGGGTTGCACAAAGATAAGGGGAGCATGATTAGGTATGAGGCTTGAGAGGTCAACAGGAATCAAAGGTCAGCAGGGTCAAGTAGAAAAGTACCGGAAGGATGGACAAACCACATAGCAGGATCAACATAAAGGCACAGACCTTTGAAAACAAAAGGTGCATCCAGAAAACATCTGATGCTCTCTTGTGACTGAATTTGTATGTCAGGCTAGGAGATTTGAACTTTATTCTGTAAATCATGAAGACTTAGTGTAGCATCTCAGGCAGGAGAGACATGGCCAAACTGAGGTTTTAGGAAAATCACTGCAGCATCAGAGGGAAAGTCCAGCTGGAAGAGAAGAAGGTGGATGGGTGAGAAACCAAATAGGAGGAGGTTATTTTAATTATCCAGCAGGAGACAAAGAGAGTCAGAACTGAACTTGGGTAAGGAGTCATTGGGTAGGAGAGAACAGGGTGTACGCAAGACAGGTTGCAGGAGCCAAGCAGGTAGGGTGTGATGATTGACAGATGCAGGAGCTAGGGTCAGGGAGGAGCCCAGGGTGACTCCCAGGCTCTGGCCATTGTGACTGGGTGGAGAATGGTGTCATTCCTGAAACAGGGAATAATGAAGGAGAAGCAAGTTGAGCAGGAAAAAGGATGAATTCAGGCTGGGACTTTTCAAGTTAAAGGAATGCAGAATTAGAAGAAGAGGTTCCCAAAAGACAGGGAACACCTTCAAAAGTCAGGAGTGAAGTCTGGCCTGGAGAGGCTCTTGGTCGAGTTGGAGTCCATAGAGGGGATCCTTAGAATGAGATGAGAACTCAGAAGAGAATCTGGGAAACACTGAAATGTAAGGAATTTTAATGGAGTAAAAATCAAAAGTTAAAATTCAGGACACCCAGGGATAAAAGTCAACCCTCCAAGTATTGGAAGCCACACCCAGTTCCTTGGCTGAGTTTTCTTCATCAGTTATTCACATATACCCACCCCTATTCCCTCTTTCTTTTCCAATGGTGAGTAAAAACACAACCTGCACCCTCATCACATTTACAAAATTCCTGTACAAAATTTCTCTAGAGCCTAAGCTGCATGCTGCCTTGAGTCAACAAATCTGAACATAGCCAGTGGGTTTGCAGAAGGTTGACTTCAAGAACATGGTAGGATAACACAATGGATTGATCGTGACCATTGATCAGTCACAGTTACCAGCCCTGCAGGGGGTGAGCCTAGACCTTAGACCCTCCCCCCCCACTTAGACAAATAAGGAAGGAAGGCCCTTAGATTTACTTGTGTCTTTCCCATTTCCAGATGGAGAGACTGAGGCCAACACATTGGAAAGATTTTACTCAAGTTCAGTTGTGAAACCAGTTGACCACATCAGTGTGACTCAATCTTCTCAACTGATTAAAATGTCTTAATGGGCAAAACATTTCTAAAGCTCCTCTGCCAATGCAGCCAGGTGCCACAGGCCTCTTTCAGAAACTAATGAGTCTGCACTTCCTTCAGCTCGTTCAGAAGCTCCTGGGATGGGACACAATCCAGGGTATTTCTGAAGCACTCTTTTGACAATGTCACTCTCTGGGTGGAGAAAAGGTGAAAGTTATCACCCTCCATGGGGCTCCATAGACTGTGATTGTCACATATCCCTCCCTCCATGAGGCCAGGATCTGCATTTGTCCTGGGCAGGGTCTTTGGGGCCACTTAATGATCCTGAGAAGGAGACTCAACAAGGAAATCCAAACCTGTTTTGCAAAAGTGACCTTTCTTGAAATTAGATTGTGTGGGATACTCCTCCCTGAAAATAGCTGTCCCTGGGTGGGCATTTTCACAGCTTCCTGTCTGACACCCCTGCCTCTGGTCTTACCCTACTTCAGACCTTACTCCACACAGCTGCAAGAGGGATCTTTCTGGAGCACACTTTTGACAATGTCACTCTCTGCTTGAGAACTCCCAAGGCTCTCTCCCACCTACAAGCAGCCTGAGAAAGTATTCAAGACCCTGGTCCTAGTATAACCTTCAGCCTGTCCACCTATTACTTCTCACAGGTTCCCCAGAGTTCTGCCCCTTTGGAAGTCTTGCAGTTCTTTAAATACACCAGATATTTTTATGCCCCAGAGCCTTTGCACATGCTTCCTGGAATTCCATTTTTCTTGTTAACCATTTTAAAAATTCCTATTCTTATTAATTTAAATATTTTGTAACTACATTTTAAATTCCTCTAAAATGGTGACTGGTATCTTACCTTGCTATTCCCAGCACATAATTCAGAATTTGTCAACATGATGGAATGAATGTCTATGGGCTAATCAGACTACTTGCCAGAGTCAGAAAGAAGAAGAAGGCTGAGAGTAAATAATGCAGGATCAGCTTCCACATGAGTGTGGGAGAGGGGAATAGCTAAAAAACTGACCATGAAGCGCCATAGTGGCCATGTTTCAACTCAAACCTTACTCAGGAAGTTACTCTCCCTCCCAGAGAGGTAGCAGGCTAGAACCATCACCTTCATTTCTTCCTCAAAACAACTCTAATCATGGCTGGACCACAGGGAGTTTAGGAGCCCTAGTTATGGATCATAGGTATAACTCCGGTCCATTTAATAAAAAGCCAGAGCAGGCATTTCTAGAGTAGACAAGAGGAAGCAGAGCTCCTTAGGAATATTTAGGAATATCATTGATGGTTCACACAGTAAACTTTAGGCAAGAACATAAGCAGAAGCTGAGAATTTTCTGCCAACAAATGGTAACATTGAGGTCAGACATGTGTGAGCAAAAACAATATACCTTCAGAAGGAATCAGAAGAAGTGTCTCTGTGAAGAACCAGACATAACCTGTCCTCTTGGCTGCTCCCAAGTTTTCACCAGGTGCCTAGTGAAAGTAGAATGGGAGCTTACATAGAACTCCATTGAACATCATGACCAGATTATCCTACACTAGTGTCCTCAAGTTACCCATATAGGTTTTTCATTCTAGAATGTGCGCTCAGTATTCTCTGCTAAAATTTTGGTTGTCTTCTTAAAGTTCTAAATTGCAGAGTCTCATTACTACTTAAGATTACCTGAGTTGGGTGCCTCCAACCTGACACAAGAAAGCATGGTTTGGATGCCCGTATGGGGCATGCATTCACTTAACAAGTATTTATTGATCACCTACATTGTGTCCAATAGCAGAGGTATAATAATAAACAAGAGAGCCTATGCTCTTGGGGTTGATAGTCTAATGGGAGAGGGGATATTGACAGGCAACCAGGACTTAGAATACAGTGCACTCTGTGCTGGGATGGAGAAGCAGAGGAGGCCACAGAGACACAGAGAAGAGGCATCTGATTTGACCAGCGGGGTCAGGGAAGACCTCCTGGAGGAATGACATCTGTGCTGAGATGTCCCATTAGACAATAAAGGAGGGAAATGGAAAATGGAAGCATCTTCCTGACAGAATGAGCTACGGAAAACTCATGTGCAAAGATGCAGCATGTGCAAAGACCCAGAGGTGAGAGAGGAGGACATGTTCTCATGAGGGCAACATGAGAAGAGCAGGACAAGTCCAAGTGTGGACACAGCCTGGTTCATCCTGTCTACACCTGCTACCAAGGAAGACACCAGCAAGTTAGGGGCAGAGCCTAAGTTGCATCATTCTCGCTTCAGTTACAGGTTTGGAGATTCAGCTTCACCAAGGCTGCAGGGCCAAGGTGGCCCTTGAAGCCCCAAGCTCAGCAGCTCAGAGCTCTCCCAGCCTTCATCACACAAGGAAGGAAGTCCAGCCCTGAGCAGAAACCTTTCCTGTCCCTCTCCTTTGCCCTCCTTACTTCTATCTAGCACAGTGGTCACCAGCAAGAGGACTGCCATTTCAGGACTGGATCCTGGGGTAGGAGTAGGGGTGGGGGAGGAAGACCCAAACTCCTGCCCAATTCCGTGGGGAAGCTATTTGTCACCAGATGGCCCAAAGAAGAGACAACTGGCTGCATTTCAGTCACATACTGTGGGCTGTGTAGACACAGTATAGGTCTGGGCAGGTGCTCAAGAGAGCTTTCTGAGAGAGATTACACCTCCCAACAGCTAAGAGTCCTCTCCTCAGGGAGGTGTGACATGTAGACCTAGAGCTGGGAGAAGGGCAAAGCTGCTTAACAATAGTTTATAAACGTTTTGATGTTCACCAAGCATTTATGCTCCAGGCTTCTGCCAGGTACCTTTTTTTTTTTTTTTGGATTTTTACTTTATTTTATTTTTTTGACAGTTTCAGTGTGCATTTTATAAAATATTGGCTATATTCTCCATATTGTACAATATTTATCATGAGGTTGGTACTTCACAACAGCCCCACAGGTTAGGCAGTATATCCCCATTTATCAGATGAGAATACTGAGGCCCAGGGAGGTGTAAGAAGCTTATTCAAAATCTCCTTCCTAAGTGACCAAAAGAAAATCTGAACCCTAGTCCTGTGCTTCCTCTCACTCTCATCCTCACATTAGCTCATATAATCATCCCTGGAGCCCTGGTAAGATTGGCAAAATTAATAGGTTCGGCAGAAGAAAGTGAGGCTTGGATGGATGGCAGAAGGTATCAGAAACATGTGTTTGGGACAGATAAGGTTAGAACAGTCAGCACATTTTCTGAGGCAGCTCCCCCCAACTGCACACTACCTCCCATAATCTCTTTCTGACGTTTTAATGAAAAATAAACGTCCCCCCACCTCTGCCCTGTTCACTAGGCCAGATCAGGCAATTATGCAGTATTTGTGTGGGAGGCTTGGTTCTGAGAGACCGGGTCAGCAGTGAGGAATAATAGCCGTGAGGAAACCCAGCTGGCCCATTGGGGCCTTCCCAGGCTCCCTCAGGCCCCTCTCCCACTGCCCTCTCCACTCTGAAGTCTGCTCACCGTGCCCGGAACTGACTGCCCTGTGCCTCCCGGAAAAGGCAGAATCCACCAGCATGGCCTTGGCTCCAGCACTAAGAGTTTTACATGCTTTCCAACCAAACTCTAACCCAAGGCCATACAGCATAGAGGTTAAGGGCACAAGAACTGGAGAGACACTGACCTTCACCAACGCACTAACTCTGTGAGCTTGGACAAGTGACTCCATCTCTCAGAGCCCTGGTGTTGTCTTCTGTAAAATGGGATGACGGTAGCACCCAGCTAAATGAGATAATCCATGTAAGGAGAGGGTACGAGGGCCAGGTACAGGATAAGAACTCGAAAGACAGTAGTTGTTTGACACTGTTTTTACTTTTTATTGAAGTGTGATGAACATATAAAAAATGCATCTATCATAAGAGCATAAATCACTGGTTTTCACAAAACAAACACATCCATGAAACCATCATCCAAGTCCAGAAACAGAAGACACCCACCCTCACCCTTTCTGGTCACTATTGCTCCCCAAGAGTAACCCCTAATCCTACTTCTAACAGCCAGGATCAGTTTTGTTACTCTTATTCAATATGTGCCAGGATCTGGGGTAAGTCTTTTAGATGTTAGTCTTCACAACAGTCCTCTGATGGAGGTATATTCACATTATCCCCATGTCCTCAATGAAGAAATGGAGAATATTCTAAAGAATCTTCAAAAACGCTAGTAGGACTGAGTTTCACAAGGTCACAACATAAAAGATCAAAATAAAGAAATCAATTCCATTCCTATATACTAGCAACAAACAATTGGTAAGTGAAATTGAAAATACCATTTACAAAACACTGAGACAGATTTTTAAATCTGGAAATACTTATGGGTAACTCTAATAAAATATGTATAAGAACTGTACAGTCAACATGGCAAAGCATTGCTCAGAGAAAATAAAGACAAATAAATGAGAAGATACACTGTCTTCATGGATTAGAAGACTCAGCATTGTTAAAATGTAAATTTATCCCAAGCTGATGTATAATCTGAAAGCAATCCCAATCAAAATCCCAGCAGACTTTTTTTTTAATTGACAAACTGATTCTAAAATGTATGTGAAAATGCAAAGGGCCTAAAAGAGCCAAAATAATTTTGCAGAGAACATTTTGGAGGACATACATGACCTTATTTCATGACTTACTATGAAGTTTCTGTGATCCAGGCAGTGTGGTATCAGAATAAGGATAGAAATAGATCGATGAAACACAACAGAGAGTCCAGAAAAAAACCTATCTGTATATAAATGGTCACTTGATTTTTTACAGACATGCTCACGTCATCCAATGAGAAAAGGATAATATTTTCCACAAATAATGCTGGAATAACTGGACCTGCATAGTGAAAAAGAATAGATAAATAAATAAAAAGAAGAATCTTGGCCCCTGCCTTAAATCATACCTAAAATTAACTTAAAAAATTGATCACAAAGACAAATACTGTATGATATCACTTATACGTGGAATCTAAAAAATACAACAAGCTAGTGATTATAACAAAAACGAAGCAGACGCACATATATAAAGAACAAACTAGTGGTTACCAGCTGGGAGAGGGAGGGGGGAGAGGTAATATAGGAAAAGGGGGATGGGAGGCACAGACTATTGGGTATAAGATAGACTCAAGTATATACTGTACAACACGGGGAACATAGTCAACATTTTGTAATAACTGTAAGTGGAAAATAAACTTTTAAAATTGTATAAACATTTTTTAATTTAAAAAATAAATAAAAAGAAGAAAGCTTTTAAAAAATGCTCACAGGTCCAGCTGATTCTAGGCTGGGCCCTACGCGGAGACCACGACGGTGGGGCGGCCGAGCCACAATGCCCAGTGAAACTCTCTGGGAAATCGCAACAGCTGAAGTGGAAAAACGGGCAAGTAATGGAAGTGAAGGCGATGGAGTTGAAACTGGAGAAAAGTCTGTTTTCTTCATTGGCAGTAAAAACGGGGGAAAGACTACTATTATTCTAAGGTGTCTTGACAGGGATGAGCCACCAAAACCAACCTTAGCCTTGGAATATACATATGGAAGGAGAGCAAAAGGACATAACATACCAAAAGATATTGCTCATTTTTGGGAACTAGGTGGAGGAACCTCTTTACTGGACTTAATCAGCATACCAATCACAAGTGACACCTTACGGACATTTTCTATTGTTCTTGTTTTGGACCTTTCGAAACCTAATGACCTTTGGCCTACCATGGAAAATCTGTTGCAAGCCACAAAACTTCATGTAGATAAAGTGATGATGAAACTGGGGAAGAAAAATGCTAAAGCACTTTCTGAAATGAGACAGAAGATATGGAGCAATATGCAGAAGGACCATCCAGATCGTGAATTAATTGACCCATTTCCAATTCCTCTGGTCATAATTGGAAGTAAATACGATATTTTTCAGGATTTTGACTCTGAGAAGAGGAAGGTAATATGCAAGACACTTCGATTCGTTGCACATTATTACGGAGCATCATTAATGTTTACCAGTAAATCAGAAGCTCTATTACTAAAAATACGTGGCGTTATTAACCAGTTGGCATTTGGCATTGACAAAAGCAAATCAACATGTGTGGATCAGAATAAACCACTGTTTGTCACAGCAGGATTGGATTCTTTAAGTCAAATAGGATCTCCTCCTGTTCCTGACAATGACATTGGAAAGCTTCGTGTCCATTCGCCAATGGAATTGTGGAAAAAAGTGTATGAAAAGCTCTTTCCACCAAAGAGTATCAACACGTTAAAAGATGTCAAGGACCCTGCCAGAGACCCTCAGTATGCTGAAAGCGAAGTTGATGAAATGCGAATTCAGAAGGATCAGGAACTGGAACAGTACAAAAGAAGTTCTTCCAAGTCTTGGAAACAAATTGAGCTTGATTCCTGAACCTAATGCAACTATAGGGTATTTATTTCTTCTTTTCCAAATACAAGTAAGATTATTTTATTACTTAATATTATAGTAATAAGTGAGGAAAGTCTAGATTTGTAATTTGTTAAAGGAAAAGTGGAATTTCTTGTATTAGTGCAACTCCCTGCATACTTTTAACTCTCTTAAATGGGAAAAATTTGTATAATTACATGCAATATTTTTTTAAAAATAAAAAGAATCTTGAAGGACCTAAAAAAAAAAAAAAAAAAATGCTCACAGACCTAACTGTAAAAGCTAAAACTATAACAGATCTATAAGAAACAAAAGAAAATCTTTGCAACATTGGGATAGGCAAATATTTCTTACATAGGGCCTAAAAAAATTGACCCATTTTAAAAATGATAAATTGGATTTCATCAAAATTTAAGATATCTTCTTTTTGAAAGGCACCATTAAGATAACCAAAGAAACTACATGTTGGAAAAAACTATTCATAACACATATGTCTGAAATAGGATTTGTATCCAGATATTTAAAGAATTCTTACAACTCGATAGTAAGGAAACAGCCCCAAATTTTTTAAATGGGCAACACATTTCACAAGAGAAGATATACAAATAATCAATGTGCACATGAAAAGATTATTAGTCTTCAGGGAATACAAGTTAAAAGTAAAATGAGATAATATTAACCAAGTAGAAGTCTAAAGTTCAAAAGACTGACAACACTAAGTATTGACAAAGCGGTAGAGCAGCGGGAACTCCCCCACACTGCTAGTGAGAATGTACAACAGTCCAGTCGCTTTGGAAAATTCTAGCAGTTTCTTAGAAAGTTAAACATACACTTACCATATAACCCAGCAATCTCACTTCTAGGTAATTACCCAGGAGAAATGACAACAGACGTCCCTACAAACACCTGTGTGTAAACATTCAGAGCAGCTATATTCATGCTGACCAAAAACTAGAAACAACTCAAATTCCAATCAATGGTGAACAGATACATGCGCTCTGGGCTAGTCCATACCATGACATCATACTCAGAAGTAAAAACAAACAAAATACTGATCATGCCACAGCATGGATAAATCTCAAAAACACTTGCTAAGAAAAATGACCCAGAACAAAAATGAATAAATACTGTATGATTTTATTTATAAATTCTAGAAAGGATAAATTTAATCTAAAGTGATAGAAAGCAGATCAGTGGTTCTCTGGAGCCAGAGGTGGGAGATCTGTGTGACTAGGAAGAGGTACAAGGAAACTTCTGGGTTGATGAAAATGTTTTGGATATTGGTAGTGGTGGGGGTCAATGGGTATAATGATTTCTCAGAACTCATTAGACTGGACACTTAAAATGGGTGCATTTTATGATAATTATATGTTAATTATTACTAACATGATTTTTGTAAATAAGCAAAGGATGGAAGCTGTTGGTTTTATTATTATTACTATGTCTTAAAAACTATGCTAAGCCCTTTATGTGTATCATCTCATTTAATCCTCTCAACAGCCATCTGATATATATACACTCACATTACGCCATTTAATAGAGGAGAAAACAGAGGCTCATGAAAGGACGCGGAGTAACATGGCCCAAGTTTTCACTACTAATAAGTAATCCAGGATTAGATCTCGAGTAGTTTCAGTCAGTGAGCGTACTGCCTCCAAAACACAGAGGAAGTCCGCTTTGTACACCTAAGTAATTCTCACTCAATTAATGGTTGTAACGGTTCGGGCACTGCCATTTGCAGAGGTGATCATTAAAGTCCACCCCTGGGAATGTCAGGGTCACAGGCATGTGAGCATGTGGGGTATCTCTAACTTGAAGGACAGCTCAAGAGTATTGGGACCCTAGTCAGATGGGACAAATTTCAACACAGACCTCAGCAGAGAACTCAGAAGCTGAGTTGAAGAAAAGGCTCACATATAGATTAAAGCACAGCAGTCATGAGCATCACGGGACTCCCACAACAGGCCTGGAACCCCAAGTAACAAGAAAAACTCTAAGCAAACCCCACCCAGGGTGGGACTGACGTTCCAAATGCACTTCGCATACTGATCAGCAAGAATCAAGGATGAGGCAAGGCTTGGCAGGGCAGGATGAGATGTCCTAGTGAGCCTGGGCTGACCAGTGGGGTTGTCCCAACCCCAATCTGAGACAGGTCACTCATGGCGGAATGGAAATTTCGCCTGTACATGGCTCCCTCTGACCTCAGATTCTCCTCTTGTTAACATCAGGAAAGTTTATCTTGGGAAGTTTCCCTGCTTCTCTGACCCTGCCATTGCGCAGGGTGAGATAACACCCTGTAATTGTGACTTTGGTCCTGAAACGATTATTCATCCTTTTCCACTTAAGGTTGGTGGCCCATGCTCACTGGTGACCAACTCTTCCCCTAATCCCTCTCCCCACACTTTTTCTCATGGTTCATTGCCTTCTGGCTTTTGTTGGATGCAATTGCATGAGGCTAGGGGGGAAGGGGAACAGGGGGAGGGCTTTGAGTATTGGGCCCCAGCTCAGGAATTAAGAACTGGATGAGAGGGAGAAGAAATGACAAGACTTTTTTCTTCAAAGCCTTAGGAACTTCATGAGAGGATCTTCTCAATAGATTACCATTTGTATGGGCAGTACCTAGAGCTGCTGAATCCAGAGGTGTGGACGGCAGTGGGGAGATTTCTGGCCCAGTGGAGGAGATATTTGAAAACCCTCACTTAAATTGTCCCTACATAAGCCACAGGTACGCCCTGTATGTACCCTCAGTCAACAGGCTCTTCCCTGCCCTCCTCTGGGACCCTAAGTTATGTTGGATCCACAGGAGGAGTTACCATACCATCCTCCCAACGTCACTGAGAAACTGTCATTCAATGGCTGTCATGGTTTCAGAGAATGAAGCTGAAGAACTATACAAAGGACTATACAAAGGACAGATCATCAAGGACCACACTGAGTAGCTGAAGTGCTAGGACAATGGGGTGCCATAGAAGGACACTGACCAGACAGTGTCAGAACTATGCTTTAGAGGGAAATGCTCCAACAGCCAGAGTGAGGATTGACCAGGATGAGATGGGTATGAGATCATGAGATGGGCCTGAGGCATCAGCGGTGACGGTGGAGGGCACAAGACAGATTCCTATACTAAGGAGTTTGCAAATTTTTTGGTGTGGCTGTCCATCACCTTTTTAACAGCCTCTGGCAATTGGGGGAAATATGACATAATAAGTTCTGTCTCCAAGGTAGAAATCAGAACCCAGATCATTTCTAGACTCCCTTGTCACAATCCCACAAACACATGACCAGCCTTCATCAATCAGATGCTCCAGTTGGGAAGTGGCCAGTGTGATGATGGACTCTGCTTGGAGCTCACTTGCAGTTTTGCCGGCATAGGAAACAACAAAGGCATTCAGCTTTCAGGGCAGCATGGTTGCCCCAACTGCCAGCTCAGTAGCAACATCGGGGCTGGTAAGAGCAGTGGTTTGTAATAAAGCTGGATTTCTGGCATCTAGCATTCAGTGGCAGCTTCAATGATGGCAGTTTCACCATTGAGCCAGATTTGCAATGTGGTTTTCGATGTTCTTAGAAGCTTGTCCTCAAGCCAGTTTCTCCATCTTGCCCACCATTTCTGGGAGCTTCTCAATATATTTTCTTCCTAGTTATGTATTCTGCCATTTGCAACTAAGAAGCAGAGACAATTCTTAGACATTTAGGAGTAATATTAAGAGGATTTAGTGAGCTAGTGGCCTAACAAATGGTACAGTGACTGACACATAGTAGACACTCAGTAAATACTTGAAGTTCTTATTGAGTAAATAGAGAGAAGGAAGGAAGGAAGGAAGGGAGGGAGGGAGGGAGGCAGGGAGGAGGGATAAACAGCGTGTATGTAGTACAAGAAACGAAAGAGTGTAGGATGACCCACAGATTTCTTTTTTTTTTTAACATCTTTATTGGAGTATAATTGCTTTACATTGGTGTATTAGTTTCTGCTTTATAACAAAGTGAATCAGCTATACATACACATATATCTCCATATCCCCTCCCTCTTGTGTCTCCCTCCCACCCTCCCTATCCCACCCTTTTAGGTGGACACAAAACACCGAGCTGATCTCCCTGTACTATGCAGCTGATTCCCACTAGCTAGCTATTTTACATTTGGTAGTGTATATATGTCCATGCCACTCTCTCACTTCGTCCCAGCTTACCCTTCCCCCTCCCCATGTCCTCAAGTCCATTCTCTGCATCTGGGTCTTTATTCCTGTTCTGCTACTAGGTTCTTCAGAACCTTTTTTTTTTTTTTTTAGATTCCATAAATATGTGTTAGCACACAGTATTTGTTTTTCTCTTTCTTACTTCACTCTATATGACAGTCTCAAGGTCAATCCACCTCACTACAAATAACTCAAATTTGTTTCTTTTTATGGCTGAGTAATATTCCATCGTATATATGTGCCACATCTTCTTTATCCATTCATCTGTTGTTGGACACTTAGGTTGCTTCCATGTCCTGGCTATTGTAAACAGAGCTGCAATGAACACCGTGGTACATGACTCTTTTTGAATTATGGTTTTCTCAGGGTGTATGCCCAGTAGTGAGATTGCTGGGTCATACGGTAGTTCTATTTTGAGTTTTTTAAGGAACCTCCATACTGTTCTTCATAGTGGCTATAACAATTTACATTCCCACCAACAGTGCAAGAGGGTTCCCTTTCCTCCACACCCTCTCCAGCATTTACTGTTTGTAGATTTTTTGATGATGGCCATTCTGATCGGTGTTAGGTGATACCTCACTGTAGTTTTGATTTGCATTTCTCTAGTGATTAATGATGTGTGCATCCTTTCATGTGTTTGTTGGTATCTGTATATCTTCTTCGGAGAAATGGTCTTCTGCCCATTTTTGGATTGGGTTGTTTGTTTTTTTGTTATTGAGCTGCATGAGCTGCCTGTAAATTTGGAGATTAATCCTCTGTCAGTTCTTCCTTTGCAAATATTTTCTCCCATTCTGAGGGGTGTCTTTTCATCTTGGTTATGTTTTCCTTTGTTATGCAAAAGCTTTTAAGTTTCATTAGGTCCGATTTGTTTATTTTAGTTTTTATTTCCATTTCTCTAGGAGGTGGGTCAAAAAAGATCTTGCTGTGATTTATGTCATGGAGTGTTGTTCCTATGTTTTCCTCTAAGAGTTTTATAGTGTTTGACCTTACATTTAGGTCTTTAATCCATTTTGAGTTTATTTTTATGTATGGTGTTAGGATCCACAGATTTCTGACTCAGACAGCTTTGTGGGTGGCAGTGCCATCATTGAGACATGGGAGAGAGAAGATGGTAGGGGTTTAAAGAGAAGACGGTAAGTCAAGTTTGGGAGTGTTGGGCTGAGTTTCCCCTGGTACAATCCAACTACAGATTTCCAGCATCTAGTCGGATATTTAGATCTGAGTTCAAGAAGAAGCTCAGGGCAGCAGACGATGATTTGGGGATGATCAGGACAGAGTGACGAGTATGGCAAGTGGGAGAAACAACCTACTGAAAAGAGGAAAGAGCAAAAGATGGAATCCTGAAGGGTACCAGCATCTATAGATGACTTGAGGAAGAGTTGCTCACAAAAGAGACTGAGAAAAACCGCCAGAAGTTCAAAGAAAACCAGAACCTGCTCTTTAGAGCTGAGCCTTGTGGACCGAGATGCAATCAAAGACCAGCCGGCTGTGGAAAAACCCAGGCAAAAACAAGAAATCTTTCTGCTTTTGCTTCCACAGTGTTTGTGCCAAAACACCTTCCCAACCTCCTTGCTGTCAACAGTCATAGACAATTGACCTATGGACCCACTCACTTCTGGCGTGGGCTAAACAATGTGCAAGGCCATTTACATTTGTTGTCTGTTTAATCCTCTCAGTTACACTGTGAATGAATTGTTATATTTACTCCATTCATCTGATGAAGAAACTGAGATTCAAAGAAATAAGGTCATGTGCCCAACTTCCTGCGGGGCTGGTTATGAGAATTTGCTCAGCAAGAGATTCTGAGACTCTGAACAAGGGTGGAGAAAGGAAGCATCCAAAAGAGCAGTCAGTTTGCTTTGTAAGAAACCGAGGCCTAGAGCTTGTTACTTGCCTGAGGTCACATGGCTAGTGACTGGATCTAATCTCTGGGTAGCTGCCTTCAGAAACCAATGGTGATAATGATGACGATGATGATGATGATGGTGATGATGACTATTATGATGATGATGATTATTAACAATAATAATAACAATAATTGCTGCTACATTTACAAGGCACCTATTATGTCCCCAAACCAGTGTTTCATGCTTTATCTCACATCATCTTCATGACAACCCAATGAGGGAGGGGTTATCATGAACCCCCTTTGACTGTGGGTGTAAAGGGGCTCGAAGTGCCACCATAAGCAGTGATAATTGTTCGACTAGGGCTTGGGGCTGGAAGTGAACACGCAGGATGGGACAGAAGGACAGGCTGCCGAGCACCGTGGATGCTGGTTCCTCAGACCCAGAAGCAGCCTCAGGGAACAGACAGCCCAACCCCAGTAAGGGAGACATTCTGCCCAGACAAACCGCAGAAGCATCTGGGTCACTGCTGTCTCCTGCCCTCTGTGAGCTTGTAGCAGGTTGTGCAGACCTCGGGGATGAAATGAGCAAGGCTGAGCCCTCCTGTCCCGAGTGCTGGCAGGGACACTGTCCTGTGTGCCATGGGGCTCATTCCTCCAGGTATTCCCAGACCCAAGACCTTGAAATGAGCCGGCCATGAGTCTCCAGGTTGGGGCGGTGGGCAGAAAAGGATCTCCAAATGGCAGACCCTGGAGGGGATTTCAACACCACCATGGGGGTTCTGTCCTTAGGCTTTTCTTAGTCTTTCTTCCAGAACTAGGACCACCTAGGCAGTTTATTATATCTGAAACAATACTTCAGTATTCCTAGCAAAGGTACCTGACTTCTAGAGGATCCTCAGTGCCTAGTAAGGTGTCAGCTACATAGTAAAGATACATATTGATTGATCGCTTACTATGTGGTAAGCGAGGTGCCATGAACCTGACTTCATTATGTCCTTTAATGTTCACTACAACCCTATGAAACCAGCTCTGTTATTATCTCCGTTTTACAGATGAGGAAACCGAGGCTCCAACAGGTGAAGTGACACTCAAGGTCACATAATTAAAATGTGGCAGAACTAGGATTTGACTGGAATTCATGCTCATAACTTTGCCACTACAATGCCTTGTTGGACAAATGAGTGAATACGTGTATGTGTATTCATGTGTGTGTGTGTGTGTGTGCGTGTGTGTGTGTAAAGGCGACCTAATTTGGTGGAGACATTTGAGAATCTTGGGCTTTCAGCTTAATGTTGCTGTATGAAGGCTGTGTGACCTTGGTGAAGGAACTTCACATCTCTGAGCCTCAATTTTCTCATCACTTTTTCCAAATATCCAGTTATGGGAAAAGGAAGACAAAAAGTGACTCTGAAATAACAGATATGAATGCAATAAAAATACAACATGTGTGAGTGTATGTACAGACACATATGTGTGTGTATATCTGTGAATGTGGCAGTTTCCTAGGCAGGGTTGTGAATGTGTGTGCACATGAGTCAGAACTCATGTGTGCTTCCTCTCTGGCCCTGGTTATACACTAGGGGTACAGGAAAGGTATCCAGAGCTCACTCATCATACCTGTCTGCCTGCCACCCTTATAAACCTTTCTTTCCTAGAAGATGGCAGCTGCCTCCCAGCTGCTGAAGTCTGGGATATGACATGAGCGGGAGCTAAAGGCTGCTTCCAAACCAAAGCCACCACCTGCATGTGTGTTCAGCCCCATGCCCTGCCCACTTGCCTCCTCTTAGGCCAAAGCTATTCCCTGGGAGATCTCCCTTAATCTGGGTAAGTGGGCCAGTTCTGACCCCCTAAAGAAAAGGGAACCTCAAACAATGTGGAGGGGTTGGGGGAAGAGGGGACCTGCTCCAGGTCTCAATACCTGCTCTTACTCTCTCAGTATCCTAAGTAAATGCACCCTCTGTGAAGATGGGGACCTGGTCTTGTCCACATAGAGTTGATGCTCCATAAATATATGTTAAAGACCTCAACTAAGTTTATGTGAACCTCAAGAATTTTGACTTAGGCAAGTAGCAGCTTCTATGTAATCATCAGTGATTCCATTTTAGTAAAGTCCAGTGATCAGCAAAAAAAATTTTTTTTAAAGGGTCACTTTTGTAAGCCCCATTTTACAGATAAGAGAACTGAAAAACTTAAGTAACTTACACAAGGTCACACAACATGTAAGGAGCCAAGACAACATTCTGAGTCAGTCTGTTCAACACCAAAGCCTGTGCTTGTTCCACTGTGCCCAAAAAGCTATCAATCTTAGGGCACCAGGTCAAGTCAAAGGTGAGACAGCTGGAGTTTCCCAACCCACCCTGACAAGGAGCCTTAGCCAGGGAGACTGGGCAAGAGGGGCTGAGACCATGGCCAGGGAGGGCAACTACTCGGAGATGAACTTAGCAATACTCTGAGGGGCACAGTCCTGCCTGCATCCTCAGTTTTTTCATCTGTAAGCTGGTCTAGCACACCACATCTCTCACAGCTGGCAGAGACTGGAGGAGTGTTCCAAGTGGAACACTACAAGATATGGCCAGAGTATGGGGTGTGTCTTAGGGAGTGGGGGTGTGTGACAAGGTTGGAGATGAAAGTCCGTCGAACAGCAGGTGGCAAAGCTGGATAGGAAGGTAGGACCGGATCCTGAGGGTCTGGGGAAGCCTTCTGTTTAGTTTCCCAAACTAGGTGGCTTAAAACAACAGAAATGTATTCTCTCCCAGTTCTAGAGGCCAGAAATCCAAAATCAGTTTCACTGGGCTAATACCGAGGTGTCAGCAGGGTTGCTCTTCCTTCAGGGGCTCCAGAGGAGAATCTGCCCCTTGCCTCTTCCAGCTTCTCGTGGCTACTGGCATTCCTTGATTTCAGCCGCATCACTCCAATGTCTGCCTGCATGGTCACATTGCTTCTCCTCTTTCATCTGTGTCCTTTTCTTCTGTTTGTGTCTAAAATCTCCCTCTTATAAGAAAGATGTTTAAAAAGTAAGTAAATAAATAAAACGATATCATGGAGATAAGTAATTTTTTAAAAAAGATCATATATGATGGTATATAGAGCCCATTAGGATAATCCAGGATAACCTCTCCATCTCAAGATCCTTAACTGAATCACATTTACAAAGACTCTTTTGAAAAAAAAAAAGTTGTTGGGGAGGTGACATTTACAGGTTTCAGGGACTAGGACTCGATATCTTTGGGAAACATTTAAATAAGTTTATATTTTATCATGGTGATAATAGGGGAAATTGGAAGCTTTCAGGTAGCAGAGTGACATGATGAGATTTCTTTGCAAACATAAATGTGGATTTCTCTCCTATATCCTGTGGGAAGTCCAACTCCATGCACAAGATTTCTGAAAAGTCCCAGAGACTTACAATCTTTGGTCACTTCTGGCTCCCTAGTCCCCTGGATTCACTTTCTCAGTTGTATGATCCCCTACACTCCTACTCAAATGTGGAGTTAAATCTTTCTTCCTGATCTTCACACACACACAAAAACACTCACTGATACAAAACAGTAGTGTGTGCTAATGACTTTACTGAAGATTTTCAGTGTCAGAGGGAGTTTATAACACACAACGCAAACAATTTTAAATTAAGTGTTAAATATTGGGTTGGCCAAAAAGTTCGTTCGGGTTTTTCCATAAAATGTTACCCAAAATCCCGAACGAACCTTTTGGCCAACTCAGTACCTTGTTCTTATATGTCTTTGAGACACTCTGGCCACCAGGTCTCTTATTGGCCACCTTTTTCTCAGACCTTCTCTTTAACCTCCTGCCACATGCCCAGTCCTGTATCTCTCCACTCTTTTTCTTACCACTTCTCTTTTCCCTGCAATACCCCATCTCCAAATTTCTGTAACATCTAAGGCTGAGCAGTTAAGATATGTCCTATCCACATATCCAGGTGAATTATTATTTTTCTATGCAAGGGTAACTCCACCTGCAAAAAGTTCTCTAAAACCTGCAGTTAAAATAAGAATTTTTCATCCCACTGCTCATATGCATGAAAGCATATTATAGGTAAATATACTTAGAGGGACATCACATATGTAAATAGACGCACATACACATGCACACATGGTCCAAAAGTCACAGCTCATGTTCCAACTTGAAAGAAGGATGTTCTAATGTCATCACTACAACTAACTACCTGTCTGGTTTCAGCTGTGGTTGGCAGCAAGTAATTACCATTCACCAGGATGGCCATGACCAGGGCTTCACCATGGATCCCAACAGACTTCTTCACAGCAGGAGCCTCAGCTTTGGTGTAATTACCTATGCCCTGCACACCAGTTGCCTTGGTGTGATGTCAGCCCCTCCACATTGTTTATTTTAATTAAAAGAGAAATAACAGGTCTTAGGTGCTTGTAATTACAGTCTGTGCACTAAATTGACTGAGGCCCCTAATTAACCTGAAACATGTCTACCTGGATGGAGATGTAAGTTTGGACTTGAATGGTACAAGGCTTTGCATTGATTCTGAAAAGAGAACAAGGGAAGAGCTGGCAGAGACTAGGATAGGGCAGTTCTCCTCCAAAAACAGCCACATGGTGGCCTGTACAGGCTAGACCACATAGTGGGCTCAATTTCTTTTCATTTCTAAAGAGACCTATTAGCACAGGACACATTCAACAAAAGTGTATTGATTATACCTGAAAATCAATTAATGGAGTACACTATATCAATAGAATAAAAAAAAACCTCACACAATCATCTCAATAGATGCAGAAAAAACATTTGACAAAATTCAGCATGGTTTCCTCATAAAAACACTCAGCACACTAGGAATAGAAGGGAATTTCCTCAACCTGATAAGGGGCATCTATGAAAAACCCACAGCTAACATCATACTTAGTGATGAAAAACTGAATGCTTCCCTCCTAAGGTCAGGAACAAAACAAGGATGTCCACTCTCACCATTTCTATTCAACATTGTACTGGACATTCCAGCCAGAGCAATTAGGAAAGAAAAAGAAATAAAAACATCTAGATTAGAAAGGAAAAAGTAAAACAACTTTCTTCTTTGGTGACATGATCCTAAGGAATCCACTTAAAGAACTATTATAATTAATAAATTAATTCAGCAAGGTTGCAGAAATTTTAAAAGATCAATATACAAAAATCAATTGTATTTCTATACATTTACAATGAACAACCCAAAAATGAAATTAAGAATATTCAATTCACAATAACATCAAAAAGACTAAAACACTTAAGAATAAATTTAACAAAAGACATGCAAACTTATACTCTGAAAACTATAAAACATTGTTGAAAAAAATGAAAGAAGACCTATGAAATTGGAAAAACATCCCATATTCATGGATTAAAAGACTTAATATTGTTAAGATGGCAATATTCCCCAATTTGATCCACAAATTCAAAGCAATTCCTAGAGAATTCCAGTTGGCTTCTTTATAGAAACTGACAAACTGATTCTAAAGTCCATATGTAATTGCAAAGTGCTCAGAATAGCCAAAAATAATTTTAAAGAAAATATTGGTGGACTCACATTTCCCAATCTCAAAACTTACTACAAAGCAACAATAATCAAGGCAGTGTAGTACTAGCATAGGATAGACATACATACAATCCAATGAAATAGAATTCTAATTTTACTGAGAATCCAAAAACAAATCCATGTGTCTATGGTCAACTGATTTCTGACAAGGGTACCAAGACCATTCAATGAGGAAAAATAGTCTTTTCAACAAGGGATGCTGAGAGAACTGCATAGTTACAAGCAAAAGAATGAAGTTGGACCCTTACCTCATAATGCATACAAAAATTAACTCAAAATAAATCAAAGGCTTAAATATAAGTACTAAAACTGATAAAAAAAAACCAGGAGAAAATATAGTGCTCTATATTCATTACCTTGGACTTGGCAATAGAATCTTAGAAATGACACCAAAAGCACAAGCAACAAAAGAAAAAATACATAAGTTGGACTTCACGGAAATTGGAAGATTTTGTGCTTCAAAAGACACTGTCAAGAAAGTGGAAAGAGGGGGCTTCCCTGGTGGCACAGTTGTTAAGAATCTGCCTGCCAATGCAGGGGACACAGGTTCAAGCCCTGGTCCAGGAAGATCCCACATGCCACGGGGCAGCTAAGCCCTAAGCCCATGTGCCACAACTACTGAAGCCCATGTGCCTAGAGCCCATGCTCCGTCAGCAAGCGAAGCCACCACAATGGGAAGCCCATACACCACAATAAAGACCCAATGCAGCCAAGACTAAATAAATAAATTTATTTCTTTAAAAAAGTAAGTGGAAAGACAACCCACAGAATGGGAGTAAATATTTGCAAATCATATTTTCTGATAAGGCACTTGTACTAAAACATAAAAGAACACTTACAACCCAATAAAAAAATACAAATAACACAACTAAAAAATGAGCAAAATGATCTGTATAGGCCTTTCTCCAAAAAAAGATACATAAATATGGCCAATAAGCATATGAAAATATGCTCAACATCATTAATCATCAGGGAAATGCAAAAATAAACTGCAATGAGGTATCACTTCACGCCTACTAGAATAACCTAGATATCAACAAAAGTCAGAAAACAAATCATCAGTGTTAAAGCTGTGGAGAAACCGGGATTTAAATTGGAACTTTCATACACTGCTGGTGGGAATGTAAAATGGTGCAATCACTTTGGAAAACAACTTAAAAGTTACGCAAAACTTAGACAGTTACCATATGACCCAGCAATTCAACACCTAGGTATACAAATCAAGAGAACTGAATACATATTCCCATGCAAAAACAAAAAAACTTTACACAAATATTTATAGCAGAATTATTCATAATAATCAAAACGTGGCAACAACCCAAATATCCATCAATGAGTGATGGATAAACAAAATGTAGTATATCCATACAAGGAATATTATTCAGTGATAATAGAGAATGAAATACTGATATATGCTACAACATGAAGGTGCTTTGAAAACATTATGGTTAAGTGAAAGAAGCCAGTCACAAAAGGACATATATTATATCAGTCCATTTATAGATAATAGCCAGAATAGGCAAATCTATAGAGACAGAAAGTAGATTAGTGGTTGTTCAGGGTTGGGGGAGATGGGGGATAAGTAAGTGACAGTTAAAGGGTACAGGGTTCCTTTTTGAGGTGATAAAAATATTCTAAAATTGACTGTAATGGTGGCTGCACATATCTGTGAATATATCGATATTTTTTAAATTGCATGGTATGTGAATTATACCTCATAAAGTTCTTTTTTAAAGTATATTGAATACCTACTATGTACCAGGCTATACCAAGTGCCAAAATAAAAGCTAGTTCAAATCTGTGACCTGAGGGCTTCCCTGGTGGCGCAGTGGTTTAGTGTCTGCCTGCCGATGCAGGGGACACGGGTTCGTGCCCCAGTCCGGGAAGATCCCACATGCCGCCGAGCAGCTGGGCCCGTGAGCCATGGCCGCTGAGCCTGCACATCCAGAGACTGTGCTCCACAACGGGAGAGGCCACAACAGTGAGAGGCCCGCGTACCGCAAAAAAAAAAAAAAAAAAAAAAAAAAAAAAAATCTGTGACCTGAGTGTCTCTTTTATTATTCTTCAATTTTTAGAAAATTAAGAAAAAAACATAGGAAAAAACCCCAGAAATCATCCATAATCATACCATCTAGTGACAGCTAATATTTATATGTTCATACCTTTTCTCTCTTTTACATCCAGAAATGTTTTATGTATTAAGTACCATTTCAACCATCTTAGAGATATTTACATAACAGACTCTAACGTGCTTACCAACCAACTTAAGGAGTAAACGTTATTGATAAAACACCAACAACATGCATGCTCACCACAGAATCACCCTTAAGCGCAAAACAAGGAAAACACAAATTTAACAAAATTATCTCAAAAAGCCTTTTCTATGTTTGTGAATGTAAAAAAAAAAATTGTATCTTTCATTCTTATGCAAATTTTTCAGTAATAATGATATTTTTGCAACTATATTGTCTTTTTTAGAGAATATTTATTTATTACAGACTATTTTTAGAGCAGTTTTAGATCACAGCAAAATTGAGCAGAATACTGTCTTTACTATCCTGACGACATTTAAGATTGTCGGTCTTTTTAATTTAGACCTTCTGAAGGCTGTATAGGGGTATCATATTGTGGTTTTCATTTGAATTTCCCTGATGACTAATGATATTCAGCACCTTGATATTCAGCACCTAATGATATTCAGCACCTTCAACCACTTTAGCAAATTATTTGTGCAAATTTTATGATCATTTTTCTTTAGGCTTTTCCTTGTTTTCCCATATTGATTTAAAAGGCTTTTGTATCTATTATGGATAGTAACACTTTCTCGCATATTTATTGCAAGTGTTTTTCCAATTTTGACATTTTTCTTTTTCTGCTGCTTATAATATTTTTGAAGACATAGAAATTCTCTTTTTCAAATGGCCAAATACAGTTTTCTTATCCTTTGGATTTCCTCATTGCTCTTGGGCTAAGAATGTCTTTTGCCATCTGAAAATCACCATCTAAAAACATTATTCTAGTTTTAATACAGGCAATCCTAACTTTTCACAAAGCTGTGTTAAGTAAAATTTACATATTTTATAACCATCCAAAGCAAGAGTTGCCTGCATTAAAAAAAAAACCAACTCTTTAATCCACCTACAATTTAATTTGAGAGATGATGTGAGCTAAAGTTCTAACTTGATTTCATTACAACATTTATTGAAAAATTCATCCCTCTCCAAATAATTAACAACACTTCTTTCCTCTTCTGTTAGGCTCGTAGTTATCCTATTATGTAATTCAATACTATCCCTTCTATTTCATGGAATTGTATTTTAGTTGTTGCATAATGCCATATTGTTTCAACTACTATACATATAAAATACGTTAACAATTAATGATATTATTACTTCTGTTTTCTTGCCAGGGGAGATGGTGTTTGTTTTGCCTGATGTAATTCAGAATCACTTTGAAAATCGAAATTCAAAATGTTGCTAAATGTATGAATTAACGGGAAGACTAACTAACATCTTTGCAAAATAATCTTTCCAACTAGGTAGATGATTGTCTTCCATGTATTCTTTTATTTCATATTTCTCAGTTAAAGTTTGCAGATTTGGATTTTAATTTTTTCTAACATTTTATAAAACATTTCAAGTACACAAAAAACTTGAAAGAACTTTATAGTGAGCACTTGTGTAGTCTCTACCATTAAGACTTTTCTTGCCTTATCACATCCCTGTCCATCTATCCATCCATCAATCCATTTTGATTGCTTTGATGCACTTCAAATTAAATTGCATACATCAGTACCTATCCCCCTAAGTATTTCAGAATGTATATCATAAACTAGAGTTCAATATTTATTTACAGGGTTTTTTTATGGAGTAAAATTTACATATAATGAAAGACACAAATCTTAACCATACATTTGCTGAGTTTTGACAAACACGTACATCTATGTACTCAAACCTCTATCAAGATATTGACATTACGTCATCCCAGAAAATTCCCTCGTGCCCTTCCCTGTTAATGCCCATCTCCCTGCAGAGTCAATCACTGTTATGATTTTCTTCCACCATAAATTAGCTTTGTCTTTTTTAGAATTACATACAAATGAAATCATACAGTATTTACTTGTGTATGGCTTCTTTCACAGGACAAAATATTTTGAGATACATCCACATTTGTCCCTCTTTATTGCTGAGTAGTATTCCACTAACTGAATATACCATAATTTGTTTATCCATTTTCCTACTGATGGAACCTTGGCTGTTTCCAATTTTTGACTATTTTTAATGATGCTGTTAGGGACATTCTTGTACAAAATTTTCATGGACACATATTCTCCATTTCCTTGGATAATTACCTGGGAGTATACTCGCTGGTTCACAGGGTATACATGTGTTTAGATTTATGAAAAACTGTCAGGTTTTCCCAAACTCCCACCAACAGTGTATGAGAATTCCAGTTGTTCCACATTCCTGACGACATTTAAGATTGTTGGTCTTTTTAATTTAGACCTTCTGAAGGATGTATAGGGGTATCATATTGTGGTTTTCATTTGAATTTCCCTGATGGCTAATGATATTCAGCACCTTGCCTATTTTCATCACCATGTGTGTATCTTCTTTTGAGAAATGCCTACCCAATTGTTTTGTCCATTTTATTGCATTTTATTCTTTTATTATTGAATTGTAGGAGTTCTTTGAAATCTTGGATACCAGTTCTTTTTCTTTTCTTTTTATCTGTTTTCCTAATATTTTCCCTCAGCTTGCAGATTGCCTACTTGTTTTTTTTAACAGTGTCTGTTTATAAGCAGAAATTTTCAAACTTTGATAAAATCTAACTTATCAGTTTTTCTTTTATGAGTCTTAAGAAACTTTGCCTATTTCTAAGTCATGAAGATTCTCTTCTATGTTTTCTACTGAAAGCTTTCTGGTTTCGTATATTATGTGGAGTCGAAATTTAGTCCTTTTCTTTTCCATATGAATAACCAGCTATTCCAGCATCATTAGTTGGAAGACTTTCCTTTCTGCACTGAATTGCCTTGGTGCCTCTGCGAAAATTAGTTGACCAATTGAGTCTGCTTCTAAGCTCTGTGTTCTGTTCCACTGATCAATTTGTCCATCTTTATGCCAATACCACACTCTTGATTACCATAGTTTAGAAATGAGTCTTGAAGTCAGATAATCTAAATCTTCCAATTTTGCTCTTCTTTATCAAGGTAGCTTTTTATATTCTTGGTGTTTTGCATTTCTATATAAATATTAATTCCTGCAAAAGACTTTCTGGAATTTCTACTGTGATTGTGTTGAATCTGTTGGTCAATTTGGGAAGAATTAACCTCTTAAAAACATTGACCCTTCCTATCCATAAATTCCCGCTAATTTTGTTCTTTTTTAATTACTCTCAACCATGTTTTAGAGTTTTCAGTGTAGGTAAATGTCTTGCACATGTTCTGTTCGATTTAATCCTCAGTAATTTTTTGTTTGTTTTTGATGCTCTGAAAAGAGATTTTTTAATTTCACCAAATATTTGTTGTTGGTATATCAATAATAAAATCGATTTTTGTATATTAACCTTGAATTCTGTGAGTTTGCTAAACTTGCTTATTAGTTCTAGTAGTTGCTTGGTAAATTTCCTAGGATTCTCCACATAGTCATGACACCTGAAAGTAGATATAATTTTATCTTCTTTTCATATCTGCCTGCAATTTAGGAATGGCAAGACAGGACATCTTTGCCTTATTCCCAATCCTAGTGAGAAAGTGTTCAATATTTCACCTGTAAAGATGATTTTTGCTACAGTTTTTTTTTAATAAATAGCCCTTATCAGATTGAGAAATTTACCTTTTATTCCTAGATTGCTCAATTTTTATCATGGATAGGTTTCATCTTTGTCACATGCCTTTTCTCCTTGGTGTATTTTTCTCCTTAATTCTGTAAGTGTGGTGGATTACACTGTCGGAATTTCAAATGTTAAACCAACTTTGCATTTCTGGAATAAACCCTACTTGGTCCTGATGTGTTATCCTCTTTATACATTGCTAGATTTGATTTGCTAATATTTTGTTAAGGATTTTTAAACCTATGTTATGTGGATTTTAGTCAATAATTCTATTTTTCTCTCTCTCTTTTTAGAATGTCTGTCAGACTTTCATATGATGATTTCATAAATGACTATCACAAAAGGAATTTGGAAGCATTTCTTCCTCTATTTTCTAAAAGAGGTAATGTCAGATTAGTTTTATTCCATCCTTAAATACTGAAATAATTCACCAGTGAAAATATGTAAGCCTGGAATTTTCTCTGAGGGAAGTTTTTTTTAACTTCTTTAGCCCTACATTAATAGAGAATTTGGTATTTGTTTATTTGTGTGTTTGGGGAAGGGATTTATTTCAAAATCTGTTATTCATTTTTTTTTCAGTCTTTTATCTAATAGAACTCTGTTCTACTGAGGTGGAATCTTCTCCAACTTCCTCTGCCTTATTCTCTGATATTCAAAACCGACAGAATACAGAACACATGAAAATCTATAGTCTCCCACAGGCTCTGTTACTCAGTCTCTCTTTGTTTCTATCCTCATCTACATAACTTTGCCTAGAGTGTCTATTCCTGCCAGTATCAGTGTACTATAGCCCCAACTTTTAGACTATCATTTCATAAAAAACATAATCTCCAAAAAATTTAGGGAGGGTGGCAAGACTTGGCTACCTTAAGCAATACTCACAGACTTGAGAGGTATTCGTGCCATGTTTTAATTGCTACAGATGTTGTGTCTCTGAGCCAGTGCAAAGAGGGGGATAGGGAAAGAGTGTCTCCACTTTTATGACGGTAGGGCTGTGCTGTTTCTATGTCTTCCTTAGAGAGGTTAATTGGAAAGCAAGAGAGGCCGGGCCAGAAGCAGCTATAACTAGCCAGGTACCATTCTGAGCTGGAAGTTATCCAGCTGATTTCTTTGAGAACCTGAAATGCTTTGCTCTACAGACACAGTGCTGCTGGTGCTGAGGAAGTGACTGGCATAGTTTATTTTTCCCTTCTTTCTGCTGATACTCTACCCCAGTAATTGCCTAAGTATATCCACCTGCCTTGATTATTCTTCAGGAGAAAATGGTCGTGTCCACAATTCAAATGGGAACCAGATGAGCATGCCCCTCAAACACATCAGAAATGAGGACTTCCCTTCAAGAATCAGAAAGTGTGGACAACTATGGCCTCATGGCTCCAAAGTGGTCCTTAACTCAGCTGCACTCTTGGTTACTCCAAAGTTTTTATGATATCTGGAAACACCAGGCCATCTGAACTCACTCAATTTTCTCTCATTCATGTGTCCCAACTATCATCAAATTAAAACTTGGGTATGAGGTGTCTATGAGGAGAAGCATTTTCCCATAACCACTACAAATAATATGCAAGTATCTGTGTACTTACCTACTGACACAGTGGTTTAACAAGGGTGATTTCAAAAATCAAAACGGACTGTACCCTAAGAAGGCCCAATCCTGAGGATCCTTGATAGTTAACAATGTTTCAGAATTCCCATTCACTCAATAAGTCCATTCACTCATTCATTCAATGAATTAAGCACATATCTATTGAGTTAATGACTTCTATGTCCTAGGTTTTGTTCCAAGTTTCTAGTTATGTATCAAATCCACAAAAATGTGAGCTCCTCATCTAGAATGTAAGCTCCATGAGGACAGGGCTTTGCCTGTCTTGATCACCATGGTATCCTCAGCATACAGAACAAAGCCTTATACTTAGAAGATGTTCAATTACTATGGATTGGGTTCTTTGAATGAATGAATTGACTGGTTCAATTGAGCTCCCAAAACAGAGGTCATCTGCAGCCACTTATTGGGGTCACATCTGCTCTGATGGTGCAGATACACTGTTCAAAGAAAGTAAACACCAACTTGCCCAAAGGACCTTTTTCAGTCGTAGCTCTCGAAAACCTTAAGAATTCTGTCTGCTATTGGAATGTTTAGCTCTGACAAATGGAATTCTTTAAGAGGAGAGACTACTTGATTTAGTCCATTCTTGGCCCCAGAATCCAGATTGAATTAATTAGACCCAGCGAAGATAGGTATTCAAATACTGTTGACTCCCTCCTGTGTGTGTGTTTTTCCACACTACCAAGAAATTCTCCAACACCAGCTGGGTGTCCTATAATTCAACTCAATTCTGACACTGTTTGCCTGGAGATAGTGTCAGATCTCACAGGTTAAAGGCTCTGTCTTACAAGATTGCCCACACACACACACTTCAGATGTCAATTCCAAGTTCCGGTTGCCACCTGTGCTTCTGACCAACAAACTACAGATCAGAGATTTCCATGCCCTCCTCCTCGGCTTCAATTAATTTGCTAAAGCAGCTCACAGAACTCAGAGGAACATTTTACTTACTAGATTACTGGTTTATTATAAAAGGCTATTAACTCAGGAATGGCCAGATAAAAGAGATGCATAATGCAAGGAATGGGGAAAGGGGCACAGAGCTTCCATGCCCTCTTCCCAGCAAGCCATTCTCCCAGCACTTTGACATGTTAACCAAGCAGGAAGCTCTCTGAACCCCATTCTTCTGGGGTTTTATGGAGGCTTTATTACATAGGCATGACTGATTAAATCATTGGTCATTGGCAAATAATTCAATCTCCAGCTCCTCTCCCCTCCCCAGAGGTCAGAGGGGTAGTAGCGAAAGTTCCAACCCTCTAATCATACAGCTGGTTCCCCTGGCAACCAGCCCCCATCTTTAGGTGCTTTCCAAAAGTCACTTCATTAACATGAACTCAGGTGTGGTTGAAATGAGCTTGTTATGAATATCAAGACATTTTTATCACTCTTATCACTTAAGAATTCCAAGGGTCTTAGGAGCTCTGTGCCAGAACCTGGGATGAAGACCAAATATATATTTCTTATTATAAATCACAATATCACACTCCCTTACCTCCTTTCCTGTCTCTTCTGGGTGAATGTGACTTTTTGGTGGACACCAAAAGGAGTAAGGAGATAAAGCAAAAGTGTGCCACAATTGATTGGGACTATAACTAGTTTTCCAGAATCACCAAGAAAATGACCTCCACCTTCTTTAGGTCCAGTTTTTTTTTTCCTGACATGGTGCTTTCAAGTAAGAAATGTGAGACAACAGTGGGGCCCTACAAATGCTTTGTTTATTTCCTCTTGTACAAGCACATCAACAGAAGAAACTGGTGTAAGGTCTATGGGGGTGAGCTCACTACTGTACCCCCAGTGCACTCAAAAAATTGGAGTGAATGAACAACAGTTATGAACAGTACCTAAGACACAGGCTCAATGGTTCCCTTATAAATCCACAAGGTCTCAATTCTTGACGTGGAGTAAACTTTTCTAAGCCCCACTTGAGTTTTTCTCCCTCTCTTGTGGTCACCAGAGTCAAAACTACAGTTTTTTGTTCTTTACTAAGTCTGCATCTTCATGCACCTTGTCCACCAGGATATGATCACTTTGTTCACCAAGTCGTGTCCATCTATTTCTTCCAACTAAATACAACATTTTTTTTAAAAAGCGTGGTTGAACTATCTGCCTTTCCCTCTTGGTCACAGCTGATTGAAACAGAAGTCAACACCTGACTCAAAGCAGGCCAACCCCATCTGTCTCCCAGGACTGGGAATTGCAGCACACGCTAGGCTGGTCACTGGAAGGGAAGACATTTTGAGGAGCTGGAGATCAGCCAATGTGTGGCCAGAGAAGCAGAAAATCCTGGCCTGCAGAAAGAAAAAGGGAAGAGGTACAGACCCTGAAGCAGAAGTGAGAGACAGAACGAGAGGGCTCCCAGGTCCCAGAATGCTCCATATATGGTGGCAGTCCCTCCCTGAGGCCAGGCTGCATTCTGTAAAACAGCCCTGGGCCCTCATAATCAATCATCCAATCTTGACAGCTTAAGCTCGTATAATTGGGTTTCGTCATGGGCAACTTAAGCACCCAAACATCAGTGGAACAGTCTTATGGTACCTAGCTGGACTGGCGTGCTTGGTCCTTTCCCATCATTAGCTGAGAGCTTTCCATGTACTAGGCAATATGCTATGCACCCTATGGTATATAGAGCTATATAGCTGTAAGCTATATCAGAACTATATTACAAAGCTGGAAAAAGTACACGCTATTGCTACTGCTCTTATTTTACAGATGAAGCCCAGAGAGTGAAAGTAGCATCCACAATCATACAGTCAGCAACTGGCAGAGCAGGATTAGAAAGCAGGTCTGTCTGATGCCCGAGACCACACTCTCAACCACAGAGCCACAGCACGTTCATAGACACCCTTAGGGAAAGTGCTGGGGTAGCTGAGAGGTCTGAGGAGAACTACCTGATGCCCTGAGTCTCCGCTTTTTGCAGCTGCTGAGTTCCCTCCATGAGATGAGTTCTCTGCTCCCAGCACAGTGGAAAGTGCAGCAAGTCGACTCCAAGGGGCCTTGCAGAGGGGACAGCGTAGGTAGCATGGTGGGTCCCCCGCCCAGGGTAGCCCTTCAAGGTCACAGAAACGTTCACCTGTACAAGTTGGGAACCAGCAGTGGGGAACAGGCTGGGATGAACAGACCTGCACTGGGTCAGAGAGGCATTAGGTTCAAACTTGGCAGAGACAGTCATCCAAGAGACATATGAGATGCAGCCTGTGGTCAAGGATTGGGGGATGAAGCCATATAGCAATGTATTGTGGTCTCTGGATTTCCAAGTGAGTTAGCAGAGGCATGTGGTTGACGGGGTGAGGGGCAGAAAAGCTTTCTCTGGAGGCACAGAAACATTCTGAATCTGATGTTTACCGTCTAATGCCAGGGGGAAACTAAAGGCCAAAATGCCCAGATAGTTGTCCTGTGAAGAACAACTAAACCAGCTATTAGAATTGCTAAAGTCGAGGCAAAGACAAAATTTCCAGGAATGATATTCCCAAGCAGACTTGCTGAATTTTTTTGAATTGTTTACAATGATCCTGTATTATCAGGAAAAAACACCTTTTTTTAAAGAGTGATGTACAGAAAGGAAGGGATTATCTACCCCTGTGATGTCTAATATGGTAGCCACATGTGGCTATTAAGCACTTGAAATGTAACAAATCCAAATTAATATGTGCTATAAATGTAATATACACACCAAACTCCAAAGACTTCTATGAAAAAAAGGAATGTAATGTATTTTACTAACAATGTTTCATATAGATTGCATGTTAAAATGATCAGATTTTAGATGATTAGATTTAGATATTAGGTTAAATAAAATATATTCCTAAAATTAACTTTACCTCTTTTTTAACTTTTTTAATGTTGCTACTAGAAAATTTATAATTACTTATGTGATTCACAGTGTGTTTCTGTTTGACAGTCCTGCTCTAGACAATTAAAATGTGGCACAGAGGGGAAAATTCTTAGGCATGTATATTAGTTTGCTAGGACTGCATAACAAAGTATACAGATGGGGTTAATTAAACAACAGAAACTTATTTTCTCACTGTTTTGGAGGCTAGTTGTCCAAGATCAAGGTGTTGGCAGGGTTGGTTCCTTCTGAAGCCTCTCTCCTTGGCTTGTAGATGGTTGTTTTCTTCCTGTATCCTCACGTGGTCTTCCCTCTGTGTGTCTGTGTCGTAATCTCCTCTTCTTATAAAGACACCAGTCATATTGAATTAGGGCCTCCCCTAATGATCTCATTTCAATTTAATTACCTCTTTGAAGACCCTATCTCCAAATACCGTTACATTCTGAGGTGCTAGGGGTTAGGGTTGCAACATACGAATTTAGCGGGTGGGTGCGCGGGACACAGTTCAGCCCACAATAGCATGACACTGTCCTGGGCTTGAAATTTGTGTTCAAGTTTCACTTGCGAGCTGTATGGTATTCATCAAGGATGCCCCCCCCCCGCTTTACCTGAGATTTCTTACCTTTCAAAAAGGGATAATTCAGGGAATGCCTCAGTGGTCCTGTGGTGAGGACTCCATGCTTCCACTGCGGGGGGCACACGTTCGATCCCTGGTCAGGGAACTAAGATCCTTCATGCTGCACAGCACAGCCAAAAGTGAAGGGATGATTCATTCATTTCACAAATATTCTTTGAGTTCCTCCCATGTGATGAAGAGTGTTGGAAACTTGAATGCAACACACTTGAACACAACATGAGTACACCAGACCTGAGGACTCTGGTGGGGGAAAAGTGACAGTTAAATAGACAGTAACCCATGATCGCCCTGTGGTTGGAGAAGGCTGTGAGAACACCAAGGTGTCTGACCCCAACTGAGCACTGAGGGAAGCCCCCAGGGGACAGGATATTTCAACTGAGATCTGAAAGATGAGGAGTTATGGGCTTTCCTGGTGGCACAGTGGTTGAGAGTCCACCTGCCGATGCAGGGGACGCAGGTTTGTGCCCCGGTCCGGGAAGATCGCACATGCCGCGGAGCGGCTGGGCCCGTGAGCCATGGCCACTGAGCCTGCGCATCCGGAGCCTGTGCTCCGCAACGGGAGAGGCCACAGCAGTGAGAGGCCCGCGTACCGAAAAAAAAAAAAAAAAAAATGAGGAGTTAGCCAGGTATAAATAGGATGGAAGTGTGAATTCCTTTGCAAAAACCCAGAGATGAGACACAGCTGACCCATCCATAGAAAGTTAGGAGGGCAGCTTGAGCCAGAACAAAAAGCTTCTGTTTAGGAATTTGGGCCTTATCCCAGGAACAATGGGAAGCCATTGATGAGTCTAGGTAGAGGAGGGACACAGGCTCATTTATGAGCTCCCTCTGGGTACAGAATGAATTGGAGAAGTCATGTGTGAGCTAGGGGCCAGCTAGAGGCAGACAGCCAGGTGACCAGGGGCAGAGGAATGGAGAAAAGTGGATGCCCTTAAGCACTGTGCTTTCAATAAACACTTACTGAGAACCTTCCATTTGCCAGATAGTCTCTATGCTCCAGAGATTCTACAGAGAGCAAGACAGACAAGGTTCCTACTTTAACAAGCTCACAGTTTAGTGGGGTCCACAGACATCATCCAAATAACCACCCAAAGAAATGTAAAGGGTGTTTCAGCCTGTATAATAGGTAACCCTACCAGAATTACAGATCGAGTTAAGTGTGCTGAAATCCATAAAATGTAGGTGTTCATTTTGCAGAAGTAGGCAAGGGAATGGCAAGTGTCGAGTCCTGTGGTTGAAGACACCGTGGAGAGCTCTCCAAATGGAAAGGTCTGTGTGGCTAGAGTATAGGGTGATATCACAGAGGTAGAATCAGTGGGACCTGGGGCCTGATTAGAAGTGAGAGGAAGGAAGAGGAGAGGCCAAGGATCACATCAGATTGCCAGCCTGGGCCACCAGGAACCTCATGGTTCCATGCACTGGGAGTGAACACCCACAAAGAGGAGCAGGTAGGGAGGGTGAGAGAGAAGGTTGGGGTTAGTTGGGGATGCGTTGACTTGAGGTGACCGTTGAGGCATCAGCTAGAGTCTAGTCACTAGACAGTTATAAGAATTCATTAAATCTATGTGTAAGGCAACCAGCACATGGTGTGCGCTCAATAAATGGTAGCAGCAATTATTTTTCTTCATATTATGAATCAGATATGATAGATCACACTTTGCACTAAAACTCCAGTGATAATGTAATTTGTTATCCAAACCAAGGTACTTTTGAGAGTCAAAGGAGACACTATTCATGATTACACTGGGACTGTTCCTGGGCAAACTGGGATATCTGGTCACTTCAAGCATAACTCAAGTGCTCCTAGGGAAAGGGTGCCCCAAAGCCTACAGAGGAACAACAGGGGCCCTGGGGGGCTCAGGCCAGACTCCAGGGAAGAAATAAAGACCAGTTCTTGCTTGTCTTCCGGTTCCACCTGCTGGCCCTGCCCCTCCTACAGCGGCCATGTGGAGGCAGAGTTTTCTTTGAATGATTAACAAAGAGAAGACTTGGATCCAGGCGTGTTGTGAAGGCAGGGCTGTAGGGACCAGGCAACATCCTGAGCCTGGGCCAGTACCAACTCCATCTGCCTGCAAGGAGGGCAGAGGGACTGCTCTGTTCTTCCAGGATCTGCACTGCTCAGCCAGGGACCAAAGAGATGCACAGGCACATTTGCTGTGTTTTGCATGAGACTTTTGTCTTTCTGTTGAGCCAAATGACAGCTGTACTGGCTGAAACTAGGATTCAGTTCCCTACCCACAAAATCCACACGCAAATGTTTCATACATATACACACACACACACACGCACACACGTATGTATGTATTTTTTCCAATTCTAAGACCTTTTTGGAATACTGAGCACATGCAGTTTTATCTAGTGAGAAACTTAACCCATAATAACAAAATCAAGAACTTTAGAACAACTTAAAATTCTCTTTTTAATTATTCAATGTATTTGAAAGAAAAATAAAAAGCAAAAACAGGTCACCCATTTCTCCCGCCCCACTCCCACCCTTAGTTATTTGTTTGTTTGTTTGTTTATTTGATGCTCCATGTAAGTGAGATCACATGGTATTTGTCTTTCTCTTCTGACTTATTTCACTTAGCATAATGTGCTAGAGGTTCATCCATGTTGTTGTGAATGGCAGGATTTTATTCTTTTTTGTGGCTGAAGAGTATTCCACTGTATACATATACCACAGCATTTTTACCCATTCGTCTATTTACTGATGGACACTTAGGTTGTTTCCATGTTTTTGCTATTGTAAATAATGCTGCAATGAACAGGGGGATGCAGATATCTTTACAAGTTAGTGTTTTCATTTTCTTCAGATAAATACCCAGAGGTAGAATTGCTGGAGCATATGGTAGTTCAAAATTTTTTAAATTTTTAATTTCTTGAGGAAGCTCCATACTGATTTCCATAGTGGCTGCACCAATTTACATGCCCACCAACAGTGCACAAGGGTCCCCTTTTCTCCACATCCTCACTAACACTTGTTATTGCTAATCTTTTTGATAACAGTCGTTCTAACAGGTGTGAGGTGATATATCATAAAGGTCTATTCACTGTTTCTCCTGATTAACAAAAAACTATCTGGTTGGGTTTTCTTTAAGAGTTTTCTCTAAAATAGATATGGACCAAAGCAAAACAAACAAACAAACAGCTTTAATCTCAGCACTCAGAAATAACTACTAATAATGTTCCACTTTCAGTCTTTTTTCTATGCATAGTTTTAAGTAAATTGGGATCATACTGAATAATGTCTTGTATTGTACTTTTTCTGCTTAATATTTTATCATGAGCACTTACTCAAGTTATTAGGTGTCTATAATCTCAATTTTTAAAATAAATTTATTTATTTATTATTTATTTTTGGCTGTGTTGGGTCTTCATCATGTGCGGGCTTTCTCTAGTTGCGGCGAGTGGGGATGGCTCTTCATTGTAGTGCGCAGGCTTCTCATTGCAGTGGCTTCTCTTGTTTTGGAGCATGGGCTCCAGGCGTGTTGGCTACAGTAGTTGTGGCTCGCAGGCTCAGTAGCTGTGGCTCGCGGGCTGTAGAGCGCAGGCTCAGTAGTTGTGGTACATGGGCTTAGTTGCTCCACAGCATGTGGGATCTTCCCTGACCAGGACTCGAACTCATGTCCCCTGCATTGGCAGGCAGATTCTTAACCACTGCACCACCAGGGAAGTCCTATAATCTCAATTTTAAGGGCTGCATTTTTCTATTTTTGTACCAGTATATATTAACCAATCCACTTTCAAGACATATTTTTTCTAATTTCCCACTATTCATACAGTGCCATAATGAATAACCTTGAATATAAGTCTTTATATTATTTACCTCTGATATTTCCTTAGCATAAATTCTGAGACTTGGAATTAATTGGGCAAAGAATATGTACCTTTTACAATGTTTCCTATCTGTTGACAAATTCAGGAGGTTTAGACTCCTACCAAGAGTATTAAAATTTCATTTTTTTCCATATCCTGTAAGAACTAGGTACTACATTCTTTAATATTTGTCAATTTGATGGGTTTCTTCTTATTTAATTCAAATTGTTTCCACTATTTCAATAATCATTTAAATTATTTCCCCCCAAAAAAAATATTTATAAAAGAATAGGGTCCACACAAACTTGGTGGCTTAAAAACAACAGAAATTTCTTCTCTCAGTTTTGGAGGCCAGAAGTCTGAAATCAAGATGCTCGCAGGAGCGTGCTCCCTCCAGAGGCTCCAGCAGAGAATCTGTCCTTGGCTCTCCCAGTTCCTGATTTCTTAGCCGGTGGAAGCATCACAATCTCTGCCTCTGTCTTCACATGGCCTTCTTCCCTGTGTCTCTCCAAGTCTTCTCCTTTTCTGTCTCTTATAAGGACATCTGTCATTGGATTGAGGGTTCATCCGAATCCAGGATGTTCTCACCTCAAAATCCCTACCTTAATTATATCTGAAAAGACCCTGTTTCCAAATATGGTCATAGTCACAAGCTCTGGGGATTACGGCTTGGACATATCTTTTGGGGGGACACCATTCCAGAGGAGGGCTCTAGCTCAGAGCCTCCTTTGAGGTT
The DNA here is from genome assembly GCF_964165515.1 of Mesoplodon bidens. Taxonomy (NCBI): domain Eukaryota; kingdom Metazoa; phylum Chordata; class Mammalia; order Artiodactyla; family Ziphiidae; genus Mesoplodon; species Mesoplodon bidens. The sequence goes on along the minus strand of NC_138171.1, from coordinate 19,607,557 downwards.
CCTTACATGACGGGTTCACTCCAGTCCCATTGGGTGAACAGTGAGTGCCCCATCCCTGATAAATCTGGTGAGAAACCAAAGAGAAATGGCTACAACAGAAGAGGGGATTGTTTGTTTTGAAGAGATGAAGATGAGTTTCACTTTCACTTTTTCCCCACCATTTTCATTCCACATTTGTTGCTCTGAATAAGGCAACCTGCTGACTTAGGGTGAGCCCAGGCCAGAGAGGAGTGGGTGTCACATGTGGGTCAACGCAGCTCCCACATCAAAATCTCTATCAGAAACCTCAGACTCTAGAGGGAGAGATGGACAAAAATAAATCATTTCCAATATAAGACAATACAATGAGCATTCATGAGAAATATAAGCCAAATGCTTCCTAAGGCAGAGAAAGTTCTGAAAGACTCCAGAAGGAAGGAGGCATTTGACCTGGAAAATGACAGATCAGCCAGAATCCTCCAAGTGAATCAGGAGGGAAGGGCATTCCGGGCAGAGGGAACAGAGTGTCCAAGGCAAGGACTCAGACGTGTACATGGGATTTTTATTGTCCTGGAGGGGCCTTCTCACATACCCAGAGGGTGGGTGCAGCAGCAGGGCTGGATCTGGTGTACCCAAATTGTGATGTCTTATTTAAGAAAAAAAAAATACAAAATTGTGAATAACAGAAAATGACATGCAATGCTGAGCCATCTCCCCCCAGTAAGAGGCAGATATCAAAGGGTACTTAGTGCATGATTCCATTTATAGAAAGTTCTAGCACAATCAAAACCTAGAGTGATAAAAAGGAGATTAATGGCTACCTGGGGCAGGAACATGCAGGGAAGTTGACATAATGAGGAGGAGGGAAAAGTTTAGGGGTGACAGAAATGTTCTATAGCTCGATTGTGGAGGCGGTGATTATAAGGGTATGTACATTTGTCAAAACTGACAAACTATGCCCTTAGTTGTATGCCTTTCATTGTGTATAAGTTATGTCTCGATAAATATGATTTTTTAAATAAACAAATTAATTAAAATTTAGGCACAAAATTCATTTAGAAAAGAAATCACAACTAATTACAACTCTTAAAAAGCTGACAAATATCACAGACATTGTCACATCCAGAAAAACGGCCATATCGTGCATTAATTAACCGCCTGACGTACATCTATAATACTTTTTCCCTATGTACTTTGGCTTCATTCTCTTTGTCTCTGCACATGTCACTAATATCACAACAATTTTTTAATATCAATCGTTGATCAAAACTTTTTTTTATTATTGAGGGGACTTCTCTGGAGGTTCAGGGGTTAAGAGTTCACCTTCCAATGCAGGGGATGCAGGTTTGATCCCTGGTTGAGGAGTTAAGATCCCACATGCTTCTCGGCCAAAAAACCAAAACATAAAACAGAAGCAATATTGTAACAAATTCAATAAAGACTTTAAAAATTGTCCACATCAAACAAAAATCTTAAAAAAAAAGTTTTCTATTATTGATAATTTAGAAAATGTCTCCCTGCTTCCTAACTGTTAACACCCTCTCTGTTTTCAGGGTTGTTCCAAAACTTGGCAAGGTCTTTATCAAGTTTTTTCACATTTGAGTTCTGAGACTTGTGAGAATTTTCCACGGATTAGCTTCTGGCTCTGTATATTTCAAACTCGATTTCTCCTCCATGCTTTGGATGCCACAGGACACGTTCATGTCATGGCACAGCCTCTGGTCCCAAACCTTCATGTCACAACACATCACATGTCACATATGAATCGGCACAGTAGGTGGTTCAAGTTTCCCTGGAGGAGATTTCCACACCGGCATGATTGGTCATTACTCAACTATACATAGAAGAGACGCAAGTCACATAACTATAAACCCAAGCTTAGTGTATCCCCAGCTCACTCTTAGCCAGGTCCCCAGAGCCGCTCTTACTGTAAGAGATGGAGGGATAGTACAGAAGTCAGAGAGAAAAGACAGTAGCCTTAACTTATTTCAGTTAAAATATCTTACTTTTGCAAATTTTATAGAAACATATGACCCTGGGAACAAATCACTAGGACCCACAAAACTCCAGGATTACATCATTCCTACTTAGCAAACCCAGAGGAAAGAGAGAATATCTGTACATCAAAACTGAGGGAAGAGCTCGGGCTGGCTTGACATATGTGGCCAGGGATGGCCGGATTCTGTCCCTGGCAACTCCACCACAACGCCAAGGAGGGAAGGACAGGTGGTAGTCTCAAAAGAAAAGGTGAAAGCAGGCAAAACAGAGAAGATAGACACCACTTCACAAGGGTTATCAAGGTGAAGGCCAACCAATGGGTCTTCACCTCCCAACACCACAATTTCCATTTCAAGGCTCACGTTCCATCCACGAGATGCAGGTTTCCTGCAGGCCTCCGACCGTGGGAGTCTGTCACCCACCCACACTCCAAGGCGGACTGCCACCTGCCTCCTATGAGAGGCGACCTGGCTCCAAGGCCCAGGCTGCAGCTGCAGGCACCGAGTCAGGCACTGGGCGTTCTTGGGCCTGGGAGGTTGCTGAGTCAAAGGGCTCCAGGCGGAGGCTTGGGCTGTACAGCCCTGCTCCTTTCACATGGACAGTGGAGGAGGATTCGGAGGTGGGCAGGGCAACAGCTGTGGGCGTCCACTAATTGGAGATGATGAAAGAAAGTCCAGGGGAAATTCAGGTGCCAAATGCCTCTCCTAGAGGTGCGTTTAAAGTGTCTGGTAATTGAGCAACCCCAATAGCAGGCATCCCTGGGGAGTTTCTCAACAGAAGCCGCCCTGGATTAAGTTCCCCCACCAGAGGGAAAAATCCCGAGGCATCCACATCAGGGTCTGTCTCCACGGCTTCCAACCCATAGACTCAGACAACTTTCTTTACCACTCTGAGCCTCAATTTTCTTATTCATAAAATAGAAATCATACATTTTATCTGGAATAAGAAGATCCTGAATATAGGTCTATTTGGTTTTTCTTTTCTTAAGTCGGATTTGGTAAATTAATTTTATCAAACTCTTTCAAAATGATTTCCAATATCTCAGTATAAAATTATTCACAGGGCCTCCCTGGTGGCGCAGTGGTTGAGAGTCCGCCTGCCGATGCAGGGGATACGGGTTCGTGCCCCGGTCTGGGAGGATCCCATATGCTGCGGAGCGGCTGGGCCCGTGAGCCATGGCCGCTGGGCCTGCGCATCCGGAGCCTGTGCTCCGCAACGGGAGAGGCCACAACAGTGAGAGGCCCGCATACCGCCAAAAAGAAAAAAAAAAAAAAATTATTCACATATTGTCTTGTTATGGGTGTTGTCTGTCTGCTGTATAGGTAGTCAGGCTCTCTTTTTCATTTCTTGCTTTTTCATAGAGTCAGCTTTTGACAGGTTGATCCCCCTAATGTTTCCTATGTTATTAACCTTTGCACTCATTTTGTTATTTCCTTCCTCTGTTACTAAACCTTTTTTGGGTTTGATCTATTATTCTTTTCCTATCTTCTTAAGTTCATGCTAAGCATTCAAGGCTAGAAATATCACTCCAAATATTGCTTTAGATACATTCTACAAGTTTTGATATGTAGAATTTTTATTACTATTTATTTATAAATCTTAATTATATTACATACTTTATGGTTTCTCATTTGAGCCATGACGTATTTAGAAATGGGTTTTTTAACTTCAAATATATATATACATTTTTTAAGCTACCCTACTCACCATTGTATTTTCATTGTTTACATAGCAGAATACCTGGCATACAATAAATGATCAAAGGTTATTGGGAGGCAAAAAGGAAGAGAGAAAAGAAAGGAAGAAGAGAGGAAAAGAATGAAGGATGGAGGGAGGGAGGTCATAGATTGACCCTAATTGGTTTGACCAAAAACTTACCAGGGACAGTTCTGCCATCAGGATGAATGTTAGGATGGTGAGATGTAAGAAGAGGAGAATAAATAGCACATGCCCCCAGTCCCAAGCCTGAAAGTCTCAAAGGAATTTCGGGAATATCTGAGTCTTAGACCCAGATCTCATGCCCTCTGTGACTTGGCACATTTCCCAGCCAAGGTCCCATCACTAACTGGAAGAATACAGGGCAGCCAGCACTTCCCAGCCATGCCCAGGACACTCACTCAGAGGTAGCAGCATGGAGAATAAAGGAAGAGCCTGCATGATTGGAGCAGGGTTTGGGAAGAAGTCAGCAGGTCAGGTCTATGGCAAGTTCCTTGCTGGCTGTGGAACTGACTGCCTTCCTTCTGTGTCTCTTTTAAACAGATTTCTTGTACCCTAAGGAGGCTCAACAGCCAAGGAACTGAGCACAGTCTTTAACCTCCATTTCCTGGCAGTAGAATGAGAGTGGTAGCCAGTAATCAGCCAGGCTGTTCACACACAGTGTGCCCCACCCGATGTCATGCACTGTCCCACACGATCTTCTTCAGTGCTCCCAACAACCCTCACCCCTGAGCTGGTCAACTGTCCATCTGGTCTCAGATGTACTTTGTACCCTCCCCCTGCTCTGCTCTGGGCACTACCCTCCCCAGTGTCCCCCATCCTCTGGCTTCCCATAGTTTCAACCAATGAGAAGCACTAGAGGAAGATTGGAGGAGAGAAACTAAGTATGTCTCTCCCTTTCTCTCTGCTCCCTGCAGCATCTCTGGCCGGGATTACATGTTCTCCATGGCACCCCCTCCCACTGGGCATAAATCTCCATGGTTTTAGCTTCTGCTGATGGCCTTGCTCTTGGGATCTAATAGCAATACCTTCTCCCATTGCTCCTCCAGCCCTAAGGGTGGTAACAGCTTCCTGCTCTTACTTAAACCTAGAGTGTCTCTCAGCTTCTTCAGTCACCTGTGTGATCAATTCCCTTTATTAAATTCCCTCTGTTTGAAAGACCTAGTGCAATTCTCACTTCCTGGCTGGAAACGGACTGATACAAACTGACTTTATAGATGAAACCAGAGGTGACATTCAGAGACGTTAAGGAAGAAAGTATGAAAATTCCAGTACAGAAAATATCAGCACAGAGCCTGGGATCAGGTCTAACTCTGACAATTGCTTGCTTCAGAAGCACCCCTGTCTTAATAGCCTCGTATCGTCTTATGTACTTTTTTACTATATTTATAAAGCATATATAGGGCTCGAGGTTTGGGGAAATGGGTTGTTTTGTTTTATATTCCGTTTTTGTTTTGTTTTACAAATGTATTATATCAATTACTCGCCAAATTGCTTTTCCCAGGCAACAGACCCCAGATTACACTCCAGATCATTCCATGTATATCTGATTCTTTCCAATTGCTGTATCATACACAAAAGCACAACGTATTCAACCATTTCCCTGTTAATGAAAGGAAAGTATATTTTTACAGGGTTAAGCCACTGGTATGTGGGAGTTTGTTTCTTATAACAGTTAGCATTACTGCAACCATGTAGCTCTACAAGACCAACCAGCAGCAGCACCTGGGAGATTGCTTAGAAATGAGCAATTGTGGCCCAGTCCCAGACCTATTATGTTAGAAACTCTGGCAGGGATGGAGGGGTGGAGGTGTCCCAGCAATCTGTGTCTTAACAAGCCCTACCAGTGATTCGGACACACGTTCAAGTTTGAGATCCGCTGCTCTAACTTACACCACTTACACCATGTTGTTCATAGCCCGCAAAGATCAGGTCTGTTTGCCTAGCCACGAAACAGTTGCAGCTGGGTGCCAGCTTCTCTGCTGAAAGTGTCTTCTCAGTGTGAGAATCCGAGAAGTTTCTAGATATGCAAAGTTAGATGAAATGTTCAAGCAAGCTACACAGCTGCCCATTAATTAATTAACCCATCCATTCAGTCTTTGGGGATGTACTGAAGTCACAGTCACAGCCATGAGCAAACATACACCCCTGTCTAACACATTCAGAAATGTGTAACAAGCAAATGTTCCCCGAATGGGCTGGATGCCTGATGTGATTCTTCCTTAGGTGCAAAGAGATTGAAATTGGTGAGCTCTGTCTGCAGAAGGCCAACCCTCTGGAACATGCAGATGTGGGAGTAATAACAGTGTCGAAAGAATGTGGAAAGTGGAGACAGAGAGAACAAGGCTTGGTTCCTGGTCCGGCCACTCATCAGCCCTCTTGGAATCTCAGTTTGCGCATCTCTAAAACTGGGGCGGGGCTGTTGATCCAAACTGTACTTTGTAGCTCCCAAGAAAAGCTTGTGATTCAGTCTACTGTCCAACACCAGTGACAGTCGAGAGAATAAAAAAATGAGGGAGGAATTAATGTATCTCCTGAGGATGCCATTTTGCTGCACTGCCTTCATTTCAAGAATTACAGCACGTGTCACCGCTCTGCTCTGCAAGAGGTCCGGGGGAGGCGAGGGTGGGCCAAGGTGGGTGGCAAGGCGAGGGTGGGGGGCGGTAAGAGTGGCAATGGGGGAGGTTCTGAGTCTGGCTCTCCTTTCAGGACTTATAAATAAAAGGTGCTAGATTAGGGCAGGATGTTTCAAACTTGAATGTGCATCAGAATCCCCTGGGGGGCTCGTTAAAACACAGATGGCTGGGTTTCACCTGAGAGTTTTCAGATTGAGTAGATCTAAAGTGGTACCTGAGAGTGGGCATTTCTAACTCGTTCCCAGGGGATGCTGGTGCTGCTGGTCCAGGGACCACACTTTGAGAACCACTGGTACCATAATCACTGTGTTACTGGTAATGCCAAGTGCTGTAACAAACGCCAACATGTCAATGGCTTATCACAGTGAATGTTCATTTCCCACTTGGGTAACTGTTCACTCAATCCAGGTGCTCCTCCTGGCTGCTGAGAGTGGGGGACTCTGCTACACTTGGTCACATATTGAAGGCTCTGCCTTCCAAGATCCAAGTGCCTTCCAAGATCACATGGCTTGTTGACATCCCCCTCACCCCCCAATAGATGGGAAAATAAGTGGAGAAGCTCTACCTTCTTCTTAATCTCCTTGGCCAGAAAAAGATACACATCATTTCCATGCACATGTCATTGGCAAGGACTTGTCACTCAGCCCCACCTCATGCAAAAGAACGTGGGAAATATATTTCTTGGATGGGCAGTTGCTTCTCCATAGCAATCCACTTCTTCCTAGGCTGTGCAAGGGAAGGACAAGCTTTCTGTCTGTCACTGTCACTGCTGTGCCTGACAAGTTCTTTCCCACCTCCTAGCCTCTGGGAAGTGGGTTAGCCCAGCCACAGCCCCAAGCCAGATTCCCAGAGCTAAAAATCTACTACCAACAGAGTACACCATGGCAGCAGCAGGAGAAGGGAAGCAGAGTCTACGGAGAGATGGATACCGAGACCCCGCCCCTCATAGATCCCTTCTCAATGACACAGGCATAAGCTCACCGATGTCTCGACTCCCTGTTCCGTCCTCTCAGGGTGCAGCATGATACAGCAGAACCATGGACTTGTTGTAGTCAGATGGAAGAGCCATCACTTACCAGTTGTGTGAACTTGGGTCCCTGTGATCCTGGCATTTATTGAGCACCTACTTATATGCCAGCCCTATGTAAACTCCACTACTCCCAGTCACTTTCCATATGGATGAACGACTCCCATGCCCAGCTGTACATTAGAATCATTTGGAGAATTTTTAAAAACATGGAAAGCAAAAGTATTTATTTTAAAATATGACATTTACTCTAGAGTTCTAAATCACTTGGGGACCCAGGAAGCCATCTTCAGGCCCAAAATGCATGCTAGGTAATTCAAGAGAGAAAAGATATTGACGTCCATATATCGTGGTGGTGGAGCTGCTGTGGCGTATTTGTACTGAGTGAATTTAGCTCAACTGGAATTATGTTTCCCAGAATTCCTCTCCCTGCATAATTAGATTGGGCCCCAAAAGGCATTTTACATGAGATTTGGAAGGCAGAAGGGAAGCATCAGCAGCCAGATTCTGTTTAGGCTCAGAAGGTCAGCCCTGGTCCTCTGGGCTCTCGGGGTGCATGCATGTAGTTGCTGGTATGCAGTCTCACCGGGGTGATGTGGGGCAGCACCTGGACAGAAGCTCCTCTCACCAGCTCTCCTCCCCTGCTTCCCCACCTCTTGGGCCAGGAGCATGTTGAGCTCTGGGACACAGGACATCAGCTTCTCCAGCAGGGCATGCACATCATCAAAGCTGGAGACTATGAGGGGTTGAGAGATGGGCATGGATCCACAAGTCCTTGTGTGGTCCAGTTCAGATTCTGTTTGTCCTTGCCTTCCAGCTAATGTCTGTCTTTCTTTCTCAACTGCTGGCCCTGTGGACTTCAAGCCCAGACACAGATGCAATGGCTTCTCAGAAACTGTTTAACCAGCTCCCATCACCGTGTGGGACCAAATCCTCAAAATCAAGCCCTTGTTTGACATAGAAAACAAACTTATGGTTACCAAAGGGGAGGGGAATAAATTAGGAGTTTGGGATTAGCAGATACAAACTACTATATATAAAAAAGATTAACAACAAGGTCCTACTGTACAGCACATGGAAGCATATTCAATATCTTGTAATAACCTATAATGAAAAAGAATACAGTAAGTCACCTACATATGAACCTTCAATTTGCGAACTTTCAAAGATGTGAACATACGTTCACATGTCCAGTCACATAAGTTAGTTCACATGTCTGGCATACATTGTCACATGCGTGCATCCTCTACAAGTGGTTGTGCTTTTGTGTACTTTGCTGTACAGTACAGTATAAAGTACAGTAGCACAGTATCTTTATTTCAAGCCCAGGATGTCCAGATGCAAGCGTAAAAGCAGCGGTGATGTCGCCGGTACTGTGCTGTACTTTTCAAGGTACTGTACTGTAAGATTAAAAATGTGTTCTTTATTTTTTGTGTTTGTTTTCTATGTATTAGTTGTGTGAAAAGTAGTATAAACCTATTACAGTACAGTACCATATAGCCAGTTGTGTTAGTTCGGTACCCAGCCTAACTTTGTTGGACTTACAAACAAGGTGGACTTATGAATCACTTTGCTGTACACCAGGAGCTAACACAACATTGTAAATCAACTCTACTTCAATAAAGAAATAATTTAAAGAATATAAAAATAAGCCCTTGTTTTACTTCACTCTTAGTTGTTTTGCTTCTCTTCTTGAACCTTGACTGATAGAAGTGTTTTGTTTCAGCATTCTCATTTACTTTTCACAACAACCACATTAGGAAGGTCCCATTTTAGATGTGATAAAAGTGGGGATCAGAGAGGCTGAGATATTTGTCCAAGATCCCACAGCCAGGGACAGAAGAGGGGGGCTAGGACTTGAACCCCGACTCCTCAAACTCCAAAGTGCTCTCCACCATTATTTCTCGTAAGAAGAAAACCGGGTCCCATGAGATTGGCAACACTGAGTTCTCACCTGTGTCTGTGCCAGGATCCTGCCCTCCCTGCCCTGCATTGCTTCAGGAGAAGGGTCTTCCTTGGTCAGAGCCCGTAGTCTGGATGGAGAATGGCCGATGTCTTCCCTTCCTTTTTGCCCCCCCAAGCTCTAGCCAGAGTTCCCTGTAGGTCAATTATACTTTTATCATAAATCAATAAAAGGAGGAAAAATGATTTCTTGGAAGATTCTAAACAGAACTCGAGGCCCAGGAGAAAACCTCCCTTGAGACTCTAATGCTCTCGTGTAAAAGAAGACACGTGTTGGTAAGAGAGACAGTGCTGCTTTGGGAACAGCTCCTGGTTGTGAAGTGTAGAGACCTGGCTGCCAGACAGAAACAGAAAGGCAGGCAGGACAGGAGGCAGAAATGGAAACAGATCAAAATGAAGAAAATGACAGAGGGGAAACCAACAGAAGCAGTGAAGAGAAGCAGCGAAGAGACAGAAAGGGAGAGCAAGGGAAGGAGGCATAAAAAGAGAAACCAGAGAAAGAGCCAGAGACAGAAAAAAACAGAAAATAAATAGAATGGGAGAAACTGGAATAGAGGAAATAACAAGAGAGGGAGGAAAAGGAGGAGATATGGGGATGTATGTATATGTATAGCTGATTCACTTTGTTATACAGCAGAAACTAACACACCATTGTAAAGCAAGTATACTCCCATAAAGATGTTAAAAAAAAAAAAAAGAAAAGAAAAAAGTGAGAAGAGAAGAAAAAGAGACAGTCAGAGAGACAAAGAGAGAGACAGAGAGACAAGAGGGAAAGGGAGAGAGATGCCTGTCAAGTTCCTACCAAGTGAACATCTCCTTCCTGGCCCCAGGTTCTTTGGGGGAGGCTAGGATGGGACCCAAGAGAGCCAGTGGGGAAGGGAGGTTCCTTGGGGCACTGGGCCTGGCACTCTGGACACTGGCCACATTTGACACACCACTGAACAACAGACTTCTGCCTCTGAGTCAGCTCCTTTCTTCAGAGCCTCGCCTGCCCCACCTCTTGGGCTAATATTCCAGAGATAATTACAGAAAGCCTGCCCAACTGGGGATTTATGAGCCTAGAATTAGCCTGGCTGCTGGAGTGGGAGGGCAGACCTGTGGCGGGGTGGGGGGGATGGCCACAGCCACTCACTGAGCCAGGCTCCGAAAGTTTCTGCCCTGGAATGGACCCTCAAACACCCACAGACAAATGGTGTCTGAAGCCAGAGAGATAAAGGGAGGTCTGTCCGCACTGAAGCCTGGGTCACAAAGCCAACTCCTCCATCGTTCAGACAACTTTTACCCTTCCACCAGCCCCTCTTTCTACCAACCCTTCCATCTTTCCACTGAATGTTTCACCCATCTGCCATCTTTCTGTCTCGTTGACAATCCTTCTCCCCATCTGCCAATATCTGACATCTCCCCTACTTACCCATTGTCCCCCACATACCTACTTTCACCCATCTGTCGAACCATCCATCCATCAAAAGCTCCATGATTCAGCCCACTCCCCATCCATCCATCAGCTGCTCCACCCAACTGCCAACCCCTCTTCCATCCACCCACCCTCCCTTATCAACCAATGTTTTCACCTCTCTACCAATTCCTTCACCCTCCACAAAACCTTCAGTCACCACCATTTCTTCTACCCATCTGCCAACCCTTCATCCATGATTCAGCCTGTGTATCTACCAACCCCATCTCATATTACCTCCACCCACGTGCCACTCTCCATTTATCTTCCAAACACTTCCATCCATCCACCCACCAACCCCTCCACCCATCTGCCAACTTCTCCATACATTTGCCAGCCCCTCCCTCTTCCTCCAACTCCCTACCTTCTAGCCCATCTATCACTTTGCAAATCCTCCATTCAGCCACCAAAATCTCCAACCCACCCCTATCCATCCCCACACCCACACATCAACTCTTCCATTCATTGGCCACCCCTCCCTCCATCTAGACATACAACTCCCTGTGCAATCCGCCAATACCTATCCCCATCCATCTATCCATCCATCCATCCATCTAGCAACTCTTCCATTAATACATAAACCTCTTACTGCAATGCTTATTCCTTCACTCACCAAGCCCTCAACACTTCAGCTACCTCTCAATGTACCCACTGACTTCACAAAGGCCCCAACCCAGCCCTCAGGGTGGTTCAGTGAAAAGAAACTGGATTAGCAGGCCATGCAGACCTGGGATATAACCTCAGTTTGGCACACACTGGCAACATAGCTCAGTGCAGTGCTCCCACTGCCTAGGAAGAGCCTTGGGAGGGTCCCCAAAGCCATTAAGGAAGCTGGACAGAGCAGAAAGGGGAGTAGGGGAAAGCTCTTCTCACCTCTGTTAAGGACACTGGTAAAGTAAATTACAGCCATCTCCATACCCTCCCAGCTAACTGGACAGCACAAAGGAAACCTCACCCCACTGATTTCTGCCCTGGCCTATCCTGCCCATCTTGATGGGGCATATCCAGGCCACAGTCCCCTCCTCCATCTGGGCCCTGGGGTTCTGAACTAGCTCCAAAGACTCTGAATAGGTAAATCCATGTTGGTCCAAGGCCTGGGGTTGCAGATGGCCTCTACACCACAGCGACCCACTGAGTCCTACATGGTCCCATCCACTCTCTTAAGTACAAACAAATCTCTTGATAACTTATGGACCAGGGCAGACCCAGGCAGATAGACTGCAGGTAACACAGTGAAAGGAAAACTACATCAAACCTAGATATAGGCTATGGAATCAGTAAGACCTATGTTTGTATCCTTCTTGTTACACTTCCTAGCTGTATGATCTTCCCAGGTCACTTAACCTCTCTGAGCCACAGTGTTCTCATTTGTAAAATGAGGGTCCAAAGAGTCCCACCTACTGCATAAGATTTGATTAAATATATGTACATGTCAGGATGGGACCTGACACACAGTACACCCACATCAGAGATCAGGTTGCCTTGCCTTCACTTGGACTGGCCCTGGGGGCTGAGGCCTGGGCTTCTGGGTACAGAAGGGAAAACAGGACATGTTTCCACCCCTATTCAAGGCTGTCTGCAACACAAAGCTAAAGCCTTCCCCTTACAGCCCCCGGGATCATCATTTCCACTGGAAAACCTCTGTTTTCAGGGAATCGTACATGCCTGGAAAATTTTGCTGTTGGGTGAAACTTGGTCAGAGACAGAACAAGTTTCCTTTGCAAATCCCGGCCCTCCCTTTTGGCATGTGCTGGCCCCTCGCCACAACACGAGCTGTGAGTTTCTGTGACTTGGGTGTCTAAAGTGGAGTTCAGTGAGTGATCAGTCTAATTGCTTTAGATATCTAGAAAAGCTAATTAAGGTAATAATTCTTGGCAGTGGTATAATAATAATAAAAATAATGACCCTTTATATGTAAGCAGCATGCTTCACCTGAGGATCACAAAGCCTCTACAAACATTAATTAATCCTCACAACTCACCTGTGAAGTGGGTGTTAGCCCATTTGACAGCTGGATGAATTGAGGCATGGCTGGGGTAAAGGATGCGGCAATAATCACACCCTGCATCTACGGCCAAGACAGGGATGGCTCCGAAGATTCTGGAAGCTCACTCAGAGCTCCTCAAGCTCCCTGGTAGGATCCTTCTGCCGGTCCCATGAGCCAAAGCTCCCTCTTGACCAACCACAGGGAAAAGCAGAATGCCAGGGCTGCCTCTGGCTGGGTGGCCTTGAGCTAGCCCCTTTCCCTCTCTGAGCCTTTATTTCGTTGCCCATAAGCCAAGACGATTGGGCTCCATGTAGGCTCACAGCCCCAGTATCCATTCCCAGGCTTGTCATCCTGTTTCTGACTTCACTGGCAAGTTTTCCAGGGCTTGAAGCCACCAAAAAAGACCCAGGTTCAGCTAACATTCCTTAGCAACTGGGTTGCCAGATTTAGCAAATAAAAATACAGGACACCCAGCTAGATCTGAATTTCAGAAAAACAACAAACCACGTGTTAGTATAAGTATGTCCCATGCTTATACTAAAACATGATTGGTTATTTACCTGAAATTCACAATTAACTGGGCATCCCAGATTTTATCTGGCAACCCTGCTTATTAGCCACTCTGTGCTAGGCACGGGCTGGATGTGCTCATATCACTGATCTCATGTGATCCTTAGCATAGCCCTAGGAGGCAGGCACTTCTATTCTCTGGAACTTCTGCTGACAGCCCCAGCTATTCCCTAGTGCCCAGAAAACGAAGTCCAGACCCCTTGATGGAATCCCTTTCAGGCCCTGCAAATCCTGCCCCCAAATTTCTCAAGCTTCATGTGGACCCCACTGGTGCCCATCACATGCACATTTAGGCTGGGTTTACTTAGCTGGGCCCTCCACCCAGCATCCTACCTGGCCTCTCTCTGGTTTCCAGCCTTTACCTCTGCTACTTCCTCCACCTGACCTGCTATTCCTCCATCTTCTGAAAGAGGTCTACACATCTACAGGACTCCACTCAATGTCACCTGCTCAGAGAAGCCTTCCTTCCCCAAAGAGTTCCTTTGCTTTAATTTCTTGGCCCCAATCTTCCAACAAACAAAAGTCCAGGACCAGATGGATTCACAGGCGAATTCTATCAAACATTTAGTGAAGAGCTAACACCCATCCTTCTCAAACTCTTCCAAAAAATTGCAGAGGAAGGAACACTCCCAAACTCATTCTATGAGGCCACCATCACCCTGATACCAAAACCAGACAAAGATACTACAAAAAAAGAAAATTACAAACAAATATCACTCATAAATATAGATGCAAAACTCCTCAACAAAACACTAGCAAACAGAATGCAACAACAAATTAAAAGGATCATACACCATAATCAAGTGAGATTTAACCCAGGGATGCAAGGATTCTTCAACATACGCAAATCAATCAGTGTGATACACCATATTAACAAATTGAAGAAAAACCATATGATCATCTCAATACATGCAGAAAAACTTGTGATAAAATTCAAAACCCATTTATGATAAAAACTCTCCAGAAAGTGGGTATAGAGGGAACCTACCTCAACATAATAAAGGCCATATACGACAAACCCACAGCAAATATCATTCTCAATGGTGGAAAACTGAAAGCATTTCCTCTAAGATCAGGAACAAGACAAGGATGTCCACTCTCACCACTATTATTCAACATAGGTTTGGAAGTCCAAGCCGCGGCAATCAGAGAAGAAAAAGAAATAAAAGGAATACAAATTGGAAAAGAAGAAGTAAAACTGTCACTGTTTGCAGATGACATGATACTATACATAGAGAATCCTAAAGATGCCACCAGAAAACTACTAGAGCTAATCAATGAATCTGGTAAAGTTGCAGGATACAAAATTAATGCACAGAAATCCCTTGCATTCCTATACATTAATGGTGAAATATCTGAAAGAGAAATTAAGGAAACACTCCCATTTACCATTGCAACAAAAAGAGTAAAATACCTAGGAATAAACCTACCTAGGGAGACAAAAGACCTGTATGCAGAAAACTGTAAGACACTGATGAAAGAAATTAAAGATGATACTAACAGATGGAGAGATATACCATGTTCTTGGATTGGAAGAATCAGTATTGTGAAAATGACTATATAACCCAAAGCAATCTACAGATTCGAGGCAATCCCTATCAAATTACCAATGGCATTTTTTACGGAACTAGAACAAAAAATCTTAAAATGTGTATGGAGACACAAAAGACCCTGAATAGCCAAAGCAGTCTTGAGGGAAAAAAACGGAGCTGGAGGAATCAGACTCCCTGACTGCAGACTATACTACAAAGCTACAGTAATCAAGACAAAATGGTACTGGCACAAAAACAGAAATATAGATCAGTGGAACAAGATAGAAAACCCAGAGATAAACCCACGCACCTATGGTCAACTAATCTATGACAAAGGAGGCAAGGATATACAATGGAGAAAAAACAGTCTCTTCAATAAGTGGTGCTGGGAAAACTGGACAGCTACATGTAAAAGAATAAAATTGGAACACTCCCTAACACCATACACAAAAATAAACTCACAATGGATTAGAGACCTAAATGTAAGACCAGACACTATAAAACTCTTAGAGGAAAACATACGAAGAACACTCTTTGACATAAATCACAGCAAGATCTTTTTTGATCCACCTCCTAGAGAAATGGAAATAAAAACAAAAATAAACAAACGGTACCTAATGAAACTTAAAAGCTTTTTCACTGCAAAGAAAACCATATACAGGACAGAAAGACAACCCTCAGAATGGGAGAAAATATTTGCAAACGAATCAATAGACAAAGGATTAATCTCCAAAATATATAAATAGCTCGTGCAGCTCAATATTAAAAAAACAAACAACCCATTCCAAAAATGGGCAGAAGACCTAAATAGACATTTCTCCAAAGAAGACATACAGATGGTCAAGAAACACATGAAAAGCTGCTCAACATCACTAATTATTAGAGAAATGCAAATCAAAACTACAATGAAGTATCACCTCACACCAGTTAGAATGGGCATCATCAGAAAATCTACAAGTAACAAATGCTGGAGAGGGTGTGGAGTAAAGGGAACCCTCTTGCACTGTTGGTGGGAATGTAAATTGATACAGCCACTATGGAGAACAGTATGGAGGTTCCTTAAAAAACTAAAAATAGAATTACCATATGACCCAGCAATCCCACTACTGGGCATATACCCTGAGAAAACCATAATTCAAAAAGACACATGGACCCCAATGTTCATTGTAGCTCTACAATAGCCAGGTCATGGAAGCAACCTAAATGCCCATCGACAGACAAATGGATAAAGAAGATGTGGTACATATATACAATGGAATATTACTCAGCCATAAAAAGGAACGAAATTGGGTCATGTGTAGAGACGTGGATGGGTCTAGAGACTGTTATACAGAGTGAAGTAAGTCAGAAAGAGAAAAACAAATATCGTATATTAACGCATATATGTGGAACCTAGAAAAATGGCACCGATTAACTGGTTTGCAGGGCAGAACTAGAGACACAGATGTAGGGAACAAATGTATGGACACCAAGGGGGGAAGCGGCGGTGGAGGTGGTGGTGGTGTGATGAATTGGGAGGTTGGGATTGACATGTATACACTGATGTGTGTAAAATGGATGACAAATAAGAACCTGCTGTATTAAAAAAATAAATAAAATTTAAAAATTAAAAACAAAATCTCTTGGCCCCCACAATCACCTGTGTGTGTGTGTGTGTGTGTGTGTGTGTGCGCTCCATCCACACCACGCACCACATCACCAGCACACCCCTTGCTAGTTCTTGGCCCAAACCTTGGCATACCCTATTCCCTCTGCCTGAAATTCCAACAAACTTACCCTCCAAAACTGACCAAGTCATTCATTCATTGAACTAATATTTATTAAGCACTTACTCTCTGTCAAGTTTATAGTCCCCACCCTCAGGGAATTGAGTCTAGTACACAGGTCAGCAAACTTTTTCTATAAAGGTTCAGATAGTAAATATTTTCGGCTTTGTGGCCCACAGGGTCTGTGTCACAACTACTCACTGCCGATGTAACACAAAAGCAGCCACGGAAAATACATGACCGAACAGGCGTGGCTGTGTTCCAATAAAACTTTACTTACAAAAACAGGCAGCAGGCCGCATTTGGTCCACAGGCCATGATCTGTCAACTCCTGGTCTAATGTTAGAAACAGACATTGAAGAAATATTACACAAATGCCTAATAACTATAATTAACAAACCTTCTTAAATGCTGTGAAGGCCAAGATTCTGCCCCAGCTCCTCCTCCCCTGCGAGGCCCTATGTCAGAGGCCCTTGCTGTCTGCTCCGCAAGCCCCTGAGTGTGGAGTGAATGTCAGCGGTCATTCTGGGCAGAGACACCTCCCCTTTCCAATCCAGAGGCTTTGGACCCATCACTGATGCTGCACCTAATCCTGGTTGAGGTCCCCCTCGCTGGCACTAGATGCACCAGGGCTGTCATGGCCCCGTCTGGCTGCCAGGCCTAAGCCCCAGCCCCAGGAGAGGGCAAGCTCTGCTCACGCCTCACCCATAAAGACGTTCCTTTTGCCACTCCTTCCAACTGCCCAGCTCTGATTAACAACCCGGGCTGAGCAGGCCTGGGGATGTTACTGAACAGGGAGTACCCGTGCTCGTGTATTTGCTTGAGAAGGATCGCATTTATTGGCCAGGAGGAAACACAAAACCCTCTCCTGAGACCCCAGGCCATAGGAAGGGCTAGATGTTTCCAGCATCACAGCTTTTTATCCCCTCCCTCAGTGGCTTCATCCTACTGGGCTGCAGGATGGTTTCCCAGGACACCCACACACATAGGCACTGAGATCTTGTCCTCTACGGGTCATACACATGCATCTGGCACACGGGCTCCCACCCACCTTAGGCAGATGCATTATAAGAATGCACATGGGCTCACACACAAATCCCTGCTTCACATCTGTGCCAAGAGCACGCATGTCCAGGCAGACAAACTTGGGCACGGACACAGACACTCTAGAGACACACAATCCCTGAATTTTTGCCTCACACCTACACATGCACACACGCATATACTTGGGTGTGCGTGCGCACACCTGCATGCACTATACACATGTGCGCATTCATGCTCTACACGTGCGTGGACATAAACTATACACATGCCCACACGCATATATAGCACGTGTGTGCACGCACGCATCCACTCTACTCCTACATACTGTGAAATCCAGCCCCACCGTGTGTCTTGCTGGAGGAACTGGCCATGAAAATCCCAGCCTTGGCATCTGTGGGCTGCCAGCTCCGTCTGGGTTCCTGCTGCCAGCCTCAGCTCTGAAGCAGGCCACAGAAAGTTGCCATTTCCCTGGATGCCAAATTCCAGTCACCTCTGACCCCCAGAGAGAGAGAGACTCCTCCCACTTCCCAAGTCGGAGAACCGTGTACCCACCGCTGCGGCCGGCGTGTGGTGCAAGCAGATAAAGCGGGGCCTGGTGTCCATGCTGCTGCAGTCAAGGCAGCTTCCTTGGCCTCCCCTGGGGGTCAGGGCCTGGCACGCTGGGGCTTCCAGGGAAGGAACATTGGGCTGAGCCCAAGGTCAGAATGTCCCTGTTATCTGAAGGACGCTGACAACTTTCCTGCTTTGCTTCCCAACACACCCAGCAGCCTTGAGGGACTCACGACCCTGGCAGCCAATGCCCCCTGCTCCTTTAACTCTTCCTGAGCAATCTCTCTCCAGTCTCTGCCGCCTTCCTGGTGGGGACTGGTGGCACAGCTGGCAGTGACAGAGGCAGGGGTTCAGAAGCTGGTGAACCAATTCCCAGCCTCTCTGTTGAACTGGGCAACAGGATTTGGGACACCCCACCCTCTCCCCCGCCCAGTGGTGTTCTCACATTGAACAATTCATTCATTCATCAAAAGCGCACGCACCGAGGCTGTGCCTGGTGCTGGGGATTCCAGGGTGAACAGATGCAGGTCACCGGTCTCACTGTGGGCATAAAAACCAGGGTGCTGAGTGAACCCACTCACATAGGCTGCTGCAGTCAGGAAGGCTTCACAGAGGAAGTGACATTGGACTGGAGTCCAGAAGGCCAAAAAGGAGTATGTGTGAAAGAGCAAGCTAAGCAAAGCCGACGGCAAGTGCAAAGGGCCAAAGAAGCTGGGCATGGTGCATAATGGGTGCTCTAGAAATGTCGGTTGGCTGAATGAATGAAGCAAGGAAGGAAGGAAGGAAGGAATGAGGACTCACTGGAGGCTCTCAGGGAGGGCCGTGACATTGACTCATTGATAAGGAATACTTCCCACTCTTGCTGGGGGCCACCAGGACTCCACCTCTCCCTGGAGGGCATTTTTGCAGAGGATGGATGGGTCATTATCTCTCAGGAGTTCACTGGCCCCATGGACTTTCTATATCCTGTGCCCACACAACTACATATAGACCCAGATGAATAACAGGGCTGCAGATGCACCTGTGCACACGTACGGCAACCACAGATGTGCAACCACATGTGGGCCACCTCCACGAGTCTGAGAAAGAGAACAGTAGCAAACACTCATTACACTTCCCCATGGGCCAGGTGGCCAGGCACCATGCTACCTTCTCTGCATTTAGTAACTCAGTTAACTCAGCCCCCTAAGGTAGAAATGGTTACAATCCCCATTTTTACAGATAAAGAAACAAAGGCATAGTGATGAGAGTCATTTGACCAGTTATCTAATTGGTAAGTAGCAAGGCTGGGATTTGAACCAAGCCACCTGATCCCAGGGTCCAGGCTTGTAATCACCAAAGCAAAGCCGTCCCAACCTCCCTCCCTCCCCGCTCCTTCCACACTCCACCCATCCACATTGTAGTCCAGCTACACCAAACTCCCTGGGGTCTCTCAAACACACAATTCCCTGCCACACGCATCTCTTGGGCACATTTCCTCCCATCTTTCTCTATGGTATGTACGACCTTATGAAATCTGTTTTTATTGTTTCTTTGCCAAACATCTGTGAAGCACAGACTATGGTCCAGGCTTTAGGCTAAGCATTTTATGTACATTCTCTTAGTCAATCCTTACTGAAACCTAATGAAGGCTTTATTATTGTTAGCCCCATTTCTCAGATGGGTAAACTGAGGCACAGAGTGGTTAGGTCACATGTCCAAGGACACAGTGACAGAGCTTGGAAGAGACTCAAACTATCTCGACTCATGAGCCTTAGCTGTTAATCTCATCTTGGACTGCTTTCCGCTCAGATTTCACTTCTGAAACTGAAAGTTTGAGTGGGGAAGAGGTAAAGAAGGGAAGGAGGAAGAGGAAGAGGAGAGAAGCAGCAGGAAATCAACAGGCAAAGCTATCGGCCACGAGGCATCCTGTGTTTGGGTGGGGTGGGTAGCGAGACTTGCAAACTTTCTGCCCACATTTAGTTCTGAATAGTTTGGAAATATTTGAAAATATGGAAAAGTTGAAAGAACTGTGCCATGAACATCCATAAACACACCACCTAAACTTGGCAATGAGCATTTCCCTGTACTTGCTTGCTCTCACCCGCCATCAGCCACTTAAAGTGGCAGACACTGGCAGATTTTTCAAATCGGAAGAGGTGATCAAGGCTGAGCTTCCTTGGGAAAACCACAATAGGTAACCCAGTTACGGGGGTTTTACTGAACCAAAAAGCCCATGTGCAGTCCATGTGGACACACACAGGTGTGCATGTATGCAAAAGTGCACCCACCAGCCACATGTGTGCACACACACACACACACACACACACACAAAGGAACAGGACGCAGAGGATGAGGACAGCCCTGGGCTTTGGAAAAGGGCCAGGAACCACCTCAAGTGGTCATTCAGCCACTCCTTCCTACCTGCCATCCCCACGGAGGCCACCAGGAGCCCTGGAGCTCAGGGCCAGGCTGGGGTGTGGGGTGTTTCCTTAATTGACCAGCTTGTCCTTCACCAGCAGAGGAAACAGCCCCTGGCTGCAGCCTCCAAATGACAGGAAACACCACGGAGGGCTACTCGGGCAGTAATTACTACTTTGAGAAAGGAGGGGAAAAAAGCTGAGGGGGAAACAGTTCCAACTAAATAATCTGCTCATTGGGGGATGGGAGGATGTTTCACGGAAAAGACATTTTGAAAAGCCTTCAATCAATCTGACAAGCAATTATCTGCTTAGCTGCTGGTACAAATCCCCCAGTGAGGACCGGTGCCCCTCCCGGGAAAACAAGAGCCCCAGACCGACACTCAGCCCAGCAATACCCATCCCACCCCTAGCAGCCAGAAGGGTGGCCGAGGAGACTGAGCTCATGCCTGGGAAATCTCAGACTCTGGGGGCACCAGTGGCCACAGGGGAGTGAGTGGCTGCCTGATTCTTTCCCGCCACCTTTCACACCCACGTGTGTACACACACACACACACACACACAAACCCAGTGTGGCAGCATGCCCTGCCCCATGTGTTATAGACTAAGCCTGTTTCAAATAATCTCTCCTTCCCCAGGCAACTGTAAGCATTCTCACATTTCATTCATTCATTCAACAAACATTTTCTTGAAAAAGACATTGGCTAGGACTTCCAGTGAGAAGGATGAGGGGGGACACCCACGGCCTTCTGAATACAGCTGGGGACGATAGTCACGGTCACCTGCTTCGTGGCTCCCAACCCAGTTTGGGGAAGCAGCACAAAGGACTGGAGAGAGACTCCCTGGGAAACAGCAGGAGAGCTGAATTCAGACTTAAGTATGAAAAGCAGGTGCGGGGTGGGGGTGGCGCCCCCTCTGGAGCCCTGGGAAGCCAGGCTGAGGACGTCTCTTTTCTCCTCTGCCTGCCCCAGCCTCAGTCTCCTCCTCCAGCAACCCCATCTCCCAGGCCCTGGCCCTAGCTCTTGCTCAGAGAATCATGGAATTTCTCTCTAATACAAGCCACGCAGGACAGAGAACAGGAAGGTTTGGCTTCCCTGCCAGGGAGGGGTCGTGCCCTTGCCCTGCAGTTCTGAGCAGAGGCCAGGAATGAACCCCCAGCAGCACAGAGTAGGGGCCTCACCAGCTAATCCCCATCCCCACTGCCCTGCACACCTCCTGACCCAGTGCTTCTCTCTCTCTCTCTCACATACCCACATACACACACACACACACACACACACACACACACGTACTCACAGAGAAGAGAAGAAACCTCAGGCCTGGTAAAGGCACTGAAAGGGAAAGAAATAACCACCGACTGTCCTGCCCCAAGGCCAGTGGAACACCTGCCAAGGACAGAGTCACAGTCAGCACCGGGGAAGGAAGTCAGGACGCCAGAAGCCAGGACAGAAGTGGCCAAAGGAGCCCCAGAGTCAAAGCTGAAGGCCTGGGAGCAGTGTGAGGACGGGCAGAGCCCTGGCCCGCAGGGAGCTGGGGCCACGTGCCTGGTGGAAGCACAGCGCCCCCCTAGAGCAGCTGCAACAATGCGCGGGGCCCTGAACCCCGTGAGTGGGCTCTCCCTTAACCCCGACCACCACCACTACTTGTGAGGTGCGAAGACTCTTACCCGTCAGGACATTCGGCAGGTGGAAAGACAGAGTCCAGACAGGTGAAGAGACTTGCCCACACTCACAGAGTCACTAGCAGAAGGGTCGGAATTTCAACCCAAGTCTTGCTGGCTCTAACGTCCCCGCTGTTGACCACTCTGAGATGTGACACGGAGCAAAGGCACAATAAATACCAGCTATTCTCATTTCTTTAGCGTCCACCTTGAAGCCCAAGGAAGGTCACACTGGTGAAGCCTAGTGTCCTGATGGGGAAGCCAGTCAGCATGCGCATGAAAGTCGGACTCTGGATACAGATCGAGAACCAAGCGCCACGTCCAGCCTGGTGGGCCCCTCACACAGAGCTCAGAACAGAAGGACGAGTTCCAGCTTTGACATCGGTGGGCCAGAATCTGCAGGCCAGACACTCAGGCTCTGCCCAGAACTGGGTGGAGAGGCAGATGCTGAGAGAAAAGAGGCTGCTGCCTGGAAGGGGGTTGAGTACACCCCACCCAGACACATGGGCCCTTGCAGCGCCCACCACCTTCACAGCAGCCGCTCCCCACACTCTGGGATACGCGGGACATGTGATCTCCCAAGGCCATCCACAGGGAGAGGAGCACGTGGTCAGATGGGGCAAAGTGACGCCGTTTGCCCGGCCCTGGAAGGAGGCCGCTCTTGGCTCTCTCCAGGACATCTCATTTCACCTTCGATGTTGGGCAAGATCTCTCTGATGCACTGGCGGGCCGGCACGTTGCTCACTGTGTCCCCATGAGGACACACCCTCGTGTTTTATGGCCAGAGCAACTCAGGTACAAGATCAGCCCCAAGTTAAACCCAACCCCATCTCCCAGCTGCACTGCACAAAAGCAGAAACTCCCCACTTGCAACAGAGCCGGGGCAGACATCCAACCGTCCATCCACCCACCTATCCATCCATTTCAACAGCATGTACTACCACCTGCCCGTGCCCAGCCCTGTGCCAGGTACTGGAGGTGCAGGGACAAATAAGACACAATTCCTTCCCCTTCAGAGCTCGAGCTCCAGAGGTGGAGACCAGGAAGGTGGTGTCATCAGGAGGTGCTGCCTAGCACAGAACTGGGTTCAGATCCCAGCCCCGTCCCTTCCCAGAAATGAGACCTTAGCAAATTACTGTCCTCAGCAGGCCTCAGCCTCCTCCCATTGGAATGGGGACAGTCGGTGTCTCCTTTTGTTATTGGGGGCGATCACATGGGAAAATGCTTGTAAAGTGCGGGCACTGTGCTGGGCCCACGGAGACGTTCAGAGTGTAAGCTGGTGTCATTCATGATGACCTTCTGTGAAATGGGTATTACAATGCTCAGCCTATCTGCCTTTACAATGGAGTCACACCACATATGATAACGCATGGGGAGAGTGTCTTGTAAGTGGCCAACTGGTGATTTTATCACTTACTCTTGCGGCAAATGTTCTGTGAGCCATGTGCCCAGGCAGGTACTGGGGAGGGATGAGGGAGGCACGGGTGTGGCCACAGATTTTAGCACCATCTGAGAAGGAGGATCAACCTGTGAACAGATCAACCACGGACCTGGTGTGATAAGAGGAGGGCAAAGGAGTGTGTCATTAGCAGACAGAAGACGTCAAAGCAGGCTTCCTGGAGAAAGGGGAGCAGCAGTGGTGCTGCAAGGATGAATGGGCACAGAGGCTTCTCAAGTCTGAGCGACGAGCTTGTTCTCCAGTTAGAGAATCAGCATGCCTTGGGTGCCATAACAGGAGTAACCCAGATAGGTTTTGCTCGTCACCCATTAAGGGTGTAGAAGCTCTGAGGGCAGAACTCCAAGAAGCCTGGAGGCAGCTGGACTGGAGGTCAGCCTTCAAACCAGGAGGAGGACAAGCTGTCCAAGGGAAACCTTGTACCCATGACCAAGAAGACGGAACCGTGTTCACTAAAGTGCAGTGAAGACACCAGCCCGGCCAGGAGGTCAGCAAAGGGGGCAGGATGTGTTCCTGGGTTCCTTGTCATCCCTCATCCACAGCGGCATCTTCTGCCAGCCTCGGTTGGTGGAGCCAAGATTGGAACCTGGGTCCGGCTGTTCACGGCTCTGATTTTCAGACCCACCAGGGATGCTCAGCTCTGGGCTGGGTTATGAGCCTCTGATAGGGGATGGCTAACTTAACCACCACTTGGCCCTGCCTCAGATATTCCCAATTGGTCTATTCCTGCACCCCCTGCAAACTCCTCTCCCGTGGAAGGCTTCCACATCAGTCCTTTCCTGCTCTCTGTAGAAACCAAACTCCGCCCACCTGCTCCAAACCACACCCTCCTCCCCAGCCCCACAGGCATCCTGTCACCTCCCCCAAGTCCCCAAACCACTTATGGCTGTCACTAGGACCTAATGCAAAGTCACAGGGGAAGCCCTTGGCTGACAGCCACCCCGGGAAGCCACATTAGCAACTTCATTAATCAGGGTCAGGTTTGCACTTCTATTGTCTGCTGTAATCATTTGTTTATTTCAACTTTGGCGGCAGCCCCAGTGTATTACAATTATTACTGTCTGGCATGGGATAGAATAGACTTGCCTTTCACAGGCACACAGGAATGCCAATCTTGCATTTTGTGGCAAAGGACTCATTCAGTACCACCAAAAATATCGGATACTGTTCAAAAAAAAAAAAAGAATATAAATTCTTTAAAACAGGGGCTTCCCTGGTGGCACAGTGGTTAAGAATCCACCTGCCAATGCAGGGGACATGGGCTCGAGCCCTGGTCCAGGAAGATCCCACATGCCGCGGAGCAACTAAGCCCGTGCACCACAACTACTGAGCCTGTGCTCTAGAGCTCGCGAGCCACACCTACTGAAGCCCGCTCACCTAGAGCCCATGCTCCGCAACAAGAGAAGCCACCGCAATGAGAAGCCCACGAACTGCAACGAAGAGTAGCCCCCGCTCACCACAACAAGAGAAAGCCCGCTCAGCAACAAAGACCCAACACAGCCAAAAATTAAAATTAAAAATAAATTAATTAATTTTTAAAAAATTATTTAAAACACATTATTATACATCTTTGAATCCACAATCAAAGAAAAGAAAAAGAAGTAACAGTTTATCTCATAGCAAACAAAATTATAAACAATAATACCTAATGCTGATGAGGTTGCCCTGAAACTGCTAAACAGGCCAACTTTGCTGGAGGCAAAGTAAATTAGAACAGCCTTTATGGAAAGTAAATTGGAAAATATGTATCACAAACCACAAAAATGTTCCTATCCTGAGACTCACTGATTCCACTTCTGGGAATTTATCCTAAGGAAATGAGACAAATAAAGAGAAACACTCTGTGGAAAAAGAAAAGTGTTCATTAAAGCATTATTTGGAATAGGGGAAAATTGAAAGTAAAATTCAACAATAACCAGCAGCAATTTGATGAAATGATAGGTAACCATTAATATGATAATCTAAAAGGCTGGTGCAGCAGGCAAAGGCACTTTAAATGATAACAGTAAGTGGGAAAGCAGTGTTCACATTTCAAGTTTATGATCAAGGTCAGTATGTACAAACTGGATTAACATAAAAGTCACTGCACTTACAGCGCTAGGCTGCTAGCCTTATGGGAAGTTTCTTTTTTCCCCTTGTTTTCTAAAGTTTCAGTTGGATTGTATATTTGTTTTATAGTTTCTTTTAACTGGAGCTAATAAGTGATCATGCTTCACAAAAGAACCACAAACAGAGCTTAATTAGACAACGCAGCTTTCATAAGACCCTCGGCCTGTCTGCGCCTCATTTCCGTATTCCTTAAGATCATCTGCCCTGTAAATGTCATGTGGGTGGTGGACAGACCTGAGAAGGCTTTTTAAGCCTTTGAATCAAGTCCTGAGAGGAAGAATGGGTTTGTCCAAAATACTGGTTAATGGTTGTGGAGCACTTAATACCCATGCAAGACAGCCCTGAGGCTTGGATGCACTGGAGACTTGACCCAGAACAACTGAGTTGAGCCGGCTCAGATCCAGTTCCCTTTGTTGTTGTCGTGTTTCTCAAACCATGTTGATGATTTTTCTCAAATGGATATATTTTAAAAGAAGCTGATTCATTAGAAGAAGTTGGAAGTTGTGGCTTGACGAGAACTCAAGGTGGCCCATTCAGTCTTCCCAGGAGGCCTTGGAAGGGAATGTAGTCTCAGGGGGTGGCTGGCTTAGCTTGAAAGAGGACCAGCAAGGCCAGTGGCTGCAAAACCCATTGGGTCCAAGCCTTCCAAAAGAAGGCATCCACTTTACCAAGAATGTAAATCGACAACCACAGAGACAGGCCCCAAAGAAGAAAAAAGGGCCAGGGGAGCCCCCAGTTGGCTCCCAGTGATGTCATGCCCCCACCCAGAATGCCCGTAAAAGCGGCCTGCTCTGGGGCAATTTTATGGGGGCCCTGCTGTCTGCACCTTCCCTCCCTGGCGGCCAGGTGGGCGTGACAGCTCCCATTGGAACCCCACCCATCCCCCCACATGTCCCCAGCCTCCCTGCCCTGGGCCTCTTGCAGCCTATAATTACCTGCAGTGCCTGGCTTTACGGGCTCCTGGAAATGGGGGACCAGGCGGCAAGAGGAAATCCCTTGAAAGGGACCCGGGAATCTTCCCAGCAGGATCTCTTCCTCCTGAGGGGCTTAGAGAGAAGACCCCCGCAGAAGACCCTGATACCCAGGCCTCTGCAAAGACCCTCCCAACTCCCAGCTTCTCAACCTGGCCCCATCAGCGAGCACGTCCCCTGCCAACAATCCTTCAGCTGCTCCCTAAGGCTCTTAGAACAAAATAAGAATTGTTCCCTGTGGCCGCCAGTTATCTGCGTGGCCCATGGTCTGCCTCGTCTCTCAAAACCCCCCTGCCCCACTCCACAGGCCAGCTGCAACAACTTCCCCACCATCACTCCCACACATACTACACCCTCGCTTGCCTCTGAGCCACCTCAAATGCTAGTCCCTCTGTCTGGAACACTTATCCCTCCCTCTCTCTCTGATCACTCCCCTTTAGCTGTCTAACTCCAACTTACCCCTGAGGTCTCAATTTAGATTTCTCATCCCTCAGGGATCTTTTCTGGACCTCTGTCTCAGCTGGGCAAGGCGCCCTTCTTCTGGACTCACAACACCCTCCAGGTTTGTCCCATGACTTAGCCAGTGGGGTCCCCCCAGAAGCAGATGTTACAACAAAGATTCAAGTGCACGATCTTGAGAAAGAAAAACAGAGCTGGGTGAATCAGGCTCCCTGACTTCAGACTATACTACAAAGCTACAGTAATCAAGGCAGCATGGTACTGGCACAAAAACAGAAATATAGATCAATGCAACAGGAGAGAATGCCCAAAGATAAACCCACGCACATATGGTCACCTTATCTTTGATAAAGGAGGCAAGAATATACAGTGGAGAAAAGACAGCATCTTCAATAAGTGGTGCTGGGAAAACTGGACAGGTACATGTAAAAGAATGAAATTAGGACACTCCCTAACACCATACACAAAAATAAACTCAAAATAGATTAAAGACCTAAATGTAAGGTCAGACACTATCAAACTTTTAGAGGAAAACATAGGCAGAACACTATGACATAAATCACAGCAAGATCCTTTTTGACCCACCTCCTAGAGAAATGGAAATAAAAACAAAAATAAACAAATGGAACCTAATGAAACTTCGAAGCTTTTGCACAGCAAAGGAAAACATAACAATACGAAAAGACAACCCTCAGAATGGGAGAAAATATTTGCAAATTAAGCAACTGACAAAGGATTAATCTCCAAAATTTACAAGCAGCTCATGCAGCTCAATATCAAAAAAACAAACAACCCAATCCAAAAATGGGCGGAAGACCTAAATAGACATTTCTCCAAAGAAGATATACAGATTGCCAACAAACACATGAAAGAATGCTCAACATCATTAATCATTAGAGAAATGCAAATCAAAACTACAATGAGATATCATCTCACACCAGTCAGAATGTCCATCATCAAAAAATCTAGAAA
This sequence comes from Mesoplodon bidens, assembly GCF_964165515.1. Classification (NCBI taxonomy): domain Eukaryota; kingdom Metazoa; phylum Chordata; class Mammalia; order Artiodactyla; family Ziphiidae; genus Mesoplodon; species Mesoplodon bidens. The sequence continues at coordinate 19,579,312 of NC_138171.1, read as the reverse complement.
CAATAAATGCTGGAGAAGGTGTGGAGAAAAGGGAACCCTCTTGCACTGTTGGTTGGAATGTAAATTGATACAGCCACTATGGAGAACAGCATGGAGGTTCCTTAAAAAACTAAAAATAGAACTACCATATGACCCGACAATCCCACTACTGGTTATATTCCCTGAGAAAACCATAATTCAAAAAGAGTCATGTACCACAATGTTCATTGCAGCTCTATTTACAATACCCAGGATATGGAAGCAACCTAAGTGTCCATCAACAGATGAATGGATAAAGAAGATGTGGCACATATATACAGTGGAATATTACTCAGCCATAAAAAGAAATGAAATTCAGTTATTTGTAGTGAGGTGGATGGACCTAGAGTCTATCATACAGAGTGAAGTAAGTCAGAAAGAGAAAAACAAATACCGTATGTTAACACATATATATGGAATCTAAAAAAAAAAAAAAAATGGTCATGAAGATCCTAGGGGCAAAACGGGAATAAAGACGCAGACCTACTAGAGAATGGACTTGAGGACATGGGGAGGGGGAAGGGTAAGCTGGGACAAAGTGAGAGAGTGGCATGGACATATATACACTACCAAATGTAAAATAGACAGCTAGTGGGAAGCAGTGACATAGCACAGGGAGATCAGCTCGGTGCTTTGTGACCACCTAGAGGGGTGGGATAGGGAGGATGGGAGGGAGGGAGACGCAAGAGGGAAGAGATATGGGGACATATGCATATGTATATATGATTCACTTTGTTATAAAGCAGAAACTAACACACCATTGTAAAGCAATTATACTCTAATAAAGATGTTAAAATTTAAAAAAAGAAGATTCAAGTGCAGGTAGTCTATCTGAGAGCTGATGCCAGCATCTGCTGACAGAGAAGGGGGAAGTGAGACAGGGAAAGGAAGACAGTCAACAAAGGGTATGTATCAGGCAAGTTACCACAGGGGGCAACTGGGAGTTAATTCTGCTGAGAGCCCTGGGCTTCTGTGCAGAGCACACCTATGAGTTATCTCAGCCTTAGCTCAGGAAGGAACTGGGGTATTAATCCACCAGTCCCATCAGTCACTGACTGAGGGCTACTCCTGATGGGCATCAATTATCTGGCCTGCCATAAGCATGGTGGGCCCAAGCAGCCAGAGAAATTTTCCTGGAAGTCAGGTGGTGAGCACTATGATGCTGAGATCCGAGGGCATGTAAGCCCACACTGGTGTGCACTTACCCCATCACAGCCCCACCACCTTGCACTGCGGTTGCATCTTGCCCGCTCTCTCCTGGACAAGACAACAAACTTCATGCAAGTAGGCATTGCACCTGTTTTGCTTGTGGCTGTATTCCCAGGCGCCAGCACAGTACTTGTCACAAAAGCATACTTGGTGAATCAAAATCGTGCCCTACCTTGGGTGGGTCCCCAAGCCCACCGGTGATTCAGGGGTCCCATCAACAGTGTCCTCAGTTTTCCGGCTGGGAAACCCAAAGATCCAGGAGGCAAAACCACAAGAAGAAACCTGGAACACCTTTCATTATTATCAGCATTGGACAAGGACTCCAAGGGTCAGTCTTATACCTCCGTCAGATCCTTAGGCGAGGACAGCAGTGAGCAAAACCAGGTGCCTGTGTTCAAATCTCAGCTCTACCAATTACTGTGTGGCCTTGGGCAAGCTGCTTAACCTCTCTGTGCTTCAGTTGCCTCAACTATAGTAACCCCATAAGCTCTGCACAATTATTAGCATTATTACAAGGTTCAAATGAAATAATGTACATAAGATACTTGGTCATCATTAAAATAATTCTTACCTCCTTAGCAAACAAGAGGCTGCCTGGATCCAAAAATTGATTCTTACCAAGCAGCCCTAACCCTAAACCTTGCGGGTCCTCTGATACAAGCACTGACGCAGTGCCTAGCACTGTGCTAGAGCCATTATGTTCTCCAATAGCCCACCTACTACAGGCCTGACTTCAGCTGCACTTCTAGAGCTACATGGTTTGAATACTCCCAGTGGCAGGAGGCTCACTACTTCACAGGGGAACCAGATAGGTTTTCAGACAGCTCTGAATGGCTAATATTGGGCCAAGTTCTGCCTTCCAGTGAGCATGAAATTCTCTTTGCCTTACAACAGTCCCTTGGAGATTTGAGGGAGTCATCTCTGCCCCATGAGTTTTCTCTCTCCCATAGTAAGGAAAGCTTTCCCCCCACCCCCACCCCAAAACATAGCTTTAGGGTCCTACGTCTTCAAGGTCTCTATCTTTCCCTCCCCTGGGTGGACTCCAGTGCCTCGGAATTCAATGAGAACCACCCATGGGGGTGATTGAACTGCACAGAAGGCAACGCGTCTCTGCCATGCTCAGGACCCTTTGCTTCCATTCCCGCAGGTGGGGTTGCATTAGTATTTTGGCATCTCACACCCCATGTGGCCGTAGGCAAACCACTTGGTTTCTCTGAGTCTCCGTTTCTATCTATAAAGTGCAGACAATGCACATACCCACCTCATAAAGCGATCAGGGTGATTCAGTGGAATTATACAAATAGTACCTAACACAGTACTGCAGAAGCATTAAGTAGTATCAGGGGTCGGCTAGAAGCCATAGCTATGCCTTGTTCACACCGGTTCTTATTAAACTGGGTTTCCCCCATCTTTGGTCATCCCAGTGAGGTCAGCAAGCTGTCAGACTTTCACCAAATCATTGGTAAATATATTGGCTGAGATCAGCCAAAGGAGATTCTGCCGAGAGTGTTGTGAGCCCACCGATCCCCATTCTGTGAGAATGTTCCACACCCAGCTGCCTCCCTCCCTCTCTCCTCCCCTGTCCACCAGATGCAGATGCTCCAAGAGCCGTCAGCTCTGTCCATGTTCATGTCTGTATCTCCAGATCCTTGCGGAGCTACTGGTCCAAGAACATAAGTTGAATTCACCCCTATTCATGGATGGCTGAAAGCAGGGAAGACAGGTCATGAGGTATTATTCTTACTCTCATTGTACACGTGAGAGCATTAGTGATAACAGAAGGTAGCACCATGCGTCGGACCCTTCCCTATTACTCCCTAAATCCTCACTACAGCACCGGCCTGATGGGGTTCTATTACATCCATTGTTCAGGTAACTGAAAACTCAGGGAGACCAAGGCTCAGGTAGGTTAAGTGACTTGCTCAAGACCCCAGAGATACCAAGTGCCGGCACCAGGAACTGAACTCAGGCCTATGCAGCTACAAGCTTCTTTCTCTACCTGGCAGGCCTTAAAATGCTTTGCCAATGCTAACAGTTGTGTGGGAGATGTATTTGGTAATCCAGCTCACCATCTGCCCATGGGCCTGACCCCAAAAGTCTACAATGGCATAAACCACCCATTGTGGTTTTAAAACATGGCCATAAGTTCTCTGACGCTACTTCCATTGAGATGTGGGGTCTATACTCCCTCCCCTTGAACAAGGGGGATTTGTGACGGCTTTGACTGATACAATATGGCAGGAGTGAACAGGCATGACTTACGATGCTTTGTGACTTCTTAGGCTATATCATAACACACCATGCAACTTCCGCTTTATTAAATCACTCCAGGTGACAGTCCCACCTGAGCCCAGCCTCCAGCCAACCCAGCCCAGGCACCAGACATGGGAGGGAAGATGCCAACTTGGAAGTGGATCCCCAGCCCTGGCCACTGGAGTCATCTCAGCTGAGGCCCCAGACATCTTGGAGCAGAGAAGAGCTGTCCCCACTCTGCCCTTCCAGAATTCCTGACCCACAGAAGCTGCGAACAGACAGAAAGGGTTGCTGTTTCACACCAGCGGGTTTGTGAAGGCTTCTTCTGTGGCAGTAGATAATAAGAACACCATCTGACAATGCGCCCTCCTTTCTCAGTGCTCTGAACTTGTCAGTGGAAAGGCACGTCATTTTCAAAGTCAGAAGCTCCAAGTAGACCCTGTGGAAAGTCATGTCTGGCCTGGGTGTTTGGACTGAGTCAGAGGCCAGGCTTGCTGGAGACCTGAACTTCAGCATCCTGAGGATTTGGGGGCCCATCCTTTCATGTCGCTATTGCATGGCTGATTGTGCCTGGCCCTGTGCTAGGGATAGGGATACAGTGACCAAAAAAACAATGGATGCAGGCTCTGCCCTCAGGAGCTCACAGTCCAGTGGGGGAGACTGATGTCAGAAAGCAATTTGAAGTTAGAAATGGAGATGTATAACATTAGAGGCATCTAACCATGTCTGGCAATGGAAGCAGGGAAGACTTAAAATGTGATCATCTAAGGACTGATCAGTTGTTCATTGTCCATCCGAAGGGAAGAAGGAGAGCAAACTACAGGCAAAGGTAACAGTCCATGGGGAGGCCAGGGTTGAGAGCACTCGGTGCATTTCAAGAGCACACACAACAGAGGGCCAGTGGCAGGAGCAAAGGTCCTGGGGCAGATGGTGTAGGAGATGCTGGACAGGGCTGCAGGGGCTGACTGGCAGAATCACCAAACTGCTGGACCATGACCCACCCTCCTTCTGGATCTCCTTGACTGAGCTGCCCTCTGACAGTCCCTTCTCCATTTCTGTATCCACCTCTTCATTCTCCCTTCATCACCGCAACGTGAGCCTTCCTCCTCTCAAAACATAGGAGCTCTCAGCTGTCCACACACTTTTCTGATAACCTCCAACTTTTAAGATGCACCATGTGAAAGGGCAATATTCGACTGTGTTTGACTTTAAAAAAAAAACCCAGCAACTTCAATGGTTCAGCTTAATGTTAAGCCATCACCCCTTTCAAGATACCTTCTGCAAAGTCCCCACTCAGCAAAGCAAGTCTTAACACTCATTATTTTCTGTGGTTCGTAGGTTTTTTTTTTTTTTGCAGTACGCGGGCCTCTCACTGTCGTGGCCTCTCCTGTTGCGGAGCACAGGCTCCGGACGCGCAGGCCCAGCAGCCATGGCCCACAGGCCCAGCCGCTCCGCGGCATGTGGGATCCTCCCAGACCGAGGCACGAACCCGTGTCCCCTGCATCGGCAGGCGGACTCTCAGTGGTTCGTAGTTTTAAAATAATTTTGCCAATAGGAAATTATGTCATAATTTCAAATAAAATTATATAATATGCATGTTTTGAATTCCATCTTGCCCCTCCATCTGCCCCTCTGGATGTGGTGACACCCATCTCCCAGATGTGAGACTCACCGGTCTATTTTGGAGTGGGTGTTCTCCCTCCCTCTCAACTCTTTGGACTCTATTTCTTTGGGACAAGGGATGCATAATCCGGGAGGCACCCCCAAGAGCATGAGAAGTCCTAGAGGGACTTGAGAAAGTTGGCAGGTTGGGGAGTTGGCAACTCAAGATAAAATGAGTTTGGAGGTGATTCCAGAAATTGCTAAGGCAACATGGTGGGTACATAAGAAATGTGTGCAGAATCTAAATCTGAAAAGTTCAAAGGTTCTTCTCCAGCCCCAAAGCCAAGAATTTGATAGCAAAGTAGAGGGACTAAAAGGGTTCCAAGGCTTGCTTCTCCTATGAGCCAGCCAAACCCTGGTACAAATAGGGAAACAGAGACAAGAAGGGATGGGCACCAGATCATGCCTTGAGGTTGGGGTGGGAGTGAGAACCCAGGTGTCCAGGTCTCCTTGTGCTTCTCCTCCTCTTTGGAATGGGGGTGGGTGTCCCGAATGACTGGTTGGCCTTGTCCAGACCTGAGGCCAAACGCTGTTTGCATGCACTGTGTTTGCTCAAGGGGGCGGACGATGGCCATCTGGTCACATGTCAGTTATTGGAGTGTGAATGACCAGACAGAGGCACAGGAGCGGGGGGTGAGATGGGGGATGATTCTGTAATCTGCCCTGCATCACTACCCCCAGAGATTCCAAGAAACTGGGTGAAAGTGTACCATGTCTTGGGCCTCGGCCACTTCGGGTCAGAGGTTGGGCATGTCCTGCCCCAGGGCAACCCACACCCTCCCGGAGCTGAGAATCCTGAGCTGCTGGCACTCTTGCTTATCCCTAGCCCCTGCCCACTCAAAGGTGGAGGGTGGTCCTGGGCCTTGGAAGAGACTGTGAGTTCAGACCAGGCCAGATCTGACCATGTGTGTGTGTGTGTGTGTGTGTGTGTGTGTGTGTGTGTGTGAGAGAGAGAGAGAGAGAGAGAGAGAGAGAGAGAGAGAGCACCACAGAGATGGGCACAAAGACCAGCTCCTCCATGCTCAGTACCAGCCAATATTTGTTGGCACCTCCTCTGTGCCCAAGGGAAGAGAAAGTAAATGGGAACCATCCCCCACCCTGAAAAGGAACTCGGAGTCCAGCAAGGAAGCAGGAACCTGGGGAAACCTACGAATGAGCCCCTGCCAGGCCCCAGTGCCTGCTGTGCCTTCCAGTTTAATCTACCCAACACTGAGGAAGGGGGTGTTACCCACATCGCAGCTGAGGAAACCGAGGCTTGGCAAGGATAATGGGCACGTGTACAAGGTTCCACGGGCGGCCAGCACTGATCTGCTATTGCTCACCATTTAAGTGACTGGCACATAAGAGGCAGATGCCCAGTAAATCTTTGTTGAGTGAGTGAATGAGTGAAATGTCAGAGGCAAGATTAGAACCCAGGTCTGCCTCCTCCGGAGACCCGGATTCTCCTTGATTTGCAGAAATGTAGTCGTCAACGCAAAGCAGTGTGGGAAATACAATGTCTGACACTGCCGGGGGGATGGGGTGGCACAAAGAGCTAGGACATTTGATTGAGGTTTTGAAGTGTAAATAGGAGTTTTCTAGACTGACCATTCATTCCCCCAAATATTTAATAAACATCTATTATGGGCCTGGCATTCTTTTAGGAACTTGGGATCCATCAATGAAGGTTATAAGATTTCTGCCCTGTGAGACTTTATATACATTCAACAGGATCAGAGGAAGAGGGCATCTCAGACAGAGGGAACAGCACACAGGTAGGAGCAGAGAGGTATATCTTGCGGATGCAGAAGAAGGGGTTCACTATATATATGCATGTGTGTGTGTATACACACACACACACACACACACACACACGTATGGTGTTTTTTTCCTACTTTAAGCCATGAATACCACGGTGGAAAATCTGGGACTTCAGAGGTTTTTAGTGACATTTAAGAGAAAGGAAATTATGTTTCCTTATTATTCATCTTTTCATATTTTATGTTGATTTTGGTAATTGAAAAATATTTATTTCCACGTTTAAAACTGAAATCTTTATGTCAGGTACCCAGGCTCCAGCACGGATGGTTAAGTTGCTTATAAAATATGTGACATGTTTTAATTTCTTTAAATCAATCAATCAATCATTCGTGATATCTCTGGCAGGGATAAGATAGAAAACAGGCTTCTAGTTTATTAGGAAGCTGAGGTTGTCAACATTTCAAATGAGAGGGTGCCTGACCCCTTTTCTGCAGATTGTTGGGGAAAAGTTAAAGTAGACAACTCCAGGGTTGAATCTGGATGTGGCTCTGGGGAGGAGGGGGGAGCAATGGGGATCTTGGGTCCCAGTGGGACCCACTGGGGTATAGGGATGTGGGTGGAGCAAAGGGTGGGGCAGCTCCTCCTGAAATGAACAAAAATTGAGGTGATGACAACTGACTTCTGCCGGGTCCGGGTGGTACTACCTGGCCAGCTCAGGAGGAGAATTCCAAGGATCCAGTGACAAATAAGGAAGTAGAAGTGAAGGAGCGCTTTGGCAGGAACCGTAAGGGTCTCTGTAAGTCAGGAATAGGGAGTCAAGTGATGGGGATACAGACATGGGTGGGGTAGGGACCACAACCTGCAGAGGCTGAGGAACAGGTAGGGGCTGAATGATTAGGGTGCCCAGTACAGAGCCTGAGTCATGGCAGGCACTCAGCAAATATCTATTAAGTGCATAGTCTTGAATACCAGGCTGATTGCCTTAAATTTTTTTTGATCGTTTTGATAGGTTGGATGCTTTTTATGTGCTCAGACGTAACCTTGCTAAAGGCCTCTCTTTCCTTCCTTCCTTCTTTCATTATCTCATTTTATAGATGAGGAAACTGGGGCTCAGAGAGGCTAGTGGCTTAGCCAGGGTCACAGAGCAGGCAAGTGCTAGAATCAGGGCTTGAACCCAGTTCCCTGTGGGTCCACACCTAAGTCCTTTGTCTCTTGGGACTTTGTCCTACAGAGAAGGAAGTGCAAAGACCGGGCTGCATCATGACTTTCATGCAACCTAGGAACTTTCGCTTTCATGGGCTCCCACCTCCACAAAAATATATTTAAAATTGTAATGCATGACTGTGTTGGTATAAAGAAAAATATAATCCAGGCTGAACGATATCCACTCTTTTTCTTCTGACTTTAAAGAAATGAAAATATTTCCATGGGCCCCTAAAAGTATCCTGAGCAGTAGCACAGGTCCCTTTGTGCCTGCAGGAGAAGTCAGAGAAGTAGGCCCTGGGCATGCTGTCTGTGGGTCCCCTTTCAAACTAACAAAAGCCACTCTTTAGGTTGTAGCCCAGTGGGTCAGGGGGGTATCCCATGGCACAGGTCAGACCCTTCCAGGTCATCCCCCTGGGCGGTGGCTCTCTTCCTGGAAGCATTTTCGCCTCTTCAGCTACACAGTCAGAGAGGAGAAAGGCCCAGTTGCCCCAGGACTCAGGCCAATTTTGTGCACACAGAGAAACAGTAGGAAAATCCAGGCTGCCCCAGGTCCAGCCCCAGCCCTGCCTGTCCTCAGCTCTGGAGGAGGAGAGATGCTTGGGCTGCCCTCTGCCCTTTGCCCTCACCCTGGGCTTCCCAGAGCTACCTCCCTGGGAGGAGCTGGGGCCCCATGGGTGACCTTTGGCATCTCTGATCTCTGTCTTCCCTCCCTCCTCTCCCCACCCTCATCACTCAAGAACTGCTGGAAAAGGGCAGAGGGCACAGGCAGGTAGGATGGTGGGACCTACCCCCAGTCTAGTCTCCCTGAGCCTGCCCGTCCCCCTCCTCTCATCCTGGGCTCCGGGATACCCCACCTCAGCCTCCTGCAGCCTCAGTATGTCTTATGTAGAAATCAAAACCACCCTTCCTAGGTTTCCTGAGAATCCCCCATACCAGCCCCAGACGTTAGATTTCTGAAAGAAAACAGGAATAATTTTCAACTGTTTTGTGTGCCAGGCTCTGTGCTAAACACTGTAACTATTCAATGCTCATAACAATTCCACGGAGTAGATACTATCTTTGCCTGGTTAGGGAGCAATACTGGTTAAGAGACTAGCTCAGGGTCACATGGCAGTAAGTGGTCAGGTCAGGATTCAAACCTGCCTGGCTGGCTCCAAAGTCTGCTTGCTCCAAGCACCAGGCCCCTGCTGCTTCTCAAAAATAATTCTTCCTTGTCTCCCAGTTCCCAATTCCCGAGCCTGACTCTTAAGACTCTCCTCACCTAGCCTTTGCCAAACACCTATAACACCCACCCACCCACCCACCCCCGCCACCACTGCCCCACATGGCATCAGGCACATTCCAGCCATCCAGAGCCACCGATGATTCTTCAAATTCCCACCTGTTTCATCCTCTCATGCTCTCAGCTTGGAACATTCCCGATGGAAGAATTTCTCTAGTGGATTGAACGTGACGTTTTGACACTCTGACCTGGGTCTGAGTCCTACCTCCACGCCCCTGGGTCCAACTGTGTGAACTTGGGCAAGTCACTGTATCTCTCTGAACACACTGATTTCCTCAATCATAAAATTGGAGCCATAAAGCCTATCTTGTACTCTTCATGAGAATTCACTGAGAAAGGACAGGAGGAGAGACAGGGACAGGGTGGGAATTCAGTGGGTATTCTCTCTACTGGCCCCCACCATCATTACCTACCCCCATTTGTTCATCCTTCAAACCTCAGCTCAAACATCACCTCCTCTGAGATGCCCTCCGGGAGTTTCTCAGACAAGCAGGCAGAGTGCTGCCCCCTGGGCTGAGAGCTCTGGGAGGGTCGGGGTCTCCTCTGTACCCTGACCCAAAACACAAGGTTGACTGTGTTGTTGGAAGGAGAGAAGGAGGGAAGAGGGAGAATTAAATGGGCAAGGAGAAAGCGGCTGGAGATTGATAATGGGATTGGAGGTTAATAATGGGAAATAACTTAGATCTTAGTTATTTTAGTAATGAGGTCCAAAGTGGCTGAGAGCAGAAAGAGGGGCGTCTGCTTTGTCAGATTACCCAGTAACCCGGCTGTGTAGACGGCCCCATCAATTCTCAGGGTGCCCATTTAGTGGACCCCAAACCCCACCTACACCCTCCCTGTAAGCACCTCAGACTGAATTAGAGCCCCCAACACCCCCTCACTGGCCTGAGTAGGGCCAAAAGGAAGCAGAGTCAGGCTGGACCCTCACCCGGTGGGCTTCCCGCTATTTTGGGGGAGATTCTCAAAGTGGTTTGCCATCCTCACTAAATACCAGACCTTGAACTAGATAGAGAATCAGATTTGGTCCTTCTTCTGGGACTTGGAGTGGGGAGTGAGGGGCGGGGAAGAGGAAATCTGCTGGCTAAGCCAGGAGTGAGCAGAGACGGAGCCTCACCCCTCTCCTCTCACCCCCCATCCCCTCATTCCCAACCCCGTTCTATCTCCATGCCCCCCTCACTCACACCCTCTTCCTCTCCATCCCAGCCCCCAATCCCACCTCTTCCCCACTCTCTCCCATCCCCCCAAGCCCCCCGTCCCCCATTCCCACCCTCCTCCAGGTCCCCATCCCATCCCAGAGAGTCAGAGTAATAACAACCTCCAAACCAGCCCGACAGGTTCCAGTGGACCCAGCCCTGCCCCAGAGGCAGGTAAGGAGGTGGGGCTGTGAACCCCCAGCTGCTGGCTGCCTGAAAACACCAATTATCTCTGTGGTCCCCAGCCAGCCTGGCTTGGTGACCCTGGGGGGAGGTGGGGGGGGCAGGGGAGGATGCCCTGGGTTCGGGAGACTGCGTTTCCAGACCCCGGAGTCTAGGATCACTCCCACGAAGGACACAGCCTCTACTGAGAGCTGACAGGTCTGAAGAATCCTGCCAAGCCAGACACACTGACTCACACTTAATTACACATGGAACCCATCATCTGGTTGAAACGAGTGAAGTTTCACAAAAAGAGATGTGAAATTAAGGGGGGGTGGGAATTAGCACCTTTTTTTTCTTAGGAATACATTGTTCGAAGCTTTGACAGGAACTGTCCGTGAAAATCTTTTGGAGCCAGGGTTTCTGAACTCAGCTTTCTCCACCCGGTCCTCTCATGCACCCTGGGGCCAATGAGGCTGGTCAGAACCACGTGAAGTGTTTGTATGATTTTCTGTGAAAATGTGAGGGGATGTATGTGGTGAGCAGATAAACATGAGTCAGATGGCCAGAGTCTAAATCCTCGCTCCACCTCTTAGCTGAGTGACCCTGGGAGAATTACTTAACCTCTCTGCGTCTCGATGTCTCCATCTGTAAAATGGACTAAGAGTTACTTGCCTCCTGGGGGTGTCATGAGAACTATAAGAATTCATAGGGCTTCCCTGCTGGCGCAGTGGTTGAGAGTCCGCCTGCCAATGCAGGGGACACGGGTTCGTGCCCCGGTCCAGGAAGATCCCGCGTGCCGCGGAGCGGCTGGGCCTGTGAGCCATGTCGCTAGCCTGCGCGTCCGGAGCCTGTGTTCCGCAACGGGAGAGTCCACAACAGTGAGAGGCCCGCATACCGAAAAAAAAAAAAAAGAATTCATAAATGTAAGCACTTAGCCAGTGCTCATGGCAGGTTGATTTCAGTGTTTGCTATTGTTACTACCATCGGTATCAGCATTAATAGTATTATCATTACTATTCTGATTACTTAGCACCATGCCTGGAGTCATAAACCATACTCAGTCCAAGTAGCATTGACTGTGTGTGTGCATGTGTGTGATAAAACCACGGCAGGGCCCTGTGGATGAGTAAGTGGATTTTCCTGGGTAAATGGTGGTTCTGTATTATAGTTTTAATTACAGTTCTATAGATTGGAAGTTTGACATGTTCACATTGGGTTAAAATCAAGCTGTCTGCAGGAGGCTCTCAGAGAGGATTGGTTTCCTTGCCTTTTCTGGCTTGGAGAGGCTGCCTACACTTCTTGGTTCACAGCCCCCGCCTCCTTCTTCCAAGCCAGCAATGCTGTGTCTCTCCAACCCTGCTTCACACCACACCTCTCTCTGCACACAAGTGGGAAAGGTTCTCCACCTTTAAGAACATTGTGATGACATTTGCCCCACCCGAGAATCTAGGGTAACCTCTCCATCTCAAGGTCACAAACTCTAATCATAAAAGCAAAGTCCATTTTGCCACGGCAAGATAACACATTCACATGTTCCAGGGATTAGGACAGGGACCTACCTCTCTGGGAGGCCATTATTCTGCCTCCACAAATGGGAAAAGGCCGTCCTGGCTCTACATTTGTGGCAGTCGAATCCATTAGGGAGCATGTCTCTTCGGCATCTGTCCTGGAGCTCACTGGAAGAGGCTGGAGGTGGCCAGACTGGCAATGGACAAGCTACAGTCTCCAAGTTCAAGAGCATTCCAGCTTAAATTCCCAGGTCCCATCTGGCCAGGTTTGGGTAGCTCCTCCCAGATCTGAAAGGGGCAGAGAGGTGCTGATCAGACTCGGCCACTGACCCTCTGTGTGTCTGTGGGGACATTGCTTCCTGGCTGAGCCTCAAAGTTTCCTCATCGGGTGGAGGACATCTCATTCTGAGAACCACACTCGATGACCCATGAAGTTCCTATGACACTGTTGGGCACCCAGTAAGGCCTCAATTGGTGTTTTAATGTACCCATTCCACATCCTTGGGACATGACGGCCAGGTTCACATTTATAACAGCAGGGTGTGTGTGTGTGTGTGTGTGTGTGTGTGTGTGTGTGTGTAGGAACATGGGCAAGTGTGTTAACATATGAGCATGAAGGTGGGAATCAGTGGGTAAGAGAGTGCTTCCCTTGCACGAAGAACTGAGCCCCGTGCTCTTTCCCACGGGCCGGGCACCTCCAACCCAAGTTCCTCCGAAGGCCAAAGCCATTGCATCCACAGACCCCACGGTTCTGGGAGCCTGACCACAATGAGCTTCCCCAAGCAGGACATTTCTTTGAAGTCTCCTTTTTGACACATTCTGTTCCAGAGGCTGTCCACTGCTGCTTTATTATAAAGAACAATGTTTCAAGCTACAGATCTTTGGAACATGGTGCAACTGTTTAAAAGTGTGAGGTCAGACTCTGTACAGACAAGATGTCCAAAACGTGTTGTTAAGCAAAAGAAAAAAGTTTCATAACACTGGGTGTAGGTTGGACCCATTTTGTTTAAAACAAAGTGTCCATCTTGCCAAGTTTCAGAAACACAATGCTTTTGAGGCACAAGACGGGAAGTAGGGGGATGTAAGACTCTAGGGAGAAGTCAGGCTTGTGTCACCAGTCCTGTAAAAACATTCAAATTCCAGTTTTCAAAGTGGGTAGTCAGACTTTGGCCTCTGGAGCCTTTGAAAGGGTGTGTGTGTGTGTGTGTGTGTGTGTGTGTACAGTGTCTGTGTATATGGTGTGTGGGGGGAGGTTTATAAATGCATGATGGCTTTGTAGGGAGACAGAAGGATTTCTTTCCTTTTTTTCTGTTTACATTGTGCCTTTCCTTATTATTTTTTAAAGCAAGCTTCTACAGGTATCCCAAAAGTCTTAGTACAGTTTTAAGCTTAAAAACTAGGATTTCCCTAATTATAAAACATAGAGGCCAAGAAGTCAATATACAATAAAGTATGTGTGTAAAAATGGCACCCCAGGAAAATCAGCAATGTTTGTCCCATGGATTCTAACACTGCTGGCCACGTGTGATGATGACACTGACCAAGGGAGGCCTGGAATCCATGCGGCCTCCAGACTCAGGGGTGAGCAGACCTGCTGGATGGGCTTCAGGGAAGATCAGCAGGGTCTCGAGCCGAGACACAGGACGCCCTGTACACTGGAACAAGCGCACACACTCACATACATACTCATGCAGGGTTCTGCGGACCGATCTCTCACGGTGTGTACTTTTCTTTCTCAGTGGGCACCAGTCTAAGAGAGGACAGATCTCGCTTCCACAGCTGACTCTGCCCCTTGTCAGCCGAGTAGCCTTGGACGTGCCATTTTTACTCTCTGAACTTTGATGCCTCCATCTGCCAAACAGGATAAAAGATGATGCATGCAGATTGCCTGATATGTGGTAGTTATTTAATAAACCAGGTTGCTAAGGGAGAGAGGCTCAGAGTCTGTCCCTCATCCCTGGGCTCCAACCAGGTAGGGGTATGTCATCAGAAGCAGGCTGGCCGCCTGAAGAGAGCAGAGTCCACTGACCTGATAAGGCCCAACCTCACTTTGCCCCACACAGAGCAGCCTCTGTCCTCTGATCACCTGCAGCTGACTAGCTCTAGGACACGTGCTACAAGATCCCATAGCCCCAAGGCTCAGGAAGTCCTCACTGCCTGCCTGTGGGGGGAGAAGCAAGATATTCCCATTTTGCAGATGGGAAAAACAAGGCTCAGAGAGGCTATGTAACTTCTATCCACACATCTGCTTTCATTCATTTATTCATTTGATGTTTAAATGAGATGCTAATGAGGACGAGGCACTGTGTGAGGCTCAGGGCAGGAGGAGGCAGCTGTAAACCCAGACCTGCAATGTCTGGGTTGTCACAGAATCAGAACCAGCTTCACAGGCATGTGACCCCTGTAGTCACACAGGACCCCACAGCTAGAAAAGGGCCATGCTTGCTTTAATGCTCTGCTGCCATCTTAAACTTCTCCATAACTTTTAAACAAAAGGCCCTGTATCTTCATTTCGCACTGGGCCCTGGAAATTATGAAACTGATGGAATTAAGAGGGTCACGAACCCAAATGAACAGTTCCCAGTAGATGGATGTGGGGGAAGGGAACCTGGGCACACCTTGGAGAGGAGGGGGCTGGCGATAGTGGTGGGGTGCCTGATCCAGTCGAGAGCTTTAGTGGGGCCTTCCTAAAGGACTAACGTTTGGGCTGAAACCTGAAGAATGAGTAGACATTGGCCTGCTAAGGAGGTGGCAAATGAGATGAAAACGCAGTTTAACTGTAAAATGGTGATAGTGATCCTGACTCCCCAGGACCGACCATTACAAGGTTTCATTCAGTTCATTCATTCATCCATTCATTCATCCATTCATTCAGTCAATATATTTCAAGCACCTATTATGTAGCGAGCACCGTACTATGTATGGACCAACATAACAGCAGAGGACAAAATACACCACGCCTATGACCCATGTGTCCTAGCTGGGGGATGGATGTTAAAACAACTTATCACACAGACAAGGATTTATCCACTCCTAGGATTTGTGCTGGAAGATGTACAGGGGGCTGAGGGGCACACGATGGAGGCTGAGCAGGGCTCAGGGGCAGAGTGGTCAGCCCCATCCAGGGCCAGGCACAGAGGAGGCCCTGGCGGAAGGCGGGCTGGTGGAGCCTGGCTTGCATTCTGTTAGCTACGGGCACAGACTCAGAGGGGAGCTGAGGGCCCTTGCTCATTCCAGGAGACCACAGGCCAGCAGCCACGTGGCTGTGCCTTGGGCCCAAGGGTAGTGAGTGTACCTTGGGAGGAGCTAGCCCATGGCAGGAAGAGGTCAGGAGAGCAATAAGAAGCTTAATTAAAGGGAAACAGCTTTCAGACAGAGGTAGGGAGGGAGCCTAGCCTTACTCACAGGAACTGTGGGCCTGGTAATTCCGTCACATATGTCAGTCCATTTTCAGAGCCCTTGAAGACAGGTGCCCCATGTCACAGTAGGAAACTAAGTCTCAGACAGGCTAAGCAACCATCCAAGTTCACACGTGAAGTTAGGACCAGAATGCGGTCTCCTGACTCCCAGAGCAGACTCTGTTACTTCTTTCTACTCATCTCTCCCCGACCAAAAATCTGTCTGGGTATTTGACCGTCCACCAGAGAAATTTCTCTCCAGCCCCAGGGCCAACAATGCTTAGGTTTCCTTGAGAAGCACCATGGGTCTTAAAGGTGGTCTTTTTTGCCTCTTCCCATTGGCCACCAGGAAGCCCAGAGGCAACTCTGTGGCCCATCTCAACATGGACTTTACACCACATGTGAACCATAATGTCACTTCTGGTTCACTCTCACTCTTTCACCCTGCTTTTACGTTCTGCCTCCTACTCTTCACTGATGTGTAGTAGTTCGGCTCACTCTATTATACCCAGCTTCAAGAAGCCATCCTAATCCTCTTCAGCTTTCTCTCTATGCCAACTTCAGCCTTCCCTCTCTGCAGAGAGCCCTTCTCCAGCTCCTCAGGCACCAGGACCAGCTGAAGCTGCCCCGACTCTCCTTCCCCACCCTTTCCCCCTTCCCAGCTCCCACCACACTCTGACCGGCACCCCAGAATCCAAACTCTAATTTCTGGGAAACTGATGCTTCTTGGCCCAGCTGGGATCCAATGTCCACTCTTAGTTCAAGCAGCTGTGTCCCTGGGCTCCATGACACAGCAGCGATATGGCGGCAGGATTCCATCACTGCAGGGTGATCCCCCAAACTCCTCATCCTGGAATTCAAGCCCCTTAGGACCTGTGTACGGACCCCAGTTCAAACCCAAGCTCAGCCACCTAGAAGCAGGACTCGGGCACAAACCCCAGTCCTTCACAAGCTGCCACCTGGGAGCACAGACTCACAACCACTCAGTTACTGTAGGTTGACACGGGAATCAGAGAGGTTGGGGGTGCAGAAGTGCTGAGCACAGAGTGTTTGTTGGGTGAATGAGGGGGATTTATGCCTGCAGATCAGCAGGCTTTCATTCACTTACCCACACACACTCCACTCCCAAGTGCCGGGCAGTGGCCCCTATACCTGCTTCTGACTCTCTCAGTTCCCAGGGACACCAGGAAGGGCACGGTGAGCAGCCCCTGACCTCTGGCTCTGTAACCTGTGTCCAGTAGGTAGAGGTGGTGAGCTCACACACACAGCGCGTGCAGAGGGGTGGGTCTCAACAGACCTTGGGCTCAGGGCCCACCCATCCTTGTTCTCTCCCCCAAGGGGAACGCACCCTGTCCCTGCTTCCAGAAGGTCCTGTTGGGGAGCAGTTCTGAGCCCTTTGGTCCGTCTGTTATGACCGTCTCCTGTCCCCTGGGATCCCCCAGGACTGGGAGCGGCCTGGAGGGAAAGGCAGAAAGGGCCATATTTCCTGGTGAGAACCTGCCCCGTGCAGGTCGCTGCACTTACTGCTTTATGTGCATTTTCTCATTCACTCCTCATCTCTCCTTTACTGCCCCGCCAGATTCGTATGATTATAGCCATGTTGCAAATGAGGGACGTGAGGCTCAGAAAGATTACCTGGCCTCCCCAGGCCACCCAGTGTGGTGGAGCCAGAGTTTCAGGTCAGAACTGGCGCTCTGCAGAAGC
Source organism: Mesoplodon bidens (assembly GCF_964165515.1). Classification (NCBI taxonomy): domain Eukaryota; kingdom Metazoa; phylum Chordata; class Mammalia; order Artiodactyla; family Ziphiidae; genus Mesoplodon; species Mesoplodon bidens. The sequence continues at coordinate 19,561,974 of NC_138171.1, read as the reverse complement.
TGGGGTCTTGGCAATGTGGCCAGGAGAAGCCCCTGCCTGGGTTGGAGGAGGAAGGCTAGCCCTTGCTGTCCTGAGCGCTGCATCGGAGGCCCTTTATAAGGAGGCAAATGTGGACAACAGTCGGTTGTTCAGGGCCCGGGAGGCTGGGCCAGCCAGGCTCTTGCAACCCTCCTGGCTGTGGATGAGCCAGGTGTCATTATTAGGAAGCCGACTGGGGTGTGGAGGGTTAGCTCTCACCCACCACCCAGAGTGCCTTGTGAGGGACAGGCTGGTAGCTGACAGCGCTTTGTGAACAGAGGGACCAAGGCAGCGGGGCAAGACTTGAACTTGGGGCCATGTGCTATCCTAGATGATGCCTGGAGACTTCATCAGGCCTTCTCTATGGTCTGAGCATGGACTAACTGCCTTAGAGCTCCCCTCACCAGCAGACTTTCCTCCAGAAGAGCAAGTGGGTACCAACAGTGGCTAACAAGGTAATGATCACCATGGTGAAGATGGAGCTGGAGGTGAAGACGGTGATGGTCACCATGGAGATCACAACGGTGATAATAAGAGCACCTAACACACAGAGCTCCACGTATCCACCAGGCACTGACTGTTCTAAGCACCTTATGACACAGCAACCCTGTGAGACAGGTGCAAATATTATCATCCTCATTTTTACAGATGAAGAAACTAAGGGAGCAGTTAAGTAACTTGTCCAAATGCACATGGCTAGAACGTGTTGGAACTGACATTCCGGTTTGAACGTAGAGTCTACACTCCTGCCTTCAATATTTCCCACGTTAGATGCATAATACAATGAAAATAGCCCTCACTCTTTACTGAGCAGCTATGCAGGAGGGACCATGTTAAGCACCTTACACGCACATCTAACTTAACTCTCATGAGAGCTTTAACTCCCAACATTATTATAGTTCCGTTCAGCTGATATAAAATCTGAAACCTTGGGCTTCCCTGGTGGCGCAGTGGTTGAGAGTCCGCCTGCCAATGCAGGGGACACGGGTTCGTGCCCTGGTCCGGGAGGATCCCACATGCCACGGAGCGGCTGGGCCCGTGAGCCATGGCCACTGAACCTGCGCGTCTAGAGCCTGTGCTCCGCAACGGGAGAGGCCACAACAGTGAGAGGCCCGCGTACCGCAAAAAAAAAAAAAAAAAATCTGAAACCTTGCAGTGGAAGTAATCTCTCTGATATCACAGGGCCAGCAAGTGCAGAGGTGACCATAAAACCCAGGCAGCCTGACTCTGGGTCCCCCATCTTAACCACAAAGGCACACTGTTTTTCTGTGGTTGTGTACACACGTGCACACACACCCTTCCAGGGGCCCTTGTGCCCACACACGCATGCGCACCAGGACACACTCAACACACAGGCTCACATAAAATTCGGCTACCAAAACCTGGCTGTGTTGTCACCAAGTGAGGGACCCAAGCCCTCAGCCTAAAGACTCAAGATGTTCTCTCCAAAATGTGGTTCCCAAGGCAGAAGGCAAGCGTGCATGGCGACCATGCCAGAAAAATGCTGACTAACCCTGTGAGTCAAGGCTCCCTGGGCTCTGAGCATCTGGAAAAAGCTGGTGGGGGTGAGACTGTTCGCACTCAGGGCTGAAACTCCAGCTTATTTCCCACAGTACGTTCAAGGCTGTAAATCCCACTTCCCAGGAGCTCCTGCTGGGGTTTGCACACTGCCTTCCAATGCCTTCCTTGCCAATCAATTTCCATGCAAATTGACCCCGAGATCCTGGCCAGAGGATGGGACCGGTTAGACCTGCTTGACAGTCTCCCAGCTGCAATGTGGGAGTCTGGCTTGCGGCTAAATCTAATCCTTCCAGGTTACTTCTAGGAGTGTTTCCTGAACCCCTGCCTCCTACCTGAAAGGCCGAACCCTTTCAGAAAGACACTGCTGGGGACCAGAGATGGTTCAGATCCAGCCCTCTCTCCAGAACTTCCATCATCCGAGGGAGACTCTGACCAGCCCAGCCACGCCCTCCCAGAAATCACACCACCCACCAGCCATCACTGACAGGCCATATCACATCAGATCTTCCCTGCATCCAGAAGAAGTGGGCAAGATGCTCCCCATTTTACCAAGAGGCAACTGAGGCTCAGAGAGGCGAAGTCGGAACCTAAGTCCCCACAGCCAGTAAGAGGGGCTGGGTTTACACCCGGGTCTACCTGAGTCTACAAGCTGAATTCCATCTAGGCCCCCACTCTAGCTCCAGTAAGGATGTCAGAAAAAAATCCCAGCACTGCCACTTACTAGCTGTGCATCCTTGAACAAGTTGCTTAACCTATCTGTGACCTAGAAGCAATTGAAGAAGGAGATGATCTAAAGAGGGGAGAACAGTGGGTGACAAAGAACTTCATGGGGAAACACACCTCCACGGTGTGGAGGCTGGAGAACCCAGGGCCAGTTCTGTGGTCAATTTATGCCGAGCACAGGATGCCGAGTGAGGAAAAAGGGCTCCCAGTGCTGGGCCCTGAAGGCCAGGCTAAATAATTTGGAACGTGCCCAGGAGGCGAAGGGGAGCCATCAATGGTTTCTTGACTAGTTGACTAGTTGCCAATATCTCAGAAAAATCAATTTACAGGCAATGACATATACACATTACTATATATAAAGTAGATAACTAATAAGAACCTACTGTATAACACAGGGAACTCTACTCAATACTCTGTAATGAGTTATATGGGAATAGAATCTAAAAAAGTGGATATACATATATGTATAAATGATTCACTTTGCTGTACAGCAGAAACTAATGCAGCATTGTAAATCAATTATACTCCATTAAAAATTAATTTTAAAATAAGTAAATAATTAATTGATTTTAAAAATTGGATTACAAAAAAAATTTTTTTAATTAAAAAAATAAAGGGGCTTCCCTGGTGGCGCCGTGATTGAGAGTCCGCCTGCCGATGCAGGGGACGCAGGTTCATGCCCCGGTCCGGGAGGATCCCACATGCCGCGGAGTGGCTGGGCCCGTGAGCCATGGCCGCTGAGCCTGCGCGTCCGGAGCCTGTGCTCCGCAACGGGAGAGGCCACAACAGTGAGAGGCCCGCGTACCGCAAAAAAATAAATAAATAAAATAAAGGTAAGATCCCTCCTCATCACAAGAAAAAAAAATTTTTGTAAGCAGGGGTGGTTATGGGTGTTAACTAGACTTACTGTGGTGACCATTTCACAACATACACAAATGTCAAATCATTATGTTGTATACCTGAAACTAATATAAAGTTATATGTCAATTATATCTCAAAAAAAATTTTAAAGCAATGTCCGCAGTGGAGCACAAAGCTCAAGAGAGGGTGCAGGGTGGTCTGGGGGTGGCAGGCATACTCTTCCCAGAGTCGAGTCTCCACTGGATATAATCCCAGAAGCATTTTTCAACCAGTCCCAAATTCTACCTCACCTATCATCCAATCCTCAGTCTCAGAAGAGTATACTAGTTGAAAATAAAGACTCTGAATTCAGACAGCCTGGGTTTGAATCCCAGCACTGCCACTTACTAGCTGTGCATCTTTGAGCAAGTTACTTAACCTCTCTGATTCCGTTTCCTCATCCAGAAGATGGAGATAATATTATTCCCCTGTCTCATAAGGTGGTTGTGAGGGTTACGTGAGTTAACAGTTGTAAAACATTTAACAGTGCCAGGCATGTGGAAAGTGTCTGTCAAATAAGGTTCTTCAAGGCCACAGCCCCTGACCATCAAAGATAAAAATAGGATGAGTCTGACATGGTGTGTTCTTAGTGATCCCATTCTGGGCCCTAATAATCACCAATTCCTTTGCTACCTACAAGCCATCCTTTGAATAACATGCCCTGGAATGTTCCCAAGAACCAGCTTTAGGCTCACAGGTTCTGCAGAATGAATCTGTCACATATCAATAATTTCATAAGTTTCAACCTAATGCTTCTACTTTTCAAGAGCAGGACTTCAGGGACCTTCCTGGTCTTCTGGTCACTCTTCTCCATCATGCCAACAGAGAGAGGAAGGTGCCACCCAAGAGAACAAAAAAGAGTCATTCTTTTTAGAGATCTCAAGCAAAAGAAAGGTTTTCTAGATACAAGATGCCTGTAATCCAATTCATATATAACTTTCCTACTATATAAAAGTATAAAACCCAGAGAAAATTCACTCTCTGTTGACCTTGAAGGAGACAGAAGCTGGACAGGCCGACAGGCAGGCAAATATGGGTTCCTTTTAGAGGTCATCTGAAGGCCAGAAAAGACTCTTCCCAGGGGCCACTGCACTTCACTTCTGACCTTTGACCTTCCCCAAATTGCCTCAGAATCTGGGCTCAGCATCTTGTACTGCCAAAGCCACTGTTTAGATGGAACAGCAATTTGGAAAGTTGCTCTCTTCCAGGGCAAAGACAAACCAATGACTTGTTGATTTTGCCAACAAGACAGTGACATGTTCACAGGTAAGTTTTTGAAAGAGGGCCCAGGCAGTCTTGGAGGAGTAGGGTGGGGCCTGGAAGACGAGTTTATTAAGACTCTAGGAATTAACCAAAAAAGAAGCGGGGACATTCCAGACTAAGGTGTGGTGGTGGAAAAAACCAGAAACGGGGGATATAAATGCAGATTTGGCCCCAAGAAATCAGCTTATTTTTCAAGAACTAAAACAATAAGTTGGAAGAGTTCACTGGCCACATGTTATTAACAGGCACCCAGAGACACATTCTCTCCCAGCTCTGCTTGGAGACAAGATGCCCCTGACTCTATTTACCCAGCTGTGAGATGGGCAGAATGGCTGATCCCTTCCAGTGTGAGGTAAAGAGCCAAACGGCTAGGGAGTCGGGGTGAGGGGCTGCTCACGGATGTGCCTAGATTTCCCAGACCGGATTATCCAGAACAAATGTCCTCCGGGAACTGCAGCAGCCTCGTCTTTGGTCTGCTTTTAGAGAGCCCCTTCCTGCGTCAATGAAACACAAACCAGGCGCTTGGGGAAGGTTGATTTTGACTGGAGGACACTGAATGCAATCTTTTCTGGATGTTTACAAAGTATGTTTACCAAGCAGCCTGCTCTCCAAACCCTAGCAATCGCTTAAAACAAGAGAGCTGTTGATTTGTGGAGTGTTTTCTCTCTCAAAAAAAAAAAAAAAAAAAAAATCATCACAAATGTTGGATTCAGAGACATTATTTCTTTTTAAAAATAACTTGTCAAGGGGACAAAGTATTTAGGAGGCTTTCTTCTCAGCTCAGAAAGCAACTGGGAGGAGGAGACTTTTTTTCTGCATGAGATTAGAGCGAGGGACAGGATAAACTGGGGGAGGGAGGGCAGTCAGCAACGGGTGGGAAACTGGCTAGCTCCCTGCCCTCAGCATCCTGACAAGACCCTTCTCTGATCCCCCCCACCTTGCCTTTTTCTCTTCAAAGACCCACCAAGAATCTAGGGGGAAACAATGAGATTAAGCTCTGCTCTGGCCCCCTCCCCAAATCCCCCTCCCCTGCTGTCCCACCCCAGCGCTCCCCGACCTGCCTCTCCTATCAGATGTCAGCCTTTCTCCTCACGGACACCAAAATGTATCCCAAAGTGCACCACTGACATATACAAGATTTTGGAGCATGATTACACAACCTTTAAAAAAAAATTTTAGCAGTATGGTTTTTAAGGAGTATCAAAAAACTAGATACATGAGAGACAGAGATAGATAGATAACTGATAGACAGATGATTGATAGATGAATAAATACATAGACTGGATGGATACATATATAATTGACAGACCGGTAGATGATTGATAGATGAATAGATTCATAGATTGGATGGATAGATAAACAGATAGATAATTGATAGGCACATAGATGATTGATAGACGAATCGATACATAGACTGGAGGGATAGATAGATAGATGGTTGATAAATGAACAGATATATAGATTGGCTGGATAGATAGATAGACAGGTAAATACAGATAGCCAGGACCTCAAACCTGTGCCTTCACAGCTATTGCCCCTTTCCTCTTTAAATACATTTGACTCAACATTTATTCATTCAGCCCATTATTGGGCTATTGAGGTCCTACAGTGCCAGGCACCACTCATCTTGCTTAGGAGCATCAGTGAACAAAACAGCCATCAGACAGTGACCTCACAGAGCTTATTTGCCAGAAAATAAGCAATAAATGAAGAGGTAATCCAGTGTCCTAAGGTGATTAGTACTATGGGGCAAAAACAAAAAAAGAAACTGGTAGAGCAGAATAAAGCAGGTCAGGAGTGCCCAGGCAGCAGGAAGGGAGCCGGTTGCCAGATCAAGTAGGGAGGTCAGGATAAACTTGATCAAGGAGGTGAAATGGGAGCAGGGGCTTAAAGGAGGTGAGGGAGTTTACCACAGTTTTATCTGGGGGAAGAGTGGTTCAGGCTGAGGGAAGAGCTCAAGCAAATGCTCTAAGCAAGCAGGGTAACCAGCAAGTTCCAGAAACACCAGGCAGCCGGTGGTACAGGAATAGTGAACAAGGTGAGAAAGTAGAAGAGAAAATCAGGGAGGAGACAGAGATCCTGATCACTTATTTTAAAATTAAGACTAAAAGAAATTTAGACCTAGAATGTTCTTCGCCCACCCACTTGACTTGGATAACTCCTACCCAGGCTTCAGATCTTCATTCAAACACCACTTCCTCCAGGAAGCCCTCCCTGACCACTCTTTTCCCAGTCTGTGTCAGCTTCTTTGTTGTACATAGGCTCTCAGAGGGCTCGGTTTCTTTCCTCCATAACAATTATCTCCTTTTGAAATTATACCCTGGTTAGTGTAACATCTAACTGCATCTGTCTCTCTCTCTCTCTCGCTAGACTGTAAACCACATGAGGATTTGTTTGCTGGGATTGTCTCTGGTTTTGCCCATCGTTGTATTGCCAACACCTAGCACAGTGCCTGGCATCGGGAAGACACAACAAATATTTGCTCGATGATTGAATGAATGCTCTGAGGTGGCAGGATTGGAGGCAGAATATTCACTGAACTCAGGGTTATAGCGGCTACGGCACACTGCCATTCAGCAGGCTCCTAGGACCCAAAATTTAGTGGGTGAGCTCAACCCCAGAAGCTGGAGTCCCTGCTGCGGTGAACCTGGATCAGCCCAGGACCCCCAGCCCTCTCTTGCACCCACCTGCTCTCCAAGGCCCTCCGGGATAACTTCTCTGTTCACTGGAGAGGACAAGGCTCAGATATTCACAAAAAGCCTCGCCCTTACCTCCCCCCACCCCCACCCTGCACTTGCAGTAGCAGCAGTGTTCAAATGCTTCCTTTTTCTGCTCACAGAAGAATCCTCGGAGTGGGGACCGACCTTGGCACATCTGCTGGGATGCCTGGCGAGGCGGGGAGAGGGCTGTGTGCTCCAGCACGTATATGGCTGTCCTCATGGAACAAGTCCAGGATCACACAGCCCTGGATCTGACAGGTACCACACAGCAGCTGCGTGATTTACAGCGGCTTGCAGGGAGAGGTTTCGTCTCCCACTTTGAGAGCTTGAGTGCTTCGTATAAATATTTATGGGAGTCTGGGCCTCCATTAACCCCACCAGTGCCACATTTCACTCGTGACATGGTGCTTGGGTGTGAATGAATATGAAGGCCATTGTTCAACATACAACGTGTGTGTTTGTGTATGCGACCCACGTGCATTTTGTGAGAGTGTATATATGTATGCAATCAATTGTATTTCAGTGCGAGTATAAATCCAAATGGGCATGTGCATAATATTGCACATTCCATGCACACCGTGTAAATGGCTGTGTATGAGCATTTGGACATGCATGCACACGGGCATGGATACACACCTGTGGATCCATGTGCAATGTACATGCATGTGTGTGTGCAAGTGACTCTGAGAGTGCATGTATGGCAAATAAGCACACGTGGATTCTGCATTTGTGTGTGCACCTATGTGCCTGTTTCTGTGTATGTAAACATGAGTTACACACGTGTTTCTGAAGGTGCCTGCTTAAGAGTGTAAGCACACCTCTGTACGGGTCCTAAGCTCCAATATCATACGAGAAACAGCTTTGGTTCATCATGAGTAATTCCATTAAAATTGCCTCACCCAGGGCTTCCCTGGTGGCAGAGTGGTTGAGAGTCCACCTGCCAATGCAGGGGACGCGGGTTCGTGCCCCGGTCCGGGAAGATCCCACATGCCGCGGAGCGGCTGGGCCCGTAAGCCATGGCCGCTGAGCCTGCGCGTCCAGAGCCTGTGCTCCGCGACAGCAGAGGCCACAGCAGTGAGAGGCCCGCGTACCGCAGAAGGAAAAAAAAAAAAAAATTGCCTCACCTAGAGGCTACTTCTTCTATAAACACTTGCTCTGATCATTACGATACATTTTTTGCAAAGTTCAGTTGAGAACAGATAAAAGGTGAAAGGACTCTGATTAATTATAGACAGCACCAATGTCCCAAGCCTAACAATGCCAGGTGGGCCTCCCCCCAACACACACACACACACACACACACAAACACACACACACACATAACCACCCTGCTGGCTCCTCCATGAGAGTCTGAAATGAGCAACAGACCTGCAGTGTCCCTCTGACCCCCTTGTGGTGTTTGTCCTGCTGCATCTCCAAGGCCCCATTCCCCATCTCCGTGCCTGGGCAGGGAGCCTTGTGGCTGGAGAGCATTACATATGCCCCCAAGAAAGTGACTGCCCTCTGCAAAGGGAATTAAAAAGGAAACTGTCCCCCAAAAGGGCTATTTCCCACCGGTCCATACTTTTCCTCAAGCTCTACCCCCCTCCCAAGTGTTTCAGATAAGGGATAGTGGACTTATGGAGTTTGGTGGCAAAAATACAAATTTTGGGATCAGATAGGTGGGGATTCAAGTCCTAGACCGTGCACCGGGTGACCCTGGGTAAGAGATGACCACTCTGGGCCTACTTGTCCATCTCTGACCGGCATGGGTACTAGCAGCCCGCACTCAGAGAGTTAAGTGAAATGTCGTAATGGGATTAACCCCGTGATCTGGTCAGACCTTGTATGCACTGCGATCTGCTTGCCCCGGTCCGTGGAAATGGACATGTACCGGGCTCGGATTCCCAGGACACAAAGGAGGGCAGGTGCCGAGTCCTGCACGGGGAAGTGCAGCCCTTTGCTGTCCCCAGGCCAACCCAGGCCCATGGGCTCTCCTAAGTAGGACACAGATGGAAGTAACCCTGGCAGGGTCAGGGCAGTGAAAGCGACAGATCAGAAGAAACAAAGGAACCTGAGAGTAAGCTCAGGACAGCCTCGTTTCCTGACTTCTGATGGAGTCACAGGCCAGGATCAATGTCCACCTCACCATCCCTGGCTCCGAAATGGACACCCTCTAGCTTCTCACCCCATCTATTTACTGGACGAAATGTAAGTCCTGATAAAAGCCCCCAAGCTCCAAAAAGGAAAACACAACAATATAAACATTGGATTTGTGAGCGTCAGCTCTCTTCTCACGCTGCAACTGGCTTCTTCCAAAAGTTGCAGGCCTCCTCGCACTGCCTCTGTGGCAGCCCCTCCAGCCTAGAGGACATCATCTTCTTTTTGATGCCAATAAAAAGGAATGTGTAATGAGTGGCTATTTTACATGAAAGTACCTTCACATGCAAAGAATGCAGAGACGCAGCTAAAACCAAGTTTTGCTTTGGAACAAATTGTTATTAATAAGGTAGGTTGTTTTCCAAACTGGAGCAGCAACTTCTCTGATATAGTTAATTTCCTCCAGCTGAGAACAGTTAGCTCTGATGCTCTTATCTAAATGCATCTTTTAAGATAATATGTGCAGGACAAGGGAGAAGGGTGCAAGATATTAAGAACACGTGTAAGGCACGGAAAATGCATGTAGCACATGGTGAAGACACACAAGGCACAGAGAATGTGAGCTCCCCAGGTGAAAGGGGTGCTCTCCAGGGTCTGGACACCTTGCTGCAGGGGCAAGAAGTGTAGAAATGATGACATTCCAGCAGCAGAAGCATCTGCCTTCCCCAAGAGGAGGCTAGTCCTGTGAGCCTGGTAGGTACCAGCCTGGGACGGTTCATGGTGGCCGCTTCCTCAAAGCAGGTACACCCTGCAGGTGGGACTCTCCCTTCATGGCAAGCTGGCATGTCTCCCCCAAGTATTGTGCTGGGCACAAGCTCCAGAGCAGCTTTTCTACCCTGACTGAATTCTTTCAGGAGAGCTGCTGCTGCAGAAGACACTGTCTACAGGATGCGCCATGTGAGGACTTTTATTTTGGTGGGGGGAGGAGGGGCAGCGCAAACCTCTAATCCTCCCGTCCTTACATAACAAATCCAAACACTGCTATCTCAGGGTTGTGAGGCCAGGCGGGCGGACAGAGGGCTGTAGAGGGAAGGGTTACGCAAGACGCCAGTGCTGGGCTTTCCTTTCTGAAAACAGAAGGGCTCAGAAGCGGGTTTTGCATCTGAAAGCCTGCAAGGGAACTAGACCCTAAACCCAGCCGTTTCCCAGGCCTGGAGAGAAAGAACTTGAGGAGTGGGGATGGGTGGCTGAGGGTTTTGCCGGCTTTGGCAGAAGCTGCATCTCTAGGTCACAGAAAAAGTGAAACGACCATCTTGAGTTACCTGGCGTGGTTATTGGCAGCTCCCACTGTGAGGCCCCTGGGTAGGCACAGCTGGAGTGGGCAGGGGGCATGTGGGCACCTCTGACAGGGGAGGGGGTTGTCCTGCCACAGAAATGCCCAGAGACCCTGGACTGAAGGAAGCCTGGCTGTGCGAAAAGAAGGGTCTGGGTGTAGGACCCAGCCCCAGCTCCCCAGGGACCCCTTTCACGGAGAGTGGAGACCGACCGGTCCCCTCTCGCACCAGCGAGGACCTTGCTCCGGGTCCATCCCCAACCAGCCCTGCCGCTGGGGGAAGCATGAGGAGGGGAAAGGGAGGATAGCGGAGTCGGGCCGGCGGGAGCCCAGAACAGCTGGCCAGGGCTCCGGCGCTGCGCGGTGGCCTGGGGACGCCAGACTCTCATCTCCATCCCTCCACTCCTTCCCACACTTACCCGGCACCTCAGGGCCTGCTCTCAAAGCCCTCTCTGCCAGTCCGCGCCGGAATAAAAGGCAGAAGAGAAAGGAAAAAAAGGGCGGGGGAGAACCGGCGGGAGAAAGTTTTCTGAAATGATGAGTGTCCCAAAGGAAGAGCCGAGGAAAGGGAAATGGCAACGAAAGTAAGGACGCGAGCAGACAGGAGAGTGGAGCTGATGGCACCTTCCCCGACCGGTCCAGCCAGCACAGCCTCGCGCGCCCATGAGATTCCGAGGTCGCAAGCGGGGGCCTGCGCTCGCGACCGGACCGGGGCCTCCCCAGCCCGGGGCGCAGGCTGCAGGGGAGCCACAGTCTCGAGGCCCGTGTGTCTGTCTCGCCATGCGCTCCCAAGGGCAAGCGCCAGCCTGTCTGCGTGGCACCCGTGCTGGCTTGGAGCACACCCGACGTGGGGACGATTTTTTCCCCCGGCTCACGGAGGATCGCGAGGAGCCCGTGGGTGGCGGGGAGTGGTGGGAACCGAGTGGAGCCTCCGGCCTGCAAGGCGCCGCCGGGGTGGGACGAACCCAAGGACCTCGGGCCCCCGCTCGCTTTCCGGAGCTTCTGGGCGCCGGGTCTGCGGCGAGGCGGCGGGCAGGGATGCGGCCGGAACTTGCTTGCTGGAGGTCCCGGCCTCCTCCGACGCCCTGCTCTCGTCTGCGTGCTCCCGGGCCGGTTGGTGCTCCAACGGTGGGTTGCGCAGGGACTAACAGAGCCTGAGAGGGAATCAGTGTGGAGGCAGGATGTGGATGTCTGTGTATCTGTGTGTCAGTGTGTCACTAGGACTGTGTCGTGGGATTGTCAGCTTCTCAGAGATGCAGATGGTCACTCTAAACCGGCCTGAGCCACCGTGTCGTTCTGGATACAGCGTGATGATGTCCGTCACTGGACCGTGTGTGTGTCTCTGTGCTCTGGGGAAGGAGGAACAACGCTTTGGAGTTTGCGACCCTTCCCAGCCCAGAGTCTTTTCTGGCGGAGTCCAGGTGACTCTAGAGGTGGAGGATGCCAGTCGGCTTGGGATGATTCCAAAGGGAGTCAAGTCTCCACCGCATGGAGTCCTGGGGATCTCCCTTGGTCCCCCGAGCCACGCATCCGGATTTCTTCCAGAGTGCCACCTGCCAGAACTATTTTGCCCCAAAGGGGATACACCGTTCATGTGAGCACGCTTTTACCCCTTCTGTGCATGTGCACTTGCACACGCAGTTACCCAGCTATCATACCCCCTTGCTCCTTCCGCCGTGCATGCACCGGTAGCGTCACCCCACAGCCAGACTCAGCTTCCATCCTACTCCCAGATCACAGCCAAAGCCCTCCCTGCCAAGTACCTCTTCGGGTTGGTGAAATGAACTGGGCCTTGGCATTTAATTGAAGCTAGAATCTCTGACTTCTCTCCTCCCAGACAACACCAAAGTTCTGCTAAATGTAAATTACTCTGGTATTATTTGCATCCTTACTGTCGGGATTTTCCCCCCTCTTTGCCATACCCTGACCACCAATCCCAGGCCTCCAGGGACCTAGGCCAAAATCTATTGCCGGTTAGTTTCACCGTCCCCTTTCTTCTCCTTGGCTCTTTCCAGCTCTACTTCCTGGCTGGGGTTCTACTGCTTGGGATTCCTGCATCTCCCCATTCATGTCCTGAAATTCCACGTTAGGAATTTCGGGCCAGGGAGCCGGAGGGCTGGAAAGCTGAGTCTCCCAGACTTCAGATACTGGGTCTGAGTAGGTCAGAAACCCCTTGGAACCTGCCATTGCCAAAGAAGCAGAGAATTCTTCCAGAGGTGGTGGGAGGGGGCGGTTCCTACCCAGAGTTATAGATGGGATTCCGAGAAGGCTGAGAGGGGTTTGGAGGAACCTAGACAGACGGCCTTGCCTCCTCTAAGAGTCTGGGAAAAGAAAGGTTCTGGGACCACCTCCCTGTCGAGGGCATTTGGGTAGAGCTGCCGCACCGGAACAATGCCCCAACCCCCTACGACCCCCGATTTGTGGAGTCATTGAGATCCTGGTCCGATGGTGCAGTGCCCTTCCTTGGGGCTGAGGGCTCCAGGCCTGAGTGGCAGCAAACGGTTTGCACGGATGGGCTTTCTGTCTGAAGGGTCTTACACCCCAAGACCTCGTGCTGGGTTCCACCTGCTTTCACAAGCCCTGGGGGAGAGGGGGCTAGGCCTCCACTCAGAGCCGGCATTCTAGGGCAATTCTGGTTGCTCCCAGCAGGTGCTCCAAGCAGGAGGGCCAGAATGGCAGGGCCCAAGAGCCTGATTGCCAGAAACACCCTGCTTCCCCATCAGGGTGGCAGCTCTTGGCTTCCTGGGTTCAGCCAACCTCAGAGCCAGCAGGCTAGCAGACCAGTCCTGATGCCCAAGCCTGAAAGCTCCGCCAGAGTGGCGTGTGCCCCCCTCTCCGCTCATCAACCGGCTCCTGACCGGTGTCCGTACCTAGAGTGAGAAGCAGAAGACACGTTTGAGGCTCAGGTACACACACACACTCACACACTCAAGGGAGAGCTTTGCCCAGATTTGTCTGTTTCCCCACTGGCCGGGGGAAGGGTGAGAGTGCCGCCCAAACTGGGGCGATACTTGAAGAGGCAAGAGAAGAAAAGACAGGCGAACGCGGAGTCCTGTAAATAAACACCATTTCCATGGTTTTAATAAGCAAAATAGGAAACCATTTTAATAACCAAAAAACAGAAACCAGTCTGAATAAAACTACAATAGACTAGGTTTTAATATTTTCATATCATAAGCAGGGTTTGAAATTGATCCCTTATTGTACATGAAATAAAAACAATTTCTGTTGAGGCAAATTTGATTTCAACACAGTTGAATCCGTAAAAACCGAAGCTCATTTCTGATGCAGGACAAATATCCACAATATTTAAAACTGCAAGCACCATGCGGTTCATACAATCTTGTTATTACTGTTAATTTATCAACTAATACAAACTCAAAAATGCATCCGGCCAGCAGCGCCAGCAATTTCAAATGAGAACTAAAAAATACGCTTTCATTTTGGTATTTTTGTCAGTGCAACTTAAATCCTCTTACTGACCTGCAGGGGGAAAAAAGTAATAATAAAGAAAAAAACACCCAGATTTTCCCTATAACTACTATACAACTGAAGGGGGCGGGGGTAACACCACCAATAACTCTCCCGCTCTCTCAAAAGCAGGGAAAGAAACACACATAACATATTGGTCTAAAGAATGCGCTTGAAAGTTGCAAAATTACTTGCCAATGTTTGGGTTTCTGGTACTTTCTGAGTGTGGTGATTGGTTCAACGTAAGTTCAGGTCACCGTTGGGCAGTCTGGGCTGGTGAAGCCGGTCACCCGAGGAGCATTTTGGCCCCAGCAATTAGTGCGGGCCTGGAGAGTTTCATGGGGACCCTGGGGTGATTCTGGTTGCAATAAAAAGCAAACAAGATCTATTTTCCTTTCCTATCTTGTTAGGGGTGTCAACGTAGCCCTAAAACCAGGTGATGTGAGGACACTCCCCGGCCTCCAGGGTGTGAAACTCTGCAGCTGCCCTGCCCTGGTACTAGGGAGCTGGGACCCCAGTCCTCTTTCTCCCAACAAAAACAAAATTGAAAACTAGAACGGGAGGAAAAGAGGACCGAAGGGTGGCAGGGGAGGGGGAGAAAACATGCAATTTCCAAGGGTGCCCCAAGACAAAGTTGTTTTCTGATGCAAATGCCCAGAAGGTTTTTTTTTGTTTTTTTAATTTACAAAAAAATGCCATAATAATAAACCCAAACAAAGACACTCAGCTTGCTGCCAGGTTCTCTTAAGCGGTTTGGCGGGGCGGGTATTTACAAGCCTACAGCCCATAGACTGAAACCCGACAAGCAGCCGCCGGAGTTTCCGAACTGCGATCCCTTCTCACCCAAAGAAACAAGGGGGTTATGATCCATGATCAACAACATGCTAAAGTTAAACAAGAAAATGGTACAAAATAGAAATTATTACCATACATGTCCAGCATGCAGGATTAATATTTTTAATGCAGATTTTCGTATTTTTTCTATATAATCGAGCAGGCAATAAAACTGATGAGATTTGCGCGCAGAACGTCCTAACTGAGGCCCGCGTCTCGGGGCTGAGAGCCAGTGTTCTCCGGACCCTGAACAGACAGGTCCGTCTGTCCTTCCTTCCTTCGCTCGGCCTCGCCTCGCGCCTGCCGGGACGCCAGGGTCCCTCTCCTTTCCTCTCCTCGCTGCTCTCTTGCTGGGCTGGATTACGCTCCGGGCCGCGAGGAAGCGGCCCCGGCTTAACGCGCAAAGTTCAGGAAGCCAGGAGTCTCCAGACGTGCCTTGGCGACTCCTCGCGACTATGCCTTGCCGCCCTCCAGCCTGGAGAAAAGTTGCTCTGGGACTTCCCACCCCCTCGCCTCCCTCTGGCTCTGCTCGAGTCTAGGAGGCGCCGCTGGCGCTCACCGCTCTCGCCTTGGCCAAGGTCCCCTGCCTGCCCGCGCGCCCTTCCTCCCTCTCCCTCAAGTCAAACAGGTCATGGCTGGGGCCGTGGCAGGGACAGGGTCCGGGGGAGTCCGGGGCTGGGGACACGGGACGGGGAGTCCGGGTCGGGGCAAGGGCGGGGGCCGGGAGCGGCCACGACTCACAGAAAGAACTCTGGAGAGGAGGGGCTGTCGCTGGTGGAGCCCGCCTCCCTGAAGCCGGAGTTGGCGAGTTTCTCGCACTTGACCTTGTAGGCGTCTCTTTCGCGGGCCAGCCGGGACACCTCCTGCTTAAGCTGCTCCACCTGCTGAATGAGCTGCGTCTTCTCATTCTCCAGGTGGTGTTTCTGCTGGACGCGTTTATACCTGCACGACTGGGCGTAGCCCCGGTTCTTCAGGGTCCGCCGCTTCTGCTTCAGGCGGATCACCTCGTCCTTGGTGAAGCCCCGCAGGTGGCGGTTCAGCTCGCGCACGGACATGGACACGAGCTGGTCGTCGGAGAAGCGGTCCTCCACGCTGCTGCTACCACCAGCCGCCGTCGCCGCGGCCGCTGCGAGCGGCCCAGGCCCGGAGTGGCTGGTGGGCAGCTGCTGCGCGGGGCTTGCCGCGCTGGACGGCGGCGGCGACGCTTGGTGATGATGGTGATGGTGCGGGTGCGCGTGTGGGCCCAGCTCGTCGTGCGCCACGCCGGCGCCCGGGTACGCGTGGTGCGGGTGTGGGTGGTGGTGGTGATGGTGGTGGTGCGCGCCGCGGAAGCCGTCGAAGCTCTGCAACGGCTGAGGCACTGGGTGCGAGCCTATGAGCGCCTCCACTGCGTCCTCGGGCGTCAGGTTGAGCGCCTCGGGGTTCATCTGCTGGTAGTTGCTCGCCATCCAGTACAGGTCCTCGAGGTGGGTCTTCTGTTCGGTTGGGCTGAAGCTGGGCGACGAGGGCACCGAGCTGCACGGCGTGCTGAGCGGTGTGGACGACACCGAACCGGCTGGCTGCAGGCGCGTGCAGGGCCGGCCCGGGCGGTCCGCGCGCCCCAGCGGCTCCTTCTTTACGTCGAACTTGAGCAGGTCGAAGTCGTTGACGTACTCCATGGCCAGCGGGCTGGTGGGCAACTCGGGCCCCATGCTCAGCTCCGCGGCCATCGCTCACGCGAGGCGCAGCCGCCGCCGCCGCACGGGAAACTTTGCAGCCGGCCGGGGCGCGCCGAGCCGGGAGCGGGGGCGAAGAGCGGCGAGCCCGGGAGGTGGGGAGCGGAGGGCGCAGCGGGCCGGGGCCGCCGGCCAAGCCTTTGTCTGGGGACGCGGCGGCGCGCGGGAGAGTCCCGAGGCTGCCTGTGCCGCCCCAGAGCTCGGGGCTGTGGCCGAGCCGGGGCCGGGCCGAGCCGGGAGGGGTGGAGAAGCGAGCGGGGCGCGCGGCCGGGTCGAGGGGTGGCGCCAGGCGAGCGCCCGCCGCTCGCTCGCTAGCTCTCTTGCTCTTGGGCTCTCTCGATCTCAGCCGCTCGCAGCCCGGCGGTGCAGCTGTGCGGGATCCGGCGCAGCCGCTGCCTTTTATCGCCTCCCTGATGTCACCGGGGCGCGGGGGCCCGGGCAGCCCGGCGCGCTGGCCAATAGCTGTACGGGCCCCGCGGACCGGCGGCGCAGGGCGGGGCGCGCCTGACAGCTCCTCCGCCCCCCGTGTCAGCTGACTGGCGGCGCGAGCAGCCGGAGAGCCGCCGAGGCCTGGCGGAGGGCTGGAGCAGAGAGGGACAGCCGGCCCGGGCCCAGCCCCCCACCCCCTCGGTGTCCCGGCCCCCGCCCGCTCGCCTTCGGTGCCAGCCCCCCCGCCTCCACCACCATAGGCTGGGCCGCTTCGTCCACCCCTCCGCTCGCTCTCCTCCCTCTTTACCCTTGGCTCCCCCAACCCCAGTCCGTGTCACCCCCAGGAGGCTCAGAATGAGCGCCGGGACGACACCTCTCGGGTCCATTGTTCCCAAGCGTCCCTCGCCCAGTGGGGGACGCTCCGTGTGCAGCGCGGCCGCGGGTCGTGTGTGTGCAGTGCGTGGCTGTGTTTTTGCAGGGCTGAGCATGTTTGTGTGTTGGGGGGCAGGGTTGGGGCTCGAAGAGTTGTGTTCAAATCCAACTCAGCCTCAGAGGACACTCCTCGGGCCAAGCGGGAGCCGTCCCCCTCCTGGCGGGCGTGGTGGCCGAGCCCCGAGACAGGACTCGGCGGGCCCCGCCGCTCCCCGCACACCCCACCCACAAATGCAAAAGATGAAGGGAGTGGGGAAGGAATCGGCGCAAAGGCTCTGAAGCCCTCTCCCCAGCCAAACGCAGTGAACCCTGAGTTCTCCGAGGTTGGGGGCTGAGGCCAGCCCAGGACGGTGCTCCGGGTGGCTCTTGGCTGCTGGGAAACCGGCCCTGTTTTTGTTTGAACGTTTTGTAACGATTAAGCAGATCCCGGCGTCAGTCAGCCGAGGAGAGGCTCAAACAGGCATAAAGTGCGACCCCAAGTGGCCACTGTGCGCAAAGGCGCGCCGAATCGCGGGGCCCGCAACTGGAAGTCTCGGCCGACGACTCGGACCCAGCTGGGTCTTCCCAACCCGCCCAACCCAAGCCGGCCCCGAACGCAGGCTGTGTGTGCACCGGAGCCCAAGACAGATTCCCCTAGAGCCACGTACAGGTTCTCGGGTCGGTCCTCGGACTCAGCCGCGAGTTCCACGCTGATCTCCCCCCGTGAAACTCGGCGCCCCGGCTCCGGGGATCGGGGGGCGGAGGGGCGGGGAGGGGTGCTCGGCGGCGGCTCCCGGCTCGAGAAGATCCTAGGCCGAGTTAGGCGGATGGCCGAAAGCGGAAACGCCACAGCGAGGGGCCCCAGGGCTGTCAGATGAGAAACCTCCCCCGAGCGCAGACGGGGACCCCTGAGCGCACCGCACTACGGCATCCAGACAGTGCTTGGGCGCTGCGCACCTTCCGTATCGGGTACAGGATGGCCCGAAATAAGAGCTCCCTAGACCCCGGCCCGGGCGCAGAAACCGGATAAATCGCAAATTCGCTGTAACCGGAGACCCGACCCGCCTCCCGCGTCGCCTTCTGCTCTTCAGCTTTGGGCGCGAGCAGCGAAAAGCAGGAGAAGAGCGCACTGGGTGAGTGTGTCCAGCCGCTGCTTGTACGGGACCAGCACGACTGACGCAGCGCGTAGGGGTCAGGTGGGCCCACTAATGCGGACGCAGCCAGATTTTTTTTTTCAAGTGTTAGAAGGTAAAATATTTGCCTCCAATTAATTTTGGAAACTGTATTCTCTTGCGCCCTCGGTAAGGCTCGAGTGAGGTATGATATTGGGCCGCCTATTTTTAATAAAATGAATACATTTGAACTAAAACTTGGACTGAAAGATTTGGATCAGCAACTGTAGTGCTGGAAGAGCCCGTCTTCAACCCTCTGCGAGAAGCGTGCTCTCCGCAGAAAGGATCAGGCTGTCTCCAGGGAGAGCTTCCCGGGCGGGCCATGCCGCCGCCCCGCCCCTGCTCGGAGCTGGGCGCTGCGGACCAGCACCCTGCCTGTCCCTGCCGCGTTCTCACGCAGCCAGAGCGTACTCGGATCGCGGCTCAGCAGGGGAACGTTCCGAGGCTACGCTGGGTCCGCCGTCTCGGTTCTGTGCAGACTATGGCTGAGGCTACAGGCGGCCAGGTCCGGACAAACGCACCGGCCTCTCCCGGTGCCGCTGACCCCAGCCGCCAGCGCCCTCCTTCCCGCGGACACCGTGGCCTTCTGCGAGTGCAGGGAGGCGGCCGGGCCGGTCTGTGCCCTCATTGTGTCCCCTCTGGTCTGTCTGACCCTTGATGTCGAGGACCAAACCTGAGTCTCGGGAGTGTGGCCCATCGAGGCCCTAGGGTTCTTTCAGCCCCAGCTCTGAGGGTTCTGGCCTCCTGCTCCCCTGCGGGCATCCTGCCGCGGTCTCAGAGTCTCACTCGGGCTTTGTCTGGGCGGCCGCGTTCCTCTTTGTCCCTGTGCCTCTGTCTCGTGTTTCGTTTACTCCCTTCCCCTGGGCTCTGACTGAGGCTCTGACTCTCCATCCTTAGGTCCACCTTCCCCAATAACCCGTTTCTTTGCCGCCCTCCCAGCCTAGCCAGTCCCTCTTCTACCCACCCTACCCCCAACCACCTCCAACAAAAACTGTTGGAAACTGGGTAAAAGTGAAGCAGACGCTCAGGTTGCTCCGGAGTGAAAGCCGCTGCAGAGCAACCGACCCCACGGTGGGGCCCGGCCTCGCCTTCCTGGCTGCTGCTGCGCTCGGCCGCGCGGTCGCGGCGTCCCAAACCCTTTGGCATCCCTCTCCCGCCTGCGGACGCCGGCGCTTCCTCTCCGAGCCTGGGGTCTGTAAAGGTCAGCGTGCCGGGCTCCCGGTCGACGCGTACCCGGAGGCTACACCCCATCCCTGAAAGACTAGGTGGGTAATGGGTGGGGGGAGAAAAGAGAAGGGCTGGTGGGAGAAGTGGAGAGTCGAGGAAGAGAAGTGGGAAGGAAGGAGGCCGGGAGACACAGGAGTAGTGTCCCAAGCCGCTTCTGAAGGGAAGCTAAGGAGGACTGGTGGCTGCCAGAGACCTCTTCTGAACAGTTTGTTGTTCTAACCCCCCAAACTCTAGTTTGAAATTTTCACCCCTTCTCCCTACCCACCCCAGGTTGAGCCAGAGGCGATGCGTCTGAGCGCACCACCTTGGGATTCTTCAGCTACCGATGGTGATCAAGGAGATGTCCGAGCCACAGCGGAGCCTCGGGGCACCCCGTGTGGGAGTGGGTGAAAAAGTTACTCCCTAAGGGAACGAAGGGTCCCTGCCATTCGCCGGCTTCGAGCTTCGCCGCGCCGCTCCCGGCCGCCCCTGCCCAGCCCGCCCGCTAACCCGAGAGCGGCGCGCTCTCCCGTGCGCCTCCGGTCTAGCGCGGCGCTCCCAGCAGCCGCGTTCAGCCCCGAGGTGCACCGTACACCCGTCGTTTCCAGAGGGCCGCAGGTGTTTGGTGTGCGAGTGGGCGTCTCTGTGCGTGCATGGGTGCAGTGGGAGGCAGTGCGGGAGGTGTGTGGGGCGGTATGGGTGGCAGGTGTTAGGGAAGCACGGCACGCGGAACGCTTCGAATCGCAGAGCCAGCAACCCCCGGCCTCTGCGCCAGGTGCGTTGCAGGATCGTACTATCCCTGGTCGCCAAACGGAAGCCAGTGGTCCCAAGGGCCCCAGGGTGAGTTCCGCCAGGGAGGAACCTGAGTTAGGGGACCCCCAGGATCCTGCCTTCTGCGTTTGCATCACCCAGATGTTAGATCGCCTGTCTCCTCCAAAGAGCCCTGAAATCTCGGCTACCTTTCCCGAGGCCCTTGGGAGGAGGGGATTCTTTTCGATCCAGTTGCCTCTGAGCTTCCCAAGGGCTTCGGCCTCCAAGAAGAGGCAGAAGATAGTTCTCCCTTCCTCTTCCTCTTTCCCAAAGGCAACTGTCACTTGCAATGTTCCCTGCTTCACACAGTGGCCATCAGATTCTAACCTAATGCTTCTTAACAGGTATTCTTGGGCTTCTGGATCCTGCTGGCCTTAAGCACCCAAAGGATACAGCAGGTCCCAGTAGGGAGCCAGAGTTACCCCAACTCTGCAGAGCCTTTTCCCAGCTCGCTCCCTTGAAGACCAGGGACACCCAACACCACCCACCCCCACGCACACTCACACTGGGAATGGGAATTTATTATTAAAGCTATTTTACCCTCTTCTTTTTACTTTGTTTACTTTTTACTTTGTTTACTTTGTTTTAATGTGAATTCTAGAAATTTTTGAATTGCGTATGTGGCTTATATTCTATTCCTATTAGACAGTGCTGTGTTAGACAACCACTGGGCAGTATAGCTTCCAATACAGATGGGATATTTAATAATAATTTCCAGTCCCAACTGTACGGAGATTTTCAAAGCCTTTATCATTCACTTTTTCTTTCAATTCTCACAACTCTATAAGGTAGTGGACTACCACTATCTTTATTTTACAGAGATATGTAGGCAGGTAGGCAGGTAGGTAAATACAGATGTATTGCAGTGTCCTAAGAGTTTTATCAACTCATTCAGTCCCACAGCTGCCCTTGCAGGTGGGGAGGATTATCCCCATCTTACACAAAGAAAGAAGTTCTGAGAGGTTAAGTAATTTCTTTAGTGACACAGTGGCGACAAGCTGGAGCTTCTGGCCCTAAGTCCAGCACTCTGAATACTATGAAGCACGTGGTCTTGATCTCGACTGGGTGGCATCCCAGGGACCCAGCACTTCAGCTGCTCTCTGGGTCAGGATCTCCAGCTCTCCGCAGACTTAGTGGTTCCTTTCAGGTCACAGTTGAGCCTCTAGCCTTTGCCAAGTCTCTGCCGAGGCCTCAATTATCAAGGCAGTGATGAACGTGTCCATCCTCTGGTCGATGGCATTCAAATATCCTTGGGCTGACTCTTGTTCTCTTCCCTCTTCTGTGACTGTGTGGGGCTTGAGGGTGGGAGTTAGAAACCAAGGTGGGACGCAAGCCAAAAGAGAGAAAGTTTGCAGAGTCCTCTCCAAGGTCCTGTCCTTTACCCTTGGCCTCAGCCTGACCCCTAATCTTGGCCTTGATCCTTGGTCCTGCCTCTGGCCTGAGTTGGAACTTCAGCCTGTTTGACCTTCAGCCCCCATCCATCCATATGGTGGGGTGGGGGGAGAAGATGGCTCAATGCTGATAAGTTCGCTGTCACTCAAGGCCAGTGAGGGATGACCAGCAGGGCTCCCTCCCCCCACTCCCTCCCCATGACCCCAAGGGCAGCATTACAGACTCTGAAGCCTCATCATTGCTCCCCAGGACTAAGGCCCTCATCCCCCCACAGCTCAACCATCACTTAAGACCTCGGTTTCTCTATCCAGTGCCTTCACCCTCATCCAAGCCACCCTCATCTTTTGCTTGGATGACTACAGAGGTCTTGGTTCAGACTTTCTTCTTCTCCCCAGGACAGTAGAGCCAGTTTTCATGTTTTATGAATCCGTTCATTCTACCTTCACCCCCTACTCCTGGGCTTAACTACAGATTCCTTCAATACTTGGACAAAGAACTGAATTCCTTAGCATGGCCTTCAGGCCCTGAATGATCTATCTGTTCCTGCCAACTTCTCCCACCTCATCTCTCACTGTACCCGCTCCCCCCTCCCCCCCCCACAATGCTCCAAGCACACTGCCTTCTGTAAGTCCTTCCACAGCCCAAGCTCTGTCTTCCACCAGGCATTTGCACATGCCATCCGCCTGCCTGGACTGAGTCAGTCCCTTGGTTCTGAAGACCTTAGACGGAAGAGGTGGTCTGTGGCTCTTCCCGGGCCTCAGAGAGACTTGGGATGTAGCTGGGAATGGAGGTGGGGAGAAGAGCCCAGGAGCCGGGGTAAGGTCATGGTCAGTCTGCGGAAATCACACACACGAGAGTCATGCGGCAGGGCTCCTCTCCACCCCTTCCCTCTCCAAGCTGGATCAGCGTAGACCTCAGATTTGGGAGAGGCCTTAGGAGATAATACAAGGAGGTCAGGGAAAGGCTTTGGCCAACGAGTCCAAATGTTTTCTGCTTGAGAAAGCATGTTGCAAATACAGATCCCTGAGCCACAGTCTGGCTTTATAGGTCTACATGGAGCCTAGGAATTTGCATTTTCGTAAGTTCCCTAGGTAATTCTGATGTTTGGGATACAAGAAACACACTCTAGGAAATTATATAGAAGTCGACGGTTATCTCTGTATCTCATACCAGGAGGAACAAGATTACAGTTGTGGAATAGTGAACCGAATGAATGAATGAAATTAACAACTAGACAAACACGGATGCTGCAGTACGATATCTCAGAACCCTCAGGCCTTTCCTGAATACCCTTCAGCCCTCTCCTCTCCCTTAATTAACAATCATTCCTAAACCAATCCTTACCCTTCCTCTTTAGACCAAGGACCAACTCAGGAGAAATCTGGATGATCTGAGTGATTCCATCCCACTGGTCTCCCCTCTTCCCTTCTCCCCTATCTGGATGTTCTTCAGGGGCCCAGGGGTCCAGCTTCCCACCACATTCTCATCACAGCTTGGGGAGCAAGCTTCTGAGTACAGGGAAAGTGGGTGGCACCATCCCACTGCTGGAAACTGCGGTCCAGGGCTGATGGAGGGAATAATGTTTGACTGCATCTGAGCCCAGGCTCATTTCAGGCAGGAATTTCTACGGTTACTCAATCTCTTTCTTCCCTTTCTTCTTTTAAAAATGAACTACACAAGATATACAAGCCTACTTTCTCATTGTAAAAAAAATGCAACAATGTAGTTTTAACAGATATGTCTAGAGCTACAGCTTTGCTTTTTATTTTTATTCAGCAACTTCTGCGTCCACACGTCGAGATCTACTTTTTGCTTTTTAACTCATGCGCGACAGTTCGTCCAATGGATGCTCTGTAGTTTTTTATCCAGTCTTGTATTTATGGACATTTAAATGCTTTCCCACCTTTTACGACTGCAGACAATGCTACGACAAATCACTTTTCACACGCTCTTTTTTGGCGTGTGTACGAGTATGTCTCTGCAATAGAGAGTAAGGAATGAAATGGCCGAACTGAAGGAAAGATGAACCCATTTGTAACGTTAACACTGTCAAATTAGCCTCTGAGACGATTGGACCTCTTGAAATGTCCACGGGAAAAATATGAAAGTTACCTGTTTCCCCACGGCCACACCGACAATGGCTTTTAACAAGGTTTTTCATTTTTTCGTGTCAATTCTATTTATGTCTATTCTGTGACCAGTACTGGGAGATGAGGCACAGGGGTGGGCATGGCATCTTTCCTCCCCTCCAGAGAATTGCAAACCTTTGCCGTTGCAGCGGGGGAGGCAGTGTGGTGATGCTCGTAGATCCCCAGCAAAGGAGCCCTTGGTTCTGTTGGAGGGGGTCAGAGGAAGGGTTGGCTGATAAGGCTGCACTGAACTAAGGCTTTGAAGGCTGAGCAGATATGTATCAGAGAAGTCCAGGAAGACCCAGAGGTAGGCCCAGCCCAAACAAACACACAGAACAGAGGTACCATCTCAGGCACTTGGGGGGCTATTTCAAAGAGGCTAGATTTAGAGCTGCAGAAGCCAACACTTGAAGGGCCTTGAATGCCCTGCCAGAGTCAGACCCCATCCTTGACTAGAAGATCACCTCCACTTGGGCAGGCATTTTTCTTTGTTTGTTTCACCGCTGGGCACATAGTAGGCACTCAATAAATATCTGTAGAAATGAAAAGGAGCATCCCAGAGGTATTTAAGCAATGTGCTTAATTTCTCTTTCATATCTCATGGAGACAAGGTGCCCTCACAGCCCGGGACTGTGAGTCTGGCTCCATTCTGCACGCTGGAGAAACGGTACAGACAAGCCCGGCTCAGGAATCTGTTCCTCGGTCTCAGCATCCCCCCCCCCCCACCATCCCGGCCCTGTGCCAGGTCCCTTTCACCTCTGCCCATTAGAGATTGCTTTTGGTTTCTGTGTTGACAACCCCTGTTTCTGTGTTTGGAGCAACTGTTCAGTGCCATTTCCTGATTTAATATCAGAGGCAGCACGGAGCAAGGATGCACAGTTAGCAGTTTTTGCTCCAAGTATTTTTCAAGTTCCCTTTTGATGTAAGGGTTGGGTTTTCAGCTTCCCTGATCTTGCTGAGCAGGGAGGGACAGAAGGGGGCTGAGGCTGGGAGCCGGAGGTGGGGGGAAAGGAGAAGACCCAGAGAAGATTCATCCCGTGCAGCTGAGCTAAGAGACTCCAAGCTCCTTTCTAGAAAGGGGGATGGTGGAGGGCTCGGCAGAGACAGAGGGGCGGGTTAAAGGGTCTGCTGACAGTTGTGGCCACCATGAAGCAAGCCTGCTATCACCCTTCTGTGTGGGTGTACAGATTTACACGTGTCTATACATTTATGTCTCTGTCACAAAAACAAAGGACTAAAAAGCTTAAATAAGCTAACGTTATGCGATTCAGAATACCTGAAAATAAAAATAACATTGGTTCAAAGAAAAATTTAAGATAGATACAGCTCCCAGGGGCACTCAGGTTATTTTGGCTGAGCATTTACCATACACGAGGTCTTCTGCAGGGCTAACTATGGGGGACAACCTGAGGAACTCATCTTCTTCAGGTGGAAACTAATTTTCCAACTAATTGACTATGCAATGCAGTGATGGAAGCATGCACAGGGGCGTTCGCACGCGCACACACACACACAGACACACATACATGCTTGAGGACAGGACGTGGGAAGAGACTGGCGTCTTTGAAGGCCCTGACCTCCCACCTATAGGCACCCGTGTGACCTGCTGTTGGTCGCATATTTCTCTCTCTGCCATCCGCCTCTGGGACACTTCCCCTGACCCTCTGTGTCCTTTGGGGTGTCCTGAGGAACAAATGCCAGGACAAGATTAGACATGCAAGAGGTTTAGTGGGGACACGCCTGTGAAGGATAAAGGATGAGGAAGCAAGAGGAGGCAGGGAGAGCCTTCGGGCCGTGGAGGTGGGCCTGGCATCTGGGAGACGGGAGGGGCAAGGAAGGAGGGCAGGAGGGAAGAGTCGAAGACCACAGCAGTGTTCTAGAAACGTTTCAGCCAGGCTGGTGGGGCATCCCTGGGCCAGTGTCACGCATCGTGTAGGAAAGAGCCAGCCAGCCCCGGCATCACGACTCTGTGCTCCATCACTGGCTGAGAGCAGCGGAGTGGAAAAGTAGCCTCAGCTCGAACACACTGGGGGAGCCCGAGGGGTGGTGGCTAGGGCTGTCAGCCACCTCGGCTCTCTGCAGCAATTTCTCCTAAAGGAGACTTAAGCCGGACATTTCCATGGCCACCACACCCTCCTTTTTCCACCCAATCAGGGCAGACGGCCCCAGGGAGAGAAACTAACACCAGCAAGCATCTTGTTGAGTGTTTGCTACCTGTGAGGGTCCATGCCACATCTAGCTTACAACATCTCAGTAACCCAATGTAATCTTATGAGATAGAAACTGTTATCATTATCCCCCGCCCCCATTTTATAGACAAAGAGGCTGAAGCTCAAGTTAATGAAATCACTTCCCAGAGGCCATAGCTAGCAAGTGGAAGAAAGAACATTCAAAGTTGGTTTGACTCTAACCACTGCACTAGACTGCTTCGGCCAGGAGGAGGCTTGGAAAGGGTAAACGGGAGGCTCATTTCTCTCTTTGCACCCATCTCTCTTGCTGCTGACCCCTATGATGTGTTAACCACACAGCCCCCAAGAAAAACCCCTCAGGTCTCATCAGGGCCAATGCCAGCCCATTTCAGGTTAGCACTGGAGTACAAACATCCTGCCAGTCAGCTCCAAACAGAAATCTACCCAGGATGCTCACCTGAAGTAGGCACTCTCCAGCAGCCACATATGTCTTTTTCTCAAGCATCACCTCCTCCAGGAAGCCTCCCTGACTGACCCATGTTTCCATAGCACCTTATACTGACCTCCACCCATGCATTTACCACACAGTGTCCTGAGTGTCTATTTTATCTGTTTCTACCACTAAACTGGGTTCCTCCAGGACCGAAATGGGGTCTAAGTCATGTTGTGGTCCCTAGCATCCACCACATGGGGACCTGGAACTAGAGGGG
The DNA here is from genome assembly GCF_964165515.1 of Mesoplodon bidens. Lineage (NCBI taxonomy): Eukaryota > Metazoa > Chordata > Mammalia > Artiodactyla > Ziphiidae > Mesoplodon > Mesoplodon bidens. The sequence goes on along the minus strand of NC_138171.1, from coordinate 19,534,949 downwards.
TGGCAATACATGGAAAGGATGCTCTGATAAATGAAGGCTGGTCCAGGGCATCGAGAAGACTCTCTTGGAGGATATGGGCCCCTTATTCCTGAGACCACAGCTTTGTCCTTGAGGGGTACAGCCTGCACTCCCCAGCTTGGCCACCAGGGGCCTCATCAACCCCCAGGCAGTATTAACACCCCACCCCGCCCCCGCCCCCGCCCCCGAGCTTCTCGCATCTCTGCAGCAAATCCATCCCTCCCACTGCGGCGCCAGCATCTCTCTAGAGACCAGGCCCTGGCCCTCCAAGACCTCAGCATCTGCTCAGCCGCCACTGGCCCAGTGGGTAGCCCCAGCCAAGGAGGAGGGTTATTTTTATTTATTTCTTCTTAACCATGAACTTAATTTAGCTGCTAATCAGGTTACCATGGTGACTTGCACTGGATTTATAGCAGTTTCCTAAAGTGTCTTTTCGCACTCTTTGGGTAAATGAATAAAATTTGGGTGGTGAGCAAAGCGCCTAAATATTGGGTGTCCTAGAAAAAGGTCAGATGCTTCCGTTTTGTATTTGCCTTTCACCAGGCCTGATGTGCTTAAGAGAGATCCATGACTCTGGGCGGTCCCCAGGTTTCTCTCTTCTGCCCTCCCTTTGAGGCCTTCAGTGGATCCTTATGGCCAATCAGGTACAGTCTAGATTTTTGCCTTGCTTTCAAGGTCTGCCCTTCTAACCTCACCGCCCTAATGCTCTACGTCCCTTTCCCCTGTGCTGCTCCCCAAGGGCTTGTGCCTCTGTTCCTTTGCCTGTGTTGTGCTCAGGACTGCTTTCAGAGATGTCTCCTCTGTCTTGGGAGTGATGATGGCCTGGCTCACCTTGGGATCACAGTGTGGCATTTGAGGACACCTTTAAGCCCTCTTATTGGTCCCACTACCACCCTGGCAGGTGTGCAGAATATCATGCTAGCCAGCCAGGAGCACAGGGCAGGGAGGCAACAGAGAAAGGAAATGAGGAGTTGGCATTTTGACAGTTTTCCGCACAGTCTGGAAGGCTCAGCTAGTGTTCCAGCTCGGTGGCTGTGGGGTGGAGGGGACACAGTTCATCTCCCCTCACCCCGTGGGCTCAGAAGCGCTCCTGCCTTGGATCAACGGGAACCCGTCCTCTCCCCCCTCCCCGTGGCTCCCAGAAGGGACAGTGTCTCCGGGCTGGAGGTCACTACTTCCAGGTTTCCCCTGAGGATCTCGGGGCTGGTTGCCAATCAGTCCCGGGATCAGCCACAGTCCATTAGTGAGCGCCCAGGGCTCAAGGCACCAGTGGAGCCACCAGGCGCTGGCGCCGGATCCTGCTCAAGGAACCCAAAGACACCTTTCATTATTGTCTTGGTTTTTGTTATCGGTCCAACAGGAGACCACTCTGGGGACCTCCCGGGTTGCAGGAGGAACAGTCCAGCCCGTGCTGCCGCCCACACTGTAGGCGAGGCTATGTGAGCTCACTGGGTTACCACCCCTCTCTGAGCCTCACTTTCCTTATCTGGAAGATAGGGCTGTAGTCCTGGCAGATGTCCTGGCATCACTTCTGGCCCTCCTGAGCTATAGGAGCCAGAAGAACTGGGCTCAGGGCTTTTATTTGCTTTGGCTTCAAGACTGAGGCCAAGGGAGAGGAAAGTTTGGTTTCCAGAATGCTTTTGGGAGGATGAGGTTAGCAGGCCTGGACATCTATGATAGTGACCAAGACAGGAAGGTCTGTGATGTGCCAAGAAAGCCCTAAATGGCTACAGTGACTTTGGCAAGCATGTTTGTCCATTTTTCTCCCCATAGGAGTTCTGCCCCAAGTGAATATGACTCATGGGGTATCGGTGGGGAGTAGAGAGAGAGCCCCCTCTACATGGGCATGGAAGGACCTGGGGATCCAGATGCAGTGGCCCAAGGCTTGAGAGAGTCTGAGATTCTAATCCTAGCTCAGGGTCAAACTTGCTGTGTGATTTTGGGCAAGTCACTTAACCTCTCTGGGCTTCGGAAGAGTTTTTCTAGGAAAGTCAAATCCCACCCAAATGAGGGTAGGACTTTATACCCCGGGTCCCCTCTCCAGCATATGACTTTGTCAAGCTGGTTCTGGCCCACGTCAAAGCAGTGGGGGACAGAAATAATGACTTTGTAAAACTCAAACAGCAAACCCCCTTTGGCCATGGAGGGCTGCCTTACTCCACCCCAGCACACCCCCTGGTGTAGGAACTCACAGCCGCCCATTCCCTGCAATGACTCAGCAAGCATCCAGCATGGAAGCGCAGGCTCCGGAGCCCAACTGCCTGGGTTCAAATCCCAGTTCTGCCACTTACTAGCTGTGTTGTCCTTGGGCAAGTTAGCTAACCACTCTGTGTCTCCTCTCCTCCGCACATATAATGGAACTAATAGCACATATACCTCAAAGAACTGTTGAGAAGATTAAGCGGGTTAATCCACAGTAAGCATTTAATGTTGTGTGTTGATGTTATCTACCAAGATTTCCCCCATCAGTTAGTTCTCAAAGCTGCTACTCTTAGCCCCATTTTACAGCCAGGGAAACCGAGACACAGAGCAATTCAACCTCTTCTCTGGGTCTGCTGCTCTAAATCAGTGCATTTGTAACAAGACCTTGCTGTTCCCACATCTGCTCGATATGATCAATGTTCTCAACTAGCTTGTTTTGCAAAACAAGTTCCTACAGCCATGGAAACAGAGATGGGAGCAGGGAGTTCCTTAAGAAGGGCGGGCTGAGCCACTGATCAAGCTTAACATCTTTAAAGGAGAGACAACTAGACATTAGGATGTGATACAACAGGGGTTGCACAACACCATCCATGAAGGTTTCTGGCCAAAAATCAAATGCGACTCTGATCAGGCCTCTGGGTCTGAGTTTCTGGGAAACACAGGACAGAGGAACACGTTAGATCACACCACCAAGAGGCCAGCAGCCAGAGCATGAAACAGAACGCAGGATAAGTGACCTGTGTTCATCAAAAAACAAATGGCATTTTAAAAAGAGAAATAAATGACATTTTTTAACTTGAGGAGAGCAGGGGGACTATTACAGATGAAAAGAAATGCAAGAGACCTATCAACCAAAAGCAATGTTTGTGGCCTACTTTGAGCAACTTAAATGTAAAAAGACATTTTGAGACAATCGGGAGTATCTGAACATTGACCAAATATTAGATATTAAAGGAACTGGGTGTTTTTTTAAAAAAAAATTTAGGGGACTTCCCTGGTGGTGCAATGGTTAAGAATCCACCTGCCAATGCAAGGGACACAAGTTCGATCCCTGGTCTGGGAAGATCCCATGTGCTGCGGAGCAACTAAGTCCGTGTGCCACAACTACTGAACCTGTGCTCTAGAGCCCACGTGCCACAGCTACTGAAGCCCGCGTACCTAGAGCCCATGCTCCACAACAAGAGAAGCCACTGCAATGAGAAGCCCGCGCACCGCAACGAAGACCCAACGTAGCCAAAAATAAATTAAATAAATTAATTTTAAAAAAATTTTTGTTAGGTGTGATAATAGTATTATGGTTATTTTTTAAATTTAAAGTTCATGTCTATTAGCAATGCCCCCTAAAATATTTATGCATGAAATGAGATGATAACTGGATTTATTTTAAATGCTCCAGTGAGGGATAGGGTAAGGAGTACACGAGGGTTTACTATAATTCTCTCTACTTTTGTGTCTGTTTGGAAATTTTCATAATGAAACGTTTAAAAGAAAAAGAATGGCAAAGGATGAAGACAGACCACTGTATAGGAAGAGTTACAAGTACAGGTTTCAGAAATTCTGGTTTTGAGTGAGGTTTGGTCCCATAAAGATGAGTGGGACAGTGCAGACTCCCCAGTCCGTTGGACTTCAAAGAAGTGGCATGTCCCTTAAAATGAGCCTTTGCATGCCACCCTGGAATTCATTCATTCATTCACTCACTTGCTCATTCATTCACTACCTCATTCACTACACAGTTCATTCATTCATTCATTGGCTCACACATTCATTCACTGTCCAGTTCATCCCTCCATCTATCAATTCATTCATTTGTTCACTCACCACCCCTATTTGTTGAGAGCCTATAATGTGCCAGACTCTGAAATAGACACTGAAACAAAGGTGGTCATCTTTGTCCTTGTAGTGCTGACAGTGGAAAGCAGGGAAGGGATTCAACTTGTTAAATCTGCCATCACAAATATATCTTCACAAACCATGAAGAGTCTGAGAAACAAAGTGAATTGTGTGCCTTCAGGGAGTTTAACATGGTGGGACATGACGTGGTCTGGGGTGAGGGATGGTCAGGGAAGGATCCTCTGTAACATTTCAGCTGAGACTTGAAGGATAAGACGGAGATGGCCATGGGAAGAGCCCAGGAAGGGGAAAGACATTCAGGCCAAGAGAACAGCAAGAGCAAATGTCCTGGGGCAGGAGGGATGGTCAGGAATGTGAGGTCCAGGAGGGTGGCTGGAGCAGAAGGCCGGAACAAGGAGCTTGTACCAGAGGAGAGCCTGTAGGCTGGGGAATGTCTGGGGTGTTCACCGCTACTCTTGCACCAAAAGAAACTTCTCCCCCGGAAACAGAACACGTCCTGTAGAGACATAAGCCTTGGTCCAGCAGACAAAGGCTCCTGCAAGTTATCTAGACAAGCACTGGGAAAGTTTGTGTAAGTGTCTTCCAGCGAAAATACTCTACTTAAGAATGTTAATCTGGAAGCAGGGTGAGGAGGAAGGGAGGGAGCCTGCCCTGGGGCAGAGAAGAGGCTGCTACAAAGGGAACATTGGAATCGCTGAGTAAGTAAGACTCCCAATTAGAGATTGAAAAACCAGCGGTGAAGAGGTGGCCGGTGCCTCGCTCCAGCCCCTCCCTCCTTCAGCCACCCCACCAGGGGAAGGAAGTCCCAGCCAAGCCAACCGTGGGGACAGTTGCCCAGTGATTTATAGTCCTGAGACAAAGGGTCCTGAGGAAAGGCCCTGTGAACCTCAGACATGTTGTTGGAACAATTAGAGCCCATCCATCTATTTGAGTCAGCACAGTATCTGGAAAGTGGGCCTGGGGCAGGGTTGGCATGGGCTGAGCGCCAGCTCTTCACCCAGAACTTTCTACGTGGTGAGCAGGCACAAAAGCCTGAGAGATGAGGGATATAAGCCCCATTTTTCAGATGAGGTAAATGATGCTGGGAAAGATTACATGCTCAAGGGCTCCAGCTAGGAGATTCAAATTCAGGCCCTTTGGGCTTCCCTGGTGGCGCAGTGGTTGAGGGTCCGCCTGCCGATGCAGGGGACACAGGTTGGGGCCCGGGCCGGGAAGATCCCACATGCCGCGGAGCGGCTGGGCCCGTGAGCCATGGCCGCTGAGCCTGCGCGTGAGGAGCCTGTGCTCCGCAACGGGAGAGGCCACAACAGTGAGAGGCCCGCGTACCGCAAAAAAAAAAAAAAAAATTCAGGCCCTTTGAGTTCCATCGAAGGCCACACTCTTTTTTGTCATATCTTACTGCCTCCCTGGCAGTTTCTGCAGCTGCCTGGGGTTTACGGTCCCTTGGGCGCTACGGGGCTTTTTCTCCAGTTTTCCAAGATTGAGCTGCTGTTACTCATGCAAGAGGTTTTGGCTCCCAGCTCCGAATTCACCCTAAAAAAACCAAGCTAGGGTATCCAAGGCCAAGAGCAGCCTTCTCTCCTGCAGAAGCAGTGCTCACTTTCTCTTTTGGAACTCTGATTCTACAGGGACCTTGGAGGGGTCATGAGGAAGAGTCCCCTGCCTCCAAACCATCTGCAGTGTTTTGGGCCAACGTGGGAGATATGGGTGATACAGTCCCCCGCAGGGCACAAGCACATCCCTGTGAGCTGACCCCAGCACCTCTGCTTCAGGAGCACTGTATCTGATCAGCGGTGTGATCCCAGCACAACACAATCTGGCCCAGAGAAAGCCCACAGCAAATGGTCACTGAATCAAAGAATGGACCTTTGGCACTGGAGACATGGCAACAAACCCAACTTGAGAAAGAAAAAAAAAATAGGGCATATTAAAATGAAGAAATGGGGAAGGACTTATGGTATAATGTTCATTACAAAAAGAATACAAAGACATATAATGTTTTTTAAAAGCCCACATAAATCCAGTACGATTTTAATCATGTAAAATAACGTGCATGTATATGCATATAGCAAATGTCCTAGATGAAAATGCAAGCCAAAATATTAATAGTCATACCACTGTGCATTTGGTTCAGGCAGGAACCAAATTTGTTTATTTGTTTCTTTAATTTTTTTCCCTAAATGTATTAAAGGAACATGTGCAATTTTCCAAATAATAAGGAAAAGCTGTAACTAATTTTTTTTAGTACCATAGTTCTAAATAATAAAGTTTAGGGCACTGCCTGCCTCTCTGGACCCAGAGCCAGCTGCTGGGTGCCAGACAGGGGTTTGATATCCTATGAGCTCAAGGAGAACTCCCCTGTGCCTGCAGAACCCAAACCATGGCACCAGGAGCTGCTCGTTCTCTGCCCAGGGCCTCAGGGTGGAGCATGTGGATGCCAGTTCTCACAGCCATCTGCCAAACCTCACCACAATCAAGTACATTTCCACGACTACTTTCCCCAGAAGCAAGTCAGTAAATCAAAGCATGCAAGGTGGGCCCTTTCTGGTAAAACACACACAAAAAAACTTAATCTTTGGTCCAGAAGCAGTAGATTGCGGCAGCAAGTCAGCAGCCAAAACCATTAATCTTTGCCGCGTTCCCCAACTGGCCCGAGTAGTAAAGAAGATAATACCCCAGCAGAATCAGTGACCCACTACAAATTGGTCCTGAAAGGTCCACCAGCATAAATAGACTTTTGCTGATCCAACACTTGTTAGGAACCCCAACAAAGAGACTATTGGCTCATCTGATGGGCCGCTAGCAATGGGCCCTTGTAATGGCTGGTGATGGATGACCACCCTCCCTTAGAGGGGAAGATGCAGCTCCTGGTATGGGGCCCTTTCTCATCTTAAATTTGTCCTCAATAAATCACAGGTGCAGGGGAGCCGGCGTCAGTTTCATTACACCTACATGCTCCAGTATCAATCACGCCACCATGGCGGCCTGTCTGGGCGCAGTTCATTTCAAGTGGCTTTTTCTGTCCTGATTCTGTTTCCATCGCGATGCGTGCCTCCATGGGCGGGAAAAAGAAGCTTCTCCCTGAAGGCCTCTGCTTCTTTGGCTTCGGCACCTACTCCTTCCTCTTTCTCCATTAACTATTCGCCAGATGAGAGCCATTCTGAGCTCTGCACCCAGTGGCCATTCAAAGACTTATCAGAAAGATTTGTTTTCAGATAATGGCTCCGATATTTGCAGACTTGGAGCAAGTCACTTTACTTGGCTAAGGCTCAGTTTCTTCATCTGGAAAATGGGGCTAATAACACCTATCTGCTGCGACCAGACACAGTGATATGTGTCACAAGCCTAGCGCTGTACTGGGTCCAAAGTGTCGTTAGTCCCAACCCATGCTCATTCCTGTCTTGGATGCTGGCTAGAAAGTATCACAGAGATGGCTGATCTTGCTTTCCTTTGAACCCAAGACCCATGAGAAAATAGAAACTCCACTGTTCCTCTTCCTTGTATCCACCTGCCTGGACCATTCCTGGTGTCAGCAAAGGTGTGTCAATTACAGCTCTGAATTTATGAGGAGGCAGCCACAGCTGTTTTTTGTCTTGTTCCTTTCATTGTAGGCAGTTAAAATACACTTAAAACGAAGGACACCAGAGAGCTCTCAGACCTCTTCTTAAGGCACATAATCATATACTGTAATGTCATTAAATGCATGTATAAGGCTCATCATAAAAGCTGCGAACTTCTGTTTTAAAGAATCATAATGAGAATAAATGGTTTCTTTTTGGCAGACCCTGTGCCTGTCTCCCACGGCCACCAGAGGCAGGACCGATGCAGCCTCCAAGACGGCCAGCAGCCTCCTCTGGAGGGCATAGCACGGCTGCCTCTTCTGTGAGCGGAGTTCTCAAGGCCCAGGGCAATCCTGGAAATCGTTAACCACAGGAGCAGATCTTCTAGCAGAAGGGAAGGGAGCGCAGGACCCTGCTGCTGGGCCGGTCAGGGATGTCAGAACAAGCTTTCCAAAAAGACACTGCCATTCACTCTAAACCTACAAGAGGTTTGGAGTGGCAGAACCATTTATTTGCAGAAGAGCTGGGGAGGGGTGGAAAGGAGAGCCAGAGAGGAAAGGAGGAAGAGAGGAAAAGAGAGAGGCAGGAGAGGCAGGGGGCAGAAGGAGAAGGTTCAGGAAGCAGGTAGGGGGGGAAAGAGATAGAAAGGGATATGAGACAGGCTTTACCCAAGCACACCGTAGTTCATCAGCGCTGCACACTGGCTCAGAGTCTGGAGGAAGATTCTACAGAGCCGAGTGTATATGCAGTACTTCTCAGAGAACAGAATAGAATACAATAGCGATGCTGCTGCTGATGATACTGATGCTGCTGCTGCTGATGATGATGATATTGAGCACTCACTGTGTGTCCAGTCTTTGGTTTAAGTTCTTTACAAACACAGCCTCATTTAATTCTCCTAATGACCCTACAAGTTAGCTACTGTATTTCATCAGTTCTAAGATGGACACTTTCTTTTCCTCGTCTTAACATCTCTGAAATTGAGATGATTTTACAATCACTGTCAGCCTGGCAGCAGTCTTAATGACATTGCCACATCTGGGAACACACCAAAACTTACAGAATGGGTTGCTGTGGCTTAAAATTCTGAGGAAAATAGAGGAGTGGTTCTTAATGCTACTAGTGATGTTTGTGATGTTATAGAAGATGCTACTGTGTAGAAAAACATGGACCACGACAATTCTGAGTCAATTTCTGAATATGAAGTAGCTTTAGGAATACCTTAAACAAACTATTTCATTTGTATTTTCCTTTTTACGTATGTACAATGGCCTTATGATAAAAACCTATGTCTAGGGCTTCCCTGGTGGTGCAGTGGTTGAGAGTCCGCCTGCAGATGCAGGGGACACGGGTTCGTGCCCCGGTCTGGGAACATCCCACATGCCGCGGAGGGGCTGGGCCCATGAGCCATGGCTACTGAGCCTGCGCGTCCGGAGCCTGTGCTCCACAACGGGGGAGGCCACAACAGTGAGAGGCCCGCGTACCACAAAAAAAAAAAAAAACTATGTCTAAATAAACCCGAGAGCTCTTTCTATAAATATAAAATTAAAAGTCTAGAGGGTAAGAGAGTTATTATATCATAGTTTAATTAGCAATGATTCTGTTTTTCCAGGCGTGACATTAAATAATGGTGTAACATATAATCACTGGCTACTTGAACTAAGGGAAATACAGTATTGTCCCATCTTACAGATGAGCAAACCGAGGTTTAGGCACCTTTATTACTTGCTGGAAGCCACATAGAAAGTCAAACCCCCAGATCCTCCTGACTCCAAAGCCTATGTTCTCAGCCATGACTGCTGCACATCTCAGCCATCCCTGGAGCCAGACCAACATAGGTTCAAATTCCAGCTTTGTCCACTTATTGGCTTCTTGACCCAGAAGAGTGACTTCTCATGTTTGAGCCATAAGGCAGAGCTGATGATGAAACCTGCTTCTCCAAGTTGTAGGGGAGAAAATCTTTATGTGAAAAGGTTCAGCACAGTGCCTGGCCCCAAGAAGAAGACCAGGAAGTGGGGGGTGAATGAGGGTCTGCATACAGGTCCATAGGACATCCAAAGAGCACCCCTTTAGCATTTGCAGCAGCTGACAAAAGGCTTGCTGCACCAGAAGCTCAAATGTAGGACTAGAATGATGGGCACCAATAAAAGATGCTTTTAGCCATATCCCCGGACAAGCCAGTCTATACACACCTCTAGGTGCCTCCTAGATGCTCGGCCCGTCCTTCCTACTAACAAAACAAGAGCCACATCATTAATATATTACTATCATTATTACTATTTACATTTACTGAGAGTCCACACTGTGCCAACACTGTTCTAAGGCCTTTACGCATATTTTATCCTCACAGCAACCCCATGAGCAGGTATGTTATAGGTGACAAGGAGACCCAGAGAGCTGAACAACACACAGGGTTGCTTTCAGCTGTCCCAGATCTATGCAGGGAGCAGTACACCCAGCATCTTAGGTTAACATGGAGCTGGGGCTCAGTAATTCATTAGCTCTGGGATTTAAGGGAAGTTGATTTTTTTTTTAAGTGATAAAGGGTGCCCCCACGCCTGATGACAAGTAAAACATGTTTACTTTAGAAAATTTGGAAAATACTTCATAACAAAAAAAGATACGATCATACAAAATCCAATTACACGGAGAAACCCCCTCCCCCGGTTCACATATTTTACACGACTGACATTATACCTACAGTTTTATACCCTACCTTTTTTTCACTCGGCATAACCATTTCCCCATGTTTTTAGAAACTCTTTCACAACATCTTCTTTGTTGTTTTCAGTATTTTATTGAATGAATGGACCATAATCTACTTACCCATTCCCCTAATGTGGGACAGTTAGCCAATTTCCAATGCTCTAATGCAGACTTATGTGTATAAAACTTTGCTTACTTTTTTATTTCCTTGGGATAGATTACTTACAATGGCTTTGCTGGGTCAGATGAACTTGTAAATTTTTGAGACTTTTGATAGAGATTGTCAAATTGCAGTTCATATTTTTCAATGTCTGTTTCAACCCATCCTTGCCAGCATTGAATATTAACATTTTAAAATTCTCTGTTAATTTGACAAATGAAATTTTTCTCTGTTTTAAATTAACATTTTGTTTACTGGTAAACATGAACTTTTTTTCAACCTTATTAGATGATTATGTCTGTGAATTTGTGGGATTATAGCAGAGCAGTTAAGAGCCTGGGCTAGATCAAGCTGCCTGATCTTGAATCCTGGCTATTTAACTTTTCAAAGCTTTATTGTTCTTCATTTTTTAATAGGGATGAGAACCATAACATCTACTTCATAGGGTCTTTGTAAAGAATGAATGAGTGATCCCTTGTAAATTACACCTAGTGCATGTTCAATAAATAATAGTTACTTGAATTTCTTCTTTTGTAAATTCTTTTTCAAACACTTTTTCTCCTAGCATCTTGATGACTTATCAGTTTGAAAGAGCTCTTTTTATATGAAGGACATCAGCTCTTTGTCACATTTATTGTGACTATTTTTTAATTGGCTTTTAAAGGTATATTTTTTCTGCTTTGATGGTCACTGAAATGATCGTAGTGCCACCCATATCTAGTAAAGCAGCAGGATGAGTTATTTCTATTAAATAAAGGTTTAGAAATAAGAATGGGGGTTGATTTCCAGCAATGTACCTCAGAAGACATAACTTCAATTCTCAATGCTGCATCTCTAAGAGATGAGGTAGGAATAGGTGGGATGTATTGTTCCCACGAGACAGAACCCGAGCTGCGTGTCCAGAGAATATTGCTACAGCTCTGACGTCTTGATGCCTAAACACGGCAACTGGCACTTCATGTCGGGGAAGGAAACAATGGAGCTTTCTGAAGCCCAGCCTTTCTTAGTTCTGAAGCTGTCCCTGTGTTCACAAGAATATTTCAGTTAAACAAAACAAAACAAACAAACAAACAAACAAAAACCCTCTTACTCCAAGATTTCCATCCTTACTTCTGTGCACTCAGTATTTTTCTGTCAACGAGGGTTTAGAAGAGTAAGAAAGCCTCTGTTTTCATTTTTTATGTCTATTAAAAATAAACATGCTGAGAAGCTGTCTTTTAGTCTCTTTATCAAGCCCCAAACGACGTGTAGCCCTTGTCGACTCAGCGTTGACGAAAGCAACCAGCACGATTTATAAGGCGTCAGGAGCAAAACTTAGTTAAAGGCCAGTTTCCCCTCCACTGATTAAAACAGAGTTTAGCCCAATGATAAGCAGCCAGTCCCCTGGACTCAGCTACAGTGGACAGGTGGGCAGGACGCTGTCCCTAGCCCACCTGCCTGGGCCCAGCTCATGGGACACCTGGTAAGCTCTGCTGCCAGGAGAGCTGGGAAGCCACCTCTTTATGGGTTGGCACAAACCAGACACATTTCATGCTGAGTCAATTTCATCAATACTTTTCTTGCTCTGGAAACTCGGGGCGCTGAGAGAGAGCAATGACATGATACACAGCAAAGCAGCTTTAAATTAGAATGAGCTTCTCTGTGCTAATTAGTGACTTTGCTAAAGGGAAGCTTTCTTTGTTAGAAAACACACCCTTGCCTTGAAGTGACGCAAAATGCCAGCTTTTCCTCTCCCAAACGTATCTCCCTTCATCTTTTATTATCAAGCCAAAAAGGGAAGTACTTTGTTCCTCTTGCCCTGTTAAAACTAATAGTTTTTTTTTTTTTAATTTAAGTGTCTAGCATTGCATTGTGCCTTGTAAAAGCTAGAAAGTGCAAATGATCCATTTCTCCTAAATCCTACCTGTCACCCTCCTGGCAGAAAACGGTCCAGGGGAGCTCTGGAGAGTACACGCATCGCCCAGCCCCTTCTGGAAGAGATACGACAGGATGCCCCTCCGGCCCCCTCCCATTTCACGGTGGGATGGTAATTTGCAAATTGAGCAGCCATCATTATTTTCCAAGGAGGAAGCAGAGTCTCTCCTCCTCACTAGGAGAATGTGACCCAATCATTTGTCTTGGCAACGCATGGATTCTAGAGCACTTGAGAATTCTTAGCCATAAAGCTGATTACTAACACAGGGAGGATGGTTGGAAAGAAAAGTCTTTTTAATCTGGGAAGGAGGGGAGGATGAAGGAGAAAAGGAAAAGACACAGAGCTCACTAGCGTGGTTATCAGCCCAGATCGGAGCTTTTTATGAATCAGAACTAGAACTCGGATATGTAAGTGGAATTCTTCTCCCTCTCACTTTTCTGCCTTGTTTTCATCACTGTCCGTCTGGGTCTCTCTGTCACTATCTCCATCTCCACTCTCCTGCCCTTCCTGAGTACTTGATGAAGATACCCTGCCTGGAAATAATTGCATTCAAACCCCTGAGTCCCACTTAAAAGTCTCTGGGTCTGATCAAGATAAACCCCATCAGGCTTTTGTTTCCACTCAAAGTGCCCCATCATTTATTAGAAGAATGAAAGTATCAGTTTCTGTTTAAACATTAACAGGGTGATGCCAAATATTAGTCAGTTCCTAATAATTTTGAGGGATTAAAAAGATAATAAAAGTAATAGTCCATTACATTACCTGCTTCAGCAAGATTGTAATGAACGTAATAAATTCTGGATCAGGGTTATAACAACTTCCATCTATTTAAAATGAATTTGTAGGGTTACTTTCATTAACTATGTATATGGGGAAAATGATCTGACATATTACTTTAAAAGAGCTGTAAAACCGATTAGGAGAAAATATGCTTTCCAGACAGGGATGCCAGCCACCAGGGACCACTGCATCCATGAGAAGAGGGGATCCAGCGGCCGAGACAGCCCGATTTTGGCCTCTTTGTGCTGCCCACTTGCTACTCCAAAGAAATGATGAAAAAATCAGCATTCATCAGAATGAACGAGGGTGAGGCAACCCTTTTTTTCCCCCGTTTCTCCTTTTTTTTTTTTTTTCCTCCCCTGGTTCCCCTTAATGAACCAGGGCTTGCTCAGGGAAGTTCTCTGGAAGGAAATAAACCCAAGGCCAGCAGCCCAGCCTAGCTTTGGGGCCCCCAGGGGAAAGCTGCCGCATTAAAGGGGCCCATGCCCTCATCGCTGGAGGAGACAGGGAGCGAGCACTTGGCTGCACCACAGAAATTACTGCTGCACCTCCAATGCCCGCTTCATTTATCAATTTCATAGCAGAAAAACCCATATGACTGCCTTGTTCGCTCGCTCGCTAAATCTAGTCACAGAAAGCTCCCCACCGCCAGTCAAGTGTGTTACGCGGGGGGCCTGGATAAAGTAACTTGAAATACCACTAATGATTTATAGTTAATTGAACCTCTAAGTGATTACAGTGGCAGGAATGAATGGCGCACACCGGGCTCGTTCCCTCGCCCACTCAGCCCAGCAACTCTGGACAGCCGGGGCCGGGGCGGGGCCGGGGGCGGGGCGGTGGGGGGAGGGGTGCTTCCGCCTGGGGAAGTCAGCGAGGACCACCGGCAGGCTTGAGGCTTCCTCCCTCATCGCATCCCCCAGCCACTCGTCTGGGTCCTGGCTAAATTGCTCTCGCTTGCAGTAAATGACTCCATAAGCACTGTATCAGACCATTGATCCTTTTTATTAGATTACCCAATTGTAAGGTTAATGCATTTGCATTTGGCAAACGAGTCGGCCAGCCTGAATCCCACACGGGGATCGGGGTTTCAATGGACACGCAAGGAGAGCGGCTCTGTCAACAGATTGATGTGTTGGTAGCATCAGCGGATACTGATGCCTTTCCTCTACCCCACCCCTCCCCAAAAGAAAGCGCCAGGAGCATGCACTTCCAGGGCTGCATCTTCCTCAGCAGAACCCCCCCCTCCCCCCCGTCACAGCCAGGAGGCTAGCACAGCTGCCCACCCCAGTACTCGTGTTTCTGGAAGAAAGAAGGGTCCTGCAAAGGTTTTCTGTCCCCTCAGAAAGGGGCGAAGGTGGGCAGTTCACCTGGGACCAGGAATCTGCCTGCTTCCTTTAAAGGAGGGAGAACCACTACTCAAAGCAGTGACCAAGGACACAGGCTTCAGAGGCCAAAAATTCTTCTCTTCTGCACATGATAAAGTCAGACGGGGGCAGCCATTTCTACCTGAGTTTCTATACGCGACGTGAATTTTTCTTGGTTTTTCTAAATGCATTAACCAAACACCATTGACGTAGTCCACTCTTCTAAGGATTTTCTAGCAAATGAATTTACAAGTTGGAAAAACATACTTTGTTGATCTCACATGAGCTCTACATTGGAGTGTATAGCTATGGTTCAAGGGAATTAAAAGCAACCCAGAGAAATCACCCCAGAAAACCACATTCTTTTACAGATGGAAAAACAGAGACCCACAGAGAGAATAAAATTGACCCGAGGTTCCCCAGGAAGTTCATGGAAAAATCTCCCCAGTCTCCCACCTTCCAGATCAGCCTCTGGTAAGAGGTGGCTTTGAGGCTATGGCAGTAAAGAAATAGTCTTTTTATACAAATGGCCTAAGACACAAGCCATATTTCATATTCAGCTGCATAAACTAGGTCTTTGTCTGAATTGTCCGGTGGAGTAAGATTCACTGTAAGTACTGCTTACAATATGGATTTGTTCAGCATCTTGCCTCTGAGGACAAGGAAGCTGGTTTCGTTGTTGCAATTCAGTTCGCTCTTTCTGCCGTTCATGTTCCATAGGTGGCCAGGAGGATGGGGAGCAGCCCATCACGTGGAGTCAGAAACCAGGGGGTCATTTCCAAGCTCGGCCACTTAGCAGCTACGTTATCTGTCTGAGCCTCAGTGTCCTCATTGGAAATAATCCTTCCCTTGCCAATTGCTCTGAGATGAAATGGGATAATATGTTTAAAAATGACCAGCATGGGTGTGGCCCTTATCCATGTAGAGCTCCTTATCCATAAGGTCCCTCCCTCCCAGTTTCATAGGAAAATGGTAATTTCCTGAGCCTTATAGGCAATAACTGATCGATGACTGGTAGCTGGGGACAGCTCACACCAGTGGACAGAACTGCTTAGCTACCTAGCTCTCTCCTGCTTTGTAAAAGAGACACAGACCCTTGCCCAACCTCCTTCCCCTGCTGGAGGCTTGAGGCTGAGCCTTCTTTGAATTGCCACTCAGATCCTCCCGGAGTCTCAGACAGTAAGGTCATTGTTAAAACAATGGTCTTAGTCACTAACATTTTTAGAGCCCTCTGTCATTTATCAAGTGCTTTTTACAAGCATTTAATCTCATCTAATCCTCCCAACAACCCTGTAAATTTTAAATGGTTATGCCCACTTTACAGACACAGAAACTGAGGCTTACAGAGGCCCAGGGACTGTCCACAGCGACACAGCTGGGAAGGGGCAGAGCTGGGGTTTAAGCCTAAGCCTGTCAGACTCCACAATCCGTGGTCTGTCGCTGTGCCCTCCTCTTAGGACTTGCAGTATCTTTGGGGCAGGGGACAAACCAGAGTTCAGCGGAGACCCTGGCTTTTCTTTCCCTTTCTTGCTTACTATTCCATTAAGCCACCAGCCCAGGGACATTCTGTTTGTCCCAAGGAAAACTGAAGCTTCAGATGTGATGGGGGAAAAAATGACTGAGTGAGCAACAGTTGACCTTGGTGAGTTATTGAGAAAGTGCGGAGGTGGCAAAGCAAGGTGGTGACAGGGCCCCGGGGGCCCTTAGTAAGGGAGCTTATCTGATGGTGAGTGTGATGCGGGCAGATGCTCCCTGGAGATAGTTGAGGCTGGTCTATCTGGCAAAGAGGACAAAGACAGGCCCCAGCTGGAATGAGCTATTTGTCCAGAAAGTTCCCACTGTTAGAGTTTGGTGCCCTACAAGCTTTGGGCCTGAGCAGGTCTAATTCCCATTCCCCATAGACCAGAGAATCAGCTGCAGCCACTGTTCTCAGAGGACACACAGAATACCAGGATAGGGGAGGTGGGTGTCCTGCACAAAGTGGCCTGTACAGAAGTGGATAGACTCTAAGTGGGCCTGTATTTGTCTGCAGGGCTGTGTGTGTATGTGTGAGTGTGCAGGCACGTGACTGAGTGTGATGTGTGGGACAGTGTTTCTATGTATAATTGTGTCTCCAGGAGAGGATGAGGTTGGTGGACATGTGTGTAAGTGACTGTAGCTGGGCACACGGATGTCCACGGGACTGTCTGTGCGTCTGGGTAGGTGTTATGTCTCCCTGAGAAGTTTAATGGCTGCAGCTCAGCAGAGGTGAGGGATGGTGGGGGAACGGTTGGCCCATTCAATAGAAAGGTGACCATCCAGGGAAGTATGGGCTGCAAGACCAAGGAGGGAAAGGATCCTTTAGGGAAAGGATCCTCCCTAAAGGGAGTTAGGGAGGACTGCCTGGAGGAGGGGGCGTTTGCTAAACAGGACCTTCTTCCTGAGTTTCTGATGGGATAGGTCTGAACCAGAATTTTGAAAACCTCTATTACCAACCAGAGGCATATTTAGTCTATTGTCCCCAGCCCAGAAATGAGGACATCACCCAGGCCACACAGCATGATGAGCTAGAACAGTTAACCAGGCTTCTCCCTGGAAATATATGCTGTGCTCCCCAGCAGGCTCTGTGTGTATGTGCGAGGAGACAGGTGTACACAGGACAGCTTGCCGGTTGCCTCGGACTCTTGGACTTGGGGTTTTCAAGTATTGTCTTAGGTGTTTCTTAGCCTGGCTTGACCTGGATTTTCATGTACAACACAGAAGGAAAGATCCCTGCCCAGCACTGGGCACTGGCCTGGATGCTGTGGTGACTGAATCCCACTTCCAGTACCACCTCTTACAGCCGCAGGATTTGAGACCAGCCCTTTCAGCAATGTGACCCTCAGTTTCCTCATCTGCCAAATGAGGATGATTATTCCTCCCATACCTGAGTTACTCACGTAGAGACTGGAGTCCCGACCCTTAGCAGTTGTGCGACTTCAAGCACATCACTAAGTCTTCTGAGTTTAGGATCCTCATCTGTAAAACAGGGATAATAACAGCAAATTAGATCATGTAAAGGAAAACACTTTACAAAAATTTTTTCAATAGCATTTGCGAGAAGTCACCTGTGAGATGGAAAACCTCAGCCGGATTCTCAGTTCTCAGCCCCATCTGCCTCCACTGCCTGGACATTTCTCTGAGGATCTGGGCCTCTGAGTGTTGTCTTCAGGAGGTAAAGAGACTCAGACAGGGTCCTGCAGGACCCCAAGGACAGGAACGCCCAGGGATGGAGTCTGCTGGCCAGAAGGCACTGGCCCATAGCTCCCTGGAGCCGCGCGGCAATGATTCAGGGAAAGGCTGACAAGGATATTAGCAGTGTAGGTTTTTTTTTTTTAATCCTGAGCCCAGAGAAAATGCATGGTCAGGAATAAAGGCGCCCAAGAGAACAAGGAGAAAGAGAAATAATCAGAATTAGCCAGCGGGCAGGCAGCAGGAGCAGGGGTGACTGAGCCCCACCTAGGGCTGGGAGCCCCTGCAGGACCCCTGGCTCAGGAGGCATCCGGGGAGTGGGCAGGCATGGCCAGGAGCACAAGAGGGATGTTGGCTGCCCTCGCCAGGACCTGGGCCGACTGCAGCCCAGCGAGCAGGCACAGTGGAAGACAAAGAAGCCAGCGCCAGGTGAGTCCAGCTCCTCCTGGGGCTGCCGGTGCACCGTCTCAGGCCCCTTCAGCCACAAGGTGGTAGAAAGGGTCCCGGCGAAGGGTTTGAGTTCTTTGCTGGCCATTGTTCACAGGGCTCTGGATGTGGGCATCAGGGTTGGGGGGTAGCCAAGAGGCTGCTCAGATACTGCAGAAAGGCTGCAGAAGCTTCTGCAAGCAGGCCTCCGTGACCCCCCCCTCCTCCGCCAAGGCTAAAATGAGATGAGGATGACAGAGACCATGGCCCAAGAAAGTCACTGGGGTGCTTTCCCTGGCAGGTGGACTGTGAGTAACGATATTGCAGGCGGTGGTCCCAGTGCCTGCTTTAAGAGCAGAAAGGAATGGCTTTCGATGAGCTGGGGCAGAGACATCCCCTTACATGGGCGGTGAAACTGACTGACGTCTTTCCTAATTGAAAACTGCTCTTCACAAATCACGTTAGACTATCAGATTGCTTAAGAAAAAACCCTGTCCCGAATGTGTGTGTGTGAGTGTGTGTGTGTGTGTGTGTGTGTGTGTGTTGGAGGAAAGGTCAGAATTAATGCTTCCTCCCCTGATTCCACTGCAGATTCCAAATTAATGGAGTATAAATTAATGACAAAAGTGTGTGCTGCCCTGGGAGTGAGATGCTTCTCCACACCCCCTCACTCTCTCCTCGGGCAAAACGCTTCCTGGCCCCGAGAGTCTTTTCTACAAATGTGATAAGGAGGAGAGGCCTGCAAGTCCCCAGCTCACCCTTGCCACGGTGGCAACCCAGCCAGCCCAGCCTCTATACTATGAAGACTTCGCATGGAAGCTTTTGACAGTGTCTGTGTTCATAGCCCCATTACACAGTATTAAATTTCGCATGTATGAAAAGCGTTCATTTGCCGAATGTAACATTTACTACACCACAATTTTGGTAACATCATTTGGGCCTTTTCTCCCCCAGTATTTTAATACATCAGCAGCCTTGATAAACGAAAGCATCAGGGCCTCTGTCACACTCTGATCTCTGAACCCCATTCCCAGTTCCTATAATGAAGGTTTCCTTCACTCTCAAGTTTCTAGAAGAGAGGTTCCCGTCTGCCAGTTTGAGGTAAATCAGGATCTTATAATTCGAGTGAAATATAGAAGGGGAAGAGGATGTGTTTCCCTGGAGCCTTGCTGATAGTCCAAACCTCTCTGCACAAAGCTCTAAATTACACTTCCTGACACCGGGAGCCCAGCACGCGTTCCCGAGAACCTCTGGGAGCTCTTGACGTTACTGTCTCCTTCCAGAGCTGCCCTGTCTCAGGGTCAGTAACTGAGCAAATGCCCTCTTGCTTTTATACTCCTCCCCGGGATGCCAGGTCCTTGCAGCAATCATCTAGACCTCTCACCCCTCGCCCCTGGCAGCCCACTCTCTATGGGTCACCTATGTGAACATCAAACCCAAAGGACAGCCCCCCAAATTTAATTTATTTCTACCTAAACAAGTTCTTTTATCATAAAGCAATAAATTTGTCTTGGTGCTAGCAATTTGTTGCGGGTGACAAAACATTGCAAATTGATTAATCGCTACTGTACGCAGCAAAATGAGAAAAGCAAGGAATTATTATGAATAGCGTCCGTCTTTTACGGGAGGGATTCATTATTCAAAAGTGCTCACTGGTGCTTACATGTGCCCTCGGTGCAGATTACATCCATTTGCAGACTTCCCACATCATGCTTACACAAATCAACAAACGTGCATTTATTAAGACATAGAATGAAAGCTATTTAAAAGTGAAAAATGGCCTTTTGCATTCCTTTTCTTCAAGGAAGGCAAATCTGGGTGGGACGTTCCTGGGAAGCGGCCCCGCAGTGGTCACGTGAGTGTCTCCGGGTTCTGTGCACCCTGGCTCACGCAGGCGCTACCAAATCTGCCTGCTCGGCCAGTGTCAGAGTAAGATCAGAAATACCCCACCACTGGTTCTGGAAGCCTTGCTCTGGCTCAGGAGACTGAAGTCATCACTTCCCACTGGGGAAGTGCAGCTGATGGGAGGGCTCAGTTCTCAGAAATGAGCCTCCTTACGGCCCCCACCCCCTGCCCCAAGAAGGAAACAAATATTAATTGAGCACCTACTCTGTACCAGACACTATCCTGAGCGCTTTATTTGCATTTAGTAAGGCAAAGCCCTCCACTTGCCTGAACTTCATACGGTTGTTGTAAAGACCAACTGAAATACCGCATGCACATTAAGTGCACACAGGTTAGCTGTGATTGCTAGTATAATTTCATTTCATCACTCTCAAGGTCAGTATTACTGTCACCATTTTACAGGTGGGGAAATTGAGGCTTAGAAAGGCTGCAAGATGTGTCAAGTCACACAGTTAGTAAATGAGCAGGGCTGAGCTTCAATTTAGGATCTGGCTCCAAAGATTCGTGCTCCTTTTCACTAAACCATCCCCACAGCTCTCTCTCCTGGGAGTCGAAATATTGTGTATTTGCTTCCTCTAATCTAACAGGGGAGGTCACACACCATCCACATGCCAGCCACCCACTCTTCCCCTTGACGTGCCCGATGGGATGTTTGAGAGGGTCTGGAGATTTCATGACATCCCCCATCTCTTCCTCTAACTGTTGTCCACATCCTAGAGCCCGGTCCGTTTCTAAGTCTGGTCCCTTTCTCCTCCATCCACTTGTCCCATCCTCGAGGACTCTCCCTAAAGGAAGCGCATGACTCGTCCCAGTGAAGGCTGACGGGCGGCTCACAGCTCTCGTATTGATTATTCCTGCTGAACTCATACTTTGTTTAAAAATAGCCTGAGATCTCAACTTTCATATTCCAATTAGATTTCAGAGCAACTTTTATAAAATGAGAAAGGCTTCATTATTTCTCTGTTGCTTATAGAGCCATTAACCACTCCCCAGCCAAGCTAAAGGCCCTTCTCATCCCTGTTATCACCCATCAGATGAGAGCAGTTATTCATTCTTTTCCGAGAAACCTGCCCCAAACCACAGACCTGTCTCCGGGCGCCCAGGAGCCAGGGGTGGTCAGGTTATAAGCCTGGGCGTGTGGCTGGAGCTGTGAGCCTGCCCCAGTGAACGCATCTCGCAAGACAGTGTTT
Source organism: Mesoplodon bidens (assembly GCF_964165515.1). Classification (NCBI taxonomy): domain Eukaryota; kingdom Metazoa; phylum Chordata; class Mammalia; order Artiodactyla; family Ziphiidae; genus Mesoplodon; species Mesoplodon bidens. Next base: position 19,513,662 of record NC_138171.1, on the reverse strand, counting down.
CTCAAAGGGTGTTCGTCAAACTGTTTTCCTGGGGCTTGTAAGAGTTTCCAATTCTGGGCCTCCCCGAAACGTGCAGTAGAATCATCTGCAGGTATGGCCTGGCAGTCTGAATGTTTGATAAACTCCCTGTATGATTTCTTTTGCCTGCTACGATTTGTGAACTGTTGCCCCAAATACTTCCCAAACTCCCTGCTCAGTTTTTGATGCCATCAGATTGAATCACTGTTTCCTGCAAATTTTGGTTGACTCTCTGATACGCCCCATTTTGTGCAGGAGAGACACAAGCTAAAAAGTGCTCACTGTCTTCAGGTCTAGCTGACTCCCATCCTAGGTCCCTCAGGGCATCCCTGGGCTCCCAGCAGGACCAGTGTGCCCAGGCTGGGCTAGGCCATGGGTCACCTGCTGGATATATTCCATAAAGCTGCTCAGTCTGGGGTGAGGAGAGATCAGACTTCCAGACAGGATGGAAGTGGAAAGGGCATCTCCTTGCAGTCCTGGGCTCTGTTTATAATGATCAGAGCCCCAAAGTTCTCAAGTACTTCTGTTCCTAGCTGTTATTATCACAGCCTGTCATTATTTTACGTGGCCTTGAGTATAGTTCTCACACCGTAGTACACATCAGAATCACCGGTGGCGGGGGGACTTTGCTAAGACACAGACTGCTGGACCTCCTCCCTGAGCTTCTGACTCAGTAGGTATGGGGTGGAGCCTGAGAGTTTGCATTTCTATCAAGTTCCCAGGTAATAGTGCTGATTCAGGGACCAGATTTTGAGACACTAGACTCTAAGCTCCATATTAAGCTCTCTGGATCCCCAGGGTCCAGTACATAGTAGGGACGCAATTTCTGTTGGCAGAATGAATGAATGAGTGTGTAACTGTTGGAGTAAATGATATGAGTCCTCTAACTGGGACTCCTCACACCACTACACTTTGTCTAGGTTACCCAGCATCTGCCAGACATCTGTAGGAGCGCCCAGCAGAAGTATGTGTCCTGGGACAAGGCTGAAGGTTCTTAACTTCAAGACATGGTTTGTGGCTTCCCACACCCACAGAAACAAGCCTGGCTCTCCTAAGAGGTCATGAAGCTATGCAGGGGATTAGACAGCCCATTCCAGCCTTGACGAGAGTAACGGTGATTTTCCCCATCTTGAAAAACGGGCCCATCACTTCCTAGCTGGGTGACCTTGGGCTTGGCCGTCAGACTCTAAAGAGTCCCAGTGTCCTCACTGTTGAAATTGGCCCTGATCATTATCTCCAGGCTAACTGTGAGGGTTTAGTGGGGCTGTGCATAAAAAGAGCTTAACAGTATCCTACAGGTTTGGGGAGCTTGGTCAATGTCTGTTTCCTCCCTCATTCCCCATAATCCCCAACCCCTGTGAAATGACTCCCCGAGATGTTTCGAGAGTAATGAATTCCCTCATTTCAGCTAAATCACCCGTGATCCTGGTTTTGTAGAGATGTACAATGTAACATGATAAATTGTTTTAAGCAGAAGCTTCATTCAAATATCCATTTCCCTGTCAAGTTAATTTTGTTTCGATGTATTTTCTAGTGGGTTTTGACTGGGAGCATACATAGTACATAAACAGAAGAACATTATGTCTTTGGTTTGTTTTCTGAGTAACGGGGAGCTGATGGCATGGGGGAGGGAAGATCTAGAGATTGTAAAGGACCAGAAGCCCCACTCCCCAGCCGTGACGGGGTGGAAACCTAGCTCTGAGGGTGCATTTTAGGTAGGCTGTATCTGTGTACAGGACATGGCAGCACCAACCAAATGGCTGAATTCCTGCAGCTAGGAGCATATTTCCTGGCAACATCCAAGAAAGTAGCCTTGTATGCAGTCTCTGTATCTAGCCAAGGCCTCCAATGCATTGTCTCACTTCCCCTCTTAAACCCTAAAGACTTCAGGGTGTATTTCCTAAGAACAAGGACATTCTCTTACATAATCACAATATAATAGTCAAGATGAGGAAATTTACAGAGATGCCATACTATTATTTAGTCCATGGTCCACATTCAAATGTTGCCAACCCTCCCATTAATGCTCTTTATAGCCGTTTATTTTCTTGTCTCAGGGTCTGGCTCAGGAGCACGTGTTACATTTACTGGTCGTGTCTCTTCAGACTCCTTCCATTTCAGACAGTTCCCTTCTCTTTGTCTTTCATGACCTTGACATTTTTTGAAGAGTTTCGAACAGTTATGTTGTAGAAGGTCCCTCAGTTTGCTGCTTCTTGATTAGATTCAGGTTATGAATTGGGGGCTAAAACAACACAGTAGTGATGGGTCCTTCTCAGTGCACCATATCTGTCCCATTCTTGGTGATCTTGACCTCAATCACTTGGGTAATGTGGTGATCCCAGATTTCTCCATGGTAAGGATATTATTTTCCCTTTGTTATCCATAGGTAATTTGTGGAGCAATGCTTTGACGTATGTAAATTTCCTTGTACTCATTCATTTTAGTCTCTATTGATGATTCTTGCCTGAATCAATTATTACTGTGATGGTTGCAAAATGATGGATTTTTCTAAATCCAACACCTTTTTTCCATTTCCCACTTGGCATTCTACTGTAAGGATAAAGTAAAAAGAGCTCTCCCTCTTCATCTATTTATGAATTCATTTTTTGATTTCTGACTATATGGACTCAGAGATTCTTCTTTTATTCGATGTGTTATAATCCATTGCTATCATTATTCGATGCCTTGAATTGCATGATCTCTTTTGATCCTCGTGACAATTGGGTGATATTATCAGAGATGCCCATATTTTCACTTTGGGTCTTACAGCTACATTTGCAGGCCCCTGCTTCCTGACTCCCAGGCTCAGGCTCTGTCCCTGGATACACTGCTGTTTGGGCAGCTCCCTATCTGCTCAATGTCCTTGCGGGGGAGACAGGAAACCACACATAGCTTCACCAAGCCCTGATTCTCCAACCTCCCTTCCAAGCCCCCTGTGAATGGGCATTCAGGGTGGAAGGAAGCCTGATTCCCTCAGCACTCTCTTCCTCTGTTTGAGGCAGCTCAGTCGGAGGCAAGAGGCCTGTTACCTAATCTGTGAAATGGGTCAATCTACTGGTACATCATTGACATCAAGCTCCCAGGAACTCTTGGCACGGTCCGCTTTGTAAATCAATGAATCTGACTGCATGAGCTTGGCCACTCCTGAGCTCACCATTCAACAAATATTTGCTGAGCTTCTACTATGTGCCAGGCTCTGGGCTAGCCTGGAGGTACAGCAATGAGCAAGTTAGACAAGGTGCCTGTTTCACAGAGCTCATATTTGACTGGCGTAGATAGCAATCAAATCATCCCCCAGGTAAATATCCAATGACGCAGGGATGAGGCCTCTGCGAGGCCTCTGCAGTAACAGAGGACTTTGACCTTGCGTCAGGCGTCAGAGAGAAGTAGTCAAGTTAAAATCAATGGATTACAACACACTTTATCTGAGGCTGTTACTCAAAGCAGAGAAGAGGGTGCTGAGACTCAGATTGGTAAAGTAACTTACCCAGGGCTGCACAGTAACAGAATGCAGGTTCACATCCAGGTCCACTGACTCCCCCGCCCATGTTGTGCAGCTGTTTTGCCAAAATGGTTTCCAAAGGGTCTCCAAGGATTCTGGGCAAAGGGCCTGTGTCCATCTGTCCAACTGGGCAAACTTTGTCTTCACTGTGGCTCTGCAGGACCCTGCTAAGTTGCAGCAAGGAAGAACTGACTTTCTGTTAGGCCCAAACGTTCTCTAAGTCAGGGGTTTTTTTCTTTCTTTTAAGGACTAAAGCCAGGAAAATCGACTAAGCCTAAGTATTAAAAAACAAGGGGAGTAGGTTCAAGCTTATCACGCAACAGCAGAGATCTATAATTGTGCACCAGGCCATGAGCTAAGCATAGAGGGAGGCTGAGAGTCACCCAGATGGGTCCAAGGCCAGAACCCATGCTCTTAACCACAGCACAGGGTTGTCTCCCAAGGGATGTCCATCTGTCTGTCTCTCTGAGCCCTCGGAGCAGCCAGGCAAATTCTAGGAGGGAGAAAGGATGCCCACACCTACCCTCACTGCTCAAAGCATCGGGAAGAGTCAAGGTTGGGGCAGCTCAGTCTTATAGTCGCACCATCCTATGCTCAGCACAAACACCCCCAGCCTCCAGGTCTCCTCTGGCTGGCCTTGGCTGGTCCTGGCTTGATACCTGATAGCCCTGGAAGCTGACACCTCAGCTTGAGAGGGATCAGGACAGACACAGCTGCCGCCACGAGAGCCTCAGCCGACTTCAGGGAGAGACTCTGAGGACACTGGCCTGTGAGCTGTCCCCCCAGCTCCCTCTCTTATTTTAGCTCCACACCCAGGAAGATGTGTGTATAAACTCTTGCATAGAACAATAATGGCAGAAAAAGAAAAAAATTCAACTCAACTAACTTGGCTAAGTTTATACAGCTGGGAAACTGGGCTCAAAATTCAAGTTATCTATCTGCAGAGCTTATGCATTTAACCTTCTCTTCAATGAACCACCTTCCGTTATAATCAGGTGTAATACACACACGTTCAGTGCCTGACATATAGTAGGTTCCCCATTGTATTTGTTTAATGCATGGGTTCAAATGTGTATATGTCCGTGTCTGTGTGTGAATGAAAGTGTTTGTGTATGTGAGTGTACAAGCTGGATGGCATACAACGCAGATGGCTTGAACTGCATATAAGGCAGAGGTCCTGAAGTTATTGCAGGAGATGCAGTAAGAGCCGGAATAAGGGTTATTTCCTGCATCTCAGTTCTTGTTTTGTCTCATGCTTCTCCCTCTGGGGACGAGGGAGAGCATAAGCACTGTCCAAATCAGTTTAGGACAAGGAGGTGATAGCTAAAACCCACCCTGGGCACAGCAAGTCTGGGTCCATTCTCCTAGTGCATGCACCTTGATGAAACTGAAAGATCATAGGATTTGGAACCAGAAAAACCTGCTTCACCTCCCAACCCCATCACTTACTTGGGTTTAAGTGACCCTGAGCAAGTCACTTTGCCCCTCTGAGCTACTGATCCCTCTCCTGGAAGCGAAGATGATCATATGTACCTCTCGGCATTGTTATGAAGATGACACATAAGGAAAATTCCCAGCACGGGTCTGATGCATAGCAAGCACTCAGCTTATGTAAGGTCCCTTCTTGCTCTTTGCAGATAGCGTCAGAGCTGTGATACTAAAATCCTCGGGGAAGAGAAGGATGATGGTTCTCTACCTCAGCTAAACATTGGAGTCCCTGAAACCTGGACCCCACCCCTGAGAGGCTTTGATTCACTTGGCCTGGGTGGTGGCCTGGGAATCAGGGCTTTTAAAAGCTGCCCAGGTGATCCTAATGGGCAACCAAGGTTGAGAATCTCTTGTCCATAGGGTTTCCCTGCCATTCATTAAGTGCCTCATGGGCTTTGCCACTAGTCTGTCTGGTGTCTGCTTTGTCAGCTCAAGTCAAGACAGAGGGGAAGAGGAGGAAGTTCATCCCATCCGAGGCTAAAACCCTCTCCCCTGAATTGGGATCTGGATTTCCAAATCAAAACTCAAGTGAAATAAGTCAGACACAGAAAGACAAATATTACATGATATTGCTTATATATGGAATCTAAAAAAAACGCGTACAGAAGAACTTATTTACAAAACAGAAGTGGAGTCACAGATGTAGAAAACAAACTTATGGTTACCAGGGGATAAACTGGGAGATTGGGATTGACATATACACACTACTATATATAAAATAGATAACGAATGAAACCTACTGTATAGCACAGGGAACTCTACTCAGTACTCTGTAATGGCCTATATGGGAAAAGAATCTTAAAAAGTGGATATATGTGTATGTATAACTGACTCACTTTGCTGTACAGCAGAAATGAACACAACATTGTAAATCAACTGTACTCCAATAAAAATTTTTTTTACAAATCCCCCCCCCCAGAAAACTTTAAGTATCTTAACCTAACAATAGAAACTTTTTTGTGTGTGACTTTATGGATATACAAGGTGTTGTAAGATAGAAACATGACGTCTTAGACATACATTTAGCAAACTTTGCTAAAGAAAAAAAAAAAGCCATTAGACTAAATTATATTTAGTATCTGCTATGTTCCAGACACTTTACCTCCCATCCTCCCAAATTCTCTCAATAATCATTGTTCACAACACCCTCTGGAGTGTGCTAGGGCTAGTAGGGGTAGCTACGTTGAATATGGGGGTGTTCTCACCTCTCAGGCTTAAACTCCTACTCCTTTATACCTAGGCTTGTCCACAGATTTCTGAGTTGTTTTGGAATTTGCATGTAAAATCAAAGCTTCCTACATAATTGAAATTATGGCCAATTGACCGTGAAATGGAAGAGTGTCCGTGACCAATGAGGTGTTGGGCTGAGGAAGATGTTGTGCTCAGAAACGGGGCCTCCATAGCCCCCGGGCTTGTTCTCTGGCTCCGGGAGAGGAATCCTCCTGGAACCTTCATGGCTCCCAGCCAGACCCCCACCCTGACCTTTGTTCTTACTCTGGTAAGACGCAGTTTTGTCTTTAGCGCCACATTATTCTGTTATAATCTTTTCTCTCTGGGTTGAGAATCTTTCTAGAGGAGGGAATTTGAAGCAGGAAGGCCCATGTGGAATATCTCCTCTCTCAGGCCATGACTTGGCAAGCCAAGGACTTTCTGAGCCAGACTGGGGTGTGGGGTGCCCAGAGGGAGGGAGTGGGTGATGATGCTAGAAAGGTAGACACAGCCCACTTACAGATAAAACATTTTAACTTTGGGGAGGCAGTGGAGAGGCATCAAAGATACTGGAAGAGGAGTCATATACAACCTGTGTTTTACAAAGATTGCTCTGCAAAGAGGACTTGAGGGGGTGCAAATAGAGGCAGCGGGTCCAACCAGTTAGCTTCAACAAAAGCCTAGCAAAGTCATCATGTTGGTATGGACAGCGTTGGTATGGACAGATGGAGGAGACTGGGACATGACTAACAGGAAAATAGGAAGGGAAAAACAACAAGTGCTATGTACTAGCATCACAGCACTGGGAGGAGACACTTTTATCCCCATCTTGTTGAAGGGGACAGTGAGGCTCAAAGAGGTTATGTGTCTTGCTAATAAATGGTAGAGCCAGGAATTAAATACATTTCCATATGCATTCTAGAAATGTTAATGATAGATGAGTGAAATATTAAGACAAGGGAGGGGACAATATTTTAACTCTGATCAGACCACACTCAGGGTATTGCATTCAATTCTAGATCCACACTTTAAAGAGAGACTTTGTTTAGCTAATGGAATATATACAAAGAAAAGTGATGTGCGTGGTCAAGGGCCTGAAAACTATGCTGTATAAGATGAAAGTTCTGAGGGTGTACAGGCTGAAGAAGAGCAGAGGTGGATGGCATGTGACCCTGCATTCAAATATCCTGGGTCCTCTTGGAGCCCAGGGAGTGAGCAGGAGCAAACTTCTGCAAGGATCAGCAAGGGCCAAAGTGGGCATGTTACAGACTTAGGCCTTTATCTTGAAGGCAATGGAAAACCACTGACAATGTTAAGCAAATGGTAACATGTTTTCAGTGTCAAAAGATCACTCTAGAGGTGGATCCAAGAACACCTTATTCAATAAGATTGTACGTTTTCTTCATATGTATTCCAGTACCTATCTTAGTGAGTTTATTACTCAAGATATCCCATTATTGTTGCTATAGGTGTAAAATCTTTTTGTCCATTATTTTATCTAACTGGTTTTTGGAATTTGGGGCTTTTTTTGTATATTTATTCCATATCCAGCCACCTTAATGAACTCGTTTTATTATTCCCAATAGATATTCTAGTTAACTCTTTTAAGTTTTCTAGGATGGTAAAAACATCTTCTGCAAATAATGGCAATTCTCTTTTTCAATATTTATAATTTGTAATTTAGAAAATTACATTGCCTCATTGCATTTACTAGATTAAATTGTCTTATTGCATTTACTAGAACTTCTAAAATAATACTTGATAGAACAATTATTTGCATAGTGGACTTTTTACCTTATCTTATTGCATTTACTAAAATTTCTAGAACAGTGATTCTCAACTGGGGATGATTTTTCCCCCTGGGGGATATTTGGCAATATGTCTGGAGACATTTTTGGTTATCACAATTAGAGAGATGTTTCTGGCCTCTACTGGGTAGAGGGTCATTCTTATCTTAGTCTTGATTTCAATGAAATGAAATTTCATGGTGTTTCACCATTATGTATGGATTGACTACTTGTTTAAGGCTAAAATTTTGTTGAGTAAATAGTGGTTAAAACTGTGTTAACTAAGACTTGTAAAATCAAAAATAGGTATTGAGTCTTATCAAATGTTTTTATAGTCTTCATCAAGATGATAACACTTTTCTTTTTACATTTGACCTGTTCTTACAATTATAATAATGGACTCCTTGGCTCCACTGACATTACTTTAGAAAATCATTGACCATTGTTAAATAAGCAAATCCCTGCTGCTTCTCCCACTGCAGCACATCATAAGGCATTGACCATGTGAGAAGTAGCTTGGTTACAAATTAGTGTCAGTAATTTGTAGTGTCTGCCTTTGTGGCTTTCAATGGGGACTCATGTGAAGCCACTATTTGCTTCCTCTGGTTTATAATGACTAAATACAGATACTATGAGCCTCTCATTGACCTCGGCTCCTCTGAAGGATGACTGCTAACCTCTTTGCAGTCATCTCGGGATTCTCAGTACCACAAAGTGAATTTTTCATATACAAGCATACTTCATTTTACTGACCTTTGTTTTGTTACACTTCACAGGCGTTGTATTTTTTACAAATTGAAGGTTTGTGGCAACCATGCCTCAAGCAAATCAACTGACACCATTTTTCTGATAGCATTATTTTTTATTTAAGGTCTGTACATTGCTTTTTTAGACATAGTGTTATTGCATACTTAATAGACTACGGTATAGTGTAAACGTAACTTTTATATGAACTGGGAAACCAGAAAATTTGTGTAACTCGCTTTAATGCAATATTTGCTTTATTGTGGTGGTCTGGATCTGAACCTGCAATATCTCTCAGGTATGACCATACTATAGAGGCAGACAATATTGGGGTAGACAATCTCAAACATTTAGTACATTTAGTACAGTGGTATGTTTATGTAATTTTAAAATATGTTTACATTGAAACTGTAGGCTCAAAATGTTTTACATAGAGGAATTCACATTCAAAAAATTTGGAAGAAATTGGATTATCAATGATAATAATTTTCTAAAGAGATAGAAAGGTTTAATTTATCAGCATTCTAAAGAAAGTAGGGGAAGCAATTTGGATTCACAGGGACTGCTAGTCTGGAAAGAACCCACAAAAACAGGAGCTCTATTTCCCAGGGTCATATCATCTATGGGGAGGATGGGCTTATGCAACGGAAAATGAAAATAGAAGGTGAGAGATGCGCAGAACTGAGCAATGAATTCTGTGATCCTTCCACTTGGCACACCCAAAATCTATGGAGCTACAAAATCCAAAATACTTAAGTGGAGTCTCATGGAAACCTGTGGAAAGATCATACAGACTCGGGAAGGGAAGCCAAGAGGAGGTGAGATTGGTAACTTTTAGGGAGCATCTGAGAGACCTAAGATATGGAAATCAGGCTGGAAATATTTTACCTAAATCTCCAAGGGTCAAGGAAGCCTTTATTGGAATAGATTTAAGTGAAATATACATAAATATATTTATATTTCTGTACTCATCAATATCTTTACTTATATTTTTATCTACATGATCTGTCAAAGAGAAGTGTATGAAATGCCTCTGCCACTACTGTGTTTCATTGGTTTTCTTTGTATTGCTGACAGTTCTTATTTATAAATTTTAATGTTATGTTATTTGGCACATCAAGATTCATGACTATTTTTTCTTATTATGGATTGTTTCCATTTTAAATAAAATTATTTTAGTTTAATGCTTTTTACTTTGAATTTGATCTTGTCTTTCTGTGTCATTTTGATGTAGGTGTAAGTGTTGTACAAAATTTGTAGGTGATTTCTGTTGTTTACCTGCTTGCTTGAATTCAGTCTAAAAGTCTGAATTTTGTGTTAAAGTTTATTCTATTTAAAGACTCAGAATTCTAGTTCCTATTGTATTGCTATCTTATACTTTCTGGGTTTTGTGCTTTTCTTCCCATTAGTTATATTTTCCATTGGCCTAATTTTTAAATTTTGAAAAACATTTAAAATATAGAAAAGCACTAGTAATAATATATCAAAATATTCCCATAAACTCTGCTCTCTTTGTTTTTCTTTTCTCCTCTGGTTAATTGAAGAGTATACCACTTTCTTAAGTGATTGTCTTTTCCTTGTAAAAACTATGCTTGAACCTGTACTTGTCTGTTCATCAGTGTAATGAAATAAGTCGTTTTTGTTGACTCACTCCTAAGAAGAGTGAGTCAGCATTTTAAAATTTACCCCCCATTCCTTCCTAACCCACTTTCATGTTTTCATTGATATAATCTAGAATTTTTAGACTTTAGGTCATTAATGTTTAATTTTATGTTTGTTTATATTACGTTCCTCTTTTCCAAGAACTGTTTTTAGATAATTGCATTACTAAGTCACTATAGTTATGGTCCTTAAAATAACATAATAGATTCAGTTCTATGTTTAACTGGTTTTAATATTTACTACCCTGACTTTATATGTGGATTTACCCATTCTTGTGTCCCCATCAAAGTGGTGTATATCTTCAAGGATTCTATTTGCTTTGTTTTTGTATTTTAGGATGAGCTCATAAATGATACACTTTTGCACATACATCTTTCTGTTGTCTTCACAAATGAACAACTTAGCTGAGAATAGTGTGGTTTTGAATCATAAACTTTTCCTCTCAAAATTCCATAGATATTGTCTTCTTGTCTTGTAGCTTTCAAAGTTACAGCAAAATCTGAAAGCAATCTGATCTCTGTCCTTTATAGGAAACTGTTTTCTTCCTGTATGCCTGTAGAGTTTGTTTATTAGTTCATACATTCAACAAATATTTCTTGACCACCTACTGTGTATGAAACACTGATCTAGACACAGCAATGAACAGAACAGATCAAATCTCTGCCTTCATGGAGCTGACATTCTAGTGAAGGGAGACAGATGATAAACAAAATGAAAGAATAAAATATACAGCATTTCTGAAGATGACGCATGCTAGAGGGAGGATAACATTGAGGAAGAGCATAGGGAATTGGACACGTGACAATTTTAATAGGGTCATAGGGAATGCTTTAGTAGGGTGATATTCAAGCAAAAACCTGAAGGAAGTGAGGGAGCTAGTCATATGGATATCGGATGAAGCACATTCCAGACAGAAGGAACAGCATATGGAGAGACCCTGAACTGACAGAATGCCTGGTATATCCAAGAAATAATAGGAAGCCCACTTTGACTGGAGTGGAATGAGCAAGGGGGGAGAGTAGAAGCTGATGAGATTAGAGTTGCAATGGAGGTCAGATCCTATAGGGTCTAGTTTACTTGTTTATGTACAAGTCAGCCTTTACCAAGCTGGGGTTCCAAGGAAAATATGCACTGGGCATTGCTACTCTCAAAGAGGGAGATGTGGTAAACAAAGTTTCCCAACTAACTTGTCTATGGAATCCCTTTAAGGTACTTAGGTTGTTCTTACTCTAATTCAAAAAGTTACGTACATCCCAATGTTCATAGCAGCACTATTTACAACTGTCAAGACATAGAAGCAACCTAAATGTCCATCGACAGATGAATGGATAATGAAGATGTGGCACACACACACACACACACACACACACACACAGTGGAACACTACTCAGTCATCAAAAATGAAATATTAACATTTGCAGCAACAAGGATGGACCTAAAGATTATCATACTAAGTGAAGTCAGACAGAGAAGGACAAATATTATATATGATATTCCTTGTATGAAGAATCTAAAAAATAATAAAAATAAACTTATTTACAAAACAGAAACAGACTCGCAAACATAGAAAACAAACTTATATAGTTACCAAAGGGGAAAGGGAAGAGAGGGATAAATTAGGGGTATGGGATTAACAGATACACACCACTCTATATTAAGTAGATAAATAACAAGGACTTACTGTATAGCAGAGGGAACTATATTCAATATCTTGTAATAAACTATAATGAAAAATAATCTGAAAAGAATATATATATAAATATATGTATGACTGAATAACTTTGCTGTACACCTGAAACTAACACAGTATTATAAATCAACTATAGTTCAAAAAAAAAAGGAAAAAAGAAAGAAGATAAAATACTTAGGTTTTTCTTAAGGTTGAGAAAGTTTTCTTCTAATTCACCTTCAGTTGTTACTTTATTTGTTGTTCTGGTCTCTTTTAAAATCTGTTTTTCATTTTGAAAATTTTTTTTAATATTTTAAAGTATTTCATATATAGAAAAGAATATACCCAATGATCTCTTCTTTATGAAAAGCAATGATTTCTATGTTGGAAAACTGTTTTCTGCTTTCCATATATTTATTCTCTGCTTTTTTTCTTTATATTTTGCTAGAGTCTTTCAAGTTTCTCCAAGAGTTCTAATTCCAAGTCCAATGTCTGCCTCACCTTTTATTAGTTCAAATGCACAACTAAAATAAATTTAAAACCATTTATTTTGTGATCATATTAGTTTTTTAGATTAGGTTTTCTATTGTAAAAAATAATGGCTAATATTTATTAAAGGCATGCCTCACCCCCAGATATTCTGCTCAGAGTTTTGTATGCTTTATTTCATTTACTGCTCACATTGACTCCTTGAAGCAGGCACTGTCCCCACTGAACAGATAACAACACTGAGGCGTATAGAGATTAAGCGACTGTTGGCTCTACTTTCTGCATTGCCAGTTCTGCTTTGTGATACATCTAATGTTGATGTTAACTTTGTTTCTTTAAATTTAGTCTTTTATTTATTATCCCATCTTCCATTTTATTTCTAATTCCTCTCAGCTTGCTCCCTTCACATCTCATGTTGGTGTACCGTCAGCTCATTTTTCATTTCTTGTATCATAAGCTGCACATTTCCCTGCATTTCACTGAAGAGACAGATTTAGACATGTTCTAAAATGATCTTCAGTTTACTATAATCAGTGTTTTTCAACTTCTTTCCCTGCATTGTGCGCACTGTGTTGCCTGTTTTATGATGAAGACTTTCTCAGATTTCATGTGCTTCCTGTTTTTCCTCTGAGTACTCAACCTTGAGCCGAAGAAAAAGAAAAAAAAAAAAAGAAAGAAAGAAAGAAACAAAAGAGAAGTCAATCCAGACATAAGATTTTTCTGGTAAATAAAATGAGATTTTTCTCTGGTACCTCTTCACAGTCCAGCCGGCTGCTGTTTGAATCACTGGACCCAGTACATATGAAGGAGAGCTGGCTCATACGGCATTCTCTCATCCTCTCTCCAACTTTCCAGTGTTTTCCAGTCTTGTATTTACTATGACTCAGCTCATGGGGAGTGAGACGCTCATGAACTGGCCAACTGGTCGTGAGAAGGTCACATACTCCTGAAGAATCTATGTAAAGTGTAAATTCAAACTCCCACCCCTGAGCTCCCATGTCTGTCCCAGGGTCCACTCCTTCCCAAAGCCAACGTCACCTCCCAGGATGTCCATCAGCCACCCTCATGCATTTCCACCCCAGCGGCATGACAGCGCTGGGAGCCATACTGGTGGGAGAGTTTTGCTGGGGTGGGGTGAAGGCATTGAGAACTCTGACCTCCTTAGAACAAAATTCCCACGGAATGAGGATGGGGAATATGAGGCTGCCTTCCACCTTATGTGGCTCCACTTTCTGCCTCAAGACTTTATCTGACTTTTGCTTAGTGGAAATTATATATATTATATTTCTATATATTATATATATGTATAATTAACATTCCAGGGTTCTAGTGCTGTCAAACATGGCAATATTTGTGTGTTTTAATAAGCATTTCCATGGAAAAGTAGAGAAGATGAAACAGGCATGACCAACTCAAACAGAAACAGGCAAGCAAGCTCAGCGTGGGAGATGGCCTGAGCTTGCTCTCTGCCCTGGCCTCCTCCAGCCCTCTGGCCTTGCCCTTCCCTCGCCTCAGCCCCAAGCAGGACAAGGAGTCTCTGATTCCCATCAGAGACAGGTGTTGGAGTTATCAGCAGAGTACAGTGGTTGAGAATATGGACTCTGGAACCAGTCTGCCTGGGTTCAAATCCCAGCCCTACCACTTACTAAATGAATGACACAGGACAAATTATTACCAAAAAAAAAAAAATACTGTGCCTCAGCTTTCCCTCCTGTAAAAACGGAGATAATGATAAAACATCTTACTTTCATAGGGTCATTGTGAAGAGCAAGTGATGTAATATTTGAAAAGCGCTTACACTAGCACCTGGCACATAACAAAATGCTATGGATGTAGGTGATTGATGATTGATTGATTTAGAGTGACCAGAACTGGTAACCCACGGGTTCCTGAGGTTTGAGCCAACTTTTCATCTCCAGGATCCTTCAGGAGTGGGATTTAATGAAAATAACAACCCCCAAGCACCGAGGATTTCTTTTGTGCCAGACCTTCAGTACTTTACCTGCATAAATCATTTAATCCTCACAACATCCCAGTGAGATTTGTGCTATTTTTACCCCCATTGTACAAATGAAGCTTGGAGGTTTCACTGCTATTAGGCAAAGGAGCTGGACTTTAAATGTGAGAAGTCTGAAAGGCAGAGCCACCTCTGTTTGAAGAGGAAAGAGACTTTGGGAGTTCAGAGACAGGCCACTCCTTTATTAAGAAAGTTCCAGAGCAACTTAAAGAGCCCAAAACCCAGCACAGATCTGGTGCTCGGCAAATATTTGCTGGATATCTGTAGGGGGAAAGACTTGCCCATTATCAATGATTCTCAACTGTGGGCGATTTTGCCTCCCAGAAGCAAATGTCAGGAGACCTTTTTGGTTGTCACAGCTAGTGGGGAGCTGGAGGCGCGGGGTGCTACTGGCATCTAATGGGTAGAGGGCAGGGATGTTGCTAAACATCCGTTAGTGCAGAAGGGCCGTCCCTCACAGCAAAGAATGATCCAGACCCACGTGTCAATAGAGCTGAGACTGAGAAAAACAAGGCTTTGGAATCAACTAGATCTGTTCACCTTCCCCTTCTATCTCTGACGAGACAAAGGAAACTAGATACCCCCGAATGCGTTAATCCCCCAGAAGGACTCCACGCCTTGTAATTTACCTCTGTAAATAGGGCTCTCTGCGTCTCTCAAGAGTTCAGTTCATCGCATTGTTCCATATCTTTGGGACAACCCCAGAATTGCGCTGGGAGACAAGGAATTGTGAATTTCAAGAGTGGGGGTATTAGGAGAGGAATCCTGTCCTTTAGAGAAAAATTGAGCCGCTGAATAAAAAACTCAGCCGGCAAGCCCCTCGGAGCTGACAGAGGATAAAGCCTGGACTATTTTACATTTTGGAGGCTGCCAGAAAGAAGTGACTCTCTGCTTCTTCCACTCAACAGCTTTTGTTTTTGCATTAAAATGACAAGGGAGCTGCTGGGGAGAAGCGGTTGGCCGGGCTCCTGGTCCTTTCCGAGGAGGAAAGCTGGTGCCCCTCTGAAGCGGCTGCGTTAATGTCATGTCATTACACTGTATTGCTGCACAGGTTAATATAATTGGGTGACTATGTGTGAGCAATGATCCGTGCCGTGTTACAGCTCTGAAACAAATGACATTTAACCAGCCGGTCTGGAAGGCTCCTTGTTATCTACCCGGTGAACAATTGGAACGGAGAAGCAGACCTCTGTACGAGCAACTGATGAATTAGTTGTTAGGTTTCCTCGACAGCCGGGATTTATAAGAGCACAATTCTAACATAATTTATTAGATCTATAAACAGACAGATCCGATGTTTTTACTGAGATTACATCTTGTCACCCTCAGATATTGTGTCACTGACAGCCCTGTTATAATTTAATTTTACTATTCTGATAAGGTGTGGTGTTTTCTTTTTTCCTGAAAAGACATTTTCATTTTAGTTGGAAAGGAATCGGAAACTTTCACGTTGGCTGATATCTGGTGGCCCCCAAACACAGCCCCTTGTCCAGGCTGTGACTGCCAGCCTCTCAAGGGCAGGAAGGAAGTTTTAGTGTGAATGAGTGTATGGCCCTAGCCTGGGGAGTGGCAGGAGGAAGGTGAAGAATGGAACGACCCTGATGGAGGAGTCAGTGAGGCCACTGACTGATCTCTTGTCCTAGAGTTTCTCACCTTTGTGGGCGGTCGGTCCCTCTCTGCACCCACCTGTCAGCCCAGGACGCGGGCAAGTCCATCCCACGTCCAGTCCCCATTCACCTGAGGTTGAAGCTGGGGCCTCTGGCCATCTGGTCAAGGGGTCTCCCTCATAGCTATTCTAAGCCCAGTCACAGAAAAGTGGACAACATACCTGCTCTAAAAGTCCCTTCTAGCAAAACCATCACAGCTCTGAGTGACCAGCACCTAACAGTACAGAGACAGCAGCTGTCCCAAGAATCACAAGGGAGAAAGGATCTGAGGGCTGTGGATCCAGCCCAAACAGTGCAAGGAGATAGAAAACCACCCCACTTAGAGGCAATCAGATGGGGGTTTATGTCCCTCGGGTAGCTGTGACCTTGGGCATTCCACTTCTCCTTTATGAGCCATTGCCCCACCTGAAACACAGGAGTAATGACACCTGCCTCATGAGTCCTGGTGAGAATAAAATGAGAAAGTGAACAGAGGAGTGGACGTGAAAGCCCTGTGCAAATGAAGGGTATCTTTGTTAGCAACAAGATCTCTAAACTCTATTTTTTTTTCATCTGGAAGGGATATATATATATATACATTTTATTATTGGACCACCAGGGAATTCCCTGTCATTATTTTATAATAATCTACATACAGCTTTAAATTTTACCAGGAACTTATATATGATATAATATAATGTGAGCTCATTTTAATCCTCCTAAAAATATGGCAAGGGTGGGTGACTTTATTATCCCCATTTGAGGCATGAAAAAAATGCAGTTTGTGGAGGTTTCCCAGAGTTACTCAACTAGTTACAGGATCCTAATTCAAAATTGAGTAACCCCATGTCCGTGACCTTGCACTTCGGATAAAATCAGGGTTTCCTCTGCTCTGGAAACCTGCTCATTCAGGATTGGAATGGAGCAGATCATGGTTCTGAGGACAATCAGAATGAAAGTTTGTCGCCAGCTCCCTGATCTCAGGAGCTCGGCCACAACTTGCTCGAAGAGATGATTTTGGTCGGTTCACCAAGACCCCGGGATGGGGGTGCTCTCAGGTTTTAGCTCCATTTGCTTTCAGGACCAGCTTCTGTCCCCAAGGCTGGAAGCAATTCTTGGAGTCATCTGTAAAGACCCCATGCCTCATGGGGAGAAAAGAAATTAATATCAGAAGTGGCAGCATCTGAGTGGCAGCTTCATAACAGGCTTGAACCCTGACCTCTTGGCTACAGCTGGGAGCGGCTCAGTCAAGCACGTCATTGACTCCCAGGGTCCAGGAACCTGAGATGTGCATGTGGGCTTCAAGATCAACCCAGTCCAGCCCCCTCATTTTACAGATGAGGAAGCTACATTCCAGAGAGGGCAAGGGGCTCACCCAAGGTCACACAGCGGGTAGATGGGGGGCAAAATCAGGGCTGGAACCAGCCCTCCTGGTTCAGAGCTCTTTTCAACAGGGGTGCCCTAACAGGCACACTCCACTGTTTGATGCTTTTCCGAGATCCAGTAAAACGCAAGGTCCATCAAAGCACTGTGTAAGAAACGTGCAGGCCGCACAGATCCATGAAGTCATTGTGTGCAGCAACGGGAGTCATACTTGGGGCGGTGGAGGGGGGAGGCACACCCTGTCACCCTTCACCACCTTCGCCTCGAACCTCTTGCCTCACCCCTCCTGAGTTCCAGCCCTGTCCCACTCCTATATGCAGCCGGGTCTTACTCTTAAATCTTAATGCCAGTACATGCTGATTTTCTGGATCACTTCTCTATTCTCATTACAATTTCCCTTCCAGTCAATTCTGCCTCAGGCTACGCTGGTAAATGTTGTCTGGTCTCACCTGATCCTCAGGACCCTCTCCTAGGGAGTTTGACCCCGGCCCTGAAACGGCAGCTGGATGGGAAAACAAGCAAAGCTTGCGAAACACAACAATTTCAGCTCAAGCATCACATCCTCAAAGAAGCCTTCCCTGACCTCAGCCAGCCATCTCTACTGAACACCAGATCGGTTTCCGGCATCCTTGGCCAAAGGGCTCTTTTAGCTGTAAGGAGACATCCGTGTGATTTCTTGACTGGAGTGTGTCTTCCCCACGAGAGTGAAGCTCTGAGAGGCCAGGCGATGAGTGTCTCTGTTTGCCGCTCCATTGCCAGTACTCAGCCCGGTGCCTGTCATGAGGCAGGTGCTCAATAAATATCTACTTGATGGGGCTTCCCTGGTGGTGCAGTGGTTGAGAGTCCGCCTGCCGATGCAGGGGACACGGGTTCGTGCCCCAGTCCGGGAGGATCTCACGTGCCACAGAGCGGCTGGGCCCGTGAGCCATGGCCGCTGAGCCTGCGCGTCCAGAGCGTGTGCTCCGCAACGGGAGAGGCCACAACAGTGAGAGGCCCGCGTACAGCAAAAAAAAAAAAAAATCTACTTGATGAGGGAGGAATGCAAATTAAGCACTTCTTTGCCCACCCCATAAAGAGAGGGGTTGCCATGGAAGATGGAGAATTCTGGCTGCCTTTGGGGAATCCAACGAGGAGGTACCTGAGCAAAGAGAGAGCATCCCATCCCACTGTGCCCCCTCTCCTTAGGGATGAGTGTCTCCTACCTGCTTCTCAAGGTTGTTCCAGCTTAAAGGGGTTCCTGCTTGGAACCCGGCAACCCATTAAGGTAGAGAAGGTACAAGGCAGGAGAGGGAGTCCTGCGGGTCAGCCAGGGAAGAGCCCAGCCACCATGGAAAGCAGGAAGAGAGGCCACAGGGTGCCCAGAGAAGACCCTCTGGAACCTGCCTTTGGGTCCAGAGGGAGAAACATGAGCCTTGGGGCCCAGCACAGGGGCTGTGTCTCAACGCTGGAGTGACAGATCAGCGGAAACTGATCAGAGTCACCCAAGCAGCATCTGCAGCCGCTACTCTTAAGAAACAGCTGGCCTGGATCCCTGAGGACCCAGTTTGACTCACATTCCGGTCAAGAGTGGAAGGGATGGGCTAATGCCTCCAGGACCTGGGGGTCCTCAGCAATAAAGGCTACTGGACAAATGTGGCTAAGGACACAGGTACAATGTCACTGAGAATCATATTACAAGGTCTGCCCTCTAGGACAGCACTTTTTTTCCAAAAAAATAGAATGCAAGCCCTATATGTCATTTTACATTTTCTAGTAGCCACATTTTTTAAAAAAGCAGAAAGAAACAGGTGAAATTAGTTTTAATAATATTAAATCCTATTTAACCCAATATATCCAAAATGCTATTATTTCAACATGTAACAAGTATAAAAATATTATTGAGATATTTTACACTCTTTTATGCAATGCACTGGCTCTTTTACACTTACAATCTATTCCGTTTGGACTAGCCACATTTTAAGTGTTCAGTAACCACATCTGGCTAGTGGTTACTACATACTGGACAGCACCAGCTCTAGAAGCTGAAGTCAGCCTTCAGCCTGACAGTCCCATCTTGCAAGTGGACCTATCTCAAGGTTATCAGGGGTCTGAAGGCACCAAAGGTGAAATGCAGGGCAGCAAGAGCAGGTGCAGAAATAAAGGGTTTCACAAGCCAGAGGATGTTCACTCAGACCCACAATTCCCTGTATCAACAAAACCACGCTTTGTGCAAGGTGCGGTGGAACTTTCTCTGGCTGGGAGCACCCTGGGAACACTGGCTTGGTGGCTGCCCTCTGGAAATGCTCTGCTTTCAGCTTGGGAAATGGAGCTGCTTGAAACTGATCCAGGTTTTCGTCTGCCTGGTCCCCGCACCCCATCTACCAAGCACAAGGAGCGAGGCAGATGCTGGAAACACATCTGTCCACCTGCCCTGATGGTTTCTGGCACTTCCCCCAGCCTTTTGGAGCCAATGTCCCCCACTCTGGAAGAAGCCGCACTCTCAGGGTTTAACAGTTCCTGGCACTCTCGCTGGAGGGCGTCCTGAGACACCCCCAGAGGTGGCTGCCCCAGAGGGCAGTCCCCCATTCTCAGGGACTTCTGTCTCAGTCTGCTCTGCCGCTTTGTCAATGCCCATCGCTCTGACAAGCCCCGCTCTGAGACGGCAAGTGTGGTGCAGATCCCAGAGGTACCCACCAACACAGTGAAGAGTCCTCAAAGGGGCTGCACGGGTGCAACAAATCCCGACCCAGAGCAGGACTGGAGTCTGTACGGCCAGCCACCACGGCCCTGCTTCTGCCTCCGTTTTCACTTCTGACACACGAGTTGTTTACGACTGAGATGAGAATATGTAAATACATTTCCTGATAATCAGTATCCATCAGCTGCTGGGTAGAACAAGATGGAGAGCTTACAGGGAAAACAGCGGGTGCGTTTAGCCAAGGTGAGATCAGGGCTCCAGTCCAGGTCAGGTCCATCACTGCTTCTCCTGGCCACTAGGAGTCACCATCACTGGAAGTTCCTAAATGATTTTGACATCGTGTACTTTATGGGGGAAAAAGGTGTTCAGACGGGTTGTGCATGTCTGGGTGTGTTTTCTGTGCCTGAAAAAAAAACTGCATGGATTAGGCAATCTTGGCGAGTCTGATTCTCCCCGGCCATGCTAACCCCAGGTCAGAGCCTGGACTGCTGTAGGTGCTCAGTTAATATGCTTAAACAAACTGGTGAAGGAAAGGGGGAGGAGGGATGGTGGGGGGAGGCGGGGAGAAGCCAAGAAAATTTGGTCGGGGAGAGGGTGAGTGACAAGGAGAAAGAGCTCTGAGGGCAGAGGAGGTGGACCAGAGTAGTTGCCCTCTGTGTTGTCCAGTCCTAGGTCTGTATATTCTCTCTCTCTCTCTCTCTCTCTCTCTCTCTCTCTCTCTCTCTCTCAGCCTCTTTCTCCCAGTGCTAACTGGGTGGCGTGGCATAGTGGGTGGGGCACCCTGGCTTGAGCTGAAGAGACTTGCTGACTCTGTTTTACCTCTTGGGCCATCTATGGTTCTAAACGTGAGCTAAACGCAGACACCATATGCAGAAATATTCATTCCAATATCCATGTTTTCTGTACAAAAGCACGTTGTTTCATTTGTGGGCAGAACTCCTCCTTGTAACCTGTTAAATATGGTGTAAATGCTAATTTCTCTGCATCGCCCCATAAAGGAACCCCCTGTGAAGTGCCTCTCGTGGAAGGCCATAAAAGAAAATGGTCAAAATAAATTAGGGAGAAATGCGAGGGGAAGCATACGGGGCCTGTTTTGCCAACACGCAGCCGTGTGTCCCCTCTCCCCACACTTTGGCCCCAGCAAAAGAGGATTTGCATAACTGCAGTGACAGATGCCCCCGCTTCCCAGCGGCCACCTGGCCTCGACAACTTTCGGAAAACAGTCTGCCAGAATTTGCTTCAAACAAAAACAATTTTAAAAAAAAAGTCACCAAGCATTTCTCCCTTTTGCAATTCTTTTCTTTTATTTTTTTTTACTCTTTTAAAAAAACATTTTTTCCGATTATTTTTTAATTGAAATATAGTTGATTTACAATGCTATGTTAATTTCTGCTATATAGCAAAGTGATTCCGTTATACATAAATATACATTCTTTTTTTGTATTTTCTCTTCCATTATGGTTTATCACAGAATATTGAATATAGTTACCTGTGCTATCTTTTGCAATTCTTAATACCACTGTGGTTTTTTAGGGCTATGGATTTCAGTCCTGAAAAGAAGAGACACCAACGAGAGAAAATGGTTGCAGGTGTGCCCGAAAAGCTATCCTAGGTTTTGGGTTGCCCACCCAGGCTTTCAGTAACAACCGCCTTCTTTAAAAATCTCAAATGCATTTTGGCCACATTCAAAGGTGAGCACATGCTATAATAAAGGATGGCAGGTGTCTAACCAACACAAACCTATTTTTTCTCCATCAGTAGCCTTGCAGGTACCAGCATTTCATTAACCAAACCCAACTCTGGATTTTAACCACAACCCAGATTTTGTCACACACAAAAGAATTCGAAAACCCGGGTCACAGGGCTATTTGTGGAATGAATATTAGTACATTCTTTGCAAATGCATGATGTATGAACTGTATATATTTCTTTGATAAATTGTTTTTAAATATTTCCTCCTTTTTATTAATTGAAGAGGAGCCTCATGTATCAATGCCATTTTTTCCTGTTTTTCACATAAATTATTTTCTTGCAATGTTCGTTTGTATTATTATTGCCGATATTAAGGCAAAGACTTTTTTTGCCTTGTAAACAAGATTTTGCTTACAGCTAAATGGAAAGAAGTGAAGTTAATCACACTGAAATAATAGGTTTAAAAAGGTAATTCAGCGGTATTGGAATGAAGTTTAATCTTCAGCAATAGAAGCCGTGCTGAGAAAAATGGCAGAAAAACTTGTTCTGTAATTAAATGGTATTTATCACTGGCAGGTCAGCTTCGCTGGGGAAGAGGCTCCAGGACTCCACAGGGAAGGGGAAAGCAACTCAGGCAGACAAAAAGGGCCCAGAGCAGAGCCTAGGGATGCAAGAGACTGCTGGGAGGAAGAGCTGGGTGCAGGCGGTACCTCCTGGGAGCAGGCTGTTTGACCTTGCCCATGTGTATCTCAGCTCACAGCAATGAGTCTGGCAAAAATTCCCAGAGCATCCTCCACATTCGTCCAGAAAGGTCCCAACTCACAGCATCCTTGGTCAACCTTAACCACATGAGCTTGGAACTGAGACAGCCCTGGCATCAAATCACTCTCTTCATCTGTAAAAGAAGAAAAATGAAGCACTAACCTCCTTGAGTTGTCACAACCAGTAATCTGGGATGTGATGTGTCATGGACCATGCCTGGTACTGTAGCAATAATCATACTAATTACAGCCAAACGAATGAGCATCTAGACCTCAGGCAAAGCTAGTGCAGGTTGAGAATCTCCAGCCTGGTGAGGAGAAGGCTGAGCTCCTCAAGAAGATGGCTCTCGGGCAGGCTTCTGCAAATGTGGGCAAACCCATCCACAAAGCATAGACCCCAGGGTAAGCTGAGGGCATCCAGCAGCCTGCAGCGGAGAAGGGTGAGGTCTGGATTCAAGATGGTTTCCAAACAGCTCTCGGCAAACGTGGCCAAGCCCAGGAGCAAGGCAGGTCACCAGGTTGGACCTCATCCCCCATATCTCGTTCCAGACCCTGATTACCTCCTGAAGCTGGAGGATCCAAGCCCCAGCTGGCTTCGTTGGGCTAAGACCACACCATCCATGCTTTTGGCCTGGGGTCTAGCCCTGATTCTGTCCACAGGTCATGACTGTGGACAAGTGAGTGTCCTGAAATAGGAGGGAGTGACAATGGCTGCTGGTGATGAGGATGACATTAGATAATTCAGGGAGAGTCCTTATTGTTCCAGAGGCCAAACCTACAGCTTCTCATTCTATAGTTTCTTGCTACTTGGTGGATCTCTACTTGAGGACTTTGGGCCTTTTGACTCAAACTCAAGCTCATGGACACGATGCTCCCACCACTGCCCTACAGAGTGACAGAAAGATCCAGGGGCAGAGGACGGTCTGGATTTGGGGAAGGACCCTCCAGGTCTTAACTCTGGCCTCAGTGTCTCTTCGTCAAGACATTTGCTGGCAGGAAACCCAAGCATTTCTGAAGCCGCCTTTAGTGAATCCCTTTTCCACAGAGTCTGTTTGGTGTTTGTAGGCTCCTGTGGCTCATATGCTCAAAATCAACCTTGTCTTCATCTGGCCCACGTGCAAAAACACATCAGCACATTCTTCAGCATCGGGGCAGCCAAACCTGGCACCGCTCCAGCCTTAATCTCCAAGAAGCTCGAATTCGGGTCCTTTATTAGCTCTCCCATTTTTATCAATGTTCTGGAGCAAAGTGTGTGCAGCCAAAGTTATTGAATTTTCACTAAAACCTAAATACATGCACAACCTTTTTGTACTTTCATGTTCAAAAAGGGTACAGACTTCTAACTGCCATCTCCTGCCTCTACCCGTATTTTTCCTCATTACAGGCTGTGGTCCAAAACTAACATGAATTAAATAAATACCCCACTGAGAGTTCCACTTTGGAGAATTGTCTTATTACAGTACAGATGTGGGCTATCTCCAAACCACACCAACATCTTGTATTTTATTTTATACTTTTTTAAAAAAGAAAGAAATTAAAATCTGAATAGTATCCAGGAAGGAAGTGTTTGCACGGTTGAATGTTTGATTTCATTTTTCTCCCAGCACGCCCTCTTCTTTTATCCCATAATGGCCCTTCCCAGTTAATCTGTCTTGAAAACCCGCAGGTAGAGATGTTTATTGATACAAGTCGTACGTGCAACTGGGTTTACAGAGACCATTGAAAAGACATAAATAGTAAATTTCACTTGATGTCTACTTATTAATGCAACACCACTCTGAACATTTCAACAGAAAGAGGTTTTGCCAGATGGGGGATAAGTTTTACGTTATGGATAGATATGGAAGGTAACATTTGTTTTCCATTCTAAATGACTGATACAGGCTGTCCCGATGATTGCATTTTTCAGGGCAAATCACCAAATTCAACATCAATTACTTTGTCTTTTCACAGAATTTAAGGAAAAGAAAGTTGTGTGCTTTGGTTTTTAATGACTGAGATTTCATGGAAACATTGCAGCCTTCCATTTCATACAAACACAGCAAATGACGTTTATACTTTTACAAAAGCAACTTTAACCATGGTTCGCACAGCAACATCCTGTGCCCTGAAACCACAAATCTGACTTCCCAGCAGCTAGTAAGTTGCTCACAGACATTTCTTCCCTTGGACCCACCCCGGTTCTGATGCTGGTGGACAGAAAAGCAGGACAGAGAAACTTACATTTCCTTGATGCAGATCATGGAGAAATAGAGCAGGGGAGATGTGCACTCTACAAGGCCTTTATGGTCCATCTATGGACCTGGAATAGGAAATCAATGACTCAGTCCAGACTAGGGCGCTGAATTCTTCCAAGTAATCGTTTTTTTCCTTCCTGCAGTCCCCAGCCCCTCCTCTGTTAAAGATTTAATATCACCTTGCTCATTTAGAGCATAGCTGAGACTCCATTTTATTTCATCATCCTTCCCCTTTCACTGATCATTGCTAATTTGCTGGCTCAGTGCCATCTGGGGAATGGGTTTCCCTAACCCCAACCAGAGGTGTGACTGGAGTCCTTTGGATACAGTTGGGTTTGTGCTTTCTCTCACAAACCCTCAGGGGAGTGAGGAGCAGACCAGGGATGCAGGGATGGCTTCTACCCTCAATCCTTCTACACCATTGCCTGCCCACCCAGATTTAAGAAAATATCTGCCCCACCCCAGGAGTCTGCCTAGCATCTCCGAGAACGTGACCTATGCATCCTCCCCCCCTTGCAGATAAAAACACCAGTACAATAAAGGAACGGATCCCTTCCCCCAAAACAAGTGCAAAAAGAGTGGGTGGCCAAATGCAGCTGTACCTCCCAGTAGCCAGATGTGAAAACAGCTCATCTGTCTGCAGTTTCTCTGTTCAAACAGAATCACTGGTTCTTCAGAACATGTGCCAAGGAGAGATTTAGAACCAGAAAGTCCCATCTCCCCTCCTCCAGAAGCACCAGGCTGGAGGCAAGGAAAATTCATAGGGTGCACGTGGCAAAGCCTTGAACTTGTGCTAACTACAAAGAGGTGGGCTTCCCTGGTGGCGCAGTGGTTAAGAATCCGCCTGCCAATGCAGGGGACACAGGTTTGAGCCCTGGTCCGGGAAGATCCCACATGCCGCAGAGCAGCCAAGCCCGTGCGCCACAGCTACTGAGCCTGTGCTCTAGAGCCCATGCTCTGCAACAAGAGAAGCCACCACAATGAGAAGCCCGCGCACCGCAACAAAGAGTAGCCCCTGCTCACCGCAACTAGAGGAAGTTGGCGCACAGCAACGAAGACCCAATGCAGCCAAAATTAAATAAATAAAATAAAAATAATTTTTTTAAAAAAACTACAAAGAGGAAGGCAGCCCTACAGAAAGGATCAGAGGGAAGCAATTCCCAATACAGTATCGCAACACAACATTCAGCCATCCCAGGAGGGGAAAAAAAAATGTTGCTGTGAGAAATGCAATAGAATTGTCAAAATTATATGAAATCAGCTTCATAGATTTTAAACCACAAGTCACACTTCTATTTGTTCTATAACAGGGTAGAAATTGCAATATTTTCGCCAAGATATGAAAGAGAGGTAGTGATATGACAGGAAAAGACCTATCAATGAGTCATCCAAGTTATCTGCACAGCTCCACCCACCATTTGTTTCACCATATACCCAGGACAATAGAAGCCTGCTACAAAGTTTAATGAACCGAATCTAGCAAACTGTTTGAAGATTCAAAAGCAACAGTGTGCTGGAGACAACTTATACCAGCCCAAAGAGCCAAACATTAAATTTTCAGGAAATTTTCAAGTTGCTTAATATCATGCCGGTAATTTGAAAGTAGCCATCACTTACACGGTGGAAATGGGCAAAATGTGTCTGTCTGTTTCCAGAAAGCAGGTTGTTAACCATTTACTTACACCACTGGTTGGAAGATTCTTCCTCTGAGTTCAGTCAGCATGATGACTAGAGTTAGTTGAGTCAAGTTCTCTTTCAATGCCCCCAAACTGTTTAAGGCCCTCATTTTCTAACTAGCATAGCACACACCTGACCCACACCCCTGATTCAACAGACCACCTTGGCTTTGAGCAATTAGAGTAGATTCCCACCTCAGTTTCCTTTGTGCCAAAAGGTTTCACTGCCCAAAATCTTAGCTTAATACTGGGACTGCTTCTGTGGATATCTGTCTGTTTCACTCTGCAGAGAGGGGTGACTTATGCAAGCTCACACAGTGAGTTCAAGGCTTGGGGAAAAAGACCCTGGGTCCTGAACCCAGCTTGCTGTGAACTCGTGCGACCTTAAGTATATCCCTTTCTCCTGGGTGGGGAAGGAAATGAACTTCATGGTTTACCTCTGAGGGCACTGTTGGCTCTGACATTCTGACATTCAACACTGTGTCTTTGT
Source organism: Mesoplodon bidens (assembly GCF_964165515.1). Lineage (NCBI taxonomy): Eukaryota > Metazoa > Chordata > Mammalia > Artiodactyla > Ziphiidae > Mesoplodon > Mesoplodon bidens. The sequence continues at coordinate 19,486,515 of NC_138171.1, read as the reverse complement.
CTAAATGGACTTTTCAGGAAGTATGGATAATTTAGGATCTGGAAGACAAGAGATGGGCAGATGTCATCCAATTTTGCAATAGAAAACATGGAACCCTAGTCATCGACCCTGGACTCCTCCTAAGCCTGAAGTTCTCCTTATTTTTTGGATGATCCATAGCCCCTGGGAAAGCAGCACCAGGAAGCCACATGAGTTCTGTAGGAACAGCTGCATCAGACCATGAGTTGGGGCATCTGAGTTACGCAGACCTGATTTCAAATCCCAGCTCGTCCACCTCCATGCTAAGTGACAATAGGAAATTTACTTAACCTTTCTGACCCTCTTTTCCCTCATCTATAAAAAGGGTCATAATAACAACCACTCTACAACACTTTTGCATGAATTAAATGAGATAAACCATGTATAGCACTTAGCATCACACCAGCCCAGGCTAAGAACTTAATCAATAGCAGCTATTAATATTACTATTTCCTCAGATAGTGGGGCTAAATTAAGAGACCAGGGGATTGTAACACACTTGGAAATCTCAGCTTTGACCTAAGTTGAGTCTACATTCGGGGCTGAATTGGGCCTAGGTTTCTAAGACAGACTGAGTACACTGGGCTCATGAGGCAAATTTCAGGATGGACCAGTCAGGAGGTGATGCGTACAAGTCAGTCTGGGTTGAAATCAGTTAAGTCTTTTTGGTTTGGAGTGAAAAGAGCAAAACCATACACTAGAGAGGCCATGATGAATTAGTTATTCAGGTCCTGGATCTGGACAAGGAACTCATGGTCAGGTCTTCTGGGGAGAGGTTTCAGGAAGAGGCTGGTGAGGCTGGACTCAAAAGAGACTTGCAACTGCCCTAGTGTGAAACCCACATGACAAAGTGTGACACCCCCTAGCCTTCCCCTCACTTCTGTACCAGACCCAGTGTAGCTTAATCAATGGGAATGCCAAGGAATGGTACCAATGTCTGGAATACTGCACACAGGATATGGGCATTTGCATATTTGCAGGGAGTACCAGCAGAGGTGGACGCAGTGAGATGCTCCACCAGTTTCTGATTCATGGGCAGTGGGTGTCAGAAAGAAAGGAGGGGCAGGAGGGAAAGAACTTAGCAAACTCCATCATGTGGGGAATGAGACGTATTCCTAAATATATAAGGGACTCCCCGACAAAACTGGGAGGACTTTTCAAGGGCCCATTGAAGTGGGGCCAGAGCCAGTAAAACATGGGCAAGTTTTGTTAATGTGGTCCCAGGTTTAACCTCAACCTGGGGTGACCTAGATAGATTTGAGCTCCACATGCTGTGTGTGGAATGAAGCAGGCATCCATTCGACAAATGCTTTTGAGATGTCCTTGTGGACATCTTGTCCTTGTCCATCTTTCCCATCTTGTCCTTGTGGACAGGTGGGAAAATGTGAGCTGTGCCAGTGCTCCAAGGTGGACCCATGACTGACTGAATGTACCTGAAAGGAGACTGTCACCTTGGCTGCATAATTCAAACCAACTGGAGAACTTCAATAACCACACTGATGTCCTGCCTCTACCTTTGATGAGTTTTACTTAATAAATCTGGAATAAGGTCTGAGCTTTGGATAGGTTATGCTGTCATCACAGGTGATTCTCTTAAGAAGCCAGGGTTGAGAACCAGCGGCCTAAAATGAAGTCCCCAGTACATTGGCCTCTATTTCTGATTTTTTCTTGGTCAATATTGAGTCAGTGGCTTCAATGAGGCTCTCAGGGCTTGAGGTTCACATGCTGGATGACCTGAAATTAGGAGAGAAAACCAGTGGTCCGGCTAATGTCACCTAGAACCAACTAGATCCCAAAGCTCTACTTTCTAAAGTAGTAAGTTACCCATCACCGGACCAGTTTGAGTAGAGAGTGGCTAAGCAGTCCTTATCCAATCCCTATCTACAGAGCACTTATCACATCTTGTCTTCACCATAAACGCATACAGACACGTACGAGTAAGGTTCAGATAAGGCAAATGGCTTGCCTAAAGTCTCCCAAATATGTAGCATCCCAAAAGGCCAGTCCTTTAAGGAGTGCTGGGTCTTAACCCAGATGCTCTGACTGTTAGATCTTTTCTCCGGACTCCACAGCCCCATGGCTGTCTCTGCTGGGTCATAGGATGCTCTAGAGAGGATACCTTCAGTGGAAAAAGGACCACAGGACCTTGAAGGATGCTGCCAGCCCTGGATGCCTGTGCTGTCACTGAGGCCGAGGCTGCCCCAGGAACGCACCCTCCCCGGGGCCTGACTCCTGCCAAGGCACACCCACCTCCTGAGGGCCTCCTCTCAGGAAGGAAATCCCAGTTATCATAAAAGGAAAATACAGAAATAAGATCTTAAGAGGATTTCATAGATGATATAAAATCCCTACAACTCTGGGTGACAGACAGTAAAAAAGATCATTTAGAGCAAAAAAAGCTTTCTAAGACTTCCTGTGGAATTGGTTTTCTCAAGAAGCTCAGATGATGGTCATATATAATGTGGTCAGTTCTGGCTCTCCATGGGAGGCAGCGCCAGCAGGGTCCAGGCTGAATGGGCTGTGGGACCCAGAGAGAGTAACTTGGAACTTCAGACCCAGGAAGCTCACAGAGTCATGAGATAATCCCCCAAACATAGAGTCTTGTCTGCCTGACAACCTCCTGCACATCCTTCAAGCCTTAGCTCAGCCAAAGCCTCTCCTGGAAGCCTTCTCCAACCCCAACAGACTGAAGCTCTCCATGTCTTTCCAAGTCCTCCGGGGACATGCTTCCCTCACACAGTAGTGTTTCTCAGAATGTGGCCATGGAAAGTCAGCACTGGTGTCAATGGTGGGTATCTTGTTAGAAACAGACTCCTGAGACCTACCCTTAGACCAGCCCTTTCAGAATCTCTGGGGATGGATCCCAGGCTTCTGCAACTTTAAGAAGCTCCATAGGTGTAGGTATCATTTCATCTAAGACCTGATGGCAGCAAGGAGCCCGTCATGTGAAGATCTGGGAGCAGTGTGCTCCAGACAGGGAGAGTGACAAATGGAAAGGTCTTGAGATGGAAAAAGAATTTGGATAACTCTTTTTTCCACCTTCTTGGGAGAAGAGCCAAGAAGCCTGCATGACTACAGAGAAATGGGTGAGGGCAAAAGCAATAGAGGTTGAGGTTGGAGATATAGAGGTTGAGTTTGGAGATATACGAGGGGCCAGATCCTGGGGGGTTGGAGTTTAGACCATACTCTAAGTTTAGTGGAAAGCCATTAAAAGGCTTTGTTGAAGGCTGAGTTATTGGTTGGTCCTAATTCTTTATTCCACTATAGTAAATTACTTCTCTGTACCTCTCCCATGGCCTCATGGTGATGAAGGGTACTTCCTTTCTTCTTGACCTTGGACTTGGCCACATGACTAGCTTTGAGCAATGGGATGGTGTTGGATGTGTTGGGAGAGAATTCTGAAAGGTTCTTGAACCTTTAGTGTCCTTGTTTTTCACCATGAGAAGAACATGCCTTGAGTAGCCACTGGTCCCAGGAGGACAAGAGACACAGAGTAGACCCAGACCCAACCTACAGTCTGCAGCCAAACTCAGCCTAGGTCAGCCAAGCCTCAGCCAACCCTCAGACACACGAGCAAGAAGTAAATGCTTATTGCTGTGTAGCACTGAGTTTTAGGGTGCACTGCTATGCAGAATTACTGTGAAAATAACCATCTGATAAAGACTTTAAGCAGGGGAATGTTTTGATTTGATTTCTATTTTATAGCGATCACTCTGGTCACTATAGGGAAATTAGATTGTGGAAGACATGTGGTAACAGGAAAAAAATATTAGAAGCCTGTTGCTCTTTCCTGGGTAAGACTCTGACGTAGGTTAGGCTTTGATGGTCTTGGTGGAGATAGAGAGAATTAAATGGGTTCTGGATGTACTTGGGAGATCAGAACCGACAGGACTTGCTAATGGACTGGATTTGGGGATGTGAGGTCAAGACAATACTGAACAATTCTAGGAGGAACCACATAGGTAAAGTGGTGCAACATGGCACCACTGGATAGAGTGAGGGAAATAGAGAAATGGGAGATAAATATTTTCTAGATCTTCTAGCTTATGGGACTGATTGGACAGTGGTGTTGTTTAAACCTAAGAGAAAGGAGGTTAAGGTGGGGGAATGAGGGGAGGAAGGTGGGGGAGGGGACAAGCAGCTCTGTTTTGGCCATGTTACATTCGAGATGTCCTATAGACACCCAAGTGGAGGTGTAAATGGGCCACTGGATTTACCAGTCTGGAGCTCAGCGGATTACTCAGAGCAAGAGATGTAAACGAACAAACTGACGTCTGACCCCAGTGTGACATGCCTTTGCCAATGCTGTTCCCTTTGCCCTCTCTTCACTGGCCACCAAGCTCCTATTTCTCCTTTAAGGCCCAACTCAAATTTCACCTCCAGGCAGAGCTGGCACCTCTCCGTCACAGAGTTCGTTGTAAATATCTCGCATGGTTCAAAACAGCCTGCCACCCCCAGTGGCCCACAAACAGATTCTGTGTATTCCCAGCACCGAACCGAATGCTTGGCACACGGAAGATGCTCAGTGATATCAACGCTCTTCCTTCAAGGCATCGGGTTGGGTACTTTCAGAAGCAATAGTCCATTTAAACGTCTCAACGTCGCAGCAGGTGTAACCGCCGTCCCATTTTAAGGTTAATGAAACTGAGGCCCCTCGTGGTGAGGGTCCCGTCCAAAGTGTCTGCAATCGGAAGAACCCGGCTGTGTCTGATTCCGCCGCTGGGGTCCTTTCCACGTTGCCTCTGCCCCAGGCCTGCCTCCCCATCCCCTCCCTCCTCCCTGGCAGGGCTCCCACGCTGCCTGCGCCTCCACACAGGATGTGCTTCCTGAAGTTCCTGGTCCAGATGGCCCGCGGAAGCTGCTCCTCATAAATCACCAGGTCTCACAGAGCTGCGCTCAGCCACTTTCTCCTCTCCATCTCCCCAGGTCCCGGTGCGTGGGCCCCATCTGCCCAGTCAGCAGAAGGGTCTCCTCCAGCCCAGGGAGCACGTCTGTGGTCACCCTCCCCATCAAGACCGAGAGCCATGGAGCAGGCTCCTAGGAGCTGATGAGGGGACGCACAGAGCCTCGTTAGGGGCTTGGAGGTGACTCAGTGACATGGGCAGGGGACAGGGAAAGCAGTGCTTGAAGCTTTGCCCCTGGGGGGAGGTGCAGGTGCAAAGGGCCGTCTAACCCACCTGCCAGCTGGCCTGGTCACCACTGGATACTCAGACACAAGACACCAGGAAGACACCATGGCACACCATGCCACCATGCCACACCATGCTGGGCACCGTAGCGTCCCCCCAAAGTATCCAAATCCAGATCAACAGCCTCAGCGATAACCCACTAAAAGGCCAACGCACCTTGGACAAGCCACTTCCTTTCCATGGACTTTAGTTTTCTTACTTTTAAACCGCAGGTAAGAATACCTGCCTCACGGCATTGCTAAGACGTCAGTGGAGATTCATGAGGTGAGTCCTCAGTACGTGGTAGGATGTAAACTGAGGCACCTCAGGGTATTGTCCCATTCAAAACCGGGGCACAAGTGGGGGCAGCAGGGACCTGGCCTGACTGAGGTTTTCACAAAACCTTCTTCCTTTCCATTCAACCGCCTTTATCTCCTTTACATCCCTGGAAAACGGATTGACTTGATGATTCACTCTGCTGCCTAAAACCCTTCAACGGCCCCACATTTGCTTTTGGCAATAATTCTCCACCTTTTTTAGTGTATAACTTGAAAATCTTGAATTTGGCGTAGCATATTTGGTGGGTGTGGCAAAGTTGGCTAGCTGCCCATCAAAGATGCCTGCTCCCGTGCCATAGTATGGAGTTGCTAGAGCCTGGTTGCCCAGCCAGGATGACATTTTACAGTTCTTCCCACTTCCGGATGGAACCAGATGACTACTTCTCACCTGTGGAACATGAATGGAAGAGATGGGCAGCTCCCCTCCAGGCAGAGGTGTTTAAGAAGCGGGCACCACCCCACTCCGCCTTCTCATCTCCTATCTGCTAGTTGGAAGAAAAGACTAAGACATGAGGACATGGTGGAGCCACACAGTGGAAAGTGCTTCGATCCCTGAATAACTCTGTGGAACAGAGCCCCAGCACCACCGATCAGGAATTCACATTTTGGACTCCACTCAAGGGAAAATTGTTTTAAGCCAATAATATTGTAGAGGTTTTCTGTTATAGCAGCTAATATTACTTTGAGTAATACAAGGGGTTAAAAGACTAAAAATTACATGAAACAAATCAATAATAACGATGATGTGATCGTGGCTACAATGTAACAATATCCCACAGAATCTATAAAAACAAACACCACTATCTGACTATTTAATGGGTACCTTTTCAGTACCATGAATCCGTTTGATTAGATTTGGTGCCCTGACCATGCCCTCTTACATACGTATGAAGGAACATGCTTGACTATCTGCTATATATGTCCCTTCACATGTTGTCACATGACCCATCCACCCACTGGTAGCATTAGCCCCTGATTTGCATCTAAGCAGCCACACTACTTATTCTCAGTTTATGGGTTCTACAGGGTGACACCTAAGCCTGACCAATCAAAGTTCTACATCCACTGGTGGCAGTGATGGGTTGAACAGTGGGCACATGACCTACACAAGTCAAATCATCCATCAAGGTAAATATCAAGACGTTTCCTGAGTATGCTGGGACAAACACAAGTACTCTTTTCTGCTAGACTCAACCCTAGAAAGAGACTGGCCACCATCTCGCAACCACAAGGAAAGAGCCAAAAGGGAGGATGTTGCCGACATGACAAAAGGCAGGACAAAAGAGAGAGTAAGTGGGTCTTGATTATACTAGACCATGGTCTTTTTATTTATGTAAATCAACAAATTCTCTTTTTTCCTAACTCCAACTTGAAGTGGATTTATGACCCTTCCAACCAAAATAATCCTGAGTCTCAGATGGGCCACCATTTGGAGCCCACCTCTGAAGGATTAGAAGCTAGTGCAGGGACCTGACCTGAAGGCTGCAACTTGGATTCAGAGCCCTGCACACCCAGCTCCCTTTCCAGTCCCTTCCCCATCTCCACTCCACTCCCGTATCCCCTGTGCCCTGTTCCCAGTCTCCACACCAATGATGCCAAATTCCCAGAGAACAGCAAGCATCCTCATACCCTCTCATCTCTACTATTTCTGTTTCCATTGCCCTCACCCACCATCTTTGCCCACCTACCCTTAACCATCTTTTAAGCTTCCCTCAAACCTCACCTCCCCTGTGACCTTTTCTCTGAACAACTCGTTTTTAATTAATCGAATTCATTTTCTCTCTTTTTGGTTGTTGTTCAAATCTATGTTAGTTCTCTACCAAAATAAACCTGGCCTTTAAAGAAAATACCCAAAGAGGCCTTGGCCCCGTTTCAGCATGAGGTCTCATGGAAACCACTTCAGGAAGGATGACACCCCCACAGACTTCCTGGGAAGAGGAGATTGAAATCCATCTCAAAAGACCAGAGGAGTGAAGAGAATGGGCATCACAAGCTTGTTCCCAAGGTCTGGGCCTGAGAAACACGCAGAAGAGGCCACTTGCCGAAAAAATAATAATAATACCCACAGAGAGGAAGCCTTTTATTCAAGAGGAAGGTTGACTCAAGCCCTCTACCCTCACCTCTCCCTGTTCTCCACTTCACACCCACCACTTCAGCCGCATTGCCTCTCTGCAGTTCTTCAAGCAACCAGGCAAGCTCCCATCTCAAGACCTGCAGTGGTTATTTATTGCTGTAAAACAAATTAACCCAATTGTAGCTGCTTAAAATAATTTAAAAAAATTTTTTTAACCTGACAGAGCTCCTGTGGACCAGGAATCTAGGAGTGGCTTAGCCAGGTGGTTCTGCCTTGAAGTCTCTCATGAGATTGTAGTCAAGGTGTCAACAGGGCCACAGTCATCTAAAGGCTGTAAGGTATGCTTCCAAGGTGGCTCACTCATGGCCCTGCAAGTTAGTGCTGGCTGTTGGCAGGAGGCCTCAGTTCCTCCTCATGTGGACCTCTCTATCGGGCTGCTTGAGTGTCCTCACAACATGGCGACCAGTGATCCAAGAGAAAGCAAGGCCAAAACTGTAATCTCTTTGATGACTCAGTCATGGAAGTCACATTTCCCCAATCTCTTATTAATTATACAGGTCATCCCTATTCCTTGTAGGAGGGGACTACATAAGGGTGTGAATAGGGGGTCCCCCTTGGAGGCTGGGTACCACTGAGACTTTGCAGTTATTTTCTCTAACTGGTGCATTCTTTTACCACATAACCCTGTGGCCCATGGCTTGCTCTTTTTTTCCCCCTTCAAATCTTTGCTCAAATGTCACTTTTTCTAAAAGACCAGACTTTTAAAACTACAACTCTTCCTCCCACCTCAGAGGATCCCCTAATTTCCTATTTCCTTTCTTGACTGACATTTCTTCATAGCACTCATAATCTAATACATATATTTTTTTGTTTCTTTTTTGAGTTTTAATTTTAGACTTACACAAAAACAGCAAAAATAGTACAGATAGAGCTCATATACACTTAACCCAATTTCCCCTAATGTTCATTTCCTTTTTGTTGTTGCTTGGTTTGGGTTTTTTTTTTTTTTTTTCCTGTCTTCCCCCATCTGAATGTAAGCTCCATGAGAGCAGAGACTTCTGTCTATTTTGTTCACTAATGTATCTCCAGTGTCCAAAACATTGCTTCACTCACAGTAAATGTTCAATAAATATTTGTTGGATAAATGAAAGGACTATTCTAGCAACTTAAAGAAAAACCAACACTAGACATTTGACCTTAAAGTTCTTAGCAGAACCACAGAGAATGTTTAGCATTGGGTGATCCATAGGACTTAGATGATTTAAATTCAGCTGGGAAAGGCTATGGGTGAGAAAGTGAGACCTACCTCATTATAAAACAAAAAAGTAAAACAATAAACCTCATTTATTCAGTCATTCTCCTTCTTTACTCTTTTTGGTATGGTTTGCTTTATTGTTGATAAAGTGAATTAGCTTTATATTTGTGTCAATAATCTAGCTCCATTTACCCACATTCCCTGGAAGAGGCTTAATTGGACTAAGCAAGGAGGTGACTTCCGGAGAGTCTATGAGAATCACCCACCCTAAGAGTCCCCACTATAGCATAGTCGTCCCAGCACCCTGCTGACCCCTCCTTTGTAAGATTTCCCATTTGGAAGGCTCCTCCTCTATCTCTTTATTCACTTGAATAATTATCCTGACAAAATCAGTGCAGGATGTGTGCCTTTCTTTCTTTTCCAAGTTCACCTCCACCTGTGTTAGTTAAACCTCAGTGAATTCTCACTGATGGATTGATGTCCTCCCCTGGACTCTGAACCTCTCCAGGCCCTGCAGATCCCATTTCCAGATCCCCAACAGCTCCTAACCCATCCAATACTGGGGCAACTGGCCAGGACAGGAGCAGTGAGTGTTTATCAACCACCTACTATGAGAACAGCACTGTGCTAGGTATTCTACAGATATTTAACTTCTCTGTGACTAAGCATCACCTTTAAATAAAGGAAGGAGGTCGTTTTGAGTGAGGCTTCCAGAATTTGAAAATGATAATTCCTGCCTTGAGGACTGCTGTGAAGACCAAATGAGGTGATGCAAAGGGCTAGCATTATGCCCAGCACTTAGAAAACACTCTGTTGTGTTGGTTTAAAACAAGGACATTTTACAGATGGTAAAAATGGAGTCCAAAAAAGTGAAGGAACACAGCTGAGATCACATCACTGATATGATGAAATTTGGGTCCAGGTCTGCCTGGCACTAATCTCTTGCCATGTCCACTATATTTGTCTCTCAAGGAATGGTATATAGACAGCTGCATCCGAATCACCTGGGGTGCTGGTTTAAGAAGCAGAATCCCAGACACCATCGCAGACGTCCAGAACTGGAACATCTGCATCTTTCACCCATTCCCCTGGTGCCCCGAACTTCATGAAGCCAGCCTGCCTCTCTGGGACCTGACCGAAGCTGGGAGTTTGTGATTTTGCCCCTTGGGTAGTTCAAATGCAAGTCATGGGCAGCGTTCTCTGGAGCTTCCTAGGGCCTGGCAAAAGCAGTGACAAAAGTCTAATTGTGCTTCCCTGTGAAACAAGGCCCCTATGTGCCAGAGAAAACATTTTGTCAAGGTACTCGGGAACGCAAAAGAGATTTCTTTGACATGTCTGTCATAGGATGAGAGTCAGAGCAGAGTGTGGAACATACATCCGTCAAATAGACCAACAGATGGTACCTGCAGAAATTCTGGGGAGCCTTGCAGGGACTCTCGGGAGGGCAGGCCAGGTGAGGGCTGCCCACCTCCCCCGCCCTGGATCACCACCCAGATCTCAGCTTCCTCTTTGAACCAGGGACTGTCCTGGGTGCTTCACAGACAGGACCTCACCTGACCCACATCAACTCTGAAGGACCGCGTGACGCCCATTTGATAGGTTGAGACGTTGAGGCTGGGAGAGATGAGATCACCTGTTCAGAGTCACACAGCAGAGGTGGTGGGACTGGGGATGAATTCCAGGTCTTAAGCGGCACCTACCCTGCACAGGCAGCTGCAAGTCGTGGACCTGGAGAGGAAGAAAGATGCAATTCTGGTACCTGCCTTCACTCCCGTTCCCCAGACCAGAAAGCCACACCCTCATCCACTAGGCAACTGGCTTTTTTTATCTCTGGACTCCAGGCTTGTTTGGGGGTCACGCAGACCCACATCAGTTCCTGGCCTTGGGTGAAGCTGAGGCTCTGTGCCACACAAAGGCATGAAGGTGCTCAATGAAATTCACTCCTGACCCTTAAAACTTTGACCCTTTAAACAGAGATCCTTCTTGTATTAGTTTTCTATGGCTGTTGTAACAGATTACTACTTAACTTCGTGATTTAAAGCAACACTAATTTATTATCTTACAGTTCTGGAGGTGGGAAGTCCGAAATGGGTCTCAATGGGCTAAAATCAAGGTGCCAGCAGGGCTACGATCCCTTTTGGAGGCTGCAGGGGAGAATTATTTCCTGGCCTTTTCCAGCTTCTAGAGGCCACCTCCATTCTTAGGTTCGTGATCCCCCTCCATCTTCAAAGCCAGCAATGGCTGGGTGAGTCCTTACATGGAATCACTCCCACAATGACTCTTCTTCTGCCTCCATCTTCCATCTTTTTTATTTATTTATTTATTTAATTTATTTATTTTTGGCTGCATTGGGTCTTCTTTGCTGTGCTTGGGCTTTCTCTAGTTGTGGTAAGGGGGGGCTACTCTTGGTTGCGGTGCACGGGCTTCTTATCATGGTGGCTTCTCTTGTTGCAGAGCACAGGCTCTAGGCATGTGGGCTTCAGTAGTTGTGGCACTCGGGTTCAGTAGTTGTGGCTCACGGGCTCTAGAGCACAGGCTCAGCAGTTGTGGCACATGGGCTTAGTTGCTCCGCGGCATGCGGGATCTTCCTGGACCAGGGCTCGAACCCGTGTCCCCTGCATTGGCGGGCGGATTCTTAACCACTGTGCCACCAGGGAAGTCCCCCTCTTCCATCTTTTAAGGACTCTCATGATTACATGGGCCCACCCAGATAATTCAGGCTGAGCTCTCAGTTTTAAAGCCACTTGTTTAGCAACTTTAATCCCATCTGCAATCTTAATTCTCCTTTTCTATGTAACCTAACATCACACGTTCTTTTTCTTTTTAAGGTCACAAGTTCTTGAGATTAGAATGTGCACATCTCTGGGGGTGGGGCAGCATTATTCTCCCTGCCACACCCAGGAGACCCCATTTACCTCCCCATTATGCTGTGTGGGGGGAAGGCAGGGAATACACTGCAGGAATAACTGAGCTACAGGTCAAAACGCTGTCTTTGGGGCCACTAGAAGAATCCCCTGTCAACCCATGCTTGGCCTTGTGCTCCAGCCTCCCAGGCTCACCATTCAGTCTCAGCATCTGAATCCTGATTCGCCCCTAAATCTCCCCAGTTGGACCAGCCTCCCTGGCATCCTGACTCGCCCCACTCAGCCCTCGACAAGGTCCTTTCTTTCTTTTTTTTTTTTGCGGTATGCAGGCCTCTCACCGCCATGGCCTCTCCTGCCACGGAGCACAGGCTCCGGACGCGCAGGCTCAGCGGCCATGGCTCATGGGCCCAGCCGCTCCGCAGCATGTGGGATCTTCCCGGACCGGGGCACGAGCTCGTGCCCCCCGCAGCGGCAGGCGGACTCTCAACCACTACGCCACCAGGGAAGCCCCATTTTTTTTAAAATCTTTATTATTGTTGTTCATGCAAGTTGAATAGTGCAGATTAAGTAAGAAAAAAGTTCTTAATCTCTGCTACTCCAAGGATTTTTTTAATCTTATTTTTTCATAAAAATGAGATCATACTATAAACTTTATTTTCTAGTTGTTTATTTTCTGCTTAACCTGTTAATGGAATTGTCCACCTGTCTGGCAAGCATCATCTAACTCATTCATAACAGTTGCCTGGGGTTCCAGGGATGGAACCAGATCCTTCTTGATGGACATGCAGAATGTTCCAGATGATTTACACTTGCGGGTTCTGAAGTACAGGGAAGTTTCCACACCCCCCAGTCCAGCCCTGTGGGGCCCACATAGGTCAGCCTAGCCCCCAATGCCTTCTCTTCTCACCCAAAGAGGATGGTGGGCAGAAGCTAAAGAAAGCAGACGGTGTCTCCAGGATCAGAGAGAGGGCGGCAGTGTGGATGCTGCTGAGATGTTAAGATGAAGATAGCCAATGCCCATCGGGTTTAATGACCCAGAGTTACCTCGAAGTCCCTCACCTGACCTCAGGGAGTGAGTCCAGCTTCCTGGGGCAGAGGCAACAGCATGAAAACCCAGAGCCATTTGAATTGCTACCTATCTGGCATGTACACTTGTCCTGATGTCTCACGCCCTTTCTCATCTCCCCTAAAACAGCCCTGCAGGTAGGTTCTGTTATTCCCATTCTACAGGCAAGGAAACTGAGGCTCAGGGACATGGCTGTGAAGTCACAGCACCAGGGTTCAAACCCAGATGCTCAGGGCCCAAAGATAGGTCAACCGCCCTGGCTGGAGGGGTGGCCCAGCAGCCCCCTGCAAGCTAAATGTCTACACTGCTGCTTGCAAGTCAGCTGATTCCCACCTATCGGCATTCTCCAAACCACTGCTCATTTCTGCATTGGATTTCTTGCAGATTTTCTTTTATTAATGAAAAAATAAAACAGGCCCATGGTTTAAAAATGATTCAAACTGGAGAGAAAAGTAGAAACCCTCAGATCTACTCTCTAGAGGTAACTGATATGAGCAGTTTGGGGGTCATTATGTACATCTTCTATGCATTGTGTGGTGTGTGTGTGTGTGTGTATACACACGTTATAACTGCTCTGCCCACCCCTTTTATAACCATCCTCTATGCATCAGATGCTTTTAGGAACATTGTCTCATGTCATCCTTATGAGTATCCTGGGGTCTGGACACATTATTACCATCCCCACTTTACAGATGAGGAAATTGAGGCCCAGAGAGGCTAAACCACTTGCTCAGGCTCACACAGCTAGTAAGGGACAGGACTGGGATTCGAACCCAGGCCCGCTGACTTCAGAGGGCAGACTTTTCCCAGTACCCTCCCACCTACCAAGAGAGATGACCAAGAAGAATCATTCTATGTCCTTGAAACAAAAAGGCCCAGGAGGCCTGGGGTTGGGAAGATGAATTCATCTTTCAACATTCAGCAGCTATTAAGCACCTACTGCATGCCAGGCTGTGTGTCCCCGGCACCTCAGGGCTCCCATGGTGCCAGCCCCAAGAAAGGACATCCTGATCAAGAGTCACCCCTGGGCCCTCCCCCTCCACACAGAAGGGTAACTTGAATGGTGGTGATGGAGCAGTGAGAGGGGAGGGAAATGTGTGTCAGCTCCGATGGGCACAAGGGAGAATGAGCAGAGCTTCCTCTGGAGGGGGCCCAAGGGATGAGACCCACGTGGTGGCTCCCCTTTCACTTATTTCTTCCTTTCAAACTCCCAAGAAAGTGCTCATGGCAGATCTATCTGGGTCACAGGACCAAAATAAGCCTTATGTGAAAAATCTCAGGCTGACAGCCTTGGAGGACGGACAGGAAAATTACCCCCTGGGAAAGGTAAACCTGAGGATGCCGCTGGATGCAGCCAGAGGGTTTGTCAGTCACCTCGATGGCTTCTGGAAGCATTCACTCCTACTCAGGCCCTTAGCGTGATGCCCAGAAGAAAGAGGTAGCAAGATGCAGACTCAGAGGAGCGGGGCTACAGGCTGACACGCTGGTGGCTTCACTCTTACCACCAAAGGAGGCAGGACTTGAATCCAGGTCTCTCCAACCTCACTCCTCTCCCACCTCCTTAGAGCAGCCATGGGGCATTGGGTGGCCCATCTCTAGAAAGCTGGATGGCTCACTCGGGGTGTCCACGGCAAACAGAGACTCTATCCCCCGTAGCAGGATGGTTTTACCTGAGCCCAGCCACACTCTCTGGCCGACCCCTTGCTTCACTGGCATCAGAAATGAGGTCACTCTCCAGGTAACAGGGCTCATCAGTGGCAACCAATGGTAAGGGACAGCACAGTGCTGTAGACCACGTAGATTGGAGTCCCAGCCCTGCCACTCGCTAACTGAAAGCCCTTCTCATGTCCATTATCACTCCCTGAGCCCTTGCCATCTGCCAGGCCCTGTGCTTAGTCCCTTATTTGCAATATCTCATTTTAACCCATGAATCAATCAGTCCTATGATTTTTCCCATCTTACAGATGAAGAAATTGAGGCTCAGAGAAAAAAATAGCCTAAGGACACACAGCCAGTGCATAGCAAAGCCTAGACTTCAACCCAGGTCTTTCTGTCTCCCAAGCTCATGCTGTGTATAACCACTAACTCTATTGCTATTGGAGAAATGAACCAGCACCATACAGCAGAAAACCCAAGTTCCACTTCTGGAAACCCAACCCAGCAGGAAACCCAAGCCCCTCCTGTGTCCACCTGGGCAGATGATCAGATGTCTCTGAGCCTCAGTTGCTTTATCTGTAAAATGGGTAAGCATTATGGCTTCCATGAGGGGCAGATAAGATGAACCTACATGGAACAACCCCAATAGTCAGAGACACCCCCAAACCTGTCAGTCCTGGTTGGCGAGCCTCTGCCCGCCCCCCTCCCCTCTCCCCAGCTTCTCCCTGTTTTCCGCACTGGCTGGGCCAGAGGTTGTGCAGGCTGAGTGGACCAGGCGCGGGCATTTTCCCTTCTTGCTGAGCACTGCAGATCGCACCAAGCATTTCCTCTCCTTTTGTGTGTGTTTTTCATGACCTGCTTCCAACAGCTTTTTGCTGGGCGGCTGCCACCATTTACCCAGCACAAGAAAACTGCCTTTCTTCCCCCATTTAGGGTCTGGTTTTAATTTCTACAGTATTCTCTTTAATAACAATGCCTAATTAAAACATCTGTTAAAAAGTCTGTAACATTAACTTTACAGGGAGAATTTAATAGAATTATATTGGAATTGCAGGCATTTAACAGTCTTCCTAATTAGGCTTTTCTTTAAAAAAAAAAAAAAGGAAAAAGAAGAAAGAAACATTCCACAAATTAAAATCCAGCCTCTTTTTTTTATAGTAACGGAGGTTGATGGTCCAATGGCTGGAGAGGATGGGCAGAAGCTGGCAGAGAGAGGGGAGCCCCAGCCAACGCAGGGTAGGTATGAAGTCTCTAGAATGGAGAAAGAAAGTGGAGAGGGGGCCTACACTTAATGGCCGTCTTGTGCTAGGAGCTGTCTCATTTATAATCTCCATTATATCCTGACACCAAGCATGGAAAATATTATTAGCCCCACTTTACTGATGGATAAACTGAGGCAGAAAGGGAAGTAATTTGCTCAAAATCTCTCTTTCTCTCTCTCTCTCTCTCTCTCTCACACACACACACACACACACACAGCCAGAGACTTCTGGTAGAGTCTCCCCTGTGTAATCTCTCTACTACAACACCCAGCCCCCTAACTTTGTATTAGAAGGGTTTTCTAGAACTCTCTATGGGGCCTCTATCTCTGATTCGGTCTCTTCTCACTGCCTCCTATGGCCACACATGCTCTGCCCCCGGAGTCCTCTCCACAAAGTCCCTGTCGGCTTGATGCTCCTGCCTGAGCTGCCCTGGCCCTGGCTGTCACCTGCACCCCTTCAACACCAAGCTGGGGGCTGTGCTTGCTAGGAACACAGCCCAGTGCCAGCAGGAGCAACCTCCAAGGGAAGAGTCAAGGGGAAAACGTTCAAAGTCATCATTCTGGTCTAAGTGAAAAGTCTGGTCCACGGACCAGCAGTGTCAGCATCACCTGGGAACCTGTTAGAAATGCAAATTATCAGCCCCTCCCCCCTCTCTTCCCCCACCTCCTTCAAGATCTTCTGAATGAGAATTTCTGAGGGTAGAGCCCTGAAATCTCTGTCTAAATAAGCTTTCCAGGTGGCTCAAATGCCGTTAAAGTTTGAGAGCCACTGATCTGAAGACATCAACGAGTTCTTCTGTCCCCTGATACATACACTTATCCTTCCCCAGCTGGACCCCAGAGCTTTGGCACCTTAC
This sequence comes from Mesoplodon bidens, assembly GCF_964165515.1. Classification (NCBI taxonomy): domain Eukaryota; kingdom Metazoa; phylum Chordata; class Mammalia; order Artiodactyla; family Ziphiidae; genus Mesoplodon; species Mesoplodon bidens. The sequence continues at coordinate 19,469,958 of NC_138171.1, read as the reverse complement.
CTGCCCCATGCCCTTGACCCCAGCCCAGTCCCTTCCTTAGCGTCAGGGGAGTAAACCCTAAGGAGGGCTACTGGCCTAAGGCTGGCCTGCTAGTTACAGGAAACAAAGTGAGATTATGGGATTACCGTCTCCAAGTGAACCCAATGACTTTCCTAGAAAGAGCCCCCATCTTTATTTCAGCCAAGCCAAGTCAGCCGCTGCTCCACTGACCTCAGAAGTCAAGGAAAGGGAGTCCTCTCCAGCGACATTTTCAGATTCCAGAACATCCCTGTTTTCAACTCCTCATCCCACTGACCCACCAGCAGACATTTACCAAAAGCTGCCAGTAGGCCAAGCCCTGGGGTGGATTTGAAGACAAAAGAGACCCAGAGCTGCCACAACACAGCTCCCAGTGCAGTAGGGGTAACAGTCAGACAGACAGACATTGCAGGTTAGTGAGGCACTGACTGACAGTGCCTTGGGGCCCATCCCCAGCGTGTGAATGGTTTGCTCTTGTCCTGAGGGACAGGCAGTGGGTGTAGTGGATAGAGCAGGGATTAGGGAGTCAAGGGAACTGAGTTCGAAGTCTGACTCAGCCACACTTGAGCCTCGTGATCTTGGGTAAATGGTGTTTCCTTGTTAAGCCTGGGTTTCCCCATCTGCAAATGTCCAAGGCACAGAGTCTGTGCCAGAATGATCTAAATCTACAAAGGCATCAAATCTATGAAGGTGGGAGGTTGACCATCCTTTCTCCCCACTGCAGGGGTCCAGAATACCTGCTAGAAGGATGGGGATGACCAAATACAGCCTGTGATATGGCCGCCTCTGCTCAACACAGAACTGGAACTCTGTGGCTTGGGTGTGGACTTAGAGCTTCGGGTGAGGAGAGGCTCCAAGACCACAGTCCTGACTGTGGGCCCTGAGCCTCTTGCCCTCACCTTAGGGATTTCACTTGGATTCCTCCCCCACCACCAAGCAGGCTCCCAGGCTCCTTTGTCACTCCAGGCCAGGAATGGCCAGGCCCCTTCCCTGTGCTCCTCCAGCACACTTAGGGATTCTGATAAGGCTTTCCTAACCACCAAGGGAGGACGCCACAAAAAAATAAGAAAACAAGAAGAAGAACTCTGGAGCGCTGCTCAGCCACCTATTAGCTGTGTGACCTTGAGCAATTTAATTAACCTCTCTGAGCCTCAGTGTCCTCCCTCCATCAAATGGGGATAATGATAATATGCCTAACTCTGGAGTTGCTTTGAGGATTAAAGAAGTTAATATCTGCAATGTACTTAGAATAGTGGCCAGCACATAGTAAATGCTACAGAAGTGTTTGTTCAATAAGTAAGAAATGAAGGCATGAATCCAGTCTGGCTCCCAGCCCTGAAACGCCGGAGGTTATAAGTTCCCAGAACTTGAAGGCCCCCCTCCAGCCCTTTCTCCATGCCAGACCCTAAGAGCTGGAGGCATCTCCCATGACCTGTCCACAGAGAGCCAGTCCCTCACATGGGCCTGGGCACTGTCCCTGCAGGAGGCAAGTGGCAGCTCCCGCCCGGGCCCCCTCCGTGACCGCTTCGGGAGGGCTGGAATTCACATTTCAGTGTGTGGGCAGATTCAATTGGACCATCTCCTTGTGTGACGGCTTCCTCTGTTCAATTACTACTAAAATTCATCAAATGGAACTGAGAGGTTTTAACGCCGGTAATTGTGGAGCAAAACGCTCTGTAATTGGTCTCTCAAATGAAAGTGGGGAGAACGCCATTGAACATGAAGCCGGCTTGGCCTTGAACAGCACAAGAGTGATGGCTCAGGCGTGCTCCCCGCAGCCAGCTGGTCTCCGCACCCCCGTGCCTAACCCCCCACCCCCCTGCTGCCTCCATTGGGCTCCCTGCTGGGAGCCTCAGGCCTCTCTCTCCCTGCCTGGGCTGGGGTGCAGGCGTGGGGTGGGACGCGGTGGGGATGCTGGCATGCTCCTGCAGATCCATTTCCAGCCTGGTCACCCTTGGAACCTCAGGCCTGCAGACACAGGAAGCTCGCACGCCTCCCTGGGGTGGCCTTTTTTTTCCCCTTCAGATGTGGATAACCTCCTGCCTCCAGGCCTTTGCTCTGGTCCCTGGTTCCTCTGCCTGGATTCCATTCCCTGCCTTCCCACCCATGTTGACTTCTCATTTTATCGATGGAGTGGAGCCTTCCTTACCTTCCCCAAGTAGAGTTAACAAGTTCAGCCTTCTAGGATAGGCCCCTCTATGATAGCCCAGATGCTACAACTAATAATAATAGTTACTCTAGTGAAAAAGGAGAGACTTTTATCTCAAAAGCTGGAGGTGGAATTCCTATGGGTAGTTTGTCTGCCAGCGTGACTGCCAACAATTCCTCCCTTCCCTATACACACCTGCTGCTCCTCCCATCAACACAGGAGCCTACTTGCCCTCCCCTTGAATCTGGGCTGGCCTTGGGACTAGTTTCCATCAACAGAATGTGGCAGAAGTGATAATGTGCCAGTTCCAGACTAGAAAACTGTTTCCAAGAACTGGCTAGGTGTCAGCTCTCTCAGAGTACTGGCTCAGTTAAAACTTATAACAGCCCCATTTCACAGGTGGGCAAACAAAGGCTTGAAGAAGTTGCCTGTCTAAGGTCACCCAGTTAGCAAAAGGCAGAGGCTGAATTTGAGCCTGGGATGTCTGGTTCCAGGGTCCATGAACTTCACTCCTCTGAGATTTCTTCTGTGAGTGGGCTGAACATTCAGCCTTTCTTATTTAATGTCAGAATTAATCCACAGGCCAGAGGACCAGAGCGACACAGCCACAACCTGGTCACATTCACATTGACTGGGTCGTTCCTGATGGCCCAGCTTGTGCCCTTGGGTCACATTATCTTATTTAATTCTCACAACAACCCCAGGGAGTAAACTTTTATTATTCTCTTCATTGTATAGGTTAGGAAATTGAGACCCAGAGAAGTTAATCAATTTGCCCAAAATCACCCAGCTGGTAAGTCATGGAGCCAGGTTGAACCTCGGCCTGGAGTGAGTTCCCTAGACTAGTACGTTAATGTGCATTTGAATCACACTGGGGTCTTGATTAAATGTAGGTTCTGGTTCAACAGATCTGGGGTGAGACCTGAGATTCTGCATTTTATTACTGTGATTATTATTATTTCTGTTGTTGTTGTCTTATAATAACTGAGACCCTCTCAAAGACAGGAATGCTCATACCGCCCCCAACCATGCCTCATATGTCAGCGGGGAGGCCTGGGAGGTCCTTAATAATGATCTGATGGGGGACAGGAGGGCAGGAGGGAAGGAAGGATGCAGGACCAGGTGAGAAATGGATGCTGCCCCGTCTTGCCCACCTCCCTGCTGCCGCACCTCCATCCTCACATTTCTAGTACTTTCACTATCACTAAAAAAGACTCACATGGCCAGTATTTTCACTACCACTGCTACAGCCCAAGGCAGGAGCCTCAAAGCAGTGAGGTGACTGGCCAGAGGACATAAGCCAGGGCACCCATCCAACCCCACGTCCTGCCCTCCTGCCCCGTGGAGGAGCCCGGGTTTGCTGATTCTCATCCCTCCCAAGTCTGGGGCCAAGCCGGGATCCCGGGAAAGGACGCACCAGGAAGCGCGTGGTTTTCGCCCCCGTGTCCTGCCACGGACCACAGCCCTCCTTTCCCTTGGCCCTGAGGTCCTGACTTCTCCTCTCCACGCGGGGCGACCCAGGTGGTCCGTGGCTGGGGAGGCTGAGCCAGCAGAGGGGGCCATGAGAGGTGGGGAGCTGTGCCACCGCAGGCTGAGAACACACAAACACACACAGGCACACGCTTTCCCATGGGAACCCAGCAGAGCCACCGCGCAACCTACCAGCCGGGCCCACCCCCGTGCTGCTTTCTCAGGAAACCTGGATGGGCTGAGGACTCAGGGATTGGCGTGAGAGACCATTGGAGGCCTCCAACGGGTGGGGGGAAATGGGCGGGGGGGGCAGGAACCACGGTTGGTGTTTTGTGGACAGAAAAGGCTTTTGCTGATCCCAGCAGACCAAGTACCTCCTGTCCCTCCAGAGGACCCTGGGGCAGGAGCTGGCAGGAACCAACCAACCCCTGGAGAGAGGGGCTTGCTGGGCGGAAGTCAGAGACAGCAGAGGACAAAGAGTCCCAGACAGGGAGAGACACCAGAAGGGGAGAGACACAGAGGCTGAGCGAGACTCCATAGAGGTCAGGATGGAGAGTCACAGGCACAGGAGTGGGGACCGGAGGGAGGGCACAGAGGGACTTATCAGGTGGGGAGGGGGGGCGGGGAAGCCCCTTCCCGCCAAGCCCCCAGCTCAGCAGGTACAGAAGCCCTGGCCTCCACCCAGGCTAATCAATACCTTCTGACGACTCAGTCCAAACTGGCCAGAGGCTGATGGATAAGCCACGTGTCAATTAAGTGATAATATCTGTAGAACCTGGACACGGTGCCTACTAATTTCCTACTAAATGCCTACTAGGCACCTACTAAGCCCTAGTGCAGATGAACGGTGGCTGTCATTATTGTCCTTGTTTTTAGGGAGTGGCAGGCGCCTGCACCCAAGGGAATGATGAGGTACCCCCAAGAAGCCAGCCCAGAGCAAGAGCCGGCCAGAGCAGAGCCTGTCAGCTCTGAAGGGAGGGCTGCAGTGGTCCTAGAACTCCAAGGATGTCCTCCCCCGCTCCCTCCAAGACCCCCGTCCAGCTCCTTCCTTCTGCCCGGTCCACACCACCCGGCCCTAGGAGTCTGGCAGCTGCTCTCTGGCCGGAGGTGGAGCTTGGGGGCACTTCCTCAGGAAACGAGGCCCCGTGGAAAATGCAGCACCCGATGGAGTGCTGCCTTCGTGGGACCCAGAGGCTTTATTTTCTCTGCCGCTGAAAACACTTCATAATCAAAGGCACTCTGAATGCTTCCCCAGATGTCAGCTCAGATCGGCTCTTTATTGTCAAGTAGGCAGAAGAATGTCTCTGTTGAGCCTATTTCTTCCCTTTTTCTCTGCAGCATCCCAATTAGCCCAGCTTGGTAAGCGTGCCAGGGGCTTCATGCCTGTTCTGAAAGGCAAAGTGACCCATCTGAGTGTCCGGGCAGAGGTCACAGGCTCAGCACCTGCCGCTGACCCTGCAAAAGAATCCAGGGAAAACAGGCCCCAGGGGACATGCTCTTCGCACATCTTCTCCAGCTGCGGCTGGCCTGGTACCCACCCACCCACCCCACCCACAATGGGCCGAGACTTGGCATGCACTTCACGATGAGCTGCCCACCAAGGCAGAGCCAGGTCAAGGTCACAGAGTCAAGGAGGAGGTTTGAAATGGTTAAGTGCCCTTCACCACGATTGAGGACAATGGTGGTGTCTACACGCCCTCCTCGTATCACCCTGTCCCCACCATCATCATCATCATCATTTATTACACACTTACTCTGTACCAGGAACTGTGTTAAGCCGTTTATATTACTTAGCTCAAGTCTTCTTTAATTAGGAACTATTATTATCCGTACTGTACAGATGAGAAACAGAGACACAGAGAGGTTAATTCACTTGCTCATAGTCACACAGCAGGCTAGTGGTAGAACCAGGATTTGAACTCAGGCATTCTGACTGCAGAGCTCACCTGTTTTACCACATCACCACAATTACACGCCTTCACACGTACACAACACTTTACAGTTTACTCCTCAAAGTTGATATCCATGACCTCGTGAGGTAGGTGGGATAATTCCCTCTCTACAGAAGGGCGCACTGAGATGCAGGAACCTGCGGGTGTCGGAGCTGGAGCTCTTAACACCTGCCGGTAGATCCCAGAGCCAGAGCGCATGCCTGGGCTTTGCTGTCCTGTATCCTGGGATGGACCTTGTGTCAAGTCCAGGAAGGTCCCTAGTCTTCGAGGATGCAGACGGCAGCCACAGAGCCCAGCCTGTCCTGACCTCTTCATACTTGAGACACCCGGCCCAAGCCCCCGCCACCCAGGACTTTTTCACTGGTCAGGCCCCCGACTGACGCCCAGCACACTGCGTCCTTGGTCTCCTGGAGCAGGTTTCTGCTTTGTTCAGCATTCAGCAGATCAGCAGAGCCATGAGGACTTTGCTCCTCTGGTGGCCTGTCCCCGCCACAGTACCTGAGAAGTCTGCAGAGCTCTTAGGAGGAGGATGGCCAGGGCTGGTGGGAGAGGGACTACAGATGGGGTGCCCCCCGCCACTGAGCTTCTGAAGGAGGATCTCTTTTGCAACATAGCAAAGGCCCCAAATATAAGTGCAGGAGGAACTGCAGTGACTTTAGCTTGGCCTGGATCCAGCGTCCCCAACCTGGGGGCCAGGGGCCAGGGAAGCAGGGTTGTAGGAGTGCAGGATGCAGGGTGCCAGAGCCTGCAGAGGAATTTGATTGTGGCACAGGCTTCTGACTCTGGGACAGTTTGGGGCCAAGATCCCCCCGCCCCTCACTGCCCACTGCTAACAGCAGCAGCAGAGACATCTGGGGAGCCCCAGCCCCCAGAGGCCTGCAGGGAAGCATATACTAGGGAGGGGGAGGAGGGGAGGTGGTGGAAACCAGATCCCTTATGGTGACAGCTGGGCCCACTGCAGCCTTCCACCAAGGTGCCCATATTTCAAAAGAGTTTGTCTAACAACACCCCAAATATTTTACGTACTAATTCATTCATTTCCATTTTGACTAGTCATAACCATCCAGAGTTCTCTGTCCAGCCGGGTGACCCTATCAAACTGGTATAATTTCTGCCTAACGCAAAGCTCAGTGTTTAACTTGGGTGGCCTGATGGCAGCTTGTTGAAATATTAAATATAGTTTGAGAACACTTCCTGGCGGGCCTGTGACCGGATCTGCCTCATTTAGGGCTATTCCTCCAGGGAACCTGGCACACGCATGGCCTCGATAAATATTTGTGGAACGAATGAATGGTCCCTCCAAAGATACAGTCATCTCAGGGTCTGGAAACGCCAGATTGTTTCCTCCTGCCAAGATGAACTCTTCCTTACACTGAGGGGCATCCCTGCTCCTTGCCCAGGAGTTCTCAGCAAAATCTGCCGTGAGTTTGCAGCGTCATTAACTCTGCCATGGCCACAGAGAGGCACACGGGGACACGCACGCGCGACGTAGCTGGGCGCACATGTGCTTGTGAAGGACAAACACACACACACACCAGGAACAGCGCCGAGGGCTGTGAGAGCAACAGCAGCAGAACCATGGCTCCCAATTAAAGTCAGAGTGCAAAAGGGAAGAGAATTTATCTTTAAAACCACAAAGGCACGGAGAGGTCACTGAAAAAACCTCTAAACTTGTTTACGAAAATATGCAATTATGTACTAACTGTTCTGTGATCATCGCACTGAGCACTTGTTTTTAATCTCCTCACTGTTAACCATTTAAAGTCAGAAAGAAAATGGGTCAGGGAGGAAAGCAAGCAAGATACAGAGGACAAGGTCATCGAGTAAATTCTTGCCTCTCAGCCCACTGCTGATGACGCGCGGTGGGGTCTCGGTCTCCTCCTCTGAAAAATGGGGACAAGAACGCCCACCATTCAGAAAGTAACAAGATCACCTAAACAAACATTCCTAGCACAGTGCCGGGCACAGAGCAGCCTGCAGACGTTGGTTGTTCAGGTTCTAACAGGAATCCCAATCTCCTCTCCATGAGCAAGGGTCACAGGACCAAGTAACTCTTCTTTGGGCAAATTATGGGTTCACCTGCCACCCAAGGCCCCCAGTGGCCCCAGGAAAAGAAGTTCCCCAAAGGGAGGAATCTCAGAAAAAGACCCTCCAAAATGACAGTGTAGGCGGACTAGGTCGGTCTGGCAGTGTATCTAAAAAGAAAAATAAATAACTTTCTCCCTGAGATGAAGTTCCTATTTCCTGGCTGCTCTCTTGGTTCTGTCTGTTTCAGGGGGTCCCTAGGAATTACTAACTCATAGACCAGGAAGGAGCAAGAAATAAAACTTTTCTGAGTTTCTACTGTTTTCCAGGAATCACGGTATCTCGCATCTAAGATCATAGCTTCTATGCCTCAGTTTCCTCATCTCTAAAGTGGGGAGAATGAAAGTAACTTTTTCATAGGGTAGTTATGAAGATTAAATGAGACCATGCCCTTAACACAGTGCCTGACACAATAATCACTCCATAAATGTTTACTGTCATTATTATTCGTAATTCTCACAACTACAAAAATAATATGTAAGGGCCCAGAGAGGTTAAGTAACTTGCCCAACTTACACAGCTGGTAAGCAGCAAAGGTGGGATTTGAACTCAGGCAACCAGGGTGTCACCCCCCTATGCTGCTTCCACTTGATAAATATCCACTGATCAGCTTCTATTACACTCCAGAGGCCTGATCCCAGGCAAGAGGTCTGGGAATGTTGACTCGGGATTTTTTCACGGTGGATGACCCAGAGCACACAAATACTCACGGTGTAAGGGGATCAGGTTTTACAAATGGAGAAATGAGGCCCAAGGAGGAGAAAAGACTTTCCAGAACCAAATGGTTCTAAATCTAAACTCAGGCCTCTGTCTCCTTTCTTCCAAGCCCTTGCCTCTAAACCATGCCAGGGAGATCACTGTGGCTCTACCAAGGTTTGGCAGACCTTGGGTCATGAGCTCCCACATGCTAGAGGAGTGGTCTTGAGTGACTTCCTTAGCCTCTCTGTACCTCAGCTTTCCCATCTGTAGAGTGGGGATGAAAAGTGACTTACCAGGTTATTGTAAGAAATAATGTAATAGATGTAAAAGTTCCAGCAATATTCTAGGAGCTCCATAAAGCTTAGTTTAATTGGGTTAGGTTGGTGGGGGATTACTTTTGTTTTCTTTTCTTATCAGGTGGAAGATGCTCACTCCTTGCTGGATAACCATCTCAACGTGATTGAGTTTTGCCTTCAAATAGATACCTCCCCTCAGCAGGGAAGTCACAGGCACTGGATGGATCAGGTTGGGCTGTGGCTCACACCCTCTCGGCCTGCCCTTTTCTCCAGCCTTCCCTCTTTCCCTCCTTTTCCCATTGCCGCCTCATTTTTCTCACAAGCAAAGACTTTTCTCTCCAGGCCCACGGCACGAACCCTGCACTTCCGGAGGAAGCAGGCGCTGAATAGATTTAGCAGGTTCTGATGAATGTCACGTTTATTTGGGTGCCAATGGAGTCACTGCATTTTAATGAAGACCCCGTCCGGCCCCCACCCCGGCTCCAGATGTTGGCGCTGGTGGGAACACCTCACGTTCCCACGGACGCCGCACAAATGAGGTTGGGATAAGCAGGCACTGGAAGGTGATGCCGGGTTTGGCCTGCCAGCTCCCTTCCTGGCTCAGGGATGGTGTTTCTTGGAGTTGGCTTTGCCAGCCCGGGACCTTGCAAGCCCTTTTGCCAACCTCAGTTTCCTCATCTGAAGATGATGTATGTACAATAACACTCCCAAGCTGGGGGCTGGGCGCCATGGAGACCTTCAGTGCCTGTCTGCTGATGCTAATTGATTCCAAAGATCCAGGCCCAGGAATGGATGGCTGGGAGAACCGGCTGCATGGGAGGAGCTGAAGTGGGTGGCTGAGCCAGCCATTTTCCCGTGCCTGAGAGTGCGAGCCATAGATTGGACCCCTTCTCCCAAAGGCCCCACCCAGGAGGGGGACGCTGGCCTGGGAGGGAGGAGGGTACCCGGAAGGGCAGAGCCAGAGCGCAGACCTTCCTTTCATCCCAGCCCGAAGCGAAGAGGGAAGTGACAAAAGACCCATAGACCTGGCTCCTTCCGTACCCCCACAGCCTCATCGCTTTCAGACGCCTCTGGGCTGGAGACCTCTCCAAGGTGATGGAGTGACATGAGGTGTCAGCCCCTTGAGAATGGCTCACACACACACTGTAAAATAAAATCCAGCCTTTCTCTGCATTTTGCTGAGCCTAGGTGTTCTCTGGGTTCCTATTGTCTGTGGGTTTTATGCTCCAGAAGCTTTTTTTGTCATAATCATGAACCAAAGCCTGCATGAAAACACAGAATGGCTAGAGGCAGAAGGGGGAAGTGTGCGAGGGGCAGGAGATGTCAGAGCGAGACACTGGGGAGCAATGCCTGGCGTCTCCAGTGGAAACCAGATGTCATGGTTTGGGTCCTCAGGAGGAGACAGGGAGACAAGGATTCGAGGGCAAGTAGTTTGTTTAGGAGGTGATCTCAGAAGCATCAGTAGGGGAGGGGGAAGTGAGTCAGGGAGAGGAAGGAGGACAATAAAGGGTGCATGGTCGAGAAAGTTGCCACCGTGGGAGCTCCGGAAGCCAGTGTAGACCGCGCACCTCTAAGTTATCCCGCTTCAGGAACAATCCATCACTAGCTGAGGTCCCTCCTGGGGCACTAACTCCGCAGCACCCCTGACCCACCCTCAGCCAATCTGTAAAATGGCCTGGAGGGGTGGCCAGGACACCAGTTACCATGTTTATCTTACAAGGAATATTCCTGAGACTCAGTGAGGCAAAGAGCTGGGTCCACGCTTATGTAGCCAGGCAGCTGTTTTAAATGAAAGCTGTTTATCTTCTAAGACCCAACTCAAACCGGCCTTCTCCCTGAAACTTTTCTCTGCTTGCCCCATCCTCCAGAAATCACTTTCCCATAATATCTGGTCTACACGGCAGTTAGGACATTTGTCATGCCACATTGTAGTGGCCTGTCTGTGTCCTCTGATACACTGAGGGCCACATGGAGAGTGGCCAGCACATTGCAGGAATCTAGCAAATGCTCTTCCCTCTCTTCCATGCTCCCTCCAACCTCGTTTCACCAAAAGCTGGCACTGTGCAAGAGACATGCCAATGCTTTCTTGCATTGTACTGAACAACAAAGTAACTCTAGTAATAAAATTGTCCTCCGCGTTCATACCAGGGGTAAAAAGAGTTCGTCTAGATCTTAACGCATGGAGAGGAAAGATGCAGTAAGTCAACACAGCAAACGCATTCCAGCAAGAGGAAACTGGTTGTGCAAAGGCCCAAAGGTAGGTTTTGAGGGAACCCCAAGTAATTGTGTATGTGCAAGTGGGGAGACATGAGAGGTGAAGCTGGAGAGGTGAGCAAGGGCCAGACAATACAGGTTTCCAGGCTGAGGAATGGCGTTGCCATAATGCACACAGAGAAGGACTTTTCCAAAGGCTGCAATAGACCCAGATGAGTCTTTAGGACTTTGAGTGGGAGCGGATGCCTCTGGCCAGAACAAAGTCACAGCAGTTCAGAAGAAGAGACACCGTGCTGGAATCCTGAGCAGATGACAAGACCAAAGCCAGAAGCTTCTGTGATCACTGACCACTATAGGGGGTGGACAAAACACCTAGAGTGGCAAATTCTAGGAGGGGAGGGGAAGAATTCAAACCATTTCATGGTCACCAGATGCTCACAAAAGGAACTAAGGACTAATGAAACTTAAGGACCAATGAAACAGAATCTCTTAAAGGAGGAACCCAGGCCTCAGCAGCCACCTGGAGAGGATTTTAATTCACTGAAAGTGAGGGCAAAGGGCCCAAATCAACTTTGTTCCCAGATTCTAGATCTATATATGGCAAAAATCAAATCAAAAGAACAGGGAGAAACTTTTTTTTTTTAATACATTCACTTTGTTTTTCAGACAATTAGGTGATGCATATTCACTGTAGAAGATTTGGAATGTACCAGAAACACGTGAAAGAAAATAAACATCACATGTAATTCCACCAATAGATTTTCTTCTATTCTTTTTCTAATCATTATAAATAACATATATAATTTTCTCTAAAATGGGGATTTATGACATAAACACAGTTTTACTGGCTTCTTTTGCCGTTTAGTAATACATTACAAACGTTTTACCCATATCTTTAATTATTAATCTATATTAATTTAATAGTTGCAGTTTCCATCACATGGGCACCATATTTGATGTGTTCAATCCCCTATTGCTGGACCTTTAGATTATTTCCAGTTTTCATTATTATCCATGACAATGCAGTGAACATTCTTCTACAAACAACTATTCCTTAGGATAAATTTCAGAAAGCAAGATTACTGGGTCAAAGTGTGTAAATAGTTCTAGGGCTTATGACACATGCTTCGAAATCACCCTCCAGAAGACTCCTGCTCTCGTGAAGCACATAGTCTAAGCCCATATTGTTTAATATGGCAGCCACTGGCCGTATGTGACCCCTTAAATTTCAACCAATTAAAACTAGACTTGGAGGCTGCAGCCCAAATGATGGAGGCGTAAAAGTGATTGCATTCTGGAGAGAGCTTGAAGGGAGCCCACAGGATTTGCAGGTACAGTTGCAAACTATTCTAAATGCTACAAAGAAAAAGCACAGGGGTGGCATGTATCACCAGTGAATCTGGAGAGGCAACCGCTCTATGAAAGTGACCTTGGGGCCAAGATCTGAGATCTGAATAGGAGTTGATCTGGTGAAGACTTTTACAAATTCCTTGTCCAGTCGTCCACAGCCTCCTGACAACAAGAAGAGGGAAGGGAAGTTGAGTGGGGGCCGCTTCCTCCTGGGAAAAAGGAGAAACTTTGCCGCAATGAGCTGGAAAGAGCCCAAAGAGCCGCGTTGGGTTACGTACGGATCTGCAACCCAAACAGCTTTGCTGTTATGGGCCTGTTTGTCATAGATCAGTTAGTGGGTAGATTGCTTTGGCTGGAAATGGAGATTTAGACAATGCCGGAGTGGATAATGGTGCCCGAACGCTGCCAGGCGCTAATCAGGACTCGGCAATGACTGCGGTACGGAATGAAGTGCAAAGCATTCGGAGTTATTACCCAAGGCTTGTCTCTGCAATTAGATGATTGCATAACCTTAATATGATCAATCTTGCCGGATGTGAATTGTGCAGCTGTAACCACAAAATAAGGTGGCATTTCTGTTTTCTTGTTGAACGCAAACATTATATATGCGCAAGCCATAATTTTATAACGGTCGCTTGTGGCAAGAAAGAGCTTTGTCAGTCAGAAGATGCAATTGAAAAATGTGTGTGTGTGTGCGTGTGTGTGTGCGCGCGTGCACGCAATACAAGTGCTTAAAGAGACAGTCATAATGTCAGGCTTCGCCTCAGGAAATAGTGCTTTGTGGGTTTTGCTTCTTCTCTTTTTTGCCTTGGTACACATCAATTTTGAGGGCAGGAAGTTGGGAAACTTGGACCCCTCTGGAGCCCTCCCGGGACAACACAGCTTGCCTCTCACACATGCATGGCTCAGAGAGTCCTAGGGAATCAGTTTGATATTCATCAGCAATTGCACAGCACACCCCGTTCATCAAGCCTCATTGTTCGGTGGGGACGTGAGCTACGACTTAGGCTCTTCCGATTCAAGATCCTTGCAGAAATCTTAGCCCAGCCCCCGAGGCCCTGCTCGAGGGACTACAGGGACACAGCCCTCAAATGCCCTCTCCACCTCAGCGGCTCTGGGGGCCTGGAAGGAGTCGTGATGAGTGGGGAGACCAGTGTTGGTGATGAGGTATCTCCTCTGTCTGATGGCCCTGTGTCCAGGGGGCACAGACTTCTGAGAAAAGGAAAAGCTTGGAGGCTGGGAGTTGTCTTGTTATGGGTCAGAGCTTACTCACATGGAAGGAGGGAGGGATAGAGAGGAGGAGATGGGGTGGGAGGCATGGCATGAAAAAGATATATTTAAGAAAGAAGCGCTATGATGGGATATCAGGAAATAAAACCTAGCGGCCAAATGAGCGAATGCCTACGACTCTGTGTGTGTGCGTGTGTGTGTGTGTGTGTGTGTGTGTGTGTGTGTGTGTGTATGTTAGAGACACTGAGAGAGAGAGAGACCTAACTGCTTTATCTGACTGGGGCTGTGATTTCATGGCTGGAACTAACAACAAAGCCAAGTGTCACGGGCCGAGTTCCCCGGGAGGCAGACACAGGGGAGGAGATTAGCGTGCAGGAGGTCTATCAGTGAGGACTCTTGGGGCCAGTGGGACCAGTGCCTGTGGGAAAAGGAAGGCGACAGGAGTGGGAAGAGGGAGGAATGGGCTGCGATGCAGTCCCAACAAGATGCCCTCCCCAAGGGGAGCTCTGAAGCTGGGATGACCTTTCAGAGTTGTTTAGAGTTGGGGCAAAGGGACCTCGCCTTCATCCCCTGCACTGACCAGTCACTGGCTGTGGGCTGCCCCAGGGAGGGGGCGTGACCTTGAATGAGGCAACACTCCTCAGCCAGGGTAATTCCTGAAGAAGGCTGACGGCCAGCGGAGAGCTATCAGCTGACGACCTCTCCAGCAGCCAGAGGAATAGGTCCTTTGGTCCTGAATACGGGGTCTGAGTGGTGCAGACTATCACCAACACCGAGAATTTAGGAGTAATAAGAACTAAAATTGGGTGGAAGTCAGAAATGGTCCTGTGGGCCAGGAGGCAGGGGTTAATAATGGACAAGCCGATGAGCTGCTGACTTCCAAGACAGGGCAGAGTCAGATTGGATCCCTCAATTCCAAGCCTCAATTTCCCCAAATGACCACCTGTCTCAAACCTTTTCTAAATGGCCAAGCTGGGCGAAAGCAAAAGTCTAGAACCGGAGTTACCCCACCCAAAATCACCCAACCACCCCACCAGCGTGATTGTCACACATGTGCAGAGCTCCAAGGTACACACCACACATGTGCCCTCCCTACAAATCTTTAAGACAGGCTTAGGAGCTAGAAACCTCAGGAAGGTCTACTGCAGTCAAAGGCATGGCTGGGCTTCTCCATCACCAGGGAGTCCCCAGCCTCTACCTCCAGCCCACGCCTCTCTCCTGAGTGCCAGACCCACCTACCCATTCCCCTGATGGACACCTCTGCTCAGATGTCCTCAGGACACTCAAACTCACATGTCCTAAACTGTCCTCATCTTCCACCCTCAAACCTGGGCATCCTCTTCTGTTTCCCATTTCAGTAAATAGCACGGTATCTACCCATTTGGACAGGGCAGGGCACCGCATCCTTGACTCCTGGCCCCCCTTTATCTTCCCACATCCTACAAGTCCTGTGGGCTTTACCTGCTTCTCCAGTCTAGAATCCAACCACCTCTCTCTGGGCCCATCACTCCACCTTACTTTAAACCCCCCTTATTACCAGGAAGCAATTCTAGTTAAGTCTTTCTCCAAACTTGCTTCCCTGCTCAAATGTCTTCTCTCTGTCCATCCAGAAGATCTTTCTAAAATGTGAATCTGACCACAACTCTCGTTATGTCTGCCCCATTGCCTTCAGGATAAAGTCTGCCTGCCTTCCCACAGCAAAAACTTTCTGCTCTTCCTGTGGTTCCTGTATCACTCTAAACCCTCATCTCTAGATATTTCTCTCTCTCTCTCTCTCTCTCTCTCTCTCTCTCTCTCTCTCTCTCCTGCACAAACAGGCGTTTTACACAGGCATTTACACTCTACATTTGTACCATCCAACACAGCATCCACTAGTCACACATGACTGTTGGCCACTTAGGAATGTGCCTAATCCAACTTGAGATGTGCTGTAAGTGTAAAACCTCCACCAGATTTTGAACACCTAGTATGAAAAGAAAGGAAGTAAAACATCTCACTAAGTTGGTATTGATTCCGTGTTCAAACGATGATACTTTAGTTCACTCATAGTAGTTTGGGGCAATTAATTCATTTTACCTGTTTCTTTTTACTTTTTAAATGTGGCTGCTAGAAAAATTTTCATTATACAAGTGGCTCTGATTCTGTTTCCATTAGATGGCCCTGCTCTAGGCCCTTCGGGATGGGAAAACCTTCCTCCCATCCCACTAACACCTAGAAGTCTCTTCAGCTCAAAGGTCAGGGTCAGGGTCAGGTCTTGTCTAAGACTTTTAACTGACCTAAAAAAAAATGATCATTTCAGATCTTTGGCCTCAGTCTTTGTGCCGTTAAGAGGTAGCCACCAACAGGGCCTCCATTTTTTGGGTACTGGCAAGCCCTGGGCAGACTAAAAACAGAAGAACCAAGAGAAGCTGTAGGCTTCTGCATTTAAATGTCAAGGACAGTCCCTCTTATGGGTCAGGGAAGCTGAGCAGAGTGTGCTACAATGAGGAAAAAACTAGCCAGTTCTGGCTCTGAGAATGATGTGTTCGGGTAAAATGAGTGTCATGTGGGTGTGGATTCTGATTGCATTGGGGGGAAGGGAAATCAGCCCCTACAGGTCAGAGGCATGGGGTCACCCAAACATGGGGAGTAGCTGAGAGCAGACTCGGGAGAGGATTAAAGAGAATGGCCCTTTCTCCCAGAGAGAAGGAAGAACAGACCTTCAGAAAGAGGGCAAGGCTCCAAAACCCCTTCAGAGTATCTTTTTCATTATTATTCTTTCTGGGACTCCCTGAACAGTCATACCTTACAGAGTTTTCAACATCTTCTCCTGCATTGTCGTTTCTATCAGGTGCCGTCCACGCTACAATCATGTCTGCCACATTCTAATAGCCTTGCACGGCAGGGATGCGGAGGTGGGGGCAGGGAAGGGAAGCCTGGTCTACCTGTCAGGATACTTCCAAAAAGCAGCCTCCACATCTATGGGGCCAGACCTCCCAGGGCTCTGGGGATGAGCAGGGGTCCATGGCGGCACTGGGAACAGCCAGGAGGAACACTGGGCAGGGAGCTGCAAACTGATGAGAGATTCAAGTGCAGGTGGGAGACAAATGTTTGTTTCCCCAGTTCACCCTGGAGGAAGATGATCCTGGGAGCGAGACTTGCTCCTATCCCACCTTGCCGCCCCATCTTCCTGGACTGTGCTTCCCTCCCTGGCCACTGCCTCTCTCACTCATCTTCAGGACTGAATTCAGGTATCACCTCCTCCAGGAAGTCTTCACAGGTGCCCTCAGACTGGACAAAGTATCGTTCCTCAGTGTTCCCATAATACCCATTCCTGACTCCAATGTCGCTGTCTGTCTGCTTGACTCAATTCCTCAACAGTGGGCACCATCTGGGCAGAAAGTTGATGTGATTTATCTTTGTTATATGAATGCCTATCTCCAGCTCTAATACACAATAGGTGCTCAGTGAATGTTTGCTGAATAAATGAAAAATACTAGACAGAGCTTGGGTGCAAGAAAAACGTTCTACACTTGTCCACTCTTCAAGCCCCATCTGGGGTTCAGCACACTATTGGCTCCAAGCAACTTCCTATCTCCAGCTCGACAATCTTCAGTTTCAAGAAATAAACCCTGTTGTCTCCAAAGCTCTAGGACAGGAGGGGATGATGGGCGTATATCTGGAGCCCCTCTGGTGAGAGAGTTTTTCCTAAATTCTCCCATCATTTAAACAAACTGGGATCCTGATGGATAGAAGAGCCATCTTTAAAAGACTGGGAAAAATGGCTTTTAATATCAGTTTTTAAGAAAGAAAGTATGGTCCCTATAAACTGTTAAACTTCACTTTATTGACCATAAATCTGTATTTTGCTCAATGCAAAAGTTTTTCATCTTGTACAGAAAAATGCTGAAACAGCGACAACTGCCGAAAACAAGAAGTTTTCTCTTACGGACAATTTATATGAAAAAGTTATTGAATTTCTGGTTAGGGAGGCCAGGCCAGGCATCTCTCGTAGCTCCCCCAACCCAGGTCCCGGCCATTGGGTGCCAGACGTGACCCACTGCTGATCAATGTCAAGAGAAAATTACCCAATTGTAAGTCTATTAAGTTGTGGACTCCAGGGATTTCAAAGCCTGGAGCAAAGACACGTTTCTCCCTGAGGACATTAAACTCAGGCTTTCTTTGCTGAAAGTGCAGCGAGCCTTTCTGCCAAAGGAAGGGAGGGAAAAGCTGATCTGGGGGAGCATCTAGTAGCTACGAGGTGCTTTCACAATTATTGTCTCTTTTAATTCTGGGAATGACCCCAAGAGATAGCTTTATCAGGGTGGAGAGGGGAAGAGGAAAGATAGCTTAAGGGGAAGGAGTGAAACTAATTCCATTTGCTCAATATTCAGTGAGCAAATACGGTAAAATCTGGAGCAGAACTGTTAGCAGCTTTGAGTTAAGGCGCTGCCTAGGAGGCTGGTCAGAGCAGAGATTTGGATTCAAATCCCTGGTTCATGAATTCACTCCATAAACACTGGCAGATGTACTTTGTTCTAGGTGATGTGCTCAGAGCTGCCTTTAAAGAGCTCAGGGGCTGGGGGGGGGAGGCAGAGCTGAAACCCATCACTGGAGGACAAGGTGGTGAGTGTTGATGAAAGCCTGCCAGGAAGGATTCGGAAAGGCTTCCCAGAGCAGATGACAAAGACGCTGCTCCTACAGGGTGAACAGAAGCATTTCAAGTGGGCAGAACAGCGGTGAACTGGGGCCACGAGTACAGTGGAGCCAACTATGTGTATCTCTTCCCAACACCACTTCAGGCACCATTTGAGTAGCTTGAGATCGACCGTGGTGGGAGTATTCACACCATGGAAATTGGAAAATGCTACAAATCAGGGTGGGTTTTCCCTAGAGACTGAGGAAGTCAATGGGTCAAGCCTTATGTCTGATTGGACTTGGAGGATGAAAGCCAGGGATGACGGAAAGGCAGGATGTGGAGACCAGAGAGTCCCTTGCTTAAGAGAACAAGTGGATGGTGTTATCATTTGCTATAAGATGAACAGAGGAGGAGAGGCAGGCTTAGAGGGAAAGGGACACTGCTTTGAGGTATCCGTGAGATACCCAAGTGGACGTGTCCAGTAGACAGTCGGATAGAGTGTAAAAGCTCAGGAGAGAGGGTGGAACTGAAAGCACTTACCTAGGACAAGTTGCCCAGGGACATCTGAGCGGTGCACTCCTGCATCCCACTTATAAGTGCCCCTCCATGAAATAACAAGCAGAACCCCGAGAACCTGCTCCCAACACCGTATTCTCTCTTCCTTCCAGATGCCCCATGGAGAATGGCATACATTACCGGAAGCCCCAAGGTCTTACTAAGAAATCTGAGGAAACTCAGAATCCCAGAGGCCACATCTGTGGTACCTTCATTTCCTTGCATTCTCACACACATTTATAGTCATTTCTTTTCTGAAAAAAATAAATCAAGGGGAAGTAACTCAGCAGTTAGCTTACGTAGGGGACCATCCTGGGCATTTCACATGTGTTAACTCATTCACTCCTTACAACAATCATACAGTCTTATTTTCTCCATTTTCAAGATGAAAAGTTTAAGGGTCAATGAGGTCACTTGGTTTCCCTAAGGCCACAAAGCAAATAAGTTGCTCAAGTATGTTTTGAAGGCACATCTTCTTCCTAGTGCCTAAGCCTTAGCCGAGACTTCATGGCACCTGAATGCCTGTTGCAAACTGCTGCTGGCGTGTAATGACATTGCCACTTTTCCACAATAAAATGAGCCTCATACGTTATCCAGACATAATGGTCAGCTGCCTTGCTTAGGATGGACTGTTCTTTATTTTGAAATCAAGCCCTTCCTATGGACATGGGGTGTTAAAATGATTCTGCAGGAAGATGGTTATTTGCCTTCTTTTTTCACTATGTCCCCACTTGACAAAATAAAATGTTGTCAGCCTTGTTCTGGTTCTCCAAACTATTCTTTTCAACATTTCCTGGTCTGTGGGATCCAAAATATTGGGAACAATTTTAGCACCCCATGCCCAAAACTTGATCTTTTAAAAGGCAGGGGCAGAGGTAATTCAACCCATCACTTTCGATACCCTTTGAAGGTGCGTGGGAACAGCAGAGACACTTAGGGATCCTTGCTTTCCTCCCAGTGGCCACTTCACACCTGCCATCCCAGGGTTCACACAAGAATGAATAGGCAAACATCTTTACATGCACCAGTGGCTGGCCCTGGACCCCTAACTGAGAGAGAGGAAAGCTTATCTTACAAAGACTGTTTTTTAATTCTTTTTCCAGCTGTTGAAACAAGATAGAGGGAATTAAGAGATGAATACTAATGGTGGAATCTAACAATATACCATTTATATCCTCTCTTCCCCAGACAAGTGCTCTACCAAAGCCCAGGGGAGGGGAGCTTTTCTCTAAAATCTTTGAGATCAACAAACAGAACTGTTTAGGGATCCAGGTCTGCAGGCTGCTTTTCTACCTCCCCAGCCAAAAGGCAGGAGCCCCACAGCACCCTGAGGTCTTCCTCCCTCTGGCTGGTGGTAGCTTTCTGTGCTCAGAGCTTCTCTTCTTCTCCCTCCCTGGAGAAAAGAAGCATCTGCATCTATGAAAAAGAAAATATATTGAGTCCTGCTATGTGCCAAGCCTGTGCTGGGCAATTTCAAGCATGGTATTTCATTTCATCTTGTATGGCCACTGTGGAGAACAGTATGGAGGTTCCTCAAAAAATGAAAAATAGAACTACCATACGATCCAGCAATCGCACTACTGGGTATATATCTGAAAGAAATCTCAAAGACATATTTGTACCCCTGTGCTCATTGCAGTGTTATTTACAATAAGCAAGACATGGAAACCATCTAAGTGTCCATTGATAGATGAATGGATAAAGAAGATATGGTACACCTATATAATGGAATATTATTCAGCCATAAAAAAGAAGGAAATCCTGCTATTTGCAACAACATGGATGGACCTTGAGGACATTATGCCAAGTGAAATAACTCAGACAGAGAAAGACAAATACTCTATGATCTCACTTATGTGTGGGATCTTAAAAAAGTGAAACTCATGGAAACAGAGAGTGGTGGTTGCCAGGGGCTGGGAGGTGGGTGACATGAGGAGATATCAGTCAAAGGGTACAAACTTCCAGTTTTACAATGAATAAGTTCTGGAGATCTAATGTTCAGCACAGTGACTATAGTCAACAACACTGTACTATATATACTTGAGAGTTGCTAAGAGAATAGATTTTAAATGCTCTCACAACAACAACAACAAAAAGTAATTATATGAGGTGAAGGATGTATAAACTAACCTTATTGTGGTAATCATTTCACAATATATATGTGTATCAAGTCAACACACCATACCCCTTAAACTTGTACAATGTCATATGTTAATTATACCTCAACAAAGTTGGGGAAAAAGAATTGAAGTCAGAAAGCTTAGGTTTTAATACTAACTCTACCACTTCTACTAGTTTATAACCCTGGCTATCTATACAACCTCTCTGAGCCTTAGTTTTCTCTCCTGTAAAATGGGGATAAGAACAGTGGCGTTTCATAGCATTACTCTCAGGGTTGAATTAAAGAATACATGTAAATTGCCTGGCACATTTGAGAAGGTCCTAACAGAGTCTGTGTCATACATTGTGCAAGACTCTGGGGATTCAAAGACAAGTAGGACACAGTTCCTGACCCCAAAGGATTGACAGAGGAGCATCAGTGTTTAACAGAGGGGCACCTATGTGCCTCAAAGTGTCACAAGGGCTGAGGTAGACACTTGGATGGGGATCTTTCGGGGCCACAAAGGAGGGAAAGGTCAGCATCGGGGGAAGGGGTTGGGGCAGGTTTTAGCAAAATCTGTTGAGAAGCACATCTAGCCAGCACATCGCTTTACCTGCTGTAAGGAATGCAAATGCTAAGATATACAATAGAAAAAATTATTATGTTCTTTAAATACAATGGCTGAATATAACCTGTAAGTATATTTTCTCACTACAGGTCGCTATTCATCAACTATTCTCAATCACTCCCTAACTAAACAAATTATCTAGGTCTCAGCTAAGTACTCAGACAATGGAAGGACAAAGGCAGCAGAGCTGAGGACCCCAGTCAAAGGATGCCAAGGACAGTGGCCCCAGCTGAGGACAGGCACCACAGGCACCACAGACCACAGAACAGCCTAGCTCACAAAACCTCAATAAAGAAACCCCAGGCCAAGGTGTTAATATTAGGTTTACCTCTGTAAACCTTAACAGCAAACCCAAAATGATGGCAAAGATAGAAATTTCTGTCCCTCTCATAGAAGTCCAGGTAGGTAATGCAGGGCTTTTTTGACCCTTTACCAAGACAGGGACCTAGGCTTCTCTCTGTTGCTCTGCCATTGTGGACTCATCCTTGAGTCCACTGGCCAGAGATGGAGCTCCAGACATCAGGTGCATGATGCAGGCCGGAAGATAAAGGAAATGGGGAGAAGAACTAAGAACGTGCCCCACTTCTTTCCCACCTACATCCCATTAGCCAGACCAAGTCACATGACTAAGTCACATGTCTGCACCTAGCTTCAAAGAATGCTGGGAAATGTAGTCTCTCTTCCAGGCAGCCATGTGCCCAGTCAACAGTTCCATTAACTATTGAAGAAGGGAGAATGAGTTGGGCTCAACTAGCAGTGTCTGCCAGCCAAGGATTTCTTGGCTAAAGAGAGATTTAAGGTCCCAGGCCCAGGATGGCTCTGGCATAAAGGCCTCTAGAGGATGGGGTTGCCAGCATTTCTAGAAATGGCCCTCAACATTCCATGCCCCCTAATCCCTGGAACCTGTGAGTGTGGTGAGATATCATTCATTATGTTCTATTTTATGGCACAGTTGACTTTACTTTCAAAAGGAAATTATCCAGGTGAAACCTAATCGAGTCACATGATTCCTTCAAAGCAGAGAACTTTCTCCAGGTGAGGGCACAAGAGGAAGTCAGATTTCAAGATGGAGGGGCCACATGAGAAGCAAGGTAGATGGTCTTTGGAGCAGACAGCTGTCCCAGTTGGAAGGGGGGACACAACTCAGCCCATAACAAACATACACTCTGCGAAGTGCTTCTGCTGCCTGTTAATCAGAATAGGTTGTCTTTCTGGTCCGTGCCCTCTCTTGCATCTCACTCTCTGTTTTCACCCTCTCGGCCCTCCTTTCCCAACTGAGGCAGTAAGGAACCCTCTACAGAAGATTCCAGGCTTTTTGTTCACTGGCGTCATGGTCCTCCCTGGATCTTCCTAGCACACACCACCCTGCCAAGAAGAAACAGCCCAGACGTCCACTGCTGACATAGGTCACAGCCCTCCGTGTGGCTTCATGATCAGGCAGAGATGTGGATTTGGGGAAGGGGGTTTCAACAGAGCAAAACAGATGCCCTCAGGGAGGGGACTCAAGAGTCCTCAAGCTGGATTATTAGATAATGGCTCATTGCATCTCAGTAAAATTTCCCGAAACCCAGTTACCAAACTCTCTTGTCTACAGTTTTCAGAATAAAATCCAAACTCTTTACCACATTCTCCAAGGCCCCTTCCCATTTGCCCCAAACCCAATCCCTGCCTTGTCTCTCTCCCTGAGCCCGTTTTTACAAACACACACTCCAATTTCATCTGAGGGCAAGGACTGTGGCCCCCAGTTTCCTAGCACAGAGAAGGCCATGGTGGGGGATTAAGCAGATGAGTGGATAAATGAATGAATGACTGCAGAGTGAGGTGAGTGGTCCTGGTTTGCCAGTGCTGCAGGTGGTAACTCAGGGCCAAGAGTCCTTCCCTCTGCGTCTCCAGCCTCCCCTATATCCTCGGAGTCTTCTCCCCCAGCCAGGGGAAGGAGAGAGAGAGACACACACACACACACACACACACACACAGAAAGAGAGAGAGAGAGAGAGAGAGAGAGAGAGAGAGGAGAACCTGGCAGGAGGTTTCAAGGCCTGAGCAATGTACATCACCGCCACCCGTATTCCATCAGCCAGAATCAGACAACAGCCCACCTGATGGCAAAGAAAGCTGTGAGCCTAAGAGAGAAAGGAAATGGGATTGGGGAGGCACATTGCAGACCCTGGCAAGGCCCCAGAGTTTCCCATCAACACCTAACCCTGAAATTCACCGAAACCCCCCAAATTGTCACCTGAGTGGACTCTTCCTTCCTCCTCTGTGCCATTCCTTCGGGCCTCTAGCCCATTTCTGCCACATCTTGACCCTTCTCCATGCAACGCTAGTCTTCTCTTTAGAATAAAGGTGGAAGGGTGGTGGCATCACTGTCCTTGGAGGGCAGAGCGTGGACCATGCCCCCTCTGGGCCCTCCACCTGCCGCCCCAACGTCGTCAAGCCAGGGGCTGGGCACACGGAGAAGCGTCTACTTCTCTCACACCAAGGTCCAGACGTGCCTAGCCCATGTCACCAGATTGGCCGTGTCAGCAGAGACCAGGTCTCTCCGCCACAAGAATGTTCCTTTTCTTCTAAGAGGCCTGGGAGGTTGGCTCACACCCTCTCCACGTGCCCTGACAGCCCGGCGGGTGAGGGGAGGGTGGAGAGACTGAAATTTCACTTTCTCAGAAACAGCAGATTCAGCAGCTCTGGCTGCTATGGGAGACGCAGATCTGCACCGGCTGGATTTCTCTGGGTCTTTATCGCCACACAGAGAGCAAGAGCTATTAGGTCCTGTCCGGCGGCCAAGGACTCACCTCGTCTGGCAGGGGTGACATGATACCCCGGCCTCCAGCGGGGGCAGACGCCTCCTGCCCGCAACAGTCACAGCACTGGGACCCGCCCTGCCCCTGGAAAGCAGTTCTTAGCCACAACGGACCCCCGTCCTGGCCACCCTGGGCTCCCAGAGAA
Organism: Mesoplodon bidens; assembly: GCF_964165515.1. Taxonomy (NCBI): domain Eukaryota; kingdom Metazoa; phylum Chordata; class Mammalia; order Artiodactyla; family Ziphiidae; genus Mesoplodon; species Mesoplodon bidens. Next base: position 19,445,647 of record NC_138171.1, on the reverse strand, counting down.
TCAAGTCCCTTCCAGAAACTGAGCCAAGTGTGGACCCCGTAGGACAGGCTGTCATAGGGGCCCAGGGCTGCCGGAGACTGAGGCTTGCCCTCCACCTTCACCTGAGCTGTGAGGAGGGAGGGAGAATTTTCCTCTGACTCTCCACTCCTCCCTCTCATCCGGGGGGATGTGGGGGGCAGAGGGGCCCGGGGAGTGGGAGCAGCTGCGGAGAAGGAACATGTGAGCAAACTGGAGAAGAATGGCTGCCCTGGGGATGGAGGTCCCGTCTCCAAACTTGGAATCCTCGTGCCAGTGTTAAAAACCCCAGGCTCCTGGGCTTTCCTGGTGGCGCAGTGGTTGAGAGTCTGCCTGCCAATGTAGGAGACGCGGGTTCGTGCCCCAGTCCTGGAGGATCCCACATGCCGCGGAGCGGCTGGGCCCGTGAGCCATGGCCACTGGGTCTGTACGTCCGGAGCCTGTGCTCCGCAACGGGAGAGGCCACAACAGTGAGAGGCCCGCACACCACAAAAAAAAAAACAGGCTCCGGTCAGAGCTGACCCAGAACCTCTAGGATCCTTCCAGCTCTGGTTGGGACACTGAGGTTGGGTGAAAGAAGGTGGGAAACCAGGGAGATGGGCAGGAAGGAGATGCTGTTGACCACGGCTGACCTCCTGCCCCCAGGACTCCACCTCCACCTGCAGCTGGGCTTCTGGTTCCTTCTGTCGGGGCTCCATGAACAGTGCTTCTAGTGTGTCCAGCTCACCTTTGCCCTGGTCCCTCTGAGCACCCGCAATCCACCCTGCCACCCCACCCAGCATCCTTTCCCTGCCACCTGAGAAAGGACCCTCAGGTCATCTGGGGCTGAGACAGCCTCCTTTCTATACCCTCAGGCAAGGATCCACAGGGTCTGTCGTTCAACCTACTTGCCAAGTCCACAGAAAGTCCTGGATGTTTTTCCTTCCTTCCTTCCTTCGATAAACTCTGAACACCTGATTTGTATACAATCCCACGCTCAGCTCTTGAGGCAAAAGCTGACCAGCGCTCCCTCTTTGCCCTCCACAAGCTCTTAAACTCCTAGAGAAAAAAGATAAGTGCCAAAATAATGACAATGACAAAGTAGCATTCAACAATTTTTGAGCATCTGGGCTCTGTAAAATGTGTGCTATGATACAAAGAGGACTATGACCCCCTCCCTAGGAGAGAAGAAGAAATATCAACACAATTTCTCACTCAGCTACAAATTCACCCCAAGAAACTATTGAGAGCAAAGACCCCCTGCTTCAAATCCTTCCAGGAGTTCACTTGGCAGACGAATGAAGGACACATGTACTGATGGTTGGGAGTTTGTAGCAGGTGTGTTTGGTACATTACCCACCTCTGTAAACACTGGAGGCTTCGTACTGCAGGAACTAGAGACGCTCTTCTGGAGCATCTTCTCTGGCCCCAGAGCCCGCTGAGGACCCTGGCGCCAGGTAGGGCAGGCCAGAAACACCAGGAACCTAACACTCTCCCACCCCCAGGTAGCCCTCCACAGTGATGGAGAAGAGCTGGTGGCTAGATGCTCCAGCTTCCTCCCTCCTGGGGGGAGGTGGGGAGCACAACTGGGAGGTGTGTCCCATGTGGTCTCCCAGAGGTTCCCAGAAGGATCGTGCCTCAGCTGCCCAAAGCAACACCCTGCTCATTAACGCAGCCTGTAGAGACCACCTTCCCTTCCCTAGCTCACACTCAACTCCTGGCCAGAGCCTCCTGGGCTCACCTCCCAAGGTAAAGACTTGCCCCTGATGGCTTGTTTCAAGTGCTGCTTTGGGAGGATTTCAGTATAAAGCAGCATTCAAAGCCTTCCCCACGTCCTGGTCCCCCATCCTGCTTGGCACCCCAGGAGTCCTCTGCCCAAGCTGGCTATATCCTCCTCCTCAGACACACCAAGATCACTCCCCTGACCTTGGTCCAGGCCATGGGTCCAGCCCGGGACCTCCATCCCAACCCTTCCCTGTGCCCCTCCCAAATGCTGTTCAGAAGATGGCTTTATTTCTTCCAAGGCACATTCGAGTGTCTCTTCCATGAAGTCATCCCAGCCGCTCCTGTCCTGGAGCAGTAATGCAGTGTGTGTGTGTGAGTGTGTGTGTGTGTGTGTGTGTGTGTGTGTGAGACTGTGTTTATATATATATATATATATATATATTCATGTATGCGCATTCACTGGGTCTCCGTCCCTGCCTGCTGAGGGGAACTCTTTCTGTGCCAACTGGGTCCTGAATCCTCGTTGTGTAAATTGAAGAAATGCATGACCCGGGGCGGGGCGGGGGCTGGATTCAAAAATGCTGAGAAACACATTATTTCTTTATTTCTGAAATCCCTTCATGAGGAATAAGAAAGGCTAGATTCAGGAGAAGGATAGAAGTGGCCCGAGTCAGCAACGGCTCAAGTTGGAGAAAGTTGGGAGGTGGTTTGTGAGGGGAGGGAGAGAGAGATGGGGAGAGAGGGAGGGAGAGATGAAGAAGGAGGAGGGAGAGGGGGAGGGGGGAGGGGAGAAGAAGAGGGGGGAGGGCAAGGGGGAGGGGAGGGGAGGGGAGAAGAAGAGGGAGGGGGAGGGGAGGGGAGGGGGAGAGGTTAGAGACAACTCAACCTGAAATGACTGACTCTTGAGGAGAAAATAAATAATAATTCTCTTTTTTGTGAAGTTCTACGTTTTGCCTTGTGGGAAACAAACCTTTCTTTGTTATTTCTTCAGGCTTCCAGAAAAAGATTCCAGAAAAAGTGTTATTTGTGGATATTGGCAACACCACGGCCACAAAACAGGTCAGCTTTATGCAACGCCGCATCTTAAAATCTTAAAATGGAGGTTAAAAATCTCTATTTGGATAGAGATCCCCATTTGGATCCTTTCCTCAGCCCCCAAGGACAGGGCGGTGTCCATCCCGGGCCCAGGTCCATGGTCCCCAGGCCAGAGCTGGCGACACCCCCACCCTCCCTGCCCCATGGTCCCAGCCCTCTCCTACCTCATCCCCCAGTCTGACGAGCCACCCTAATGGATTGACCGTGGCCTTTGCTGGAGGGGCTAAATATAAAACTTTGCTGCGCTCCTCTTGTCAAAGTTAAAAGCTTTTCATGTCTGTGTTAATGTTTTTTTCTGTCTGCTGGCTCCAGTGACAGATGCGGCATCTTGAGCTGAGTAACTGGAGAGTGAATGGCTGGCAGGGGCCGGGGAGGGGGGGGGGTAGGGCTAATTTATCTCAGAGAGTTTAAGCAGGATGACACGGCTGGGAACAGGAGGGGGCGAGGCTGTCACCTGATTACTGATTCCAAGATTTCTCCTCTGAGAGGGAGAAGGAGTGAGCGAGGATGAAGGGAACAAAAAGCAAATCAATAAACAGGTTAGCGTCTGCGTTATTATTAACTCTCGGCCTGTCAGCGCCCCATTGAAGCGATCGCTCGCTCGGGGCGGCCTCGGATTTAATGGTCAGTGCAATAGATTTACTGTAAATGTTATCAGAGGCGGGGCAGGGGCGTGGGGAGGCCTTCATTGACAAATCACTGGATTGTGCCTGGATGCACGAAGCCATTTCTGAACCTGCATAAATAACCCAGAGCTTAGGTCCTGGGTGGCAGTTCCTCCATCTGATGGCAACACTGCCACCTGCCTTTCTCTGCTTCCTTCACTTCTGAAATGTTCCAGCAGCCAGGTTTCCCCTCAGTCTTTCCCAGGGCCTCCTGGTCTGGCCCTGGGCAAATCTGAAAAAGGCAGGCAGGAGGTCTGCCCCGGGAGCTTCTGGGATCCAAGGAAAGTCAAAGAGTCAGGAACAACCCCAGGCTTCAGAAATGGGCCCATGGGTCTGAGGTTGCACTCGGGAGGTGAGAGACCTCTGAAAGGTCAGTGCTAAAGAAGCATTCCCTGAGCTCAGCTTCTAGGGGCTAGGGACATCTTCTTGATGTCACCTTCTGATCACTCTCCCTGCTTCCTCCGATCTTCCCACCTCCACTACTTACCAACAGCAAATGCTTTACACCCCAAGGCTCAGGGGAGGACTTTGACTAAGTCCAGTCAGCAGAGTGTAAGTTGCTGTCCTATCCTCTTGCCAGGAGCCACGAAGAACAGGAATCCAGACATAAGTAGAGTAGAGATCAGAGCCAGGGAGCATAGTCAAGCAGCCTGCTGTTTTCGAGAGCAGGGGCGCTATGTACAGTTGCTCAGGCTGTACACTGTACAAGTCTAGGGGCTGTCGCTCATGTCACAATCCATGTGAATGGCCCTCTCTGGAGTTGTGCGGCACGCAAACTTCACGGGCCTATGTAACAGTCCTAACAAAGAGGGAGCACCACCATGGAGGGTGCAGTGGAAGGTAGCAGCCACCCACACAAGTGAACTTTGAGCCTTTCCAGTAGATTCCAGCTGGAATCAGAGGGGACTGCCAGGCAAGGGTATTTGGGAGGGTTTTAAAAGCCCCCTAGGAACTTGGAGCCTTGAGAAGTGTTTCTGCTGACGCTTGGATGAGAACAAGCCTGAGAGAACAGTCGCCTTGGGGGATGCAGACTTAGTTTTAGCTGCACCGACCGTATTCTTTCAAACCAAGCATGGAGACCCAAGTCTAGCAAAGGGGTTTTGTTCTGCTGATGGGGACAGAAGCTCGGATGCAGAAATGTTCTACTCTCTCGGGTGTTATTATTCCTAGGATCAGAAGAAGAACACCTGGCATCTGGACTCTCGAAAGTAACACAGGGGGCTTCCCTGGTGGCGCAGTGGTTGAGAGTCTGCCTGCCGATGCAGGGGACACGGGTTCGTGCCCCGGTCCGGGAAGATCCCACATGCCACGGAGCGGCTGGGCCCGTGGGCCATGGCCACTGAGCCTGCGCATCCGGAGCCTGTGCTCCGCAACGGGAGAGGCCACAACAGTGAGAGGCCCGTGTACCGCAAAAAAAAAGTAATACAGGGACTTCCCTGGTGGTCCAGTGGTTAGGACTTCGCCTTCCAATGCGGGGGGTGGGGGTTAAGGTTCAATCCCTGGTCAAGGATGCCTCATGGCCAAAAAACCAAAATATAAAACGGAAGCAATATTGTAACAAATTCAATAAAGACTTTCAAAGTGGTCCATATCAAAAAAAATTATTAAAATTGTTTAAAAAAAGGTAACACAAAGAGAGGGAGTCAAGGGAGGAACAAGCTCAGGACCCCTTCTCTCCTCCCCTCAGACTTGGGGCACAGAAGGCCTGTCTTAGCTTGGCTTCCCCCAAACAGAGTTCCTAAGACAAAGACACACAAAGAAGTTGTTTATCAGGAAGGTGAACCAGGAAAGCAAAAGTGAGGGAGGAAAAACCAGCCCCCCGTGTGTCACTGAGCAGATTACTGGACCCTCCAGCTGGAGTGTAGGCAGGTTCCTGCAGTACCAGGGAGAGCCTCAGGCCTAGAAAACAAGAGATGTGGGGCTTAAGGGACCAAGGAACTGTGTACAGCTGCAGGTGGACTCCGGTAGGTCCAGGGGATACAGGGCAGGACATCAATAGCATCCTCTATAGGACTGGACTTCAGCATCCACCAGACCCTTACTCTTGTCTCATAGAAAAACCAAGTGCCTCAAAAATCCACTGCTCTGTTCAGGTGGACCAGCTTCCATCACCCATGGAAAGAGCCAGGTGACTCCAGAATCAGAGCTGAGTGTCCCTTGAGGATTTCCACCAAGCTTCTGCCGAGGAAGAGTCTTTGTCCAGGACTGTCCCATGGTGGCAAGTTTGGGGGGAGGCTAGGGGGCACCTGCCATACCTAAATGGGGGGGTACCCTGAAGGTTGATTTTTCTTTTATTCCGGGACACTCTTGGTGGCTGACTGAGAGGACAAATCCCTGATTACATATGCAGAGTTTTATTATTGGTCAAATGGTGCCATTTTCATTCCACAATTACCTTGAGAGGTTCCCGTCATAATCTAATACAGACATGAGTGATCTGGGCAGGGCACAGCCCAGGGGCCTTCAGTCAGTAGCTGGTGGTGCCCTCAAGCTTCCTCCAGGAGGAAGGCCGCCTGCCGAGCTGGACAGCGAAAGCCACCCCCGGGACAGCTGTCGCCCAGGATGCTCCCTGCAGGCCTGAGGTGTGGCATCTTCCCTCTGTGGCTAATCTCCAGAGGTCCTCACATACCTTGTTGAGTGTCTCAGCTCTTTTCCTCTGTGTAACCAATTCCCATTTTCAAGTCCCTTAGCGGAGCTGGGAACTAGAGTGTTAGAAACAACTAACGTGGTCTCTGTTCTTCTGTCTGGCCCCTGACTGATCCAGAATGCTATAGAAAATAGTACCCTGGCCCCAACATCTCATGTCTCCCTCCCTGCTCTACGTGTTCTCTTTAGCAGTGATCACGGTCCAACAGACTGTATTTTTCTCTCATTCATTGTCTCCTGCACTAAAACAAGGGCCCAGAGTTTCCTCTTTTCGTTCATCACTATATCCCTAGTGCCTTATCCCTGGCACACAGAAGGCGCTCGATAAACACTTGTCAGTAAATAAATGTGGAACCTGCTGGCCACTCCATCTTGGACCCAGAGGGGGCCTGGGGACGTCTGTGCAAACCCCCAGCTGCCTGGCCAACTGCCCCTCCGCCTCCAGCCTGCATCCAATGCCCAGCCCTGGCCACCCACCCACCGTGAGTCTCCCGACCCCGCCACCTGTGTGCCTGCCCGGCGAGCACAAGTGAGCAGGCCCAAGCCAGGCACTCACAGGGGGACACCCAGGGGTCTCCCAGGGCAACACCAGTGGCCTTTGCAACCCTGCCCTGAAGGAGACACACAGAAAGTCAGAGAGCAGTGGGACAGGCAAGGCATGTGGGAGGTGAACAGGGGGCTGCTGGGCGGCTCCCCCACCCGAGGGGCCCAATGTACACACGCGTGCAGACATACACACACCTCTACATGCAGGCACACACACGCACACACACACACAGAAACCCATCAAGCTCTTTCTCTCTGCTCACCTGTGTCCTCTTCCCTTCTTAGCTGAGCTGGGCTCCACTCCACACACTGGTTTTATCTCTGTCTGCAGTCCCAAGCCCTCCCTGCCCTTGGCTCTGAGAACAAGTGTCCTCGGGCCCCTCCCAAAGCAGTGACCTCAGCCCTCGGCCTCGTCTGCCTGGGGAAGTGGCTGGGAAGAGTTGGAGGCCCCGGAAATGAACCCGTCCTCCCCCAGGAAATGAATCCGTCCTCCCTCCCAGCAGACCTGGTAGATCTCATGTTCTGTCCGTGTGTTTGTGTGGCTGGGGAAGGTGTTTAGGTGATGTGTATGTGGTGTGTGACATACATGTTCACATGTGCATATGTGGTGTGTATTATTGTGTGTTGTGTGTACGTTGTGTGTTGTATTGTGTATGTGTGTGGTGTGTGCCTGATCTGTGTGTTTGTGTGGTTTGTGTATGGTATATGGTCTGTGTGTCTGTGTGTTTGTGTGTGTGGTGTTATGTCTGATGTGTATGTTTGTGTGGTGTGTATGGTATATGTGTCTGTGTGTGTCTGTGTATCTGGTGTGTCTGTTTGGGTGGTTTGGGTGGTGTGTGTGGCATGCATAAGTGTGTTTGGTCTGATGCGCAGAAGTATGTGCAACTACCTGCAACTCATAAGATCCCAAGGGGACTCCACTAGGAGAGCCCACCCAACTGAGGGCAGACCTGGGGTCCTGGAGCATCCCCAAACTGTTCAGTGAGTCCTGGAGCAGCTAAAGCTGTCATGGCGGTCTGGAGCCACGAAGAGAGCTGTTCTCTAAAACGGAGGGAAAGACACTCCGGGGGGTGGGGATGGACAAGCCGGGGTCCCTAAAAGGCAGGTGCGGGGTGCCATGGGGATCCTAGAAGAAGACGGCTGTCTAGAAGAAGGGCAAGGCCAAGGAGGCCCACGAGACTCCCACTCACAGGCACTTCTCCTGGCTTCCCCAGGGTTGGCACACAGCCGTGCTCAGTTCACCACCGGCGTGTCCCCACCTGGCCCTGTGGCACAGACAGTGGGAAGTGCCACCCTAGCTTGCACTGGTGTGTAGGTGAAGGGGGGTGGCAATGGGGAAATGAGGCCTGCCCACAACCCCTTTGCCGGTCCCCGGGCCAAAGCATCCTTTGGAGGGGATGGTGTCTGGGGGGTGTGCAGCATCCAATGAAGGGGCCCACTGCAGAGCTGGGAGGCACAGGGAAAAATGGACACTTGGGTAAGAAGACGTAAGACCCAGGTCTTGGCTGGCACATGAAGGCAGGCAGTGGCTTCCCAGGGGACAGTGAGCCAGACGGGAGTGCCGGAAGTGTTGGACAAGGTGACCTCCCCCAGCTGGCACTGGGCTCCTTGTGGGCCCGTAACCCCCGCCAGCCTCCCAGCCCGAGTGGGGCGGTGCCTGAGCCAGACCATCCATGGGGGATGTGGCAAACAATTACTTTCCTTATTGAATATCTGATTAATTATTCAGGAGCTGAATCAATTATTCATCGCTCATTTAAGCGAAGGGGGAAAAGCCACTGCCCCTTGACAGAAGCTTCTCAGCGCCTCCCAAGGCCCTGGGGACTGAGTCATCAGCAGGAGAAACTGTAACAGCAGGAATGCAGCGCTGCTACGGCTGCTACTGCCACAGCCCTCCTCCTACACACGCCATCCCTTGTGCGTGCACACACCCGATCACACTTTCACACACACATACACACTCTCACACAGCGCCCACTAGATGCCAGCCAGGTACCACTGGAGAAACGGTGAGTGGAGACGGTCACATAGATGTGTAGGTATATCTCTGACCCTGTGAAAAAAGCAAAGAACATGTGATCACACAGAGGAAGAAGCCTGTTCCTGGGTCCATCAGGGCAAGTCCCAGGTAGGAAAGGACATTTGAGTTGAGTTGACAGAAGACAAGGCAAGGAAGTAGGGAAGAGCATCCCAGGCCAAGGGAACTGCAGGAGCAAAAGTATGGGGGTGTGAAAGAGCACGCGATGCTCGGGGAACAGGTGGTGGCCCAGAGCGGAGAACTATGGGGATGGTGGAGGGGGTGGGACAGAGGCTGCGTGACCCCGAACCTCGGGTTACCCAATGGGAAGCCACTGAAAGTGCGGGGATGCCTGGAGGGATGCAGCTGGAGGGTTTGAAGGTCCACGGGAGGGAAGGGGGTCCCATTCCAGATGCTGGTTTACCGACTCCCTCACCCCAGTTTTGTCCAGGTTGTCCCTTGGCAAGAGATGCTTCTAGAGATCATCTTGGCTGGAGTCATGCACCATGAGGCTTTTTTGTAAGTGGGGTTTCCCAGTCAAAGGGGTGGGTGTGGCTCCAGAGATTTTCAGCGCAGGGAGTGGGACTTACAGACCACCTTTTTTTTTTTTGCAGTACGCGGGTCTCTCACCGTTGTGGCCTCTCCCGTTGCGGAGCACAGGCTCCTCACGCGCAGGCTCAGCGGCCATGGCTCATGGGCCCAGCCGCTCCGCAGCATGTAGGATCTTCCCAGACCGGGGCACGAACCCACGTCCCCTGCATCGGCAGGCGGACTCTCAACCACTGCGCCACCAGGGAAGCCCCAGACCACTTTTAACAGATGGAGAAAGTGAGGCCCAGATCAGGGAGCTGACTGTCCCTTGGTCCCCAGAGCCAGGCCCAGGACGCCAGCCTGCAGCTCTGAGGCTGAGTGGTAGCAATGCCAACTGGGGGTAGGGGGTGGGGTGCGGGTGCCTCTGGCTGGCTGTCCCACCTCAATCCAGGCCCTCCCTAAGCCTCGGGGGTGTGGTCTGCCCAGGTGCCTCTGCAGAGAGGTCTGAGCAGAAGACAGGCGGGAGCTGTGTCTCCACTCTGTCCTTCTTGGCATTTAGCATCTCTGTCTTCCTCTCCCTCATTGTCTCTTGCTCGCTCCTGTGTTCCGTGTGTGTGTGTGTGTGTGTGTGTATCCTTCTCCCTCTCTTTGTATGTCTCTCCCTCCTCCTCTCATCATGTCTTTGTCTCTCTCTCTCTCTCCGCTTCTTCTCTCTGTAATTCTCTGTCCCTTTCTCCATCTACTACCCATCTTTGCCTTTCTTTGTCTCTCTCCCACTCTCTCCTTTTCTCTTTCTTCTCCTTCCCTTTTCCCCTCTCTACCTCATTTTTCTCTCCCTCGCTTTCTTCTCTCACCTTCTTTCTCTCCATCCCGAGGTACGTCCATGGCTGGGACCCAGCCCGTTTCTTCCCCCAGCCCCTCAGCCTGACCAGACCCCAGTGCCCCACACCCACTAATCAAATCTGCGACCTGATTCAATTACACCAGCAAAATCGCAGACGTGTAACCTTGTTAATATCACGTTTATTAGAGGGAGGGGAGGAGAAAATTAAGATAGACTTCGTGTTGCTGTTAATTAGAAAAATTGAGACTTTACATCTGCGTAGCACTGAGCAACATGTGGTGGTAACAGATGTGGGCTCATTACACAGCTGCACGGCGGGGGGTGGCGTGCAGAAAATATTCCCAAGCCAGCCTCTTTCCTGAGCGGCAGCCCCCGCCGTGCAGTGACCCCAGGCCTGATGACACCCTCAGAAGCAAGAAGCCCAGGACCTGGGAGGAGAGGCAGTGCAGTCCAGCAGCTGAGAGCCCAGCCCTGGACTCAGACCTGAATTCAAACCTCCTCATCTCTACTACATATCGGCTGTGTGACCTTGGGCCTGCCTTTAACCTCTCTGTGTCTTGATTTCCTAATGTACACAGATACTGTTGGCACCAGCCTCACAGACCTGGGATAGGGCAAATGAAATAAGGCAAGTCAAGTGCTGAACGTGAAGTCTGCACAAGCTCAGACCTCCCGTGCTGGCTGCGCAGTGCGAGGGGTCAGTTGTGCTGTTGTAGCCCCGGAGTCTCTGCAGTGTCCAGCCCCATTCCACAGGCCTCCACCTCCCCTAACCTGACAAATGCCAATAGGAGCTAGGGCTCAGACTACCAGTCCTGGGGACTGCGTGCATCTGAAATGGCCCCATTTCAGAGCTCTTCGACCTTGGATCCTGGACTTCACTTGTAAGGAAACCATGGAGGAAGAGGAGGGTGCAGTGAAATCCCTACTTCTGGGGGCCAGTTGGGGAAGGGGTGTAGGCCAGAAATAGTGCAGGGACAGGGTTATCAGATTTAGCAAAACAAGCAAACAAACCAAAACAGAAAACAAAAAAACAGAATACCAGTTAAATTTGGATTTCAGATAAATAACAAGACATTGTTAAGCATAAATATGCCCCATGCGACATTTGGGATAGGCTTACGCTAAACAATGATTCGTTGTTTACCTGAAATCAAATTTAACTTGGCATCCTTTATTTTATTCAGCAACACTAAGTGGAGACTCAGGACAAGCTGGACCTGGGAGAGTGCCCAGGGCTCCCGGGAGCCCGCTAGACACAGGTAACCAGCCATGGGTGGGGTAGGGGTGGGGTGAGGAGGGGAGAGGACCAGTAATTTCCCCTCCCTGTGGCAGCCCCAGGAGCAGAGCCTAGGCACCCCGCCTGCAGTGCCTCTGTCAGAGCTGAGCAGAAAAGGACTCTGGCTCCCATTCACAGCATCCCCAGATCTCTTCCTGGTGATGGGCCCTGGGACCAGGAGAAGCCTACCTTCCACCTGCAAGGCAACCCGCGGTCAGAGCCACAGTGGATGAAGCAGGAAAGCTCATGAGATGCTGCCTCCTGTCTCCCTCTGCCTCTCCCTGCTTTTGTGGCACCTCCTTTGGCCCTGGGTCCCTTGAAGGGGTATCCCTGTAGGCAGCTAGGAGCACAGGCCCCACGGGAGCCAAGGTGGGGTTCCCCATCCCATATCGGCAGGGCTGCACGAAAGGGACTCACAAAAGCAGAGGAAAATCCCTTCAGTGCATCATGAAAACCTCAGAGCCGAGGAGACGGAGGGCAGGTCAGAGGCTGGGTCACCTTTTCCCCAGACAGCGCCTTTCAGGCCTCCCAGGTCCTGGCCCACTTGTAGGGTCAGAGCCAAAGGGAACCAGGGGAGGTGAGGGAGACAGAGTGGGACCGAGGGATGCATGGGTGATCCAGATGGCTGTGTCAGGCACGGGTGCAGAGGCCCAGGCTGAGCTTCCACGGCTGCGTCTGTAACAGGGATGGGGGTAGGGGGGCAGCCTGGGCTAAAGTCTCCCAAGGAGGGGCCACACCACAGCCAGCCCAGGCTGTCCTCACAGCTCCAAAAGGAAGAGCCTGGGACCCTCCAGAGGTGAGCCCTGCCCTGGGCCCAAGAGGAGTTACAGAGATTTATTAAATATGTGTTGTACCCCAGAGTCTCGCACAAGGTTTCATTTAGCAGACACTTACTATGTGCTGAGGACCATTCTAAGCACTTTACAAACATCCATGAGCTCATTTTCCTAATAAGTGTCCTCGCCATCCCCACCCACTGCCAGCATCTAATCTCCGACCTTCCCTGACACGCTCGAGGCCCCAGGAAGCTGACCTCCACCTGCAGCATCACCTCAAGTCCCTTGCCCTCCAGCTGTGGGCTGGTTTCTGGCAACGGAAAACACCTGCACGAGATTAGGGATTCTAGCTGTGGCCGCATCCATTCCTCTATGGCTACCAATCTAGCTGGGGCCCGAAGTAGGGGTTCCCAGACTCTGACCCTCACAGGCCTCTGGAAACACCTTTCTCTCCTTCACCCCTTCACCCTGGTGAGGGAGGAGGGGAAACTGTTTTCTGCTCTTGCTAGCCCATGTGACCTCACCATCTCTTACTGCAGGGCTGGGAGTCCAGCTGTCAGGGTTAGACCTTATCTGATCATTGAATAAATGAGACCTCAGCCCCTGGAGCTGGAAAGACTTGAGGCTGAGGTTCCACTGCCTTGTGAAGCTAGGATAATGCAGGCCCAGGCCCCATGCCTCAGAATGAGATTTATAAGACCCACGACCAAGTCCAAGTCTGTTCACTAAGAGAGTCCTGGGAAAACCCCTGGCCAAGGCACGTGGTGAGCTTCAATCATCATTCTAGACCAGTGGTTCTCAGCCAGGTCAATGTCATCCCATAAGAGACACTTGGCAAAGTCTAGAGATATTTTTGATGATCAAGATTAAGGGATGAGGTGCTCTGGCATCTAGCAGGTAGAAGCCAGCAATGCTGTTAAACATCCTACAATGCACAAGCAATCCTCCACAACAAAGAACTATCCAGCCCAAAACGCCTGAGAAACCCAGGTTTCCCCACTCAGAGAACCACAGAATCTCAGGACTCTCAGAGAACCACTGATCTTATTACAGATGAAGATACTGAGAACCCAAGAAGACCTGAAAGTCACTGCCCAGTTAGAAGTAGCCAGTATTCAAGTCCAATTTTACCTCTAGAGTAAATATTAGAGTAGATACTAGCCAGTATCCAAGGCCAACCTTTTACATCTAGAGCCTAACACAGAACCTGGCACCTGGACCCAGCCTCTCCCTGTTCCAAGTGGGCTCTCAGCTGGTCCTCAGCTGCCTCCCCAGGCCAGGATGAGGTGAGATCTAGGATGGTGGGTCCTAGGGACCTCTTTTCCCTGGAAGATGAGTCCAGAGAGCTTTCCTTGGGTGAGTTCTCCCCTTCCTACAAGTGCTCCTGTCAAGAACACACACTCGTGCACTCATGCACACACACACTTTCAGGCACATGTGCACACAGACCACAGCCTGAGCTGTAGTTGCATCGTCAACAGCCACCAGCTCATCCACGTTCCTCTGTTGGCCTCAAAGGGATCTCCTTGGAAATCCCTGCTCTTTCTCTGCTATCAGAAAGCCTTGTCAAGGGCAAATATTGATCCTTTGAGGGTAGCAGTGATTTTTGAAACAGTTCCCAGCCAGTAGTATTTATTCTGGTGAGCTCAGACCGGAACGGGCCATCTTAGGAGAGGTCTAAGAGAGAGCTGCATATGGAGGTGAAGGTTTTGCAGGGTGGTTCTGGAGGTGACTGATGGGTAGCCAGGGCCGTTCCCAGCTGGGACCACAGGCACGGAATCCCATGCTGGGAATGGGGCTGGAGAACAAGGAGTGGGATGAGGACTTGGTTGAGGAGAGTCAGTCCCCAGATGGCCGGAGACGGAGTGAGCCCAGGGCCAGCCCCCACCCACGGGAAAGGAGAAGCAGACCCATGGCTCAGCCTCTAGCCAGGAGTGGGACCAGAATATGAAGGACAGTTGAAGCTTTAGGGGCCATCCGGCATCTGTTCTCCTTTATTGGGACAACAACATCAGGATCTCCTTTCAGGGAACTGTGGTCATCCTCCATTGTCATAACTGGAATCAAAGCCGTAGCACAAATGAGGAGTCTTTTTTTTAATACTTATTTATTTATTTGGCTGCGTAGGGTCTTAGTCGCGGCATGCTGGATCTTTCGTTGCAGTGTGCGGGCTTCTCTCTAGTCGTGGCACACAAACTTAGTTGCCCTGCGGCACGTGAGGTCTTATTCCCCAGCCAGGGATCAAACCCGCATCCCCTGCATTGGAAGGCGGATTCTTAACCACTGTACCACCAGGGAAGTCCAGAGAAGCCTTTTTTGACTGTTGCCAAGGTACAGACGGTGTAAGGAAACAAACAGGCTGATAAGACAGCAATGGGATGCCATTCCCCTCCTTAGGGCTGAAGGGAGACCTGGGAGTATGGAGAGAGACTGTCCAGCAGGAGACAGAGTCCAATGGGGACAGTGACCACCACAGCCAGTGCAACACCAGAGTGGGAATGGGGTATGGAAGAAAGACCCCAACCTCCCTCTTTTTCTGCCCTCTGATCTCCTCCATTGCTTCCCATTGGCCAACCCAATGGGAAGCCCACACGCAAATCTGGGGCCCAGAGCTTTCTGGGGCCCAGAGAAGGACAGAGATAGGAACTGGGGAAGGAGAGAGGGCAAATGGAAAATAACCAGTGTACCTGTGCGCTTTGACCGAGAGATGGGCACTAACCCTGAACTAGGCCAGTCAGACTTTGCTCTCCCACGACTTTAAATTCCGCCAGAAAGAGAAAAACAAGAAAAAAATCCATTCATTCCCATAACGGTGCCTGTACCACAATCACACCCAAACTTCACAGAGGGGCCACAGTGAAGGAACATCAGCCAAAGCCCTCGTCCTGTCCCACCCATTCTCCACCTTTAAGACCAGGCAGAGCTTACCAATGGGCCATGGATGTCTCCAAGCAGCTCCTGCTGATGGCTTTATAATGGGGTCACCAGGACACCTTAAATCACACTAATAAGCCACAAGAACCCCCACGTAGGGTGCTGGCAGGAGATCACACCATCACAATGGCCAGAGGGGAGACCTTTTTATTTCTTTTCCCCAGAAACTACTCAATAAATGCTTTTAGTATCTTTTTTAAATAAAAGAGGAATGAAGTGTAAGGGGCATATTAACATTGTTCTCATTTTCAATTAGTCCAAATGATTGTGTTAAAAGCTATTAATAAACCACCATGAATGGAGGCCGCAGGTGGAGGGATTCATCAGGGAGCAATTGGCAGCCCACAGTGGAGTCTTGCGCCACTGCTGAGGACTCCTCCCTCGTCTCACCTTGCCTCCAAAGCCGCAGGGACCCACCACGTTCCCATGATGCAGGGAAGGGTAGGGTAGGATGAGGGACTGGAGGCATCTGCTAAGATCTGAGAAAAGGAAAGGATCCCCACACCCACAATGTTGCTCAAATCTGGGAAGAAAGGAGAGCCTGGTTTGGAGTTATACAAATAATTGGCCAGTTCTATCAGTTACCATAAGGAAAAATGGCCACATGGGCCAAGCTGGGTCATCCTGGGTGGTCCTCCCCTGTCTTCCAGGGATGCTCCAGATTACACACAATTATTTGCAACCCAGCAATCAATGCAGAACTCTCCCGTGCCAACTCTGGTCCACTAGTGGAGGCTGCCTTCATGCACTGTGCTGAAAGGATCCTAAGGCTTTTGTCTCTCACTGGGAAAAGTGGCTTAACTGATTAGTGATGTCTGCCAGGGCAATGATTAGTGGATGGAGGCATGCTTGTCATGTATCCAGCATTCCTGTTGGGAGAGTGACTATGTTCTTTGGTCCATTCACCAGCTGGAGGTGACTTCCCTTCCAACTATGCTCAACTGAACCAAACCCCTCCAACCTGCCTCCTCTCACCCTGGGCCTTGATCCCGGGTAGACAGAGCCCATAGGACAGGGATCCTGGATCATCATTGTCTGTTTGCAGGTTGTCTCCCCCACATGAGTGGCCCATGACGCAAACTAGCATCCAAAACAAAAAGGCCAGTAAATGCCCTGGCTGGACCCCAGAAGCAGGGCTCGCACTAACCCTCACCCCTGTTATCTCACAGTCTGAATTTCACATCCAAGACTTCCACAGACAGCCAGCAGAGCCCTCAACAAGAAGAGATGCCAAAGGATCCCTAAAGGTCCAAAGAAATGTTTTTTTGGATTAGGATCTCCCTAACCAGGGAGACCAGGGCATTTCATGTGTTGTGCTTTGGCTACATCCCTAAGAAGGAAGAATTAGCCCCTGGGTGCTGCACTCAGACCTCACAGTTCCTGCATCCCTTTCTCCATCCCTCACTCCACTCCTCAAACCAGATTCTAAAACTGAAAGAAGTGCTGGCCACAAACCAAGGCTTGGGGACCATGATGGAAGTAGACAGCCAAGCAGTGTAGCCCTCTGATGGACCCAGCCCCGGATGAACAAGAGCCCCATCCTTGGTTTCTAATAACTCCCACCTCCACCCCATGATTGATGGTGGGCACATGCATCATGCCCCCCCGTCGTCTCCCATGGAGGTTTTTTTGTTAGGTTTTGCTAAAGCAACCTGCAAATTAATTTAATATCCTCCTTTGGTTGGGAGCTATGAAACCGGGCTCGAGGCTGATGATGCATGAACCATCGGTGGCAAGTATTTAATCTCTGGACAATGGATAGAGATGTTAGTGCACGCCACACTAAATTCTATTTACGCTGCCTATTAAGGGCAGTCAAGCTGAAGGGAATCGGTGCACATTACAGGCCCTAATGGGAGAGGAAGCTCCACAACAGTACATTAAAGGCGGAAAATGAATTAGGAGAGGACTGCGGAGGAGAAGGCAGGCAGGCCGAGGGGCTGTCTGCAGATAACTCTTCCTGTCAGCCCAGCGCACACACCCAGCCCCACTGCTCGGATGTGCCAAGGAGAGAAGCCACAGTGGTCCCCCTCAAAGACCTGATCTGTGGGTACCACCCACCCAGGGCTCAGGGATGTGGGAGCCACCATCCTGCGGGTGGAGAAAGAAAAGGGGCTGGAATCATCTCAGGCCACCAACACAGCCTCCCTGCCCATTCCAGGTGGGTCCACTTGGAGGTCTGGGGCACCCTCCATCCCTCCAGGTTCACTGATACTTTGGGTCCTTCCACAGGCAGGAGGAAGCAGGCAGTGGCCGTGGAGAACAACTCTGCGTGCTGCTGCTGCTCTTGCTATGACATTACTGGGCAAACCTTGGGAACGGCGGTTGTTGTGCAGGAGAGGAGACCTACAGGGACTTTGGGTGGGTCACGTGACCTCTTTGAGCCCCAGTTTCCTCTCACCTTCTCAAGTAAGGTGAGGGCTTGAGTCTTCCTGGGCTCACACGGCACCCCGGTCCTCCCCTTTTCTGTCTATCTATTTCCCCTAGAGTGTCTTGTTTCCCCAGAACCCAGCATATAGCTGTGCGCAGAGAGGGCATCAGCCAATGCTTGTCGTTAAAGAAAGAATTTGCCCAAGGTCACCCAGCAGGTGAGCACCTCAGCCAGGATTAGCACTAGATCTGTCTGACTCCCATCACACCTCCATCCTCAACACCCCTCTTGTAAACAGGTGACTCCTGGGGTTCTTGGGAAAAAATCTAAGCTAACCTTCTCTCCCCAAAGCCAGACAGCAGAGTGGGGACTGCAGGGGGTCCCAGCCTCCTGCTTCCTGCAAGGTAGAGAGTGTGGAATGAACTTTAGCCAGCTCAGATGTTGGGGCCTCAGAGAGAGGATACCAGCATGAGGATAATATTTCTGGGCTATCTAGTTAGGGAGGGGAGGCAGGGAGAGGTGGCACAGGCTGCCTCTAACAGGATGAAATGTCAGGACCCCACCATTAGAGGACGCCCTCAGCCAGCCAAGCCCTATACCTCGGTCAGCTGCAAGATCTCCAGAAAGACATGGGGTACTGGGTTGAGGGGTAATGACTCAAGGAACTGCCCAAACTACCAGAAATGGATGGGTAAGCCACCAGAACAAGCCCCCAGTTCCTGAATATGTCCACAGTCCTTAGGGTCAGAGCTTCCTACTCAGAGCTTCCAGAATACACTCTGGCATTTCACACTATGCCTCTTCACATGTTGTTTCCTCTCCTTGAAATACCCTTTCCCACATCTCCTGGCCTATTCCTACCTGTCCATTAGGACTCAAACTTCTCCTCCAAGAAGTCTTCCATGAACCCCAGAGGCTGAGTTAGATGCTCATCACTTACTCTGCCACAGTGTCCTGTGCTGCCTTCATTGTAGCACTTACTGTCCTATGTCATTATAGTCAGGACATATCTCTGATTCATTCTGTATGCCCAGTTCCAGGTACTTGGTAGGGCACAGGAAATATTTGTTGAACTGAACTGAAATGACCCACTGATTCTAGCCAGCCATTTTGTGCAGATGTATTATAGCCCCTGTCATGAAGATTACATTTATACAACACCCTAATCATATACAAAAGCATTGGATTATTATAGGCTGTTACATATCACATACATATCACTATCACTAACTGGCTATATTTATCACAAACAGAAAGGATTACATATTAACCATGGGGGAGGGGAGGTGGCAAAGCAGTACTCAGAAGTAAATTTGTAGTTTTTACTGCATCTTCAAGAGAACAAAGAGGACTGAAAATAAATTATCTTGGATGATTTCTGAGTACATATGACAGATTAAAAACATATCCAACTTCCAAAACTTTGTTGCTATTTCCTTTCCTATTCTCTCCATCCTTGTGGGTTATGTCTTTTCAGAAATGCCCTTTGCTGTTCTTTTCATGGGGGTTGGGAGGTAATTAGCACCTCTGATGTGGCTACATGGCAGCAATGAGAATGTGCCTTTCAGATCTCCAACTTCAGGGTAATTGATCAACTGCCCCAGCTGCTATGCCCAGAATCTATCACCACATTCACTCCTAGCCCCCGGATGAACAGAGCAGAAATACTAAGGCAGATCTATTCCTAGAATATGTATATGTGAGACTCCCTTGACAGTTGATTTAGGCTCAAGGACTCCCCTTGGCTTTGCTGAACCTTGGAACTGCGTAGCATTCTACTGCTTTTATCTGCACAACCATCCTTCTTTCCCTCTCTCCTCCATCATGGTCTGACAGCCCTCCCAGCCTCCTCCTTCACAGGTGCTTTCACCAATAAATCTCTTGTACCTTTCATCCAATCTTGGTGTCTACTTCTTGAAAGAACCAAACTAACACACTTGAGAAAACCAGATCCTAAGCCAGCAGTGGAGAAAACTGGGAACCAACCTGATTCACCTTGGAAGACTTCAGAATTGAAGGCATCAAGTACCACTGTGAGTGGGGAGTGAAAGACTATCTAAAAGAAGGGGAATCTGTACAAAGCTTAGAAAAGTACCTGGCTAGGAATGTAAAATGGTGCAGTCACTATGGAAAACAGTATGGCACTGTCTCAAAATATTAAACCTAGAACTACAGTGTGATCCAGCAATCCCACTCCTGAATGTATTTCCAAAGGAATTAAAATCAGGATCTCGAAGCGATATTAGTACTCCCATGCAGCACTATTCACCATAGTCAAGATATGAAAACAACCTAAATGTGCATCAGTGGATGAATGGATTTTTTTAATGTGATGTATACATACAATGGAATATTATTCAACCTTAAAAAAAAGAAAAACCTGTAATATGTAACAAAATGAATGGACCTTGAGAATATTATGCTAAGTGAAATAAGCTAGCCACAGGACACATACTGCATGATTCCATTTATATGTAGTATATAAAAAAGCCTAATTCACTGAAGCAAAGAATAGAACTGTGGTTGCCAGGGGCTGGAGGAAGAGGGAAATGGGCAGTTGCTAACAAATGGGTATAAAGTTTCAGTTGTGCAAGATGAGTAAGTTCTAGAGATCTGCTGTACAACATTGTTCCTGCAGATAACAATACTGTATTGTGCATTTCAAATCCGTTAAGAGGGTAGATCTCATGTTAAGTGTTCTTACCACAATAAAAATATTTTATTTTAAAAATTAAAAGTACCTGGAACATAGCAGTGGTTATATAAACATTTGTTGAATAAATATAAAGAAAACTGGTTTAAAATATCTTTAAGTAGCAGTGAGATTCCCTAGAGCTTCTCCTTTACTCTTCCACAAAGAAGCAATTGCCCCTGCCCTATCTCAGCAGATGAATGGAGAATTTTTCTCCAGAGAGTATAAGACAGAGAATCTCTAGAAAAAGGACACCAGTCGCTGCTGAGAGCAAAGTTCCTTACTGAAAATAAGGTGAAAAAAGTGAACTTACACACATTAGATTTTTAGACCTCCCTATGCTGTTCTCCCACTTGGTTCTCGGAACACTGACAGTCAAGACTTTACCTCCAGGTGGGAGACTGAAAGAATTCCCTCTAGGAGTCTACGCATCCCAAAAAGAGAGACCTAAAAATGATGCCCTCTGAGGCTGCTCTACTAAATAAGCCACAGATCACCCAATGGAGAAGCTCAGAGACAAGTCCCACCCAGACACTCAAAGTGTCCAGTCAGCTGGTTAGTTCCCCCTTCTTCAATGAGAATAGACAACTAAAGATCAACAGACATCTGAGAAAGGCCCCTAACATGGAAGATGGAAATAAAAGCAAATACATGCCAGGTGAGAAGCAACTAGGAGAAAACAGAAACTATGCGATTCAAAAAATATATATGTTATCCTATTTATATGAAGTGTCCAGAACAGACAAATATAGAGAGACAGAAAGTAGATTAGTGATTGTCTAGTCCTGTGTAGAGATGAGAGGTTGAGGGGTGATAGCGAAAGGGTACAGAGTTCCTCTTGGGGGTGATGAAAATGTTCTAAAATTGATTGTGGGGATGATTGCACAACTCTGTGGATATACTAAAAACCCTTGAATTGTATACTTACATGGGTGAATTGTATGTGGTCTGATTTATATCCCAATAAAGCTATTACCAAAAAATTACATATATACTATCTTATATATAATATATACAGAGAGGTAAGAAAAGAGATTGCATCAAACAAATGCAGAATAATATAAAAAGGAACATTTCAGAACACATACAAAAGGGCCTTAGAAATTTAAAATACAGCAGTTTAAATAAAATACTCAAAAGAAGAGTTTGAATATAAGAGGGATACTCCTCAGAAAATAGAGCAAAAAGACAAAATGGAAAATAGAAGAGAAAAGATGAGAAAATTAGAGAACCAGCCAAAGATGTCCAGACTCTGAATGATGAGCATTATGAAAAAGCAGGGCAGAGACAATAGAGGAAGAAAGTTACTAAAATTATTCAAGAGAATTTCTGAGCACTGAAGAATATGAGTTTCCATAGAAAGAGTTTAGAGAAAGGATGAAAATAGTCTCACACCAGGCATATTATAATGAAATGTTAAGAAAATATCAGGTCCCTGGATACAAAGAAAAGATCCTTCAAGCTTCTAGAGGGAAAAAAACAAAGCAGATCCAAGAAAGGATCAGAAATCAGAAATGCTTCAGATGCCTCAACAACTAGAAGACAATGGAACAGAATGTATTAGTTATCTATTGCATATAACAAACTAACCTAAAACTTAGCAGCTTAAGACAACAATAAATATTTATATCTCACACAGTTTCTGTGGCTCAGGAATTTAGTAGTGGATTAGCTGTGTGGTTCTGGCTCAGGGTCTTTCATGAAGTTATAGTCAAAGTGTTGGCCAGAGTCATAGTCATCAGAAGGCTTGACTGGGGCTGGCGGATCTACTTCCAAGATGGCGCACTCACATGTCTGGCCAGCTGATATTGACCACTGGCAGGAGGTCTCAGTTTCTCATCATGTGAACCTCTCCAAAATGCTGCTTGAGTGTCCTCATGACACAGCAGCTGGCTCCCCTCAGAAAGAGTGATCTTAGGATTAGAAGCCACATGTCTTTTATGACTGTCATTTCCATAATATCCCACTGGTTATGAAGATCATCCCTATTAAATGTGGGAAGGGACCATACGGGGCATGGCTACTAGGAGATGAGAATTATTAGGGGCTGTTTTGGAAGCTGGTTACCAAAGACTTCCTTCAAAATTATGAAGGAAAATGAATTCCAAACAAAAAAAAATTGCTCCCAGCCAAATATTCATCAAGTCCGAGAGTAAAATAAGGATATTGTCAGACATGAGAAGTCTTTATTTTTTTTACCTCTCATGTATCTTTTTTTAAGACACAGCTAGAGAAGATGTTCCACCAAAATGAGTATATAAGCCAAGAAAGAGGAAGACAAGATTCAGAAAAGGGGATATCCAACCCAGGAGTGAGTGACAAGGAATCCCCAGTAGGATGGGGAAGGGAGAGCCCAGGATGACAGTTGTGTGTCGGGCTTAGAAGGCATCCAGGCCAGATGCGATCAAGGCACAGCCACCAGAGAGACATCTTCCAGAAGGAGATTGATAGAATATCTGTCTGTTTGAGTGTCTTCATAGGTGATTTAGGCAATTAGTAAGGAACTAGTGTTGAACCAAAGATGAACACATAGCAAACCAAGCCTCAAAAAGACCAAGACAAATATTAACTCCAGCAAAATTAGAAGTTTTGTGGGGAAGGAATAGTAATAATAGTTTACTACCTAGCTCAGACCCGAAGAGTGTTTACATAGGCATAATACTGTAAATATTAAATATCAATCTTAACGCAATTAAGATATATCTATGCTGGCAGAGGGGCAGGTGAGAAGTATGTACGAGTGTGGAAGGGACAGGTAGAGGAAAGAAAGTTAAATCTTCACCTTCCATGGTGAGAAATCAAGATATAATGCCTACACCTGAAAAAGCAAGAAGTACACGTTTTGTAGAGACACAGAGGTAAATATCTCAATCTGCTGAAAGAGGGGAAGCTGGTTGCCTCTAGGGGAGGGAACATGGGAGAGAAACTGCTGGAGGGGTTTGCAACACACCTTGTAGAACTTCTTGACTCTTTAAGTACAGGTGAAACTTGGACCAAGACAATTAAAACTAAAGAGAAAACTGAAACTACTTTCAGAAAAATAACAACAAACCATATCACAAAAAATCGAGACACAAAAGTAAAACTTGTTCATGGACACCTCCTCTTCTTATACTCTCCCCTCGACAGTTCCTCATTTCATTTCCCCCTCCATCAGCCAAGCTTTGGAGTAAGACAGACTGGGATTCAGAGCATGACTTGGCCACTAACTCACTGTGTATTTGTGTATTGTTGGGTTAGGGCAGTTCAGTCCTATTTTCTTAATATATATTTTTTCCTTGTACTTAGAGAGACATACATAAACATATATTTTTCTATATATGTATGTAATATATATGTACATAATATATATATAATATATATGTATGTATTAAGAAAATAGACCTGCCCAAACATAAGAATGTATATATTTATGTATATATTATATATAGAGAAAATATAATAAATTTATAAATATATTCTATATATACTATGTATAACCATATATATAGATGTAACTTTATATACACATATAAAGGTATACGCAGATTTTCAACTGTCTGGTTGAAAGTGCCCCTAACCCCAAAGTTGTTCACGGTGAACTGTATTTGGAGATAGGGCTTTCAGGAGGTAATTAAGGTTAAATGAGATCATAAGAGTAGGGCCCTGATCCAATAGGATTAGTGTCCTCATAAGAAGAGACCCCAGAGAACTTGTTCTGTCTCTCTCTACACACATGCAGTATAAAAAAGGAGATCCTTAGATTGAAGAAATCTGGAGTCATCTACCCTTACATGTTAAATGTGAGGAAGCAATGGTAATATCAACATGGGCTGAGGTTTTATTCTGTGCACTTTGCATACATTTTCTCACCTAATGTTCAGCAAGACGCTATGAGACTGCCACCATCATTATCTCCATTTCACAGGTGAAGAACTGGGGCCTCAGAGATTAAGCAACTTGACTAAGGCCATGCAATGAGTTAGAGGCAGGGAAGGAATCCATGACAATCATAACATGGTAAGAGGTGTCTAAGTGAGAAATCTTACCATCCTGAGACCACGGTGCTGGAGGCCATATGTAGGTCCTTCATGACAGTCCCAACTGAGCCAAGCCTCCAGCCACCCCAGCCCAGGCACCAGACATGGGAGTAAAGAAGCTATCTTGGAAATGGATCCCCCAGCCCTGGAGAAGTCATCTCAGTTGAAGCCCCAGATGTCATGGAGCAGAGAAGAGCTGTCCCCACTGTGCCCTTCCAGAATTCCTGACCCACGGAACCTGTAAGCTGAATCAAAGGTGGGTGTTTGACACCAGTAAGTTTGGGGTAAGACTCAGCAATAGAAAGCACAAGCAGCGGGGATGGTGGTGGTGGGATGAATTGGGAGATTGGGATGGACATATATACACTAACATGTATAACATAGGTAACTAATAAGAACCTGCTGTACAAAAAAATAAAATAAAATAAAATTCAAAAAAAATTGAGCTTCCATAGAGAAAACAATGAATAACACAAAAGATAATTTAGACATAGAAGAAAGGAGAAAGTCTTAATAAAGGAGAGAGTAAAAAAGATGGAGCAAATATGTTTTTCCAGTGATCAAGAGCTTGAACTTTAGGTAATTTTTATAAGATGTTAGCGATGATTTCCTATAGAAAATAGATCAAAGTATTATTTCAAAGCAATTCAAATTGAATTCATGGAAAAGCAAAATGCCTTCTATCGGATTCTAATATTTTAATTGACTTTGCCTTTAAATAAAATGTTATTAAAATTAAAAAAAAAAAAGAAAGAAAGAAAGCATGAGCAGCTTGGGAAGAGGGACCAATCAAAGCCAAAAGAAAATGTATGACATCCTTCTGGGTCTATGTGGCTGTGAGGATCTGATATATCTGCCATGTAAAATCGGGGGCACTGAAATGTAAGAGGCTGTGGAGCCCTGTCTGTGCCTCTGTCCTCATCGAGGGGAAGGGCTAGCTGTCTCAGGAAGCCAGCACTCTTGGAGCTGAACTCAGGCTCCCTTTGATGTAGACAACTCTAGAGCATCCCAGGGTGACCCAGGTGAGGGCAGCAGGTGTCCCAGAATCAAGCCACGGGGGGCGGCAGCAGCTCCCCAAGGCCCAGCTCTCCCTGGCTCCCAGGTGGCATCATCCTCAGGTGGTTTCTCCCCACTCCCACGACCCCATCCTAGCCTACCCCTGACCTTCAGTGCTGACCTTGTTGCCTCATGCTCTCAACTCCCCTCACTCTTCTGGGAAATTAGTAAATCTAGAAATGCCCTGGTCATTTGGACCTTGTCGTCCCTGCAGCCATTTCTTTCAGGACTTGGCTCCAAGGGTCCTCCTCTCTGAAGCCCTTCCTCACAGCCCCCAGGGAAACAACCACTCCTCACCTTGCACCCCCTGCTTTCCATCCATCATAGAAATGCAATGTTGAATTAATGCAATTCAACAAATATGTATTGAGCATCAACTAGGTGACAGGCACCATGCTGGGCACTGGGAGTGGAGCAGTGACCAATCATGGTCCCCACCCCTATAAGGACAGACTCTGACAATAAACATATTATTACATACAGTGTGAACACGCTCACGCCCTCAAGTCCTCCATGCTGTCAGCCACCCGAGGGGGTCGTAAGTAGCTACAGGGGTCAGGGAGAATACCCTGATCTGATGAAGGGACTTCTGAGACCTACACAGTGGGGAGTGAGACAAGCAAAGTCATCAAGGGATATATGACGGGCAGCATGGAAAGCGTTCCAAGTGGAAAGGACATCTTGTTCAAAGACCTGAAGTTTTGGTGGGTTTTTTTTTAATCTGACTGGTTCCAAAAAGATAAAATGCAAAAGAAATAAATTGATCCCAAAGTATGCAATTGAGAGTGGTAACAAATGGGGCTACGGGGCTCAGTGGGGTCTCGTAGACCTTGGGAGGGACTTTTGCCTTTATCTAAAGGAAGTTGAAAGCCACTGGAGAATTTTAAGCAAGGGAGTGACAGAGGTACATTTCAGAAAGATCATGCGGGGTGCTGTGTGGAGAGAGAATTATAGGACCAAGAGTGCCAGTAAAGAGACCCAAAAGGTGGTGATCGAGGTCTTCCAGGAGAGGGATGGTGGTGGGCGGCAGCAGGGTTGCTGGAGGAGATGGAGGGATGTGGGCAAAGGCAAGGCATGGAATGCTTCAGAGCCTTAAAGCTGGAAGAGATGATGGACATGAGGTTGGGGGAGGTGAAGTGGAGGAGGATGAAAAGTAATGATGGAAGTTTCCAGCTTGGGCCTTAAAGGGGATGGAGTGCTCTCTCTGAAATGCCCTTCAGAGAACTTATGGGCATTATTGTTTCACTGAACTGGGTATTCCCACCAACAAGGCCTGGCCTAGAGAGACAGGGAAGGGACAAAATGGGGAGGGAGAAAAGAAGGCATCAGGATGAGGTTCCTGTCTTTGAGCCCCCTCCCTGCCCTGTCCCACTTCCAACCACCCATGGCCTAGTCCTTCAAGGACAACCTCTGGTACAGCTGCTGGCAGCTGCCACCCACCAGCTGTAGCCCCACTGCTAGAAATTAAGCTGTAGTGTTTACGGGACTTAATTAACAAAAGCACTCCCCATCCCAGGAACGCACTGACTATCTGGACGCGACAACAGTTGAAATAAATTAGCCCAGTACCCGGTGAGGTCATCTTCCATCCAGTCTGGGGTCCTCGTTTACCCCAGACCCCCTGGCCCTCCTCTGGGGCCTCCCCTCCAACCTCCAGTCCCCAGGAGCCCTTGCAATTAATAGCTAATTAGCAAACAAAACAAACCTACCAGGTGGAACAACAGAAAGACATTCTCAGCCCACAAAAGCAAGTCATTATTTGGTGTGGGCAGGTCTGGAAAAAAAAAATCACTTATGAGATAAATCAATGGCTCTCCCCAGTCTTGAGGGTCTGTTAGGGTGGAGGAAGGCTCCTCAAGATCAGGAAAGTGATTTAAAGGAAAAATTAAGCCTCACCCATTTCCTCTACAGCTAATCACAAACCAAGACCTTACGAAGTCTTCATTTTTCCAGGCTTGCTGTAGTCACTTTAAGGATGAAGGTAAAGGGTTTCTTTAAACAATACTTATTGTGCACCTATCATGAAACAGGGGCTAGAGAACAAAGCAGGACAGATGTGACCTCTGCTCTCACCCATCTTTATATTCCAGTGGTTTGGAGACAAACAATAATCAAGAAAACAAGCAACATCTTTCAGAGAGAAGAAGATGATGTGATGAGGAATATTGGGCTAAGGGCTACTTCACAGGTAGGATGGTCAGAGAGGGTTCTCCAAAGAGATGACCCTTGAACCAAGCCAGCCACGCTAGGAGCAGAGGGAAGAACATGTGTGACAGGGGCTACAGCTAGTGCAAAGGTCCTCAGGTGGGAAAGATGGCAACAGGGGGAACAGAGAGGCCAGTGTAGCTAGACATAGAGAGTGAAGAGAAAAGTGGGTAGTGGGTAAGTTTGAAGAGACAGGATCTGGTTGGGCCATATAGGCCACCATAAAGGGTATATTTTTATTCTGAATGAACTGGAAACTTAGAGGGGTTTAATCAGGGAGCAACATGATAGGAAGAAATATAAGTGGAGGGTGCAGCACACACCCAGGGCCTTTCACATCCCTCCACGTTAACTCCTGCCTAACCCTTAAAGTCTCTAGTGTGTCCCAGGCCTTCGTGACCTGTGACAGAGTATTCATTTCCAATAGGCATTGCTGTCACCTCCTACTCAAAATGTACTCATTCCACAGATGGAGAACCTGAGACATGGCCTCTTAGTGAGTGCTTTCCCAGTATGAGCCAGGGCTTTACATGCATGGTCTCATAGAAGCCTCACAACAGTCCAGTGAGGTGGGTGGTACTATCTCAGTTTAACACATGAGGAAACTGAGGCACAGAGAGAGAAGTTCAGTAAGTTGCCTAAGAAATTAGAAAGTACTGGAGCTGGGATTCAAACACAGGAAGTCTGAGTCCAGAGCCCAGTTCTGACACTACACCATATAGGCTTCATGGATTAAATCACTTCCCTGAGATTTCAGAGCCCACTCAGGCCTGGAATTCAAGTCTCTTCATGGTCACCTGCATGCACCTGTCCAAAATAAGCCTCCCATGTGTCAGGAATTCACCTCTGAATGTCATAGGGTGGCTGTGAGGGTTATATAAGGAACATAGGCAAAGAAGCCAACACAGGGCCCAGCATGATGCCTAGCATTTAGCAGGAACTCCATAGATTTTTTTTTTTTAAGGAAAGAAAAACACTTCTACTAATGTTAAAGTGAAGCCCCATTTTCTCTGAAGTGAACATGGGAGACTAGGCTGGGAGGAAGGGAGCCTATTCTCTAGTGTGGACCAGCAGAATATACCCATCCCCCAAAATAGACCTTACTTTAACAAATGTTTTAAAGACTTGCTTTTAAACATGTATGCTTAATTTCATGAGTCAGTTGGAAACTGATATTTTTTAAAACCTTTAAACGGGGTCTGTTGTAGTATCTTAAAACTCCAGGGGGCCAAGCATTATGGTGTAGCCAAGTTATTGCCCTCTGGGACCAGAGAGCAAGTGTCCTTCCTACCCCCATCTGTGAGGCAATGCTGGCCCATGACCTTGGAGAAGCAGAGAGCAGCTCTTAAGGAGCAGCGAGAGTCTCTCCCACTCTGCTAGAAATGTCTTGATTGAGAGCCTGATGGCTTGGTGAGACTCATGCCACCAACGCGGTCCAGAGAGAAAAGGAGGAAAAGCTAGGCTTCCAGGGTTCACGACTGAGAGCGGGGCAAAAGCTGGGCATGAGATGGCTCTTATGTGTCTGGCTCACAGGTCTGCAGAAAAGCCAAGAAACTTCCTGCCAACCTGGCAAAACGAAGAGGTCTGTTTTCTGTCATTTGAAGGCTCTTCTTGCTCATATGATGAGTCCCAATTAAATTGGCACATCCCTCACCTTCCTCCTCCCCTCTGCACTCCTCCTCCTTCCTTTCACCCCCACCTCTGGGCTCCATTCCCTTCCAGACCCTGCCATCCAGCCCCTGCCTCAATGCCTCCTTAAAAGGTCCTTCGGGGGCTGAACCAGTGCCTGGGTCAGTGGCAGAAGGCACAAGAGGCCACCAGCCCGACTCCCCTACCTCGAGGACAAGTCAGGGACTGTCCCCATATGCAAAACAGCAGGCTCCTGAATTCATAATTGGACGTTCCATAATGTAATTATGAAAGATGAAATGCTCCTCTCAATGAGAAGGCTGTAAATAGAATAATTAATTTTGTGTTTGCTTGAACAATTCTGTATTATGGACCTTACAGTGGAACTGAAATTAATTAAGTGCACCGGGATTTATGGAGGAGGTGAAGAGAGAGGGAAAAAAAGGATTAATCCGAAGTAAAAGATAGATGAGTCTGGGAGTATAATGATGTGTTAGCCTGGGGTATTCTTTAACAAATTTACCAGGCACATTCTGGGTACAAAAGGCATGTGCTGACAGAATTATCTCAACTAATACAGCTGCTGGTCAAAAAGCCAGTGAGCCAGAGGTGGATGGATTGGGACAGCAGGGTCCCTGAGGGGAACTAGAGACAGGGACAATTTCTGACCTGGCCAGGAGGGGATATGAGCAGAGCGGAAAGAGGGGCACCTAAAGCAGAAGCCACCCCACCCACAGCAATGCAGGGGACAGTAGAAAGGTCTTAGGGGTCACAGAGAGGGAAATCAGGAAGGCCAGAATGCAGGGACTAACCAAAGAAGGTCCTCAGCCTCCCCAGGGCCCCTAGGTATGTTCATTCCTGCTCAGGTGTACTGGATGGGCACCTGAATGTTATTCACAATATTTCCTAGAAAGAGTTGTTTGCATATGTGTCTCTTCCACTGACCACAAGTTCCCTAAAGGCTGTGATGCAGTGCCTACCTTGATACATGAATGGAGAAAGAATGAACTTGCCTAGTGAGCTTAGGGATGAGGCTGAATTCCACTTCGACAGAGGCCTGGCAAGTTAGGTGGTGATTTGACTGTTGATTAATGAATTGATTGGTCTTCAAAATGTCACCCGTGTGTCAGGCCACATATTATGGGACAGTTTTCTAATTACTCTTTGGAACCCCTGGGTTGCTCAGGGACTGGAGAGGGAGGAAGGGGGTCAGTTACCCAGCTCCTGGTTCTAGACATGTGGCAAGTGGTATTTTCCAAAACTAGCTCCAGCAGTATTTCCAGTCCCACATGCTTTTCTAGTCCATCTTCTCCCCGTGAACCCAGACAGGAAGGGACATTCTGGGCCAGGTCATAAAAGGCATCGTGGCTTCTGCCTGCCTCTTTCTCTCTTTGGGTGCCTGCTGTTTGAACCCAACCTCCATGCTCCTCCAACTCTTCCTCCATGAGGAAGCCCAAACTAGCTCACAGGGAGAGACCGCATGGGGAGGAACTGAGACCCCCAACTAAAAGCCAGCATCAACTGCCAGACATGAGAGTGAATGACCTTTCAGCCTCCAGCCCCAGCCTTCAAGTCTCCCAACAGATATTGTGGAATAGAAGCAATCTATCCCCTCTGTGCCCTGCCCAAATTCCTGACTCACAAAAACCATGAGACATAATAAACGATTATTGTGTTTTAAGGCATTACTTTTGGGGATGATTTGTTACACAGCAGTAGATAACTAGAACAGACCTCCACTTAACCAGAGTGGCATGTACTTTTATCTGCTCTTTATTTCAGAATCCCAAATCAGATTTTTCCTTTTAGAAAAAAAGAGGGTCTGTGGCTACAAAGGTTTGAAAACACACTGGTCTGATGGGGGGAAAAATGTACACACACACACACACACACACACACACACACACACACACACACTCTAGTTTGGCATCTCACAGACCTGGGTTGAAGCCCAGCTCTGAGCTTTCCAGCTGTGTGACCTTGCACTACTCCTGTCACCACTCTAAACTTCCTTCTCTTCATAGATAAAATGGGGGGATGACAGTAATTCACAGAGTTACTGGGAGGATTTTAAGAGAATTATGAAAGTAACCAGCACTGAAGCCAAGAAAGTGTTCCAGTTAAGAGTAATGCTCCAGAGTCAGACGGACCCAGGCTCAGATTCCAGCGTGGTGCCCTCTGGTTTTGTAATTATATACAATTCACTTCTTTGGACCTCAGTTTGCCATCACACAACGGGAATAATAATTGCACCCGTTTCTTGGTCTAATGCAGGCAAAATGCACAGGGTAAGTGCTCAGTAAACAACAGCCCGTCATTTGATTGATGCTCATCAACTCAAGTTCCCTCTTCTTCCTTCCCTGAGCCCAAACAGGCATCAAAGCAGCCACTAGTGCCTCTCAAATGCCTGTCTTTGAACAGCCAGATGTGAGGGCTCAATGACTCTCCCAGGAAGCCTGAGCATCCCTGACCCTGTGTCGAGGCAGACATGTGGGACCGAGCAGCAGGGGCAGTTCTGGGCAGTAGACAGCTGTTCCTACTCCAACATTTGTCCTCTGCAAGCACTAAGACAGCAAATGGGAACTTCAGTGCATCTACTCCAGCTATGTCTTGAAGCTGTTTGTCACACCACAGCCTCACGGCCCACAAGCTAAATGATCTCATAGGAGCCCAAGCCAGACAAGCGGAGGCTGGTCCCGGGCTGCGTTTGCATCTGGGCTGCAGCAAGGTTCCAAACCACCAGGCAAGTTCCTCCTGTCCTGGACCATGACGCCAGGTGAGCATGGTGTTGCAGGTTCCCACCCCCCAGGGTGGTATTAAGCAGGCATTTAGATACCTGGCATGGAGAAGGGTGATGGATGGCTTTATTAACCCACTGAGCGAGGCTGCTGACAGTGAAGGACTCTCCTGTCAGGGAAAGCATCCCTTGCCTGCGGGCTCCCTCAGCAGCCTGCCTGACAGCCTGAGCCCCTGACGGATGGGCAGCTCCTATGAGAACCAATGGGAGAGCAGTGTGGGGACAGGCCAGCATACCTCCAAATGCCAAGCCTCCTTCCAGGCTTCACCACCATAAAGCTGAGCACCACCAAGTCACCTTGTCCTGAAGACCAGGGTCTCCCGACCTTAATGTCTGAATCAAGCACCAGAAAGCAGCAGTCACCTTGTTTTCCATGTAAAAGATGCCCCCTGGAGCTGTGCAATGCAGCAGCCCTGCTGGCACTTCTAAATGGCATCCTAACTCTGTGCTAAGCATCTATGCCACTGACCTCTCCCCACAAGCTCTGGATAATCTCAATACTATTTTGGATACCCACTTTGTAGATGAGGAAACTCAGGCTCAGAGAGGTGACTTGACTGACCCAAGGTCCTACAGTGGGATCAGAACCCAGACCCACCCAACTCCTCGAGTGAGGAATGTTCTGCCCACTCCTATTTCTCCAGAGCCCCCAGGAACTCCTCCAGCCTCCAAGACCCCCCTTGCCCTAGGCACAACCCCCTCTGAGGCTCCCTCAGGGTCCCAGTGAACAGGCATCTCCCCACCCAGGCCGGCATCTCTCATCACTGCTGTTCCCGGTCCTTTCCGCATGTGTCTGGACTCCAGCAGCAGCTCTAGCTTCCTCACCCCAACTACCTCCACGTGGGCACGACCAGAATGGTCCTTCTGTAAAATCCAAATCCATCCTACCCCACCCTCTGACACAGCAGGGCCCTCCCCAGCCCCAAAGTACAGCTCAAACCCCTCAGCCAACCCAATATCCTTCACAAACATGGCCTGCCCTTTCCCAGCCCAGCTCCTGCCCTGACACCTCACCACATCCCAGTCACACTGACCCTCAGGCCACTTCTCACATTCACATGGGCCACTCAGACCCTCCCCTCCACTCAGAAGGCCCTTCTCCTTCGGCACCTGCCCTACCCGTTCACCTTTCTGACGCACCTCCCCTCCCCTGGACTCCCACCCACCCAGGCACTTCTCCTCCTGCAGGACCCCATATTGTGTCTGCACTTCCCTTCATCACACCCCCCAACATGCACGGTCACTCCCTCGCATCACCCACCACCTCCCCACTCTTCTGTGAGTCCTCCAAGGACAAGGACAATGTCCTTTTTTTTAATTAACTTTTTTGGAGTAGAGTTGATTTACAACGTTGTGTTAGTTTCAGGTGTACAGAAAAGTGAATCAGTTATGCATATACATATATCCACTCTTTTTAAGATTCTTTTCCCATACAGGTCATTACAGAGTATTGAGTAGAGTTCCCTGTGCTATACAGTAGGTTCTTATTAGTTACCTATTTTATATATAGTAGTGTGTATATGTCAATCCCAATCTCCCACTTTATTCCTCCCCCCCACTTTCCCCCTTGGTAACTATAAATTTGTTTTCTACCTCTGTGACTCTATTTCTATTTTGTATATAAGTTCATTTTTTTAGATTCCACATATAAGCAATATCATATGATATTTGTCTTTCTCTGTCTGACTTTCTTCATTCAGTATAACAATCTCTAGGTCTAACCATGTGGCTGCAAATGGCATTATTTTGTTCTTTTTTATGGCTGAGTAATATAAAGACAGTGTCATTCTCCATTCCACCACCCAGGAGCAACTAGATACTCAGGTTAGAACAATCGCGATTTACTATTACAATTATTGTTTCAAATAAAGCCTCTGCTCCTGGCAGGGCAGCTCCAGAGCAAGCCTGGCTGGCCTCTGCCACCTCCTTCAGCCTCATCTCACCCCAAAGCCTCTCTTACCATGTTCCAGCCATGCTGTTCTGCTTCTAGTTTCTTGACTCTATCCAGTTCGCTCCCACTTTAGAGCTCAGCGAGCACGTGCTCTCCACCTGGAATGTTCTGCCTCTCTCTTCACTTGGCTAACTCCTATTTATCCTGCCTAGCTCAGCTGAAATGTCACATCCTCAGAGGGGCCTCCCGTGTCCACAGGGTTTAAATCAAGTGCCCTATTCTACATGAACAGGATAGGCTGCAACAGCTTGATTGCATCAGTGTCCCAATGCTTCATCATCTTCTCTCTCCCTTCATCCATAGCTTTTGCCTATGATTCTGCAGCCACTCTCACTAAAGAGGTGATATCTATTTCCCCACCACTGAAATCTAGGCTGGCCTTGGGACTTACTTTAGCCAGTAAAATAAAGCAGAAGTGATGCATAAGCATCAAGAAGCATTGTGTATTTTCACTTACCCTCTTGCTCATCTACCTTCATCATGAGAATGTGCCCAGGCTGGAGATAAGATATGTGGACAGAAAGGAGCCACCCCTGTCACCCCAGCTTATACCAGCCAGATCAGCCAACCCACAGCCAACCACTTGATACAGGAGTGACCTAGGCAAGACCAGAAGAACAACCACACTGAGTTCTAGTTAACTGTAGACTCATGAGCTAACTAAATGCTCATTGTTTTAAGACACCAAATTTTGGGATGATTTGTTACCCAGCACTTTGTGGCAATTGAAAACTGATATCTGAAATTTCCCTTCCTAACAGGTCGCAATTATGACTATGTATTTATTTGTGCATTTATCTTATAAATGTTTTTTCTCCATTAGACTATGAGCTTCATGGTGGAATGTAGCATGTCTATCTTTTACATTACTGAATTCCTTGGTCTGACATAGTATCTGGCATATAGGAGGTGCTCCAAAAAAATTCACTGAGTAAATTAATTGAGTTGAATGGGAGAATAAATAAATGCCTCCCATTCACTCCTCCTGTGGCCCTTTTTCTTCCACTTCCCTAACAGCCAAGCCAGAGCCGTTTTCCAAAGCAACTCACAGCAGAAGGATTAAGTCAGAGCAGATGATACTTCACCCTTGAGCCCATCAGCCATGAGAACCTGAATCCCTGTGAGCCAATTAGAGCCTCTGACACAAGTTTTATGATTCTGAAAGTAATGCCCATCTGTGAGAGGGCTCCCTGGAACACCTCGTTTTAGTCTTGGCAGCCACCCTATGCCACCAGCTCCAGGGAGTGGAGGGAGGGGAGCTCAGGCAGCACATACTTCCTCCTCTTCAACCAGTAAACTAGGGGCATAGGGGAGAGAAGCACTCCTTTCCCATCCTCTCAAAGCTGGTATGTAGTGTACCCCTCGCAGGAAGGCTTGTGCAATACCTTCTCCTACATTGTCATCAGAGGTCAACCCCTTCCCTCCTGCCACGCCCACTGAGAAGCTGGTCTCTGCAATCCAAACCACCTTCCTCCCTTCCCAAATCTTTTTTGCAATGTTCAGAGATCTTACATTGAATGATAAGGCACCTCTTTTCATGAATGTCCCCCAACTCCTTTGGCTACAGTTTTAAGTCCTCCATATAAGCTATTCTGGAAATGGACTGGCCCAGTATTGCTCACCTGGCACCTGTACAACCAAGCAGGGATCAACAAAGAAAAAAGCAATTTCATTTATTCTTCTTATCCTCTTATTTATGGATATATTCATCAATTATTTTATTAAACACCTACTATGTGCCATGTTCTAGGGGTACAATGGTATGTGAGAAAGACATGGGCCACCATGAAGTTTATAATCTAGTGGAAGAAGCAGGCAATGAACAAACAAGCAAATTTTTAAAAAGGAAATATCAGATAATAAAGGAATTAAATTTAAATAAGGTAACATAATAGACAGGACAGAATAGAAAAATAAAATCCAGGTCGGCTGCAGAGATAATAGCAAATCCATAACCCACTTGGAAAGTCTGTTTGGCAGAATTTTTATCTCCATAAGCCAAAGAGAGAACTGAGTTTGTCAGTGAACCCAAAAGGAAATTACGCTTTCACTCAACATACATTTAAAGAGCACCTACCGTGTGCCTGGCTGCTATAAAGTGGCAATGTTAAAACTTGACTTAATGTCTTCTGGCTCCAAATGAGGAAGGAAGAAAGAGAATAAAGGGAAATTAGCATTTACTGAGGACTTACTATGTGTCAGAGCTGTGGGATTTCACTCAATCTTCATAAGGTATCAGGGAGGTAGTGACTAAGGTAATTCCCATTTTTCCACGGCTCAGGAGTCATTCCCACACATTCAGAAAGTGGTACAGCTGACATTTGGACCTATGCGGGTGTGGCTCCTTTCGCCACAGCCTGCTCCTTCCCCAACCTCTTTTTAATTGAATCAAATCCAGAATGAAAATCTTTATTTTTACCAGAATGTGGGAGCTTTATTCCAAGAAGAATTTATTAACAATAATAAAATAGATGATCGCTCTCGGGCTTCCCTGGTGGCTCAGTGGTTGAGAGTCCGCCTGCCAATGCAGGGGACATGGGTTCGTGCCCCGGTCCGGGAAGATCCCACATGCCGCGGAGCGGCTGGGCCTGTGAGCCATGGTCGCTGAGCCTGTGCGTCCGGAGCCTGTGCTCCGCAACGGGAGAGGCCACAACAGTGAGAGGCCCATGTACCGAAAAAAAAAAAAAAAAAGATGATTGCTCTTAATAGTTAAAGGAGCTCTCCACACCCCTCTCCATCACCCAGCTAAATCCGCCCCCCGCCATGCAGTTTCCTCTTCCCCCGACAATATCTAGTCCTCAGGTATGACCAGCCTAGACGCCTTGCCAAATGTCCCCAATCAAGGAGCCAAGGTACATCTTCTACAGGACACCTGCCTGAGTCTTTGGGGCAGATATTTTTTATTCAATGATTCGTGCCATAAAGAGAGCAAGATTAAAATATCTTTTACAAAATGCATTAATTCCCAGGCAAAGATAAAAATTCCATTTAACTCAAATAGATTTTCCATGGTGAGTTAGCACTGCAATGAGGGTAATGAATGGGGGAGGCGGAGGCTTCCATCTCATAAATCAAAGGGGAGGTGGACAGGGGGAATGGAGTTGATGCAGGAGGGGAGACGTGCTAGTGAAATCTCAACCTGTGAGAGTGATGCTCCCACCCCTTCCCCCAGTTCTTAATGATCTCATCAGGGGTCCAAGATCAATTCCCAGCCTTGTTCATCTATCCCCTTCTGCATTCATTATTTTAATAGCATCCACATAGGGCCATTCAACATTTGTATCAGGCAAACGTTAATGGGAAGTTTGTTTGGGAAGCTCGGGAATCAAGGAGAAGCAAGCCTCCATGGTTGGGACCAGGACAGCCGAAAAGCGAGCAAATGTGGAGATTGGAGAAATATGGGAGGAAGAAAATGACAACCAACGGTTCTGTCCAAATCAGACCAATGTGACTGAGTTTTGCCTTCTCCCTACAGGGCCCCTCCAGCCCCCAGAACTCTTAGCAAACCAATGAGCATAAAACTTAGCCATGTGGGTTTGAATAAAAGGAGTCCAGATCTTTGAGCTGGATCAAAAAAACTGTCATTCTAATTCACCCCACGAATATTTCCCAGATGCTCATCTGAGCCAGGCACTGAGCTAGGCTTGAGGGATGCAGTGTGAACAAAACCAGGCTGGCCCTTAAGGAGCTCCAGTCTAGATAAATGGAGAAGCAGCTTCAGTTCAGGGCAATAAGTGTTATGCTAGAAAGAAGCAAGGGAGGACATGGTCAGGGGCTTCCAAGAGGCAGTGATGCTTGAGATGCTTGAGATGAAACTTGAAGGTCAATGGGAATTTTCCAAGCCCCACTAGGGTAGATGCACTTTCTGGGCAGAGAGAACAGCACATGGAAATGCATGCATGAGACAGCCTGGTGTGTTTGGGACCTGCAGGAGGTTGGGAGTCCTGGAAGACACAGAACTGGCAAGAGGGTGGGAGAAACTGAAGAAGTTGACCAGAACATTGTGTTCCAGGCTGTGGGATAAGACTTCACTCTGTAGGTCCAATAGTGCTTCAAGCAGAGTAGAGACATAAAAAAAGAATTGTGTGTTGAGAAGCCTTGTACAAAATAGATGAAAGGACAGAGATTCAAGACAGGAGATAGTTGGGACACTTTCAATATTCCTCTTGGGAGAGGATGAGACCTGAACTAACACAGTGACTGAAAGATGACAGAGGAGGGGTGAAGCCCAGGGTATTCTGGAGGGAGATCTGAGAGTCAGGCCCCACTTGTGCTCTGGCACTCCTCTCTGACCCCCAGGCATCCGGAGGATGAGAAAAAACAGAACAAAGGAGGGGCTGAGGAGTTGAGTCAATGAGCTGGAAGCTGAGTCCTAGGAGGAGTGGTTGAAGAAATGAGGGACATGGCAGACATTTTCAAAGCTCCTTGGGCTTTTGCCTTAGAGTTCCCCCAGAAGCAGAATTTAAGACAAGGACTTAGATGCAGGTAGTTTACTTGGGAGGTGATCCCTGAAATGAAGATTCAGGAGAGTGAAGCACAGAAGGATGGAAAGCCCATATGAGGTGGGTTTGGTTAAGCTGGTTACCACTGTGGGTATATGGGGCTCATTCTCACTGGGGACCCTCTGGGGATGGTGAGAATGTACCTCAGACCTGTCCCTCCAGAGAACAGGAAACTGGGTATCTACCCACCGACTCCTGTGGGTTGCCCCCAGTGGTATTCTCTCTCTTATGCTTGCAGGCTGCACCTGGGCAGAGAATGAGGAGACCCTCCCCTACTCCCCCCACCCCAGGCTTTGGAGAAACGCCTGAAACCGGAGAGCTGGGAGACACGGTGAGCACTGAAAATGGGACTTTCTCGACAAATACCATATGATATCACTTATGTGTGGAATCTAAAATATGGCATACACAGGGACTTCCCTGGCGGTCCAGTGGTTAAAACTCCACACTTCTGCTGCTGGGGGCACAGGTTCGATCCCTGGTGAGAGAACTAAGATCCCTCATGCTATGTGGCACAGCCAAAGAAAGTAAATAAGATATGACAAACACAAACTTATTTATGAAACCGAAGCAGACTCACAGACATGGAAAAAATTTATGGTTACAAAAGGGGAAAGGGGGTGGGGAGGGATAAATTAGGAGTTTGGGATTAGCAGATACAAACTACTATATATAAAATAGATAAACAACAAGGTCCTACTGTATATCACAGGGAACTATATTCAATATCCTCTAATAAACCATAATGGAAAATACAAAAAGAATGTGTATATATGTATAACTGAATCACTGTGCTGTACACCAGAAACTAATACAACCTGTAACTATAAGTCAGTAAAAGGGGGGGGGGACTTTCTCCACATGCATGGAAACCTCCCACAATACATACAGCTCAAGTCAGAGATGGGATGAAGGGGTATATCATGGGGCATCAATGGCATCTGCCACAGCTGTCCACAGGCAGAGGGAGCAAACTAGTCAGGAATGGACCCAGAGGTAGAGTCAAGAGCCTCATTCACCATCCCAAATCTGGAGAAGGCAGAGGCAGTGTCGAATGCCCTTATTGCAATGCATGGCACTCTACAATAAGGCATCCCTATGCCATCAATAACAAGAGCTACAATTTATTGCATGTGGATTGGTTGCCAGGTACAGGAGTAAGTGCTTTCCATGCATTATCTCACTTAATTCTAAAACAATCTTAAGAGGAAGGTCTTATTG
The DNA here is from genome assembly GCF_964165515.1 of Mesoplodon bidens. Lineage (NCBI taxonomy): Eukaryota > Metazoa > Chordata > Mammalia > Artiodactyla > Ziphiidae > Mesoplodon > Mesoplodon bidens. Next base: position 19,406,155 of record NC_138171.1, on the reverse strand, counting down.
TAATTCCCATTCTATAGAGGAAGAAATCAATGCTTAGTGTGGAATATGTTATTTATCCAAGGTCCCCAGACTAAAAAGGGAAGGAGCTAGGACTGGAACCAGGTCTCTTTAACCCCAGCCCCACAGCCCCATGTTCCTCCTTCAAGGGCACTTTATCCACATTACTGGACAATTGGTGAGATTTGGATAAGGTTTGTAGATTAGATGATGCACTGTATGAATGTTATTTTCCTGATTTTGAAAGTTCTACTGCGATTATGGTTATATGAGAATTTCCTCGTTTTTAGGAAATACACACTGATAATATTGAAAGCAAAGGGACATCATGGCCACAACTTATGTCAGACAATTCAGGGAAAAAGTTACATGTTTATACACACACACACACACACACACACACAAAATGATAAAATAAATGTGGTTAAAGGTTAACTGTGAGGGAATCTGGGTTAAAAAGTATACAGCAATTATTTGAATTATTTTTATAACTTCTCTGTAAATATGAGATCATTTCAAAATGTTTAAAGTTTTAAAAAATCACCTAATCCCATGGAGACTCATCTGTCTTATTCTTCAAAAGAAGGATTAAAACAAATTTCAGTCCACTGCAATGAGCAACAAAAAAAAGTTATTACTACACAGGAAATGCCTTTGAAGAACTTATCAGAAAAGGGTCTTGGCCCTGAAGGGTTTCTTGGATATTTGGATATTTTCTTCTCCTCAGTATCTTAAACTCCTTTGGTGGCTGAGCCTTGGGAATCAATGCTGACATCATGTCCCTGGCGGGGCAGGAAACAGAGCTGGCAGGCGTGCCAGGCATGGCCATTGGGAGAACAGAATTTCAGCCCACCCTTTCCTGCCTGTCCCATGCATGGGCACTTCAGCTCTTGGAAGCTTGTCTCCTGTGGATCTCAAGGCTGAACTTGGCCTTGAGGTTTCCCAGGTATGGTTTCAAAGGGATGTTAATGCTGAAAATGGCAGAATGCCAAGGATTTGGAAAAGGGGCAGAAAGGGAATTATTGCTGGAGGGCATTGGGGGTGGAGAGCTGGGTTCCAGCCCTGACTTCACCAAGTGGACAATTCCCTCAGATTCTCTCAGCCTCATTTTCCTCATCTGTGACAGGAGGAATCATAGTACCTCGCTCACAGCCATCATCTACTCATGCACTGGCTCAACAGCATTTACTGAGGACCGTCTGTGAGCCAGATGCTGGGCAAGACACTGGGATTAGAAAAGTTAATTGAGAAGGCATGGTCACCCCCTCCTAGAATTTGCCACCCAGAGGGAGGTGGTTGACAGCAAGCAATCAGGTAAGTGATATCCTTACAGATCGTGATAAGTGCTGTGGATGAAACAGACTGTGACAAAGTATAAGGGGATGACGATCTACTTGGTCAGGGAAGGCTTCTCTGACGAGACGACGCTTTACAGAGACTTGAAGCCTGAGGTACCAGCCGGGTGAAAAGACATTCTTGAGATAATTAGAAATGATCCGGAAATGATCGTGAGATGATTAGCACCCCTTCCCTCCTCTTTTCGCCTTCCTTCCACCTTCATCCAACGCAGGCAGCTATTCACAGAGGGGCAAGACCTCTTTGTGCAAAAGGTCAGCAGCTCCCTGGGCAGGTTGGGCTGGGCCCTCTGCAACGACCTCCTCCCCATCTGTCCCCCCCCCCACAGGACCTGTGCCAGAATTCAGAGAGAAAGATGTGAAACTCCCTTATCAGATGGTTGTCTGATACCACCAGTTCCCAGTGGTGACACTGGGAGGGTGTCAAGCAAACTGCCTTCATACTCACCCCTCACACGCCACAGGCCAGGGCACCTCTCTGAATTGTCCCTCTGAGTGACTGACAGGAGTCATTGGATAAATATCCCAGCTCCCTCACCCCCGGGGTAGAGTCAGTCTGAGGTGCACCCTATGCTAACTCAGCACAGGGGGACTGAACCCCAGTCCCCCAGCCCATGAATGTTTCCTGTACGAACCACCTTCCCTTCCGTCTCACCTCCCCACTCCCACCACTGTTTGCTGGGATCACCTCCCAAATAAACGATTTGCATTCACATTCTTGTCTCAGGATCCACCTCAGAGGGAAGCCAACATAACATAGTACCCAAAGATTATTCAGTAATCTAAATGGGATTGTGAGCTATTGACTTTGTGTGCTGCTTAAGGGCTGGGGCAACCTGTCTTTTAGCTCATATCTGTATCCCCAGCCAACATCACACCTAGGACCTGGGACAGAAAAGATGCACAATAAATGAATTGTGACCTCGCAGAGCTAGGCAAGCCCCTGCAAGGGCAGACGCTGGACCCAACCCTTCTCAGGAGAGCCCTGGGGGATGTTTGCCAGCCTCCCCGCCTCCACCCCAAGGTCTCAGACACCTGGCCTAGGCATGAAGATGACCCCACTAAGGAGACCAAAGTGAGAGACACTGCCAAAAATCAGGAGAGTGACATGGATGGGCAGCACAGAGCTTGCTGTGCTGATGAAGCCCCTACTCTTTTCCCCTCTGCAGAGGCACCCGGCTCCACCGGGCATGGCTCACCACAGTGAGTGTGCAAGCAGCCACAACATGGGGGCCATCGCAGTTAGTTCAGGAAAGGTACAAGAGCATGACAAATATATGTAATTTGAAAACGGGCCAGTCTTTTGCAATAATTTAGAGGCCCTAGTTAGGAGGAATAGAAACCCCCCAATTACTGATGTTTAAGGCTGGCACTGTTGCTGGCTGAATATTTCATGCATAAATGAACTTCCACTAGGCCACCCACTGCTTCTGATGAGGCTCTTGCGAGCTTTATTGCCCGGCGCCCAGCAGGGTCCCGCCAATGGCCCCATGATGCATCGTTTTGCAGCTTAAATAATGCAGTGCAGGACAGGCTCAGTGCTGGTGCACTTTATTTACATATCAATTGAGTGGCCACTCTGAATATGAAGAAATATGAGAGGGAAAGTCTCTGGCACTGAATATTTCATGGCTATGAGCCCCGCAGGAAGCGAATGTCCCCAGCCCAGAGGTGGGCCTGGCCACGTGGGCTAGGGAGCACTGGCTTTAATAGTCTGGGAAACAAGGCAAGAAAAATCTCCCCAGCCAGGAGGGGAGCTGCTAACTGGAATTGATGAGCCCCCCTATCATCTGGACACAGCCCACCACTGCTTTTTCAAGTCAGCAGAATATCTGCTTCCTGCTTCTACCTTCTGGTTCCTGGAAACTTCTACAGAGAGGGAGTTGGTTCAAGCCATCCCACACTGACTTCCCAAGCCACGGGGATGGAACAGAAGTAAGCAGGGGGCGGGAAGTGTCATGGTCCACTCAGGAAGGGCCTCGCCCTTTCTGAGGATACACAGGAAGATGAATCAGGAGACCCAGCCCAGCCCCTTCTCCCTCAGAAATGCCTCTGGGAACTCCCACTCCTGCAATCATTCACTTACCAATCATCTTATGATTCTCCACCATGTGCCAGGCTCCGTGTTAAGTGCTGAGGATACAGCTGTGAAAAAGACACAGCCTCTGCCCTCACGGAGTTCACAGTCAAGCACGAAAGACAGAAAACAAAACGGAAAATTATATTGATGGCATGTATTAGCTGTCTATTACTACTTAACAAAGGACCCTCAAAACTTAATGGCCTAAAACAATAAGCATTTATTATCAATCACAGTTTCTGTAGGTCAGGAACATGGGAGTGGTTTAGCTGTGTGGTTTTCACTCAGGATTTCTCGTGAGGTGGCAGTCAAGGTTTCATTAGGGCTAAAGAATCCAATTCTTTTTCTTTTTTTTTTTTAACATCTTTATTGGAGTATAATTGCTTTACAATGGTGTGTTAGTTTCTGCTTTATAACAAAGTGAATCAGCTATACATATACATATGTTCCCATATCCCCTCCCTCTTGCGTCCCCCTCCCACCCTCCCTATCCCACCCCTCCAGGCGGCCACAAAGCACCGAGCTGATCTCCCTGTGCTATGCGGCTGCTTCCCACTAGCTATCTATTTTACGTTTGGTAGTGTCTATATGTCCATGCCTCTCTCTCGCTTTGTCACAGCTTACCCTTCCCCCTCCCCATATCCTCAAGTCCATTCTTTAGTAGGTCTGTGTCTTTATTCCTGTCTTACCCCTAGGTTCTTCATGACATTTTTTTTCTTCTTAAATTCCATATACATGTGTTAGCATACGGTATTTGTCTTTCTCTTTCTGACTTACTTCACTCTGTATGACAGACTCTAGGTCTATCCACCTCATTACAAATAGCTCAGTTTCGTTTCTTTTTATGGCTGAGTAATACTCCATTGTATATATGTGCCACATCTTCTTTAGCCATTCATCCGTTGATGGACACTTAGATTGTTTCCATCTCCGGGCTGTTGTAAATAGGGCTGCAATGAACATTTTGGTACATGACTCTTTTTGAATTATGGTTTTCTCAGGGTATATGCCCAGGAGTGGGATTGCTGGGTCATATGGTAGTTCTATTTGTAGCTTTTTAAGGAACCTCCATACTGTTCTCCATAGTAGCTGTACCAATTCACATTCCCACCAGCAGTGCAAGAGTTAAAGAATCCAATTCTAAGGTGACTCTCTCATGTGTGTGGAAAGATGGTGCTGGCTGTTGGCAGGAGGCCTCAGTTCCTCTCCAAATTGATCTCTCCGTAAGGCTGCTTGAGTCCCCTGACAACATGGCAGCTGGCTTTACCCAGAGTGAGTAACTCAAGAGGATAAGGTGGAAATGGCAATGTCTTTTATGACCCACCCTCAGAGGTTGCAAGCCATCATTCCACCATATTCTATTGGTCACAGAATAAACCCTGATACAATGTGGGAGGGCTACACAAAGGCATGGATACCAGGAGGCAGGGATCGTTGGGGGCCATCTTGGAGGATGGTTACCACTTAAGGGCAGATGAAAGCATAAAGAGGGGCAGCTAGTCTGCTACAAGGGAATCTGGTAAGGCTTCCTAGAGGCAATGACATGTGGTTAGAGACTTAAAAGACAAAGTTCTCTCAGCAAAGAGGAAGAGAGAAAAGCATTCAGCAGAGGGAACAGCCTATGCAATGACCCAGAGCCGGGGGGATGGGGAACCCAGGGAACTCAAACACAAAGTTCAGTTTGGCTGGAGCTCAAAGGGCATTGAATACCAGGCTTCATCTTGAGGGACCTGGGGAGACTTCAATGGGTTTAAGACTCCCCTGTGGGTGTGGTGGGCCCCAAGTCTGCTGCATCCAAGCAATGGTGGTGAGTCTGGGTGGGGTTGAGAAGTTGCTCTGGAGACATGGGAACAGAACCCTGAGTCAGCCCCAGGATATAGCATATTCTAGAGGATCCAGCTTAGGGCTAGAGTTAAGTTAGACTTAGGATTAGAACTGGAGAATTGGACAGAGGTTCTGTTTCAAATGCCAGCCCCTCCCCACCATTCACCATTGCTGGCCGTGTGATCCCTGGGCAAGTCACTAACCCTTAGTGGGCCTCGATTTTCTCATCTCTAAAATGGGGATAATAGTAGCACCTACTTCATAAGGTTGTTGTAGATGTTGATTGAGAAAAGGCATCTGGCACATAGTATCCACTCAGTAAATTCTTGTGGAATGAATTAGGCCTTCACTGTGTCTATTACCAAAAGCAAGTTCATGTGCCCAATGCACAGTGAGGCCAAACAATACCAAAACATCAGAGTTTGGAGCAGAGAAAGGTTCATTGCAGGGCCATGCAAGGAGAATTTGTGGCTTATTCCCCCCCCCAAAAAAAATGGAACTCTCCAAAGGGTTTCAGCAAAGCATTTTTAAAGGCAAAGTGAAGGAGGCGTGTACTTGGTTGTTGCAAACTTCTTGGTGTAGGAATCCTTTGCAGCTGTCCACGTAGGTCAGGTCACAATGTTCCTGTAAACCTCCAACAACACAAATGTTCTTCTCTGTTCTGCAACTTTTTATCTCTATATGAATAGAAAAGTGTTATACCCTTAAAGGTCAGAGCCTTGAGAATGGGCTATCCTGTATATTTCAGGCTACAGGCAACATTCTTAACTCTAAGCAAAAGCAATAGAATGCAAAGGCTAAAGTAAAAGAAACAGACCTTAATATGGAGTCAGATTTGTTCTTCCCTATTACATGTCAAAGTCCTTCTCTTGAGGACCTAGACCGCCCCCCACACACACACCTCTCCCCACCACCAACCTTCTCCCCAGATTTTAAACATGACCCAATATTCTGCACCTAAGAGTCTTGCTGCCAGGCTCCCCCACCAAATTAGAAGTCCCCAGGAGTGGTCAAAGCCAGACTAACGCCCTGCTTTTGGACTGACTACACCCCAACAGGGCTGTGCTCAGCTAGGTGAGTTTTCTGACTTCCTTATGCTCTTCATTCTGTCAGTTTCCTTCATAGCAATGAACACGACTTGGGAGTTACTAGTTAGTTGTGTAATTATATGGGTTTTGCTGTTGTTTTGCATTGTTTTATATTTTGCTCTTACCCTTCATCTACCCACCAGAATTAAAGCTCCCTGAGGTCAGGGACCTGTCGGCCTTGTTCATTGCTGCAGCCCTAGTGCGGGCACAGCAATTGACAATAAACCCTAGCAGATGAAAGTGGAGAGTCTGGGCCAGACTGCCTGGGTTTGAATTCCAGCACTGATACTCTCTGGCTGAATAGCTTTGGATAATAGAACGACATGATTTTTCCCTCTGTAAAGTGGGGCCAATAATAGTACCTATTTCATTAGGAGTATTAAATTATAGTATATATAGAGTACTCAAGAACAGCTTTGGAACATAGTAAGTGCTATACCAGGATTTGTTTTCTACATGGATATAGATAGATGTAGAGAGAGAGAGAGAGATACAATAGTAGATGCTCAATAAATATTTGATCAATTAATAATGTGCTGAGTTTAAGAAAGGGACAAAGTCTTCATTGGAACAGAGTGTGAGATAGGGCTGAGCACCCTCACAAGGGTAAGTTTCTTGATCTGAACAAAGAAACCTTAAACTTGGAAACCTTAGAATTTGGTGGCCATGGGGAAGGGCAACTGCAAGCATAGGCCTGGTGGGACGGGGCAGGAGCCAAAACAGAGCCTCGGTGGAGCCTCCACCTGAGATTGCCAGCCTTTGTACAGCTAAATCATACATTATTGATTTGTCAAGCATATTTGCATATAAATAAGCGTGATCATTCATGGAGGCCCAAACAGCACCGCCTCCCCTCAGTGCCATGATTAGAGATGGATGGCCCGAGTTAGACACGAGCCAGGGACGCTGCTACTACCCTGCCACCAAGTGAGCGGCTGATTTAAAACATTTACTGGAGCATGTAAGTGTGACAGCCTAGTGGTGAGTTTGGGATAACTAGTCTAAAAGACAAGATAAACGACTCCTAAAACTGGTATTGTGATGAAGATGTCACCCCCCTCATCCCCCTCCCGCCTCCCACCAGCTCAGTCCTGATGCCAAAAATATAGCCGATGATAATTAACTGGGAAATGTTCACAGGCGGGATTATGTTTCGAGTGCATTTTCCGAAGGACTTTAGAATTTTACACCCAAGTTGATTGTGTTCCCCTCCCCCTGGTGATTAGACTGGAAGGGGGTGTTTCAACTAGAAGAAAAAGCTGGGGATGCAGGGGGTGGTCAGACAAGCCCAGACAAGGTCTCCAATACCAGGCAAGCAGGTGGCTGAAGTCAGTCTTCCCCGAGCTGGAAAGGAGACAGATCTACGGGGTGAAGCATGTTGACCCGGGGAAATTATGCCTGCCATGTTAATTCATTCCACGTGGGAGATCGGCAGGGAGCTTGGAGGCTGGCATCGGCCCCCTCTGATGGATCAAGGGACCCAGCTGCTCAGTTATATACAACGCTAGAGTCTCATCATTGTACTTGCTAACATAGTACTTGCTAACATTTCATTTTAATTGTCCTAAATTACACTTACAGCCTGGTGGGACCAGTCAGCATATATCAAACATTACCTTGAAGATCAGCTTGGCCTAGAGAAGATCCTGTGGTCCCAGGGCCGGGGTTTCAGTGCTGTACCTTTTTGTTCCTGCCGCCCACCTCCCTACTTCCAAGAAAGGGGTGAGAGCTGCCCTGTGACCTCCAACACATCCTATCAGCAGGTTTGAGGACTTCTTTTCTGAGATTTCAGATATGAGAGGGCCCTTTGGGATTTGCATGGGGCCCTTGAAGAAGAAGCCAAAAGGGAGGCAACACAGCAGAGTCTGCGGTCAACAGAATAATGGGACCCCCCCAAAGATATCCATCCTAATCCCCAAAACCTTACATGACAAAAGGGACTTTGCAGATATGATTAAAGATATTGAGATGGGAAGATTATTCTGGATCACCCAATGTAATCATAGTGGTCCTTATAACAGTGGCAGGAGTATCAGAGAGAGAGAAAGATTTGAAGATATTACCCTGTTGGCATTGAAGATGGAGGAGGGGCCACAATCCAAGGAATGCAGGCAGCCTCTGAAAGCTGGAAAAGGCCAGGAAACAGATTCTCCCCTAGAGCCTCCAAAAGGATGCAGCCCTGCCAACACGTTGATATTATCCCAGTAAGACACATTTCAGACCTCTGACCTTCAGAACTGTAAAATAATAAGTCTGTGTTGTTTTAAGCCACTAAATAATTTTGTTACAGCAGCCATAGGAAACTAATACAGAGTCCCAGGTGTTCTCATCTTGGCCTCACCACGTCCTGCTGTGTAACTTTGGTTAAGTGACTGAACTTCTCTCAGCCTCAATTTCTTCACCTCTAAAAGAGGGATACTAGAACCTGCTTCCTGGGGCTGTTGCAAATATTAAATGAATAAATACCTGAAAAGGGCTTAGCTCAGTGCGCAGAGTATAATATGAGCTCAATAAAAAACACCGACTCTTGTAACTGTGGTGTCATTATTGTCCCTCACTGCTTGTTCTCCCCAAGACTTTGTCACTGAGAATAAAGTTGATAAGAAGATGCATATCACCAAACTAAAGATTGGTTTATTGATCGCCTTCTTTATGCAAACTACTGTGCCAGGAACTGGGAATAAAATGGCAAGCAAAAAGAGACCCAGCCCCTACCCTCATGGAGTTAATAAGATAGCAGGGGAGATGGACCAGATTAGATCATTCAATTATATTATATATCGTAATATTATAATTATACGTTATATTTATATTGAATAATCTCCCAAACAAGTGCAGAGATTTAGAAGTGTGAAGAAGTGTTTAAAAGATGTGTCCCAGGGCTTCCCTGGTGGTGCAGTGGTTGAGAATCTGCCTGCCAATGCAGGGGACATGGGTTCGAGCCCTGGTCTGGGAAGGTCCCACGTGCCACAGAGCAACTAGGCCCGTGAGCCACAGCTACTGAGCCTGCACGTCTGGAGCCTGTGCTCTGCAACAAGAGAGGCCACGACAGTGAGGCCCACGCACCGCGATGAAGAGTGGCCCCCACTCGCCGCAACTAGAGAAAGCCCTCGCACAGAAAACGAAGACCCAACGCAGCCAAAAATTAATTAATTAATTAATTAATTAATTAATTTTTTAAAAATTCCTCCATAAAAATACCACTAAGCTTTAAAAAAAAAAAAATGTGTCCCATCAGGGAGGTCAAGGAAGGCTTCCCAGAGGAAGCTGATGGGGTTTGAGCATATTTGGTCCTTTGAGACCACAAGAGTGTGAACCCCTCTGAGCTTCAGGAGGAAGGATTCTGCCTATATCCTCAGGGTCATTCTAAGGCCTTTGGGGTATCTGGGAGGAGTTAGGTCCAAGCTGAAGACCTATAGGTGCCCACCATGGTGGATCCTGGGAAGGTAGAAAGGCCCTGGCCACAGGTAGCCCAAATAGGAGGTGGCCTGATCACGAGTAGCCTTGAGCTCTTTGGGGATGACTCTATCTCTAGGATGCTGGACCCCTATTTGACTCTATATATCAAGCCATATCTTGTCCTTAGACCCTAACCCTGAATGCACAGGCCCTAGGCTGACCCACAAACATCCAGGCCTGCCGCAGTCATCTTGGGGTAGAGCCATCCTCCAGGCCATCCCTGGGCTCAGCCTGCCTTTAAGGAGGTCATGTCAACGGACTTGTCTTGCTTTGGAAAGTATCCTCAATCTCCTAATATGACTTGATCTCTTGGAAATTTAAAATCTCACCTACTGCTTTCATAGCATGAACTATAAGAAGTAAAGCTAACCAAAATGCCCTGGCTAGTGAAGATGTCTAGAAGACAGTAATGCTCAATAGGAAAGAAGAGAGCATAGTCCCTCAAGGATGTGTCATCATCTCTGAGCTGGAGTGAGGGGAGTAGGAGATTTGTGTACTTATCAAAGGAGGCATGAATTTAAAATCATGTGCAGCCTTTCAGTATAGCCTTTCAAGGAGCTTCTGTGCCTGCCAGATCCTTGTATCAGCCAGCTACTGCTGTGTAACAAACACCCTCAAAAATCTCAGAGGCACACAATAATAATCATTTATATTTCACTTATGGGCCTACAGATCATCTGGGATCTGGCTTCTCTAGGCTGCAATTGGCTGGGCTGGCTTCCAGGCCAGAGATGAGATTCTGCCGACATTCCATTGACCAAAGTCAAGCCCAAAATCAAGGAATAAAGAAATGTATTCCACCCTTCATGGATCCAAAGCAAGGCCTATGGCAAAGTCCAATTCAATGGAGAAGATAACTATACTCCTTCCATGGACATGGGAGGGAAGAAGGGAAGGAGAAAAAATTTGCCTGACCACCATGAAACTGATCATATACCCCAAAACTCTGTCTGGGGATACTGGAATGCTCCTCTCATGTCCCTCCCCTCACTCCATGCACAAGAATCTAGGCCTCAGACTTCATTCTGTGTATACACTAGCCTTTCTGCATACCATCTGATTCCCATGATGACTCAAGTTGGCCATGTCCCAAAGCCCCTGGTCAGTACTTGTTTCCAGGCTTGGAAAGTCATCACATAAAATCCCAGGCCTGATCTGGGATTCCATACACATAGTAGTTGTGCCAGAAAAATTTATTGAATGAATGAATGAATGAATGGATCAATCAATTAATCAATCCCAAGCCTATCCTTTGAACACTATTCATTGGCCTGTTGGATGCCCTGTACATAAACTCAAACCCTCCACCTCTCCTGCCATATACACAGCTTGGCCAGGGATATGCTCCAGAATGCACCCATCCAAACAATGACTGTACAAGCTCCAGACCCTCTCTTTCTCAGCTTTCACAACACTGGCCATGTAGTTGGCAGAAATTCCAAAACAGCCTACAAATGTGGATGTGGGAGACCACATCCCTGGAATATTTTGCAAAAAAGCAAATATCGTGACAAACAATTGGAAATGTGGTGCTTTTATCTGCACTTTCAGTAGCTGTTCATATGTTCACATTAAAACAGTTGAAAATGTATAATTAAAAATCTGTTTCAAAATGCGGAGAGCATGTAAAAATAATTTATCCATTCACAGATGAAAAACAAAAACAAATAAGTGTGAGCCATGGAAAAAAATAAAAGAAAGCAAACTCCATCAGGACACAGACTCCAATGGATAGTGACTAGGACGAGTGTCCTAGTACACACACGCCCCACATCCCCCAGTATGGAATCCAAAGGGTCTAGGCTGAACCTGCAGACTTTTCAATCCACCCAATCTGATGCTTCAGTTTTTCAATATGAGAAGAATTGTGGGGACAAACCTCGAGTGACTATTTGGTGAAAAGCCCTATGTATGGGGCTCAGACCCAGATGAATGGGATGAAGGGCCAACCTTGAAGTCCAGCAGTAGAGATGAACAAGCACCAGGGGAAAAATATCAAACTGTAAGTGTTTGCAACCTCCCCACCCAGACTGCTAAAGAGAAGCTTATCCTTGGCTATTCTGACCCTCTTCCTCCTCTGCCATCTGGGAGATTCTGAGTTTGTCAGTAGTTTCCCTGGGATTCTTTTTTCACTCCCATTTGGGAAAATGTAAGGAAAAACCACTTAGGAGAGGAAAAGGACTTGAGAGAGAAAGAGAATTAACAAGGAAATCAAGAGCCATGAGTGATTTGGCTTAGAGGGACTTTTAGTTGGGAGTTAATTATGAGGGCAGCTATGAAGGGAGGGAGAAGTTGAAAGCCAGAGGAATGAGGAAAGAGAATTTTAAGTGCTGCTGTGAATTAGGATTTGGATCTTCTCTGGCATTCATTGAGAGACACCAATAAAAGATTTAAATTGCTTTACATTCCTTTGACTGCTATATGTGATTCTTTAAATGCAGCTCCAGGCTGAGACTGGGTCATGTGGTGCCTTGGTTTTATTTGGGTTATATGAGTAAATATGCATTTCGTATACCCTGTGGAACAAGCTCCAATAGAGGTGTGGATACAGCATTTTGAGAATATAGAGAAGGGGGCATCCCAGGAGAGGAAGCCAGGCTTCCCAGGGGGGATAATGTCTGAGTTGGATCCAGAAGGATATGTTCACCTTATAGACATGAATTGCAAGGGCATTCCTGGTAGGGGAAATAATATCTGCAAAGATATAGGGTGTTTAGGGTAATGCAAAATGTCTAGTAGGATGAAGAAGCAGCCAAAAACTCAGTGGGTAGACAGGAGCCACATGGTAAAAACGAATGACCTCAAATGTCATTAGGAGAAGCTCAGCCTTTATCCCGTGGTCAACAGACAGCCATGATTTTGAGCATGGAAGTGGCACGTCTCTGGGGTCACATACACTCAACCCTCTTGCCAGGGAGGCCGCAGCCCCTAAAGCAACCTACCCTCCCTCTCCTGGACTCCATCCTCAGAAGAGTAACCAGGGGAAATGGAATCAGGCCTCAAGCTGACTCCAGAGGTTACAAAGGCACTTGCAAGAAGTTCACAGTTCCCAATGAAGAGAAAAATGCACTCTGGAAAATAAAAAAGCCATTTGTCATCTGAATTCATGTGCAGAGAACACATTTCTTTCCAGTGAGCATGTTTCACAAACTTTTTAAAATGGAAATGGACTTGATTTCAATGACAATGCAGTCTTGGTGGCAATCTGATGTTTTATTATATGGTTTGCAATTTGTGACAAGTGAGGAAAATATCCAAATCATGCCACATCATACAGGGTGTGTGTTATCCAAGTACTTGGCTCTGGTGCGAGGATGGGGGTTGACGGGTGCAGCCATGAAGAACCTGAACTCTCAGAAAAGAGGCTGAAAGACATGGTGTCGTCAAGCTCTTAACAAAAGCAGAGGTGTTCTTTAAAGTCAAGAAGTACATACACACACCCATAAACACACACACATACACACACATATCCATAAACATGCACACATACCCATAAACACACACATACTCATAAATACACACACACAGAGACATACACACACCCCTAAACACACACCTGCCCCTAAACACACACACACACACACACACACACACAGCCTGCTCACTCACCTTATCTTTCTCCAGGTCTCAGGTTAAAGGTTGCCTCCTCACAGGTGGTTTCCCTGATACCCTGGACCTTTAGGTTCCATTGTGTACACCGTACAGCACCCTGTCCTATTCACAGTTAAATAAGTGAGGAGGAGGGAGGGCTCAAGGAAAGGTGGAGAAAGAGAAAAAGAAGTAAGCCTGAGAGTGCAAGGCCAAGACAGAAAGGGTCTCAGAGACAAGGGGACAGAGAGAGAAGGAGAGAAAGACTCCACAGTAAATAAAGTGCAAGGCGATGATCACAGTAAGCTTTTCCTCATCCTCTGCCATCTGTGTGTCCACAATTGCTTCCTCTCTGGGATGGCACTAGACTTGCACAACCTTCCAGCTGTAACTGTGGGACACCATCTACCTCATCACATTTCATCTTTATATCAGCCCCAAGTGACGAGGGCCATCATAGTCTTATTTCACAGGCAGGGACACTGAGGCTTAGCAAATGTATGTAACTTGCCCAGAGCTACATCATTAGTGAGTGGCCAGTGCTCCTGGCCCTCTAGGAGGGAACTGGCCCGATGTGGGCTGGGGCACAAAGTTGATGTTCAGTAAACATTTACTGAAGGAGTGGGACCAGGAGTGGGATTCACTTCAGAGAAATTTGAATCCAGTCCTGAGTACAGCGGAGCTCGGTCCTGCCTACCCCATCCCACCACCAGCGCCCGCCCCCGCTCACTTATCACCGTGTAATTGAAATAATGCTTATCGACAGAGACTCACAAACAACTGCTCAATTTTCCTCAAAATTCAATTAAACTTCGTTTATTCTGGGGATCGATCCAATTAAAAGAAGGAAAATTTCAGATGGTCTGAGCAACACCATCCATCTTCAAACACAGTGTCTACCCCAGTGATGTAATAATTTGCCCAATCAATGCTTTAAAAGCATTTAGCAGTCTTGATAATGAACTTTTGTCAAAACAGCCTTGCAGAGCAATAAGTGCCTGCAGATTAATATGAAGTCATAAAGGGCTAATGCCTTGGGGGGAAGGGGGAGCATGAATCAGTGGGAGCCATGGCCTGGAGCTTCCACACCATCTCAGAACCAGGCATGGGCAGTGCTTCCAGGACCCAGAAAATACCAAATGCACATCCCCATTTCTGCTTTGTCTTCAGGTTCCTCTCCCTTCCACGGTCTTGGGTGCCCAATTCCACCAGCCAGGGACCTGGGACAGCCTAGATCCAGATCATCACACTCAGGGCATGTGGGGCCACCCACCCTATTGGAAAAAAGTGTCCAACGGAAGGAGGCTTTGCTTGGAAAGCTTTGCTTGACCATCTCTGAAAGCTCTAGCTTCAAAAATGACCTTTGAGCTCCAAGAGACTCCTTTTCTATTGTAGTGTCCTCTTTTGGGGTGGGGCAGATATTCAACTGATTCACTGTATGACCTTAAACAAGTTACTTAAAGTCTCTGAACTTTAGCTTCTTCATCTGTAAAATGGGGATGATAGAATTTATTGATGCTCAGGGGAAGGAGGTTGGGTTGGATTTGTAGGTGATGAAGATGCAAAGAGTAATGAGACCCAGCCTCCATCTTGAAAGAGTTCAGAAGCATTGGGGAGAGACAGGTGCAAACAACCACAATGCAAGAAGTTAATGCTGCCAGAGATGTCTGAACCCAGTACTGGAAACACAGTACCTGAGATCAGAGGGGGCTTCACCAAGGCGGTGGACCTTGACCAAAGAGTGGGTATTTGCCAGGAGGAGAAGAGAAAGGAGAGGATCTGGGCTCAGAGGATTGCAGGTCAGAGACGCGGAGGGCACATGTGAGACGTACAGCATGGCTGAAATGGAACCAGGAAATGGAATGGGATGGGTTGACTAAGCCAGACCCTCAAAGGTCTCATTTGCCAGACTGAGGACATGATCCTGTACTGGAAGGTAAATGGGGAGCCATGGAAGTTCTTAAGCAGGGGATGGATATGAGGACAATTGCACTCAGGAAAGCTCCTTCAGGCAAGCCATGAGAGGGATGGGTTGGTGGGCATGGGACAGTCCTAATGAGTTAGGTAAGATACATGTGCTCATCACACAGCCCCGCTCCTCCAGGAGTCCCCCAACCCCCCTCTCCCCATACTGAACACACCCACCCCAACCTCCCTGTCCCCAGCAACAGTGCCCCCATCTCTCCAGGCAGGAAACCTAGGATTCCTTCTGCACACTTTCCTTTTCCATCCCTCATGATCTCTAGGATTCCTCAGAAAACTTCTACCTGAATGCTGGCTCCTATGTGGAAGAACAGGCTGGCCCGTCCCCAAAAGGTAAGCTCACTTTAGTCCAACAGGGCATCCTTACCACTCTTAGAGGGAGGCCAGGATGTAAAGTGAGCCCCGCAACCAGACCTGGACGGGCCCAGAGCTGTCCGTGGTTCTGGCTGCCTTGGTCCAAGGAGGAGGAAGGGAAAGATGATTCCCAAGGCAGGTCAGAAACCCTTGTGTGGGTTCAGGGGAGTTCCCCTCCAGAATCAGGGCTTGGCAAGTGACTTACTGGGGCGCTGGGCCAGTCTGAGCTGGGAGAGCCAGGATGGGCTGAGCTGGGTGAGCGCCTGGGCCCTGGAGTAGTCCAGGATCCCTCAGGGCTGATTCTCCATCTCCCACTCCAGTCCCTGTAGGCTGGCGGCCACCTGGGGCGGTCAGTGCTCTCACCATGGGGAGCCAGGCTGCGGCTCGAGCTCCCAGAACTCCTGCAGCATCTCTTTTCCAGGCCAAAAGCAGAAGAAAATTTCAGAGGTTGGCTAGTGCTTTAAAAGCTGGGGGATCTGGGTGGCCAAGGGAATAAAACTCTTGCTCCATTTGCTGGAAGTCATTGCAGCCCTGGAGGATGCCAGACCCTGACCTGCCGTCACAGAGGCCCAGGATTTGGAAAGAGGAGGATTAAGAATTAAAGGGGAGCGGGTGGGAGAGAAAGAAATGGTGGGGGGAAAGCTTGTACTGCTAGATGAGGGGGAGTAGTCAATGAAGTCCAGAAATGTCTTTTCAAAGACTCCTGCCATTAGGACTTAATATTAAATTTACTCCTTCTGTGCCTTAAAAAATACCTAATTTTTTTTTCCAAAGTTGCTTTTGATGCGAAAGGTATGGCTTAGGCTGAAAGGCGCCGGCGCATCAAACATCATTTGGGGGAGTTCAAAGGGCTGTTTCAGCAGGATCCTGTTTTCCTCATCCCCCTCCTCGGCTGATGAAGTTTCTGAGGCCCCTGAAGTCAGATCTTGTGTTCTGGGCTACCAAAGGCCCCCGGCAACATCGAGTCTGTCCGTCTGTCCCAGCAAAACTTTCGCATAGAAAACCTCCCTTTTACGCAGAGATCTGAGGGGAGAATAAAAAGGATGCTGATTTGCCAGGAAACAGGAGGGAAGCCCTGCTGAGCTGATAGGAATCTTCTGACCAGATTTGAATACATTTGGCCCAGACAAGGGGGTGGGAGAAAAATCCATTACTTTGGAGAAAAGCCTCGCGGGGTTTCAAAAGGTAATATGTAAAATGTTGGGAGAAATCATTTGTGTGGGTTTGTGTGTGAGTGTTTCAGCCGTCCCCAAGTTTAACATCGGCAACCAGGAGCAAAAGCAAAAGCAGGGGAATTAAGTCACGGCTGTTCAGCGGAGGCCTGAGGGAGCTGGAGGAGGGCTCTGCAGCCTCCGTGGCCTTGCCCTGGAACTCCACAACCAGCCGCGTCTAGGGTCCAAGATTCAAACAGCTGGATAGTCCCTCACTGGAATCCCACAGGCACAGTGCCTAAAGGGCCTTCCTTTCCTTAAGGCTCCACTCAGGATTCTGCAGGCTGATGCTCACAGAGGTTCCAGACCATTCCCAGTGTCTAGATGGGAAGACTGAGGCTTGAAAGCAGAAAGGCACTGTCAAAGGGCCTCCTCTGGACACTGGCTGGGCCCTGACCACAGGCCTTCTCCCCGTAGCCCCTGCACACCCCAGCACCTGGTCTGCTCCCTGAGGACTGCACCTGGGCAACTGTTTACTACCTCTACCCATAGCCTCTGGAGACACCCTACAATGGGATTCCTGTCATACCCGATCCTGGGGACAGGCAGCTCTGTGGCCTGGCCTTGTCCCCGGTCCATTGGGAACTGAATAATTAGGTCCAGATAATTAGTCGGAAATCTCTCCCTGTGGCTTCAGGAGATAGTGTGCCTGCATTCAGGAGTCCTGGGTCCTGCGCTCAGCTTGGTGGTTTTTTTTTTTTTTTTTTTTTTTGCGTGGTGGCCTCACTTTCTTCCTCCGTTAAGGATAATTCCATCAGCCCTGTCTCTACTTCACAGGCCCACTATGAAATTCCATTTAGGTCAGGAATAAAAGCTATGGACAGGGAGTCCGCAGAACAGGGCAACAGGAGGCCCTCTTACTCCTCCAGCAGTTTCAGGCACAAGCAGGAAGTTGTTCTGAAGGTCGTACTGTGTGGTTGTTGCAAACGCACCTGAGTCCCTTGGACCCCCGCCCTTCCGCATCACCCCCTAGACCTTCACAGCAGATCTGGGGCTCTCCTCTTCATTAGGAGAACACTTAGGGAAGAAAAGAATCCTGGGAGCTTGTTTCTTGAGGTGGAGGTGTGGGATTCAGGTGGGAGACAGGATCTGGAGCTGCCTGATTTGGACTCCTATTCTGAACTTATTACACAAGGAATTGGGAGCCAGCAAAGCTCAGCACTGGAAGCTGAGTGTTGTCTTCCTGCTAGGAGATGGAGAGGAGAAAAGGGAGACGATAGCTCCTCATTAATGGTCTTGAATTAATATAAATTAGTCAAGCACATCTCAACTGCTCCCCGTCAGGCAGAGCCTGGGGCACCGGGGAGCAGCCCGAGGGTCCCTTTCCCCTCACATTCAGGTGACCATCCATAAAGCCGCTGCTGACTGAGCACTCTTCCCTCCCCGCATCTCGCCCTCCCTCCCCACCTCCACCACCAGCTCCAGGCTCCAGAGGTATAAAATAAGCTGGTGATAGCACCCCTGGGATGAGGGGCGGAGCCCCCCAGAGCCTGCGACCTTTGGAACGACCTTTGGAACATTGCCTTCCAGATAGTCGCTCTGCCCTTAAGAGTAAGGGGCATCCTGAACTCAGCCGCCACAGAGGCAGCAGACTTGCACATTTGTGCCCAGAGCCAAGATCACAAACAGAATGATGCCTGGTGCCAGAGCAACCCTGGGCCACCCAGAGCCTTGGGACCACAGGCTGCCCAGTGCTCCGGCACATTTTTCTGAACACACGGGGCTGTGGGTTCTCTCGCGGCAAGGAGCTCAGATCAAGCCACCCCTTTCTCATCCTCAGCAGTTCAGTTATAATTCAGGGCTGCAAACCGTCCATCAGGTTGCACAGGGTGGCTTGGTACCAGCCAGGGGCACAGGGTTGAGAATCTGCAGGTAACCTGGGTCTCCTGATGCAGGCCTGACCCACCGAGACACGCTGGGACCACCTGGTTCAGGCCTGACCCACAGGGGCACGCAGGGCCATTCCCAGGACCACGCAGAAGATGGGCTGCTTAGTCCAAGGCTTAGAGGTCAAAGGGCACTCCCAGTATCCCTGGGAGATAGGACTTTTAACTCCATTTGCAGATAAGGAAACTGACACTCAGAGAGGTCACGTCACTTGCCAGGAGGTCACACAGCCAGGAAATGACAAAATTGGGTTTCAAACAGTATTGATAAGAATGATCAGTGTGATGATTAAAGCCTTACACGCGATTCATCATAGAGTTCTCCCAACTTCGATGAGACAGGACCAATATTTCCCTCGTTTTGTATACACAGAAACCGAAGCTCAGAAAGGTGGAGCTTCGTTCCCCAGGGTCACACAGCTAGTAAACGATGGAGCTGTGATCCCCACAGCCACCTGGCTCCAGAGCAACATAGCACAGACCTGGGCAGGAGACAGGCCTGGCTTTTCCATTTCAAATCCTGCCTTTTCCATTTACTAGCCCTGTGACTTTGGATGAATTGTTCAGCAGACTCTCTGGGCCTCACTTTCCCTAACTTTAAAATGGAAATCATCATGATAATACAGTAGTAGTGAGGTCTAAAGAATTGATATCCATGGAACACTTAAAAGAGGGCCCGGTAGATACCAAGCATTGTGTGTCTGTTAGATGAAACTTTCTCCTGCACAACCGTAATTCCACTAATTCTACAAGTATTAGCATAAAAACTGGCAACGTGGAGGACCCTCTTCTCCAGCCGGTCCCCTGCCCTCCTAGGTCCGAAGCTGGAGGGAGACACACGCCTGAAACACACCACGGACCTGGCATCCGTAATGCTTCTGTCAGAGCAAACGAGGCCATTAACTGAGAGCTCTGTGATGGAATTGTCCCACGCGGTATTTATTATAGGGTCCTTTTCCTGACACCTCCCAGGGAGAGAATATTAAATATTTAATGCACACAAGGCTGCTCGTTTTTCATCCCCACTTCAACACTCGAGTCGGCTCTGGTCTGGGGAAGAGCCAAAGTCCACCAGCTGGTACCCTCACGCCTTCCCTCCTCCCCGCCCAGCCCCTCTTGCCAGGGTGCAGGACCAGACACAGGCTGGGATGGGAACGTGACAAGGACCCACGCCAGGACTCTGGGATCTGAGGCCCAGGTGGACCCAGGAAGGTTCTCCTCCATCAGCCACTCTCAGCGGGGGTTTGGACATGGTCAGGCGGAATCAGTGTGCCTCATCCAAAGACTTGTGATTCAGGGGCCTCTGGAGCCTGGGATCCTTCCCAGCGCCCTGCCCATCTCCCCTCCACGTGCACTCCTGATTCCTCTGCCACCTGCAGCTGCTCCCCGTACCATCAGCCCTTCAGCAGCGGGGAGGGATTCTCCTGGCTGCAGGAGCTAGCAGGGCCAGAGTGCTGGGAGCAGAAAGTGCCAGGGAGTAAATTCCTCCAAAGCAAACCTCAAGCAACGATGGCCATGAGTTGGTACATAAAAGCCCCAGCTGCCTCGGTCCTCGGGTGGGCTAACCTAGAGGTGCAAGTTCTGCGCAGTCTCCCAAAATCTCCTGTAGGACTGGGCTCCCACTGCCCACAGAGGTAACCTGCCCGGTAACGCGTGTGTTTCCTTTTCCTCTCTCTTCTCATGTCCCCTCTCTCCTACAAGCACATCTGGGATCACCCCCCAAAAAAGCTGCCTGCCCCCTGCAACTCAGAGGCTGCTTCTGTAGACACCTAAGCTATGGCCATGCCTTGGCCACGTGGGGTCCAATAAGAGAACGCAGGATGCAAGTCTCACGTATGTGTGTATTCGTCCAGTGAGCACTCACCTGCTTAGGGCCAGACCCCATGCTGGGGGTTGGGGACGCAGTGAGGACCCCCAGGATCTGGCTCCTGCACCCCCAGGAGCTCCAGGCTGGTTGGGGGCACAGTCCCGAGACACTAAGCGCAGTGTGAGGTACTCAGCTCTCACTCCCATCACCCTCAACCCAGCAAGCCTGCTCGAGTGATGCCACCCAGATGAGAAAGTGGCCCTTGTCTCAGCTCTCTCCTTCCTGGAAACATCGAGCTCCTCTCCAAGGTGCATCCTGACCACCCCGGTCCAACCACTGGACGAGAGCTTATCAATCATGTTAGTGTTGATTTCCCAGCATTCCTTCTTCCTCTGTTTTTTTCCTGGTGATTTCTAGTTATCGGTATTGTACTTGGGTGTACGCGATCTCCAGTGAGTGGAGGAGTGCCCTGGGAGAAGTGAAAGACATTTTCCAAGCATCAAGGCATGACGGTGGGGACAGGCACCTGGATTTTCCATCCCCAGAACATTGACCAAAGACATGCTCCCAGGTGCCAGGCCTTCTGCTTTGGGCTTTAATGCCCACTCAGGGGAGGGTAACAGCAGGGGTCTCAGGGCCTGGCGGGGAGGGGGAAGACCTGATCGAGAGCCCACTAAAAGCCAGGCTCAGCATTTCACCTCTAGGATCTCCATCAGTCCTCACAACAACCTAGTGCAGAAGCTGTTTCCTTCCATTTTACAGATGAGGAAGCTGAGTCACAAAGGGATGAGGCGACTTGCCCAAAGCTACTCACGATTTGGGAGCCCCTCACACACCTTCTTCCCACCTCTATAGGCTGAGGAAGGGGGAAAGAGGTCAGTTTGGATTTTGTCCTGAGGGCACTGGGGAGTCAAGGAGGAGTAGAAAGCAGGGGAGGTACAAGAGCAGAGTTGCATTTGGGTCCATCGTGATTGATTCAACCCATCGCTGCCGCAGTACTGCTGCCAGGCTGGGAGTCTATTTAGACCCATCCACCCCTCCCCCCTGCCCTGGTCAGGCCAGGCTCTAGTTTGAGAGGCTGAGGTCTACAGAGGTTGCCACTGGGATGCACAGCACTGGTCCACTCTCCCTGCTGCAGGGCTGGGCTGCTGGGTGCTCTTCTCCTGCTCTTTTTTTTCCTTCCAGTTTTATTGAGATATAACTGACATACAGCACTGGGTAAGTCTAAGGTGTACAGTGTAATGATTTGACTTACATACATCATGAAATGATGACCACCATGAGTTTAGTGAACATCCATCATCTCATATAGATACAACATTAAGGAAATAGAGAAAAATGTTTTCTTCCTTCTGGTGAGAACTCTTAGGATTTACTCTCAACAACTTTAGTATATAATGTACAGCAGTGTTAATTATATCTATCAGGTTGTACATTGCATCCCCAGTACTTATTTACCTTATAACTGGAAGTTTGTACCTTTTAACCACTTTCATCCAATTCCCCCTCTCTCACCCACTGCCTCCAGTAACCATAAATCTGGTCTCTTCTTCCACTCATAATCCTCTTTTCCTTGGCCAGCCATTCTCCAGTATCAGTATCAGCTGAAATGTCAGAGAGCTTCCCAGACCCCCTATTGTGGGTTGAATTATGTCCCCCCAAAAGACAGGTTCAAGTTTTAAGCCCCAGGACCTGTGAATGTGACCTTAATTGGAAATAGGGTCTTTGAAGATGTAATCACATTAGGATGGATGTTACTGGATTAGGGTGGGCCCTCAGCCAGTGACTTCTTATAATTAGAAGAGGGAAATCTGTCCCCAGAAAGGAGAATGCCAGGCAAAGATGATGGAGTTATGCGACTACAAGCCAAAGTAGGCCCGGGGTCACCAGAAGCTGGAAGAGAGAGTGTGTGGAGCCTTCACTTCAGACTTTTAGTTTCTAGAACAGTGAAAGAACACATTTCTGTTGTTCTAAGTCACATGGCTTGTTATACTTTGTTATAACAGCTCCAGGAAATTGATATACCCTCTAACTAAGGTAGGTCTCCCCTATATTCATCATCATGCATCTTCCTTTTTTCCCCCTTTATACCAGTAATTATGATCAATAGTTACCTTTCATTTCTGTGTTATGTTCATTGCCCATCTCACTCATTAGACCCTTAGTGAGTCCTATGAAGGCAGAGGCCTCCCCTGCCTTGTTCTCTGCTATATTCCTGGTGCCTAGTCCAATGCCTATGATGTCTGGTATACAGGAGGTGCTAAATAAATATTCACTTATTGACAAAGATTTAACAACCGTCTATGATGTACCGGTACTGCTCTAAGTGAACAAAATAAAGAGTCCTCTCTTTATGGAGCTTGTATTCCACTCAACAAGGAGCCTAATAAGTAAGTAAATAGGCTATTAGAAGAGGGTAAAATACGCTGGGTGGGGGTAGGGAGAAAGGCAGGGTAAGGTGTGTCCTATCTGGACACGGGGGCGGAAGGGTACAATCTGCAAAATTAAATTAGGTGCTAAAGAAGAGCTCGTTGGCAGGTGACATTTAAGCAAAGTTTGAAGGAGGTGAGGGAGTTGACTATGTGAGATTCTGGGTGAAGAACATTCCAGGCAGAGGGCACAGCCAAGGCAAAGGCCCCAAGGCAAGAATATGCCTGGTAGTGCAAGGAACAGAAAAGAAGTCAGTGTTGGTGAAATGGAATGAGGAAAGGGAAGAATAGCAGGAAAGAAAATCAAATATTTGTTGGGTGGATGGATATGGATAGATACAAATGGATAGAGGAAAGGGGAGAGGGAGGGAGGAATGGAGGAATCGTTCACATCTAGGAATCAAAGACAAGTACTAACTCTATCCTCTGACCTTATGTTAGGTTAATAATTGAGGAAAAAGGGAGCCCTTCCACCCAAAAAAGGTGGCCAATAGCAGACCACATGAAGTCAGCTCTCCACATCCTTTATAGCAATGACACAGCATCACAGAACAGGATGAGGATCCTAAGAAAGTAAGCTCAAGATTTTAGGGGACCCAAGGTCCCAAGCGAGGGTTCTTCCAAGGCCTATGGCCAGAGCCACCACATACCAAGCTTCAAGCCTTCCCTTAGAGCTGCAAACCATGAGGCTGAACTGGTCCAGGCCCCTCGTGGCTAAAAGTGGGTCTATCCCAGAGGAATTGCTAATGGGGTGCCTTCTGATATGGAGTCCCTGAAGGGCACCCATAAAATTTATTAGAAATCACTGAACTAGGAAATGAAAGCAGGTTGGTTTATTAATATTAGAAATTTCTTCTTCCTCCCCCACCCCCAGCTCTAGCGGGATCAGATCAGTATCCCCAAGGGGACAGCAGAGGAGGAACCCCAGTGCTGGGAAACTCCTGGGTGAGGATGTGATCCAGAGCCCCAGAGTCAGCACCATCACGTGAGAAAATCGTCTTGAAATCAGACCCCCTCCCCAGCCCCTTCCAACCTCTTGACACAACCTTATGAGAGATCCTAAGCCTCAACCACCCAGTTAAGGTGCTCCCAAATTCCTCATCTACAAAAACTGTCAGATACTGTGTTTGCTGTTTTAAACCCCTACGATGGGAGGTATTCGTTATGCAGCAGTAGAGGACTAATAGACAAGGAAACAGCTTTCAGTGTCAATGGGAGTCGGGAAGAGCTGCAGAAATGACATCAAAGCCAGGGCTTGAAGAACACAGGCCAAAATGGGGAGAGAGGGCCTTCATTCCAGGCAAAGGGAACAGCATGTGCTAAGGCATAGGTATTGGGGGCTTTGCTGGAAGCACAGGAGGCCCCACAATGGGTGGTTAGAGATGGGGTGGAGGCCAGGTCATGATGGGCAGAGTGACCATACCTCCCAGTTTGCCCAGGACAGTCTTGATTTATGTCTGTGAACCGGGCATTCCATTCAATTTACTATTTGTCCTGGATAAAATTGTCTTGATTTAGACGATGCTAAGTTAGATATGGTTACTAACTTATGTGGATGAGCCCAGTGTGCAGATTAAGGCATTTGGATTTGACCCTGGAGGCAATGGGGAGCCATGGAAGTGTTTTAAGCTGGAGAGTGACCAGATGGAAGTGTGTTCTAGAAAGATCCATTTACAGAGAATTCACCAGTGTTCAGGATGAGCTCGTATGGAGGGTGGGCTGGTTTGGAGAGTGAGTGTGGACCAGGGTGGAACCAGAGGAGAGGCCAGGGAGGAGATGGGGATTGTCCCTCGGTCAGAGCAATCAGTGACCATGACAGCATGTGCTGAGGCCAGAAAAGGAATAACAGGGTCAAGGGAAGTTTAGGAACATTTAAGAGATATTAAAGACTTGGCTGCAGTAAGAGCTAGTGGAGAAGCCAGAGGGTGATTCTGAGGCTATCAGGGGGTATGGTCCCCACATTTCAGGGACCAGAGCTTGGTCTAAAAATAGATCTCAAATGAGTCACCTCAATTGCAGCCAACAAGGATTTGGCTGGTTTATTACTGAATTGCAGGGGATTTGGCCAAAGAGACTGAAACCACATGTAGTCTTGGCTCGTGCAGGCCCCATTGGATCCAGTCTCCTGCTAAGGGCAGTCCCGTGGCCCTGACGCATGAGTAATCTCATTTCCCTCTCACAAAAAGTCTGCAAGCATGTTATAATTTCTTTTTGTTTTTTTTCATCTTATAGTTAAGGCGTCATGCCTGGGAGAAATTGCCAGAGGTTTCTAGGATGTAGGCTGTTGGCAGCACAGTCTGAATTCAAACCCCCACCTCCCAAGATATTGCTTATCAGCTGGAAAGAGATTTGGGGGTGAAATCCCTAGAAACACTCTCTTGCCTCTTCCCAGCTGGGATACCTTGGCTGAACTTGAGTCACCCTCCTAATAAAAATTCCCTGTTCCATCAGCAGAATGCTTCCAGCCCAATTAGATCAATTTTCTCTAAGTAGCAATAAATGTGTTTTCCTTTCAGAGGCCAGCCCGACACATTAAGCAGGCTCGGGGCAGCCATTCCCCACGCCACTGGCTCCGAGTGCGTGAGGTCAGGGGTCACCGTGCCACCGCCTCCAGCTCATTAGTGGCGCCCATTCATCTTGGCTGGGGACACCAGCACTCAACATGGTGGCAGGACTCGGGGCGGGGGGTATGCAAGCCATTCATCAGGGATTCTGGTTCGCCGGAGACAAGAGCAGAAAAGCTGGCCTGCTCACCAGCCAGCAGGAGCCCCAGGCCCAGCAGCTGAGGCCCGGAGCTGCCTGGTTAAAGGTTAACCTGGTCCAGGATGTCTGTCTGTGGCGGCTGCAGCCACCATGCAGGGAACGTAGGGGCCTCTTTCAGATGCACCTGGCTCCTGTCTGCTAACCGAGCTTCCCTTCCGGCCACCTCACTGACCCCCAAAATCTATCCAACCAAGGCCTACAGGGGCCTGGAGAATGAAGCTTCTCTTGGGCTCCCTGTGGCCCAAGGGCCTGCCTGGACTAGGCCCTTTGATTTGCAAATCAAGACTCTAGGAGTGGGCGAGAACTATGGCCCTGCTCGGCCTGGGCCACGGGGCCTCAGGCTTAGGGTTAGCTTGGCAGAAGGAATGAGACCTCCCTACTTTCCTGCATCACCCAGACATCCCCTGCCACCCTGCGCCAGGCAGAGGCCCAGCCCTGGATGTGGGATTCCTATAGGGGCGTTGGATGAGTTTGCCAGGGCTGCCCTAAGAAAGGAAGTACCACAAACGAAGTGACTTAAACAACAGATATTTATTGTCTCACAGATCTGGAGGCTAGAAGTCGGTGATCAAGGTGTCAGCAGGGCCAAGGTCCCTCTGAAGGCCCTGGAGAAGGATCTGTTCCAGGCCTCGCTCCTAATTTACGGTAGTTCTTCGGCTTGTGGCCACATCATTCCAATCTTCACATGGCATTCGGTACGTGTGTGTGTGTCTGTGTCCAAATTTCCCCCTTTTTATATGGATAACAGTCATATTGGATGAGGACCCACCCTCATGACCTTATGTAAACTTAATTGCCTCTGAGGTACTGGAGGTTAGGACTTCAACATATGATGAGGGGACATAATTCGGCCTGTAACACCCTACTTTGGGCTACAGAAGAGGTAAGCCCAGGGATCCGGATTCACTTGGCAAGTGTGTATGGAGCACCCACCAGGCTCAGCACAAAGTTCAGGGGTCCAGTGGACATCTGGAGCTGGCCCTGTGCGTTCACAGGTGGTAGGGAAGCCAGGCATTAATCCATCACACAAGCAAGTGTTCAATTACATACGATGGTGGGCGCTTTGAAGCACAAGGGCGATCAGTCAGAAACTCGTGGAACCGGGTGGCACTGCAGGTAAGAAGCCAAGCAGGGGCTGGCTTGACAATGGCACAACCATTCCTGGTGTCGCTGGACTCTTCATCCATCTGGTCGACCCCTACCTTCACATCCCCCAGCCCCCGCCCAGCCTGATGCCTTTCCTGGAAGCCGGATTAAAGGCATCTGAGCAAGGCTGGCCAGAAACCACAGCTCGGGGTAACTTTTCCACAGAGCCCAGGGGGTCTGGCAGAGGTCTGCTGGATTTACACCAACCCCGGCCGTGCCACCCTCCTCAGCAACGAGCCCCCCTCCTTTAGCAGTCCAGGCTCTGGCAACTCAAGCTGATGCTCGGTCTAGACAATGACCAGCAGGTCCTGGACCCAAATGTCACCTCCTCGGGGAACCTCTGCTGACCTAGCGTCCCACTCCCCCCAAAAATTTTCTCAGTGCTCCAACCACAACTGAAACTATATAACGGATTACAAAATTAGCTGTCCGTGTCTGTCTGCCCTGGAGGCTGCAAGCTTTATGACAACGAAGACAATTTTCTCATCCACTTCCACATGCCCCAAATCCAGCCCTGTGCCTGTGACCTAGTAGTGGTCTATAAACATTGGCGGAGTAAATAAACAAAACAGTTATGAAATCAACCTCCTACTCCCAAGCCACAAGCTGACCTGCAGGTTTGATGCAAATCCATACCACTCCTGAGGGCACCAGGAGAATGAAGGTGAGCAACAAGAGGGGTGTTCGGGATGGAAGGCAGAACTGGAGCAAAAACAAGACTGAGGAAGTACAGGGTGGGTTTAGAAAACAGTGAGCTTTTCAGCTTGACCAGAACAGAGCCTGAATGCTGGGCTTAGGTGAAGCTGGTAGGAACCGCTGAAAATTATTGAGTGGTGTTAGGATCAGAGCCGGGCTGTGCTGATAAGAAGAGCTGGTGGGTCCCCAAGACAAGGCAAAGGGTGGGACCGGCACTCAGGAAAAGAGGTCTTTGTTAACACAAAGTTGTTTTTTGGGTTTTTGGGTTTTTGGGTTTTTTTGCGGTACGCGGGCCTCTCACTGTTGTGGCCTCTCCTGTTGCGGAGCACAGGCTCCAGACGCGCAGGCTCAGCGGCCATGGCTCATGGGCCCAGCCACTCCGTGGCATGTGGGATCTTCCCGGACTGGGGCACGAACCCGTGTCCCCTGCATCGGCAGGCAGACTCTCAACCACTGTGCCACCAGGGAAGCCCTAACACAAAGTTTCAAGAGCTGTCCCACAGGGAAGGCAGTTGAGGTCACCGGGGTAGAGCAAAAAAAGGAGGCGAAGTCAAAGAGAATCTGGAGACACTTGTGGTACAGGGAAAAGGGGTTCAGTAGAGGCAGCATGATCAGGAAAGCAGAGACGGAGTGATCTGAGAGGGAGCAGGAAAGCCAGGCAGGCCCAGTGTGCGCAGAGGGGGCCGTCACCTTTGTCCATGTCATTTTTCCGTCTGCTCACTGCGTGGGGCAGGGGGACCTGATCTCAAGACCTGACCCCCATCAGGGACTAGTTGTAAAACCTGGGCAAGTGGCTGTACCTTCAATGGTCTGTTTTCTCATTTGCAGATTGGAGTCGGATAAACCCAGCCCTTTGAGGAATAAGGTACATGACACGTTGAGATGTCTAGAGCAGGTCCCAGCCACAGTCACCTCCTGGGGTTTCCAGCCACTCAGTCCTGGTGTAAGCCAGGATGTCCCAACCTCAGCCCTGTAGACATCGGGGCTGGATAAGTTGTTAATGCCCTCGTGCATTGGAGGATGTTTAACAGCATCTCTGGGAATCAAAAATGTCTTCAGACATCGTTAAGTGTACCTTGGAGGCAGTCCTGCCCCAGTTAAGTAAACCATGCAGGAATACAAGCAACTCTTTGAGAAAAGCTGTGGGCAGGTGTCTCCTATCTATTGCCTCTGTCTCCCAGAGGAGGGCCTGTGTGTCCACACGCTTGTGCATTTGATCAATGAACATTCTTTGAACATTTATTCTGTGTCAAGCTTGTGCTGGGCTCTAAAGAGAGCAGTGAACACAACAGTGATTCTCCTCTCAGACACTTTACAGTCAGTGGAAGAAACAGTTTTGATAGAAGGAGATATCATGGTATCATAGTCAGGATAATGGTCCCCAAAGATGTCCATGTCCTAAGCCCTGGAACCTGATGCCATGTTACCTCACATGGCAAAAGCGGCTTTGCAAGTGCGATTAAATTGAGGATCTTGAGATGAGATTATCCTGGATCATCCAAGTGGGCTAAAGAGGGAGACAGGAGAGTCAGAATCAAAAAAGAGATGTCAGGGCTTCCCTGGTGGCGCAGTGGTTGAGAGTCCGCCTGCCGATGCAGGGGACACGGGTTCGTGCCCCGGTCTGGGAAGATCCCACATGCCGCGGAGCAGCTGGGCCCGTGAGCCATGGCCGCTGAGCCTGCGCGTCCGGAGCCTGTGCTCCGCAACGGGAGAGGCCACAACAGTGAGAGGCCTGCGTACCGCAAAAAAAAAAAAGAGATGTCAGGGGTCAGAGTCAGAGAGAGAAAGATGAAGATGCTTTGTTGCTGCCTTTGAAGATGGAGGAAGGGATCAGGAGCCAAAGAATGCAGGTGGCTTCTAGAAGCCGGGAAAGGCAAGGAAACAGATTTTCCCCTACATCCTCCAGAAGGAATACATCCTTGCCAATACCTTGACTTTAGCCCAGTGAAACCTATTTCAAACTTCGGACCTCCAGAACTATAAGATAATAGACTTGTGTTGTTTTAAGCTACTTAGTTCGGTGATTTGGTACAGCTGCAATAGGAAACAAATACACATGGTCACACAGTTATGCACAGAGGGATGTAGGATCTCAGATGAAAGAGCAGGGCTGCCGTGTGTGGTTGTCCAGGTTGTGCACTCCCCAAAAATAGCCAGCTAAGGAGGTCACTGGGGCTGAAATTTAGCCCACACTCCTCTCACCAAACCATAAGCCCCTGTGAGGACTATGGCTGTTGCAGGGGTGGGGACAGGGGAAGGGCACCTTTTCTAGTTCATACACAGGCACTTTCTATTTAACAAAAGATGTGACCACAGATGGAGCACGGTTGGTGGAGGCCCTTAATTTGCACAAAGGGGCTGCATATGTAACTGTGGCCCTGGCAGGAGACTTTGATTCTTCCTGAGGTAATCAGGAAGGCCTTCACAGAGGAGGTGACCCCCGGGCTAGATCTTAAACAACGAATATGGAAGGAAGGAGAAGCCATTCCAAGGAAAGAGACGACACAGAAGTCTGAAAGGGGCTGGTGCACTTGGAGAACGAGGGAGAAGCCCCACCTGGCTGGAGTGTTGGGTATGTGAGGGGAAAGCGTCTGGAGCTGTGGGGTTGAGTTTGGGACATTTGTGGGACGGTGTCTAGGACATGGCCAAATGCCCACGTCTGGAGTTCCGGTGCAAGGGCTGGGCTGTTCCACACCAGCCTCCTGATGCCGCTGGACCAGGTTCAGGACCCCCTCCCACCAGCCCAGCCCCAGAGACTTCTGCCCCCTGGCCCTGAAGTGACTACTCCACAACTCGCTTTTAGGGTCTAGTAGTGAGTCCTTTCCTGCAGTGCCCCCCACTTCCCAGCACTTAACCCCAAGACAGGGATTGATGGTGCCTTGACCTTCCCTAATATATTGCCACAGGGGACGTGGGCCAGTCCTGCTGTCCCCATCAGGCCACGGCCCCTCCCTGGGCCCGAGTCAAAGAACAAGGAAAAACCATCAAGCTGGGAGCGAGGTCTGCGATACAAATGGCCGTAAGTAAGTTGTTTTCAGGAGGCAAATGGGCCTCCGCAGACTAATGGCCGTCCATGTCTCCCTCCCCCTCCCTCCTCCACTCCCCCCCTCGAGAGCTGGCCCAGCTGGAAAGCTGCAGTAGCTCCAGCTCCCCCTACCCCAGCCCTTTTGCTGACAGTATAACCTTCAGGAACCTGAAATTCCTGAGTGGTCCCCAGAGCTCAATGCATCTCGAAAGAAAATTTGTGTAATGTCATTTCAGGCTGTCCCTAATCCAGAATTATTGAGGGGGGGGCTGGGACCTGGGAATTGCCTCTGACACTTGACAAATACTTGGCTTTGTGTAAATGGACAGGCTCCTGAAATAACTGCCTTTGGATGTCACATGAAGAGAAATTAATTCTTTATTAACTTCCGCAATGATAATCTAATAAACCCATCGGGCCTCCGGGCCCCAGCATTTAAAGTGCTTGGTGGTTTGGATGCAAATGTCTCCAGACCCCATTTTGTCAGGAATGTGCTCATGGAGAGGAGAAGTCATCAGCTCTAGAGGTCAGATGTCAGCTCAGGGTCAAAACGGGTGACTTTCACGGCTCCACGCGGACCTGAGATTCAGGAGACCCAGCCCTCCCTGTGACCACCAGCTGTACTGGATTTTCAGGGACAGATCTCCATTTCAGATGTTCTGTCTCTTTGTTCCTAAAAGAGTATTTGTTGTGGTCGTATGACTGTCTCCGGTTTGGGCTTAGCTTATGAAGTCCCCGTAGCCCTCACCCATAAGTTCCAAAGGACCATTCACTCATTCTTTCCTTCAGCTCCCATGTGCCTGCCATGTGCCAGACATGGAAATACAAGACCTCTCTCCTTGGAGGCTTACAGTCTAGTGGAGAGGCAAACAACACAAGTGACTGTAATTGTAAGTTGGGGCAAACGCTAGGAGGACCAAGTATATCTGGGAAAGTGGACAAATCTCATTTCTCCTCAGAGCTGAGCCTAGCCATCCTGTGGGTCCACAGAGTGACCAGCAGGTTGTCCAGCTGAGGGGCCTTCTGGTCCTTCAGGCCAGGCCTCTTTGGTGAGGTTCAGGCTCCACACCCCGGCCACGAGCACAGACAGAAACAGAGTCTGAAGGTCCATCCTGCAGGCAGGAAGGACAGGAGAAGGAGGGGGAGGAAGGGATATCATCATTGCTCCCACAGCTGATGGAGGGCACACAGGTCCTCCCAGGGCAGGGAAACCAGAAAGCCCCAGAATGCCAGGGGTAGAAGATCCCAGCCTAATCTTGTGTTTGACGGGTCCCTGCTTGCATACCTCCCACAACGGGGCCCAGAAAACTGCTGACTGCACAAGTTCTTCTTGAACAGACCAATGTGTGTGTGTGTGTGTGTGTGTGTATAAATGAAATTAGCATGTGGTAAAAGCATATCACACACTAGTGAAAAAAATGAAGTGTTAAGGTACTAGATCAATGGTCTAACTATATGCGATCTCAGATGGATTTTAAAACTCAGTAAAAAAAAAATCAAATAAGAACGCTAGGAGAAAAAATGTAGGCGAATGGAATTTAGGGGTAGAGAAAGGATTTTCTGAGCATAGAAACAATGGAAGAATTCACAAAAGAAAAGATCATGAACGTGACTACATAAAAATTTTAAATTTCTCTGTTATAGACTCCAGCATGATAATCAATACCCCTTTTTAAAAGGGGCAAAGGTCGAAGGAGATAAATCACAAAAGAAGAAATACAAACAGCTAATATGCATATGGAAAAAATGTTCCATCATGCTCATAATCATAGAAACGCAGGTTAAAGCAGCCATAAGGTGCCTTCTTTCACCTATCAAATTGATTTTTTAAAATTTTAATGATATTCAATGCTGAGAATGAGAAATGTGCCCTCTCACATCTGTGTTCACTGGTGGAGGTGCAAATCGTTACAATCCTCCCAGAAATCAGTCTCTATTACGTATCAGGAACTGTAAAATTCTTTATAGCAGATTCTTTAGTACACAAAGAACACAGTTTCAAAAGGAGGAAGAGGTGGTGCAGATTAAGAGAGATTTACAAGATACATCAACCAAATTATAAAATGTGGACTTTTGTTTGGATCCTGATTCAAACAAGTTGGCTGTGAGAAGACATTTTTGAGATCATTGGAGAAAGTTGGACCTAACCAGATATTAGATGCTACTTGGGAATTATTGTTAATTATTTTAAGTGTGCAAATGGCAGCCTGGTTATGCTTTAAGAAGTTATTTTACCCATTTGAGAAGTAAAACTTAACTTTTACAGGGGAAATGACACAACATCTTGCTTTAAAATATTTCAACCAAAACAAAAAAAAAATGGGGAGGGATAGATAAAACAAGATTGTCAGAATGCTGGTCATTGTTGAAGCTATATAATCAGACTGGCATGTCTGATATTCTATTCTCTCTTGTGTATATATGAAATTTTTCCATAATAAAAGGTGGTTTAATATAGCACTTGAGCCAATCCTTCTTTGAGATCCTATCCTGAGGAAATTATCAAAGATGTGCACAAAGGTTTATGTACAGAGACATCAACAAGAAAACTGGTCATGAAAGAAAAAAAATCAGTTATAAGCAAAATGTAACAAGTTATGATACAGCCAAAGAACTGAATATTAGGCCACTATTGTAAAAAGATATTTTTAAAACCACATATTGGTCTTTGGAAAATGCTCATGTGTTAAATGAGGGGGTTAAGGAGAAACGGGATACAAAATTATATATTTACCATGTCCCAATTCTCTTAAAAATGAATATATTTGCACAGGAAAAAAAAAAAAAGGTCAGCGTTAACAGTGGTCATCTTTGGGAGGTATAATTACAAATGATTTTTATTTGCTTCTTTAAACTCTTCTGTATTCAACAAGGTGGAAAAATGTAATTATCTTAGGAGCTAGTGCCAAAAGTCCTCAGAGGAAAGAATCTGGCTTTGGAGAAATACCTTGAAAGGACATGGGTTAGAAGCTGAAGCCTTGAGGGCCTGGCCCAAGGGGGAAACTGATGCTAGGCAAGCCGAGTCTCAAGGCAGCATGGTCAAAGTTCTAAGAATCAGGGGAAGTCTGGAGAATTTAAATCAGAGGGAAATGCACAGACTCCTAGCAAGTGCTCTGAATGCCCTCCACTTATGCAACAGAGGGGCCTAGTTCATTTCACCACCAGGACAAGGCCTCTGGGTACCAGTGAAGCATCTCCCAAGAGGCCTTCCTCACACCTGGGTACTCACGAATCACATCATAGCTGAAACATGTAGAAAGCCATACGTGAATCATCCTGAAACTGAAATCCAGCCCAAGTTGGGTCCTGGCTGGTATCAGCTCGTACTGCCTGGGCTGCTTCTGGGGCAAATGGGCCTCCACAGTAAGAACCTGGTGTATCACCTGGAAGGCCATGCCCAAGGTCTGGGACCACTGGGCCTCCTTCCCTTGAAGCACCTTCTCACAGGTCCTGTGTTTATGCTGTTTACTCATTTCATAGCAAAGCAGCATCACAACTAATAGCAAAGGTTTATTTTGTAAATTGCATGTAAATTATATAATTTTCCCAGGAATGATTTTTACATCTAATTAGCACAAATTGTCTTACCCCCCAAAAAAAACAAAAAAACCAAAGTTGTATCCAAGAACCGCATGTGGGTTTCAGTTACCTTCATTAGAAACATTTCTATTAAAATGAAAATAGGCAATCTTGCAAATCAAAGAGACCCCCAAGGTCAGGCTGGAGGTCCCTGGCTTCTCTTGGGGAATCCAGGAGCACTTAGAGGAGAGATCTCATTGGGAAGAGGCTTCTGATTTGGAAAAGAGAGGGTCAATCAAGGTGATCTCACCTCTGGTGTTGGGGAGCTGGATCCTAGAAGGAAAAGAGACATAAATAGTGACCAGCCATGTCCTTAATGCCAAGTGCCCTGCACCGGGCTAGACCTTTCCACATGGCTAATATAGTCCACTCCAAAGTCTTCTCCAGGGCAGTAATCCTCCAAGCAAGGACTCCAGGACCCAGGTGTCTTTTATGTCAAGGTTCCATCCTTGGAGTCCCCTCCTTCAGGCAACAGACAGAAAAGGAGAGGACGTGTAGAGAGGGCACACTGCCTCTTAACTCCCTCAGCTCACAGGGAGTTCCCATCACCTGTCCTTACATCCCATTGGCATGAACTAGTCAGAACCAAGGGGCAGAGGGAACAGAGCCAGACCACATTGCCAGAGACCCTTGGTAAGTTCTTGATAAGCAGAAGAGATAGACACTGGGGAACCCCAGACATCTTTGCTCCAAAGCCCACCATAAGACCCAGATCCTACCCATCCCCTTTCCCATGGACTGCAATCTGTTCCTTCTCCCCTCAACCACTGGCTGGATTCCTGATCTGGACTCAGAAAGAACTCCTCAGGTGGCCATTTGTCGGGTAAGCATGTCATTTCTTTTTCAGGACCAGCTGCCACAAGACCACATTCACTCATTCACAGGCCCCCACCACTATGCTTTGGACACTTGTCAGGGCAAGGCTCCTGGTCGCCACCCCGCAGCTGCTCCACTGCCTCTGTCCTGCCTGCATTCCACCAGTGAGTTCTGTGTTCATTACCTAAGGCTGCCATAAACGGAGTGGCTTAAACAACAGAAATTCATTGTTTCATGGTTTTAGAGTCCATGATCAAGGTATAGGCAAGGTAGTTTCCTTCTGAAGGCTGTGAGGGAGAGCCTGTCCCATGCCTCTCCCCTAACTTCTGGGGGTTTGCTGACAATTTTGGTGTTCCTTGGCTTATAGATACATCACCCCAATCTCTGCCATCAGCTTCATTTGACCTTCTCCCTGTTTCTCTTCTCATCATCCTCCTTCTGTGTATGTCTGTCTCAGTGTCCAAATTCCCTCTTATATAAGGGTACAGTCATACTGGATTAGGGCCCACTCCAATGACTTCATTTTAACTTGACTATCTACAAAGACCCTATTTCCATATGGGGTCACATTCTCAGGTCCTGAGGATTAGAACTCCAACATCTTTTGGTGGGGGGATACAATCCAGCCCATTACAAGGTCTCAGCATGCATTGAGGTCCTGGCTGAAAATGTCTTGACAGCCCTGGGCAATCTCACCCACCTAATAATCAGAGAGGGGGAAGAATGGGTCCTCTGATGGGAGTAGGAGTGGCTGTGAGTGGCGGCCTCAGGAGAGGAGGAGTGGAAGCTACCCAACTTGGAGCCCTACAACACCAGTGGCCTCTTGATGATTAATAATTATTAATAAGTTATTAATAAAGGTTAATGAGACCCTTCCTAAGAGCTGCAGGGGAGGCTGGCTCCTCACATAAAACGAATGGATGAAACCAACTCAGAGGAGGGACTTCCCTGGTGGTCCAGTGGTTAAGACTCCGCGCTTCCACTGCAGGAGGCATTGGTTCAATCCCTGGTCAGGGAACTAAGATTCCACATGCCGCACGGCGCAGCCAAAGAAATATTAAAAATTAAAAAAATAATAATAAATAAAGTACTTTAAAAAAAATTCAGAGGAAACCTACCCACTAGTTTGGGGACCGAGTGGCTCCCTATCACCTCCTGGGGCCTCAGGGGCAGACCTGGGTCTCTTTCCCACTCTGCCACTTTCTGGCTG
Organism: Mesoplodon bidens; assembly: GCF_964165515.1. Classification (NCBI taxonomy): domain Eukaryota; kingdom Metazoa; phylum Chordata; class Mammalia; order Artiodactyla; family Ziphiidae; genus Mesoplodon; species Mesoplodon bidens. Next base: position 19,369,859 of record NC_138171.1, on the reverse strand, counting down.
AGACATCTTGGGCAAGTCCATGCCTTCCTCCCAGGATTGAGTGAGCATTGGTTAAAGGTATTTGCAAAGGGCCATGCAGAATAGATGCTCTCTAAGTGTTGCTGAGTCTTACAGGGAAGGCTGGAGCCTGAGCCCTGAGTCATGGGCACCCCTGGCTTAGCTCAGACTGACCAGCTAGTCACAGGAAGTGAGAGCCAGAGGGAGGGGCAGCCTCAGAGGTCCCCACCCCTTAGAGAAACTGATCACCATGACGGACCCAACAGGTGAGCTAACAACAGTAAAAATGGTAACTCATCCCATTTGCCAAGAGCTTCTTAGGTGCCAGGGGCTGTAGGGTATAGCTGCCAGCATCACCTCCACTTTACAGAGGAGGAAACTGAGGCCTCAAGAGGTTACAAGACTTCTCCTAGATCACATGGCTGGGGGGTGGTAGAGTCTTAGCAGATCACTCGGCACAGAGGCTGGACAAGACTTCTTGCTGCTCTCTCACGACTGCCAAGGCCTGAGCCAATAACACCTAACGGACACAGCATGGCAGGCAAGTTGATAACACGCAGAAACAGAGACATAGACAGACCAAACACACACATACAATGCCTGGGTTTCAGAACCCATTTAGGGCGTAGGGCCATCACCCCCACTGTGCCCTATTACACTTTTCTCCTGATACTCCCAGAACCTCCCTTTTTGAGGTTCTCAGCAAGTTTATATTTGGGAATAATTGTAATGTAATTCAATACATAATTAGGGCAGAATAGAAGACTGTGCTTTTAACTACCCATACATCCCCATCTCATTTAAATAATTCCTAATATATCCAAGCAGGCTGCCTTGTGCGGCACTGAAGTGTATTGAACTGAGGATAATGAAATAAGGGATGGGAGAGGGAAAATGCTATTTCAGAGTCTGAAGATCACCAATTAATGACATGAAAAACTGAGAGGGACTCCATTCACTTAATGTCCCTCGTGCAAGGTGCAAACGCAAGCCCCTCGCAGGCTCCCTGTTCAGCTCCTCCAAGGCAATTCAGACAAGCAGAGGGACAAGGACGGAGTAGGGGGTGGGGGGTGGCAGGGGCAGCCCCCAGGGGACTGAGCTGGTGCAAGGGCTGCCTCTGCTCCCACCCACCAACACAGCCATTCTCACATCCCATCGCCCTCAGTTCTGACCCAGCTCCCTCCGTAATGCCTCTACTTGCTCCCTAACACATTTATTGAGCACCTACTGTTTTATCCTAATAGAGATCTAGTGATAGACTCACAGGCCCTGCCTTAGTAAAGTAATCCATCCCACAACGCATCTGCTCAGCACAACCCTCGGCGCCCCAAAGGGTCTGGCCTCCAACTGCCCTTCCATCTTGGTCCACCTGCCACTCACTGGGCTCTAACCTCACAAGCTGTCCTTTAGCCCTTCAAACAGTGCAAGCTCAGGGCCTTTGCACATGTTGTTCCTTCTGCCTGGATTCTGCCCCCACTCTTCTCTGGATGGCTCCTGTCCATCTTTCAGGCTCCATTTACATGTCACCTCCTCCAAGAGGCCTTCCCAGACACCCCTGTCATTTACTATCTCAGCATCCCATTTATCAACTTCGCAATATTAACCACAATATATAACTTACTTGATTCATGTCTGTTTTCTGCCTGGGAATATAAGCTCCGTGGGGCAAGGACCATGTCCTATTTTCTCCTGTATACCCTGAGCCTAACACAGAACAAGCGCACAATAGATGTCAGTGAACATGCTTTGCATGTGTTGAGTGAATGACACTATAGGAGAGAAAGAAGAGGGAAGCACCACTGGCCCCGGGTTCCTGATTGATGCCTCTGCCTCCAGCCTCCTCCATCACATTTCTCTGAATCCCCCATCTCCTGGTCCTTGAGGAGGTTTACACTTCCTTCTGGTGGGCTTGCTCTCCGCCACCCAAGACCTCTGTGTTCCCATCACTCGTACTCCATCAGCCAGCTCTGGGATGACAATGTGGCTTCCTGATCCTCCAAACCCAACAAGGTCCCACCACCATCATGAGGAGAGGTGAGGGGTCTGGGCCAGGGCTGTAATGGACCAAGCAGCCAGGCAGAGAGCTTCTGGCAGGAGCTGGGAGAGGATCGCAGGAGACAATAGTCACAGCTGGGGGTGGAAGCCCAAGACAGCCAGGCCTCCGTGGCTGGGCTTTGGGGGTAAAGCAGCAGAGAACCTGCTAGCAGTCCCATGCTCCTAGCTGGGCTGCTCTCTTAGGGGAAATAAGAGATGCTCCAGTGCCCTCACCCTCTCCCCCCATACACACACATTCCTCTTGTTTTCCCAGGACTGAGACCTCGGCCCACAATGCTAGGAATGAACTGGGTATCCAGAAAATACTTGCATTGAAAGCCTCCATCAGCACAGTCCACAGGAGAGAGATTTCAAACGGGAGAAGGGGGGAAGATTTCACTTTGCTTCCAAAAGGCCTCTCAGCAGCCCATGTAACTCACAGGATCTGGATTAGCATCCTAGCTCTAGAAGGAGCCGGGCACAGGAATGATGGAGCTGTCCCACAACCCAAGATGGAAAACAGGCCAAAGTTGTCCCTGCTCAGGAACGCTGCTTCAACCCTGTCCTCACTCATCGGCCATCGCCGAGGTGCCACTCATGGGTGGGGTGTAGGGCCTCTTGGCAAAGTCACCTGGGCTGCAAGTTTCAATGTGTGTGCCTTCCCTGACCTCCTCCTCTGGTCCTCATCGGCCTGGGAGTTTTGGCAAGGACCTTGGGGGTCGTTAGCTATGTTCCTGGACAAACACCAGGGCTGCACACACTCAAAGCACTGCCCACCTTGACAGTCTCTGTCATTGTTGGCCTCTCTGTGGACCAGACGAAGAAGTCAGGGAGGGACAGGCCCATCTCAAGCACTGGGTCCTAAAGACCAGTGGACACATCGGCCCCCATCATCCTGTTTCTCTGTTTGGAAAACATGTTCATCACACTGGTGTCGCCTCCAGGCTCCAGGCAGCAAAGGGAAGGGTTGGGAGCTCACACTTGGACACCTGACTACTTAACTCCAGACCCAGGCTCACTCAATCTCTGGCTTTGTGGCCTTGGGAACATCACTTTCTCTCCCTGCCTGTTTCCTTATTTGTAAGTGGAGATAAATTCAGTGCTTCTTTCCAAGAGCTACTGTGAAATCAAACAAATTAATATTAGAGGGACCAACCGTCCTGCTTTGCCGAAGACTATCCCAGATTTAACACTGAAAGACCACATCCCAGGAACCCCCCACGTTCCTGACAGCAAACAAGGATGGTCACCCTAATTAAATATATATATATACGACTAACACGTGGTAAGTACTAAATAATATCTTCCCTAAAATCTTGAGCTGGGCACCAGTGACATTGTTTGCCCAAATGTGCCCCCCCCACTTGCCCTCTCCCACACCTGCTGGCAAGCTCACAAGATTGATTTGGGATAGGGTCCTAATTCAGTGCCTGGAGCAGGCCTTTCCAGGCCCATATATGAGGCAACTCCTTCCCCCAATGGCCAGGGATGCCTGGAGGGGTCTGCCACCCGGAAACATCCTGTCCCACGGCCCCTCTTCTGGTGCCACAGTCTTTCTGCTCCAAACAGACATGTCCCCAGGGGCCACCCCCGCAGCCCCGGAAGCACCAAGAGCTGCTGTTTGGCCCGCCCCGGCCCCTTTCACACTCAGGTAAAACTTTAACCAGAAGCCTTTGGCGGCAGCGCTGGGGCCCGCACTCCCATTCAGGGCGTGATAAATGACCGCTGTCACTGCGACATGAATGCTCATATTGAAAAGCCCTGCTTTCTGTCTCCCTCCCTTTCAGGCCGCCAACTTCTTCCCTCTTAAGTCACCGGGCGTCACTCACGTGTCACCCCGTCCTGAATGCCCCCCAGTCAGGGACCCGTGCTCCCTCTGCCCCTTGCCTCCCACCTGCCCCTCCCCTCCCCCTCCCTCTCTGGTCTCTTTCCTCTCCTCCCCCACCCTCCCATCCTCCAGCCCTGATTTGTCCCGTCCCAGGCCCTGGACAAAGGAAGCTCACGCTGTCGTCCCCATCATCCATGCTGTTGTCACCAGGACGGTGGGTCACAGATGTAGGAACGCATCCTCCCTGTGTCTCACCTTCACTCTCTTTCTCAGGCACCGGCACTGCGAATACAGTCCTAAAGGGAAGGAAGGCAACACAAAACAGGGACCCCAAAAAGTAAATGAGAAGAGGACAGACTCGTAGAGCCCTAAAGCAAGGGGTTTTACCCCAAAAGCCAGGGCTATCATATCTGTGTCAGTCTGGACTGTGTTTCTATGAGAAGAAGAACCAAAGATTCCATCTGGTCCCCCAAAATGGGTGAAGAATTGCCACTCAGAGGCTCTGCTCATTCCAAGATGGCCCAGCAGCCCTGGAAATCCCAAACTAACTCCACTCTGAGTGTATTCAAACCACGCAGCTGGGACAGATAAACTCCAAGTCTGAGGCCTCAGCCCAAGGGGGTTCCCTTGCCTCACCCCCAGTTTTTTTTCCTGCATCTGTTGAGATGATCATATTTTGTCTTTTATTCTGTTAATGTGGTAAAAATACATTGATTTTTGTTGTTGTTGTTCTCCCCTCCAGCTCTGTCATTTATTTGCGTAACTCCTTGGGAGAAGCAGTAATAAGAGACATGTTACATCTTCAAAACAGAGAAGAGCATACCATACTTTAAGCATACCTGTTCAAAGAATTACAAAGAGTTATAATATATTCCACGATGAAGAAATGATGACCTCTGGGATTTCCCCGGTGGTCCGGTGGTTGAGAGTCCGTCCTCCTAATGCAGGGGGGCCCAGGTTCGATCCCTGGTCAGGGAACTAGATCCCGCATGCCACAACTAAGATCCTACATGCCACAACTAAAAGAGCTCGCATGCCACAAGGAAGAGCCTGCGTGCCACAACTAAGACCCAGCACAGCCAAATAAATAAATAAATATTTTTAAAAAGAAAAAAGAAATGATGACCTCCTGATTTTGAAGTTGATCATTAAACTACCAGCCTTTTTATAATAAAACAAGAGTCCATACCAGAGGTTGCAAACTGGTGACCAGCAGGGTAAATATGGCCTGCAGTGTGTTTTGTCTAGCCCACAGTGGGGTTTTTTTTTTTAATTTTTTTTTTTACTTTAATTTTACTGGAGTATAATTGATTTACAATGTTGTGTTCATTTCAGGTATACAGCTCCCTCCATAGGAGGCAGCCACACTGAGACAGCCAAGGACAACATGGGGCCAGAACCCACCACAGAAAGGGCATTGCATCACATTCTCTAAGCCAGGAGAAATGACTGTTTTCTTCAGGGGAGGAAAATGGAAATTTGGGAGTGGGAAACGGCCACATGCCAACCTATCTTTGTCAGTGACCTCTTCCGCTCTGACGCCCATCAGCCACCCTGGTAGCTGAGGAAGCTAAGGATGGAGTCTATGTGACAGGGTCCACTCAGTAAACTACCTCATTTGGCCTGTGGATTAGAATGGTGCCTTTTATTTAAAGTTGCTCATTTTGCCACTGAGGTGACTTTCAAGGGGCTTTTGTTTGGGGAACAAATGGAGCTGAGGAGAGCTTGGGGTGTGACGGGACCCCTCAGGACCACCTGCTGGCTGCATTTCCACAGCCACCCTGGCAGCAGAGTGCCCGGGGCCGTCTTGAGTCTATGTGCATGTTATGAACCCTGTGTATTATTGGAGATGGATGAGGGCATACGTGAGGCCATCACTAAGTCTACCGTCTCCCAGAATTCACACAAGGCAGGGGCAAAAGAGGGGCTCCACTCACTCTGCATAGTGTCTGCCCCACACCTCAAATAGGAGAGGTTAAAGATGTACCAGATATAGATCTACCATAGGACTCGGGTGGCCACAGGTGGCTTCCCAAATACAGAGCTGAGGCAATGGACACAGGCCCCAAAAATGCCCTCCACAATAGGATTCTATGGAAATATTATTAAGGGAATACAGCTTGATAATATAGCTTTCTTAGAGGGTTGCAGTGAAGATTAGCCTGTTACAAGGCTCTGAGGACTCCTACAGCAAACCTACCTGATTAACCCAGCATTTCCCAAACTTTCTTGACCAACAGCTGAGCCCATTTTTGTTCAGAAGGACCGTAAACATTCCCAGAAATACTGTCTTCAACAAGGCATGTTACCTACATGATCTCTCTCCCTATTGATAATGACTCTAGGAGGTGAGTATAATTATTTTCCCATTAAACAGATGAAGGCCATGAGGTTCTAGAAGATCTTGCATTCAAGGGGAGGGGATTTAGACTCTACCTTTTGAAAAGAGGAGAGCCAAAGAATTTCCATTCATATTTTAAAACCACTACATCCTCTCTATGGAGTCTAGCTCCTTCCAGCTTTTCATCTCTTGACATAATTAATTTTCCCATTGAATAAGCCAGTTGGAATTTGATTATTTGTTACTTGCAGCCAAAGGCATTCTGACAGACACAGAGATTTTTAACAGGTTTTTATGATACAATGTGGCAAGTGCCATAATCAATATACTCACACAGTGTTCTGCCGAGACAGCAGAGAAAGAGAAAACTGGCCAGCTTGTCCTGGGGTGGTGGGGGCGGGGGCGGGGGGCATGGGCCAAGAAAGGTGGTCCTTGAGCAGAATCCCCAAAGAAGGTTTGTTTACCAGGCAGCAAAGTGGAGAAGCATGAACTAGAACAGGAACAAAGCCCTGTTAAGCATTTACTATATGAGATGTTCAGATACATCTCTCTGATGAGGAAACAGACTGAGACAGGTTATGCACCTTGCCCAAGAGGACATCACTGTGAATTGGCTGAGCCAGAATTTGAGCCTGGGTCTATTTTATTTCAAAGCCCTTATAATTATCCCCACAGCATGCCATCTCATTGCCAACAAACAACAACAAAACGGACATTTTCTGCTTCTGTGAATGAAAACCCCTTCAATGTCCCAAAGCTGGTAACTATTTCCTGGATTTGGTAAGGAGAATCTCACTTTGGTGGCATCAGAGTCTGTGATAGCTGGAGGAAAAGTCCTTAGAACCTTCTGAGATCTACACTTGAGCCTAGAAGGTGTTTTCCACAGGCACAAATTCCTCAGGTTTTTAGGGACTTTGAGATCTTCCATTCCAACTATTACTTAAAGAGCTTCTGTGATTTTTATTACATTCTCAATGCCCAGTCTCAATCTGCCCTCATTGACTTTTACTGTATAATTTCAGTGTCTTCATTTAACTCTTTGTGCTGGAAAAAAGCAGGAAATTTAGAAAAACAAGACCTATGTTGAAATTCTGCACCATCATTTGATAGCCTGAGTAATCTCTCTCACTCCCAATTACTTGGTCATTTGATTCTACACAAATTATTTTAATAGCTCTTGGTTTCCTCAACGGGGAAATGAGGAAATATTCCCAATCTTGTAGAACTTGGAGGATTCAATGAGATAATGCCTGGCCCACAGAAGGCTCTAGATGCATCTCAGTTCCTATGTTCAAGCCCTACAGTCTTTTCTTCTTACTTTCTGGAAGAACGTGTCAAATCAAAGGCAAACGATCTTCCCAATTTGACTTATTAGGAGTTCTCCAGACAAGGACACTATTAAAAATATTTAACAACCAATACCACACAGGCATCATCAATCACACTACACAGAATCAGTCAAAAGCCAAACTGTTACCGAATATAAGTTTGTGCGCCCCGGTGCACAATGAAACAAACTGAAATGTCGGAATTTGGAGCAGAGAAAGGTTCATCGCAGAGCCATGCAAGCAGACGGGTGGCTCGTGCCCAAAAAGCCCCAAACTCCTCGAAGGGTTTCAGCAAAGCATTTTTAAAGGCCAGGTGAGGGAGGGGCATGGTTATTTGTTGCAAACTTCTTGGTGTAGGAATCCTTTGCAGCTGTCCACGTAGAGCAGGTCACAATGCTCCTGTAAACCTCCAATAAAACAAATGTTATTCTCTGTTCTGCAACTTTTTATCTCTATATGAATGGACTCAAAGGTCAGAGCCCTGAGAATAGGCTACCCTGTATACTTCAGGCTCTAGGTAACATTCTTTTACAAAAGGTACAGAGCCAGCATGACTAAGCACAGGCAACTGAACAGATCCAATATGGAGTCAGATTTGTTCTTCTCTATTACAAAACTACAGTAAAGATTGCTCAAATATTTTCCCTGCTCCTGGGGAAAGAAAGGAATTCTTACTCCCGACTATACAGTCCCCACCTAGAAATGAAAACTGGCCATTGGGGGTGATGATGATGCTAGTATACCAATTACAAATCTGAGATAGAGCTCAAGCCAAAAATTAACAATAGCTTGAACCAAATCATAATCATAGTTAACATTCATTGGGTACTTGCCATTTGCCAGCACGTACTCAGCGCTTTACATGCATGTTCTTTCTTCATTCTCATAAACATCCCAAGGAACAGGTATGACCATTACCTCTATTTTTCAAATGAGAAAACTCAGACCCAGGGAGGTTAAGCAAATTGTCCAAAGTCACAGGAAGCATGTGACAGAGCTGGGACACCAACAAGGGTCTGTCTGACACCAAAGCCTATAACCATAACCATTAGGTTCTATTGTCTAAAGTTTTCTATGATTGGAAGCTGAGCCTTTTACTCATCCCGACCCCTGCCCCATGGCTGGATACCTGCATCTCAAATAACACAAACTCTTCACAGAGGCAGCCCTAAACCTCCATCGGTGTCTGTGTCTTAGGTCAGGTTCCACACAAGCAGAACTTGAGACAAGGATTCGGGTGTATGTGACTTATTAGAGAGGTACTCCCAGGAGAAACAAGTAAAGGATGAGAAGAAGCAGGTCAGGGGAGGGGAGGAAGCCACACGAGGGTGTGATTGCAGACAAAAGTCCCACCGAGGGTAGCAGCAGCCTAATTCTGTAGGGGAGCTCTGGAGCAGAAGTTACACCTCGGGGTGGTCCTGACCCAAGGCGGGAGAGCTCCACCAGCAAAATGATGAGGATGTAAACTGTAGATTCCCAGAAATATTCTGGCTCCCTGTTCACACGGGCAAAGTGACTCCAGTAGCCTAAAGGCAATTCTCCAAAGAAGAGAAAAGAGACACAAGTGCTGGCCATTGAAAACATACCCAATGGGGAGCTCCCTGGCGGTCCAGTGGTTAAGACTCCGAGTTTCCAACGCAGGGGGCACAGGTTCGATCCCTGGTTGGGGAGCTAAGATCCCACAAGCTGCACAGAGTGGCCAAAAATAAATAAATAAATAATTTTTACAAAAAAGAAAACATACCCAGTGGCCTCCAGGGCAGAAGGTCAGGATGAGCAATGAAACAGCAAAAAGCTCCCAAAAGGATCAGGACAGAGAGTCAAAGTTGCCAGAGGTGGAACATTTTTCTCAGGCTGAGGACAGACCCTGCTCTGTTGAAGTTCGTCAGCATCATGACCGCATCATCCTTGAGCTGAGCTGGGAACAGTGAGCTGGAGAACAGGCTGAGCTTTCAGGCACCAGGCAGAGTGGTTCTTGTTGGGTCAGACAAGAGCATCTCCTCTTTCTGAGAAAATGAGGACTCTGGGTCAGTGCGGCACCTGAGGCTCCTCAGACAGTGAGTGGATGCTGAAGCACCAGCCAATGCCAGACTGATAACTGAGTATGCACCCTGCAACTGCAGTCATGGTTAGGGGCCTGGTATTGCTGATTTTGATTTTATTTTACAAGAAGAATTGACTTCTATGTCTAGACTATGGCCTTAAGATGAAACACTCAGGCATCTCTCTTGATGAGTAGTCCTGGATTTCTAGGACAAAAAGAAATCTTACATTATTTTTTTAAAAAGTCTTGACAATTTTGCTATGTGATTTCAATATCACATTTCTATGCAATAGGGGTCTCAACTCTTAATGAAAATCAGATATGAAAGGGGGGAACACTTAGCAAAATTGAAACTAAACTGAGAATTGCCTCATGATTATTAGTGAAGAATCACCCTCACTTCACATCAGTGACTTAACTTTAAAATATCAAGCATTAACCTTCAATCGACGCTTTAAATAAATTTTACCATAGTTACTTTCCAAAGTAAAAATATATTAATAACATATGTTCAATGTTATATATCTTTCATACACCGTGATTAACAGAAAGTATTTTGTAATTTTCCAAACTTGCTGTTTTTTAAATGATATTAAGCCTGGGGATGACGGGGGTGAGTAGAAGTCAGATCACAAATAGCCAGGTCACACTAAGACTGGGCAACGCCCTGAGGGCTGGGGAACTCACAGCAGTGACCCTGCTTGTCCAGCAGAAAAAAAACATCTGTCTGGGAGGTGTTAGGTTTAGGGCTCAAATAAGCATCCCTGAGTTCTTCCTGATATCTGCCACAGTGGCCACGTGGAAATAGCCAGAGCCCCAAATTCAAATCAGATGGAACAAGGTATCAGTTCACAACCTAGTTACCAAAACCTGAACAACCAGTTATTCTTTCTTCTCTAGAGTGGGGAGGGGATCTTCCACACAATCCTGAATCCCAGCCACTTGGTACATCCCTGAGACCTGGGGCAGCACAGGTGTCATTATGCACGAGTTACCATAAGCCAGAGCCTCCAAGAAATATTTCCCAGGCATGATTTTATTGCATCACCATAAAGCCTTTGAGCAATTGGTATGGCAGGGACCATGAATGCATGCTAATATCCATGTGTTCCTTTACATTTTCCAACCCCTTGCAGCTAGTTTGGGGTAATTAGACTGAATTTTAGCCAGTGACTGTAGGTAAAAGTGACAGCTACCACTTCCAAGCCTACCCCCTAAAACCAAGGTCAGCAAATGCTTCCTGTAAAGGGCCAGGTAGTAAATATGTTACCTTTTGCAGACCTTATAGTCTAAATCACAACTACACAACTCCGCCACGGTAGAACAAAAGCAACCATAAGAAACACAGGGGTATGCCTGTTCCAATAAAACTTTATTGACAAAAACTGGCCAGAGACTACATTTGCCTTAGGAGTGTAGTTTGCCAACAACTGCCCTAAAAGATCCCACTAAATCTTCAATCTCTGCTGGCTTAATACAGAGGATCCAGCAGAGAAGGCAGCCTTAGGAGATGGCAGAGCCACACATGGAAGCGTCTGAGTCACTGCTGTAAGGGAGTGTGGATCCACCTAACCTGACTTGTACCATGATGGAAGCAAGAAATAACACATACTGTGTTAAGCCACGGAGTTTTGGGAATTGTCTGTTATAGCCTCTTGCGTTAATTCACCTAACAAAGTAGGTTTAATTGTTCCTTTTTTAGTATATGATGAATTGTCTGCCCCTTTCTAGCCCAGGTTACTGGCTCTGCCCACTTTTGGAGGAGGCTATGATTCAAGGACAACTCACCCAGTATGGATGTGACTATGTATTATCCCTGAACCGGACAATAGCCATTGCATACACACAACACTACGGCCTTGCTCCACGCCACTGGCCTTGGATAATTGTTCCTTTTGATAACTGAAAAAATGAGGTTCAGAGAGGGAAGTGAGCCTCCCAGAGTTACAAAGCAAAGAAACAGTAGAGTCAGGTCCAGGATAACCAATTCATCCTGGTTTGCCAGAACTTTCCTGGTTTTACCATTGAAAGTCCCACAACCCAGAAAACACCTCCGTCCTGGACAAACAGGACTAACTGGTCCTCAAGCTAGAACTCCAGCACAGGTCTGTCTGGCTCCAAAGCCCGTTCTCATGGCCCATTCGGAAGCGGGTCGCAGGAGGTCCCATCTGGCTTGGCCCGATCCCTGCTGGGAGGCCCCTCACGCCAGCGCCCACTCGGGGTGCACGAGACCTGGGAGGTGAGCACGGAACTGTGTCAGCTCCCCCCAGGCCTCGGGCCTTCTCCCTGCAGGCAGAAAGTCGGGCATGAATTTTATTTTATTTTATTTTATTTTATTTTTTGCAGTACGTGGGCCTGTCACTGTTGTGGCCTCCCCCGTTGAAGAGCACAGGCTCCGGACGCACAGGCCCAGTGGCCATGGCTCACGGGCCCAGCTGCTCCACGGCATGTGGGATCCTCCCAGACCGGGGCACGAACCCGTGTCCCCTGAATCGGCAGGCGGACTCTCAACCACTGCGCCACCAGGGAAGCCCAGGAATGAATTTTAAATATACACTAGCTTGAGTGTGGAAGTCAGCCTTGACATCTATAAGATGGCAGTAAATCCTGCTATTATGAGCTCTTGCTGCATTCTGCTGAGTGTTGTATCACACTCCCTGGAAGTTTACTGAGGGGAGTTAATAACCCCAGAATGCTGGGGCCTGCCTGGCTCTGGATTGAGGAGAGGTGGGATGCCCAGCTGGTGATTTGGGAGGAGGTGTTAGCACTTGTGCCAGAGACGTCTGCCCCTCTGCTTCCCTGGGCTCCGCTCTGCCCAGGTCCCGCCCACTCTTCCATCCTCCCCTTCATCCAACTGTCCTACCGGCTGCTCAGTGCCCAACCTCAGGCTGAGCTCAGGTGGTCAGGGAAGGACCGTCTGAGAGGGTGACCTTTGGGCTGAAGGTTGAGAAGAAGTTGGTCATTCCAGAAATGAGGGGAAGAGTGTCTCCAGGAGAGGGAACAGCATAGGCAAAGGCCTGAATCCCAAGACACTTAACCCAGGCAGAGACGGTTTTCCAGAGGAAGACAGGAGACGGCCAGGACAAATCCTCTAACAACCACAGCCTAGAAGAGATGGACAGGGGAGGGGACACCCAAAAAGGAGACTGAGGCAGAACAGTCAGAGAGATGAGAGGGAAAGCCAGGCAGAAGGGAACCATAGGTGCTAAGGAAGGAAGCATCTCAAGAAGGATCAGTGGTATCAGATACTACAGAAAAGCTGAGTAAGAAAGCAAAGAAAGGGGTCCCTTGGCTTTGGCAATGTCAAAGTGACAAGTATTTACTGAATGCATACCATGTACCAGGCTTTGTGCCAAGCTCCAGGGCAGGGAAGCAAAGATAAAATAAAACACAGGGATGGGGGAAGACAGAAAAATACACAGATAATTACAGGGACATGCGTTCAGTGCTATGGGATCCCAGAAGAGGGGCAGAGTAACTCTACCTGGAGAGTTGAGGGGATTTCTGAGAGAAGGGCACATCTAAGTCGGGTTGTGAAGGGTGAATAGGAGTTTACTAGATAGGTGAGGAGACAGAGGAAACATCGTAGGCAAAGGCATCAGAGTGACATCTTTAGGAATGCAGGAAGGGCCCTGACCTGGGAGAGCTGGGTAAATGAGGCTGAGGTGACAGGGAAGGGGTAAAAGACCTCTCAGGCCCTGCCAAGGAGTTTGGGTTTATTCTCCAGGCAACAGGGAGGCGTGGAGGGAGACAGAATCAAATATGCACTTTCAAAAATAGTCACCGCCTCCAGCTTTGACACTAACCTCCTGAGTGACCTTGGACAAGTCCCTCCCATGCGCTGGGCCTTTGAAGTGAGGAGCTGACACTCTCCTCTCCGGTTCTTACAGTCTGAGGGTTCTGTGGTTATTTTCAGAGTCAGCTGTTTTGAGAGGACTTGTTGTCTGTATACATCTGAACCAAATAAATTCATTGATCGGGTTCTGATTTTCATAGTTGTAACTGGCCTTAAGTCTTTGAGAAAGACTCTCAGGGTCAGACATGCCACCAGCTCATGTAAGAGGCTTTTTCCCCAATTCCCTGGTGAGCATGAGAAGCAAGGACTCCATCATGGCCCAGGGGAAGGGCTGACATTTGGTGAGATGTCTGTATTTATCTCCCACCACTTGACATCTGTTTCCAATTAATCTGCCTGTGTTAAGAGGGATGCTGCCTGGAGCACAAAATTCAGGCTGAGTTCTGGAGAGGCAGAAGGAAGCAGCCAGAAAGGGTTAGTGCAAACCCTGGCCCACCCACTCCCCTCCGCTGTACTGCAGTGGGGCTCTCACGGACCCTCAGGACACCTGGCCTGCAAGGTGCCTGAGGACCTACTCTACTCTCCCTTCACAATTTACACTTCAGCAATACCAAGTGTGACGTGTTTGAAGAACTAAAAGAAAGCCAAGGTCACTGGACATACTGCGCAGAGGAGAGTGGCACGAAGCTGATGGACAAGTAGGCAAGGGCCAGATCATGCCAGGGTTTGTAGGCTGAAGGGAGGAGTCCTGGTTTATTCTAGGTCTGGTGGGAAATACCATGGCTCCATTTGCCTATTTGAGAGATGCCCCTGATTGCTCAGTGGGGATGGGTAGGACAGAGGCAAGAGTGGGAGAGGTCATCATGTCAAACTGCTCTGGAAAAGACAGACCTACAGAGACAGTAAAAAGACCAGTGGTTGCCAGGGGTTAGGGAGGTGGAAAGGATGAATAGGTGGAGCACAGAGGATTTTTAGGGCAGTGAAACTCTTCTGTAGGATTCTATAATGGTGGGTACAAGTCATTATACACTTGTCGAAACCCACAGAACGTGCAACACCAAGAGTGAACCCTAATGGAAACTATGGACTTCAGGTGATGACGTGTCCATGTAGGTCCATTGATTGTAACCAATATGCCACCGGTGGGGGAATGTTTTTGCTTTTATGTTTTTGTTTTTAATTAATTTGTTGTTTGTTTGTTTTCATGGGGGGTTTTTGGTCACACCACGTGGCATGCGGGATCTTAGTTCCCCAACCAGGGGTCGAACCCGTGCCTCCTGCATTGGGAGCACGGAGTCTTAACCACTGGACCTCCAGGGAAGTCCCGGAGATTTCTGATAGTGGGGGAGTTTGTGCCTGTGTGGAGACAGAGGGTACACAGGAAATTTCTGTACTTGCACTCAATCTCACTATGAACCTAAAACTGCTCTAAAACCTAAGGTTCATTCATTTAAAAACTTAAATTCACCTGTTTTTGTTCACTTTTTTGAATGTGGCCACAAGAAAAGGTAGACTTGACCACATAGCAATTCTGATAAGATAAAGAACTAAATTAAACTCTACATCATTTTAAATATAAAAGGAAGTAACCACACTCATGACAGACAAATTTGGTTACTTAGGAAAATTTTAATTATTTATTACATTGGTAACGTGCCTGTAAGATTGATGTACAAATATCAATAGTTGAATTCAAATTAAAAATAAAATACAGGGCTTCCCTGGTGGCGCAGTGGTTGAGAGTCCGCCTGCCGATGCAGGGGACATGGGTTTGTGCCCCGGTCCGGGAGGATCCCACATGCCGCAGAGCAGCCGGGCCCGTGAGCCATGGCCGCTGAGCCTGCGCGTCCGGAGCCTGTGCTCCGCAATGGGAGAGGCCACAACAGTGAGAGGCCCACGTATGGCAAAATAAATAAATAAATAAATAAAATAAAATAAAATACAAAAAAATAACAGATCTAAACAGAAGAAAAAAGAAAAGGTCATCTTTCCTGTGTGGTGCTCATTATGTTTCTAGAGGCAAGCTCTGAGTGGGAAGGGATGGTGGTTATTGAGACTGGGGTAGTGTTGGTAGAGGGGAAGGGAGAAGGCATAGCTGAGCCGTGTTTGGAGGGAATTCTGGCAGATCTTGCTGATAAACTGGATGTCGGGGATGAGTGAGAGGAAGGGGAATATCAGAGATGATAGTGTTGGTTCTGGCTTGAGCACTTGGATAGATGATGGTGTCATTGCCTTGAATGGGGAAGACTTAGGGGAGGGAAAACTTCACAGGGGGGAGGGGGGAGCTGCATCTCTCAAATAGTCAAATTGAACCATGTTATTTCCCACCAGACCTAGAATAAACCAGGACTCCTTTGGGACAAAGTTTGAGATGCTTGTAAGATGCCAAATGGTGATGTCAAGCCAACAGTTGGATGCTCGGGCCTGATACTCAGAAGCAAAGTCTGGGGAGAAGATCTAAATTTGGAAGGAACCACTTGGAAAAACTAGGTCCCTCCTCTGGGTACGAATCTCACCACAAAGAGACAATCAGACAGACAGATGGACAATACACGCACCTGCTCTCTCAGTTACAGGAAAACCTTCTGAATATGCAAATGTTCTCTCCAGCTTTGAGTCTTCTCTGCATGTCACCAGCTCTCTCCTCTTCACTCCCCTCCCCCCATCAACCCCCTTTCTTGGCTCTTCCACCTCCCAGACTTGCCAGGCAAAAACTGTGGCAAAGACACCCACTGCAGACACTCTCCGTCAGTGAGCTGTGGGTCAGAGTGTTTACACAAATGCCTCACAGCATCATTTATCTCGAGGGATGTCAACTCGAAAAATGTTAGTTCATGTCACTGTCGGTGTAAATGCCAAAAATTAGCTTTCTTTCATCATAAAACAGAATAATTAACTTTGCAACTGTTTCCAAAACTGCTAATTAATGGGTTTTACCCATTTGATTTGTCAGGCTGCATCCCGAGCTGAACAGCAGCCGGGGCCCCTGGAGGATTCCCGTCCTCCCTTTCTCTCTGCCCCCGGCAGTTGGCGTTGGAAGAAGTTACGAGAAAACAAGTTGAGGGAAGCAAGGCCAGGGGAAAACGATGCTATTTTGGAGTCAGGAGTTTTCTTTTTCCTTTCAAAATCAGAATCTCCCACACCACTGTCCCCAGTTGATCTAAAAACTGTGGTGCTTAGCCTTAGTTGATGGGCTCACCGAACACTTGTCACCTAAACTTGAAGGTCAAATCAGATGCCTCTCTCCTTCACCCAGGATGGTAGGGCCTGAGGGTTAAAGACTTAGGTCCTGGAGGTAGACAGATATGGGTTTCAATGCCAGTTTGAGCTCCTACTAACTGTGCGTCCTAAAGCAAAACACTTCCCTCCCAACTACCTCATGTGTAAAATTGGATTCATAGTAGACATACGTCATCAGGTTGTTGGAAGCTTAAAGGAGATGAAGGATGAAAAGCCATGGGCACAGTGTTTCAAATACAGTAAGCCCTCAACAAAAAAGGCTATTATTACATCTTTTACCCCATCCCCATCCGCACTGCCCCTGCCCTTGGATGCATCTTGTTTCAGGATGTTACAGAGCCACAGAGCTGAGGCAGGGGCTCCTGATGACTGCTCCCTGCAACCCCACCCCTGCCCAGAGCCCTCTCTCCCTGGATGCATTAAATGTGTATTTCCAGAATAGAGATGGAGGCTCTTAGCTTAAGAGAGCTCTTGATAACCCATCTTGTCCCTGCCACACGTCTGCCTTCTCCCACCACAAGAGCACCACCAAGCAACTAACTCATAGACCACAGAACAGGAAGGCTCACAGACTAAACCAAGATACTCAAATCATGCTGTTCATTAAACCAATGAAGACACAAAGCAAAAACGCAAGAGAAAAAGATGTGAGGTTGGCTGGCACATTTAAGATGGGGTACAAGTGGATGGAAGGACAAAATGACCCTGGAACCCTGAGGAATGCAATGTTCTCTGTCACGTCAGCCTGCCTTGCTGATGTGTGGTTCAGAGCACCAGAGCTGGGGTTTGAGCAAAGGGGTCCAACAGACAGAAGATGCCTGGGGTCAATCACACACATGATCTATTGAAGAGACAAAGCCAAGTACATATGCCTAGATACTGCTGCAGCTTGACCACTCACCTCTGAACAGCCATGGGTTTTACCTGCATTTCTTGGACAAACCATATGTGAGGTAAGAATGAGACCAGGATTGGTAATACCAGTGGGTGGCCAATTTAGGCAGGACCTAGCTGTCAGACCAGAAGTGGCACAACCATGACTTGGTCTTTCCACCCATTCCTATTTATGGTACTCTTGCTTCTTTGACCATATAAGCCACTTAATTTATGATTAACAGGTTACTAACATTCTTACTATCTGTATTTAACCCATCTTATCAATTTTGCCTGAGTCTCAAAAGTTCATTCATGGTGTATACTTAACAAACCCTCTGAGTTTTGCCTCTGTTGCATGGGCTATTAGCTTATGTACTATCTATGCCAAGCACTTCTTTGGAGGTTCATCCACCTTATTTGTTTTTCTTGTCCTTTATAGAAGAATTGCATATTCTCAAGTAATACAGCAAATACACATTACACTTCCCAAACCACCCACTTTCCTGTAACTCTACTACCTCCACCTTGGTCCAAGCCACCACCATCTTTCACCCAGTCGGCCTCTTAACTGGTCTCCCTGCTGCCACACAGACCATCTACACAGCAACCAGAGGGTGGCTTCTGAAAGGGTAATCTCTTCCTGCTCAGCCTGGCCATAAAGTCTAAACTCCTAAGCAGCATTAGCCTATTGTGATGCAGCCATAACAGTCCCTCCGCTCACTTCACGCCCCACCATGAACACCTCCCCACACCATGCACTCTCAACACCAGCCCTGCCTGGAATGGACTCCTTCCCATGTACCTGTTCAACTCCTACACTCCAATCCAGACCCAGCCCAGGTATCACCTCCTGTGATGGTTAGTTTTATGTGTCAACTTAACTGGGCTAAGGGATACAGAAAACTGATAAAACATCACTTCTGGGTGTGTCTGTGGGGTGTTTCTGGAAGAGATTAGCAGGTGATTCTGTAGATTAAGTAAACAGATCTGCCCTCACCAATGTGGTCAGGACCCAGCTAATCCATTAGAGGACCTGAATGAAACAAAAAGGTAAAAGAAGGATGAATTCTATCTCTTCCTCTTCCTGAGCTGGGATGTCCATCTTCTCCTGGCCATCAGAGCTTCTGGTTCTGAGGTCTTCGGACTCCAGGACTTACACCAGCAGCCCCTCAGTTCAGGTCTTAGGCCTCAATCTGAATTATACCACTGGTTTTCCTGTTTCTGCACCTTGCAGACGGCAGACTGTGGGACTTCTGGGCCTCCACAGCCACGGGAGCCAATTCCTGTGATAAATCTCCTCTTATATACATCTATATATATCCTATTGGTTCTGTTTCTCTGGAGAACACTGATTAGTATACTTCCTCTGGGAACCATTTTTTGATTATCTCCCCAGTAAATATTTGCAAAGGAAAGAAAGAATAGAGAAAGGTAGAGGGAAGGGAGGGTGGAGGGAGAGAAGAAAGAAGAGATGAGAGGGACTTCCCTGGTGGTCCAGTGGTTAGGAATCTGCCTTCCAATGCAGGGGACGTGGGTTCGATCCCTGGTCAGGGAACTAATATCCCACATGTCACGGGGTAACTAAGCCTGCACGTCACAAGTACTGAGCCCACACACTCTGCAGCCCATGCACCACAACTAGAGAGCCCCTGTGCTGCAACTACTGAGCCACGCACTCTGCAGCCCGCGCACCACAACTAGAGAGAAGCCTGCGTGCCACAGTGAAGATCCCACGTGCCACACCTAAGACCTGATGCAGATAAATAAATAAATAAATAAATATTGTAAAATATATATATAAATAAATAAGTATTTTTTTTAAAAAATAGAAATGAGAGCTATAACCATCCCACAATAAGAGAGGCTAACTCCAAAAGTAATCATTGTCCTGCCCCTCTAGGTAATTAAGTAAAAGATTGAATGATGTCTAGGGGGAAAAAACTGCAGAAATGATTCAAACACAGAATGTGCAGTTGGACCATCTACAATCTATGATCTTTGATCTTCCCTTGGACTCTCGGTGCTCCAATTATCCCTTGATGCAAAACTATCCCCAAAGTTAGTGCCTGAAAACAACAATCATTTTATTATGTCCCATGATTTTCACGGCAAGGTTCACCTGGGCCATTTTATGCTCTATGTGGCATTGGCCGTGGTCACTTGATGGTATTCATTCAGCTGGGTTGATCTAGAGGGTCCAAGAGGGCATCACTCACATGTCTCGACTTTGTCAAGGACTAGAAGGCTGGGGTCACCTGGGTGCCTCCCCTTATTCAAGCAGACTCAGAGCCTGTCCATGAAGTGTGTCCAGCAGCATGGTCAGATTTCTTAGATGGCAGCTCAGGCTCCAGGAGAACAAGGTGGAAGCTACCAGTCTTTTTAAAAACTAAACCCAGAACTGGCATAGCATCAATTCTTCCATACTCTTCTATTGGTCAAAATAGTCACAGGCCAGCCCAGATTCAAGGGGAGAAGAAATAGACATCATCTCTTGATGAGGGGAGTGTCAAAAATTTGCAACTATCCACTAATTCCTGGTGCAGAACTGATAAATTACACATCCAGAAAGACTTACCAAGACTGGGAACCATACAGAGAAAAGAGCTCCTGAATCCCTGATCCACAGTAACTGTGAGAAATATGGTATGTTTATTATTGTTTAAAGCCACTTAGTTTGGGAGTAATTTGTTACACAGCAATAATTACGAATATATACACCTTCTTCAAACTGTCTTTCTGTCCAAGACTGGGTCCTGGGTGGGAGGAAACTGGGGACTTAACTTGTGATGTATTTCAGAACAGGAGCTTGAAGAATTTTGGAAGTTATCAGACCAGATCTTCAAAGTCTGCTATGTCGGGGACAATTCTCATTCATGTATTCATTTAGCAAATATTTATGAGTGCCCACCAGGTGCCATGCACTAAGCAAAGTGCTAGAGACAGAAAGATGAATAAAAGCAGACCTGGTCTCCCAAACTACAGGCCTCTCTAAGAATATCCCATTCTGGGCGCAGTCCTGCTCTGTAACCTGGAAGGTTCACCCCCCCAAGGCAGCCACTGTCCGATGAAAGTGGGCCCCATGCACCTTTGGTTATTCACAGCCCGTCTTGCACTCTGCTCTTCATTCTGCTCCCTGGCTTCTGGCCCCTGGGTCCTTTTCTTGTTATCTGGCCCACCGCTTGGACTTCTGACTCTCTGACTTCTGGCTTCCCTTGTAAGTTCAAGCCGCAAACCAGACCCAGGTGTTGCAGCCGTGACCTCAGCATCAGTACCAGGAACCAGCCCAGGAAGTCCACCCCACCCCTCCGGAAGTAGTTCCAGCCTCACTCTCCCCTGCGCTTCCGTGGACCAGTTCCTGCCTTAGATGAACACTGAGAGTTATCCTCGGCTGGGCTGGCTCTTTGCTTCCCCTCGGGCCCATGAGCCATTGTCCCCAGCCAGCGAGGCACATCTCGGAAGCACCATCTCCTCGGGCTCTTTTTCCTGCTCTGTCTGGATTGGGCTCATTTACTAAAAATTAGTTGGGAATGAAAAAAGCCCCTAGTTTATTAGCGTGCTATTATTCCCCTCCTGCCATCCCCCTGCAGCATGATGGATTGCCTGGTGAGGGGACGCAGCCTCAGCCGGGGAGTCAGCAAGCTCCGCGCTGTCCCTGGCGCAGACAGATGGGGAGGCCGAGTCCTGACCATGATTGATTAGCTCCGCAAAGCCTGTTGAGCGGAGTTCCATCAAGATTGATGCTTTCTCCTCATAACAGCATTTCCAAAAAGTTTCTATTACATTTTGATTATGTTTATAGCATCTCGCTGGTCCGGGGGAAGATGCAATCTTGTTCCCAATGTGTGTCTACGTGGGCCGTTCAGTGCCTTACACAGCCCTGCCTGCTTGGCCTCTGTCGAGGGCCACTCACTTGCTGGCCAGCAGGAAAGACCTTAGTTGCCTCCCAAAATCAAGCTGGAGGAAGCCAGTGTCCACTCAGCTGGGGCCCAAAGTCCACTGTCATGGCAGCTTTGATATTCGAGGGCCAACCCCACGGTGGTTCTAAGGCCTGGGCTTGAAAGTAAAGAGGAACCAGAGAGCAGAGGCATTTCCTGAGACCTGCAGGACTGGGAAAGGAACTGGGCAGCCCCCATTTGTCTCCCTGGTTCCCATGGGCACAGTACAGGACCTTGTCAAGTGTCTGGTAAACTCCATATTTAAATATTTATTTGTGTGTGTGTGTGTGTGTGTGTGTGTGTGTGTGTGTGTGTGTTTCATAGCTTATCCCACAAGGGATTTGAGTGATTTACAGGACATGGTGAAAAATGAATAAAGAATAAGGATTAAGACCAGGGAAATGCAAATCAGCCAAGAATGTTAAGACCAAAAAGAAAAAATAAAATATATATGCAGCAATATATATATTTATCTTATTTGGTACCTATATGAGATGATAGATATACACGAAATTATTGTGACAGTCACTTCATGATGTATGTAAATCAAATTATTATGCTGTATACCTTAAACTTATACCATGCTATTTGTCAATTATATCTCAATAAAACTGGAAGAAAAAAATAAAATAATATATATATTTGATATATGTATATTTGATATATATTATGTATATGTTTGATAGATAGATAGATATGTGCATATATATATATCAAATAAGATCTCACAGTCTTTATGCTGGGGTCTTTAATTAGGTCTGAGTTTCCTAATAGTGAAAGAGAAAAGGGAAACAAAACCAGTTACTTAGGTCTTACTGTCATTAATAAAAGAATGAAAAAAGTCATTTCCTCAAGGGACTCTTAGGGTTCCTTCAGTTGTGATTCTAAAAGAAATTTCATACTAGAGAGCTCTTAATTAGAGACTGTGAGAACAGTCTCTAATTTAAGTCTAATTTAAGTCTCTAATTTAAGCCAGTTAAAATGCTTCTCAGCCTGACACTATTGACGTTTTGGGATGGACCATTTTTGTTGAGGCGGGTCTGTCCTGTATGTTGTACAGTGCTGGCCTCTACCCACTAGATGCCTGTCGCACTCCCCTCCTCAGCTGAGACAACCAAAATGCATCCAGACATTGTCAAATATCCCTGGGGGTAGAGTTACTAAATTTAGCAAATAGAAATTCAGGATGCCCAATGAAATTTGAACTTCAGATAAACAACAAATAATATTTAAGTATAAGTATGTCCCATGCAATATTTGGAACATACTCATACTAAAGAATCATTCATTTTTTTAATCTGAAATTCAAATATAACTGAGAATCCTGTGTTTTAACAAGTAACCCCCCACCCCCGCATGAGCAACATCTTCTGATAGAAAGAAGAACCTCAGAAAACTTTCCAATGTAATACACTGCAAGGTGCCCACTCCCTACACCAGATTTTTTTAAGTGTTATAATAGTGAAAATGTTGGGGGGGGTGTTCCAGTGCTTCTATTTATTTACATGTAACCAGCAGTTTGTCTTCTGTTTCATATCTTTTTTTAACTGTGAAACTCCATTGTGAAATATCATGCAAATAAGTTATACAAATTTTTTCATCAAAAAACAAACCAAAACAAACCTCTGATTGATAACCACTGTGTTAATGCCCACAAAATAGTCCTTCAGGTAATGAAGCCAGGGGGTTCCATCAGGCTGTTTCTCATAGCATCCATACAAGGATTCAAGAAGATAACTCTACAATAACATTTTTAAATAGTAATTCTTCAGTGTTCTAAATAATATCATCCTTCCACACCATTTTCTACGTGATGTAAGGTTAAAACCTAGAGATACTTCACTACAACCTGCCCCTAGCCTACCTACCCAGAATCCCTTTGCAAAAAGGCAAACAGATGTGTTTCACCTGCTGGCCCTGAATGGTTTCCTCTGACCACTGGGATTATCAAGTAGACAAAAGCCATCTTTAGAAATAATCCATTCTTGGATTACTCAATTGTAAAAACTGGTTAGGCATTTAGAAAAATAGCAAGTTGGATGTATTCCTCACTCTCCATTCCAAAATAAATTCCAGATGTATCAAAACTCTTCAACATAGAAATGAAATCAGAATAGTACTAGAAAAAAATATGGGATAATTTTTGGAATTTCATAATGAGAAAAGTCTTAGTGTAGTTTTCTGGACACAAGATCCAGGAGACACTGAATAAAAGAAAAGATTGGGAGATTTAACTACATTAAAAAATTTAACTCTCTGGGCTTCCCTGGTGGCGCAGTGGTTGAGAGCCCGCCTGCCGATGCAGGGGACACGGGTTCGTGCCCCAGTCTGGGAAGATCCCACATGCCGCGGAGCGGCTGGGCCCGTGAGCCATGGCCGCTGAGCCTGCGCGTCCGGAGCCTGTGCTCCGCAACGGGAGAAGCCACAACAGTGAGAGGCCCGTGTACTGCAAAAAATAAAAAAATAATGAGTTCAGCAATCTTGCAGGATACATGATCAATATACAAATATAAATTGTATTTCTATAACTTGCAGTGAACAATCCAAAAATAAAGTTAAGAAAACAATTCCATTTATAGTTCTAAATATAAATTTAACAAAAAGAAATTTAAATATAAATTTAACAGAAGAAATGCAAGACTCATAAGCTGAAAACTACAAGATATCATTGAAAAAAGTTAAAGAAGACCTAAATAAATGGAAAGATATCTGATGTTCATATATTGTAAGACTTACTATTGTTAATATAGCAATATTCCTCAAGTTGATCTATAGTATCCCTACCCAAAATCTCAGTTGCCGTTTTTGCAGAAGTGGACAAAGTGATCCTAAAAGATATATGGAAATGCTAAAAGAGAAAAAAACAATAGAATAGACTAAAAAAACTAATAAACAATAGAATAGACTAAATCATCTTGAAAAAGAAGAAAATTGAAGGACACACACTTCCCAATTTCAAAACTTACTGTATAGCTGTAGTAATCAAGTTATTGTAATACTGGCATAAAAATAGAAATATAGGTCAAGGGAATAGAATTCAAAAATCCAAAAATAAACCTTTCCATTTATGGTTAATTTATTTTCAAGAAGAGTGCCAAGACAATTCAATAAGGAAAGAACAGTCTTTTCAAAAAGTTGTGCTGGGACAACTGGATATTCACATGCAAAAAACTGAAGTTGGGCACCTACCTCACACCATATGAAAATTAACTCAAAATTGATCAAAGTCCTAAATGTAAGAGCTAAATCCATGAAAGTCTTAGAAGAAGACATAGGAGTAAATCTTCATGTATTTGGATTAGGCAATTGTTTCTTAGATGTAACATCAAAAGCACAAACAACAAAAGAAAAATAAAAGTAAAAAGACAAACCACAGAATGGGAGAAAATGTTTGCAAATCATATATCTGATAAGGGGCTTATATCTAGAATATATTAAAAACCTCTTACAACTCAATAACAAAAAAGGACAAATAAATCAATTTTTAAGTGGGCAAAGATTTTGAATAGGCATTTCTCCAAGTAATATATACAAATGGCCAATAAGCACATGAAAAGATGCTCAACATCATTAGTTATTAGGGAAATGGAAATCAAAGTTACAAAGAGATTCCACTCCAAGCGCACTAGGATGGCTATAACCAAAAAAATGAAATAACAAATGTTAGGATATAGAGAAATTGGAGACCTCATATTGCTAGTGGGAATATAAAATGATGCAGCCACTCTGGAAAGCAGTTTGGCATATCCTCAAAACAAAGAGATACCATAAGACCCAGAAATTCCATCCCTACATAAATACACAGAAGAGATTTTTTTTTAAAAATGTTCACACAAACATTTGTACACAAATGTTCATAGCAGCAATTACTCGTCATAGCCAAAAAATGGAAGCAATACAAACATCCATTGACTGTTGAATGGATAAACAAATATGGTATATCCACATAATGGAATATTATTCACCCATTAGAAGGGATGCAGTTCTAAGACATGCTACAACATGGATGAAACTTGAAGATATTATGCTAGGTGAAAGAAGGCAGACACAAAAGGTCAGATAGTGTATGATTCCATTTATATGGAATAGCAAGAATAGGCAAATTCATGGAGACAGAAAATAGATTAGTTTTTGCCAAAAACCAGGGAAAGAGGAGAATTGAAAGTGACTGCTAATGGGTATAAGATTCCATTCTGGGGTGATGAAATGTTCTGGAATTAGGTAGTGTTGATCAATGTACAACTTTGTGAATACAGTTTACCCTTGAACAAGAGTTAGAAGTGCCCAGGTCCAATTATACACTTTTTTTTTTTTTTTTTTTTTTGGTACGTGGGCTTCTCACCGTTGTGGCCTCTTCTGTTGCGGAGCACAGGCTCTGGACACACAGGCTCAGCGGCCATGGCTCACGGGCCCAGCCGCTCCGCGGCATGTGGGATCCTCCCGGACCGGGGCACGAACCCGTGTCCCCTGCATCGGCAGGCGGACTCTCAACCACTGCGCCACCAGGGAAGCCCAATACACATATTCTTTAATGAACATACAGTTTGAATGTCTGCAGATTCCACATCCACGGATTCAACCATTCATGATCCAACCAACTGCAGATCACGAACTTAATTCATGGTCCATGGTTGGTTGAATCCAAGGATGCAGAACCCACAGATACACAGGGCCAACTGTGGGACTTGAGTATCTGCAACTTTTGGTATCCACCACGGGCCCTGGAACCAATCCTCCACAGATACTGGGGGATGACTGTATACTAAAAGCCACTTATACACATTAAAAGGGTGAACTTTACATATGTGAATTATAGCTCAATAAAGCTATTTTTTTTTTTTTTTTTTTTTTTTTCTTTTTTGCGGTATGTGGGCCTCTCACTGTTGTGGCCTCTCCCGTTGCGGAGCACAGGCTCCGGACGCACAGGCCCAGAGGCCATGGCTCACGGGCCCAGCCGCTCCGCGGCATATGGGATCCTCCCGGACCGGGGCACGAACCCGTATCCCCTGCATCGGCAGGCGGACTCTCAACCACTGCGCCACCAGGGAGGCCCAATAAAGCTATTTTTTAAAGAGAGAAACAGCTCAATAAAAAAATCTCAACAGTAAAAAAAACAAACATTCCAACTAGAAAATGGCCAAAAGATACAAAGAGACATTTCACAGAAGAGGATATACAGGTGGCAAATAAGCACATGAAAAGATGTTTGGTACCATTAGCCACTAGGAAAATGCAGCCTAAACCACAGTGGGATATCACCTACAAGAAAGACTAAAACGAAAAGTAGTAACAACACCAAATGCTGGCAAGCATGCAGAGAAACTGGATCACTCATACATAGCCAGTGGGAATATAAAATGGTTCAGCCACCCTGGAAAACAGTTTGGCAGTCGGTTATAAAAACTAAACTTACAATAACTATATGATCCAGCAATTGTACTCTTGGGTATATGTCCCAGAGAAATGAACATTTATGTTCATATATAAGTGAAACTGTATGAAAACTGTACATGAATGTTCATGGCAGCTTTATTAGTAATAGCCAAAAACTGGGAACAACCCAGACATCCTTCAGTGGATGAATGGTTAAAAGAACTCTAATGCATCCATACCATGGAATACTACTTAGCAATAAAAATGAATGAATTACACACACACAAGCTCTGTGAATCTCCAAGGAATTATGCTGAGTATTTTTATAAAAAGCCAATCCCAGAATGTTATATACTGTATGATTCCATTTATATAAGATTTTAGAAATGAACAGACTGTTGTTTGCCAAGAGTTGGAGACGGGTTGGGGGATGGGAGGAGGTGGGTGTGGTTATTTAGGGGCAACAGGAAGGATTCTTATGGTAATAGAAGTGTTATCTATCTCGAATGTGATGGTGAATTAACAAAGCTACACATGTGATAAATTACACAGAACTAAATACACACACATGTGCAAGTGGGGAAATATTAGTAAGATCTGTGATTTGTATCAGTGTCAATATCCTGGTTGTGACATTGTACTATAGTTTTAAAAGGTGTCATCACTGTAGGAATATGGGTAAAGTGCACACAGAATCTCTTCATTACTTCTTACAACTGCATATGAATCAACAATTATCTCAAAAATGGAAGTTTAATTTTAAAACCCCTACCTAATATGATGGAAGAAAGAGAGTGAGGGAAGGAAGAAAATTAACACTTAACTATGGATTTACCATGTTCCAAAATCCAGGCTGTTTAATACCTGATTGGAGATAAATATTATCATTATTATTATCCCCATTTTATAGATGAGGAAACTGAGGCTTAGAGAATAACTGTCCCGTTCACAAAGACATGCTTTGAGGAGTCAGGAGTCAAGCCCTGCTCCCTGACTCTCCCTCTGCCTGTCTCCATCTTTTAGGCAAACACAGCCATCAATCACATGTAGGCAATGACTGCATTACTCAAGAGGAAATTGAAGCCAGACAGTAAGATGCAGTCCACAAAATTCATGATTTCTTCCCCCACCCCGTCTCCCTCTATTTGGTCCCTTTTTCATATGGATCGGGTTTTTATTTCTGCGTTTATTGCACACGCAAATTACAGATGAGAGCATCGACTACACAAGTCATTACTCAGAGTAGCATCTCCCCAACTGCCACCGGACGAGGACCGAACAGCTTGTGGTTAATTTGCTATATAATCACTGCCTGTGACAGGGGGGCAGGGCTGTGCCTGTGCTAATATTAGGAAAGGGGAAGCTGAGCAGAGAGAACTCCTGGGGTATAGGGAGGAAGCACGGTATTGAACCAGGGAGAAAAGAAGAGAGCTGATGGGGAGCAGAGGGAAGGGGCTCTGTCCCAGTCAGAGGCTCTGTCCCAGTCAGAGGCGGTTCTTCCTCTACCAAGGAGTAGAATTGCTCTGTCCATTAGTCGTGTCTCCATGAAAGAGCTAAGCACAATCTGCATTCTCCAAACCTCCACCACCTCAGCTCAGAGAAGGAATGTCTGTATGCACACAGTGCAACCACAGGGATGGGTCAGAGGCTGGAGGAAATTGACCAACAGGCAAGCTTTACACCCCCATACTAATGTCCTAACAATTCAGTAAGAAAAAAGACCAACAATCCAATAAAAAATGGGCAAAGGATATGAACAAGCAGTTCTCAGATTAGGAAACTCCGCCCCGAAACATACAAAAAGATGTTCAACTTCAGTCTTAATAAAAAGGAAATGCAAATGAAAACCGCAATGAGATCTATTTATTTACCTATCAGATGGACAAAGATCAAAATGTTTGATCACACACTGAACTGGCTGGAGTCTGAAGAAACCATCACTCTCAAAGGCTGGTGAGAGTGTAAATTGGCACAGTCTCCGTGGATGGCAATTGGGCACTCTGTCAAAATGTTTGAGGCATGTACCCATTGACCCATAAATCCTACTGCTCTAGAATATATTCCACAGACATACTTGCATATATGTATGCAGAGTTGGACGTACAAAGCAGCACGGTTTATAATAACAGAAGATTGGAGATAGCCTGAATGTCCATCAACAGGGGACTGCTTAAATAAATTGCCGTACATCCATCCAATGGAAATCTTTATGGCTGTTAAAAAAGAATGAGGCAGCTCTTTATGTTTGGATATGAAACAATCTCCAAGATATATTGTTAAGTGAAAAAAGCAAAGTGCTGAACAGTGTGATTAGAATGTTGCCCTTTGTGAGGGTTTTTTAAGGATATAGACACATATGTATCTTCGCTGATATATGCAGAGTATCCCGAAAGGATGACAAATTTTGCAATATTTGGTTCTATGAGGAAAACGGGCTCTGGAGGGTGGGAACAAATTGGAAAGGCGGCTTGTTACTCACTGTTTACCTCGTTTACAGTTTGCTGTGTGTGTGTATGTAGAACCCATTCTAACTGATTAGTAATAATTTTTTTAAAACCTCTGTTGGTTGCTCTTGCCTTCTTGGCCTGACCCCCAAGGCCCTTGATGGTTTGATTTAAGCCTATTCCCCTTCATCTCCTGACATGACACCCCTAGCACACGCCTCTCAAAGACACTGAATTTCTCACTTCTCCCAAAGGCATCACGCTTTTTCATACCTCAGGACCATTTCCCATGCCCACCAGCAGTGTATGAGACCCTTTTTCTATGAAAAAGATGAATCTCCTCGCCTTGGCCTCAAAGCCTTATACAGTCTGGCTCCCGCCAGCCTCAGGAATCTCATCTCCCCGCACTCTGCTCCTTGTTCTTTTTCTCCAGCCACACTGTCCTCCCACTTCCTCCAAAATCTCACACTCACTTCAACCTCCAGGACTTTACTAAGGCTCTTGCCCCTGCGTCCGGGTCCCTTCCTGATCCCATTACCAGTATGACCCTTGACCCACCCGAGCTTCTCCTTTGTATCACATACCACAATTTCACTTCAGTCTGTAATTATGCTAAAAGTTAAAGAACTGACAGGACTAAGTGTTGGCAAGGATGTGAACAATGGAAACCCACACATACGGCTGATGAGAGTGTCAAGTGGACTATATAGTCTGGCAAATTTATCCCTAGGTATTTATCCACAAGAAATGAGTGCATCTATCCATAAAAAGACATGAGCACCAATGTTCATAATGGCTTTATTCACAATAGCCAAACACTGGAGACAACCCAAACACCCATCATCAATAAGAGAATGAAAGAACAAATTGTGGTATATCCATATGATGAAATACTACACAGCAATAAGAGAGAGGAAAAACTACTGATAAACACAGTATGGATGGATCACAAAAGTATTATGCTGAGTAAAAGAAGTTAGACATAAGAGAGTACTTATTGTACGATTCAATTTATATGAAATTCAAGAATAGGCAAAATTAATCTGTGGTAGTAGAAGTCAGAATGAATAATGGGGGAAGGAGTATTGTCTGGAAAAGGGTATAAGGAGCTTTCTGAGATGGTGGAAATGTTCTGTATGTTAATATATATATATGTAAAATTTGATGAATATATGTATGTAAAAATTCATCAAGCTGTATAGATATGTGATAAAGCAAACAGACAAAATGTTCATTGTAGAATCTAAGTGGTGAGTATATGGGTGTCCACTGTACACTTCTTTCTCCCACACTGTAGTGGTTTAACACAATAAATGTTTATTTCCCAGTCATGTAATAGTCCGGTGCGGGTTTCAGTGGTCAATGGGAGGCTTCCCTCCTCACGGTGAGACTCAGGCCCAAGTTCCTTCCATCCTGTGGCTCCAGCATCCCCTAGCGCCGTGGTTCTCAATTTGAAGTGGTTTTGTCTCCCCCACCCACCCGACCCCAGGCATTTTCAATGGCTGGAGAGACCTCTGATTATCATGACTGGGGAAAAGAGTGCTACCGGCATCCAGCGGGTAGAAGCCATGGATACTGCTAACGATTCTACAATGCACGCGCTAACCTCCCAAAACCAAAGTGTATCCAGTCGAAAATGTTAATACAGATGCTGTAGAGAAACCCTGCTCTAGGAGATCTTAACCTAAAAATCCCAAGGCATCCTTGGAGAGAACTTTATTTCAACATAATTGGCTTCCCTTATAATTCTATGGATTAAACTTCAATCAGAAGTATGATTGAGCATCATTATGCTGAGTGGGGGTCTATAAGCATCACTAGCCTGCCAAATGATCCATGAAACACAAAAAAGTTAAGAATCCCAGCTAGGGGGTTTCCCTGGTGGCGCAGTGGTTGAGAGTCCGCCTGCAGATGCAGGGAACACGGGTTTGTGCCCTGGTCCGGGAAGATCTACATGCCGCGGAGCGGCTGGACCCGTGCACCATGCCTCTGAGACTGCGCGTCCAGAGCCTGTGCTCTGCAACGGGAGAGGCCACAACAGTGAGAGGCCCGCGTACCGCAGAAAAAAAAAAGAAAAAAAAAAAGTTAAGCGTAGTGTTATGACCCAGTGTTATGACCATATGACCCAGCAATAAGTCCTCATAACAACTTGTATGCAAATGTTTATAGCAGCAGTATTCATAATGGCCAAAACTTGGAAACATCAGGAAGGTCCACCAAATAACGAGTGGATAAACAAAATGTTTACATGGAATATTATACAGCATGTATACAATCCATTCCAATGTGTGCAATGGAATAGTATTCAGCAATAAAAAAGAATGAAGTACTGATACATGCTACAACATGAATAAACTTTGCAAACATTGTGCTAAGTGAAAGAAGCCTGTCACAAAGACCACACATTGTATGATTCCATTTCTGTGAAATATCCAGAAGGGGCAAATCCATAGAGACAGAAAGTAGATTAGTGGTTTCCAGGGGTTTGGAGAAGAGAGGAATGGGAAGTGACTGCTAATGCATGTGAGGTATTTTTTGGGGTGATGTGAATGTTCTGGAATTAGAGAGTGGTGATGACTGCACAACTCTGTGAATATACTAAAAACCACCAAATTGTATACTTAAAATTGGTGAATTGTATGGTATGTGAACTTTATTTCAATAAAGCTGTTAACCAAAGAAAAAATCAGAGAACTAAATATAAAACCTAAAACTATAAAACTTCAGAAGACTTCATAGAAGGAAAATCTGTGTAACTGCAAGTAAGGCAAAGATTCCTTAGATATGCCACCGAAAGCATGATTCATCTAAGAAAAACAATTGATAAACTGGACCTCATTAAAATTAAGAACTTTTGCTCTATGAAAGATACTGTTAAGAGGATGAAAAGACAAGCCACAGACTGGGGAAATATATTTGCAAATGACATATCTGATAAAGGATTTGTATTCCAAATACATAAAACTATCAAAACTCAATAATAAGAAAATGAGCAACCCAATTTTTTTAAGTGGGTAAAAACTATGGACACTTCACCAAAGAAGTTATATGGATGGCAAATAATCCCAGGAAAAAATGCTCAACATCATTATTCATGAGGGCAATGCAAATTAAAACCATGCTATGATTCCACTTTACTTCTATCAGAATGGAAGTCTCACCATATCAAATATGGGCGAGGATATGGAGCATCTGGTACTCTCATACAATGCTGGTGAGTGTGTGTAATGGTAATACCACTTTGGAAAAAGTTTAGCAGTTCCTTAAAATGTTAAACATATAGCAACACATGATCCAGACATTTCACTCCTAGGTGTTTACTCAAGAGAAACAAAAGCATACTCCCATGCAAATACTTATACAGGAATGTGCATAGCAGCATTAGCTGTAATCACCAAAAACTGGAAATAAGCCAAATGTCCATCAACAGGTAAATGGATAAACAAAAATCGTGGTACATTCATGATATTCAATGGAATATTAGTCCACGATAAAAAGAAATGAACTATTAACACATGCAACAACGTGGATGAATTTCAAAGTAATTATGCTGAGTGAATGAAGTCAGAAAAAAGGAATGCATTCTGTATACTTCCATTTGTATAAAATTCTAGAAAAGCAAAGTAATCTACAGGGATAGAAAGCAGATCAGTGATTGCCTGGGGATGGGAGGGAGGAGAGATTTAGGAAGGGGCAGGAGGGAGGATTGCCAAGGGGACATAAGGAAACTGTTGGGAGTCATGGATATGTTCATTATCTTGAATGTGATGATGGTTCTCCAGGTGTACACATATGTGAAATCTTTTCAAAATACACACTTTCAATATGAGCAGTTCATTGTATATCAATTATACTTCAGTAAAGTTGTAAAAAAAAAAAATTAACAGGACTTGTGGATGGATTCGGCGGGGCAGGTAAGGGGGAAAGAAACATCAGGTGTAACCCCCAAGTTCCTGGCTTGAGCCTCTGAGGAGGGATGGAGGTGCCATTTCTTTTTTTTTTTTTTTTTTTTGACCAGGTCATGTGGCATGTGGGATCTTAGCTCCCCAACCAGGGATCGAACCCCTACCCCTCGCATTGGAAGCATGGAGTCTTAACCACTGGACCGCCGGGGAAGTTCCTGGAGGTGCCATTTCCTGATGTGAGAATACTCAGGAGGGGAGAGAGTTGCAGGGCACTGGAGAGAGGGATTGAAAGTTTCCCCGAGGATAAGTGCCTTGGCCCAGAAGGAGACTATAGAAGGAGAGAGAGAAAGAAAGAGAAGCAGAAAGCCTGAGAGATAGCCCCTGGAGAGCAAGGGAAGATGGAGACGGCATCTGGGAAGGGGGGAAGTAGGATGAGAACCAGACCCACAAAGTCCCCAGAGACCTTACAGGAGCATCTGGAGCTAAGGGTCCAGAGCAGAGGTATGCCCAGGGCTGGCCCCCAGGCCTGAAAAGGGGGCTGTCTTTGGAAGGACACAGGACGGAATAGGACGTCTCACTCCTCCCCTGGACCTGGCACATACATCTCCACGTTGAGATCAGTGTAATTATCCCCCTTAGACAGACAAGAAAACTGAGGGTCACAGAAATGAGGAGACATCTCCCAAAGTCACAGAGTTTGTATCTAACCCACATCTGGGGGCTCTAGTACTACTTTTGGGCAATGAGGTGCCCAGAATAAGGTTCACGGGGGGCCAGGTTTAAACCCAGCACCCACTAACGCCCCCCAGGCACAAGCACATCTGAGGCAGTTACCGTGAAGGAGGGAGCGCAGCAAATTGCCTGTACAAATTAACTCTAATGTGGTCAGTATCGACGTACTTATCTTTCTTTAATTACATTAATCAATTAATGAAGAAGATGGCTTCCTCTTATTATGATTTCCAAGGCCCATATGTTCTTGGGAGTCTGGCTGGCTTTCCTCTCGGGCCCTGGCTTCAGTGGACTACAGGGCAGGCATCGGTAGGAGAACCTGCCCCAAGCCTTCTCCACCCTGAAGCTGAGCTCCAAGAGGGGAGAGGCAAGAAAGAAGTACTGATCCCGGAAGAGGTAACCAGTGGAAGAAGTCCAGACTCCTTATCCAGCATTCAAAGCCCCCCTCCGGCATTGTTCCCTCAACCCATGTTTACCGGCCTGGGCTGATTGATTTCCTACAAGCTACCCATGCATGCTTCAGCCGCCACAACCACATAAGTGATATGTCCTCCACCAGGAAAGCCAGCTCCCATCAGTCAGGGGTCCAAGGCAAGCCAGGCAGTCACCTCCTTCCCTGTGCCCTGTAGAAAGCTTGCCTGCAAGATCCTCCTTTATTCATTCATTTCTGATTCATCCATTTCTGATTCAACAAATATTTACAGTCCTTGCCGTCGGGAAGCTTCCAGCCCTTTGGGACAGACAGAC
This sequence comes from Mesoplodon bidens, assembly GCF_964165515.1. NCBI lineage: Eukaryota > Metazoa > Chordata > Mammalia > Artiodactyla > Ziphiidae > Mesoplodon > Mesoplodon bidens. The sequence continues at coordinate 19,335,239 of NC_138171.1, read as the reverse complement.
ATTAAACAGATCTATGATTACATAGGGCAGTGGTTCTCAGCCCATTAGAATCAGCAGGGGAGCTTTTAGGTACGATGCCCAAGCCCCACTCTAGACATGGTAAAGCAGAATGTCTACGGGTAGAGCATGAGCATCAGTATGTTTTTTAATTCCCCAGGTGATTCTGATGTGCAGGCGGCACTGAGACCATATCTGAAACGCTGCCACCCAGGGTTGCTTTCCCCAGAGGTTTTGGAGAGTGTGATCAGCCAACGGTGCTTTTTATAATTCTTTGTTTAGATGAGATGAGTTTATATTAGCTACTCTGTTTTCCGTGTGTAAATGTGGTATGTCATGGAGAGCAGTGCTTCTCAGGTTCCTACTCACTCTGATCATTTGTCTTTTTTTTTCATAAAAATAAAAATAATTAGCTTCTACTCATCAGGCCTTACTATGTGCCAAGAACTGCAGTTTACATTACTGATCTTATTTAATCCTCAGGACGACCCAACACTCATTATATCTCTTTTAGAGATGAGGAAACTATGGCTTGGAGAGGTTGAGGATTTTTGCCCCCCTGTTAAGTGGCAAAGCCGAGAAAGCACTGCTCTCTGCCCCACTCCAGTCTACCTTTTCCAAACAGTATTATTGAAGGTACCAATCACACTCACGTAGCCATGGTTGAAACCTCCACTGTACTCTTCTCCTTCAATCATAAGATTTTCTTAATACTTCATCCCTTTTTCCTGCCCAGACACCTGCTTTTTAAATCTAACATTCATTTAAAGAAATGCTTTTTAATTTTTTAAAACCTGATCAGTTTTGAACTGCTTAAAATCATCTCATAACCGCCCTAACATAAATCATGCATTTTTATTTTTTGGAAATTGTGGAACTCAGTTGAATTGAAGAAATTCAAAGAGCAGACACATGAGTTTCCTCAGAGGAACAAAATTTAGATGGAAAGTGGAATTCAAATATACAACAACCTTAAGGTTCATATGGCCCAAAACAACGGAGCTCAAACTTAAAAGTGTGTAACCTCAAGTTCAACAATAATTCTCCAATATATTTGAAAGCCTGTTGCTCATAGCCAATGATGTCTTCATCGGCCAATCAAGCCAGCCATTCTAAGTGGCCGAACAGGTCAGTTTGGCTCCCCTGGAAACGTGCTACAGGATGGAGGTCATTCAAAGACAAGGTGATAACTAGCTTATGTCTTTAGCAGGAGAAATGTTTGACTGGTCTGTGTTATAGTCACACACAGACAGCCTAGGGTGACCAACGATCCCAGTTTGCCCAGGACTGTCCTGATTTTAGCAAAGGAAGTCCTATGATGCTGAAACGGTTGGTCAGCATCACAACACATGCTCGGCTCCTCTCAACATACACGGAAAGGAGTTGCCATTTCCCTTCAACCAGCCATGGGCCTGATCCCAGGGCTCTGAGAGGTGGTTCGTGGCTCCCTGTGGGGCAGGACGTCCTGCCTGGGACTAGCAAAAGGGGTATGTCTTAGTTCAGGCTGCTATAACAGAATACCATAGACTGGGTAGCTGAAACAACAAACATTTATTTTTCACAGTGATGGAGGCTGAAAGTCCAAGATCAGGATGGCAGCATGGTCAGGAACTTGGTGAGGGCCATTTTCCTGGTTTACAGATGGTCATCCATCTTCTTGTTATAGCCTCACACGGTGGAGAGAAGAGAAAGAACTCTGGTCTCTTCATCCCCTTATAAAGGCACTGATCCCATTCATGAGGGCTTCACCCTCATGACCTAATTCCCTCCCAGAGGCCCCACCTGCAAATACCTTCACACTGGGGATTTAGGCGTCAACAAGTGAACGTGGGGGGACACGAGCATTCAGTCCATAGCAGAGTACTTGGGGGCAGGAAGGAAACTGGCCTGAGTAGTGACCATGACTTCTGCTGCCCACCCTCCCCTCTCCCAGATAAACTTGAGAGAGATTTTGCTCAGATGATTCTGGGGTAGGAACTCTGTGCCAGGCCAAGTTACCTTCTCTGAGCATTGCTTTCTCACCTACCAAGTAGAAAGAACAATCATAACCTCAAAGAATTGTAGTGAGCAGTGAATGAAACAGAGCACGTGAAATGCCTCAGACATAGTAAGCACTCAGTTAAGTGTTCATCACTGTCATCACTTTCATCCTCCAGGGCACCGAGGTGGTGGGGAGAGGCTGAAGGAGGAAGGGGGAGGGGAAGGGTCCCACATCCTCCCTCAGCCATGCAGCAGAAGACCCAAGTTCCCAATCCTGCCTGTTCTCCCTCAAAACCAGCACCAACCTCTCCATCAGGCTCAGAAGCACCATACCTAAGGCCAAAAATATTTTACGGATGCCCAACCATGTTTTCATGTCTTTTCATCTTCTTTTACTGTGGTAAGAACACCCACAGTAAGTTGATTTACCCTCCACATATTTTTAAGTGTACAATACATTACTGTCCACTCTCAATACAATGTCGTACGACAGACCTCTAGACCTTATTCATCTTACTTAACTGAAATTTTTTTATTGAATTATATTTGACATATAACATTGTATAAATTTAAGGTGCGCTCACCTGAACCTTTATGCCTGTTAATGAGTAACTCCTCAATTCCTCCTTGCCCGCAGCCCCTGGCAACCATTCATTCTATGAATTTGCCTATTTTAGTTACCTCCTATAAGTGGAAGAATTCAGTATTTGTCTTCCTATGACTGGCTTATCTCGCTTAGCAAAATGACCCCGAGGTTTATCCACATGGTGGCATACTGCAGAATTTCCTTCTTTCTTAGGCTGAATAGTATCCATTGTATGTATATACCATATTTTTAATTTCTTTTAAAATCAGAAGGAAATTAACTTCGAGTAGGTCAGAATGTTTCATTTTTTCTCTCATCAGAAACAAATGAAATTTTTAGGACACCTCCACCCCCGCCGCTGCAAAATCTATTATTTTGGGAGCAGCCCAAAGCGGCAGAAGTGTCCAGGGTCCACGGAAGTCAGAAGGCAGCCATGCTCGAAACTTCACCTGTGCCTGCCTTTTTGATCCCCCCAACCCTGTCCTAATTCAGGCCGCGTTTGCCTCACTCCTGGACGGTGTGGGGGAGCCTCCCAGCAGGTGTCCCAACCGACTGTCTCAAATCCTCCACAGAGCAGCCAGCACAGTCTGTCTAAATCACAAATGTGACTATGTCTCCTCTCTGCCGAAAACCTTCCATGGCTCCCCATTGCCCTTGGGACAAAGTCCAAACTCCCAGGCTTGGCACACAAGGCCTAGGTGGGCCGTCACAGGTAGACCTGCTGCCACTCCCCTCCACGCCCCCAAGCTTCTTGCTCTCACATCTCCACGCCTTTGCTCTACCCAGAATGTCTTTCTTCTGCAAACTCCTACTCATCCTTCAAAGCCCAGCTCCTCTAAAAGAAATTTCACACATTCATCATCTTGTGATTTTGAGTGAATGTCTCCAAGAGGTCAGGACCCATGTTTTCTTGGTCTCATCCCTCCATCCACCACCCCACTGCCTAGTTTAGAGCGGCTGTCCAACAGGGTTTGTAGAGGCAGCCATGACACTCCTGAGGTCACTGCCAGCATCTGGGCCCTCCTCTGCCCCACTGCACCCCTGAGCTCCTGCAGCCCTGCGGTTCCCAAGTGCTGAGGAACACCCCCACGGTCCTGCCTACAGCTTCCTGGTCCGGCGTGCTGGGAATACAGCATCTCAGGTGCATGGTGGCAAAGCAGCCCTAGATGAGTGGAACTGTAAACTTCACCTACAATACCTGCTCCAGGAGAAGCCGTCAGCCAGCCAGGATTGGAGGGGTGGCTTTCCAAGCCAAGAAAATCCCAGGGGCCATGTTCAGGCTGGCCGGGGCCCAAGAGATCTGGTTTAGCCTTTGTCTGCCTGTGCAGCCCTCTGTGCCTCAGTTTCCCCATCTGCTAAGAGTGGATGTGGCTAAAGCCGCTAAAGAAAGGTTTCTTCCAAGTCTGCCTGCAAAAGCTCTCCCAGGGCCTCCCATCAACCCAGACAGAATTACCAACACAGAGGGAAGAGTGCCACCTACTGACTCCCAGTACTACGAACCACCAAAGAAATCAAAATCTGCAACCCTCAACTTGAGTCAACTGCCTGCATCCTCCCCTTGCATGGAGCTAGGTCACAGCCCCCTCCGCTTGCATGGAGCTAAAGGTCTACCCTCCAGCCTGGCCAAGGAGCTTTGGCCGCACCATTCCCAGCCCCCAAACCCCAGGACAGCCAGGAGCTTCGGTGCCATCCTGCCCCCTGTGTCAGACCCAGCACCAGGGCAGCCCCCAGCTGCACCACCCACCCTGCCCCCAATCCTGGGCCTGAGGCTGGAGGTAGAGAACAATGATCCCTATTGTGACTAAATTTCTCCCCAAAGATCTCATTCAAGATGTTAGAGGGAGCGATCATAAAAGGAATTAATAGTTGATTCGCTGTATAATTTCCTAGTTCAATATACTTTAGTGCAGCAGCTAAATGAGCCGTCCCGGCCGTTCGGTGGGGGCCAGAGAGCGACTTTATCACTGGGATCTCAGGCTGAGGAATAAAAGCAATTCTTCTGAAGTAATTGCGTCTAATTAAAAGAAACATTTAAAAAGTGTAACCAAAAGGAATTCATTTCAAATGGAAAATTAATGCTGAAAAATAGCCCTGAGCTCTCTTGTCACAGCTAATAGCCAGGCAGCCGCAGAATAATTAAACTGTTTTGAAATGTCTGTACCATCCTCCTCAGGAGAAGATGGGCACGGCTGGGCACGTCACGAGCATCGGCCAAAGGGGCAGCTTCCAGATCAGTGGCCGGGACTGGGACTTGGGGTCAGCCACAGGCTTCCAGGCGGCGTGAGGACCAGGCCACCTTGGGCAAGACTGGAAGAGGTTGGTGCCATAGTTGGTCCTTCATAGCAGGAGCCCTGGGCATCTCGAGTGTCTGGGTGTCCCATTAAATCCTCAGAAGAACCCTGCACATCAAGTCTTTTTAATTATTATGATGAATATTACCATCATCAGCTCAAAAGAGGGATTCCCAGTGACAAGATACGTTGTCCAAAATCACAGCTAATATGGAACAGGGTCAAAATTCAAACCTAGGTCCACATGCTCTGGTATCCATATCACTCCCACGACACTGGATGTTAGGACTCAGCTTCGGGAAAGAGGCCTTGTGCTTGCTCATGCTGTGGTTCTCAGCTGAGTCTTCACCTAGGGAGCTTTGGAAAACCTGCCCCAGGCTCCACTCCCAGACACACTGACTTCATTGGTCTGAGGGCAGCCTGGACATCAGTATTTTTTAAAAACTGCCCAGGTGACTCTCCAGTGCATTCAGGGTTGAGAACCACTGGTCTAACCCCCAGTTATCTGGCACGTTTCAACCAGTGGGCATTCCCTGAAATCTTTTTATTTCATAAATAATTTTTTAAAAATTTTATTGGCGTAGAATTGATTTACAATGTCCTGTTAGTTTCAGGTATACAGCAAAGTGAATCAGTTATACATATACATATATCCCTCTTTTTTAGATTCTTTTTCCATATAGGCCATTACAGAGTATTGAGTAGTGTTCCCTGTGCCATACAGTAGGTCCTTATTAGTTATCTATTTTATATATAGTAGTGTGTATATGTCAATCCCAATCTTCCAATTTATCCCTCCCTTCCCTTACCCCCTGGTAACCATAAGCTTTATTTCTACATCTGTAACTCTATTTCTGTTTTGTAGATAAGTTCATTTGTACCCTTTTTTTAGATTCCACATATAAGCGATATCATACGATATTTGTCTTTCTCTGTCTGACTTACTTCCCACCCATTTCCACAGGCAGGAGTTTGGCTTCAATGCAAAACAGCAGTGCGAATATTCCCTTTCAAGGTTGCAGCCAGGATGAAAAGGGCTAATCCAGAGCCCGGCACTTAATAGATGCTAAGTAAATTTGTTAGTTTCCAAATGGAGGGCAGCAAGAAGTAAGAAGATGAAATGTCCAGTGAGCCTTCACTATAGCTTCTGACTCCATTAAAACCTGGGAAGAAAACTAAATCTGAACGATTTAATAGTGAAGATGATCTGGCCAAAAGCGTTTATGTTCCAACTTGAATTCAGACTGGGCAGATCATGCTGGCTTTAGAGCCAAACCTGTATTACTGAATATACACAAAACCCACATTTTTTTCAAGTGCTTATAGTTATTCAAACTAAGCTCAGTGTTGCCTGTGATCAGGGATTAAGGGGCATGCTTTAATGAAATAGAAGAATAATTTGTAATAAATGAGTTGTTTATATGCTGACAAGCATTTCTAAAGACCTCGGGAAAGCTTGCAAAGTAGGTTTAAATATGCACCTAAACCTTATTTACACCATTATGATTCTTAGAAAACACCTTCTTTATACATATGCAAAGATCCCTAGCCCTCCTTTCAGAACTGCAAATAGATTCCAATTTTCGAAGATCAACAGCAAAGCACCCATCTGCTCTGCTAATGGTTAAACCCCTTAAAAGGCAACCCAGGATCTCTAAGGATGACAGAGAACTTTGGAACCAGGAGAAAGAAAGCACGACCTTATCTTCTGATGAAACAGGGTGACCCCAGGATTTTTGCAAGTGTGAGGGACCTTCTACAACATTCTGGTATTTGCCAGACACACTGACTTCATTGGTCTGAGGGCAGCCTCGACATCAGTACTTTTTAAATCTGCCCAGGTGACTCTCCATGGCATTCAGGGTTGAGAACCACTGGTCTAACTCCCAGTTATCTGGCACATTTCACATTTCAGTGGGCATTCCCTGAAATTTTTTTACATAAATAATTTTTTTTAATTTTTATTGGAGTAGGGCTGCTTTACAATGTTGCGTTAGTTTCAGGTGTACAGCAAAGTGAATCAGTTATACGTATACATATATCCCCTTTTTTTAGATTTCCTTCCCATTTAGGTCACCACAGAGCACTGAGCAGAGTTCCCTGTGCTATACAGTAGGTTCTCATTAGATACCTATTTTATATACAGTAGTGTATATATGTCAATCCCAATCTCCCAGCTCATCCCCCTCCCCCTTCCCCTCTTGGTAACCATAAGTTTGTTCTCTACATCTGTGTCTTTATTTCTGCTTTGCAAATAAGTTCAACTGTACCATTTTTCTAAATTCCACATATAAGCGATATTATACACTCTTCGTTTTTCTCCTTCTGATTTACTTCACCTTCAGTTTCTTCTCCTGTAAAATGGGCTGCACTAACCATCTCACCCTGGGCAGCAGCGTCATCCCAAGGGCCAAATTAAAATTCTATGTGAAACCCCCTAGACCAGCACCTTGTCTGGCAGACCCTAGAAGCACAAATAATGTTGACTGAATCTACTTCAGCAGTTATGTGGGCCTTTTATCCTCTTAGATCTTTGGGCCCTAGTTGCCCCCTCTCCCCAGTCCATCCTCTGTGATCTCTGTCTCTCTCACATCCTCCTCTCTGCCCACACCTTCAAGCAATCCCTGGGCACTGCACAGATAGAACCAAAGGCTCGGACATGTGGTGGGGTGGGTGGTATTTAGAAGAATGACTTTTCCTGGGCTCCGAGGGATGATCCTGAAAAACAGATGCCCTTAAAAGATGCCTTTAACGCCTTAATTTAAAGGCATTAAAGTAATATGCCCTTAAATGCATATTACTGAGTAAAAGAAGTCCATCTGAAAAGGCTACATCCTGTATGATTCCAACCATATGACATTCTAGAAAAGGCAAAGAGTATGGAGACAATAAAAAGATCAGCGGTTAGGGGAAGAAAGAGGGAGGCCTAACCGGAGCACAGGAGGGAATTTTTAGGGCAGTGAAGCTCTTCTCTAGGGTACCAGAATGGTAGATACATGTCATTCTACATTAGTTCAAACCTGTAGCATGTACAACACCATAATGTAAACTATGGACATGATGATGTGTCCTTGTAGGTCCACCAGTTATAGCAAATGTACCACACCATGCGGGATGTTGATAGTGAGAAAGACTCCTTTTGGTGGGAATTGTGTACTTCCCATTCAATTTTTCTGTGAATCTAAATCTCCTCTAAAAAATAAAGTCTACATTTTTAAAGAAGGATGGAAGATCCTTTCAGTACCTTGCTCCTCGGCAGATGCCAACAGCAGTAACCAGATTAGAGGAAGAGCTGTGGGGTGGGGGGATGGGAAGGATGGGGGTGAAAAAGGTACATGCCGAGGCATGATAGCAAGAATATGGATGCAAAATGAAAACATGCAGCCAGAATGCCAAGGGAGTAGCGTGAGATCCGCAGACCTAGCCTACCCTGGGCCCTCCCGTCCTTAGCCATCGCCAGCCCTGGTCCAGCAAAGTCAAAACTTTCAGGAGGGAATATGCCCTAATCCTCTAACCCTCCCAGTCTCTGCCCAGCACCTTCATTTTCCTTTATTTGCTCTTTTTTTCCCTCTACCACAATAAGCGCAAGTCATCCAAAACTTTCCCTTTAACACTGAGCCTCCCTAATTAAGCTAACATTATTAGAAGTTTGAAAAAAAAAAAAACCTCCCAAATTCTCTTTGCGTTTCAGTAGCTCTTTAATATGCGAGGCAACGAGAGATGAGCTTCTCCTAATTGCCGGTCCCTGGAGTAGCCGGTCAGAAAATGAATTGATGCATCTTTTTCCTTATGAACAATGCATGTAGCACAAATTGTGGTGGCCGTCACCAGAGATTTAATTACAAAATATCATTACTTTCACACATCATTTCAGATTTGGCCTGATCAAATCAAAGTGAGGGCAAGAGGGAGAGAAAACTGCACTCCTAGCAGGGTCACTCCTTCAGGGGTGGCTGGAAAGTGGGCGGGAATTGGCATTGTCGAAATGTCCTCGGGGCCGTTGCAGAGAAAGCAGCTGCCAGAGCCACAAACGGAAAAGGAGATTCCTGGGGTTCAGTGTTTCAGCGAAGCAGAGGTTGTGGGCTGTGGGAGGGTCCCCAGGGCATGGAAAGGTCCCCCAAGGGAAGAATCAGGATGAAGAGAGCATCACAATTCTGCAACTCAAAGGTGCTACAGAAATTCCCTTCTGAACTTCCCCGGTGGCGCAGTGGTTAAGAATCCACCTTCCAATGCAGGGGACATGGGTTCAAGCCCTGGTCCAGGAAGATCCCACAGGCCGCAGAGCAACTAAGCCTGTGTGCCACAACTACTGAGCCTGCGCTCTAGAGCCCGTGAGCCACAACTACTGAGCCCGCGTGCCTAGAGCTTGTGCTCCACAACAAAGAGAAGCCACCGCAATGAGAAGCCCCTGCACGCCGCACGAAAAGTAGCCCCTGCTCACCGCAACTAGAGAAAGCCTGCGTGCAGCAAAAAAGACCCAACCCAGCAAAAATAAATACATAAATAAATAATTTAGGGCTTCCCTGGTGGCGCAGTGGCTGAGAATCCACCTGCCAATGCAGGGGACACGGGTTCAATGCCTGGTCCAAGAAGATCCCACATGCCATGGAGCAACTAAGCTCGTGTGCCACAACTACTGAGCCTGCATGCCACAACTGCTGAAGCCCATTCGCCTAGAGCCCATGCTCCGCAACAAGAGAAACCACCGCAATAAGAAGCCCACGCACTGCAACAAAGAGTAGCCCCCGCTCACTGCAACTAGAGCCCACACGCAGCAACAAAGACCCAACTCAGCCAAAAATAAATTAAATTTTTTTAAATTAAAAAATAAATAAATTTTAAAATAATAATAATACATGGTGTGAGTTTCATACGGTGACGTTGCTTCTCCACATCATGTAGGGACTGTTTTACAACACTGAGAACAAATATCGTATGGCTAACCAAAGTCATGGCAGATGTATTGCAAATATGGTCCCAGTTTTCCCTTCCCTGTAACCACATCCCTTGCCGTATGACTTCATGGCTCCTCCCATTGAGAGATGAAGTCCATTTCTGCACATCTTGAACCTGGGCTGGCCGTGTGACTTGCTTTGCCCATCAAAACGTGCTAGAAGTGACACTGTGCCAGTTCTGAGCCCAGGTCTCAAGCAGCTTTGCATGCTGCTATTTCTTCCCATGGAGCCCTACTCAGCCACCATGAACACAAGCTTGACCTAGCCTGCTGGAGGATGAGAGCCCACAAAGACCAAAATGAGTCATCCCAGCCAAAGCCATTCTAGACCAGCCAACAATCAGCTGACACAGGAGGGGGCCCCAGCCGAGAGGAGCAGAACTGCTCAGCCAAGCCCAGCCGAGATCTGCAGAACCAACCATCAGGTGACCCAGAGAATTATGAGTTAGATCAATAGTTGTTGTAAGCCACTAAGTTTTGGAATGGTTTGTTACATAGCAGTAGCTAATTGATACACACACTTGGGGAAGGGGTGCCTCGTAAGAAACAAGAGAGAAACCTGTAACACGGTGTGAGGCTGACATATCCAACATGTGTGCAGAGTGATGCGAATGCCTAGGAGGGAGGGCTTAGTTCTTCAGGGAAGAAAGAGGGGCCAGTTAGAGGAGGCTTTCTGGAAGAGAAAATATGAGCATGTTTGTCCCAGGAACTCACCAGACAGAAGAAAGAGCACGGGCAAAGGCATAACATCATGAAGAGAGAGGGGGCTTGGTCAAGAGCAGGGAGCTTCAGGCTCCTCTAGGCCAGGCAAAGGGGCAGAGCTAAAGGCAGAGCATCAGCTAAGGAGCACCTGGCTGGGAGGAGGTGGGGAGGCGCGTATGAACACCTGCTAGGGCTGCAGAAGATGAGGTGAGGGGCTCAGACGGGGGGCTCCCGGACAGATAGAGTCAGGGCTGGAGAGCCAAGGAGGAAGCATGACTCCTCCACCAGACCCACGCTACTCCTGGACATGATGTAGGTCGCAGGGGTGTCCTGGACCAACCCTAAGACAAGACCATTTCCCCCACTGTGGGGTCTTGGCAAGTCTGTCCTGTCTGAGCCTGTGGGTGTAGGACTCTCACCCCAGCTTCTCAGAGGTCCTCCCAAGGAGATCAGGAAACGAAGCCTGGGAAGGTGCCTTGTAAACTAGCAGACTCATGCAATTGGATGGGGTGGGAGTTATACTCATTCCTCCTTCTATGTAGTTTCTCCAGCTTTATCCAGCAAAGGGAATTTTCCTCCCCAAAAAAAGAAAGAAAGAAAAAAAAAGAAGACCTGCACATCAGTTGGAATCCCACAGGAAGCATACAGCAATTGAGGGGAGTTTAATTTTTTTTAAGTTGAGCGGGATGCAGGAAAACTGACCAGGATGGCGCTGTACCTCAAGGATGTCAGCAGTGGGGGTGCCTGCAGGGGGACAGTTACTGGGACAGAGAGGGGGTAGGAGCTACTGGCAGCAGCTGTGGTTCCTGTCACCAACCTGGTAGGGAGGGAGGTAGAGAAATCAATGCCCCAAATCTCCCTCTCCTCCCCCTCCAGTCTCCAGCCAGAGCTCCCACTGGTTAGGCCCATCCAGAAGGCAGAAGGCAAGTAAGGTCACGATGCAGTCCTTACGGCTCAGCTGCTCAGTGCCAGAGCAGGGTAGGAAAAGTGGACAGTGGACCCAGGGGCACATGGAAGACATCCAGCACCACCTCCTTAGAGGATGTACAGGTTTCAGGAGGAGAAGAAGGCAGACACTCCAAGGCCTGCCATGAAATAGGCCAGGGACAGGACTACCGCCCTGCATCCAACTTCTTCTCTACGCAGCCTTCAATCCAAAAGTTCTCAAAGTGTGGCCTGGGGGGCACCCCTAGGGGTCCCTGGGATCCTTTCAAGGGGTCCACAAGGTCAAAATATTTTCATAATAATCCTAAGATGTTATTTGCCTTTTTACTCTCCTTCTCTCACAAGTGTAGGGTGGGATTTTCTAGAGGCTACTTGAGGCAGCCACAATCCCCTGAAACGACTGTGAATTCCTCCCTCTTCCAACGGCGTATTTCAGTGAGGGCAGGTTTTCTTTATACATTTGAACCAAAACAAGTTATCACCAGAATCAAATGCAGAAGCAGATATGAGAATCTAGCAATCTCTTATTAACCTTAATCTTTTCAAAAAATGTGATGTAAATTTATGTAAAAAGGACTTAATGTAAAACAATGCCACTCCTCTCACATATTTTCCCTTGTTTTGGAAAATATATTTTCTGTTAAAAACGTGATTTATGCTGACACGTAATAGGTTGATTATTGTTATTATAAATGAATGAATAAATATTTTTGTTTCCATTTTGATTTCTAATACAGTAAATATTGATAGAGATAGCCCACATAAACAAAACCTCTTTGAGGTACTCGATCATTTTTAGAGATGTAAAGGGGTCCTCCGATGAAGAAGTTTGGTACCCACTGCTCTATGGGATGCTCAGAACAACTATCTATACTAACCTCACTGACTGTAACTCACACTGCCCACCTCCTGTTAGGGAGGACACTAAGGCTCGGAGACAGGACAGGATGACAACTCCCCAGTCTCACACGGCTGGTTGATGGCACAGCCGGGATTCCAATCTGGGCGGTCTGGCACCACGGCACACACACTCCCCGCCACGGCCCCACCGCCCATGAAGCAAGACGCCAGGGGAGCAGCAGATGATGGACCAGCACCTGTTCTGCCACCTCCTCCGAGGAGGGAAAATGACAGGGATTGATTGATCTCTATGATCAGCTACAAATGGTCCCTCCGTGTGGCCATGTTAATCAGCTTCTACCAGCCAGGATCTGACCAGTTTGAAAGGTTTATAGCAACAACATGGTGCTGATTTATTTCACCTTAATAAAAAAGTGATCAAGGGAAACCTGCATCTATCATTCTATTTATCGCTCGGAGTGATTTATGAACTAATTACACTTGCAGCGGCCGCAGGCTCTGAGGATGGGCCATGGTGGTGAGGAGGTGGGGTCAGGATGGCCCTCGGCACTGCCTGGGACGCGCCCGCCCAACCAACCGCCCTTCTCTTCCAGCTTTGCTCCTGATGCCCAAGCAAGACTGAATTCTCCAAGGAGTGTCGAGGCTCTGAGAAGATGGGGGTGGGGCGGGGGTGGGGAAGTGGAGAAAGGGAGGAGCTGTCCTGTCCCAGCCATTCCCTCCTTCCTCGCTTCCTTGTCCCTGGAGCAAGCAGCTCTGCTACCCCAGCTTCCTCCCAGGTCTCTGGAGGGAAAGGGGGTCTTCAGACAAGATCTGGAGGGTATGGATGGTTTGGGGAGGGAAAAGATGAAAAGCCAACAGCCCAAAAAGGGGATTCCAGGCGAATGGGAACCTGCCAGAGGGTCTCCTTTCCCCTTCCTTGCTGCTCCGGGTAGGGCTGCAGGTAAAACATGGGACACCCAGTTAAGTCTGAATCACAGCTAAACAGTGAATCACTTTTTAGTGCAAGAAGGTCCCAAATATTGCATGGATGTCCTGTAAAATCTAGCAACCCCGGCTGCAAGGCCGTGAGGGATCTGGTGCAGTGTTCAGCAGACTGGAACGGTCAGCACTCCCAGGGTCCATAGCCACGGAGAGCCTCACCCTGCCCACGTGTTCTCTGACTGCTGGACCCCTCTGGATCCTATGGGCTTCCGACGGGGGCCTCCGGGGTGATATGACTTCTCAGAGCTGGTGGGCAAAGCCCCTCAAACTCCCTGAGCCTTATCTGTAAAATGGGGGTCCCTACCCTGTCCCTGTCCTTCTCCTGAGGGCCACACAAGATGGCGGGAGTGGGTATGTCTTTCCTTCACCAGCGTGCCACAGGGGTGGGGAAGGGGCTGTCTTGGGGTCGTCATGGTTGGCCCCAACCCCTCTGTGAAGGTCGGGTTCCCTTTAGTTCTCTTGGGAAAATAACAGCTATCACTCCAAACTTTTTTCTTAATCATCTTCCCTGGAGCCTTGGGTTTGCAGTAGGAAAAGTCAGAAGGTAAGCTGGCACGGCCTTTGTGGGAGAGCACGGTACAGTATCTATTGAAATTGAAAGTAAATCTGTGCGGGCTTCCCTGGTGGCGCAGTGGTTGAGAATCCGCCTGCCGATGCAGGGGATACGGGTTCGTGCCCCGGTCCGGGAAGATCCCACATGCCGCGGAGCAGCTAGGCCCATGAGCCATGGTCGCTGAGCCTGCGCGTCCAGAGCCTGTGCTCCGCAACGGGAGAGGTCACAACGGTGAGAGGCCTGCGTACCGCAAAAAAAAAGAAAGTAAATGTGTGCAACCATCCAGGTCCCAGGCATCCAAAGGAGGGAAACACTGGACTCTTGCAAAAGCTGTAGGAACAAGGGTGTCCACCAAAGCATCATTTCCATTAACCCCCAGAAAGATCGGAAGCTGCCTGAAATCTGTCAAAAGAGAACTAGGTAAGTGGATGGCGATGCTCGCAACCTACGCTGAAGTACAGGAAGGAGGAAGAGAAATTTACTAACCTGTCAAGATTTCCAAGAAATACTGCTTTTAGAAAAGAGCACGTTGAGGAACATTCTCTACCAGGGTTTCTTGACCTCAGCACTACGGACGTTTTAGACCCGATAATTCTTTCCTGTGGGGGTTGCCTTCTGCACTGAAGGATGTTTAGCAGCATCCTGAGCTCTACCCACTGGATGCCAGTAGCACCAACCCCATGAGCTGTGATGATCAAATACATCTCCAGACATTGCCAAGTGTCTCCAGGGGGTAAAGTCACCCCCCTAGGGAGAACCGCTGGTCTAGGCATCATCAGGGATGTTTACACGAGCAAAAGCAAACACCAAAACCAGTCTTTCTGTAGGGACTTGGGTAAGTTTGTGAGAGCACAGAGAAAGTCTGGAGGGCAAGTGTCTGGACAGGCGGCTGGGGTCACCTCTGGGGAGGGAGTGGGAGTGCGGAAGGGGGGAGAGGAGGATCACAGGAGGTTGTCACCTCCTTGTATTATCTGCCGGTTTGCCAGGGAGGATGTATGTGTTTCTCCCTTAATTGTATAACAGAGAGGAAAGAGAGGGGAGAGAAAAGAAAAAGAAACAAGGAGAGGGGAGGGGGGAGAAGGGGAAGAAGGAAGGAAGGAAGGAAGGGAGGGAGGGAGGGAGGGGGAGAAGGAAGGAGGGAGAGAAGGAGGGAGGGAGGAGGGAGAGAAGGAGGGAGGAAGGAGGGAGGGAGGGAGGGAGGAAAGGAGGGAGGGAGGGAGGAAGGAGGGGGAGAAGGAAGGAGGGAGGAAGGAGGGAGGAAGGGAGGGAGGGAGGGAGGAAGGGAGGGAGGAAGGAGGGAGGGAGGAAGGGAGGAAGGAGGGAGGGAGGAGGAAGGAGGGGGAGAAGGAGGGAGGGAGAGAAGGAGGGAGGGAGGGAGAGAGGGAGGGAGGAAGGGAGGGAGGGAGGGAGGGAGGGAGGAAGGAAGGAGGGAGAGAAGGAGGGAGGAAGGAGGGAGGGAGGGGGAGGGAACCCCAAAAGCCAGGTCTGGGCCGAGGTGCTGTGGGACCTCTGTGCTGTCTTTTCCTCTCTGGTCCTCAGTGTCCTCAAAGCAAAATAAAGGGGGCTGCACCCACAGGAACTCCTGCCCTGTGCTCAACCCCGGTGAGCCCCAAGGTGACCTTGCCCCTCCCTTGGGCCAGTCCTCTGCACGCAGCCCAGCTGTGACACAGAGAAAACAGGGCTTGGGGCCTGCTCTCCCTCCCAGCAGCTCGAGCTGATTAGCCTCCTGGGGGAGAGGGGAGGACAGGGTCTGGTCAGCCGCCCAGCTCCACGCTGAGGACTTGGTGAAGGCTTGATTAAATAATTACACAGAACCCACTGAGTAATCACACCATCTCCAGAAACAAGGAGCACCTTCAGAGGAGGACCCGTTAGTGATTTGGGGGCGTGTGAGTGTGTCTGTCTTCTGCCTATGAGAAAATTATCATCACAAGGCCTCATTTGCAAAATGCATCCATCTCCCCCCATCTCACTCCATCCCCTCCCAAACCTGGGTGTATAACGTAACCCCTGTTCCATGGCCGAGGACCCTGAGGCTCGGAGAGGGTTGGAGCTAGTTCAAGGTCCCAGGAGAAGGGTGGGGACAAGCCCAGCTCTGTCTGCCCCAGGGGGCTGGTGCCCAAAGGTGATCAGGAAGTCGGCACAGCCAGGACAAGGTTCAGGACTGAAAGATCCTAAGAGAGATTTCCAGTTCTTGTTTGTTGTTTTTTGTTTTGTTTCCGCACTGGGATTATTTCTCTCCTTTCAATTTTGGAAAACAAACCTACCATAAAACTGGCCCTGTGAGCCTTCCCAAGGTCAGCTGCTGCCAAGACAACAGCCCAGTGTGTCAGGTGAGAGATGGGACACCCCTGCAGCTACCCTGGTCCCCACCTGCCCAGGCCGAGGAGGGGGTGCTGGATGATGGGGAGCCCAGGGGTTCCAGGGGCTCTGCTGTCAGGCTGGGACCTCCTGGTCTTCCTCAGGGTGAGGGCCACGGGTGGCTGGCTGGATGGGCGTGAAGACTCTGGCACCCCTTCCAGCCAAGTGTCTTGTTTAACTGAGCTCTCCGTGGCCCAAAGAGGGGTGCCCACAGCTGACTCTCTGCTGGTCCAGCTACCCACCAGCCAGCCCCATTGGCTCATTTATGCTGAAGCAGCCCAAATTCTTTAATAATGATTAGTCTCTCCTCAAGAAGAGGTTCACAATCAAAGGGCCATTAAAATTAAGTGCTGGAGGAACGTGGGGGGGAGGGGGAGGGGCACGGGAGGGGGGAGGGGCGGGGAGGGGCAGGCAGAGCTGGGCGTCAGCACCCCCGGACTCTGACACCTCCTTGCCGCGGGACCTTGGGTCCGTCACACCTCGGCCTCATTTTCGAGGATTTGAGGCTCAGTTTCGCCATCTCTGAAATGGAGGGGCGGTTATGACTACAGGGTCAGTGATAACACGAGTGGTAGCACCCAGCTTGGGGAATAAGTCTTGGGAGACCCTAGGATGAGGCTCCCAGCACCAGGACCCCGGGGGAGTTAGTGGAAGGGGAGGGGGTGCCCCCTGCCAGGTCGGACCCCTGGAAGTGCCTTTTCTCACCATCCAGCTGTGCTCACTCTGGTCCCTGGGCACCATACACACCCCCCTCGCAGCCCCAGCATCCCTCTCCTCGTCTCCGGGCTGCAGCAGCAGAGCCATCAGGAATAGCGTGGGAGGGGGGGTGGGGCGGCCAGGTCACCCACCCCTGGAGGAGGCTGGACCAGACAGGGCGTCCCTGCCCTCAGCCCCCCACCTGCCCTGTGGTTTCTCGGAAGGCCTCAGGTGCAGAGAGGAGGCCAGGGGCCCACACCCCACTGACCCTCCACCTGCGTGGGTGACAAGAGTCCAAGCCATGGCCCTCAGCTGGGCACCAGGCCATCCAAAGTGGAGTCCCATGCACGGGCGGCTGTGAAATGCACCCCCCTCTCAAGGAACAGAATTCAAATAGGAACAGAGAAAAGAAGCAAAAGGAGAAAACAGAATCCTGCAGCCTATCAGGTCTGGCCCTTCCTTGGGAGAAGGGGAGACGCCAAAACCCAGAAGTGCTGAGCCCCAGGTTGATGTGGCCGCCTGATTCCTCTTGAGGACAGGAAATGGAAGGTTACAAAGGCCCCTATTATGTGCCAAGCACTCAACCTTGTTGCTTCATCTAACAACCACAAGGACACCACAAGGTTGGAATTAGTCATTCCCGTTTTACAGAGGGAAAAACTCAGAAGAACAAAGCAGCCTGTCCAAAATACCGTGTCTGGGACAGTCACAGTGCCAAAGTCAAGATTCAAAGCCAGGAGCATTGGGTTCTGACTCCCTTCTCCTTCCACCCTTCCACATGGCAACCAGGAGACTGGTGATGACATAGGTGGTGATTACAGCTGACACTTCCCAAGCCCCTCCACAGGCCAGGCTGCACCTCCCACAGACCTGAGTCACCCCATCCTCCCCACAAACCCACCAGGCCTGGACTCTCCTACCATTTCAGAATGAAGACACTGAGGCACAGCGAAGCTAAATGACTCGTCCAAGGTCACGGGATAGGACATGGCAGAGCCAGGACTCCACCTGACTCGCAGGGCCCAGCCTTGCCCCGCACTGGGACCCACTTACACAGTGCTTGGAACAGAGCGACTGGTCCATAAAGAAATATTGGACAGAAGAGAGGATTGGTAGCGAGAGGGAAGGATGACAGATTAGCACAGCAGTGGATGGTGATGGTCAAGAGGGGGCACCCAAGAGCCAGATGGCCTGGGTTCAGATCCCAGCTTGGCCACTTTTCTAGTCCAAGCTTCTTAATTTGTCTCTGTGTCCATTTTCTTATCTGAAAAAATGACTGTAATAATAGTTCTTACCAGCTAGGGTTTTCAGAGAAACAAGGAAGTTACTCCACAGCCTGGCACCTGCTGAGAGCTCTATTCCACCGTGGATGAGTGGAGGGCAGGCAGCACCAAAGCTTTGGACTGGCTCACAGGCCAGCCCCAGGGTATTCTTTTGAGGCCACCATGGGCGGTCACATTCCACACTGCACAAGCCCAAGAGTGAGCACATCCTTAAATTTTGCACCCTGGGTGCCTGGCTTGCCTCACCCTAGTCCCATCCACCCTCGTCTGCCCACTAGTTTCTCCCTGAGCTCCCCCGGTCTCCTGGGGTCCCACTGCCACCACCCAGAGGATAGGTGCTCTCAGACCATCCCTGCCAGGGTTTCCAGCCTGGTGACAGTAAGCTCCCCATCACTGAGAGGTTAGAACAGAGGCTGAATGGCCACATGGAGCCCTACAGACAGGATAAGGGCTGCAAGGAAGCTGGAAACCCACTCCAAAGCTTTGAATAAGCTGATGGGGTGAGCATCACCGGTGTGAATGATCACATCGCCACCTGGTGGTAATGTAAGAGATGGGCCAGTTGGCCCCGGGGAGGGCGGAACAGAGCACCCTCCAGCCCCCACCCCTGGCCCCGCCCAGGAGCTTCTCACAACGGGGACATTTAGACAATTAACAAATGTTAATCAAGGTCCTAATACCGAGCACTACTGATGAGTTATTTTCATACATTATATCATTGAATTCCAACAACTCTAAGGCAGATATTGTTATCCTTTTTACAAATGAGGATACTGAGGCTCAGAGACTCAAAGTTAGTTGCCCAAGGTCACACAGCCAGCAAATGGCAGAGCCAGGATTGGAGCTCAGACATTCTGACACCAAAGCCTTCCCTCATAATCGCTAAGCCTCAGGGGATTCAGTGAGAAAGAAAATAGACACCTCCCCTGGCCTCACAGAGCTTACAGCCTAGTTGGGGCACAGAAATCACAGATTCATTTATTAGGTGTCCACTGTGCATTAGGTGCCAGGGATGAAGAAAGTAGCCAGGGTCCCTGACCAAATCAAGCTTGTGGGGAAGACGGACATTAATCAAATAGCCACACAAATAAATATACAACAGTGTAAAAAGACCTGAAGGAAAGGTATGGGCTCTGAGACTGGACTTCAGGGTGCCTACCTGGCCTGGGGGGTCAGGGGAGTCTTCCCTGAAAAAGTGATGCATGGAGCTGAGATCTGGAAGATGAGCAGGGCTTACCTAGGCAAAGGGGCATGCATTCGTTCATTAGCAAATGAAAACAGTGTGGCGCATCCATCCATGTTTGCATTTTTTTGCTGTTGCACATATATAAATCCAGAAATAACACATGGAATATTTGCCTTTGCAACTTGCTTTCTTTTTTATTTTTATTTTTAATTTTTATTGGAGTATAGTTGATTTACAATGTTGTGTTAGTTTCAGGTGTACAGCAAGGTGAATCCGTTATACATATACATATATCCACTCTTCTTTCTTTTTTTTCTTTTTTAGATTTTTTTCCCATTTAGGCCATTACAGAGTATTGCGTAGAGTTCCCTGTGCTATACAACAGGTCCTTATTAGTTATCTATTTAATATATAGTAGTGTGTATACGTCGATCCCAATCTCCCCTTTATCCCTCCCCCACTTTCCCCCGGGTAACCATTGGATTGTTTTCTGCATCTGTAACTCTATTTCTGTTTTGTAAATAAGTTCATTTGTACCACTTTTTAGATTCCACATATAAGCGATATCACACGATATTTGTCCTTCTCTGTCTGACTTACTTCACTCAGTGTGACAATCTCTAGGTCCAGGCCCATCCATGTGGCTGCAAATTTGCAGCTTGCTTTCCTTTTTTTTTTTTTTTTTTTTTTTTTTTTTGCGGTACGCGGGCCTGCCACTGCTGTGGCCTCTCCCATTGTGGAGCACAGGTTCCGGATGCACAGGCTCAGCGGCCATGGTTCACGGGCCCAGCCGCTCCACAGCATGTGGGATCTTCCCGGACCGGGGCACGAACCCGTGTTCCCTGCATCGGCAGGCGGACTCTCAACCACTGCGCCACCAGGGAAGCCCTGCAGCTTGCTTTTTTTGTTTGTTTGTTTGTTTTTGTTTGTTTTTGTTTTTTCTTTGCAGTACGCGGGCCTCTCACTGTTGTGGCCTCTCCCGTTGCGGAGCACAGGCTCCGGATGCGCAGGCTCAGCGGCCATGGCTCACGGACCCAGCCGCTCTGTGGCATGTGAGATCTTCCCGGACCGGGGCACGAACCCGCGTCCCCTGAATCGGCAGGCGGACTCTCAACCACTGCGCCACCAGGGAAGCCCCTGCAGCTTGCTTTCTTACTCCACATTGTCCTTCAGGTCTTTGCATGTCAACACATAGAACCATTCATTTTAACTAAGGAGGTCGTCATGCCATGGACACCTGCCGTATGCACTATGATTTATCTATCCATAGTCCTGCTGATGGCATTTGAGTTATTTCCAAATTTTCATGCCTAAAAACAGTGCTACAGCCAACATTCGCCAAGCGGATACATCTCAAAGTGCACGTATGTTAGAGTTCCTCTGAAGTAGGGGCCTGTGTTCTTTTAAATACTTTTCAACATCATTTTGGTGGGGGTGAGGAGAAAATACATTTCTATTAATAAAAAATGTATCTTTCCACCATCTTTCCGTGCTGCCATAATGGTGTACATGAATGTCCTGGCTGATGCTCTCCAGAATATCAACAGTGCCAAAAAGAGAGGCAAACGCCAGGTTCTTATTAAGCCGTGCTCCAAAGTCATCGTCAGGTCTCTGTGATGATGAAGCATGCTTACAATGGTGAATTTGAAATCATCGATGATCACAGGGCTGGGAAAACTGTTGTGAACTTCACAGGCAGGCTAAATAAGTGTGGAGTGATCAGCCCCAGGTTTGATGTGCAACTCAAAGATCTAGAAAAATGGCAGTAAAACCTGCTCCCATCCTACCAGTTTGGTTTCATTGCACTGACAACCTCAGCTGTCATCATGGACCATGGAGAAGCAAGATGAAAACACACAGGAGGGAAAATCCTTGGATTCTTTTTCTAGGGATGTTATACATACACGCAAATAAAATGCCTCAGAGGACTCTGAAAAAAAATAAAAAATAAAATGTAAAACAAATGCATTTACTAGTTCATTTAGCCTGGCTGAAGCCACTTTAAGGTTCTGAAACATTTGCCAAAATGTTTCCCAAATTTCTGAAGACTTTGTTCTTTCTTCCCTTTTTTTGTAAAATTTTTCCCAGATGGACAGCTTCTTAGAAGACATACTTAACGGGTTTTAAATGATGTGGGGTTTTTTAATCACTCGTTTCATAAACAGGACTGCCTTTTGCAAGCCTGAGTTCAAGGTTTCAGCTGAGTGCCCTGTGGCCTTCAGGCTGGCGGGTCTCAGGCAGGTGACACCCCTGTAGTTACACCAGGTCACCTGGAGATGTACATTACCTGAGGTAGGTGGCTCCTTGGAGGTGGGGCTCACGTTTCTATTCAAGCTTTTGCACGTTGGACCAGGGTGCATGCTACCCAGTCTGTGACGAGCTTCATGGGAAAACCTGAGTTAACCAGCACCCTACTTCCTGCTGACCCCTTTCACGTGTTAGGGCCCCTCCACCTGGCTCCAGGTGTATGTGTAAAGTCCACATGAGAGGTTTCTAGAGCATCAGGTCTGACACAGACCTTGAGGCCCATGGTGGTCGTGTGTTTGTGTGTGTGTGTGTGTGTGTGTGTGTGTGTGTGAATGTGGGATGTGGGGCGAGGGGTGGCTGCCCAGTTCTCATCAACCCCTTTTCAGGAATTGCCTCTGATTCTCAG
Organism: Mesoplodon bidens; assembly: GCF_964165515.1. Classification (NCBI taxonomy): domain Eukaryota; kingdom Metazoa; phylum Chordata; class Mammalia; order Artiodactyla; family Ziphiidae; genus Mesoplodon; species Mesoplodon bidens. Next base: position 19,313,210 of record NC_138171.1, on the reverse strand, counting down.
AACTATAGCTAGGGTAGGGTGAAAGGGACTCTAAAGCCAGGCCTCACCACCTTCTCTACCAGATTCACTCACCGGGCACTCCCCAAGGTCAGGACATAAACTGAGCGGAGCAGGGCTGCACAGAAAGTCACATCCCGGGAGACAGGGTATCTGATCCAGCAGCAGTTCCAAAATCTGCCACCAGGTGGCAGCACAGCTCCTGTTCTGGCCCTCATCTCTCAGTGGCTTGGGGGTCCACTGGGACCCTCAGATCTGCATCCAGAACCTGTCTTGCGGTTCCTCTGCTTGTCTCAGCTGTGTGACTCACTCTGAGTCCCCCTGCCCCCATCGGAAACCCCTCCAGCTGGCTAAGATACTATAGTCAACTGAGGCACAAGGAATCCTGTGCCCCTGAGAATCTGTGTTCCATTCCATCACACTGGAGGCACAGAGTGGGACTACCAGACAGCCCTGAAAAACCCAGGAGGGAATGTGAGGAGGCTCAGGCCAATGTGCAGCAGAGAGAGGGCTTCCAGAACCCAATAAAGTAGCCCTGGTCCCTGTCCCAGCTTCTGTCCGTCCTTCACCTGTAGCCATAAAACCCTGAACCAAGGGTGAGTAGTCTGTGGCCACAGGTCAAGCCCGGCCTTCTCTGCCCACCATTCCAGGCAGTGCTGAGCTCACTGGCCTCAGCCCCTTATATGATATGCCTCAGCAAAGGGGGGCCCCATGCGAGGCCCCAGATCTCTGGACCAGCACAGGTCCATCTGATGGCCCCCAAGATGCTGTCTCTAGCCTGGATACCGACCCTTAGTACCCTGATCCCTGGTCAAGGCAAAGCAGCCTATATGGAAAAGTGAACAAGGACAAGCCATGACCCTGGAGCCCCTGCCCAAAGCCTGAGGTCTGAAGCCTGAGGCCCGAAGTCTGAGGTCTGGCAGGTTTCCAGCTCCACACTCACAGCTTCCAGGAAAATCTCTTCATTCCATACATGGCAATTGTAATTGCATGACATGTGTGTTTGTGTGACCTTTGAATGTCCCACTACCCTCCTAATCTGTAAGTCCCATAAAAGAAGGGGCCAAGTTGACCCCGGTAATCACTGCACTGAGCACAGTGCTTGGCACATAGTAGGTGCTCAGAAAAAGACTGTGAAATAAGTAAAAGAATAAATGGATATCTTCCCAGAGAGAATGTGAAACACCTGTCAATTGTTTTACAATTGTTAAGGCATGTCCCACAGGGATCTCATTTCATTCTCCCCATCAACCCACAGAGTAGATACTATTATTATCCCACATCACAGTGTATTCCTTTCCTATCACTGTAATAACAAATTACTATGAACTTAGTGGCTAAAACAACACAGTTTTATGGTCTTACATTTCTGGAGATAAGAAGTCCAACACAAGTCCCATGGGCTAAAATCAAGATGTCTGCAGGGCTGCATTCCTTCTGGAGGCCCTGGGGAGAATCCATTTCCTTGCCTTTTCCAGCTTCTAGAAGTTGCCTGCATTCCTTGGCTCATGGCCCACCTGCTCCATCTTCAAAGTGGACAATGTCCCATCACTCTGACTGAAGCCAGGAAGGGTTCTCTGCCTTTAAGGACTCCTGTGATTAGATTGGGACCACCTGGATAATCCAGAATAATCTCCCCATCTCAAGGTCTGTAACCATAATCACGTCTGCCAAGTCCTTTATTCAATGTGAGGTAACATATTCACAGATTGCAGGGATTAGAGCATGAATATCTTTTTTTTTTTTTCTGGTGTGGTTAGGTATTATCCAGCCTAGCACATACATATTCAAAATCAGAGATGAATTGACCTCCCCCTCCCAGCGTGTGACTAATGAAATGGGTTCAAACCCAAGTCTTTGGGGCTATAGAATCTGAGTTCTTTCTCCCCTTGTTGCCAATGCAAATACCCAGGGTCTCTGGACCACTTTTTAGGAGGCAGAAAGGCAGGACACATCAGCCCATCCCCCTTAAGAGTAAATACAGACTTTTGTTTATATTAAAAAAAAAAGTGCTTGTCTAGACAGTGGGAGAATGTGGGAAAACGTTCTCTTTATTTCCCTTTATTGTCATTGTTTTAACATAAATACAGTTGATCCTCGAACAAGGTGGGTCCAACAGAGTTGAAAATCCTCGAGTAACTTTGTAATAATTGACCCTCAGTATCCGCAGTTCCACATCTGGGGATTCAACCAACCTCCAATCAGGTAGTATGTTATTTAGTGGAAAACATCTGCGTGTAAGTGGACCCGCGCAGTTCAAACCTGTGTTGTTCAAGGGTCAACTGTGAATCATTTTCAACCAGAGGGAGAAAGGATTAACCCACCTGATTGGCTGGAGTAGGGAGGGGAGTGCGCCTGACATTCCCGTCTCTGGACTTAATGCTGCTCCTCTCCGCAATTAAATAAATGGCCAGCAGATGGCGTGCCAGGCTCACAGCAGGCTTCTCACCCCCTGGACCACCCCTTTTCTGGGGGTGCAAAGGTGGCAAGTGTAGAAGAGGTCTTCCCCTTCTCTTCTCCAAAACCGGTGCTAAGAGGAAATGCCCAGAGGGGTCCCAGCAGGCCAAGTCAAGGGCACAAAATCCAGGGACTCACACAGCTTCAGGGCAGCCAGTTTAGGGACCTGTGCTACCTCCTGCCCCATCCTCTGAGGCAGGTGCAGGGACCAGAATTCAAGCCTGTGTGAGTTGAATCAGAGGGTCAGTCTTGGCTTCAGGGCAGCAGAAAGGAGGAGCAGCTAGTTTACAGAACACTTAAGATGGTCAGGCACCTTACATACTTTTATACACATGTATTATTTCATCTCATCTTTTCTGTGGCCCTATAGGGGACCTGGCATTAAAAATAGTGACTTGTGGGGGGGGGATGAATTGGGAGATTGGGATTGACATATATACACTACTATGTATCTCAATAGATAATTAATGAGAACCTACTGTATAGCACAGGGAACTCTACTCAGTGCTCAGTGGTGACCTAAATGGGAAGGAAATCTAAAAAAGAGGGGATATACATATACGTATATGTATAACTGATTCACTTTGCCGTACAGCAGAAACTAACACAACATTGTAAACCAAATATACTCCAATAAAAAAACCTTTTTTTTAATGGTGACTTGCTGGGGAGATAGTAGCAACGCCAATCTCTCCAAATTCCAATAAAAATAAGCAGGGCAAATCAGCAAAAGCAAAACCCATGGACAACAGTTTCTTCACAGTTAGGTGGCAAAGGTATCCCCATGAACACCAAAATAATATGAGTGGAGGAGCTCAACCCCTGGTAGCCACCTGCGTGTTATCAGATGCCTTGGGGTTTCCCCCACCCTCACCCCTAAGTTGCTCCTAGCTTGGCCTCCAGCCTTTGGCATCCCATCTGTTGCCAGCAGAGGGAAGCAAGGGGGTGTCTGAGGGACATGACAGGAAGACAACCCCTAAATAGGCAGCAGGTATTCAGTGGAAAGCATGGAGGGACAATTCGAGAAGAGTGACTGAATCTGGGAGGGGTTTTGCCCACTCCCACAGTGAGCGAGGGCAAGAATCCTCAGGAAGGACTACGAACCCTCAAAGGTGTTTGGTTCCCTTCCAGGACAAGGTCCCACACTGCAGAGGAAATGCTTTGGAGTGGGATCAAAACGGAGGAGGACTGATTAAGACAATGGAGAGGAAGGAAGAAGATCCAGATCAAAGTGGCGGGAGGAGACGGAGCCGGGAGACCTCAGAAAGCAGGTCACCAAGTCTGTGTGCACCACTTGCAGAGAAGAGGAGGGGGAGCTCTTGAGGTTAGAAATGCATCCCAAACATCACCTTCAAGTTCCGGAAAACTAATTTCACATAAAAATGAGCAACAGAGGGCTTCCCTGGTGGCGCAGTGGTTGAGAGTCCGCCTGCCGATGCAGGGGACACGGGTTCGTGCCCCGGTCCGGGAAGATTCCACATGCCGCGGAGCGGCTGAGCCCGTGAGCCATGGCCGCTGAGCCTGCGCGTCCGGAGCCTGTGCTCCGCAACGGGGGAGGCCACAACAGTGAGAGGCCCGCATACCGCAAAAAAAAGAGCAACAGAGAAGTCTGGAGGTCAAATCCCATACATAGTTAACATAAGCAACAGGAGATTCAGGCGCCAAATAGCATCCCTAGAAATAGGATAAAGCAAGCCAGCAAGACATTTCTTCAGGACAGATCAAAAGCATAGCCTTCTATTTCAAAATGACCTTAAAGACATTTTTTAAGTATGCAAGATGTGAAAGAACAACATAAGCTACAACTAGAGAACCTTAATTAGAAAACAGAACTCAGGAAAGAATTCGAAATACAAGGGAAAGAAATCATTTTGGAAATGAAGGCTAAAATAGAAGAAACACAAGAGCAAATTAACCCAATCTTAAGATAATGCCTTAAGAGAAAAAGTTGAAAAGGAAGAAATATTATAAATCAACAAGAAATGAAGACAGAGGGTCTTTTTTAATATTCTAGAGAAAATGACAAATATTGTAATTAGGCAAAGACCTTTCAACATACAAGTAACAAAAGTCCCCGAAGAAGAAAACCAAAGCAAGAGAACAAATACTAAAAACTATTAATCAAGAAAGCTTACCGAAATTTTTAAAAATTAAAATTACAAATTGAAGGAGCACACTGCATACCTGAAAATATCAACCCACAATAATCAGACATATTCAAGACATTCTAATAAAATAACTGGACTTCAAGAAAAGAGAAAAAAAATCCTCCAGGCTTCTAGGTAATCATAATAATAATAATATTTGACTTATAAAGAAAAATAAATTAGATTATTATCAGGCTTTTCAAGAATAATGCTTTATGCTAGAAGAAAAAGAAGTCACATACTTAAGATGTTCAAGAAAGGAAAATGTAAGTTAATAATTGTATGTCCAGCAAAAGTGATTTGTAAGTAAAATGGACTCAGACAAATAATGATTAACATAAAAGAACTCAGGGAATACTGTTCCCATGAGACTTTCCTGAAGAATCTGCCAGAGAACAGGTTTCAGACAACCAAAATGACTAGAAAGAAGAGAAAAAAGGACTGGTAGTGAACATTGAATATATAGTTACTGGAACAACTAAGACTCAATGGGGATTGAAAAGAGATGGTACCACGTGTAATGTCTATGTGCTCTGACAGTGTACCTACAAGACCACTATTAAAATATGGAGAAAAGGGCCTCCCTGGTGGCGCAGTGGTTGAGAGTCCGCCTGCCGATGCAGGGGACACGGGTTCGTGCCCCGGTCTGGGAGGATCCCATATGCCGCGGAGCGGCTGGGCCCGTGAGCCATGGCCTCTGGGCCTGCGCGTCCGGAGCCTGTGCTCCGCAACGGGAGAGGCCACAACAGTGAGAGGCCCGCATACCGCAAAAAGAAAAAAAAAAAAAAAAGAAAAAAATAAAATAAAATAAAATAAAATATGGAGAATGGGAAGAGCATATACCAAGAAAAAAATGTTTTTAACTGTTTCCAATAATTATGTTGTTGGTGGTATTCCTGTCGTAATTTTGAGACTGCTGTGTGTGTAATGTGGGATAAAGCATAAGTAATTACGGAATATTCTAATTCTACCATCCCCTATACCCTTGCAAATGTGATTCTCAGCATGGAAGAAAGGAGAGATGTAATACAGAAGCGATTAAGTAAAAATCCTAAATGTGGATTGGAAGTATCAGTTTGAACACAGGGTTCTGTCCTCTGGGATTTTGGCTTAGGAGTGTGCATGATAAAATATATTTCTTTCTAATCAAACTAGTAGCAATGTGTATCCCTAGCACCTGGATAGTGGTCATGAAATACCATTTCCCTTTTCTTTCTTTTTTTAATTTTAAATAAAAGGCCTTCTTGGAGAAAGAAGATTCTAGGTCTGGAGCAAAAAATGTAGAAGATGAGTCTGGTGCATCTTGTCATACAGAAAGACAGGAACCTCTCAGGGACAACTAGGGTTGTATCGAAAAGACTCAAGAGCCAGCTTGAAGAAGCTCTCCCTGGCATGGGATGACAGAACGGGACAAGTTGAGCTTCAAAAAACATGATACTTGTAAATGATTGTAACCCATCAAATATGCTAAAATCTAAGAGTTCACATGACATTGAAAAGGAATTAATTGGTCCTCTCCTTCCGAGGATGATAAAGAACCAATTCATTTTCTTGAAAACTGATGAATAAAGGGAAAGAAGCAAGCATGTGTCCTGCCTTTTCTATATGACCTGTATCACTGGGCAACAAAGAGTAAATGAGAGGAAGCATCCCTTTCTAAAAGTCTCTTTCCAATTGATAAATGAAAAAGAAAGATTGGGACTGAAATGTTGCCACGTGCAGCCCCAATGAATTCAGGAACTAACTAAGACCATCGACAGACAGCTGCTAAGACAGAAAGAGAGAACACCCAACATCATGTGCCGCCAGAGGAAAGCACTCAAGCCCCCCAAGGAGCTAGCCAAAGGGATGGAACCCAGGTCGGATCAAGCCTCTGGATCCAGCTGCCAGCTTCCAGGAAGCACAGAGGACCCAGGAGCACACTGAACGGTACTGTTCGGATAAAGTCAGCAAAATCCAGACTGGGGGAAACTCTACAAGGCAAATAGTGTTCCTTCAACAAATAGCTTGTAAGGAAAAGAAAGGGTCCAGGAACATCTCTAGATTAAAGGAGACTTTAAAGATGTATCTTTTTTTTTTTAAGAGGCAAGTCTAACAATGATATCTAGGGATACACACTTAAGTGCTAAAGTATTGCAAGAAAATTACTGTAAAAGTCAGGCTTCTCGTTCGTTGCAGGGGGGTGAGAGGGCTTAGATTGGAAAGAGGCACCTGGAGAGAGTTGGGGGAGAGGAGTGCTTGCAAAGTTCTGTTTATTAACTTGGGAAGTAGTTACAAAGATATTTACCGTAAGATGACTCATTGGGGGCTTCCCTGGTGACGCATTGGTTGAGAGTCCGCCTGCCAATGCAGGGGACACGGGTTAGTGCCCCGGTCTGGGAAGATCCCACATGCCACGGAGCAGCTGGGCCCGTGAGCCACGGCCGCTGGGCCTGCGCGAGCGGAGCCTGTGCTCCGCAACAGGAAAGGCCACAACGGTGAGAGACCCGCGTACCACAAAAAAAAAAAAAAAAAAAGATGACTCATTAAGCCATATATTTATTTTGTGTGGTTTCTGTATCTGTGTTTACTTTACAATAAGGGTTTAAAAAAAAAAAGGCTGAAATGAATGAATGAATGAACCACCCTAGGAGGTCTCCCTGTTCTCTTTTGATGGATGACAAAGGGACAACTCAGAGAGGAGCACAAGTTTGCCCAAAGCCACACAGCTGCTAAGCCGCCCAGCTGGGCTGGAAACCCAAGTGAGATTCATCTGTTCTTTTGACAAACAGTTGCTGACATCTGCTGAGTTGGTTTCTGGGCAAACAGCTGAGTTAAAACACTCTGGCTTCAGATCCACCTGCCCTGCATGGGAGTAATGCAGGGTGTGTGTGTAAGGGACACACGTGGGTCTTGGTACCCAGCTGGGTGTGGTCACAGCACACCCCAGGGCCCCTCCCTTGTGCAGGGCCCACATGGTGCTCTCAGAAACTGTGTCCACGCAGCTTTTCTCACCCCAGACTCCGGACACAGAAATGCATTTGATCTCACCTGACCATCTGGTGAAGTTTCGCTTCTGTTTCTCAACACCTCCCGGAATGTTCTGTCCCCTGGAGAAGAGAGAGGGTCTGGGAAAGGGTCCTGGCCTAAAACTAAGAGGCCAGCTTGCACCCCTCCCTTGCTACTCCACCTGAGAGGGCGCCAATGAGTTGGGGCAAATGGAGAGAAGATGGGACTGTGACGTCAGCTCTGCAGGCTAGAGCCCCTCCCTTATCTGCCTTGGTATCTGTCACCCCAGCATTTGACACTCAGTCTTGTAGAAAGCAGGGGCACCATACATGTTTGTTGAATGAATAAATGAATGAATTTGCTATATCACTTTTGATCTATTTTATACAGAGTCTAAGGCTCAATCAATGCTTTTAAACTATATCATCGGGACTTCCCTGGCAGTCCAGTGGTTAAGACTTCGCCTTCCAATGCAGGGGGTGTGGGTTCGATCCCTGGTCGGGGAACTAAGATCCCACATGCCTCACAGCCAAAAAACCAAAATATAAAACAGAAGCAATATTGTAACAAATTCAATAAAGACTTAAAAATTTTTAAAAATAAAAAAAATAAAATAAACTATATCATCCTAGGGACTTCCCTGGTGGTCCAGCGGTTAAGACTCCACATTTCCATTGCAGGGGGCACGGGTTTGATCCCTGGTCCAGGAACTAAGATTTCACATGCCACGTGGCACGGCCAAAAAAAAAATTTTTTTAAATAATATTATCCTTAGACCCACAGACATAGAGGACAAATTTACGGTTACCAGGGAGGAAAGTGGGGGATGGATTAGGAGTTTGGGATTGACATAAACACACTGCTATGGATAAAATAGATAACCAATAAGGACCTACTATATAGCACAGGGAACTCTACTCAATGTTCTGTAATAGCCTATAAGGGAAAAGAATCTGAAAATATACATATATATGTGTATATATATGACTGAATCACTTTGCTGTACACCTGAAACTATCACAACTTTGTAAATCAACTACACTTCAATTAAAAATATATATATATATGTATATGTCATCTTTCACTCTAAAATGGGAGTTATGATAATGCCCACCCCTAGGGTCATTGAGAAGACTGAACTAGTTAATAAATGTAAAACCCGGACTTCCCTGGTGGCACAGTGGTTAAGAATCCACCTGCCAATGCAGGGGACATGGGTTCGAGTCCTGGTCCAGGAAGATCCCACATGCCAGGGAGCAACTAAGCCCGTGCGCCACAACTACTGAGCCTGCACTCTAGAGCCCATGAGCCACAACTACTGAGCCTGCGTGCCACAACTACTGAAGCCCGTTCTCCACAACAAGAGAAGCCACCGCAATGAAAAGCCCATGCACTGCAACAAAGAGTATCCTCCGCTCGCCACAACTACAGAAAAGCCCATGCACAGTAACAAAGACCCAACACAGCCAAAAATAAATAAATAAAATAAATAAATAAATAAATATATATATATATATATATATATATATATATATATATATATATATATATATATATGAAACCCTTAGATTAGGGTCTGGCACGTAGTGAGCTCTCAATGAGTTATTCCTGTAACTGAGAGAAGTTTGTCTAAGGTTAGGGCCCAGTCAATGTGAGACTAGGGATCAGTATGGGGCCAGGGTCAGAAGTCAGGGGGCAGAGAGAGCTAGTTTAGCGTGGTGTTAGGATTAGAGGAACAGTTTGTGGCCAGTCAGCAGTCAGCTATTTTAAATTAACCATCTGTGTGTTTATTTATCCCCCACATTGTTCCAGAAGGACTCAAGGCAGCTCTTAGGAACCCCAACTGCAGAAATCAGGAAAGAGAGATGGAAGCAGGTATGCTTCTGGCCTGGGGCATTCATGCTGATACCCCAGGGCCCTCTCAGCAGAGAACCACGAGTGGGCGACCAAAGCCCAGGACTTGCTGGCCGCTCTGAAGTCCACACTGACAGCCCAGGGTCAAGCAGAACCGACCTCTCAGAGTTCTAGTGAGAAGTCCATGAGTTACCCATCAAAGTACCGGCACATAGTAAGTTCTCAATAAACGTTTACTATTATCATCAGAGAACAAGGCTGAGGTGGACCCAGAGGGCCTGCTTTGAATGTGCAGTGAGCAGTGAGGGGTCGGCATTCTCTCACTGGCCAGACCAGTACCGCCTCTCCCCGTGAGCAGAGCACCGCCCCCCAACCCTGCCAACGAATCAGAGCCAGGAGAAGTGGACGGTCAATAGGATCAGACTGGGATGGCCAAGTCCACTCCATCAGGGCTGCCCTGACCAGCAGCTCCAGGGATGCCTGAAATCCATCGGCTCTGACCTCCTCCTCTCCTTGGAACGTGCCTGGATGGGTCCTGCCAGCTCTGGACTCTGCCAGACCAAACCCCAGCCCCAGGACACCCTTTTTCTTTATGTTGTTGAATATATTTGGCCAGACAAGGAAAAGTCCACAGGGCATATTTCAAATGCTGTGTGTGTGTGTGTGTGTGTGTGTGTGTGTGTATTTGGGGGTTGTATCAGTTTCCTGTTGCTAACTATAACAACTTAACCACTTGAACAATACATAGCATCTTAATCCTGCAAGTCAGACCGGGACTAAAATCAAGGTGTCAGCAGAACCCTGCTCCTCCTGGAGGCTCTACGGTAGAACCTCTTCCTTGCCTCTTTCAGCCTCTAGTAGCTTCTTGCATTCCATGGCTCATAGCCCTCATCCATCTTTAAGCCAGCAACTGTATCACACGGTTTTGCTTCCTGTTCTCACATCTTCTCTGACTTTGACCCTGCCTCCCTCTTACACGACCCTGTGATTTCACTAAACTCACCTGGATAATCCAGGCTAATCTCCCAATCTCAAGATCCCTAACTCAACCACATCTGCAAAATCTCTTTTGCATGAGAGATAACATATTCACAGGTTTCGGGGTTTAGGACAGGGACATCTTGGTGGGGGACATTATTCTGTCTAGCCCAGGGGCCTAGAGTTGTACTCCTAGGAAGCTGTGACTCCCCTGCTCTCTGTTCTACCCACTGGGGGGACTTTGGAACCAAGAAAGCAGCCCCTCTTCTCAGTCCAAAGAAATGTTGGTAAAATGTCCCATCAGAAGACAAAGAAAAGAAGCGAAGCATCCCTTTGGATCCTTCTAGAGATTGGACAAGAAATTAAGCTCACCTCCCTGGGGTCCCAACACATACCTGTGATACCAACCAAGGGGACAGCCAAGAGTAAGAGACAGTGGTCAGTATCAAGCTTCTCCCGCTGGGGAAATCCAGGCCGGGAAAGACTTCACCTCACTTCTGAGCTCACTTATGATTAGAAAGATCATTTCGTTACCAAATGAAATGGACAAAGAAGCAATGGCCCAGGAACCAATTTGAAAGCTGCCTTCCAGCTCGCAGAAAGTATAAACCAGACCCAAAGAAAAAAAAAACCCTACAGTGCCCAGGGTCCCAGATTTGCGTTCCCCGCCCCTCCACCGCGACTTTATCTGACTTGCTGACTCTGGGCCTGGGTTCCAAGTCACGGAGACAGCACAGGAAGGACGAGGCAGAGGTGCTCCGGAGACCTTCCAGCCCCAATCTGCACAAGCTGCCACAGCTTGGACCCATCAAGCATCCCTCCTGTAAAAATGGTTCTTTTAGCTGAAAGTCATAAATCTCTTCTTGTTTTGGTGACAGCTTGATTGTTGCCTTTGCTTGCAGGAGACACACATATAGGAAGCAGTCAACCTTCACAGTCAGAAGGGGGAAGTCGGTCAAATGCCAAGATCAGAACCTGGTCTGTTAATCCTCAGGCAGGAGTGTGGAGAGGAGACCCCACTGGGACCACGCAAACCCAGGGCACCACCAGATGTCGTGCCTGGGAGGTGTCCTGTCTCTACCTGGAGCCTTTGCTGTTTTCTGCTCCTAATAGACTTGGCTGGTCCCAGCATTTAACTCTCAAAGGCAACCTTGTTACTCTCATGTCCATGTTCCAGAGGTGGCCACCTCACCATATTCCTCAAGAACTGACAATTCAAGAGTAAAAAGGTAGGGCTTCCCTGGTGGCACAGTGGTTGAGAGTCCACCTGCCGATGCAAGGGACACGGATTCATGCCCCGGTCTGGGAAGATCCCACATGCCGCGGAGCGGCTGGGCCCGTGAGCCATGGCCGCTGAGCCTGCGCGTCTGGAGCCTGTGCTCCGCAACGGGAGAGGCCACAACAGTGAGAGGCCGGCGTACAGCACACACACACACAAAAACAATTAGAAAGGTAAAGAAATAGGGACAGAGGGGAAATGGGAGAAGGAAAGCTGAGAGCAGCCAGTGGTGAGATTAGGACAGACAGCAGAGTTCAGAGTCCTAAGCACAGATATGACTCAGCTTCTTAGCAACCATTGTGAAAAGGAAAACAAAGTCCATCATGTGTCATAAGGCTTGTCAGCTAAAAGCAAAGTCATTTCCCCCCCACAGAAAATGCCTATTCCTAGTACTAAGATGTGGAAGAAATGTATCCTGAGGTTCCCATGGAGAGGCCACCATAGACAGAATGAAGGAATACTGTCCTCAGCAAGATCCTGACCGTAAATCCAGCAACCAGTTTCCTAGGGCTGTTTCTTATAACCCTTCTTGATGAAGGCCCAGAGTATAAGGCTGAAGGCCTACAAAATACCTGTTCAGATAAGGGTTACTAAGCATAAACAGTTAAGTGATGGAAGTGGTCCATCATGAGTTGTATGTGTTTGACAGATGTGTACATTTTTGCCTCTGTGCTTCCTGCAAGTCGGCAGCTGGATCCAGAGGCTTGATCAGGTTTGAGTTCAATCCCTTTAGCTAGGTTCTCAATGGGTTTGTGAAACGCTAAACACCGGTGAGTATGAACTATCAACAAATACACACAGAAATATGGATGAATTTCACCAACACAACCTTGAGCAAATGAAAGCAGACACCAAAATGTGTACACAGGATAATTTCAAATACAGTTGACCCTTGAACAACGCAGGGGTTAGGGACGCCAACCCCCAGGCAGTCAAAAATCCTTGTATTGCTGTCTCTGCCTTGAAGACAAAGGAACTGGTAAAGGACTCACTCAAGAGCAGGAAACTGAAAGAGTTTAGATAGAATCAGGACTCAAGCCCTCGTTTTTTTATTCCACGTACTGTGATCTCTAATCGAACCCAAACTTTTCCCCACACTTCATTAATTTAAAGATCTGTAACATGAAGATACAGGTACCATGTTTATTGAAAAAAATCCACATATAGGTGGACCCGAGCAGTTCAGACCTGTGTTGTTCAAGGGTCAACTGTATATAGAAGTATAAATACAGATAAAACTAATATATGCTGCTGAGAGTCCAGGTAGTGGTTAACCTTGGGAGGTTGTGGGGAATTCCCCGGCTGTCCAATGGTTAAGACTCCACGCTTTCACTGTCTTGGGCTCGGGTTTAATCCCTGGTAGGGGTACTAAGATCCTACAAGTTGCGTGGCACAGCCAGAAACAAACAAACAAACAAACCTTGAGAGGTTGCGGTTGGAAGGGCAAGAGGGCTTCTGGGATGCTGGCAATGAGTGTTGATTACGTGGATGTTTTTCGTCTGTGAAAAATTCTTGTGGTATGGGCACTTTCCTCAATGTATGTTACACTTCAATAAAAAGTTTTTAGGTGGTATCAGGTCAACATCGTATGAATTTTAAATTAGGGGTACTGTTTGGGGGAACAGGGCTTCAGGCTGTGACCACAGTTAGAACTCATTCCAGGACTGGAATGTGGGCTCAGCTAGGATAAGTGTCACTGTGGGCACAGGGTCAAGACCCAGCTGTGGTTAGATCAGGACTGACCCTGGCATGAAGGCTCAGTGCCTCAAAGTCTTCAGCTTGACCACTGCCTTTCCAGGGTCTGACCACTTGATGTCTCCACTCGACAAATTGCTAAGTGAGGAGAAGGCTGGATAGAGCCGTTTGGACCCATAATGTCCCTGAGCTGGATTTAGGTTGGGAATGACTAGAAAATGTCAGAGGATGAATCCGAGTGGACCAGAGCTGGCTCATCTGGGCTGAGGGACAGGCCCTGTGAAACAGTGGGCAGCAGAGGGGACCGCAGAGGCAAGGCCAGCTCAGAAGCCCCCAGCTTTGTCCCCTATCCAGTCAGTATTATTTCCTTCCTTCCTTCCTTCTTTCCTTCCTTCCTACCTTTGTTCCATGTTTAATGAGCTCCTGCTCTGGACCAGGCACTGAGGATTCAAGGGGGGCAGATGGGCCACAGTCCCTGTCTTCACGGAGCTCACATCACCCTCACACCTCCTCTCTCCCTGCCCAGCATCCACGGCTCCCACTAAGCCCAGAAGAACTGCTGATATTAGAATCTACCTCCCAACCAGCTCCTCAGCCAGGAACCCCCTTCTTGTTTGTCTGTCTTTCCCACCAGGATGAATATCCAAAGGGCAGGGGCCTCATCTGTCTTCCAGACCCTCGTGTTCTCTGGTTGTGGCCCAGAGTAGATGACCAATAAATATTTGTTGAATGGAAGTGGGAGAGCAATGAGCTCGTCACATCATCCCTTCAGAACCGAGCAGAGCAGGGGTGCTTTCTCTGAGTCTGGGGCATGAGGCTGCCAGACCTTGCAATTCTGGAAGAAACCTCTGACAAGGCTTTCTGTGGGGTGGATGTGGGCACGTGAGTAGGTCTGAGAGCTGGAGGTTTCAGGGCCAGGAGGGCTGCAGGGGAACAGAGAACCAGAACGGTGCTGTCCGTGCAGCTCCCGGAGCCGGGTGCAGTCCCACTTCCCCTTTTCCAAAAGCAAACACAGGGGGAAGGAAGGGGCCGGCTTCCACACCACCCTTTGATAGGCCCAGGTACCTGGCTACAGGAGCAGGAAATATGAGCCAGCAGAGTTAAGTAGGAACCAGCTGGGGGTGTGCCCTGCCTGCCTCCATCTCCACGCAGTACCCCAGCCACCTCCACCCAGCCTTGGCAGAGGATGAAGGGTAAGTGGACCAGCTGCATCGGGACCTGCTAGGGTCCTGAGAAGGAGACTTGGGGGATGAGGCAGGGCATAACTTTGGGGAAGCAGGCTGGAGGGAAAGGGATGAAGAGCGGGACCTGCAAGCAGATGCTCCCTGGAAGAGGGAGGAGGCTGCGAGAGATTGAGACACAGATTTGGATGATCACGTGGATCTGGACAGTTCCCCTGGACCTTCAGAGAACCAGTTTTGGACCATTTCCCTCAGCATCAGAGATGGAGGTCCTAGGATGGGACCTCCAGCACCAGGGTCTACTGCCCCCCACACATCCAAATAACATTTCCACGTTGGCTGTTCCATGGGAGTCTAGAGTAGATCAGCACTGTCCAATAGAACTTGCTGCAATAAAGGAAATGTTCTATAGGTTCTATAGGTTTTCCAAGATGGCAGCCACTACAATATGGAAGCAGCTACCATATTGCACAGCACAGCTCCAGGCTCACATGTAAGGTGAACAAAGCCACTTCCCACTATTTCTTTCTTCCCCTCCCTCTCGTTCCATTCTCTCACAACCTACCCTTCTTCTTACGCCTCAAGCTATCAGTCAATAACGATGTCGCAATGCGTATGAGTTTCACAGGCCATAAACTCATGTAAAGCAAATATATAAAATAATTTATTTTTCTATCATTGAGTGTAACATCTGTCTCAAGTACCCATCCTGTAACAGAGATTTACTCTCAATAAATTCAGGTTAAATGCAGTCCAGTGAAGATTTCCTCCTTCTTTACCCACAAAATACATCTAAGTCCATATCCTATTCATTTAATCTTTTCTTTTATCTCCAAACTTCATCTCTGGATTCTACTATTTCTACCCCTCCTGCAGGGGCAAGTGAAGCAGGCATAGAATACCTTCTCAAAGACTCATCCCAGCATCTAATGCCACTGTCCCCCTGCCCACATACTCCTGTTCTTCCCACCCTTTGTTGACATTTACTGAACACCTCCTATGTACCAGGCATAATTTTTTAATAATTTTTTTTAATTTTTATTTATTTTTTGACCTCGTTGGGTCTTTGTTGTGGTGTGCAGGCTTCTCATTGAGGTGGCTTGTCTTGTTGCGGAGCATGGGCTCTAGGTGCACGGGCTTCAGTAGTTGCAGCACGCAGGCTCAGTAGTTGCGGCATGCGGGCTCTAGAACGCAGGCTCAGTAGTTGTGGCGCATGGACTTTGTTACTCCGCAGCATGTGGGATCTTCCCGGACCAGGGCTTGAACCTGTGTCCCCTGCACTGGCAGGCTGATTCTTAACCACTGCACCACCAGGGAAGCCCCCTATTCTAAGCACTTTAAAACCATTCACCCCTTTAGTCTTCCCAATAACTCTCTGAGGCAAATACTGTTAATATTCTCATTTTGAAGATTAGAAACAGAGGCACAGAGAGGTCCTCTGAAAAAGCTCACACATATGGAGAACGGTATGGAGGTTCCTTAAAAAACTACAAATAGAACTACCATATGACCCAGCAATCCCACTACTAGGCATATACCCTGAGAAAACCATAATTCAAAAAGAGACATGTACCAAAATATTCATAGCAGCCCTATTTACAATAGCCCGGAGATGGAAACAACCTAAGTGTCCATCATCGGATGAATGGATAAAGAAGATGTGGCACATATATACAATGGAATATTACTCAGCCATAAAAAGAAATGAAATTGAGCTATTTGTAATGAGGTGGATAGACCTAGAGTCTGTCATACAGAGTGAAGTAAGTCAGAAAGAGAAAGACAAATACTGTATGCTAACACATATATATGGAATTTAAGAAAAAAAAATGTCATGAAGAACATAGGGGTAAGACAGGAATAAAGACACAGACCTACTTGAGAATGGACTTGAGGATATGGGGAGGGGGAAGGGTAAGCTGTGACAAAGTGAAAGAGCGGCATGGACATATATACACTACCAAACGCAAGGTAGATAGCTAGTGGGAAGCAGCCGCAGAGCACAGGGAGATCAGCTCGGTGCTTTGTGACCGCCTGGAGGGGTGGGATAGGGAGGGTGGGAGGGAGACGCAAAAGGGAGGGGATATGGAAACATATGTATATGTATAACTGATTAAATTTGTTATAAAGCAAAAAATAAAAAACAAAAACAAACAAACAAACAAACAAACAAAAAAAGAAAAGAAAAAGTTAAGGTCTCTTAGAAACAATACAAACGTTATCAGTAGAAGTAAATTATAGCAAGTTTATATATTCAGGAGAATGTGAAACTTATACCACTGATTGTTAAAGGGTTTTATAGCAAGTTTATATATTCAGGAGAATGTGAGACTTATACCACTGATTGTTAAAGGGTTTTAAAAGCTTTTTATTACATTTGGTAACAAAATTATAGGCTTAGTTGTAAAATCCAGGGTTAACTACCATTGGGAAAATTAACTATACATTACAGTAAACATTTAGAAAATGTTTTTCTAAAATGTTCAATCTAGGTCAATAAACTTGTCTGTAGAAGTAAAAAAAATAATAAAATAAAATAAAATAAATTAAAAAAAAAAAAAGCTCACACAGAAAGTATTCTTGGGCTAGGACTTCAAAAACCAGTATTACATATGCATCACCCAGCAATCCTACTTCTAAGAACCCATCCCAAAAATAGGCTGCCAAAATCCTGAGAGTGATTATGCACAAGACCTTCTGTTATCATACTCTTTGTAATAGCAAATGGCTAGAAGCTATCCAAACGTCCATCAACAGGGAATTAAATGAATAAATCATGGTACTTTACATGATGGAGTACTATGCAGCTGTGAAAATGGAACAAGTGCTATCTCTACACATTTTAATAGGGTGAATTTCAGAATATATCATTAAAGACATGCAGACATATTGTTAAAGACAGCAAAAACTTCAGAACATATATACTGAAAGAAACGTATATGGTATGCTACCAGTTATGTAAGAAAGAGGGGATATAAATATATATACATATATATGCTTATACTTTTTAAACTTAAAGAAGAGGGAATTCCCTGGCAGTCCAGTGATTAGGACTCTGTGCTTTCACTGCTGTTGGCCCCAGTTCAATCCCTGGTTGGGGAACTAAGATCCCACAAGCCATGTGGTGCAGCCAAAATAATTAATTAATTAATTAATTAAAATAATAAAATTAAAGAAAAAAACAAAAAAAAACTTAACAAAATTATTACCTCTCAAAAGAAATGTATATGGTATACTACCAGTTATGTAAGCAAGAGGGGATATAAATATATGTACACATACATATATGCTTATACTTTTTAAAACTAAAGAAGAAAACAAAACAATTTTTAAAAATGATTACCTATGGGAGAGGGAGAGACCAGAGTGAAGGGAACAGGTATAGACTCTAGACTTACCTGAATATACTTTATTTTGAAGATTTGGCTGTGGAACGGTATCATTGTTCTATATAATTATTAAAGCAAAATTGAATTTCAAATAAAGTAGTCCCTAAAACTTGGAAATAAAATGAAAGAAATGCATCAAACTAGAAATTAAATTGATAGTGTAACCACTCAGAGAAGAATTATTTCAAATAATTTTGATACAGTAATTTGTGCATTCTTAGATTGTACATAAATCTAGTGTTATTGCCATTAGAAACCAACACTCTCAGCATAAGAGAAAAGAGATACAAATATAAAATCAAAAAAGTTAAGCAAAATCTCTATAATCTGGGACTTCCCTGGTGGTGCAGTGGTTAAGAATCCGCCTGCCAATGCAGGGGACACGGGTTCAAGCCCTGGTCCGGGAAGATCCCACATGCCCCAGAGCAACTAAGCCTGTGCACCACAACTACTGAGCCTGTGCTCTATAGCCCGCAATCCACAACTACTGAGCCCGCATGCCTAGAGCCTGTGTGCCGCAACAAGAGAAGCCACCACAATGAGAAGCCCGTGCACTGCAAAGAAGAGTAGCCCCCACTCACCACAACTAGAGGAAGCCCGCGCACAGCAATGAAGACCCAACGCAGCCAAAAAAAAAAAAAAAATCTCTGTCATCTAAATTAAATTTTAAATTATCAGTGTGAACTCAAGACCTCTTAAAATTTTTTATCTCTATCTACTGAAAAGACCTGGAAACAATTACCAATGCAGTAGCTATGAGCACCCCTAGAGAAAAGATTGTGAAAGATCTAAACATCATTTCCCAAGAACCAAGGGTAGTTGAGAAATGGCCAATTCAAGGTCTGGGGCAAAAAAATGTACAAGATGAACTTGGAACATCTTGCCATTCTAGAAAGCAAATAAGCTACAAGGTTATGTCAAAAGGACTCAGAAGTCAATCTGAAGAGACTCTAGCTGCCCAAAGATGAGACACTTTGAGCATCAGTAAGGTTTAAAATCAAACAGGTTTAAAATCCATAAGTTCATAATGATACTCAAAAAAAGAATAAGAAAAAGAAAATCTCATTGCATTCCCTTTGAGCATGTTAGGGAAACAACTCAACATTTTGGAAATTGGTAAATAAAGGGAAAGAATCAAGCATTTTTTTTCTACTTTTCCTATATGAACTGAATCTCATTGTAACCAGCTAATTGATTAGAGGAAATTTCTCTTGATAGACATATTTCTCCTAATAAGTGAAAAAAAATTTTTAAGAATTAGAATTTTGCGTTTTGGGTTTTGCAACCTTTAACAAAACAATGGGTTTAGGCCATGATCATTAATGGCTAGTAATTTCACTAAAAGAGAGACAGATACATAAAACTTCCTAGTGGAGGTGTACAACATCACCTGTGAAGTATTCTTGCTAAAAAGCCATTTAACCTGACTCTACTAAGATACTAGTCACATGAAATAAAGGGGTCAGCAGATATGTGAAACAACACCACAGGGATGCAATCAGCCAAATCCAGACTGTAGGAGACTCTACAAGACAAATACCACATTTCTTCAATAAATAAATTGAAGGCAGAGAAAGGGGGAAATCTCTCCAAGTCCTGTCTATTCCACCTCCCACACTTACAAAAAAAGAGAGAGATGGTGGAAGAACCTATATATTAAAAGAGACTTAAGAGATATATCAATCAACGCAATATGTAGAACTTGTTTGGATCTTGATTCAAGCATATTATACATTTTAAAATTAGACAACAATTGGGCATATTTGAACCCCGATGGGATATTTGACAACATTATGAATTCATTGCTGACTTTGTAGGTGTAATAATGGTATTGTGGTTACATGTTGAAAGTTCTTATCTTTTAGAGAGACACGGGGAAATGTTTACAGATGAAACGATATGGTGTATGTTATTTGCATCAAACTCATACAATGGAGGGGCTTCCCTGGTGGCACAGTGGTTAAGAATCTCTCTGCCAATGCAGGGGACATGGGTTCAAGCCCTGGCCCGGGAAGATCCCACATGCCACAGAGCAACTAAGCCTGGGTGCCACAACTACTGAGCCTGCGCTCTAGAGCCCGTGAGCCACAACTACTGAGCCCAGGTGCCACAACTACTGAAGCCTGCACGTCTAGAGCCTTAGAGAAAACCTGCACGCAGCAGCGAAGACCCAACGCAGCCAAAAATAAGTAAGTAAGTAAATAAATAAATAAATAAATAAAACTCATACAATGCGGGGGGTAGATGGGCACATAGTTAAGTTCATCCATGAGTTAATAACTGTTGAAGCTAGCTGATGGGTATGTGGAGGCTCATTATATTATTCTCTCTGTTTTTGTATACACTTAAAATTTTTTATTATAAAAAATTTTTAAATAAAAACATTTAAGGGAAAAGTCTCACACTGATTGCTTTCTATTCTTTCTGCATTTCTGCTATAAAAACCGCCTCTGAGGCCAAAGGTACTAGTCTGAACCTGAAAAGATGATGGGGTACAAGGCTGTACAAAAAAAAAAAAAGACATACATCAATTAATACTTCAAACTATTTTTTAAATTGAGGTGAAGTTCACATAATATAAAATGAGTTACTTTAAAATATACAGTTTACTGGCCTTTAGTACATTCATCATGCTGTACAATCACCTGTACAGTTCCTGTACAATCACTCTGTCAAGTTCCAAAACATTTGCATCCCCCCCAAAAGGAAACCCCATACTCATTAAACAGTCATTCCTCATCCCCCAGCCCCTGGCAACCACCTGTCTGCTTTCAGTCTCTATGGATTTACCTATTCTGGATATTTCATATAAATGAAATCAGAGACTATGTGACCTTTTATTTCAAACTATGTTCAACCACACATGTACTAAGCTCTTTTATGTACCAGGCACGAGCTCAGCGCTAGAGATAAGATGGTAAAGACAGGCACGTGATCCAGACCCTCCTGGGGCTTCAGAGACCATTATGCAAATAAATACAAACAATTAACTAATTACAGGAGGATGTATTTTTATAAATTTATTTATTTTATTTATTTTTGGCTGCGTTGGGTCTTCGTTGCTGCGCGCGGGCTTTCTCTAGTTGCGGTGGGCGGGGACTGCTCTTTGTTGAGGTGCACTGACTTCTCATTACGGTGGCTTCTCTTGCTGAGGAGCATGGGCTCCAGGCACGTGGGCTTCAGTAGTTACGGCACGCGGCCAAAAGTAGAGTTGTGGCTTGCGGGCTCTAGAGCACAGGCTCAGTAGTTGTGGCTCAAGGGCTTAGTTTCTCCACGGCTTAGTTGCTCCGTGGCATGTGGGATCTTCCCAGACCAGGGCTTGAATCCGTGCCCCCTGCATTGGCAGGCAGATTCTTAACCACTGCGCCACTAGGAAAGTCCCAACTACCTAATTACAAATGTGCAAATGCTACAGAGTTGAAGAATAGAATCTACAGGAAAGGTAAAACAAAGGGGGGGTTGCAGATTTAATCTGCTGAATGAGGGAAGGCTTCTCTGAAGAAGTGACATTTAAACTGAGCCCTAGGGACTTCCCTGGTGGTCCAATGGTTAGGACTAGGCACTTTCACTGCTGAGGGCCTGGGTTCAATCCCTGGTCAGGTAACTAAGACTCCACAAGCCGCTTGGCAGGGCCAAAAAAAAAAAAAAGTCAATTAAAAAAAAAAAAAACTGAGCCCTAAAGAATGACTAGGGGGGAGCCAGGGGGAGGAAGGATGGACAAACTTTCCTGGCCAGGTCGGAGGGCAGGCAATGGAAGCTCTAAACAGAGTCATGAAACTTGATTTGTTTTTGTTTTTGCTGGATTTTTTATTAACTAAAGTCCATAGTTTACATTAGGGTTCACTCTTTGTGTTGTATAGTTCATTGGGTTTTTCAAATGTCTAGCAACGAGAGTTCACCATTATAGTATCATACAGAATAGTTTCACTGCCCTAAAAATATCCTGTGCTTAACCTATTCCTTCCTCTCCTATTCCTCCCTGCCCCAAATTGATCTTTATACTCCCCCCCTACAGTTTTGCCTTTTCCAGAAGTTCATATTGTTGGAATCATATAGGATGTAGCCTCTTCAGACTGGCTTCTTTCGCTTAGCAGTATGCACTTAAGGTTCTTCCATGTTTTTGGGGGGCTTGATAGGTCATTCTTTTGTGTGTGGAGCGGGGGGAGTAAAATATACATAACATAAGAGTTACCATTTTAAACATATCTAAGTATATGGTGCAGTGGAATTAAGTATGTTCACATTGCTGTGCAACCGTCATCACCATCCAACCCAAAACTTAGCTCCTTCATTATTGCTGAATAATATTCCACTGTATGGATGGACCACAGTTTGTTTATCCAATCACTTACAGAGAGATGATTTCTTTTTAAGTAAGACCACTGACTTCCATGTAGAGGACTGATTGGAGAAGGACTAAGAATGCAGGCAGGGAAGCTGGGGAGGTAGCTGAAGGTGTAGTCCAAGCAAGAGATGATAGTGGCTTCAACTGGGGTGATCTCAGCAGAGGTGGAGAGAAGTGGACAAATATGAGATGATGAGAGGGTGAAATTGTCAGGACTTGAGGACAGACTGGATGTGGGGGCTCTGGGAGAGGGAAGAGTTAAGGATGAGGTCCAGCCTTGCTGCTTTGGGGACTGGGTAGGTAGGTGGTGGTGTCATTGACTGAGATGAGGAAATGAAAAAGGAAGGATGGATTTGGGAGAAGACCACAGGTTCAGCCTTGGATCTGATGTTTTGGATTTAAAGTATCTGAGAGACATCCAAGTGGAAATGTGAAGTGACCCATTGATTTATGGGGCTCAGACCCCTTTCCCCTTTCTTATCAAACAATCTATCCTACTGGTCTTAATTCTATTCCTGAACAAGCCAAGTTTCCTCCAGCCTCAGGACCATGGCATTGCTGTTCCCTTTTCCCAGAATACTTCCCCTGAGATGGCCACATAGCTAACACCTTCTTAACACTCAGATCTCAGGTCAAATAGCATCTAATCAGAGAATCCTTCCTTGGACCCAAGCTAAAGTCAGCATAAGGAATGGGTTAAGAGATCCACATGGGCCAGATTTTGCTGCAACGATGCTGCATAAAACACAACTTCCTTCTTGTGGTGTTGATTTTGAAATGTAGAGAAATATCAAATTAGTATGTTGTGTAACAGGAACTGACATAGTGTTGTAGGTCAATTATACTTCAAAAACAAACAGACCCAGCAATCCCACTTCCAGGCATATACTCAGAGAAAACCATAATTCAAAAAGACACATGCACCGCAATGTTCATTGCAGCACTATTTACAATAGCCAGGACATGGAAGCAACCTAAATGCCCATCAAGAGAGGACTGGATAAAGAAGATGTGGTACATATATACAATGGAATATTACTCAGCCATAAAAAGGAACAAAATTAGGTCATCTGTAGAGACGTGGATGGACCTAGAGACTGTCATACTGAGTGAAGTAAGTCAGAAAGAGAAAAACAAATATCGTATATAATTGCATATATGTGGAATCTAGAAAAATGGTATAGATGATCTTATCTGCAAAGCAGAAATAGAGACACAAAGATAGAGAAAAAACATATGGATGCCAAGGAGGAAAGGGGGAGGGGATGAATTGGGAGATTGGGATTGACACACATACACTATTGATACTATGTATAAAATAGATAACTAATAAGAACCTACTATACAGTACAGGGAACGCTACTCAGGGCTCTGTGGTGACCTAAATGGGAAGGAAATCCAAAAAAGAGGGGATATATGTATACGTATAGCTGATTTACTTTGCTGTACAGGAAAAATTAACACAACATTGTAAAGCAACTATACTCCAATAAAAGTTAATTTAAAAATAAAAGCAAACAAACAAACAAACTCATAGAAAAAGAGATCAGATTTGTGGTTACCAGAGGCGGGGATGAGGGAATTGAATGAAAGCAGTCAAAAGGTACAAACTTCCAGTTACAAGATAAATAAGTACTAGGGATGTCATGTACAACATGATAAATATAATGAACACTGCTGGATGTTACATATGAAAGCTGTTAAGAGAGTAATTCCCAAGCGTTCTCATCATAAGGAAAAATATTTTTTTCTACTTCTTTAATTTTGCATCTATATGCGATGCTGGATGTTCACTAAACTTGCAGTGGTCATCATTTCATGATGTATGTAAGTCAAATCATTATGTTATTCACAAACTCATACAGTGCTGTATGTCAATTATATCTCAATAAAGCTGGAAGAAGAAAAAAAAAACAGCTTCCACAAACTGAGTGCTTACAAAAGTAAACATTTATTTCTCACCCAGGGGTCTGCGGGTCAGCTAGGGTTCATCAGGGCTCTCCTGGGCTGGGTTCCAGGCTGTGGGGTGAGTGCAGAGCTGCCTTATGTATTTTCTCATTCTGAGTCCAGCCTAAAGCAGCCCCCACTGTGTGGGACTCACGGTTCTCATGACCGATGACAGCTGCTCAAGAGGGGGGAATGGACGCACTGGGTATCTTGGAGCTGGCCCCCGTCACTTCCACACATATTCTTTTGGCCAAAGCAAGTCACATGGCTAATTTCAATATCAAGAGAGTGAGGAATTGTATTCCTCCCATGGTGAGGAGGGCTGGGGGAAGTAAATATTTGATGAACAATAATACAATCTACCACCAGACCCAACTCTTTTCTTCCTAGATGGCCATGTTTATTGAGTAATCTTCCCACGCTCTTACAAAATACCATCTTCTATGAATGAATGGATGGATGGATGGCGGAACGAGCCTTTCAAGGCAGGAAGATTCTCCTCACTCTTCAGATGAGAAACCTGAGGCTTAGAGAAGAGAAGCAGCTTGCCCAAGATCACAGAAACCACACATGGCCAGCCCACCCTGGCTGGCACCTTCAGCTCAGTTCCCTAGACACGGTGAGTGAGTGAGGGGGGAAAATGCTATTCTCTGGGCAGCAGGGCCACAGCTCCCATTCTGCCCTCTCACTAAGGCTTGCTGGACTTGCACATAATCGAGGACAAGTACACAACGGGGTCTCCTTGCTGAAATCCAATCTCAGGTCTCACTCCAAAGCCAGGCGGGACCTTGATTCATCATTTCAGGGTCTCAGAGTCCTGAAGGCTAAGTGTATGCTGGGGGAATGAGTCATCGGTGGCTTTAACTGCTGATTAAGTGTTCCGTGAAATTCTGCATCCCATCCCAACAATGCCCGCCCTTAAGGTACAGACAGTCATCTGGATTTCTGAGGGGGCCCTGCAGTATCTACCATGGAGAGGGACGAACAGTGGCGCTCAAACGCTAGGCACAGGAAAAATCTGGAAGGGCATGTCTCAGATAAACAGTGGGTGCCTCAGAAAAACAGTGAGCACTTCTTTCAAAGCAGGATTACTCAGGACTTTGGCCCTCAGTTTTATATCTGTATGTAATGTTTGAACAGTTCGCAATGAACATATAAGTTGCTTCTGCAATCAGAGAGGAAAAAGCCGTCTGGAAATATTTTCAAGTTCATACTAGTGTGCAAAAAACAACCCCTTGCAGGGTGGTTGGGAAATTCCCGAAAATTGTCCTTCAGAATCCTCCTCCCACACATTGTCAGAAGCCTGTTTTCAGAAACACTGAGTCAATTCCCAACCACTCCTGTAGTCAGCAAGCCAGCGAGTACCTATCACACACCAAGGGCTGAGTGAGACACCAGGGGGACGGGGGACAGGCTAGGGAACCGATGGGGCCAGAGCCAATGAGGTCTGCATCCATACACAGCTGACACAGATGGAACCGGCCCCTGGGACAGACACGGTGCTAAGTGTTCCTCGTGGATTATTACGTTTAATCTGCACAACATGTCTATGCGGTCAGAGCTATTATTATCATGTTTTATAGCTGTGGAAACTGCAGTGCAGAGAAGCGAAGGAACTTGCCCAAAGTCACATAACTAGCAGATGGCGGAACTGACATTCAATTCCAGAGTCTGTGCTCTTAACTGCTACCCCACATTGCCTCCCCGTAGGAACCTGCCTGAATTCCACAGGCAGGAAGTTGCAGAGTCAGAATTTAAACCAAGCAAGGTTCTTCAGCCTCCAAAGGACATTCATTTCATTGATGAGGTGTCCTTCTCCCTTCCAGCCCTCCCTGTTTCTAGACCCACTGCCAACATGCTGGGTGACATGGGTTGCTTCCCTGAGCCTCAGTTTCCATGGCTGAAAATGGCAAGAACATTGCTTACCCCAGGGAGTTGGAGTGGCATTTGTGGGAGAGGACACTTGCTCCCCTGGATCACGCTAGGCTCTCGGTTTAGATACATCTGTGTTCTTCCTGCTTTCCAGGAGTTCAGTGCAGTTGGCCAAGTGGACACGGGAGCAAGCCCGTTCCAGGAGCTCTATGGGTGAGAAGGGCACTAGGTGCCAGAGGCTGGGCACTGGATGAAATGTCAAGGGTTACTACACATCCAGAAAACTCAGCTGAGGGAAAAACTGAAATAAACAACCCCCCAGGAGGAGGGGAGTTTGGTTTGTCATCTTTCCTGTTTTCCCAGCCTGGCCCAGTCCCAAAACCTCTTAATCTTGTCAAGATTTTGGCCCTTCACCCCAGGAAGGAGCCGCCAGGAGGCCCACAGCGGGCCAAGTCTTCAAGGAAGTGATGTCTTCCGTGGGTCAAGAAAAGGGAAGAGGCTTTCTGGGAGCAAGGAGAAGGCAGGGACAGAACCAGGAAAGTCCCTCCTTGAGCCAGTGGAAAAACTGAGGCTTGGGCTTCCCTGGTGGCGCAATGGTTGAGAGTCCGCCTACCGATGCACGGGACACGGGTTCGTGCCCCAGTCCGGGAAGATCCCACATGCCGCGGAGCTGCTGGGCCCGTGAGCCATGGCCGCTGAGCCTGCGCGTCCAGAGCCTGTGCTCCGCAACGGGAGAGGCTACAACAGTGAGAAGGCTGCGTACCGCAAAAAAAAAAAAAAAAAAAAAAAAACCCAAAAACTGAAGCTTAGAACAGGGCAAGTTCTCTTGGTCTGCTGGTGGCAGGGTTGGGGCAGGCAGCGTAGCTCTGGTCTGCTGGTACAAAGTCTTCTCCACCGCCCAGCACCGACTGCTCTCTCCCTTCCTGCTCTAGGATAGCCCAGGCAGGGGGAAGCTGCCTTCACTCCCCCTCCCCACAACTTTTTCCAGCAACGTCTCCCCAGCACTGCACTGGGGACTTTGAAAACAGAGATGGGTCCTGTGGGTACTGGAGGAGGAAGTGGTATCTTGGTGTGTTTGACCATGTAGGAAATGGGACTTACAGACCTTCTGAAACAAAGAACCAGAACTCCCTAAGCGCCTACTGTGAGCCCATGTGGGGCCCAGCACACTCAACGTGTCCCATCATCTAATCATTTTCCCTTACTCTGGGAAATAGATCAGGTCCCCATTGTGCATATGAGGCACCTGAGGGCCACAGGGGAGATGTTTCCTGCCGACTCTACTTCCATCCCCTAAATCTCTTTCAAGAACCAGAGCTGGCTGTTCACGTCACCTTGGGCATCCCCACTTGTATACCCCACATTCTTCTCACCCTCAACTTGAACGATCCTAAACTCA
The DNA here is from genome assembly GCF_964165515.1 of Mesoplodon bidens. Taxonomy (NCBI): domain Eukaryota; kingdom Metazoa; phylum Chordata; class Mammalia; order Artiodactyla; family Ziphiidae; genus Mesoplodon; species Mesoplodon bidens. The sequence continues at coordinate 19,285,682 of NC_138171.1, read as the reverse complement.
TCATCTTCCCTCCACAGCCTTCTGTTTTCCCATCACAACCTCACTATTCAAAACCCGGGGGGGACTTCCCTGGCAGTCCAGTGGTTAAGACTTGGCACTTCTACTTCAGGGGGCACGAGTTCAATCCCTGGTCGGGGAACTTAGATCCCACATGCCGCGTGGCGTGGCCAAAAACTGTAAAACTAAATAAATTTTAAAAATTAAAAACAAAACGGGATATCAACCTTGGCTCCATCCTCTCCCTTGTCCCATCTCCAAGTAGTAACCCTGACCAGTGGTCCCATCTCTGACTCTTTTGCCAGACACTGGATTTCCTCAATTTCAGGGTTCGCAGAGTAGTCCAAAGTTCTCGATGACTCCAACAGCTCCTCAATAGATATTCTCCCTCTATTTTATCCCTACTTCCATCTATGCCCCATGCAAATATCAGGGTCATCTTTTTAAAATGCAATTCTGCCTAGCTTCACCTAACTGAAAACCCTCCAGTGGTGTCTCATTCCTCCCAGCAGAAACCCCTTGCCAGGGCTCACCAGGCCCTCCAAATCTTGGCCCTGGCTGCCCTCTCTGGTCTCACATTGGGTCACTACCTACCCTCTGCCCTCCAAGCGTCAGACATCCTGGAATACTCACAGTTTGTCTTTCAATTCCAGGCCTGGGCGCCTGCAATTTTCTCTGCCTTCCTCTGCCTAACTCCTTCTCATCTTTCACGTGTCAGTCTAGTCACCACTTCCTGACCGGCCTCTCTTGAAGCTTTGTGAGCTGCCCCTTCAGTGAATTCCCAGAGTCCCCTGTACTTCCTCCACTGGGCTACTCACCCGCTCCCTCTCCCATGTTCCTGTTTCAGCCACCAAAGCCTGCCCAGCATCTCAGAATGTTGGAGCAGCACCCTCCAATGGAAGCATAATGCATGCTTCATGCATAACTCTGCATTTTCTAAAAGGCACATTTTAAAAAGCAAAAAGAGGACTTCCCTGGTGGCGCAGTGGTTAAGAATCTGCCTGCCAGTGCAGGGGACACGGGTTTGAGCCCTGGTCTGGGAAGATCCCACATGCCGCAGAGCAACGAAGCCCATGTGCCACAGCTACTGAGCCTGCGCTCTAGAGCCCGCGTGCCACAACTACTAAGCCTGCGAGCCACAACTACTGAGCCTGCGCGCCTAGAGCCTGTGCTCTGCAACAAGAGAAGCCACCGCAATGAGAAGCCGGCGCACCGCAACAAAGAGTAGCCCCTGCTCGCTGCAACTAGAGAAAGCCCGCGTGCAGCAACGAAGACCCAATGCAGCCAAAAATTTAAAAATAAATTTGTAAAAAAAAAAAAAAAATTTTTATTTAAAAATAAATAAATAAATAACTTACGGCCTTTAAAAACACAAAATATTTAAATAAATAAATAAATAAATAAACAAAAAGAAACAGGTGAAGTTGATTTTAATAGTACATTATAACCCAATATTTCAAAAATCATATTATTTCAATATATAAGCCATATAAAACCCTTTGATTTTCTTCTTAGACTTTGAAATCTGGTGTGTGTTTTACCCTCACATCTCAATTTGGAAAAGCCACTTTTCAAGTGTTCAGTATCACCATGGGCTAGTACAGTTTGGGAGGATACTTTAAAGCTGCTTGGCCTGTGTCCTGTTCTGGGGGCACTAATTCTGAGAAGTTCTCATAGGCATTCTGCAGAAAAAGGGATTCTAAGTCATATAAGTCTTCAAAACACTGACAAAGTGAAGCCCAGTTTTTATGCTTCCCATCTCCCAGAGTCTTAACTGTGCGAATGTAAGATGTGATACTAGAAACAGACCAGAGAGCCTGGAGCATTTGCCCAACTCCTTTGAGCTCAAAGCTCTATTTTCGTAAAGCATTTCTGGGGATTAGTGTCCAGTGGAATGTTCTTTAGTAATGCTGGTTTAGCCACATCTCTGAGTCAGTCAATCCCGGGATCCCCATGGGAAGAATTCAGGGTTCAGGAAGCCCCACCTCACGTGCCTCTGAGCCTGGAGCTCAGGAAACACCCAAAACCTGATTACTGAATTGACTAATTAATTCTGGGAGGTTGCAGAGGGCAGGGCTAGAATCAGTAAGCAAAAATTGCAGCATATTTGAGCTCAAGGGAGAAAGCTTTGGGGGATTTGTGTGTGTGTGTGTGTGTATGTGTAAGTGTGTGTGTTTTTAACAGCTTAAGGCTCACTTGCCAGATCTTCCTGGAAAATGCAGTAGGTAGCCTTATAAGATGATGATTTCTCCATCTAGGAGCGATCAAGGCTGGAGTTCTGGGGTGGTGGGGAGCAGGGTCCTCCCCAGAGTCTCTAATTTCCCTCCTTCAGAACTAAACAAATAAAATAAAATCAAGAAGAAAGAAAGTAAAAAACTGCACTTACATAAGATCTTGAACTTTAGAGGAAGTGATCAGATGTGCATGCATGTTCTGGACCCTTTATTAAGAACACACTTTGGGGGCTTCCCTGGTGGCTCAGTGGTTGAGAGTCCGCCTGCCGATGCAGGGGACACGGGTTCGTGACCCATTCCGGGAAGATCCCACATGCCGCGGAGCGGCTGGGCCCATGAGCCATGACCGCTGAGCCTGCGTGTCCGGAGCCTGTGCTCTGCAACGGGAGAGGCCACAACAGTGAGAAGCCCGTGTACCGCAAAAAAAAAAAAAAAAAAAGAGCACACTTTGGGATTCTGGAGGCCCGGTGGAGGGTTAGTTTACAGCCAAAGCCCCTTTGAGGCCACAGGTCTTTGGTTTAATTCAGATTTTTGATCCATTTTATACAGTCAACATCTGGTCAATGACTAATTGAATCAGTCAATCAATCAAAATGTGTGTCTAGGGGGGTAGACCAGAGGATGGTCTGTTTCTCTTAAAATTGTTTCTGTGGGACACAACCAGGCAAGACCAAGCCGTGCTGTTAGAAGCCATCAGGATAGTGGTTATGTTAGGGATAAGGAGAGGAAGAAAGCACACAGGGCAGGGGGGTTTCAGGGTGCTGGAAAATTCTGTTTCTTGATTGGGTACAGGTTATTCAGATGGGTTAAGGTGGTGAAAATCCATCAAGCTGCATACTTTTTTATTTATTTATTTATTTTTTTTTATTTTTTTCGGTATGTGGGCCTCTCACTGTCGTGGCCTCTCCCGTTGCGGAGCACAGGCTCCGGACGCGCAGGCTCAACGGCCATGGCTCACGGGCCCAGCCGCTCCGCGGCATGTGGGATCCTCCCGGACCGGGGCACGAACCCGTGTCCCCTGCATCGGCAGGCGGACTCTCAACCACTGCGCCACCAGGGAAGCCCAGCTGCATACTTTTGATCTGTGCACTTTTCTGCACGTATGTTACACTTTGGTAAACAGTTTTATAAACTGCTTTTGTGATGATCTACTACTTTATCACACTAAGAGCAAAAGTGCGATTGTGATTAACCTAAATAAAATTATCAGGCTGGTCTGAGATTTGAGCTGAGGAGGAAGAGGTTAACCAGCAGCCAGGTGTTTCTCATGTTGTCTCTGAGCAATAGTTTTGCCGGCTCAGGGGGCAGCTAAAGTTTAGCCAAGCTGCAGAGGGGCCCCAACCCTCCACAGACAGGCAGCCGATGGATTCAGACCAATCATCTTGGAGCCTCCAGGTGCCCATCAGTAGTATACCTGGAAGAAGCTGGAAGAACCTGGAAGCTAGAGCCTTTAAAGTTTGGAGTCTGTGCCCCCAGGCCATGCATGAGGCCTGGCCCAAAGTAGGTGCTCAACTGGGTATCCCTTTCTTTTCTCTTACCTGGATTTCAAGTATGGCATTTCCAGAAGTGCCAAGGCCTTCTGCCAGAAGGGGCTGGAGCGCCAGCAAGGATCATGGAGGCTGGCACAGCTGGGCTGAGAGTGGAAGGGGAAATGAAACCCTTGCATGACTCACACGTGCTTAAGCAACTGCAAAGAAGCCACCTGTGGTCAGTTGAAGACCTGGAAGGGGGAAAAGGAGGGAACTTCAGAGGAGTGGGGGAGGTGATGAAGACTGTGCCTTTCAGGTGATAGAGAGGGGGGAGGTTAAAAAAAAAAAAACCAGCAGTTGAGAATAACAGGTAACACACCATGGGGTGTAGTCTGGGGCAGAGGTAGGTTTCAGGCAGTGGAGATAAAGAAGGTCAAAGAAGACAGCCGTTTATAATAGGCAACACAACGTGGTACAAAGGAGAGGAAGCCTGGACTTAGAGCTGTGTGGTGTTGGCAAAACACATAACGATGGAGTTCTCTCATCTGTAGAAATGGGACAATAATAGTTCCTTCCTCTTGGGGTTATTGAGAGCATGAAATCAGTTGAAGCGTGAAAAGGATTGTGCAAATCTTGTGGCTGCTGTTCATAACAATAAGGGCATTGGTAATAATGTGGTAGGGAGACGCTTCTGATTCTGAAAGGAGATCAGGGAATTGACTTGGGAGCCAACAACAACCAGAAATCTAGAGGGGAAGAGAGAAGGAGAAGAGAGAGACCCTCTAGAGGAGGGGTTCTTAATTGGGGTGCATTTGAACTTCTATGCAAAACGCTGTATTTAAGAGTATATGTGAATGATTACATTAGAATGGATAAACAACAAGGTCCTACTGTATAGCACAGGGAACTAGATCCAATCTCCTTAAAAAAGAATGTATATATGTGTATAACTGAGTCACTTTGCTTCACAGCAGAAATTAGCACAACATTGTAAATCAACTATACTTTAATTTAAAAATCAAAATGTTTCAAAAAAAAAAAGAGTATATGTGTTTTTTGGAGGGAGAAGGCCCATAGCCCATATCAGTTTCTCAAAGGGGTCTAGGACCCCTCCCAGCAGTTTAAGAATTACTGATCTAGAGAACTGAAGGCTCAAGAGAGAGAGGCAGATGAGACAAGTGGGCCACAGTCATCCATGGATGGAGTGAGTCATCTTCCTGACCTAAGACATGGGCTTAACGGGGTGGAGAAGAATCTAAAAAGAAGACACAAAGGAGAGAGAGTTTTTTGCAATGAGGTCTCAGAGGACAAAGCTCAACTCGCAGTGGGGATAGGGTTGGGGGGAGGGGTAGCTCAGTTTTCACTGCGGCCCAGAGAAGGCTCGAAGACCCTGTTGGCTGAGTGAGTGGATGGATGGGCAGGAACTCAGCCCAGCAGCTGAAGATTCAGGAAATTAATGGGGCAGAATGCAGATGGAGGGTGGGGTGGGCAAGATCCCGATTATAGATGTGAACTTAGGCCTTCTCAGTATGTAATTGGTCTGAAGATTAACCCTGACTGTGTGTCTGGGGAACTGCGGAGGGACTGAGTGGAGAAATTCTTTCCATTCGCCTGGTGTGTGATGGGAAAAAACTGTCAGCCACTGTACACTGTTTTCCATCTGAAATACTCTCGCTCTCATGAAGAGTACTCTGCTAAGGGGAGGAACTCTTAACTACTGGCTCCATGGCTGTTATAAGGATTCCCCCCGCCCCCAGAGTGGGGTGAGCAGAGACTTTGCTATCTGACAGTTGTGGGTTTGTATCCTGATTTGGCCATTTCATTCATTCATTCATAAAACAAATATTTCTTAAGCATCTACTATGTGCCCAACTTTCTACCAGGAGCTTGATATGCAACAAGGAGTAAGAGATGACCTTTGGGCTCAAAAGTCTTACATCTAGTTGGTGAAATGGACAATGACAGTGGAGAATGATAGTTGCTGGGGATATGCCCAGGTTGCTATGAGAACAGAGAGGAAAGGCACTCATACTTCTCCAAGCTTCAGTTTCCTTATCTGCAAAATGGGAATCACATTACTCACTACAGGGGGTTTCCTGGCACATTCCAGGTCGTCACTTGACACATGTAGGAGCTCACTGCAGCCCATGAATTTTCTGTTTGTTTGTTTGTTTTGTTTTTTTGTTTTCTGTGGTAGTTCTTACTTAATATTATTTTTTAGCTATTGATAACATAGCATGGCAGAAAGATTACATCAGCAATGTGATATAATACAACTGTTTTCATTGAAGCCTTATACCTTACTATTCCCTAGGCTATTTGGAGTGTCCCCGCCCCTTGCACGAAAGTACAACTGTGATGCCTCTACTGCCACGACTAATGAATTTATTCAACAAATATTAATTGAGCACGCCATGAGTGCCGGGCACTGCTGTAGATACTAGAAATTTGGCATTAAACTAAACAGAGAAATAGAGTAGTCAGGAAAATTCTCACTGAAAAGGAGATATTGTAAGTATCTGAAAGAAATGAGAAAGTAGGCCATGGAGATATTTGGGGGAAGGATGTTCCAAGCAGAAAGATCTACAAATGTAAGGGTGCAAAGGGCAGAGGGTGAGTGGTAGGGAGGCCAGTGAGGCTAGGGAGAGGTGATGGAGGTGGGGAGCACTAGCAGAGGAGGTGGAGGGACCAGGGAGGGGGGCAGGCAGGGGAAGGCCTTGGGGGCCATTGTAAGGACTTTGACTTTTATCCTGAGTGAGATGGGAGCCACTGGAGAGGTTTGAGCAGAGGAGTGACAGGATCTCACATTTTCAAAGGACCACTGTTTTAAAAAATCACTTGTTCTGAGGATGTCCTACAGGAAGACAAACACGGAAGCAGGGACACCAGTTAGGAGGCTCCTGCACTAAACTAGGTGGAGATGATGGAGGCTTGGGCTAAAGTGGAAGCAGAGGGAATAGGGAGAAATGTTTAGCCTCTGGATATTTAAGGTGGTGTCCACGGGATTTGCAGACAGATTGGATATGGGGGGTAGGTGAGCAAGAGAAAGATCCAAGGACTCTGAGGCTTGGCCTGAGCCTTTGACTGTGATGGGGACAACCAAGGGAGGGGCAGGTTTGGGAGGAAAGATGGAAGTTTGGTTTGAGGTGTTGTGTTTAAGGAGCCCATTGGAGGGAATTCCCTGGTGGTTCAGTGGTTAGAACTTGGCGCTTTCACTGCCGAGGGTGCAGGTTCAATCCCTGGTCAGGTAATTAAGATCCCACAAGCCACAGGGAAAGAAAAAATAAAGAGAAGCCCATTGGAAATCCAGATAGGGCTATAGGGTAGGTAGCCGGATATACAAGTCTGAGGCTGGGGCAGGGCTAGGGGTGGGCAAAGTCCTGATTACAGATATGAACTTAGGACTTCTCAGTATGTAACTGGTATTTAAAGTCCTAGGAGTGGATGAGATATGAAGAGGGAAGTTCTGAGGACTGAGCCTAGGGATTCTCCAACATCCAGCAATGATGGCCTCACCTACTATTCATTTGGGGGTTCCAAGGCTCAACTTGGATATTCTGTAAGGCTTTGTGCAAATATTTCCCCAATGTTCTGTCTCCCAGTTCTGAATACACACGCACAACAAGAAGCAGGAAAGTCTGCAGAGGAACAAAAAGTCAATTTAAAATACATTGTGTTGCCATTTTCCCCCAAATAACAGGAGAGCCAAGCTCTGGGTCTGTAGGAAGATTTGGAGTCTTTAGCTTTCTGCCATCAAACCCTTCAGGCTGGGCTTCCAAGGAAGAGTCTGCCTGGCTTCCCAGCCCTGAGGGCTCTCTCATGAGGTTCCTAGACCACCGTCTTGTAACTGGTGGTTTACTTGTCTAGCTCCTCTTCTGGACTGTGGGTTTCTCCAAGTGGAGGCCCTGTCTAATTCATCACAGGACTACTACCAGGACCTGGCACCAAACAAGCATCAAGAAGTGTTAGCGGAAATAAACCACATGGCAGAATCCAAGGAAGAACATCCATCCCCCAGGTTCTGGGTGTCTTTCGCTACATTGGTGTCTATTCTGCCAAACCCCTTCCCTGACACCTGCAGGTGAGTCCTGGAAAGGGAGAGATGGATCCTGCAGGGCTGCACTCTACCCTTTGGGAGAAGAATATTCTCGGTGGCCTGGATAAACCATCCTCAAAAACAAGTTCTCTGAGTCCATCCTTAAGTGAGTTCTGGTGGGAAAGGGTCCAGAACCCTGGAGGGAAGGTTTAAGCAGCCTGTGGCCTCTGAGAAGCAAAAAAAGGGTATCTCCTCCAAAGGGACCTGCCTCTTTATCTGACCCAGAATTCCTGGGATATCAACTCGATTGTGCCATCACTTTGTCCAAGGAATAGAATGATCCAAAAGGCCCTCTTCTGGACAAGTGTGTGTTGTCCATCATAAAACAGACAAACAAACAAACAAAAACCCTCTTAACCCCAGGTTACTCTGGTTCCTGCACTGTGTTCCACCTCCTGCATATAGCTAAACGTCTTCAACAACTTGTCTAAACTTGTTATCCTTCACTTCATCACTCAGGCCCATCCCTAAAATAAGGCTTTCCTTCCAGGCCCTCCTAAATGACCTCATCTAGACTAATCACTTCAGGTACCACTGCCAGTTCCTCTCCTGAGCTCCAAACCCATGTATCCAACTGCCTACTGGACATCTTGACCAGGCTACCCCACAGGCACTTCAAACTCGAAAGTACAGAGCTGAATTCATCATCTTTCCCTCAAACTAGGTCATCCCCCAGTGTTCCCTGCCTTTGTAAATGGCATGCCCATCCATATCCTCGAATCCTCCCCTCTCTCTTTCTCTGACATATATAATCAATCCCTGATACTTCAACCCTCTGTCATGAGTATCCCTCAAATGCAGATATACTCCTCTCCATCTTCATGGCTCTTCTGCTGATTGGGGCCATCATCAACATCATTTTTGCCTAGATGTTGACATCAGCCTTCTTAACTGTGGCCTAACAAGTCTCCAGTCTTGACTATTTCAAAGCCATTTCCTATACTGTAGGTAGCATTTACTAAAATGCATATGATTATGTTCCTCTGTTGCTTACAACGCATCAGTGGCTCCCCATTGCTCTCAGGATAAATTGCAAACTTCTTAACCAATACAAAACCCCCTGCATGAGTTGGGCCTTGCTTACCCCTTCAGCCTCATCTCTCACTACCCCTCCTCCCAGTCTACCCCTCCTCCCAGTCTACCCCTCAGCCACACTGAATTACCAGTAGTTCTTCAAACAAACCCTGCCCTGCCCAATTTCTAAGTCCTTATTCCATTTGTTCCCTGGGCCTCTAGTGATCATGTCCCTCACTTGTGTTCTCTATCTTCCCTAACTTTCACTGGCTAGTTTCTGTCCCCACCTCAGGGCAGGCCTCAAGTTTGAATGTTATTTCCACCAGGAAGCCTTTGCCTGGACTCCTCAATTCTGGCATGACAGCAACCTTAAAGGGCTCCTGTAGCAAACACACTGCACATCACCCCAGAGCATTTATCGGAGTAAGTGGGAATGATTTGTTCTCTTGTCTGTCCCACCTACCAGGCCTGAGCTCCTTAAGAGCAAGGACTTGGTCTGTCTGATTTGTGGCTGAATCCTTAGCACCAGGCACAGTACCTGGCTCACAGTTGTTGTGTATTTATGTGTTTGTGTTTGTGTGTGTGTGTATGAGATGCAGGAAAGCCAGGGAAGGGGCACATGCCATGAGAACCCGGGGGAAAGAGGGACAGATAATTACAGAAGTAGGTCTTGGCAGACGCCACAGAGACAATCGCCACTAATGGGATGGGGAGGACAGGATCAATTCAAGAGGCTCCAAGGATTTGAGCCTGCATGACTGGGAGGGAGATGGGTAGAGCTATTCACCAAGCAGGGACCATAGAAGGGAAAGGTAAACCCAGGGGAAAAGTTGAACTCAGGAACAGAGGACTGTTGGAGACCATCAGGGGGACACATGCAGTAGGCAGCTACAGATAGTTCTGTAGCTCCAAAAAGAAGTCAAGGCTAGAGATACCCATTTGAGAAGCTATCTATGGGAGTCAGTATAGAGTCGGTAAAGCTTCCAGGAGGAGAGTGGATAGAGAAAAGAAGGTTGAGGACAGAAGTTTGGGAATGCTTCCATTGTCATGCGAGAAGAGGAGGCAGAAATATGGCATTTGCGGAGATAGGAGGAAAACCAAGAGAATTCATGGTCACTGGAGCCAAATGGGAAGGACCCAAAGAATGTGCCCAGCATCACTGAGTGCTGCAAGAAGGTGGAGGAGAATAAGGCTAATCTATCTGCAAACTAGGAAGTCTCTGATTAGAATGGAAGTCCGATCAACAGTGTTTAAGGGGTTGGATTATAAAGCAGAAAAGGCAGCAAGCATGGACTATCCTTTCCAAATATTTCAAACATGCCAAGGGACACAGTGACCTAAGGACCTTGGAAGGCAGTACAGGGATTCAGAGACTGGGCTCCATAGTCAGACTGCTTGGGTTCAAATCATAGCCCCACCATCCATAGCTATGTGACTAAGTTAAACTTACTCCATCTTCCTAAGCCTCAGGTTCCTGGTCTGTAAAAATGATGGAACTAGTAGTACCTGCTTGGTAAAGGTTATTGTGAGGATTAAGTGAGATAATGTATGGGAAGCACTTAGTCCAGGGCAGAGCACATGGTAAGTAATCAATTAATGTGAGAGATTATTTTTAACAAGGTCAAGAGGGAAAATTGGGAGGAGGGAGCAAGTGGAGAAGCTGCCATGCAGGAGGGAGAGAAGATGCTGGATGTGGAAGGGATGGGATGGAGGACTCGAAGGGCTTGTTGGGGGCATGGGGAGGTAGATCTCTTTAAAACCTGATCTTGGTGAAGCTGTCACCTGCCGGTTATTGAGCGAGGCTGCCATCTCTGTTCCATTTTCTTGGGAGGGTCATGCTGAGTCAGCTTGGGGTTTCACTCACTCCCAGACTTGTCCAGGATTTCCTGGAGCCCCAGTTCCTGCCTCTTTGCCTCTCCCAGCCCACTGGTTCTCCATGTGGAGGCAGCTGGACCTGAGTAGCGGCAGGATGTCCCAGCAGTATACCCTGTGAGAGGGAGATTCAGGGACAGTTCTCCTTGGGCTGTACCCTGGACACAGGTCAATATCCTGCTGTCCCCTTCATGGTCTGCATCTTCACAGTTATTCCAAATGACCCCCACCCCCCATAGTTAATGATGCTTCTGAAACACTTTCAATGGTCTTCACGGGCCTCCTGGCTAATCTGCCTGTCTCCAGTGTCAGCTCTGCCACACTGTCCCCACCCTGCTGCCCATGGTTGTTCTCTCACCTCCTCAAAGCCCCATCACAGCTCACCCTGCAGTAGCTCCACTGTCACTGGGGGAGGCCTCTCCACTTGCCCAACCTTCTTCTCTGGTTTATCTTCACCCTCTGCTCCATCCTAACCAAAGCTGTTCCTGCCCATGACTCCCTGCCTTGGCCCAGGTTGGTCTTCTTCCTGCAGTACCTTCCCTTCTCTTCCACAGACCAGCCCCTCCTCATCTTTAGAGAATGGCATCCAACCAGAAGCCTTTCCTAATATTGCCCCCGCTGCCACCACTGGTGAGTTGGATGTGCCTCTCCCACCCCAGCATTCCCACAGTAACCACTGCTTCCATGTTATTCTTTGTACCTTATGGTAACAGTTGGGGAATATGTTTGTCTTGTTATCAGACTAGGAACTTCTCCAACATGAGGATTAGGTCTTATTAATATCTGTATCCCCAGGGCTTAGCATAGTACCTATCTACCACATAGCCCCCGCACCCTCATTTCTCAGGGAATACTGGTTGAATGAATATATGTCCTCATCACAGAAAGGATGTCTTCTGGCAGGAAGACAGAGAAGGAATGTGAAGGTGGACACCCCACAGGGCCAGGCTCCTACATGCTTATTGCCTGTCCTCTCATTCCACAACTCCAGGGTTTCTGATTGTTACTGGGATTGCCAGCCTGAGTCTCCTTTCTGGGGCGTCAAGCAGGTTCTTTTCTAAGCATCACCTAAGTCTTAAAAGGGCAGCGGTCCTTAGGCAAGGCACCCACAGGAAGGGAGATCTACCAGAAGACACTGCTGCCCAAGAATTGCCAAAGTCGAGACTGTGCAAGCATCCAAATTCAAAATGCCAGGGGGCATCCAGGTGCCATAACATGAGGGGCCCAGGTCCAGGACCAAAGAGAAAACAGAGGCCTTGAGAGTGCCCAGGAATCAAGTGTAGCTGAGGACTTAGTATAACTTAGAGCTCTTGGTCTTAAGTGACCCATCAGAGATCTGTTAAGCAAAAATGGGGATTTATTTAAAGGTACAAGAACAGGGGTGAAATAAGGCCTCAGGAGATAGTAGGAACCAGGGCCCTGAACTCCATCAGAGCCTTCTCTTCTCTTCCTTCTCTCCTCCTTTCCTCCCAGCTTTTTCTGGCCCTTTTGGCAGAAAATACCAGCAGGGCAGCTCCCTGATTTACATATGACACATCCATCTGCAAGAAGAGACACTGAGCCACTTTCTCCTTCCTAGCTCCAGAGTCTCAAGGAAGTTGATCTGAGTAGCTCAGCTTGGGTCACACATCTGTAGCCCGAGGGACAACAGCATAGTTGTGTGTTTGTGTACACTGTGCAGAAGGACAGGTTCCCTGAAAAGCAGAAGTTGTTCAGACAGCCCTATATGTGTTCAGTTCTGGGAGCCAAGAGTTGGGCTAAAGTAATAACAATCCCAGGAGAGTCAGAAGCAAACGAGTATGGACTGAATCTTGAGTGACCATCTAGAGCAGGTGGCCTGAGGGCTGGTCATTATTCCAAAGAGCCCAGTCTTAAGAAGTAGTCTGGAAAAAAAAAAAAGGGTTTCTGGGCTTATATACATTTTGGAGATGCTACACGCCATGTGTATCAGCATATGGACAACTCTGGGAAGTCCTGCGGGAAAAGACCTGTTTAAATCATAACAATGCATACATGTGTGTTTGTGTATGAAGTCCTTCATACATGTGTGTTTGTGTATGAAGTCCTTCTTTTAGTGGAATATTGATAAATCATCCACCTTTCACAGTGTGTACATTGGAAACAGGCCTGTCCTCTTCTAGTGGTTTTTTTTGTTTGTTTGTTTTTTTGCGGTACGCAGGCCTCTCACTGCTGTGGCCTCTCCCATTGCGGGCACAGGCTCCAGGCGCGCAGGCTCAGCAGCCATGGCTCACGGGCCCAGCCGCTCTGCGGCATGTGGGATCCTCCCGAACCGGGGCACGAACCCGTGTCCCCTGCATCGGCAGGCGGACTCTCAACCACTGCGCCACCAGGGAAGCCCCTCTTCTAGTGATTTTTATGGGGGTTGGGATGGTCCATGAGTGAGTGGTCTTGACTTAAAGCAGTGTTTCCCAAGCCTCATTTATGTCTCTGACCTTCCCGGAGTTTGTCTTATATGTTCCCTCTGTGCCATTCCGTGATATTTTTATTTAAATCAATCAACCAACCTTTTTAAAAGCCCCATCCTAAGCAGTGATATCCTTAAAATCGTGGATTTGATATGATGGTTAAACTTTTTTTCTCATACACATGGAAATTTTTACATAACGATTAAAATGAAAATGTCTGTACAGGCGTTACCTATAATCTTCTCAAGTACTGAGGGTAGGTGGACCATATCGTGGGGATACCAGATTGAAGTATCAGGAATCAGAGAGGGGTCACGTGGCCTTGGGTAAGCCAGCCAACATCAGAGCACTGCCAGCCACATATGCTGGCAGAGAAGTTCAGCCTGTGACAAGACGCCCAGATACTTGCATGTTTGTACACGGGGACCATGCTCGGGGTGCCATTTTGGCGTGTGTGTTCTGTTTTCATGCCTAACCAGATCTTCCTTGAAAATGAATGCAGATTCTCCCTGGCTTGGGAGGGTGGCTGTGGTAGTGGTAGGAAGCACTGTTATGCCTTAAGGCAGTCCTCAGCTTACTTTAGCCTTACTGCAGCAAACAGGTAAGAGTTATATGCTTCACCTGGTGGCCTGGGACTGATTCTGAGATGGAAAGACTATGATGAAAGACACCAAAAGTAAGGTGAAACTGGTTCTAGCAACCTGTTTCAGAGAACGAGAATAACTTTGGAGTCAAGCAGACCTGAGTTTGAATCCAAAACTCAGCACTTACTAGCTGTGTGTTCTCAGTCAAATTTAAAAAACAAAAATCTCTTAAAATTGCACCATTATCACCATTATCCAGTTGAGGAAACTGGGGCTCAGAGAATTAAAGCAATTTGCCTGAGGTCACAGAGCTAATAAACAGCAGAGTAGAATTCAAAACTAGATTGGTCTGACTTCTGCATGTGTGGTCCTAACCACTATATTACCCAGCTTTCATTCCCTCACTGATCGCACATCTCTTTTGTAGGATCTGCGGCTGGACGCTGGGGATCAAGTGCTAAGCAAGATAGACAAGGTCCTAGCCCTCATAGACCTGGCATTCAGTAGGGGAGAGAGACATAAAGTCACTAGTTACCCCCCTTAATAATTGAATAACTGTGATAAGTGTTACAAAGGAAGAGGACACTATGAGGGGCACTTGATCTGGGTGGGGAAGGAGGAGTCAGGGAGTGTGGAAGGGAGAAAATGGTACTAAGATTGAGCTTTGAAGCATTCACAAGAATTAATTTTTCTTAATGAATTAAGAATTAAAGTGTTTACCACTAGATGTGATAGAGGTGATTTCAGTGGCCCATGGATGAACACTTTTTGTATTTTATTTGTAAATGATTTCATAGACGTTATTATTTCATAGCTATTATTGCTTAGGATGAAGCTAAAGAAAGAAGGGGGATCAATTAAAATATTAAGTAATAATAGTAAAAGTGGTAATACATATGGAAAAAAATTCACAAAGGTCACACTTGAATTAAGCAGGTTATTCAGGATCTTGGCAGCTACTTTAAGAATTTTGAACTTCGTACTAAGATGAGGGGAAGTTTGCGGAAAGGGGATAATGGTTAGATCTGGTGTTGAAAGAGCACTTTGTCTACTGTTGCAGAGCAGCTTGTGAGAGGGCCAGAAAGGAAGTAGGGATCCCTGTTAGGAATGTATTGTAAGAATTCAAGCAGGAGATAATGCAGACTTCACAGGTGTGTGGGCGGGGGAGAGAGGATTGAAGAGATGCAATCAGCTGGACTTATGAGAAACGGAGAGGAAGATGTCCAGGGTGGAGCTTTTCTAGCTGGGTGGCGGAGGAAGATGGTGAGTTCAGCCTTGGAGAAGCTTGTGAGGTATCCAAATGAAGATGTCAGGTAGGTTAGTAGGTTACGTATCTCTGACACAGTTTAACTTTAGTAAAATAGGCGACCTCACGGAACTATTGTGTGAATTCAGAGCGGAGTACACAGTAGATGCTCCATAAACGGCAGTTCTTTCTCCAATTCCTCCCCCCTACACCCCATAGCGCGTTATGGACCCAGCCGGGTACAGGACCAGGTCGTTTACCCCGCGATCTGATTCCCTTTGGTCCCTACCCAACTCCTCTCCTTAGCACAATTCCTGGCTCAGGGATGTTTGAAGAATGAACGAATGAAATCAGGCCTCTTGTAACCCAGGGCTACATGTACCCGGCTGAAAACTGGAGCTAAACCAGACCTTTGGCGGGTTGAAAAATTAAAATAAATTTTAAGAAGTGGGCGTGAAATCATCCATAATTTGGAAGGTCTGGACAAAGGCTGGGGTGAAAGCTCCTCCCGCCAAACAGCGTCGGGGTCCGGTTAGCGAGAGAAGAATAGCTGGTGAGAGCTCTGGGGCCCTGCTGCCAAGGTATTTGCAGCTCCCTGGAGATCTCGGGCCGGGCCCTGCCGCTGTCCCGCGGCGGCCTTTAAAGGCCCACCACGTGGCCGAGCTGCCGGCCCCAGTCCGGAGGCGGTGTCCGGGCTGCGCCTGCGCACTGCCTAGGGGAGGGATCTGGGATCAGAGAAAAGGCACTGGGAGAGGAAGAGAAGATTTCACAGGGTGGGCGGCCGTGGGCGGAGTCAGCTCCTTATGCAAATCACATTGGCGCGCGAGGGCTAGGGGCGGGGCTTGCGATGCAAAGCCGGGTCCACCTTTGGAAGCGCGAGGGGGCGGGTCCCGCAACCCTCGGCCTCCTTCCGGAGTCTCTGACGTCAGGGACGTTGCATTTAAAAGCGGCCGCGCAGGCGCAGTGAGCCGAAATGCGAACTTAGGCTGTTACACAACTGCTGGGGTCTGCTGTCGCCGCCAGCCCGGCAGCAGTCAGCCTCGCCGCCGCTGTCGCCGCCTCAGCCGTTCCGGGAGTCTCAGGCCCTCCCCGCCGCCGTTTACACGCGTCTCCGGGAGCCTCACGGAGCCCCCGTCCGCCCGAACAGGCCGGCCACGACCGTCTGCGTCTCCTCGGCGCCCCTCGCCGCCCGCCGCGCTCGCCGCCTCAGCCGTTCCGGGAGTCTCAGACCCGCCCCGCCGCCCTTTACCCGCGTCTCCGGGAGCCCCCGTCCGCCCGAACAGGCCGGCCGCGGACGTCTGCGACTCCTCGGCGCCGTTCGCCTTCCGCCGCGCTCGCCGCTCCGGCCGACATGAGTGGGGACCATCTCCACAACGATTCCCAGGTACTGCCCTGCCCGGCCCGCCCGGGCCCACGGCCCCGCTCCGACCCTCCACGACCCCCGGCGCAGGCCCCGGCCTCGGCCCGGCCGCCGCTTTGACAGGCCGGAGCCCCCCGCCAGGGGTGGCCGGCCGGAGGAGATCGGCTCCCCGGGCCCCGGGCGGAAGGCGCCAAGTTACAGTTTAGGGGGGTTGGCTGACCCTTCAGGCCGTTCCCGAGGCGCCCTCATCCCGGGGGGCGCAGGGTGGGCCCGGCCCCAGGCAGCGCGCGCTCGCCCGCCGCCCGCGGGGTGAATGTGCCTGTTGTTTCATAGTCCCTCCTTTTCTTTCCCCAGATCGAGGCGGATTTCCGATTGAATGGTGAGTGAGCCCCCTCCCCGACCCCGGTCCCCCCGGCCGCCGGCCCCGCGCCCGGCCCGAGCCGGGCAGAGGACAGACATGGCGTCCCAGAGACTAAGTCCCGGCTCCTCGCTCACCGGCCCCATTGTTCCCATCGGGCCGCCTCTGGACCCCCTTTCCGGGGATCCCAGCGCCCCCAGATCGCGGCCCTCCCAAGAGGGGGCAACGGAGACCCCGCGTCGCCCGCCGCCGGGCCTCTGGCAGCCTTTCCGGGCCCGGATTCCTCCCGGGAAAGTCGCCTTGTCGACAGTCGGGACTTAGTCTCTGCGCCATTTTCTTTTTCTCTCTCCTCTCCTTTCTGTGCCTGTGTCTCTTTCTCTCCCTCCCTCGGCTCCTTCCTTGAGCTGCCCAGAAAAAGCTTTCTGCCGAGCAAAGCCACGTAAATCACAGACATCACCAAGGGGAAGGTTGGGAGCCTGAATTGTTACTGTTTTTTCCCAAAGAGAACTTTATTTGGGGTGTTATTCCCTCTTACTGCTTCTTGTTTGTTTCCTTTTCTGCTTCCAGAATGAAAGATACCCTTCGGAAACTGTTGATTTTTTTTTTTTTTCCTCCCCTTCCCTGGTAAGATGTTTATGGTAGGAAATAGGGCTCTAAAGCTAAAGCCCTCCTTTGTGGAGTTCTTTATATTTTGAGATTGCTTTCCCCAAGTTGTGTTCTTTGCAAAGGTAGTGGTACCTGCCTTCAGAAAGTTTGCAAGTTCTCTGTTGGCCATCCATTGTAAATGTTGGGCTCAGGCATGTTGATTTTTTTTTTTTTAATTAAAGTATTACTGACTAGAACTTCAGTGGGGCTGAGGTGCCTAAGGCACTGTTTTTTTTTTAGAAATGCAGTTTAGTTGTCAGGAGGAAAGGTTACTGAGCATCTCATCTGGCCTGGTGTATTAGGCTTTTCTCATGGGCTGTGGGGTAGAAAAAAAGATTTTATTTATTGAAACAAAGATGACCAGCACCCACCCCTGCTTCCTGTTCATTCTTTTTCAGAAGCCTCTGTTTTTCAGGAATCGAGAGCTAACTTGCTTTTGCCTGACCTTTATGTTTTGTACCCTTTTCAGCCAAATCAAGGCATTTATTCTTTGAGTATTTCCACTTCAGTTACCGAGTGAAGATTGCCCCAATAGAAAGCTCACCCTTCGAGTTTTCAACAATCCTGTTGAAGGAGAAGGTACCCTCTGTAGTGTGCTGGGAATTCCCACTGATTCTGATGGTACATAATCCTGCTTAGTTGAGTTTGGGTTCTGGGAACCTATCCAATGGGAGAAGCTGATGACTAGGTTTTCTGATGTTGTAATCAGCAGTCCATCGTGTTAGCCTGCTCTACTGCGAGCAGCCTTATGTTCAGATTTTGAAGTAGGGCATCCAGCAAGAGATGGTACTCTGTGAGGAGAGAATCTGGTTAAAGTGTAGCATTTCTTGAGCACCTAATATATGCCAGGCACTGTGCTTAGTGCTAGAGCTGAACCTTTGGCCACAAAGTGCTGCTCTTGCCTTCAATCCAGTCTATCTGGGGGAGACATAATTAGTTAATTACAAGGTAGGTGCTGGGACAACTCTATACCCAAAATGCTTTGGGTGACTAGGGGATTTAATTTTGTCTGGGGGTGGGGAAATTTCTCAGGAGGTAGCTTCTGGGCTTGGTTGTGCAAGACTAGGTGCTGAGTGTCAGGAGTTGGAGTATTTCTTAACTATGTTTAGTCAACCTATCAGGGTTTTAAAAGCGGGAAATGAGGCCCCTGCTGTTCAGAAAACCGCAGAGGGTAGATATGTTTCTTTGGGATGTGGGAGCACAGAAAGGATGTGGCAGGTGAGGATGTAAGAAGTCCTTTTGACCTCTCTTGGAGGAAGGTAGGATCTTAATACAGAATAAGTGTTCTTTTGACTCTCAGACTGGGCTGAGCAAGTAATGTATCTAGTAATGAAACAAAGTGTAGTCCTTTCTCCTCAGAAAGTTAACCTCCATGGTTCTCACCTAGGTTATACAAAGGAACTGTTGAATATGTGACTGATTGTAGGCTGGGTAGGTTATTGCTCTTTAGTGCCATTTTTGTAGAGGCTGAAGTAAACTGGCTTTATTGACTTTTAGAATGTGTTTTTTCACTTGTAATAGCAATAATTGCTGGTATTTATGGAATGTTTACTGTCTATCAGGCATGAATCTCAGTTCTTTCCATTGGATCATCTAGTTTAATTTAATCCTTGGAAGAACCCTTATGAGTTGGGTACTATTATCTCCATTTCCATAGATGAGGAAACTGAGCCTTAGGTATATTTACTAGCTTTCACAAGGGCAGTGAGTTGGCACTACAAAGCTCACAAGCTTAGCTACTATGCTATATATGATTCTAGTATGAAGAAATTAAAAGCTGCCTCATCTCTACTTTCTTACAGAGCTGAAAAAGGCAAGAGGGAAAGATTTGATAGTTTGTTGTTTGCTTTTTATCTAAACCTGCTCCTTCAAGAGAAAAAGCACTTTAACTGCTTCCCCACCACACTGAGGGTCTGACAGTGGAGTATTATCTTTGTAAATATTGTCTAGAAGAAAGATGTAGTATTAGTAGCTGTTTGCTTGCTCTGTTAAGTAATACATTAGTAACTAGTGATTGATTTATGTAACTATGAAAGAGTTTTTAAAAGATAAAGATCAATTTTTAATTATGCTCAGACAAGTTATTATTGATCTTTGTATTAAGAGTTTGCTTAAGCATGATTTTAAGTGGACCTAACCCGTCTTACAGATGAACTGTGCCAATAACGTTAAAACAAAACTCCCTCATTTGCCTGCCCTCGTCCCCTAAGAGCTAAAAGATTTTTTGCCTTTGGAGTTCATTCTTTACAATAGTTAAAACTGTTACTGTTCGTATAGAATTTAGAACATTCCGGATCATACTCAACTGCTGGGAAAAATCTGTTATTTGTGAAATGTATTTATATTTAAAGTATTGCTGGGAGTTTCAGGAGCAGAAACCATAATCTCTTATACCTAAGAGAAAAGGCTTCTTTTTCTAGGTGTTGGTAGCACTCATTGAAGTGGGGCTGAGTCATTAGCACAGTACTGTGCAGACTACTGAATTATCTGTAGTGTTGATAATGGTAACTATCAGGTTGGGGGTCAGTGGTCCTATTGCTGTTTCAAGAGCTTGATGTTCTTGCCCATCTCCTCTGGAGTAGTAGGGTTCTTTCCTCCCTGGCATGAGTAAAGTATAATGCTTGGTTTCATCAGCGATTATTCTCAGAAATGTTACATGGGCTCATTGTTTGGCATTATCTTGTGTTGATTCTAGTAGCTTAGTGGATTCAAACTGGATGATGGAATTAAATATCAATTGTTTCTGATGCTAACAGATAGTTATACTTCTGTGCTGTTGGGCACTGGTTGGGGTGGCAGGTGGGAAAGCTAATGATGTGGCTGTCTGAAAATTCCCATCACATTTTTAAAACCAAACTGATGGCACCTTCACATGAAATCTGGCATGTCTTCCTACTCCATCCAGAGACACTTAAGCTCTGGGCTCCAGTGTTGTCCTTCCTTCCACTGCAGCCAGATTTCTTGGGGGCACCTTTTCAGAATTAGTGAGCTGCTGTAGATGAAACGGAATTGCTTGTCAACATGTGCTTTTTAGATTACTAGCATGTCAGAACTCACAAACAAATTTTAGATTCCGACGTTACCGGTAAAACAAGAAAATCAAGTAGTTACTAAATCAGAAATACCTCATGGTTTAAAAAGTGAAAACTGGATAATATTGCTTGCTATAATTAACTCATACTTGTCTTTGGTAAGTAGATAAAGTAAAATGGAAAATAGGAAGTCAGGGTCCGTTCCAAAATCTCATTTTAACCAATAGTAGCAAAAAAAGAATTGAGTCTGGCTTTTTTCCTTTAACATCAGCATAATAATGGGGAATTGTGAGAATTTGAAGAGAGATTCATTAGTTTGTTCTAGGTGAGTCAGTATCCATGTATACAAGTGCCAGGGATTCTTAACATGTCTCAAAGCTTATATTCTAAAATTAGGCTGTTGGGGGTTTTTGTTTGTTTTCGGCGTGTGTGGGGGCATGCAGAAAACATGGCTGACTTCTGAGCTTGTGAATATGTGTTGTATGTTAATCACAGTAACAGTTACCTGTTGCTGCCAATGGTATCAGACGCGATTCTGTTGTGCTTTCTGGGTGTATTTCATTTTAGGAACTTTCAGACATACTTCAGTTGTTCATGTTATTTCCTAGTAGTTGGGTATGAGTGCATACGTATGTTATTGGTCTTTAACAGCTTTTGCCATACTTACAGTGCAGAATACTGATTTTCTTCAAACCCGAAGTTATTTCTCCAGAAGTGTTTTGTGAGGGATTGCTTGTTTTCCATATGAAACTATGTTGAACTCCAATAAAGTTCTTGGTTCACTGGGAAAAATGGATTCCAATGTAATTATTTACTTTTGAATGAGGCTATGGAAATGCTTGAAATGAGTATTTGATGTGGGATCCTGAGTTAAAAAACTGTCTTGGAAGAAAGGTAAAATATGGTCCATTCATTGCTTTTGGAGACGGAAGAGAGTCAGTTCACTAACTTTTCTGTATCCTGTGGTTAAGATTATCTGACTGCCCCTTAATTATTTTTGAATTCATTAACTTTGCGAAATGAGGGCATTTGGGCAAGCAGTTGAGAATTTGGCTTCTTGAGGTAAAAAGTTTGGGATGGGAGAAGTTCCCAACTGGCCCTTTAGAAGTAAATGAGATACTGTGTTTAAAGGAGGCTTTTAGATTGTGTTTAAACTTTTAGTAGTAATAGTTGGAACAAGTCTTTTCTGTTTCCATGCCTTGTAAATCTGAAGTTTGTGAAGCAGCTTTCCATCCCCATGGCTTCAAGCCAGTAGCTAAAGTAGGAAATGTAAAATAGAGGCCATCGGTATCGAAGAAGTAGCATTTGCCAACCTTTGCCCTTCCCCCACCACCTGCCTATCTAGGTGTGGGCAGTATGTAGTATGCTCCGTGTTGATAGCATAGGGCCTGGGTACGCACAGGGGGATAAAGATGGGGGAGTGGTGATGGTGGGTGTAGCCTTGGCTTTATTAGGTGGGAAGAAACTTAGAGTGGAATATCTGTTAGATATTAATGGTATTTGGGGTAGTGTTGTAGGAAATGACTAATAGTTTGCTAAATGATTTTAGCAGCAGTAGATATTGTTTAAAATGATATTTATTCTGTATATTCAAGAAAGATTCTAAATATTTTTCAGACTGGGAGAGAAGTGACTCAAGTATATGTCTAGGGTATACAGATTGTAATATCATCAAGCTAGACCACCCATTGTCAAAGTTTGTATTGTGTCTTTATCTGTCATTTATGTCTCTAAGCTTTAGTTAAGAAAGAAACGGCAAGGGACATTGGCAACTTAAGTTTTAAATTTCTTTTTGGTTGGTACTCGTTTTTAATTTGTTGCCTTATATTTTTAGATCCACTCAGTTATCTCCCTGCCAGCTTTACCTTTCTGTACTGTTCTTGAGAATTTTTCTGAAATGTATAGTAAATATTTTTATTTACATCTCCCTTTTGCCCTCCCCATTAGATTGGGTAGAGATGCGTGCATCTCTGCCAGTCTCTGTTAATTCCTCTCTGAGCCTTTGAAGTTAACTTTGTTTCTGTGGATTTAAGGAACTGAAGAACTCAGTTCATTAGCATTCCTGAGACACACCTAGATAAGCTTCAACAAAAGGTGTTAAAGCAGTCAGCATAATTGAGCACTTTAATTCGCTTGTCTTTGTTGTTGACGTTGCTGAGAACAAGTTTAATAGATCCCTGGGTATTATGACATTTTCCTGTATTTTAAGAACAAAAACACATCCGCCAACCCTTGGTCCAATATTCTTTGTATTTTTCTCAGCACAGCCTAGGAAAGATAGAGGGCAGGAACCTTCTTGGAGGAGATATCCTTGGCTATTTGGAGTTTACCAAAAAAAAAGTTGTAAGTTGAAGGTTATTCCTACACCAGAATACACTAGAAGTGTACTCATTGCCCCTTAGTAAAAGTCCAGATTTTAATCTTGCTCCCAGATACGAATGCCTAGATTTATAAAGTTTTGTAGGCAAAATACGGGTTGGGCAGAAGACTGATCTAGCAGATTTCAAGATCAGTGGATTAGGGAATCTCGTTGGCTAAGACCCCCTTGCTTTACCCAGCTCCTATAAGGTAGCCCCTTTATTTCTTTGTAGTCAGCTGTCTGAGCTCTTGCTTGGCAGCAGAAGGGGAAGTGGGAGGAAGGGAACTAATTTTGGGAGTTTGGTAGACAATATGTTTTTGTATTCATTAAATCTAATTGGGAGATTGGGATTGACATATATACACTAATATGTATAAAATGGATAACTAATAAGAACCTGCTGTATAAAAAAATAAATAAAATTTTAAAAATAAAAAAATAAATCTGAATTTAATGGGAATAGTACAGATTTGTGGGAAAACCTTCTCATCTCCCCCCTTTTTTTTAAATATCCTTTTTAAAAAATATTTAATTTATTTATTTATTTTTGGCTGCATTGGGTCTTCATTGCTGCACGCGGGCTTTCTCTAGTTGCGGCCAGCGGGGGCTACTGTTTGTTGCGGTGCGTGGGCTTCTCATTGCAGTGGCTTCTCTTGTTGCGGAGCATGGGCTCTAGGCCTGCGGGCTTCAGTAGTTGTGGCACATGGGCTCAGTAGTTGTGGTCACGGGCTCTAGAGCTCAGGCTCAGTAGTTGTGGCACGTGGGCTCAGTAGCTCCGCGGCATATGGGAACTTCCTGGACCTGGGCTTGAACCTGTGTCCCCTGCATTGGCAGGCAGATTCTTAACCATTGCGCCACCAGGGAAGTCCCTCTCATCTCCCCTTTTTGGTAGCATACTGCCTTAGTCCAGATTCCAGAAACCCCAGTCAGGTGGTAATTGGTAAGCTTCTAATACGATGTCACAGCCGGGACGTGCCTGGTAGTCCAGTGGTTAAGACTCCGTGCTTCCACTGCAGGGGGTGTGAGTTCGATCCCTGGTTGGGGAACTAAGATCCCATATGCCGTTCAGCGCAGCCAAAAAAAAAAAAAAGATGTCACAGGCTGCCCTTAATTATATGCTCTTAGAGATAGCCTTAGACCCCTTATATCTTCAAGAGATGCTATGGTATTAAGGCTGGAACCAGATTGCTATTGAAGTAGGGGAATAAGTGATGAAGAGGGAGGCTCTGGGGAGATACAATGCTCTTGAGCAGCTGTGGTAAAATAGAAAGTTGGAGTAGAAATCAGAACAATCTAGATTAAGCCCCTGTTCTTACTATGAAACTTGCCCTGGCCGCTATACCTTGTTTTCTTCTTCTTCTTTTTTTTTTTATCTTTATTGGAGTATAATTGCTGTACAGTGTTGTGTTAGTTTCTGCTGTACAACCCTCTAGATCGTCAAAAAGCATCCAGCTGATCTCCCTGTGCTATGC
Organism: Mesoplodon bidens; assembly: GCF_964165515.1. NCBI lineage: Eukaryota > Metazoa > Chordata > Mammalia > Artiodactyla > Ziphiidae > Mesoplodon > Mesoplodon bidens. Next base: position 19,261,518 of record NC_138171.1, on the reverse strand, counting down.
AGCAGCTTCCCACTAGCCATCCATTTTACATCTGGTAGTGTATGTATGTCAGTGCTACTCTCTCTCTCACTTCATCCCAGCTTCCCCCCCGCCCCCCCCCACCCGTGTCCTCAAGTCCATTCTCTGCGTCTTTATTCCTGCCCTGCCACTAGGTTCATCAGTACCGTTTTTTTAGATTGTATATATGTGCGTTAGCATACGTATACCTTGTTTTCTCATCTGTAAACAAGGATGATATTTCTGTGCTTCACAAGCTATTGAGATTTTTTTTTTTTTTTTTTTTTTGCTGTACGTGGGCCTCTCACTGTTGTGGCCCCTCCCGTTGCGGAGCACAGGCTCCGGACGCGCAGGCTCAGCGGCCATGGCTCACGGGCCCAGCCGCTCCGTGGCATGTGGGATCTTCCCGGACCAGGGTATGAACCCGTGTCTCCTGCATCGGCAGGCGGACTCTCAACCACTGCGCCACCAGGGAAGCCCTACAAGCTATTGAGATTTAAATGAGTATATGAAGGTGTCTCTCTACCCACATTTTAAAATTTAAACTTTGATCAGACAGCTTCTGCTCTGAGATGGATCTTTATCTTACATGTTAGGTTTGAAGTAGTGAGTTGGTGGCTCTTTCCTTCCCTCACTGGTATTCTCTGTTAACATTTTAAATCTTCCTGACATTTACACAGTGAAGAGTAACACATAACTAGAGTTGGTAGATAGAGTCTTTACCTAACTGAACCGCATAGCCTACATGGCTCTCTTCTGACTATTAAGCAATCACCGTAAAATAAAAGATGGTGTTTCTATATCTAGGTTTGGGCTAAGTAGGAGCCAAATGTATACCTGGTTCTTACTTTTCTAAGAATAAGTCTAAGGCAAGGTGGTTACTGCTGAAAGAACTTCTTCCAGCAATAAAGGTGGGCTTAGAAATGAAGGAAGTGTATTGATGTGGGTAATTTCTCAACCTTTTAATAGAATTATGGGTTTTCTATTAAAGTCACCCAGAGCTTACACATCATTTATACCTCAATTAAAAAAAAAGGATAACCAGGGATTTATCTTTTAGATACATTTAATCAGTGAAATGCCTAGTTCATTATTTGTGGGTTTTTTTTTTTTTAAACCACAGAACTCAGTAGGTCTTCCATCATCATGGTTCTTCAAAGGGTACTCTTTTACTGCCTGCCACCCAATATATATATATATATATATATATATATAATTTTTTTTTTCCTGCATCAGGTCTTCGTTGCTGCGCGCAGACTTTCTCTAGTTGCAGCGAGTGGGGGGCAACTCTTCCTTGCAGTGCGCGGGTTTCTCACTGCGGTGGCTTCTCTTGTCGTGGAGCACGGGCTCTAGGCGCGTGGGCTTCAGTAGTTGTGGCACACGGGCTCAGTAGTTGTGGCTCGCAGGCTCTAGAGCACAGGCTCAGTAGTTGTGGCACACGGCTTAGTTGCTCTGTGGCATGTGGGGGGATCTTCCCGGACCAGGGCTCAAACCCGTGTCCCCTGCATCGGCAGGCAGGCAGATTCTTAACCACTGTGCCACCAGGGAAGTCCCCACCTCAATATTTTTAAACTGAGAAGACTCAAAGCACCTGAGAGTTACTTTTATTTTTCATTTATTCAGATGGTTGCTTAATGTGACCAGCTCAACCTGCTGTGAAATAGTAATTCTTGGGAATAAGTGCCTTAGATAATAAAGCTTAGGTATGAGAACTTAAGTAGCAAACTCCATGTTAACAATTGTGCCTGAGTATAGGCATTTGGGGGATTCCATGGAAAAAAATTTTAGTAATGGCTCATAAGTCTAGGTAATGCTGATTATTGAATTGCCTTGAATTTTTAATTTGGAAGTACTACTTAAGATAAACCGAAGTTAGTTAGGGATATGTTCACTAATGTACATTAAATTTAGCCAAATGGATCTTAGTAGGGATCTTATACCATGGATCAAAAGGATTATCAGAGTAGCATCACAACAGGAACAGACTTCAAAATTAATATTCAATTAAAGGTAGTCCAGAGAAAATAATTTTGTAGGATCAAAATTACAGCACAGGGTCTAATTTTAAAGAGTCTCAGAGATGAAGTCTTGAAAAGATAAACATCTCAGGAACAAATGGTTCTTAAAGTACCTAGGAAAAAAAACAGTGAGAAAGTGAATATTAATACTGCATGGCTCTATTGCCCTCTGTATGTTAGAGTGTCAGAAATAGGATTGGGTTTAAAAGTCTTCAGAGCTTGGACCTCTTTCTCATATCATTTTTCTCTGATTAAGAATGTGAATAGCCTTGGGTGGGGAGGGGATCCACGTGTCTCCCCCCACCCACCGCCAAATCAGGCAACCATAATATAGTGGAAAGGATATTTCAATTTGAGCTCTTGCGCTTCTGCTCAATGGCGAGGTCTTTGAACAAGTTAATCTCTGAGTCTTAGTCCTTTGCATCTAAACAAGGTCTAATACTGAGGATTAAATAGCATGTGAGGATCACTTTCTTTCTTTCTTTCAATTTATTTATTTATTCATTTATTTTTTGCTGAGTTGGGTCTTTGTTGCTGTGCACGGGCTTTCTCTAGTTGCAGTGAGTGGGGGCTACTCTTTGTTGCGGTGCGTGGGCTTCTCATGGCGGTGGCTTCTTGTTGTGGAGCACGGGATGTAGGCTCATGGGCTTCAGTAGTTGTGGCTCACGGGCTTTAAAGTGCAGGCTCAGTAGCTGTGGCACACGGGCTTAGTTGCTCTGTGGCATGTGGGATCTTCCCGGACCAGGGCTCAAACCTGTGTCCCCTGCCTTGGCTGGCAGATTTTTAACCACTGCGACACCAGGGAAGTCCCGAGGATTACTTTAGTAAAGGTGAAAACTTAGAACAAAATTTTGAGTACCTTGCCAGTCCTTAAATTAAAAAAAAAAAAAATCACCCAAGCACCTTTTCAGAGATTGCTTCATTAGTCTTCTGTACACAGGGAACGTCTTCAATTTCTTTAAATTTGGGTATTGTGAGATTTTACTCCAGGGGAGGAGGGTCACTAGGGAGCTTTGAACATGATACTGTTGCTGTGAATCTGAGATGGGCGGGCTGAGGAGGGTGCTGACTCGCCTTTACTTTGTGTCTGTGTACAAACCACTTTGTTTCTCATACCGCTTTGCCCTGGGGATGGTGCAGTATTTAAGAGATCTACTTAGGAAGCTAAAACATTCATGTTTAATTGCAAATGGAAACTTTAAGTTGCCGTGTTCATTTATTTAAACATTCACAAAATAAATACCTGTAAGTGACTAGATAACAGATGAACAATACAAACCCATAGGGCTCTCAGAAGGAACACTTTGAGGTTAGTAAGTTGCAGGTCTGTATTTTTACTTCCTCTGTTGAGATTCCATGTGTTTTCATCAGTGCAAAGGCTCCTGTCGTACCAGGTTAAGTGGGAACGGAAGGTACTTTCTGGCAGCTAATGCTTCACTATCAGTGAAAAAGAGTGATGTCTGCATTTATTTCCAATCCTAGGAGATTTTTTTTCTCTCCTTGGAAAGAATTGGAAAACCTAGGACCTTAGATTTCCAAAGATGTCCAAACTCATAACTGTTCTAGAAAAAAAAAATTTAGGATACCTATAAGCTCATTAAAACTTTTTCACCTGGAATAGCAGAATAAAAGTTGAGTTTTAAGTTCTGTGTATTTTCCATTATCTTTTTGTATCAGATACCTGTTTTGCATGAATTTTAGGAAATTAGTTTTCAGGTTTCCCCAAACAGGTGCATTTGTCAGGGTGACTAGAAACGTTCACATTCTGTGCAAGAGATTCATATGACAGTAGCTAATCAAGTATTTGCTTGAAATAGTTTAAATCCTTGAATGCATTGCCTAAAATAAAAGCTGTGAAATCACCATCTTATTAAATTTGAAGAACTGAAATCTTAGAGGTTAGACTCAGGACTTAAAGTCCTGGGAAACTAATTTTATGAAACATTTCAAATATATTACTTATTGTTACTCCTTCCTAATCCATGAAGTGTCTTGATACGGGCAATATATGAAAGCTGTTAAACTCCTCAGAGGAAGGTTCAGAGTACATAGTAGTGTTAAGTATAGTGATTTGAACACTAGAAAACTGATTGAGACTAAACGTTAGCTTTACTCTGCCTTATTCTTACAATCAGTGTGTTTTCGCAGGAGTAGATGCAATGAGAGTAGTTCTTGCTATTTAACATCGAAATTTTCACAGTTCTAGTTAACCAGGAAAGAACAAAAATGGGGAGGAGGAATATAAATTGGCTAGTCTTTGTAACTGCTGGCTTGTTACACTTGACTTCCAAACTGAAAGCTCTCCAAGGCCACACAGCCCAGCTCTGAAAAGTCTCCCAGTTAGCTCCCTTAGCATACAGAAGTCCACGACAGACAGGGTGGGCTCAGTGGAGATTAAGCTGATGGTGGTTTGACCATAATTAATTACTCTTTCCACTTAAAAATCAAATCACCTTCTTCCTCCCTTGAGAGCAGTGTAATATAAAAATCGCACTTCCACAGACGTTTGTTTATAATCTTTTTACAGATGTTAGCACCCTCCTAATCTCAGAATGTCAGGAAAGTGGTCTATGAGCAGAAATGTACTTGTTTTCTCTTTGGGGAAACAGATTCTAGTTGGGCAAACAAGCTAAAAAGTTTCCCTCAATAGTCCTGAAAATGTTATAGAACTTATTTAGGACTGGAGCTAACTTCTAGAATTTAGATGTCAGGTAGTGTTTGTGTTAAGCTCAAATTTTTAGGGGAAGAGTTTAAAGTTATAGTACAATATGATGAAATATGTCTATAAGTGACTGAAAACAGTGAAAGTGTTTGCATAAATAAGACAAGCGGACTATCAAACAGAATTCATCCTGATTGCACACGTGTAAATATGCATGCCAGTAGGTGCTGTTGTACAAAAGTGAAGATAATTTTGCTCAGTACATTTACTGAAAACTTGATTTTTTTTTTTAAAGGCCTTCTGCAGCAACCCTGTTTCCCAGAAATAAAGTTCAGTGTGTGTTCTTCTCCCAGAAGTCTATGATCATGTTTTGTTCTGTTAAAATATTCCTTTTTACCCTGGAATGCCTCCTTAGTGTTTAGAATTTGGTACAGTTTAGATAAAATATATCATCTCCATTTTCCTATCTATTTTTAGGAAGGCATTAAGTATTGTAAACTCCTTGAGAGTTAGAAACATCTCAGAGCCTGTTTCAATATTGAAGGCATAGTCTTAGATACTCAGTTTCCTTTCCAGTGAAATCTGTCTGCAATCAACACTTAACCCCAAGCCAGAAGTAGCCACTTTTCTCTGGCTTTCACTGAGCCTTTGTTGTCCTCTTCCAATTTTTCATTCTAGGCTTTAGAAATTTATGTGGTTGGCTTATTACTTACTAGGAAGTGGGCAAGAGCACTATCTCATCTTATATGGTCAATACAGATGCTTTTAACAAATGTTTAGTTGTGAAATGGGATCCTCCCTCTCTCCTAGCTCACCAACTGGTTGAAAATCAAGTTAGGAACATTGAGAGTTTTACACTAAGTTTTCAGTTCTTAAGCTAATTTGCATAAGAATTACCTGGGAGTGCTTGGTAAAAATACATATTCCTAGTCCTATGCCTTGAAGTTGATTCTGTTGTGGAGCTATTAAGAAATCTGCATTTTAAATATATCTTTAACAATTCAAAATGATTCTAATACAGGTGACCCATAAGTCACCTTTGGAGAAACTGATCTATCTGAACTATTTTATTTGGCTAAGATCTGTTTTGTTTTATTTGATTAAGGTACTCCATTGGTTTAGTTATTAAATTTACAGAATTTTTAAAAAGGCACCAGAACAGTGTTTTCCATATGTTTATAAATGCTTATTACTTATCCCACTCTACCTTTCAACGAGCATTTAGATAAATAGAAGAGATAGTTAACTGCCTTTGCAGCTGTTTAACTATGTGTCTCATCAGAATCCTAATCTTTTCTCCTACTTCCATGTTTAACTAGCCATTATTTGATCCTGATGTCATCTTTTAAGATTGGTTGACTAAGCGGAGCACGGAGAGTGAGAGGCAGTTTTCATGCTAGTGTTCCTAGGATGTTGAAGGCAGGGCTTGAGGACGTGAAGTGGAGAGTAGTTTAGTGGAATGCTGTGGATCTAACCTGTGGAGGGCACTATCTTTAGGTTAAACTAGGGGTCTTTAGTTACTGATGGCACTGATTGAAATGGGAGGATTTTAATAGAGCAGTGGTTCTTAAAGTGTGGTTTCTTGATCAGCAGCATCAGCATGGCCTGAGAACTTGTTGGGGGAAATGCAAATTCTTGGCCCTCACGTAAACCTACTGGCTCAAGCTCTGGGAGTGGGGGCTCACCGTCTAGGTTTTACCAAGTCAGCCAGGTGATTGATACACATTGAGGTTTCAGAACCAGTGGAATAGAGTAAGATTTGAAGTTCACCTTCTCCTATTGCGCCTCTCACATTTTTAGGAGGAATGAAAGACAGTTGATGAAGTCCACATGCTCACCAGTGAAACATAGGCTTTGGAGTTAGATAAACTTGGGTTCAACTCTCGGTAGTTGAGTGACCTTGAGCAGATTATGACTCTGATTCACATGAAGCCTATAACTAGTTTTGTAGTAATTCAACCTCTTAAACAATGTTCCTTGTTTTTTTCACAAGGCCCATGTCTGGGCCTCAATACTTGTTTGATACTTATACTTCCTTATAGTTAGGAATTCGGAGTAATTCAAAATGGGAGCAAAAAAAAAGGAGCCAATTACATGATTAGCACCAGAAAAGCTTCTAAAGAGCATATATATATTCAGGCTTACACTTTCTGTAGCTAGTTACCCAGAGAATGACCTGTGCATTTCAAGCACAGTCAGTAGTGATATTCTAGACAAAAAAGGCCCGTTGGCTGAATTAGTAATAGGATGCATGAAGCAACGCATCAACACACTTGATACCTTTATGGCCAGACAAGGTGTGGACTTGGGGCCATTTGAGGCCCATGCCCGTTGGAAATGGGCAGCTTAGGCTGAGCTGGTGGGTTCCTATGCAGCATAGTCAGGAGGTTTGTAGTCACTCTCACTACTTCCCAGGCATTGAGGGCCCACTTAATAGAAGCAAAGGAAGGCAAGCCTGCAGGAATGAGCCTGTCCTAATTGAGCTGGCCTGAGAAGGTACATTTTCAGGTTAGACACGTCCTTTTTCTCTTTTAAGTTCTGCCTCCTAGGAAAGGAGAAGCATTTTCAGTACGGGGATGTCCTTGTGAAAACATTACTCACTACAGAAGAGTATGTAAAATGCAAATAACCCTCCTAAGGATCTTGTACTGGTTAATTACTTTCAGAGGCAAAAGTAAAAAATTCCAACTTTGTCTTGCATTTAGAGAACAAAGATGAGTTAGTAAAATGGGACTTCCTTGCCATACTCCTGAAGCTTAAAATAATTGCTCTATCTGATTTAACTTATACCTTAGTAGACTAATACCTTAGTTGAAATGTTCTCTGGGCAGCACTCCTTGAGCCTCTGATTCCCCTGGAACTCTGCAGAAGTGGCCTGCTTTTGAGATGGCAAACTTTGGCTGACCTTAAGGAACTACACAGCATAGTGTCTTGCTGTGTAGGGAAAAGGCCCCTGACTGGGCTCCAGCAGAGGAGTCGCTGGTGGAGTGGAGAGTGCTAGGCAAGGCATCAGGACACAGGAAGTCTCAATCGTGGTTTTGTCAGCACTGTCCAGTGGAATTTTCTGTCATGATGGAAATTGTTCTTGATCTATGCTATTCCACATGGTAGCTGCTGGCCATATGAGACTGTTGAGCCTTTGAAATGTGGCTAGTGTGGCCAAATAACTTAATTTTCAAGTTTTTTTTTTTTAATTTAAAGTAGCTACATGTGGCTAGTGGCTTCATATTGGACAGCACAGCTCTAGGTAAAATTTAGATAAGAGCAAAGAGATTTGGGTTTAGATTTTACTTGGAATATGGGAGGTTGGGGCTCTTGGAACTTCAAAATCCAAAACAGGTATGAATTTGTGTTATGAGTTTGAATAACGAACTTCCTTCTGTATGTCTACATTGCCTTATCCTGGGTGACCTGCTAAGAGGATTCATGACTGGTAAGTAAAGCTGAGTTTACCAAAGCAATTGGAAAGCTCAGACAGTTTTCCATGTTACTTGACCCTTTGAGTGCTACACAAAGGTGAACATTTAAGGTACCTGTGGATTGAATAAATTTTCATTTTATCTCAGCAACCCTGTGAGATAGGTCATGTCTGTTTTGTAGTTGACAAAAAGAGATTAACTTATGTTTACATATAATACCTTTATGGATCACTGTCCTTTAAAATGGTTGGTTTTAGCTCACAACTTAATTTGAAATTGCAAGTTTTTAGTATGTTGCTATAACAAGAAGTTAATTCATATTTGTTCCATTGTAGTCAGTAATAAGTAAATGTCTGACTATAAGTGGTAGAGAATCTAAGATTGTCCAGGCAAGCAAATAACACCCAAGATTTTAACTCACCCAAGGTGCTGCTTATATAGTAAAAGCAGATCAGAACTCAACTTCTCGACCCCATTTGGGATCTTCCTGTCATTTGCATGCTCACAGTGAACACAGTGAGTGAGTGCTGACTTACTCATAAGTAATCTAGTCCACCATTAGCCAGACAATCTTAGTCTGGTGGAACAAAGTGGGCTTTTATAGCCTTGACCACTGGAGCATAGTGAACGTATGAGGTCTTAGAAAATAACTTGAGTAAATTGCTTAAAGACCAGGAACAGATTCAGTTTCCTTCAGCTTTAGCTTCAAATTATGATCTGTTTTTTTGGGGGGGTGGGAAGACAAAATGGAATTGGGATAAAATAAGTAGCTGAATTTTGAACATTTATTATCTCCACTTTACTTTTGAAGAAACTGAGGCTCAAGGCTATATAGTTAGTAGTAAGCCACACAGCTGGGAGGCTAATCGAAGCCTGTCTGATGCCACAGCTTGAGTTCTTAAATGTGACACAAAACAAGGTAAAGGGGAGCCTGGGTGACTCAGTTGCCTCCTGGGAATACTGGGTTGTAGTGGAGTGACCTGTGTGGTATCAGACCAAGGACTTGCATTTCTTAGAGCACTTGCCTTCATTTACAGTGGATCCTTATCAGACTAATATCATTGACTAGAAGGCTCTGTTACATTTTAATGTGTAATTCTTTCCTTATTAAGGAAGGCTTGCCGGCTTGTGCAGCAGAGACCCCTGGATAATTTATTTTTTAGCAGTTCACATTGTGCTCGGAGCTAGTTACTCCAAAAATCAGTAAAACCTCTGTTTATCTGAGTACTCAAGAAAAAGGATCTTTTTGTTAACCAGGGATTTACTAGACCCCGCCCCCCAACCCCCTTATTTTAGAAGGATCTCTGAAGTCTGCTTATATACTAAGGAGTTTCATTGGAGGTGGTTAGGAGTGTGAACAAGTGTGATGTTGTTACCACTTCAAGGGGGATAAATAACAAATTTAACTAGCTTGCTGCTTAAGAAGCAGAATTAGTAGTGGGCTCAGCCTTGGCCTCCCCTTCAGAGTTCTCATTCATGTGACTGACTGGCTAGTTTTGTAGAGCAAGTAGATTTTAACCACTTTTAAATCAAGTATGGCCATTCATGGGCTGTTTGAAAGGAGGAGAGAAGAGGGAACCAGGCTGAGCATGGATATCATTTAGGGGAAAGCCTTAGGGAAAGCAAGGAGGATATTCTTCATTTACACACCGAGCTTCAGAATGGCACCGCTCTCTCTACGGGGGCATTGGGGATAGTTTCTAGTCACTATTAAGTAATTGCAGAGTTCTGCAAACTGTGCCTTCTTTTGTACGGCCCATGGTGTTTATATTTTTTTACTGGTTGGGGAAAAAATTATTAAATACACCTGAAACTAATATAATGTTATGTCAGTTATACTTCAATTTAAAAAAATAATATTATTTCATGACACAGGAAGATTATATGAAATGCAAATTCCAGTGTCCATAAATAAAATTTTATTGGAATGCAGCCATGCTCATTCATTTACATATAATCTGTGGCTGCTTTTGTGCTACAGTGGCAGAGTTGAGTATCTGCAACAGAGACTGAATGGGCCACAAAGCCTAAAATGATTTATTACCTGTCCCCTTAGAGAAAAATTTTGCTGAACCCTGGCTTGGTGAGTAGTGCCAGACGCTTACCTTGCTGATTCACACTCGTATGTATCACAGGAAGCTCACGGGACTCTTTTCATAAAACTTGGTAGCCTCTGGCTTCCAGAGGAATCTGTATAAGCCAAGTGTCAAAAGTTTACTGTGAGCTTGCAGCTTCATTAAGTCTTATTCTATCTTTTTTCTAGTCATTCATCTTCTCAACTGAGTCCCAGTGGCAGGACTCAAGTTACCTCTGCCTCTAAGCACGTCTGTGCCCGATGTCCAAACAACAAAAGAAAATTTCTATTCTAAAGCACCTGACTACCCTACTCCTTATCTAAGTTGGGGTAGCTGTGTCACCCCTAATGTAGCGCTTCCTTCTTCCTTTCAAATAGGGGCTGGGAAAGTAGCAGGTGAAAACCTCTTTCTTCCTCAATTGTAGAGCCTCAATATTCTCAGCTGTAAATTAAAAAAAAAAGATCCCCAGGGACTGACTCAGCATCTTGTGCCTGCCTTTTAAAGGAACAGAGAGACCCAATTGAAGTAGAAACTGAAAATAAAATCGGTAGCATGTCCATTATTGTAGGTGGCTGGTATTTGGTATTAATCACTGCTCAAAGGACCAAGACATGACAGAGCAGGGTTTTTCAAAATATGATTATAGATTATAGTCACCTGGAGAGCTTGTGTTAAAATACACATATCTGAGGATGATCTTATTCCCAGGTCTCATACATAGGAAAGTTTGAGAACCACTGCTCTTAAGCATTTAGATTTTTCCTTTTTATCCTAATTAGTTTGAACTAAAACAATTTTTAAAGATCATAGAATTCTTGGGACTGTAAGTGTAAGAGATCAGTAGAGGTCATTTTACAGATTAGAAAACTTGAGACCAGAGTAGAGAAATAAATTACCTAGGACCCCGTCATGACATTGCATGGTTTTTTTATTTTTAATGTAATCAGTTGGTCCCTGGGAATGAGAGCCAGAGGAAGAGAGGAAGATGAACTTGAATTTAAGGAGCATATGGAAGGAGTAGGATGGGAGAGAAGGTTATAAAACAAGTGAAAATGGGGTACATAGACAGGAAGGGACTGAAAAGACAGATTAAGGTAATTGGAGTGTTGTAAAAGCATAAAAGGAGTCCAATTTAAATGAGGAAGTGGACTGGAAGAGAAAATATCCTATGACCATTTAACCCTTTTTTGTATGAGATTGAGGCCTAAAGCAAACCAGTTAGTTGGCTGCTTCATGTTGTGTCTTTTCCAAGGCAAGGACATGGAACAACATCTGGCCACTAATCTTACAGAATTGCTGATGTTTAAGAACCAAGATAGGTCCACTTAGGTGTTTTTAAGTCAGTTTGTGGCATTTCTTCTAAGCATATAGACACTTGGGAAGATGTTGTGATTGTTTTTAGAATTTGAGATTGTGTTGCAGAGCTGGTAAAAACAAAATGGAAAATGCTAGACTGCTATCTTTGAGCAACTCTTAGTCTTTTAATGCATTGTACTACTAAGTTTCTGATGATGAAATTTTACCAAGTATTGAACATTGAGGAGAAAAACTTAAGTACTTTGCAAAATATTTGGCAACCTTCATCTGATTGTTTGGCCCTTTCTTTGACATGGCGTCTGCCACTTCTTATGAAGGTATCTTCCAGCTGCAGTATTGAAGTCTGGTTCTGGAACTTCATGGGGCCAAGTCCAGGGAAACTTGGGAGACCCTTATGGAGACCCTTTTTTCCCCCTCCCTTTCCAAAGTTACTCATTTAACAGCTGCTGGGTTGGGGTGATTATGATGCTTATTATGGGACTTCATGAGACCAGAGACTTGGTACTGTTTTGCCACACCTAGAACAATGCCTGACACAGAGTTGGTACTCAGTAAATATTTGAATGAATGAATATTGTGAACCCCAGCTTCTTTAAGGAGAGAAGAAGAAATACTTTCATTTGCATTTTCTCCCTGGAGTTTTTTGTCTTATTAGCTTGAGAGTACTAGGTCCCTAATGAGGAAACCCCATTAGTTTCAATAATGAACAAGTCAGTTCATGACAGAAGGTCTCGTTTATATACAATACACACTTGGGGAGAAAAAAATGATAATTTGGACTTTAAAAATTGGAAATGTTACTAGTGTTTAGAGCTGAATCCTCCCAACATTTTTCTTTTAAATTCCGGAGCTCTTTGAACTTTTAGCCATAACAGCCTCTGTCTTGCATACTTTGAAAGGCTATTAACTATGCACTGGAATTTTGGAAATGTTGTCAGTGAGAATCACTGTAAAACAGTGATAAGGACTCTTCTATGGGCTGCAAATTGAAATCAGCCACCCATTAAGATGGATCACAGACTGAATTTCCTGGATTGAAACTAGATCAACATTGGTAAAGTCTGAATTTAGACAGCTGTGTGGGGAGAGAAGGAAGGGTAGAGTTCTCTCACCCCCTCAACCTATCCCCCTTTCAGTGACAGGCTCTCAGTCTTCGTGACTGCTTTTAGTTTGGCATTAAGTTCCTGAGGAGATTCTTGCACACCCCTGATACTGACTACACTCCGGATGCCAGTCTTTATCATTGAGACCAGCTTGTTATCTGTCCTAGACAAAAACAGTCTCAAAGTGTTAGAACGTACTGGATGTAGAGTGTTAAGTAGAAATGGGGATTTTGTTAAAACTCCAGCTTCTGGGGATGTGGTATCCATGGGTTTAAAGGTCAGGGAGGAAGGAGAAGATACAAGGATTTATCGCAGTAGAAGTGATTTAATAAATGAGCAGGTGATGAATATCTTCTTTAGAAAATTAATTTCTTCTTCTTCTTTTTTTTTAAATATTTAGGCTGTGCTGGGTCTTAGTTGCGGCACGCAGGATCTTTAGTTGTGGCATGCATGTGGGATCGAGGTCCCTGACTAGGGATCGAACCTGGGCCCCCTTCATTGGAAGCACAGATTCTTACCCACTGGATCACCAGGGAAGTCCCTAGAAAATTAATTTTTTCACCCACTGTTTTCACCCAAATCATTCCACTGTCCACTTTCCTAAGGCACTGGCTATATATCTGTGTGTCAGAGATGAGCAGAGATTACCTTTGACAATGTTGTTTGAGGGCCTCTTTGGGGAAGGCATCTTTTGGTTGAATAACTATTCCCCACCCCCATCCTCCACACACTTGACTGTCTTTGAAGGAAGAGCCCATCATATTTTACAGCTACTGCTTTAAGTCTCAAAACCTGTTGTCAGGGCTTCCCTGGTGGCGCAGTGGTTGAGAGTCCGCCTGCCGATGCAGGGGACACGGGTTCGTGCCCCTATCCCGGAAGATCCCACATGCCGCGCAGCGGCTGGGCCCGCGAGCCATGGCCGCGGAGCCTGTGTGTCCGGAGCCTGTGCTCCGCAACGGGAGAGGCCACAGCAGTGAGAGGCCCGCGTACAGCAAAAAAAAAAAAAAAAAAAAAAAAAAAAAAAAAAAAAAAACCTGTTGTCAGAAGTCAGTGTAAAGAGGTCTGCCTCAAAGCTTGGCAAAGAACCCTTCTTTATACCAGAAAAGTCTCTGCTTTTGTTTATAAGGAAGCAAAGGACTCTCCTGCTCTGATCTGATTACCCTAATCATTTAGAAGAAGGTTGGAGTGGTAAAATCCTTAAAGATCATGGAGCAAAAAAAAAAAAAAAAAAAAAGATCATGGAGCAGTTGATAAAATGGTCAGAAATCTTTGCCAATTCCTTTGCCTTTTCTCTTAACAAAATGTAAATGTTTGTGCTTGGGTTGAATTGTAGTTGCATTAGTGACTTATGCAGCTACATAAGTCACTATGTAGCTTGTAATAAGTTTGGTAACACTGTTAGCCACCTGCTGATAACCGCTAAACTCATGCAAATATTTCTACCTGGGGGTGTTAACTGGTTTAGCAGTGTATCCCTTAAAACCAGTAGGTATTTTAGGCTTCTGGGTACAGGATTGTTAGATCAGGCCTCATTGCCCTGTTGGATCCAGGCTCTTTATTTCTGTTCTCTGGTGGAATCAGATTGTTTCTCCTCATTATATTACTTTTCACTTGAAAACAAAGGAGGCAGGTAACCCAGATCCATTATTTTTACTCTTAAGACTTGTTTCAAAACTCTCATAATCCTACTACCTTACTACCCTTTCTAAAAAATAACAGGGCAGAAAAGTAGAAAATTCTACCATGGTGTAAGAGACAGAGGTAATGACACCCATGTGTTTTATGTGTAGACATTTAGAAAAATGTCTGTTACCTTTTTTTTTTTTTTTTTTTTTTAGCGGTACGCAGGCCTCTCACTGCTGTGGCCTCTCCCATTGCGGAGCACAGGCTCCGGACGCGCAGGCCCAGTGGCCATGGCTCACGGGCCCAGCCGCTCCGCGGCATGTGGGATCTTCCCGGACCGGGGCATGAACCCATGTCCCCTGCATCGGCAGGCGGACTCTCAACCACTGCGCCACCAGGGAAGCCCTAAGTTGTTTTTTTTTTTAATATATTATGTCCCTGCCATATGCTTGGGCCATAATAGCAGATCCTAATGTTCTGTTTCTTGTTTGCTAAATCTGACCTGTAAACAAAATCAAACAACACAGACTTCATTCTAGGTTGTAGTGCTGGTGGCATGTTTTGTCATTGTTATGCTTTTAACCATAAGTGCTAGTTGGACGCAGAAGTAATGAGGGTATTAATTATTGTCAAGTGAACAGGGGCCACCAACTTTGTATCAGATTGACTCAGCATTTTAAAATTTTAGACTTGAGATTTTCAGAAGTTGGAGGATTCTTTATGCTACATGGAAGGTTGGGTTCAAGTCCTATTTCTGACACCATATGATTTTATTTTCCCATCTCTGTGGGATGAGAATTTCTTACAGCTAGGGGTACAGTCATGCAAATTTCTGTTTCCCTAGGGCCTGAATAGATACTTAATGGATTGTGCCAAATGTGGCTTCTTTTTTTGCTGTGAGCCAGGAGTAGTGTGAACACACACATTGCCTATACATTATTGTTAGTTATCTTTTGCTATTAAACATGTTATCTCAAAATTTAATGGCTTAAAATAACAAACATTTGTCTTACACAGTTTGTGTGAACCAGGAATCCAGGAACAGCTTAGCTGGGTGGTTTTGGCTCAGAGTCCGAGACTGCAGTCATCTGAAGGCTTAATTGAGGACCCACTTCCAAGGTGGTTCATTCGCATAGCTATTGTCGGGAAGTTTCAGTTCCTCACCACATGGGCCTCTCCATAGGGCTGCTTGGATGTCCCAACAGTATGGCGACTGGATTCCTCCAGGGCAAGGAGAAAGATCCAGTGACTTTTATGACCTGGTGTTAGAAGTTGCACACTGACATTTCCAATTTATCCTGTTTTTAGGAGTGAGTCGCTAAGTCCAGCCCATATTTAAGGAGAAGGAAATTAGGCCACACCTTGAAAGGAAGAGTATCAAAGAATCTGTTGGACATATTTTAAAACTACCACATGTGTTGGATACATAAACTTCTAATTGATTCATATTCAACATTGGGGTGACATGTCCCCAGTGAGCTGCATTTTTAATATGTCCTTGGGTTAATTCTGATGCACTAAAATTTGAGAGTCACTAACCTAAAAAAGTGGAGAGAGATACTATGTTCGTGGATGCAAAGACACAGTAATGTTTTGATGTCACATCTCTCCAAATTGTCCTATGAACACAAACTCCCAGCTGGCTTTTTTTTTTTTTTTTTAAAGAAATCAACTAACTGAATCTAAAATTTATATGGAAATACAAGAGACAGAATAGCCAAAACAATTTTGAGAAAGAACAAAGTTAAAGTACTTATATTACCTGATATCAAAACTTACTATGGAAAAAAGCTCTACTGTGAAGCTTTAGTAGTCAAGATAGTGTGTGTGTGTAGGATAAAATGGGGTCCAGAATCAGATCTATGATTATGTGGTCATTTCATTTCCAGTAAAGAGGCCTAAGGCAATTCAATGGAGAAAAGGCAGTCTTTTCAAGAAATGGTGCTAGAACAACTGGACATCTTTATAGATTAAAAAAATGTTCCCTGTCCCTTACCTCTGTAAAACTCCTAGAAAAAAAGAATATTCACAATACACATGTCTAACCAAAAATTTGTAATGGATAATGTATAAAGAACTCTTACAACTTAGGAATAAGACAAAATTTTTTAAGTGGGGGAAAGATTTGAAGAGATACTTCACAGAAGGAGATATATGAGTGGCCAATCTGCACATGAAAAGTTGCCCATCATTTAATTAGGAAACTGGATTAAAACCACAGTGAGGGGCTTCCCTGGTGGCGCAGTGGTTGAGAGTCCGCCTGCTGATGCAGGGGACATGGGTTCGTGCCCTGGTCTGGGAGGATCCCACGTGCCGCGGAGAGGCTGGGCCCGTGAGCCATGGCCGCTGAGCCTGCGCGTCCGCAGCCTGTGCTCTGCAACGGGAGAGGCCATAACAGTGAGAGGCCCGCGTACCGCAAAAAAAAAAAAAAAACACAACAACACAGTGAGAGGGACTTACCTGGTGGCGCAGTGGTTAAGAATCCGCCTGCTGATGCGGGGGACATGGGTTCGAGCCCTGGCCCAAGAAGATCCCACACGCCACAGAGCAACTAAACACGTGCACCACAACTACTGAGCCTGCACTCTAGAGCCCGTGATCCACAACTACTGAAGCCCGCGCACCTAGAGCCCATGCTCTGCAACAAGAGAAGCCACCGCAGTGAGAAGCCTGCACAGCGCAACGAAGAGTAACCCCTGCTCATTGCAACTAGAGAAAGCCTGCGTGCAGCAATGAAGACCCAACGGAGCCAACAATAAATAAATAAATTTATTTATTAAAAAAAAAAAGCGCCACAGTGAGATACCACTAGATACCTGCTAGAATGGCTAAAATTAGAGACTGATAATAGTAGGTACTGGTGAGCATTTGCAGCAGTTGGAAGTCTAATCCGTTGTTGGTGGGCATGTGTAATGATACAATCACTTGGGAATACAGTCTGGCAGTTTCCTATCAGGTTAAACGTATACTTACCGTATGACCCTATAACTTCACTATTAAGTACGTACCCAAGAGAAATGAAAACACGTCTCCACAAAGACTCGTATATGAAAGTTCGTAACAGATTTATTCGTAAAAACCAACGCCTGAGAACAACTCAAATGTCCTCCACCAGGTGAATGGATAAATAAATTGCAGTGTATCCACACAATGGGATACCATTCTAATAAAGATCTAACCGATTACTGATACATCCAGCAGCATGGTTGAATGTCAACAAATATTTTGCCGAGCGTAAGAAGTCAGACACAGAAGAGTGAATTCTGTGGATCTCGTTCGTGTAGACACGATTGTGCTAGCAGATCAGTGGTCGCTTCGGGCTGGTGATGGAAACTGGGGATTGACTGGGAGTGGGCGCAGGGGAGACTTCCGGGGATGATGGGATCGTTCTGAATTTTCATGGTGGTGGGGATTATACCTGTGCGTATGTTTGCTAGACTTACCACACTGTATCTTTGAAATGTGTATATCTTACTGTGTAGAAATTATACTTCATCAAAGGTGATTTAAAAGCAAGTGTCTCTTAAGGTTTGAATTTCCCGGAAGTTACGTAGATAACCATCTGATCTTGAAAGTCAGCGTTCAAGATTTATCCCTTCGAATCCTTTATGGCTTAGTCTTCATAGTACCAGATCTAGGAGAAGAATACCAAACTGTTGCTTCCTTTGACGGTAGAATGGGCCTCCCCTCCTCTTCCTGCTTATTTGTAACACGTCTTGGTTTTAGAGGCAGGGTGATGGGATGCCTTGTCTGGGCTGCTTTGTGAAATCTTTCCCTCCAGTGGAATGTGCTGTTATGGCTACCATGTCATTTAAACCCTGTCATTGTGCTTCTTGACCAGCTTGTCAAGGTAGGTGGGCAGGAGATAGCTCATGACTGCTCTTTACTGACTCATCTCTTATGGTTACAGATTCTCATAAACACAAAGATAAACATAAAGATCGAGAACACCGGCACAAAGAACACAAGAAGGACAAGGAGAAGGACCGAGAAAAGTCCAAGCATAGCAACAGGTAAGGGTTGAACCAGCAAGTCCCTCACCATTCAGCAGTGGGTTGGCTATGGCTTGGCTCACCTGGAACAGGCCTTAACTTGAACCACAGGTAAATACCATGGATAGCAAACTCAGCAGAGACTTTGATTCCAGAGTTCTTAAGAGGATGGCCTTGACAATTCAGGCCTTACTGCGGATGCCATTTTTCAGATCAGGATGTACAAAGCAAGTATGGTGAATTGTTAACACATGATGGCATTTAATCAAGTGTCCAGAGAGCTTGCCTTGATAAAAGGTGACTGGATTGGAGACTTGATAGATATATATTTTTCTTCTTTCCATACTTCAAAGGGTATAAATTTTAAAATTCTTAACTTAGGCTTCCATGGTTTGTAAGCCCCTGAAATCATATACAAAAGGTTGGGTATGTGAGATATTCCTGGAGAGAACATTTCTAGCTTTCGTCAGGTTACCAGAAGAGTTCAGCTCTCACAAAAGCCAATAACCACCAATGTAAATGAAACTCAGCGGTGCTGCCCTCTGGGATCCAAAGGAATCAGAAAGATGTTTTCTTGTTCATTTTGCTTCCATTTTTTTGGTGTAGGAGACAAGTGGTTAAGCTGAGAGACTTAGGGTATCTTTGGATATAGGACCACTTATTGAAAATGAGGACTTAAACTTCCATTTTGAGTTAAAGGCAGTTGTTGGTGAGAAAGCCATAGGGTATTCTCATAGTGGCCAAAGTTTTGTTAGAGGGAACATAAAGTTCAGTCATTTATTGGCACAAGTGCCTGTAGCCTAGAGTCTCTTAGAACTACTTCATTAGGTTGGCTTATTGTCTGTGGACAAGATATTTTCAACATAAATAATGGTCAAAAGTTTCTTGTCCAACATATACAGAAATCTTCTATAAATAAATAAAAATGAGGCAGATAATCCAACAGAAAAATTCATGAGAGGATTGAGTAAGCTCTTCACAAAAGAAGATATCCACATGGCCAATAAAAATACTAGAAGACGCTCAACATTACTCATCAGGGCAATGCAACCTCAATATAATATCCTACACATTGTAATAATGGCTGAATATTAAAATAACACTAATACCAAGATCTTACAATGATGTGGATCAATTCCATTTCTGATGGGACTATAAATTGTTAAATCATTTTGGAAAACTACTTAGCAGTGTCTTGTAAAGTTAACATATGTATACCCTATAACTTAAGAATTCCATTCCTGAATGTGTTCTCAACAGAAGTGTGTGTATTTGTGCACCAAAGGGCATGTACAAAGCTATTCAGAGCTGCATTGCTTTTAATAGCTCCAAAGTGAAAATCTCCTAAATGCTCATTAATAGTAAAATGGATAAAGTGTGGTATATTCACATTTTAGGATACTATATATAAATAAATATGAAATAACTACTGTTAAAGTAATAAGCATAGGTGAATTCCACAAACCTATGTTGAGTGAAAGAAACCAGCCAAAAAATATATATTGTATGCTTCAATTTACTTGAAGTTCAAAAACAAAACAATTAATCAAGACCTTTAGAATTCAGAGTCATGGTTATCTTTGGGAAGGAAGGAAGGGTAGCAATTGTAAAGTGGTGTGAGGGGAACTTCTGGTGGGGTATCAATGGTATTTTTCTTAACTTTGGTGGTAATCACATATTTATCGTTATTTTGTGATAACTCTGAACTCTGCACGTATGATCAGAATATAATTATGTGTATATGCTTTTATTTTTAAAAGTTATAAAAAATAAGGCTTATCAAGAAAAAAGATAAAGTGAGAATTCTAAGTCTGTTCTTTTTATGAGTAATGAAAAATTTTTTAATATTTTAAATGAAAATTTTAAATTAATAAGTCTTCATGAATCATTAAAATAACCAGATTAATTTCTCTAGTGAGGATGTGACTTCACAAAATCATCTATCACTCCTGTGGTCGGTCTTTTTTTTTTTAATTTTTAAATTTTCTTTCTTTTTTTTTTTTTTTTAACTTTCTGGCTGCGTTGGGTCTTCGTTGCTGCACGCAGGCTTTCTCTAGTCGCAGTGAGCAGGGGCTACTCTTCGTTGCAGTGTGTGGGCTTCTCATTGCGGTAGCTTCTCTTGTTTCAGAGCATGGGCCCTAGGGTGCGTGGGCTTCAGTAGTTGTGACACGTGGGCTCAGCAGTTGTGGCTCGCAGGCTCAGTAGTTGTGGCTCGCAGGCTCTAGAGCACAGGCACCGTAGTTGTGGTGCATGGGCTTAGTTGCTCCACGGCATGTGGGATCTTCCTGGACCAAGGATCAAACCCATGTCCCCTGCATTGGCAGGTGGATTCTTACCCACTGCGCCACCAGGGAAGTCCACTCCTGTGGCCTTTCCCCACCACTCACTCATTTCTTACCACTTGATTATCTAGTTTCCATTTTCATTAGTCTAGTGATTTTAATTTTAGTAGTTGAATCCAGTCTCAGTTCACATGCATCTTTTCTTCAGTTTGTAGGTGTCCAGCCTATATTAATATCTACCAAAGTAGATTTGAGAGTAAAGAATATTGCCAGTAATGAAGAAGTTCATTTCATAATGATAAAAAGGGACCAATTCATCAGGAGGACATAGCAGTTGTAAATGCTTATACACTGATATCAGAGCCTCAAAATACATGAAGTAAAAACTGATAGAATTGCAAAGAAAAATAATTCATATTTATAGTTAGATTTTACTACCTCTTTCTCAATTGATAAGCAGAGAGAAAATCATTAAGGATATAGAAGACTTTGAACATCATCAACCAACCTGATTTAATGGACATTTATAGAATATTACGCTCAACAGTAAAATACACATGGAACATTTGCCAAGATATACCATATTCTGGGCCCAGGCCTTCTCCTTGAAACCAGCTTCCCTTGGCTTTCCACTTTTCTGGCCACCTTTTTCATCTTCTCATTCCAGTTCACAGAGTGATTCTCTAAGTCTTTGGCTCTCTTCCTCTGCCACCTCTCTTGCCATTTCCCCTTCTCTCATATTCCATTTCCAGTCTCCCTGAACTTCTTTTCAGTTCCCCAAACACAGCATGTCTTCTGAATACTCTAGGTTTTAAAATATGCTGTTACTGATTCTGGAATACTCTGTTGCCCTCTTAAGAACATTCTTTTAGTTGCAGCATAGAGTTTACTTCTTTCAGGTATCCTTTCTGCCCTCCACCCTCATATCAAAGTGCCATTTTTATGAGTTCTCTCGCACCTTGAATATATCCCTATCACAGTAATTACCAGTTGTGGTGGTGTTGTAATTGTCTCTTTACTTTTCTGTGTGCCCTATTAGACTCTTGAGGTCCCTGGGAACAATGTTGGGGTCTGTTGTATTCATTTTACATCCTCAAGGCTTAGTATAGTACCTGGAAGATAGGTAGTACTTAGTAGTGCATGTTTATTGAATCAATGAGTGGTTGACCTATGGTTACACCAGTTACCATCTTCTCTCTCCTTTTCACATATTCTCAATTCTATAGGATGGTTCCCTTTGGCCATCCCACATTTCAAGTACCCTTTTGTGTGTGTGTGTGTGTGTGGTGAAATATGCATAACATAAAGTTTGCCATTTTGAAGTGGCATTGTGTACATTCACCATATTGTTCAACCATCCCCAGTATCCATCTTCAGAACTTTATCATCATCCCAAATAATCTCTGGACCTCTTAAATAATACCTCCTCATCCCCCCTTCCCCCCCATCCATTAGTAACTTCTATTTTCTATCTCTGTGAATTTTTCCACTCTAGCTACCTCATGTAAGTGGAATCATAAAATATTTGTCCTTTTTGTGTCTGGCTTATTTTCCTTAGCATAATGTTTTCCAGGTTCATCCAGCTATAGTCAAATACCAGAATTCCATTCCTTTTTATAGTTGACTAATATTTCGTTGTATGTCTACCACATTTAAAAAAAAATTCATTCATCTGTTGATGGATACTTGGGGTTGTTTCCACCTGTTGGCCCTTGTGGATAATGCCGCTAAGAACATGGGTGTACAAGGATCTGTTTGAGTCCCTGCTTTCCGTTCTTCTGGGTGTACACTTAGGAGTAGAATTGCTGATCACGTCAAACAAGAGTTATCTTGCTTGCCATGTTGATGATGTGCTATAGCTGATGTGAAGTGCCGAAAAGTGTGCGATCGTCTTGACCATGAAGAGCTTCATCATCTGAGGACAATGCTTACAGGTCAGATGAAGACAAACTAATTTTCATGTTACCTCAAGTCTCTCCAAAAAGACTTTTTAAAAGATAGAAGTTATTATGTAAACCATAAGCGTTTTGTGGTTTTTTTTTTAACTTGAGAATTACGTTTTATTTGACGGACTTGCTGAGGACTTAAGCCTGGAAAACAGCCTCTCAGGTGACTCTGAGGGACTGCTCTGAAGAGGTGAGGGAGGAGCCAGGACACATAGGAGTTTCTGCAAGAAACCAGGTAGTAGGAACATCAAAAGATTATCGTTAATTAAAGAAAAACAGGGACTTCCCTGGTGGTCCAGTGGTTAAGACTCCAAGCTTCCACTGCAGGGGGTGTGGGTTCGATCCGTGATAAACCATAAGCTTTTAAAAATGGATCTCTTACTCTCTGACACATCTTACTTCACCAACCATAATTTGCAATTGTGTTGGGAGAACAGATTAGGTAGAAGTGGCGTAAGAGGCTTTGGGACATAAATTTGGCCCTCTCCTGTTTTACCAGAATCTCCTTTTTAAAAATAAAGGATGACACAGACCTACTAGAGAATGGACTTGAGGATGTGGGGAGGGGGAAGGGTAAGCTGTGACAAAGCGAGAGAGTGGCATGGACATATATACACTACCAAACGTTAAATAGACAGCTAGTGGGAAGCAGCCGCATAGCACAGGGAGATCAGCTCGGTGCTTTGTGACCACCTACAGGGGTGGGATAGGGAGGGTGGGAGGGAGGGAGACACAAGAGGGAAGAGATATGGGAACATATGTATATGTATAACTGATGCACTTTGTTATAAAGCAGAAACTAACACACCATTGTAAAGCAATTATACTCCAATAAAGATGTAAAAAAAATAAATAAAAATAAATAAAAATGAAGGATGTAATTTTGGCATCATTTTTCTTGAAAAGTCCACAGTGGTTTCTTGCCTGTATCTAGGAGAAGGCCTCTGGTCTGGTCTATCCACTTAGGTCTCATGAGATCTTGACTAGGTTATCTAACCTTCCTCAACTGAGCTATCTCGTCTTCCTTAGTTTCCTCATATTAATACATGCTTCAGAAGGGACCCTGGGAGTCAATAAGTATGAAAGCTCTTTAACTGTGATCTGCTCTACAGATGTGAAGAGATAATATTTTCTACATCTATTAAAAGCATACTTTTCCAAGATTATAGCATAGGCAGTCAGGAATTTGTTCTACGCAATTTTGTGCCTTTTAATATTTTCTTCATTTCTAATCAGAATACTTGAGAAAACAGTAGCCTATTTGCCAAAAGGCATTGGAAGAACCTGCTCTGAGTTTCTGTTTATATATGACTAAATCTAGCCCTGGATCTCTAATTCACATGTGAGTAAGTTTAAGACAGTTTAACCAGATGATGTGTTGTAAGCAGACTTTTAAATGCTTCCTGTTTTGACCTCTCCTGACACACTACCTCTTTGCAACAAAGCAAGTGTATTGGTTATGGTCCAGTAAAATCCTGTACACTGTGTTCCTTTTTAAGTGACTTCTGATCTTAACGGTAGTTTTGGGCTTCTTCATTTTTCTTCTTAGCGTATTAAGGAAACCTTGAGGATTGTTTAATCTTCTCTGAAGCCCAGAATAATTAAGATGTAGCATGTTCTGTTCCAAAATGCTTCACTTTATTTTAACACTTTGCTCATCAACCCTGCCTAATTTTGTGGCTATCTATATGAGGAAACAAGTTCTACAGTAATGTGTTTCTATATTCCCTCCTTCTCTGCTAGATATTAGCATCAGTCATTTTTCATTAGGCTACACTTAGGACCCAAATCCAGGAGGCCTCTTTGTCCTGCATAGTAATATGTACTGCATATTTGGAGTGTCAGAGAATGGGAAACAAGCCTTTCAGAGATAGAATGGGATTTAGACCTACCTCTTAGGAAATCCCATCTTATTCATATGCTTTCTCCTTTTATTATTCTAATTCAAGGTGCAAAATAGGGGAAGGGGTATTAAAGATCATTCCACCTCATCTCTTTTTTGTGTGGACATGAGTCTGAGGTGACATGCCCAAAGTCACATGGCAGGGTGGTAGCAGAGCGAGGAGGAGAGACCAGAGCTTCTGAGTCCTAGTATGATTTTTCTCCCACTACATTATTCCTTCCAGTAAAAAGCAAAACGTGACAAAACGATCTCCCTCCCTAAGAAAGGTTAGTTGTTGCTAAACTATCTGTGTTTAAATACAAGCATCTCTTTCTCATATGCATATTGTAGGCAGCTTAGGTTTTAAAATGCCAGATCATTTCAGGCGCTGCCTCTTTCTTTGGGCCCCAAATCCCTAAAGTTTTTGGCATTAGAAGTATTAATCTCATTAAATTCTGACCCTGTGAAAACCCCATCTCTGACTCTCTGGCCTATAACATCACAGGAAGTTTCTACCAAAGTCAAATAAAAATAATTTCTTCTGTTATTTGTCTCTGATACTGCTTCTTTCCATTAGCATTGATATTTAGCACTTGAGGTCCTTTAAAGCAATATATAAATCCTCTCTAAAGAAATAAAAGGAATACTCTTACCAGATGCTAAGGAATCACTGGGCTTGTAGGATCTCACCAGATACTTCTCTTGAAAGGTTGCATTCTTAGCATAAATTATCATTAATACTAGACCTCTTATATATACAACATCATTAAAAGCAATTGGGGGGGAGGCTTGATTTTAGAAAACAAAGGACTGTCACATGTGAAACATAAGATTTCTCTTGCTAGCTTTTGACTGTGTGCATCTCTTGTCATTTTTAAACCTGACACTCAGGGTGGAGTGACAATTTTGTGGAAGACCAGGGAAGATAGAGAGAACTACTGTGAAATAGTAAGGGAAGTGCTTTTCCAGCCACATTGGCAGTGCTAATTTATACAGTCAGTGTGAGAATAAGGATGCTTTTGGTTTCTGCTTTCCCTTCAGTTCCAAATCCTACCTGAATTAGAGTTGAGAGAACATAGGCTTGTAGGGAAATGCACTGGAATTAAGCAACTGGTTCTCAGATTAGAGGCAGTTTTTCTGAAAGTAATCACATTTAAAAGATGTGTTTACTGCTTTTTTTGTGAGCTGTTGCTGAAGCCCTCCATTTATCTACATGTCCTTATATCAACCTGTCTGGGGGAAATGGACAGTTAACATAGGTAAATAGAGAAGATTGGGTAGTTTAGAAATGAGAAAACTGAGTACCACCACCATTCACATGGGAGTCAGTGTGATGTAGTGGAAAGCACACTAACACAGAAGTGGGGAAGCTGGGTTCTCTCATTCACTAGCTGTGTGTCCTTATCCAAGCCGCTTAACTTCTGGGTCTTTTCCCATTTTGGTTGAGTGTTGATAGCAATACGAGCCTGGTCAAGCTTTCAAGTGTGTTGGGGGAGAATTCAATGTAATTATGCAGATAAAAGCTCTTTGGAAACTGTAACATACTCAGTAATTGAGATGATTATGATTACCACAAAGCCTGGTAGAATACCATTCAGATAAATTGAAGCTGTTGATTTTGGTAGTTGAATCTAATTTAGTAGTTACTTATTGATAACATCTATTTTGGTGCCCTGGTTTTCAATGATATCTAGCCCTATTATAATGACCTGCAGTCTTTTTTTTTTGGAAGATTTCATGGTGGAAAGGGTATTTGAGTTAGCCATGGAAAGATGGTTAAGATCTTGTCAAGGGAAGGTGATGGCTAGAAAGAGTGACAATCCAGACAGCGAGAAAAGCATAAACAAAATATGGAAGCATTGTAATGTACTTTGCTCTGGGAAGAATCCAGTTAGGCGGATGCCAGGGTTAACAGGATGGGTTAGAAAATGAGGGCTCCAAAAAATTGCTTGAGGCAGGACTATTAAATGCTATTTTAAGAAGCTGGGACTTGATTCTAAAGGAGCAAGAAGCCTTTGAAAATAGTTGAGAAAGGGAAATATAGGACTTAGCCACAAGTGGCATGAGGGGGTCTAAGAAAAAGGATTCCTAGCTCGGATAACTGTGTGACTGTTCATCCTATTAGTAGAGATAAAGAACTTAGGGGAGGAATGCGTGTTCAGAATGTGTATCGGCTTTGGCATCTTTGGGCACATCCCTTTATCTGCTCTGGCCTGCAAACAAAGGATTAAATAATTTCTAAGATTCCACTCAACTCCCAAGTTTTAATAATTCTTGGGATTTTGTTTAGTAACCTATTAATGGTGGATGAGCATTGAGAAATGGTCATTTCTCAGAGCCTTTCAGAAACTAGCTGCATTTTTTCAAGAGGCAACTTTTGAATTTACCTCCTAGAATGTTTAATTGAACAAATATTATTTAAGCTCTAATTGTCTGCTTTCCTTTGAAGGGTTTCCTCCTTTCACAGCTTGGAATCTTTCTAGGCTCTCCCATAGGAATCCCCTGTGACTCCATTGGCTGCAACCTGCGGGGGTCTGCTGCCTTGAGGAAGTGGGCAGGTTGCTGGAATGAGTTTGTTCTCTTAGCCATTAGTGGCTAGGTCCTATTCGCAGAAGATAAAGAGGCTTCTTCTCCCCTTAGCAGTGTTTCGTTTTGGCTTTGTTTGGGGAGTAAGGCACCAGAGTGGTCAAATGCATGACTGTCTGAGTTTAAGTCCTAGTTATTGTTCGTTCGATGTATTTCCTTGGGCAAGTTACTGAACCTTCCCGTGTCTCAGTTTCCATATCTGTAAAATGAAAATACTTACCTCAGTTTTGTAAAGGGGATTATATTGCTTAGAAGAGTGCCTGGCACTTAGTACTGTTTAAGTATCTGTTACATATTTTTATTGCTGGTAGAGGACAGACCATTGTTTTAGTTTTCTTTAACAAATTAAAATGGTTTCCCATAGCCAACATCCTAGCTTCCCAGAATATCAGACACAGGGTTTTTTCCTAAAGAGGCAGCAAATAAATGCCTTCTTGCAGAAAGAAGATATTTTCACTCTTGGCTTCCTACTGCCATCCCCCTACTTCCACCCTCTCTCCCATTCTTCTTCCTAAGTGTCTAGGGGAACCCTGGTCAACCCTCTCTTTTGTCTGCTCAGGTCCAACAAGAGTCTCACTCGAGAGGTGACTTTGAATCTTCCCTTTACTCTGTTTGGCATTGACTTTTGCTTGTCTAGGCTCTGATGTTAGGTAGATCTTTTCCCCAGACAGACATGAGCCCCGAGCCAAGGAGCTGGCTTCTGTGTATAGCCAGTAATTGGATGTTTTCTCTGTGAGTTCCTGATGATGAAATTCATATTTCATCCAAGAGTATGACCATCTCGGAGGTTCTAGGAATGCCAGCTACTGTCTGTATTTTGGCCTTCAGTGTTCCCCAGACCAAACTCGTTCTTAAAATGTATTTGTTCTTCAGATCTTTGGGTTTCCTTACTGTGGTCATTATTCAGCTTTTCTTCTAGTTTATTTTTCTTATTTAGCCGCACTGAAGTTGCTTCAGTGTTACAGTCCCCTGTACTGCTGCCCCAGACTGGCCAGTATTGTAGTCCTCAGTTATATTTACAACCCATTCTGTGACTTTTACATATTGTGTCTGGAAAAGTAGCAGGACCAGTATAAAGACATGGGTAATGTCTCTTCTTTTTTTCTTTTAAATAAATTTATTATTTATTTATTTATTTATTTTTGCCTGTGTTGGGTCTTTGTTGCTGTGGGCGGGCTTTCTTTAGTTGCGGTGAGCTGGGGGCTACTCTTCGTTGCGGTGCGTGGGCTTCTCACTGCGGTGGCTTCTCTTGTTGCGGAGCACGGGTTCTAGGCACGCAGGCTTCAGTAGTTGTGGCACATGGGCTCAGTAGATGTGGCTTGCAGGCTCTAGAGCTCAGGCTCAGTAGTTGTGGCTTGCAGGCTCTAGAGCTCAGGCTCAGTAGCTGTGGCGCACAGGGTTAGTTGCTCCGAGGCATGTGGGATCTTCCCAGGCCAGGGCTCGAACCCGTGTCCCTTGCATTGGCAGGCAGATTCTTAACCACTGTGCCACCAGGGAGGCCCTGGGTAATGTCTCTTAAAACAGGTAGTCAGCATATGAACTCCTCTTCTGCACTGGACAGAATTTCCATCATCTCACTATCATAAGTGGAAAGGTGCTGCCCTTTAAGCCAGTGTGAAAGTCAAGCCAGTTTTAAGTCTTGGAAAAAGAGGTACATGTTAGGAAATCCTGAATGGTGATGAGTCAGCCTAACTGATCCAGATTGGCTGCATTTTTCTACCACTGGCCAAATTCTGCTTCTGACTTCCATGGCACAGCCTTAGACATGCTTCTGTATGATAGGACTTGGACCCCCAAGTGCATCTGCTACTTACTTGAGGTAGGTTCCTAGGAGAGACTACCACTGCGGCTCGCTCTTGGGCAGCACTCCTGTCGCTGTGGGCTTATGGATGAGGGCTAGGACTCCCCGGTGCTCTGCTCTCTAGTTCTGGAGGCAGGGACAGGAGCAGCACCTGACACGTAGATATGATGTTAGCACTGTGTTCAAGAGACTGAACAGGGCTTCATAAACCCGTATTTCTAATAGTCCCCAATGGAATGCATTGTACCACAAGATGTTCCTTAACCCTGAATCACCGGAACTCACTTAGTCTAAAAATCTAAACTTGTTCTCTTATATCTAAACAGTTGGGAATAGAGAAGAGTGAGTTGCCTTTGGAGAGTCAAGTTGATAGTTTCATCTCATTTTGGTCTTTGTGATTAATTATGACCTACAAAGGGGTTACTACTCTAGCAGGAACTTTGAATTTCCTGAATAGATTTCCCTCTGGTTAGCAGGCAGAGGAAGTACTGACTTTTTTCACTTTCCTGGGGTGGCCTGGGTACTATCTCATTGCCATGTCATTTGTTGACTTCTTTTCCCTGATCTCTGTTTGGTGTGGTAATGAATAGCAAAGCAGAAAACTGGAGGCCTATGTGTATACTTATGGTGCCCATGCTGTGATTGCCAGAAGGCCAGAGAGCCAGTTTTCTAGTGAAACAGACTAATGTTCTAAGAATTGCTTTCATTGAGAAAGAGAACAAGGGGGGTGTGGGGGTGGGGGAGGCGTGGAGGTGGAGCATAAAGGAATAAGGAATATAGAGCATTCCTAAACTTAGATTCCTAAGTCAGCCATTTAGAGTTTCATGGGAAGACAAAATGAGAAGTAGCTGTCCCCAAGGGTTTTATCATTTCAGATATCCTAGATCTCTATTCTAGAAAGTTTCCACTGATGGTAGAATAAAGTTTTGATCTTATACATCAAATCTCAGAGTGGACATGCATTTGTCTCTAACAACACCAGACTACGCTTATGTGGTATGTATCAACTTCATGGAATTGTAATGATATTCATTTAGTGGAAAGTGCTCTGAACTTGGAGCTGGAAATACTCAGTTTAAATCCCAACTGCCCTTCTTTCTAACATTGTAACTTTGAATAAAAACCACTGGCCCCTCTGTTGTTTCTAAATCAGTCTAAGGGGATAATAAAGCCTACTTCACACAGGTGTTGTGAGGACTGAATGAAATAATGTTTGTGAAAGCACTGAGCAGCACAATGCTTGCTTAGATTTATCTTTTTTCTTAGTCTAGGGAGGGATGTATATATCCACCCATTAATATTATGGATGTAATTTTCCACATTTTTTTGCTTTTAGGCAGAAACTTCTGTAGATGACCATTAATTCCTCTTACAGTTAATGTTCAAAACAAAACAAAAACTGAAACTTCAGTGCTTATATATAGAATAGTAAGCTCAGACATTTTGCTGGTAATATCAAAGCCATGGGCCTATGATTTCATATATGTAAACTCCTAAAGAATCAATTGCAATCTTGGCAACTTTGTTTTTTCACCATTCTAAAGCTGGAAGAATTAATGAGAACTGGAAGTAAGAGTGTTATTGTAATCGGGAGCCATTTTGTACAAAATAAAGAATAAATTTGTTTATAAAATGTTGCGTTTTGGTAAAAACAGATTATGAGAGAGAGCACATTGAGTAGAGAGTGACATCATAATAATGATGAGAATATAAAGCATGGTGGGAAAAATTGATCATCATGTGCTTCCAAGCATACTAGAGTTAAAAAGAAAAGTGTGCTCATATAGAAATTTGTTATTTTTCAGTGTGTGGCACATCTAAATAACAACGTAATGAGAACAACATAGAGGGAGGAGTACATCAACCAAGGAAAGTGGACATTGCTTAATTTTCCATCTGTGGTAGTTCTGGGTCTTCCCTAAATCTGTAGTCCTGTTTATACTAGTCCCCCTGCCCTCCTGGCTGGATTTCATAGAGTTTCTGCTTATTTATTATCCAAACTCCTATCTTTAGTTGGGGCTCCTTTTGTGCCCAGAGATGTGAGTGATAGCGATGCTCTCCTAATCCACATTCTGGGGCTCTCACCTAACTGGTCGCCATCATTTGTTTCTCCCTTTTTGGCCTTTGATGTAGCTGAGTATGCTAACCAAATCTCTTTAGAACAAACTTCGTGGGATGGTTGTAATCTAATGAGCTCACTGCTGGTAAAATCTATTTTTTTCCTCCTGTGCTGAAGGTGGTAAATGTGAGATAGGAAATACAGTCTATGGCGGGAAAGGCAAGAGCCGATGCTGCCTATAGGTTTGACTGTCCCTGTCAGCTGGGGTTGCTGTCAGCTGTCCGGTGTCTGGGGTGACCCCCAACTCATAGCACTTGAATTCATGCTCTCTTTTGTTAACTTGTGGAATATATTGGCTGCTGAGGTGAGCAAGTTTCCTAAACCTCCTGCCCAGTGTACTGAAGAAAATAGTCATCCAGTGTTCACCTTAAAATACAGCTTGTGATTTTTGCTCTTTAGTCTTTGTCTACATGCATGTTTTTATATAACTGCAGTCATTTTATATATTCCTTTTTTCCATTTGTGTCATAAACATTTTCCATGTATATTTGTAGGACTCACAAATTATAGCATAACAGCTACATAATGATAATGATAACTGTGATGTATAGCTTTGATATATCACAGTTTCCCCCTCTTGTTATTTACCAAGGCTGTATCTGGTTTCTTGGTGCTTTTTTGTTTATTTATTTGTTCTTGTTTGTTTTTTTGTCATGGGAGGCATCAAAATGAACATCTCTCTGTAATGTTTTACCCAGAGAGAAATATCCAGGAGGAGCTAGACCCAGGATATGAACACTTTAATGGCTCTTGTTTTGTAATGTCATATTTTGTTTTCCAGAGAAGCGGCACCTTTTTACAGTGCTACCAGTGTGCCCACAAACCCCTTTAAAAGCAAGGTTTTAAATGTTTAGCACAGGAAATGCCCTTGCTTTTAGATGGATCTTTTCTTATTCTGAGGAAAGAACCAAGCAGGATTTATAAGCCCTAGCTAGAAAAGCTAGAAGTGACTAGCTTTTCCTAAGCTGGCAGGAAACACTGACTGTGTTGGGCTGCTGACTGCACAAAGCCCTGGCGTGGCTACCTTTGTGATATGTCTCACATCTGGCACTGAGCCACCAAATGATTTTTGGTGAACTGTTTTTACCTCTTCACATCAGATGTGAGAGCTCAAGTTGGAGCTTTCATTATAGTTTTCTGCTGGTGGAATGTTGTAGAAATACAGTGGGTTTGCTGTATAGTCTTAGTAACTTAAAAAAATGTCCTGGTATGTTTAGAATGACTAATGTTTTTTCTATTTGATTCCTTTGCTCCTTCGAAAAAATTAAAACATTAAGCAAGATAAAGTCTGATGTAGCCAAGAGCCTCTACTTGAACCTTCTGTCAGGACTATTTATTTAAAGCATTGCAAGTTTCCATGGTTCATGTTATCTCAGGGTATCTTGTGAGTTAATCTTGTGATATGAACCCTGTGGTCCCTACTCTGTTTGTCCCTACTCTGCTAACTGTTTGTGTCTTATTTTTCACAGTGAACATAAAGATTCTGAAAAGAAACACAAAGAGAAGGAGAAAACCAAACACAAAGATGGAAGTTCAGAGAAGCATAAAGACAAACACAAAGACAGAGACAAGGAAAAACGAAAGGAGGAAAAGGTACAGAACTTCCCAGTGGGGAATGAAGAGGTGTGGGCTGTACTTTTAATTTTGTTTACCTGTAAAAGCAGGTATTGAAAGTACCTTCATGGACTAGTAAGATTCCCTGGCCTTTGAGTGAAAAAGGTCTGTGTCAGGAGACGTCAGAGCCAACCAGAGTCTTAAACTATGAAAACCAAAGCCCTTTACCATTGTATTTCATGCACCAAACCTATCCATGTCATTACCTTACTTTATATGGAAAATGGATAAATTGAGGGATGTAGGGTTTCTGGGAAGGTCAGTTTTCTTTCATGGGGAAAATTAATTCTGCTGGCCAAATCTCTGTAGAACAAACTTTGTGGGATGCTTGTAACCTAATGAGCTCATTGCTGGTAAAATCTGTTTTTTTTTTCCACCTGGGCTGAAGAAGGTGGTACATGTGACATGCACATCTGGCTATGAATAAGTAGTAGTACTGTGCATAGGCTTTTTAAAAAAAAGTTTTTATATTAGTTTCTAAAAAGGTAATGCTGGATGGACTTGCTAAATTCAGACAATATGAAATAGGGAATAAAAGTGAGAAATACATCTCCCTTTTACCCTCAAATCACTGTCGTCTATCTTTCCCTTTCGGGAGACAGCCACTGTACTATTTTTTGTATTCTTCCATTGCGGGGGCGCGCGCGCGTGCGTGCGTGTGTGTGCGTGTGCATGTGTGTTCCTCTGAGTGTGTGTGTGAAGATTTTTGTAATGTCTGGAAAGTTGAAGGAGGGCAAAAGTAAATATACTTTGCCTAAATCAGAGAAGATAGGAAATAAAGTACTCCTTTTTGGTTTGGTTTGGTTTTTTATTTCTTGTCTGCACTGCCAAGGGCAAATCCTTGAGAGGTGGAGTATATTTATTGAGGGAGAGGGACCTACCATCATTTAAAGGTAAAAAGCCACCATTTTGAAGGGAAACATTTCTCAGTAAATTGGACAGTTCATCTGAAGAATTGTTAAAAAGGAGTCTTAGAAAAGTGTCAAGACCTTTGGTCCACCTGTTTAGTTTTGCTAACAAGAAGAGTCAGTCTGGGATCAAGATGCCCCAAGAGTGGAGGCCAGATCATCTCAAGTAAGGTAGAAGCTTCTTCAAGTTTAGTCCTTTTAAGGTACTAATCAGTTACTGTTGTTTTACCTTTCAGATTAGAGCCTCTGGGGATGCAAAAATAAAAAAGGAGAAGGAAAATGGCTTTTCTAGGTAAGATTCCTTGGTGCCTTGGCTTCTCTTTCTCTGCGTCCAGTAGGCCAGCTGCCCACGTTACAGTGTTGTCTGATCTTACCTAAAATGCACTGACTGGCCATCTCCAGGTTTTCGAGGAAGTTGGCAGTGAAAGGACTTGGTCTAAGCCAATGTGAGCATTTCTAGAGTGCCATTTAGTGAGACTGACCAGCACATTTTCTAGAAGGCTGTTTTGAGTGGAGAAGGTTGACAGGAAGAAGCTTTTTAAAATTGAGATATAATTTAACATTCCATAAAATATACCCTTTTAAAAAGTGTACAGTTTATTGGTTTTTAGTATTTCACAAGGTTATGTAACCTCCCCATTATCCCTATCTAATTTCAGAACATCTTCGTCACCCCCAAAAGAAACTCTATACTTAGTAGTAATTTTGGAGTTCCCTGAAAAACCCCTACTCTGAACCCCTACTCTGATTTGCCCCTATTCTGAGGCTCATATATAGAAACTAACTTGATTTGCATTTTAGGGACAGGTGTAGATTTGAGTAGAAATATTTTATCTCTTTTCCAGAGGAAAGGAAAATATGCACAATCTAGAGGTCACTTTTCCTTTACTTTTTGGGGCCATTTTGATTCTGTTTTCCTCATCAGCCTCAACTTCCTAAAATAAGCCCGAATGTCTCCTCTGGTTTCAAAAAACCCAGAACTTATATGATCATATATTCTCACCTGCTCCACTGAATGGCAGGATGGATTTACAAGGAGTTGTGGGGAGTATTTGCATTACTGTCCAGGGCAAAGTCTTTTGACGGTTTTGCTTCCTTGAAACTTTGAACTTTCAGTTTCGTTTGAGAACATTTTTGAAAATTGTGCCATTTACTCTGGGTCCCTTAGACCAGGGAGAAGCAAGTGCCCTCTTCAGGCATGTTCTGTAACTGTTCTAGGAATGCAGAATAGTAAAATTCAAGAAGCATTAGAGCTCAAAGCTGGGCATTCTGATTTCTTAGATAACAGTGACTGAACACAGGGCAACTATTTTCTGCCAGGAGACTGCCTTGAACTTTTGTTAAACTAAGATATGATTAGACTCTCTGGACTTGGTGTGGAGTCTTGGGTTCAGTTTCAGACTTTCTGGGCTAGACGGTCAGAAGCACACCCTTCGAGGCAGTGGTCTCTGTGTTCACTTTGCTGGACTGCTCTCTAGCTTGCATCTGTATCGTGGTAGAGAATCCACATGCTTCACTGGATGGAACAGTTTTCTGGTAATTGTTTTAAAAATTCTTTCTTCAGGCCTAGTAACCCTTCCCAAGTGTTTTTAACTTCACTCATGACAGTACTAGGATCTAGCATTTACTTAACTAGTTGGGTAAATGGCAGCATTTCTTTCTCTCTGGTGCAAAGCTTTTGGAAATTTTGGACACTTGGGGCTGTGTCAGTGGTTTCCGTCATGGGGAGAAACAGCTATAGAGGTCAGCATTTGGGGAGTGTGCATAAATAAGGAAAGAAAGCTAATCTGTTTAAACATTCAAATTCATTTGCAAGCAAGGGGGTCCAGTATGCTTGGGGTGGGAGCGGGGATGGGGGGACAGCATTGAAACCCTGTGAATATCCTTTCTTTGGCAGCTAAATCTGGATGCTTATCCTTTGGCCCCCCTAGAGATGAGTGTCTTTGTGTCTGGAGGCCATTCCCTGTGCTGAGTTAGTTAGCTTTGTAGATGCTTCTGGCTGTGAGCAGTGCAGTTCCAACAAGATGTGCCAGGCCAGGGAACATCCCAGGCTGTGGTGCTTGCTGGTCCCATTGGTTGTTGTTTTTTTTTTCTTTTTTTAAATTTATTTATTCATTCATTCATTCATTCATTCATTCACTCACTTATTTATTTATTTATGGTTGTGTTGGGTCTTCGTTGCTGCACGCGGGCTTTCTCTAGTTGCAGTGAGCGGGGGCTACTCTTCGTTGCGGTGCGCGGGCTTCTCATTGTGGTGGCTTCTCTTGTTGCAGAGCACGGGCTCTAGGCGCGTGGGCTTCAGTAGTTGTGGCACGTGGGCTCAGTAGTTGTGGCTCGTGGGCTCTAGAGCACAGGCTCAGTAGTTGTGAGGCTACTTAGTTGCTTAGTTGCTCCGCAGCATGTGGGATCTTCCCGGACCAGGGCTCAAACCTGTGTCCCATGCATATATGGCAGGCGGATTCTTAACCACTGCGCCACCAAGGGAAGTCCAGTCTCATTGGTTTTTTAACTTACCCCTTCCTCTTTTTGGTTCAAGATAGTCATCTAACAGAATCATCTTTTTATATTCAGAAGGCAGAATCTTAACAAAAATAGGACAAGGTACTCTTCTGTATATAAAGTCAATAAACCAAAGGAGGAAGTTGAACAGTGAATAGATTTGGCTTAGAATGACTTCAGTTTGTTTTGGGACTCAAGTTTGGGGAATACATTTTTATTCCTTTTTTTGTGAAAGCTATATTTCAGCTTTTGGAGCACTAGAATAATCAATTCACATCGCTTGAGGGATCAGATACACAGACCCCTCAAATAAGGGGAGGAAACAACTTAGGTTTGTTCCTGTTGTGGTGTGGGTTCCATTGGCACAGACAGCTAAGATGTAGTGGAAAGAATCCTGAGAATAAGGAGTCTGGATCCCGAACGTTGATATCGCCTCTTCATCTGTAATTGAGATCAATACTGTCTACCTCACAGGGTTGTAGTGAGAATTAAGTGAGAAAAAGTGCTCATGGAAAACCTTTTAATATGTACACATGTATGTTGTTATCCGTCCACTAGCTACTTCCTTCTACTTTGCATTACTTGATATAATGTAGATGTTCCACCACTCATTAACTAGCAATTTTTTTCTCTTTAGTCCACCATTGATTAAAGATGAACCTGAAGATGATGGCTATTTTGCTCCTCCTAGAGAGGATATAAAGCCATTAAAGAGACCTCGAGACGAGGATGAGTGAGTATTTCTTATTACTTTAATTTTTTTAAACAAAAAGGAGTTGTTTAGACAATAATACATAGAACAACTGCATTAGTTGACTTTTGCTCATTAGGAATTTGTGATTAATAGACTGGGTGACTGATTTCTCTTTGAATTATGAGAAATAGCGTTTCCTAAATAAATAAGTAGTGTGCCTGAGGCTTAAATGGAGAGTATATATTTACACTTTTCTTATGTTTTTTCTTATTAAAAAGGTAATACATATTTATTGTTGGAATTTCAAATAATCCAGAATTCACAAAGAATATTTAAATTATTTAAGTTACTTTAAGTTTATCATCACGTACCACAGATAAGTTTTCATTGCTGAAGCAGTTTTTCCTAGGATTTGTGCCTTTTAGTACCTTCTGAGTGAAGTTTCCATGTATAGAAGTAATAAAATTGCTCTTACTTAAAACAGTTATTTGAGACTTATATGTACCTCTTTCTCAGGTTGAGTCATTGAGGTTAAATCCTGTTCATTATTTTCAGTCTTGCAGAGTTTATTATGTTTTGGGACTCTACAAAGGATTTATGGTAGAAGATGGATGGAAAGGGAGGAGGGAAATACTTAATGAGCTCATTTGTATATATTCAGAATTCATAGAGAATTTCTTTCCTCCCCTTTCTTTTCCAGTTACTACTTTGTGGTAGCCATTGTTGCCCTGTGTGTGTGCTTCCCAGATTTCTACCTTCTAGTGTTGTCTATTTTTTGTATGTATCCCTCTACTCTACTTCCCTTCCAGGCCTGCGTGTAGTATAAAGTTGTTTGTTTTGTTCTGTATAGGACTATAACTATTGGTCCTTGGTCTGGCCTTCTTTACTTTCTCCATTCCTGTTCTTGACTGTAGAATGCCCAGCCAAGAGTAATAACAGCCACGCCTGCCTTGGAGGCCGCCAAGAAGAGTTTGGAGGTCCTAATCCTATTGGTGAGAACTACTGAGTCACAATTGTGTTAACTGCGTATTCATGTTCCCCTTTCTAGTGCTGATTATAAACCTAAGAAAATTAAAACAGAAGATACCAAGAAAGAGAAGAAACGAAAACTAGAGGAAGAAGAGGTTAGTAAAGAGACTTAGGCCCTTTGGGGCTTGAGTTTGGAATAGGGAGTTTTCCATAAAATAACTTCTGAAGGCCAAATGGGTTTTAGGAATTTATTGCTCTGTTGCAGAGGAAACACTGGGAAAAACCCTTAAGTGTGTTACAGTGGCTGCGGCACTGTTAGTTTTAAGATCTCAGCCTTCCTGGGTGTCTACCCATAGCTATGCTGCCAAATGACATGTTCTTGGAGAAACTATGCTATCTTCATACATACAGGGGAAGTATTAGCAAGAAATCATATTTTGGCTTACAACCCAGAAGAGTTTTCCCTAGGAATGTTTTTTAGTGCTTTCTTATATCTAATAAAGCTTGCTCGTCACTCATTTTGGGTAACCCTCCCTATTTAAATTCCTTTAAATGGGTGTCCTTTGGATACAGGATTAAATCCAAGCTCTTTACAGCTTCTTCCGATCTGGCCCCTGCATCTTGTGCCTCTTCTCTAATTTACCTTGTTCCAGCCTCACAGACCTCCTTTGTTTCTTTCTACACCAGATTCTTTTGTGCTTCAGGGCTTTATGTAACACATGCTGTTCCCTCTGTCTGGAACACATATACTCTTCCTCTTTTCTTTCTTCTCCTAGCTTATAACCTTCCTTAAAATCTCAGTTTCAATTCAGGTACTTTTCTAAAGGTTCTATTTGATGCTTGTGGTAGATTTAACATATACTAATATGGTTCCTTCTTTTGACACTGTCTATTTCTTGGACTAAAAACTGTGGGCGAATAATTCAAGAAAAAGATGTCAGAAATTCACAGGGGTCTTAATCTTGCACTCTCCTAAGAGAAGGGGTTGAGTAAGTTATTAGCTTTGCTGCATTTGAGTTTAGCCATGGTCTTGGGCAAAATGGATTCACAAGTATAAAGTCGATAGCTTGAAGTATCGTCAGTAAAGATAGTGATAGTAAGGGGCAGTGAATCTGAAAAGTGTAATCTATCATAGTAGTAATAATATTAATAATTCAAATTAAATGTACTAGATGCTTACAGTGTGCCAGGCACTATTCTTCACGCTTTATATGTATCATTTCATTTAATCCTTACGACAGTCCTTAGAGATAAATATTGCTACTATTATCTCCATTTTACACATGCAGAAACTGAGGTACGGAGAGGTTAAATCATTTGCCTGAGGCCACACAGATACCAAGTGGTAAAGCCGGGATTTGATCCCATGTGGTTTGATTCCAGAGCCAGCACACTAGCTGCCATGTTATCCTGCTTCCTGTGGAACTTTGCTGATCCTCCAAACCCACAAGAAGGCAGAAGGAGTGTCTTTAATGAAATCATATTAAGAATATGAATGAGTAGGTAAGCCGTAGAGAGATGATCAGGGCCTGCATTTAGGGAATTGTAGCTTTTCTGACAACTAGCCTGTTCTTGGCAGAAGCTCAAGTGTTATAAGAGCCAACTCAAGGAATCGAGAGTGAAATGTTGAGTAGTGAGTATGATAGTCACTCCACTTTCATGTAGATTACCAGTACAGACCAGTCAATAAAGAAATGTAAAACTTTAGCTCTCCATGCGTTCTATATTGCCTTTATGCTTATGTTGCATTTATGTAAAATAATACCTTTCTCTGGGTTTCACAGAGGTTAGTAATAACTGTTAAAACCATTTGGGAGAAAGAATGGTTGACTTCATTTATTTAATTGTCTTAGCAAGCCTCTCCCTACAGGGGAGGGGGAAAAAAGCAGGCTGAAAGACTAAATTAATACCCGGTCTTATTGTGGTAGGGACCCCAGATGGCAAGATCAGTCATTAAACCCCACTTGCTGGCTATGGTGTTTTTCATTTCTGGGAATTGTTCTGAAATCTCCTAGTGACTGATAATCCCATTTTGAGGCTTGAAAACATATGATGTAGCCAGTAGTTTCCTGATGAAACCATCTGCATGCCTGTTCAGAAGCTGTTTAGAGAATGTCTTAACTGAAAAACATTTCCTTTTCCTGTGGTGTGTTTCAGCCTAAACAGTAAACATTATCTGAATTAATGCGCTTCTCTAGTATTTTCTCTTCCCAGACATACTTACACGTTTATATTCTCCATTCCTATTTTAAACTATGTGTAGTACTATAGTCTTTCCCCTTCTTTGTACACTGGAGGCCATTTGCTTTCCCTGAGTTTATCTGATTACCATCCTATCATGTGTAGTCCTAGAATGTTTATATATTCCAGCCATTCCTATGAGTCACATTCTATTATTTTTCTGGTTAACTTGGGCTCTCATCATAGTCAATAGCAGCTTTTTGACCTTGAGCAAGTGACAAAACCTGTTTCAGAGTTTCCTTGACTATAACTGGAAGAGGTCAAACCAAACTATAAAGTTCTTTCAAGTTCTGCCATTCTGTAACTGACTTTAAGATGACTCAAAACCATTTTTCATAGCTGTGTAAAACTTGCTGAATAAAGACTTAAATTATATTGAATAGTTAGGACAAAGGAAAATATTCTTCAGAAGAGTTTAGATTCTGTTAAGCAGGACCCCCACCTGTTGAATAGCACATTTTTGTCTGGTTGTGTGTGTGTGTGTGTGTTTTGAGATTTATCACCTGTATTGATGGATTATACTTGTTTATGTTTGTTCTTTTTCTGTGCTACTGTGACAGCTCATCTAGGGTCACAGTTCAAAGAAATAGTGTCATGGGAATTGGTAATTGTTGTAGGGCTTCCCAAGTACTTGCTTGCTTACTGCTTCATGACTTTGTGTATGCAAATAGCAGTAATGAAGTATATTTCCCCCCATCCAGAAATTTCCTTTCGAATTGTATATTTAATACATTAAAAGTCTCCTGTACCTGTTATTTGGTGGTATTAGAAGGGGTTTAAAGATGAGTAGATTTTAAAATAAGTGAGGATAATACACTGGGATTACTCTGTCCCAAACTCCACTGAGGCTAAAAAAATACAATTTCCCAGGCTCTTCCCCTACAGAATGAATGTTTTTAACTACTTTCTCAGGTAATCGTGTGTCTGGGAGTTTTAGGAAATAGCGCTTTAGAGAGAAGTACCAATAAATTTTTATTCGTCTATCAAATTGAGAGTATTGGACTCAAGAACTTCTCCAGTTCTCATATTCCATGATTCTAGTTTTTCTGTCTAATGGCTCCCCCCAAAACTACTTCGAGAAGGGTAACTGGTCCTTATTTAAGTGCTTTCTCACCATGTTTCTTTGTAGGATGGTAAATTGAAAAAACCCAAGAATAAGGATAAAGATAAAGATAAAAAAGTTCCTGAGCCAGATAGTAAGAAAAAGAAGCAGAAGAAAGAAGAGGAACAGAAGTGGAAATGGTAATATTTCAGCACTGGGTTAAAATGTTAGCTCTTTTATTCTACAACCTAATGAAACAAGAATATTGAGTATTAAAATGAATAGCTTGATATTTGTGGGAGGAGGGAAGTACTTAAAAGAATCTCTCTGGAATAACATTCTGAAATAAGTTTTGCAGGACCTAGTGAGAACATTAACTACCTCTTACCCTATTGGATCTCAATACTATGTCCCACCCTATTGAACACAGTGAACTATAGAAGTCCTATATATATATATATATATATATATATATATATATATATGGAAATTTAGCATATGAATAAAGTTGCATTTACAATGAGAGGGAAAAGATGGATTGTTCTATAAATCTTGTTGGGGAAATTGCCTATTTGTTTAAAAAAAACAACCTTCACAAGAAAACCTGGGTGAATATTTTTATAATTGTAGAATAACCAAGACCTTTTGAAGCAATACATACAAGCAGAGCCATAAGGAAAATATTTATAAAGTTGATAAAATTAAAATCTTCTATATGGCAAATCAACAAACTCATGCCATTAAAAAAAAAATCCTAAAGGAAAATATTTGTACTACAATGGGCTAAGATTCCTAATATGAAAAAAAAGGTCTTTTAAAACAATTAATGAAAGGAATAGTCTGATAGAAAAATGAGGAAAAGGCAACTCATTAAAGAAGATAAATGATTAACAAACATCTTAAAATATGGTGAACCTCACAAGTAGCAAAGAAAGATGAGAAGAAAAATAATAAATGAAACATCTTTTTGTTTAATGTGTCACAGATTAGGAAAGATTAGTAAATATCAAAACATCTAGGGTTGTAAATATGAGAAAACAGGCATTCTTCTTCACTGTGGGGAGTGAAGATTCAGACAGTCTTCAGTGGAGGACAGTTTAGCAATAAAAGGTTATTTCTAGATGTTTAGAGCTTTGAAATAAACTTGTATTTTTAATACTGGCTGTTATTAAAACTTTGTATTATTTAGCCACTACATCTATACTATACATGATTTGTGTTTATGTTGAAAAAATTCCAATGATTCAGAGGTATACGAGTTAGAAAAAAATGACAGTTCCCTTTCCTTCTTTCTCCCGTTCCCATTTTTCTTTTCTAGCTTTGAGGTATCCACTATTTGTAGTTTGGTATGTAGAGTTCCAGACCCATTGGTATGCATTTACTCTATGGCTTTTGTAATAGAGAACAGTAATCTCACCAGTACCTCTGAGCAAAGGGGAAACATCAGTGTCCAGAGAGGTGGCTGAGAAGAGCAGAGCTGCAGTGGCAGAATGGCTCAGCACAGCTGTGCAATCGGCATTGTTGGTGTGGACACATGTGGGGTTAGAAAAAGAAAGTGTAAAGGAAAAATACAGAGCAAAGGAACTCTGGGCCTTTCTGGGGTCAGTCAGAAAACTAAAGAACATGTGTTTTTATTTTCCTCATTTTTATTTCATTTTTTTCCTTTGAAATTAATCAAAGTTTTTAGTGATGGAATATTGAAAGGTTTTTATGACCTTCAATAAAAAATTTTTTTGAAGATGAAATGAAGTGATTGGGAGTGGTGAGTTAGTAATTCGTCAGTTTGTTATGTCTCTCTGGGTTCTGTGGTTGGGTGCTCAGTAAGTTTGTTGAGTGAACAAGGTACTTTTTTTGTCATCACAGGCTCTCTGCTGCCTTCCCCCTTCCTTTGGAGCCCTGGCTCTTATTGGGCCTGGAAGCAGATGTACTCTTTTTCTAGTCCAGCCTTTTGTGTGTGGAATTAGGTATCCTTGAAGGGTCTAATAGCCTAATTTTGCTTCTGTGGTTGAAATTCTTGTCAGTGTTACCACACTTTAATTCTGAGAGACTTGTGACCTATGGTTTTTATTTTTGTTTTGGTTTAAGTGGGACCATTGAAGATGGTAGGTTTGGGGCTGAGTAATCTTTGCTACAGCCTCCAGTGCATGTGTTTCTCAAGTCTGGTTGTTAAATCGTGTGCATTCTTAAGCACAATGCTTGAAGGTACCACTGTAAGTTTTTAGAAGTAGAGAACAGGAATGACTGGCCTCTTAATCTATCGCTTGCCCTTTCCTGCTGTCACTGTAGGCTTGCCTGTTAGACTGAAGTCGGTGGTCCAGTCCTCAGTGACTGTCACTGAGAGCCTAGTCAGTGAGCTTAAATGGCAGATACTCTCATTTTTACTACCTCTCTTGCTATCTCACTAAAAGAATTAACACCCTTTACCAGTTTGATAAATGTGTAGATCTTTCCCTTCCCCCCCAGAGTCATAGACTTGTTCATCCTGCCAAAAAACAAGCCAACTTTGAGCCTTTTCTCCCTCCTTGGTAATTCTGGGAATGGGAAAATGGTCAGGATCCCCGTGGGTTTCTTTACTGTGTCACATTTTCTCCATAGAAACAATGTTACAAGTGGTGGCAGTATGCTCAGGCTCATTCATAGAAACCTATTAAACCCAGCTCCCCCTATTTTTTAAAAAATTTTTTAAATTTTAAATTTATTTTATTTTTTATTATTTTTAATTAATTAATTTGTTTGTTTATGGCTGTGTTGGGTCTTCGTTGCTGCACACAGGCTTTCTCTAGTTGCGGCGAGCTGAGGCTACTCTTCATTGTGGTGCGCGGGCTTCTCTTGTTGCGGAGCACGGGCTCTAGTCACGTGGGCTTCAGTAGTTGCAGCACACGGGCTCAGTAGTTGCGGCACATGGGCCCTCGAGCATGCGGGCTTCAGTAGTTGCAGCACACAGGCTCAGTAGTTGTGGCATGTGGGCCCTAGAGTGGCACACAGGCTTAGTTGCTCTGTGGCGTGTGGGATCTTCCTGGACCAGGGCTCGAACCTGTGTCGCCTGCATTGGCAGGAGGATTCTTAACCACTGTGCCACCAGGGAAGTCCCAGCTCCCCCTATTTTTAACTGTTACTCGTTGTAGCTATATAGGGTTTCACCTCTGCTTTGAGTTGAGTGTACTTTTGTGTCAGGGTTGGCCTGTTGGGACATAAGTCCCATGTTTATTCTAAATAGATGATTCCTCATGAGACTATCTAGAAACTGGGGAGTTTGTTGATGGTGTTAAGCATGATTAAGTACATGTTTTTCTTAACTTTGTTGGCGAACCATTGATGGGGCCCTTAAAAGGCCAACACTAATATTTTTATTTGTATAGTAGTAGTTGCTGATCCAATGATATCAGCATGTGTCATAGGATATGTTCTTTCTTTCTGTTTAAACTGAGGTTTAGTGTTGAGTGCATCTCTTAATTTGCTTAAATGGTTAAGAAGTTACTGTGAGCCCTCAGGATGAATGTGACAGAATAGAAAGAATTATAAAAAGTTGGAATCTTAATTAAAAAGCACTGGAGTTGGGAATTCCCTGGCGGTCCAGTAGTTAGGACTCTGCACTTCCACTGCTGTAGGCCCAGGTTTGATCCTTGGTCAGGGAACTAAGGTCCCACAAGCCGTGCTGTGCGGCCAAAAAAAAACGAAAACAAAACAGTGGAGTTGATAAGAATGGAACCAAGTCCTAGGATAAAGGAAAACATGGTGCTCTGGATCCCCATACAGTTACTCTGTGACTGCTATAGATAGGCTTCTTGCAATTTCTCTCATCTCCGTACACACATCCATCCATACATACGTATTTTCTCTGATTTGGAGAGTAAAAGATTCTGGGGGGGGTGCTTCCCTGGTGGCGCAGTGGTTGAAAGTCCGCCTGTGGATGCAGGGGACACGGGTTCGTGCCCCGGTCCAGGAAGATCCCACATGCCGCAGAGCGGCTGGGCCCATGAGCCATGGCCGCTGAGCCTGCGCGTCCGGAGCCTGTGCTCTGCAACGGGAGAGGCCACAACAGTGAGAGGCCCGCATACCTCAAAAAAAAGAAATAGATTCTGGGGGAAGTGTGCAGTTAAGTGGTATTCTAATACATTCACTTTGTTGTGCAGTGATCCCCACCACCATCCGTCTCCAGAATTCCCATCACC
The DNA here is from genome assembly GCF_964165515.1 of Mesoplodon bidens. NCBI lineage: Eukaryota > Metazoa > Chordata > Mammalia > Artiodactyla > Ziphiidae > Mesoplodon > Mesoplodon bidens. Next base: position 19,216,557 of record NC_138171.1, on the reverse strand, counting down.
TTACAAAACTGAAACTCTTTTTTAAACAATAACCCTCCTTCATTTCCCCTTTTCTTGCCCTCAGTAACTACCATTCTCCTTTCTGTCTCTGTGAATTTGATTAATCTAGGAACCTTGTATCAATGGAATCCCAATATCTGGCCTTTGGTGACTGGATTATTTTACTTAAGAAAATGTCCTCAGGCTTCCCTGGTGGCGCAGTGGTTGAGAGTCCGCCTACCGATGCAGGGGACACGGGTTCGTGCCCCAGTCGGGGAAGATCCCACATGCCGCGGAGCGGCTGGGCCCGTGAGCCATGGCCGCAGAGCCTGCGCGTCCGGAGCCTGTGCTCCACAACGGGAGAGGCCACAACAGTGAGAGGCCCGCGTACAGCAAAAAAAAAAAAAAAAAAAAAAAAAAAAAAAGAAACCAAAAAAGAAAATGTCCTCAAGGTTCATTCATGTTGTAGCATGTCAGAATTTTCTTCCTGTTTCAGGCTGAGTAATATTCCATTGTATGTATAGACTACTTTTTATTTATCCACTCATCTGTTAATGGATGCTTAGGTTATTTCTACCTTTTGGAAGTTGTGAATAGTGCTGCTGTGAACATTTGTGTACAAATATTTGTTTGAATGCCTGCTTTCAGTCCTCTTGAGTGTATTCCCAGGAGTGAAGTTTCTAGATCATATGGTAATTCTATGTTTAACTTTTTGAAGAACCGCCATATTGTTTACCACAGCTGCACCCGCTTCATTCCCACCAGCAGTGCACAAGAGTTCCAGTTGCTCCACATCCTCATCAACACTTGTTATTTCTGGTTTGTTTTTGTTTTTAAGAATAGCTATCCTAGTGGGTGAGAGTGCTATCTCATGGTTTTGATTTACATTTTCCTAATAATCAGCACCCTTGTCAAAAATTACTTGACCATATATGTTGACCTTGGTTTTATAGTAATGCTATTGTTACAGCACAGTTTTTGATACATGTAATTTTTATTTGATGTTTCTGAACTTTAAAACATTGGCGTTGCAAGATGACAGGAAGTAATAGAATATGCATAACTGGCCTCCTGAATAATTCTGTAGAACTGTAGGACTTTTCATTTTAAGATAGGAATACCGAAGATTAAAATCTGTGAAGTTTTAAAGTATTCTATCTGTAAGACAACTGACTGACTCTTTAAAAAACAAAATGGTGGTCGTGGTGGTGAGAAGGTTTGTCTAATTCTAGAGAAAGAAAGACTTTGAGACATATCAACCAATTGCAGTGTGTGGTCCTTAATTGTATCCTAGTCTATAAAATACTTTTTGGATATAATAGGGATGTTTTTAATATGGTCTGAGTACTTGAAGGATACTAGGGAACTGTGACGTGGGATGATAGTCATTATGTACTTTCTCAAAGGGTTGTTTTCCCTTACACCTTCACCTGGCATCTCCATTCCCAGGAGGCCTTTTCCTATGTATCAACTGTATAAATAATATCTCTGTCATGCACACCGTTGTGGCTTACTGTTACATCATTGTGATAAAACAGTTGTTTGCATATCCATATCCCCTACTTATTGCTGAATAATGATCTCATGTACTCAATATCTTTGGACTAAACTGCTGAAATGTATTTTCCTCCATTCACCTGATTATTCCATCATATTTGTTGTGAGTATTGGCTTTTACAAAGTGAAGGATGCTGGTTTTTTTGACCCAGGCCTTGAATGTGGGGCCGAGAGTCATTCCAGAGCACCAATCAGTTGAGCAGATAATTATTTTGGCATTTAATAGGTGATAATCTCTATATTAGGTGAAGTGATCACTAAATGAGGTTGTACTTTGTCTTTTAAAGGTGGGAAGAAGAGCGCTATCCTGAAGGCATCAAGTGGAAATTCCTAGAACATAAAGGTCCTGTATTTGCTCCACCATATGAACCTCTTCCAGAGAATGTCAAGTTTTACTATGATGGTGAGTTGTTCCAAGGTTGTCCAATTCTTGGCCAAGGAAAGAGTCTGCTTCTATTTCGGAATAGAAAGTGAGGAAGGATCTTGTGCTGTATAATCCTTTTTGTTTGTTTCATTTTGTTTTATTGTCATCGTATGGTTTGGGGAAAGGGCTGTCAGGTATTTACTTAACTCTTAAAAGGCCTATTTGGTGCTGAAAAAGTGCCGTGAGAAAGGGGCTGTCTTATCTCCCTTGTCTCCCTTTGAGACATGGTCCCAAAAAGGTCCATCTACATAGGTCACAGCACTTGGTCCACAAGCCTAATGTTTTTATCTGAACTTCACTTCTAAGGAGCTACTCTTTGTAAGAGTTACTAGAAAAGCCTGACTTGAATGGTAGTATTTTATTTTAGCGACATAATGCAAGCTGACAAGCTGCTCATTGCTAGAAACAGTATTTAGTACTTGGTTGAGGATTAATTAGTCTGCCATCAACATCTAGGTGGGGCTAATAGGTGTCTGTCACTCACTCTACACAGCACAACACTATGCCTTTGCCCTTTATGCAGTCAAGTCTGATGAGCTACTGTGAAGAAATATCCTGCCTAGTTCTCTTAGAACCCTCAGAATTGTCTATTAATTGTCACTGGTATTTCTGTCCTTGGGTTGACAATTTTGAGAGTAGTCTTTGATGCTCCCTTATTGGCATATAGCAGTATGCAGATGGTAATACTCAACTGATTTCCCTCATTCCAAGAGTTTTCTCCAGAAATGGCTAGAGCATTATTCCTCAAACTCTCATGTGCTTTAGATTCACCAAGTGGATCTGGGCCCATTTAATTGGTGTTGAGTGATATTGGGTGCTTCTGAACCAAGTGGTCTGCTGACCAAACTTTGAGAAACACTGGGCCAGGAGGACTGCTGAAAAGCATCAGTGGTGAACACTCAGAGTTCTGGTATATCTCTGTGTCCACGAGCAGTGGCCTCAGGCCATGGATGCTTATAGGTCAAGGGTAGTAGTTTATACTGAAAGGCCAGGTCTTGCAAGTGAGGAACATGTCAAACTTGGCAAGCTGGAATTCATTTTTTTAAACTGTATTTATTCAGCGTGCCTGTATTCAGACACCAAGACCCAGCAGCGACAATACTGACGAATCCCTCATCTCATGGACTGTGCCGTCTAGCAGGACCTTATAGCCTCAGTGACAAATGCTTATCAGATAAACATTCTGACCTACGTTGACTGGACAACACAGGATAAGAGTACAGAGTTCTACTGTCAGCCCTCACAGTGGGTCATTCCTGGAGACTCTTAAATGTGACTCAAAGCTAAAACTCCAATGAAGAGAAAGAGCCTTAGATAATCATAAAAGTTCAGGTATTCTGTAACCCTAGTATGGGTTTACCAAGAGCTTTAGAAAGCTCAACTGGTAAAGCCTAACTCTGAGGTCCAAAGTGATTTGAAGGAAAGCTAGATTCCTTTCTTTAGCCTTAGGGTTTCTCTTACTTTCCAAGATGGGAATTCTTGCCCGGTCATCCTTTATAGGAGCTCCAGCTCCAGGGCTCTCACATTTTCTCATTTGCTCTTTCTCAGATCTCTTCCCTTTGATTAGGTAAAGTCCCACACTGCAGTAAGTGAAGAAGTTGTATTTGACTTACTAGTCTGGAGTGATACTGTCAGTCCTGCCTGCTCTCTAGGGAAGAGAATTCTCAGACTCCTTTAGCGCTTGCCAGGGAGGTGGGGAACGGACTGGCTGAAGCAGTGAATGGCCTCTAAGAACCTCCAGTTTTCAGCTCTGACTCAGCAATTTCTTATTCCTGGAGCTCAGCCTTTTCTATAAAGCACTACCGTTGTCAGGATCCTTTAAGTCATCCTCTTACCCTTCTACTGCTGGGAGTTGTCATTTCATCTTTTGACAGCTCATCTAAAACAGGAGGCATTAAAATTGCTTTCTCTATTGGGACAGAATTCAGTAAAATTTCCCAAAGAGTATACCAGACATAGCCGAGGACAGTTTACATTCTTTCTTGCCTTTTATTTTATTTCATTTATTTTATTCTTAGTGACTTAATGGTTTCCTTTATATTGGAAGCATGTTACATCTTAACTGGCAACACTGGTTCCAACTTGAGTGGGGGAATTCTAAAGAAGTGCAGGAAACTCTTGAAAGCCATCCTGTCCTCCTCAAGGTGTCGTCTTTGGAAGGAGCCGGAATGTTGAGAGGGGAAGCCGCGCCACCTGCTGGCCTTTTAAAATTACGAATTTCAAGCAGGTTCTTTCCGTCTACCCTGAAAGTTTGTTTGGAGCTGCAATTCCCTGTATCAACCCTACAATCAGGGATAATAACTTTCTAACATCATGAGATGAGATGTCTTCTGAGTTTTGAAATGAATGGATTTCTGGTTAAGTTTTAGTTTTCTGTAATAAATGGGAAAATCCTTGGTGAATTATTAGTACCTATGTAATAGTAAGGCAGTGGAGAAACATGTATGCGAAGAACCCCAGTCATCCCTGTGTTCTGGATGAGCCCTGTTTCCCTGAAAGAGGCAACCTCATAATGCCTGTGTTCCAGGGCATCTCAGACTCTAGTGTATACACAAGCCACTTGGGGGTCTCATTGAAATGTACTTTCTGGTCAGTAGGTCTGGGGTGGGGCCTGAGATGCTGCACTTCTAACAAACTCCCATGTGATGTCAATACTGCTGGTCCATGAACTATACTTTGAGTAGCAAGGTTCTAGAGGAATGTCTTACTTAGATTTTTCATATGGGATATCTGGGCTTGCCTGCTGTGAATATATATTTTTAATTCATATTCCACCCACCTAACTTGAAAGAAGAAAGATGCCTATTTCTTTTCCCCACAATTCCTTTCTTCCACTCCCTGCCCTATCCCTTCCTCCCCTTCTTGAACAGAAGCTGTTTAGCTTAGCAGTGGCAGGAGTCCCTCTGAGGATTTGATTTTTAAAAACCATTGAAGAGGTGTAAAGGACCCTGCTTGCTGAAAGGAAAAGGAAGAGTGACTGGGCCTCCCCCAGGTCATCCCTGTCCTGAGCAGGCTCCTGGGAACAATTTACTGGCATAGTCTCCAGAGACTGACCCAGGTAAATATCTGATACAGAGAAGGCGAATTCGTACAAGTAGATACAAATCAATATACTACTGTCTTTGTTGTTATTGTTGTTACCACGTGTCACCAGACCTTTATATACATACCTTTGGAAGGTAAACCATTATTAAAGAAGACGTCTCCAAAGCCTCAGTGTTTATACTCAGAACATGAATACTACACCTCATTTTTTGGAACCACTTTTTTCTCTAGGTAAAGTCATGAAGCTGAGCTCCAAAGCAGAAGAAGTAGCTACGTTCTTTGCAAAAATGCTCGACCATGAATATACTACTAAGGAAATATTTAGGAAAAATTTCTTTAAAGACTGGAGAAAGGTATTGTAGCCTATATATTGATATCCTAGCACCTTACAAAAATATTGATCAACTACTAAGTAATAAATTGTAATTTTACAAAAAATTCCCTGATGTACAATTTGAGTTTTATGAATTTTATTGTATTAAAAAGTTGGGGGAGGGGGTTCTATTCATTTACTGTATTATATAGGTTTTCTGTCCAACAAGAATACCTATATTTCTTTCCTATCAGCTGTCATAGGACTGTAGGGGGTAGTTTATCAGATTAGGCCAAACAAAACCTCAGCTCCAGCTGAGCAAAGCAAAGTTTGCCTCTGCAGGACTGCCCTCTGTCTGCTATTGCAAAGAGACATGCATTATGTTGTTCTGTTCCCTCTTGATTCATGCTCGTTAGTTTTAGGTACTTTCTGCTCTTGAACCCACATGTCTATCCTGTATCTGCCTACGTGATTTTAAACAATTTCCTTATTCTCAATATGGATAATATGAACAGAGGCTGAGCTGAAGTTTACCTTCTGAATAGCTCTAGAAGTAAGATTTAATAAGTGAATAGAGCAAGGATGTTTCTAGGAGAGAATGAATGTGGGAATATTTCTCCCATTACTAAAATGAACGATGTGTATTCATGTTTCCCCAGCTGTAGTACTCATAGGCTTAGGGGGTTGTGGCAGTGTGACGAGGAGTACGAGAAACTACGTAAGAGTGTTACCCTTTTCAGTGTTGTTATTTTGAATGTTCTTCTATTGAATACATATTTATAATAGAGTGAAGTAAGAAACGTGTTCCTTTTTTTTCAAAACTCACAAGTTTAGATTGACTACCTCACCAGATACCCTTTGACTGAAAACGTGATGCTTTGCTGTAACTGCAGAAAAACCAGAGGGCTTTTTCATTTATTTACCTTCTTCTTCTTCTGTCTCTCCCTTTTCTCTTAACTAGGAAATGACCAATGAAGAGAAGAATATTATCACCAACCTCAGCAAATGTGATTTTACCCAGATGAGCCAGTATTTCAAAGCCCAGACAGAAGCTCGGAAGCAGATGAGCAAGGAAGAGAAACTGGTGCTGCAGATTTCTTAAACCTCCGGAGGATTGTAGAACAGTGATCAGTTTATCTAATTGTCTTCTTGTTTCTTACAAAACAGTTATGACTTTAACGATTTCACGTGGCTCTATACTAAAGATGTAGGATTCTCAGCCTAGTGAAGTCTAGAATTCCTTAAGGGTTTTATGTAGACTGAAAATTGTGAATAAGTACTATGTTTAATGGCTCAATATGAGAACTCTGGTGTGCTGTTGATCTAAAAGCCAGCCAGTAGCTCCAATAATACAGTATTTAAGGATGGGCAGATCTGACCCACAGTGGCTCCTGGATGTTAGGGATTTAAGACAAAATCATATTGGCCATGTGCGCGCGCGTGCGCGCACACACACACACACACACACACTCTCTCTCTCTCTCTCCTTTGATGTATTTTACTCTGGAATCTAGGCATGCTCATCCATCTTTGTCTTCTAGCTGTGGCTAACCTCATTCCTGAAGGATCTTTCTAGTATCCAGCTGGGATGTCACTTTCTTCTAGAATACTGGTAGGCAAGCTATAGATAGGCTGCTTGTTTTTGTAGAAAAGTTTTATTGGAACATGCCACATCTGCTTGTTTACCTATTATCTGTGGTTGCTTTCATGCAACAGTGGCAGAGTTGAGTAATTACAGCAGAGACTGTATGGCCCTCAAGCCTAAAACATTTTCTATCTAGAATCAGAGGTCTAGGAGTTAAGGATTTTAAGGAATTCTTTGCACTTCAAGGCCTTGTAGTTTCAGTATATTAAACTTGCATGTTTATATAATTTAGGCCATTGTCTTTATATAACTCTTTGTTTGAGGGTGCCTATTTGACCTTCAGTTTAAAAATTAGTTACTATAGGGATCATAAGAATGATCCCTGCACCAGGCTTTTTAGTCTCAGCTTAGTCTTCTCCAGTATTCCGAATTAGTGAAATTTGGTTTATTTTTCACTTCAGGGGTGTTTTTCAAATTAAAAACCACTTTAGGGAGGGTTCGTTTTTGTTTTGTTTTGTTTTAATATTTATGTATTTGTTTTATTTATTTATTTGGCTGAGCCGAGTCTTAGTTGTGGCACGCGGGATCTTTGTTGCCACATGCAGGATCTTCATTGCAGCATGCAGGATCTTTTAGTTGTGGCATGCAGGACCTGGTTCCCTGACCAGGTATCGAACCTGGGCCCCCTGCATTGGGAGCACAAGTCTTAACCACTGGACTGCCAGGGAAGTCCCTAGGGAGGTTTTATAAGTAACACCATGTCAGAGCCTTGCCAAGGACACCTGTTGCCAGCAAGTTGTGGATTTTTATCTACACACAAGGCAGCAGGACTTACTTAACTTGAATTGCTGAGTATAATATGAAGGAAGAGTCAGCAGAGGGTAAGGAGGCTCCAAATCATTCCATCTTTGGAGCAAGGATCACAGTATAAAATATATGTACCCATGTACTAGGAAAGAATCCATAACAGGTTTCTTTGCACTTGAAAACCCACGGGAAATACTGTTCACATGGGAATTTTATTGTATTTAAGCTTGAAAAAATCTCTTTGGTCTTCTGGGAATTCCCTGGCAGTCCAGTGGTTAGGACTCCGCACTTCCACTATAGGGGGCCCGTGCGGCCAAAAAAAATCTCTTAGGTTTTCCTTTATCTGAATTTGTTTCTTAGTGATTTTTAGACTTTTCTCTACCTTGACCTGCCCTCCCACAAGAGCTAAGAATGTATGAGTTGAGCACAGTAATTTGAATCCCTTTTGAGTACTTCCTTGCCATCTTCCAGAAAATCAAAGAGGAGAATGAAAAATTACTGAAAGAGTATGGCTTCTGTGTTATGGATAACCACAAAGAGAGGATTGCCAACTTCAAGATAGAACCTCCTGGGCTTTTCCGTGGCCGTGGCAACCACCCCAAGATGGGCATGCTGAAGAGACGGATCATGCCTGAGGATATAATCATCAACTGTAGCAAGTGAGCACAGTTCATCCTTTGGCCGGAAATGAAGTGGAGGGCTTCCTTTGTTCTTGGTAGTTGGGAGTTTTTCCTATATTACAGAGGACAGTTTGGGAGCAGCATGGTATTTCTGTGTATAGATCTCCTAGTGTTTATCACGTATTGACTGGTGAGGAGGAAACCTGGAAATACATGCTCAGCAGATTTGTCCACTTCAGGTTATGAAAGGTGAAATTGCTCATTACTTCTCACCTCACTGCTCTCGCTTTACTTCCACAGAGATGCCAAGGTTCCTTCTCCTCCTCCAGGTCATAAGTGGAAAGAGGTCCGACATGATAACAAGGTTACTTGGCTAGTCTCCTGGACAGAGAACATCCAAGGTTCTATTAAATACATCATGCTGAACCCTAGCTCACGAATCAAGGTAAGGGGTAGCTAAGAGCTGCACCAGTCAGTGGGGCTGATAATCTCTGTCTTTTTGTTGAAATCTAATGTTCTCAGCCTCTAGAATCACTTTGACAAATTGAAAAACATCCCCACAAATAGAAGGTAATTTCATAATTAGCATTATCTGGTGATGTCCCTAAGATGTATCCATTTTTTACATCACATTGTAATCTTGTTTATTAATTCACAAATATTAACTGAAATCCCAGTATGAGCCTGGCACACTGTATGCATGTTGCTAGGAATTGTGTTGGTAAACAAGGTGGACACAGTCCTTGCCTTCACATTGTTTACTGTCCAGTGGTCAGAGTGCAATGAAGAACATGGTAAATGTGTATTGGCTTCTACAGCTAGTTCTCTTCCTCACCTTCCTTGGCTCTGAAGAAGGGAATGTAATTACTCTGAATCCAGAAAGAGGTTGTAAAATCTAGAGTCTTACATACTCTGTCTTCCTAAGGTTTCATCTGGGTAGATTCCATGAGGACCAAGTGGGATAATGTATGTGAAAGCATATCATAAACTGTTGAGTACCCATGTGCTGCTATTTATTGATACTGCTATTGAAAGGAGAAAACTGTCTTGGAAGGGCAGTCAGTTCTTGTTAGCCTGCTAGGCATACCCTACTTGGGCAAGTCCCTCAGACATACTATGGAAATGTGAACGGCAACTTAAAAGAGAGATGGGCTCCACAGAAAAAGTCAAGGAATTATTAGTTCTGTATAGACTGACTGTTTACATGCAGGGGACTGAGGCTATAGACCCTCTTAATCTTGGTTTATAGTTTATTAAACACTTGTTAAGATTTGAAAGCCACAGCTCAAAAGGCTGTGTGTCTTTTCAAGACTAAACGCACATTTTCTAGCTTACAGTCCTGTGTCCTAATGAAAAATACCCACGTATGTATTTTCTTCAGTGTAATTGGAAAATGTCATTGTTTTTAGTTTAGAGTAAGTATAGAATCAGAAAGAGAACCCCCGTGGCAAGTAAAAGTCAAGTCATTTAAAGAAACATGTTGTATTCCTCTTCTGAAATACCACCAAGCTGTAGGGCTACCAAGGTGGGTAAACAATGATTTTAGCCCTCAAGGAACTTATGGGCTGCTGGGCAAATCGGCTAAGAAGTCAATTGTATTGGAAAGGTAAATGTTGAATGCTTCAGATAAATGGAGTAGTTATTCCCAGCAGTTAGAGATTAGAAACAACTTTATGAAGGAAATTTTGTTACAGTTAGGTCTTAAAAGAGAGGCCTTTAAAACAGAAATGTGTCGTTATGGACAGAGATGAGGGGTATGAAAAGGAGTAACAGAATTGTCAAGTGATGGTTGCACAACATTGTGAATGTGCTAAATGTCACTAATGGTAAATTTTATATTTGTGTTCTACCACATAAAAAAATCAAAATAAAAGATTTTGGATTACTGTTAAAGTATTTTCACGTAAGTTGACATTTGATTCTGTTAATAACCACACCAGACATGTACTAATGCCATCGTTTTACAGATAAATTTAATCTCTGAGAGGCCAAACTGTTGCAAGCCTTAAATGCCTTGCTAAAGCGACTAGACCATGTTATGCATTTGATGGAGAACCACTGGCTTGGAACAGAGGAGTGTCTTGAGCATAACCCGACTTGAGCAAGATTTACAGTCATTACGCATAACCAAATCAATAAATACAAACTGTTGTACATGCTGCAAAGGATACAGGGTACCTATTTGAGAGTATGCCAGGGCACCTGATCTGGCTTCTGGGGTTTAGGAAAGGCCTTTCTGAGAAAGTATCATTTAAGATGAGACTTACAGAATGAATAGGATTTATCCATGGAAAGGATAGGGGAATGGGCATTCCAGACAAAGAAAATAGCCTTTTGAAATCCCTGAGGTAAGAAGGAGCTGCGTGTTCTTGAGGACTGAAAGGCGACCACCGTAATTGGAGTATAATGAGCAAGAAAGAGGCATGATGGAGAGGAGACTGGAGAGAGGGATGTAGGCCAGATCTTCAGACTCTTCCTTAAAAAAATTTTTTTAAGTTTTTTTTTTTATGTGGACCATTTTTAAAGTCTGTATTGAATTTTGTTACAGTATTGCTTCTGTTTTTTGTTTGTTTTTAAATTTATTTATTTTTGGCTGCGTTGGGTCTTCGTTGCTTCACACTGGCTTTCTCTAGTTGCGGGGAGTGGGGGCTACTCTTCATTGGGGTGTGTGGGCTTCAGTAGTTGTGGCTCGCGGGCTCTAGAGCACAGGCTCAGTAGTTGTGGCACACGGGCCTAGCTGCTCCGCGGCATGTGGGATCTTCCCGGACCAGGGATTGAACCCGTCCCCTGCATTGGCAGGCGGATTCTTAACCACTGCGCCACCAGGGAAGCCCTTGCTTCTGGTTTTATGTTTTGGTTTTTTGGCCACGAGGCATGTGGGATCTTAGCTCCCCGACCAGGGATAGAACCTGCAACCCCCTGCATTGAAAGGCGAAGTCTTAACCAGTGGACCGCCAGGGAAGTCCCTAAAATTTTGTCTATTATCCAAATCCAGTAGGAAGCCACTGGGTTTTAAAGGGGGGAATAACGCCAGATTTGTGTTTTAGAAACCTGTGATATAATTGATCATTCTGACTGCTGCTCTGTGGAGACTGGATTGGACACAGACAGGAAGTAGGGAGACCAGTAGGAGGCTGTTGCTGTACTCCAGGCAAGAAATGGCAATGACCTAGACAAGATGATGGCAGTGGGGGTCGAGAGAGGGGAACAGATGCCAGATACATGTGTGCTCTTACAGGCAGGATTAGAGTCGATAGTAGGAGAGTCTCTGAGGGTTGAGAGACTCATTAGACAAGCTGGTGGAGCTCCTCAAGGGCAGAGAGCCAGCCAATTTTTATTCAGACAATATCCAGGTAACTCCTGTGCACTGTAAGGATTTGTGCAGGTTTCTAAGTGATGGTTATGGTAGTAAACCTAGAAAGCCACCTAGATGTAGGCCCTGCCTAGGACCTTATACCCAGGACAGAGTGGCTCACTCTAGCAACTGGGTTGGGATCCTGAGTCATGAAAAATGGTTAAAGCTTTGGCAAGTGGTACTGTTAAGGGGAAAAATAAATGTGATTTCTTAAGCTTTTTGTCAGTCTTCCTCGGTTATGTCCCACTCAGCAGAACAGATCTTCAGAGGTCGAGGTTTTGACAGCATGTTAAATGGTTTTTTAACTGCACTACCAGCAGGAGAAGCATTCTCTTTTTAGATAAAAATAGAAAGATAAAAGTAACAGGGATTCTATTTTCAATGAAATATTTCAAATATACAAGAATAGATATAATGAACACTCATATACCTACCATCTGGCTGTGTCAAACCTTAACGCCATGTCCTATTTCTTCAGTTGCTTCATTTCATAAAAAGTATTCTGATAACCATAGCTGAAGCCCACTAGGTACCATTCATCTCTTTCCCTAGAGAATACTATATTGAATTTAATGTTTTCATTCTTGTGTGTATTTTTGTATTTTTACAGTACATTATGTGTGCATGAACAATATGTAGTATTGTTTTACAAGGTTTGATTTTAAATTAGATACGTTATTGAGATCGTTCTGCAACTTATTTCACCCAGCTTTGGTGTTGAGATTTTATTATCTTGATATACATTTCTAATTTATCCATTTTATTTGCTACATGGTATTCTGTTATATAAAAAATTATCTGTTCTCTTGTCAAGAGACACTTGGGGTTTACAGTCATTAGCTAATATAAATAGTGCTGGCATAAACACATTTTCCTTGTGTATACAGACGAAAATGTCCCTTAAAAATTCTTTATTAGATATTTCCAAATTGTTCTCTAAAGTACTTGAAACAGTTTACATCACCACCATCCTCCCAACATTGAGCACAAGTTTCTCTTTTTTCCATATGCTTCTAAGATTTTGCTTTTTATATTTGGATCTTTGATCCACTAGAATGTATTTTTGTATATGGTGTGATGTTGAGATCTAATGTATTTTTCCCAAATGCATAACCAGTTGTCCCAGAACAATTTAGTTGTGTTACCCCTCTGTCATATATCACATTTGTACACATATGTCATATTGTTTCTGGGCTCTCTGTCCTGTTTCATTTGTCTGTGTCTTCATCAGTAGCATACTGTCTGAACTACTGTAGCTTTATAAAGTCTTACTATTGAGTCGGACAAGTTTCCTTCGTCTCATTCTTCAAAATTGTCTTGGCACTCTGCTGTTCCACATTAATTCTGAGATAAATTTGTCAAGTTCTAATGAAGACTATTGAGACTTTTCTTACAAGATTGCATTGCAATTATAGATTAATAGGGAGAAAATATTATTTTATTGAATCTTCCAATCCATGAACATGTTATACCTCTCCATTAATTCATGTCTTTGAATATATCCTTCAATATTGTTTCATAATTTTCTCCATAGAGGTATTACATATTTTTTTTAACTTTTCTTAGAGACCTTATAGTTTTTTGTGCTATTGAATAAGTATTTTTCGTTGTTACATTTTTGTTTGTTATTACTGGAGTGGTAATGTTGTTGATTTTTTTAATATTGATTATCTGGCAACATTGCTGAACTCTTATTCTAAAAGTGTCTGTGACTTTTTGGAGTTTCTAATAGTGACACTATTTTTATATTTTTAAAAAAACAGTCATCCATGAAACCATAACTTCTCACTAGTCAGCTATTGTCACAGTCAAATACTTGATTAATTTCTGTACTCAGTACCTTCTCTCTGGGTTTACTTATTGAAATACATCCTTTACCATTTATTTAGTGAGTTTCCATAGGTGGCAAATTTTTCTTTTGTTTATCTGAAAGTTTATTTTCATTCTTAACATCTGTCTTTTCTCCAGTAAAGAATGCATCTTTATTATTGGCGATCTATGGTGTATCTAAGTATACATATATTTTTAAAGATACTCAGACTAGACTTTCAGTTTGAGGACAGAAGCATTTTTATTCTAGAAAACTCTCGGCCATTATTTCTTCCATAGCTTCTAGGCCATTCCTCTCATTTATTTGTCTCTTTAGGTCTGGTCTTCATTTCGGGGGAGTTCTAGAGACTTAACTTCTGTTCACTAATTCTCTTTTTGATTATATCCAATCTAAAGTTTATCCCACCTATAATTGGTTTCAATTATTTTTGTTTTCAGGATTTCTAATTATTTTTATTTCATATTTACCTGATTTCATTTCATTTCATTTAAGACATGCTTATTTTATCATTCTTTTATCCTTTTTAGTAGATGTTATATATATTTTTTCTCTTGAAAGTCTTTGTTCTTCAAAATGTTACCTGGGCTTCCCTGGTGGTGCAGTGGTTGGGAGTCCGCCTGCCGATGCGGGGGACACGGGTTTGTGCCCCAGTCCAGGAGGATCCTGCATGCCACGGAGCGGCTGGGCCCGTGAGCCATGGCCGCTGAGCCTGCGCGTCCGGAGCCTGTGCTTCGCAACGGGAGAGGCCCGCGTACCGCAAAAAAAAAAAAAAAATGTTACCTGAAGTGAATTCATGTACTAATTATTTTGTTGGCAGTTCTTCTAACCCATTTTCCTCATATATTTTGGAATTTATTTGTAAACCCTTTTGAATGGGAAGTAGTTTTTGTCTGTGTATCATTTCCTTTTCCTCCTCTTTGCTCTCCACTTCTCTGCTCATTCCTCCTGTCTTGGAGCAAGTCTTCTAACCCAGCTCAGCCCACGCTAACACAGCCCCTGGCTTCAGGTTGCCCCTTCTTGCATGGAGCACTTTCATTGCTACATGTTTGGAGTACAGTGATGATTAAAGCATGAATTCATTGACTGATCTGATGCAAAGGTCTGTGAAGAGTAAGTTTTTGTCATAGAGGGTGAAGGGTGGTAACTGGTGGTTTTACTTCATGGGGGACTTTAGGTCCAGTTTATGGGAGGCTGCCACCATCATGGGGCTCTGCTGTACACCTTTCTGCTCAGCCTCCAGGGATTTCTCCTGAGAGTCTTTGCTTGCTCTTGTATCTATATTTTGCTCATTCACTTCTCGCATGTAATACTGTTACACCTTTCTACTCCATCTCTGCTCCTTCAAAAAATTTAACTCAAGCATGATGTGACTTACAGATTTTTGACAATTTAAAAAATTTGGTTAGTCAAGGGTAAAAAAGAGCACAGCTGAAATGTGTCCCTTTGATGTACCCTGTCCTTGCCCCCTTTCCAGAAACTTGGATTGGTCTGCTTGTGGTCATAGCCAGCGTTACACTACTTCTGGTCTCCTAGGTCATTGAAAGGATCAGGACTTCTGAGAGCCACAGTAACACATGGCTCCAGCTACTGAAAAGATTGTTCTGAGCTCATTCACATCTTTATATACTCATCTTGGTTTGTTCCACTTTTCCACCCAGGATTCCCATTATACAGACATCTTCTTGCAAGTGTTTCCATTCCCTTCCTCTTCCACTCTGTACCTGGTGCCCGTAGAATCTGAAATAGCAGGGAAATGACGGCCAGCTTTCTGGAACCTGTGTTTTCAACAAAACTCTCTGATCCCAGATAAACCATGGATCGAGAGGTTGCAAAAGGACTGCTTATAGTAAGTTCTCAACTGCTAAGTCCAACCCCTGCCAAGCATTATCTGGTCTTGTAACCTGGGGAAGTAGGCCTTAGTAAAAGTAAGACTCTTCAAACCAGTCTTAGCTTTATGAACAAAATTTATCATTTTTATTTTAAATGAAGTACAGCAACCTTCAGTATCACTGTTGCTATCACATTGCATTCAATCATACTAAGATATTCTCAGTGCCAAATACCCACTTCTGTTTTTACTCTCTTTAGGACCTAGGGGTTTCAAAGATGTATGTGTCTGCAATCTTTTAAATGTAACCATCTGGGGATTACAGGGCTGGATTGAAGGAAAATGTCTTTGTAAAACTTTATAGTTTGGGGAAGCTCTGATTTTTGGTGAGTTTTCTTAGAAGGAGAAAATAAGACATGCTTATTTTTTTTTAAATTACATTATGAACCTGACTTCTTAGTATACAGTTCTATATTTTTAAGTGTAAGAGCTAGAACATTAAAGCTTCTACATGATAATCATGGTAGAACATCTTCATTACCTTAGAGTAGATTTCTTAGGACACAAAATAAACACTAACAATAAGCAGTTGATACAGTGGACTTTATTAAAAATAAAAACTTATGTTCAACAGAGGACACTGCTAAGGTAATAAATATACAAGTAACAGACTCGGAGAAAATATTTGCAACATGTTTATCTGACAAAAGACTTGTATTTCAAATATACAAAGAATTCCTATCCCTCAATAATAAAAAGACAAAACATCCCCATAAAAAAGAGCAAAAGACAGACGCTTCAGAAGGTAGAGGATTGGCCAGTAAAAAAGCACAAGAAAGAGTACTCAGCATCACCAGTTATCAGTGGAATGCAGATTTAAACCACAATAAGATACTAATTCCAGTTCTAGGTAACTCTGCAAATAAAATGAAAACATATGTCCACAAAAAGACCTATACGACAATGTTCATAATGCTATATTTATGCGAGTCCAAAACTGGAAACATCCCGGGGTCCATCATCAGAATAAACACAGTATAGTATAGTCAAACACATTAGAAATAGTCATGGAATATACCAGCAAGGTGAAAGGAGTGAACTGCTGATAAATACAACAACATGGATGAGTCTTTAAAACACATTGAGCAGCCAGACATGAGAATCTAAACTTTATGATTCCATTTAAATAATATTCTAGATTAGTCAAAGCTAATCTATGATAATAGAAATCAGATTAAAAGGTCAATGGTTGCTTGGTTGGTGATCAACTGGGAAGGGTCATAAGGGAACTTTCTGGAATGACAAAAATATTCTCTAACTTGATGGGGTGTAGGTTACATGGGTTATGGATGGTCAAAATTGATCTAACTGTATACTTAAATCTGCATAACGTAAAATCTTTTTAGAAGATTTACTCAGAGTGAAAGGTTGAATAGGAAGTATTGGAAGGAAATATACTTTTATCTGAAAAGGATTTGAATCTATAAAGAACTCTACAAATCAATAATAAGACAAACATATTTAAGAATCGGCATGTATGGAAAGCTGGTTGGATTTTATTTTTAAACGTATAAACACATAGGGCCAGTTTATTGTCTTT
Source organism: Mesoplodon bidens (assembly GCF_964165515.1). Classification (NCBI taxonomy): domain Eukaryota; kingdom Metazoa; phylum Chordata; class Mammalia; order Artiodactyla; family Ziphiidae; genus Mesoplodon; species Mesoplodon bidens. Next base: position 19,199,613 of record NC_138171.1, on the reverse strand, counting down.
TGTTTAAATAATGTTATGTGTGGGGTTCAGATTGCTGTTCACTCTCTGGATTCTGTTTAGGGAAACTGAAGGGCACAGGGATATGCATACTTCTTAGAGGCCAGCCCTCTCCTTTTAGACCTAGACAAGGTGGCTCTTCCCATCACCCCCATCTCTGTGTCCTTATTTGAGAGAATCCTGGATCCTTGTGCCAGGAGCCTAGCCAACCTGTGAAGAAAAGTTGGTCTTGTGGTTATCCCATGAATGACTTACTTGTTAGGTTTTCTAAACTTTGTTTCAGTGGTATGACTAAGGAATGAGCAAATGTAACCCTACTGGACTTCGAAGACTCAGACTCAGGTTTTGGTAGGCCTGTGTGTATCAGAATGATGGGAGAGAGCCCACTTCTGAGCTGGAGACTGTACTGTTGAAGATGAGCCTTTCGTGTCCCGTCTTTTGTGTATGTGGATATAAGAGTGATTGTCAGGGAGATTCATTACTGACTTGAGATTTATTACTTACTTGAGGAAAGTTTCTACCACACCTTTTTCTTATTTGCCCTCTTTTTTTCCTTTTTTAAGATGCGTAATTGCCTTTTTTTTTTTTTTGGCTGCATTGGGTCTTTGTTGCTGCCCACGGGCTTTTCTCTAGTTGCGGTGAGCAGGGGCTGCTCTTCGTTGCGGTGCGCGGGCTTCTCATTTCAGTGGCTTCTCTTCTTGTGGAGCGTGGGCTCTAGGGCGTGCGGGCTTCAGCAGTTGTGGCGCACGGACTTAGTTGCTCTGCAGCATGTGGCATCTTCCCAGACCAGAGATCACCCAGTGTCCCCTGCATTGGCAGGCGGATTCTTAACCACTGCGCCACCAGGGAAGTCCTATTTGCCCTCTTAAATGTCAGAATGTACTTAGAAAAACCAGAGAGAAGTTTTCAGCTTCCCATTGACAGTATATAGAACTTGGATATTTCTCCTGTATCACTCAACTACTAAACCACCCACCCACAACAACAGGTAGTTACTGAGCCTCTTGTTTTGTAGCCAAACAAGCATATACAACTAGTCCACACACAGTTGTGGGAGAGTGCTGATGACTCAGCGTAGCTTTCATTTCTGAATGTTAGGAACTAGAAGTAGAAGACGTTTCTTTCTTTCTTCTTCCCTTCCCTTTCTCCCTTTCTTTCTCTCCCTCTCTCTCTCTCTCTCTTCCTTGGGTCTTCTTTGCTGTGCGTGGGCTTTCTCTAGTTGCGGCGAGTGGGGGCTACTCTTCGTTGCGGTGCACAGGCTTCTCATTGCGGTGGCTTCTCCTGTTGCAGAGCATGGGCTCTAGAGCACAGGCTCAGTAGTTGTGGCGCACCGGCTTAGTTGCTCCGTGGCATGTGGGATCTTCCTGGACCAGGGCTTGAACCCATGTCCCCTGCGTAGACAGGCAGGTTCTTAACCACCGTGCCACCAGGGAAGCCCCAGAAGACATTTCTTGCTCCATGTGCCCCACACACCTGCGTGCTCAGAAGGCCAGGTACCTTGACCACAGTTCTTATGCCTTAAAGACCACATGTCTATGTCATAGGTAGAAATCACTGCAACTATCTTTGGTTGTGCGCTGCTGGAACTAAGAGCTGAGATTCTTGAGTTCTCAAATTCTGTCCCTGTGTTCATGTCATATAGTCTGTTTCAGGCCTTGTAATATTCCCTGGCCCTTTTGGATTTCTTGGATTTTCTTTATTTTCCTTCCTTTCCTTTCTCACTTGACATTATTATCAGTCCTTGCTTGTGAATCTTTTTCCATTCAACAAGGTAACAAATCTTCTTCCATCACTGTTGATTAGATTGTCTTTCCACACCCTTTTTAAAACGTTTCATTGGCTTTAGAATCAATTTTTGAACCTGCCACTAAAAGCTCTAATGTTAAAAAAATGTCTTCCCAGTAACACTGTTTCCCTCAATCTCATTAAGAATACTTTTAAATGCAGAAGTTAGAAAATGGTGAATAATTATAGCTGTTCCTGGAAGTCATTGTGTTCCTTAGTAATTACATGTTGTTATCTTTGGTTCTGCTTCCTTGACAGTTCCATCAAGTTGTGAATGAATTGTCTTGAATTTAATGAAATTCAGTCCTAAGAGAAAACTGTTGTTGGGTCACAGATTCAGCAGCAAAGCTGTGATGCTGATGTGGGAATAGGGATGTTTATACCCTTTGTGTTGACAGAAGTTAATTTTGGGGACATGTCACTGTGGGCTTTTCTTAAGAACATAAACGTTTCATAAAATGAAAGCCAGAGGCTTTCTTAGCAATCAGACAAGAGCCAGTTCTGCTTGTCAGGGAAATGGGACAGCGTGAGTTCTCATCAGGTATATGCCTTGCTTAACTGAAGCTCAAGTTCCTTCTCTTTGGTTCAGAGCTCTGAACTTGGATATTCAGTGTCTGTCTTTATTTACTCCACCGTCCCTAAGCAATCCACCTTTGGCGCTGGGTCTTTTGCAGGGTGAGAAAGACTGGCAGAAATATGAGACTGCTCGGCGGCTGAAGAAGTGTGTGGACAAGATCCGGAACCAGTACCGGGAAGACTGGAAGTCCAAAGAGATGAAAGTCCGGCAGAGAGCTGTAGCTCTGTACTTCATCGACAAGGTGAGAGCATCTTCCCGTCACGTCGTCTACCATGTTCATCTTAACAAAGATGTGGGAAGCATTTACTCCCCCAGGCCCTGTGCTATAAGTACTGCTGGAGAGGCAGTGACAGCCCAGATGTCTGTGGCCCTGCTCACCTGATCTCTGGTCCAGTAAGGAAGGTAGAAGTGGAGAGAGAGGTGTTCAGTGTCTGATGCTATCTAGATACAGTCTGCCTAATAGGAGGATCTTCATGAATCTGAATGTGCCAGAAATACTGACATTTTCACTCTTTCTGACAGTGCACCACCCCCAAAAATTTTATTTTATATCACAACCCAACACATAAATATGTTTGTGTGTAACTGAAACAAATGTTGCATAAAATAATGCTTAGCCTTTCTATGAGCAGTGAATTCTGATGTTTTTTACTCTTTCTTGTTTTTAAAAAAGATGGTTATAATCCTTAAAATTGGTTAAATAATCTGCCAATGTATCACAACTACAGTTTAGAAGTCAGTGCTTTGAAGATCAGTTTCTCAGCACTCTTTTGGAAGAAAAAGATTTCATGTTTTCCCCCGGTTTTGCACTGAGTTATTTTAACACAAGTTCTTAATTGTCTTAAAAATTAAGCAAAATTACGAGACTAGCTTTTTGAGTCTGATTGCCGAGAGTTTTAAATATGTTCTTTCCTCTATCCCCATTTGAAAGGACAAGAGTAAACAGAAGCTTAGATTTCTGGGAAAGTTTAATATCCCTTGACGATCCACACTTCATTTTATAAGGGAGAAGCAACAATGCAGATCCGGAATTCCCAGGCCTTGCAAACTGATGCTCTGTCCCCGAAGAGAATGGGGAGGCTTCTGATTTTGGTTTCCTACAGAGCCTATGATGTTGACGTTTCTTCATTCATGCTTATCTTTTTTTTTTTTTTTCCTTCTCTCATCCCTGGGCAGCTTGCTCTGCGAGCAGGCAATGAGAAGGAGGAAGGAGAAACAGCGGACACTGTGGGTTGCTGCTCACTTCGTGTGGAGCACATCAATCTGCACCCAGAGTTGGATGGTCAGGAATACGTGGTAGAGTTTGACTTCCTGGGAAAGGACTCAATCAGATACTATAACAAAGTCCCCGTTGAGAAACGAGTAAGTTAATGTGGCCTGAGCTCCCTGGCCTGTTTTCTCATTCATTCATTCAACAAGCATTTGTTGAGTGCTTTATCTGTGCTCTGTGCTTTGCTGAACACTAGAAGAAATGGCTTGAAAGAGAGTGGAGAGGTATTGTTTGGTGTCCTGTGTACCTCCTTTCAGTCCCTGCCCCGCGCCCCTCACCCCATGCTACTTTACTGGGAATGAGGGGCCATCTCCTGTGGCAGCATTCAACAGAGAATGCTATAGAGAGTTGGCCCTCACAACGAACTGCACATTAGGTTTATCCCATCACACTGTTTTAATGATCTAACCACACTTCAGTATTCCCTGGTCATGTTGCAAATTTGTCATTTTCGTAACATTGCTCAACTTTCCCCCAACTCCTCATTCAGCAAAAACGTAGCCTTTGAGTCCCCGGATCTCTGAGCCCATAGCTGAAGAGGGTGCTGCAGCACCATGGTCCCCCAGAAGTACTGGGCTTGAACCGGAGACCTTACAGAGTGCAGTACCCCAGTAGTCCAGCCCTTCAGCAGTCTGATGTTTCATCAGTAATTAGGTTTTGCTGGCTGTGGAAATGTTTCAGATTAAACAAAGCTAAAGAGATCTGACGGGTAAATGTAATATTAGAGTTTAGGTTGGATTCCATACTGGGGAGGTAAAGAACATCATTGGGTCAACTGACAAAATTGGAACATGGACAATAGATTGGATAAAAATGTGTCAGTGTAAATTTATAAAGCTGAGACGTACTGTGTATATATAAGGGAATATCTCTATTCTTAGGAAACACACTGAAGTATTCAAGGGTAAAGGGCCATAATTATGTAAGTACCCAGAAATGGTTCCGAACGAATAATTTTGTATATATACACACATAAATGTGGAAAGGAAATGAGTGTACGTGTGCACTGCACAAATAGGAAATGAGGTAAAATATTAATGGTAGGTGAATCTGGGTAAAGGATATGGGTGTTTCTTTGTGCTCTGTGGGGTTGGTTTGTTTGTTTGCAAGTTTTAAGTTGCAGTTATTTCCAAAGTAGAGGTTTGAAAAATAATAATAATTAGGCTCTGCTTATCTCTTTTAGGTTTTTAAGAACTTACAACTATTTATGGAGAACAAACAGCCTGAGGATGATCTTTTTGATAGACTAAATGTGAGTGGGCAAACTGCACTGGGTTGAAGAGGGGTCCAGCCAGAGCCTCCCAAGCTCCTAAAGGAGAGGTTTGCCTGGGAGTGACTGGGGCTCTCCCCTTGGCCTGTCCTGGGGCACCCTGTACACCCTCCCTTCCTCAGGCACACAGCAAATCCATGGCCGAAGCCCTGGGATGGGGTGGATGAACCCTGCCTGTTATCCTCTGGCTCCTGCAGAGCCTTCCCTTGGCTGGATGCTCAGCCACCTGTGCTAGAAACCCAAGACCTGTCCCTGAAATCTTATTGGGGAAGATCTTAATAGGGAAGGATACAGTTACTTTATTGGCCTGCTTAAGATTGAAGCGTGCTTCTTTGGGAGGTACATGCAACTCTGTATTCTGGAATTATTCTCCCATTTCCTAGCTTCCCACTGGCAGGACAGTAAACTTGGCAAGGTGTAATTGCACTGGCATAAATGTCCTGGAGCTTGCCAGAAGGGCCAGGGTGGTATGTATGGCTTTTACCTAAATCCCAACATCCTCTTTGTTGCTTTGTCTCCTCCAGACCGGTATTCTAAATAAACATCTTCAGGATCTCATGGAGGGCTTGACAGCGAAGGTGTTCCGTACATACAACGCCTCCATCACGCTACAGCAGCAACTAAAGGAACTCACAGCTCGTAAGTACTGCCTGACCAGATAGGGCCCGTGGCCTTACCGATGATGACCACTATCCTTACTCAGCTAAGTCCTAGATCTGTTCTACTTTTCCTCAACATTGTGACTAGAAACTTTTTCCCTCCATACCCTCTAATAGAGGCTAAGGCTTAGATGTATAAACAGATGAGTGCTGTTTCCCCTATTCCTACTCTAGCTTCTAGAATAGTTTTATGAAATGCTGACAGGGGCTTTCTGTCTGCTCTAAAAATTCCTGCATTTTGTGTTTTATATCTATGTTATTTAAAAGCTCATAGAATGAAGATAAAGTGCTATGATATTCTGTTAAATTGGAGAGAGTAAGGTTGTCATGGTTACTAAAACAGCATAGGAGCAAATCCTTTCCCTGAGGTTTCTTTTCTTCCCTCTAAGAGTAGGTAGCATTCGGGACTTCGCTGGTGGTCCAGTGGTTAAGAATCCACCTTCCAATGCAGGGGATGTGGGTTCGATCCCTGGTCGGGGAACTAAGATCCCACATACTGCAGGGCAACTAAGCCCGCGTGCTCTAGAGCCCACGCACCACAACTAGAGAGCCCACATGCTGCAACTACTAAGCCCACGTGCTGCCACAAAAGATCCTGCATGTCACAATGAAGATCCTGCATGCTGCAACTAAGACCCAACACAGCCAAATAAATAGATAACTAAATAAGTATAAAAGAAAAAAAAGAGTAGGTAGTGTCCTCCTAAAAACTAGCTGCAGAAAGTATCACCGAGATCCACAAGCTTTTTTTCCTCTGGAGCCTAGTCACTGCTGAATTTCCACTGTCCTCTAGAAATATGTCAAATGGTATTAGAAAATGGTATTCAAAAAGCCAAAGATGGGTATGTTGAGGGTCAGTATTTTAGGGTGGGGTAAAGAATGCTATATGACACAAGTAAAAACATTTCTTAGATGACACTTTGTATTTTTCTTTCTGAAAGATATAGTGCCTTGTGGTTTTAAAATGTAAAATTTCTGGTCCCTTCATTTTACCCTCCTCTACAGGCTCTCTCTGTCCCAATTCCCATATTTTCTTCAGGCTATTTTGGGTGGTTAGATGGAGGAGGTGGGCACTGAGGCAAGCAGATGATTCTCTTGACTCTCAGATTTTGACCTTGTGCCTTGGGGGAAGCTGAATTGATCATCTGAGTGAGATGAGGACCAGTAAAACCTTTATGTGAGGATAAAGCGCTGGGGAAGGAACATTGTGTGTTCTCTCTTCTTATACAGATGGACTCTTATTACCATGTTTCTTTCTTTACAGCTGATGAGAACATCCCAGCAAAGATACTATCTTATAACCGTGCCAACCGAGCCGTTGCAATTCTTTGTAACCATCAGAGGGCACCACCAAAAACTTTTGAGAAGTCCATGATGAACTTGCAATCTAAGGTATTTTGGATGTGGATGGTGGGGTAGCAAAATGAAGAGAAGCATGTCTGCTATGGGCATTTATACTCCACCCTTCTAGGTTGGGATATCAGAAAGGTTCATGCTAAATAAATGGAAATTTGGTAGTAGCTATTGCTGATCAAGATACTGAATATCAGGTACTCGTTGTCCAGCAAGTCTTTATTCTGTGTTGAGAAGGTAAATTTGATGTACCCTCTTTGAAATACTGCTAATTATTGTCCTTATACATGAGGATAATGGATATATAGTCTTGACAATTCCTTTCCACAGCCCAGAAATACAACTGTTTCCAAATTAGATTGTTTTAAATTGAAGATGATGAAGCAATATTTAATTTCCCCCTAATCCTAGCACAACTATTTTTATTTCTACACATTCTATATGAATCATATTTTTATACAGCTCATCATCAGACATCTGTTGAATACAGGCTGTGTGCCAGAGCTGCTGCCCTAGAGGGAGAGGGTGATGTGCAAACAACTAGATGCTGTTCCTCTTCCATGTGCCTCTCCTTCCTCCAGCTCTGCCTGGTACTGAGCTTTTAAGTGGCAAAAGGCACTTAACATTTGATGATGCGCATTTCTGTGTTACCAATGGCTACATAACTAATCCATTCTAATGTATTAATCCACAATGAGAATTTGTAGATATTTCACTACAAGCAGACACATGGGTTACAAAGTAAACCAATTATCTTGAAATATGTTTACCAAAAAGTCTGACACAGTAATAATGTCCTTCCTTATTAATTTATTAAGTTAGATCTTAGGTGGGTCTGATAATTACTGTAAATGTCAAGGTAGTCATGAATATAAATGATACTTTGATTTCTGCAGCAATATGAAAATAAATGAACTAGCTATGGGTGATAAAGTCATAGATACTACTGATATTACTGTGTTTAATTGCCCACACTCATAACTGAACAAGAAATGATGAGTTTCAACTAGAGGTTAATTAAACTACAGATTGATTCTTTTCCATCTGCGTTCACAGAATACTGTACTTGGACAACTGGAGTTTAAAAACTACTGCTGTAGAGTGAGGCTGTTTTCTTTTCCTTCTGTTGAAATTTCTTCCAGATAGATACCCAGGTGTAGTACATATGGGTCAGAAGACACACACAACCTGCAGTTCATGCTACAGATGCCACCTGGCTTTCCTGAAGGGATGCACACATCCACAGTAAATAAATGTGTGTCCATAGACATCTCAAATCCTTGGATCATGTGACTGGCAGGCAAAGAACCTGTACAGACTGCCCATCTTAGCAGCTCTGTTAATGGCAGTCATCTGGTGCCGTTTACTCTCCTCATGCTATCATTCCAAGCCAGAAGTAAAAGCATGACTATTCAGGTGGTATTTACCTAATTCAGGAGACCCCTCCCTGGAGCATGAGGAGGCCTTTTGTTGGTCTCACTCTGGAACCACTGTTTGGGCACCCAGGCTGCCTGCCAGACGAGCCCTCTAAGCACAGGAACCATCTCCTGTGTGCCCACAAAGCAAACACATGCCCCTGTTTGCCAAGTGAATCAATGGAGTCTTTGATGCTTTGAGAGAATTCGACATAGCCTGCCAATTTAGCATTCACAGAAATGGTTAAAAGATTGTGGTTTGTTGCATTTCTGGCCTAAGAATCTGGCTAGTGGTGTCTGTGATGCTTTTGTGTCAATTCCTTCAGCTTGACTTTGGACAACATAGATGTTGGAAGTAAGCCATTCATAGTAAAACACATTTAATGATTGTCTCACAATGGTGACCTCTGTTTCCAGTCTTAGGCTGTGCATGTAAATCTAACAGACAATTCCAGGCTGAGAGCAACAGCTCAGTGTGTATGAGTCAGGCATGTATTTACTCAGCAGAGGTTCCCTTGACCTTACAGGTTAGCAAGGTAGTAACAGGTCAGGGGCTTTCCTGCTCCCAGCAGCGTGAGCTCACTGCTTTGGGGCTCTAACTCCACAGTGTTGCTTTGCTTAAGTAAGAAGAACTTAGGGCTTCCCTGGTGGCGCAGTGGTTGAGTCTGCCTGCCGATGGAGGGGACACGGGTTCGTGCCCCGGTCCAGGAAGATCCCACAGGCCGCTGGGTCCGTGAGCCATGGCCGCTGAGCCTGCGCGTCCGGAGCCTGTGCTCCACAACGGGAGAGGCCACAACAGTGAGATGCATGTGTACCGCAAAAAAAAAGAAGAACTTAGAACTGGTTCTTTCAAGCAAGAAAGACTGGAACTGCCTTTGTCTCTTCCTTTAAAGCCTGGGTCTCCATGAGATTTCATTTGGAAAAAGAGCTCCACAACTAAAAAGTTTTCAAATCTGCTTTGGGTGACGACCATTTTAATTTCCTTCCCATCTCAGTTTTCTCTCCTTTTAAAAACAGAATGCCAAAGCCAGGCCATGCCGTGTATTGGCTTGGAACAGACTAAGCTGAGCTGTTTGGCTTCCTGGGTACCTTTTAATTGCCATTTTCTGGTCCCTTGGATATTCTCTTCAGTGCATCCTTCTTTCTTGAGAAGTTGGCGGCTCCTTCCCAGAGTGCTGGTAGAATCTGAGGAATGAGCTGCGCTCAGAAGATGCAAGGACCCTATCTCAGCCTCATGAAGAGTATCTCCTGCAGTAGTATTTTTAGAATGGAAGCGACAGCCTGGCACAAGAGCCGTTTGATAAACAGCTCTCACCTGTAGCCCCCCTCTCCCAGTATCTAAAACCAAAGTGTTCTCTGACTGAAACATTAGCACCCACATTCCCAGTCCCAGTGGGTTCTTTTCCCTGAGCTTCTGGATTAATGGGGGCCCTGGGTCACTGCCTATAAAACCCTCATTTCTTCAAGGGTGACTGAAGAATGTAAATGGCCAAGCAGCATTTGAATTCAGCACCCGCTGCACATCTACTCGGTGCCTTCATGAAGCCACCCCTAGTTGTTTTGACCTGGCACACCACCAAGACAGCCTGCCTGGTGTAGACAACTTCTAGGTTTCATCTTCTCTTGAGGAGCCCTCCTTTGTGTTCTCCGGGCTTACTTTATTCCTAAATCTTACTGTTCTTCCCCACCCAGATTGATGCTAAGAAGGAACAGCTAGCAGATGCCCGGAGAGACCTGAAAAGTGCTAAGGCTGATGCCAAGGTCCTTAAGGATGCAAAAACCAAGAAGTACGTGCCTGGTGTGATACAAAGCTGGGGGTTGGTTGGGAGAGGAAAAGGGGCGGAGCATCAGCCAGAGGCCCTAGCCTTTCTAGGGTTTCTGAGTGATGTCTTATAGAAATCTCTGTACCTGGGGCTTTTCTGCTTTCACTGCCCCTGGATGGCACCATGGGGTTGCAGTGCTCTTGTCCAGAGGCAGGCCTGGCTCTTGATGACTTCCTTTCTTCCAGGGTGGTAGAGTCAAAGAAGAAGGCTGTGCAGAGACTGGAGGAGCAGTTGATGAAGCTTGAAGTACAAGCCACAGACCGAGAGGAGAATAAACAAATTGCTTTGGGAACCTCCAAACTCAATTATCTGGACCCAAGGATCTCCGTGGCTTGGTAAGCACTGCACCCTTGAACTCCACCTGCTGGCTTGAGAAGGGTGATGGGGGTTCCAAGAGCATTGTCAGCTTTCACATGCAGTTCCTACGCTGCACACTTAGAGTCCTCTGGGAAACTTCTGTCTTCTGCTGTGCCCACTACAAATGCACTGGAACATCCTGGACGTCGGTCCTAAATGGTCAACACTGTTACACCATCTTGGAGTGTGTTTATGTCTGTTAATGCAGGTATGGTCCCTACCCCTAATGGAACTTTAGGACAAGAATGGAGACTCTTAGTCCTTATTGAAGGAAAAATACAAAAGAGCCCACCCATCTACCTACACTTTAACTTTTCAATAAAAAAAATTTTTTTTTTTTTTTTACAAGTGAAGGAAGTAAGGTATGGACAAGGAGGGGGAAAAAATGAGAATACAGATCTGAGAAACCTATGCAAAGAGTTTGCACTACTGTTTGCTTGTTTCCCTGGACCACTCCCCCACCCCAGCCCCAACATCCAAAATAAATGGCTTTTTTGGAAGATGCTTATTAGTTAACTTGAGTTATTAGCTTCTGGGCCTAGGAGGAGCAGTCATCTCCTGTGGCCCTTGGGCCAGGGGTTCCAGCGAGCTCTTGTACCCTTTCTACTCTTTTTGCCCTGTTTGGTGCTGGAGGTTTGGTTAGCTTGACAGGCAATAGACTGCAGTGGTTAAGAGCATGGACTCTGGAGCCAGATGGCTTGGGTTCACTTTTCAGCTCCATGCTAACTAGCTGCATGAGAATGAAAGCAAATTACCTAACTTCTCTGCCTTAGTTTTTCATCTGTACCTTTTTCATTTGTACATCTATAATAGCATCTACTTTAGAAGTCTTTGTCAAGATTAAATGAGTTGAGCACATGAAGCTCTAAGAAAACATGTCTGGTACCTTATTAACTCTCATTCTCACCAGACGGATGTGAAGGAGAAGGCACATCCAAGCCTCAGCCTTGGGTCTGGCCCATTGTTCCCTGAGACACACTAATCCCCATTCTTTCTCCCTTGTCTGCAGGTGCAAGAAGTGGGGGGTCCCAATTGAGAAAATTTACAACAAAACCCAGCGGGAGAAGTTTGCCTGGGCCATCGACATGGCTGACGAGGACTACGAGTTCTAGCCAGTCTTGACGGGCAGGGTTCTGTGAAAAGGAACAGTGTGGTTTGGGGCAGATGGATAAACTGTGAGCCTCGACTGCCCTCGCACCTGAGGGAAAGAGGCAGCAAGTCTTAACAAAGCAACATCTTTGAGAAAAGATAAACCTGGAAATATTATAAGGGAGAGCTGAGCCAGTTGTCCTATGGACAACTTATTTAAAAATATTTCAGATATCAAAATTCTAGCTGTATGATTTGTTTTGAATTTTGTTTTTATTTTCAAGGGGTCAAGTGGATGGGAATTTGTCAGAGTTGCCAGGCAAATTCACTGTTTCACTGAAACATTTGGATTCTCTTAGCTACTGTATATGAAGTCCGATTATATTGGTGCGTTTTTACAGTTAGGGTTTTGCAATAACTTCTATATTTTAATAGAAATGAGTTCCTAAACTCCCCTCTCCCCCATTTCAGGAATTTAAAATTAAGTAGAACAAAAACCCAGCGCACCTGTTAGAGTTGTCACTATCTATTGTCATGGGAATCAGTTTTCATTAAACTTGAAGCAGTCGTGACATCGGCAGTGTTTTGGTTCAGACACCTGTTCACAGAAAAGCATGATGGGAAAATATTTCCTGACTTGAGTGTTCCTTTTTAAATGTGAATTTTTATTTCTTTTTAATTATTTTAAAATATTTAAACCTTTTTCTTGATCTTAAAGATCGTGTAGATTGGGGCTGGGGAGGGATGAGAGGGGCTGAGCGAGTCTAAGGATAATGAAATAATCAGTGACTGAAACCATTTTCCCATCATCCTTTGTTCTGAACATTCTCTGTGCCCTTCCAGATACCCATCGTTTTCATTTTAAACCCCAGTCTTTCACTTGAAAGATTTTATTGTATAAAAAGTTCCACAGGTAAAAAATTTAGAGGAAAATGAGTATTTGGTCCAAAAAAGGAAAAATAATCAAGATTTTAGGGCTTTTATTTTTTTCTTTTGTAATTGTGTAAAAAATGGAAAAAAAAAACACATAAAAAGCAGAATTTTAATGTGAAGACATTTTTTGCTATAATCATTAGTTTTAGAGGCATTGTTAGTTTAGCGTGTGTGCAGAGTCCATTTCCCACATCTTTCCTCAAGTATCTTCTATTTTTATCATGAATTCCCTTTTAATCAACTGTAGGTTATTTAAAATAAATTCCTACAACTTAACGGAAACTTGGTGTCTGCCTCTTTGTTACCCAGGGCCCCAAGCCAGAGTGGAGCTCTGGGGCTGGGACTTGGAGTGGGATGTGGTCTGCCTGCTCCGGTGGTGCCTTCCTCCCCAGGAGCTGGGGCTGGGCCAGGCCTGGAAGGGGCTGCATCTGTCCTGCTGCCGTGGGTGTGGGTCAAAGAGGAGGGAGCCAGAGTCCACATCCTTAGAAAAAGGCAGGCCCAGGAAGTGAGGGCGAGTACAGAAAATCTACAAGAACAGGTGGGGTGCAAGAACTATATTTGGAGCATAGGGTAGGTTTATTGAGCAAGATGGAGCAAGTGTATTCAGGAGGCAGATTTTGGAACACTTTCCATGTGTGCTGGCAAGAAGCAGTAGGAGCTTCTTTGGGTTTGCTTATGTGGCTAAGGTTACTGTTAGGATGGCAAGAATGAAGGGTACGAAGCCAGTCAGAACACTGGATCCCAGAAGCTCTCTCCCAGATGGAATGCAGGCTTCTTTTGTTGACTGAGTGGTCTGTGACCCCTTCTCTGTGCTCTAGTACCTGAGCTGGCCAGGGTCCCTACAATAATTGTTTTTCCATTCATCCTAGGTTACAGCTAAGTCTGGAATTAGGTTGAAAGGTGAGGTCTCCTGGTCAAATGGAGCAGGGGGGCAGGAAGGCTAAAGTGGTCAGAACGGGTCCCTTAGCTAGCCAGCAGGCACAGGTATACTCTGGGAGGAGAGCCATCTCCCTGACGGTTTCTGAACTTCCTGGGGCTGGGCCCACTGCAGAGAATCCTGAGGGGTCCTTGGCAGCCTGTATGTCACTGGCCAGTGAGGGCAGCATTCACCCCAGGAAATAAAGGAGGTTATGTAGCCACCATTGCTTTGGAGCAAGAGATTGCAGCCAGGCATTTTTGAATTCTATGGTTCTGGGGTAGCTAGACCACTGAATGTAAGGAATAGTAACAAGAGAGGCTCGTCCAATGCCTTATCAATACACTTCAGCAGGACCTGCCACAACCAGAGGACAAACCTTGGACCACAACTAGAAACCGGGGACAGGCGGCCTTACAGGCAGATTTTACTGATGAGCACAAACTTGTGCCCACCTTTCCTGGCAAGGACCTTCCTTCTGCTGAGGGCAGGTGCAGGGCAACTAGATACTGGTCAAGAATGGTTGTGAAGGACATCCTGAGTGGTGGCAACAAGGCTGGGAGAGCAAGCCAGAGAATGGAAAGCTGACCTGGCCACTGCGATGAGGGAAGAGTCTAGACAGGTAGGTGAGGGCCAGGTATGAAGGGCCCCAAAGGATGCTTGAACACGGAGTCAGGAGACCCACCCCTTCCTATTCATCTGGCAGGTAGGTTCCCTCCTCCCACTTCCAGCCTCGTCTGGGAGCAGAGGCCAGATGTGCAGGGTCTGACCCACTCCCTCCTGTCAGGCTGCTCCATGATGCTGGAGTCCCGCTGTGGGCAAAGGGAGACCGCTTCCACACGCTACCCCAGCCAGACATCCGGGTGCTTGCTTGCCTCCGCCCTCACACGCCACGCCACGTCTCGTCAGCCCGTCCGCTCTCCCTGTCGAGTCTACCTCAGGGCTCTCCCACATTTAAAGAAAAAAAAAAAAAAAAAACGAGAAAAGAAACCACAACTCCCAACCCCTTCCAGCCACCACCCCCTCCCTCTCTCTGTTTCACAAGCCCCTGGAATGAGTCATCTCTACCACCCGGTCACTCCCCCACCCACTGCAACTAGCTTCTGCCCCATCTTGCCTCCAGTTCCCCCTCCACTCGGACCACAATCACCCATGAATGAGCGACCAAACCACTACATGGGCTTGGCTTCTGCATCTTATTTAAACTTACTGTGGCACTGGGCACTTGACCACTTTTTTTTAATTACTATTGATACCTTACATATCGTAAGTCCACCCATTCCAACTGTACAATGATTTTTAGTAACCTGAGTGGTGTAGCCATCACCATAAATCAGTTTTAGAACTTCTTCCCCCCAGTAAGATCCCTCATGCCCATGTACAGTTAATCCCCATTCCCACCTCCAGCCTCCACTAATCTACTTTATAGATCTGTCTTTCCTGGACATCTCACATAAATGGAATCATACAACGGGTGACCACTCCCTTAAAGCTCTTCTCCCAGGTTTCCATGGTGCCATCCTCTCCTGATTTTACCCCTCCCTCTCAGGCTGTTGCTTCTGTTTCCTCCTGTATCAGGTCCTTAACTGCTGTGGTTCTCTTCTCAGCCTAGCTGATTTCATTCACACTTGAACATGATGACCTCCACATCTGTACCTCCAGCCTAGACCCCCTTCCTGAGCTCCAGACACATACTGCACTGCCAACTACGTCTCAGTGGGGATGTCCGTGTTCAATCTCAAGTCTGTAGAACCGAGCTCAGTACCTACCACTCCAAGCCCACTGCGCTTGGTTTCACATCTCAGGGAAAGGCACCACCAGCCACTCTGTCCCCCAACTGGAACCTAGGGCAGGCGTCATCCTTTACATCTTTCTCTCACTTCCACAACCAGTAAATCACCAACTCTGATATCACCTCCTAAATACCACATACACCAAATATAGGTATTTCCTCCACAGAAAACTTAAAAAAAAATTTTTTTTCTTCTGAGAAAAGAGTTTACTTATATTTCAGTCCTTACAAAATCCCTCATATATTGCGTTATTCTCTCAACTGTTTCGAACCAAAAAGCACTTTTTGGAGAAAACACATTATCCTGAAATGACCTCAGTCAAGCTAGTTTTGGATGATTATAAGTAGTCCCTTGACAAAACCAGTAAACAAGGAGGCAAAGAAATTTACCACAGACTCGGTAATTATTTCTCACAATCCCTAGTATTACATGTAAACAGGCCTCTTCAAGATCACTTTAAATAGCAAAACGGTGTTGATTTTTTCAGGTTTGAAAATGGTACTGCAGTTATGTATGTATGTTTTTAAAGAGTCTTTTAGAAAAACACTGAAACATTTATAGATAACATTATAGAGCTAAGATTTGTGTCAAAATTATATGGAAGGGGTTAGTGGGTAGAGTCTGGCACACAACAAGAGTGGCCACCAGTTCATAATTAAAGCTGGCTTACCCTGAGAAAACCATAATTCCAAAAGAGACATGTACCAAAATGTTCATTGCAGCTCTATTCACAATAGCCCAGAGCTGGAAACAACCTAAGTGTCCATCATCGGATGAATGGATAAAGAAGATGTGGCACATATATACAATGGAATATTACTCAGCCATAAAAAGAAACGAAACTGAGCTATTTGTAATGAGATGGATAGACCTAGAGTCTGTCATACAGAGTGAAGTAAGTCAGAAAGAGAAAGACAAATACTGTATGCTAACACATATATACGGAATTAAAAAAAAAAAAATGTCATGAAGAACCTAGGGGTAAAACAGGGATAAAGACACAGACCTACTAGAGAATGGACTTGAGGATATGGGGAGGGGGAAGGGTAAGCTGTGACAAAGCGAAAGAGAGGCATGGACATATATACACCACCAGACGTAAGGTAGATAGATAGTGGGAAGCAGCCGCAGAGCACAGGGAGATCAGCTCGGTGCTTTGTGACCGCCTGGAGGGGTGGGATGGGGAGGGTGGGAGGGAGGGAGATGCATGAGGGAAGGGATGTGGGAACAGATGTATATGTATGACTGATTCACTTTGTTATAAAGCAGAAACTAATAAAAAATAATAATATTTAAAAAAAAAAAAAAAAGCTGGCTGATGCTCTCCTGTCTCCATTTATATACATTTGAAATTTTCTGTAACATTTTTAAAGCAATACAGTTTAAGTGGTGATTATGTAGATCATTAATATATATCTATGGGAGAAATGAAAAGAAACCTGTTTTCATGTTATACAAAAAGGTAATTATGCTTAGGTTAAAATTTCTAGTGATAGTACTGATTCAAAAAGTATTTTCTCTGCAACAACACAGATGAATCTCAAAAACATTATGCTGAACATAGACCCAAGGGTACATACTCTATGATTCCATTCACATGAAATTTTAGAACTCACATAACTAATCTGTAGTGACAGAAAGTTGACAGTGATTGCCGGCTGGGGGCAGGGGAGACTGACTGTAAAAGGACACCCAAACACTTTGGGGTGATGGAAATGTTCTATGACTTAACTGGGTGGAGGTCACATGAGGGTATACGTTTGTCAAAGCTCACCAAACTTTACACTTAAAATGGGTACATTTTAGTTTGTGTAAGTTATTCCTTAATAGAGCTGATTTTTCAAAAGTGCTCTTTCTCGACTGAGAAAGAAGATGACGTGCTTTCAGAAATTATACTAGATGACTCAAAAAGTGGCTTTAATGGCGACAACTATATAGAAGTCAAAGATTCATGTAAAGAGGGACTTCCGTGGTGGCTCAGTGGTTAAGAATCTGCCTGCCGATGCAGGGGATACAGGTTCGAGCCCTGGTCCGGGAGGATCCCACATGCCGTGAAGCAGCTAAGCCCATGCGCCACAACTACTGAAGCCCGTGCGCCTAGAGCCCGTGCTCCACAAGAGAAGCCACCGCAATGAGAAGCCTGCACAATGCAATGAAGACTAGCCCCCACTCGCCACAACTACAGAAAACCCACGCGCCGCAATGAAGACCCAACACAGCCAAAAATGAAATAAATAAAATAAATAAATTTAAAAGATAAATAACTAAAATATGTAACTAAATAAACTTACATGTGGACATCTGAATCATGCATCTCTAAAAGTATTTATCAATACATTTTAGTTGCAAAAACAGCCACAAAACACCTGGAATGACCTTATTGTGAAAACAGGTGATTGACTGTCTTATATTTGGAGCTGCCATACCTTCAGGCATACCCCTCACTTTGCTCTGTCCCCACAGCCACCAACAGGTCTAGTAAGGTCAGCTGTCCCTTCCCGGTGCTCCAGGGGCCCTTATCACACTAAATTGTCATCTGTTGACAAACGTCTGTTGGCATTTCTCTCTCCACTACTGGAGAGGGAACTCGGTCTGATTCATTCTGCTATCTCAATGCTATAGAGGAGGCATCAGGAGTGTTTGGTGGAAGAAGGGAAGAAAAGGTGGAAAAACAGCAGGTCCGGCCTGGCCTGTGCCAGCGGCTAGCAAGGGCACTCCCCTTCTCTGCCTGCAGCCAAGCAATTACAGTATCCCTGCCACCTCCCTGAAGAAGGGACATCTGGAGTCCAGCTCTCCTGCCTCAACATCTGGGTCCCATTAGAGGAGCCCAGCAGCAAAGGGGAAGCAGGGTCTGCAGAGAGAGCAGAGTCCCGGCCTGGTCTCCCCCTGAGGGACAGAAAACACGGGCTCTGGAGCGGCTGAGGGTACCTCCCAGGTGATCAGGAGAATAAGACAGAAAAAGTGTGAGGCCCAATGACTAAGGTAGAGCCAATGGATGGATACTGGGGACGAGAGCTCAAAAGACAAGACCGCAGATTGTGGGATGGAGTTCAAAGTGCACTAAGGTAAATGCTTATTAAGTACGAGCTGTATGCTTACGGGCAGGCTGCTGACTCAAACGCTTGAGAAGGGTTGGTCAGACATCTAACATAATAAACTACTGAGTAAAAATTTTAAGAAGTTTAAAGAAAAGGGATAAAGTTTCATGTGTGGATCAGATTTGATGCTGCAAGTCTATAAATCTGCCTACCTTCAACTGTGGAAGGGGCTTCACTAAGCTATATTTTTACACCTTCTATATTCACTCGAGGTCATTACTAGGAACAATGAAAACTGTGTCGGCATTTGCTGTTAACCTGCTGAGAACATTCTCCACTATTTCAATCAAGTAAGTGTCCACTTGAGAAACTTCTTTTATAATTTAAACCCAGGAAAATTTTTCTCCCCCAAGGAATCAATTACCAGAATAGAAAGAGTTTTTGCTTTGGCTACCAGGTAGCTCAGCCAACATTCGATTCTCAATCACAGCCGCCACATTAACCCATATGAACCAAATTACATTCCTCCTTTGGATAACAACATATCCCATTTCTACAGTACAAGATTTTTGCCTTTTAAGAAATGTTTCGAGTACTTAAAAGACTAGAAAGGAGACATTTGTGATGGGCACAGTGATGTGCCACTCAGATTCCCCTTCAAGGAAGCATTTGTTTCCGGGAAACCTGTCAGCTCCCTAAGACCACCGTGGCTGCAGACAGCTGTCTGGCCGAGGCTGTGCTCTTCCGAAGACAGCCCACGTTCAATGGCTTATTGAGGTGCTGCAACAGAGCTCCCTGGGGGCGCTGGCTGAGGCTGTCACCAGGCCTGAATCACAGCTTAACTTCTCCCTGCGTCCCCTCCTGTTTCCTTCCCTCCCTTCCACAGTGTTGATCCCAAGGGCACTCCCTAAAACATGTTCTGCACACTAACCTCTGTCACAAAGCCTGTTTCCCAAAGAACCGAGCCTGTAACAGTATTTAACCAAATAACTGAAAATAGAAAACACATCAGGTATGGGTATTAAGGAAGGGGTAAGAAAACACAATAAAATGTTCATACCTACATGGAAGGCAACATAGCATGGACTCTGGATGGGTTTGAATCCCATCTCTGCCACCTCTTAGCTATGTGTCCACGAGTATGCCTCTTAATCTCTCCATGCCTCAATTTTTTTTCTGTGAAATGGGGATAATGAGAGAACTTATCTCAGCTGTAATAAAGAGTAAATGAGCCAATGGGGGTAAAGCAGTTATACTACATGCCAAGTACTGTTCTAAGTGTTTGCTAAATAAAGACCTGTGGGGTCAGGCCCACAAGGCCAAAGGGGCAACTCGGCTGGGACTCCCCCCCAAACTCCAGGCACAGGTACTGGCGTAGCCAGAGCATGCTGAAGCATGAGTGTTGACAGAAATAGGCCCAAGCCGGGCTAGCTTTGGTGATGTCATCTGTGTGGGCCTTGCGTGGGTGCTGGGCTGCTCCCTCCCAGCCAGCGCAGCTGCAGGCACTGCCAGTAACACCCACGTACCCATATATATGCTGAGCTGGGGGAAGCCCATACCAGTCACACCCTCTGTGCACCCTGCTTTTCCTGAATCTACTTTGGTGGAGGGAGGCACCTGAGGCCTGGGATGCTGGCTCAGAAGTCCCAGGAAAAAATGGGGCCCTGTTTCCTGATTAAGATCCTGGCAGCAGACTGAAAACTTGAGATCCTGTTGGCAGGGATTTCTGGAGCCCCCGGAGGCCCGGACCCAGAGGCAAAAGTAAAAGCAAAAGCAAGGAAGCATGGGCTACATGTCGGGAAGCTCTCAGAAAATGGAAAAATGGAGATTTTTAAAAAGCATCACCACCCACAGGCTGCCCAAGTTGGCCCAAGAAGTAAATGAGGGCTGCAGCACTTAGGAGGCCTCCTGGAAAAACGGATTAGATCAGATAAGCAGGGAGGGGCCCAGTCAGCCCCAACCTGTCTTCCTGGCCTCATCACCTCCCGTGTTCCCTCTCATTTAGTAAACTCTAGCCTTCTTTCTATTCCTAAACTTACTAAGCTCTTTCTGGTCTCACGGCCTTTGTATATGCTGTTACCTCTGCCTGGAAAGTACTTTCCTCCAACCCACCTCTAATAATTCACCCAGCCATCTCCTCACATCCTTTAGGCCTCTGCTGATGTCTTCCTTGCCTACTAGATCTCAAGTAAGTCTCCCTAATGTTTTAGCTCATAGCCCTCTGTTCTTTTTCTCCATAGCCTCCATGGTAATTGTCCCTACATAACAAAGTGTTTGTCTAATGTCTGTGAATTCCCGGGGCGCTGGTGCTGAGTTTCTCTTGTTCTCCTGACTCATGGTTCCGACACCTAGCACAGAGAAGCTCAAGGCCGCAGACAGGGGCAAGCACCACTTCAAGCCCCAGCAAGCCAAAGCCACACGCTGTGAGCACTCAAGTTCTGCACTCAGGTTTCCTGTGCCCGGGGCCAGCCACTCCCAGAGCCAGCCACGCCCAGGGCCTCCCCTCACCCTTGCTGATTAGCCAGCTAGCATCCGTGTCCACTGTCCACTGACCACCAACACCTACTGAAGCCAGTGGCTTTCCTGTGAGGCAGAAAATGTATGGCGTCAGACAGATTTGGGTTCAAATCCCCACTTGTTAGTTATGTGGCCTTGGGGCAAGCTGTAGAACTTCTCTGAATCTCAGTTTTTCATCAGTAAATTGGGAACAATCATCCCTGATTAGAGTAATTATGAGGATCAGGTGTGACAACATGTTGTAAACCTTGTAATGCTGGGCCGGGCATTGGGTCAACTTTCATTCCCTCCCTCCTACTTTAAAGGCCTGTCACTAGGTGGCAGTCCATCTCAGCCACTCCACCTCCCCTTGGGTGGCTGAAGCCTACTAGCACAAACACCTCAACTGCAGGCTGAATTCTCAGCTCCTTGGGGGTTGCACTTGAGGGGATCAAAACACACACACACACACACATGCTACCACTACAGCAAGACAAAGTCAGAGGTAGCCCCAGACACTAGTCACCACCCAGATGGGTGGAAAGCCCAAGCACATACTTACATGTACTCACACATTCCTGGAAGCCTGGATCTTTCTCTAGCATCAGCTGGGTGCTGTGCTGAGCCTCTTACCTCTGACGTGTAGTACGTTGTCCTGCTCTGTCTGGCTCTGCCTGGCTCAACATCCGTCAGACAGGCTCCACTGTGACCGCAGGTGTCTTTAGTTTGGGCGGTGTTCTGTGACAGGGGCAGCTAGATTGCAGGGGTGAGTCTAGGGAGTGGCTGCTGGAAGACAAAGAGTGGGAATTATTCAAATAACCAACAAAAGGCCTTGTGGCTAGAGGATGGGGTGAAGGGGAGGTGGTGAGAGATGAAATGGGTGAGAAAGGGGCCAGACCACGTAAGACCTGCTGGGCCAGGTAGGGAGAGTGGATTTTGTGTGCCATGGGAAGTTATGAATGGTTTGAGGCTGGAGGTAGGGAATCATGTTTAATTTCATTTTAAAGACTAGAGAATAGAGAATAGATGCAGGCAAGACCAAGGAGGCTAAAGAGTCTGTTTGAGAGAAGATGGGCCTTGGGCTCGTGGGTGGAGCGGAGATATCCCAAGGTAGAGTGAACTGGACTTGATGGATTGCTGTGGAGTTCAGGCAGAGAGAGGAATCAAGGGTATCTCCAATGGTTTTGGCCCAAGCATCTTAGAGGAGTTTAATGCCACGTTCTGAGAATGTGAAGCCTGTGGGAGAAGCAATTTGAAGAGGAAGGTGAGATGTCTGTGTTACGTGGGGACGTGAAGCAGGTAGTTGGATGCGGGGGAGATACAGCTTTGGCACTAGGGTGCCTGGGTTTGGCGGGGGAGGGGTGACGGGGGGTGACGCCATGGGAAGGGTCAGGTCGCCTTGGGAACTGACTCAGGACCCACCGCGGAGGAAGAGAAGCTTCTGGAGGTCGAAAGGCAGCGGCCAGAGAGGGAGAAGGAAAACAAGGGGAGTCGGGCCGGGAAAACCAAAGCTCCGGAGAGCATCTGTAGGAGGGGCGCAGTGAGGTAGGGCCTGAGCCCGCGTCCTGCAGCGTGGAGACGCAGCGTGCGGTGAGGAGGACACTGGTCCAGGCAAGGGACAGAGGAGAAGACCACTGGAGGGCTTGCAGTGGATGCTCAGGCCTGGGGGACTACTCCGAATAACGGGACACCCCAAGGCCACACTGGTCACTGGGCCGGGACAAACGTGGGTCCAACAATCTTAGGAGCTGCCCGCGGGCCGGCCCTGGGCGACCAGAGGGGAAAGACGGGACAGGACGGCTGTCCATCAGAGCCTGCCGACCAATCCGCAGGAGGCCCCGCCCCCGCCCCTCCCCAGAGAGGGAGAGCGGAGGACCCGCCTCCGCCGCCGCCGCCACCGCCACCGCGGGTGTGAGGCGAAGCGGCCTGGCCTGGTTCCCTCCGCCGGGCAGCCCGCCCAGGTACTGGGTTTGGCTGGCGGGCCCGGGGGGCGCTCCGCACCCTCACCTCTCCTCCCGGTCGCTGCGCGGGCGGCGCTCCGGAAGCGGGCTTGAGGGAACTGCTGCGGCCGGGCCTGTGCGGGACAGTGGGCTGGGCAGCCGGCGTGTGCGACTGACGGCCGGGCCGGCGCGAGGCTGCCGCGCGTGACGGGGCCGGCCGTGGCCGCCAGGCTGTGTCCGGGGCCGCGTGAGGTAGCTCTGCGGGACGGACGGACTGACAGGTCGACCGCGGGCGGCGCGCACGCCCCTAGCCGGGGCCTGTCCGGGGGTCGCGGGGCGCAGGCGCGGCGGCGGGCGGCGGGCGGGGGTCCTCCCCACGGGCGCGCGGGCGCCTTTGTTCCAGGCGCGCGGGCCGAGGCGGGGCCTGCAGTGCCGCCCCGCCCCCCGCTCAGGCCCCGCCCCGTCTCCGCCCGCAGGAGCCGCCACCGGGGTCTGCTCGCCCGCCGCCTCCGCCGCCGCCGCCAGCTCGCTCCTGGCGGGCCTGCGCCGCGGCAGCCTGTGCCGCCCCCAGCGCCGGAGCCATGGCGGGCGCCGCGTCCCCCTGCGCCAACGGCTGCGGGCCCGGCGCGCCCTCGGACGCCGAGGTGCTGCACCTCTGCCGCAGCCTCGAGGTGGGCACCGTCATGACTTTGTTCTACTCCAAGAAGTCGCAGCGGCCCGAGCGGAAGACCTTCCAGGTCAAGCTGGAGACGCGGCAGATCACGTGGAGCCGTGGCGCCGACAAGATCGAGGGGGCCAGTAAGTGCGCCCCCCCCCTCCCTGGGGCCTGCCGCGCGCGCGGGGGCGGCGGGGGTCTGCGCCCGGCTCCCGCGCGCCCCGGGCCGCCGCTGGAGAGAGACTTGGGCAAACTTTAGGGCTTTCCCCCGACACCCTGTGGGCCCCGCCCCCGCCTCGGCCCGGGTGGTCACCGGGGGCGGGGGGCATCCGGGTCCTCAGTCACCTGACAGGACACCCCCTCCCCCAGCCGGGGGGGAGTGTTCCAGGCTCTTTGCCCAGAGGCCTAAAAATCCTAGCGGGTTGGAGACCAGCGAGGCCGGCGTCTGGTCCCCCACAGACCGGGAGCGGTGTCGGCCGAGGCGACGGGATCCGAGGCAGCATGCCCCCCGCCAGCCCCAGAACCGGGGCCACACCAGATGCGCGCCCTTTCTCCAAAAAGAGCAGCCTCCGCGAAACTCTGGGCCTCCCGGCTGGGCTCATACTTGGAACGGAACCTTTGGGTTCCCTGAGTAGAACTTAGGCAGTTGTTACCGGAGGGCTGGTTTTGGAGCGGAACCGGGCCTACGCATCTCCGTCACGGGGAGAGGGAGGAAGGTGGTCCTGTTCGCTTTGGAAAAGCCTGAGGGGAGGCAGTGGCTGCTTTTTCCCGCCGCTGCTTTTGTCCTGAAGCTGAATTTTGGAGGTCTGTGTGCGTGGGCAGACACCCAAAGCCGGGGCACGGAGAGGGGCCAGGCTCCCCTTGTCCTTGGATGCACATTCTCAAGAGCCTGGCTCCCAGAAGGCCAGCCTCACTGCCTCGTGTCAGGTACTGTTCAAGAGCACGCAGCCAGATTGGGGTCTAGCCCTTTGTGTCCTATGGCCTGTGTCCCGTAGCTGGAGGGAGCCAGGAGTGGCTACTCTTGATTTCCTGCCTCTTTGCCTTCCCAAGCCCGACCTTGGCTGCTTTTGCGAAAGAGGGAGGTGGGGGATTTTGAAAAACCCCAAATCCTTCAGAGTGTTATTCCACTGAGCACGTGCTTGTGCTGTGGCCGGATGGGCCCCCAGCCCTGCTCTCCGTTCCTCCGCCTCCAAGTGTGAGGGGTGATGTGTCTGCAACCCCAGGCTGTGGGTTGCTTCCTGCAAGGACCCCCAGAGACTGATGTTAGAGCCAGGTTCAGAATTAGGTCCATGTGTAGGAAGGGGGTTCAGGAAGTGACACCCCCAAGGGAAGGTCCCACAGACCTCCTTGGCTGTGGTGTACCTGCCTGTAAATGGCTGAGAAGATTGGGAGGAAGGAAGGTCTTACGGTGAGGGAGCCCTCCTCAACTACAAACTCCAGATCTGACACAGCTGCTGAACTTCCACACGGCAGCGGCCTTCCTCGGGGCCCCCATCGGCCCTGTCAGCCATTGGGAGAAAATTTTAGTTATTTGAGACACTGGATTCCAAAGTGGAGGAAGGACAGACACTGCAGAGAGCTGGGATGGCCCTGGAAACATCACCCCGGCAGTAGACTCCAGGCGCAGCCCCTTCCGTGTTTCTGTGGTGCTGTGTGCTCTCCTGAATTGGTAGCACGGGCTGGAGGTTCCCAGATAGGCTTCTCCTGGGTAACAGGCTGCATTTCAGGCCGTGCACGTGACCAGCAGGCAGTAAGTGCAGCACAGTGGTTGAAGGCAAGGTTGGATTTGAAGCCCGTGTATATTACTTGTGTAGCCCCTGCAGCTAGCTACTTCTCTGAGCTTTAGTTTCCTCATCTGCGAAGTGGGAGTAATAGTACATCCACTATATTTTGTTGCTCTGGGGGTTAAATGAGAAGATTAAAACAGCTAGCACAGTGCCCGACACATTGTAAATGTTTAATAAATGTAAGCCGTTACTAATGGTAACATTAATAGAGTATGACTGCTCTCCTGGACTGGGACTGTGTGGCTGCAGAAGAGCCTGAGGATGAGGGTGTCGGAAGGGAGGAGGATGGAGCCCCAGTTCCCATTTCACTGAGATCACTACCCGGAGATGGGAGGATATGGTTTTGTTTTGCCCTGACCCAACTACTCAGCTACCACGTAGAACAGTGGATAGAGTAAGTATAAGGAAATGTGCACATCTGGCTCATGGGTGGGTCACTTTCTCGTTTGTAAGTTGGGGCCTGTATAGAAGGAATGCGTGTGGAGAGGCAAGAGGCTAGTCCACGATGTCTCAGGTGTTCCGGGATGGAGGCAGGAATGCAGAGGACCTGATGACCCCAGCCCCCAAGGGTGGGTCAGCCAGAGAGGTACAAATTCACTGATCTCATCAGTTAGCTGGGATTTGAGAGGCCTGGAGCGTGGGCAAAGGATGTAGAAGGGGCCCTGGCCCTTTGATTTTGGAGGCCCGGATTGAAGGATTCCGGGTGAGAAGGCTAATGGACACTCGTGTGGAGTTCAGACCTTGCAAACAGAGCCTCATGCTGAAGCTGCCCCATTGCTGCCTATTCATGGATGCACCTCGTTGTCGGGTTCTGATGCCTGCAGCCCCCCTCTGTAGGTTCTGAGGAAGTTTAGACTCCCTGCAGGGCCCCTTGCCATCTGGCCTCTTGCCCAGGTGCCTCAGGTGTCTGGCCTTTTCCTACTGACCCTGCCAGGGTACCACGCAGTGCCTGTAACCTGGCCAAAGAGAGAGAGACACTTCTGGGACCCTCAGGGTATCTGTGGCCCTGAGGAGAGACTGGGGTTCAATGAAGGTGCACGGCACTCACGTAGAGCAGGGGTCCCCAACCCCCGGGCCATGGACTGGTACCAGTCCTCGGCCTGTCAGGAACCGGGCTGCACAGCAGGAGGTGAGCGCGGGCGAGCAAGTGAAGCTTCATCTGTCGCCCCCCATCGCTCGCATTCCCGCCTGGAACGCCCCCGCCCCCCGTCAGTGGAAAAATTGTCTCCCTCGAAACCAGTCCCTGGTACCAAAAAGTTTGGGGACCGCTGATGTACAGGACCTCTTTCTGGCCTAACTCTGTGCCCTCTCACTTTATCCCGCACTGTGAGCCGGGGCTGGCAGGTGCTCACTTCTCTGGTAGGAGTTTGGCTTAAAAGAGGGGTGGGGAAGTGCCTTGGTGCTGGTTGTCACGGTGGTGTGACAGGAACCAGGTCAACGTTGGGCTTTTTATGTTACAGATCCTGACTTAAATGAGCACAAAGCAGTTATAGACTTCCTGCTGAGTGCTACAGAGACTTTTCATCATGTTTTCTTGGTTGATCCTCTAAAGGGCCTAGAGTACCACCCCACTTTACAGATGAGGAAATAGAAATGTAGGGAGTGAATTGTGCTGCCATGTGACAACCTCAGTTGGACCCGGCTCTCCAGTCAGTGGCTGGCCAGCCAGTCCCTAAAGGACTCAGAGCCCCGGGGTTGTGCTGTGAGTGGTCTCAGGCCCCCGTTCCTGTGGTCTGCGTTGCTCCTCCGAGGAGAAACCTTTGTGTTCAGACTGTTCTTACAGACAGCCTCAGCCTCTCTAGGCTCTGGCTCTACACTTTTCCCTCTGGTGCCTTCTGGGATGAGAGGTTCAGTCAAGGGTCATTGTGGGTACAGTGGCTTGGGTGGAGGCTCCATGGTGGGCTCTGAGTGCCAGCCAAGCGTATCTGTGGGGACTTTTGCAGCCCCAGCCTTTCGTCTTTGATTCTTCTGTTGACACCCTTCTAGACGCCAGGCTTTCTCAGGTGGTGAATGAAAACAGGCCCTTGCCCTCAGGGAAACTAAAGGGGACAATGGAGTGGTACCTTTGATGCCAGGGGTGGGGGGTGGCGGAAGAACGCAAACCGCCCGGACAAGGCAGTCAGGCTCACAGGGTAGGTGACATTGGTACCAGCTGTCTGAGGCCTGACCCCTGTGGCTGTCAGACTGCTGAGGAGACAGACCACAGGGCCAGCCCTGAAGGCTGGGCCCAAGGTGCCCGAGGAGGGCAGGCCTGTATCATTGGGGATTTTCTTTGTGCTGGCTGGTTGTTCCCCGGGGGGAGAGGGGTGAGAGCACATGTCCGGATCTCCAGAGCTAGCCATCCTCGCCTGTGTGTTTCCTGTCTGACTAGTTTTTCCAGGGGAAGTCAGACCTCTTAGTGTTTCCTCAGCCCCCCAGGCTTGCCCTGATGTGTGGGTTTCCAGACCAGCACGGCCAAGCCCCCTGTCCAGCTGGGGCTTTTTCTTTCCTGTGAACCTAGGAAAGGGGCCTGCTTCACATAAGCCTGGAAGAGCTGAGCACAGCAGCTCTGGGGCCCCCAACACCTCCACCTTCTCTGTGTGTGTGCACGTGCCCACACAGACCTACGCAGATGCACAGGCTTGAGTTACCAGTTAGAGAGCTTGGTCACTAGCTTGTTTTGGGTAGCCCCTTAGTATGGGGGGCATTTATTTGCTCAGTAAATATTGTGTGAACACCTTTTATTTGCCCAGTGCTAGGCACTAAGGGTTCAAAAGATGGATAAGACTTGGTCGGTGGCATTGAGGGACTCCCAGACTCCTGGAAGAGACAGATTTGGGAACGTGTAATTATAACCCCGTGTATTATGTACCTAGAGGTCCATACCGAGAGCTTCCTGAGTGCAGAGTAACGAGCTCTGTCTGCTCAGCAAGCAGGGGGTCGAGAGGAGAGAGCCAGGAAGGCTTCACACGGAAGGTGGCCGGGGAGCTGGGCCTTCCTGAGTGGTTGAGGAACTTGCCTGTGCCCTGGCTGAGAGGCCCTGGGAGGATCGCTGTGCAGGGGTTGGGCGGGGGGCGGCGTAGGGAGGGCCATGGCATGCTGTACCTCGTGGGTTGTTCTCTGTCCTATAGGCACAGCTGTCACCAGAGGCTGAAGCGGGACTGTCCTGTGTTTGTCTGGGAGGGGTTGAGGAGGGAGACCAGTGAGCCACTGCAGTTTTCAGGAGAGACCTGATGAGCACTGCACAGCCTCCTTGCGAGGCAGGCGGGAGGCAGCAGTGATGGAGGGGAGGGGAGGGGAGGGGAGGGTCTGGAGGGCGGAGGCAGTAGAGCCAGAGCAGCTCAGCATTCGGGCCCTGAACTCTGCCTGCCTATAGGTCAAAATCCTGTTGTGCAGCGTACTTGCTCTGTGACCTTGAGCGGGTGACTTTCTCTCTCTGGATTCCTCGTTTATAAAAGGGGAATCGATTACATGTTTCTCATAAGGGAGTTGTGAGGATTCAGAGAGAATCTGCAAGATGCTTCGCATAGAGTGTAGCACCGTGTAAGTGCTTCACGCATGGGAGCCCTGACGAGGAGGAAGGTGAAGATTAAGTTGCCCAGGAGGGCCTGTTAGGGGAAGGGAGCAAACGTACCTGTGGTATTGAGGGGGCTGGCCACCAAGCGCTTTGATACGGAGACAAGGAGGCCACCTAACCTCTTTCTTGAAGCTCTCAGGAGCCCCTCTGTCATCAGGGTTCTTTCCTGCCGCTGACTTTTGCAGGGTGCCAGGGCAGTTGGCTGTGAGCAGCTGCTTTGGTATCATATAAAGATACCAGATTGGCCTATTTCTGAGAACCTCGCCCTGAGAAATGCTACCTGAGCGCCTTGGTGGGAGACCCCTGTCTTCCAGGAAGTGCTTTAATGGCAGCACGTCAGTGTGCTAGGGCCTGCCTTTGCGTCTCCCGTCACCATCCCTATCGGTCTCCGTTAATTCAAGGCATCTCTTCCCACTCTGTGCCCTTTTCTCTGGGATGTGGCTTCAAGGAGGTCAGCGGTGGCTAAGTTGGAGGGAGGAAGTGAGGCCTAATGTAGCAAAGGCCTGATATTAGGGGATAGGAGACTTTTTCCCCCTCTCTGCTCCCTCTCTTAGAACTGCAGAAGTCAGTGGGGACTTTGAGGGGAGTCCCAGGAGAAGTGGAGGTGGGGCAGGAGGAGGGGAGTGTTCTGGAGCTCCTAGTAGAGTGCTTTGTTTAGAGAAGCATGGCGCCCGGGCTTCTCTGGGGGGAAATCTTTGAGAGCAGCATGGTAACAGGTGATAAGACTCTAGGCGGAGCCCAGGGTGAGGAGTGGCCTCCAGCAGCTGTAGCCAGAATCAGTCAGATTTGGGTCTGAGTCTCAGCTCTTCCTGTGACCTTGGGTACAAGTCACTTTAACCTATCTCAAACTGATCTTCAGCTGTAAAAATAATTTCTCCCTCACGGAGCAGTATATTAACAATGGTCAAATGAGATCCGTATGAGAGCGAGAGGTTTTATGTGAGAGAGCTCAGCACAGCATGTGGCACTCGTGGGTGCTTAACAACTGTTTGTGTCCTTGGCTTTCACCGTAACTGACGACAGAGCTCCAACTCTTCTGTCCACCACGAAGCTGGCTGCCGTGGCTGTTCTGACAGCCTGGGCTAGAAGCCTGTTTCCTATTTCTTTTCTTTGTTCCCTCCCTGAGTCTGTACACAGAGGTCGGGGGCAGGAGAAAAATTGGGTACTTGAATAGTGCGTGAGTTCATGGAGCATTTTCTCATCCATTGTGTTGTTTGAGCTCCACCACAGCTCCAACTGAGAGGCGGGAATGCTAGGCTCTCCCTTGTAGATGAGGAAACCAAGGCCCCAAGGCTAAGGTGCCCCAGCAGGTTCATGGTAGTGCTGGGACCGGAGCCTGGAACTTCTGATTCCCACTGCAGTGTTCAGTTTATTCCTCCACTCTGGGGAAATGACAGTAAGGTGGGTGTTCTGCAGGACCAGAGTTGTTTTACTTTATGTGGACAGAGCTCTCTGATCTCTCCTCTGCCCTCTGGGCAGATGTGCTGGTCGACACGCCCAGGCCCCCTTCCTGGCACTCTGGACTCAGAGCCTCCATCGGGACCCTCTGCTGCCCTCGGCTTGCCACAGCCCCCATCGAGATGCTTCTCTCCCTGCTGCGGGGGCGAAGGTAGCAGAAGAGCCTCGCCCTGACTTGCTCTTACTGGGCTGTGGTGACAACCGCACTGAGCCTCTGCCAGGGCAGTGGGAGCCTGGGGCTCTGGGCTCTAGGTGCCCTGAGAGGGGCCTCTCCAGGACCCCGACGCCAAGCTGAAGCACATGCCTCCGCCCACGTGTTCCTTCGTTCATCCCACACTTAGTGTGGTCGTAGCTCCCGTGTGTTAGGTACGCTGAACCAGACACGATGACTCCAGCCTCTGACTTGTTCACTGTGGCAGTAGATCTCTAGCGTAGTGAGCTTTCCGTATCGCCATAGCTACTCTTTCCTTGAAGGAAAAAAAAAAAGCCCTGAAAACAGCTTTCTTGGACCCTGTGGCACCTGAACAAGTGAGGTGCCACTTGTGCCTCCCTGGCTTTGGACTCTGGCATTTGCTGACGTGCCAAGCACTGTGGAGTCTAGCAGTAAAACTAAAGGTTAAGGCACATACAGCCAGAAAGAAAAAATAACGACGGGGTCCGGGCGCACTGAGAAGGAAACAAGCCGCGTTTGCTCTGTCGGTCTGGAGAGATGAGGGTGTGCTGTGTTCATCTCCGTGGCTGACGGTAGCCGAGGCTTGGCTCTCCCGTAGGCCACATGTGTGCGCCATGGCGAGCCACCCCACTGTTTCCGGAGGGGGGCCTTGGCGGCTCAGGGTCTGCCCCCAGGTGCAGAGCCTCAACACTCCGGGCAGATTAGGCTGGAGGAGGATTTGGGGAAAGGAGGCCGGGGAGAAATTAGTTCCTGTGACTTGAGCACGGGGTACAGTGAGGGTGGCCCCGCTGTTGTGGCAGGTAGGCTGCAGCCCTTGTGGGTCAAGAGGCTGCCTTGGCTGGGGTCTCGGAAACAGGGAACTTTGTGTTCGCACTCCGAGGTATTATAGCTGTGCCCTTGCCTAATTGTATCTCTCCGCCTTCACCCCAACACACATACCCCTGCTTGAGCTGCCCCCGAGCCACAGCTTCCTGCCGTCACCCCAGAGTTAGAGCCGCTCATCACAGCTGGGTGTGCTGGGGCCTCCAGAGGGAGCGGAGACTGAGGCTACCTCGAGAGAGTGCCCTCAGCCCTAGAGGAGAGGGAAGAAGTGTGAGAAGGGGCAGGTCCCTCGATATGCTGGGGCTGGGGAAGAGGCGGTGGGGACGGTGCAGGTGGTCGCTTTGGTGGAGGCTGAGGTCCCAGGAGATGCGGCTCGGAGAGTCTCCGCTTGCATTCCTGCCGCAGTTCTTGA
This sequence comes from Mesoplodon bidens, assembly GCF_964165515.1. Taxonomy (NCBI): domain Eukaryota; kingdom Metazoa; phylum Chordata; class Mammalia; order Artiodactyla; family Ziphiidae; genus Mesoplodon; species Mesoplodon bidens. The sequence continues at coordinate 19,168,040 of NC_138171.1, read as the reverse complement.
TGGTCTCCCTCTCCTCCTTGTAAGACTAGTTCCTTTTGAGGAGGTGCTTGGCTTGCCTTTGAGAGGCTGCAGTGGCTGAGTGCCCAAGCACAAGTACTAGCTCTCTCCCCGACTTGTCACCTCTAGGAACCAAGCCCGTCCTGGGGGAAGCAGGGAGGGCTCCTTTTTATAGTCCACATGTAGGCTTTGTGTATAGGCTCTGCTGCTTCCTTTTGGGCCCTTCCCGGTGTTGGCCGGTGGCCCTGGCTTCAGCAAGACTAAGGATGCAGAATAAATGGGGCAGGGCTTTCTCCTGCAGGAGACTGGCATCTCCCTTGCTGAGCCAGGCCTGGCACAAAGCAGCCTGGAGTTAGGAAGCAAGAAAAGGAGGTGACCCAGTCCTTGATCCTGGGAAGCTTGTGATCTGGAACGTGCAGAAAACCGTGAAAGCCCAGGGCCGGCAGGAGACAGTTGTGCCTAAAGTGCTGCTGGCTGAGCGCGGGGCTCCGGAGAGAATCAGCCTGCCACTGTGGGTCGCTCCCCCTGCTGGCTAGCAGGCTGGCGTTGTCTAGAGGATCAAGGCGTGGGCTCGCTGAGGAGTGGACGGTCTGACCAAAGCTCCAGGCCCTGGTGGCAGACATCTGACCAGACTGGTAAGGCGTTGGGCCCCGGAGAGTTGGACCGCTTGTTTGTGTGAGACCTAATTCTAACTCATCGGGAGTTGGCCATTCACACTGGGGTTGGCTTCCTGTTTTCTTGGACACCTGCGGACATGGCTGAGCTGAAATGTCCTGAGGGAAGTGGTTGTTTAAGGGGCAACCCCCAGGTCCCAGTGTCCTTGGCCTGACCTTGCCCTTTCAGGGGTAGGGCATTGACCATACTGGGACTCTGGCTGTGTAGCTGTGGGTGTGTGATGGGTGAATGCGAACCCCATGGGATTGTGTGACTTTAGCCTCAGGCCCAGAGCGAGTGGGCCCAAGTTCATGGAGTGACTGACCCTAGGAAGGAGGGGAGGAGTTGGCCACAGGTCCCAAAGGCTTCTGCGCCTACTTGAGGGTAGGAGGTCAGCTGGGAAGTTGGGTAGCAACAGGGGCAGGGGGTGATGAGTCCCTCTCTGAGGCTCTGAAGACCACTTCCCCCTGTTTGTCCTCCGGTAGCTCTCCTATTCTGACCCTAACACAGTAATTGAGTATAATGTGCCTGTGTTCACCTGTCAGTTCCTAACTGGGGCTGGCCTTTCTTGGGAGCTCTTAGTATATCCAGCAAGGAGGTTAGAAAACATAGTATATATCGGTTTGTCAGGGATTACCCAGAGCCTCTTGAGGGCAGCAATAAAATACAGAGAGGATCCCCTCCAGTGAGAACACCTGATGCCTAGACTGTTCCTTGAGCGTGTCCTGGTCCCTGGCCTGAGAACTGGCCCACACTGGAAGGGTGAGGCTCTGCAGGCAGGGGTGGGAGGCTAGCAGGCAGCTGTCTGCTACAGGAGGTGAGGCCAGGAGCTGTCTTAAGAGGGTGGAACCAGGGAATTAAAATCAGGAAGGGCAAGTCCCAAGGTAGCCACTCCTCTCAATAGGGGAGGTGATTTTGAAGAATCTGAGCTGGGCTTCCTGGGGAGGCAGGGAGTGGGTGTTCCCTTTCACCTCGGAGTGAGGTCAGAGAGTAGATCACATACTGGGGCCTTGGCTCCCCGGGAAGCAAAAGGAGGACAGGAGAGTGGCTTGGCTTGGGCTGGTGTTGCCCAAAGGGAGTGGCCCGCTGAGGAGAGGCTGGGCCAAGCAGCTCTAAACCGGGAGGATAGGTGGGTGTACAGGAGAGGGCGTCTGAATGAGCAGGCCTGTGACTTACTGACCCTTGTCATTGTTGAGAACGTCTCCAACCTAATCAGGGTTGACTCTGTTGGGGGTTTGAGGGCTGGCCCCACATGTCCCCCAAAGAGGGAAGGGCCCATGGTGACAGTAACAGAAACCAAAGAGGCGGGGAGCCAGGGCCGGGGTCCTGAGACAGCATGGGGGTCAGCGAGCTCCACAGGGGAAGGCCTCTGCCATCCCCTCCCACCTGTACCCCAGCTTCAGCCCCTATCACTCAGCCCCCAGCCGGAGGCCCCTATCATTTCCTTTCAGGAGAGGGCCCCAGATTTTTTCTTTCTTCTCCTAACAGTCCATTTCCTGCTAGGCACTGGGGCATTGACACCAACAGGCATGGAGCTTATGCTCCAGTGGAGAAGACAGTCAGTCAAATAGCCTTAAAAGACACAGCATTCCCACTCATCTAGGTACTAGGTAAATGTGGTTGTGAATGATATTAGAAAAGCCAGTGGGACTTGTTCAAGGATTAGATTGGAGGGGGAGAGAATAGATGTTAAGCATGATTCTAAAGAGTCTAGTTTATGCACCTCTTTGGAGGTGATGCTGCTAGGGGACCCAAGAGGTGTGGCAAGAGGCCTCGTTTTGGTGAGGGGTTGACTTTGAGGCGAACAGGTGGAGACGGCAAGTAGGCAGTTGGTTTGAAGGGTCTGAAGCTTATAGTCACGGAGTAGGCTAGAGCTGTGTTTGTGAATTGCCTGCATTGACACTGAGTGGGGAGCAGGGAGAGCATCGGGAGAGGAGAGGCCCTTGGCATGGGCCTTGATGAAGGCCGGCGGGGGGACAGGTGGGGGTAGGCCTGGAGCCCAAGAAGAAGCAGGAAATCAGGAGAGGTTGTGAGAAGTCAAGGGTAGGACTTCCAGCAGGAGGGAGGGTGTGGACAACCGTGTTGATTGCCCTGAGGGTCAGGAAAGAGGAGGCTAGAAAAGTGACTTATGCTTAGTACTCTGGTTCTCCAGGTGGCCTGAATGTACCAATGAGGAGCATTTCATTGGGCCTTTTGAGATCCTGGACACTCCGATACCTGGCCCTGCTGGGCCCTCATCCTCTTCCCTGTAGCTGGGGGCCTGGCAGACACAGGCCATCTAGAAAGAACTCGAGCAGCACCAGCCTGCAGAGTGGGCAGAGGTCAGCATGCAAGGGGCTGCCTGGGGGGTCATGTGGGCTCGGGCAGAGAAGCTGGGGCAAGCCCCCTGTTGCACCTGCCCCCACTGTGGTGTTGATGGCCAGTGGAGGCCCACCTTCCCTCCCCTCTCATCCATGAAACTCTGAATGCCCTTTTCCCCAAACCCCCAGACGGCTGCATCGATGCCTTGGCTTCTGTGATCCTCCCTGGCAGGCCTGGACAGGCCAGTCCTCCAGACCTGCCTTCTGTGGCCAGAGCGGTCCAAGACGTCCCACATCCAGCTGCTCACTTTCTCTGGCCCTCGGTGCCACAGACACCTCCCTGTTGTTCTACTCTTTGCAGGACCTCATAGTTATCTACTTCCCCATCTGTTTCCTCCACCGGGCAGGGGCTTTCTGGCTTTCTCAGGGGCAGGAACTCCAATGCCTTACTGATCTCTGTTTATCCAGGACCCACCCCAGGGCCTGACGTGGAGCAGACAGAAGTTTGAAAGTTTGATCCCGGTGATGGAATGAAAGAACAAGCCCGGTGGATAACTGCTCGTCTCTCTCCCAGCTTTGAGGTCCTTGGGTGGGGCCTCCTTGCCCTTCCTTCCTTTGGGGCCAGGGCATGCTGTTCCCACCTCTGAAATGGGTGGGATTAATTCTGCACCTTAGGGAAGAGGGCTGCCTGCCTGAATGGTGTGAAGGCTTGCTGGGCTGCCCTGCTTTTTCTCTGCAAACCCAAGTTCAGGCTGGGTGCTGCCGTGGGGCCGCTGCAGAGGGTTCTACATGAACTACCACGTGACCGTGACAAGACCCTTGGGAGCCTCCATTTCCTCATTGCTCCACAGAGGAGGTTCACCTAGAATCTAGACTCCAGATGATTCATGAACTGGCAAGGATCCTTGACAGCTGTGACCTGAAGCAGTCAGTATGTAGGAGTGCAGGGTTCCGTGTAGGAGGATCCCACAGATCCCCGTCCAGCTGTCCGAACGGCCTTTTCCTGTTGATGAAGGTGGGAGAGGGGCCGGCTGCTCTTCTCGGTCAGGTGTTTGGGGAACAGTGATGGACGAAACCCCAGCGGGGAACAGATGCTGAGCTCTGCCCTGGGTGTGCCCTGTACTCCAGGGTTTGGCTAGGCCTTCCCTGTTGCATCTGGGAAGGGGTTTAGTCCTCTGGCCCCTGCTAGTCTGGTTTGAAGGTGCTGCTGTACAGGAATGGGAAGGAGATAAACCCCGGCCTCACCTTCCCTTTGCTGCATGACCCTGTGACCCTGGGTCTCTGAGGCGGGATCCGTCCTTTGTAAAATGGAGGCTGAGAGCTCCCCACCCCTCCGCTCTCACCTTTCTCCCTGGGAGCCGCTCTGGACTGTTTCTGTTGGGCGGGGGTGGGGGGGCTCTCACTCCTAGTCCTTGAGCGGTAGGTGGCCGGCATGGAAGCTGCTGGCCATCCCAGGCCCTGGCTCCTGCTGCGTCAGACTCCTTTCCCACCTGTGCGCAGGTTACATCTTGTCTCCTCTTTGGCCACCTCCATCCTTCTCCTTCCAAGCTGTGAGGCTCTGTCAAAGCTGTATAATCCTGGCCGATCCAGGCACCCTGGGGTACAGAGGCCTCTGGCTCCCTGTGTAGGGCAGCAGAGGTGCAGGGCTGTGGGAATCGGTTGGTTGGCAGTGCGCTTCCCTTCGTGGCTTCCTTCCTCCATCTCAGCATCCTCTGGGGGAGAAAGTTCAGCTCCATTTGTGCTCTCTCCGGCCCTGGTGTGTAGTTTCTTTGGAGGGTGGTACAGGAGGTGGCTGACGTGCGGGATGGGGACTGGGAATGGCCCATCTGTTTGGCCCAGGCTGTATGTGGAGAAGATGTGATTGATGAGAGATTGTTTCTGGGAAGATCTGTACAACTCTCCCGACCCCTGGGACCCGCTCTTTTGAATCTCCTGGTGGCCTTGGCTTAGAGCCAAGCAGGGCGTGGTGCTCAGAGAGCCCTGCCTCTTCTCTTTTGTTTTCCCCAAAGCACCGTTAGCTTCCCATGGTTCCCACCGGCTACAGGAACCTATGTACAGGAACCTCCCTGTGTTTTCAGATTACTCTGGCCCCCAGGGGCCGTGCCCGCCCGCCCCCCACCCCCACTCCCGTGTCTGGTCCTTCTTTCTTCTCTCCACATGGTCACCTCACTGACCACTGCATTTGCATATTTGTTGGAGCTCCTCAGCCTTTGTTGCCCCATGGCACCACGTCTTCTAGGAAGTCACCCCTGATACCCTCTTTGAGCATCTGTGGCCTCTTAGATAATTAGCTCTGGAGTCTAACTCTCATGTGTTCATTCCTGCTTCTAAGCACTCTGTAAGCATTTTGAAGCCTCCCAAGGGACCTGGGTTTGGGGAATGGAGAGGAGGCAGATGTGGTTTCTTCCTTGTGGAACTCACAGGTCAGTGGCCTTGACACCAAGGAGGCATCAGACAGTGTGGCCAGAATGCAGAAGCACCAAGTATGCCACTGGACCAGGCCTGATGGAAACTTAAGTGAGAAGGTGGGCCTGGCACATGCAGAGGCTCAGAGGTAGGAGGAGCGCTGGGAGTGGATGTGGGGCTGGGGTCTCTGGATCTCGTGGCTCTGACTGGACTTGGGCCCTTTTGAGGAGTGCTGGGCTTTGCCCACCTTCCTCCAGGACGCGCTGCAGGGCTGGGCGTCCACAGCCCACTGTCAGGGGCAGTGAAAACCCCAGGGGAAGGGACCTGTCCTGATAACATTCACTTAACCTCTTTCAAGCTTTCTAGATGTTTTTTTTAAAAAACTTTCGTATTTATCATGACTTACAGCTATTTTAAGTTGTAAAAAGTATTTACATGCATTTTTATACAGTTAGTTTCTTTTTTTTAATTAATTAATTTTTGGGTGCGTTGGGTCTTCGTTGCTGCGTGCGAGCTTCAGTAGTTGTGGCCCGCGGGCTCTAGAGCGCAGGCTTAGTAGTTGTGGCGCATGGGCGTATTTGCTCCGCGGCATGTGGGATCTTCCTGGACCAGGGCTCGAACCCGTGTCCCATGCACTGGCAGGTGGATGCTTAACCACTGCACCACCAGGGGAGTCCGGTTAGTTTTGAATCTCCTGGTGGTCTTGGGGAGAAATGGTTAGTTTCTATTGCAGTTTCCACCAATTAACTTATGCACTTAAAGGGAAGACTCTCTTAAGAGAAATATTTTAACGAATGCATGTTTCATGTCCAGAAATTTGTGATATGTGCCATTTCTTTTTTGTGTGTGTGGTGGTGGTGGTGGTTTTCTTGACCATATCTTCATCATTAGGGGTTTAATTTTCAGTATGTCCTCTTGTCCCTTTCTAGCAAAATCACTTTGCTGACTCTCTGTGTAGTTCTCTGTCTGCATGTGAAGGGTTTATGGCAGGCCCACCCCCACTAAGACCTTCACTTTATCCACAGGCTACCTAAGAGCTGAGAGACTTGCCCGAGGCCCAAGCTGTATCCTTAGAAACAGGATTTGAAACGTGGTGTTTGTGATTTCAGATCTATTAGCATTCTCTTCTGGTGCCCCACCCTATGCAAGGTCGGCATATATGCTGGCACGTGTTGGCTAGTACGTAGGTGAGATGCTGTGACTGCAACAGGCCTGGTGCTGAGGCTCAGGAAGTAGCCTCTGGCTGAGAGCATGTCATGTCCTTGTGCACCGATGTGAACTTGGAGGCTCCATGAGTCTCTTCCCCTGTGGTGCCCCATCCCTGTGAGACCCTTTTTGGAGCTGGAGAAATGGCTACTTGGGTTCTTTTCCTTGGGCCAAGGCAGCTGTGGGCCAACTTTACCTTGCCTAGGTTTGGGTTTGTCCCCAGCAAAGCCCTGGCAGTGGCCGCTGTTGTCTCCCCTGCTGCTGGCTCACGTAGGCCCCATGTCAGTGGCACTAGGCACACAGGCAGGGAGCTTCAGACTTCACTGGGACTGGTGGCTCCTGGCAGGGCCCTTATGCAACCCAGTGAGGTAGGAGGAATCCCCAGTTTACTGATGGGGAGACTGAGGCCAAAAGAGTGCGGGACTGGGCTTCCCTGGTGACGCAGTGGTTAAGAATCCGCCTGCCAATGCAGGGGACACGGGTTTGAACCCTGGTCTGGGAAGATCCCACATGCCGCGGAGCAACTAAGCCCATGCGCCACAACTACTGAGCCCGCGTGCCACAGCTCCTGAAGCCTGTGCACCTACAGCCTGTGCTCCACAAGAGAGGCCACCACAGTGAGAAGCCTGTGCACCACAACGAAGAGCAGCCCCCGCTCGCTGCAACTAGAAGAAGGCCCGCATGCAGCAACGAAGACCCAACGCAACCAAAAATAAATAAAATAAATAAATTTTTTTTAAAAAAAAGAGCAGGACTGCCCAGGACCTCACAGCTAGAATTTAAGATCTGTGTGGTTCTCCTCTGCTGGGCCTGGGCAGCCTTCAGGAAGGGGATGGTCAGGGCAGGCTTCCTGAAAGAGTGGGAGGAGGCAGCCTGGCCTGTGAGCAGGTCCTCAGCCCTTAGGGCTGGCATGAGAGGCCAGTCCCTGGTCCAGGTGCGGTGGTCCCTCATTAGCCCAGAGCCTCTTGAGGAGGGCTAGTCTATTTCTTCATGAGAGTTGTGGGCGATTAAATGCCAGGAACAGAGTCCCCCTCACTGCCCAGGCTTGTCGCTGTCTGCCATGGCCTTGCTTGGAACGGTAATACCCACGCTGTTCCTGGGGGCCTCTGTGTGGGCCTTGGGGACCTGGTCCTTAGAGGAATGAGCCCTCCATGGCTCCTAATGGGCTGAGCTAGCTGGGTTGTGCTGATGGGCCCCCCAGGCCCTCTAGGGTTTGGGTGAGCTTCGGGGTGGGCCTTTGTCATAAACGAAAGCCCTACTCCCTTCTGCTGCACGTCAGCCCAGCCTGGCTGCAGGCCCCTGGTTGTGGGATCCTGCCCTTGTCCTCAGAGAGTTCCCCCATCTCCAGCCTAGCCAGGATCTCCCAGCACCACTGGCTTCTCTTTTCCCCATGTCCCTTGAATGTTATTCTCCGTGGTTCTATGTGGGAATGAGTGCTGGGTCGTGGGTTTCCTGCTCCTCTAAGCAGTTTTCCTCCCTCCCCCAAGCTCCCGAGTCCTGAGAGGGTCTCTCTTCCTGCCCTGACCTAGACCCTGCAGGGCAGAGGCCGTGCCTGTCCCAGGGGGTCTCCTCCCCTTGATGGCAGTCCCTGGGCAACCGGTCCTGGCTCTCAGGAAGAGGACCCTGCTGTATTTATTCTGGGAGGCAGGAGGTCACACAGGATGCAGCTTTTAAGAACCTGGTAGCACCTCTCACCCTGGTGTCTTGTCCTTCCAGCCTGCGGTTGGCTTGATGGACTTGGAGGGCCTGAGGGCTGGGCTGGCACCTCCAGTGGGCAGAAGTACAAGGGGCCTTGTGTGGCCAGCAGGAGCCTGGGAGACTTGGGCACCTGGCCCGGAGCTGTTGTGTGCCTACCGGGTCCCTGTTTTGGGTGGGAGCCTCTTTTGCTTCCGGCACGGTCTCACTGGAAATGTACTCAGGAGCACGGGGCAGGCCACAGGGCACCTAGGACCCGCTGGCAGTGCGTGTTGTGTGTACGTGTGTGTGCATATGCAGCACACGTGTGGGGTGCTGCAGGTGGCCTGGCAGCAGGCTTCAGACTGACCCTGCAGTTGCTTGCCGGGCGGTAGCCACATCGTGGACTAACTACCTCTGATCACTGGTGGGCAGCTGCGCAGAAGGGCCCGGGGCTGTGGACCACACAGGGCCCGTTGGCCTGTATGCATTGTGTGTGTGAGGTCGTGTACCTGTGTGAGAGGTGTGGGAGTGGGGTGTCAGCAGCTCTGCACCGGAAAAGCATGCTGGTTTCTGTTTCAGAGGGCAAGGTTTGTGGTTATTCTGCAGTTTCTGATCTGGGCATTTCCCCTGTTCGGCTCCTCCTTCCATCTTTGGGAACCCTGTCTTCTCAGGCTGGGTCTTTGTGACCCAGTCTCCCTCCCCACCCCCCACTCTGTTTTTACCTGAGCATAACTCTTCATTTTAAAAACCATTGTGCTACCCCTCCCCCCAGTGGTGTGCCTGCTTTTTCCGTTGTTTGTTCAGTCATTCAGCAAGCACTGGGTGGCCTTGCCCGGCCTGGGAGAGATTGAAGAACAAACACACACACACACACACACACACACACACACACGTAGTGCCCCAGGGTGTCAAGGGCGTGATTACTGCAGGAAGGCTCTTCCACATTGGGTCTTTGGTGGGAGAGAGTGGAGTCTCGGGGGTAGACAGCCCCTGGCTAGGGAGCAAGGTGAAATGGGGGACAGGAAACAGGACAGTTCTTGCCCTCAGTCCAGCTTAGGTGGGATGGAGCAGAGAAGATGGGAGGACAGAAGTAGCGGTAAATCACTGGAGCCCCCTCACAGGGGCCTCGAAGGCTGGGGAAGGAGTGGGTTCTCCGTACTGAGCAACCTCAGGAGGGGTCAGAACAGCGTCCTGTACAGATTCGTAGGCTCAAGAAGGACGGCTGTCTGGTGAGACCTGGGGGGCAGGATAGCGGGGCCCTCAGCGGGAGGACTGGGCCTCTGAGGGTTGCCGGGGGCACGGGAGCAGGGCCCAGGGAGAAGCGGCAGTGTTCTGGCAGGGGAGCTGGGCCTGGGGCTGGAGGCGATGCCACTGTTTGAGGTGGGATAGGTGGAGCACAGCTGTGGCTAGAGGGACAGGAAGAAGGCCTTGGGATTGGGCCTCTTAGAACATTCCAGCCGGGGTGCTGTGCGCTTCGGGCCCGGAGGGCTCTGGGGGGAGGTGGGCCAGGCAGCATGCTGGCAGCGCTTCTGGCTCCAGATCTTCCGGGCCAGTCTGGGTCGAGAGCATTTGAAGAGGCTCTCGAGCCAAGGGAGCGCTCAGAGTCATTTCTGGCGGCTAAGCCAGGCTTCTCTCTTTTGACCTCCCTAAATCTGTCTCTTTATCTGGCTGGAAAGTGTGCCCTCTGTGCAGGGTCCCAGCCAGCACCCGGGGACGGTGTGAGTGTGCAGCCGGGCCCTCTCCAGGCCTGGGGTCACAACCTGTGTGCCTGCTCCGACTGCCTGTGCAGACCACAGACCACCGAAGATGACAGGGCTGAGGGAGGGGGAGGGAGGCTTGAATGAGTGCCCACCATGTGCCACCTACAGGGCTGGGCGCTCTGGGCTGTCAGGACTTTTGAGCTTAGCAACACCTCCAGGTGCCGCAGTCTGTTACCTGCGTTCACAGAGGGAAGCAGTGGGGTCAGAGTGATTGTCACTCTGCTGAGGTCACGCAGCTAAGGTGAGGTGGAGCAAGGAGTCTAGTCCCAGCAGGCCCACCCCAGGGCCCACACAGGTCTTTTCTGCCACCCTGCCTTCTAGAGAAATTCAGTCAAGCTCTTTGCTCTAGAGATAGTAAAACCGAGATGGAGGGAAGTTAAATGAGTCACTCAGTGTCGTCTCAGAGTTAGTGGCTGAGGCGGTTCATCTGCCACTCTGACCTGGGTGCTTCCCCAGTCTGTGCCGTGAGGCCAGAATGGGAGCCATCCGTGGGCAGCCGCTGCTTTTGCTGGGTCTTGCTCAGGGATATTTAGGGGGTGAGCCGTCAGCCTGCACCAGTTCTCTTGGCCCAATCCCCTCCTTCCTCCTATGGACCCTGAAACCCATTTGGGCCTGCCCAGCCCCAGGCCTGCCCTTGGGACTTTATGATTCAGTTTGTGTACTTTTGTGTCAGGAAATGGTCCTCACAGAACAGCCGTGGGTCCCCATTTCTCTTTGTAGAGTCCAGCTCTTTCCCAGGTCAGTGACCTGCCTGTATTGTCAGCGAGGGAAGGTACACAGGACGGAGATTCCTGTTCCCGCAGACGCTCAGCTTTTAGCAGAGCTCTGTCCTTAGACTCAGCCCAGTTCTCTTCTGTCTCCCAGTAGGACTGAGTGGTCTTGACTCTGCCCCCCTTCCCGGGGTTGGGGGGGGGTCTCTCTTTGTGGTCCTCCATGAGGAGAGTGTGGGAATGAGTGGGGAGACAAGGCTGCCCTCGTTTCAGTGCTGACCCTGAGAGACCTCAGCCTGACCTTGACCTCTTCCCTGCCTTCCTAGTTGACATTCGAGAAATCAAGGAGATCCGCCCGGGGAAGACCTCACGGGACTTCGATCGCTACCAAGAGGATCCTGCTTTTCGACCGGACCAGTCACACTGCTTTGTCATCCTGTATGGAATGGAATTCCGCCTGAAGACCCTGAGCCTGCAAGGTGGGAGCTGAGGAGGTGGAGGAGTTAAGGGGAGCAGCCCCTGGCCCCAGGCTCAGCTCTTTGCCCCTTGCTCATAGCTACGTCTGAGGACGAAGTGAACATGTGGATCAAGGGCCTGACTTGGCTGATGGAGGATACGTTGCAGGCGGCCACACCCTTGCAGATTGAGAGGTAAGAACCACCCCCAGACGTGCTTAGGGTTGGGGCGTCGGGCTCTGGGGAGCAGGGCAGGGACTCAGGCCTCTGTGCCCAGAGCCTGCCTGCTGGTCTCCTCCCTAAGCCTGGGCCTCACCTCAGGCTTCTCTCCCTCCAGGTGGCTGCGGAAGCAGTTCTACTCAGTGGACCGGAATCGTGAGGATCGGTGGGTCCTGCGCTGTGGTTCTAGCCCAGCAGGGTGGGTTGGGGCCGCCAGAGCAATAGCCCACCTCCAGGCAGCTGCCTGGAGAACAGGAGGACCTGCCTCAAGCAGTGTGGGCAGGCGGTTCCTGGCACAAGGAGCTTCCTGCAGAAAGCCCTCTGATGGCCTTGTGCGAGTTGGCAGGAGAGGCCAGGGACGATAAGCCACGTGCCCTGCCACTGTGGGCAGAGACAGGCGGTGCAGAACTGGCTCTGGGTGTCCCGTAGTGTGTGTGTGTTTGGGGTGCTTTGAAGCTCACGGCTTTGAGGCCATGGTGTGACTACCAGAGGGGCTACAGAGAGGTGCAGGACAAAAGCTGGGTGATGGATGATAAGGACCGTTGACTGGGAGAGAGGTGGACACCACGGAGGGTGTTGAAGAGAAGCGTGACGTGACCCGGCTTCAGTTGGCACAGAACTGCTAGCTGTGCTTGGAGAGTCCAGGGCAGGTGGAGTGGGGAAGCACCTCCAACGCTCGGGGTGAAGAGGACTGGGTCAGGGTGGGGTATTAGGAAGGGGGTGGGTTTTGGCTGGGCTGTATTTTGAAGATAGAGCCCAATAGCATTTCCTAGCAGATTGATTTTGGGGTGAGAGAGAGTTGAGGTTTACGGTAAGAAGCTTTTTGGCATGAGCATCTGGAAAGGTGGAGTTGCCATTGACTGAGATGGGGAAGGCTGTGGAAGGTGCACATTTGAGTGGGTGAAGTCCTGTGATGCCCTTAAGATGTTCAGGTAGAGATGTTGAGCAGGCATGTGCGTAGGACGAGTTCAGGGGAGAAGCCGGGCTGGAGCTGGAACCTGAGGAGCACATGGGTGACTTGGAAAGGCCACGAGGCTGGAGATGCCTGGGGGTAACCTTGGCAAGAAAAGGGAAGGAGGCTGGTGGCTGATCCCAGGCCCATGCTGCCTCAACACTGGGGACTGGGGAGGTGAGCAGAGGAGCCAGCCCAGGGAAGTGGCTGCTTGAGAGTAAAGAGGGAAATCGGAGGGTGTGGAGCCCTGGAAGCCCAGGCAAGAGGGGGGTGGCCAGCTGAGCCAGGCCTTGTCACGTGTGGGGAGGACCGAGAGGTGCTCCTTGGACTTGACAGTACAGAGGCCGTTGGTGGCCTTGCGGCGGGCAGTGTGGGTGGAGGGGATGGCGTTCGGGAAATGAAAGGAGCCTGGGTCTCTCCTTGAAGGCACTGCTGTGAAGAGGAGCAGAGGGGGGGCAGTGGCGGGAGAGGAGGCAGGGCAGACAGGTGTTCCGGGGGGAGTGGCAACAAGCTGCGTGTGATGCTGATGGCAAGGATCCCACAGAAGGGAAGCTTGATGGCGCAGCAAGTTCCCTAACCTGCCCAGTGGGGACCCTGGCAGCCCGGCCCCGGGTGACTGAGACCAGGCAAGCGCTTGCTGGACAGCACGGGCTGATAGATAGCAGGACCGCCCAGGGCAGGGCTGGACCCCTCAGCGAGTTTTGGTGCTGCCTGCCAGGCCCTTGGGCAAGAGAAGGAGGGGCGCCCACATTCCCCTCCCCGCCGCCACCACCTCCAGGAAGGAGGGCCGCCCTCTCCCCACCGTTTTCATCCTGTTGCCAGGCCCAGCACTGTCCTCTGCCCCATTCTCGGGCAGGGGTGCTTCCCGGTCAGGCCCCGGGAGGGTGCCCCACTGCCAGCAGTGGTCTTGGGCTGAGAAAGATCCTCCCCCTCCTCCCCTCGGAGGCCCCGACTCCCAGGGGCAGTGGGCGGGAGTCCTGTGAGCTGCCTGCCCCTCTCGGGGAGTTTGAGAGTGAGCTGGAAGGAGCCTGGAGGTCCCGCAGTAGTGGCTGCCTCTCTGTCCCTGGGAGAGCTGAGGGCCCAAACGTGCGGGCTGAGCGGTGCTGGTGGGAGGGCGGCCCAAAGATGGGCTCCCCTTGCCCCGTCCTGACCCACTTCACTGAGCCTGGTGACCCCTCCTTGCCAGAATCCTAGCTTTTCCTTCGCTCAGCTGAGGAGACCGAGGCCCAGAGAAAGGAAGGGACTTCCCTTGGTTACCCCATGGTTCTGAGCCAGCCTCACCGTCAGGACTGTGAGTCCCACAGTAGTGTTGTTTACCTGTTCAGCCCCAGGTGGACTCAGCCCACAGGTCAGAGGTCGTGAGAGGTGGGGTGAGGCCACTGGCGTTGTCCTTGTTTCCTCAGTATATCAGCCAAGGACCTGAAGAACATGCTGTCCCAAGTCAACTACCGGGTCCCCAACATGCGCTTCCTCCGAGAGCGGCTGACGGTAAGGGCCGGGGGGCCGTCTGCAGGCGGGTGGGGAGGCCGGCTGCCCCAAGCCCTGCGGGAGGCCTGACCAGAAGTCCCACTCTGCCTCACAGGACCTGGAGCAGCGCACCAGCGACATCACCTACGGGCAGTTTGCTCAGCTGTACCGCAGCCTTATGTACAGCGCCCAGAAGACGGTGCATGAGCCACCTGCCCCCACCGCCCCTACCCTGCTCTCCCTCCCGAGCCCCGCTTGCCTCAGCCCTGCTGCCCTGCTTGGGGGCGATTGGGTGCCATTTCTCCAGCTCTTCTCCTTGTGAGGCCTGCCCCTTTCTGCTGCCCCAGCCTTTCTTCCTGAGAGCCCCTTCCCCACGTGGCCTCCCAGGGGCTCTCGTGCTGACCTGGTTCTGTCTCCTGCAGATGGACCTCCCCTTCCTGGAAGCCAGTGCCCTGAGGTTTGGTTTGAGTTGGGGAGGTGGGGTTCTCCCCGGGGCCCTTCGTCCCTCCCCTGGTTGATTCCCGATGCAGGTGGGAGGCAGCGGGAGCAGGGGAGCCCTGCTGGCCCATTCTGGGCGGCTGTGCTGGCCGGGAGCTGGGCCCTGCCTTTCCAGGGGCCCCTCATTGTCTGTGGCCCACGCTAGCCAGCCGGCCGCCAAGCATTTCCCTTCTCTCCCGCAGGGCGGGGGAGCGGCCGGAGCTCTGCCGGGTGTCCCTTCCTGAGTTCCAGCAGTTCCTCCTCGAGTACCAGGGGGTAGGACTGGGCTGGGGTTGGGCCAGGGTGCTGCCTGAGGGGCTGGGCTCACCACCGGGTGGAGGCCCCTCACATGCCCCACCCTCCCACCCATCAGGAGCTATGGGCTGTCGACCGGCTCCAGGTGCAGGAGTTCATGCTCAGCTTTCTCCGAGACCCCTTGCGAGAGATCGAGGAGCCTTACTTCTTCCTGGACGAGGTGAGCCCTGCCCCTCACCCTCCATCGGGGAATCAGGGAGCAGACGGGCCCTCTGGAGCCCGGCCGGGTCCCTCCCGCAGTCCGTCGTGCCCCCGACCTGGATTGAGCACTCTCTCCCGTGTCACCCTGTGCCATGGCCCAGGGCAGGGGCTCATCTTCTCTTCTCTGCGCATTTGCTCCTGGGCAGTTCGTCACCTTCCTGTTCTCCAAGGAGAACAGCATATGGAATTCACAGCTGGACGCCGTGTGCCCCGACGCCATGAACAACCCGCTGTCCCACTACTGGATCTCCTCCTCCCACAACACGTGAGTGGCTCCCTTGGCCCACACCCGACCCCCGGAGGTGGGTCTCGCCTGACCACCCCGCCCTGCTTCCCTGTCCAGGTACCTGACCGGGGACCAGTTTTCCAGCGAGTCCTCCCTGGAAGCCTACGCCCGCTGCCTGCGGATGGGCTGCCGCTGCATCGAGTGTGCGTGGGGGCTAGGTTGTGGGGGGGGCGGGGGGGAGGCCTGCCCGCTTGACTCTGGTCACCTTGCTTGCTCCCCAGTGGACTGCTGGGACGGTCCAGACGGGATGCCAGTCATTTACCATGGACACACCCTGACCACCAAGATCAAGTTCTCAGACGTCCTGCACACCATCAAGGAGCACGCCTTTGTGGCCTCAGAGTGAGTGGCGTGGCTCGGCTGCAGCTCTCTCCTGGGTCCCTTGAATGCGCTGCCCCCCCTCCCTGCCTTCCACCTCCTGCCACCTGCTAGAGCCCAGCCTTCCCGAGCCATTCACTTACTGCACGCTTGGCCCACCTGCTCACTCCATGGATCCTTCTCAGCCTGTGGAACACAGTCAAGTTCTTCTCATCCTCAAAATTAATTCCTTAACCCTGGGCTCTCAAGGCCATTGCCCTGCCAGCTCCTTTCCCGTCACAATCCAGAGAATTGTCTGTGCTCCTTGTGTCTCACTCTGCAGTTCCTATTGTTCCCTGCAACACGGGGTCACTAGTCTCTCCCACCTCACTGAGGGGGTCACCGGGGTCCCCCAGTAGCTAAATTTGGAGGCTGCTTGTCACCTCTCCCGACCTTGGGTGTAGGATGTCTCTCCTTGCTGATGGGGCAGCCTCCATGACGAGATCAACTCTGGGGACACCTGTCTGCAACAGTCCCAGCCCTTGGTTTCTGCTGCACCCAAAAGTGCCTCTCTAGACCCCTCTCCTACCCCCCACAGTGGCCAGGGCCTGCCTCTTCTCTGGGGTGGCTCCCCTCTAGAAAGGACCTTGGGCCCTAGGCTCCTAACACCTCACTCTGTGAGGGTCTGAGCCGTGACTCCTCGGAATTGCAGGATCTGTGTTACGCGCTGGTCCCCCACCCTGCAGGTACCCGGTCATCTTGTCCATCGAGGACCATTGCAGCATCGCCCAGCAGAGGAACATGGCCCAGTACTTCAAGAAGGTGCTCGGGGACACACTCCTCACCAAGCCCGTGGACATTGCCGCTGACGGGCTCCCCTCACCCAGCCAGCTCAAGAGGAAGATCCTCATCAAGGTAGGGCTTTGGGGGCCCCACTCCTCCGCTCCATCTGTGGGTCCAGGCCTGGGTGAGGAGGTGGGGCTCTGGGCCTGGGCCTGGGAAGCCACGTCGTGGCCTGTCCCCCACAGCACAAGAAGCTGGCTGAGGGCAGTGCCTATGAAGAGGTGCCTACGTCCGTGATGTACTCTGAGAACGACATAAGCAACTCCATCAAGAATGGCATCCTCTACCTGGAGGACCCCGTGAACCACGTGAGAGCTGGGCCTGGCTGGGCCTGGCTGGGCCTGAGGGGCAGGGTGGTGAGAGGGCTCTGCTCACAGGCCTCGCTCCCGCCTCTTCCAGGAGTGGTATCCCCACTACTTCGTTCTGACCAGTAGCAAGATCTACTACTCCGAGGAGACCAGCAGTGACCAGGGCAACGAGGACGAGGAGGAGCCCAAGGAGGTGAGGGGCTGGCCCAGGGCCGGGGGCTGGGCTGGGATCAGAGTCACCGAGCGTCTCTGCCGTCGCCCTCTGCCTTGCAGGCCAGTGGCAGCACAGAGCTGCACTCCAACGAGAAGTGGTTTCACGGGAAGCTCGGGGCGGGACGGGATGGGCGGCACATCGCCGAGCGCCTGCTCACGGAGTACTGCATCGAGACCGGGGCCCCCGACGGCTCCTTCCTCGTGCGTGAGAGCGAGACCTTCGTGGGCGACTACACCCTCTCCTTCTGGTAACCCTCCCAGCGCGTGCACACGTGGATCCGACACCGGCAGGGGCGGCCAGGTCCCACAGTGCGTCACGCGCACACGCGCTTGCAGTTGGCGCGGAGCCCCTAGAGGGCCGCCCCCACCTGAGCCGTCCTCAGGGTGTCTCCTGCCTGAGGCCTGGTGCCTCGCCGCGGGTGGAGCGTGGCGTGTGTCCCGGCCTGCTGCTCACTGCCTCCCCGTGTCCCCTCAGGCGGAATGGCAAAGTCCAGCACTGCCGGATCCACTCCCGGCAGGACGCAGGGACCCCCAAGTTCTTCCTGACAGACAACCTCGTCTTCGACTCACTCTACGACCTCATCACACACTACCAGCAGGTGCCTCTGCGCTGCAACGAATTTGAGATGCGCCTCTCAGAGCCCGTCCCGCAGACCAACGCCCACGAGAGCAAAGAGTGAGGGCGGGGACAGGGACGGGGCGGGAACCCAGGGGTGGTGGCTGGGGCTGACTCGGGCCCGTCCACAGGTGGTACCACGCGAGCCTGACCAGAGCGCAGGCCGAGCACATGCTGATGCGTGTACCCCGGGACGGGGCCTTCCTGGTGCGGAAACGGAATGAGCCCAACTCCTACGCCATCTCCTTCCGGTGAGGGGGTGCCCCTGGGGGGTTGGGGCGGTGCGGGCGTGCCTGGTCCAGGCTGCCCTGACCCTGTGTGGCTGTTCGGTCCCTGTCAGGGCTGAGGGCAAGATCAAGCACTGCCGCGTCCAGCAGGAGGGCCAGACCGTGATGCTGGGCAACTCAGAGTTTGACAGCCTCGTGGACCTCGTCAGCTACTACGAGAAGCACCCCCTGTACCGCAAGATGAAGCTACGCTACCCCATCAACGAGGAGGCGCTGGAGAAGATCGGCACAGCGGTGAGAGCCTGGGAGGCGGGGCGGGGCAGGCTGCACCTGACGGTCCCGGGGTGCTGTGGATGTGGGGAGCAGAGAGGCCCGCGGGCTGCGGTGCTGCTGGGAGGGCCAGCTAGCCCAGCTGGAGCCAGGAAGGCATCCTGGAGGGAGTGGCCTCTTGAGTGGCGTCTACAGAGACAGGCACAAGCTGGCCGGGTGAAGAGGTGGGGGCAGGCGTCCAGCAGAGAGATCCCCGTGGGCCAGGATGTGGGGTGCGGAGGTCCTAGGGCTCACACAGGGAGAGGGTCTGCCCGGGGCTGGGCGCAGACCAGCCTCTGTCCCCAGGGCAGGGGCGCGTAGGCTACAGAGGCACGGTTGTGGAGCGAGACCAGCGCTGGAGGAAGGCAGGGCTGTGGGGCAGGAGCCCCAAGGGCTCTGGGCCAGAGGTGTGGCCGTGGGGAAGAGGAAGGGGTCCAGCGCAGAAGGTCCACTTGAGACTCTTGTCCTTGGACCTGGGTGGCCTAGGCAAGGGCTGCCGCCTGCTGGGGCTGGGGTGTGAGAGAAGTGTGCTGGGGGCCTGGGGCAGGCGCAGGGGGGCTTCAGGAACTGAGACTTTGGAGCCGTGGGCGCGAGGGCAGAGAGAGGAGGGGTGAGGCCAGGCCCCTGAGGTTGGGGGACCCTGGCGGACCAGGTGCATGAAGGCGGCAGACTTGGCCCGGTGAGGAGGGGAGGGGACACGGAAGCCAGCAGCCACTTTCCCCTCTGGGCGTTAACAAAGCCCCTTCTGTCCCGTTTCCAGGAGCCTGACTACGGGGCCCTGTATGAGGGCCGCAACCCCGGCTTCTACGTGGAGGCGAACCCCATGCCGACTTTCAAGGTGCAACCTCGGGCTCTGGGCGCAGGCAGCTGGGGAGCGTCTCCAGCTGCCTGGGGCTTGCATTCTCTGCCCAGGGCCGCCTGCGGTCTTCGGGGAGAAGTGGTGTTTGTGGTTTTCCGAGGCCCGAGAGGGGGTGAGAGGTGTGCGGTTGGTGTACGACCGCGTCTCTCCCAGCGCCAACCCCTCCCCAGCCCCGTCCCTGGGGGTCAGCACCGACCCTTCCAGACTACTCCCCAGGTGACCCCCGTTTTCTCCCTGGGGGCAGTGAGGTGGGGGTGGGGCACGCTGGCCAGAAGACGGTGTTCTCTGCCCCTCCCTCCCTCCCTCCCTCCCTCACCTTGTGGAGCTCTCTGTCAGGGCTTTTTTCTAAGGGGTAAGGAGCTGTGCCCTTTTCCTCACCCCCTTTCCTCAGCAGCCAGGGAGCCTGGGAGAAGATTTCTTCTCCTACTTTGCAGATGAGGAATGATGGGGTCCCAGGCACACCGCAAGGCTTCCGGTCCCAGAGGAGGCACTCAGCACCTGCAGACACTCCCTTCCTAGCCTCCTGGCCTGGCTCCTGGGGCCCCGGGCAGGGGCTTGCAAGGTTCTCCCCGGACCCTGAGGAGCTTCCTTGGCAGAGGCCCTGCTCTCCCATCCCACCTGCCCTGGAGCCTCCCACAGGCCCGGGTTGAGGACGGTAGTGAGGCTGGGTCACTGGCGGTGGCACCTGAGCCCCAGCTGGGCAGCCCCAGCACACGTGCGTGCGGCCGCAGGTCAGGAGAGGAGGGGGAGGGCCCGTCTGCTTTGACCGGTGCTTCTCTTCCCCGCAGTGCGCTGTCAAAGCTCTCTTCGACTACAAGGCCCAGAGAGAGGACGAGCTGACTTTCACCAAGAGTGCCATCATCCAGAACGTGGAAAAGCAGGAAGGAGGCTGGTGAGCCAGCTGAGAGCCCGTGGTGCGGGGCCAGGCATCCTGGGCGCCGGTGGCGTGGACAGTGAGAGGGGCTTGGGCAGCACGGGCCTGCACGGGCCCCGAGGTGCACCTGCAGGGCTGCCCTCCTCTGGGGGGTTTGGGGTGGCTGCTAGGGATCATCATGCTGCGGCTTCCCCAGGTGGCGTGGTGACTATGGTGGGAAGAAGCAGCTGTGGTTCCCGTCGAACTACGTGGAAGAGATGGTCAGCCCTGCGGCCCTGGAGCCTGAGAGGGAGGTGAGACCAGAGCCCCGTCCGTGGGACGGGGCTCCTGTCCCCAGACTCCCTTCCTGTGCACACGCCACCACGGGCAGGGTTAGCGTGCCTGCGCGTGCACAGCCCCTCACGTGCGGTCCCGTCTGCCCCGCGGTCTCTGATAAACATGGGCCATGCTCGTGCGTTCACACGCCCACTTGTCAGATGTATTTCCCGCGTGTGCACATGTGGACACAGTAGGCGTGCTGACCGTCCGTGGGCTTTGCCTCCCGCAGCACTTGGACGAGAACAGCCCCCTGGGGGACTTGCTGCGGGGGGTCTTGGATGTGCCGGCTTGTCAGATAGGTGAGCCCCCAAGCCCCTTCTCTGCCCCTTAGGGTCACGCAGTCCCTGGTGGCCCTCTTCAGGCCCCAACAGAGAAAGCCGATGGCCGGACCCCTAAGGGCTGCCCTCACCCTGAGCTCTCCCCATTCTTGGATACACTCTTGACGCCCAGGCTCCCTTCTTCGCCCCTGGCCTTGACCCCTGCGTGCTCGCCCCGTGCAGGTGCTGTGGAGGGTGCCGCTGGCGAGCTGACGCCCACGGTCCTGATGGGCTGGTCCCTGGGTTGACAGAGGCTTGGGGACGGGGTGGGGAGGGGCACGCGGCCCTGAGTGGCAGTGACTTGTTGCGGGGCTGCAGCGTCCTCAGCTGTGAGGTGGGCCTGGCAGAGCAGTGCCGCCTCACGGGGTGTGGGGTGGGGACTGAGGCACGTCTGTCCCCATCTCTGCGCTCCTCTCCCTCCCTCCCTCCCAGCCATCCGTCCCGAGGGCAAGAACAACCGGCTCTTCGTCTTCTCCGTCAGCATGGCGTCGGTGGCACACTGGTCCCTCGATGTGGCTGCCGACTCGCAGGAGGAGCTGCAGGACTGGGTGAAAAAGATCCGGGAAGTGGCCCAGACCGCGGATGCCAGGGTGAGAGCCTGCCGGTGGCCCTCAGAGCAGCGGGGCAGCCCCGGGTGGGCAGCCCCCGCCTCTAGGCAGGGATCGGGGGAAACACACTTGGTCAGCGGTATGGCGTGTTGAGGGTGTGTTGAGTTTGAGGTACCTGTGGGACGTCCGGGACGTCCAAGTGGCCCTGCTCAGTGGGCCTTTGGATACCAAGGGCAGAGGTGAGAGGACAGGTCGTGGGCTGGAAGCAGGAGTGGGTGCCCAGGGGCTTAGGGATGAGGTGGTATAGGTTGGGAACCGGGGGTAACCTTCGAGGATGTAGGTTTCAAGAAGGAGAGGCGGGGGGTCTGACGCGCAGAGGGCTGCAGAGCAGACAGGCAGGGTCCGAACCTGAAAGTGCCCATTGGAGTTGGCAGCAGCCATGTCAGGTCGTGGCTGGGTGGGATGGCAGTGGGCATCACGGAGCGTGGAAGGCAAGGGCGCAGCCTCTGCGGGGCAGGATGGTGGAAGAACGCAGAGCCCAAGCTGGGTCGGAAGGACCAGCCTCTGGAGGAGGGAGGCTCTTCCACTGAGCCTGGGACAGAGGAGGAGGTGCTCACCAGGGTGTGGGAACTCCTGCTCGATGCCACCCCGGTCATTTGGGGTGGGGTGGAAGGCCTGCAGTACGCACCTGTGGCTGCTTTGGAGAAAGGACACCCACGAGCCAAGCCGAGAGGGCTGGGTGCTGAGGATTTTGTCAGAGCAGGGCCCGGGAGGACAAGGCAGGAAGGACCAGGTGGCTGAAGGGATGGATTCTGAGGTCTGGGCTGAGAGGGGAAGGAAGAGTCTGAGAATAGGAGCCCCTCCTGGAAGGAAGTGGGCCTCCAGGGCTCAGAGGACGGCACGGGGGCACTTGTGAGTGGGCCTCCATAGCTGAAGTCTGGCCACAGCGAGTAGTAGGTGGTTGTGTTGAGTGAGTGAGGGGAACTAAGGGATGAGGCTTCTGGGCCAGGGCGGGTGGAAGGACGACGGTCCTTAGGATACAGAAGCTAAGCCTGAGTCCCCAGCGAGGTCACAAGGAAACGGGGAGGCGGCCTATGTGCCTGAGGGAGGCTTGGGTACCGAATGGTCACAGCATCACTGCAGGTGCATCCAGCTCAGGGCCCTGGGGTGTCACTGGGGCCCGGGTGGTGGTGAGGATTCCACCCTCCTAAGTCTTGGAGGGCGTGTGTCCTCAGGGGCAGGGTGGAGAGGGGATGTTGCTGGGGTGAGACTGGGGACAGACATTGGGGTCTGGAAGGTGTGGTGGGCATGCTCCAGGTGGCTGGGGGCTTCCCTGTCCTGGCGGTGGGGAGGGAGGGGTCCCGCCTGGGCTCAGGGCCTGTGTGTCACCAGCTCACTGAGGGGAAGATGATGGAGCGGAGGAAGAAGATCGCCCTGGAGCTCTCCGAGCTTGTCGTCTACTGCCGGCCTGTTCCCTTCGACGAAGAGAGTAAGGGTCCGGCCCAGGGGCAGTGCGGGGGTCTGGCCCCCAGCAGCAGCCGGGTGGGCGGGCTCTGTGAGCGCTCTCCCTGTTCGGCCCAGAGATCGGCACAGAACGCGCCTGCTACCGGGACATGTCGTCCTTCCCGGAAACCAAGGCCGAGAAGTACGTGAATAAGGCCAAAGGCAAGAAGTTCCTCCAGTACAACCGGCTGCAGCTCTCCCGCATCTACCCCAAGGGCCAGCGGCTGGACTCCTCCAATTACGACCCCTTGCCCATGTGGATCTGTGGCAGTCAGCTGGTGGCCCTCAACTTCCAGACCCCAGGTGAGGAGGTGGCCCGTGGGGCGGGGTCCTGCCGGACAGCTGGGCTGGAGTCCACTGTAACCCGGCTTTTGCAGACAAGCCTATGCAGATGAACCAGGCCCTCTTCCTGGCCGGCGGGCACTGTGGCTACGTGCTGCAGCCGAGCATCATGCGCGACGAGGCCTTCGACCCCTTTGACAAGAGCAGCCTCCGCGGGCTGGAGCCGTGTGCCATCTGCATCGAGGTGGGAAGGGGGCGCTCTGCTGGGCTCATTCCAGCGTCAAGGGGTGCTGGTTAACGCCATGGGGCAGGGGGCACTGGACTGTCCTGGAGCTCGAGGAAGATGTAACTGTCTTCTGAGGTGGGCGTGTAGCTACCAGCCTCCCCCGTGGGGCTGGGCTCTGACCAGCACAGGCCGGAGGCAGCTGGCTAAATGTGGACAGTTCTTGGCACTGAGGAGTCGGGCTATCCAGTAAGGCCATGCCATGGAGAGCCACTGCCTGGCAGGAGTGGGCTGAAGACAGGCAGGAAGCTAGTGCCAGTGGTGAGCTAGCGGCCCACCGGCGGGAATCGGCTAGATGGTACTTAACTTCCTGGAACGGGGCTTGAGTGAGACGTGAGGCCCCCTGCCGCCCCTCGAGGTCCCGGGGCTCGCTCTGCGGTCGCACCCTTGAGGCCCCTGGTGAGCAGCCGTGATGTGGGCAGCTTGGTGCTGTGGGGTTCAGGTGTGGGGCCTTAGCGGTCTTGGAGGGAGGGGTGAGGACAGCGTGGGGTGAGCCAGGTTTCTCCCAGAGAGGAGCTATTTTTTTGTTCTAGGGGGAAGTAATTTTTAAATTTTCATGTTAAAATAGACATGGATTTCATGTGGAGTTGATGGCAAAAACTCACGTGAAATTTTTGGTTAAGGCTAGGACTGCTTCAAATGAACTCTTACTGCGGCCGCTGCTCTTAGAGCCCTGATGACTTGAGGGACTTAGTGGGCAGTGTCCTTGGGGCCCAGCAGAGGGCGCACTGCCTCCGCTGGGTAGTGGGGACTTGGCATGAGTTGGAAGGACCATCCTGGGCCCATCTTTGCCTGCCTTACAGGTGCTGGGGGCCCGGCATCTGCCGAAGAATGGCCGAGGCATCGTGTGTCCTTTCGTGGAGATTGAGGTGGCCGGTGCTGAGTATGACGGCACCAAGCAGAAGACGGAGTTTGTGGGTGAGTCTCCTCTCCCCGCTCACCGTCCTCACCCTCCAGGGCACTGAAGGCCCCTCCGCACCTGTGATCCGTCCTCTCCGGGCAGTGACCTGAGGCCTTTTGCCCTTGCTTTCGCAGTGGACAATGGACTGAACCCCATGTGGCCAGCCAAGCCCTTCCACTTCCAGATCAGTAACCCCGAATTTGCCTTCCTGCGCTTTGTGGTGTATGAGGAAGACATGTTTAGTGACCAGAACTTCCTGGCTCAGGCTACCTTCCCGGTGAAGGGCCTGAAGACAGGTGAGGACCCTTCCTAGAGACTGTGCCCCACCCCCCAGGATCTGGCTTGTGGGTGAGGGGGCTTTGCTCGCCTTCCCCTTGGGCTCAGGGCCAGGCTTTCTCCTCCTAGGATACAGAGCAGTGCCTTTGAAGAACAACTATAGTGAGGACCTGGAGTTGGCCTCCCTGCTCGTCAAGGTCGACATTTTCCCTGCCAAGGTACCTGCGGCCAGGTGGGGCGGGGCAAGTGCCGGGCCCAGCCTCTCGGGGGACCAGGCAGCCGCTGACCCCCTGTGCATCTGCCCCTGTTGAAGCAGGAGAACGGCGACCTCAGTCCCTTTGGGGGTGCGTCCCTTCGGGAGCGGGGCTGCGACGCCTCGGGCCAGCTGTTTCACGGCCGGGCCCGGGAAGGCTCCTTCGAAGCTCGCTACCAGCAGCCGTTTGAGGACTTCCGCATCTCCCAGGAGCATCTCGCTGACCATTTTGACAGTCGGGAACGAAGGTGAGGGGGTGGAGGCGAGGTGGCCAGTGTGCAGCCTGGAGGAGGGGGCCTGAGAGACGGGAAGGAGTGGCCTTCGGTTCCTCTCCCTCCTGTTGGCCTGTGGGCTGTCCCCCTGGGCTGCAAGGCCCGCTGCTGGTAAGGACACTCTCCCCTTCTGTCCAGGGCCCCGCGAAGGACTCGGGTCAATGGAGACAACCGCCTCTAGCTGTGCCCCAGCCTCATTGAGAGCAGCGGGTGCTATGCACCTCACGGGGGGCCGTGGACTGGGTTCCTGGGAAGCTGCCTGCGTGGCAGCCTTCCTGGCCTTGCCGCCTGGAGCCTGGATTCCAGCAGTGGACGCTAGACGGAAAGCATGCCGTTAATGAAATGTATCACTCACTGTTCGGGGCCTCCACGCCCCAGCTCTGGGTGAAGGCAAAAACTGTACTGTGTCTCGCATTTAAGCACACACATCTGGCCCTGCCTTCTGGAGATGGAGCCTTCCATCTGTGGGACCAGGACCACGGCCGCAGCCTCTCAGAGAGAGAGGCTGCCTCAGCCGGTGGCATGGGAGGCTCTGAGGGGCCACTGACATTCCTGAGAGGAGGGAAGGAGGAGCAGCTTTGCTGGGCTAGGGCGACGAAGGTTACATAGTCCTGCAGCTTTAAAACCACAGCTGGGCAAGGAGGGAGGGTAGGTGTTCCCACAGTTAGGCCCTGGAGCCAGGGTGGAGGAGCACAGGGCCTGCCTGGAGAGGACGACGCAGCACAAGGGCACATTTCCCACGACCAGGAAGGAGCACCACCCAGCCTGACAGACGCGGGGCCGCGTGGGAACACAGCGGCATTGGGCAGCTGGGCTGCGGAGGGTTGCCCCGAGAGGGCCAGCGGAGGAGGCCGAGCCCCGGGGTGCCACCTGGAGCAGGGACAGTGACGACGTGCCCAAGGCCAGAGCAGCACCCCGGGGCCATGGGAGGAAGAGGGCCCCGGGGCTGGACGCACTGGGCTGTGGCGCCACCTGCCTGCCGCCTGGACGCCAAGCCTGAAGCACCCGCTCACCAGGGTGGACCTGTTTGTGGGCGCTGGATGTGCTGGGCGGCGACTCCTCCCACGTGGTCAGCGAGGACGTACATGCCTGCGTTCACGCCACGGCCCCCGAGATCCACAGCAAGGCGACAGCTTGGTCAGGACGATCGGCGCCAGTGGGACCAGAATGGAAAAGCCGATCACCAAGACAGAGGTCAAGCTGGGCACTGTCCCCATACGTTCAGGAAACTCCTGCACACAAGTAACGTGTCCTCCCTCAGCAAGGCACCCTCCACAACCCCAGCAGGCTCGCTGCAAACCCAAAATCAGACCGAAGACCACTTTCCCTGTTGCATCGAAAGACCTTGGATCTGAATCTGCCGGATGACAGCGCAAGGGGACGCTGTCTGAGATGATCTCAAGTATTTGTGAAATCATCAAATCCTGTTAATAGACGTATATGATGTTGGAGTATGGAATTTTTAAAGTTTATTTTTTGCACACTCTATCTCTCGCGATCTTCATTACTTCACATAGGATGTATGATTTTCTGCGTCTTCCACTTTGACCTGAAAGCTGCTTGGTGAGGGGATTGGGGAAGCAGAATGAATGAACTTATCTGTGCACTGTGGCAGAACTGTTATTTTTATGGATTTTACAGCTCAACTAACAGTGTTACCTTTTCAAGATTTATATATACTCCTCAGAAGAACCACTGAGCCGTTAAAGCCTTGTTGTTATTCGATCCTAATAGTGATTCAGTTTTCTATAGCTTACTTTTAGGATAGACGGTAAATTATTTAACATTATATTAAACTTTCCATATCATGGACTGTAAACCGAAGGAAATTATACAATTTCTGAGAAAACGTATTGATTTATTTAAACTAATTCTGAAGTTGTATTTCAAAGTATGACCTCACAGTCGTCAGCTGTCCGTAGCAAACATGTCTATATATGGTTGCCAACGTTTGGTTTATAATTTAAATGTTAATAAAAATTTTAGATTTTATTGGAAAAGCTTTCCTTCTGAAAAGGACTTTAAAAAAATAGCATTATTTTTCTTCTCGATGGTATTGTAATGACGTTTTGCTCCCCACCCGTGGATGGAAATGTCTGAGAGGAGAACACTGGTGGGCCGCCCTGTCGGGAATGGGCGAGGCGGGGTGGGGGAGTGGGGAGGAGAAGACAGAGCAAAGCCTGTTCCGGTGATGATGGAGGTTTCTTTAAAGGCAAGGAGAACACAGGCTGCTTTCCCTCAGGAAGGAAAGAGGGATTAAGGAGCTGCCGGCCTCGTGGGGGACAGGCAGCCGGGTGCTGAAGGTCACTCACGGCTGCGCTCAACGGCAGTTTCTGTCCAGCTGGTGAGGAGACCCAAGGAAGGCGATGGAAGGTTGGGGAGGACGGAGGCCGGGGTCCAGGCCCGTGGGCGTGAAGGTGCTTCAGCATAGCCAGCATTCAGCTCACGCAAACCCACTGCCCGCACCTGGGCACAGGGCTGGCCGTTTGCTAGCTCTGTCGCCCTCTTAAGATCTAACTAAGTAACTGCCAGATAAATCATCCTCATGTCTTTACCCTTTAGCTCGTGTGTTCTGGAGGCTCGGCAAAGCCTGCTGCTGTCTGGAGACTTGTCACCTAGGGATGCTTGCCTGGTGGTTATTCTGCAGTAGAAGCAGGTGAGGAGTTTCTGTTCACCTCCCAGGTCCAGCAGATCTTCCCTCTGGGCTATGGGGAGGTGTGAGCCCACGCCCTCCTCCAGCTCTTCCACCGAGGGTGTGGCAGCATAGAGTGCAGTCTGCCTGTGAGCAAGCCCAGGTTTCCACAGGCAGCCAGCTTTCACGGTGAACAGGAAGCAACCAGAGTCCCCTTGCCAGTTCCGCAGGAACCTCGCCTTAAAAAAAAAAAAAAGCATTCAAATGTACATTTCTGGGTGCCACTCTGGTTGCCTCTGTAGCTTGCAGACAAAACCTCTGTGCCTAGAACATGGTTTAATGGGCCCTTCCCTTCCCTTCCTGTGGCTATTTTTGTACTGGTCTGTGCTGGTGTGGATAGAAAATGATGCTGTACAGAGAAAAGAGCTGTCTGCCTGATGGGTGGGGACAGGCATAGTAAGCCAGCCCAGGAAGCCTGAGAAGATCTGTCATTGAAGAGATGCAGGTAAGTGTAATCGGTTGGTTGTTAGAATGGTCATTGGCACACCACCCTGGTGTGATAATGCAGGTAGGTACCCAAGCACGGTCGCTGGCCTTGGAGAGGCGAAGGTTTTTTTGAAGACGAGCCCAAGGTGGATTTAGTTGTCAGTTCAGAGCATCCCTTTTCTGTATGACAAATCAGACCAAGACATACATTCCCCAAGTTCTCAGATTTGGGGTCAGTCCTGGTCCATTGTAGACCCCCTCTGAGTACCATCCACCTGGAGAACTGGGATCACAGTTTAAAATGTTTCCTGTCATCTCTGAACTAGATCAGCCGAAGCACCCCTGCTCGGGTTCTTGCTGGCCCCTTGGCTTTCTTCCTGGAGCTTCGTGGTCTGACTCAGAGGAGGGTGGTCTTTTCCCTCGGACGAGAAGGTGGTAGGTGGGAATTAACCTAGGCTTTCCTGACCCGTGTTTTCCCAGAGTCTTATGGGCAGGAGAAGAAAACTTTTCTAACCAGCGGCGGAAGAGGTTCTGTGCTGGCCGTTGGGTGAGGAGCCGTCTGTGCCATCGTGTGGCTTCCCTGGCTGTGGGTGTAGACCACTTGCAGTTTCCCCAGGACGTCCCTCCTTTACTGGCTCTGCTGTCTCAGGCAGCCCCACTGACCTGAGACACACCTCCGGGCTCTCCTACGATAGCCACGTGACTGCCTTTGCCTTTCACTGCACGTGTCTTGATCCTTCTTCCTAGTGGAAAGCCGGACAGCAAATTGGAGCAAATGCACAGATGAGCGTCACCTCGAATTCCTCCAGACCTGACAATGGTTGAATGACCCAGGAGGCCCAGCGGGGGGTGGGGGGGTGGGGGGGCGGGGGGGCTGGGCAGAGACCCTCACCTGGGATGGGACGTCCTGGCCCACAGTGGGGAGTGGCCTGCCTCACCACACGCGCGCACAGCACCACCCACAAGGACGGGCTTTCTGCAGCCTGACCAGAGGGCTCAGGTCAGGAAGCCCTGCTCCACGGGCTGCCCTGCAGGGAGGAGAGAGGGGCTGTTTCTGGCCTCGTCATAGCCCATGACAAGGGTCTGTGGTCTTGAGCGCTGAGGGCAGGGCCTCCCCCCGCCCACACACACCTGAACGTCATCACCCACGGCTGCGCCTAGGGCTAGACACTCACTGGCCTTCCAGCTTGAGCTTGTCATCTCTCATCACCTCAGTTCTGTTGGGCAATAAAACAATGCTAAGTAGCACCAGGTCACCCCACCAAACGAGCTCATGGAACAGAAGGCGGTCGTCCTCCTGGCCATTTCAGTTGAACTGATCAAGTCCTGTCTCAGCTTGAGAGTCCTCAGTGGGTCTTCCAGGGTCAGTCTGGGGTTCTGTTCCCTGCCGGAGGCCACTGCAGCTGGCCCAAGGACACCCACAGTGACCCCTGGCTGCCACTGCTGCCCACTCCGTTGTCCATGGCTAGGCCCTCTGCGAGCTGCTGCCTGTGTCTGCAGCCACCACGGGGTCAGCTGACTGGCTTCAGGGTTCCACACTCAGTTGGTCGAGCTCCCGAGGACTTGCTTTTTAGGTTCAGCACAAAGCTGCTTCCCCAAGACTTAAGCTGGCCTCCAGAGGGCCAGGTCAGGAACAGGGCCTGGTGTGCCCCTGGGTGTCCTGCCTTGGTGTGTCCGCGCCCCAGGGGCTTTGTCAGGGGCCTCTTTTCCCGTTGGCACAGGCCCTGAGCGTCACCCCAACAAGATTCAATTGCTTTGCACATTAGAAGTTGGCCTTTAATCCTATTTCTTCAAGGCCCCAGGGTCCTTAGACATATTCGCCACCCTCTCCTTAGCCAATGACAAACTTATCAGTACCCTCCTCCCAGACGGCTGATGGCTCCAGGTCTGACTCAGTTTCCCTTTGTCTAGCACAAATTCTGCCACGCTGCACTTCCTTTCCCAAGGAGGCACTCCAGTGACCCCGCGCGTGCGAGTCGGGCAAGCTGGAACGTTCCTGGAGCGCCTGAGGGAAACTGCCCCACTCACCCCTCCACGTTGTGGGTCTTGCCCCCAGGGTAAATCAGGAGATAGAAGTGTTCTCAGCTTTCTTTGATTCCCCCACAAAATAGTCAGCAGATGAGAAATGCGTTTACGTTTTTATTTAGGAGCAATCGAAAGATTTTCAGTACCATTTCGGCCCATTTCAAATTGTACAAGCAGTTTGTCCCTGTTCCCCTCCCTTATCCAAATCCACAGATACAAAATCTAGGAAATGTGCAATTTGCATCTTAGAAATAGCAGCATCCCCACAGGGGACCTTGTGAGGCCTGGAGACTCAGCCTGGAGAGGGCAGCCCACTCCTCCCACCCCGGCACAGCCCCGGTCCAAAGGCAAGTTCCATCTTTCTGTTAAAAACATTTCTCCAGGGCGAAGAACCCCCTTCCACCCAGGCCCAGTGATAGCCAAAGTGTGCCTGTGCCTCTCTCTCGGTTTGGTCTCTCACATGCAGCCACTGCAGGAGGAGGGGCCCTCTGGACAAACAGAAGCCAGGCAGTGGCCTCTTAGCACCAAGACGATGGCTTCTTCGGCGTCTCCAGGAGACGGGAAGCGCACCACAAGCCAGCTGCCCCTGCCCTCTCCAGCCTCCCTTCCACAGATAACCTCGCCCTCAGGGAACAAAGGGTCTGAGCCGAAGACCAGACCGGAAGTGGGTGGCAGAAAACCAGGAACCTGCAGGCCTCTGGCAACCTCTTCCCGACTTGCACAAAGGCCGCGCAGCTCAGTACCCTTTCAGTCAACCACGTCGCGGGGGCGAGAGGGGTGGGGAGGACGAGGTCTGTTTTCAACAACAACGATGGCACAGTCTGGCCCTCCCGACGCACTGAACAAGGCGGGGTGCTGGGGAGCAGGGTGGGAACCCGCTGCCCGGGGGCGAGCACCCCTCCCCGCCCGCATCACCCAGTGGTGGCCTGCCGACCAGGCTGCATCCGCTGAGGGTGGCGCTGGCTCTCCAGGCCACGTCTGCAGCAAACCGCGGGACAGGGCAGCGGGCCGGGCCGGAGCCAGGGATGAATGACAGTCTCTCTGAACACAAATTACAGGATTAGCAGGCACCCCTCTCCAGGTGCCTGCTCTGCGGCTGACTCCTGAGAAAGACCACGGGCCTGCAGCTTTCTGCGCTCCACGACTCCAGACGGCCTCCACCCGAGACATTCCACCTCCAACTCCGGTCACATCGGGGGCCTTCAAACCACTCATCAAGGGAAGGAACAGACGTCATAAAGCATTAGCCGAGAAAAGCTACTTATCAACACACATGCGGCGGAGCCCGGCTCCTGAATTCAGGAAAGGGCGCTCACGGCAGGTAAGCGCGCTGACTCCTCTCAGGTCCCCGCTCGCCGCCTGCCCCGAGAGGACAGCAGGAGAGACTCCCGCAGCCGGAGGGAAGACAGCCCGCTCCACCCCGTGGGGCTCTGGCCCGAGCAGCCTGAGGGCTGTGAAAGCCTGGGGCCTAGGACAGCCAAGCAGGAACTACACGTTCTCTGCAAATCCTCAAGGTCCCGAAAACCACAAGACAGGATTTTAACAACGCGAGGCAGCAGGTGCTGGCCCCGCCCCTGTCCACAGGGTCAGCGGCGCCTGCTCACCCCCCACTCTGGGTCCCCACCCCTGCTCAGGTAGGATGGTTGGTTCCCGCGGGGTCCAGGCTGTCGGTCTCCAGTCTGGCTGCAGGACTGGGGCTCCAAGCAAAGGAGAGGCCGGACTGACAGGCAAGTCACGGTTCTTCAGGGTTGAAGAACCAAACAGCGTGCCTCCCGTCCCCGGGGGGGTTCCGTCTGCTCCTTCTCCTCCCGCTCGGGCTCTGGGCCAACCTGGGGGAGCTGCCGTCAGCCCTCGCCCCGCTCCCCAGCCCGACGGCACTGGGAACACACACAGATTGCAGCAGAAACGAATTCCAACCGAGGTGCGTGGGTTCCATCTAGACCTAGAGCTGGGCCGGGCAGCAAGCCCAGCGGCTCTGTGATCCCCACCTCCACCCTCCACTCACTCGGCCCAAGTCAGCATCCAACCCTTGGTTGAGAGGTTGCCTGCAGCCGCCTCAGCCCCAGCGTTGCTCGGCTCGGCTACTGTGAATGCACCACAGGAGACAAAACAGACTGAAGCCTTGCTCCGGGAGGGGCCCGTTCAGGAGAGGGCGTGGGCTCCACGCTCCCCACTTTTTCGGGTGTTGGAGCTTCTGT
Source organism: Mesoplodon bidens (assembly GCF_964165515.1). NCBI lineage: Eukaryota > Metazoa > Chordata > Mammalia > Artiodactyla > Ziphiidae > Mesoplodon > Mesoplodon bidens. The sequence goes on along the minus strand of NC_138171.1, from coordinate 19,136,118 downwards.
GAGGGCAGGTGCTCCCCCAGTCACATGGAGATGGCCCCCCAGTCCCGGGCAGGAAGGCTGGGAGGGCCCGTGCTCCTGAGAAAGGGAGTGAAGGAAGCCGGTTCAGGAGAGCCGGAGAGGGGCCTCCTGTGGGAGCGGGGAGGACGGAGCCCCGTCACTCTCCTGACCGGGGCGGCTGCCGGCTTCCGCCTGGAAGGGCTGGCCTCACGGACCTTTACATGTCTAGAGGACTTTTCTTCTCCAGCACATAACTGAGCCTTGCCAATCAATGGGATACAGGACAATCTAGACATAATACAAACGGTGAATCAAACCAGTAACCTGCCCCAGGTAAAGTCTCAGCAAGGAAAAAGGGGGAAGAAACTTTAGGAAAAGCCCAAACTCCAGGTTTGGTTTGTTTAAGATTTTCTTCTTGGCTGGTTCTCCTCTCCTGCAAAGTGCCTTTATCCACTTGGGCTGCGATGTTTGAATAGACAAAGCTGCTCCAACCCGAGGATTCTGGTCCAAGAAGAGGACAGGAAGACAAGAGGCAACTGGGCCCAAGGCAGGGCGGCACAAGCAGGGAGCTGTGGGTGAGGAGGTGCCCCAAAAGGGCGACGCTGAGCCTCTGTGGAAGGCAGCCTGGCACATGGGGGAGAGGGGGTGTCACAGGACCTGCCATGGGACCACGGACTGAGCAGGACAAAGCCCATGGCACCCACATCTCGGCCTGGAGAACGTGCTGAGACTTCCCGGTGGGACGGCCTCCCAGGGCCGTGAGCGCACTCGGGAGCCTGCAGGTACCACCAACCCTCGCCCACCTCCCACCTTTGCTTCCCGACAGCAGGGTGGGCACTTGGCTGCGAAAGGAGCTCCAAGTCATACAGGGCCACCCACCCCAGGTGCCACGAGTCCTCCAGCCAGGCTTTCCACTTCAGGAGCCCACGACTCAGGAAAACGAGAGCCCGCCTTCCAAATCACAAAGCTCCTCAATACTCAAGAATTAATATACGTAATCAAAGTATGCAAAGTATCTGTATCATAAATCCAGGTTTCCTTTACCAGAATGGTGATCTGGGCTCACCTATTAAAACTGGATCTACAACCCCATGTAAAAAATATAATAAACCAAACATGTTCAAGACACAGGCAACAAGAAACACTGACATATTTCACCATCTCTGATGAGTCCAAGTGCATACAGAGAAGAGGGGAAAGATTAGTCACCTTACAAAACAAGCTTTTTCTTTGGGAGAGACTAACCCCACCCTACTTCCCTCAACTCCAGAGCACACAGGTGGGGCGCAAACCATGATGACCTCCCTGGCCACGGGGCCGGCTGCGGCCGTCCTGCATCCCCACCGCACTCTGGCGCGCGCCAGCTCCGGACTGCTGCGGCTGCGTCTCTGTAGCCGGTTGGCTGTGTTTCTGGTTTTGCCCCCAGGGCCCTGGGTACCTGCTGCAACATCCCTTTAGGCACCTGCTCGACGAAACAACCATTTCTGTCTCCATCACCTCATTCCTTAGTCACTCGGGTCCCAGAGTAAAGGAAGGAGGAGGGTCTGTCCAGCCTGGGCAGTCTCGCTGTTTGGGGGGTCACCCTGGCTAGCGGGCAGGCTGACCCCTGTGAGCAAAACCTGCCCGCGGGCAGCACCGTGACACTTCCACCTTCTAAGGACGAGCTGGTGCTGAGGTCGGGGCCCTACGTCCTGCGTGAACTTGTCCACCATGTAATTTATGTTTTCTGTTTCGCTGCTTGGGTTGCAAATGACATGAATACAAATAAAATAACCAAGAAACTCCTCTGTAAAGACACGGCCCTCGGCCGGGGCACGCAGGGCTCTGGGAGTGACGCTGGCACGGTGACGTCGCAGACACTGGAGGTGGCTTCGCGCGGGGCCGCCCCGGCCTCCCCCGCAACCCCCCGACACGGGCTGCTCTCCCCAACACCCACGTGCTGCGTCAGGCGGACGCGTCACGAGTAAAGCATCAAACGAGTATCTGTGCTGTATATGGATACATATAAATTAATCTGCATGTACGTAACCACTACAGGAAAAGTTCTAGGTGTCTGTTCTCTGAAGGAAGGCAATCACTCACCATTCTGGGCAATTCCGCAAAGAGGCCTTGGGGCTAAATATGGAAAGGATACAAAAACAGGCTGCCAAACTTGCCAAGTCCTCACAAGTCACCTGTTTGAAACCAAGAAGAGGTGGTCCCTAACGGGACAGGGCAAGGGAGAGGAGACACTTTAGAAGAACAATGGTTCAAGGGCTTTTGGTTTCCGAAGAAAAGCCTCTCCTGGAGGCAGGAGGTGCGACCCCCACCTCTGTGCTCAGAGCCAAACCCGGGAGGTGCCCTGCCCGGCCCAGTTCCCGGGGGGGTGGGGGAGAAGGACCGTGCCCAACACCCCCCACCTCCCAGTATTTCTTGCCCAAAGCCCCTGCCCTCTCTCCGGGGTCTCCGAGGCCTTGGTGCTCTGGGAAGCAGGTGGTTTCTGGGAGGTGATACACCTTTGCCAGCCCCCTCTTGACCTGCCGCTCTCAGGGCAGCCGGTTTCGGGGAGATAGGGATTTACTGTTTAGCACAGCTTTGTAGGCAAGTTTCTCAATGTTTCAAAGGCACCTTTTCCTGTGACTTTTCTCAATTAAAAAAAAAATGGATATGAGGGTTAGGCTTAAGTAGACAGAGATCTTGTTTCCAAGTTTGGGGATATAAATATAGAACTTTAAAAACATCCTCACAAGGACCTGTCCAGCGATGTCCAGCACGCCAACCAGGCCCCAGGCACGGGGGCCAGGAGGACTCTGGGTCTTCGGCTGGGAACCCCACATGCAGGTCTTTGTGCTGAGGGCCACCCCGGCTCCGATAATTCCGAGAAGTCCCAGAATCCCGCCAGCTCTCAGCCTAACCAGGCGAGCGTGGGCCTGCCTTCCCAAACCAGAGGTGGCTCTGGGGTGAGGGTGGATAGAGGGCAGAGACAGCCCCAGCGGCTGTGCGCCTTCACTCCCATCCCCCATCCCTGTTTCGCCTGTCAATTTTCCTCTAAACGTGTCTAGACTGAAAAAAAAAAAAAAAATGCGGCACATAGGTCAGTACATTAGGCTTAATAACAAATGTTTCTTTAGCTGATCTGATCACTGAAGAGTTATGGTCCATGATTCAAACTCCCATGAAAAAGCAGAATTACTGTAACAACTTACGAGAGTGGTAAGCATCAAACACTAATCACGTAACCGGTCAGTTTTCTGCACTGCGGGGAACAGCGTGTTCTGCACTGATCGTCCCGTAAGGCAAGGCAAACCTGCTACGCAATGTTGCTGGTCACCGCTTTAGGAGCAGAGGTCTCTTCAAAGGTGCCACCGTCCCGGAGGAGCGCAAAGGGGGCCCCATCGGTTGCAGGTGTGGTTCTGAGCGTGTGATAACCCCGGCCTGACCGTGGAAGGTGCGGGAACACACAGCCCAGCGATCTCCAGAGAATAGACACGGGGCATTTCCAGAGATGATGTAAAAGACCATGTACTGCTTTGCTAACCAAAGTTTCTATGTAATGAAAGTGTTTATAATCTGATGTTTTATTAAATGTGTATAGGCAGATTTATATGTTAAAAACTTGATTCTGTGTCTATGAATATGAAATCTGAACCATTTATCCACTGGAAGGCAAAGGAAAGGTCCCTACATTGTGGGCGGAAGAACTGCCAGACGCTCCTCCCTGCTCGTTGGGGTGGCGGGCCGGGTGCGGGCGGCGGCAGGCCTGGCCGCGTGGAGACCTGTGTGAGCCTGGCGGGCCAGGTACGGCGGCGGCCCGGGGCAGCAGAGAGGGGTCAGGCCCTTCCACGTGGAGGGCGGCCGCCCTGGCCAGGCCTTCACAGCCGTCGGTTCCGGTTCAGTCAGTTTCTGAGGAGAAAACACAGGCCCGTCACCTCTGCGTGCATCGCCAGGATGGCCCGTCCTCCCACGTCTGGGGACTTAATCCCACCGGCCTTCCCACCAGCCCCTCCCTGCCTTCCAGCCCAAGGGCGCGTGGGCTGAGGACAGGGTGCTGGCTAAACCCGGCGGGGCACAGGGACCACCCGAACCGGGGCGTGGAGCTGGGGTGGGAGCCTGACTTCTCTGGGCCGGGAACCCTGGCTGTGCACCACCCTCCCCCCACCCCCGGCCCTCCAGGGAACGCTGCTGTCGCACAGCAGCAGCTGCTCTACTTCCTAATGTGTGTCCTACCGATGCCCTCCCTTCATTTGTCGGGGGGGGGCCATTCGGAGAGGCCCTCACCCTCGATGCTTACAGGTGGGGCCCCGGCATCGAGGCTGGCTCGGGAAGCCGCGAGAAACCAGCTACAGACAGACAGACAGGCCCTCCCTGTCCCCTCGGGTACCTCCCTCAGCCAGAGGAGGGTGACGCCACGATGGCACAGCTGCCCTGGCCACTCCCGCTCTGTCCCACTTAGGACACCAGCTCCTTGCTTAGTGTTGGAGCCACCAGCTGAGGGGAGCCGGTGGATTTAAACCCATTCATCCCAACTCCAGGTTAGCAGTTTTAATTGTGGTCAAATATATGTCACATAAAACCTACCATTTTAACCATTTGTAGTATATGTGCTGCCGAAGCGAGCACTATTTTAACCATTTTTAATAAGTATACAATTAAGTGGCATTAAGTACATTCACAATGTTGTGTAACCACCACCCTATTTCCAGCTACAAGAATGTAATTCAAAAAAAAAAAAAAAGAAAAGAATATAATTCAGTAGAATTTCAATTAAAAAAAAACAAAACAAAACACACCTAAAGAAATTAGTTCTTCCTAGTGCCCAGCAATCTGCCATTTTGCTGGCAGAGCCAAAGCCAGGGGTGGGCAGGCCCGGTGCTGGAGAAGGTGCCTGAGGCAACCCGCCCTGTGAGCCCACACCTGTTCCCTGGTGCCCATGATGCTCCCTGCGGGGACCTCACTGACTCACAGGGGCTTGGAGGGAACAAGGTCGAGTCCAGAAACGCCGGCCCTGGAACCACCTTCTAAAGGTCCCAGATCAGGGAATCTGGGAATCCAGATACTTCCTTGGTTTCCACAGCCTCCCATGAAGAGCTCAGCTACCTCGCTCCTGGCCAACCTGTGACAAGGCCACCCAAGAGGAGGGTGGGACGGAAGGGAGAGGCCGGGAACTCAGAGATCAAGACCCGAGAAAATCAACACCCAATAACGTAATTTGTCTGAGGCTTCAAACTGTCTTCAGTAAAATAATCTTCTAAAGCTTTCTTTCAAGTATTAATGTCCTGATCCAGAGAAACTGAGGAACAAAATTCAAGCTTTCGATTCCATGTTATGTCTAAGAGGGAAGAAGATTTTCCACTACCTCTACATCAGGAAGAATAATTGAAGTGCAAATTACAGGATTTTTCATCATTTAGAAAAAAAAGCACTTCATGTATCTAAGGTCAGTTAAAGGTTCCCTCTGCTTTTGTTCACCAATTTGGGTTGAATTTCCTCGTAAGTCCTATTCTCTCTCTTACCCAGTGGTCGTGGTTCCATCTGGCTCAGATGACATTCTGACCTATTCTCCTTTGGCTAAGAAATGACTAGAAAAGGGTGGGGCCCTTGGAGGTTCACTACACTCCTTCCCCTGTGCAGGTTTAACAAACACGAAACGAAAAACCAACTGTCAAGCCTTTATCATATGATGATGCTCCAATGGATTCTGCTGCCAGGTGCTCCCTGAAGCAGCCAGACAACGTGGTCCTGCTGCCAGACAGCCTTAGAAACAGCAGATGCCCCGGCACTGGATTCGGTGCCTGCCACAGGTGCCCCCCAGACCCACAGAGGACGGCACAGCCCCACAGGCTCCTTACCCAGCTGAGGTCCAGCCTGGGGACTCGGCGTGTCAACGGGCTCTGAGCTGGCCTCAGGGGCACCGGGCTCCCATGACTCACTGTTTTCAGACACCTCTGAATAGGTGTCGCCCATCCCTTTGTGAACTGCTGCAGGGTCGCTGGGGCCCTGGCCCTCACCACCCGTGTCGGCCACGGCCCGGGTCTCCTCGCCCATCCTCTCGGCAAACCACTGCTTGACCTGCTGGGCGCTCATCTGGGTCTTGTCGCAGAGGCTCTGCAGGTCCTGCTCGTACAGCATCTTGTGGGTCACATAATAGTCCTGCAGCAGCTCCCGGTTGCCGGGGCTGATGACCAGCAGCCCGGGGGGGAAGTTGCCCCGTCTGTAGTCTTCGTACCACTTGAGCTGGCCATTCTTCAGGGCGTACCTGCTGTCCCCAAACCAGCGCACCACCTCGGGCCGCGGCAGGCCCGTCTGGGCCATGATGGAGTCGTAGTCCTGGTTGCTGGGCCACTGCGTCTGCAGGAAGAGCTGCCGCAGCAGGTGCCGCTGCTGGGCCGTCTTCCTGTAGCTCACCTTGCCCGGCAGCGGCTCCGCTGGCTTGCTGGGCGCGTCGTCCTCAGGCTCACAGGCGCCCAGCCCCGGGAGCTCGCCCTTGCCGTTGGCCTCTGTGACTCGCAGGTTCTTGAGGTTGATTTTGATGGGGCTGACTTTGCGTTCTGCCAGCACGTGGCTGCCGGGCGCTTCCGGGGAGCCGTCCTCCCCTGGGCCCCTCGGGTCCCTGGCAGAGCCCTCCTCCCCCTCGTCCTCGGCGGCCTCCTCCTCGCCCTGAGAGGCGCCCTCCTCAGCCTTCCTGGCCTCCTCGGCGCTCACTTTTTTCCGTCTCTCTGAAAACCAGCCATCAATCTCCCTGCGGGTCATCTTGGTCTCGGTCCTCAGGCGGTCCAGTTCCTCGTCGAGAGGAAGGGGGTTTTGTGCAAAACTGTTCTCCAGGGCTCTGAGCTGCTCGGGGGCCCGCTCCTTGTATTTGGTTGGTGTGAAGTCGGGGGTCTGGTGCCAGGACTGTCGCTTGGCAGAAGGGGGGCTAGCCGGGGTGGCCGCTGTCAGGAAGCAGGTCACCTCCGGGGCCTTGGACGCCAGGGAGAAGGGCACCTCGGGCACAGAGTCGACGAGGAGGGCGCCGTGCTCCCCGGCCAGCCCGGTCCTGGAGCCCTTCAGATTCCGGCAGTGGTACCTGCGGTCGCTGAACCACTTCCGCACCTCACGGGTGCTGAGGCCGGTCACTTTGGTCAGATGCTCAACTTCGCTCTGTCCTGGGAACTGGTTCCGACAGAAGCTCCCTTTCAGAGCTGACAGCTGTTCGTGAGATTTCTTGTTTTTGTAGATGCTGGCATCCAGGAAGGCTTGGGAGGTGATGCTGGGGCAGGCCGTGAGGAGGGACTGGGCGGCATTCACCACCTTCACGGCGGACGTTGTATTTGAACACACGGTGTTAATGGGTGCAACAGCGGGCAGCTTGGGGACAGATGTGACTGCCAGGGGGAGAGATGAGCTGGGTGCCTGTAACCCATTGGCCATCAGTGGCTGAGTGACCAGAAGTCCCCCGGCTGTGCCCTCTGGCTGGCCCACCACGTGGCCAGGCAGTGTGGGCTGGATGAGATGTTGGACGTTGCCGCCACTGGCAACCAGCGGGGTGTTGAGGACAGTGATCGTGGGCTGAGGGACGGACTGAATGACCGTGTTGAACATCTTTTTCCGGGCATCCTCAATCTCCTCTGGGGACCAGCTGATACCTTGCTTCAGCCTCTGGGCGGTGAACCAGATCTTGAGCTGTTCTTCCGGGTACTTGGTGACCACAGTCAAATAGCAGAGCTCGGCTTTGGTTGGGTAGGGGAACTTGTGGAAGGAGTTCTTCAGAAAGCTGTTGGAGTCCATGGCCGCGTTGTACGTGGGAATGCTGCTCAGGGGGATCATCACTTTGGGGAGGGACTTGGCCGTAGGCAGGGGCTGGTGGGCGTGGTGCTGGGCGTGTGGGGGCGGCTGCTGGAGGGAGAGGAACTGGGCGATGCCCGCGGGCAGCACCGGCACCGTCCCCAGCAGGGGCCCGTTGGCCGAGTGTGGGGGTTTTGTGGAGTTGGTAGAGGCCTGGCTGACCGGGGCTGCCCCGTTGACAAAGGTGTGGTCCCCCTCTTTCACCTCCGTGTCCCCAGCTGAAGGGTTCGGTAAGGCCTCCCCAGTAGGCTGACTGGGGACGTTCTCCTTGAGCGTGTGAATTTTTTTGGCTTCGGCTTTGCCTTTCATTATCTTCATGATTGGAGTTTTGGTGATGATGATTTCCGCCTGTCCATCCGTCCCTTCCAGGTTTGGCTCCCCCGATGGGTCGGGAGGGCTGGTGCTCTCAGGGACACTCTGCTCCACGACGACATGATTGTCTGGCTTGGCCACATTCCACACAAAGGTGGCTTCCCCCGAGTGACACTTGGCATTGTGCAGAGAAAGCCCCTCGGGAGTTTTTGCCAGAAAACTGCATTCAGTGCATACAAAGTTTGGGTCTTTGCTAAAGTCTGTGTGCTCTGAGCTCAGGTGTCCCACAAACCGGGTTATGTCCTGGGATCTGAAGTCACAGCATTTACAGGCATATGTGTAGCCGTCCAAGGTGCTCCGGTGCCCGTTGGCCAGTGCGGCACTGTCTGGACTGCTGGCGCCCTGGGTGGCCTCGCCGCTGGTGGGGGGAGCTTCTGGGGGTGGCTCCTGCGGGGGCCCCTCGGGCACGGGCTCCTCGGGCAGGGCCTCGGCGCTGGTGTCCTGCAGCACCACGGTCTTCACGGGGATCATGCACGGGGTGGTGGACTTCCTCTTGCTGGCCATGGTGACAGCCGCACTGGGTGATCAGTGGGCGACAGTTCGTCCTGTCGGGGGCCTCACAGCACAGGTTCCAGCTGCTCCATGAGGCCTAAAGAAACAGCTTCCGAAGGCGGCTTTTTCAGTTGTTTGCAGAAAGCAGGTTTTCCCTATTAAACCTGAGGAGGAAAAGAGAAACAGTGAGCATCCCTCTCTCGGGCTGTGTGTGTATTTCCCAGATCCCCAGGCACACGCCACTGCTTGCCTTTGATCACCCGGGTCTTTTCCCAAGGAATCCAACATCCAACCTCCGATGTGACTTCTGAGTCAGAAGCCCCCCAAACACTCACAAAAATAGTGCCCTGAGGAATGACCCAGGGACGTCCCAACACCACTGGACAGACTTCAGCCATGTGTTTCTGTGTTGTGTTTCCCTCTGTTTCCTCACATAAAATAACTCAGATTCAAAAATGACAACAACAAAAAAAACCCTCTTCTGGACCTCCAAATGAATTCTGACCGTGTCATAGCGAGAACAAAAGATCCTAGTGTAATTCTTGTTTAAATGTTTGGGCCCACAAGGGTTTTCTTTTCATAGCCTTCCCACGTGTGAGAGCAGGACGCCCGCTCCAGGCCCAGAGGCCAAGCCCACTGCAGTGCATGCACTGGTGAGGGGCACTGATGCCACAGGAGCGGGGCTCTGCGGGCCGTCCCTGCCTGCTACCCTGTCACCCCGGCCCCCTGTTGCTCAGGTGAAGCCCGAGGTCAGAGGGTCAGGGGATCCACAGACGCGGTTTGTGGCCCATGAACTGTACATCTCTCTCTGGGGCAGCAACCCCACAAGTAGCCTCACCTTGGGTGTGCATGCTACCCGTGACCTTGTATTGGGCTTACTTTTTATTTTTTTCAGTGCCTTTATTAGTCCTTAAAAAAAAAAAAAACCAAAAACCAAAAAACAAAAACCCTTAAATCTTTGCTCCATTTCAAATTTATTTCAAAAGCTGGGATGGGGCTTCCCTGGTGGCGCAGTGGTTGAGAGTCCGCCTGCCGATGCAGAGGACACAGGTTCGTGCCCCGGTCCGGGAAGATCCCACATGCCACGGAGCGGCTGGACCCGTGAGCCATGGCCGCTGTGCCTGCGTGTCCGGAGCCTGTGCTCTGCAACGGGAGAGGCCACAGCAGTGGGAGGCCCGCGTACCGCAAAAAAAAAAAAAAAAAAGCTGGGATGACTGATTTATTTACATGTAAAATACTACTACTACTAATTATTTCATGAGATGCCAGGAGAAAAGTATTTCTGTAATCTCTACTATTAACATACCACCACAATCATCATTACCTTTTTTCTTAGCAAATTGCAATGCTGATAATGACTAAAATAATAGTAACTCTAATACCAGAATCATGTTTTCATCAGTGTTTGGATTTGATATAAAAATGTAAAGAAAATTAAATACCTCTGTTCAAATTCTTAGTAAATAAACACAGCAAACTATTTTTTCTGATTTTAAGGCTAGTCCTGGTGATCATGATGATAAAAAATAATTACTCTTAAAAAAACAGTTGGTGTGAGATAAGGATAAACAGATACCCAGTGTACCCACTTGTCACCATTTCCCCCACTGATGTGAAATGTCATGCATGTTTTTTAAACTTAATTTTTAATAGTAAAAAAAATATATCAATAGAAAATGAAATTTAAGAAAGCCACCTATAATCTTCCATCTAGTCCAGATATTTTATACACATTTTTAATCATTAATGGGCACACACTTGTGTTTAGTTTTCTTCACTAAACATTTCATCAACAGTGTCATTAAATCAGCTTCGTAATTATAATATGCAATAGCTGCCTAATAATGTACCACTATGGACTTAACCACCTCCTCTGCTATGAACTGGCTTTCAGCATGCCACTCTCATAGGTGACAGTGAAATGACCTCTGGGCATGTAGGATGTATTTCTTCTATAATATTATTTCCTGAGGCTGAGCGCACAGAAACGGGTAATTTACCAGTTCAACAAGTATCAACATTTCTAAGCTCTTCTATCTATATATTACTGGCAAACATTTTAAATCAAGTGCTTTACCACCTGATTAGATTCCAAATCAGGAAAACTAAGAATAATACAGTTTTGTTTCCAGTAAGCCAATCAGATTTTCCGATAAGACACTGAAGACATCAAATAGAATATCTGAATGTGCAAGTGACATAAGACAAAAACAGATAAGTCAGACTTCATCAAAATTTAAAAACTTTTGTGCTTCAAAGGTCATCATCAAGAAAGTGAAAAAGACAAGCCACAGAATGGGAGAAAATATTTGCAAATCACATATCTGGTAAGGCGCTCATAACTGAATAATAAAAAGACAAAAACCCAATTTAAAAATAGGTAAAGGAGGGCTTCCCTGGTGGCGCAGTGGTTGGGAGTCCGCCTGCCGATGCAGGGGACGCGGGTTCGTGCCCCGGTCCCGGAAGATCCCGCATGCCGCAGAGCGGCTGGGCCCGCGAGCCATGGCCGCGGAGCCTGTGTGTCCGGAGCCTGTGCTCCGCAACAGGAGAGGCCACAGCAGTGAGAGGCCCGCGTACAGCCAAAAAAAAAAAAAAAAAAAAAAAAATAGGTAAAGGATTTGAATAGACATTTCTCCAAAGAAGACATACAAATGACCAATAAGCATATTAAAATAAGTGCTCAACATCATTAGTCACTAGGGAAATACAAATTAAAGCCACATTGAGATACTAATTCACACCCACCAGGATGGCTATAATCACAATGACAGATAATACTACAGGTGAGGAAGTGGGGGAAACTAGAGCCTTCCTAGTTGCTGGTGGGAAGGTGAAATAGTGCAGCCACTGCTGCACTTCAGAAAACAGTTTGGCAGTTCCTCAGAAAGTTATATATACAGTTACCATAGGACCCAGTAATTCCACTCCTTGGTATATACCAAATAGAAATGAAAATATGTCCACACAAATATTCAGAGCATCCTCATAATAATAGCCAAATAGTAGAAGCAACCTCAACGACCGTCAACGGGTGAATGAATAACACAATACGGCATGTCCCTATGACGGACTACTGTTCAGCCACAGAAAGACATGAAGTACTGACACACACTACAGCACGGACAGAAACATCATGAAGACAGACACAAAATGCCACATGTCATGTGACTGCGTTTGTATGAAACACCCAGAATAGGTACATCCATAGCGACAGAAAATAGATTCGTGTTTGCCAAGGGCTGAGGGGAGGGGAGAATGGGGACTGACCACTAATGGGGATGAGGTTTCTCTTGGGGGTGATGCAAATGTTCTAAAATTAGGTAGTGGTGATGGTTGCATAAAACTGTGAATATACTAAAAACCACTGAAAGGACTTCAAAAACCCAAGAAAGGTGGAGGACAGAAAGTTACAGCACTCAGCTCTGCAGAAGAGGGTCATCATTCTCACTTCTAAGGTTACAGGTGATGCCATTGATTTATGACTTCCTGAGTTGCCTTCCTCTTCCTGACTTCTGCCCCGGTGAAAGGTGAAAGGCAGTGGCTGTGAACGTCAGGTTTGAGGCGAGAGAGACCTGGCAGCTAAGGAAGCAAGCGTGCTCACCAGGAGGCCAGAGAGCAGCAGAGCTGAGGGGCAGGGAAGTGCCCGCCCAAGGCGCACAGCACCGGACACTCAGGCCTAACTGACATTTGCTCTGGGGACTGGGCTCCACCGAGGAAGAGTTACATTATGTCCCTCGTATTTCATTTACTAAGGCTGAGAGGGGGACAACATGAAGATGCATTTGATTGGGGGAAATGGTCCCAATGTCATTCACAATTGAGTCTCAGGGTAGAGCCCCAAATTGTCCTTCAAATCAATGATGGAGGGGAGCACCGCTGCCTACCGTTCTCTGAGGGAGTGAGTCATCCATGACGAAGATGACTGAACAACAGCAGTGGGGGAGGGGGGAGGAGGGGCAGCCATTGCCAAAGGTCACTGGGTGCTTAATACCAATACCGCAGGGAGTGCTTGTAGCCACACCCTCTCACTTCACTCTCACAGCAAACCCCAGAGGAGGAACTACCGTCACTCCCATTGTACAGACAAGGCTCAGAGAAGTGCAGTAACCACCTGCAGGGCGCACAGCTGGGGGGCAGCAGAGGCTGGCAGGCTGGGCACGGAGCCTGCCCTCAACCTGCCCTCAACCGCGCCACGCACTGAGCTCTCCGGGCAACCACAGCACTGCTGGACGAAGGCCTGCATGACTTTCCTGAGCTGCATGTACCCCCGGTGTTTATTAGGAAAGATTTCAAACATTCAGCAAAGTTGAAAGAATTGCTCAGTGAATATCCACGTACCCACCACCTGGCTACTGCCACGGGGCTACTTCCAGCAACATGACCCATGTAGGTAAGCTGGGGTTGGTCTATTTGTCATACATTTTTTTAAAGGGCATCCAATAAAAGCGGCGCTTAAAGGGGAAAGCTCTAATTATCTAGAAACCACTCCTCCAGAAGGCACTCACGGACCACGCCTGACAAGCAAGGCAGCAATTACTGTGAGGAAACACACTGTTTGCCTAGTCGAGCCCCGAGTGAGGTGAGCTGTATAAATGTGAGGTTCTGTGCTGCCAAAGAGACTCGCAGCAAAGGACCAGATGACAATTGCAGGTTCTTCATTCTTTGTACAATCCTTTCTACACCGTCTCGAAAGTTTCTGTCTTATAAATGGATTGTTTTTTTAATGAGGGAATAAGACTGAAAGTACATAGCTTTCCCCCCAGAATCTGTCTTTGGAACCTGGGAATTGCTCAATTCCCTAAATTAACAAAGCTGCAGCTAATTGTCACTGTACTTCAACACTGCAAAATACCACACATATGGGGGCTGGAAATGAGTTTGTAGACCAAATTCTTAAAGTGTTTAGCTTTAAATTATAGATAAATCAGGAACTTTCTGTTGTTGTTTTAATTCTCAGGAAGGAACTGAAAGGACAATAAGAGTTCAACAAAAGATTTCAAATGTTTAGAATGCGACTGTCAGTAGACACTTTCCAAGTGTTATGGTGGCCGGGCCTGGGCCCTCCTGGACATACAACCCACAATTTAATGATAGAAACAGGAATAATAGGAGAAGCTGACAGAGTTACAGAAACATAATCAGAGATTTCAATATACTACTTGTGGTTTTGAAAGCTCAAGTAGACAACAAGAAAGGATGTGAAGAATGAGACTTCTGTAACGAGGATGATTTGACAGATTTGGGTAGTCTTGAATACTCCACAGTAATCAACTTCATATTCTTTTAAGAACATTCATGAGACATATTTAAAAGTGGGTCATGTGGTATAACGGATCACAAGGAAACCTCAACTCATTCCAAAATAAAAATTTGCAGGTAGCATTCCCTTTTCTTTGTAATTGTTAGCAATACAGATTTACGTTGAGACTTATCTTTTTTCCTTTCTATTTCAAATGATGCTCTATGTAGAGTTTCTCTCAGAAATAATGAAGAAAAGTGAAAATCCTTCCTATTCTCCCCAGAGATAGCCACTGTTAACAACCTAGGGCCCATTATTTCAGATATGTTTTCTAGACATAAGTTACTACAACCAATTTTTTAAAAAACCAAAAAAGGAGTTGTATTTTCACATTCTGTTCTGATCCTCTTTTTTCCTTCCCACAACAATGTAGTTCCAACATCTCTCCATGTCAGAACCTATAGTTTATCTCAGTCTTTTAAACACTGTTCCAATTTATGCATGCATCGTAATTTACTTAACCAACCTAGCTCTTAACAGATGTTTACATTTCGCCAATTTTTTAAACTCTTACAAAAATGTGTAAATGGCTATCCCTGCGAATACTTTTGCACATTTGAAAATATCTGAAATTCTGAATTTCTTATAACTACAATTGCTGTGGCATTTAAAATACTGTCAGTAAACTACAAAACTGCCCTCTAAATAGGTGGTACTGATTTTCACCCCCATCACCAGAGAATGAAGTGATCTAAGTGTCACTGCATGTCATCACCACTTCTAGTCTTTGCTAATACATACATGAAAAACTGGTCACTACTGTTTTAACTTGCATTTCTTTACAGGCATGGCTGAGAATCTTTTCACGTGTTACTGACATTTTGTGATAAATTATTTTTTGTCCATTTTCCTATGGATTTTAAGAGTTCTCTATATATTAAGGAAATTGGCTCTTCATCATCTATCAGAGGAAGCTGTGGTTTATACCAACATTGCAAGGATGTTTTAAAACTAGGAAATCTCTAAAAATCATTAACATCATTAATAAATTAAAGGAGAGAAACCAAAACAGCACTTAATAGGATTACACCCACGTTTTTTCTTGTGGTAAAAAACACATAACTTAAAATTTACCATCTTAACTACTTTTAAGTATACAGTAGTGTTAACTACACCCACACTGTTGTATGTCGGATTTCCAGACCTCTTTTCATCTTGCAGAACTGCAACACTATACTCACTGAACAAAAATGGGTCCCCTGGGGCTTCCCTGGTGGCGCAGTGGTTGAGAGTCCGCCTGCCGATGCAGGGAACACGGGTTCGTGCCCCAGTCCGGGAAGATCCCACATGCCGTGGAGCAGCTAGGCCCGTGAGCCATGGCTGCTGAGCCTGCACATCCAGAGCCTGTGCTCCGCAATGGGAGAGGCCACAACAGTGAGAGGCCCGCGTTCCGCAAAAAAAAAAAAAAAAAAAAAAAAAAAATGGGTCCCCTTTCCCCTTCCCCAGCCCCTGAAAACCACCATTCTACTTTCTGCCTCTACAAGTTTGACAACTTTAGACACCTCGTGTAAGTGGATCCATGCAGAACTTTTGTTTCTGTGACTGGCTTATTTCACTTATGTCCTCAAGGTTCACCCATGTGGTATCATGTGACAGGATTCCCTTCCTTTGAAGGGCTAAATAATATTCCATTGTGTGTGTATACATATACATACATATATATACATTGTGCATGTGTATATATATATATGTATATACATATATGTGTGTGTGTGTGTGTGTGTGTGTGTGTGCGCGCATATATTCTCCACATTTTCTTTATCCATTCATCTGGTGATGGACATTTAAGTTGCTTCCATATCTTGGCTATTGTAAATAATGCTATGAACATGGGTGTACAAATATCAAGTTCCTGCTTTCAATTCTTCTGGACATAAACCCTGAAGTAGGTTTGCTGGAGACATGGATTTACTAAGGAACCTTCATAATGTTTTCCATAGTATCTACACCATTTTACATTCCCAACAGTGACAAGGGTTCCAACTTTTCTACACCCTCACCAGCACTTATTATTTTTGTGTGTGTGGTTTTTTGTTTTTTGTTTTTTGGTTTTTTTTTGGGGGGGGGGGCGTGGGGTAGATAGTGGCCATCCTAACAGGCGTGAGGTGATATCCGATTTGGTTTGTTCTGCATTTCGCTAATGATTAGTGATGTTGAGCATCTCTTCATATGCTTGTTGGCCTTTTGTATAGCTTCTTTGGAGAAATGTCTATCCAAGTCCTTTGCCCATTTTTAATCAGGTTGTTTTCTGTTTTTGTGTTGTAAGAGTTCTTTATGTATTCCAGATATTAACCCATTATCAGATATATGGTTTGCAAATATTTTCTCCCATTCTATAGGTTGCCTTTTCTTTCTGTTCACTGTTTCCTTTGATGCACAGAAGTTTTTAAGGTTAATATAGTCCCATTTGTCTATTTTTGCTTTTGTTGCATGTGCTTTTTGTGTCACAGCCAAGAAATCACTGACAAACCAACATCATGAAGCTTTTCTCCTGTTTCCTTCCAGGAGTTTTACAGTTTCAGGTCCTATGTTTAGGTCTTTATTTTTGACTTAATTTTTATATATGATGTAAAGTAATGGTCCAACTTTATTCTTTTTCATGTGGATGTCCAGTTTTCCCACATCACCATCTGTTGAACATTTGCTGAAGAGACTATCCTTTCTCCACTGTGTAGCCTTGGCATCCTTGCTGAAGATCATTTGGTCATATGTGAGAGAGTTTTATTTCTGGGCTCTGTATTCTGTTCCATTGGTCTGTGCCTGTCTTTATGCCAGTACCATACTGTTTTTATCACTGTAGTTTTGTAATATATTTTGAAATCAGGATGTGTGAGGCCTCCAGCTTTGTTTTTCTTTCACAAGATTGTTTTGGCTATTCAGGGTCCTTTGAGATTCCATATGAATTTTAGAATTTTTTTTTCCATTTCTGCAAGCAAATGTCAATGGGATACTGATAGGGATAGCCCTGAACCTGTAGATTACTTTGGGTAGTATGGACATTTTAACAATATTAAGTTTTTCAATCCATGAACATGAGATGTCTATTTACTTGCATTCTCTTTAATTTCTTTTGGAATTGTTCTGTAGTTTTTAATGTACAAGTCTTTTGACTCCTTGATTAAGCTTAAGTATTTTATTCTTTCTGACATTATTGTAAATGAGACTATTTTCCTAATTTCCTTTTTGGATTTTTCCCTGTTAGTATATACAAGCTGATTTTGTTGTGTGTTGATTTTGTGTCCTGTAACTTTGTTGAATTCCTTTGTTCTAACAGTTATTTTGGTGGAATCTTTAGGGTTTTCTATCTATATGATCATGTCACCTGTGTACACAGACAATTTTACTTTTTCCTTTCCAAGTCAGATGCCTCTGCTAAGACTTCCAGTAGTTTAAAAGAGGTGGTGAGAGTGGGTATCCTTGCCTTGTTCCTAATCCTAGATGAAAAGCTTTCAGTTCTTCACCATTAAGAATAATGTTAGCTGTGGGCTTTTCATATATGGCCTTTATTATGCTGAGGTAATTACCTTCCATTCCTAGTTTGCTGAATGTTTTTATCATAAAGGATGTTAAATTTTATCAAGTGCTTTTTCTTCATCAATTGAGATGATCACATGGTTTTTGTCCTTAGTTCTGTTAATGTTGTATATTACGTTGATTGATTTTCACAAATCCT
This sequence comes from Mesoplodon bidens, assembly GCF_964165515.1. NCBI lineage: Eukaryota > Metazoa > Chordata > Mammalia > Artiodactyla > Ziphiidae > Mesoplodon > Mesoplodon bidens. Next base: position 19,118,485 of record NC_138171.1, on the reverse strand, counting down.
TGCATTCCAGGAATAAACCCACTTGGTCATAGTATATAATCCTTTTAATATGCTGTTGAATTCAATTTGCTAGTCTTTTGTTGAGCATTTTTATATCAACATTCATCAGGAATATTGTTCTGCAGTCTTCTTTTCTTGTAGTATCTTTGTCTGGTTTTGGTATCAGGTAATGCTGACCTCATGAGTTTGGAAGTGTTCCCTCCTCTTCAATTTTTGGAAGAGTTTGACAAGGTTTGGTGTTAAAATTCATTCATTCATTCATTCATTTTTTAAATAAATTTATTTCATTTATTTATTTATTTATTTATTTTTTTGGCTGCGTTGGGTCTTTGTTGCTATGCGCGGGCTTTCTCTAGTTGCGGCAAGTGGGGACTCTTCTTTGTTGTGATGCGTGGGCTTCTCATTGCAGTGTCTTCTCTTGTTGTGGAGCATGGGCTCTAAGCATGCAGGCTTCAGTAGTTGTGGCGTGTGGGATTCAGTAGTTGTGGCTTGCAGGCTCTAGAGCGCAGGCTCAGTAGTTGTGGTGCACGGGCTTAGTTGCTCCGCAGCATGTGGGATCTTCCTGGACCAGGGCTTGAAACCATGTCCCCTGCATTGGCAGGCGGATTCTTAACCACTGTGCCACCAGGGAAGTCCCATTCATTCATTTATGATTGAGGTACAGGTGAATTCAAATTTTTTAAGTGTTTGGTAGAAATCTCCAGTGAAGCCATTTGGCTTTTCTTTGTTAAAAGGTTTTTGATTACCGATTTAATCTCCTTATTAGTTATAAGTCTGGCCAGATTTTTTATTTCTTCATGATTCAGTCTTGGTAGGTTGTATGTACTGCAGAATTTATCCATTTCTTCTAGGTTATCCAATTTGTTGGCATATAATAGTCTCTTATGACCTTTTTTATTTTTGTGGCATCAGTTGTACTGTCTCCTCTTTCATTTCTGATTTTTGTTACTGGGTCTTCTCTCTTTTTTTCTTCGTCTGGCTAAGCATTTGTGAATTTTGTCTGTCTTTAAAAAAAAAACTCAACTCTGTTTTGAATATTTCTACTGTTTTTTATTCTCTATTTTCCCTCTAATCTTTATTATTTCCTTCCTTCTGCCAGCTTTGGGTTTAGTTTGTTCTTCTTTTTCTAGTTCCTTGAGGTATAAAGTTAGTTGATTTGAGATCTTTCTTCTTTTTTAATGAAAGTATTTACCGCTATAAATGTCCCTCTTTGTACTGCTTTTGCTGCATACCTAAGTTTTGGAATGTTGTGTTTTTGTTTTCATTTGTTTCAAGGTATTCTCTAACTTCCCTTGTGATATCTTCCTTGACCCACTGGTTGTTCAAGAATGTGTTGTTTAATTTCCTCATATTTGTGAATTTTTCAGTTTTCCTTCTGCTATTGGTTCCTAGTTTCATTTCACTGTGGTTGAAAAAGATACTTGATACAATTTCAATCTTCTTAAATTTCTTAAGACTTGTTTTGTGTCCTAACATGTGATCTATCCTAGAAAATGTTCTCTGTGCACTTGAGAGGGTGTATATTCTGCTGTTGTTGGGTGAAGTGTTCTATATATGTCCATTAGGTTTCAACTGTTCTTTAGTGTTATTCAAGTCTAAACGACCATTCTTGAAAAGATTTAGCAAATGAAGGAAATAAAGGAAAAAAGAAGGAAATGTCCTTAGATGAAGGATTTCTCCCAGAAACCAGAGCAAACATTATACCTAATAGTGAAACATTCAAGTCAGGAACAAGATAAGGATTCCCACTATTATCATTTGACACAGTAATAGGATGCTAGATGGTAAAAACCGTTGAGACAAAGCAGTGTTACTTGTATATCAGGGGACTGTCTAGTAAGAAAACTCCCTGAAAATGTATTATAACTAATAAGAGAACTGACAGGATGATGAGATATATCTGCAACACACACATATCATTAAGTTTCCCATATGCCAAAAGTAATCAATTAGAGAAGGAAATGGAGGTGGGGAGAGAATGAGCCCATTCACATTAACAAGCAAATGTGCAAAAGACCTCAGAATAAACCTTATATCACCTCACACTTGTCAAAATGGCTATCATCCAAAAGTCTACAAATAACAAATGCTGGTGAGAATGTGGAGAAAAGGGACCCTTGTACACTGTTGGTGGGAATGTAAATTGGTGCAGTCACTATGGAAAACAGTATGGAGGTTCCTCAAAAAACTAAAAATAGAACTACCATATGACCCAGCAATCTCACTCCTGGGCATATATCTGGAAAAGATGAAAACTCAAATTTGAAAAGATACATCACCTCAATGTTCACAGCAGCACTATTTACAATAGCCAAGATATGGAAGCTACCTAAGTGTCCACGAACAGATGAATGAATAAAGAAGATGAGGTGCGTGTATGTGTGTGTATGTGTATATATATATGTGTGTGTGTGTGTGTGTGTATACATACATACACACATATATGTGATAGAATATTACTCAGCCATAAAAAAGAATGAAATTCTGCCATTTGCAACAACATGGATAGACCTAGACAATATTATGCTTAGTGAAATAAGTCAGAGAACAACAAACACTCTACGATGCCACTTATATGTGGAATCTAAAAGGTAAAACAATCAACTGTACATAACAAAACAGAAACAGACTTACAGATATAGAGAACAAACTAGTGGTTACCAGTAGGGAGAGGGAAGGGGGTAGGTAAGATAGGGGTATGGGATTAACAGACATAAACTACTCTGCTCTGTATAAAATAAACAACAAGGATATATTGTACAGCACAGGGAAATATAACCATTATTTTGCAATAACTTTAAATGGAGTATAATCTATAAAAATACTGAATCACTAAGTTGTATACCTGAAACTAATATAGTATTATAAATCAACTATACTCAATTTAAAAGAAATTTTAAATAAACCTGATAAGATATGTGCAAAATCTATATGACAATAACTATAAAACTTTAATAAGAACAAAAAAGACTTAAATAAATAGAGTCATAGCATATTCCTAGAGATAAAGATTTGGATTTATATAGATGTCAATTCTCTCTAGATTAATCTCTAAATTCAGAAGAATTATAATCACAATCAAAATTCCATCAGGTAAAGCAAGTATTGTAAAATGTTAATGGTAAAATCTAGGTGGTGAGTATATGGATGTTCATTATAAAATTCTTTCAGTTTTTCTGTATGTTTGAAACTTTTTATTTAAAATATGTTGGGAGAAATGCATCATGATTTTTGATGGAATTTGACAAGCTGAATCTGAAATTCCTCTGGAAGGAAAAAAGTACAAAATAGCTTTAAAAGTTTTGAGACAGGACTATTTAGAGGAACTTACTTTACATCAAAACATATTTTAAGGCTAGAATGATTATAATAATGTATGATCAGCATAAGAATTGATAAATGGATGAATGGATCATTTACATACACTTTGAATACATGGGATTTTCAGGCTATGAAAGCAGTGCTATTTTTAAATCAGTTGGGAAAGAGAGGCAAATAAGTAAGTATTAGGACAACTGAGTTCAACACATTATAAAGAACAATATTTTTCAAGCGAATTTAACAGAGAAATATAACAAGCAAAATTAAAAACATACTAGAAAAAAAAAGAGAAGTTTTCAGTTGTGCTGAACATTTTAAAGTTCTTCCTATGCAAGACTCAAAACCTAGAAACCACAAAAGAAAAGGTTGATTGATTTGACTACATAAATATTAAAAACTTTTGAATAGTAAAGGAAGCCATTAATAAGGGTTAAACACAAGTGACATACTGGGATAAATTTTATAAAGCACATTATAAATAATTAATATTTACAGTGTATAAGACAAAAATATAGAAAAAGCGGCAAAGAAAATGGACAAGCAAAATACACAAGCTATAAACTAGGAAAGAGGCTCAACCTCACTAGTAATCAGGGAAATTGAAATTAAATAAAAAATGAGATTTTTTTCCCCATTCTTCACAGATTGGCAAAAATTGGAAAGACAGACCATACAGTATTTATGCACCATTGGTGAGAGCGTAAATTGGTGAAATTTTTATTACGGTCAATCTAGTAACAGCCATCAAAATTTTAAAAGGCATATCCTTTTATCTAGCCATTTCACTTCTAAGAACCCACACAGTCTGATGAAGTACTAAAATACAGGCACATGATCACAACGATATCAATAAGGTCATTCACTGCATCATTTCTTAGCATTAAAAATGTCCATTAGTAGGGCTTCCCTGGTGGCGCAGTGGTTGAGAGTCTGGCCTGCTAATGCAGGGGACACGGGTTCGAGCCCTGGTCTGGGAGGATCCCACATGCCGTGGAGCGGCTGGGCCCGTGGGCCACGACTACTGAGCCTGCGCGTCTGGAGCCTGTGCTCTGCAACGGGAGGGGCCGCGATAGTGAGAGGCCCGCGCACTGCGATGAAGAGTGGCCCCCGCTTGCCGCAACTGGAGAAAGCCCTTGCGCAGAAATGAAGACCCAACACAGCCCAAAATAAATAAATAAATAAATTTTAAAAAGAAAAAAAAAAAAATGTCCATTAGTAAAGTAGTGATAAAACAAAAAACAGAACATATGTACTATGAAATGCAGCCACTGAAAAGGATTAAGACCTACGTGTACTGATGTAAACATATCTCCAAGACAAATTTAAACAATAAAATATGTAAATATACTGCATAATAAAATACATGATTTCATCATATAGTGAACAATCTATCTAGACTTGTATTTGTTTGAATATGAACAGAACTTAGAAGAACAAAGGATAAATACTGATCCATTAAACAATAATGACTTTATCAGGAAGGAGAAGAGCGTTTACTTTTTTTTTTTTTTAACTTTATGCCTTCTATATTGTTTGGATTTGTTACAATCATGTGTTGCTTTTAATTTTTAAAATAGCAGTAAGTATTAAAATAAATAGAATGAATAGTGCCAGTGAGCAGTACACCCTGCAAATAGGGTAGCCAGCATACAGAATGGTTGTGAGTTGCTCATTTACATCTGGGAGGTTTCAGTGTGACGTGAACCATTCTGTGCACAAGAGGTACAAGAGGGGGAATGGGGGCGGCATCCTGATACCCCAAGGCCTTGTCAAAATGCAGCCCTATTTTGTGCCACTATCATCATTTACTTAGCAAACTTGCCTTGCTGAAGTCATTCAACTGGAACAATAAATGATAACTGCCATGGATTTCCCCGTACCAGAGAGGTGGAGGGAATCGGACCACTCACTGTTTCAAGTATCATTTTCAAGTCATCAGTGGATTTGACCATTTTGTTGAACCCTTGCCATCCTGAAATCCGTACGGGCACAATTTGATTAGGCAGAGTCCTTCGAAGCGCAGTTTTTACCCTTGAAAATAGCCCGAGTTACAAACATCCTAAAAATTACATATCGGTGTGAAGTCACACATAATAGCTGAAAAATTTAGTGAACCCTACACACTGGAAGTGTCAAAAAGTTGTATGGGGGCCAGATGTGCAAGAAAAGTGAAACAAAACACCCAGAAGGTTCTCGTGTGAATTCAGTCCAGGCTGTAAGTGACAGAACGTATAAATACCTTTTAGAGTCGCTGTTTGGCATGAATCAAGTGATCCCAGTAGCAGTACTGTGAACCACTGCCATAAACTCTGAATTAAATCAATGGGTTCCATCTCCAGAGACTTCTGAAGTATAAGATAATACCACACAAAAGTGGATCAATTTGCACTAATGGCGCCACCGCTATGCTAGAAAGTCTGAGAAATTTCCATGCCAACCAGGAAACCGGATTTACTTCAATTCTCTCTCTCTCAAAGTGCTTCATAGCCTGCAAAGCGCTTTCAGCTCTCTCAATTCATCCCAGTAGCCTCCGGAGTTGGTTATTATTGCCCCTGTGCCCATAGCACTGAGGAGCTATTGAGCAAGAAAGGGGAGGTGACAGGACCGAAGCCACACGCAGATTCGTATGTGAGCCTCATGTTCTAACTCCTATGTTCTTGTTTAGGCCACATTCACTCTGAATACCAACTGAATAATAAACCCACTACCTTTAATTATTTTTTACATTAGTTACATTATTAATTGCATAATTACAGAGGGCTTCTTACAGAGGGCTCAAAGATTTTTACAAGCTGAGTTTGTCCGGTGTTGTGATTTTTAAAGATTAAAATGACTTGACAGGGCTATCATGAGCCTTAGTATGTATAACATTTTTAGACTGACAGAAGAGGGGAGGGATTACTTACTCTCAGGACTAGAGAACTCTGTTACAGTGGGGCTAAGTGAGCCGCCTGAGGTTAGTCAGCAGGAACCTACAACAAAAAGAACGCAAGGGAGACCATCCATCCTCAGGAATGTATATGGGCAGGACCTTGGCAGCCCAGCAGATCTGCTGGCTGGAATTCTCAGATTTCTGCTGAAACAAAGAAAGGAGCTACAAAGAACTGAAGTCTGTCTCTGAGCCCAAGGCCTCCAGTGTCAAAGCCACGTCAAGCCCAGAGCTGGCCTCATTTTGCTCTCTGGATACTTTCGGGTCACAATACTTCCTGCGTTTAGTAATCACCATCCAGCGGAGGGCTCAGGGCCAGAGCTCTCTACTTATTTGTCCCCCTCAAACAATTCTTGTTTCTGTCCAGTCACCAACAGAAACAGCCTGCTCCCGTCAGATGTTATCACCTCTACAGTGAACAGTAATTCACTCTTCCTCAAGCTCAGAGGCGATGAGCCTCAGAATTCAAGGGACTTTAGAGACCACATATTTCAATCGCTCTTCTTTGCATGAATCATCTTGAAAGTATCACTACTGTGGTTAGAATGGCTAACCACGCAGTCCTTCCAGGTGGTTAGGCTGGCCTATGCTTGACTATCTACAGAGACACGGGAGGTCAGCACCTACTGGGGTTGAAAAGATGTTGGAAATGTCTCCTTGTAGTCAGCACCCCCAAAATTACCTTCCTGTGTGTTTTACTCACAAAATTTAATTTTTCACTCAAAAATAGTTGAAGGCTTCCCTGGTGGCGCAGTGGTTGAGAGTCCGCCTGCCGATGCAAGGAATACACAGGCTCGTGTCCCGGTCCGGGAAGATCCCACATGCCGCGGAGCGGCTTCGCCCGTGAGCCATGGCTGCTGAGCCTGCGTGTCTGGAGCCTGTGCTCCGCAACGGGAGAGGCCACAGCGGTGAGAGGCCCGCGAACCGCAAAAAAAAAAAAAAAAAAAAAAAAAGTTGAGGACTTTCTATGTGCTAGGCACTGGGTATGCAAGGATTTTTTAAAAGATGCCACCCCTGTACTGAAGAAGCTTATCATTTATTGTAGTTATTAGGCTATTCATCTGTAATCTGGGGCTTACTTTCCTTCTGCACACAGTGGATTTCCCTGACCACCTGCAGTTGGGTGTAAACAGTGAAATGTAAGCAAATGTGTCATCTCTAGGGAAAAGCATTAAGAGAAAGTACATGCTTTGCTTCACTGTTTACTCTCTGGCCCAGCAACTGGCAATGTTTCAGATCATGGTTACTGTTAGCCTGGGTTAGGGAAAACAAAAGCTGACCTGCAATGTACACATAACGTGAGCAAGAAATAACCTTTGTCGTTTTAAGCCACTGCAGTTTTTGGAGTTGCTTGTTACTGCAGCATAATCCAACCCATCCTGACCGATACACAGTATAAGGGAAGCCAGACAAATAAATCAACAAAAATCAAATGACAAGCCGAGTGTTGCAGTGGAGGCATTGCAAGATTCAGTGAGGGTGTAGGAAAAGATTTACCACCACCTAAGTTTTCCGGAGGAGTTGGGTAAGGCTTCACAGAAGGGGCAGCCTTTGAAATAGACATTGGAGGATGAGTAGATACTGACAAGCAGACATATTGAGAAAAAGATGTTCTAGACAGAGGAACTCTTTATGCAAAACCACGGAGGAAAGAGGGGACATGGTTGGACAGCTACCAAGGAGTTCGGTTTTGCCGGCATATGAGTCTGAATGTGGTGGATTTCCCATGAAGCTAAAGAAGCTGAAGCTTCAGGGACCCTCACTTGATGGGCACTTTCCAAGGAATGTATCTATATTTTTATAAATGTATGCTTATATTCTAGACACTTCCCCCCCCACCACCTCAGGAGACCCTCCCTCCTAATGTTCAGGTTCCACCAAAGCTGGATCTGCTTCTGATGGGGTAGAGGGGAGTAGGAGCTGACAACAGGTCTCCAGAGAAGGTCTGAAGACCTATTAATCTTCCACAGGACACTGTTTTCAGCATTTGAAAAAAGGAATCATGTTCCCTAAGAGTCTTTTACCCACCAAGCCAGTCATTCTCATTCCTGCACTTGGGGTCATGGGTTGGAATGTCTGGCGTCATCTCAATTGCTCTTCTCTGAATGTGCTCCTATTTGTCTAGAGCCCTCTTAAGAGTTGCACCTGAATCCAAATCGAATTCTCCAAATGGAGTCTGAATGTATTTATCACTTTTCTTAATGGAGTTTCATGCATCATACTTAATCTTTCCATAAAAGTTGTTACCCAGGGCTTCCCTGGTGGCGCAGTGGTTGGGAGTCCACCTGCCGATGCAGGGGACGCGGGTTCGTGCCCCGGTCCGGGAAGATCCCACATGCCGCAGAGCGGCTGGGCCCGTGAGCCATGGCCGCTGAGCCTGCGCGTCCGGAGCCTGTGCTCCGCAGCGGGAGAGGCCACAACAGTGAGAGGCCCGAATACCGCAAAAAAAAAAAAAAAAAAAAGTTGTTACCCAATGATGTCAGATTATTTACACTGTGAAATTCCCCAGAAAAATGTAAGCATTGCTCTTGGATTTAATTCACCCCCAATACCAGTACCAAAATACAACGCTTGACTGTTTCCCTTTAGGTTTGGCAGACTGTGAAGAACAAGTTTGATAGAGAAAAGAAAGAAAGTTAATTCATTTAACAAATGTTTACTAAGCACCTACCCCATGCCAGGCACTGTCCTAGATGCTAGGATATGGGTAAGGCAAAAAAAGAGATATAAAATTCTCTGCCGTCCTGGAGTTTAAATTCTAGTTTAGGGGACAGACAATAAACCAAATAGATAAGTGAAATTGTGTGTTAAAGAGAAGTACAATGGAGAAAAACAAAGCAGGGTAAGTGGGGAGGGGATGAGGTGGCAATGTTAATTATGGTGGCTGGAATGGCTTTGCTGAGAACATGACATTGGAGCAGGGACTCAGAGGTGAGCAAGTGAGCCATCTGGAGTTGAAGAGTGTCCCGGGCACTGGCACAAGCTGGTGCAAGGACCTTGAGGTGGGAATGTGTCTGGTTTGTTCGAAGAACAGCAAGGAGGCCAGTACAGCTGAGTGGGAGTAGTCAAGAGAGAGCAGGAGAAGACAGGGTCAAAGAGGTGAGGGGGCAGACTGTGCAGGGCCATTGTGACGACTCGGCTTTCTCTGAGATGGGCAGTGCCCTGGGGGGGCTTGGAGCAGAGGGCTGATGTGATCTGACTTGTGTCCCACAGGACGCATCTGCTGGCCGTGTTGAGAACAGACCACAGGAAAAGCAAGAGGAGAAGCAGAAACCTGTCAGGAGGGTATGGCAGCAATCCAGGCAGGAGATGACAACAGCCGGGGCCAGGATAGTAGAGACGGAGGTGAAGAGAGGTGTCTGGATTCTGGACACCTTCTGAAAGTAGAGCTGACGAGGCTTCCTAAGGATGGAGCGCGTGAACATCGCATGCACAGGAGTCAAGGATGGCTCTGAGGTTTCTGACCTAAGCAGCTGGAAGGGTGATGGCAACTGCCATCAACCCAGATAGGTTCAAACCTGGGAAGCTTACTATCAAAAGCCAAAGCAAATGCGTACTGAGACTGGAAGGTCCCTTTCTAGGTGGAAAACTGGACTGGGCTGGTCTGGACGTAACAATTTCAGAGAACTAATGGGTCAGGCTGCTAATGAGCAGGGAGGCTGTGCAAGGCCAGCGTCCCAGTGAAAACTCTGGTGTCTGCCGAAACCTGCTCGAACCCACAGAGAAACTATGCGGAGCAGGGTGGGGGCTGGATGGTGAGGAGGTGGGCACAGGGGGAAGCTGGGGACAAACCGAGGCTACTCTGAAAGCCAAGTAGTCAGAACCGGCACCTTTCAAAGTTAACCATGTTACAGGGAAGTGTACTTGAATCCCAAATGCTGTTGCAAGTACAAAAGTAAATTACTTTATTAAATTTAAAACTAAAAATTCAAGAGAGCAAAATAGGAAATGGTTTGTTCTGGATATGGTTTTACTTCTGAATTGCACTGGTTTTGTTTTAACTGAACTTTTCCAGCGTGGGTCAGAGACTTTACAGGCTAGATAGCTTGCAGGCCAGTGGGCACGCCTGAGCCTCTCAGGAACATTCATCTAAAGCGAACTCTCTGGTTCTCTCCCCTGGGGGCTCTGTTCTCCTCTCCCCTCCCAGGCTCGGCCTGCACCGTGGACTTTCTTCACTGGCCCCACTACAAAGCCCAGCAAGAGCTCACACGCAAGAAAGGATGCTCCACTGCACTCAGAGTACGAGAAATACTAATTAAAACCACTCTGATTCTCCTTCTTTCACTTACTTTGGAAAAGCTCGAAACATGTGACAAGGTACTGAGCTGGCGGGGAGTGAGGAAATTAGGCGCTCTCACACACGGCTTGTGGGAGTGAGAAGTGGTAAAACCTCTACCGAGAACAGTTAACAATAGCTAACAAAATTACAAACGCTCACTCGCTTTGATTCAGCAAGTCTGCTTCTAGGAACGTAGCCTACAGATGTGCTTGTCCATGAGCGCAGTGTTGTAGGTATAAGGTGGTCCACTGTCAACCCCGTAGTAACAAAGAGCTGGACATAACCTAACTGTCCCACAAATAGGGGAAGGGGAATAACATGCACCCGTGAAAAAGAGTGGGCACACTTTTTACACTGCTATGGATTATGCTTCAAGATGTCTTTTTTTAAAAATTTTTATTGGTGTATAGTTGATTTACAATGTTCTGTTAGTTTCAGGTGTACAGCAAAGTGAAGCAGTTATATATATATATATATATCTCCACTGTTTTTTTTTTTTTGATTCTCTTCCCATTTAGGCCATTACAGAGTATTGAGTAGAGTTCCCTGTGCTTTACAGCAGGTTCTTATTATTCGTATTAGTTACCTATTTTATACATAGTAGCGTGAAGATGTCCTGACATATGTTGTCTTTTAAAAAGCACAGTGCGGAAGGAAAAACATACATGTGCTTATGTATACACGCACTTCAAATCTCTCCAGACCAGGACGTGAGAAACTAGTAACAGCGGCTGTCCCTGGGGAGGGGGACGGGGTGACAGGGAAGCTTTTGCCTGTGAACCGTTTTAAATGCCGAACAATGTGAAGGTGCTAGATATTCAAAAGAAAAGATTAAAATGTGAATAAATATATACATGGAAAAATGTTAGCCCCTTTTCTAAAGTATGTGAGTTGTTACAAACAGCAACAAGTGAAGCAGTGAGTGGCTGCTGGGGCTGGGCAGAGGGCCTTGAAGAATATGTGACTGGGGCCCAATACCACGTAGAGCTCCCCCATAGTTCAAACTTCTAATCAATACAGATGGGCTTGTGTTTAACTTCTGTAGTGGTGCGCAAGGGCACATCACCTACAGCTAAATAGAATACCTGCATCTAAATATACTCCGCCTGCCTCCAGCCTAAAGCCAGGGTTGTAAAGTGACTTCTAAGCGTCCAAGATGGAGGAATGGGACAGTACATGCAGAGCAACCTCTTTCCCAATCAAAAAATCCTACAGCAACCTGTGATCCAGTCTCCATTTGAGTACCTCCATGGTCTGAGAGAGCTCATTATCACTTACAGCAATTTATTAAAAGCTCTTTTCTTAGTTGGACCTGATTCCCAGGTTTTAGACTTGTCTTTTGGACAGACACAGAACAAGTCAGCACTCTTCACTATGTGAGCAGTCAACTCTCTCTAGACATCAGCCCTTCACGCAGTTGAAGGTCGTCCTTTCATCCTTCAGTATTCACCTCTGCGGTGTAAGCATCCCAAATTCAACCCACTCTCTCTCTAGTGACCTGCTTTTTGAACACTCTCTATTTTGTCTATGTCTCTCTCAAATGTGGCAATTAGAACCAAACAAGTATTCAAGATTTAGCCCAAACAGAAGAGAATTAAACCAGGCAGTGTTTTAATCATTCTACTACCACTGCTAATACTACCAGCAATCTATCCAGGGAGAAGTTCTATTTTCTTTTTCTCCCCACACAAATGAGGGATTTGAGGCCCAGAGAGGTGAGGTGACCCAGTGGGACAAGGGAACACCGTTGGAATTTGGTGGGACTGGGATTCTTTCATCACGAGGCCGTTGGAGTACACATTTTACAATTCTGATAGAGCAGTTAGTTCTCGGCTTTCTTCCCCTTTGAATTCTACCTTCTCGTCTTTTTTTCTTTCCTTCCAGTTTTACTGAGATATAATTGACATACAGCACTTCATAAGTTTAAAGTGTACAGCCTAATGATTTGACTTCCCTATAGCATGAAATGGTGACCACAATAAGTTTAGTGGACATTCATCATCTCAGATAGATACATTAAAGAAAAAGAAATTTAAAAAAAATTTTTTTCCTTGTGATGAGAACTCTTAGGATTTACTCTCTTAAAAGATTTCCTGTATAACATACAGCAGTGTTCATTGTATTTATCATGTTGTACATGACATCCCTAGTACTTTTTTATCTCCTAACTGGAAGCCTGTCCCTTTTGACTGCCTTCATCCCTTCCACTCAGAGGCTGGCCACTGGAGGATGACAATTCACTGGAATAGCAAAAGGTACATCCGCTCTTTTATCCTGTTTGCTTTTTTTTTTTTAAGTTGTGTTAAAAAAACACATAACACAAAATACACCAGCTTAATACTTTTAAGTGTACAGTAGGATTAACTAGACCCACACTGTTGAACAGCACATCTCCAGCACTCTTTTCATCTTGCACAACTGAAACTCTATATCCAGGGAACAATGGGTCCCCTTTCCCCTTCCCCAAGCCCCTGGCAGCCACCATTCTATTTTCTAAGAGTCTGCCTACTTGAGATGTGGAGCTGTGCAGTATTTGCGTTTCTGTGACTGGCTTATTTCACTTAGCATTGCGGCCTCAAGGTTCACCCAGGTTGTACTAAGTGACAGGATGCCCTTCCCTTTTTAAGGCCGAATATTTCATTGTATGAGTAGACCATGTGTTTATCCATTTATCTGTTGACAGACATTTGGGTTGCTTCCACCTTCAGCTAGTGTGAAAATGTTGCTTCATATAATCAAGTGTGTGCAAATCTCTGAGATGCTGCTTTCGATACTTTTGGATAGAGATTGCTTTTTTTTTTTTTTAACTCTCCACAAACCAATCATGCCAGTGGAGCAGCAATAGTCACAGAGGTCATATCTGTCTTCACCTTTCTGCTCCTGTCACCAAGTTATCTCTGTCCCAAGCTCACTCCCTAGTCCTTTCTGATGTCCTCCAGGTTCCTCTATTTTTAAGTGAATTCCATAGGTCAAAATTTGAATTTATATCTTTGTCAAGAAGAGAGGGAAACTATTAAGCCTCTCCTTCTCCCCTCTGTTGCAAAATCTCCAGGTCCCTCGTCTGGAGTAGGGCCCTGCCCCAGGTCTAAGCAGGACGGAGCTGCAAGAGGCCAGTGCCCAGGCCCCTGGAACAGTGCAGGGCTGTGGCATAACCTCAGTGGGTCCAGTACAGTTTTAATAATGTTCAGTTTATGAGTAATTTTTCTCCCCTGTGCCATGCGGGATCTTAGTTCCCCAACCAGGCGTTGAACCCGGACACCGACAGGGAAAGTGCCGAGCCCTAACCACTGAACTGCCAGGGAATTCCCATGAGTAATGTTTTGACTGCTGCTAGTATCTCATCAGGAAGTTATTCGTTTCCCTTGACAGGTAAGATTAAATAACATTCACTGGGTTTAACAGCCTTGTGACAGAGCCAGGGTATTTAATGCAAACCCACTTCTAATCTTATGATGTCCAACCAAAGGGTCCAACTGGAAGTGATCAACAAAGTTCCACATTTTCTCGTAACTCTTCAGGATCACTTTCACATTATTGTCCTGAGGAGCCACAGAACAGAGGTGTTGAGAGCCAGATGGAAGACACATCAGGGGCCCTCTGCGGGCACGTGGCTCTGTTTTGAGGAACCGTAGGGTGCCAAGGTCACCCAGGGGCAAGGAGGAGCACCAGGTCTCAGCACTCACGCCTCCTCTAGTCTATAAAGCAGTAATAAGAGGGGCTATGATTGTGCAAAATATAAAATTCCCACAACTATTTATTCACAAACATCGTCAAACCAGGAATAAAGTACACACATCTCCCCATTCCCATCTCAGCCCTCTTCCTACAAAACGTGAGTGGGTGCGCGCACACACACACTCACCACCAGTACACTCAGGAGGGTGTCTGAGGAGGTGTAACTTCTGCTGCAAATGAGTAAACATATTTATTTTCTTGCCATGAGATTTCAGGAACCTAAATCAAAAGTTTCTAAGAACTTCTCTTGATGGTGTATATGAGAACTGCTGTGATGTGCCTGACGCCATCTATTTGCTTAACTGTTTTTAAACGAAAGGCTGCTTTAATATTACATGGTGGTGGTATTTCTATGATAATCCTGAACAACAAAAGTTCATCTGACTTTACTTAAAATATGGCTTAACTCTCATAAGAACAGAGATCATCCCCTTAATTGGCCCTCGCCCACGCCTCCCCCCCACAGCCAGCTCCCACTGTCACACTTACTCAATTTCCTTGCTCAGTCAGTCCTTGGCACACTGCAGGCTCCATTCCCTCCTATTCCGCCCAAACTACTTGCGCTAAGGTCACCAGTCAAGTGGCTCTTTCTGACTCCCGGGTGGCGAGTCTCAAAGTCATTGAGGACCTAAAGGAAGTTAACACCCACACCTCGACAAGCTCTCCACAAGGGAGCAAACTCACCCCTGCCTAGGGCTTTGCAATCTCCTGTACCCAAGTGCCTTCCAGATTGCCCTTGCCAGCCATAAAGTACTTGTCAAGCTCCAAATCTATCACTTCCAACTGCCATTGGTTCTTGTAGGTTTTTTAAAACTAGACACAGTTTCTACCTCCCCTTACCTTGGCATTCACCCCTCAAAACAGAACAAAACAAGCAAAACAAAAAAATTCAGTCACCATGTTCTACTGCCTAGATCTTCATCTCACGTCTCATCATCCATCCAGATTTCCAAGCACGAGACCTGATCTCCAAATCACTCTTGTATCCTTTATGCAGCCCTCTCCCATCCTCCCCTTATCCGGCTGCCATCAAATCTTATACATGGAAGAATGTTTCAAATCCAAGCTGTCTCCATTCCTCCAAGACACAGCCCAGTGGTTATGCGCGTTTATGTCCTGGTTTATGTCCTGATTCTGCCTCCTGTGAGCTTGGGTACCCTGGACAGGTGCTCGTGCCTCCTCTGTCTCCATTCCTCCTCTGCAAGTGGAAGTAACAGTCTCAATCTTTCAGAGTTGGTACAAAAATGAAGATCTGGGTATAACGGGTGCAACACCATGCGTGACACCTAGCAAGTGCGCCATAAATGATGGGTACTGGCATCACCCTCGTGTCTTCTACCCTAATTCAGTCCCTCGTCTGCTCTGGCCTGGAGTCCCAGAACAACCCTTCAGGTTCCCAGCCCTTAGTTCCTTCCCCCTTCAGTACACTGCTAACATTGCCACCAGGCTCAACATCTGAAAACACCAATCTGTTCATGTCACTCCTTGGTTTCAAGAATTTCTGTAGGCTTCTTACTTCCCATCAGAAGATTCTATACGTATGTAGTTCGATACTTTAGCTACCAGCCACATGTGGCTATTCAGCACTTCAGTTGTGGTGTGTCCAAACTGAGATGTACTATAAGGGTAAAATACACACTGGGTTTGAAGATTTAGTATGAAAACTCTCTATTAGTAGTATAACTCACTAATAATTTTCTTTAGTAGAACAGAGTTCTTCATTTAAAGCAGAGACAGAACAAACGCCAATTTAGTACCTTTTAAATCACCTTTTTATATCAACATGCTTACATTTTTTGGTAGTTTCTTGTTTTCTTAGTCCCTTACTCATGTCTCCTTTTTCTCTTTATCCATCTGAAATGTCTATGGTCTCAGAAGTAATTACATCTTTTTTAGAAGGAGAGGGATTTTAAAAAAATGTCGTGGTAAAATAATGTAAAAAAAAGTATGTATTTACATATAATACAAAATTTATGTTACACATAACATAAAATCATAATCATTTTTAAGTATACAATTCAGGGGCATTAAGTACGCTCACACTGTTGTGTAGCCATCATCAACACCATCCAGCTTCAGAATTCTTTTTATCTTGCAGAACAGAAACTCTGTCCCCACTAAACAGTAACTCCTGATTCCCTCTCCCTTTAGTCCCTGCAAACCACCCTTCTGCTTTCTGTCTCTATGAATTTGACTACTCTGGGTACCTCATATAAGTGGAATCACATGGTATTTGTCCTCTTGTGACTGGCTTATTTCACTTAGCAGGACGTCTTCAAGGTTCATCCATGTTGTAGCATGTGTCAGCATTTCCTTCCTTTGTAAGACTGAATAAGATTCCCTTGTATGTGTATAACACATTTCATTTATCCATTCATCCTTCAATGAACACTGAGTTGCTTCCATCTTTTGGCTATTTTGTAAATAATGCTGCTATGAACATGGGTATACAAATATCTCTTTGGGTCCTTGCTTTCAATATTTTGGAGGTATATACCCAGAAGGAGACTTACTAGATAGAATAGTAATTATATGTTCAACTATTTGAGTAACTTTCATATTGTTTTCCATAGTAGCTGCCCCATTTTATATTTCTACCACAGTGACGAGAGTTCTTATTACTCTACATCCATGCCAATATTTGTTATTTTCTGGGGGTTTTTTTGGTTTTTTTTTTTTGAGGTATGCGGTCCCCTCACTGCCACGGCCTCTCCTGTTGCAGAGCACAGGCCCAGGACGCACAGGCTCATCGGCCATGGCTCACGGGCCCAGCCACTCCGCGGCATGCGGGATCCTCCCGGACCGGGGCACAAACCCATGTCCCCTGCATCGGCAGGCGGACTCCCATCCACTGCGCCACCAGGGAGGCCCTATTTTCTGGGTTTTTTGATAGTGGCCATCCTAAGAGGTGTGAGATGGTACCTTACTGTGGTTTTGATTTGCATTTCCTTAATGATTAGTGATGCTGAACACCTTTTCAGGTGCTTGCTAGTCATTTGTATAACTTCTTTGGAGAAGTGTCTATTCAAGTCCTCCGCCCATTTTAAAATCAGGTTGTGCTTTTGTTGTCGTTGAGTTGCAGGAGTTCTTTATATATTCTGGATATTAACCCTTATTAAATATATGATTTGGGGCTTCCCTGGTGGCGCAGTGGTCGGGAGTCCGCCTGCCGATGCAGGGGACACAGGTTCGTGCCCCGGTCCGGAAGGATCCCACGTGCCGCGGAGCAGCTGGGCCCGTGAGCCATGGCCACTGGGCCTGCGCGTCTGAAGCCTGTGCTCCGCGGCGGGAGAGGCGCGACGGTGAGAGGCCCGCGTATCGCAAAAAAAAAAAAAAAAAAGATTTGCAAATATTTTCTTCCATTCCACAGGCTGGGCTCCCACTCTGTTGAATGTGTCCTTTGAAGCACATAAGTTTTTAATTGTGATGTAGTACAATTTATCTATTTTTTTCTTTTGTTGCCTATGCTTTTGGTATTATGTCCAAGAAAGCACTGCTAAATCCAATGTCATAAAGCTTTTCCCCTATGTTTTCTTCTAAGAGTCTCATAGTTTTAGGTCTTCAAATTAGGCCTTTGATCCATTTTTAATTAATTTTTGTATATGGTATAAAGGTAAGGGTCCAACATCACTCTTTTACATGTGAATATCCAGTTTTTCCAGCATCATTTGTTGAGAAGACTGTCCTTTTCCCATTTAATGGTTCTGGCACTCTTGTCAAAATCATTTGACTTCATGTGAGGGTTTAGTTCTGGGTTTTCTATTCTCTTCCAATGGTCTGTATGTCTTCGTTAATAATTTTTAATACTAGGTACATGTTGAAACAATATTTTTGATATATTGGGTTAAATACAGTCTTAAAATTAATTTTACCTGTTTCTTTTCACTTTTTCAATGTGGTTCCTAAAACATTTTAAATCACACATGTGGCTCACATTATATTTCTATTAGACAGTGCTGCTCTAGATGCTCTGAACTCAGGCCACCAGGCAACAGCTGACGCCGGGGCTTCAGTGACGGTCTGCAAGCTCCCTTCCTTTTGTGTTTATCGTTACAGTGCTTAGGGAGCAGGGGAGAAGTGTGGTTGAGAAGTGAGGTTTTTGACACAGGGAAGCTCAGGCTTTAGTCTTCAAGACCTGCTCTGTCCAGTACAACAGCCACTAGCCACATATGCCCACTGAGTACTTGAAATGTGGCTGGTGCAAACGGAGATGCACCAGAAGTGTAAAATTCAGACTAGATTTCAAAGACTCGGTACCAAAATAAGGGATGTAAAATATCTCATTAATGACCTTTATATTCATAACATGTTGAAATTTTAATACTTTGATAGTTGGGTTAAATAAAATATATTGTTAAAATAAACTCCAGTTGTTTGTTCATTAATTTTTAAGTTTTTTAAGAGCAGTTTTAGGTTCATAGAGAAACCTTGTGGCAGGTATAGAGACGTCCCATACACCCCCGGTTCCCACACATGCGCAGCCCCACCCATCGTCAACACCCCCACCAGGTGGTACCTTTGTTACAACTGATGAACAGTACAAGGACACGTCATCATCAGCCAAAGTCCACAGCTTACATCACAGTTCACTCTTAATGTTGTACATTCTATGGGTCTGAACAAATTTATAACAACATGTATCTGCCATTACAGGACCCTACAGAATAGTTTTACTGCCCTAAAAATCCTCTGCGCTCTACATATTTATCCCTCCTTCCCCCCAACCCCTGGCAACCACTGATCTTTTTACTATCTCCACAGTTTTGCTTTTTCCAGAATGTCATATAGTTGGAATCATATACCATGTAGCCTTTTCGGATGGGCTTCTTTCATCTAATAATATGCATTTAAGGTTCCTCCATGTCTTTTCAAGGCTTGATGGCTCATGTCTTCTTTATTTTTTAAAATGTTGCTCCTAGAATTTTAAAATGACTTAGGCAGCTCACATTACGTTTCTGTTGGATACTCGTTGGCTTGGCACGGGTAGTTTTTCAGAGGCTGGCATCTCCCTGCCTCTCCAGCCACTCAGGTCATGGCTGGCCACCCCGAGTTCCCTGCCCCATGACATGCCAGCCTCCTCGCCTTCACATGTACTAGAGTCTCCTCACTAGACTTTACCTTCCTTTTCCCTGAAGACTAATTCATATTCAGACCCAGTTCAAACATGACATATTCAGTGAAGCCTTTCTAAACTTCCACGGCACCTAAGTCACCTTTTACAGCACTTTTCACTTTATACTGTAAAATTTTTTTTTTTGGCTGTGCCGCATGGCTTGTGGGATCTTAGTTCCCCAATCAGGGATTGGACCCGGGCCCTCGGCAGTGAAAGCACAGAGTCCTAACCACTGGACCACCAGGGAATTCCCATACTGTAAATTTTTATTTTTTATTTCAGTCAGTGCCTGACTTTCCCTTTAGATTTGAGCTCCTTGAAGTTAGGGACCATGTTTTGTTCATCTTTGGGTCCTCGATCCCTAGCACAGAGCCTGACACTCAGTAGGCATTCACAGATGTTGAATGACTAAATGAAGAAAACACTACAAAATTCAGATTATCCTCCAATAAGAGACAAGATATCCACTTAAACAGCAGACAGCTCAGAAAAGTATCTTTTTTTTTTTTTTTTGTGGTACGTGGGCCTCTCCGTGCTGTGGCTTCTCCCGTTGAGGAGCACAGGCTCCGGACGCGCAGGCTCAGCGGCCATGGCTCACGGGCCCAGCCACTCTGAGGCATGTGGGGTCTTCCCGGACCGGGACACAAACCCGTGTCCCCTGCATCAGCAGGTGGACGCTCAACCACTGCGCCACCCGGGAAGCCCCAGAAAAGTATCTTAAATGCAACAAACCAGGCTGCAAAAGTAATATCAACCAATAGTTAAAACTACTCACAAGTTAACATTTGTTTTTTAAGTCAAATCAACACCATAATAACATTTATAAAGCGTGTCACAATTGAGAGATGGTAAACCAGTCCCTAATGGTGAGTGGATTCTGATTGGATTGGAAATGGGGGGAACTAGCTATGGAAACTGAATGGTTAAAACCACATTCCATATCCATTAGCTGACAGCCCAGACCCCACCAGAATAGAGGCCCTGAAACTGAGCCTTTGATGTAGTTTCCAAAGAAAGCCACCAAGATGATTAAAGGGTTGGAAAATGAGATTTATGGGGAATGGCCACAGGAACAGAGACAGTTTTGCCCAGACAAGAGAAAAGGCCAAAGGGTGACTTAATAACCATCTTCAATCATTGTTACTACACAGATGATGGTGACCAGATGGTCTCCATTTCCACCAAAGAAAGAATACTGAAAATGGACTTCAGCTGAAGCATAAGAAAAGCTGTCTAGTTTTAAAGAAAGAACCTAATGGCTAAGAACTAGCTTACAGCAAAGCAGACCCAGGGAGTGTGTGCTACAGTCTTTATTATGCTAAGAAAGCAGCAAGTGGGTAGAGTTTGTTCAGGCCTTCAACAATCCTTTGTTGAGGGCAAATCCTCAACTGGCTAATCATCAAACGAATCACGTAATGCACAACCATAGGAACAGAAAAGAAATAAAGATACGAAAATTGAAACACAGCACCCTCTGGTGTACATAACTGTCCTCCAATCAAGGAAGATTCTTGACATATGTATTTCTCAAAATATAGGGTACAAACCATGACAGAGTCCAGAGGAACTTATACCAGACTGGTCCTAATGTTCATTTAATCCCTACATCCATCTGTATCAAGCACCTCCTCTGCACTTCCCCTTTGGTACCAGGAAGGCTCTTACACAGGCAACCTCACTTCTGTGAACACTGAACATGGCTGCATCCCAATCACGTTAGAATGCTGAACTCAGACTCTGATACATCAACTGGAAGATGAACATCTCATGCTGCACGCCGTTCAGGAGTACATTATATACAGAGTTAGGGAGCACCCGATGGGGTGCTCCTCTAACGTGTCCCTCTGCTCTGCCATGGTGTACATGGCCCTTCCTTTCCCATCCCTCTTTGTCTCCTGAATGCCAACAGGCCACTTTTTACATCTTCCTAGGCTATATGCTCCAGAACTTCCCAAGCTCAAAAGGTCTGAGAATCAGTCGGGGATGTTTTGAGGTCCTCCCCGTGTCTTTAGTCATCTTGGTGCTGGGTGGAACCTCATCACATGACACGTACACTTCATTCACGTGACTCACTACGGCTAAAGCAGCTGGTGTGTCCTCGATGAATAAATCACAGGCCCTGTGTCCGAGAGCCACAGTCCAGTGGGGGAGATGGATAAATACAGGTGTAAATCGTTGGAGCTCAAAGCTGTAAGTGCTAACAGAGCAAAGAAAAAAGGCAATGGAAACACCAGAGAAGTACTATCTGGGAGTTCCTCAGGACATGAGAGCAGAACTGACATCCTGTGGGAGCAGGTCTCAAAGGGTGAGAGGCATTGTCCAGGCAGAGGAAGCAGGAGCAGGCATCACTCTAGGTGTAAAGATCTAATGGTCCCCAGGCATGTCACTACTGGGAGAACGGAGCCATGTAACACACTATGCCTCCTGTCCCAGGGTCTCCTTGAGGAGGCAGGAGAAATGCACCCGAACAACCTGACCTCTGTACACTATACAAAGCGCATGCCTAAGTGGCAACAAACAAATAAACAAAAATGATGCAGACCAGGCACTGGTCTGATGAAGGTGTGAACGGGCTGGAGTGGAGAGTTCTGCGAGGCAAGGCGTCTGGCTGGAAAGCTCCAACAGGAATTCCCCTGACACCCTCCTCGGCCCCGCTCCGTCCCAGCGAGTCCCAGCCTTGCTTGGCGGCTCTCTCCCTTACAGCACTGGCGACAACGCACTGTGACTGTGCGTACAAGCTTCCTCCCCCATGAGGCCATGGGCTGAGGCAAGAGCAGTCATCTTTTTATCACTATGCCTCGATCACTCCACACATATGGAGCTCAAACAAACTGGATGAGTACACCAAGCCATCAGTTCATACGTGTGATAGGATTTAAAAGGGCAGAGCCTGGACCTATTACCCCAGCACCTTCCCCTATGCAGTTCACCTTGTTTTGTTCTTCCTCGTAAGCTATCCATCCTCGCCTGGTTCAGGCTTTCCTATTCTTTCATTCTATCCTCACAAATCAACCCTGACCTTCCAACTGAGGAAAAGGAGCACATATCTGTGTCCCCAGTTAAGAGTGACCTATGTCGGGACTTCCCTGGTGGCACAGTGGATAAGACTCCACGCTCCCAATGCAGGGGGCCCGGGTTCAATCCCTGGTCAGGGAACTAGATCCCACATGCTTGCCGCAACTAAGGGTTCACATGCCACAACTAAGGAGCCCCTGGAGCTGCAACTAAGACCCAGCGCAACCAAGTAAATAAATAAATAAATATTTTAAAAAGAGAGTGACCTATGTCACATGGAAAACCCACTAAACCAAAGAGGTGACAGGGAAGTGGCTTCCCACACACCCAGAAGAATGTGAGATTACCTCCTCACAAGGGAAAAAGAGAAACCCAACCCGATTACAGTGTAAAAATAGGTCACTGCCTGAATATAGCCCTTTGGGCTACTGGCAGCCAAGCCCCTTTTGCCTCTGACTCCAGTGTCACAAGAAAGCGGCAGCACCATCTTAGAATAAGGGCTCTATGGCCAGCTGCCAGCCTCGGCCTGGCCTTCCCTCTGGCATTCAAGAACTACTGGGCGCTCAGCAAGCCTCTGTCACGGCTGACGTGGAATAGCCAGAGTTGGTAAGTTTTGTTTTGAACAAACCAGGAGGCAATTCAAGGTTGTGCTTATGACAAGTCTCCTTCCCCTGTATCCAGCCAAACTTACTTCAGTAGGAAAGAAAGGAGGACTTTCAGTAGCCTGCTTGTACCTAGGCGGGGCCAACAGCAGCCTCTCTTCCATGACGGAGTTACAATTATGATCACTGTAATGCTTTACCTGCAGCAAATTCTCTAGGTGTGCGTGACTGGAAGGGGTGTCAACATTTTGGTTTTATGGCAAAAAACTGCTGTGGATTGCTTTTTAAAAAAAAAAAAAGGGTCGAGAATTACTGATCAAGAATCAGTGGTAGAACAGAGAAGGTGGGAGTTCCCTGGCAGCCTAGTGGTTAGGATTCCAGGCTTTCACTGCCGTGGCCCAGGTTCAATCCCTGGTCAGGGAACTGAGATCCCACAAGAAAAAAAGAACACTGACTGACTGCCACTGGGTTAATCGCTGTGGTGACATGCGAGGGGTTACCTGATTGGGCTTAAACACTCAAGGGCCACCCCCGGAGCTGAGGCGGGACCAATCCCTCTCTACCAGAAGACAAAAACGTTGCTTGCTATGGGAGGAAGTGGGGAGGTAGAAGACATGGGGGAGGAATGGGGACAATTATAAAGTCCTTCACACATCACCCGGCACTGAATTTGACTCAGATACCCAGTATCGAGGGCAAACGTGAAAGTGCATTTTGTGTTTGTTTGTTTTTGTTTTTTGTTTTTTGGCACATGGCAGGTGGGATCTTAGTTCCCTGACCAGGGATCGAACCCGCGTCCCTTGAGCTGGAAGCGTGGAGTCTTAACCGCTGGACTGCGGGGGAAGTCCTAAAAGTGCATTTTGAGTGATACTTTATCATTTAACAAAGATGAACGTTTATTCCTATACAGAGACAAATTCCCTTGGAGGGTAAACTCAAGAAACATATGTCTCGGAACTCTACGTAGGGGAAAATAGGTAAAGGTGAGGAGAGCAGTCTAAGTTTGGAAAGATGCGGTGAAACCCACTCGAACAGGCCATTCTTACATTGATCCTCCAGAAGGCAGAGGACATGACGGTAAACCAAAACCAACTGAAGTTATTTCAGCAGAGGGCTGAGATGAAATGGTCCAGATGCTTCTCTTCAAATGATCTAACTTACTGCAAATAGAGATCGACTTGTCTTAGACTCCTTCTTATATATCAAATTTCTAAAAGTTAGCTACAACACTTAAAAAACCTGACCCCTAGAGTTTTTCAAGTTATTGTCATTATCAGATTATCCTCTGAGAGTGTGTTTGTATGTACATGTGGGTACCTGTCACTTATTTTAAATAAAAGATTTGAGGGCTACTAGGTGCTCAGCGCTGTGCTAACGGGGTGGAAATGGGAGGATTCAAGGCCACATCTCTGCCCTCAAGGAGTACAACCACCAGCTGAGTAACATTACTATTGGTCAGGCACTGTGCTAACTGCTTTACATTTATTTCCTCATTTAATTTTATCCTCACCATGATCCTATGAGCTAAGTATCATCAATGGATTTTCCAAATTAGGAAACCAAAGTTAAATGGCTAAGCAACTTGACTCAGCTCACACAAGCAGCAGGCAACAGCTGGGATTCACTCCGAGGTCTTCCTCATCGCAAAACTACGCTCTTAACCCACAGCACAAACATCGCGGAAGGGTGGACAGTACAAGACAGTACGTTAGAGGGAAGAGCTCAGTGCGGGGACGCAGAGCTGAGTGCCTCCGGCTTCTGGGGAAGCCAAAGAAGGCCCGTGGTGTGAGGATGAGGACGAGCCCCTCAGGCTGCTGTCATTCATGTGAGCCGACGTCCAAGTGCCAGGACACCATCTGTCGCCTGGCCTCGCACCCACGGCCACCTCCTGTAATATTTCGTCACTCTTAGCCATTGATAAAAATGGAAGGGCAGCAACATTTGTGCAGGCCTTAGGACGTTTCATAGCTATCGCCAAGGATGGAATCAGTTCTTCCTTGATGTGCAAAGATTTCCTCTCTGTTCTAGAGATAGGACCACATATTGAGGAATTAAGTTTGAAACTCTTTAGGCAAATACTAGATGTTATTTCCACTGCTGATGATTTGTATAACCCTAGCCCTAGCTCTAACCTCTTGGCACTGTGGCAAAAAGTAAATGTAACATAATGTCTGAACAAAATGTGATACTACTTCCTCTGTGCTGGTCTCCGTGTACCGGAAAGCGGTGGGAGTGAATGGAGGCAGTGTCCCTCTCATGCCTCAGCAGCCCCTTTACCAGGCAGCCAGCGACTTCTAGTTACCTCAGGGCAGGGCAGACCTCCCAACCTCCAGGCTATGGTTCCAGGGCCCCGATGTTCCAAGTGAGGGAGAAATATCTCCTTCTAAAACAGCAGGGAGTCAGAAGCATATGGGATTTCTGCTTCCATGGGATTAGGGGAAAGTATCAATACTCTAGTACTTCTTCAATGAATAGGATGTTCTGGTACGACGGCTCCTACTCATTCTCATGTAAGGAGCAATGCTGAGATGGGATCTGGAACTAGGACTGCTGCTATCAAGGCAATGGGAAACAATTCTGTTTTCAGGGTCACATCTGGGACCCTGGAATCATTTCCAGTTTCGACCTACATTGGACTAATCACTGTGTACCAGGTTCTGAGCGAACATCTCCTGATAGCTGCAAACAATCCTAGGAAATGGACATTATCTCTACCTTACTTGTGTGGACGCCAGGGCTCAGGGAAATAGTTTTGTCTATGGTCACAGAGCTGGAGTGTTATAGTTGGGGACCAGACTGAATCTCCCGATGCCAAGTCCAGTGTTCATTCCATGTTATCCAAGGTTTGCGGCCTTGGGATATTATTATTATATAAACTGGGGTTTGGATGGTCATCCTCATTATAGCCAAGCTCTCACTTTGCTTTCAAAGGAGAAAGAATAAATCATGATGAAGGGGGCTATTAGGAGGCCAAGGGCGGTAAGTGTTGCAGTGAATGGACACAAGCCGTGTGGAAACCCTGGGGTGAGAATCAGCTCTGACTGAAGTTGGGATGGAAAGACCTCAGAGAGGTGAGGCCACCCACTGGGCAGGAGGAGCTCTGGGGGTTAACAAGAGCCCCTAAAAGCGCAGACATGGAGAGGAAAGCACAAAGGAAGGGACTCGTGTGGGAAACCCCGTACAGCAGGGCTTCTCAGCCTCGGTACTAACATTTTAGATCAGATAATGCTTTGTTCTGGGGGCTGCACTGTAGGATAGTTAGCAACATCCCTGACCTGTACCCACTAGGCGCCTGCGGCGCCCCCCACCTTGCCCCTTGTTGTGACAATCAAAACAACCCCTGTTGAGAACCACTGCCTTAGACAGTGAGGTGTCAGCAGCTGGGGGCTGGCTGGCAGGGGGCCTGGGGAGGAGCAGAGAAAGAAGGGGGGGCCACGGACCAGGCAGGGAAGGGAACCGATGCGTGCCCTCGGTGTCCTCTCGTTAAGCCCTTCAGGTACGGACTCTGACGACATTAGGACAAATGGGGCCAAACATGATCCCAGGATGAGATCCCTGTGAAGGGTGCCCAGCAGGACCCTGGCTGGGAGGAGAACGTTTGCAGGAGATAAAGGGTTCTAGACTAGGCAACTTGCAAAGGGCACCCTTATTCCCATACTCTCTTTTCTCCTTTCAGTGAACTGAAGCAAGAGAGGATGACACGGGGAATGCTACAGGAGCCTGGAACTCCCAAACCTATTTGGGAGCTTTAAGGGGACCTCGACTGGGAGGATGAGTGAGCTGCGATTTGCCCGGGACGACAACACCATCCTTCCCCCCAGAAGCCATCCCCCACTCCCGCACCTCTCACCCTTGGACCACAGTCGCCCAGGAAAAGTGGAAAGGAACTGGGATACTTATCCTGGGAGATAGGAAGCAAAAAGGAGAAAGGGGGTGAAGATGAAAGAATTTTGAGGTTCAAGAGAGATATACTGACAGAGTTCACAAAGGGGACCATGTTTCTCAGCGAGGTAACAACAAAGTAGAACTGGGTCTGGGGGTTTGAGGAGAGGAAAGAGGCATAGAAATTAATATTTACAAAATGTCCACCAAGTGCCAGTTCTGGGCAAGGCCCACTGCATGAGTTACACGTTCGGGTTTCACAGCATCATTCAATACCTATGTGCGGTGTGGGCATTACAATCTTTTTAGAGCAGAGGAAAGTAAGTTGTAAGGAGGCGAGGAATTTCTCTTTGTTCCCGGCCGGAGGGGCCCCCCCAAATGACCAGGGGCCCCAGGCATGGTTGGCGGGTCCCCCTCCCCACTTTGCCGGGCCTCCTCCCCTCGGCTCCAGGGCCCACAGCCTCTTGCTCCCCTTGCTTGCCTGCCTGCCTGCCTGCTCCACTGGACTGAGGCTGTCAGGGGCTGTGTTTTGGGTTCTGCATGTCCAGCATCTCCTTATGTGCCGGGCATGGGCCTGCATCCGCGAAGGAAGCAAGCAAGAGTTAATGCGGAGGCAAACAAAGAGCCGCGAGGCCCAGCTGTGTGAGCTGAGGGCAGAAGCAATGAGCACACCCGTTACATAAGTGCTTCTCCTGCTCTGCTCAGGCCCGGGAGGAGAGCGGGGCTCTTGCCTCCCCTGTGCTATATATAATCTCTGTTTTGGCAGAGGAGCTTGCTACAGTTCCACAGCTCACTCACAGGAGATACTCATGTTTTCTTAAGAACCCAGCAAATTTTCTTTGACTAGTGATGCCACAAAATAATAAGACAGACTTGGTGTAAGATTTAGACACTTTTCCCACATTCCCGGCATTTTTCTCTCTCAAAAACAGTATTTCTGGTTCCGCTTCAAGAAGCAAAGGAAGGGTGAAAATGAGATGGCAAAGAGACAGCTTGCAACATCCCATAATTACAGCCTTTGATGCTGGAGCCTCAAGGCTCCAATCCCAGATGGGACAGTGTTTCCCTTTTCGAGGCTCCAATCCCAGATGGGACAGTTACCCTTTGGTAACTAAACAGGGGCTGATCCATTAACCAAGAATATGTCCCCCGCAACACCTTTTTTTCTGGCCGCACGGCTTGTGGGATCTTAGCTTCCCAACCAGGGACTGAACCCGGGCCCTTGGCAGTGGAAGCATGGGGTCCTAACCACTGGACAGCCAGGGAAGGCCCCAAGAATATGTTTTTGATACAAAGTGGGCCAGGTTTGTTTCTGATTCTTTCTCACCTTCCTTGTAAGCCCTTAACCTGGAATCCATGACCTCATGACTATAGAATGAATATTTCATAGAATCATTCATTTATCCTGGGACTTAATTGAAGATAAGTTCTACTTAGTAAACCCCTTCTTTAGCTGTAGTAGATTTACCTGAAAAATGTTTTCTGAGACCTTTAAAAACATATATTTACTAAAAATCACCACATTAACTTCATGTTAGTCCTAAAAGGTTCTCTGATTACTGAAAGCCATAGTTCATTATTATAATACAAGCTGTTATAACACATACTCACTTGAACATTAGAACATGACATTTCCTTTAAGTATAATCAGTCCTTTAAGTTTTTACCAATTTGGCTGGGACTTCCTCCAGATCAATTCTTCCAAAATGATGAATTTTTAAGAAATAAAATCATGAACGTGATGTTTTCATAAGATGACAGGTTAAGAAGAAAAATAGGCTTTTAAAATATTAATTTTATTAACATGAATACTAACATCTAAGTATTAGCAGAGCTATTATGTATAAGCATAGCTCCTATGGTGAGTATGTAGACACTGTGAGACTTGCTGACAGCAGGCAGCTCAGTCCTAGCAGGTGCTATTCCAAGGTGGCCTGTCACTATAGTGGGAGTCAGGTAAACCTGAGTCCCAACTCTGACTCAGCAACTTCCTAGTGCAGGTCACTTGGGTCTTGGGTGATGTATTCAACCTCCCAAACCTCGGTTTTCTTTTATAAAATGGAAATGGTACCAGTGTATATAGGGTAAGGTTCACTTCAAAAAGTAAACAAGACAGTCCATGGGAAAGCATCCTGGACAGGCATGTTGACAGTCAGGCAGAAGAGTCTCAGGCTTCCTGCCTCCTCACTCCCTGCAGTGTCCCATCACCAAGGTGGCCCCTCTGCACGGTTTCTGAGTACTGACCTTCTCCTCTCGCCTGCAAACAGCTGCGGTGACTTCAGGGACCTACTCCGCCTGCACACACACATGCCCCCTTCCCCCTATTAGCCTTTAGACACACAGGTCACCGTCTTCAGTGATTCCCTGCAGCATAAAGTCCGCCCACTTGAGCCTGGTGTCATGGTCCTTTCTTAGTCTGGCCCAACCCACCCTTTCTGAGCTCATGGTCCCTTGCACACCCAAGTCTTCCCACTCCAACTCTGCCCATCGCCCTGCTTCAAAGCTCTTACACAGCCTCCACGGCCTACAGTATACACTCCAAACTGCTTCATGTGGCATCTGAGACATGTTATCTGGTCCCTGTCCATCTCCAGTTTCACTGGCCACCACTCCTTTGCCTCCTCGTACTTTATAGCCAAGCAATTCGACTTACAGTACCAGAACCCTATGTTGTCTCATCACTCTTCAACTTTACACACACTCCCCTTTTTGCCCAGAATACCCTCCTCCTCTCATCTATTTGGCAAAGTCCTAGAGGGTTTTCAAATGGCCCCACTTCTGTGACAGTCTGTCAAGTACTGACTGTGTCTCGTACCTTTGTCTGTTACTGCACCTGCCACGTTGTAATTATTTTTCATGTTTTCTTGTAATTCACTAGACCACTATAAATATCTTCTTTGGGGGCTGAACCCAGGACTTGGTCCTACACAGAGCAGGCACTCGGGAAATATTTACCGTGTTGAGCCGAAAAAGCTTCCAAGCCGGTGGGAAGAGCCACGGAAATGCAGGGGCTGCGACCTACCAGAGCAGCCTGCCGCTGTGAGAGTAGGCAGTGGGAGAATTTAACAAAATTCCCATTGAAAATGGTAAAATGGTGGTGACTGCCAGAGCTCAGCAAAAGAAACCCTGTTTATGTGGTTATAACTCTAACAAGTCAATTACATTTACCTAAAGCCAGTGGAACTCCAAACTCTATTTTTCTCCCCATAGCTTCATTCTTTTATAAAGTTCCCTTGCTCTGTGCAACGATCGTGGGCAATCGCGTTTGCAGTTTTCGGCGATGCCAGTTCATGGCTATGTTTTTCTGTTCACTGAACTGGCTCATTTCTTCAGAACAAACTGTTCTGCACTGAAGCAGGAATTGGCTGGGTTCTAACAAAAAGATTTTTCCCCCTGACAGTGTTTTTGCAAAAGACCCAAGTCAATTTATAGCCAAGTAACAAAAGGTCAGAAAGGTTAGTCAAGCAATGGGCGTAATTCCTGTGTGTCACAGCCAATAAAGGAAATGGGTGGGAATAAATAGTATGCAATTTTAACCTGAAATTATTTGTGCAAAACTATTATTGTAAACTATACAAAGGGACCCATGGCTTCCAATACAAAGGATTTCCCACTCTGATTTTTCTTAAGACACATTTACTGTGGAAGAACTGAGATGACCTCGAATTCCTCATTCGCAAATGGAAAAATGTCAAAAACTTTTTCACACTAATTTATGAAAAAACTTGGTCACTGTTTTGAAGCCCCGAAATAGAAATATTCACATAAAAAATTAAGTATCTCCCAGTTAAATCACAATTAAATACAATCTGCAGGGCTGAATTTAATACAAAACCTTTGCCAAAAGAGAAAATTAACCAAAAGAGAGGCTGAGAAAAGGGCTCTACAAAGGCCATAGTTTATCTGTTTTAATCATGCTAGAAGTGTGACAAACTACTGCATTATTCAACAGGCATAAGAACAACAAGAAATGCCTGCCTTTAAAGCAGACACGAAGAGCTGACATCACAGCCAAGCAAACGGAAGACAGATGAGTAACAGCCTGCACTGGGCGGCCAACCAGGCCCAGGCTTGTGGGTCTGCGGAGTAAGGAAGCCTTTCAAATTTCAAGGCCGATGGAACCACCCCCCACACCCCGTCATGACGATGTCTATAGTAGTCACCATTTAAAACAACCTAATCGTCCAAAAGATGAATGGTTAAATAGAACACTGTCACAGTCCTGGACAACATGCTGTAAACCATTTCGCCCCCAGCCTCCTTGCTAAGTACAACTATAAACCCTGGAAAAAATACAAGAGGCAACCAAAGGAGAAGTCTGAAAGGGGGGAAAAGGAAGGTGAACAAGTTAGGGATCCCAGGGCTAAAGGAACAACACAGCAGCAGGGCATCTTATGACTCCCCTATCCAACTGAAGAAGGTGGCCCAAGCCAAATGTTTCCCAAGTCCCAGTCTAGCAGCATAAGGCAACTCAGGAAGGCTTATCCTTCCCTATGACAGAATGGGAGTTCTGCGGACAACACCAGGCCAGCTGGCAGCACCAACAAGGAGGATAGTTCAGGAGCCCACTGATATTAAAACAATCTGGGAAAACACTCTCCCTCCCTGCAGGGCCCCCAGGAAGTACTCTTTATTCCAGCAGGATGAAGACTCCTTTCTTCCACCTGAAGGCACCAGGCAGCATGGCCTGGGGAAACTTCTTCCTTCCATCAGATAGCACCAGCAGGGCCCAGTGGGAGCCCCAGCTGCACCAGATAAACGAAGCAGACCAAAACAGTAACAGCAAAGGCTCTGAAAAGTAAATCATCATTGGAATCACAGCCCACAAAAGTAGACTCCAACCTGTGTGCTAAAACTAAAGAGAGTGACTTCCTGGTAAAACAAAAGGTTTAAATAGGACCCAGAGTTTCCTAACATAATAGACAAAATGTCCAGAACAGAATGGAAAATTCCCTTCCTACCAAGAACCAGGAAAATCACAACTTGAATGAGAAAAGACGATCAACTGACACCAATACCACGATGAATCTGATGTTGGAATCAGCTTACAAAGGATTTTAAAGCAGCCCTCACAAAAATGCTGCAACAAGCAATTACAAATTCTCTAGAAATAAATGAAAAAATAGAAAATCTCATCAAAGAAACAGAAGTTATAAAAAGGACCAAATACGAACTATAGAACTGAAAGACATAATAATAGAAATAAAAACTTGCTAGATAGGCTTAATAATAGAGATGACAGAGGATAAATAAAAATCAATGAACTTGAAGACAGATCAGTAGAGCTTACCCAATGTGAATAAAAGAGAGAAGACAGACTGAAAACAAATGAACAGAGCTTCAAGAACTTGTGAGAGTAACAAAAGATCCAATGTTCATATCATCAGAGTCCCAGAAGGAGAATAAAAAGAGAGGGGCTGAAAGAGTATTCAAAAAGATAATGGCTGATAATTTCCCAAACCTGGTGAAAGACATAAACCTACAGCTTCAAGAAGCTGGACAAACCTCAAATAGATGAGCTCAAAGAAATCCATGACAAGACACATGATGATTAAATTTCTGATAATTAAAGACAAAGAAAAACCCTTGAAAACTGAGAAAAACAACCCATTGTCTATAAGGGAACACCAATTCAAATGACAACAGATTTCTCATTTGAAACCACAGAAGCCAGAAGGAAGTAGCACAATATTTTCAACGCTGAAAGAAAAGAACTGTCAACCATGAATTCTATATCTGGGGAAACTATACCTCAAGATTGGAGGGGAAAAGACATTCTCAGACTAAGGAAAACTAAAAGAATGTGTAGCTAGAAGACCTGACCTTAAAGAATGGCTAAAGGAAGTTCTTCAAAGAGAAAGGAAATGATAAAAGAAGAAATTTTGGCATATCAGTTAGGAATAAGGAACAGAAAAAGAAAATGAGTATATACAATAGGCTATTCTTCTCCTCATGAGTTTTATATTATATTTAATGACTGAAACAAAAATTGTAATACCACCTGATGCTCAAGGTAATTATATTTAGAAGTGGGGATTAGAGGGACCTAGATGGAAGTAAGGTTTCCACATTTCACTCAAAGTGGTGAAACGCTGATACCAGTAGACTGTTATAAGTCAAATATGTATCTTGTAATACTCAGAGCAACCACTAAGAAAATGATACAAAGAGATACACTCAAAAACATTACAAGTAAGATAAAATCCTTTAAAATGTTCAAGTCACCCAAAGAAAGGCAAGAAAAGAGAAACCGGAAGCAAAACAAGTAATAAAATGGCAGATTAAAACCCTAATATATAAATAATTACCTTAAATATAAATGGTCTAAATACACCAATTAAAAAGTAGAAACTGTCAGAATGGATAACTATATGCTGTTCACATGAAACTCACTTCAAATTCAATGAGATAAGTAGGCTGAAAAAAGAGTGCTGTCCATACAGTAGATGGAATATCAATAGCTCCTTTAAATTGTGCTTATGGGGCTTCCCTGGTGGCGCAGTGGTTGAGGGTCTGCCTACTGATGCAGGGGACACGGGTTCGTGCCCCAGTCCGGGAAGATCCCACATGCCGCGGAGCGGCTGGGCCCGTGAGCCATGGCCGCTGGGCCTGAGCGTCCAGAGACTGTGCTCCGCAACAGGAGAGGCCACAACAGTGAGAGGCCCACATACCGTAAAAAAAAAAAAAAATTGTGCTTATGAATAATTTTCATGATATAGGAAAATGTTTAGAATATTACATTTTATAAGATGTGATAATTAAATAAGTAAATATTTTCAAAACAAGACACAAAATGTATATATAGCATGACTTCACACTGTATGTAAACAATTTATAAATAAATGCCTCAAAAGAATGCATGTTAGGGTACCACTAGCAAGAATCTCAATTATCTTCATTATGCTTTCTTATATTTTTCAGATTTCTACCATAGAATGAATGGCTTTTATAATCAGACAACAACATTATGTTTTTAAAACTTCTTTTCAATTAAAGCAGTCTATTAAAGATAACTGCTGCGCTCTGAAGAACCTAGGGGCAGGACAGGAATAAAGACGCAGACGTAGAGAATGGACTTGAGGACACAGGGAAGGGGAAGGGGAAGCTGGGATGAAGTGAGAGAGTGGCATGGACATATATACACTACCAAACGTAAAATAGATAGCTAGTGGGAAACAGCCGCATAGCACAGGGAGATCAGCTCGGTGCTTTGTGACCACCTACAGGGGTGGGATAGGGAGGGTGGGAGCAAGATGCAAGAGGGAGGAGATATGGGGATATATGTATATGTATAGCTGATTCACTTTGTTTTAAAGCAGAAACTAACACACCATTGTAAAGCAGTTATACTCTAATAAAGATGTTAAAAAAAAAAGATAGTTATCAAAAAAAAAAAAGATAACTGATGCTGCCTGGGAAGGAAGAACTAATATTTATTATCGACAGCCACCATTAACGTGGCTCTTTCTACTGGTGAATTGGCTGCCTCTCCCTTTCCTGCTCCCCAGAGGACCAAAGGTACAAGGCAGAGGCCTGAAAGACTCAGAAAGTGTTCTCTCTGCAAGCTTTGTACATGGGATCCAGGAGATGGGGGTAGGAAGGGGGAGGGAACTGACAAACAGGGACAGCAGAGCAGGACCGCTAGAAACCTGCCTCATGTCCAGTGGTCTCCAGAGTCACTGCTGTAGGTCTCCACAGGCCTGACCACCGAGTTGGGTCCCATGATTCTTCACTCCATCACCCAAGGCCACACGAGCATGTCTTGGTCCTCACAGCCCAACAGAGCCTAACACGAGGATCATCCCACCACGCTGGAGGCCACAGTACAGAAGAGGAAATTCTTCTATTTGATATTGCCAAGTCGGTATCAATTTAACACCCCTGTCTTCCTTTCTTTTTCAAAGCCTCTCACTAATTTTATCCAGGAGCCCAGTGATAAGCTTCCTACTATAACAGACCCAATCCTTTTTCTGGCATTTCAAGTAAGAAAACTCAAAGTCATCTTCAATTCTTCCTTACCCTTTATTTGTATATCCAATCTACTATCATAAGGTAGATTCAACATAGAATGCAGAAGGTAGCAGATATAATGATTTCTAAGATTCCCTATCAGAGATTTGTAATTCTTTTACCAAAGATTACCTTTACCCTTTCTTAATGCAATGAATAAACAAACCCTCTTAAAGTCAAAGTCGAGATCTCTGACCAAGGCTCCTTCACGCATAAGATGCTTCCTTGTTGATTTAACAGGCAATGGGACCATTTCAAGACTTCCCACTGTTATGACCAATTCTGGAAAAGTTGTCTTTTTCTCTTACTGTGGACATGGAATCCCATCTCTATGGCCATACAGGATAACTCAAAGCCAACCTTGATTTTACAGCACTTTGCAAACTCTGCAGGACTATTTCAGTGCCTCCGCCTTTGCCATCTCCCATATCTAAACTACGCACGTGATGAGGTAACACAATTTTACAAATACTTGAGCACGTATTGGTGACCATGTTAACTTTTTTTTTTTTTTTTTGCAGTACGCGGGCCTCTCACTGTTGTGGCCTCTCCCGTTGCGGAGCACAGGCTCCGGATGCACAGGCTCAGCGGCCATGGCTCACGGGTCCAGCTGCTCCGCAGCATGCGGGATCCTCCCGGACCGGGGCATGAACCTGTGTCCCCTGCATCGGCAGGCGGACTCTCAACCACTGCGCCACCAGGGAATCCCCATGTTAACTTTTTAAATAAACTTTTGATTTGCCTGTTGTCTTGCTTTTTGGGGGCTAGAGTGGAAAAAGCATGGACTCTGGAGTCAAAGAGTATCCCTATTACTTATTAGCCACATAACTTTGCAGCCTCTTCATCTATAAAATGGAAATAAGTATGCATACCTCTTATGAGGATTAAGTAATATATTACTTATAAAAGTGCCTAGCATATCATAGGTGCTCTCTTGAATCATTCCTACCTTAGTTTCTTTTTTTCCAACTACTTCTCGCTTATGATTTATGCTTTATGTTTTTATGGACCTAAATGAGTCACCTTAAATTCTTATGGAACAAAAAAAAGCAAATAAAAGTACAACATAAAAACAGTAGACACTCTGCTGGGAAGTAGGGGTGGGCACTGACTGGGAAGGGATATGAGGCAACTTTCTGCATAATGATACCCTCGTAGGAGTTTGGGTTACACAGGTGTATGCATTTGTCAAAACTCAGCAAATGTACAGTTAAAATTTAACTACAGTGAAATGTACCAATCCTACCTCAAAAGAAAAAAAAAACTATAAACAAATAACGACCTCTACTTAGTGATAGGCATGCCGAAGCACTGAGAGGGAATGCATAAAAAATAGGATGGACAGATGGCTGGACAGAGGAACAGGAAGCACAGAGTAAAATGTTAATGGTCAAACCTGGTGGTGGGTGGATGGCTGCCCACTGTAAAATCCTTTCAATTTTGCAGTATGTTTGAAATTTTTCATAATAAAATGTTGGGAAAACATATGCTATGGAAAAGAATGGAAGGCACTCAATACACATTAGTTCTCTTCCCGAACCCTCTCCCTTATCTTCATTCATCCATTTGTTCATTTACCTGCAAATATTTCCTAGGCACACACCGCAGAATCACCTAGTACAAGTTGCTTAACCCCAAGCCCTCTGAACACGTTTCCTCATCTGTGGAATAATAACTACATGTGCCTCATGGGGTTTCTGTGAGGATTAAGATGATAAACATATAACGATTAAGCTCAGTACCTGCCCTGTAGCTGGTGCTCGACAAAAGCTAGCTATGATTATGTCAGTATTACATAAAGATCCCGGGCACTATAGTGTATTATTCTAGTAGCAAGTAGTGGCTAGAAGCCCTGACCCCTAATTGACTGCTTGGGTTCAAATTCCAACTCTACCACTTTGTAGCTTTGGGCAAAATCCTTAACCTTTCTGTGCCCCAGTTTCCTATTCTGTGAAAAAGGGATAAGTGTTCTCTATCATGGGGTTATTAAGACAATTCAACATGATAATATATACAAAATGCTTAGACAGTGGCTGGAACTGTATAAGCACTCAATCAATGTGAGTAAACTCACTATGTTGGATATTTAGAGAATATGAAGATGAATGGAATGCATAAGTCCCTGACACCTCAAGGAGTTGATTATCCAGGAGAGGAGAAGGCCATGTCAACAGAAGCATCACAAAGTGGTGCGTGATGTGTGCCACAGGGGGTGTGCTACTATGGGCTTGGGATACCAGAAAAACAGACTGATGATAATGACCAAGGAAGACCAAGGAAGGCCTCAAGGTAGTGGCACTGGATGATCTGGAACCTGAAGGCAGAGAAGGGGAAGAAAAAGGTTGGTAATGTGAAAATACATGGTACAGAGAGCCTACTAGAACTTAATAAAAGATAGGTAGGGGCGGGTTAAAAGATTTGAGGCTGGAAAGAGATTGGGATCAGATGGCAGAAAGCTCTGCTGATGAATGTGGACTTTGTTCTGCAAAAGTACTTCGAAAAAATGATCATCTATTCATATATTCCATGGATTAGAAGAGGTGAGTCTTCAAAATAAATTGTCGACCAAAAAAAAAAATTCTTGATTTTTCTATCTGATAAATAACGAATACTGCTAATCATTTATCCACTGCACTCTTTATATAAAGTAACTAAAAATTCATTACAATAACTATTTCACCAATTCACAGCATCTCTACTGAATAAGAAGGCCCAGAGCCTCTGGAAGGAGGGCCAGGGAAAAGCTTACTAACAGCGTTGTGGAATCAAGTTAGTTAGCACCACTCTAACTGGTTCATTGCTTTGAGGTTCAGTTTGGAATCTGACCCAAGAGATTAAATTCAGGAAGAGAGAAAAGTCCAGGCAGCAGCAGAGAAGGGCTGGCTCCCTTTGGATGCTGCCAGCTGGCTGCGTGCGCTGCGCCTCTCAGAGCTTGCTCTGCCTTGGTAAACACATTTCTGATGGCCGTAGGCACTGAGCAAACCCGCTAAGCCTTACCCAAGTGTCTTCAGCATCAGAGCCTGAGGGGAGCGGCCAGGGGACGGGGAAGGTTTTACGATTAAAGGCAGCAAATGCTGCTTCCAAAATTATGTAATTTAAATATATGAACCACCCAAGAAAACACCTTTTTTTTCTAGCACTATCGGAAGGAAATTAAAATAACATAAAACATATACAGTGAGGTTTAAAAGTTACAGGATTATCTACAGGGAAACTTTTATCTTGGTGTGGACCAGGCCCTTTTAGCGGAGGCACCTTTGAGTGGGCTGGTGCGCTGGCTGGCTCCAGCTCGGAGGCACAGTCTCCTGGCCTGCGGGCTCTGTGAGGAGCTCTGCTGTCTTGCTCCTCTGTGTTCTCAGGGTCTAATACAGTGCCTGGCCTGCAAAGGGTGCTCACAAAATCTTTGTTAACTCAATAAGTAAATGATCTAGTCCCCAGCTTTATAAGTTCAGAAATATGATTTTAGTTCACTGAGATTATTAAATTCTTAATTGAGTGGGGGTAGAATTGGTTTAATACCAACCAAACTCAATGGAGACACATTAGATCTTACCCCACCCCCCCATTTTAGAGGGGGTACAGCTTTCCAGGAGCCCCACTGCTTCTGAAACTTACGCAGAATTGTCCTTTCCTAACATGAGGGTACCTGGGAAACAGAATCCCTAATCAGGTCGTTGCCTGAGGAACAAATTTAGAACTTCTAAGAAGGTTTTCAACCTACGTATGCAGCAAGCCCAGCTTTGCAGCAAGCAGAATGTTTGCCCCAGGCCAGTGTGGCATCTTGCCTCCTGTGGATAGAGTGAGATGTACTCTGACGGAGTCCAACCCTCCAAATCCTTCCCAGGCTACATGCACACTCCCAATCTGGTGTCCCTTTGCAGCATTCTTCATTTGAACAAGTCATAAACCCCTCGCTTTTAAGATTTTTCTGTTTATAGGGCTTTAATTTGGCCTCTAATGACCAAAGAGGGACTTTCATCTCCACATGCCTCCAGAGGATCACTTGGATCTGGTCATCTCTGCATGGATGTGCACCAATTTTCAGGCCATTTTGGGCTCAGCAGCAAATGCTGAGCAGTATCTTCAGAGAACCCCAGGGTCCTAAGTGATACCCACCCATAGCTCTGTTTAAGACTGGTTTGGATTTTTTTTTTCCCCAAGTGCAGTATTTTGCATTGTCTAATTTTCTATCTGCTTGGCCTCACAAAATTTTCAGAAAAATTTCCCATCAGCATAGCTTTTTACTACTGTACCCTTTAAAAAGGTCTAGGAAATTCAACATATCTGGAATGAGCCTCGAGGCAACACTGTGAGAGGTCATCATTAACAGTTACCCACTTGGAGAAGGGACCATAACTCTAAGCTTTCTTTCCTCTTCTTAAGACAGTTTCTACCCAGAATCAAATAGTTTCTCTATCCCATGATGGCTTTTTACTTAAAAGAAAAATGAGATAGAGAAAAAAAAGAAAATTTTAAATTTTGAGCTAATTTTAGACTTATAGAAAAGTTACAAAAATAGTACAGAGAGTTTCCTTATGTCCCTGACCCAGCTTCCCCAAATCTTACATAACCATAGTAACTGAAGAGAACCAGGGCATTAATGTTGGCACAGTACTATTAACTAAACCAAAGATCTTATTCATATTGCACCAGTTTTTTTCTACTAATGTCCTTTTTCTGTGCCAGGATCCTATCCAGGATCCCCACTGTATTTCGTCGTTATTTCTTAGTCTCCTGTGGTCTGTGACAGCTTCTCAGTCTTCCTTGTTATTCGTGCCCTTGACACTTTTCAAAAGTATTAATCAGTTATTTTGTTGAATGTCCCTTGATTTGGGTTTGCCTGATGTTTTCTCATGATTACACTGAGGTTATGCATTTCTGGCAAAAATGCCACAGAAATGATGTGTTCTTCTTAGTGCATCATATCATGGGGTTCATTGATGTTGCTTGTCTTATTACTGGTGATGCTGACCTTGATCTCTTGGCTAAGGTGCTTTCTGCACTGTAAAGTTACTATCTTTTCTTTCCTTTATAGATAATAAATAAGTTGAAGGAGTTGATTTGAGACTATGCAAGTTTCTGGCAAAGGTTTCTTAAAGGATTACTGGCTCCCTCATTCACGAGCCTGCTCGCTTTCCTTAACAACTCCAAGAGGTTAGTTGATAGTATTTCCCCTTATTATGTTTGTCATGCAAGCACTCTGTTATTACTTTTTTGTTTGTTCAATGAGATTTATTTTTCTTCTACTTGTAAAAATAGCACATCTTCATTGTCAAAGAAAATATGGCATGTTGATAAACATGGCTTTAGAGATTGGTACCTATTATGGACTGAACGTTTGTGTCACCCTCCCTCCAAATTCATGTTGGAATTCTAACCCCCAATGTGATGGTATGAGGACATGGGGCCTTTGGGAGATAATTAGGTCATCACAGTGGAACCCTCATGAATGGGATTAGTGCCCTTATCAAAGGGACCCTAAAGAGCTCTCTCACCCCTCTCCACCATGCGAGGATACAAGAAGAAAAAGGCCATCTGCAACCCGGAAGAGGGCCCTCACCAGAACCCGACCATGCTGGCACCCAGCCACCAGGACAGTGAGAAAAAAAATGGCTTCTGTTTATAAGCCACCCCTATTTTGTTACAGCAGCCTAAGCTAAAATAGCAACTCTCTATATAAATGTAGATATAGATATAGATATATAGATATCAGTGAACCTCTTTTCCTCTTTTAATACCACTGGAGTCAGATACCATGGGCTTATTCATTAAGTCCCAGCCCCACCACGGACTTCAGGAAAGTTACTTAATTTGTGTGCTGGTTTGCCCAGCATCTGTTATTTGCTGATGGGATGAGCAAAATTAAATAACATTTTTTGGGAAGAACTATTCAGAAAGGTAGAGGTAAAAATTTTATGGTCTGTGTTTAATGGAAGTCAACTGAACACTGCCATGGGGAAGGTGAGGTCACACAGTAGACATCTGCAACTCCAGATGCCACATGTGGACAAAGGTTCAAAGTGTTCACTGCTGAATTCCTTAATGACCGGAAGGACTGCTACATGGTCCCCAGGATTTGCCTACTTCCAGTTTACCAAGTGAGGCTCCAACAGACTGTAAATTTATCACTTAATTGCGTGGCCCAAATACAATCAGGAAAAGGTTATTACCTCTCCCACTATTTTCCCCCAGAACAATAACAACAACAGGAACAGCTAACAATGGTGGAACACACGACTCGCACTGGACACTGTGCCTTCTAAGCCCGTTACGTGCACTGGTTCATTCAACTCTCATCACAGTCCTCGCTAGGAGGTATTATTATTGCCTCCAGTTTACAGATAAGGGAGATGAGGCACAAAGAAGTTACAAAAAGTAACTTGCTCAAGGTCACTCAGCTAGTAGCTGGTAGAGCCAGAATCTGAACCCAGGCAAGCCTAGTTTCAGAGCGCAGGCACTTAGCACTATGCTCTCCTATTGTCAGAGAATGCAAGAACACATTATCATCTAGAAGAGAGAGACAGTCCACGAATTCAAGTTCGGGGGGAAGCTGAACTGAACAAAAGGTTCACATGACAGACGGAAACCACTTCCAGAATGGAAAGACCTGAGAGAAGAAACAAGAAGGGGCTCTCAGGATCGCACACATAATTAGCAATCAAAGTGGGTCACTAAGACAACAGCCTGGAAACATCTAAAAACAATGCGTAGAAAAGGACTCCAAGCCGACAAGTTAAACAAGCAGGTTATGTGAAAGGGAACCCAGCAGTTACTTTTGATTTTTTTTTTTTTTAAGTAACAGAAGCCCAGAGACAAGGCGATCTAAAATATAAGACCTCAAAGGAAAAGAGATGAGTGAATCAGAATGCTTCAAGCTGTCATCTCTAAACAAACAAAATGATGTCAACCCCCTAGCCCAGATGCTCTTGTCATTCCTCTACCACCAAGATGTCTCCAAGAGCTGCGGTCAACGGCGCTATCTGCATTTCCTCAGCTGGTCTGACTCCCGTGTGAGCCGACCTCCACACCCTGTGGACTGAGCACGGTGGGATCACTATCAATTTTCTAACTGAGAAAACCAGTGGCTGAGCTTCTCCTTCTCCTTATCCCGCTGGACCCTCTGGGTGAGTGGCCACTGCCCCTCGTAGGAAACCATCTCTTCCACACCACTCTTTTCTGCTTCTCCCCTACCTCCTCCTCTAGCACCAGCTTGGCATTCAGGCCTGGTTTGCAATCCCACTTACTAGCTTAGTAACAATGCCTTGGAGCCTTAGTTTCCTGGCCCACGAAGTAGGGTAGTAATAATTTCCACACACAGAGCTATTAAAAAGATAAAGTAAGCCATCTGAAAAAGCTCTCACCACCCCGCGCAGGACATGTATTACAGGGCTCAGTACATTTTGACTTCCTGTACATAAAGGCTGGTCTTGGCCAGGAGGCCAACCTAAGCCCTTTCTGCCTACATGCTCTGACAGGGGGAACTTTATATCTATTCCATGGCTTTGACCTCCTCCTTGGAGCAAGTATATCTCACAACCTTTATCTCCGGCCCCTACACCTCAACTGAGTTTCGAACTCATATTTCCAATTACTCCTAGATATGTTTTCCTAGATCTGTTGACAATTTTTTAAACTCAGGAAGTCCTAAAATGCTCTGTCTCTCTCCAAAGTAGTCTCTGTGACCCCCTCCACAACATCCACGCCGTGACACAAAGTAGTCGATATTTCCACCGTCTGTTATTACCTTCCCTAAAACAAACAAAGAAGAAAACCCTCTAAGTCACCCTCTAATCCCAATCTCACCTGAGTCAGGAACTAGTCTTTTTAGATTCTGCCTCAAAACACCTCATCTTCTCCATCGCCGCTGCTACCACCTTGTTTAAGTTCTCATCATCTCTTACCTGGATGACTGCCACAGCTGCTCAACTGACTTCCTCCCTGCAGTCCGTGCTTCACATGACAGTCAGAGTTACCTTCCTAAAAACAGGCTTGAACAGAGTACTCCCCTGCTTTAAAACCTTTCTGGTGGGGCCGCAGAAAGCCGAAACTTGTTGGCCAGGCATTCGAGGTGCTTTGCAATCTGGCCCCAACATCCCTTTGTCCAGTCTCATCTCCAGCCACTTAGGTACCTTCAGGCTTTTGCCCATTCGCTTTATCCTCTATCCCGCAAAGCCCTACTGGCACAGTGACACTCGGCATTCAGGATGCCTTCGCTGACTCACCAAACATCATTCCCTCCCTCCCTGTGTCTCCAGGACACCTGACACATCACATCTTTCGCCATTGTGGGCTTGCATGCATGCCACCTCCTCAACCAGAAAGGGACCTTGAAGGCAAGGACAGAGCTGCCTTTCTCTTTGTATCTCCTGCACCTAATAGCGCAGCGTCTGTCCAGCTCAGAGTGAGGCTTCAGGGCTGTTAACTAACTT
Source organism: Mesoplodon bidens (assembly GCF_964165515.1). NCBI lineage: Eukaryota > Metazoa > Chordata > Mammalia > Artiodactyla > Ziphiidae > Mesoplodon > Mesoplodon bidens. The sequence goes on along the minus strand of NC_138171.1, from coordinate 19,075,170 downwards.
CATCAGGAATAACAAAATACTTATGAGTATCAGGCTGAAACCTAGAAGAATTAGTGCACCTCACAGAACAACTGTAAAATGCGAAGGGTAAAAATATCTGGGGTAGATGAGAAGTAGGAAGAGGGGATGCCAAAACAGGGAGAAACTGAGTTTCCTTATATGGAAGGAAAGGAAAGTTCCTGCTTTTGCTTTGATGATAGTAAATAAATTTAGGGAACAAATGTTATTTTTAGCACTAAGAGAATTGTTCACGTTTAAATTTTGTCTTAAAGTTAAAAAGAAGAAAAGGACACTCCATAAAACACAAGGTGTAACAGGAAAGAGACAACTAAGCAATACAAAAATTAAGAAACGAATTACACATAGAAAACTTAACAAATGCAAAAGCAACCATAAATTAAAGATGCTAAAATCACACATAAGTTATAGAATCTTCAAGATTGGTTGAACAGAAGACAAAATCCGACAACATTCTGCTTGAAATAACAGAGCTCTGAAATAATAATGAAATTAGAAAATATAACAAAATCACTGCACAAGAAATTTATAGACTATTAAAAAAAAGAACAGAGGACAAGCATTGCTTTAAGTATTGTCAGAAAACAAAGATTCTAAAATACTTAACTAGACCAACATCTTTGAAAAAATAAATAACTACAACCCCGCCCCCAAAGCAACTCACCCCTGATGGTTTATTAGTGGATCATTTCAAACTCCCCATAAACAAACAAAACATATTATAGAAAACATATCTTAAAAAGGTCAAGATAGGGCCTCCCTGGTGGCGCAGTGGTTGAGAGTCCGCCTGCCGATGCAGGGGATACGGGTTCGTGCCCCGGTCTGGGAGGATCCCATATGCCACGGAGCAGCTGGGCCCGTGAGCCATGGCCGCTGAGGCTGCACATCCGGAGCCTGTGCTCCGCAACGGGAGAGGCCACAACAGTGAGAGGCCCGCATACCGAAAAAAAAAAAAAAAAAAAAAAAAAGGTCAAGATATGGGTTATCTAGTTCATTCTATGAATCCAATTCTAAAACTGGCAGAGAAAATGAAGAGAGAAAACTAGATGAAGCTTACTTAAAATTTATGCTCAAAAATTTAAAAAAAACAGTTAATAGAATCTAGGAATAGGTTAAAATTTTAAATTGTGTCATGTCATCAGATACCAAAAATTCATTTGTTAAACTCCAACAGATATTCTTAATTTTAAAATTCTAAAACTAATAATAAAGGTATACTTTCTTACCCTTTTTAGAGTATCTATTTAAAACCAAATGTCAACAGTATACTTCAAGGAAGAAATGAGACATGCAGTCATTAAAAACAGGTACAAAGTGAAGCAGCATTTTATCATCACTGTTAATTAATATAGGATCAGAAGTGCCTTCCAATACAAAGCAACATGAAAACGAATAAGAAATACAAATACAATAAAGGAAGAGGCAAAATTTTTAATATATATAACCCCACTGTAACTTGCAAACCCAAAGGAGTCACTTAAATGTTACAATGAGCTTAAAGTGACCAAAGTCATCACCAGTATAGAAAAATCAACACTATTTCTGGTCCTCAAACTTGACCGCAGTGAAAATCACCCTGGCAGATTTTTAAAATGCCAATGCTTACAACTCACCCCAGACAAACTGCCTCAGCATCTTTGGTGGTGGGACAAGACATTAGTAATTTATAACACTTCTAAGTTGATTCTAATGTGCAGCTAAGTCGAGATACCACTACTCTATACGTAATTATCTAAGTGTCTAAAAAACACAACGCAAAACCATTTGTAATATTCGCAAATGGGAAGAGAAAGATTGCTGTAAGGCAACAGGAGTGCAAAAGAAGAAGCCCAAAAGGGGACATAGTTAGCTCCTGTGCCTGCAGTTCAGGCAAAGAGGCAGGCAGCCGCCCAACTTATTGGACGGGGACATGACCCATGGCAACAATGCAACACTGGCAGCAAGAGATAATTAGTCTCAGTCCAAGTGCTACTGAAGTCAGAAGCATGCGTGAAGATTTAACAGAGGCTGAGGAGGTTCAAGATTACTTGCATACCTGTGCGAGGTTACATGTGAGATCAATTCCTAGAAATTCAATTGCTGAGTCAAATGGTATGTGCCTTTGAAAGTGAAAGATTAATTTTAAAAGACCTTAAAGGTGAAATAGAAAAAGCATGATGTGTAGAATAAACAAAACATCACATTTGATAGGTAGGAAGAGTGGAGTGGGAGAAAGGAGGGAAGCTGGAGCTAGGCGAGGTGGCTCAGTGCTGCCAGGGGGTAGGTAGGGAGACTGACATCACAGAAAATTCCTGGTGATTCCAATTTGGCTTGGCCTTCACATTCACTTTGCCCCCACAGCAGAGACCTGAAGGAGAAGGCAGCCAGGAGCCACGTGGCTACCTGGGAGGAGAAGATTCCACGACTGACTGAAGAACCATAAGGAGATCAGTGTGACTGACGCAGAGTCGGTGTGAAGGTGAGCACTAGAAAATGTGTGCACAAGTGCACTTGTAATAAACTTGTCTTATGCCGTTTTTAGTTTAGAGGATTGATATACAAGGCCATTAAATAGTTTTTACTCCACCCTCCAACTCAAAGTTAAAGAATGAGAAAACTGGAATATACCTTCTATCTAACAGTAGGCCTGCCACAATCCTCCATGAGACAGGAAGTTCCACAAGTGACAGTTGTGAGGAAATTCCCATGGGCTGGGTGCCCCAGACTTGTGGGGAGGGAGTGATGTTGCCATGGAGTTATCCAAGTCAGGCTGCTGTGCACAGAACTTCCATTATATACCAGCAATGACCCTGACTCCATTTCCTCCCCTTTCTTTCCAAAAAGTTCTACTCATTAAGGTTCTTAACTTTATGATAATGATAAATAAGGTAGTAAATTTCCTTTATTTAAAAAACTTTAACAAAACCCCTCAAAATCTAAGCCTGTGAGTGGCTCAATAACAGAATAAACTGAGTTCCCAACTCATATATGTACATACATATGTGTATATGTATATACATATATGAGTATATAACTTTACTAGGGCACATCTAGTTCATCAAGGGGAGGCTATACCTATTTACATTAATTATTGGCCAGTCAGCTTTGTCTTTAGTATTAATTTTCATATTCCAGAGAGCAGTACCACACATCCTATAGCCTGAGAACATGGCTTGGATAATTTGGTATTCAAACCAGTGTTTTTCAAGTCAGTCATTTAATAAATCAGAAGTATGTTTTGCACTCAGACTAAAAAATTGACCTTGAACTAAACCTGCACATCACAAGAGACACAACACACAACTCTTTTATAATACCCAATGGTCAACCTAAGATAAAACAGGTTCCTATCAAGTGATCTAAGAAGTCACCTAAATTGTATAGTCAATACAGATATTTTTAGATTAATCCAAATGATTAATCCAAATGATTAAAAGAATCATTTGATCAAAGAGCTCAGCAATAAAAATCAAGGAAGGAGAAAATAAAGAATGTTTAACAGCAATACAAAGATTAAATACAGCCATAAAGACTTAGGCATGACAAACTAATGGTAATTGATATGGCAAGAAACCTAAATTCCGAAGTGTACTATTTACCCAGGAAACATACTTTTTCCTCACTTCCTTGGTTTCTCCAGTTTCTCTCTTCTCTTTGTGCAGCCCCATATGCATCTTTAAAGGTTCACTTGTTGCTTCTGCAGTTGTATCCAGTCCTGCAAAAGAAGCGACATATCCTCACTTCATGAGAAAAGAGATAGTGTATTCTAGGATGCTGAGCTATCCAATCTCATCAATCTCCTTTCCTAACTCATTTTCACCAGAACTATACACAAACAGAAAAACCAAGGGGGTGGGGAGAATAAGAAGAGGTCACTGAAATACAAACTAGCAATTTTAAATGATTAAAAATGCCAGTAGTAACTGAAAAATATCAATGGAAAAAAGGCAAGCTTCATTGTCTCCGGTGATAGATCAGAACAAGATGATTCATTAAAATCTCTTTCCACCAATGAGTTTCCATCTTTCTCTCCTGGCTAAGTTTGAGATGGCTTAGCAGACATGATCAAATTAACTGATGTGCGGGACTTCCCTGGTGGCACAGTGGTTAAGACTCCTCACTCCCAATGCAGGGGGCCCAGGTTCAATCCATGGTCAGGGAACTAGATCCCACATGCATGCCGCAACTAAGGTTCACACGCTGCAACTAAGGAGCCCATGAGCCACAACTAAGGAGCCCGCCTGCCACAACTAACACCCGATGCAACCAAATAAATAACTAAATAATATTTTAAAAAATTAATTTGATGTGTAGCCTTACAACTTCACGGGTGAGTACCATTAAGGATGTGCTATTTTCTGATGCTCTTCTATTCAAAGCCCTGGGGTTTTCCTGACATGGATTCTAGAGGTACAAAAAATGGTCTAGACTGAGTTCCGGGCTAAGGAGCTATGTTATCTTCATCTTTTGTCTCTGACCCTTATCCCTATGTCATCCCATTCTACCCAATGACAGACACAAGGTAGCTCTTGGTTAATGAATGAGACAGTAACTATGTTTTCAACAAACAACCAGAAATGCTTCACATGATCTTAAAATTACTTGGGAAGCAGTTGAAAAACCACTGCTTTTGAGTTCTTTATTTCTTTCCCAAAGCATTCTCTTTGGTTGAGATGCCCAATAAAATGGCCCTCAAGTGAGTATACCAGAGGGTCTCAGAACTTCAAACGGTGCACGGGTACACGAGAGAGTAGGGACTATGAGTATCTGAATGTAAACAAGTTTGCCCCTCGAAAAAGCACTCTGGGGACTTCCCTGGTGGTCCAGTGGTTAAGAATTCACCCTCCAGTGCAAGGGATGTGGGTTCGATCCCTGGTGAGGGAACTAAGATCCCACATGCCGCGGGGCAACTAAGCCCATGCATCACAGTTAGAGAAGCCGCGCGCCGCAAGAAAGACCCAGCGCAGCTCCGAGTGATCTTTCCCCATCATTCTTAGGTCTTTAGCATACACATGTCAAGCTTTTACTCTGTGTCAGGCACTGTTCTAAGAGCTTTAACTACATTAACTAACTCAACCTTTATAACAACCCTATGAGGTAGATTCTATTATTCTAATTGCTCAGAGGAGGAGACTAAAGCACAGAAAGGTTAAGAAAATTGTGCAAGGAAATGCACTATATGCTGCCATTCACAGGCAGGGGCTCCTGGGCACACATGGTCTCGCAGGAAGCTGTAGTCTCATCTACCGATTTCACTTTCTTCTACTGCTCTTATGGTATAGGAGTAGCTCTGTGGCTAAATTAGCTCTTGTTGGAAAACTGTCCTAATTATAATTTATTAAAAACTTTAAATTCTCCACCACTTAAAAAACTGACCTTTTCTTAATTTAAAAAATTATCCAGTGAACATCACAAAAAGGAACTCTTCCTAATTTTGTGGAAATCAGAAGCAATCATGATTTTCAGCTGTTTACATTCACCCACTACTTCAGATTATTACATTTATTCCAGATATTTTGCCATGCTTACCAGATCCCTTCTAACTTTAAAATTTCAAATCCCTCACTCAAGCAAGGCATTTATTCTTTGCTCTCTAGTTCAGTTGATTGGGACCCGATGCTAATGATGCCAAAAGCTGTGGGTTCAATCCACTACAAACCACTTCGCTTTGTTTGCTTCAAGTCTGCAAACCCTTAGCCTGGATGGCACGTTGTGGGTCATGAGAGGAGCCAGGTGGAAGCGTGCAAGACAACTAGCATAAACAACATCTGCTTGAGAAACAAGTCCACATACAACACAGGGGCAGGAGCCATGACCCTGAGGCAGAAGCATCAACTCCATACATAAAGAAAAGCTTCATGATCACTGGCAAAGCACTTCTACCTTTCTGAGTAAGACGCTCTTCTCAAGCTCAGATCTGTTTGCTAGAATCTAACTTAAAGTCCCTCCTTCAAAAAACAAAACAGGTATAAGATTAAAATAAGAAACTAAGGTTTTTAGTTTTTGCACAAGATGTGCTTGATCTGAAAAAAAAATTTCTTATTCCTGACACCAATTCCACTTACAATAAAAAGCACTTGTAATGGCTTTCAAAAGTGTCACAGAAGTCTCTAGCAGTGCAACACAGCAAACCACCAGAAAAATCTTACTGCAATCCCATATGTATATCTCACATTCTTTAAAAATTACTCCTAATTTTCACAAAACCAAAAGCTGCTCCATCTCCAAATAATACAAAGTTATTTTAAACACGCTCTTTCAAATTAAATGAAGAGACCAAATCCTATCAGTCCAGATCACATTTTAAAACAACCAAGGGCCTACTCAAGGTAGAAGTTTTAACAGCTTCCACAAGTAAAAAAGAAAAGGCTATATTCCTTAATTGTTATTCTATGAAGAAACCCACTTGGGATCATCTGTCTTCATGTTTTCTTGCCCACAGCTGGAAAGAACTTTCCCAATGTACTAATGCTACAAAGCACACGGATTCCAACAGTCACAAGGTAACCATGACAGCAAACCCACAGTTATTTATGAGATCACAAAAACTATATGATGTAACTTTTTTAATTTGAGGGAAAATTCACATAACATAAAATTAACCATTTTAATGTGTACAATTCAATGGCATTTAGTATATTCACAATGCTGTACAACCCTCACCTGTATCTAGTTCCAAAACATTTTAGTCATCCCCAAATGAAACCTTGTACTCATGAAGCAGTCACTACCATTCCCCCTGCTCCAGCCCCTGGCAACCACTAATATGCTCTTTGTCTCAATGAATTTATCTATTCCGGATATTTCACATAAATGTAATCACACAATATGGGACCTTTTGCATCTGCCTTCTTTCACTTAGCATGATGTTTTGAGGTGTTTCCACATTATTCCTGCATCAGTACTTTACTCCTTTTTATGGCTAAAAAATATTCCATTGTATGGATAAATCACATTTTGTTCACCCATTCATCCACTGATGGACATCTGGGTTGTTCCTACCTTTTGGCTGCTGTGAATAGTGCTGCTAGGAACATCTGTGTACAAGTGCTTGTTTGAATACCTGTCTTCAATTATTTGGGGTATGTACCCAGAGGTAGAACTACTGGGTCATATGGTAAGTCTATATTTAACTTTCTGAGGAACTGCCAAACTGTTCTCCATGGTGGCTACACAATTTTACATTCTCGCCAGCAAAGCACAAGGGTCTGACATCCTCACCAACACTTCATATTTTCCATTTGGGATGTTTTTAAATTATAGCCATCCTTGTGGGTGTGAAGTAGTATCTCATTGTGGCTGATTTGCATTTCCTTAATGACCAATGACGTTGCACATCTTTTCATATGATTGTTGGCCATTTGTATATCTTCTTTGGATAAATGTCCAATGAAGTCTTTGCCCATATTTTAATTGTGTTGTTTTTCTTTTTTTTTTTTTTTTTTTGCGGTAGGCGGGCCTCTCACTGTTGTGGCCTCTCCCCTTGCAGAGCACAGGCTCCGGATGCGCAGGCTCAGCAGCCATGGCTCACGGGCCTAGCCGCTCTGCGGCATGTGGGATCTTCCCAGACCGGGGCACGAACCCGTGTCCCCTGCATCAGCAGGCGGACTCTCAACCACTGCGCCACCAGGGAAGCCCCTGTTTTTCTTTTTGTTGTTGAGTTGTTAGAGGTTTTTTTTTTTTTTAATGTATCATGGATACTAGGCCCTTCTCAGATTTGTATATTTTCTCCCATTCTGTAGATTGTCTTTCCACTTTCTTAATAATGTCATTGGGTTAGGACCTGTGCAGCAGGGAGAGGAAGCACATCGAAAGGAGGGCCTCTTGAGTGTAGGCTTCTGGAGTGTGGAGCCGTGTGGCTGACAGGGTCTTGGTGCTCCAGCCAGGTGTCAGGCCTGTGCCTCTGAGGTGGGAGAGCCAAGTTCAGGACATTGGTCCACCAGAGACCTCCCAGCTCCACGTAATATCAAACAGCAAAAGCTCTCCCAGAGATCTCCATCTCGATGCTAAGACCCAGCTCCACTCAACAACCAGCAAGCTACAGTGCTGGAAACCCTATGCCAAACAGCTAGCAAGACAGGAACACAACCCCGCCCATTAGCAGCAAAGAGGCTGCCTAAAATCGTAATAAGGGCACAGACACCCCAAAACACACCACCGGATGCAGTCCTGCCCATCACAAAGACAAGATCCAGCCTCATCCACCAGAACACAGACACCAGTCCCCTACACCAGGAAATCTACACAAGCCACTGAAGCAACCTCACCCACTGGGGGCAGACACCAAAAATAACGGGAACTACGCACCTGCAGCCTGCGAAAAGGAAACCCCAAACACAGTAAGTTAAGCAAAATGAGTAGACAGAGAAACACACAGCAGATGAAGAAGCACGGTAAAAAACCCCCAGACCAAACAAAGGAAGAGGAAATACGCAGTCTACCTGAAAAAGAATTCAGAGTAATGACAGTAAAGAGGATGCAAAATCTTGGAAATAGAATGGAGAAAATACAAGAAACGTTTACAAGGACCTAGAAGAACTAAAGAGCAAACAAACAATGATGAACAACACAATAAATGAAATTAAAAATTCTCTAGAAGGAATCAATAGCAGAATAACTAAGGCAGAAGAACACATAAGTGACCTGGAAGATAAAATAGTGGAAAAAACTACCACAGAGCAGAATAAAGAGAAAAGAATGAGAAGAATTGAGGACAGTCTCAGAGACCTCTGGGACAACATTAAACGCACCAACATTCGAATTACAGGGGTCCCAGAAGAAGAAGAGAAAAAGAAAGGGACTGAGAAAATATTTGAGGAGATTACAGTTGAAACCTTCCCTAATATGGGAGAGGAAATAGTCAATCAAGTCCAGGAAGCACAGAGAGTCCCATACAGGATAAATCCATGGAGAAACACACCAAGACACATATTAATCAAACTATCAAAAATTAAATACAAAGAAAAAATATTAAAGGCAGCAAGGGGAAAACAACAAATAACATACAAGGGAATCCCCAAAAGGTTAACAGCTGACCTTTCAGCAGAAACTGCAAACCAGAAGGGAGTGGCAGGACATATTTAAAGTGATGAAAGGGAAAAACCTACAACCAAGATTACTCTACCCAGCAAGGATCTCATTCAGATTCGATGGAGAAATTAAAACCTTAACAGATAAGCACAAGCTAAGAGAAGTCAGCACCACCAAACCAGCTTTACAACAAATGCTAAAGAAACTTCTCTAGGCAGGAAACACAAGAGAAGGAAAAGACCTACAATAACAAACCCAAAACAATTAAGAAAATGGTAATAGGAACATACATATCAACAATTACCTTATATGTAAATGGATTAAATGCTCCCACCACAAGACACAGACTGGCTGAATAGATACAAAAACAAGGCCCATATGTATGCTGTCTATAAAAGACCCACTTCAGACCTAGGGACACATACAAACTGAAACTGAGGGGATGGAAAAAGATATTCCATGCAAATGGAAATCAAAAGAAAGATGGAGTAGCAATTCTCATATCAGACAAAATAGACTTTATTATAAACACTATTACAAGAGATAAAGAAGGACACTACATAATGATCAAGGGATCAATCCAAGAAGAAGATGTAACAATTGTAAATAGTTATGCACCCAAAATAGGAGCACCTCAATACATAAGGCAAATGTTAACAGCCATAAAAGGGGAAATCGACAGTAACACAATCATAGTAGGGGACTTTAACACCCCACTTTCACCAATGGACAGATCATCCAAAATGAAAATAAATAAAGAAACACAAGCTTTAAATGATACATTAGACCAGATGGACTTAACTGATATTTATAGGACATTCCATCCAAAAACAACAGAATACACCTTCTTATCAAGTGCTCATGGAACATTCTCCAGGATAGATCATATCTTGGGTCACAAATCAAGCCTTGGTAAATTTAAGAAAATTGAAATCATATCAAGTATCTTTTCCGACCACAACGCTATGAGACTAGATATCAATTACAGGAAAAAATCTGTTAAAAATACAAACACATGGAAACTAAACAATACAGTACTAAATAACCAACCAAGAGATCACTGAAGAAATCAAAGAGGAAATCAAAAATATCTAGAGGGCTTCCCTGGTGGCACAGTGCTTGAGAGTCCGCCTGCTGATGCAGGGGACACGGGTTCGTGCCCCAGTCTGGGAGGATCCCACATGCCGTGGAGTGGCTGGGTCCGTGGGCCATGGCCTCTGAGCCTGTGCGTCCGGAGCCTGTGCTCCGCAACGGGAGAGGCCACAACAGTGAGAGGCCCGCGTACCACAAAAAAAAAAAAAAAAAAAAAAATCTAGAAACAAATGACAATGAGAACACAACGGCCCAAAACCTATGGATGCAGCAAAAGCAGTTCAAAGAGGGAAGTTTATAGCAATACAATCCTACCTCAAGAAACAAGAAACATCTCAAATCAACAACCTAACGTAACACCTAAAGCAATTAGAGAAAGAAGAACAATAAAAACTCCAAAGTTAGCAGAAGGAAAGAAATCATAAAGATCAGATCAGAAATAAATGAAAAATAAATGAAGGAAACAATAGCAAAGATCAATAAAACTAAAAGCTGGTTCTTTGAGAAGATAAAAGTGATAAACCATTAGCCAGACTCATCAAGAAAAAAAGGGAGAAGATTTAAATCAATAGAATTAGAAATGAAAAAGAAGAAGTAACAACTGACACTGCAGAAATACAAAGGATCATGAGAGATTACTACAAGCAACTATATGCCAATAAAATGGACAACCTGGAAGAAATGGACAAATTCTTAGAAAAGCACAACCTTCCAAGACTGAACCAGGAAGAAACAGAAAATATAAACAGACCAATCACAAGCACTGAAATTGAGACCGTGATTAAAAATCTTCCAACAAACAAAAGCCCAGGACCGAATGGCTTCACAGGCAAATTCTATCCAACATTTAGAGAAGAGCTAACACCTATCCTTCTCAAACTCTTCCAAAATATAGCAGAGAGAGGAACACTCCCAAACTCATTCTATGAGGCCACCATCACCCTGATACCAAAACCAGACAAAGATGTCACAAAGAAAGAGAACTACAGGCCAATATCACGGATGAACATAGATGCAAAAATCCTCAACAAGATGCTAGCAAACAGAATCCAACAGCACATTAAAAGGATCATACACCATGATCAAGTGGTGTTTATCCCAAGGAATGCAAGGATTCTTCAATATATGCAAATCAATCAATGTGATAAGCCATATTAACAAACTGAAGGATAAAAACCATATGATCATCTCAATAGATGAAGAAAAAGCTTTCAACAAAATTCAACATCGGTGCTTTGTGACCACCTAGAGGGGTGGGATAGGGAGGGTGGAAGGGAGGGAGACGCAAGAGGGAAGAGATATGGGAACATATGTATATGTATAACTGATTCACTTTGTTATAAAGCAGAAACTAACACACCATTGTAAAGCAATTATACTCGAATAAAGATGTAAATAAATAAATAAATAATTCAAAAAAAATTTTTCAACACCGATTTATGATAAAAATGCTCCAGAAAGTAGGCATAGAGGGAACTTACCTCAACAAAATGAAGTCCATATATGACAAACCCACAGCCAACATCGTTCTCAATGGTGAAAAAATGAGAGCATTTCCTCTAAGATCAGGAAAAAGACAAGGTTGTCCACTCTCACCACTGTTATTCAACATAGTTTTGGAAGTTTTAGCCACAGCAATCAGAGAAGAAAAAGAAATAAAAGGAATCCAAATCGGAAAAGAAGAAGTAAAGCTGTCACTGTTTGCAGATGACATGATACAATACACAGAGAATCCTAAAGATGCTACCAGAAAACTACTAGAGCTAATCAATGAATTTGGTAAAGTTGCAGGATACAAAGTTAATGCACAGAAATCTCTTGCATTCCTATACACTAATGATGAAAAATCTGAAAGAGAAATTAAGGAAACACTCCCATTTACCACTGCAACAAAAAGAATAGACTACCAAGGAATAAACCTACCTAAGTAGACAAAAGACCTGTATGCAGAAAACTATAAGACACAGATGAAAGAAATTAAAGATGATACAAACAGAGATATACCATGTTATACCATGTTCTTGGACTGGAAGAATCAATATTGTGAAAATGACTATACTACCCAAAGCAATCTATAGATTCAATGCAATCCCTATCAAACTACCAATGGCATTTTTCACAGAACTAGAACAAAAAAATTTCACGTTTGTATGGAAACACAAAAGACCCCGAATTGCCAAAGCAATCTTGAGAAAGAAAAGCAGAGCTGGACCAATCAGGCTCCTGGACATCAGACTATACTACAAAGCTACAGTAATCAAGACAGTATGGTACTGGCACAAAAACAGAAATATAGATCAATGGAACAGGATAGAAAGCTCAGAGATAAACCCACACACATATGGTCACCTTATTTTTGATAAAGGAGGCAAGAATATAGAATGGAGGAAAGACAGCCTCTTCAATAAGTGGTGCTGGGAAAACTGGACAGCTACATGGAAAACAATGAAATTAGAACACTCCCTAACACCATACACAAAAATAAACTCAAAATGGTTTAAAGACCTAAATGTAAGGCCAGACACTATAAAACTCTTAGAGGAAAACATAGGCAGAACACTCTATGACATAAATCACAGCAAGATCCTTTTTGACCCACCTCCTAGAGAAATGGGGAAAAAAACAAAAATAAACAAATGGGACCTAATGAAACTTAAAAGCTTTTGCACAGCAAAGGAAAACATAAAGAAGACGAAAAGACAACCCTCAGAATGGGAGAAAATATTTGCAAAATGAAGTAACTGACAAAGGATTAATCTCCAAAATTTACAAGCAGCTCATGCAGCTCAATATCAAGACAACAAACAATGCAATCCAAAACTGGGCAGAAGACCTAAACAGATATTTCTCCAGAGAAGATATACAGATTGCCAACAAACACATGAAAGGATGCTCAACATCGTTAATCATTACAGAAATGAAAATCAAAACTACAATGAGGTTATCACCTCACAACAGTCAGAATGGCCATCATCAAAAAATCTACAAACAGGGCTTCCCTGGTGGCGCAGTGGTTGAGAGTCCACCTGCCGATGCAGGGGACACGGGTTCGTGCCCCGGTCAGGGAGGATCCCACATGCCGTGGAGCGGCTGGGCCCGTGAGCCATGGCCGCTGAGTCTGCGCATCCAGAGCCTATGCTCCGCGACAGGAGAGGCCACAACAGTGAGAGGCCTGTATACCAAAAAAAAAAAAAAAAAAAAAAAAAACTACAAACAATAAATGCTGGAGAGGATGTGGAAAAAGGGGAACCCTCCTGCACTGTTGGTGGGAATGTAAATTGATACAGCCACTATGGAGAACAGTATGGAGGTTCCTTAAAAAACTAAAAATAGAACTACCATATAACCCAGCAATCCCACTACCGGGCATATACCCTGAGAAAACCATAATTCAAAAAGCGTCATGTACCACAATGTTCATTGCAGCTCTATTTACAATAGCCAGGACATGGAAGCAACGTAAGTGTCCATCGACAGATGAATGGATAAAGAAGATGTGGCACATATATACAATGGAATATTACTCAGGTGTAAAAAGAAACGAAATTGAGTTATTTGTAGTTAGGATGGACCTAGAGTCTGTCATACAGAGTGAAGTAAGTCAGGAAGAGAAAAACATATACCGTATGCTAACACATATATATGGAATCTAAAAAAAAAAAAAAGGTTCTGAAGAACCTAGGGGCAAGACAGGAATAAAGACGCAGATGTAGAGAATGGACTTGAGGACACGGGGAGGGGGAAGGGGAAGCTGGGACAAAGTGAGAGAGTGGCATGGACATATATACACTACCAAACGTAAAATAGATAGCTAGTGGGAAGCAACCGCATAGCACAGGGAGATCAGCTCGGTGTTTTGTGACCACCTAGAGGGGTGGGATAGGGAGGGTGTGAGGGAGATGCAAGAGGGAGGAGATATGGGGATATATGTATATGAATAGCTGATTCACTTTGTTATAAAGCAGAAACTAACACACCATTGTAAAGCAATTATACTCCAATAAAGATGTTTAAAAAAAAATAATGTCATTTGATGCACAAAAGTTGTAAATTTTAATGAAGTCCAATGTATCTAATTTTTTCTCATGCCATTAGTGTCATTTCTAAGAATCCATTACCAAATTTAAGGTCATGAATATTTACCCTTATGTTTCCTTCTTAGAGTTTTGGCTCTTCCAATTAGGTCTTTGGTTCATTTTGAGTTACTTTTAGTATATGGTGTGAGGCTGGAATATACCGTCATTCTTTTGCATGTGGCTATCCAGTTATCCCAGCACCATTTGTTGAAGAGACTGTGCTTTCCCCCATTGAATGGACATGGTACCCTTGTCAAAAATCAATTGACTATAGATAAATGGGTTTATCTCTGGACTTTCAATTCCATTCCATTTATCTATGTTGTCCATCCTTATGCCAGTACCACATTGTTTTGATTATTTGATGATTTTTTAAGATAATTAGTGGATTTATTTAGAGAGATACACATTCCATAGACAGAATCTGGTCCATCTCAAAAGGCGAGAATGGCCCTAGGGGAAACATACTCCATAGACAGAGTGTGGGCCATCTCAGAAGGCGAGAGGCCTATTGTAGCTTTTTTAAAATGGGGAAGCATGAGTCCTTCAACTATATCTTTCTTTTTCAAGATTGTTTTGACTATTCGGAGTCCCTGGCAATTTCATATGAATTTTAGGATCAACTTTTCCATTTCTGCAAACAAGGCTACCTGGATTTTGGGAGAGATTTCATGGGGTCCGTCGAGCACTTTGGGTAGTATTGCCATCTTTATATCAAGCCTTCCAACCCATGGACGTGGGATATCTTTCCATTCTATGACATAATTTTAAGTTACCTTAAAATGTCCTTGATAAGGTAATGCCATAACTTCCTTTAGTTGTCTGTCTACGTATATCTAGGTACTCTACTAAGTACAGCCTGGAGTAAGTCACAAATATGAAGTTCATATTTACCATGGAGAGCCCAGTATTCATATTCCAGAGAAGGAATGTCCATTATTCAGGGTCTTGCTGTTTGCTTTTGTCTATGCAAAAGGTTAGAACTCAAGGATTTTCATTTCCTTGATTTATAGTTAATTTTCATCTTCAGTTCCTGGTAGAGGAATTGACACACATGAATCTTGTATATTCCCTGATAAGAGTAAGTTGTTTAGTAGACTTCATAGAATGGTGTCATGAACTCTCTTTCATATAGTTCAAATAAAAAAAAATTGATCATGAAACATTAGCTACTTTGCCAAAGATTGTGCTCAAACACCCTTGGTTAGTTAGAGCTTAAAGTTATCAACTATAGGGCTTCCCTGGTGGCGCAGTGGTTGAGAGTCCGCCTGCCGATGCAGGGGACACAGGGTTCGTGCCCTGGTCCGGGAAGATCCCACATGCCGCGGAGCCGCTGGGCCCGTGAGCCATGGCCGCTGAGCCTGCGCGTCCGGAGCCTGTGCTCTGCAACGGGAGAGGCCACAACAGCGAGAGGCCCGCGTACCGCATAAAAAAATAAAAAAAAAAAAAGTATCAACTATAATTGGGAGGGAGGGGAGGAAGTCTTTAAAAGTCTTTTCTCTAAAAAATTTTTGCTAAAGACTATGAGAGAACAATTGTTTGAAGTTATAAAAGTAACTTGGGCTGGACACAATCTGTTCTTTGCACTCACGTCAAAATTAGAACTGAAGACAATATAGTAGCCCAGGAAAAATAACTGTGGCTTTTTCTGAGTAGCAATTTCAAGGAATTTATAGATTCCTCAAAGTAAAAGTCATCTTAAAACCAGTGGACTATTAGTCTGAGGTGTAACAATTGCTTCAGTTCCCATGTTTGGTGTCAACTTTCTGAAGCTTCCATTTATACCTCCTCTCAACATATGGGTCACATGGGACTCATGGTCCAAGATGCTCCAGTAAGATCAGAAGAGGCTTTAAGAATCAAACTGCCTATAATTATAAATCAATCAGAAAATACCATCTGGTGTTGAGATAAACTAGCAAACAAATCCTGGGAAAAAGAAATCCAATTCCATGTATTTTGTCATCTATAATGAAACCAAAGGCAATAAAAATATCTTCTGGCAGGTGCTCAGGGTCAGTGCCTTGGCAGGGAATGTTAACTAAGGCAAAGTTAGAAGGTCTAGTTTTTAACCAGATAGTTTAAGTTGAAGAGGGCAAAAAATAAGGAGGCAAGGGGAAAAAATAGACCCGGGCAAGAAATGGGGTCCAGATAAGCAGGTAAGAACCTGACGCACTGAGGTAACAAACAACAGTCCAGGGAGGGGACAGCTAGCCTGGCGGGTACATGGAGTGGACAGCTTGCTGGCTGAGTTCACTGCCGAACTTCAGAGGATCCTTTCAGCACAGTTATCAGCAAAGCTGGTCAGTATAACATCCGCAGTAGACTCACTCTCATGACCTGACTTTCGCTACAAATTCTTCTAGAACTGGAAAGCCCTTATCACATGGCAGGGGGAGAGGGCACCCTCTCCTTTGGTCCTGCCACTGCCTAATGGGGGTCCTATCTTCAGAGATCACACCATTTCCCACCCTCGAAGAGCAGTTTCCACACACTGACTGAACAACTGTACTTCTCCCTCCATGTTTCCTCAGCTCTATCTGCACTCAGTTCATCTGACCCTGTGTCAAGATTCAGGGGAAAGGTGGGAGAAAGAGGCAGTGCCCAAGGAAGTGGGATAAAGGCCATATTTTCCTTGGTGAGAATAGGACAGATGGAAATGAACTCTACCAGGAGTGAAATGGGGAAGGGGAGTGCTGGGCCCTTCTCTATCCCAGAGAGAGACATCCTGGGCCTCTCAAACCCAGAACTCGTAATTTCTGCTCTTGTGTAATAACGCTGAATACCTGAATGTGTGATAGCCCCTTGGGTCTGAGAGGAGTTTTTTCCCAATTATCAAATCACATGCCCCAAGAGGCTGTGGGGTTTTTTATGTAGCTCTATTGGCAGTGCAGTCAGGGCCACATAGCAAGTGCTTCAAGTCATCCTGCTCCCCTCACACCAGAAACCCCAGCAGAAGGGAGCCCAGATGGGCACTCGGGCAACACCTGCTGCAGGGCCAGCTGGGGTGAGGAAGCACCCCACCCCACTCTCGGTGTAGTTAACACTCAGCATCCTGAGTAACCTCAAACAACTGCTGTGATTTGGATCTAATGTGGTAATGGCTCTCTTGGTCCCCAACTGGGTGCTCTGAGCTCTTTCACTGCTTAGCTTTTTCTTTTCTTTCTTTCTGTAAAAGGAGCGTTCAGTTAATCTGTAGGCCTGCCATTCTGTGCCCAGGAGCTGAACTCCTGGGGCTTCTGCCCTGGACTTGGCGGGCCCACTTTACTTTTGTTCTCTGATCTCTTTGTGGTGGTCTTAGTTACAAGCTCCTGGAAACAAGCCCTGATTTGCAAGCACTGCTAGTCAAGAAAAGAGAAGTGGGGGGTTAGGGAACAGCTACAAACTCAGCATCCCTGATTTTAAAAGAGTCCAAACCCAGATATATCCTACATGTCTGTCAACATGAGAGTGGATAAACAAACTGTGGTATTCATACAATGGAATACTACTCAGCAATTAAAAAGAAAAATGTTCCCAATATACACAATACAGAAGAATCTCAAAATCATGGTGAGCAAAATAAGGTAGACATGAAAGAGAATATATTATATGATTCTGTTTATGTGGAGCTCTAGAAGAAACAAGATTAATTTATGGTGGTAAAAATTATAACAGAGCTTACGTTCAGATGTGAAGATTGACAAGAAGGGAACATGAGGGAACTTTTCTGGAGTGACAAAAAAGTTCTATAGATTGTTGAGGTGGTATTTACATGGGAAGAAACATTTGCCAAAACTTATTAAACTATACAGTTAAAATCTGCACATTTTGATGTATGTAGATT
Source organism: Mesoplodon bidens (assembly GCF_964165515.1). Taxonomy (NCBI): domain Eukaryota; kingdom Metazoa; phylum Chordata; class Mammalia; order Artiodactyla; family Ziphiidae; genus Mesoplodon; species Mesoplodon bidens. The sequence continues at coordinate 19,057,149 of NC_138171.1, read as the reverse complement.
ATATCTCAATTTTTAAAAATAAGAAGTTCAAAAGTCTTTATTAAAAATGGCAAAAAGATAGTTTTCCATCACGTTGCACCTATGTGGTTAACATTCTGAGAAAGAGACAAGATATTCAAAGTACTCAAATATATTCCTATAGACAAAACAAAGATAAATCTCTCAAAGTAACATGAAATTTATATCAATGAATTCATTTAATTCTTAAGATTGAATTAGATAAAGAAGTCCCTCAAATTTCTCTTATTCAACATCCAAGTTAAATATTTTAAGAATGCTTTAGAGCAGAAAGTATAGTGTAGAGGATAGAAAGACAAAAATAATGTGTGAAAAAGTTTTCCCCTGATTATAAGAGCAATACACATTTAGTATAGGAAAACTGGAAAATACAGAAGATAAGACTATAGGGGAAGAAAACTCACATAATCCAAATCATAAGCATAAAGAAGAAAATAAAAAGTCATCTGAAAAATATTCTCTACCCAAAGCTAATAAGCACTGTCAACATTTTGATACACACACACACAAATTTTAACCAAATTGGTATCATAGTGTACATATTGTTACTATTTTTTCACTTAAATTTATGTAACAAACATTTTCCATGTCACTGAGCATTCTTTGCATTTTTTGTTACTACTGAAATTAAATAGTTTCATGTGATTATTGGCCATTCTTATTTCTCTGTGAGACAGCTTGGCAATTTAAAAAATAATATTGATTCTTTTTCCTGATTATAATATAGTTACTGCTGACATGTGGAAAATACAAAAGAGCATAAGACTATGGTGGGGGCTTCCCTGGTGGCACAGTGGTTAAGAATCCGCCTGCCAATGCAGGGGACACGGGTTCGAGCCCTGGTCCAGGAAGATACCACATGCCACGGAGCAACTAAGCCCGTGTACCACAGCTACTGAGCCTGTGCTCTAGAGCCTGCAAGCCACAACTACTGAGCCTGCGCACCTAGAGCCCGTGCTCTGCAACAAGAGAAGGCACTGCAATGAGAAGCCCAGGAGCCACAACAAAGAGTAGCCCCTGCTCGCCACAACTAGAAAAAAGCCCACATGCAGCAATGAAGACCCAACACAGCCAAAAATAAATTAATTAATTTAAAAAAAAACAAAGAAAAACTATAGGTGGGAAAACTCACATAATTCAAATCAAAAAAACAATCATTACTGTTAATTTTTACTTTTCTTTGCACATATGTTTTTCTTATAGAATTGATATTCTAGGTAAGTCCATTTTAGAGTATATCTTTTTTCACTTAGCATCATTAAAAACTACATAAGCATTTTCCCTATGAAACTAAAGTCTCTCTAAACATTTATTTTTGTTAGCTTCATTTTTTTTTTAATTTTTTTATTAGTTTCTGTTTATAACAAAGTGAATCACTCATACATATACATCTGTTCCTACATCCCTTCCCTCATGCATCTCCCTCCCTCCCACCCTCCCCATCCCACCCCTCCAGGCGGTCACAAAGCACCGAGCTCATCTCCCTGTGCTCTGCGGCTGTTTCCCACTATCTATCTACCTTACGTTTGGTACTGTGTATATGTTCATGCCTCTCTTTCGCTTTGTTACAGCTTACCCTTCCCCCTGCACATATTCTCAAGTCCATTCTCAAGTAGGTCTGTGTCTTTATTCCTGTTTTACCCCTAGGTTCTTCATGACATTTTTTTTCTTAAATTCCATATATATGTGTTAGCATACGGTATTTGTCTTTCTCTTTCTGACTTACTTCACTCCGTATGACAGACTCTAGGACTATCCACCTCATTACAAATAGCTCAGTTTTCTCTCTTTTTATGGCTGAGTAATATTCCATTGTATATATGTGCCACATCTTTATCCAGTCATCCGATGATGGACACTAAGGTTGTTTCCTTCTCCGGGCTGTTGTGAATAGATGTTAGCTTCATTTTGTTTGTAGAATTTTGTTAGCTGAATAGATGTACCAAAATTTAACAACTGCTCAGTGTCAGGCACTTGAACGTGTACATTTTCCTTTTTTTTTTTTTTACTTTACAATGTGGAGATAAATATCTCTATACATAAAATACTGTCTTAACTTATGATTATTTCCTTGGGATAGACTGCCAGTATTTTAATCCCTGGGCCAAAGAGTATGAACTTTTTTAAAGGCCCACATTGCCAAAATGCATTGAGAGTTATATCAATTTGCATTTCACAAGCAGTATATAAGACCCTTGCTGGCATTAAATTCTTTCTCCGTCCCCCACATACACACACTCCGCATTCCTAATTACTCCCTACCATACCTCCCACCATACCCCCCGAAAAAACACACCTTGCTAATTTGATGTGTGCAAAGGGTATCTTACAACTTTAAATGCAGTTTTCACCAATGGAATGAAGTCATTTTTCACTTTGTTAAACTGCCTATAGTTCCTCTTCCATGACAAGCCTGCTGAATTCCTTGGATATCTGATGCTTTTCAGAGGTAAACAAAAAGCGTTTGGGGACTGCTGGTTCATGACAAATAATAGAGTATTAGAAGTACTTCTCCCCTCCTTTAAAATGCCAAATATAACAGACTATTTAGTTATTTATTATAACAGTAAGAATATATCTTATAAAAATATAAAAGTAAGAATAAGTCCACAGCAGCACAGGATAACCAGGAACGATGCCATCGGGAGAAGAGCAAGGAATTGTGGGCAAAAAAAAAGCCGTCGGAACTGAATGATGGCTGTGCTTAACCATGTAGAGGAACCTCCAACATGAACCAAGCAAAAGAAGAAAGTTTTTAAAATGTGTGTGCCCAAGAGAAGCTTGGTGGAAAACAAACCTAAATTCAGAGACAGTAGAAGCTGGATGTGGGAGTGGAAGAGCCCCAGGGATGGTCAAGAGAACAATTAAAGGTCTGTGGAACAGCTACCTCCTCCATTGTTCTCAGAAAGGCTAAGCTGTGAGACCGCCTCTCTATAAAGCGGGGGTCAGCAGTAGGGGACCACCCACATAAGTGCCAGGACTAAAGGATGAAGAAATAGCACCCCAAATGACAAGCCACACACCCACCGAGGACTCTAGAGGGACATCCTGGCCACTCAGCAGGACCTGTACCCTGAATTTACTCCTGAAAGAACAGTTCTCAGGCAAACGCAAATCAAAATCACTATGAGATGTCACTCCACACCTGTTAGAATGTCTATTATCAAAAAGACAAGAAATGACAAGTTTTGGTGAGAGTGTGGAGAAAAGGAAACCTTGTGCACTGTTGGTGGAATGTAAACTGCTGCATCCGCTATGGAAAACAGTAAGGAGGTTCCTCAAAAAAATTAAAAATAGAACTACCATATTGTGGTGTGCTCCAAGGACAAAGAACAAGATAAACTCAAAGGGCCAATACTGCCAGAACAAGGAGTTACAGGACTCCTATCGCTCTGTCACAATGTAACCACTGCACTGTCCCAGAGCCCCTCCCAAGTAGGATGCCCTGTCCCTTTCCCATCCCATATAAGAAAAGACATTTGCCCCGTTTTTCTCCCGCTCAGCACACTGGAAGTATACATACTCTGCTCAGTCAGCAGATGACTTGCAGGTTCCCTGGCTGTAAAAACAGACAAGCAACCCAAGCTCATTGTCGACGTTCCCTGGCTACCCGGAAGTCAGCCCGCTGTTCTTGCAGCGACCCTTCTCTTTAATAAAACTCTATCTTCCTTACGTTCTGCCTCGTGTCTGGAAATGCTTTTCCAACCCGCGCTCAGACCACGACATTTTGGTGGCCCGTATGGGGATATCTCTTGGGGTTTCTCCTCCCGCACCTCCTCTCCTCAATTCTTGGGACCCTCTGTGAACAGGCAAGTTGCCGGGGAAGCAACAGAGGAACCCTGGCCAGGGCCACACCCTGGTGTGTTCTGAAGACTCCACGGCTCACTTCGCCCCGTAGCTACCTCCCAGAACCAGTGAGCGTCCCCCTGTCTTCCTTCTGGCTGAGGACTAGGCCAATTGGTATTGTGCGGGCCCAGGTCAGGCATTTAAAAGCCATTAGGGCGCCTGCCGCTTGAAGACTCCCGTGGAAGGATAAGGGGGTCACAGAACAGACCAGGCTGTTAGAGCATCTGCCCCCAGCAAGACAACTTCCGCGCACCCTTGAGGCACATATTGGTTCAAGAAAAACCCCTCCCCTCGGCCGCCGCCTTCCCGGCAGGACTACGAGGCCAACTCCTCAGCCTGTCTTCTCTGTTACTTTCACTTTTTTCTCAGTCCGGATTGATTTACAGGAGCCTAGGTGTTGCCTCTGAGCCATCCCAGGAGTGCCTTTTCACGTTTCAGGTAATCGCCAAATGGTGAGTCACCGGTGGGACCCGGGAATCTCTCTCTCTCTCTTTCTTCCCCTGCCCGAGTCGCACGGTGCCTCAGTCGCACGCTCAGGGGTCACCTCTCACGGTCGGACGCGATGGTTGGGACGGTCGGCCCATTTTGTGCCTTAGTCGCACAGAGAGAGCACTGGGACAAAGGGGACATCTTTCTGTCAGCCGGTGACTCTCAGTACCCCCTCTCTACGGCATATGGGCTAAGAACAGGTTCTGGTACGTCTCGGGAGCCTCCCTCAGACTCACCCTTTGGTAGTATTCTCAGGAACTGGAAAAAATTTGACCCTGAAAATCGCAGAAAGAGGCTCACTTTCTTTTGTAACACGGCTTGGTCCCAGTATAAACTGGGGGCCCGAGAACAATGGCCCCTTGATGGCACACTAACTTATAACACGATCCTCCAACGTGATCTCTTTTGCCAGAAACAAGGAAAGGACTCAGAGGTTCCTTATGTTCAGACCTTTATGGCCCTTAGTCAGAATCCGGATCTCAGGGATTCATGCCGCTTGTGTCTTTCCGTTGCCGCCTTATCCCCCCCGACCCCTCTGTCTCCCTCTCCAGCAGATCTCCTAGACGACCCTCTACTCGACCTTTCCTGGCCCCCACCCTATCAACCCCCTTTGCTTCAGCCCCCGCCCCCTCACCTCAACCCACAGCTCCCCAACAGGCACCCCCTTATCAGGGCGAAAGCCCCCTCTCCCCTCCCCACACAAGATCGAGGACTGCCCAAAGCCAGGAAACAGATTCTGATATGCTTCCCTTGAGGGAAGTAGCAAATGGAGACATGGGCACTATTACAGTCCATGTTCCCTTCCCCATGTCTGACATTTCCCCAATTCAAAACAAGTTAGGTTCCTTCAGTCAGGATCCCACCACTTTTATTAAGGAATTTCAGGCCCTCACCATAGCCTTTGACCTGAACTGGCAAGACATTCATGTAGTCCTGACCGCTTGTTGTACTCATGAAGAGAAAAACAGGATATGGGCATTAGCCCAAGCTTGGGCAGATGAGGCACAGCTCTGTTTCCAAAACCCGGATGGATGGGGACCCATTTTGGGCTGGCTAAATGACTCTCTTTGTAACTACACCCTCAATTCTAATTGGACTAGCCTGGAGTGGAATCCCTGTTCAGAGAAAAATAAATATGATATACATGAAGGTAATTTCACTTTGTGCTAGGGAAATTCAAGGAAAAATGCGACTAAGAAATGTATTAATGAAGACCATATTCCCATAAACAGCTCGGCCCTGGGAACTAAATATGTGGGGATCAGTGTAACCACCGGACACTTACTTAGTTTAACCTCTCGGCAAGATTCTCCTCCAAAATATAACATAATTCAGCTAACATTCAGAAATTTGTTATACCCATCCCCCAGTCACACTCATAATCAGTCAGAGTCCGGATTCTCCCCTTTATGTATAGATGATTACTTCCTTGGAGTTTGGCCTTCCCAATATAATCCTAGGCCATGGACCCCAGTCTATTTCTAGAGGAAAACTCCCAAAAGGTCAGGGCCTGGCTCTGGGGACCCACAACGGGGGTATCCTTGAGGGGCACCAGATTTTCATTTCCATGTGGTAACGGGGTCTATTTGGATTTCTCACACTTTGGAGGGGCTCCTGCACAATTATTGCTGTGGTCCCAGAGGCAACCACTATGACTACAAAGGATTTAGCTTCCTCAGGAGGCATTCCCAACCTTGGGTCCTTCCTCGAGGAGGCCATAAGTTCTGTCTGGGAGAGACAAAAACGAACCACTGATTGGGGGGGACATGCTATGATATAACCCAATTCTTGATCGGCCCGAAATAATATACAGCATCTTTAGAGGGCTCTTTTGGTTTGCAGGCATACCCCTCTTAGAGAGGAGTGTTCTCAATCTCACCATCACGGTCGAGGAATCTTGGAAGGCTACGGTAGCAGCCACTGAGGAACAGCAGTCAGCCCTAGGCTCTCTGGCCAAGGTGGTTTTACAAAATAGGAGGGCCCTTAATGTCGTAACAGCTGAGGTGGGGCGGGGGAGTGTCTGTGCCCTACTAAATGGAACATGCTGCTTCTATATTAATACCTCTGGCCAGGCTGAAGAAGACCTTCAGATTCTAAAGAAAAACATCAAATTAATAGAAGATTTAAAAGAGAGAGCAGGACAGGGCCCCAGCTGGCTTTCCAGCCTCCTCTCCTCTATGGGGATCCAGATATGGACATGGCTATTGCCCTTGTTGGGACCATTAATCCTGATAGCCCTTGTTTTGTTGTTTGGCCCCTGCATTATTTTTTTAATTTATTTATTTATTTATTTATTTATTTATTTTGGCTGTGTTGGGTCTTCACTGCTGTGCACAGGCTTTCTCTAGTTGCGGTGAGCAGGGGCTACTCTTCGCTGCAGTGCGCGGGCCTCTCATTGTCGTGGCTTCTCTTGTTGTGGAGCACGGGCTCTAGGCATGCAGCCTTCAGTAGCTGTGGCACGTGGGCTCAGTAGTTGTGGCTCGTGGGCTCTAGAGCACAGACTCAGTAGTTGTGGCACACGGGCTTAGTTGCTCCGTGACATGTGGGACCTTCCCGGGCCAGAGCTCGAACCCGTGTCCCTTGCATTGGCAGGCAGATTCTTAACCACTGCACCACCAGGGAAGCCCGGCCCCTGCATTATTAACACATTATCTAAGTTCATCTCCTGACAGGTTCAAAGGACTCAATTCCAGATGGTGCTACAACAAGGGTACCGGCCATTTGGCACATGGACTACATTGGAACAAGCCGCCTTATCATTCCATGGGCTTTCATCTCCCTCCACAAATATACCCTGACAGAGAGCAGGCATCAGGAACCCAGGGCCCCTATGACGCCCCCACCCAGAAGGAAGTAGCCAGAGAGATCGTCACCCCTTCTCCTTGCAAAAAGGGTTCCCAAACGCCTGAGAAGGAGCTAGGCAGGTAGGCAGACATGAGCAGGGTATCCAATAGAGCCAAAGAATTGGCCCTGTAAATAAAGAGAGGGGGGAATGTGGTGTGTCCCATGGACAAAAAACAAGATAAACTCAAAGGGCCAATATTGTCAGAACAAAGAGTTACAGGACACCTATCGCTCTGTCACAATGTAACCATTGCCCTGTCCCAGAGCCCTCCCAAGTACCATGCCCTGTCCCTTTCCCATCCCATATAAGGAAAGACCTTTGCCCCGTTTTTCTCCCGCTCAGCACACTGAAAGTATACATACTCTGCTCAGTCAGCAGATGACTTGCAGGTTCCCTGGCTATAAAAACAGACAAGCAACCCATGCTCATTGTCGACTTTCCCTGGCTACCCGGAAGTCAGCCCGCTGTTCTTGCAGCGACCCTTCTCTTTAATAAAACTCTATCTTCCTTACATTCTTCCTCGTGTCTGGAAATTCTTTTCCAACCGCGCTCGGACCATGACACATATGATCCAGCAATTACACCTTTGGGTACTTATCCCAAGAAAATGAAAACATAACTCAAAAAGATATATGTACCCCCATACATAGGACATTTAGGAAACCACCTAAGTGTCCATCGATGGATGAATGGATAAAGAAAATGTGGTATCTCTATATAATGGAATATTATCCAGCCATAAAAAAGAATGAAATCTTGCCATTTGTGACCACATGGATGGACCTTAAAGGCATTATGCTAAGTGAAATAAATCAAAGAAAGACAAATACCGTATGATCTCACTTATATGCAGAATCTAAAACAACAATAACAACACCAAGCTCATAGATACAGAGGACAGATTGGTGGTTGCCAGAGGCAAGGGGTGGGGGGCCGTTGGTGAAACTGGTGAAGGGGGTCAAAAGGTACAGATTTCCAGCTACAGAATAAACAAATCATGGGTGTACTTATTTACTTATAAAATAGATTAAGTACATCGTGGTGACTATGTTAATAATTGCACATTTGAAATTTGCTGAGAGAGTAGATCTTAAAAGTCCTAATCACAAGAAAAAAACCACTTTTGTAACTATATATGATGATGGATATTAACTAGGCTTATTGTGGTGCTCATTTCACAATGTACACACATATCAAATCATTATACTGTACACGTGAAACTCCTGAAACATAATGTTATATGTCGATTATATCTCAAAAAAATTAAAATATCAGTTGCCTAGGCCCCACCTTAATCCAATTAATTAAACTAGCTTTTATAGAGGGAATGAGGAGCTAGGCATTTGTATTTAAATGCTCTCCAGATAATTTAATGCACCCTTAGGACTGAAAACCACTGACCTGGATCCTTATTTATAAATGTGAACAGAAAACTAACTAAGGGGACTTCCCTGGTGGTTCAGTGGCTAAGAATCCGCCTGCCAATGCAGGGGACACAAGTTCAAGCCCTGGTCCGGGAAGATCCCACATGCCTCGGAGCAACTAAGCCCATGTGCCACAAATACTGAGCCTGCGCTCTAGAGCCTGCGAGCCACAACTACTGAGCCTGTGTGCCACAACTACTGAAGCCTGTGTGCCTAGAGCACATTCTCTGCAACAAGAGAAGCCAATGCAATGAGAAGCCCGTGCACCACAACAAAGAGTAGCCCTCCTCACCGCAACTAGAGAAAGCCCGCGTGCAGCAACAAAGACCTAATGCAGCCAAAAATAAATAAATAAATTTACAAAAAAAAAAAAAGAAAGAAAACTAACTAAGAATAAAACACTAAGAAAAACAATAGATTGAAAAGAGGCACCAAATTGAATAGAGGAACCAAGCCCAGAGGAAACAGGGTTAACAAAGGAAACAAAATAATTTTAGTGTTCTCTGAAAGATCTATGAAGATACCATTTCAAAGATAAGATACTAAGGCGGGGAAAAGCACTACTATAAGTTACCAGTGGAGAATAAGGAAACAAAACTCCAAAAAAAATCATTTTTTAAATCCCTCAACTGCAAATCCCTGTATAGAAAAATGAGCATGATCAAAGATGGAAGGAGTGATCTGGAAGGCTGAAGTGATAAATTCTCCCAAACCAAGGGATAAGAAATATGGGGGGGGGGTGCTAAATCTAGACGATCCAATGTATATCTAATATACATCTAGTTTTTTAAAAGGGAGAGGATGGAGGGGAAAAAAATATCAAAGAAAGAGCAGGACCACATTTCTCTAAGTTGAAGAAGGACCTGAGTGTGAGGTTGAAAGGGTCTGCCAATGGTTTATAACAACATTGAAAAAAGAAACACCTAAATTTCACACTTGGTGAAATTTTTAAACTGCAAAAATAAAGAGACCCTGACAACCTAAGGTGGGGAAGGATGGCGAGGGTGTGAACCATAACAAAAGGAAAAGTGGATTTGCATCAGACTTCTCATTTATAACACCAGATGCTAAAACACAAATGAAACAATTTCTACAAACTTTTGAAGGAAAAAAATTATTTTAAACTTAGAACTCTAGATCCCCCTAAAACCATCATTTAAGTATGAAGGCAAAATGAAGGTATTTGGTGGTGTGCAAGAGCTCCATGAAGTTCACCACCCATGCATTTTGGAAGGGAAAGAAGTATAAGAGACATACTTAAAGTATAAGCTTATAAAGTATAAGACTTAAAGTTGTACCTTAGCAAAATTTAATTTAAATTTAAGAAATAAAAGTCAAATTGAGGGGCTTCCCTGGTGGCGCAGTGGTTGAGAGTCCGCCTGCCGATGCAGGGGACACAGGTTTGTGCCTCGGTCCGGGAAGATCCCACATGCCGCGGAGCGGCTGGGCCCATGAGCCATGGCCACTGAGCCTGCGCGTCTGGAGCCTGTGCTCCACAACGGGAGAGGCCACAACAGTGAGAGGCCCGCGTACCACAAAAAAAAAAAAGTCAAATTGAGATACAAGAAGCAGTGGTGATCAAAGAAATAAGTAAAACTTATAGTTAAATCTCAACAATTATTGCTCAAATATAATGTGAAGTGCAATGCAACTGCTAATAAGAATTCTTGAAAGAGCACAGGTATAATATAGAAAATTAATCAGAAACTTTGAAAAAAAATCTGGGAACCAAAGGAGTAGGAAAAAAGAAGCAGACGTAGGTTAAAGTCTTTTCTTATTTGTGGAGGAAACATAAATGCTACTTAATTTTGATGCCTACAGAGAAAGTTGGGTTCAAATAAAAGGATAACCTGGCTCCAGGAACTGGACGGATGGTGCCAACCATAGGTGAGAGGGTTCAAAATAACGTTGGCGAGTCCAAGGCCATGTCACACAGCCTTGCAGACCAAACTGGCGATTTAAAATTTTTATCCTAAGTGCAATGGGAAGCCATTTAAGAGTTTTAAGCAGGGGAGTAAATCCACACTTGATTTATGTTTCCAAAAAGATCACTCTGGTTAAAGTATAGAATGCATGGGAGAGAGACAAGAGAGGAAGCCGAAAAAGAAGGCAGAAGGCTACTGCAGAAGTCCCAGACGGTGATGACAGCGACCTGCATTAGGGCGCTGGCAGTGGAGGTGGGCTTTCTGTGTGTTGGAGGTGGGATCTGCAGGCCTTTTGGTGGAGTGGGCACGAGGGACAGAGTGGTTAAGCATGACTCCCAGGTTTCTGACTTTACCACCAAGTCCGCGAAGGTACTATTTTACCAAGACGGGGAAGACCAGAGATCAGCAAGTTGTCAAAGAAATACTAAATACCCTTTCGTGCTTTTGCTCTGGATCCTGTGGTAATACTGCAGACACTAAGGGCAATCACATTTCTCTTCTCATCCTCCCTGTCAAGTAACAGTCTTCCTCAAGCACCTATTTTATGCATATTAAACACCGTGGAGGCAGTGCCGCAGAGATCCATTAGACACATTTAGGCGCCTCTAACGAGGTCACCTCTAAATGATGGCCAAGCGTCAACTCTAGAAACCTAGGTCCATTACATGCAGTAAAACTGGGCAAATAAGGAACCTAATAAAATGTACAGTGTCTCGTGACTACTTCTAACATTCCCTAAAGATGATTATTTTGATCAGCTAGAGATTGGTACAAGTAATAACACCCACAATTCAGTGCCTCACCAAAGATACTTCACAACTCTTTAGGTATCCCGTGTGTGTGCGCGCGCATGCGTGCGCACACATATGCACGTGTTCACACGCCAATGATTTTCTATACCCTGGGAGTGAGATATTTCCCCTAACCTGCATCAGTCCAGCTGTAACAGAGCTTCGGAAAGTCCATAATATGGAGCTCCAGCTATCCGCTAACTGTGCAGTTGAATGACTTCCTATAAAGGCAAGGTTGCCCACCATTAAGGGCAAAGGCAAGTACAGCCCCTGGGGAGGCAGTGGATGAATATTAATATAACTCATCTATGGTCACTGGGAGTCAAAGACACACCAGAGGAATCGCGTTCTCCAGACTCCAACCTAGACGCTGTTCAGAACATAGCTTCTCTTAGGAACAGTACATGGAAAGTCACTGAAAAGTCTTGGGTGGGAAAAGGGTGAGGAGAGAGGTAAAGGGACAAATTTTGTTCTCTATACTCGTGTATTTTTTTGGCTGTCACAAGTCTGTGAATTACTTATCCAAATCTAAAAAGAAAGAAAAAGGAAAGGTTATTACATGAAAACCTCCCTTTCTCAAACCTTTGTAATAGAGGAAAGTTTCCCCAAAGTAACAAGAAAATTGTACTTGCTTCATAATGTTACCATTACCGAATAAGGAATGCCCTGGTGGCACAGTGGTTAAGAATCAGCCTGCCAATGCAGGGGAAACGGATTCGATCCCTGGTCTGGGAAGATCCCACGTGCCGCGGAGCAACTAAGCCCGGGAGCCACAACCACTGAGCCCACGTGTCACAACTACTGAAGCCCGTGCACCGCAACAAAGAGTAGCCCCCGCTCGCCGCACCTAGAGAAAGCCGGTGTGCAGCAACGAAGACCCCGTGCAGCCAAAAATTAAAAAAAAAAAAAAAGCAATGCTTATTACATAGTTGCTTCAACAGGAACACAGCTGTAGATCAAATAAATGAATTCATAAACATCTACTTGGCACTTTACAAGGCACCAAGCATCGTGCCATGCTAGACTCTCTTCTCTCAGACCACTCATTTTCCCTTGCTGACCTCCTCTGCTCCAACTGTTTCAAATTCCACCTTCCATGCCAACAAGCCCCAAAGCCAGTTTCCCCTCAACTGCAGAGCCAGCTGTGCATCAGATATCTGCTCTCAGATGGCCCACTACCTCCTGTGTTCGACATGCCCCACGCCAGAATCATCATCTCCCTCAGACCTGATACATTTCCTTTACTTCACGTTCGAGTGCAACTTTAGGGCCACTCAGTCATGAACTCTCCATGATGGCAGTTGCTGTTTGCGTGGTGTTATCGTATCTTTCGCCTAGAAGAGTGACTGGTACACAACAGACACTTAATATTAGCTAATTTAAAACGCGGTTAAAACCATGTGCTATAATGCTAATTACAAGTTTAGAAAACTAAAAAGGTCCTAGGATGTTTCTCTAGCCACTGCCAGAGTTTACTGGAAGGGCTACAAACCGGAGGTCCAGAGGCAGAAACTGGACTGTGAAACACAAGTCTTAGTTGGCCCGATGATACTTGGAAAAACAACTGTACTTACAGAGGGCTCAAAAGCTTCCCATAGGTAACTACCACTCCTGTCTTAATAAAGACAAATCCCCACCTTTATTTATTTTTTTAATCTTTTCTTTTTTTTTTAATTTATTTATTTTAATTTATTTATTTTTGGCTGCGCTGGGTCTTCGTTGCTGTGCACGGGCTTCTCACTGTGGTGGCTTCTCTTGTTGCAGAGCACAGGCTCTAGGCGCGCGGACTTCAGTAGTTGGGGTGCACGGGCTTAGCTACTCCACGGCATGTGGGATCTTCCCAGACCAGGGTTCAAACCCGTGTCCCCTGCATTGGCAGGTGGATTCTTAACCACTGCGCCACCAGGGAAGTCCCCCCACCTTTCTATTATACGCCCATGACCCCTGGTCTATAGTTAAACATTCTCCATCACCAGAGGTGTTGGACGTAGGCTTGAAGGCATTTCTGCACTATAAGGGTAACTATCCTAAATTATCTTTAAAGCTCCTCTGAATTGTGGGACTCCATAATTATGTTTAGTTATATATGTTACTTATGTATTTATTTGCAATTATTTAACATTAAGGTGTTAAAATTGAATAAACACAAATATTTGGAAAGTTTCAAGAAATCAACACACTTTTTAGACATGCTAACCAATGGAACCTAACAAATAGTCTTTTTTTTATTCCAAAGAACCCAGGAATAATTTTAATACTAAACATATGTTGAAAACACTGCAGGTATCTAAATCCAAAAGATCCATCACATGTGTCACCACAACAAACTTGGCAGGTTCTTCACAAACTTAGATACCATTCTTTAGAGATTAGACTCCATCTCCATTAACCTGAATCAGTCTCAATCCTGGAAATCAGTCAGTCCATTCAAACAGTTGTGTCTCATTTCAGGAGGTGGTGGTATAGACAGGAGTAAATGCCCACTTCTTAGGTCTCTGTATGATGTGAGTAATCCTGCATTTAATAAGGGGCATTTTCAGTCCATTGGCCTGGTCTCAAAGTTATTCACATGATGGCATCATGGAGGATTCTTACTTATAGCTGATTGCAAACACTTTCAGGGAAGAATCAGGAGTAAAACACAACTGTCTTCTTCTCTTGACAGAGTACTACAGACAGGGATCTGGGAGGGCTGACTTTAGTAAGAATTCTTATTTTTCATTGACTTTTGTCAGTTTTCGCAAGATCCCATCTGCAGCTTCCAGAGCAAGTGGGGTGCCCCAGCCATCCCTTCATAGTCACCAGAAACTGCAGGGGAGAAAAAAAAATCTTCTTCCTCTACCGTTCTAAGTTCCCAGCTGGGTTTCCGGGCTCCCTGTCCCACTGCACAGGGCGGTGGTGGGGCTGAGAGGCATCCACTGAGGAGATGAGTGCCTGGGACTCTCCAGCTCCAATCCAGACCCAAAGCCGGAAAAATACTCTTGAGTGCATAACCAAGAATTATTTTCAATCACCACCAGGCTACTGGTGAGTGATAATTTAGTTTCAATTGTGCTGTTTAATGTAACTGTGCTTCCAATTTCAAGTTCATGAATGACTCCAAAGTCACAGTCAAGCAGAGAAGAGATAAAGGAGCTCCTTGTTTTATTCCAAATTTGAATTTAAAGGGCTGGTTACATCATTGCACAGATACAGATCAGTGTCTCCCTCAGTACATCTCATTTATTCATAAAGAAGGCATCTGTCTTCCTTTGCAATAACATATCATGGGTGTATTGGATATATCTACAAAATATTCCAAAATTTGCATTTTTCTTTTCAGCTGTTTTAACAATGTCAATTAGAGCTGTCACATTTTTTATACAATCCAAGCTGATGAAAGCTTTTTGCCCCTCAGATTACGAATGCCATAGGGAAATGACCCCATTTTACTTGTTCACTGCTATTATCCTAGTGTCTAGCAGTAGCTGACAAATAGTAGGTGGTCAATAAAAGTTTGTTGAATAAATAAATTTAATTATGTAAGTATTCACCTTTATCTTAGGCCTAATTTTAGCAAAAAGACACCTATAGACTAAAAATTAGTAATAAGAAGTCCAAACACATTTTGAGGCACAGGCAACACTGGAATACATAAGAAGGTTTCAAGATGACCAGTTTGAAAGGAAAGCACTCATATGTTTGACAAAGTTCTGTTATGGTTGTTGGAAAATCTGCTAAATCCGTGGTCACAATTTTGAATGTTATTAAGCTACTAAAACTCTACAGCCTTCCTTTAGAAAGACTGCTAAGTCTAAAAAGAAGTAAAGCATAAATAGCAGCTTGCTTTGTTGAATGCTGATTACATACCAGATACCGTGCTTGGCACCTCACACACTTATTTCATCTAATCCTCACCAATACCCTATAAAACAGATTCTCATTACCTCCCTGTTATTGATGAGGAATCAGACACGGAGGGACCTGTCTTATGTCACACAGTGGTAAGGCAGGAATTTCAACCCAGACTATGGCTTTTAACCACTTGGCTACCTTGGCAGAGGCAATGTTACACTGATCATAAAATTACCAGGGCAGCTATGAGGTCCCAATGAGCACATGGAAAAGAGATTACAGGCACTCAGTAAATACTACTTACCATCTCCCTTCCTGGTTCTCCTCTCCCACTTTGTGAGCCTAGGGGCCTCCCATCCTGGCTCCTTAGGCAATGCTCCCTAAGTTGTAATTTGAGAAGACAAGCAGTGACCCGATAATTTGTTTCCTCCCTGCCTACAAATTTGGGGAGCTTTTGGATATTTTAAACAATTTGTGGTATTGTTTGATGCAGGCCACTGAAAAGGAAGTAGACATGTTACAAATAATTGGGGAAGTTAAGTACACCACCTCGGGTCACACAGTAAGTGGCAGAACTGAGATTTGAACCCAGGCTTCTTTTCCCCCATGTAGTGCTCCTTCTATTACTGAAAGGGGAGTCACATAACCTCAAGGTGGGCTACCCACATGAAAAAGGGAAGAGAAAAGAATTTACATAAAACTTTAAGAATGTGTGGAAGTAGATGAGAAATGCTGCCAGAGAAAAGCAAATCCAGAATAATACAATTGATTTTGCAGAAGGAGGGTTATAGAAGTGTCTGTGAATTGGTACTGTACTAAACCAAGTTAGTACAGATTTGGAAAAGATGGTTGGATCAATTTTTAAAATACCCTCTCTTCTAACCAAAGATGCAATAATTATGATAAAAATGACTACATTTGTCTTTGTTACTAACTTAGCAAGCACAGAGCATAAACATTGTATGAAAGCAGTGGTTATGTGAAAACAATAAAAGATAGATTAAGAAATATATCTTCTAAACCTACAACGATTTTTATATGGGCCATTAACTAAAGCATGAATCTAAAAAAAGACATTTTTGAGCAATAAGGAAAATTGTAGTGTACAGATTAGTAGATGATATTAAAGAACTTATTGCTATTTTTAGCTACGTTAATGGCACTATAGTTACAGGTTTTTTAAAGTACTATTATTCAATCATTGTTAATGCATTCAAGTCACTACTTTTCAACTTGGATTGAATATGGGCATTATTGCTTACTTTTCACTGAAAATAAAGCAGTCTAATTATTATCAATATCAAAGCTTTATTTTTGTTGCTATTGTCTTTCTCCTGTGGTTGGGATTTCCTAATTTAATGTCTAGTTACAGGATTCAACTTTTAGGACATGTTTGGAAGACACTGTCTTTAGTACTCAGGAGTCAAAATTATCTAAACACATTAATCAACAGTGGTTGAAGTGATCAACTCATTGAGACTAATAATACTTTCTTTTTTCAATCAGAGTTAGTCAAATTGTGTTTTATCTATTTGGAATGAAAACTTACTTATATTACATTTACTTAATTAAATTGTGGACATACCATAAAAGCTTCAATTATGCACCGAAATAGGTTCAGAATGTTTAGTAAATGACAAGTTGGAGATTAACAATGAACTTATCCAGAAAAGCCTGAAGTCCACCACTTGGTGCTGGCAACGTTCTCTGTTTCTTGATCTGGGTGCTCATTATATAGGCCTATTCAGTTTGCGAAAATTCACCAGCCTCTACACTTATGTTCATTTTTATGTATTTTATACTTCAATTTAAAAAGTTTTACAAAATGTCTCTGTTATGTTACATACTGAAGTATTACAGATGAAATGATAGGCTATCTGGAATTTGCTTTAAAAGACTAGAAGAGGGCTTCCCTGGTGGCGCAGTGGTTGAGAGTCCGCCTGCCGATGCAGGGGACACGGGTTCGTGACCCGATCTGGGAAGATCCCACATGCCGCGGAGCGGCTGGGCCCGTGAGCCATGGCCACTGAGCCTGCGCGTCCGGAGCCTGTGCTCTGCAACGGGAGAGGCCACAACAGTGAGAGGCCCACGTAACGCAAAAAAAAAAAGACTAGAAGATGGGGTGGGGGGGAAGACCATGTATGCTAGTGGGTGGGGAAGCAGATGAAGAGGGGTGGGAAATAAATGAAACAAGATTAGAAAGATGCTGACATTGTTGACATTATATGAGGGGTGCATGGAGGTTCATAATACATATTTGAAAATTACTATAATAAAAGAATTGTTAAAGGGAAGGCATAATTGCTGCTGCACCTGTGCTTGCATGTGAGCTGCTGAAAGAACAAAGAGACATCTGACTGATCTTGGAAAACCATTACAGAAAGGGAGAAAATTAATGGGTGAACTACAGCAGCAACTACAGGTCGCTCCGTACCTGTCCCCCACAGGCTCAAATGACAAACTCAGGGCTAAGGGGCTTTAAGAACCCAGAGAGAGAGGGTTTTTTGATATTCAGTGAGCTGCATACCTTCCACGGTGGTGGCCATACGTACTATTTTCAAAAAAGGAAAA
The DNA here is from genome assembly GCF_964165515.1 of Mesoplodon bidens. Taxonomy (NCBI): domain Eukaryota; kingdom Metazoa; phylum Chordata; class Mammalia; order Artiodactyla; family Ziphiidae; genus Mesoplodon; species Mesoplodon bidens. Next base: position 19,039,406 of record NC_138171.1, on the reverse strand, counting down.
GGGGGGAGGGATAAATTGGGAATTTGGGATTAACAGATTCACACTACTGTATATAAAACAGATAAACAACAAGGACTTACTGTACAGCACAGGGAACTACACACACACACACACACACACACACATAACTGAATCACTTTGCTGTACACCGGAAACATTGTAAATCACCTATATTCCAATCAAAAAATAAATAATAAAATTAAATCAAAATTCCTTCTGTTTCCATTGGGGGGGAAAAAAGGAAAAGGTGACTAGGTCACAATAAGCTCTACAAAATAAGTAAGTGTTGATATTTTTTTCTCTACATTTTGACATAATAATCATTCCTTGAAATGACCAAAAAAGTCTTGGCCACAGTGTTACCTGCCTTGTACAAAGGGCAAAAGAAAAGTACCTGTCCCCTGAGCTAAGAGAGAGAAAGCTTGGAGAAAAGGTGGGTCAGGTGCTCATGACCTCCCTGCCTTGTGTTCTACAGACTCACTTGCTAAATCTGTTACTGAAAGGCCGCCAGCTACATGAGGATATTTCAGCCTAGGAATGTAATTTCAACAATGCATCCATTTTCTCCAAATTCCAATAGAGTAAAAAAATTTGGATGCTCCACAATATTTCTTATAACAGAATTTTATCAGGAACACTGTATCTTATAACCAATGTTTAAAAAACTAGGTATCCATTTAGTTTCTCTTCAGGTAACTTTCTGGTATATGAAGGTATACCATAACAATAAAAAAATTTTTTTAAGTGTTCAGTTTACATGAGCACTTTTATCAAATGTCCAGATGACAAGAAACTTGAAAAGATACCAAATATGTTGGATAACGGCTAGTCAGGCTGGAATACAGGGTCCAACCAAACATGCACAGAGAGGTACATACCACTTGGAAGCTGGCGAAATAGCATCACTCTTGTTTTCTTCATTTACTTAGTGAGGCAGGAGATGAACCTCTGAGTATGGGGTCAAGTATCTGTATCAGAGAGTATCTTCTGGGGGCTCTGATGGGCACAGCACAGCTATCCAAACACTGAAGGATTTTTTCTCATGAACAACTCTTTCCCAAAACTGGGCCTTGCTACTCGAAGTATGACCTGATAGACCTGCAGCATCAGCATCACCTGGCAACTTGTTAGAAAGACGGAATCTCAGGGCGCACGCAGACCTACTGAATCAGAATCTGCATTTTAACCAAACCCCCAGGTCATTTGTATGCACATCACAGTTTGAAAAAAGCATGGGATTAGGGGATTACTGTCAATGTGGAGGGAGGTTTCCAGAGCTCTTCCGTGGGCCTCCCCTCTTCCTCACTTTTGCTAATGACTCACATGAAGATACTGAAGAGCCTTCATCAAATCCCAAGTGACACTAATCTAGAAGGAAACACTCAATTGCACAAGCACCTCCTGGAGCAGGCCAGGCTTGAGAGCAGATCACGTGAAAAGATGTAAGCAACCAGCAGTTTGCTAAAGAAAAAAAAAAAGTAGTGCACACTTGACTGTATTACTGCAAATCAGACCACTTCTGGAGAACAGGCTGCAGATCTGGCCACATATTCTAAGTGTGACTGAGAGCAAACTGTGGTCACAGACAATGGTGAGAACCCGACTGGGAGGGAAAGGGATCCGGAGAGTGTTTCATGAGGAATGGCTGACCTAGGGGACGTTAAACCCAAAGAGGAGGGGACTAAGTGGGGACATCATGGTTGTATTCACACATTTAAAGGACTGTCTCAAGACATTTCATTCTACAAATGTGTTTTTGAGCATCTGCTATGTGCCAGGCACTATGCCAGGAGCTAAGGACAGAGCGAAAACCAGAACTGCTCTCTGGTTTCCTAAAGCTTCCCAACTAGAGGAAGAAACTTGTCTGTTGTTCCAGAAAGCAGACCTGTGGCAGATGGAAGGCAAGTGGAAGGGCAAGGGCACCACACAAGGAAGCCCCTCTGGCCAGGGGGCTCCACCTTCGTAAAGAGGGCACAGATGAAAGTGGCCAGGCCCCCCTGGGCTGAGCAGAATGGGTTAGGGAGGGAATGCATGCTTCCCGGGGAGTAGCCCAGGGGACTCTCGGGCCAATGCTATATTCCAGAGATGCAGGATAACCGGGGCCAATATCATTAATCAAATACAAAATTTGTTCAGAATTACACTATATTCAATGTAGGCAAGAACAAATTTTTTAAAACTTAATCACAACTTAGGGTTTCAGCGAAATTTTGTATGTAAATGTAAATGGTGTCTAATTTCTCTTTTAGCAGTAGTTTTTTAAACCTAGGATTTAATAAAAATCCATATTAACATTTTAAGCAACAACTCTGCTTAATGACTCATTTTAACTGTAATCTTACTTCTCTCAGTGACCCTTAGAACTACTCTATTTAATGTCCCTTGATATACCTTCAGAGTTGCTCATCCCACTGCTGAGAAATTATCCTAAAAAAATAACAATTCCTTTCCCTCTGCCACAAAGAACAAAAGAGGGAGGGGATGGGGAAACTAGATGCATGGAGATTCAAATGAACAATGTTTATAGAGAAAAATAGTAAAAAAACCACTTAAATGTTCAACAAAACCGCCAATCTTTTTATGGCATGAAGCAGGGGAAATAAACAATATCTAACAAGTAGGAGAATGTTTAAGGTGAATCGAAAAACTATTTTAAATAATCATGAAGGTTATATAGCAACATGGAAATATACACCTAATGAAAAGAAAACAACATAAACTTGCACAATTCTAGCCATGTAAAATCTATGCATGCATGTAATGAAAACTAGAAAAAAAAAGAAACATTTAAAGTTTACTTTCTAGGTTGTTAGAATTTCTCTTTTATAAATTTAAAATTTCAATTTCACTGTTGACTGTTCAATAAATAATTTTACAATGAATGTATCAGGAATCAAAATAATTTTAACTTATAAGTGTAATAATTTGTATATCAGCAAGAAATGAAATCACAAAGGTGACGCACAGTTGGAGCTTAATGTTCAATTGGTTCTTTGTCTTTTATAAAGCTATTTTTCATAAACAACTAAAAGTAAAAGAAAATGAGATTCATGTTATGAACAGTGCTTAACATTCGTGGAAAGTAAAAAGGACTTTGTACAGCAGCTGCGCATGAACTTCGGGTAAAAGCAAAACTAAATTTCTGGATTCTATTTTGCGTTTCACCTTATTTGATCTCAGTTAACATCGTTCATGCCAAGTTGAATTTTTTTCCTCCTCTTTCCCCTTCTCTTCAAGTTCACAGATGTGAAGGAAAAAAAAAAAAAAATAGACAGCAGCTCTTTTACAGTTCCCCCCGGCTCTCCCAGCAATGCCATGAACGGTGGCTTTCTGGAATGGGCTCAGAGAAAGTCAGATGTGAGAGCTATCTGGCTACCATCTGTCACCGCGGGGATCACCAGGACTGAACTGACTTAGGGACGAGAGATTTGGGTTCGAGTTTTCCACATCTATAACATATAAATACTTCTACTTACCCCGCAAGGTGATTGGATCAAGAGAAAGCACCTAGCACGTGGCTATGGTAAGATGGTAAGAAATGCTTACCTTATCCTTTTTTCCCACCTTGCACTACACACACACACACACAGCACGCATGCACGCACGCACGCACACACACAAGTTCTCTTCATCGTGAAGTCGCCGTGGTCCTTCTGTCTAGTATCTTTCTATTGCTCTCCAGGTGCACTCTCCACCCTTCCCTACCTTGCTCCTGCCCCCGCAGACTGATCCCTATGGATCCCATCAACAAGCCCCCGTGCCCTAGACTTCTAATTGAGTTTGTCCAATGCTGAGTCCCAGAAAGAGGTCAGGGAAGGAAACAGGGGGGTGGGGGCACAGGGCGAGGAAAGGGTGAGGTTAGGAATTCGAATATTCTACTTCTGCCGGCTGTATCCCTCAACCAGAAGTCACTGCTCCTCTCAAGGTGACCTCTTCTAAATGACAATCTCTTCTGGCTTCTGATGGCCACTCCATCCACTTGTCTCACTGCAGCTAGGGGCGGTATTAGTTCCACCATTACCAAACTCCGGGTTCCTGCTCTGTCCCTTGAGATTTCCTCTACATCCTATCCACACCTCTTCTTTTCTTTTTTTTCTTTCATTATTTTTTTAACATCTTCATTGGAGTCTAATTGCTTTACAATGGTGTGTTAGTCTCTGCTTTATAACAAAGTGAATCAGTTATACATATACATATGTTCCCATATCTCTTCCCTCTGTGTCAAAAATATGGAACGCTTCACGAATTTGTGTGTCATCCTTGCGCAGGGGCCATGCTAATCTTCTCTGTATCGTTCCAGTTTAGTATACGTGCTGCCGCAGTGAGCACCTATCCACGCCTCTTTAACTCTCCCATCATTTCCCTAAATTGAGAATACCAGCTTTTCCTGTTGGGACTCTGACTAATAAAGTCCTATCGACAGCATTCCATCTACAGCATTTACACCTTGAATCACGGGGAGAATGGGCAGTTCCAGAGTTCATCTCAGGCTGAGAAGCACACACAGGCAGGACCTGATGATTCTAAGATACCTGACTGGCAGGACTAGCCTGTGCTCCCCCACTAGGCCTGAAGTAGTCCTACAACTGAGCCCCTCTCCTCAGACCACAGGGGAATTAACATCAGTTCCTAAACCCCTGGGGCCCTGTGAACTGGGGGTGAGATTCTGGGCAGACCTAGATTTTAATTCCTCAGTCCAGGCTCACTTAAAGAGTTCCAGTTTTCATAATTCAAAAAGAGTCATGTACCACAATGTTCACTGCAGCTCTATTTACAATAGCCAGGACATGGGAGCCACCTAAGTATCCATCGACAGATGAATGGATAAAGAAAATGTGGCACATATATACAATGGAATATTACTCAGCCATAAAAAGAAACATAACTGAGTTATTTGTAGTGAAGTGGATGGACCTAGAGACTGTCATGCAGAGTGAAGTAAGTCAGAAAGAGAAAAACAAATACCGCGCGCTAACATATATGGAATCTAAAAAAAAAATGGTTCTGAAGAACCTAGGGGCAGGACAGGAATAAAGATGCAGACACAGAGAACAGACTTGGGGAGGGGGAAGGGTAAGCTGGGACGAAGTGAGAGAGTGGCATGGACATATATACACTACCAAACGTAAAATAGGTAGCTAGTGGGAAGCAGCTGCATAGCACAGGGCGATCAGCTCGGTGCTTTGTGACCACCTACAGGGGTGGGATAGGGAGGGTGGGAGGGAGATGCAAGAGGGAGGGGATATGGGGAAAAAAAGAAAAAGAAATAAAGTAAATAAGATAAAAGAGTTCCAGTTTTACCCCAAGTTTAAAATGGTGTCCAACTCACCAATTTCTTAGGGACTGGGGGAGGGGAAAGAGCAGCTTCCCAAAGTCCCATCCTTCCAACTGTGCCACTGTCTCAAGTGTGGAGTTGGGAAATAGGGCACAAGAACTGACTCTCCAACACCAAGTGGGCTATCTTAACCTCTGAAAGAGTGGGAAAAGAACGTGGAGTAAACAGCTCCCTGCTACCCTCACACATTTCTCCCCCTCCCAACTCCCAGGAAAGGAGGACACCAAGGCTCACAGAGGGTGAGTGTGGAAGACAGAGCCAAGACTGATCTGGGTATCAGATCCCTGTATTCAGTCCTGGCTGCTGGTCCAACCTTAACGGCAATAACCAGACTCTCCCCTTTGGTCTGGGCTAGCCAGCTGCCCAAAGGCAAATCAGAGGTTTAGTCCTAGCCCACCATGACAGCATTAGACTTTTACTAGTTTGAGATGGACTTATGGGGTCTGAAGCGACCCTAGTCATCCCAAGGCTAAGTTCTCTTTTTCTTGGCCCTGGAGACACAGAACTAAGGACCTCAGTTCTCCTGTCAGCACCCACCATATGCAGAGCGCTCCTCTAGGGGCCCTGGTGAGTTGCAAAGAACCATCCAATTCTTTCTTTTTATAATTAAGAAGACCAGAGAGCTAAACGTGAGGCACAAGAGAAGGGCATGGTACACAGAGCTTTACCCAGCAGAAAGGTGTCAGAGAGGGGGGACAGTGGCATAGGAGGAGCTCAAGGTCTGGGTCACACTATGATATGTGAAACATGGGCAAGTCCCAACCTTTCTAAGACTCCATTTCTTCACCATTAAAATGAGGTCAGTAACAGTGTCTACTATTAATGATATCATTATTAACTAGGGTCGCTGTGAGTATGAAACTAAATGGTATGTGTAACAATCCCTGGCACAGTGGCAGGCATGCTCTGAGGGCACAGTCAATGCCAGCCTTTATTATCAGACCCAACTGAACTTGCTTAAGCCTCCTCTGGCGAGAAATCAAATTCCATGCCTTACTGGTATTTTACCTGCACCCTAGGACTTAAAAGCCTTTGTTTTCTTTTAAGGGAAAGTATATTACAACATTATCAAATGTAACAAAATGCTTTCCTGTTACGTAAGACCACTGAGATAAAAAATATTCCGTTAAATAGACATTTTAGAACCTCCGCTCAGAGGCGGGTTCCACGAGGGCGGGTTTCAGCTGAGAGTAAGTTTAACAAGAGATGGAGCCACCAGAGGAAGCTAACAAAACCGTGGGACGCTCTATTAGGACCACAATACGTAGAAAAAGGAAGGAGGTTACATCTGAAGAAACCAGGAATCCACAGTCTATAAAGAAGGGCTTGGGTAATAAAAGGGAAGATAGCTGTCTTCAAGTACTTAAAGGGTTGAACAGGCTATATGTGGTGGAAGAGACTCACTAAGTAAATCCAAAGGGTCAAAGACTGTAGTTTCCTGTGAGGAAGAATGTTCTCAGGCTAACAGAGAGGTCCCCCACATAAGAAGGGATCTCACTGGTGGGCACACTGGAAAACCCTGCGTCCTTTCCTATCTGAGCATCTGTAATCCTAATGTCTTGTTTGGACACCAGAAATAAACATAAGTGGGAATCAAAACAGTGGAGTTCGTGTGTGTGCAAGCATTTCTCATCCTGAGAACAGCAAACCCTCGAGAGAGTAATGTGGGGACTCAAACTTAGTCCCTTATTGCACACACTTAGGCATTCTTATTTCATTTGAGAGATGTCTAAATTTAAAAATAAATAACAATCTTACAGTGTTTTTTCTTAGAAAATAATCAGCCCAACACTACATCCAAAAAACACAAGTACAACCTGCAGCATTATTTTGAGTAATGAAGCTAAGAGTTCCACTTAGTCAAAGGCATCTCTGCTTTTTGCTCTGTTAGTCTCAGAAAACTAAACACGGGAAAAAAAATTTTTTAAGATTCTAAAAACCCAGCCACTGGGAAGAAAGTGATTCGGCATTTTCTTTTCTTTGTTCTACCTGCCAAAAAAGATAAAGTGGGTTTGGAACTGAGAGAAACGACAAAAAGAAAGAAAGGGTAGAAAAAGGCATTTGAAAGGGAAGCATGAGAGTTTAGTGACATTAACCACCCAGAACCTTACTGAAATTCCAGATGTGTGACGTGCATACTTTGCTGTCTCTACCCACCTCTTCTTTTTCACTCCTGGTTAGCAGGAGGGAAGGATATAAAGGCAGAAGCACATCTTTCATTCAGCCCATTTGCTGCCTTTGAAGGCGATCACACTTGAGCCCAGGAGAACATTAGTGCTATCACCATAGAGGCAGCTGGAATGTCAAACCCAGAACTGTGGAATCTCAAAACGTGAGGCACCTGTGACAGGTTTCGGGGTGGGGGCAAGGGAGCGGAGAACCAAGTTACCAGGCAATGCTGGTCTTCGAAAGCTCTTCTGAAGCAATTCATATTCTTAAATTCTCAGCTTTTTTTCCTTTCAGAAGATGGAGACAATTACTAATTCTTTGGAGCTAAGTGAATTCCTTCTGTTCACAGAAGACATTATACCAGACTTCACAGCCCTCAGACCCAGTGAGAAATGAATGATCTACTAAAGGACATACAATCAGGTGTAGATACCTTCATTATAAAGTGTGGCTTTCACCTGAACTGGAGAAAGCAATCTTTGTCCTAGATCACAGGGTATTTCGCTGTAATCCTACCCTTCCAGTACTGTTCGACTGGGGAGACTAATAAGTAAGCAGGGTGCCAAGTGCTACCATACCCACTTATGCTCCAGGAGAAGTGGAAATGGAGGAGAAGCGGCACCTCACCCAGCCTGAGGGGTCAGGGAAGGCTTCCTGAAGGTGGGGGGCCCCTGACATGAAGCTGAAAGGCAAGCAGGCATTGTCCTGATGAAAGCGGGGAGGGCTCTTTCTTTTCCAAGAGGCACAGAGGAAATCCAGGAGGACCAAGGTCAGAAGCCTGGGTAATGCCGTCATTTCAGAACTGGTCTGAGGACTTGGGGACAACAAAGGGGCCAGAGAGACAGAGGGCTAAGGAGGATTTCAAGGCAGGAATGGCTCACAGTGTGACTGGATGCAGCTCAAGCCAGGAGAGGGTCAAAGGCCTGGACTTGGCTAATCATAAAGGGCCTTAAGTGCCCTATGCCGTAGACATTTCAGGGAAGTGGCAGTGACAGAGGCCAGAGCACAGAGGCTTGAGCTGAGGAGGTGAGGAAGTCAAGACTGTGGATGAGGCTACTCACAGGAAGCTTGGCTGAGAACAGGGAGCGAGCTAACAGGAAATACAGCATCAAATTTTCTTTGCCAGCCTGAACCTCTGCTCGGAGCTCCAGACTCACTTCCGTCTTGAGTTCCTCCTTTTCCCTTCCCCACCGCATCCAATATACCCTGTGACCTCCCTTCCACCCACTCACCATACAACAGCCAGAGTAGTCTTTCTAACCTATAAATCAGACCATCTTGCCCCCACGCAAAGTGTACAACGGTTTCCTGCTGCCCTTAGAATAAAATCTCACCCCCTGGCCATGGCCTGTACACGCTTGTGCGATCTGGGCCCTGCTTCCCTCCCCAGCACCTTCTCCCGCACCCTCCCTCCTGCTCAGCATGGACCAGGCTGGCCTCTGTTCAGTCCCCAAACCCTCTAAGCACTTTTCTGCCTTAGGATCTTTGCCCAGGCTGCTCCCTCTGCCTGGAATGCTCCTCTCTTGCCCTCCCTCCTCCAACCCAAGCAGCCAAAGGGTGAATCACCTATAAAGGAACAGCCACCACAGAGGTGCTCCCCTCCCCCACCCCAGGGGTTCCCCTCAAGCCTACTTCAGAGTCCAGGTTCTCCGGTTCTCCAGGTGGGATATTTCCTGGCTCTCACCGCCAGGGGCTCTGATGTCAAAAACCTCAAGTCCTAGCTCATTTCTCTGCTGCCTATTAATTGAGTGTCTCTTGTCAAGGCACCACCTCACAGGGTCTGCCTCCCCAGCTGTTGGGAAGCTCATCTCAGAGGGTGTGTAGACACCCGGGTTCTCGCCCACCTGTCTCCCCCCGCCCTGGGGGCCTCTCTCCTACCTCTGTGGTGCCCCGCCTTCACGGGGAAGCATCCTGGGCCCCTCAGCCCCTCCCCCTTCCCCAGCTCTGTCTCTCAAGGCAGGAGGAGTGGCCTCTCCGTTCTGTCCTAGGCTCCACTGGTCCTGCTCACTCTTTCCAGCCCCCTCCACCCTTCTGTGCACACTAAAACCCACACACCCCAAATTCATCTCCATCCAGTAAATGCCTCCTCTCAACCTTCTCTCCTTTGGCCTTAGTCACCAGCTCCCATCCTAGGCCTGATGCGTCAAAGCCTCCCAATCATAGACATTCTCTTCCTCCACCCTGCTTCCTGGACATCGATACCCAGGGCAACCATGGAAACCATGGTTTGAAGACAGCAGAGCATCCACCAGTCTGGGCCCCCTCCACCCCCATGGCTGATTGGATTTGAAATGAGCATGAAAATGTTTTAAGCCACTGGGATTTCAGCAGCGTTTACCTGTTACAGGAGCTAGCATTTCTCTATGTAATACAGGCTGAATTTAGATAGTTGAAGAGAAGGGGACAGGACTCTAGTGGTTAAGAAGAAAGGTTATACAAACGCCTGGCTCTAGGATTATTCATGGCCTGATGACACCAGCTCCATTTATATACTCCTTATCCTCTTCAAGATACTTTAAAATACGTTTTCTCATCTGACACAACCATCATCATCATCACTTATCATTGGTGTTGTTAAAATTAACAGTTTACAAATGAAGAAACAGACTGAGAGAAGTTAAGGTGTGTCCAAGGTCCCATCGCTAGTAAACGGAGGAGCCAAGATTGGACCACAGGGCTCCTGACTCATAGTCCACCGGCAGCTCCCCTGCAGCATCCAGTCTCGCAAAGCCACACTCCAGTGCTACAAGAAGAGACACTCTCGGCTAAAGTACACAAGGGTGCTGGAATCAAACAAGGAAAGATAGGGAGTCTGGCAGAATTGGTTAAAGGCAGACTGGAGGACTTTATAAATATCAGACTGTGGAGTATAACTTTCATTCAATAGACAATGGGGAACAATAATCAGCCTCCACTTTCAAGTCTCACAGCAGTAATTTTATACCTTTACCTCTGTCTTCAAAGACCTTACTGCACCCTCTCCCCTTGGCTATCAGATGTTGCCAGAGGTCCACCTTACAAAGAAAACAGAAGCTTTTATGAAGGCAAAACTTCCAGCCCCCTAGCTTCTATAGACATATCTGTATCCCCAAATAGCCTTTGCCCTTTCCATACCAAGTGAAAGAGGCATCTCTCCTCTGGTAAAACGACTGACCCTGTGCACATCCCTCTATCCACGGAGGAAACGTTAATCAATCGTTTGTCCTTTCTCTCCCTTCTTCCTTTCTTCTAGCTCTGTTTCTTCAGCCTCTGAACATGCTAGAACCCCTCACATCCTAAAATCATCCCTTCCTCAGGAAGTTCACAGCCCCTTCTCCTCATACATCATAACTGAGCTCCTTAAGAAGCAGCAGCAGCAAACATGCATCTCCACTTCATCATCCCAGGTCCTCTATTCCACCCACTGTAATGAATTATGACACTGAAACAGTCACCTCTAATGATACCTCCTAAGAGCTAGGTTCAATGGACAGAGAGCAACATTTCTCTCCACCTTTATATGGGACTTGACCGTGCTGCATTCCTGAAATTCTCCCTGGCCATGATTTCCATGATCCACTCTCTCCTGATCTTCCTCCTCTCTGTCTGCTCCTTCTTGGTTTCCTTTACTAGCTCCTCTTCCTCTGTCTCTCCCCTAAATGTTAGTGTTTCCTAGGGTTCCATTTTGATACCTCGCCTTACCTTACAAACTCTGTTCTCTCTTTCTGAAATCACCCACAAACATAGCTTCAACTGACAGCTATAGACTGGTGACTTCCAAATTTACATCCCTTCAGTCCAGACCACTCATGTGATCTCTCCACACCCTGGTTACATTTGCCTGCAGGTATCTCCCCATGGATTCCATGGGCGCCTCAAATTCAACACGGCTAAAACCAAACCACTAAGCATCTTGCTTACCACACTTGTTCCACCTCTTTCTGCACTGATGATGACAGCATTTGTTGAGTACCATATCAGTCTTGGTTCTCCAGGAAAACAGAACCAAGAGGATGCGTGTGTGTGTGTGTGTGTGTGTACACACATGCAAATTAAGAGATTTATTTTAAGGAACTGGCTCACATGATGGTAAGGGCTGGCAAGTCTGAAATCGGAAGAGAAGACCAGCAGGCTAGAAATGCAGGCCAGAGCTGATGCGCAGTCTTGGACTTAAACAGGCACTCTGGAGTCAGGGTCTGGCCCTCTCACCTCTACATCCACAGCACCCTACACAATGCCTGACACATAGCAGAAGCTCCATAAATGTTGGCTAATGACCAACTGGGTATAAAACGAAATGCTTTTATTCATTTATTTATTTTTGGCTGCATTGGGTCTTCATTGCCACGTGCGGGCTTTCTCTAGTTGCAGGGAGAAGGGGCTACTCTTCATTGCGGTGCGCAGGCTTCTCATTGCGGTGGCTTCTCTTTGTTACGGAGCATGGGCTCTAGGCACGCGGGCTTCAGTAGTTGTGGCATGCAGGCTCAGTAGTTGTGGCACATGGGCTTAGTTGCTCCACAGCATGTGGGATCTTCCCGGACCAGGGCTCAAACCCATGTCCCCTGCATTGGCAGGCGGATTCTTAACCACTGCGCCACCAGGAAAGTCCCCGACATGCTTTTAAATGCGAATGGGACAAAAGGATGGCACTGAAGGCACTGAATTGTGATGAAGAAGAATCAGGAAACTTGAACAAGGGCTGGGCTGTAAATCAAGACACAGCCCTTCCGGGGCATTCACTTGCCAGAATTACCTGACCACTATCCCTACAACCAAATGGGGACCCTCACACTGAAAGTAGCACATCAGTTCCAACTTGAATGTCTCAACAACCCTGTGAAGTTGGTGTGGCCAAGAAAAGGCCACATTTTATGAGTAATTTGAGGCTCAGAAAAACTAAGGGTCATGTCTAGGTTGCTACAGAAAATATCTACAATGAAAGGTCTTAGTTCTTCAGTGACAGGTATGAGGGGACCATAAAAACAACAGAAGGTCAGAACCAAAAAGGACCCACGCAGTTCAAAACTCTTTATCAAAATCTGCAAAAACTAAAAGTATCTTCTACTACTTACAAGGGATACTTTTTATTTTATTATGATTATTATTCAGATACATTTTTGTCTTACTGTACTATAATTCCATGGTATATATTAGATTATTAGCACTATCATATATACATTGTTGTAGTTATATACTAAATATCTAGAAGCACATATTGCTTTCTGAAATACTGCCAATATGTATTAAATCTATAGTTCTTTAGGGATGACTAAGTAGTCTTATTAACTCCAGGCACCAAAAAAATCGCTGGGTTTTTTATTTATTATTAATAAACATTAGAATTAGTGAAATATTAATAATATATAGTCCAAATATTATATTTGGTGATTCTCTGAAGCCATGGAGTAGTGGAAACTCTCCATTAGCTATTCCTACTGAACAAAGCTGATTACCCCCACCTATATTTGCATATATAGTAACTCGACCTTTTCAAAACTCTTATTTATGTACTGTCATTTAAGTACGATAAAACTCTTATAAACCTTTTAAAAAGATGTTTTAGTCCAGTTGACAGAAAAGAGAGGCAAACGTCTAACGTCATGTAATCGATAAAAGGCAAAAGCAGGACTAGACACCAGGCCTTTCCACCTCCGCCTACCGTTACGCTACAAAGCTATGGTGGCTTCCTGGCCATGGAGCTGCCAGACTGTCAGTGATGTGAGGCCAGAGGGAGACCACGTATGACTTGCTCCCAACAGTGTCTAGCACAGTACCTGACACACAGCAGACACATAAAAAGAACATTACTGGTGAGCAACTGAATTCATTTTCTTAGAGTTGCTTTAGTCACCTGCATGGTAGATTGGGACATACAGCATTGCCAAATATCTTGGCTTTTAAAATGCTATTGGCATTATCAGGAATAAGCAGAAAATACTATCTTTTCAAAACTGTATGTGTTGATTCCCAAAGGGATCAGAATTCTGAGCCAGGGCCCCATTTCAGCACAAAAGGTAGCAAGTTGTATGTTTTTCAGCTTCTTAGAAAATTAAGTGTTGGCTTGATGGAGCAAGGGGGAGATTGAAAATAGAGTCTTCTCGTGGGAAAGAAAAAACTGCAAGGTCTCTGGCATAATATAACCATTTGCAAGGCTGGTACAATGGTCCAGCTGTCGCTAACTTACCATGGCAAGAAATGGGCTTGCTAAAGGAGTGTGGATTCACCCAGAAGGACACACATCAACACGACAGAATCTGTGGCACGAAGATGCAGGTCTGAGGCAGAACAAGCCCAGCAACAAGGAACACAGAGGCTTGGGGCAGGAAGAGAAATTCTGGGCATGGCTTCACAGCCTTCCTGTAAAACCCCGTGTGCTCAGCCATGCTAGAGCAAGGGAGAACAAGAAGAAGCTGGCCGCCTTCAGTTTATTATGGTGTTCAAGAGGCCTCCTAACCCGGCAGACTATTCCTTTCCTATGAAGTTCTCACCAGTATCACTTAGAGCTCCATCTTCCCCCAGTTCCTAAACCACACATCCAAACATATGCCTTCCATTGTCATTCTGATTGTCTAGTCACCACCACAGCACTGTATTTCCATTTCTTCAGGGATTTGAGATATCCACTGTGATTCCAAGATTACCTTTAAGGGCTTCCATAAAAGCCCTTCTCCATCATACATTCCTTAATACTTCATATTTTACTTACAGAGACAAGTTATCCAAAATAATTAAGGCGTGAGGCATTCTGGATGAGTGAGTCATTTAGATAACTGAACGCTAATTCATTAAGCACCGAAATATTTCTATAGTCTTGCTAAAATAAATGATGCCTTAGTAAACAAAGAATATAAAAAATAGTTCAAAATTCTATCCAACTTTCAAGATCCAGTCTGATCACAAACATTCCCTGAAAGCATCCTCCAACCCCCTCTTGCCACCTCTACCCACCACCAGAAATAGCCTCTCTTTGGCTGTGATCCCACATTTTGATTATACCTCCTTTGCAGCACACTGCATGGTCTGCTTGAGGTTAGAGATTTAAATGCACCTTGTCTAACTTAAAAAAAAAAAAAAAAAAGTTCCTGGAGACCAGAGACCTTCTTTTTTAATACCAAGGTGCCTAGTTCAAGGCAGGCCTACAAACACTTCACAAACTGAAATACTCTTAGTGATTCAGACGCTGTAAAGGGCACCATAACACAGCAGAGCCTTCAAGGGTTCCCGAGCTCTGGAGGGCAGGGAAGTGTGACATTAGAGAACACGTTAGTATCGTTAAAATCCTCTTTGGCCTCTGTCAGTATTTCTCAGCTTTAGAGAAAGTGTTTTTCTACAAGGTAAAAATACTCTAAATTCCTGTTTGTTTGGGTTTTTTTTCCTAAAAGGGAATTAGTTCATCTCAACTTGCAAACAGAAAGCTCTGGTGGAGGTGGCACTGCTAAACCTCCACTGGTCTCAAGACGTGCGTTCGAATGGCTATCTGCAGTTCAGCAGGGAGATGAGACGGCGCGTGGAAGGACGTGATAAGTGACAGGAATATAGCCAAGATGCTATGCCATGTTTGACACCCAGTTCACCAGTGTGAAAGCCAGGCTCCTCAGTCTGGAAATACGGAACAGAGCACACGATCGAGCAATTCAAGTTTCAGGTGCAAGGTCCAAAGCAACCACTTCTAGCAGGGTAACAACATCCTCTTCCCAAAGCTTTAGTGTGTGGGCATGACAAAACAGGTGGTGAGTATGGTTTAAATATTCCAAACACTCAACTCAAACCCTCCTCACCAGCAACAAGGGATTCTAAGTGGTCAGCCCAGGATGGTGAACTCCACGTTCCCTCCCCAGCAGCTATGCTCTTGCAGGATTCCTTTTCCTTGTCATGGAAACAAACAGAATTTTCTTCATAAAAATAGGGAGAATGGGGTGGTAGGGTTGCTGGTATCATGATATTAAGGATCTAGGCATGTTCGCAGCCCCTCAGGGATAATAACCGCTCTTGTCTCTGCCTTGTCATTGAGTAAAGGGTGTTTTAATCCAGTATCTTCAGAGACAGAACTGCGTCACATAAGTTAATTGTACTGATAACTGAAGCACTAAAACATGCAAGATTAGAACAGAAAGCTTTCTAAATTCAATCGCATTACTTCCTTCTCAACCTTTCTGAACTAACCAAACCATAATTTGACCTATTCCTGCTGAACAGGATAGCAATTATGATTAATTAATGTATTTGGAGACCACAGAGGCAAACAAGACTGTTTCCTCTATGAATGTCCCCAAACTGCTGTACTTTGAATTATTTTGTGGAGAGTTTTTGTCTCTGTCATCACCAGCTGTCTCTTCCTGCTTTCGTCAGGGGGTTTGCCTCTAATGGAGGGTCTCTTAATTCAGTGCATCTGGTATCAGCTAGACCTGGAAAGGCAAGCTATTAAGAGTCACCGGCTAAGGCTCTCTCTCACCAGCCTCACTTCAGACCCAGGCAGTCGGCCTCCAGACCCCGTGTTCTTACCCATTACAGCCACATTTCCCAAACTTGCCTAATTATAAAGGACTACCAGGTGTGTGTGTGGAGGGCGGAGTGTTAAAATGCCCTCTCCTAGAAATTCTAATTCAGTGGGCCTGGGGTGGAGCCCTGGAATCTGTGTTTTTAACACAGGCCCTCAGATGATTTCCACGACCAGGTTTAGAAACACAAATCTATATGCCATCCATGCTGCCCACCTAGAATTGGGATTCCTTCAGAAGCATAATGAACCTGGGCCAAGGCCAACTTCTTCCAAAGAGACCTTGCAAGCCACAAGGCTTCCAGGTCACTGCTCTGCCAATGAATGCCCTGATCCTCTGCGGCTCCTGCAGGCTGGTCATCACACCTCTTCTCATTGCCAGTATGTCATTCACCGAAGATTTGGCACGCCTTCCTTCTCTCCACCCCAAATGTCCCGCCACCCTTTTGATGGCTGGGATAACCACATGGATGACCCAAACAACACTCCAGCCTCAGTTACTTGCCCTCCTTCACTGAGTTCGCTTCACTTCAGCCACTTATGTCTGTGGCAAAACCCATGTCCAGTAATTCATTGCTCCAACTCTGAAATCTTCCGCTCACACGTCCCGCTCTAACCACATCCTCCTGCTGCTCCACCGCTCCAATACCTCCACTGCTTGACTTCATCCACATCTCTGGTCCTTTCTCATCCGCGTGCAGCAGAGACCCCCTTACTGCTCATGTTCATCACTCCCTGCTCAACACCCTCACTTCCTCTGCCCCACTGTCCTTCCGCTGCTCACCCCCAGCAAAGCTCAACCCTGGCTCAGTCCAGCTATATGTCTCCTTTGCTCCTAAACCCAGGCAGCTGAATGTTCCTGGCGCCCTGATCAATCCACGGTCTCCTACCTCAACGGAGCCCTGCATACTGCCGAGAGGTCATGGACGTTGCCCCAAGTTCACTCTTCCTCTTCCTGACCTCAACTGTATGTCAAATCTCCTTGATTTTCCTCTGACCTCTTCCCTCTTACTCTTAGAGGACAACCTCACCCTCTATTCCACAAAGATGATGGAAGTCATCAGACTGGCGCTTGCTCTTAAGCCATCCCACCAGAAAATGCAACTGTGCCCAGATATTCCATTGTAAGGGCTGCCAAGCCCATCCATGCCTGTGCTGGGCCTACTGTTTGCTTGGTTATTTGAAGTAAACTCCCTGGTGATGATCATAACTGAAGTAAGCTGTAACGGTGGTGAATGGGGAAAAAAAATAGCCAGCCTCTCAAAGGATCCCTCTACCCTGAGAATCTTTTTAAGACTGGGAGGAGTTTAAAAAGAAAAAGAAGAAAACAAAACTATCTTACCTACAAGCATTGAACAAGTATAAATACAAACATAAAGTTGCATACATCAATAGAATGATTATAAATCCCAAGCCAAATAGTTAATTCCCTGACGATTTTTATAAACTCAAAACCAGAGGCACTGAAACACTACTGTTAGTTATGGTTTCTGTCTTTTACTCTTTTTTTTTTTTTAGCGTATGTGGGCCTCTCACTGTTGTGGCCTCTCCCGTTGCGGAGCACAGGCTCCAGACGCGTAGGCTCAGCGGCCATGGCTCACGGGCCCAGCCGCCCTGAGGCATGTGGGATCTTCCCGGACTGGGGCACGAACCCGCGTCCCCTGCATCGACAGGCGGACTCTTAACCACTGTGCCACCAGGGAAGCACTGTCTTTCACTCTTAACCAAACTCTAGTTTGTTGATGGGGCTAAAAGTCTTTTCCTAACTTTTTTTTCCTCCTTATAATATTAATATTGATAGCTAACACTGACTGTTTTTTGTGTATAATTATGCTACTCACAATGACCCTGTGAGATAAGAACTATTATTTTTCTCCATTTCCAGCTGAAAAAAACAGACATGTTAAGGAATTTGCCCAAGAGCTTGCAGCTAGAAAGTGGCAAAGGTAAAAGTAAAACACAGAGCCCAAACACAAACTAATCTCTGTGCTTTGGCACAGTGGTTATCAACAGAAACTTCCCAGGAAATGCACCACCCTAACCCAAGCATTTTTTTTATACTCCAATGTATGCTCAGAAACACAAACATGAGGAACCACCCAATATTAATATCACCGCATATTCCACATTCATTCACTCATCCCTACATTCAGATCAGGAGGCAGCAATGAATCAAAGGGAAGCAATGAATTCTACAGTCAGATCATACAGATCCAAATTCTAGCTTTCTTAGCGGCCATATTTTAAAAATTACTTCTCTAAGCTCAGTTTTCTCAAAACAAAAAAAAAACCCAAATGATAATAATGATGGTAATATAATAATATAATGATAATATAATAACCATCACCACATTAGTAGGTTCTCCCAGAGATTTACAGATAATGCACGAACACACTTAGCCACGGACCTGGCACGTAGTCTCAAGAAAGGTTAGCTGTTATAATAATTCTTATCATTCAGAAGGTACTGGGGACCTGCAGCTGGTGGAGTCTAGGCAGAGCACGGTGCCCAGACTGGACCATAAACAGGCCAAGGCTGTCCCTGCCCTCTTGGTCTTGCAGTCTACTGGAGTAGACAATAAAGAAGGAAACAAACATATGAATGAAATACTTGGAATTTTAATGAAATGCTAGCAGGAAATGCACGCGTACTGAGAGGGAGACAATGGGGAGGAAGCTACTGTAAAGGGGTGATCAGGGAAGAGGCTCCTCTGAGGAGGGACATTTTTGCTGAGCCCAGATGTTGGAGAAGGACCTTCCACAAGAAGAGTCAGGGGAACAGTGCCGGGCAGAGGGAAGGGCTGTACAGAAGAGAAGAACTTGGCATTGAGAGGAACCGATGATGATCCCACCTGACAGGAGCGCAGCAAGCCAGGAGCAGGGCAGAAAGGAGACAGAGGCCGGCACCTGAGTAAGTGTGCACGTGGGTCTGAGGGCGGTGGGAAGCCTCGAAGTGGGCAGGGGGTGAGCGGGGTGACAGGGGCTGCTAGGCTCACTGGCTGCTGGCAGGAGAACGGGTTAGAGAAGGCAGGAGTGGATGCTGGGAGACCAGGTGACAGGCAGGGACAGTCATCCAGCTGAGAGAAGACGGTGGCTGGATTAGGAGGACGGAGGGAAGGGAGGATCTGAAGTACCTGGAAGCTAGACCAACAGGCCACGCTGACGGACTGGAGGTAGGGTGAGGAATCGGGAAAAATCCAGGTCAACTTTCAGGTCTCTGGCGAAACGATGAATGGACAGTAATGACATTGAGACAGGGAAGGCTCAGGGCAGGGGAAAGCTGGGTAAGAGAGGGGAGGGGGGTCAAGAATGAGGAATACAAATTTGGAAGTTTGAGAGGGAGATTGAGCAATCGATTTTGGACACGTGAAGTTTGAGATCACTGCGAGGCTGCCAGGAGACAGAGAAGGGGGGCGGTAGGTAAAAATGTAAGTCTAGAACCAAAGAAGGGTCCAGGCGGGAGGTGTTACTGAGGTAGTCATCTGCATCTAGAGGGTAATCAAGCCCTGGGAATGGATGAGATCACTTAGGAAGAGACTATGATGAGAGAAGGGAGGTAGCCAAGCAAGAAAAGAGAAGTAGTAATACCAAATCGGGTCGGTAATCTAAAACGAAGCGTGGTAATGTAGCCCATACAAAACCACAGACCTGCCCCGACTATGTGCTTGATAAATGCCCGTGGAACAAAGAAAAATTAATTCTTAACACACTCCCTTTAGGTCTTAAAAGAATAAAAATTTTCATTTAGGATTTTTCCCCCAAGTTCTCATATGTTTGAGGCATAAGAAAAAAGATTTTGAAGGTTTGGATTGTGTTCAAAGGAATTCTTTCCCTTTAGAGCAAAAAGCAAGGATTCTTTTCAAAAACTCACTGAAATTAAAGATTGCCTACTTGAAATTTAAGCTTTTAGAAAGCTTACACTCACACTATATTCTCTCTGTAAAAATTCTACCCCAATATACAATTTTTCCCTTCCTTATAATGAAAATGCAATTATATGTTCTACTACAGATGTCATTTCATCCTGAAAGATGAAGCTGGTACTTTCAAACAGTTCAAGAGTCACGTGAGAGTTGTAAAATGCTCAAGAGATCAAGGATTTATTTTAAAATGTTTAAAAAAAAAAACTTAAGTTACCTGCTAGGCCATCCAAAAACTGATAACCAGGGAATTGAAAAGGATAAAACTGCCAGGAAAATAAGTAAATATAACAGCTACTCCTCAGATGAAAATGCATTAAAGCTGTAATTATATCTCTGGGTATCTGTTGACACAGAAAATTCACTATCCTCTTGGGGCTAATACTATCACTAAGAACTACCACACTGAAATCACAGCAGTAAACACAACTGAGATACTTTATACGTTTCAAAGATTTCCAATGTAACACAGGTATAATGCATAAGAAGGAGAGTCAGTAACATTTGCCAAAACTGTTCCTTCCCTCAACTGTTCAAGTTAAATCAAGATCGTAATTCTTTTTAAGATCATAAGCCTCACTTTGTAAAATTCTTCTCCTCAGATATGTAAAGGAGAGGACTATCCTGACTTTTAAAGCATTGTTATCCCACTTCATGATATAGCAATCTAAAAGCCTAGGAGGAAAAAAATAAATGGTTCTGATGAACCTACAGGCAGGACAGGAATAAAGATGCAGACGTAGAGAATGGATTTGCGGACACGGGGAGGGGGCAGGGTAAGCTGGGACGAAGTGAGAGAGTGGCATGGACTTATATATACTACCAAATGTAAAATAGATAGCTAGTGGGAAGCAGCCGCATAGCACAGGGAGATCAGCTCGGTGTTTTGTGTCCACCTAGAGCGGTGGGATAGGGAGGGTGGGATGGAGACGCAAGAGGGAGGAGATATGGGGATACATGTATATGTATAGCTGATTCACTTTGTTATACAGCAGAAACTAACACACCATTGTAAAGCAATTATACTCCAATAAAGATGTTAATAAATAAATAAATTAATTAATTAATTTAATTAAAGCCTAGGAGGCTACCAGGAAGGTTACATGCATGGATGGGTAGTAAGCATTCATTCATTCAACAAATATTGATTAAGCACCAAAATGGGTCAGGTCCTCTTCTGGGCCCTGAAGATACACCAGTGAAAAAAGCCTCACACTTCCAGATTAACCGAGGGAAAGAGACAATAAACCAACAAATAAATAGGTATTTGCCAAGTGGTGGTAAGTGCCATGGAGAAAAGTAAGGTCGGTTAAGGAGGACAGGGGAATGGGGTGTATCCTCCACAGAGTGGTCAGGGAAAGGCCTTGAAAGGTTACGTGGGAGCAGAGCCTGAGGGAAGAACCATGGTGTCCAGGGAACAGACTTCCAAGCCGACGCAACAGCAAATGCAAAGGCGCTGAGGCTGGCGCATGCTTGAGGTTTTTAAGGAATAGCAAAAAGATCTGCCTGGCAAGGCTGGAAGTGAGAACAGAGAGGTAGCCTCGTAGACCAAGGCAAGGACTTCAGATTTTACTTTAAGATGTGAAGTTGTTGGAGCTCTCTCAGCAAAGGACCTAATCTTTTTAAAAGGCTCGAAAAAGGAACAAGTTCTTATTAAACCAAGACATACCTCTCACAATCTATAAGTGTAAAAAAGCAGACAATAAAACAATCTTATGGTACAGCAGCATTTCTGTAAGAAAAAAAAATACTTACACATGGGAACAAAAGACTAACGGGATAAATACCAAACTATGGTTTACTATGGTTTGTGGGATGGTGGGGTTTTTCTTATGCTTTTCTTAGGTTTTTTTTTCCTAGTTTTCTGCCTTAAACATGAGTTATTTTTGTAATTTTTGATGTTATCTTAGAAAAGAAAAAAACCCACTCCCACATGAGACTGCCCTAGTCTGAAATCTTATTTAGATATGACCAAAAAAAAAATGGGGACCATTTTCTCCCCAAATTACCCTGCTTCCCATGCAATGTTTTCCTGTTACGAAGCACTGTACAAATCAAGCGCCACGCAATGTATCAAGGTCACAAAACCAACTTGGTTAATATGTTTATCATTACATAGCAGCTCTGTGCTCTACAGCAACTTTGATACCATCTTTCCAAGGCAGCAATAGAAGGGCCCTTTTCATTAATTTCCTAACACTCTTAGCTACTACTATGCCGCTTCTGGATTTTTCCACTGTATGTCTCTTAGAAACAAATTAAGCCCGAATAAGTTGTTCCAGCTAATGAAGTGCGCTTTTGGCTCTTTCCCCGTGGTTGAGAATTATCCGGCAAAATACCAATTGTTTTAGGACGCATTTTCTCTTAGTTTTGAAATATGCAATACGAAGTTACTGCAAATAAAGAACATCAAGATAACAGCATACAAGAGCATGTATAAATGGAAACTACTGTAATCCTTCTTAAAACTGAGGATGTGTGGAGGTCTCATGAATAAACATACTATACGTCCACATGACACAGATAAAGACGGAAAGGAGTGTGCCCTCCCTCCTCCTCTACACCCCCCTCCCCCCCACCACCACCACATAACATTTTCTCGCATGGCAAAAGCCCAGGGCAATCACTGCTCAGAAATGCAAACCACGCAACTCAAAATGACTCAAGCTCTCAAAACACTTTCCACCTGAGCTCCTCATCCCACCCACTCCTCAATCACTTCCGACAGGCTTCTATGAATTGAAATCCCAAACTGGGAAGGTTTAGCAACCCCCAAACTCTGCTCACATGCCACCTGCGGCATCCGGGGAGCCAGAGCCCAGCTTCGCTGCCTTTTCGAGGGCAAACACCGGTCTCAGGATGGAGGAGTCTACGGCACCCAGAGTGGCTCGAGTCCCGGCTCAGCTGCCTCCCTGGCCGAGCGGACCAGAGGCTGGGGCTGCCCCCATCCCCGCAGGACGAAGCCGGCCCGAGGGACTTGGAGCAAGTGGCTCTCGGCCGCGCGGCACCTCCGCCCCACGTTGGTCAGGCCGCCCCCCGCGCTCCCCTCCCGGCGCTCAGGCACACACGCGGTGCTCACAGCCGGCGCACACGGGGACACGCACCCTCACATGGTCCGGCGGGCATCTGCGGACACCCCCACTGCCCCGCCACAACCCCCTCGTTGCAGCCGTGTGGCCCGCGGGGGCTACTCGGACCCCGGGAGCGGCGACAGCGGCACCCTCACGCCTCCAGGGTGCCCGAGCCAGCAGTGAGTTCGGGGGGGGGGGAGGGTTGATGACAGATGGGGCGGAGGGAGGGGCTTCGGGGGGAAGGGGCGGAGCGTCCCAGCCAGGGGGTGCTGGCGGCTGACAGAAAGACCCGGGGCAGCCGGCGGGAGGGGGTGGCGGACACTGCGGGCAGGGCCGGGGGCCAGGTGTGGTGGGAGGAGCTCGCGCAGACACAGGGGGCTGACAAGAGGAGGCACACACACACACGGGGACTGACAGTCGCGGGGGCACACGGGGCCGGCGGGCCGCGGCGAGCGCTCACCTGGCAGCGGCAGCGGCGGGGGCGCCCGCGGCCGGGCTGCTCTCCCCGCGCTCCGGGCCTCCCTCCCGGCGGGTGGGCGGTCGGCCGGCCGGCGCAGGCCCCGCGGAGGCGGCGGCGGCGGCGGCGGCGGCGGCGACGACGACGCCGGAGCCGCGGACTGCTGGGCGGCGGGGACGCAGCTGCACCAACCGACTCCGGGCCGCTCGGCTCGGCTCGGCCGCACTCGGAGGCGCTCGGTTCCGCTCGGCCCCGCTCGGCTCGGCTGGGGGCGTGGCCCGAGGCCCCCCGCCCAGGTCGCCTCTGGAGCCCGGGGGGGCGGGGCTTTCGTGCGGGCGCAAGCCCCCTGACGTCGCAGAGAGCGGACCTTACCCCGGGCGCATGCGCAGGCGCTGCTCCCGCTTCTCCCCGCGTGGAGGCTGAAGGGGGCGGAGAAGGAGGGGACCGGGGGCGGATGCTGCGGCTCTGGAGGTTCCCAGCTTTTGTACTCCGTATCCTGGTCCTTCTAGAGGACCACCTGAGGAAAACCACGCCAGGCTGTACTTTCAAAAAGATGCAGGCAGGGCAGGGACCCTGGCCGTTTCCCGGCCCCTCTCCTCCCACTCCCGTGTTTCCCAACGAGCATCGCCTGGGATTTGGTTTTTCTTTTATCCCACTAGCACAGCACCGCAATTTTTTGTCTCTTCTGTTTCTTAACACAACGACGACTTCCGATGACTGCTTTCTTAACATTAAGTCTTCAGGTACTTGAGAACTTTCAAGCATCAGTTAGCCCCCTCAGGTACAATAATGCTCTTTTTTCACAGCTTCTGTTGTGGAACCTGTATGGCCTGAGGTGAGGGTGACCCTTTTCTGAGTTTTTGTCACATGTTTCAGGCACCTTTTTTGTTATGGAGTCCATGTCTGTAGCAAATATGCCCAGAAAGCGGTCCCCACCTTTAGCATCTCTCTAGTCTGACACACCTAGGTTGGAATCCCGGGTCTGCATTATAATAGCAGGTTAATAATTGGCTGAGTGACTTAGGACATGCTATTTAATCTCTCATCCATAAAAGAGCAATGAAAATATCAGTAATGAAGCCAATAGGAATGACAGAAAGGATTAAATAACAGCACACGTGCAGCTTTCTGTACAGTGCCTGGTGTTCAATAAACAACACTGACTTTAACTTCAGGTTGCATTATAACCTTCAGATCCTGAAAACCAGAGAACACAAACAAGCGCTGAGCAATATGTCCAACTTGACATGTCCAAAGCCAAACCGTGGAACTTGCCCCTCAACTTGCTCCTTTCACAGTCTTCCCCACCTCAGTTAAGGTCAATTCCATCCTTCAGTGGCTTCCGCCAAACCTTTAAGTCATCCTTGACTCCTCTCTTCCTGTTATATCCCACATGTAATCCAGTAGCAAAGTCTGTCAGCTCTACCTTTAAAATACCCTCACTTGAGCCCTCATCTTCTCTGTCCTGGAATATTGCAATAACTTCCAAACTGCTCTCCCTGATTCCACTCTGCTCTCATAGAGCTTGTTCTCAAGCAGCCAGAGAGATTCTTTTAAATCGTAAGTCAAAACCTATTTCCCTCCTCTAAAGCCTCCAGTGTCTTCCCATCTCAGAGCAAAAACCCAAAATTTTTTTTCAAGGGCCTCCAAGATCCTATTTGATCTCCCCCCTCTCCCCTCCTTACACTCTCCCACCTCTCTAACTGCATCTCTGTCCACTCAAGCCCCTCACTACTCTCCAGTCACACTAGCCTCTTTCTTGATCCTGGAATGTGCAGGCTCACTCCTACCCCAGGACCTTTGCACTGAGTGTTTCTTCCCCCAAGATTTCATAAACTCATATGCCCTTAATCCAAATTTCTATTCAGAAGTCACCTTCCCAGAAAGACATTCCCAGAACACTCTCCTAAAACATCAAGTCCCAAGCCCCATCATTCTCTCCCATCATCTTGCTTTACTTTTCCTCATAGCCCTTATGAGCTCAATAGCATCTGTAATGTTCTGACAGCAGGAACTTTGTGTTATCCACCTGCAGCATCTGGAACATGGCCTGATGTGCTTAGCTGTTCAATAAATATTTGTTGAATGAGTAAGTATATATACAGTTGACCCTCGAACAACACAGGTTTGAACTGCACATGTCACGAATCTTTTTCAATAAAGACCACTGTACTACACGATCCATGGTTGGTTGAATCCGAGGATGTGGAAGCAGGGGTACAGAGGGCCAACTATGGGGCTTGAGCATCCATGGAGGTTGGTATCTGCAGCAGATCCTGGAAACAACCCCCCACAGATACTGAGGGACAGCTGTATATAGGATATGTTACTCCCATTTAAAATTTCATTTATTCAACAAACTTTTTCGAGCATCTATTCTGATCCAGCACTGTGGGATACAGAGATAAACAATGCACTCTCCCAACCACTAAGTACTCAGTATTTCAGAGGAGCCAGACATGGAAAGAAAGAATTCTGGAAGAAAATATGTAACACTAGGTGTATGTGTCAACTGCTTTCGGAAGCAGAGAGAAGGACATCATTCGTACTACATAGGAGAGCGTGGAAAGGCTTCCCAGAGGAGGTGACAATGGGGCTGGGTCTAAAGAGTAGATGAGAAGAGGATGCCAGGCAGAGGAAACAGCATGCACTTGATACCAGTGTTGGGAGGTATGTGGCAAATAATGTTTATCCAGGGAAGCAAATCATTTTCCTTTAAAAAACATTTTAAACGAATTTGAGGTGATCCATATAATAATGTCACCTGCACTCACTCACATTCTGAGGAGCTTTCTCAAGCAGAAAAGAAACTGCCAGAAGTATAGTTGATGCAATAGAATTACAACCCAACCTCTATTCTATAGGACCAGGATAGTGACAGACTCCTTAGCTTAATCAACAGTACATAGTTCATTTCAGAGCGAGGGTCATATCGCTCTCCATGAATCCTTATGTTGCCTTTATAAAGTCTGGAGTGAAAGAATCCCGGAGGCAGTTAGTTTAATATAGTATGTAAGTAAGTAGGATTTAAATCCAGAACTCCTGAGTTTGAATCCTGTCTTCCCCACTTACTTGCTCTGTGAGCTTGAGTAAACTGACTTAACCCCCTAATGTTGTGAGAATTGAGTGAGATAATCCACATGTTGCTGTTACCACGGTGTCTGATGCGTGATGAGAACTCAAAAGTTAAAAAGGAAGTCCCATTAGTCTTCTTAAGAAAAGTTCTGAATCCAGTTATGCCAACTTATTGCCTCTCTGCTCTAAGTCCACCCTTCCTTGCCTTGCTTTGTGATACTGGAGTTGAATTCTGTCAAAATTTCTTTTTTGTCCGTGGCACAATGTTTGGCTTTGTCAGTAGAGAGTGCTAGAGGGATGCTGCTAGACCAGAGATAAACTCGAATGTCCATAAAATCCTCCCAGCTCAAGGCACTGTCTGTCCCCACCCACCACTCTTTTTCCCAGTAAATATGTATTGTGCACCTACTATGTACCTGGCTGTGTGTTAGGTTCTGGGTATGCGGCCTTGAATAAAACCAAAGACCTTCATGGAATTTACAGTCTAGTATGTCGGGCAGATATTGGTCAAATAATCAAAAACATAAATCTTACATGGTGCATGGTACCATGAGACCCAGAAATAGGAGGCTTTGGATCAAAGATGTTTAGGGAAATACTTGGTGTGAGAGCTAAAGGGGAAAATAGGGGTTAAACTGGATGTATTGGTGTGCTTGGGCTGCCATAACAAAATACCATAGACCAGGGGGCTTAAACAGCAGAAGTTAATATTCTCACAATTCTTGAGGCTGGAAGTCCAAGATCAAGCTTCCAGCCAATTCAGTTTTGGTGAAGACTCTCTTCCTGGCTTGCACATGGCTGCTTTCTCACTGTGTCCTCCTATGTGTGCATGGGGAGAGAAGAAGAGTAAACATTCTGCTATCTCTTCTTATAAGGACACTAATCCTATGGGATCAGGGGCTCACTCTCATGACCTCATTTAACTTTAATGACTTCCTTGCTCCAAATATAGCCACACTGGAAGTTAGGGCTTCGACATATGAATTTTTTGGGTACACATATGTTTAGTCCATAACACTAGGAAAATACGGGAAAGAAGAGTGCTCCCTGTAGAGGGAACAGCACATGCATAGGCGCTGTGGCTGTCAAGGGTACATGGTGATTTAAACAAAGAGGGAGAAGGCGCACGGACAATGAGGCAGATAATGGGAGGAGATCAGGCTGGAGAGGTGGACAGTGGCCAGATCATGCAGGGCCTTGAAGGTAGTGGTAATAAGTTGAGTTGTACCCTAAGAGCCCTTCAGTAAAGGTGTAGGGACAACGTACTGGGTGCATATCAGAATGGAGGGCTCAGAATGGATGCAGGGAGAAAAATAATGAAGTTGTCCAGAGTGTCCAGATTCAGCCCAGGTTATACAAATGGGCACTGGTTGGCCTGGAGGAGACACTGGCCAGCCAAGCTGCCCAGGACCAGGAAAAAGAACTTGCTTCTGGCCCAGGTGGACAGAGGCCTTGGACTACAGAGTCATCCCCAGTCACATTCTCAGCTTCTCTACAGTCCTGGCTTCTCCCCTCCCCTCTTCCACCTTCTAGACCCTGTGCCTTATACCACCTCAGTCAGGACAGCCCATCTCTGTGGCTGGTTCTGTTTCCCTAGCCCTAGTCTGGCCCAGCCTGCCTTCCTCCTTTTCCCACATTGGACCACAGGACTAAGATTCAACATGCTGCCTTCTAATGTAAGTTGGTGCAGCCACTGTGGAAAACAAGTATGGAGGTTCCTCAGAAAACTAAAAATAGAATTACCGTATGATCCAGCAATCCCACTCCTGGGCATATATCCAGACAAAACTATAATTCAAAAAGATACATGCACCCCTATGTTCATAGCAGCAGTATTCACAATAGCCAAGACATGGAAACAACCTAAATGACCATCGACAGATGAATGGATAAAGAAGATGTGGTACATATATACAATGGAATACTACTCAGTCATAAAAAAAAGAATGAAATAAAGCCATTTGCACCAACATGGATGCAACTAGAGATTATCATACTAAGTGGTGTAAGTTAGAAAGAGAAAGACAAACACCATATCATATCAGGACTTCCCCGGTGGTGCAGTTGTTAAGAATCCACCTGCCAATGCAGGGGACATGAGTTCGAGCCCTGAGCTGGGAAGATCCCACATGCCACGGAGCAACTAAGCCCGTGAGCCAGAACTACTGAGCCTGCGCTCTAGGGCCCGTGAGCCACAAACACGGAGCCTGTGTGCCACAACTACTGAAGCCTGCGTGCCTAGAGTTTATGCTCGCAACAAGAGAAGTGCACTGCAGTGAAGAGTAGCCCCCCCTCACCGCAACTAGAGAAAAGCCCACGCACAGCAACGAAAACCCAACACAGCCAAAAATAAATAAATTACTTAATTTAAAAAAATACATCCAGTCTGATTTTCTATGGCTTTAGAATTTTTACAAATTTTTTTCTTTCTTTAAAGTGGTTGCCCAAAATTAACACTTTGTGGGCTTTTAAAATGTTACAGATACTCTACAGGCCAAATATTGCTAATCTATTTGAATCAAACTGATATTTCATAGTAAAATCACAAACCATACATGTTTATTAGAGTTATTGCCAATAAAATTCCAATTAAATAGAAACAAAAGTAATTTGAGACACAGAAGGAGAAGAGAGAAGGGAAAGAAACAATATTTGAAGAGATGATAGTTAAGAATGTTTCAAAATTAATGAAAGATATTCACAGGTTCAAGAGGCTCAGCAAATAAATAATACATTGAATACTGTATAAAGAAAACCACACCTTAGACACAACATAGTCAAACTACTAAAAGCCAACAACATAGTCAAACTACTTAAACGTAGGCAGAAGAAAAAGTAAGACATATTTCAGAGAAACAACAATTAGGATGACAACCTGCTTCTCATCAAAAAGAAGACAGAAGACTAAAATGATATCTTTAAAGTTTACAGGGGGAAGAAAACTGCAAACCAAGGAATTTTGTACTCACTGAAAATAGCTTTCAAAAATTAAATGAAATAGGGCTTCCCTGGTGGCGCAGTGGTTGAGAGTCCACCTGCCGATGCGGGGGACACGGGTTCGTGCCCCGGTCTGGAAAGATCCCACGTGCCGCGGAGCTGCTGGGCCCTTAAGCCATGGCCGCTGAGCCTGCGCGTCCGGAGCCTGTACTCCGCAATGGGAGAGGCCACAGCGTACCGCAAAAAAAAAAAAAAAAGCAACTTGGAGAATTCAATGCCACAAGCCTATACTACAAGAACTAAAAGTTTTTCAAGTCAAAGAAAAACAATTCTAGGTAGAAGCATAGATCTATAAGACAAAATGAAGATCATAGGAATGGGTATATATGTGGATAAATATAAAAACTCTAAATTTAAGATAAATGACTATTTAAGGCAACAACGACAATGTACTGTGGGTTTGTAACATGAAGAAGTAAAACATATGACAAAAATACCATACAAGATAGGAGCAGTAAAGGGAATTGCACTGTTATAAGGTTCTCACATTGTGTGGAATATTGTAAAATACTAATTCAAATTATTATGCAATAAGTTAAGAATGTATATTACAATCTCTAAAGCAAGCACTTAAGATATGTATTAAAAATGGTTTATCTAAAATCCAATGGGAAAGGAATTGAAAGCATGGTCTCAAAGAGATATTTGTACGTTCATATTCATAGCAGCATTAGCCAAAAGGCAGACAATAGCCAAAAGGTAGAAGGAACCCAAATGTTCATTGACAGGTTAATGGAAAAACAAAATGTAGCATATACATACAATGGAATATTATTTAGTCTTTTTTTTTTTTTTTTTTTTTTTTTTCCAGTACGTGGGCCTCTCACCACCGCGGCCTCTCCCATTGCGGAGCACAGGCTCCGGACACGCAGGCCCAGTGGCCACGGCCCACGGGCCCAGCCGCTCCGCGGCATGCGGGATCCTCCCGGACCGGGGCACGAACCCGCGTCCCGTGCATCGGCAGGTGGACTCCCAACCGCCGCGCCACCAGGGAAGCCCTATTTAGTCTTAAAAAGAAAGAAAATTAAATTCTGACAAATGCTACAACATAGATGAACTTTGAGGATATAATGCTAATTGAAAATAAACCAGTCACAAAAAGACAAATACTGTATGACTCCATTTATATGAAATATGTAGAATGGTCAAATTCATACTGATAGAAAGTAGAATGATGGTTGCCATGGATTCCGGGGACGGATGAATGGGAAGTTATTGTTTAATGGATATAGCATTTCAGTTTTGCAAGATGAAAATGGTTCTGGAGATTGGTTGCACAAAAATGTGAATGTACTTAAAACTGGTGAACTGTACATTTATAAATGGTTATAATGTTAAACTGTGTGCTATGTACATTTTACCACAATTTTTAAAATCTAATAGAGAAGATAAAATGGAATAATAAAAAGCATTTGGCTGATCCAAAAGAAGGAAAAAAAGAGGAAAACAGGAACAAAACCCAGGCAGGACAAATAGAAGAGAAACAACAAGATTATAGAGGTAAAAGATTTGGAACCATACCTGTAAGTATGTTAAATGTAAGTGGACTAAATATTCGAATAAAAAGAAAAAAATTGACAGGCTGAATTTAAACAAACAAACAAAAAACAAGACTCGACTATCTGATGTTAATAAGAGACACACTTTATTATAAGGACATATAGGTTTAAAAGATAAAAGAATGGAAATATTCTAGCTAATGTTTAAATAAGAAATAATACTTATACAAATTCTCTCAGAAAATAGAGGAAACACTTCCCAACTTATTTTACAAGGTCAGCATAATCCTACTACCAAAACCTGGTATGAACATGACAAAAAGAAAATATCACAGACCAATATCTCTCATGACCATAAATGCAACAACTCTTAATAAAGTGTTAGCCAAATCAAATCCAGCAATAAATAAAAACGGTAATAAATCACAACTAAGTGGATTTTATCCCAGGAACGCAAATTGGTTTAACATTTAAAAACTACCAACCACATTAACAGCATAAAAGGGAAAAATAATTTGATCATCTGAATAGATGCTGAAAAAGCATCTGATAAAATTCAACATCTACTCACAATAAAACCTCTCAGCAACCTAGGAATAGGAAAGAACTTCTCAATCTGATATAGGGCATGTAAAAACTCTAGAGTTAACACCATCCTTAATGGTAAAATATTGAACATTTTCCTCCCTTAAGTCAGGAACAGAGCAAGGATACCAGCTAATACCACATCTAATCAACATTTTACTAGATGTCCTAGCCAGGGCAGTAAGGCAAAAAAGAAAAAGTCATAAAGACAGGAAAGAATAAAATAAAACTATCTTTATTCAAAGATGACATGATTGGGGCTTCCCTGGTGGCGCAGTGGTTGAGAGTCCGCCTGCCGATACAGGGGACACGGGTTCGTGTCCCGGTCCGGGAAGATCCCACATGCCGCGGAGCAGCTGGGCCCGTGAGCCATGGCCGCTGAGCCTGCGCGTCCGGAGCCTGTGCTCCGCAACGGGAGAGGCCACAACAGTGAGAGGCCTGCGTACCGCAAAAAAAAAAAAAAAAAAGATGACATGATTGTGTAGCTAGAAAATCCTAAGGAATCTCAAACAAACTTTTAGAACTAAAAAATGACTGTCTTAGTCTGGCTGCTATAACAAAATAGCACTCGGTAGCTTGTAAACAATAGAAACTTATTTCTCACAGTTCTGGAGGCTGGAAGTCTGAGATTAGGGTGCCACCATGGTCAGGTTCTGATGAAGGCTCTCTTCTGGGTTGCAAAATCAATATACCAAAATCAACCTTATTTCTATACTCCAGCAAGAATCAGAAAAGAGTTTTTAAAAAGAATAGTCAAAATAGTTTCGAAATAGCAAAAAAAAAAAAAAAAAAAACACCAAGTACCTATAGGTGGATCTTACAAAAAACATGTAAGACCTCTATGGCGGAAACCACGAACATTTTAATAGATATTAAAGAATAAATGAATAATGGAGAAAAATACCATGTTAATTAGATAAAAAGACCCAATAATGTAAAGCTATCATTCTCTCCAGTTGGTCTATAGAGTCAAAGCAATCCCAGTTGATTTTCATATGGAACACGACAAGATGATTCTAATGTAAAATTTATGTGAAACAGCAGAAAGCCAAGAACAGCTAAGATACTCCTGAAGAAGTACAAGGTGGGAAGATTTACTCTATCAGCTACTAAGACTTATAATAAAGCTCTAATAACTATGACAGTATGGTATTGGCACAAGTGTAGATGAAAACTAATGGACAGAAGAGAGACACCCCCCCCAAAAAAAAACCCAGATTAATAATAAAGATAGCACTGCAGAACAGTGTGGGGTAATGATCTTTTGAATAAATAGTGTTGAGTCAATTTAATATCCATATGGGAAAAATGACATTGGAACCCTATCTCACACCATCCTCAAAAGCCAACTTCTGATGGATTATGGACCTAAATATGAAAAGTAAAACAATAAACATGGCCTGACACACAGAAGAAACTCAATAAATGAATGGGTGTATATATGGGATGCGTTATTCCAATTTAACTTCATTTATTCAATAAACAAAAAACCAATTTCTGTTGGATTATGGACTTAAATATGTAAGGTAAAACAACACAGCTTTAGAAGATAACATACAATAATATTTTCATGACCTCAAGGTAGAAAAGGTTTTCTTAAACAAGACAGAAAAAGCACTAATCACAAAGGAGAGACTGATAAATTGGACTTTTTTTTTTTACAGTTAAGAGTTTCTGTTCATCAAGAAACATTATTAGCAGAGTGAAGAGGGAAGCTACAGAGGAGAAAGATTTGCAATGCATATAACTGACAAAGGGTTTATATCCAGAATATACCAAAAATAAAAAACCCTACTATAAATAAATAATGAAAAGATAGCCCAATAGAAAAGTGGGCAAGAACAGGCTCTTCACTTCACATCAAGAAAATCCAAATGGCCAACAACATGAAAGGTGTTTAGCCTCCTTAGTAATCAAGAAAATGAACCACAGTGAGCAACTACTACAGACCCACCAGATGGCTAAAAGTACAGACTCTGACAGTACCAACAGCTGGTGAGAACTGTTGGTGAATGTACAAGGCGAGCTCGTATATATTGCTGGGGCAGACTGTACGTGTATAATCATTTTGGAAAACAGTTTGGCATTATTTTTCAGAATTAAGCGTAAGGCATACTTATAACCCAGCAATTCTGCTCCAAAGTATATACCTAAGAGAAAAACATGCTCAGGTAGAGCAGTAGACATGTACCAAAATGTTCACAGCAGCATTATTTATAATAGTCCCAAGTTGGTAACAACCCCAATGTCAATTAGTAGTTGACGGGATAAATAAATTGTGGTATATTCACCCAATGGAATGCTATATGCTGCACTAAAAGTGAATGAACTACAGCTGCACACAACAACATGGAAGACTCTAACAAATAATGTGGAGTGAAAGAAGCCAGACAGAAAAGAACACACACTTAATGATGGCCTTTATATAAAACCCATAACCAGACAAAACTAAGTATGCCCCTGCCCCCACAGACTTCCCCCACTCCTGTACTTACGAGATATGAGAAGAGCAGTAACAAAAGACGAATTTGAAAACAAGTTGAGGAATCATTCTTTTGTCCTCAGCCACAATCAGCCCACTGCTGGAATATCTCCTGTTTGGAGGGATGATAAGAGAAAATGACTGGGAGGTGACCTGAAGGAAATTACTGACACAGATCTCTGATGTCGAGGTGGAGAATGATAGAGCCAGGCACCCTTCTGTCAGGGTCCATTGTGATGGCCTCAGTGACATTTTAATAAAGTCACTCAAAGTTAGGGGACCATAATGACAAATTTCTAGTGTGTTAAACCTTCACTGGAAACCTGGGCTAACAGGTATGGATAGTTTCTGAGGTGCAAGGTGCAATGGGGCCACGCAGCGTTTGCAAGATTCCCAATAACAAATACAATTTAGTTTGGTATACGTTCTTCCAGATTTTTTCAGGGTACCTAAACATTTTTTGTTATTATAACTATGGGATTATATTACACACACTGCTGACATTTTTTTTTCTAACTTAATAGGTGTTCAACATCTGTTGAACTTCATACTTTGTGGGGAGATGGATATATTCAGTAGCTTGATAGTGGTGATGGTTTCATAGGTATCTACACATGTGAAAACTCAAATTGTACGCTTTAAATATATGGGGTTTATTGTATATCAGTCATAACTCAGTAAAACTGGAAAAGCACTGTACCTTAAATCTGTTTCACTGTCTTCCCCACTTAACACTTTACGTTTCATCCATGCTGTTGGATGTACATCTAACTCATCATTTCTCAGTGCTGTATAGAATGCCAAGGTCTGCCTCCACCATGGTTTACTAACTCACTTCTGCCTCCTGCTCACCTACCTTGTCTTCTTATGTATCTGAGCAAACTTTCTTTAAAACATATTTCAAGGAGTAAGATTGCTGAATTCTCTGCCCCACGCATACTTACTTTTGCTGAAAACTGCCTGTTTATTTTGCTTGTTTTATGGAAGGACTGAGCAAGTTTCCATTTCTGCCAGCCGAGCATGAGAGTTCCCAGCCTCTTCACCTGGATTTCTGACCCTTCAAGCAGCAACAGCACAGAAGGCATGGATGTCATTCTTGGTGGCCAGGCCCCCGCCCCTCCCCACACTCATTTTGGTATAGACTTCATGGTTGCTGACAAATAATTGTTCAGTGTGTGACACATGGCTTTGGCCATTCCCTAGTGTTTAACAGATGGAATTTCTATATTGACTTGTTTTTTAAATCCTGTTTTTGGGGAAAGGTGCAGGTGAGAGATGGGAGCTCTGTAGCCTGTCTTTCCAAGGCACTCCCTGGCAGCCTTCAAAGGTCCCACCTACATGAAGGAACTGGGCCCCTGTGCTTAGGCCAGTGTTTTAAGCTGCAAGGAATGTGGTGACTCAGCTGGTCGTCCAGGGACACCTCTGTGAACAAGGCAGAGGGAAGGAAGTCATTACACAGACAGCTGGGTTGTAAAAAACAAAAATACTCCACACACCAAGCTTTACAAAGCAGTGTGGCTGTGTGTCCCGTGACTTAACGGGACTGCTTCTGCCACGTGGCCCTCCAGCCCACGATATGTGGCCCTCAGCTCATGACACGTGGCACCCAGCTCAGAATATGTGGCACGCAGCCCTTACTCACTGCTGGCTGCTCCTCAAGCCGCTTGGAAAGCTGACTGGGTGGGGACCCCAGGAAAATCCGTGACTGTCTTCTCCCTTCCACCCTCTCCTACTGCTTCCTGCATCATCTCTTTTCTCCTTGCTCCTTCCTCTTGAATTCTCTTGTCCTTAAAGAAAATTTAAAATATGGAATTTAGTATTCAGTGGGAGACTTGGCAGAGATACAGCAAGATCCAAACACTGACCCCCTAGGAAGGCCCTACTGTGTCAGGCAGATACTGGCAACAAGTCATATCACCTGCACAAGGTCCAGAGCACGGTGAGAGAGGCCAGAGGGAGACAGGCCAGAAGCAAGGGATGGAGACTCCAAGGTGGAGGCAAGACCATCGAAGATGTGGACTCTCACCCAGGCTTCTTTATTGGATACCTACTATGTGCCAGACCCCATTCTTGGGATGTATCAGTGAAGACAGGTCCAGAGTCTTATCTTCATAGGGCCTATATTCTCAAAGGGGGAGACAGATAAACATCAAATATCAGAAATAAGTCAATTATATAGCATGTGCATGGGTGGTTAGTGCGACTTTAAAAGATCAGGGGGCTTCCCTGGTGGCGCAGTGGTTGAGAGTCCGCCTGCCAATGCAGGGGACACAGGTTCGTGCCCCGGTCCGGGAAGATCCCACATGCCGTGGAGTGGCTGGGCCCGTGAGCCATGGCCGCTGAGCCTGCGCATCCGGAGCCTGTGCTCCGCAATGGGGGAGGCCACAACAGTGAGAGGCCCGCATACCGCAAAAAAAAAAAAAAATAACAAATAAAAGATCAGAACAGGGAAAGATGTATGGGAGTGGTCCCGGTAGAAAGGTGACATCTGAGTGCTCCTAAGCGGGTGAGGGAGTGAGTCACGTGGATGTCTGGGGAAAGAGCCTTCTGAACAGAGGAAACCTCCAGGGCAAGGGGGAGTGTGCCTGTGTGCTTAAACATCCATGAGGTGGTAACCCTGGTGGCTGCAGAGTAAGTGCTTGGGGGGAGTGTAGTGGGAGGGCACAGCAGAGAGGTGGGAGGTGTGAGGGTGGGAGCCATTGGAGGGTCCTGAGCAGAGATCTAACCCGAACTGACATCCCACTGTCAGATGGCTTTGACCACTGAGAGTCCAATGCAAGCAGAGTGCAAATGAAAGTGCCAATCTTGCCGAAGTTGTAGAGTTTATGAAGTTGAGGAGAGTGATGTTGAATACAGGTAGAATCATACAAAGCATTAGAAGATGACGGCCTGTCATTGTTAACAGGGCAGGAATTTCAGAAGAATAAGTAAGGGTTATGAGAAGGCTTTGGGGAAACCAAAGGAGCCCAGAAGCAATTTTTGATAGTTGTGCTTTTTCAGCAAATGCAATGCTCCATGTCATCTATACCCTGCTCCCAAATCATTTATTCTTTAGTCATACTAAAAATTAGGCTAGAGTGGTATGCACAACCAGAATTTTATTAAGTATAAGATAATAACATTTTGTTCAGTATACTTTTGAGTACACATTAATAACTGGTTTCCTTTTCTTCATATGTAACAATGCTTCCCACTTTACTAGATTGAGTAAAGATTAAATAAGAGCATTCACTCACTAACACATGCAACTAATACTTATTACAGGTCTTATTCTAAGTGACAGGCACCAAGTGAGGCTCTAGGGTACAGTGATGAACAGAAAGTACCCTCATGAAGACACAGCATTCATCAAATGGTATATATAAATAAAGTTCACATAAAAGAGTAAGATGAAAAAGCACATGATGTTATGAGAGCCTATGTAAGGGAAATTTAACCTAGCCAGAAGGTGTATTAGTTAGCTATTGCTGTAACAAATCACTACCACCTTAGGGCTTTAAACGACATACATTTATTATCTCAGTTTCTGTGAGAGTCGAGAATCTGAGCATGGCTTAGCTGAGTCTCTGCCTTAGGGACTCACAGGGCTGTAATCAAGGTGACAGCTGGGCTGCATTCTCATCTGGAGACTCAGCTGGGCAGGAATTGTTCCCAAGCCCCCTCAGGTTGTTGGCAGGATTCATTTCCCTGTGGCTGTAGAACCGAGAACCCTGGCTTCTCCCTGACTGTCAGCTTCTAGAGGCCACCCAGAGCTCCTTGACATGTTTGTTTCCTCTACATGGCTGTTTACTTCATCAAGTGAGCAAGGAGAGTCTCCAGGGCTAGTCTGCTAGCAAGACTCTTTTTTTTAGTAAATTTATTTATTTACTTATTTTGGGCTGCACTGGGCCTTCGTTCCTGCACGCGGGCTTTCTCTAGTTGAGGCAAGCGGGGGCTATTCTTCGTTGCGGTGCATGGGCTTCTCATCGCGGTGGCTTCTCTTGTCGTGGAGCAAGGGCTCTAGGCGCGCGGGCTTCAGTAGTTGTGCGACGTGGGCTTAGTTGCTCCACGGCATGTGGGATCATCCTGGTCCAGGGCTCAAACCCGTGTCCCCTGTATTGGCAGGCGGATTCTTAACCACTGTGCCACCAGGGAAGTCCAAGACTCTAATATGATGTAATGTACCAAGGGAGGTGACATCCCATTACCTTTGCTATATTCTACTGGTTGAAAGCAAGTCACAGGCCCCACTCACACTCAAAAGGAAGGGATTACACAAAGGCATGAACACCAGGAGGTGGGAATACAGGGGGTGACCTTAGAGTCTCTCTGCCACTGAAAGCTTTCCTGAGGAAGCAAAAATGGAGCCGGAATCTAAAAAGTGAGTTAACTATATGGACAGGAGAGGGAACCACTGCCCAGGTAGAGAGAACAATGTGGGCAGGACAGTGCATAGAACATTTACAAAGGATCTAGTACAGTGACTACCAATACCGTGTCACTCTCCTGCTCAGCAACCATCAGTGGCTCCTCAATGCCGATGGTTTTGCCCCATATTCAAGGTCAGACAGGCCATCTCCTTGCCCTCACTTTCATGGTTTCACTCACCACTTCCACGGCTTCACTCACCACTTACACTGCGCCTGACCCTCCTGTACATACTCCATCTATATATAATTCAAGGCCCAGCATCAACTGATCTCTAAACAGTATTTCTGAATATCTATTATCATTCTATTTATGAACAAAATTTAAATCTTTTGAACATCCATGCTAGACCCTCCCTGAATTGAAAAGCATACTGAGACATGATTCTGGATGCCAGATGGAGGGGAATGGGGCCAGAAAGTATACCTAAATAAAAAGAGGAAAAAGAAGAGGTCCCCTTGCTGAAGGTCCAGCCCATGGGACAGCTGGTAAGTCCTGCAGGGATTTTAGAACACACAGAAAGCTCCACTTCATAGAATGGCTAATTATCTTTTCGTTTTCTTCCCTAGGCTAGAAATCACAAATGGATTACAAAAGAGTTCGGTCAAACTGACGTTTTTCCGGGAAGGACAGTTGGAGCGGGGAACTGCCCAGCCGCAGCCCACACTGCCAGGTAACCTGGCCAGGCCGGGCCAGTCCTCGGCTGGCACCAACGGCTTGGTTGGCAGGAGTAGAGGACAGCAGCGGAAGTCCCCTGCCCTCCAGCCTAGGGATCCCTGACCGCATCCACAGCCTGTCCCTGAAGGGCCTGGGAGAAGAGGCCCCAGTGGCACCGCAGCCTTAGCCACATCAGCAGGGAAAGAGAACAAGGAAGGGAAAAGCAACCCAGATTGCAGCCCAGAATCTGGCTTCCTCCAGCCAGCAGCTGCAGGAGGGCCTGAGTCTGGGGGCGAGGCCGGCGGTGGGGGCGGACCATGGGGGGCGGGCCGGTAGTGGTGGGCGGGGTCTGTTGGGGCTGCTTCCCCAGCCCCACCCCTTAGCCCCGGAAGGAGCCGGCCTTGGTTGCTACAACTCCACCTGCCCAAAGCTGTTATTGGGGGCTGAGTCTCTGCAGCTGCCTTGGAGGTCAGAAGCAGGCTGGATCTAGGGGCGACGGAAGGCCTGACACCCCCTGGGTCTCTCCTCGCCGCCCTCCCCTCCCCTACTATCTTCCCTAGTGCCCGCTCCACATGGAAGCCGGAGGGCTTTTTCTCACTACCCATTAAAGCTTCTTCCTTTGCTTTGAGGGCAGAGGACCCCGCACTCCCTCCCCCAACAAACACGCTATCTGATTCCTCCCCCCGCCCCCTACTCACATTGTCACAGCTTCCGTCATGAACTATCGGACTTCCCTGGTGGTCCAGTGGTTAAGAATCCGCTTGCCAATGCAGGGGACACGGGTTTGATCCCTGGTCCGGGAAGATCCCACATGCCGCGGAGCAACTAAGCCTGTGAGCCACAACTACTGAGTCCGAGTGCCACAACTACTGAAGCCCGCGGGCCTAGAGCCCGTGCTCCGCAACAAGAGAAGCCACCGCAATGAGAAGCCTGTGCACGGCACCGAAGAGCAGCCCCCGCTCACCGCAACTAGAGAAAGCCTGCGCGCAGCAACGAAGACCCAACGCAGCCAAAAAATAAATAAATAATATTTTTTAAAAAAAAGACTGAACTATCCCCAGGTAGCTCTGCCTGGCCTCTGTACAAACTAGTCAGTACACTTGTAACACCGTTCCCACCCTTCCTCATCTAACTAATTCCAATGTATTTTTCAGGCTTAGATAGATATCTACTCGGGAAAGCTTTCCTGGACCCTCCCATCCTGCTACCTTACATCACAATTGCCTGACTGCCTGTCTGTTCTTCTTCTTTCCCTTCTCCCTCCCCCCACCAAGACTGTGCCGTCGCTGCAGCATCTCCAGTGCCTCACCCAGGCATGGGGCTCAGAATGATCATAAACGCCCTGCCTGGCAGTCCTCTGCACCTCTATACCCTCTATACCTCTGCCTGGATAGGAGGTTCCTGCAGTTACTTCATGTCTTAGAACAACAGGTCACAAACTAGAAACCCTTTGGTGTGGGGGAAGGGAGTTTATTCAAATACAGATTGCTGGGCCCCACCCTCAGAGTT
Organism: Mesoplodon bidens; assembly: GCF_964165515.1. Lineage (NCBI taxonomy): Eukaryota > Metazoa > Chordata > Mammalia > Artiodactyla > Ziphiidae > Mesoplodon > Mesoplodon bidens. The sequence goes on along the minus strand of NC_138171.1, from coordinate 18,998,767 downwards.
TCTGATTCAGTAGGTCTGGAGTAGGGCCTGAGAGTGTGCATTTCTAACAAGTTCCCAGGTGGTGTTGCAGCTGCTGGCCCAGGGACCACACTTTAAGAATCATGTCTGGGACTTCCCTGGTGGTACAGTGGTTAAGAATCTGCCTGCCAATGCAGGGGTCACAGGTTCGAGCCCTGGTCTGGGAAGATCCCACATGCCGCGGAGCAACTAAGCCTGTGCACCACAACTACTGAGCCTGCACTCTAGAGCCCATGAGCCACAACTACTGAGCCTATGCACTGCAACTACTGAGCCCACGTGCCTAGAGCCCATGCTCCACAACAAGATAAGCCACCACAATGAGAACCCTGCACACTGCAACAAAGAGTAGCCCCTGCTCGTCACAACTAGAGAAAGCCCACACGCAACAACAAAGACCCAACACAGCCAGAAATAAAATAAATAAAATAAATAAATTTATTTTAAAAAAAGAAAAAAAAATCATGTCTTACAACCTACAGACTAGGAGAAGGTATTTGCAAATGACGCAGGGCTTAATTTCCAAAGTATAGAAACAGCTCATACAACTCAATATCAAAAAAACAAACAACCCAATCAAAAAATGGGCCAAAGGCCTAAATAGACATTTCTTCAAAGAATCATACAGATGGCCAAAAAAATGCTGGTGAGGGTTGGAGAAAAGGGAACCCTCCTACACTGTTGGTGGGAATGTAAATTCATGCAGCCACTATGAAAAACAGTATAGAGGTTCCTTAAAAAACTAAAAATAGAGCTACCATATGATCCTGCAATTCCACTCCTGTGCCTATATCTAGAAAAGATGAAAACTCTAATTCAAAAAGATACATGCACCCCAATGTTCACAGCAGCACTATTTACAATAGCCAAGACATGGAACCAACCTAACTGTCCATTAACAGATGAATGGATAAAGAAGTGGTATACTCAGCCATAAAAAAGAATGAAATATTGCCAATTGCAGCAACATGGATGGACCTAGAGATTATCATGCTAAGTGAAGTTAGTCAGACAGAGAAGGACAAATATCATATATCACTTATATGTGGAATCTAAAAAATAATATAAATGAAGTTATTTACAAAACAGAAACAGACTCACAGACATAGAAAACAAACTTATGATTACCAAAGGGGAAAGGGGGAGAGGGATAAATTAGGCGTATAGGATTAACAGATACACTCGACTATATATAAAATAGATAAACAACAAGGATTACTGTATAGCACATGGAACTATATTCAATATCTTGTAATAACTTGTAATGGAAAAGAATCTGAAAAAGAATATATATATATATATATATATATATATATATATATATATATATATAAACCAAATCACTTTGCCGTACACTTGAAACTAACACAATATTGTAAATCAACTCTACTTCAATTTAAAAAAAAAGAATCACATTTTAGAGCATCAGTTTCTTCACTGGCAAAATAGGATAACTACTGTCCCTCCTGTACTAGGTTTTGTGACAATCAAATGAGACAATGCAAATGAAAACCTCAGCATGTTGCCTGCACCCAGTAGGTGCTCAATAAGTGTTTGCGATTACTACAGGGAATGGGCAGGAGAAACGCCAGGCAGGGAAACCATGAGAAGGAGCAGAGGTGGGAAAGGGCCCAAGCAGGGCAGCTGGCCTGGCAGAGAGCAAGGCCCAGCATAGCAGCCAAGGAGTCCTGGTTGCTCTATGGAAGCAGCTGGGAGCCACACATAGTTCTGGAGCAGGGCAGTGACAGGTGGAAGCTCTATGTGGCAACATTAAGCAGGAAGCCGTTGCAAACCCCATGTGCTGAGTACTCCTTGGCTGTTTGACCAGTCATAGGGGTGCCAGATTCAACCAGTAAAAATAAAGGCTATCCCATGAAATTTGAATTTCAGATGCCAATGAATATTTTTTTTAGTATAAGTATGTCCCAAGTATTGCATGGGACATACTTACACTAAAAAATCTTTTGTTATTTATCTGAAATTCAAAGTTAACTGGGCATCCTTTATTTTTATTTGCTAAATCTGACCATCCTGGCCAGACATCAACTGTCTGCCGCCCAACCTACGAGTCTGCCTCCTGCAGGAAGCCCGTGCAGGTTCCTTTGTTTCCCTTCCCACCTTCAACAGGGCCACCAGGAGTGGTTGAGGAGACACTCCTGCAGCCAGTCTTGCTGCCATGACAAGTGGCCACAGCTGCAGGCCTGGGTGAATGTGTCCTCCTACTTCATGCCAGGTTCACCCAGCAAGAAAGCAGTGGGGCTCAATAAATAATCATTGGGTTTGAGACTTAAAGAACATAGGGCCACCAAGTTCTATGAAGAAGGCAGTGCCCCCTACACTGATGGGTTACTCAAAAAACAAAACAGTGGTGTAAGCCCCGCCGCCCTGCCCACAACTGGTGAGCGAGAGGAGAAAATTGCCTCTATCCTTAACACAAGAAATGGGCATACACAAGCACTCCTGCTGCTTGCACGCTCCAAGGACGCCTTGGAATTGGTGATGTAAACCGCCGGCTAGAACAGGGTGGTCCCTGCCTCGTACGTTTTAGTTGGGTGTTAGGACAAGTCATACTAGAGGCTGCCTGTCTTCCCCACCACCATAAGCATCAAATCCCAGATGATTCATTGTTCTGGAAACAAGCCTGTCGGAAATCCAATTTCTGCAACGACCTTTAAGTCAACTTTTTTTTTCTCTAAGAAGGAACAATGAAAACAATGTGTACTCCTTTTTTTTTTTTTTTAATGTGATAAACACTGTTGAACACCTAGTGTTTGCCCTGCGCTGTGTGCAGCGTTTTATTTAGCTCTGTAGTTCTCAGCCTCGGCTGCACATTACAATCACCTGGAGAGTTTTGTTTTTTTTTTTTTTAATTTCCACACCCCAGGCATCAGTATTTGACAAGGGCCTAGTGACTTCAGTGTGCAGCCAAGGTGGAGAACCACTGATTTAGTTCATCCTGTTTAATCCCCACAATACAATCCTGCAAGATAGATGTTGTCTCCATCTTGCAGATGAGGAAATTGAGGTAGCATTACTGTGGCATCTGTAGCCATAACCCCTGATCTGTCCTTCCTTCTCTCCCAGCCTCCCTTGAAGGACTCCTGATGTTTCCAGTATTTCACTGTTGAATATAGTAGCTATAGACAATGCTTCCACAGACATGCCTGTGGCATGGCTCTGCCCTCTGGCCACCTTAAAATAACTCCGCTCCCCCCAGAGCTCTTCTGAGATACCAGCCAGACACAGCCTGGTTTCAGGACTGACACCAAATGACTTGCTAAAGCAAGGACAACTGAGGCCAGTCACTTCCAGACAGGTCGTGTCATCTTGAGTCCGAACAATAGCGGACACTTCTCACTCCCCACCGCCCAGTACTTTCTAAGCCTGACTCTTTGCCATTGTGCCCCACCCCTCCGAGCTTTTCCTGGGTTCCCGCCCTCTTTATAGCAAACTCCCTCACCTCCTGACCTTTCTCGGAGCACCTTCTTAGCAGGGGCCGTCCCTCCTCACAGGTTGTGGGAGACGTCTTTGGAAAGGACAAGCCACCAACCACAGATCCAAAGGATAAAACCATTCCCTGGCCCAAGCCTCGATCCTTCAAATCTTCGCGCACCCGGGCTTACCTGTTTCCCTTGTGGCGCCTGCGGGCGGAGAGGATGCGCAACTGGGCGAGAAGGCTGGTCATCGCCTGTCCTCTGCTGGCCAGTGGAGGTATTGACCCCGCTTCCGCTCCACCAGGGCATCAACTGGATGGAATGGAGAGTGGGCATTTATTGAGCTCCTGCTGTATGGCAGGACTGAACTGGACACTGGGGTGTAAGGATGAACGCGACCTGTTCTCACGGAATTCAAATTCAGAGGCTGACACAAATAGTTATTCAAGCGAATATGAAATTACAGCTGTGGTCTCTGTGAGTGTATAATACGAGGGTCCGGTCCAGCCGTGGGGGTGGGGGTGGGGGTGGGAGTCAAAGCTGCCCCCGAGAGGGGACTTTTGAGCGCCAGGTGCCTCACAAGGTCATTTCAGGTAATCTCGAAAATCCTGCAAGGTGGCTACCACCCCCTTTGACAAAGTAGAAAAATGGGGTCAGATTGGGGAAAGAATTTACCAAAGTCACACAGCGAGCTAGGAGCAAAGCCAGGAAGGTTTAGGTCGGCTCGATTGGAAAGTCTGCTTTTCCGCCGCTCCTGGAGGTGGGGCTGGTGGCGCGCCACTGGGATGTTCCTTCGAGGAACGCTAGGGCGCGGGGCAGGACGGGCTGGAGCCGGAGTGGGCGGAGCCTGGAGCCCGGCCTAGCCCCGCACTCTATAAGGTGAAAGAACGCCCTTGGGCGTGGGGACTGGGCGGGGGTGGGGTCTCTTTGGGGGGTGGAGTCTAGACGGATTGGGACTTGCAGAGGCCGCCCTTGGCTCGTGGAAGGGGCGGAACCGGGATCTCACCCACTCCTAGAGGAGCCGGAAGTGCCTAGTAAGTGCGGGCCGAAGACACCTGCTGATCTGTGCACTCAGGTAGAAGCGGCAGCTCCGGGGCCCGGAGTCCAGTGGGCAGCTCCTCAGGTAGGGCCCAACTAGAGCCAGAGATGAGGTACCCCTCCCCTGCCCCACCCTGCCCCGCCCATCTGTCCTGCCATCTGACCCTCATTCCTTCCCGTTCCCGGGCCTGAGGGGCCGGCTTCACTTCATCCCTCTCCCCGATCCAGGGGCTGCGGGGCCCCCCGGACATCCAGAATGTGGGATCGAGAGAGAATGAGATGTAAAAACCTCTCAGGGGAAAAGTTTCACCCCAACTTCACTCCAGACTAACTGTGTCACCTTGGGGAAGACACCCACCCTCTCTGGTACTGAGTGTCCTCAGTTGCAAAACAGGATCTGACCCTTGCCCACCTGCCCTGAGACTGGGCAGGTCAGATGAAGTAGCTGTGAAGCCTACTGGGGATCCTGGGTGGAGCTGTCTCCCTTCCAGGGCAATAGCAGTGCTGATTCTCCTGCTGCGTCTGCTCCTACACAGAGTCACATCCCCACCCCTCCCTGAATCTGGGAGCCCAGAGTGGCTGAGGGCTGACAACCAGGGCACCTTGTTCTGGCTTTCCTGTGGTGGGATTGTGTGCAGGCCTGGGAGGCATGTGGATGTTCCCAGAGTAGGCTCAGAGGCCTGGGCACCTCTTGAGGCCCTCCTGGAGCAAACAGTGGGGCCACCATCATGCAGGGCCTTGAATGCCAAGTTAAGAAGTCTAAACTCTCAACTCAGGGCAGGGGCAGTGCTTGGAGTCTGACCTGTCGTGCCCACGGGACCAGCCCGGGTGAGTGGGGCTGTCACGATTCCAAAAACGATGCTGCTGCTGCTAGGTGGCGTGGGTGGGCATTTACTGCATGCTACTGCTTTACACGAATTATGTCATGAATTCCTCATGCATCCCTTATGTTATCCCTATTCCAGAGGCCGAACATGAGGCTCAGAGAGGTGAAGTGACTTGCACAAGGTCACAACTAGTAAGCGTCAGGGAGGGGATTAGAATCCAGACAGTCTCATGCCTTAACCACAGTGCCTGCTGTCACACAGGATCTGGGCATTGGTCATAAAGCCTTGACCTAGGCACCTGGGGGAGAAAGGAGGGGCCAGATGAGCAGGAAATTGGGGAGTAGGACTCAGAGGGCTTGGGAGGGAGGGGTACCCATGAGTCCTGAGAGGAATTCAGCTGACCAGGTTCCCCAGGGGAAGATGAAGTGTTTGGTTTTAGACATGTTAGTTTGGGGGTGAAGGGTGGTGTAGGGGACCCAAGAGGAGCTCTCCTCCATCTGGAGCAGACCAAGCAGGCAGAGCTGGTCCTGGGGGCAGGAGATGCCTTCAGGGGTGGGTGCAGGGAGCGGAGAGGAGCCTGGCTCACAGGAGTCCCCCTGCCTCTCCACAGTGCTAAGCAGGCAGAGATGGGGGCATCCACTCGTGGGGCGGGAGGAACAGGAGAGGAATGACTTCTAGGCTCCCATGACATTAGAGCTGAGAAGGTCTCAGAAATGCAGGCCTCGTTTCATAGAAGGGCAAACTGAGGCCAGCAAGTTACTTGCCCGAGAGTACTCCACGGGTGGATCAGAGTAGGACCCAGGTGCCCCCAGGTGCCCCCTTTGCCACTCAGCTCCTTCTGCTATTTCAGTGGCTCTCAACTGGGGGCAATTTTGTCCAGCAGGAGACATTGGACAAAGTTTAGAGACAATTTGGTTGTCACAGCTGGAGGTAGGGTGCTACCTGGCATCTAGTGGGCAGACTAGGAATGCTGCTAAACGTCTTACAAGACTCCCGCCAACCCTGCAACAAAGAATGATCCAGGGCTTCCCTGGTGGCGCAGTGGTTGAGAGTCCGCCTGCCGATGCAGGGAACACGGGTTCGTGCCCCGGTCCGGGAGGATCCCACATGCCGCGGAGCGGCTGGGCCCGTGAGCCATGGTCGCTGAGCCTGCGCGTCCGGAGCCTGTGCTCCGCAATGGGAGAGGCCACAGCAGTGAGAGGCCCGCGTACCGCGCGCAAAAAAAAAAAAAAAAAAAAAAAAGAAGGATGCAGCCCCAAGCAGCAGGGGTGGCGAAGTTGAGCAGCTCAGTAGTAGGTGGAGCCGAGCCTGTCTCCTCTGCCCCCTCCCCATCCACCCACCCACCGCCTGCTCTTTGGCTCCCCGCAGAGCAGGTAGCTCAGACTTGGGCTGCCAGCTGGGCAGAACTTTGCCCCCACTCCCGGTGTGCCCCTCCCATGCATGCTTCTTTATATTCCTAGAAGCTTCTGGAGTCTTCTCTGCTTTTCCTGGGCACAGTGGTCTAGAGCCCTGCCTACCACATGTCTCTCCTTGTCAGACAGTCTGTCTCCCCAGACCCATATTCAGACTTTGGTGTTAGGGACAGAGAAACCAAAGTGGGAGTTTTCACCTATCACATAGCAGGTGCCTTGCAGATAAAAGATGTATTCAGGGCTTCCCTGGTGGCGCAGTGGTTGAGAGTCCACCTGCCAATGCAGGGGACACGGGTTCGTGCCCCGGTCCGGGAGGATCCCACATGCCGCGGAGCGGCTGGGCCCGTGAGCCATGGCCGCTGAGCCTGCACGTCCGGAGCCTGTGCTCCGCAACGGGAGAGACCACAACAGTGAGAGACCCGCGTACTGCAAAAAAAAAAAAAAAAAAAGATGTATTCAATTTGAGCGACGTTTTCGGGTCCAAAAAGTTTCATATTTTTATCCCAAATTTTCACTTTAGAAAATCTCACAGGACCTTATGTTTGTGAAGCTCTCCATTTCTAACCAGCTCCCAGGTGATGTTGGGCCCTGGACCACATTTTGAGTGGCGAGGCATTACAGGGCTGTGCAGAGGTGGGCTGGGGGCTGGGCGGCCCTCTCTGCAGACAATGGTGGTGTGGTTTGGGGACCATGGAGGGGAAGGAACCATGGTATGGAATCAGGAAACGAGGATATGAGTCATCACTCCCTCCCCCCATCTATGGCCTATTAGCTTCATAAGGTTTGGATAAGTCACTTGACTGTTTTGAAGGGTGATCTTGCGTGGCAGGCGGAGCTCCCGGGGTTCTGATGCAAGGTCAGAGGGAAGTGCCCTGTGGAGCTGGGATGCTTTGGGGTCCTGGCAGCCAGAAGGGCATAGGCCACTGGCGAGGCCAGCAGGGAAGGGGCGATGAGCTGAAGCTGGCGGGGCGGGCACCATGCCAGGGTAGAGGTGGCTTTCATCATGGCCCTGGCTCTTCTCCACAGCTGCTACAGCTCCTGCCTCTGGCTCACCCAGCTCTGCCTGGTGTGGGAGAGCTGGAGGGACCAGTCTGGCTGGGGGAAGAAGGAACAGCTTTGGTGGGCCAGGGGCCAGCCCAAGGCCTGAATGTGGGTCTGAGGAGTAGGGGTCGGGTGCTGAGAACTATGTCCTAGAGACACTGGGGTCAGGTTCTGGCCATGGACGGGCTTCCCACATGTCCCAGGGAGACTGGGAAGAATTTTGGAGCTTGGGCCTTAAATTTTGTAGTTTGGGCCCAGCTACAGGGGGTGCCCTACTGCAAGCATCTGAGAACTGGGCAGAGCCTTAGGTACCTGGGGTACCCCCACCCCTGGTCCCCCACAAATTAGCCACAATAGCCCAGCAAGGTCCCTTCCAACTCCTAGGACCAGGAGGCAGCAAGACAGCTGAACCCATTTCTCAGATGGAAAAACTGAGGCTCCCTCCTCCCCACTTCCTGGAAAGAGATCAGCCTTCAGGACTGTCACCTGTTACCCAGCAGGGCCCTGAGCCTGATCTATCATGAGGCTCCCCCTTTTTGCACCCCAGGGAGGGTGCCGGTCCCCACAGTTGGGCCATCCCAGTGGTTCACACCGAGGGCTCTGCAATCACACAGGCCTGTATGCGAACCCTGGCTCCTCTCCTGACTAGTGGTGAGGCCTTGGGCAAGTCACTCCACCTCTCTGAGCCTGGGCTGGCCTGTCTGTAAACAGGTATAATGAAACCTGCTCGGCCAGCCTGGCAGGTTGGTGTAAAGATGAAATGAGCTGCGGTCATTATCATTACTCATGGCATTTGAGGCTCACAGCGCCCCGGATGGCCTTACCCGGTGCCCTGATTTGACAGATGTGGGCAGCAGCCCTTGGAGAAGGGAGGTGGCCATCCAAGAGCCCCACGGCTGGTGGGGATTAGAGCCCACGTCTTCAGGCGCACCTCCCACCCCATCACTGCTGCTCATCTGCAGAGGCGCCCCGAGGGCCACGAGCTGTAAGCCTGGGGTCCCAGGGGGCAGGCTGCGGAGCCCCGTACGGAGGCCGGTGGGCCAGGCCTTGGTCCCAGCGCCACCTCCCTTTACCAGCACAGCCATGAACTACGTGGGGCAGCTGGCGGAAACGGTGTTTGGGACGGTGAAGGGGCTGTACCGGGGCCTGAACCCGGCCACGCTGAGCGGGGGCATCGATGTGCTGGTGGTGAGGCAGGCGGACGGCTCCTTCCGGTGCTCGCCCTTCCACGTGCGCTTCGGCAAGCTGGGCGTCCTGCGCTCGCGGGAGAAAGTGGTGAGTGACGGTGGTAGGGGGACCTCGGCAGGGCGCGCTCAGGAAGCCGGGGTAGTCACTGCAGTCCCAGGTCGCAAACCAAACCTCCCTGGGGCAGGGATGTGTCCTCTGGACAGGCTTCCCTTCTTTTGTATTTTCTTGGAAGGTTTTGGGTTGGTTTTGGGGATTTGGTCCAGGAGGGCCCCTATTTTCCCCTGGAAGCAGCACAGCAGGGCAGCCTTCTGTACTGGGGCCATCAGACCTGGCTCCAGCTTCCTGAGACCTTACCTGTGTATTCCTGGTAAGTCACCTCACCTGAACGAATGGATACACTCTCATTACCTGGTGATTAAATAAGAGGTGATAATACTGTCCCAGGGCGAGGCATGGGGGTGATACTCAAAACTTACCTCCTCACTCTTAGGAGACCGGCACCATCTTCATGGGGCTCAGGTGAACGTGACAAGTTTTTGTTAGCACTGAGTTCTGGTGTGTGAATAGAGGTTTGGTGGGCCCAAACCCCCTTCACGCTGGGGTGACTGTGAGTCTTCCAGAACCCTAATGGGAGAGTGTAACCTTGAGGGAGACAGTATAGCTAAGTGGTTAAGAGCTTGCGTTGTGGATGCAGACCTTCTGGGTTCATAGTAATTCCCAGAGAACTACTTAACCCCTCTGAGCCTCAGTTTCCTCATCTATAAAGTGGGGATAATGATGGAAGGTACTGCCAGGGGTTGCTGTGAAGACTAAATAAGATGGTCTATGTAACACACTGGACGAAGTGCCCAGGAAAGGGTCATTCTCACTGTTGTTTGCGTTACCCACGAATGTTCGGGCACTCTCCTGTGGGTTGGGGACACACAGTGACAAGATTGGATCGTGTTCTTGTTCGTGTGGGCTGTGGGAGAGAGGAACACAGAAACCAAGGCATAAACAAGAATACTGAGATGGTGAGCAGAGACCCTCAGAGTGGGGAGCGGGGGGCTCCCCGAGGTCTGGGGGGAGAGAGTTCCAGAAAGTGCAGTGCTCTGGGGCAGCAGGGAGCCTGTGTCTCCAGGACCAGCTGGGAGTCCAGAGGACTGAAGCATGGGAGTAAGATCCGACGGAGGGGACCCCCATCCCACCACACCCCATTACAGGTAGACATCGAGATCAATGGGGAGCCAGTGGACTTGCACATGAAGCTGGGGGACAGCGGGGAGGCCTTCTTCATCCAGGAGCTGGAGAGCGATGTGGTAAGTGCCTCTGGGCCTGCCTGGCCCTGTCTCTTCACTAGTGCTCCCTCCAGGTGGGGCCTGGGGATTTGTCACCGTCCCCACCGTGGGGAGGACCCCATCGGCGAGGGTCTGAGGCAGAGGCATCAGGATGTGCTGGTGGACCCTGGGGAGGGATGGGGGGGGTGGGGGCAGGACGGGCTGGCGCTTCTTTAGGGGAAGTTTTCTCAGAAGAGGACACTTGAGCTGGGCCCCTGAAGGGGGAAAAGGAGGCCCTCCCTGGGCAGCGTGGAGAGGAGGAGGGTGCCGAGCAATGGCCGGGACTGGAAGCATAAGATGGCTTGTTGTGGATCTGGTGCCGGCTCGGGGCAGCTGGAACATGGGAGTGTGGGAGCAGGAGAGAAGCAGAGGGGTGTCTGCACAAGGGAGGCAGGGCCCAGCAGAAGCCAGCAGAGGTGTTTAAAGTTTTGACAAACTTTAATTGAGCCCCTACTGTACTGTAGGCCAGAAGCCGCAGTAGACCTGGATGAGGGGTGACTCCTGCCAAAAAAGAAGGTTCCCAGACTAGCCTGGGAGACAGACATGTAAACAACAGACGAAAGAACTATTTGGTTATTGCAGCGAAGGGGGTTGGAACCGAGGCTGAAAAAAGTCAGGGCAAGCTTCCTGGAGGAGGTGACACCTGGCTGTCTTAAAAGGGGAAGTAGGTGTCTGCTGTGGTAGATGTGGGCAGGGGAGATGAGAGGCTGATGCCCAGGTTTCTGTCTGGACTGTGTGGTTGCCGTGGGCTGCCAGAGGTGTAGGCACCCCTGGGATTGGGGCCGCTTTATCTCTGTTAGGGAACTTTGAGGCCAGCAACAGTTACAAGGCCATGCTACCACTGGCTCTGTCCAGCCTCCAGACCTGTTTTCCTGCCCCCTGCCCCTGATCTGCTCCACAGGAAGACATGCCTCCCAGCCTGTGCACATCACCCATCCCTTGGGGGGGCCTGTCTGGGTTCCCTTCGGACTCCCAGCTGGGCACAGCCAGCGAGCCTGAGGCCAGCATCGCGGGCACAGCCTCTACGGGTTGGAAGAAGAAGCGTCGCAGGAGGAAACCCAGGCGGAAGGAGGACACGGTGGCAGCCGATTCTAGTTCGGAGGAGCTGGAGGCAGGCACTGGGAGTGAGCTATGCCTGCTGGAAAAGCCGAGGCCGGAGCCCCCGGGGTATGTAGGGGGTTGAGGGTGTAGGAATGCCACTTGGGGTTCAAGCACAGTGTCCTCTGCTGATGCTGTGTGACCCTGGGCAAGGTCCTTGACCTCTCTGGCCTTTAGTTGCTTTGCTTCATCAAGCCCCTGATGTCCAGGCTTCCATGCCCTGCCCAGGTTGCCTGTCCTATCAGTGACCATTTATTTCCCTGTGGTCCCACAGCAGTGTCCAGCCAGAAGGAGAGTCCTCACCGCAGCGGAAAGACATCTACCCCTACTCCGATGGGGAGTGGCCCCCCCAGGCCAGGTGAGAGTCCAGGTGGGCTACAGGCAGAGACTCAAAGCCAAGGTCTCAGAGGGCTCTCCATTTACATTTTTCTGATGAATAATGACATAGAACATATTTATTGTGTTTACCAGCCATTTGTATGTCTTTTCAGTAAAGTGTTGACATTCAAGTCTTTTGCCCATTTTTTTTAATGTGGTAGAATACACATAACATAAAATTTACCATTTGAAAGGGCACCATTCAGTGGCATTCAGTCTATTCACAATGTTGTACAACCATCACCCCTTATCCAACTCCACCACTTTTTCACCACCCTTAGTGGAAACCCTACACCCATTAAGAAGTCACAGCCTTGCCCATTGTTTCGTTTTGTTTTGCTTTTTCTACTGGATTGCCTTCTTATTGTTGATTTATAGGAGCTCCTTACACAGGCATAAATACGTGTTGCAGAAAGCATGTTCCCAGGCCACGGAGGGCGGCGGGGGCTGGCAGGCTGGCTTGAGCGCCTCTGAGTTCTTGCTTCCTGCAGCCTCTCAAAGGGTGAGCTAACATCCCCCAAGAGTGACTCGGAGCTGGAGCTGCGGACCCCCGAACCCACCCCCCTGAGAGCTGAGTCCCACATGCAGTGGGCCTGGGGGAGGCTGCCTAAGGTGAGTTCCCCTGTGTCAACCCTCCATCCTTACCTTTCAGCGGCTCCGTGGCCCCTGCGTGTCAGGACTGGAGTGACTTGAGACTTGGGCCACCTCCCTGAGGCCTTGTGGGGTGTGGGGGGCGGGCCCTGCACCGCCCCTGTCTTCCCCCATTTGTTTGATTGAAGGTGGGCAAAGCTGAGTGGCCCGCGCCCTCAGTGGTCCCTGATGGCAGCTCCAAGACAGCCTCTCCACCTCAGGGGGCGCCCAGCACCCCCTCTGCCTCTGTGGTTGGCGTGGACCCTTCGGGAATTCCAATCCTGCAGACAGAGCCTGGCACCCACCTTCTTCACCCTGACACGGAGGTGCCTGCTCTGGTGGGTCCCCCTCTCCAACCCCCTGAGAGAGAGGAAACCAAGACTCAGAGTTCCGGGGATGTGGGCCTCCCTCCTCCCTCTAAGCCGTGGAGCTGCGCTGCTTTGGAGGCCCCCGCTTGCACAGGGCAGCCGGAGGGGATCTCCAGGAGGAACGGTGAGTGATAGCTGGACCCCTCCCACTGCTTCCCTGGCCTCACGTTATCCCCTGGGTGGACTCTGGAATTTCAAGCACTTTTGAGCACCTACTGTGTTCCGAGCACTGTTTCTGGCCCCGGCCCTCATGGGACTCACAGTCCAGAGGGGCAGACAGATGACAGACACATAACAGGAAGAGCATGATGTTGGGGGGGGGGGGCGGGACACGGGACAGAATCATTGGTTGGGACGGGGACTATTTAAATCATGTGGCCAGGGATGGCCTCTCTGCGTGGGTGATGCCTGAGCTGAGACGTGGGCCATAAAGATCCAGCCAAGTGAGGACCAGGGAAAGAGAATTCTAGGCAGAGAGAACATCAAGGCCATGAGGAGGGAGAGAGGTTTCATGTCTAGGAACTGAGGCAGCTGATGTGTCTTGAGCGAGGCCAGGGAGAGGGTTGGGAGGGGAAGCTGGTACCTGTGCTATCCAGTAGTTACTGGCTATATGTGGCTATTTAAAATTAAATTTAAATTAATTAAAATTAAATAATACTTGGAGGACTTCCCTGGTGGTCCAGTGGTTAAGACTCCGTACCTCCACTGCAAGGGATGTGGGTGTGATCCCTTGCTGGGGAACTAAGATCCCATATGCCACACGGCATGGCGAAAAGAGAAAAAAGAATTAAATAACACTTAAAATTCTATTTTTCCATCACACCACATTTTAAGTATGCCCAATAGCCTTCTATGGCCAGCAGCTACCCTACTGGACAGTGCAGACATAGGACTTTTCTAGCATTGCAGAAAGTTCTACTTGACAGTGCCACCTTAAGGCATTCAAAGGCGGGGGACGCACACTGATCCCAACAGTAGTCCTCATGGGTTAGGTCTACAGATGTCCCCTCCTCTGCTCTCAGGCCCCCTGAAGAGAAGCCAGCACCTGGGCCCCAGTGAAATCTACCTGGATGACTTGCCCTCCCTGGATTCCGAGAATGCAGCCCTTTACTTCCCCCAGAGGTGCCTGGGTTCTGGACGCCAGGGTGTCCTGGGATTGGGGCCTGTGGGGCTAGGAGTCGGCTGTCAGGGGCCTGGGAGGGCTCCAGCCCCTCCTCCCAGCCTCCTTGTATTCATGTCACTATTGGCCCCTTTGTCCCCAGCGACTGTGGGCTGGGGGCCAGGAAGTGGAGTGAAGCCGGAAGCCACAAGTCTCTGGGGGCAGAGCCCACTCCGGACACCACGGACACAGTAGTGCTGTCCCTCTCTGGGGGGCTGGCTGACAGCGGAGACATCTCTGGGGGTATGCTGAACTGTGGCCCCCCACCCCTCCAAGGACTGTCACTGAGCCCAGGGGACGGGAGAAGAGAGGGAAGACCCCGGGGTGGGGGGGTAGCAGAGGTGTGCATGACTCTGGGGTTTGTGGAGCCCACCCTTGGCCAGCAAGCGCTGGGCATCTCCAAGACCCCGTGAAGCAAATGCTAAGTCATGCTAAGCTGTGACTTATCCTGTGAATCCAGGATGGCAAGTGCCTGGGGTGGGACCATCAGGTGCCAAAACCCCAGGTAGCAAGGAGCCCTGCTAGGTCGAAGACCCAAGTTGCAGGAGGCCTGAGCAGCATAGGTGGGGCAGCCGGGAGGGGCGGGGGCAACGGGTCATGTGGGATGTGCTGGCCTCACCCCTCGCTCTCTGCCTCTGTGCCCAGAGAAGTTCAACCAGCACATCGTCTCCTACCGGGACCTCGCCCAAAACCCCGGCCTCCTGGACGACCCGAACCTGGTGGTGAAGATCAACGAGAAGTGGGTACCAGGGCTGGGCCGCTGGATCGCCCCGCCCTCCATGGCCCTAACACCCTATCTGTCTCTCCAGGCATTATAACTGGGCTGTAGCTGCCTCCATGATCCTCTCCCTGCAAGCCTTCCAGAAAAACTTGCCCAAGGTAATGGTTATAGCACCCCTGGGCCGCCTGGGGAACGTGGCCATAGCCTTGGGGTCGGGGGCCCTTGGCAAGGAAGTGGAGGGTGGGCAGAGATGGGCCTGGGGCTGCAGGACCCACTCTGAGAGAAGAGACCCAGGTCCTCTGAAGCCTTGCCCCAGGCTGTGTGGACGAAGCATCCCCTGCTTCCCTGGTTTCCTGGCATGGCTGAATCCATTTGGATTGGATTTAGACTTTACTTCAAAGGAATTCAGGACAAACCAGAGGCGACAGGGACATGCCTTCAACAGGAGGTTTTTAGATCTGCGAGACAGTCTTGGGAGATGGAGGTCCTACCCCTCACTTTCCTCTGAGACCCTCTCCAGGCTGGGCTGCAGGGGCTTGCTTTATCAGCACACAGTTGTTGAGTACCTACTGTGTGCCAGGCCCAGACTGGGGACAGTCATGCCCTCATAGGAAGACAGTTAATCAAAGACTCAGCCAAATGAATATAAAATTCAACTGTGAGTACTGGGAAGGAGAGGTCTGGGGTGCTTTGAGAGCCTCCAACAGGGGGTTTGCTGAGCAAGTGCCCACCGGGTAGAGGTCTGAAAGATGAGTAGGCAAGGGGTGGGGAACAGCATGTGCAGATGCTCAGAGGCGGGAAGGCCCAGCCTCTATAGTCCCTCCCAGAACCTCTATCCTGTGCAGGGCTGGCCTGCACCTGCCCCTTCTGCCCCTCTGGGAGCCATCCAGTGCCCCACCCCGGTCTGGCCCATCATTATTGGCTTGGCTTGCCCAAAGAACATCACTCACCTGATGTTGACAGCCGGTGCCTCCCTTTGGTGATGCTCAGCTCTGTCCTCTGGCTGGCTCTGGGTTTGAGCAAGGACCCAGAGCTTGTGGGAAGAGAGAGGGTCCCCCCCCCATGCTTGGCTTTCCTCACCTTACCCAGAGAGACCCACCACCTAGGGGAAATTCTCCCAGCCTGTTCCCAGCCCCAGTGGACACCCACGCTGTTTTCCTCGACTTGGGTTCTCCATTCTGTGTTTGCAGGAAGCTGATATGTCTCCTAGGTGGGCCTGGGCCCTCCCTGGATTTATCTAGCACAAACCTAATCAGAATTTTTCACAGGGTCATGTTGTCCCCACCAGACAATGACGATAACAAGCAGAGAGAGAGGCTGTTCATGGGATAGATCACTGACCTTAGAAATTGCCCCTGTTGGTCTTGGAGGTTGAGGGTGGTACTGACTAGAGACTGTCCCTGCCACCACTTGGTGGCATCTTGCAGGGAGACCCAGATCTTGAGAATCTCCCAAAGCGCTGCCTTTAGCTCCTGGAGTAGGGAGACTGATCCACAAGATCTGGAGGCCAGGCCAAGGCTGGGCTAGAGCTGGGGGGCGGGTCAGGGCTGGGGTGGAGTGGAGGCGGGCAGAAGTGGCCCTTGTTCTCGCATGCTTACCTCCTTGAATCAGTGCTCGGAATCCCAAGATGAGGGTGAGTATGCTTCTTTAGCCTCCAGACATTGGTAGCACCTTGCTGTAGGGTCAGCCCCAGACTCTGGGCCCATGGGGGCCCCAAGGGCAACGTAAGGTGGGTTTGTGTGGTACAGGAAAAAATGCCATGGCCTTCGTCTGCCCACAGAGCACCGTGGACAAGCTGGAGAAGGAAAAGATGCCCCGGAAGGGAGGGCGGTGGTGGTTTTCCTGGCGATGCAGGGACTTTCCGGCCAAGGAGGTGGGTAGTCATGTCCACAGGGCGGGGCACAGGCAGGAGGCGGGGTTCACTAGATGGATATTCTCCCCACAGTGCAGTGCCCAGAGGGAGAAAACCACAGAGCGGCAGCAGCAGCTGGGGTGAGCTGGATCTCCTGCCTGGGGCTCTGCAGCTGGAGCTCAGCCTGGGAAAGATCACTGTGGGAACGGGGGTGGAGCCAGAACCCCTCCCCTGCCGTGGCATGTCTTTGTCACTCTGCAATGACTTCTACACCTCTTCTTTCTCCTGGGACATGTCCCCATGTCACAGATGGGAAAGCCTAGATACACCAAAGTTCTCGCAGCTGGGAAGTGGCAGGGCTGGAATGGATACCCAGACTCCCGGCCCAGACAAAGGGCTACCATACGAAGACGGAGAAGGGCTTCCTCTCTCCACCAGGGGCCAGCTGACCTTGCTTCCTTTTTTCATGTCTGAAGTGACCCAGAATGTCCAAGGCTGGGTGGGGGGTGATCAAGGACGGGCTGACTGTCTCCCACAGCAGGTGGGATTGGCCATGATGCAATTCTAGATTTTTCTGGTACACATCCCCAAAGCAGGTACCAGCATCCTGGCTATGGAGAGCCCCCAGGTCTCTGCTCCAGCTCTGCAGTCACCGTTCTGGGTGACTGGCCTGTATCCTGATGTCAGCTGCCACCCCCAAAATGGGTGGCACCTAGAGGGAGGGGTCCTTAGAGGGGCAGGGACGAGCAGCAGGCTCCTTGCGCCCTGGGTGAGGGGTGGGCATCTACAGGAGTGAAGGCCTTGGCTGGGGGAAGTGGCTCAAGTGCCGGGCGGCCCGCAGGGAGAAGACCGAAGCCCCGAGCAGTGAGGACGATGCCCCCTCCCCGCCCCGCTCGCCTCCAGCCCGCACTCCTACCTACAGAAAGTCCCTCCGCCTCTCCTCCAATCAGATTGTAAGTGTGTGCAGGTGTGGGAGTGGCGGGCCTGAGATGATGGTGTTCCCGAGGCCCTCAGGGCCCGGCTGAGGAATGGCTTGTGTTCAGCAAAGCCCAGAATCCATCCCTGTGGCAGCGCCTGCTGGGCTCTGCTTGCGTCATCCGGGGACAGCTTTCTGTGCCGCGTCTTCACGTGCCAGCCCATTCTCTGTTGGATGTTCTCGCTAGAAAAGCCCCCTCTTATGTCATCTTAAAATACCTACCTGCGGGGCTTCCCTGGTGGCGCAGTGGTTGAGAGTCCGCCTGCCGATGCAGGGAACATGGGTTCGTGCCCCGGTCCGGGAAGATCCCACGTGCTGCAGAGCAGCTGGGCCCTTGAGCCATGGCCGCTGAGCCTGCGCGTCCGGAGCTGTGCTCCGCAACGGGAGAGGCCACAACAGTGAGAGGCCCGCGTACAGCAAAAAAAAAACCTACCTGCGGTGGGTTGGCTGGCTCTGGGCCTGCCTTTGGGAGCTACAGGAACCAAACGGCCGATGACAGCCTCTCAGATTCTGGCAACCCCAGGCCCCCAAGTCACACCTTTGAGTAACTGTGGCTCCTGTCATGTCTTCTTCCTGAGTGGAACTCTGTGGTCAGAGAGGTGCCCAGGAGAGTCTGGCGCACCTGGTACAGAGTGGCTGCCCTCTCTCTGTGTGGTTCCCTGGGGCTCACACCCAACTCGGGGTCAGCCAGGTCACAGGCTGTGGCTAAGAGCTGCCCTGATCCTTATCTTTGGACCAAGGACAGGGCTAGGTCTCTCTTTGGGGGGGGATGTCCCAGGTATCCTAACCCCAGGCAGGAGGCTGCCTGTGAAGATCCCCCAGGGCCCCCTCTGTGGAGTGGGGTGTCCCTCTGCCCAGAGCAGTGCTGGCCCCAAGGCTGACCTGAGAAACCCGGACGGGGTCATGGGCCAGGCTTGGTCCGTGAGCCTCATCTCAAAGCTCCTGTGCCTGGAGCTTTGCAGGCCCCACCAGCACCCCTCACTTCCTCCTTGCAGCCACCTTCTGCCCACATGGCTGTCTCTGTCTCTGATGAACTCAGGAAGGTTCTTGAGTTGGGAGGAACAGGAGAAAGAGAGGCCCGTGGAGATGGAAGGCCACAGTTCTGGGGGGAGTGGTGGCGGTGGGCGGACAGCATCCAGCTGCGGCAGCTCACAGTTTCCCCCTTGCCTGGCCTCAGCGGCGCCTGAACCTGCAAGAAGGTGCCAACAAGGTGGTCTTCAGCGTGACCACCCAGTACCAGGGCACCTGCCGCTGTAGGGCCACCATCTACCTGTGGAAATGGGACGACAGGGTGATCATCTCAGACATTGATGGCACCATCACCAAGTGAGACCCGGTCAGCTGTGGAGGGGGAGAGGGAGGGCCTGGGGACTCGCCTCCCTCTGTGCTGGGGGAGGGGAGACAGGGAGAGAGGCCCTCCCCTCCCAATGGGCCATCCTGGGACGGGGGCAGGGCCACACCCACAGAGCAGGAGGGCCACGTGGGGCTGCCTTGGCGTGACCATCACTCTGTGGGTCTAGGTCGGATGCCCTGGGCCACATTCTGCCCCAGCTGGGGAAAGACTGGACACATCAGGGCATCACTAGTCTCTACCACAAAATCCACCTGTGAGTGCCTGGACTGGGCTGGGGTGGGACCCCAGGGAGGGAGGGAGTGACAAGATGTCTTAGAGTAGCCTGGCCTCAGCCCCGGGAAGCCAGGCTTGGGGACCCACAGGGAAGGAGACCGGGGCAGGTCCCTGGCATGCTGAGCCCTACTGGTCCTCAGTTCTCCTGCGAAAGACTTGTCTCTTGGGGCTGTGGTCAGGCTCTGAGTCTATCTGCTGGCCTCCCTGCCGTAGGCAAAGCCTACAGACTTGCCCGAGTCCTCACCTACCCTGGTCCACCTGGACCCCAGGACTCTGTGGACACTTCTTCTACCTCTCAGCCATGGCTCAGCTCTTAACTCTTAAGTCCCCTCCTTGCAGAGGCTCCAGGGTTGGGCTGAGCTGGCCAAAGCCCAGAAGGCGAGATGGGGATGGCTGGTCTCCGACAGCTCTGTGCTACCCCTTTGTCCCACCCCCAGAAATGGGTACAAGTTCCTGTACTGCTCGGCACGGGCCATCGGCATGGCTGACCTCACCAAGGGGTACCTGCAGTGGGTGAGCGAGCGGGGCTGTGGCCTCCCCGAGGGCCCCATCCTGCTGTCTCCCAGCAGCCTCTTCTCCGCCCTGCACAGGTAACCTCCCCACGGGATGTGAGCCCACAGCCCAGCAGGGGGTTGCACAGGCCCACTGCCAGCCCTGCCCAGCCCAGGCTGGGCCAGCATCAGACCTCGCTCAGGTGTCCACTGGGTCAAACCTTGTCACCAGCACTGTCACCCCACCCTGCCATCCTCTGGTCACTAACCCCTTCCCTGCCCATGACCCCGACTGCTGCAGGGAGGTGATTGAGAAGAAGCCGGAGGTGTTCAAGATTGCCTGCCTGAGTGACATCCAGCAGCTCTTTCTGCCCCAGAAACAGCCCTTCTATGCCGCCTTTGGGAACAGGCCCAATGTGAGTATCCCCTCCACGGCGGGGGCGGGGGGCCTGAGCCACCTTCTCCACACCGCCCAGCCCACCGACCCCTCCTTGTCTCCTGTAGGATGTCACTGCGTACCGGCAGCTCGGCCTGCCTACATCCCGGATCTTCACGGTCAACCCCCGGGGAGAGCTCAGCCAGGAGCTCATGAAGAATCACAAGTCCACGTGAGTCCAAACGCTGCCACGTGCCTCCACAGCCCAGCCTCTCCCTGGGACCCAGGGCCACGCCACCCCGCCCCTGCCAGGGACCCCCTCCCCGGTCCAGGGCTCCCGGGCAGGATGCAAGGTCTCCACCTGCTGTGATGGGGCCAAAGCCCGGCAGCAGCTGAGGCTCACTCCAGCGCCTCCTGCCCGTAGGTACGAACGGCTCGGTGAGGTGGCTGAACTCCTCTTCCCACCTGTGGCCCGTGGCCCCAGCACAGACTTGGCCAGCCCTGAATACAGCAACTTCTGCTACTGGCGGGAGCCACTGGCCCCTTTGGACCTCGACACCTTGGCCTGAACGAGCCCTGGCTGCTCCCCAGAACTGTGTGTCCCAGGGCATGGGGGCTGGAACTTGGATGCTGCAGGGCCAACCCACTGAAGGGGAGAAGGGGGCTGCGGGCTAGTTGTGGCCTCTCCTGTCCCCTGCCTTTGCCAGCTGAGCCATGCTACAGGCCTCGGCGTGGCCCTGCCCTGTAGCCATTAAGTGACTGGGTCCTTGCAGCGTTCTCCATACCCTTGATACCTGTCCCTGTCACCCTGGGACCCGGCCTCAACTCCTGATAGGACAGAGACAAGGGGGAAGCCCCTATGAGGCTTGAGACCTGTAAGCCCAGGAAAGGGTTGGTGGCAGCCAACAATCAGGGAAGAAATTTTCCCCCGACCCACTTCGGGGAGCCTGGACTGTACCCTCTGAAGCTAGACCCTACATAGCCCTGGCCCCTTCCCATAGCTCTGGAGCCAGACATCACTGCTCTCCCACACTGGTGCCCTGATTATCTCAGCACATCCCAACCCCAGACACTCTAGGGCCCCTCCAACATCTGGGAAGGGGGGATCCCAGGGCAGTGCCAGGGCTGAGGGGGTGTGGCTCCCACCTGGCTTAGTACACACCCAGCTGCCATCCCTGCCCCTCCCCACACCTCTGCTGAGGACACAGCCCCAAACCCTGCCAGGGCAGGTGCCTGGCCTCCCCCAGCCTTTGCCAGTCATTTCACTGCCCGCACAGCTGCTGAGTGAGCTCCTGCCCAAGGAGCTGTGGGCAGCAGGGCTGACACCCCACTGCAGCCTTCCCGCCTACTGCCTTTGGGGAAGAAAGCTCCTTTAGACAGGCTAAAAGCTTTAATCCAGGCCTGCCCTCCCCCAACAGCACCAAAGTGGGGGGCAGAACACGAAATATCAGGAACCCAGAAGGTGGGGCTGCAGGGACCTGCAAAACAGCACGGAAGGGCCCGAGCTGCTGTGGGGAAACTGAGGCTGGGAGCCTCAGCAGGGATGGGCCTCTGGGGCGTACGCAGGCCAGACGAACGCTCGTGTCCTCGTGTTTTCATACCTGAATTTCTCACCACCTGGTGAACATCCGGGCAGGGCTGGGGTTTTCCAAGGATGTTGGAAACTAGGCCTGGAGCCCTTTCCCTCCAGCTGTGGCCTCCTGCCCAGGGTCTGGCCTCATTCAGGCCATGATGTACCTGAGGGCCGCCCTTTGGAGAGAGGCCCTAACCTGGGGTGGGGGGAGATTTTCCCCCAAGTGGGAAGGAGAGGATCATGTGGGGACCAGAGTACCCCCAAAAACATCTTTGGGGAGGGGAAGGAAAAGGATAAATTACAGTGGGAGGCGTCTCCGAACAGATCACTTGGACCCCATCCTTTCCTCCGGGAATCCACGGCTGCCTAAGCCCTCACCTTGGGAGGGAATCAAAAGGAATAAAGAGAACTCTCCACTGAGTCCTTGTGTTTCCGTTTTGTCCTGAAGGACCTGTAGGGTGGTGGAAACCTCTGGTCCTTAGTTCAGAAACAGCATCCTCGAAGCTGCCAGGTGGGAGGACAGTGCCAGTGGGCACTACCTTCCCGAAGAAACCAAGCCCAGGTGGCTGAGAAGCCAAGGGGACAGGGGGACCAGAAGCCTCTAAGGGCTTGGAGCTGTTGTCCATGGTCAAAGGGAGATGCGGAGAGACTGCTGTCTGAGAAGGGACCTGAAGGTCTGCGCAGGTGCTAACTGGTGTGTCTGCAGAAGAGCAATTTGCAGACCGTGGATGGTGGTCTCTTGGGGCCACCCCGGCCTTCAGGCATGACGTACTGGCCTTGACCGCCGTCCTGAATTGCCCAGTTGGTGCAGCACCAAGCGTGGATATTGGTGCCTGGGCAGTCAGGTGGAGCTGGACCAACACTGTTCCTTCAGGGCCCTCTGAAATGGCATCCACGCTGGCCAGGGGAGGCTGGGAGGCACTGCTAGGCAAGGCTGGGCTCTGGGGGAGGGTCCCCAGGGTTGGCGGGATCTGGGGGTTGGCCTGTCCAGCCCACCTAGTCGGCCTGCCCTGCCTGGACCTGCTCGGCCAGCTGGGCCCGGCAGTCCAGCAGGTCATCCCGGAGGCGGGCAATGTCCTTTGCGTGCTGGGCCAGCGTGCGGTTCAGCTGGTCCATGTGGTCCCACAGGCCCTCCCTGGGCCCAAGGGACTCAGCCGCCAAGCTGTCCAGGCCCGCAGCCAACAGGCCCAGCCTCCCACAGGTACCTTCCACTTGCGCCACCCTCTGGTCGAAGTGACCCACCGCGAGCTGCAGTTCCTGGGCTGTGTCCTGGCAGCGGCTCAGCCCGCCAGCCACACTGGCCACGCCGGCCTTGAGTTGCTCCAGCTGCCCCCGCAGGCTCAGGACCTGCCTGTGGCCGGCCCGAAGCCACGAGCCTTGGCTGCTGACCTGCTCCTGGATGGCGTGGACCTGAGCCTCCACCTTGCGTTCCCGCTCATCCAGGGACGTGTTGGCGGCCAAGAGGGCATCAGAATACTCGCTGACAGAGTCACTGAGGCCCGTGAGCGACTTGCTCACAGAGTTCAGATTGACCTTGAGCAGGGTGATCTCGCCTTGGAGGGAGCTGCCCGTTGCTTCTGCCAGCTGCCCCTGGACCTCAGCCACGGTGCCATTGAGCTGCTGGAGCAGGGCCGCATGGCTGGCAACCTGGCGTAGGAGGGCCTCGCTCCGGCTCTGCCAGGCCTTCACTTCGGCTACAAGATTGTCCAGGATGGCTAAGGTGGTCCTAGGGGTACACGAGGCCTCCAGTGAAACCAGCCGTTGTTCCAGCACGGCCAGCTCCGTCTGCACGAGGGGCCGAGCCGATCTGCCTGCAGGAGCGCTATCGTGGCTCGGCTCCCCAGCCAGCGTCAGCAGGCGTTCCTCCAGCCTCTGCACGCGCTCTTCCAGCGTGGTGTGGAAGCCACGCACACCCCAGCCCCCCTCCTCCATCCCCAGACAGCAGCCCCTGGCTCCACCCTCTGTGCCGTTGACGGTCTCCAAGCCCTCCAGCAGCCCATCCACGCCCCCCTCGAGCATGGCAGCAGAGAGCCGCGTGAGGTCATTCCCATCGGGGGGGCTGTGGCCCCTTTGGGCTTCGGTCAATGACTGCAGCTTCCTCTCAAGGCTGTCCACGCGGGTACTGATCAAGGCCAGCTGGCCACAGCAGCTGCCCCTGCCAGCCACGCCCAAGCCCTGCAGCTGGGTACCCAGCTGTGAGAGCTCCCGGCGCAGGGCCAGCTCCCGGCCATCCAGGCTCTGGTGCAGCCTCCGGCTGGCCGCCTGGCCCTCCTCAAACTGCTGCTGCACCTCCTGCACCCGTAGGTCGCACGCATTCTGGACACCCTGCAGCTTCTGCTCGAAGCCATCCAGCAGGCTCCCCCAGAGTCGGTGCAGCCGTCGGTCCACATACTCGTCCAGCAGCGCCAGGGAGGTGAGCGGGGATGGGGGGGCCTCCCGTAGCCGCTGCAGGTGAGCCTCGTGGCCGAGGGCCAGTCCATGCACCTCGTCCAGCAGTTGCACCTTGGTCCGGAGTGTGTTGCTCACCTCTGTCACCTTGCTCAGGATCTCATCCAGAGGAGGAGTGAGTGGTCCTCCAGCTCTGTCTCTGGGGTTCACAAACCCCTCGGGGATGACCCCGAAGCCCACAGGGGCAGCAGGAGCGTTGGGGCCACCAGTCACCCTGTTGGGGTCTTCGTGGCTGGCCACCAGGCCACTGAGGGTACCATATGCTTGTGCCAGGCGCTGGACATCACCCTCCAGGCGTTCCAGCCGTTCACCAAACAGCCCTGGGCCTATCCTTCCTGGGAAAGAGGAAGAGAGAACCCCAGGGTCATCACTGGCCTGGCTCTCTCAGCTTGTCCTGTTGCCAGGCCACCCGAGAGGTTTTCTGGTCTGAGCCAACCTTGCTGGGTATGGTTCCCCCAGCTGTGGGAGGGGGCTCTGGGGGCTCACCCTCACATCCAGCACGAGATGCACCCTCCCCAGCCCTGATCGGGCTCAGCCAGCTTGTGTCAGTCCCCAGAAACCAATCACCTTGGCGAGGGTCTCCATGGGCAGACTCACCGTGGGGGCTGGAGGCTGCTCTGCTAGAAGGAAGGGGCCTGGGGCCTGGGCCCACCTGCCCCGAGGGAACCTGGGGCTCAGGCTCCAGCTGAGGTGGGGTGGCCGCGTGGTCCGTGAGATGCTCGGGGCAGCCTTCTCCAGCAAGGCCCGGGCAGCAACGCCAGGCGAGGTCCGTCACTGTCTTGTAGCCCACCTTGTATTTGGGTCTGAGCACTGTGCGGTACCTGGGCCAGGGGCGGGCAGAGGGCAGGGCTCTGTACCTGTGGGTTGAGGCTCCTGCCTCCTGGCTAGTGAGCTTGCCCCCTGGCTGGGGTCCAGGGCCACTCCAGACACTGGCAGAAGGTCTAGATGTCTCCCAGCTTCACTAAAACACCAGCATTTTTCCTTCTTCTGTGCTTAAGGTGACAGGCAGTGGGGTGGAAACAGGCCTTGCAGAGGCTCAGAGATGCGTTAGGGGAAGGGGCGGGTAGAAGCCCTGCCCCATCTTGTTTGCTTGGGGAAAGGCTAGTGGGAATTTAGCCTCAAGACTCCCAAGACCACTTGGACACCCTGTGACTCGTACTGCCATCAGAAATTCCACTCTGGCTTTGGGGGTACCTTGAAAACTTTTGACAAAACCCCAGCCCCTCCCTCTGGGTGGATGAGGGGTACAGCACTGGAGCTGGGGCAGGCAGCCCTTCACACTGCCTGGGGGCCACTCCCTACCTGGGGGCCACTTATTTCTTTCCCCTCCTTCCTAACCTACTCTGGGAATTCAGCTCTGGTCCTGGAAGCTGGCGGAATGGCACCTCTGACTTTGAGCACAGCGGGGAACGCTCAAGGGTGCAGGGCAGAGCTCACCATGTGTACTCTCTCCCCTGTTCAGCCGTGTACCTGTTTACCCACTGACACATGGGAATAAACAGGTCTGTTTTCAGACACATGTTTGAACGTCTCCAAGTACAGGCCTGTGCATCACACCTGCATGCAACACGTCCTCACAGCCCACCTGTCTGGCTGAAGCCCCAGAAATCTGGCCTCCCTCCTCTCACCCTTGGCCTGCCTTCTCCACGGTCACCACAACCCTCCCTGGGTCTACCCAAGGATCAACCATTGCTGGTGTTACCCTCTGCTCTCCCCTGTCCCCGGCCACCCCCCTTTGCCTCTGCTGCTTCTTCCTTGCCTTGCACTGCTTCTCCCCTGGGAGCCCTCCCCTGGGTCCCCTTGGGGGCTCCAACCAAGCCTGACCTGGCTCCCCCACCCCCGGCCCCCTCCAAATGGCCTGTGTTGGGGCAAGGGTAGGCTCTTTGGAGTCCAAGGAGTTATAACCCTTGTGGAGCTGGCTGCTACCCTCAGCTGAAGGCAGGCCTGGGGCTTATGCCCAGGGATCCTGAGTCGGTGGGATGGGGGTGCACTCACGTGACTGTCCCGGGGCACTTGGGCCCCCATCCACACTGCCGGTATTCAGCCTTTATGTAGTTATCCGCTCCCTCCTGTAGGACACAGGTCACATTCCTGTGTACAATGTAGGCACAGAGGGCCCTGCAGGGGGAAATGGCATCCTTGGAACATCTGGCCTGTGCCAGGCCCACTGAGGCTTCTACTCCTCCCCTCGCCCAGCTGCGGGCCTATAGGAAGGAGACCAGACTCCCATCTCTCCCCTGCCCCTTCTTGTTCCTGGGATCCAGGGCCCTTGGCCTGGGGTCCTGCCCCACTGCGGGTCTCTCCAATCCCAGCCTCGCCAGTGGGCTGGTCACTGGGCTAAGTAAGTGCTGTGCTGAACCAGGAGCCCAGTGCAGCTGCCTCCCTGCCTGGGGAAGAGGCCCACCCTGGATCCCCCTCAAGAGCCCTGCCACACTCCCCACCCTCCTCCAACTCCTTCACTGGCTTTCAACTCCTCGTCTCGGCATTGAAGCTTCTGAGATCCCAACATACTGCCTTTGAGACCACACTTCTCATCTTTCCTCCCGACTGAGTCCTGGGGAAATACATCCCACCCTGCAGTTTTCCGACCCCTGCTTTTGCTTCTGGTTCCTCCCTCTCAGATCACTTTTTGTACCACCTCCTCCAGGAAGCCTGCTCTGATGTGCCCAGGCCTATTGAGTGTCAGCCATGGGCTGGGTACACTCCTCCTATAATACCTCTCAAACTCAGCTAGAGTTCACATTCAGCTAGCACCCCAGGCAGAGGCCCTAACTCACCTGAAGCTACTAAAGGCCAGAAGCTGAGGCAGGGGAGGACACAAGGGCTAGGGAGGCTGCTGCCTGGCATAAGCCGACCACCTGTGGACTGCTATTGGGCTCTGGAGCCACAACACGGGCCCAGGACCCAGAAGCCCCCACCAGCTCTGCGGCCCAGCCACGTTGGGCCTCCCAAAGGGTCGCAGGGGTCCAGGCTGAGCATGGGAGGGGTCGAGCCGCCGGGCGCACGGCCTCCATCTCCTACCTGGCGGGGCAGGGGAGAGATGAGAGGCCCTGGCACGGGATGGGGGTGGCCCCGCGTGCTCCGCGTCGCGGACCGCCCGTCCTCCCTCCTCTCCCTCCACCTGGTCCACTGCGCCCGGAGTCTGCACACAGCGCAGCTGGAAAATGTTACTTCGCTGGAAAGGTTTCCGCGGGCACTGCCAGTACCCCAGCCGCCGCGCCAGGCCCCCTCGGCTTCTTTTCCTTCGCCAGCCCCGCAGCCCCCCGGAGCGTGGGGCGCCCGCCCGGGCGGGGGCTCATCCTGGGGTGTCCGGGGCCCCCGCGCGCGCCCGGGGCAGGTGGGAGCACCGCCCGGGCCCATCCCTCCCGCTTCCCGCCCGCGGCGCGGCCCGCGCTTACTTGTGCGGCCCCGGGCGCAGCCGCGGGCGCCATCCCGTCGTGTAGAGGCTGTAGCGGGAGGCACCGGGCGGCGCGGGCCGCGCGAGGAGCGGGGTGCCCTTGGCCTGCGCCCCAGAGAGAAGCGCCGCGACGGCGCACAGCCAAACCGGCAGGCGGCGGCGACCCATCGCGGCCCCCGGGTCTCCACCTGGCCCCGCGCGGGTCCCCGCCGGGTGTGCGCCCGCCGCCCCGCCGCTCGCCCGCCCGGGTCCCGCCGCCGGTCGCGGCCCCCGGAGCTCGCTGGCCCGGCCGCCTGGCGCTTCGCGGCGGCTGCGTCCCGCCGAGTGGCCGGCGCTGCTCGCGCCTGGGGCCGCCGAGGGGAGGCGGGAGGCGGGCTCTGCGCGTATTAGCATAAACTTGGGGCCGCGTCGCTCTCCTCCGCCGGCCCCCTCTCCGCCGCCGGCCCCCCGCCCCAGCTCCGAGCTGACGCCCGAGGGGCCTCCCGCGAGCGAGAGGTTAAGAAGAGAGCAGCCCCGGGGTGGCAGGGGCGCAGGCCGTCGCGCCCCGGGAGGCCCCCCAAACACACCCATCACCCATCCGCCACTGTCTCCCGCGTGCACCCGGGCGAGAAGCAGAGCCAGAACCCTGGAGCCGGCCTGGACGCGGGGCCGTCTAAGAACGCCCACCCGCGGGACACGCTGCTCTTAAAAACCCGTGTGTGCCCGGGGACCGCGGTCCAGGGCTCTGAAGCTGAGATGACCGCGTTTGGGGACGCGCCAGCAACACCTTCGCAGCCACTTCCTTGGAATCGGCCCCAGATGGTCCCTGTTGGCTAGCTCTGCCTCCCCGCAGCGTCATTGTCCCGGGGTGCCCAGGACATCTGATAACTCTGCCTACGCCTCCCCGGACAACTTAACCCCTCTCTGCTTGCGAACCCTCCGCAACCCAGTCTGGTGGCCAGGCTGTCCTTCTGGTTCCCTGGTGGAGTGCGTCTTACCTCTGCCTCTCTCAGGTCTCTGGCTGCACGGAGTCCTGAACGCCCGTCACCCCTCCAGCCCAGCCAAAGGTGCTTTGCTTCTCTTTGTGCAACTAAAGCTCTTAGCAGGCTGGCTGGACTGCAGCGCCGGCCTATTTTCAGTGTCTGGTCAAAGAAAACCTTTAGGTCTTTCTCACAAGGAGTTGCTGTTAAGTCAGGCTTCCTCCGTATTTCCCTTGTGAAACTGACTCTTGGAACCCAAGAGTTGACCTTTACAGCCATCCTCATTCAATGTCATCTTGTTGGCTTTCTAAGCTGCAAAAAGCCTTTTGAATCCTGCTCTGTCCGCCAACAGATTGCCGCTTCTTCCTGGCGTGATCTCAACCACACAGGTGATCACAGCCACCTGTGTCTTGCCCCAAGTAAAGATAGGTGTGCAGAAGGCACAGAACTCTGAGGCACACCTGGAGAGGCCTCTCTCCAACCGGACTTTGAGATGTGAATTCACACCCTTTGGGGAAAGTGATGCTGTCAGAGGTGCTGGACTAGGGCAGGTCTGAAGCCCACATCTGCACCTCTGCCCTCTCCCAGCCATGCTGGCTTGCGGGTCTTGGAGCAGGGGGTGGAGCTGGCACACACCTGAGCCAAGCAGGCCAGTTGTTCTCTCTCCTGGGTTTTGAAATTGAAACGCAGAGGCTGAGGGTGATCCGGCTTCCAGGTGGAGACTCTATTTGTTTCCTAGGGCTGCTGTAACAAATTACTACAAATACAGTGGCTTCAAACAACAGAAATTTATTCTTCCACAATCCTAGAGGTTAGAAGTCTGAAATCAAGGTGTCAGCAGGGCCACAGGGAAGATTCCTTCCTGGCCTCTTGAAGCTTCTGGTGGCTTCTGGCATCCTTGGCACTCTTTGGCTTGTAGCTGCATCTCCCAGTGTCTGTTTCTGTCTTTAACGTGGCCTTCTCTCTTGTCTCTACATGGCCTTCTTCACAAGGCCCTCGTCTCTCTGTGTCTCTGGGTCCTCTCCTCCTACGAGGTCACCTGTCATTGAATTTAGGTCCCAGTCTAATCCAGTTTGACCTCATCTTAAGTAATTACATCTTCAGAGACCCTATTTCCAAATAAGGTCCTATTCTAAGGCTCTAGGTGGACATGAATTTTGCGGGAACGCCATTCAACCCACTACAGGGTCCCTGAGGGGTAGTGAGAGGACAGGCCAGGGTACCCTGTAGCCATAGCTCCGTGGGAGTTATGGGGAAGCTGAGGAAGAGAGCTCGTAGGAGGAGAACAGGGCAGAGTGGAGGGGCTATGTACTCAGGGAGAAGTACGGTGAGTTGCCATTTGGTGACTGGCTTCCTCTGTCTGCTTCCAATAACCCACTTCACTTGAGCCAGCTCCAGTGGGTTTCTGATCCCAGCAAATGATGCCTAAGACAGCCTTCATCCTCCACCACAAATCCACCCAATGTGCTCCAGACTTTAACAAAGATGTCCATCTCACTGGGCAAGATACACAGTATCCATAACATGATCTTGATCTTGTAGCCACTGAATTTCTACTTCTCAGAAAGTGAGAGACATCTGAGTGGAAGATGAGCGGAGCCTGGCTCTTCCCCCTAGGCTGGGTTCTGACTGCCTGGCAGCACTGCCCATCCGGCTCTGGAAAAAACTCCCCACCTCCCTGCTCCAGAGCTCTGATCCTTTTCCAAGGGGTCCCACCCCTTCCTCTCACTCCCTTCCTCAACCCAGATGTGGGACCCACAACTCAGAGGGAGGAGGCTGGGCCTTGTCTGAACTTGGAAAAGCCCAAATAATAAAGGGCCGAAAGGACAGATGGACCCCGCTTCCCCCTTCCCCAGGTGGTTGACATCAAACACCATGCTCCCTCTCTAATTGGAACAGTTTTGGGAGCCAGCACTGGGGCCACATCCTGGTAGGGGAGGAGGACATGGGTGGAGGAGATGCTCGGGGTCTTGGCTGTATCCAGCCAGCGGCTGAGGTCCCCCCCCCACCACAGATGATGAGGCTACATTGCATCTGCCAGACAGGAAACCTAGGGAGGCCAGAGGCAAGGGAGGAAGACAGATGGTCGTGTCCTCCCCCCACTCGGGCTGGAGTTTCTGCACCTGGATGGAGGTGGGCTGAGGGGCCACACACAGGATCAGGCTTTCTGTTCTCAGGGACGTGCACAGCCATATCCAGACACATCCTGTCTACCCCAGTCCACTTCCAGACACGTGCAGCGCAGAAGCAGATTTCCCCAACTTTCATTAGCCACCGGTGACAGATGTGCCACCTCTCTCTTCAGGAAAAAAATGGAGGATGCCATCAGGATGACAAGATAAACCTGGACAGGAATGAGTGTAGTCTTGCATTTAGGGTTCAGGGGGGTGACCATAAGTGGGCACCTCTGCCAGACTCTGGAGCTTCCTTCCTTTTTCCACAGGCTCCCTAGGGCAGAAGGAAGAACTGTGTCCTAAGAGCAGAGAAGACGAGAGACTGGATCCCAGGAAGCTGCAGTGAGATAGATGGTGAGTTCACACATAGCTCCTGTGGAGCCTGGCATCCCATTGCCTGCCTCCACGCACTTCTCAGAATCCGAGGCGGTTCCTCTCCCCTCTCCGGGCTCCATCCACCTGCTCCAGGATGTGCTCTCCTTTTTCACTGAGGCCCCACCACAGAAGATCACTGAGAGCCTCACAAAATTTTCTGGAATGTAGCTCCCCTGAAAGAGACAGAAATAGCACTGCAACTGCTGACTTTCTGGCACAAGCCCTTCCCATCGCAGATGAGCCCCTGCCACTGGGAGAAGCACACCTCCCCCTTCCCCAAGCCACCTGTGCAGCTCAGCCTTCCTGCACGTGAGGCACCTTTGCAAGTGCTGTGTAGCAAGGCTCTACCCGGGCCCACTCTCTCCTCAACATAAACATTAGCGTGCTCAAAGCCCAGCTGGCATTTTGATTACACCCACACCTTCAAAAGAGCTTACTGTCAAATCCACATGCGTTGCAGAGCAGGGGTTCGGAGTGGCCCCTTCCAGCTGGGCAGAAGCATGGCCTCTCTGGGACCTGGAGTGGGTAGTTATGCAGCCCCAAGGTGAGGGCCTGAGAGAGAGTCCAGAAATCAGGGAAATTGGACTCAGTAAAGCCCGGGTTGCTAAGAGTTGCTTAGAAGCAACTTAAAAATTGTGCAGCTGGGCTTCCCTGGTGGCGCAGTGGTTGAGAATCTGCCTGCTAATGCAGGGGAAACGGGTTCGAGCCCTGGTCTGAGAGGATCCCATATGCCGCGGAGCAACCAGGCCCGTGAGCCACAACTACTGAGCCTGCGCATCTGGAGCCTGTGCTCCGCAACTAGAGAGGCCGCGATAGTGAAGAGTGGTCCCCGCTTGCCACAACTAGAGAAAGCCCTCACACAGAAACGAAGACCCAACACAGCAAAAATAAATACATAAATTACTAAACTCTTACCCCCAACATCTTCTTTTAAAAAAAAAAAATTGTGCGGCGCTGACGGGTCTCAGCATGGACACATGCAAACCAGATGCGATCATTATGCAAATAATATGCAAAATACATGTGTGGGCCTCCCGACCATTGCAAATGCCAGATGTGGCCCTTGGGGATCCTGGGTTTAGCTGAGCCAGGCTGTGGGGCTGAGAGATGACCCAGGACTAGTCTCTTACGGTGAGCAGGAGGGGCTCAGCTCTGAGGCCTTTCACACACTTACGGAAGGAACCAGACGGGGAGTCAATCAGACCTCCAATCACAGGCCCCGTGACCTTCCTGGAGGCACTTCACCCCTCTGAGCCTCTGTCTTCTCATCTGCAAAATGGTCGACTACGAGGACTAATTGAGAACATTGGCTAAAGGCCCCATCTGCACAGCCAGGCACATAAGAGACACCTTTCACTCACTGAAATGCAGGACCTCCAAGGACAACATCGCAGCTGTGGGCTTGGGGAAGGTCAGGGTTGGATGGGTCAAGAATCCACATACTCCTCGTTCATTCAGAATCTGTCAGAGGTCCCACTTAACAGGGGGTGTGGTGGATGCTGGTGGTACCCTGCCAGACCCCCTGTCCCTGGCCAGAGCACTCACGATCCCCACCCCCACCCCCACTGCTAATGACTAATGCCCACAGCTGCCCCTCCTGCGGATTGCTGTTGGCTAATGAGAGCTGCCTCCCCTGGGAAGTTCCAGACCCTCCCATCCCACAGCCAGCAACTGGCTGATACAGGGATATGACGGGCTGGCCTCCTCACCTCAAGGGGACAGTCCAGCCGTGTGGTTATATCCCAGAGCACCCCTGCCCCCCATCAGGCCACATCTAGACTCCACCTGGGATCCCATTCTCGCTCCGCCCCTTCCCTCTCCTGCTTCCCTCCCTCCCTCCCTCCCTCCCTCCCTCCCTCCCATATGCGTTTCTCCTGGGAGGCCTCCCTTCATAAATCTCGTGTTCCTGAATCCCTATTTCCAGCTGTGCTTCTGGGAAACCCAACCCAAGACAGGGAGACAGCCCTGCAATCAGAGGGGGATAATGAATGTGATACTCACTATGTCAAGGACCATAGGGAGGTATGGGATCACAGAGGAAGAAGTGACCAGAGTTGGGAGAACGGATCAGAGACCTCTCCACAGACAGCCACCACTAGAGATCAACTGTGGGGAGAAAGCATCCAGGTGGCGGGCGCAGCATGTACAAGGCCTGGCGGCAGGAGACAGCCTGTGGGTTTGGGGAGCCTGGCAGAGCTCCAGTGGGGGGGCCTGGCCCCAAGAGAGACTGGCAGGCGCCAGAAAAGAGGGGCCTTGAATCCCCCCTGAAGAGTCTGGACTTTACAGCAGGGGAACAACACATACAGAACTGCCTCCAAAAATGTCCCTTGGCTACCACTGCTCTGAGCAGGCAGGGTGCCAGGGCAGCGCCTGCAACATTCAACCACCAGGCTGACAGGGATGGGGAGGCGGATTGGGCGGGGGGAACGGGGTGAATCCCAAAGGCTTTCAGGACAGAGAGCTGACAGGCCTTGGTAGCAGTCTGCGGGTGTGGGGAGGATTCTGGAAGGTGCCAGGCAGACCAAATGTCAGACAGCACATTAGGGTGCGGCTGGGTGACGTGTGGTCAAGCGTGGGGAGAGAGGAGGGTGTCATGAGCCGCACGGGGCAGGGGTCTGCATTCCCCGTGCGGCCACAGGGCAGCCACAGCCAGGCCGTCCTGAGCCGGAGGCCTCGGTGAAGGCGGGCGCCGATGGGAGTGGATGGCAAGCTGGCCTGCTTCCAGCAGGCGGCCCAGGAGCTGCTCCCGCTGGAGGGGCGGATGCAAGGCCCTGGGAAGACTCGCCTGCTTCCCTCTCTCTCCTATTCATGGACACCAGAGTTAAAAACCACACGGGATTACCACTGCTTACAGAGGAGGCAGGCATGGGATGGGCGGGTGCAGAGCAGCTGAGCCAGGCCGGGGAGGAAGGGGTGGTCGTTGCCATGGAAAACTCACGCTTGGGTAGGCAGAACCTGACCTCTACCCAGACACTGCCCTGATCTCAGACCTGCTCTGCCTTAATTCCTAATGCTCGGGGACCTCTGCTGCGCACCGGCTCCCTGCTGCAAGCACAGACAGGTGGGCCCCAGGCTCTGTGCTCAAGGCACCTGGGACTGAGAGGCAGAGGTGGCTGAGAGTCGGGAGAAGCCTGGGGTTGGCGGGGAGGTCAGGAGAGGGACCTGGGGGGGGGGGGAGGGGCACGAGAATCCCTGGTGGGACGTGAGCTCCAATGAGAGTGGGGCTCTCTGGAGGGGATGTTTCTGGGATGGGGAGGGCCGTTTTCGGGCTGAGGACTTGGGGGTGGTGCACAGAGATGCTTGGTCTTCACCCTGTGAATCCAACTCGCCTGCCACTTCCTGTGTGCCACGGTCATTGTCTTTCTGCATCGAGCTGCCCTCCCAAGAGATAGTCCATGATGCAGGCGCCACCTCCTGCCTGTGTTTGCTGAGTGGATGAACTGTGGGTCCCCCTGTAGCCATGAGGAGGGTACACTGGGGAAGGTGGTGGTCCAGGCAAGAGATGCTGAGGATGAGAGAGGACAGGCATTTGGAGGGAGAGTTACCAGGCTTCCAAGAGTTGGCTGGAGAGCTGGGTCAGGGCCAAGGTCAGAGTCATGGGCCAGCACCCCTGCGAGGTCCCAGGCTCTGTCTCCCTGCCCGTTTCACACTTAGTGCTAGACAGTACATCTGGCAACTATTCAAAGGGCTTCCAGCCAGGGTCTGACCTCTCTGACCCCCAGCCAGAGCGGCCCACACACCTGCTCTTGCCACCCACCATGTGACAATGGGGCCTTCCCCAGGTTGAGCCTCCGCAGCCAGGGGCTCCCACATTCCTGGCTGCACTGATGTTGGCCGGCAGCCCCAGTTCCTTTGGGAAAGGCCAGGCAGGAGGCTCCCACGGTGGGACTTTATCCCTCCCTCCCCTCCCCCGCCCGGGGGCTGTGCTGGGATTAGGGCACCCTCCTCCCCTGCTGTGTCTCATCACTGCCCATGTGGTCCAACCACTACTGAGTGCGTCTGCAATGGCAGGCTCCTTCCCTCACACCTCCTCCTCCCATGCCTCCCTCTGTCCCCCTCAGCTACTGGCCATGGAGTCCCCGGGTGGGTGATGGGAGGGGGACAGGGCAGCAGGCTGTGCTGGTACCAAGGGGGCAGGCCGGAACTGCTGCATGCAGTCAAGGGTGGAAGGGAGGGACCTCCCTGGTGGCACAGAGGTTAAGAATCCGCCTGCCAATGCAGGGGACACAGGTTCAATCCCTGGTCCGTGAAGATCCCACATGCCGCGGAGCAACTAAGCTCGTGAGCCACAACTACTGAGTCTGCGCTTTAGAGCCCGCGAGCCACAACTACTGAGCCCGCGTGCCTAAAGCCCGTGCTCTGTAACGAGAAGCCACCGCAACGAGAAGCCCGCGCACCTCAATGAAGAGTCGCCCCCGCTCGCCACAACTAGAGAAAGCCCGCGCGCAGCAATGAAGACCCAACGCAAAAAATAAATTAAAAAAAAAAAAAAAAAAAAAAAGGATGGAGGGGAGTGGAAGGCGTCCGGGAGGATGAGGAGAACAGGGAGCCTCAGTGACTTCTGAGGGGCTCCAGGACTCCAGTTTTCCAGCTTGGGGGTCTGTTTTGCCGTGACAAGGGAAGAGAGGAGACAAAAGTGTGGAGGGCAGTCACGTTGGCTTGGAGGTGCCTGCAGGTGCCCTGGAGGAGTTGGGTGTCCTGTTTGTCCATTGCTCCTTCCCAGCTGAGGTGGGGGGCTGCGTGCCCCTAGGGCAAGATCAGAGCCGCCCCCCCTGAACACCATCCCACACGGATGGTGGCCAGTTAGTGGTCCTGGGGACCTCACTCCTCCCAGATGCTGGGGGGAAGGGCACCAGGTCAGAGGTCGTGAGGGTTCCTTCTACCTGGGCAGCTGGCTGAGGCCCCGAGCCGCCCTTTGCTCCACTGAGCTGGCACCTCCCAGGCAAGTGCTCCACCACCACCCACCCCTTCTGCTTCGGGTCGCCGTGTCCCCATCCTTTCCCCTCTCCCCCCCTCCCCCCAGTCTCTCCCTCTCCTCTCCTCTCCAAACTTCCTTCTCCTTTTCCCATAATAAGGAAGAGCCATGATTGCCCATCATATCCAGAAGCCAAATTGTCAGCAACAGAAAAAGTGGTTTCCCCCACTTGGAGGGCTCTGACTTTAGACACCCAAGGTCCAGGCGGGTGGCATTCCCAGGAGGAGGTAGGAGATGGCTACACTCTGTCCTGGGGAGGGACACCCTCCCCGGAAAGGACTGATGGCTCCTAATACAGGGGGAAATGAAGACTCCCCCCCGCACCACGAAAAAGTTTTCATAACGAAAACAAATTGAAGGTTCATAACCTGCCTGATCTGGTTTGTCCGAAACTGGAGAGAAGTTAACTATTGGCAAAAGTTAAGACCATGGGAATGAAGAGATCGCTCTCCACAGGAGTCTGTGTGGGTGAAAAGAAAGCTGGGATGTTTACGGTAAAAACCGAGGAACAAGAGTCAGTGAAGGAGATAAGAAAGATGAGGTCAGAGGAGAAGAAGGAATTTGGAAGTGGGGAGTGGGGAGAGATGCCAGCTGAGACCAGGAGGGGAGACATTTTCAGGAGACTCAGAATAGCAGCAGGTGAGGGCTTGGATTTCCTGACCAAATGAGAGGGCAGTGGGGCCCTTGGCCTGGACCAAGCTGGGCTGAAACAGGATGAAGGGGTGTGGAGTGGAGACGGTGCCTGTGGGGAAGGAGGGTGCGGGGAGACAAAGGCAGATGAACGAATGAGTCCAGAGAAGGTCCAGAGGCGGCTGGGGCTTCTGAGAAGGAGGAACTAGGCGTGTTTCTAGTGAGGGGAAGGAGCCAGGGAGAGGGAGCGGTTGGAGGCCCAGAGGAAGGGAAGCGAGGCCCCCAAAGGGACAGGACCCAGGCCCAAGGGAAGAGGATGGAAGAGGAGGAGGGCCAGGAGGGTGCGGGAAGCAGGGGACCTGCAGGTGCAGCGGGGAGAGGCGGAGGGGCTCCTTGTTTTAAATGGCAGGTGAGGTTCTCCCCCTGGATTTGGGGTGAGGATGGAGGGATGTTTAGGCAGGGCCAACGAGAAGTGCAGGTTTGAGGAAGGGTGGCAAGGAAAGGGCCCTGGAGCGTCTGGATCACAGGGTGTGCAGTGGCCGCCAGGCCCCAGTGACTTTCCACTGACCACAGCCCTCCACAGCTGGAGGGCGGGGCCCAAACCAAGGCTTATAGGGCTTATCCCAGGCTGTGAGTGCAGATCTGGGGAGGGGGGACCTGAGGGCCTAAAGGTTGGGTGCTCCCTCACCCAGGTTCCCAGAGGAAAATACATTTAGAATCAGCAGAAACATGACAGTGCCTTCAAAAAGTACCTGAAACCAGGTGTGTAAATTATTAAACACGGCTTTGCTATATGTTTTGTGACAATGTAAAATAAAACAACCCCCCCCAAGTTTTCAACTTGAAAGAAAAGAAAAAACAAAGGAAAATATGAATGTTTGGGAACAACCCAACCGGTGCTGGCATTTCCGTGGCCCTTGCTACCTGGCTGGTGTCATCAGCCTGCCCACCCGCCTGGCCTGCCTATCTCTGTGCTTGCAAACATTTTTCATTCTTCTTCAGTTTTTGACATCTTAACCAACGTTGGCTGTGGTTTCTTTCTTGGTAATTGTAATTATTTTAAGTGCAGTCTGTTGTCATTTTCCACCAAGGATCTAGAGGCTATCCAGGGAGTTAAGTGACGGTACAGTTTTCCAGAATCATTAACACCTAGCACCAAAATCGAGTGACTGATACCATTCCAAGCCAAGTGTCACTTACTTAGTGAAGGTAAACGCTGGTTAATATAGCCTGTCAAAAAAATCCACAAGTTTTGTGCAAACTTCAGGATTTTTAAATCTTGGAAATCAGAAAGATTTAGCATTTTGTGTTTGCCAGTTTTCTGTCATAAAAAAGTCAATCTTGAAGAAGCTAAAATGTTTACCAGGAAAAGACCGTGCCTTGTCTTTTTCTTTTTCTTTTTTTCTTTCTTTTTTCCTTTTTTTTGCGGTACGCGGGCCTCTCACTGTTGTGGCCTCTCCCGTTGCGGAGCACAGGCTCCAGATGCGCAGGCTCAGCGGCCATGGCTCACGGGCCTAGCTGCTCCGCAGCATGTGGGATCTTCCCGGACTGGAACATGAACCCGTGTCCCCTGCATCGGCAGGCAGACTCTCAACCACTGCGCCACCAGGGAAGCCCCCCTTGTTTTTTTCTGACGGTGTATTTTTGGAGTTCTTGGAGATCAGAATAAGAACTAAAGGAGAAGAAATCTTTCGATCAGTGAAGAGTGCCAGTTTCTACAAAAGTGTGCAAATTCTAAATAAACTGCTGGGAAAATTAAAAACTGAAATGGTACAGGGTTTGTGATAATCAAATTTCCCCAGCTTAAAAAAAAAATGAGTATTGGACCCTGGAGTGGGTCCATGGAGAGTCCTTGTCTTATTCTCTCTCTTGTATTGTGTGTTTAGAAGTTTCCATAATAAAATATATTTTTTTTAATTAAAAAAAAAGGAACAGATGGAACAATTGACAATAGATGCTGGTCTTTCCTCTTTTGCTTTCTCATTTTGGAAGCTGTACTGTATGTTGCCTTCCACGGTCCTGACCTTTCCTTTTCTGGTTTTCATAAAATACAAACCAACCAACCAACAACAAAAAAACACTTTCTATTATACGTCAACAAAGTACCGATCAATTCCTCCCACCCAGGGTCTCTTTTTCCCTTCTTCCTTCTCGCCCACCCAATCAGAAATATTTTAGATGCTTTTGCTGGCCCTTTCCCCCCTCCTCAACTCCTACCTTTTGTCAAGATAATTCAGCACCTTCCGTTGTAGGTTAGCAATGGGTCTTATCGCATCTCTCTTCTGTTTTGTTTTGTTTTTTAACGTATTTAGTGCTTATATTACAAATGCCATCTCATCTGTCATTATCCATTTGGCGCTAACTCTACATAAATTGGTAGGTTCTCAGCTACCATGGATGGCTTCCTCTTTTCTTCACCTCGTCTCCAAACTGACTCCTTTATTACCTGATTAGATTCCTTTGCCAGGCATTTTCCACGGGGTCCAGGGAGAGTCTCTGGACCTTTGAGCTTCTTCTATCCCAGGTATGTAAAGGGCACCTTGGCTGGCACAGGATGCTTTTCTCTTTTCTAACTTTTAAAATGTGTGGTTTCAGGCCGATTCTCTTAACTTGTTCTCTCATTCGGGAAGCTCCTAAGAGTTTTCCCTTTAATCATGGCATTCAGGAATCTTCCCAGGCTGTGCCTGGATGTCTGATTTTTTCCATCATTCCTGCCTGGAACTCCACGAGCCCTTTCAAACCCAAGTCTGTCTTCAAACCATGGAAAAATTTCTTTCTCGTTTTAAAATTATGGTTTCTCCTCCATGTGTTGCTTTTTTCCTTCTAGGCTTTGTATTATTCCCATATGATGTCTCCTGGGTTTCTCTCCTCCTAGGCTCTGGGTTTTCCCTGAATGATTTCTGTTTGCTATTTTTGCTTTGTGTGTTGCCTTCTCTCTTCCATTTGGTTTCCCAGGTCTTCATC
Source organism: Mesoplodon bidens (assembly GCF_964165515.1). Lineage (NCBI taxonomy): Eukaryota > Metazoa > Chordata > Mammalia > Artiodactyla > Ziphiidae > Mesoplodon > Mesoplodon bidens. The sequence goes on along the minus strand of NC_138171.1, from coordinate 18,959,322 downwards.
CTCTCCTCCAATACGTTTTAAATTTAAAATCATGTTTCCTACTTCAAGAAAGTATTTTCTTTCACATCCGATTTTTTTTAATGTTCTTATTGTTTTTTCTTTTTCATGTTGTTGTGCAGGTTGTGGTTTGACTCCTGTGATTCTGAGCAAACTGCAGGCTCTTACTCCTGGCTGTTGGTTTCCTTCGGGTGCCTATTTTCCCTTTGTCTTTGTTTTTTTTCCCCAAACTTCAATATAAATTTTATTAAGTTCCACATTTTCCCCAGCTTTACTGAGATATAATTAACAGATAGAAACTATATATACTTAAGGTATACAGCGTGACGTTTTGATGTATGTATACACTGTAAAATGATTACCACAATCAAGCTAATTAATACATCCATCACCTCACACAGTTTTCTTGGTGGTGGTGAGAATACTTAAGAGCAACTCTCTTAGTGAATTTCAAGTACATAATACAGTATTATTCATTATAGTCATACACTGTCATTCGATCTCCAGAACTGATTCATCCTGTATAACTGAAATTTTGCACCCCTCCACCAACATCTCCCCCATGCCCCCCAGCCCATGGCAACCACCATTCTATTCTCTGCTTTACTGACTTCAACATTTTTAGATTCCACATATAAGTGAGATCATACTGTATTTGTCCTTCTCTGTCTGGCTCGTGTCACTTAGCATAATACCCACCAGGTCCAGCCAAGTCTCAAATGGCAGGATTTCCTTCTTTTTAAAGGCTGAATAATATTCCATGGTATGAACAGACCTCATTTTCATTATCCATTCATCTGAAATGATCCCAAGCATCTTTTCTGACCGTAATGGAATGAAACTAGAAATCAGTAACAGTAAGAAAACAAAAATTCACTAATACGTGGAAACTAAACACCACACTCTTGAACAACTATTGGGTCAAACAGGAAATCAAAAGGGAATCTTAAAAAATATCTTGAGACAAACAAAAATGAAAACACAACATACCAAAACATACGGGATGCTGCAAATGCAGTACCAAGAGGGAAGTTGATCCTCTTGCCTTGTTGCAGCTCTAATCACCCCCAGGGCTCAGGTCCAACAGATAGGCTGGCTGTGCCTTGTGGTGCCCCAGGAGGGAGTGCTCTGTGTCCCCAGGGACAGGGAGGGATTCCGCAGGTCCTCCCAGGAGCACCCAAAGCTGCCGGCCCCGGCTCTCTGGTGGATCCAAGCCCTCTCCTGGAACCAAGCAGACCTGATTCTCACCCAAGGCTGTCTCTGCTGCAGGTCCCTACTGTCCAGCCCGCAGGGAGCCAGCCCTCTTGGCCAGGCCTGGCTGCTGACTGACCTTGAGCTCTGCTGTAGTAGCACTTTTGGAGTTGGGAAGGAGGGCGGTCCTAATCCAGGAGGTTTAATTAAAGAGAGGTTCTCAAAAAAAAAAGAGAGAGGTTCTCGGGTTTCATGGCTGTTGAAGAGATGACTGGGATCAATCATCTTGTGCAGCGTTACAAAAATATATCAGAAAAAGAAAAAGCAACCAAATGGAATTGACTTGAATAAAATGCACTACTAGGTCTATGAGAGGACATCTGAATGTGTGGAAACTGAGTGGTATGGAAATGAGAAAGGCTGGGACCTGGGCCCCTTTGCTGGGACGTGTGCCACTTTGCTGCAGTGCTTGCACCTGGACACACCTCTCCTCCAGCAACAAAATACAAAGAAGCTGTAAGGGACTAAAAATAACTGCGTGCATGAGCAGCTGGGGCAAATTCTGGACCTAAAAGATACAAAGAGACCAAAAAACCCAACTGCCAATTTTGAAGAGCCCGGGAGCAAAAACAGCGTGTCAGGAGCAAAAGCAGCGTACTGCGCATGCCCCCTGCACACACCACCCTCTAAGGGGTGGGCAAAACACCTAAGCCACCCCTCTGGCCCGACCCCTGGACACACCCCTACCCTCACCCCACATAAGAAATAAGCTTGCCTCCCCTCAGGAGGAGAACAAGCAAGGGAACCTGTTGCTTGCTCTCCCATCTGCTGCAGGAGGGGCCCCAACAAAGTCTTGCCTGAATTTCTTGTCTGGCCTCTAGTCAATTTCTATTGATTGGGGAAGGCTAAGAACCCTGGCTGGTAGCAGAAAGTTTGCGGGTTTTCTGTACATCTTTGGGGTCTGGTGATAGTGAAGTTTTGTGAGGAAAGGAAAGGCTGTCAGATGCTCTCAGTTCTGTTTCTGGCATAGCATGATGTACCTACCAAAAGAGTTTTGCAAACCTTTGGAAGCAGGGTGCTCATGAAACGTGCAGGAGGAAGAGGATTTCTTTAACACACCTGCAGCGGTGATGGGTGACGGACAACGCTGAGATCCCGTGAGGGCCTGGGAAGTTGTAGTAAATGATCCTTCTCATCCTGCAGGTATTCAGTGGGTCCAACTGATAGCCCTGTTTCCAAATCCGAATGTATCTTTTTTATTTTAACTTCCTCTACCACATGGTAAGCTCCCAGGAATTTTTTCTCAAGAGCTTCAAAGTGAAACTATAGATATTTTCTTTGTCTTTAAAAGCCATAAAAGATCATCTGAGAGGAATTATGAACATTTCAAAACCACTTGGGGCAGAGTGGATAAATTACGCCAAAAAAATAATTCCTAAGGACTTTAAAGTTGAAAAATAAATTTTTTTTCAGGAGGAAAAAGAACTTCGGATATAAAATAAAATGACAGCCATTTGGATTATGTATTTCTCCTGCTGGGTCAGAAGGAAAATATTCAATTAAAATCTATTATAAAAGATGGGTTTCTAGATTATCAGATTTAAACTTCCACTTCCCTAGAAAAAATCATGACCAAGTGAAACAAATTTTTGAACTGCCCCATTCAGACAGAACAAAATAAGAAATAGAAATGGCCAAACATGTGTAAGACTTGCGCAGACTGGAAACACTTTTTGGATCCCAGAATTCAGAGTGTGTTTTATGAAACTCTGAAAGCATCACTTCTGCGGTGATTGCATCAGCCTAATCGACCTCAGCAGCTTGTTGATTTGACATTGACATGGTCTTCACCACCCTTCTCCTGGGTCTCAGCTATTATATGTGTCAGTGCAGGAAGCTCATTTTCTACCCTTTGTGGCCTAGAAATCTACTTTTGCTGCCCTATCATGAGAGAGTTCTGGCTCTGACGGCTGCTGAGTGGGACAAATCACAACAGGGAACACTTCCTAAGTCCTTACTCTTTCCAGCCACTGGGAACACCCTGAACTCATTAGTTCATTCAGTCTTCAAGCAACCCTTAGGGATGAGATCATTAGCCTCATTTCTTGGGTGAGTAAAGTGAGGCTCAGTGATCTGCCCAAGGTCACACAGCAAGTAAGACTCAAACCCGAAGCTCCCGACACCAAAACCAGTCTCATTAACCAAACAGGTAAACTGCATTCTGGATGGACTCATCTGCATTCACTGAGATAAAAATGATGCACTACTTCTTTAACCTCATCTCCAAGAACTTTTCACTTCAGGAAGTATAATGGGTTTTATATACATTTCAGGATGATTAGACTTTCCCATATAGTTCTAAAGCTCCCTGCTGAGTAGGGCTAGCTGTGCAACGTCTTCTCTGTTGCTGGGATGACATAAAGAAGATACAGTAGAGAGAAACGTTATAAAATGATTCTTCTGTCATTAAAAAATAAATTGCCCTGGCTAAACAAACTAGGATGTTTATATAATGGAGTACTACTCAGCAACAAAAAGGAAAACAGTACTGACTCATGTAGATGAATCCCAAAGGCCTTATGCTGGGTAAAATAAGGCAGACACAAAAGAATACATAGTGTATGAAATTCTAGAAAAGGCAAAGCTGATGTATTAGCTTGCTAGGACTGCCACAGGCTAGGAGGCTTAAACAACAGAAATGTATTTTCTTACAGTTCTGGAGGCTAGAAGTCCAAGATCAAGGTGTTGGCAGGGCTGGTTCCTTCTGAGGCCTCTCTCCTTGGCTTGTAGATGGTCATCTTCTCCCTGTGTCCTCACGTGGTCTTTCTTCCACTGATGTGCATATGTGTGTCTTGATCTCTTCTTCTAAGGACACCAGTTATACTGGACCAGGGCCCACCCATATGACCTTATTTTACCTTCATTACCTCTTTAAAGGTCCTACCTCCAAATACAGCCACATTCTGAGGTCGTGGGGCTAGGGCTTCAACATATGAATTTTGGGAAAACACAGTTCAGCCCATAACACCTAATCTACGGTGAGAATAACCCGCATAGTGGTTGCCTCTGGGAGGGGTGATGCATGGGGCTTGACTGGGAAGGGCCGTGGTGAACGTTCTGGGGCTGATGGTGAATTGTCTATGGTAATAGGGGTTTGGGTCACACAGGTATTTGTGTTTGTCAGACTTGCTGGAATCTTACACTTTAGACTTGTTCATTTCATTGAATGTCAATTTCACCTCAAAGAAAACCAAAAACAAATATTGATCTCTAGTTAATGATACACAAGCATAGTGTTTAGGGGAATAGTATAGAGGTACCTGAAGATTGCTTTTGAATTGACTGATGAGTAAATAGATGGAAAGATACAGCAGTGCATTAACAACTGCAGAATCCAGGTGGTGGTTTCATGTGGGTGTTCATTGTACAGTTCTTTCAACTTTTCTGTATGTTTGAAATTTTTCATCACAGAATATTGGGGAAAAAATATTAAAAAAATAAAATTTCCACTTGAAAATATTAGACAGACATTTCTCATAGAGCATCCTCATTGCTAGATCAAAGTCCACTCATAGAGGGAACGACCACAGCCCCATGCCATCATTTGCGGATGAATGCCCCCTCAGTATTTTAGCCCAGTCCACCTGGTCCAAGGAGGAAGGGGAGGAAGACAATCCAGGGAGAGGCCTGAGGGTGCTAGGGAGTTCCAGAGACTAGCTTAGGTGTTCAGGCTCCGCGTCCAAGGAAACAGAGGTGCAGAGTTGTTAAAGCATGGCTGTTTAGCACCCAGGGCAGTCCATGATCTGTTTTCTTGAGCCATCATGGAGAAATCAGGCTTGGGGGTGGGGGGGCGGTGTTAGGGTGGGCATGTGAATGATATGGAGTTAGCAGCACATAGTAGGTACACAAGTGCTGAATAAATATTTGAATGAAATTGGAAAGAAGCATTCCAAGGCCGTAGCCCTCAGGAGATGGTGAAGCTGCCGGGCCTGTGGTGGGGAGTCTGTCCCCGCCTCTTCCCCGGGCCCACCTCTGGCCTGGCCTGAGATACCTTGAGAAACGGACCCAGGAGGAGCCGCCTGGCCGGTAGGTTCCTGGACAGCCAGGGTGAGGGCTGCTTGCCACATTCTTAGGAGAGAGCACATCCAAAACAATTTCTTTTTCTAAAAGCTCGGCGTTAACGGGTTCCAGATGTCTGTTTGTTATATAATGGGGTTTGTTTTAATAGCATCAACTTCCAGATGTGCAGCCTGGAATCAAGAAGCCCATTGGCCCCCGGAGGACACTGAGAGCCAAGCAGAGAGCTGCCCGGGGGAGAGAGGCAGACGTACGTGCGGGACCAGACATGGGAGAGGAGCTGGCGGTGCCTCCCACTGCCCACTGGGCCACTCACCTGCCCGGCAGCTGTGCCCCGACTGAGGGTGGGGTGGGGAGCGTGATCCAGCCTCCTACTGGTCAGCCCTGACTCTGAAGAGGGGCCCCCAGGGGACAGTCACAGAAAGGCGGCCTGCGGGGGCATGTGCTTGGGAATCCGAGTCGCACCGGTGCTGCCGGGTGACCTTGGTTATGTCTCTTGGCCTTGCTTAGCCTCACTGTCTGTGGAGGTGAAGTTGATTAACACCATCCCATCATGAGGGGCCATTGTGGAGACTGAAGCAAGGTGAGGGGCACAGGGCGGGTGCTGGGAAGCCTTGGACCTTCCCTGTGACCCAGCGCCCCTCCCCCCCACTCCCCCCACCCAACCAGCAAGCCCTTGGGCAGCACAGGCGACATTTTCCCTGGAACACTGGAAAAGTGCCATCCGTGAAGCGCTCCCCACTTCCCCTGGCGGCTTGTTCCTCGTTCTGTGGCCCTGCAGCTCCAACAGACAGAACATTCTTCCTTTTGTGGAGCCAAAGGCGGCCTCTGTGTGACCCCCCCAAAGGTCCAAGGTCCATCCCTGGAGCCCTGCCGAGCATGTCTACTCCCTCTTCTACCTGAGGGCCCTCGGGTGCCAGAGGACAGTGACCAAGCCCCCCAAGTCCTCTTGCTCTCAGGGGGCGGCAGCTATAGCATCCCGTGGGTGAAGATTAAGGTGCCCTGAGGAGGGATGTTCAAGATCCTGAACAAGAAATATCAGAGAACCTGAATGTAGTCCCAGGAGACAGTCATGCCCTTACTCACGACAGGAACATTCCGTCCCTCAAAGAAGATAACCAGCCCCAGATTAACCCATAAAAATAATGCAAGTCCAACAAATTTTCAATCAAATGGGGGAGGTTTATAATATAAAGTTGACATGGAAAATAAGTGTAGAATAGCTATTGTTATGGACTGAATGTCTGTGTCTCCTCACCCCAAATTCATGTATTGAAATCCTACCCCCAATGTAATGGCATGAGGAGGCGGGGACTTTGGGAGATCTTTGTAACAGAGGTTAGAGCCCTCATGAATGGGATCAGTGCCCTCATGCAAGGGACCCCAGAGAGCTCCTTTGCCCCTTTTCTGCATCATGAGGACACAGTGAGAAGTTGGCAGACTGCCTGCCCAGAAGAGGGTCCTCACCAGAACACGATCATGCTACCACCCTGATCTCAGACTTCTGGCATCCAGATCCATGAGAAATAAATGTCTGCTGTTTGAGCCACCCCGTCTATGGTACTTTGTTAGAGCAGCCAGAACGGACCAAGACAATCATGACATCCCTGTATATGAAGATCAGTAAGGGAGGCCTTACCCTCCCAGCTGTTAAAACATATGGTGAAACTCTAATACCTTAAACAGTATGGTACCAGCACCAGAATAGCAAAGAGATAAACGGCAGGGAAAATTGAAAGTCCAGAAATAGACCCATCCACAAATGAACACAGAGTGTGGAAAAGAAATGCATTTCAAACTAAAGCAAATAGGAAATGTAGCTGGTTACCTTTGGGGAAAGGGACTTGGTGTGGGAGGATAGTGAGTGAGAGAGGTGCTGTTTTTTTTTTTTTTTTTTGGCCATGCTGCGAGGCTTGCGGGATCTTAGTTCCCCACCAGGGATTGAACCCGGGCCCTCGGCAGTGAAAGCACAGAGTCCTAACCACTGGACCGCCAGGGAATTCCCTGATTTTTCATTTTGTATTTTTCAGGATGGCTTGACTTTTCCAACCCTATTATGTATTATTCTTTTTTTTAATGTCAGCATAATTTAATGTCAGTATATGTTATCTAGAGATTTTGATTCCTCTTGGGTTCGTACTTCTCTGTTTAAAGGGAAATCTAATAAGTGTTATAAAAGTAATAATAAAATGATATATAACAAACTGTTGAGCCCAGGGGAGGGCTCTCACCTTTTATGTCATACATTTCCATGACATTTGGACTACTCTGCTTCCTCCTACTCCTCTGTTTTTAAAATTACAAAAAACTTTTTTTTAATTTTTAGATTGCAAGTATGACTTTCAAAATCAAGAAGAGAGGAAATGGGGCCTCCCTGGTGGCGCAGTGGTTGAGAGTCCGCCTGCCGATGCAGGGGATACGGGTTCGTGCCCCGGTCCGGGAGGATCCCATATGCTGCGGAGCGGCTGGGCCCGTGAGCCATGGCCGCTGAGCCTGCGCATCCGGAGCCTGTGCTCCGCAACGGGAGAGGCCACAACAGTGAGAGGCCCGCATACCGCAAAAAAAAAAAAAAAAAAAAAAAAAGAAGAGAGGAAATGAATTTTGAACAAAATAAACAAACCAGTGCAGAAATGATGGATTACTCACTAAACAGGACTGGACAACTGGCTCACAATTTGGAAAAAATAAAGTTAGATTCCTACTTTACACCAAAATAAACCTCAGATGGCTTAAAGATTTAAATGTTGGAAGTTAAACCAGAAAAGAATCCTAATCCATATACAATTTTTAGGATAGGCAATAATTTTCTAAGACAACGTCAAATGAACAGATTGATGAATATGACAACAAAAATGTGTCAGGTTTCTTTCCATCAAAACAAAATAAAGGTCAAAGTGCTGCAAAAAAACAAAAAACAAAAAAACAAGATAGCTATGTAACAAAGAATCAAGAATTTCAATATATAAAGAGCTCTTACAAAAATTCCCGCCCATAATTTTTTTTTTTAATCTAAGCCAAGAATAGAGGGAATCTGACCACAGTGAAACCTGAGTTTCCTAGGGCAGGTTGGAGGTGGGGATGGCAAGGCTGAGCCAGAGGGTTCCTTCTGATGGGAAGAGGGAGAGTTCAGTGGAGCAGCTCTGGGGCCCGGTTGGGTGCCCTCCATGTGGCAGGGGTTTCCTGCTCTCCCTGGCATCCACAGTCCTATCTGGTGCCAGCTTCTTCTCCAGCCCAGCCTGACACACACCTGCCCCACCCAGCACATCTAACATTCCCCCATTCCTTCACACACATCAGGCACTTCCCATTTCCATGACTTTTGCAAATGCTGGCGCCTTTGTCTGGATCACCCCTCTCTCATCACTATCGGAAAAATACACCCAATGGCTCCCTGAAGTCTCAGCTCAATGTCTCCGGTTCTGCATAATTATCTTTGATCCACCCAGCCTCCCAGGGCTCTCCCTTCAGGCTCCTGTAGCACCAGCCCATCATTCCATCCACCTAATTGCGTTTTTCTGCTTACCTGTCCTGGTCCCCTGCTAGATGACAGGGGCCCCTCTAGACAGGGGTCTCCCTGGGCTCCCGCTCCGCGACTCCGGGTCTGCCGTGGGGCAGGTGTTCAACTAATACTGCACGAACAGATGAATTGTAGCACGGGTACAGAGCAGAGTACTTGACCTGACACGCCCCACACTAGGTTAGTTGAGCTTCAGGGTAAGTCATTTCCTAAAACAGAACAATTTTATTAACAATAGGGACAGATTCTGTGACTATTATGTAATTATACACAATTACATAACACATTAAAAATACATTGAAAGGGAGGTGCCTAGTTACAGTTAGAGCAAAAGAAAGACACTCACCAAGGGGCAGTGGTAGCTGAACACACTTGAACTACTGAAAGCCATTGCTAAGTCTGACAATCATGGCTTCATACCAGATCTATGCCAGGCTCCCCCTTGCCCTTGAGATACCCATGGTCTCAGGGCAGGGTGGCCGAGGGGAGAGAAAGAGCTATGAGAGTGACATGCCCAAGTTTTGTGGTGTCACAGGAAGGAAGTGCTGTCTGTGTGCGTAGGATGATTACAGCTCTCAGGGTAGACATGGGGGACCTTGTGACGCTCAAGGCCCCCAACAGCGTGTGTTATGGTAATGGTACTGGGACTTGAGCCCACAAGGGCAGAGGTTTTTGTCTATTTGTCCACTGCTGAATGTCCAGCATCTGGAACACCATCTGGCACAGAGTAGACCTTCAGTAAATATCTGTTGACTGAATGACTGGATATAGTCCCCCCGCCGCCCGGCACAGTGTCTGGAGATGGTGCTGAAGTCACCTCTGCTGAATCCTCTTGAGTTAGATCACAGGGCTGTTTTCGCTGGAGGCTCAGCCTGCAGAGAACCCAGCTCGGAGGGAGCAGGGGGCAGGCTGGATTTGGGGCGGGGGAGCAGGGAGGAGGGGGAGGCACCCTCAGAGTTTGACAAGGAGGCTCACAGGGGCCCCGGGTGCCTGCAGCTGGGGGCAAGGACCACAAAGGCAGGAGGGAGGAAGGAGCTCAGAGGGGGAAGCTCCAGGGACTGGGCCTGGGTTCTGCCCTCCTCCCTGGGCCAGGGCAACAGAAGCTGGCAAGATGCTCTACCAGCCCGACCGCCCCAGCCTGGAGATAAAACACACAGAGAGGGTGCCAGGCTCTGAGGGATCAATAAAGAGGATTTGCCTCCAGGCTCTGAGCACGGTAACAAGAACTTGAACTTAGGGCTCAAAAAAATTAGGTTCAGCCCGTTGGTGAGCGACAGAGCCAGGACTCAACCTCACGTCTTTATAATTCGAGAGCCTGACCTTTTTTCACTCTGCTAAAAAAAAACCAAGGCCACTGGCACAAGGCGAGCCTGGAGCCTGAGGCCAGAGCCAGGCTTCGGTCTGGGTCAGCGTCGCACCAGACCTGGGGGCAGAGCCACGGGGTGTTCTGGGGACGGGGCCAGACCAGGGCTGGGGGTCAGAGTGGCTTTCTGGGCTCTGGGTGGCCTGCCAGAGACAGTAACCCAGGGTTGGTGCAGGGCCTGCTGGCGCTCCCACTCCGCCCTCCATCTCTGGCCCCGCCTGACCTTCCTCCCCCGGGGCGAGGAACAGAACGGAGTGGGCCTGGCCCTTATCCTGGAGGAGCTGCAGCTGCTCCTGCAGCTCGATCCCAGCACACAAAGGCGCCTTCTTTCCCAGCATGAGGTCTTGATTGCATGTTGCCCTGAGTCCAAAAGCTCCTCTGAAGGAAGTGGTTCCCTCCCAAGGGGGTGTGTGTGTGTGCGCACACGCGCTGGGTGTGAGGGAGCTGGGTCAGCAGGGTGGTCAGACCCCCTCCCTCCTCCTAGGTTTGGCCTGGAGCTTCTCAATCTGCATCCTTTGTGTGTATGCATGTGCATACGTGTGTGTGTGGGTCTGTATGTGTGAACACGTTTGAGCATGTCTCTGCAGTGTCTGTACATGTGCCTGTGCATATTTCTGTATACACAGCACACGCCTGTCCATGTGTGCATGCCAAGCTGCATAACCAAGTCCGTAACCAAGCACTTTTGGGTGTGTGTGTGTGTGTTTCATGTGTGTCTACACAAGACACCTGGGAGCAGGCCCCCATCTCTGCCGCCTCTGGCCATGCCTCCCCACCCTCACCTCCGCCCTGAGCGTGTGCAAGCCTCCTCCCCACCCACAAGCCCGCCTCTGCATTTGTCTGGGAACCACCTGGCCCCTTTCAGCTCCAGGAGGAAGACAGGTTAGTACAGCTTGGCTTGTCCCATACATACTTTCCCAAAGTTCCCTGGATCCCAGCCGAACTCTTTATAAAAAGGTTCTTGGGGAATAGCCGAACAGGAAGGTAGAGACCCTGCCGAGGGGGCTCAGGACCCCCGCTCCAAGCTCCAGGAGGAAATGGAAGCATCAGTCAACGGAGCTTCAGCCAGAGAGAGGGCCTCGAGTCCTGAGGCTGAGCTTAGACTGAGGACCCTCCACCCCCAGGGAGGGGGACACATCATCTCAGGGCAGCAGAGCTGGCAGGGACCCCAGGAACCCCACTGAGAACAGGGAAGGAGAGACCCAGAGAGGTGCCCTGGGCCATTCAGAAACTGAGTCCCTTCCGGGCATCCTGCTGTCCCCGGAGATGCTTCTGTGGATAAACTCTGAGTCCTCCCACCCTCAGGAAGGTGGGCACCGCTCCCGCTCTCTCTCGGCCTTGCAGGGAGGCTCCGAGGCCTGGCTGTGCTCTCTGCTCTTGGCCTGCAGAGAGCTCACAGCCACTGGGCTCCAAGTCGGTCAGTGGGCGTTCGAGCAGCCCCCGCATCACAGGGCGGGGTTTACTCAGCACCCACTTGCCTTGGGGTGCGGGGCCCTTGGGCTGCTTCCTCCCAGCCCCTCAGAGCACAGTGGGCGGGTGGGCTTTCCGCACTGCTCTCCCCCCACCGATACACGGGCCCCATCCTCTAACGGCGCAGGGCTCCGGCTGGTGTCCTGGGTGTTGGGAGGAGAGTTGTCCAATGGGGCAAGAAGGTCTGACCCCAAGTGAAGCCCGGGGCACAGGTGAGAGCCACTCTCACTGTCCGTGCACGGGGACGTGTTGCTGCTGCTGGGGGTGCCACAGCCACGCGGGAAGGGCAGCCCCACGGGCCCCCAGGGAGGAGGCCAGAGGTCTGCGGGGCTGACGTCGCCTCCTGCTGCCGAGAGCCAGCTGGGCTCCAGGAGCTTCCCCGCCGGTCCCCACTGACAGACCCTCCTCTTGCCCTCAGGAATCTTTTTCTAGACGGGGCGAGGGGCGGTATGGGAGGCTTTGCTCTTACCTGTCCCCTTGTGTCCAGGCCAGGGGCTGCTTTTGAAAGTCAAAAGACAGGAGGAGATTCTTCTCTTTCCTTTCCTTTTCTTTCCTTTTTTTTTTTTCCTTTTCCTTTTCTTTTCTTTTTCTGCTCATTGTCATATCAAGTCCCTGAGAAATGAGCACAGACCCGCTGACTGGCTTAGCACCAAAGGGAGGGGAGCCAGAGGGCGCAAAGAATCATTGAGAACCCAAAGTCACAAGGTCAGATTTGAAGAACATTGCGCCCCCCATAGTCGAATGGGCAGAGACAGTGCCAGTTTGGATGGATGTCTTATCTCTCAACTCCTGCTGCTTACGAGGCTGGGGTGCCTGGGCCAGCGGGGCCAGGGGGCGGGCAGTGGACCATGGCTGCTCTCTGGGCCTGTCCGGGATGGTGGGTCGTGTGCTGAGAGCGCAGCTGGAAGGGGCTCCAAACCCTCCCATACCCCAGTCCACGGTGGGGGGCTGCGTCTGCATCCCCTCCCTGAATGGAGGCTAATCATCTCCAACTTGTCTGGGGAAAGGAAGGAAGTGGCCACAGGGGCTCAGTTGGCGGGAACTCCTCACCAGGCCCCCCGCCCTCCAGCTCGGTCTCTCAGATGCACATGCACGCCAGGAATACAAGTTGAGGGCCCTTTCCCTATGGACACACAGCTTGCTTCCCGATGGGGAGATTTGACAAGGGACAGCGGTGAGAGTTGGAGGGTCTCCCAACTGTGGGCCCGGGGACTGGGGTTGGGGGCTTTCCTCAGGCCCCTATAATCCACCTGAGAGGCCTGCACATCCCCCGACCCCAGTCCCCCCAAAGGCATTCACTGGGGCTTTGGCAGCCCCCCTGGCTCTTTGCCAGCCTGGAACATTTGGGATCTGTGAATGGAAAAGCCTGGATCAGAGCTGGAGTGGGGATGGGGGAAGGGGTGGGCCGTGGGACCGGGATCTTGCTCTCCTGGTCTGGCCTCCTCTCGGTCAGAGCCAGGACCGAGGCTTAACACCTCTCCAGTCTCCTGTGGTCACTGCCTGCGGCTCGTGCTCGGCTTGGACCCCTCCCCCATCCTGCTCTCCTCCCCCACTCACACCTGCAGGGTGGCCGCAGGTGAGATCACTCACTCTTTCTAAGACCCTGAGGATTCTCAGGAACCTGCATGCATCGGGGACAGAGAAGGGTGAGGCCCAAGTGTCAACACGACAGGCACAGGCACCCAAACAGGACCCTAGCTTCAGGGGCCCAGTGATGAGACTGAGGAGATTTCGCACGGCTGCTTCAGTCCGGGGGGTGGGGGTGGGGATCCCATCAGATGTTGGCAGGTGCCCAGGGTCGCCCCCATGTGCGACTGCAGTGCCTTCCTGGACATTCAGGGGGAGAGCTCAGTCCTCCGGGGGCTGCTAGCTGCCGGCACTGCACCGACGTGAACTCGGGAGCCTTTCCTCGTGTCCTGCTTCTGAGAGCCAGCCGAACACCCCAGTGGGGGACAGGATAGTCACCTCCCTTAAAACACTTCCTGATTTTGCTTTCTCACGTCACCTGGGGGCTGTACCGGGAGCCTGACAGCGCCCACGGCTTGGCCGTCACTCAAGTAGCAGACCTGTTCCCAGTGCCCTGGATCCAGCCCGTCAACAGACATTTGTCTGCCCGTGGAGTTTCTGAAAACCTCAATTTATTGCATACACTTAAAAATCTGGGGATTCTATACAAACATCTGAATTTCCATCCTCTGTTGAAAAACAATCAGGGTATTGGGCAACACAGAGCCCGAATGCCTCTATGGCATCAATTGGCTGTAGCTGGTAGCCGCTGCCCCTTTGAGTCAGGCCAAGAGGTTTCTAGTTGCCATTGGTCTTAAGTTTAAGTCTTAAATCTTAAACTTATTGCCTTAACTCTGTCCTGTGTCACTCGTGTATGTCACCTGCCTCACCCAGGAGGCATGCGAGTTTACGAACACTGCAATATATTGAATAAAAGGGCCCATGAGTCACTGAGGTCTCCTCAGAGACACATACCTGTTTCTTAGTTCTCCTTGGGCATGGCCATTCATCAGGTCAGGACACATGCCCACAGCTGTTTTTTCCATCACTGTGAAAAACACCCAGCACGGCTCTCTTCACCCAAGAGTCATCCCCCCGAAAAAGGATGGAGGCGGATGGGGCTTGATTTATTCTAGGTAAACCCTTGGCACAGCTTTAAAACTCCTTTCTACACTTTTGCCCTCTTGCGTTGATGTCAAATTTACTAGGAAGTCATTAGACGAATCGCCCATCTTCCTCCCCTGAAAACTGCGGCACTCCCTCCCTCCCGTGCCCTCCCCCTTGTCTTCGCCCACGTCTGCGCCCCCGCAGCTTCTCCCCACGCACAATCCATGCTGGCTGGCCGGCAGGAGCCTTGAATCCATTCAGTGTCTCACGTCCCTCTGCCTGGTGCTGAGTCAGGAGAGGGCAACGTCCGGCGGATTTGGTAGTTCTGTGGGTCAGTCGTGTCCCCCAACCAGACTCTGAGACCCCCAGCAGCAGGGTGGTGCCTGATCTGATCTGTGTCCGGAGAACAGCCCAGCCTGCTGCACAGCAGGACGGGCCCGAAGTCCCCAGGCAGTGTCCTAGGGCCCCGTGCCTTTGGGAGGCCAGTTCACCAGCTCTCTGTCACAAGAGGGTCGAGCTGGCCATAGGCTGGGGCCCTTTGAGGTGTGCCGGCTGCCCTTAGTCACAATGTGGGAGGGTGTGTGACAGGAACTCACTTGTCCCTGCAGAGACTTGGTCCCAGCTGCTCTTTCCTGTTTCCTCTGAACTCGGCTTCCAGGATGTGGCTGCCAGTTAAGCCTTGGCTACGGCACCCGCCGGCGGCTCCCAGCCACTGCTGCCTTGCACTCAGCTCCCCGCATCTGGCCTTCCTGTTGCCTGAGCTCCAGGTGGGACCATGACCCAAGCTGGCTCGTCCGCCAGGCCCATCTTCAGCCCACACTGCAGGTAGTCAGCCCACAGCCCCTGACGGAGGACCGTTTCGGGGGCCCCTTCCCACGGCGTGGGTGGTTTTGCCTTCTGGTCTTTAACTCACGTTGCGTGTCTCCCTGTGCCTGTGTCCTCCGAACACGCGTCTTCCTGCCCTTTTTGGGTCCTTTCTCTAAAAATTGCTTCTCTATCGCTGGTAACTTCACATCTGTCCTCTGGCTTCCTTCTTCTTTGCCCCAAATAGGACATGGCGTGGAGGAGAGAGAGGGCAGGAATGGCGGTTCTGACTTTTCCTCTGAAGTGAAAGGATGCCCTGGGGGTTTGGAGGCGGAAACTCGAGACAGGCCCGAAGTCCAGCACTTCTTTGAAGTCTGTTTTATCTCAGAAGTAGATGTCACTCTTCTATACTAGTGTATGGTTTATATTTATACAAAACCATGTTTGAATTAATATAAAAATACTTTAAATGACTTAGTTCTTGCACTGAATCTGTGAATACAATGGATGCTCTAGGACAGGAGTCTGCAAGCTTTTTCTGTAAAGGGCCACATAGCAAATATTTTCAGCTTTACAGGCCATGTGGTTCTGGAACAGCCATTCAAGCCCGCTGTGTGGGGTGGAGCCAGCCCCGGACAGTATGTAAAGGAACATAGCTGTGCTCTAAGAAAATCTCGTGGTCTCTGAAACCTGAATTTGGTATGCTTTTCATGGGTCGTGAAATAGCATTCTTTTGACTTTTCCATTATTAAAAAACATAAAAGCCCATTCTTGGCGTGTGGGCTGTACCAAACCAGGCGATGGGGTATACGTATGCTCTAGGAAGACTGGGAGGGGCCTGCGCTTTTGGAATCAGACGCCCCTCTAGGCTCCTGTCCTTCCACTCACGGTGCCACTGGAGGAGGTGACAACCACCTGGGCCTCGTCCTCGTCTGGGGAACACGTTTGGGATGAGATCATGGGCGTCGAGGCCTGGCACAGCGGGCGCAGAGCAGGCAGCGGGAGGCGGTGCTGGGGACCCTTAGCTGACGTGAGGCTGGGCCTCGCAGGGGAGCGGGGAGGAAGGTCACCAGGGCCCTGGTGGGTGCAGACGGCACCCTAGGGCAAGAGGCAAGCAGTTTTCACACTAAAAAGCCAGACCGAAGCTCTCGCAGTTGGCGTTTCTGGTCCTGCTTTCCAGGTACTTACTCAAAGCTTGGGCTGAAATGAGGCTCTGGCCTTTGGAGATGGTCTGTTTGCAAGTTGCCTCTCAGCAAAAAAAAAAAAAAAAAAAAAAAAAAAAAAAGTACAGTTTGGGAATTCCCTGACGGTCCAGTGGTCAGGACTCCTCGCTTTCACTGCTGAGGGCATGGGTTCAATCCCTTGTTGGGGAACTACCCGCAAGCCAAGTTGCCTCTCTCCTCTTAGCCTCAGAGGACTCCTCCCCTCCCACCAGGCCCTTCTGGCTGAGCAGTTACACAACCCCCTGCCAGCCTTCTTTACCACCTTCTAAGGCTGGATGCTTCCCCTTGGACCCAGGCTGGGGAGTCCAAGTACCCAGACGCCATGACCGCCCCCAGGCTCGCACAGCAGGATGGGAAGGAAATACCTTCTTTCCTGGGTGACCTGGCTCCTCTGGCCTCAGGGCTGGCCACTGTAGCCAGGGGGCAGCACGGGGCAGATCAGGCCCTCTCCCCTTGCTCATCATCCCTGTTTACTGCTATTTTACAAAGTTGCACTGAGGGGTAGCCTCCTCCACGCCTCAGACCAGATGCCTACCCTGACTCCATTATTGGCCAGTTTATGGCTCTGGAATTGGTTTCTCTGTGTCCCCAAATCCCTTGCCATTTATCAGCTGGGTGATTGGGTGTTACTTAGCCTCTCTGGGCCTCAGTTCTCTCATCTATAAAATGGGTATAACCTCAGTGTTATTGTGGGGATTGGGAATATGGCCATAAAGCACAAGCCCCACTCAAAGAAGTTCCTAGTAAATGGGCGTCATTACTTTAAGGGACTGGAGAAAACAGGATGCCTGGTTCCTTAATGGTTTGAAATCTAGATAAACCAAAAACACCTTAGCATAATTACCTACCAGATATTGCATGGGATATCCGTGTACCAAGAATATTAGTTTATCTGAAATTAAAATGTAACTGGGTGTCTTTTTTCCCCTAAATCTGGCAACCCTACCCTGAGGGAGGCTAGACAGACCTGGGAGCTGCCCTGTCCCCCAGCCCCACAATAGTCTCCTCACCCCTTCAGTTCACTCTGATCAACGGGCTTGCGTGGAAAGGCCCCTTCTTTCCTGTGTGTAGGGTCATAGGGACAGAGGCAGTCAGAAAACCTGTTTCCTGCAGGTGCTTTGAGTCCAACCCCAGATCTACTCTGTACTTGCCTCGGGGCTTGGAGCAAGCTTCTCCTCACCCTTGATTCCCCTGCTACACCCCTAATTTAACTACCTTATCGTTCCGGGACTGCCAATCCTCACCTCACCAGCTATTTAAAAGGAGTAAAGGTACATGACTCAAATGTAACAAGCAGTTGTACGCACTTGACATTGATCATTTCCATCAACCCCATCAACAACCCTATAGGTTCAAGTTATAATTACCCCTGTTCTACAGAGGAGGAAACTGAAGCTTGGAGAAGGTGGGAACGCTGCTCCTGCCTCCGCCAGGGGAACCACAGCTCTTCCAGGGCCTCCACTCTCCTCCCTCCACCCCCCATCCTAGTTGCTCCCTTTGTCCTTTTGACCTTGGGAGCTCGGACACCAGGACGGGCTTCCACAGCACCAACTTCAGTCATTTCCAAACGCACCGCGGGGAACACCTTCCTCGTAGGAGCCGGTACTTTATTCATCCCTTTCCCTTATTTCCTACCTTACCCCACAGATACCCCGCTGACCGTGGATTATGAGGGTGGTCACGATGCCGGCCACTTGGTAGCACAAGCCGTGTGTCCTGAGGACCTGCCCTCACGCTCCTGTCCCTCGGAGACTGGGTTTTGAGTAGCCACGGTCCAGAACCAAGGTGATAGTCACTGAGCTGGGTGAACCCCACTGCTGACCTGAAAAAGAGGTCCTTTTGTGGTTTCTAGACCAGGCAAATCAACAGTAATTCTTGCAAGAAACCATTTTAAGGTATAAATGAATAGAGCATAAAGTTTTCCAGAGGGTGTGACACAACTGTTCCATGTTTCCCAGTGCCAATTTTCCCGAGTGTAATTCAGTCAGAGCTGGTCTCTGAGGCTGAGGGGGTCCCAGACTAAGTATCACAAAGGTTGGAGTGTCCTGGCCTCAGGCTGGTGGGGTTGGGGGGTTGTCTATCCCAGCTCTGTTCTCTGTGGTTTATGAGATACCTTTGCAGCCTCTCTGTTGGCTTTCATGAGGGAGACTGGACACCAGCATCCCTCTACCCAGCAACCAAGATGCTCTGAGGACAAATGAGGTCACTTATGGTAAACACGCACGAAACATTAAAACACTAGCCCAACGTACATGACTAATTGTACTCTCCCACCCTCATACGAGGAGGTAGAATCTACTGGGGCAGGCTCGGAGGTCAAGAGTGAAACCAAGACTCTTTACTACTTCTACCCAGAAGGAGGGCTCCCCGAGTCTAAAGATCTACAAAGCAAACTGTAGCAGAGGTCCGTAAGGCCTTCTGGAACCACGGCCCACCCATGCTCCAGGCTGTTCATCCACTACCTGGTGGTACCAGCAAGGGACCCAGCAAGGGTGAGGCTGATGGGGCTCCTGCTCAGCCCCACCGAGACTTTGGCACTTTCCTGCCAGCCTCATTGGTAACTTCTGACACAGCTACCCAAAGCTAAGGATCACGAAGTTCTTAACAAGCTGTAAGAACTTCAGCTACTGAGGCATTTCTGTGTTTTGGGGCCTGTTCCAACCCACAGAGGTTCCCTCCTGAAGCCCCAGGTGTGTGACCTGAGGTGGGGCCTATGAAATGGGGCTTAAGAGAGTGGAGGCATCAGCTGCGAGCATTCAGACCCCAAGTCTGGGGAGCAGGTGCGGTGCTGCAGCCCCTTCTATGGCATCTGTTTTAACTGGGTGTTCTGGTAGCTCAAGAGATAAATCAAGCCAACCCTCATGAATGATATTTAACAAGCCCCCAACAGGGTGTCCGGCATAAACTGGGCACCTAGGAAAGACAGTGGATTCCTGTGTGCATATGATGCATTCATAAAAATGCCCAGGCAGCAAGAGACATCCAAGTGCCACTGAAGTCCTCAAATACAAATTTGACTTTTAAACTTTTTTTTTTTTTTAAATCCAGGATCAAGACCACAGACAATTTATTATGTAAGACATGGGGTGAAGAATGGTCAAGGAAAGTTATGGCTGTGAGTGACATGGAATTAGATGAAAAGGCTCAAGTTTGCTGAAGAGAGCTTAAATTTGGCTTTTGCTCTTGGAAACGTCAAAATAATCATAAGAAGCACTTATGCCTTACAGAGCAAATAATCCACAGAGTGTCATTTTCATTTTGCAAACAGGGACACAATAGCAGTCAAAGAGAAGCCTAAACACCCAGAGAGTTAACATACAGGTTCGATAAGATATAACACGGGATTTAGCATGCTGGTGGGTTTTAAAATCAACTCCATATTGAACCCTGTGACCTACTGTAGGTTCTAAGTGGAACCTGGGGAAAGCAGCTTTTCCATACAAAACAACGACAACAAAGAAAACCCAGGCTCTGCTGGATGTCTATAATACTCATTTGCAGTAAGGCTTTCAAGATACATGAATTTTTATAGCATTTGTATTTTAAGGATTTAGGGCAAATACAGTTTTTTTTCTACTTGATAAAAAGAAAATTAGTACTTAAAAGGTTCAAAAAATATATCAATTGAGTGATTTTTTTTACATAAATAAATTATATTGATTTTTAGGATTTAACAGCTGAAAAAACCTTTTCTGCTTCCACTGGAGGCAAAACTGAACAAAATGTTAGTTAAATAGAGAGAGCAGCATTTCTAAGAAATCTGTTGTCAGCATTAGAGATCACCTATGCTACAAAGATGTCATTAAATAGAATTTGTTCAATTACTGGATTCTTTCTTCTTATATGATCAGTTTATAGAATTTCTGATTTATAACTCTCATTCATAAAACTGGGACTCCAATTTTTGAAAATACAGCTGATTGATTTTTTTTTTCCGGCCCCGATTTAACAGACTTCTTTGAGATGCTCATTTTGACATTTACATAATTTATAATCCCAAATGTATAAAAGACAATGACAAAAGCATCATAAATAAATAATGCAAACTGAAATAGTTATGTCAAATTTTTGGACCTTCTGATAAATTATAGCAAAACTGTAACAGAAAAAGTAAAAAATACAGTAAATTGTGACAACAAAAGGTGAAACTGGTACTAGTAACACTTCCAACATTTCTGACGGTCCTGCACAGCCCTGTGCCCCTGGGAACTGAACCACGAGCTTCTTTCAAGTCTCAGAGTGTGAACTGTGGGTGAAAAGTGACACCATCAGAAGGGAGGGACCACGTGGGAGGGAGAAGGAAAGCAGGTGAGGGTTGCTGGGGCCGGCGGGTTCTTCCCGGCCTGGGCAGCTGAGGAAGAAGGGGGAATAATGTTAATTTGCAACATGGTCTCCGCTAAATTGATGCTTTGGGATCTGGGTCCGACTGTAAAATATAAACCGAGTAGAGAAGAATCTGGAGAGAAGAAAAAAAACTTTTCACAGTCGCATTCCAAGAGGTGGTACAAACCTCAAACCCTGGCGAGTCTAAGAGTGTTGAGGGACTGTTTGCTTTGCAGGCTCCAGAAAGAGCCTGATTCTTGGCAAAGGGGAGCGTGATGTCAGGAGCCAGGAGGCCTGGCAGTGGCCAGAGCAGTCCCTAAGAGGCCTCGGCGGGGGCATAGCTAGTCGTGTGCAGTCCTCCACCCCCATCGTCGCCGGCAACGGCTCAAGGTGTGTACAGGTCTCTTGTACTGAGAACCCCCTGTTAACTTGGGAGAGGGGGGATGCGTGTGTATCAAGTAATGCCCCATCGGTATTTCTTCTTGCTGCAGGTGCCTGAAAACCCACAAAGGTGTTACTACCAGTAAGGTTTCTGTTTTAGAAAGAAATGAACATACGTGGTTTCAACCATTAATTATATACTTCTGCCTATCCTACTCGTTTAGTAATCATGATAAAACTGGGAAACATTTTAACTAAAAAATATGCACCAGCACTTCTTTCTCTGTGCTTTTCGGTTCCCCAACACTTTCTTCCCATTCAGCACAGCTCATGGCAAAAAGAGCTGCTCTCTGCCTCTCCTTCGGCCCTTCTTCACTGGTAAATCCCTAGACGGTTTTCCTTTGCCATTTTTCCTCCTCAAGTAAGTGGGAAACTTGGAAGAGAAGGGGGCAGGGCGTGTCCCCACGTCTGCACTAACTACGATTGCTGGAATGAACGACTGGGTAACGGAGTGAGGATTCTGCGCCTCCTACACTAGGTCAACGACACTTAGCTGATGACGTGGCAAGACCCTGTGACTATTAACATCTGTTACCATAGTTCTCAGACAGGAAATCAGGTAGGTAATAGTACTTATGGAAACACAGGTTCTTATGACAGTGAAGTGAGGGAAGTAACAAACCTTGATGGGATAAGAAACTTACAAGTCATAAGAATTTCTTCAATGAAAAAGTTCTAATTGGTGACACTGTTAGAGTCTTGGGGGCCCCCTTCGCCAGCCTGTGCTGCGTGTCCTCTCTCTGGAGGCGCGGGGGCCCTGGATTCGGGGCAGCTCTGGGCACCGCCCGGCTCCCTCTCCAACCCGGGTGCAGGCTCTGGGCTGGGGTCCGGGTTGTCCCCTTTTGTTTTCTTCCTCATCCTCTTCTGGCTCTCCAGACCTACTATTTCCGAGTGTCTGGCCTGCTGCATGGCCGGCAGAGCCATGCCCATGCCATGGGAGACAAACATGGATGGGTAAATGAGTCCAGGGGACACTCCTGGGATGAGAAACGGGTTAAAAGCCACAGGACTACTCGTAGTTATTGCGGGTTCGGCCTGATCGGAAAATGGACTAGGACCGGGCTTGTCTTCAGCTGACGTGTCCGTTTTGACATCGCGGCCCCTAGGCTGGTCTTCTGCAGTCTTTTCAGCCGCCGACGTGCCACTCTTCGTTGTGCTTGACAAAGGCGCTGGCACAGCCGAGGCGCAGGTGGTGGCCATGGGGGCGTTGAGGAGCCCCCCGACCCCAAACATCTGGGGTACGGCGGCCATCCCCGGCAGCACCATGGGCAGCATGCTCAATGTGCTCTTGACCTCTTCACCCGTGGGCATCGCTGCAAAGCTGGCCGGGAACCCCACCAGCCCCGTGAGGGGGATGCTGGGCATGTTTCTCATGTTCTGAAGTCCGACCAGGTCCATCCCGGCGATCAGGCCGTTCATGAACAGAGGCCCCATCCCGGAGGGGGAGTCCGCCACGAGGGCGGGAGCCTTCAGGAGCTCGCTCCGGGGCCGCCTGCCCCTCCGGCGGGGGCCTGAGTCTCGGAGAACAGGCTCAGGAAGGGTGTGATTGAACTTGTTTTCTGGGAGAAACCCCTGAAAAAGGACGAAGAGACACAAGATGCTGAAGGTTACTGGATGGTGGGTGAGAAGCTGGGGGCTCCTCACCGGCCTTTCCTGTCCACCTGCCCACCCCGAGCTGCACAGCTCTGTGCCCCAAGGGCCTCTCCCTCGAGGCTGAGAGCCTGAAACCACCGAGCCACTTCCACTGTGCTCACGGCAGAGGGGCGCCCGCCCTGCGGAGCGGCTGCCGGAGCACTGGGAGCTGGAACCAGCCGAGACCTCAAGTCTTAGTCGAGACTTTTTTTAATCGAGGGATAACTGACATAATATTACAGTAGTTTCACGTGTAAAATGCAAAAACAACAAAAAAGGACTTCATGAGTTTCCGTGTCATCCTTGCACAGGGTTGTGCCAGTCTTCTCTGATTTGAGCGCGTGTGCTGCCGAGTCTGGCAGTCGAGACCTGCGGCTGCGACCCCTCGGCTAGACCCCACATTCGCCTCCCTCCTGACACAGGACGGTTTTTAACTGAAGCCACAAAGCAGGGCAGGAGGATGGGGCTTGGGAGCAGGAAGATCTCAGTCCTGACCTAAGCCCCCAGCTGTGGGGGCAGAGAGGACAATGGTACCTAAATTAGATCCTCAGAAGATGCCACAGGTCTCTGCTTAAGAGGCAGTCACAGCAGCAGGTGAGTGGGCGACACGGGTCAAGCTCTCAGAGGGCTGCGTGCACGTGTGCACATCTGCCCTGACATGAGGAGCGGCTCAGATGCGCTGCTCCTCTCGGTAGTGAGGGTCTCAGCAGTGAGGGAACCTGGCCGTCGGAGGTGCTAACGAAGGGGGTGGTGATAATGGAAGAGCGGCAGGGCTCTCTGCTCTTTTTAGCAGTAACACGAAATAAGCATCTGCCCTGTGTCAGGCACTGGCCGACGCGCTCCATGTGTAGGATCTCAATTCGTCATCACGCCCACCCTACGAGTCGCTACTACTGTTACAGCCATTTTACAGGGAGTTCAGAGATTCATACACACGTGAAAAATGTGCACTTGAATGTTCCCAAGTCCCCAGGAATAATACTATTTTTGTGGTCTTATATTTGTCCTTCGAAGAATTTCCCAAAGAATATTAAAGAAAAACCAGGTCATCATGGGCAAAAAGCTTTACGATGGTGAACTTTGTTTGAGGAGAAAAGTCTTCTCAAAAGGCCTTGGTTTAGAAAAGCAGAAGAGGGAATTCCCTGGCAATCCAGTGGTTGGGACTCTGCACTTTCACTGCCGAGGGCCTGGGTTTGATCCCTGGTTGGGAAGGAATGAAGATCCCACAAGCGGCGCAGTGTGGCCAAAAAAAAAAAAGAAAAGCAGAAAGGGAGAAACCTCTGGAACCGTCGTGTTTAGTCACCTTTCTTTCTCACAAATCGAGAAGGGCAGGATTTGCCCCCAGGGCACAAGTGGTGGGTGACAGAGGCAGCAAGAGCCCAGGCCCTGTGGCCCCAGCCCACCTGATTCTCACACGTGACCAGCCACCGTGCTTTGAAAGCTTGTTTGTCCTCAGCTGCTGCTTGGGTCTGGGGATGATACCTGGGGAGCAATTCCTGCCTGGTTCCTGTCTCTAAAGAGAGACCGGTTGGATGTGATGGATGGAGCCAGGCTAAAAGTATCATTTCTCACTGGTCTATCTTGAGCCCATCAGGGCAGATTGCCTCATTCTGGAGAGACCACAGCCTCAGGCCCCTGCTGGGAAGCCCACCTCAGCCCAGGGCCTGGCCATGGTAACCACCACTCGACTAACAGGCTTTCCAAGAACTGTTCCCTGTAGCCCAGCCACAGCCGAGAGCCAGGGGAAGGTCCCAGCTGTGTCTTTTCCCTTTATACTCCCAAATGCTCATCCTCACCCTCCTCATCACTCTCCAGTGGGAGGGCCTGTTTAATCTTAGAAGTCTTTCTGTTGGGAAGAAAAGGAACCTCGAACTTGATGAATAACGCTTCCATCTTCTTTTCAAACAATCTGCTATATATAAAGCAGACGTTCTTTAACATGCTTTATTTTGAGCTCATCAGGGCATCTGGAGCTGGAGAGCTCACTTCGGGCAAACTGCATCCTGCAGGACCTTTGTTTGGTCCCTGTGGCCTTGCTCACCAAGTTCAAGTCGCACTCCTCAGGTACCAGGATGCCCCACCCTTGTTGGGAACGACTGATATAGACAACGCTGGGCCCTTTCAGAGCCGGGAACTTGCCCAGAAGGCCCAGGCTGGCTGCCTGCCCCCCTTCAGAGCGGGGGAGCAGCAGCAGAAAGGCCCGGGTGAGGAGAACAGTGCTTCACCCCCAGCACAGTGAGGTGAACTGGCAGAGGAAGTCGGCCCCACCTCTTCCTGCGGGTGCGACCATCACCCTAGCCAGCCCGTGGCTGCCCGCCCAGGGCCGATACCCCTCCCAGCAGCTTGGCGACCACACACCGCGGGCAAGGCGGGCTTTGGCAGCTCTCCTTCCTGGTAATTAATTACACCCTGGGAACAGACCTGCTTCCTCTTCCTGGGGAGGCTGGGGGGAGGGCAAGGAAAGGCAGATAAGAAGGGCAGACGCTCAGCAACGCTGCAGGCGTGGATGACCGCACGGGCACCCCAACCCTAGAACATCTTTCTTCACCAATACACGGCAGCATTTATGCCAAAGCCTGTGTGTTCCAGCTCTAAAACTTAACTCCTGGGCGGAGGCAGAGAAGGAGGTGGTGACCAAAACCTACTTACTCCTCCCAGGAAGGTGACTAGGCTCGGCCAGCAAACATTCCCTGAGTGCAAAGAGGCCTAACAACCAAACGCAGTATGAGGACCCTGGTTTAAAAGTCCTAAAAACAAAACAAAGCAAAACAGAAACTAGCCCTGAAAGACATTTCTGGGACAAGTGGGGTAATTGGAATATGGGCTAGCTACAACATATTACTAATAATGACATGTGTGATGGTGGTAATAGTGATGGGGGAAAACATTCTCAGGAGATACATGCTGAAGTATTTAGGGGTGACATGGCATCTCTGCAATTTACTGTCAAATGGCTCAGCAAGAAACGCAAAAACACCCCCCACTACACACAAGTATGTAAAACAAACATAACTTCACATATAAAATAAGAGGCATGTGCGTGTGCGTACACACATTTCATGATGAGCGACCACTATGTACTGGGCGGGCATCCTTCTTTTTTTTTTTGGCTGTGTCGGATCTTTAGTTGCAGCACGTGGGATCTTCATTGCGGTGCTCGGGTTTCTCTCTAGTTGCAGCGCTCGGGCTTCTCTCTAGTTGTGGCGTGTGGGTTTTCTCTAATTGTGGCGCATGGGCTCCAGGGCACATGGGTTCTATAGTTTGAGGCACGTGGGCTCTCTAGTTGAGGCGGGTGGCCTCAGTAGTTGTAGCGCATGGGCTTAGTTGCCCTGTGGCATGTGGGATCTTAGTACCCCGACCAGGAATCGAACCCGGTCCCCTGCATTGCAGGACAGATTCTTTACCACTGGGCCATTGAGGAAGTCCCCCAGGGGGCATTCTTAAAGCTGAGTCCCGTGGCCTGACCCCAGTCTGTGTGATGCTGTCTGTGGGGCTTGGCTGCACACACGGCAGAAGAGGCTAAAGGCAGGAAGACGTTCCTTGCGGGATCTGAATGTGTTTCTAGAAGAAATGGTAAGGTGTCTAGGGGACGGACACAGAATGCAGCACACCCTAGAGGCTCCGGTCCCAGGAGGGGCCTCGGGAAGGCCAAGCAGTCCCGAGGACCAGGCAGACGCGTGCTTTCTGTTCAGGCCTTACTGCAGGCAGAGGACCCCCAGGCAGGGCCTGAGTTCATTTAACAAAGGAGGGTAAACTCACCTCTGGTAAGAGGCTCGCTCGTAAGGACAGCTCAGAAATGAGTTTTCTGGCAGGGGGTCAGCGTTTGCAGGGGGGTGATGAACGTTAATTTCCAGAGAACATGAGGGAAATTGTTAGACGTGTAGAAAGAAAT
This sequence comes from Mesoplodon bidens, assembly GCF_964165515.1. Classification (NCBI taxonomy): domain Eukaryota; kingdom Metazoa; phylum Chordata; class Mammalia; order Artiodactyla; family Ziphiidae; genus Mesoplodon; species Mesoplodon bidens. Next base: position 18,932,779 of record NC_138171.1, on the reverse strand, counting down.
GAGAAAGTGAAGGGGGAAACCACGTCCTTAAACCAAGAGATCAGGGGCTCCACCAAGTAAGGACTGGGGTTGTCTCCTGACAAAAGGAGAGCGAGGGGAGGGTGCAAGCGGGGCCGAGAGAGACAGAGGGATGAGAACCGATGCAGAATCAGTCTGTACAGCACGAGCAGGTCTAAGGTGTGGGCTCCCGAGGATAAAGCAAGAGAGGGGGGCAAAGGGCAGCTTTTCTAACGCGACAAACCTTCTAACAAGCAGTGGGCCCCAGCCATCCTCCCCGGTGGCCACCGCAGCGCATGGGGATGGGCGAGGGCGGTGTTTGTCGGGCTGCTGGAGGAGTGACCCTCCAGGTGACCAAATCAGAAACAAGCTCCTTGGGAACATTAACGAGCAGGAAATGACTAGGCTGGGTGGTCTCTTGGAATTAATAAAAAGAAAGGGCATCCAGGAAATCCCCCTAAGAAGGGAATGCATACCCAGGAAAGCCGTAGCTGGCAGAGCGCTAAGGAAGGCTTTCAGGAGAGCCTGCGAGTTCAGAGGACGACCCAGGGAGGGCAGAGCCCCACGAGGATACTCAGAAGCGCCCTATTTGGGCAGAGCACGCTTTGAGGAGGTTAAAAGCACATTTGTGTATCATTTGCCCAAACTCAACACATTTTCAGGTTGAAATGTTACCGCCCCCTAGAGGTTACGAGTTTTCTATTCCAAATTTGTACTCATCTGTAAACTATAATTAACTCAGATTCGTTCCACTACAAGTATCTGCAGATGTCTTTGAAGTCGCTTCCAGGCTCATGATTCTATAATAGGAAGAGGGCAATGCTTGGAGTCAGCTGTTTTTCATTGCCAGCGAGGAGGGAATAGGAGGAAATGTCTTAAATGGTAGCCAGAAAAACTTTGATTGGAAAATGAAAATTTCCAGTAATGAAGTTCGTTAAACACTGGAAACAGACTCCTGATAAGGGTTAAAAGGTATTTTTCCCTGAACTGTCTAAAATGGGGGGTGGGGGGAGAGCACGGGGTGGGGGGAGCGGGTTGGGAATCAGGCTTTGGGAATGGTTTAAGTACAGACTTAACCCAAAAGTTTCAGAGGTAAAGGTTGAAAACAAACGACCACGGAGGCCATGCTGCTGGTGAAAACACCCCAACACCACTTATCACTGCTTATCAACCTCCTGTGCAGCTCCTGGTCCCCCTGGTAAGGTTGCCTGGTTACCGCCTTCCCTGCTGGAGCTTTCTCTATGAGTCTGTAAGACCCGGCTCCACCGCGATGTCCGTATTCCTTACCCTCAGGCCTGGCTCCTTGGGGACAGCAGGAACCCTCTCTTCCCCACTCAGGGAGTTGACGTCTAATTTTCCAGTATCCTTACAGCGTGGCCTCCTCTGCTTGGGTTTGTCTGAAAAATTCTAGGAGGTAAATGGAAACCAACATTACAAAACATTCTGCCACAGATTCTTCTGATGAGGGTGGTGCCTCTCAGCTGGTTTTGCTATTTTCTCGCTCATGGCCCTCTGCACAGGACCCGTCAGGTTAGGCTGAAGGGAACAGCCCCTTGGCCCTCAGCCAGGCTCTGTCCTTGAAGCCACAGTGTTCCTGCAGCAAGCCGGAAGACAAGTCTCCTGTGGGGGCCTCCCGGCCCTCCAGACCAGAGCCCCTGGCTGACCCACCAGTTTCCCAGGGCACCGCTTAATCCCTCCGCTTTCCCCCTGATCACTGTCTCGGATTCTCTCTTCACTGCTCCCTACTTGGCGGGCTCCGTCTGTCTCTGGAGGGTGTGCATCTGTGAATGCATCCTTCTCCTTTCCTTGGGAGCTTTCTCCTGCCACGTCTTACTAATGAGATGTACCCAGGACAAAGGTGGTGGTGGGGTTGACGAGCAAATGAGAAACAAAAAACCAAGAGAAGATTTCGGTGCTCAGGAGCCCTCTCCTCCAGATTCTTAGTCTGAGGGACTGAGGGCAGAGGCCGTAAGGGGAACTGAGGACAAGTTCCTGAGCAGTAACTGAAACTAATCCATCACCTCAGAGTGGCGAGGCAGTAACTTGAAAAGAACACACAGGAACATTTCCGCAAAGTGGCGGCGCTTATGCAACCTAAAGAATTCTCTGTGAGCCCATGAATGGGATCATTTGAGGGAAGGGAGGGCTGAGCTTGGGCAAGTTCTGTCCTCGTAAGATTTCCACGTCTACTTTCCGGCATGGCATTCTGATCTGGGCTGTAATTTCTGTTACTGGAAAACGTAACCAGAATTTAAACTGTTTTTCTCCACTTTACAATGATGTCCTCAGTGGACACCGACTTCTCTCAGGCTTCCTGGTCCTCCTGGCCACCGCCCCCCCAGCATCTTCATGTCAGAGACGGCACCGACACACACTCACCGCGCCAAAGCCAGGGACCTCGAGGGGGCAGTCAGCCTGCTGCCGCAGCCAGTCCAGCAGGCTCTTGCTGGGAATGGCTTTCTCGGCCTGGCTGCCGGCTCCCGCGGCCGGCTCCGGGGTCGAAGTGGCAGGCACTGGCCCTTCAGGAGGGTGTGAGGTGCTCAGGGGGGCCTGTCCTGGGTCTTCATGGACCTCCTGGACGAAGGGAAGACAAGTACGTGCAGTTCGTCACGACAGAATGAAAACTAGTTTCTCAAAGGAAAACACATATGGTGCTGTTTGCATCTTCCCACCAGAACATGACTCTGCCTGTGCCTGACTACGAAGCCCCCCCAGAAGCTCCTGACGTGTCGGGCGTTCCCTCCACCCGACGGCTCCTCTCCCCTCTCGTCTCCGTGGTAGACTTCTGTACCGTCCTGTCTGCTCAGGTTCCCTCTTGCCGCCTCTGTCACCATCACTGACAGTCCCGGCGACAATGGCCACCCCGCTCCTCTCCCCCGTAGCACTCATCACAGGTTTTCCCACAACAGAAAGTACCATACTGCAGCTGCCTTACCTAGTTCTCTCTCAGCACTGCCAAAGCCTGTCTTACTCATCTCTGTATTCCCAATGCCTATATGGGGTCTGCTGATAAAGTACAATGTCAGTGCTAAATAAATATCTGCATAATAAATTTTTCAAAATACTCTGAGGCCGAGGAAAAAAGTTTCACTTCTTCCATTGGAATTCTACAATCATTACAGGAAAACTGGCTTTGCACCTCTAAAAAATGAGACAACCTTCGTATAGACTTGGAGGATTGGACAGGGCAAGAACCTGCCATTTCAGCTTCCCAAATTATATAGAAAGTCTAAGAGGGAAACATATACCAAGCGATAGAGCGGAGCTCTCTGGCTCTAGAGAACCAAGTCCTTGGTTTGGCTCCCTGATCTGCCATTTACCACCTGGATAATCTTGGGCAAATTATTTAGTGCTTGTAAGCCTCAGTTTGCTCATCTCCAAAATGGGAATAGTAACAACACCTTCACAGGGTTTTTGTGAAAATCACACAGGACCATCATGTAAAACCCTGAATGCAGTGCCTGGCAAAGGCACTCAATACTGTTCATTATTACTCCTTTTCAAGTAAGAAAACATGAAATGTGATTCCTGTTTCGGAGCTCAAAATTCAATAAATGGGAAAAATCAAAATACAAACAGAGAAGTCAGTGGTCTTTGACACATTAAACAAAGTCTGAGGGGACTTCTCTGGACCAGGTGTGCAGTTTCTGCCCTTTTCTGTTGTTTACAAGGATCTCTGAGCTGAGAGAACACCTTAGTGTGACCTCAGGAAGCCTGACAGCGACCCTCTGTGGTAGAAGCTGCAGCCCCCTCTTGACAGAGGAGCAAAGGGGGGCGGCTCAAGGTGGCCAGCAGGTCAAGCAGCAGAGCCAGGATTAATGTTCAGGACGTCCTGACCCCCAAATCCCAGCTCTTGGAAAGCGCACTGACCTGGAACAACGCTGTTGCAAACACAGCCCTGCTTCTGCTTTACTCTTTGGATCACCAGTGGCTCCGAGACACTGGAGGCTGGGCTGTTACTGTGTGAAATGGTGAGACCTCCTGGTTCGTTTTTCCAGGTTGCATGCAGGTTAAGGGCCCTCGATGGACTAACACCTATTTCTAAAAGAGACTGAGAGCAACTGATGACGAGAAGGTAAGCAGGACAATTGAAATAGGGACAAAAGATCCATAATCAGAAAGTGCTGTGTCTGAGGAAGAGGGGTTTGTTGCTCAGTGTACAGAGGTCAGTGTTTGTACGTAGTGGCTCATATACCCACCAAGATCCCCGCCTGGAGTGTCGGCTCCTTCAGAAAGATGAGGTCCACGCCTCCGTCTACATGCTTCCGCCTCCCTCTCCGCCTCCTGGTGGCAGCGTCATCTCTCCTGAGGCTTCCGTTGACGATCTGTCCAGTCACTGGATGGATCAGGCCGGCTTGCAGAATCCCAGACAAGTCCATGCCAAGGGCTCCTTGGAGTGAACCAACAGCCCCAATCTTAGGGGTGCTGGCGCTCACTGGGAAGGGGGATGTGGCCCCCGGGGACCCCTCCGATGGGCAGGAGAGGTCTATCGCTGACTCTCCGTGCCAGCCGTTGAGGACGATGGGGGGGTGCCCGTGGGTGGCGGGGAACTGCTCCAGGCCCCGGGTCTTTGCGTCCCTCTCCACCTCGAACTCATAAGGACGCCTGTGCTTCTGTTCATCCTTTGTGAATACTGAAGCCAAGAAGCTCTCCTGCGAACACACACATGTGGCAAGAGAGGTTTGAATGCCACCTCTCTGGCTGAATGCCAGCCCTTTCTAGGCCCCATTTCCCTGGGGCCAGTAATCACCTTCTCAGAACTTCTTCTAACTCAAATCTTCTCAAACTTTACTACTAAATCACCTGGACAGCTTGTTAGAATGCAGATTCAACTTCAGCGGGCCTGAGATTCTCTGTATTTCTAACAAGTTCCCAGATGCTGTGAAAGCTGCTAGTCCATGAACTATACACCTGGAATTGCAAGATCCTAGTTTAGGGAATCTCAAGCTCAGCTGTACCTCAGAATCAACTGGGAAGTTAAAAAAAAAAAAAAAAAAAAAAAGCCAATATCGAGTCTACACCTTGGACCAATTCAGTCAGAATCTGGAGCTTCTCAAGGTCCCCAGTGGAGTCCAGTGTGCAGCTGAGAGTGTGAGCTAGTGTGCTAATAACCACGCGTCCTTAAACTTGACCTTTGAGTTTATAAACCACAAATAAAACTCATGCCTGCTTTGACTCCCCTCATTTCTATCTGCTGCCACCGTTCTCAGTCCTCAAGTGTTGAACATCCCGATCCGTTCACGCCTCCCCTTCCTCATATACTCATCAGTCATCACGACATGCCAGCCAACTCCCCCCACCCTTTCTTTGGAGCCACTCTGCCACTAAGCTGGTCTAGAACTTATCTCTTCCTCAGATGCCCACCTGCCTCCCAGCCCTGGAGGCACAGCCCCTCCCTGACCCCCATCTCCCATGAACCTGCACACCACTCCCGTTGAGCTGCAAACGCACTTTCATCACGACTTCCCCGCTCCAAAACTGCAGCCTCTGCTGCCTACAGGATAAAATCCAGATTCCTCAAAGAACACTAATGGCTTGACCCCAAAAAAAGAAAGAAAAAAATTCCTCTCCACTCAGTATTTGTTGAATGAATGACTCAATTAAGAAGTGCAAAGCGTCCTCCTCCTTTGTTTCAAGGTCAAGAATATTCTTACAGCCTCACCTTCTGCATCTGGGCCACCAACGCTGCACCACTGCTGAAGACGTGTTCTGATGCCTCTGGCTCTGAAAGGCTGCTGTGGGGACCAGCGCCGCTGGTTAACACGGGGGTGGGCAGCGCGGCTGAGGGCTCATACTGCTGGTTGGAGGGCCACTTCCCCTTTAACACCACATGGCAGATGTTATCCAGGCGGTTGATTATCACGCGATCCTATAAAAAAGAACAAAAGCTCTGAGGAATGAGTACCAAGTTACCCAAATTCACAAAATCCCTTGAAATCAAGTGGCAAGTTTTTTAACCAGAAGGAATTGATTAGAAAAGGGCGCACACAAATGGACTCACTTTACAAGTCTTAAAAGAAATGGTATCGTCTGGACAATGAAGATTAAAAGCCACAGCACTGTAAATATGAAGATACGCTGACACTTCTGTCTTATGGTCTAATTAGGCGCATATATCTTTAATGTAACATAACTAGTACCTTTTAAAGATACTAAACATTTGTCTGAGTCTGCTTCTCAGAAATATTCCAAAAGGTTTAAAGGAAAGGAGTCAAAGCTGAGGATGCTCTGGGTGGAGTATGCAAGCTCTGGGAGGTACCTTTGGCCACTCGGAGAAGGAATAGAGGGTTTTCTCCTGGAGCAGCTGTGCAATGGTGGGAGCCCGAGCCTCCTGAAGGTTGTCCCCGAGGTCCCCTGCGATGCCCGAGGTCGAGTTCTTGCTCTCCTCCTCAGAGTATTTCCCTGGATAATCTAGGAAGGAAGGTTAAAGGTTAAAAAAATGAATTAGGCGCTCGGGAGATACTAGTGATCTGAAAGATGAGGACGTCTGATCTTGTTTTTTAATGAGCCCAGCGTGTGCTCATTTATTTTAAACTGAATTATTAATTACCATGCTTTCTATTTCCAGAAGCACTCTATCGGTTAAGCCATAAAGGCACACCCTGCTCTAGGGCTACCCATGCAAGTCATCCAGTTAAGAGTCTGCATCCACAACCAAACAACAACGACGACGATGAAGGACCGCAAAGAGGCTTTCCCGTTTGGTGCAGTGGATGAGAGGCAAGTGAACATTATGCTCTGATACAGAAGTGGGGAGAGTGTAGGAAATGTAACACAGCAAGAGGCTGGTATTAATGACGAAGGAAGACAAGTCCTGAAACTTACAACGAAGGTAAAATAGACCTGATTTATATAAAAAATGATGCAAAGAAACCTAGAACGTTTAAAGTACGTCACTGATGGAAAGAAATGGAAATGCCACTCATTTTTTCAGTCTTCAGTGGTGAATGTTTACTATCACTTGTGAAACGGATCTCAAAGATCCACTGAACGGAGATGACAGGGAATGAACTGTGTGTAGCATAACGTCCAGGAAAAGTTGTGAACCTCCTTCATGGTGAAAGGACATGGAACGTCTATCCTCTGAAACGTGGTGGTCTCACTTTTGACTACGCAACAAGTCTCCCAGGGGGCCGCAGGGACCCCCCGCCCCCAACCCCTCACCAGGAGCAGGGCCTTGCTAGGCCAGGGGATTCAAGGATAAACAAGACAGATGTGGCCCTGGCTTTCTAGGCTCTTACAGCTCCATGAGTGAAAGACAGTTGGGAAAATGCACTAATTATAAACGAATAGTTACAATTATAAACCACGGTGAGGGCCATAAAGGGAAAGAAACAAGGTGTCATGATAGGGAATAAGAGGGAAAAACCGACTGGTAGAAGGGAAGGCTGGTAGAGAGGACCTCTCAAAGGAGAGACCACCCACGAAGATGAGGAGGCAGGGGGCAGATCATCCGGAACACGCTGGGCTCTGCAGGCCAGGACAGAAAATTTGAGTTTTATTCTAGATCCAATGGGGAGCACCGCTGAAAGGCTTTAAGCAGGAAAGCTGAACTTAAATTTTAAGAAAAAAGCGGAATGCTGCGTGAGGGAAAACCCTGGAGAAGGAGCCAGGAGCCCGGGCACTGGCCCTGACAGCTGTGCCAGTTACTGCTCCTTCAGCGGCCGAGCTCCATCCTCAGAAATAGGGCAACCCCCTCTGCCTCACCTCTCCCACATCTCCTGTGTGGAGGAGACCGCTGGGGTCTGTCAAAGCGTCTTTAAAAGCACTGGTGCTAGGGACAACCCCCGGCCGAGTGTGTGCGATGCTCACCAAAGCCTATATCAAGTTCACTGCTGTCTCCCAGCCCAGCCCAGCCGGATGCCACGGCCACCAGAGGAAGTCCAGGCCAGCACAGCTCTCCTCTAGCCCATCCTCACTGGACTGTCTACATTGCCCAGGACTGAGTACTCGCTGATTTCCCCCACAACAGAGTTCCAAGAGCAATGTATACATGTAATTCCACACGTGGCAGGGACCCTTCGTGGCCTGGGGCAAGGTCTGGGTTGGCTCCTCCTGGGTCAGCTGGGGCCACAGGCCGATGAAGCTCCTTTCAGTTCAGTTTCTATGTCCTCAGCTTGGCTGGTGTGTACATTTTAATTTGGGTTCAAAACCTTTCCCAAGTTATCACGAGGCTAAAACCAAAGGTGGGAGTTCAGAAATAAAAAGGAAGTGGGACAACCCAGGGCAGGGTTTCCCTCTTTAGATGAAGTCACTGCCTGGGGGGAGGGGCCGGCCTGACTGAATCCCTGAGCATCACTCGGCCCCTGGCACCAGGCCAGGCACCTACAGGGTATTTTTTGTTTTTTTGACAAGGATAAACAGAACTATCTTTTGTTCACCCTAATATGTCCTCTTGGGTCTGAGGACATAAAGACAACAGTGAAAAAGTTAAGACCCATTTGTTGTTGCTCAGGATCTCTAATCACTGTATTCATATCCCTGCAAAGCATATACAAATCTCAGGGTCACCTAGATTAACATTTTAAAATCCCTTCCTTACCTACGATTTCCCTATTTAAAAAGATCAAATCTATCTGCATTTTTTATTGAGTGGCATGTAATTTGGTTATTCTTATTTCTGTTGAGTTACTTAAAGGAATCTCAACCCAGTGCACCGACATTACAACACAGGGTTTTGACAAACACGTGAATAAACGGCACAGTCTTTGCTCACCTTAATAAAGATCACGTTTATTTGTATTTTTGTGGCGTTCCTGAAACATTACCTGCACCTCCATTAAACTGCAGGTTCTTGGCGTTCCCTGGCTGTTCTACTTTCACCAGCACTTTCCCTGGTGGAAGAACGAATTCCTTCCCCTCAACACTGTATCTGGCATCTATCATATAACAGCACACAGCCCCTGCCCAAATCACGCAGCTGACACAGCCAAGGTGCTACGATCGTCTACAATCATCCTCAGTTTTCTGGAATGATCAGAGTTAAGCTACTCTGCCTCATTTCAGACCAAGGCCTGTGACCTTCGCTTTTAAACAACACGGTGAGTGTAAGCAGGTCCCTTGCAGAATCTGTAAAACCCTTAACACCCACCCCCACCCCCCACCCCCCCCGCCGCCAACACACTCGCCCTCCCTGTCTTGCGAGAACTGGCTGATCCAAAATACAAGATCCCACACACTGTACCTTGACTCTGGCAGTTCCCGTCTCTATCATAATCGTCTTTACTCTCAAAATCCACGTCTTCCGCCTTGAGTTCACTGCCTTCGAGATATGTAGGGAAACCTTGTTTCCCTTCTGCACTTTCTTTCCAGGGTTCTTTCAAAAGCTCATGCTTCACCTGAAACAGCTCTGGCGGAAGAGCGGTGAGCTCGCCCCCCATTGTGACATTATTGGCTTTGCTTTTGTACGGGTCTGGGTTGTAACCCTGGGGTTTCTCCACTTCAAACTGGTCATTCTCGAGGCCGTGCGTCCACCTCTCCATGTGTTTGCAGTGACACTGACAGGCTGCGGGAAGAAAAGCGCCCTGCGGTCCAGGATGCTGGCTTCTGGCCGCCAGGCTTCCTTTCTTGGCTTCGTCCACAAGAAAGCCACTGCAGCACTTCTCCCCTGCCATACGAGCAGTGGGCTCGGTAAGAGGCGACAACTCCGGCCTTTCCCGCGTGCCTGCGGCCAGGTCTAGGTTTTCCTCCTCATTTTCCTCCTCTTCCTCCTCCTCATCACTGTGGTTCCGACCCAAAATCAATTTACTTTCTAAACTTTTGCATTCTAATAAATCAATTAACTGCTGATCTGATGAGAGGTTTCTTTTGGAGTCACAGACACTCAGATTGCACATGTCAACAAACCCGCTCTCATTTCCTTGGTCCAAGGAAGGGGAGGCTGTGCATTTGGTTTCCAGCTGCCCAAGGCTTTCAGGTCTCTGCCCTGCCTCGCTGCAGCAGAGTTCCTCTTCCTGTGAAAGAGACACCAGCAAATGTTTTCCATTTTTAATGTTCATTTGAGCTACTCCTGCTTCTAATGTATCCATAAAAGAGGGGCCTGAGGCTATTTCTGCCTCGTGGCCACCAGGCTGGAAGTTTCCATCTCTGCTGGTTGCGAGAGCCACGGCGTCTTGTCTGGATTCGGTATTGGTACCTGGGCTCTCCTGAAAAGAGAGTGGCTCCTGGCTTAGTGCTTTCTTACCATACATCATGCTCTCCAAGGACTCGGGCAGCAGACTCTCATCACGGGTGATGGAAATGACATCCTGAACTTTAGAAATAAAGTTTTCACAAGTCATGTCAGATAAGCTGCCCCGAGGTGGACCAAGATGATCATCCCTACCTTCTATTTTCACTAGATTCTCGGGTTCATTTTCAAGGGACTCGGAAGTCCTGCTCATTTGAGTATACGCAAGAGATTCATACAGTTTGGAGTTGGTCTGGTAAAGGCAACAGAGACTCCCTGGAGCCCGGGGGTCGGTTCTTTTGTGTTGGGCATAGTTTCTGTAGGCGTCCAGGAAGGACAGCTGGGGGTCGGTCATGACGTAGTAGTCGGTGCGGTTCAGCCCGTGCTTGGCGGTGCCGATCAGCAGGTCCCGATCGTGCTTTCCACACTCCCACCAGACGGGGAGGGAGAGGCTGGGCCTGCAGAGCTGAAGGCGCTCGTGCAGCTGAGGACACTGCAGCACTTGCTCCCGGACCTTCCGCAACAGTTCAATGCGGTACAGGGTTCTCGCGGCCCGCTCTTCAGTGATGGGTTCAACGCAGATGCTGGGATCTGGGGGGCCTGCAAAGGTGAACACAGAGCCTGTCACTTAAGGTGGCCCTTGGACACTTCCTGCCCACCTGAGCGCCTGCATCTTTGATCTTATAGTTTGACTCCCTGGGTCCTCAGCAAGGCAGGGCCTTAGTGGCCCCACTAAACTGAAAAGCTGAAAGAGAAGGGAAGGTTTTTATGAAACACGGACAGACCAGTGAAGGTGAAATAAGAGCCTGAAAACTCCAGTTCGGGAAATATTAGTTCCCGGTCAATAAGCATGGACTAGGTACCTTCTAACTAGGTACTTTATGGCTGTTATTTAGTTCTCATAAGAACTCTATGCCATACCATCATTAACCTTGTGTAAGGATGAGGAAGGAGGCTCAGATAAGCGAACTTGCTCAAGGTGGCAGAACCAGGACTCCAGTCCAGGTCTTGTCAGCATGACTCCAAGGTCCAGATCTTTCCGATCTATGCAGCTCCCTGGCTTTAATGAAAACAGCCTAACTGTGCCACAGGCGGGCAGAAGGCGGGGTGTCTGTACATGCTGCCGCCAGCCCAGAACCCACACTGAATAGGCTCAACATTTGTTTCAGTTTTCCCAGAATACAGTTATACGGTCCAGAGCGAGTTAATCTACGAGTACGAGACTGAAGAGGGACAAGGAGGAAGCTGCTGCAAATTCCAACCAGGAGGAAATTTCTTAGAAGAGGTCTCTAGTGGAGCCCAGGGAGTTTAAATGACAGCCACTAGTTTTCCATAGCTACAAGTCAACACATGAGAAAACATTTAAGATTTAATCTAAGGAGAGTGCAAAGCTCACAGTAGGATAATTCTCTATGAGACTTAAAAAAAAAAAAAAGCATACTTTGGAAAAGGTAATTAATAGTAGTTTCTTAATATTTCTGTCACATTTTAATCTGAATTTCAATTTTCGTTGGAATCACATCATTTTGGGAGAGAGATTTTATTTTATGAGGGTGGACCCAGTTAGAAGTCCGTGGATTTGTGAAAACCCACGGGTCTTTACCTGAATTCTTCACGTCGGCTCCGCGTCTATAGTTATACCTAACTCTGTACCTTGAAAATAAGCACGTTCTCTCCTTGTCCCACCTGGGATATAGTGACAGAGACTGTCCTCACCACCATCCTTCCAGGCTGGCAGACGACAGACGTGGCGGCACATGGCCACGAAGCTATAGAAATAGTGTTCCAGGCTCTCGTCCGACTTCTTGTCCAAACGGGAAATGATGCGAAACTGCGTCCAGTCAAAGGTTTTCTTTTCTTGATCATAAACGACACCAAAGGAAGACACTGTTCTGTAGAAGTCTGCTTGCTCTCTCCTAGTCCACCTAGAGAGGGAATCAAAGAAGGAGAGTGAGCTGTTTTCTTTTTTTTTCAGTTAAAAAAAGCCAACAACTACTTACTGAGCACCTACTTGGGAGAGCCCAGGAAGTCAAGAGAGCAGGCAGAGCGGGTCTGTTTTACTGTTTATTTTTATTCAGGTTGACTTGGGTGGAGGGGCTTATAACAAAGCAGCCCCTCAGCCTCTACCACCACCTTCAAATCATATGTGCGTACTTGAGATCTTAATTCGCCAATTTTATTTTATCTTATTATCATTATTATTTTTGGCTGTACTGCACAGCATTTTTTGGCCATCCTGAGCAGCGGGATCTTAGTTCCCCGACCAGGGATTGAACCTGCGACCCCTGCAGTGGAAGCGTGGAGTCCTAACCACTGGACCACCAGGGAAGTCCCCTTGATTCATTAATTTTACAAATTACCTAACTCATTTCCTCTTGTGGGAGATAAAGATTTTAATTTAAAAGTACTCTATATGCTTAAACGTTCTGCCATACGACAACAGAGAATCACAGAATCCTGGAGGGACCTTTCAAGCCCTTAAGTTCACTTCCTTCATTTTACAGAGGGAGACACTGGTCCAGAGCAGGGAGGAGACTCCCTCAGCCACCCACTTCCCTGACTCCCATCTCACACTGGCTTCCTTCCTGGTCTCAGGTAGGCAGGCTGCCCACAACAATCATCTTTCCTAGGACACGAAGGTTCTCTAGATTTTATATCCTGCAGGATTAAGATAATGACTTATGGAAAACGGATTATTATATACCACTGTAGTCTTCACCAGGGGCTCTTGGGCACCGTACTCGCCACCCCCAGAGGCAGTGAGCTAGGAGAGGGGTGAGAGGGTAAGTGGAAGAGTGAGAAGCAGGGAAGGAGGGGCTCTGGTTCTCTCTTTGGAGCTAGATGGGAGAAATCTACTCCCCCAATTACCAAATTTCATAAAGTCACGAGTATACAGAAGTATCAATAATTGAATTCAATATGTGGTATTCTTTTAATTCACTGGATGTTACACCAAAAGGATGGAGAGATATAAAGACTCAAAGAACAGCAGCTTTGTTGATTTGCTCTCCTGGCATCATTCTTAGCCTGTGCTGGCCTTAGGCAGCCATTTTTACCTTAATTCTCAGATGGGCAAGTAACTCCTTCCTTCTGGGCTGGCATTTTATGGTACTTACTGTTCTCAAAGGCTTGATAAGGACTGTTGGCTACAATAAGACAACTTCAATGCACACTATTCACTTTGCTGCTGAAAGAATATGATCTGATACATGCTAGTGTGGTGTTTAAATCACATCCCCAGAGACTGGGGTCCAACTTAGGGAAGAGGGTAAGGTTGGAAAATCACACAAGTCTGGGAACTGTGAACAGAGGGTGTCCTAGATATCACCAGACTCCCCAGTCAGCACGAAAACACCACTGCAGTCGGAGGCTGGATTTAATTCACTCTAGAGACAACCTGACTCTCTATGAGAACACTGGACACACCTGGCCCCCAGCTGTTGGGTTCCCTTTGTCACCTTTACCCGGTGCGCAGCTCAGCACACCCTTTTGGCCACTGGCTTTTACCTCTTTTGGGCTTCCTTGTTGATGAGATCCATCTCTGAGGACCTCCGGAACATCTCTTCCTGGACCCAGTATCCCTGGTTTCCTGGTCCCAGGATTTCAGGTCGGCAGAGCTCCTTGCGGTTACAGCGCTGGTAAATGGTGACCAGGCGTCGGAGACGAGCTGTGAGTGCAGACGAAACTGGCCAGGGTGATTTGTCTGGGTCGGAGCCATCCTGGGCTTCAAACATCAGTGAGGATATTAGTATTTACAAACAGAACTAAACAAAGGCAACTGGGTTTTTTGGTGGTTGTGCTTCCCCTTCGTTTAAAGAAAACTAAAGCTGACTCAGTAACTTAACGGAAGTAGCTGCTGTTCAACAATCAGCTCGGGAGCTAGGCACAGCTGGAAGGGCTGCAATTGCACTTTAGAAGCAGCTTTAGGTATGGTGGGTTCTGCTCTCTCTCCGGTACAAATGTGCCCATCTGTGGGGGCAGAACTGACTCAAGGGCCTTGCTCTCAGGCATCGGCTTAAGTGGATGCTCTGTGGCCGTCTCCATTTAGAACTAGGGGCTTTTGTGTAGCTGGGCCTTCCAAACATCAAAGCCTCCGTTAAGTTTGAATTCAGAAAAACAAACAAACAAAAGAACAAACCAAATACCCCTAACTTTTCTCAAAAGAAAAAAAAAAAATCACGGAAACCACGATTCCTTTTTATCTTTCAGACTCCATCCTGACTTCATTTCACCGTTGAATTCAGTGCCAGGTGGAGAAAGCTGGCCAGAGCCACATTAACGCTCCCTGTGTGACTCCCGCAGAGTTTGATGAAGGTCAACTTAATTGGCTTTTAAAAAGAGCCTCCTTAAAAAGCAGCATTTTTTTCTTTTTTATTACACATGAACTCCAGGATAACTACAAACAGGGACCTTACTTTTCTTTGCCTTCAGAAGGACACAGTCTCACCTGCCCGGCTGTCATCCTTCTTTTCACCAAAAATGCCATCACCTCCATCACTGGAACTTTCCTAGGGATAAATGAAGTCATGCTGTCAGCAAAAATGCAGCTCTGAAGAGGCCAACTCAGAAACCCAGTCCCTAAACAGAAGGAGTAAAGAGGCACAAGAGACGTCCCCTGCCCAAGAGCATCTCAAAGATCGAGGTGGTCCCTGATGAATAAAGCTTACTTATGCACAGCGTCTTAAAAGAGCCAGAAAGCAGTTTATTTAAAATAAGCACTTTTCCCCCCTGGAATTGTGCGGAATGAGTCTGCCCGTAGAGAATGAGCTTTAAGAATGATGAACTGGCATGCTCCCCTGGCAACTACATTTTACATGCACTCTTTTAGTTGAGAGTTAAATATTTGCTCTACTATCGTCACTTGCAGTCTAATACTCTATGTGCCTGCATTTTTGGATTTCTGCTGTGAAAAACTGGCATGTTCATGTTCATTATGCTTCATTTACTTCACAGCAATAGACGCTATTTTCCTAAAACATGACTGCTCCAGACAGGAGACCTGATGGCACAAACCTCCAGGAATTTAAAATTAAAATCATGATCTGAGGCTCAGAATCTGAAATAATATCACAGGCACAGAGCTTATCCAAGTTGGAGTATATGTCAACCTGGCTCTAATGGATTCCTTTACGAAGCCTTTCTTGGTCTCAGGAATGGAGCTTCAGAGGCTCCTTATACACAAAGCATGTGGGAGTCTAGGTGTGGACGAAGAGACGGTGCGAGTCTTCAACCCACTCCATTTTTAACACAAAAACTTACTTTTTTTTTTTTTTTTTTTTTACTTAAGTAAAGTTGACCTGCAACATCATATTAGTTTCAGGTGTAAAACAGTGATTCGGTATCTTCATACATTAAGAAATGATCACCACCATGGGTGTACTTTCTATCTGTCACCACACAAAGTTATTCTAATATTACTGACTACATTCCCGATGCAGTACATCACATCCCTGTGATTAATTTATTTTATAACTGGAAGTCTGTACTTCTTAATCCCCTTCACGTATTTCACCCATTTTCCCACCTATCTTATTGTTTTTCTTTTTTCTTTTTTAAAAACTTTACTTTTTATTTATTTTTTTACAAACTTATTTATTTTATTTATTTATTTTTGGCTGCTTTGGTTCTTTGTTGCTGTGCATGGCTTTCTCTAGTTGCGGTGAGCAGGGGCTACTTTTCGTTGCGGTGAGCGCAATTCTCATTGTGGTGGCTTCTCTTGTTGCGGAGCACGGGTTCTAGGCACGCGGGCTTCAGGAGTTGCAGCACATAGGCTCAGTAGTGGTGGCGCACGGGCTTAGTTGCTCCACGGCACGTGGGACCTTCCCGGACCAGGGCTTGAACCTGTGTCCCCTGCATTGGCAGGCAGGCTCTCAACCACTGCGCCACCAGGGAAGCCCCGGCAGGCAGATTCTTAACCACTGCGCCACCAGGGAAGCCCTCTTATTGTTTTTCTGACTTGCATCTTTTGACCTGAATGATAGGTGAGAATAACCCCAGGATTCATGACTTCGGCCATGGTGGAGCACAGGGTCAGATTCTGTCAGAATAAGGGTCAGCAATCTGCAGCCTGTAGATTGTTTTTGTGTGGCCCTTAAGCTAAGGAATGGTTTTTAAAGGGAAGAAGAAGAGGAGGAGGAGGAGGAAGGAAGGGAGGGGCAGGAGGGGGTGAAAGAGAAGGAGGCGAAGAAGATGTGACTCTACTGGCCCCCAGGCCTAAGATATTTACTGTCTGGTCCTTTACAGAAAACTGGGGCACAGCCCAGGAGAGCAGCACCTCGGTTCAGGAGGGATGGACAGACACCTATGACTGGCAATAGTGAAAATTCAAACCACTCTCTAATACCTTCCCCTAATACCGGGGAAGGACCTGAGAAAGGCAGAGGGGCAGGGGTTCATTTTCTGAATGCATTTCTTTCTTACTAGAATAGTGGTCATAGCTGACGTTACCAAGAACTACGTGTTACTGTGCAAAACCCTTTACACGGCTTATCTCCTTTGGTCATCAGCACTGCTTTCCCAGGTAGAAAGTATTACTATCCTTATTTTACAGAGGCAGAAAACAAGCCCTAGAAAGTTCTGTAACTTGCCAAGGTCACATGGCTACCAAGGGGCAGTGCTGGGTTTCGAACACAGTAGTCTGATGAGAACCTATACCGTAACCACTGAGCTGCCCAAAACAGAACAAAAAGAGAGTCCCGGCTGAAAATCTGATTTAGAGAGTGCAACATATTTAGAATTGAAGAACACTAGTTTAATCTCTCTTCTTTGCCCATGTAGTATCAGTGAAGAGAAGGAACTTCAAGCTGATCTACTGTACCATTCTGAAGTGACACTTAAATATGCCAAAGCAGCCTTTCCCACTATTTAGGTAGTTAAAAAGCAAGCAAACACCAACAACCAGGCCTTCCATTCTTCCTGCCATAGAGAACGTTTTTGGGTATTCTTAGAGTACCCGTGAAGACCCTTAGAATGCTGAAAGTTGTAATTATAGACACTTCTAGACTGAGAAATGCTGTACAGCCTATGAGGTGTGGGGTCAGGCGCCAGGGCTACCACGCTCCTTATTACGACGGATGTGTGGCTGCCGTGGGCACCGAATCCACAGGGGTAGCTCCGGGCTTGGTGTGAGGAAGGCACAGCCGCCATGCAGGCTTCCTTTCCACCCTCCCTAACAGTTTCTGTTGGCCTTAGGCAAACCCTCAAGTAAGGAAAGATTCTGGAAGCCGTAAGTGCCTTTCTGTCTCCTGCCCTCTCTTGATGGCAGGTCCCCTCTCTATCACTGACAGAAAGGAGAAGACCTGGCTTAGCAGCAGCCAAAGTGAAAAAGACGTCATAATCTTGTGGTCGCATAACCAATTTAATGTGAGTCTGACAGACCGGTATCGCAGGGAGCACATGGAAAGCCCTGCCTCTGAAGTCTGCACGTGAACATGTAGTATCCTAGTTTCTGCCTCTGTGAATCAATCTGAAAGAAATAATCATCTCAGAAGAAGTATGAATCAATCATTTCCAAGTGCAGGGTCCCAGAGAGTGCTGACAAATAAGACTGTCAAAGCAAGGGCAACGGATTAGTTCCAACCTGCAGTTTCTGCATCTTGAGCACGCCTGTGTTTGGAGTCTGACAGTCCACTGCTCTCTGGCCTTGGGCAAGTTGTTTCGACCTCTCGCAAGCTCATTTCTTCATTTGCAAAATGGAGATAATAGTACTTTACGGGTGATTGTGGGGCACAAATGAGTTGATTATGCAAAGTGTTTAACCAAATGCTGGCACAAAGCAAATGCCTGACACACGGCAGCCGGCACCAAGGAGATACCCACTTACAGGCCCAACTGCTAGAGGATCCTTCAGCATTTCTATCTTTCAGTTGAAGTGTGTTCTCTAAGGATAGCTTCATGACACAGTGGAAAACAGCAGCAATAACAACAAAAGTCTACAGGTAAGTAAATGGCCAGATACTATACTGAGTACTTCACGTGCGTTTTTCATTTATTCATTCTAAATGACTAAATGACCCTTTTCAGACAGAAGGAAATTGTAGAATGAGAGGTTGATAATCTTATCTAATACTACATATAGTTATTAAGTGGTGAAGATGGAATTCAAACCTAGAAGGCCTGACCCCAGACGAGGAGCTCTAACCACTGGGATGTATTGCCTCCGGTGGCTGAAGACACACCTGGTTCAATCAAATGCACTGTCAGTCACTAAGAGTAACTTAGTTTCCCGCGTGGCACTTCTCCGCCGAGGATGCAGGGCTGTCTCCTGATCTGAGAACAGCAGATCCCCCTGGCCTGTGGCTGTTCCTCCAGGCCCGGCTGCCTTCCCTCTTTGGTCTGGGTGTGGATGCAGGCAGTGGCGTGGCAGCACAGACCTGCAGACCCAGGGAATTTCCTTTAAGCCCTTACAGAACTCCAGGGCCAAAAGAGCGGCGATGAGCTGCCTTCCTACATTTGTTTGCCAGGAACTGTGCTGGGTTCAGGAGCTCTGACAGGGGGAAGGATGGAGTCCTTATCCTTCCAGAGCCCACATTCTGGCCATGACAAGAGACATAAAATAAATACTGGCCATGCAGTGTGATGAGTGCTCCTAAACACAGTGGGAAAACCAGAAAGGGTCACCAACTCTGCATGGCCCAAACCAGGTAGGGGAAAGACATCTGAGAGGTGGCTTTTGAGCTTCAGATTGAAGGACACAGGAGTTCGCCAGGAGGAGAATATAGGGACTCTTTGTGTAGAGGTAACAGGATGCGTGAAGGCGCAGTTAAAAAAAAATCCCACAGCAGTTTTCATTTTGCAGAAAAATCAAGCATCCTACTACCTTCATAAATTTCATGTAGAAAGTAGATACACATCCAATGTCATTAACACAAAATTCAAGGATTTTATAACGGAAAGACTGCAGGATTTAGAAAAAGATGTGAGCAGGCAGACACTGCTCTTGACGAGTATGACTTTTTTTGCAGCTCATTAAAACTATTTGAGCCTCCCCCGTCTAGAATGGGGATAAGAACATTGCCTAACTGACGGGGAAACGTGCTTTGTAAGCGTGGAAGTACTCCATCTACATTCAAATATCGCTATTTTGAGTTCAGAGACTGCTCAAACTCTCAACTCATAAGAATAAAGTCATGGTTCAGTTCCTCATTGAACTTTTCTTATAGTGGGATTTGACCATTTTAGGCATTAAGTTTCCCTGCAGGAGTTTCTTCCTAGTTCACTGTGCATATGACCTCACCCTCCTTTTACAGAGAGCACCTGCTGTAGGAAGTGCTGCAGAGCGAGGACAAGACTGCTGGTTAGAACACAAGGACTACACCAGGCAGAGCTGGGCCGCTACTTATTACGATCTCAGTTAAAGGAGATGGTAACCTCCCTGCATACTACTAGGTTTGATAGAGAACGATTTCCTTTACCATTCTAGGCTCTAGACCATCCCAAACACAAGTAAACTTTTTGACTAACTGCTTTAGAAGGCATGTCCACTGACTCTAGCTGCAACTGTTTACCAATCAAAAGCTCTACTGGTATTAAACAGAAAGGGTGGGGGAAGGGAGTAGACTAATCATCTCACATGTCCCTCTAACATTCTGTGGTTCTCCAACTGCCACGTTAGAAGAAGACAACAGCACAGTGAGCTCTGGAAGGCACAAGAGTAGCGAGGGGTCTGGAGACAACATGATATGAAGAAAGAAAGAGGAATTAGGGATACTTCACCTGAAAAGAGACTAAAAGAGATTACGGTAGCTAGTTGGTCTCAAAATTTTTTAGTCTTATCGGAGAGGAAAGTAAGAACAGTTTTGCTCTTTGCAGGACCAGAAGAAAACTAGACAGAGTCCATGGATCCAACTGGGAGTCAGATTTCTGGGTCAGAATAAGGAAATACTACCCAACCATGAAATGGGTTTCCTTGGAAGATAGCACATTCCCCCTTTCCCTTCATGGATTCCTGGAAGCACCTACACCTGCCTGGAATGACCCCAAGTGATGTCATAGAAGGGATGGAACACCGAGACCATGCAGATATGCGTTAGGGTCCTTGCAATGCTGAGATTCTCCCATCTACCAACCAGGCCCCCTCCTATGCCCAGGTCTGTTTAATTCAGATGAATTAACTTAGTGATGGATGATACGCTCTTTGGGCTTCCTTAACCTGCTGATCTGCCTGAGAACAGAACTGGGAGAAGGAAACACCCAACCAGTATCTTTAGTACAAGGGCTGGGGTGGGGGGAGCAGGCTTGGTTCAGATGTTGGCTGTTCCTCTACGTTTGTTATTCTAGCACATGGACTAGAAGTGAATCTTATTCTGTTTATAATCTGTTCACCTCAAAATCTGGGAGAAGGCACTCCCCATTCCTTCTGCTTTTGATTATATTCTATAGCCCAGGTTTTAGGGATCTGAAGAGCAAAATAAATAATACAGGCATTACTTTGGGACACATGGGATGACACAGTGGTGAGTTTCCTGGGTTTTCTTTTTTGCCTTATATATCCTAGATCTGGAGGTAAAGAAGCTGGCTATCTGGAAATGACAAAGGGTACCGACCCAAAAAGCCCCAACAAAAGCCTGCTCTCTCTACTGAAGGACTAGGAAAAGGGCAAGCTAGGAATGGACAAAATGTTAAGACAAGATGTGCTACACTTCAGCTCAACAACACAGAAAAAACTTCTGCTCACCACATCCATGCCGGCAAAGGCTGAGTGGGTCTCTAGAGTCTAAAGGTGGACTCTAGACTTCCACCTTTGCCAGGCTGTGACAGGGCACCCCATTCCCCTGCTGGGTGGTGTCAAGAAGCCAAGTAGGGAGCTGGGACTTTTATCCCTGCTAGGTGGTAATACGGTCACCAACACCCATGGGGTCAGCAAAGACCATGTGGAGATCTAAACTTCCATTCCTGCCCAACAGTAATGAGAAACACCCCTGCCTTGGGTATCTTCAGGGGCTGACTGGGAACATTAACTTCTACTCCCACCAGGCAGTAAAAAGGTGGTGTACTCTGCCACCCACCCCGCCCCATTCCCCTGCAACAGAGGTGTCAGAGGCAATCAGTTACAATAGAAGTTTTAAATAAGATCCCGAGTTTCACAATGTAATACCCCAAATGTCCAGGTTTCAATAAAAAATCACTTATCACATCAAGAACCAGGAAGATCTCCAACTGAATGGGAAAAGACAATCAATAGACGCTAACACTGAAATGACAGAGGTCTTAGAATTATCTGACAGAAGAATTTAAAGCAGTCCTCAATGAGGAATTCTGAACATACTTGCCACAAATGATAACACAAAATCTCAGCAAAGAAAAAGAAGATCTCAGCAAAGAAACAGAGATCCAAAGAGAAATTTTTGATTTGAAAAATACAATAATGAAATGAACCAGACCAAACAAAAACAAACACAATAGATAGGCTCAACAGTGAATGGAGGAGAAAGAGAAAAGAATCAGTGAGCTCTAAGAGAGAAAACTATAAAGTACCCAGTGTGACCAACAGAGAGAAACAGATTAAAAAAAAATTAAACAGGGAATTCCCTGGTGGTCCAGTGGTTAGGACTTGGCGCTTCCACTGCTGTGGCCCAGGTCCGATCCCCAGTTGGGGAACTATGATCCCGCAAGCCGTGAGGCACAGCCCCCCCCCAAAAAAAAAAAAAAAAAAAAAACCTAAACAGAACCTCAGGGACCAGTGGGACTATAACAAAAGATTTAACATTCATACCATCAGAGTTCCAGAAGGAAAGGAAAAAGGACTTCAAGAAATAATGGCTGAAAACTCCCCAAATCTGGTGAAAGACACAAACCTACAGATTCAAGAAGATGATAAACACCAAACAGGATAAACTCAAAGAAATCCACACACACACAAATCACAGTTAAGCTTCTGAAAACTAAAGAAAGAAAAAAAAATCCTGAAAGTAGCAACAGAGAAAAGACACCTTACTTAAGGGGAAAAACAACTTGAGTGACAGAAGATTTCTCATCAGAAACCAGGGAGGCCAGAAGGAAGTGGCACAACATTTTTCAAGAGCTGAAAAAAAGAACTGTCAACCCAGAATCCTATATCCAGTGAAAATATCCTTCAGGAATGAAGGGGATATTAAGATATTCTCAGATGAAGGAAAAATAAAAGAACTGTCACCAGCAGATCTATCCTAAAAGAACAGCTAATGGAATTTCTGTCAACAGAAAGAAGAAATCTTGGGACACCAGGAAGAACAAAGTAAATAAAAATATGGGTAAATACAGTAGATGTTCCTTATCCTCTTGAATCTTCTCAATTATATTTCAGAATTGCAGCAAAAATTATAACATTGTCTGATATGATTCTAAATGTATGTAGAAGAAATATTTAAGACAATTATATTATAAAGGGACAAAACTAGAAGTAAGGACACTATACTTCACTTGAACTGGTAAAATGATGATGCCAGTGGACTGTGATATATTATGTATATGTAATGAAATATCTAGAATAACCACTAAGAAACTTAAACAAAACAAAACAAAACATACCCAACATAGATAAATCAAAAAAGGGATCAGAAAGAAGTTTCAAATAACCCACAAGAAGTCAGGAAGAAGAAAACAGAGAACAAAAAATGGAGAAAACAAAATGTCAGACTTAAGGCTTAATGCATCAATAATTACATTAAATGTAAGTGGCTGAATACACCAACTAGACAGGGTGCATTAAAAAATATAACCCGACTAAATACTGTCTATAGAAAACTCATTTCAAATAGGCAGGCTGAAAGTAAAAGGATGGAAAAAGTTATATCATGCAAACATTAATCAAAGGAAACCAGGAGTAGCTATATTAATATCAGATAAAGTACACTTCAGAGCAAAAAAAAAAACTATCAGACACAAGCAGGTACATTATATATTGACAGCAGAGTCAACCCACAAAGAAGACATATCCTAAATGTGTATGCACCAGACAACAGAGTTGCAAAACACGTGAGGCAAAAACTGATAGAACTGAAAAGAGAAATACACAAATCCATAATTATAGTTGAAGACTTCAATACTCCTCTCTCAACAACTAGACAGAAAATCAGCAAGAATACAGAAGAACTCAACACTATCAACTAACAGGACTGCGCTGACATTTATGCAGCGCTCTGCCCAACAACAGCACAATACACATATTTTTCAAGTGCCCGTGCAACATATACCAAGAAAGACCATATCCTGGGCCACAAAAATAACTTAACAAATTTAAAACCACTGATATAACAGAGTGTATTCTCTGAGCACAATGGAATCAAACTAGAAATAAAAACCAGAAAGATTATAGGACAATCTCCAAATACTTGGAAATTAAATAACACACGTCTGATAATCCATGGGCCAAAGAAAAAGTCTCAAGGGAAAAAAAATTAATTGAATGAAAATGGAAATACAACAAATTTTACTATTTATAATAAATAGTAAAAATCGTGGGACCTAGCTAAAGTAATGCTGAGAGGGAAATTTATAGCACTGAATGCATACATTAAATAAGCCCAAAAGTCTCAAATCAGTAATCTAAGCTCCCACCCCAAATATCTAGAAAAAGAGGAAAATAGAACAGAGGGGCTTCCCTGGTGGCACAGAGGCTAAGAATCCACCTGCCAATGCAGGGGACACAGGTTCGAGCCCTGGTCTGGGAAGATCCCACATGCCATGGAGTAACTAAGCCTGTGTGCCACAACTACTGAACCCATATGCCACAACTACTGAAGCCTGTGTGCCTAGAGTCTGTGCTCTGCAACGAGAAGCCACCACAATAAGAAGTCATGCACTGCAACAAAGAGTAGCCCCCGCTCACTGCAACTAGAGAAAGACTGTGTGTAGCAAAAAAGACTCAACGCAGCCAAAAAAAAAAAAAAAAAAAAAAACCACAACACAAAACCGGAAGGAAAAGAATAAGGAGCAGAAATCAATGAAATTTAAAATAGAAAACAGAGAAAAATCAATGAAACAAAGTTCCAATTCTTTAAAAAGATAAAGCAGACAAATTTCTACCAAGAATAATAAGAAAAAAAGAAGACACAAATTATTAATATAAGGAATGAAACAGGGAATAGCATAATAAATTCTGCAGACATCAAAAGGATAACAAGATGATACCTCACTGTAGTTTTGATTTGCTTTTCTCTAATAATTAGTGATGCTGAGCATCTCACACCAGTCAGAATGGCCATCATCAAAAAATCTACAAACAGTAAATGCTGGAGAGGGTGTGGTGAAAGGGAACCCTCCTAAACTGTTGCTGGGAATGTAAATTGATACAGCCACTACAGAGAACAGTATGGAGGTTCCTCAAAAAACTAAAAACAGAACTACCATATGACCCAGCAATCCCACACCTGGGCATATACCCAGAGAAAATTATAATTAAAAAAGATACACGCACCCCAATGTTCCTTGCAACACTATTTACAACAGCCAGAACATGGAAGCAACCTAAATGTCCATCTACAGAGGAATGGATAAAGAAGATGTGGTACATATATACAATGGAATATTACTCAGCCATAAAAAGGAATGAAACAGTGCCATTTGCAGAGATGTGGATAGACCCAGAGATGTTCATACAAAAGGAAGTAAGTCAGAAAGAGAAAAACAAACATTGTATATTAATGCTTATATGTGGAATCTAGAAAAATGGTACAGATTAACTTATTTGCAAAGCAGAAATAGAGACACACATGTAGAGAACAAACTTATGGATACCAAGGGTGGAGAAGGGAGGGGTAGGATGAATTGGGAGGTTGGGATTGACACATATACACTACTATGTATATAATAGATAACTAATGAGAACGTACTGTATAGCACAGGGAACTCTACTCATTGCTCTGTGGTGACCTAAATGTGAAGGAAATCTAAAGAAGAGGGGATATATGTATATGTATGAATTTTTCATAGTTTTCCTCCTTTCCATATTTGACTGAATCATGTCAAAAGAACTCAGGAGCCAACTTGAGGAGTTTTCCATAGGCCATATTTTAACCGCATTAAGAAACAGGGACTTCCCTGGCAGTGCAGTGGTTAAGAATCCGCCTGCCAATGCAGGGGACACGGATTCGAGCCCTGGTCCGGGAAGATCCCACATGCCGCGGAGCAACTAAGCCTGTGCACCACAACTACTGAGCCTGCGCTCTAGAGCCCACGAGCCACAACTACTGAGCCTGCATGCCACAACTACTGAAGCCCGTGTGCCTAGAGCCCGTGCTCTGCAACAAAGAGAAGCTACCACAATGAGAAGCCCGCGCACAGCAACGAAGAGTAGCCCCCGCTCGCCGCAACTAGAGAAAGCCCGTGCACAGCAAGGAAGACCTAACGCAGCCAATAAATAAATAATAAATAAATAAATAAATAAATAAAAATTAGTGAAAACACCAGGGCTTCCCTGGTAGCGCAGTGGTTGAGAGTCTGCCTGCCGATGCAGGGGACACGGGTTCATGCCCTGGTCCGGGAAGATCCCACATGCCGCGGAGCGGCTGGGCCTGTGAGCCATGGTCACTGGGCCTGCGCGTCCGGAGCCTGTGCTCCACAACGGGAGAGGCCACAACAATAAGAGGCCCGCGTACCGCAAAAAAACCAAAAAAAAAAAACACAAAAAAAAAAAAAAAAAAAAAAAGGGCAACGCAGTCTGTGAGTTGACAATTTTTACAATAAAATGTTGGGGAAAATGCAAAGCAACTGCGGCAATGCAATCAAGTTCCCAAAGACCAATATACCAAGATGAGGATGTCTCTCTTGATATTAAAGATAGTGTGGATTACAAACACAGCACACTTGACTCACCATTTGTTTCTGGAGGCCATCTACTTTGTCTTCTGTATTGTCTTCTTTATCTGTGTTGCCTCTAAATAAAATTTAAAAAAAATAATAAAAAGCATCACACACCACCTAGGGGCTATTTTGCAACTAGGATGCTTGCATGAAAACCCCCCAGAATCACTGACCAAAGAGAATATTAGTAGATCCCTTTCCCCACAGGCCTCAAAATCTTGGTTTTTCCAGTGTTACAACTTCTAAGAGCAATGATTTCCACTCAAATGAGACTTTAGCATGAGACTCAAGATCTACTCAGGCAAGTTCAGAGGCCGGCTATTCAACAATGATGCTATCTTTAAAAAGGTAATTACTGCCCATCAAGAACTGTCTGAATAAGCGGCTTTGATAAAAGAACAGTCTAGAGGCTGACAGCCATGCAAACTAAGAGTCCTGATGTGCCGACCCCCAGATCCCACAGTAGGATACCATGGATGCAGAATTGCTCCTCACATTTAGCAGCCGTCACTTCCTTGAAAGGGAGCTCTGCTGTGCCTGCTGAGGAAGGACGCTGCCCTCCGGACCATCAGCTGCTCGCCCCTAGATCAGCTGCCTAATGTCCTCTCCCTTGTGAGCTTAACTACTGCTGATGCCTACCTGTTTTTCACGATCCCTGGTAAAATCAACTTTGAAGGATTCCTGTCTCAAATATTCTTCTCTCTGTTGTTCAGGTCCTGGGGGCAGAAGGAGCCTCCTACCTTCATTGCTTAACCACAGAAAGAACAGCACCCCCACCCAAAGATATAAGCTGTAAGCCACATTCGGGTACCTCCCCCAGGTGGTGTTTTCCCTGACCCCGTGTGCCCAACATTAACACCACAGGTCCTTCGGGCATTTGTTAGTATCTCTCTGAATGCATCTTTATTATCTTCGGGGCAGAGAACGTTATGATAGCTAGGGTGTTCACCAGCAGCTAGGCACAGATGGAAAATGTATTTCAGCCTTTTCTCAGCCTTAGCACATGGCTAGGGGGCCTGGCATTGTGTACCCTCGTGTCCAGGCTTGCCCGTGGCCCTAGGAAATGCTACTTTTGGGGGGAAGATCAGGCCAAAAGCTTACCAAACACAAGCTAAGAGATACATGCGATGTTTTCCAAATACATATATATATATATGAAAACCACAGCTTTTCTCTATTTAGCTTTCCTATGAATTTACACATTTTGGAGTTATGCCCAAAGTAATTAAAACTCGGCAAAGGGGACGCTTTCATACTTTTTTGCACACAACCCAGTGATAAGACCTGAATGCCATGGCCATCAAGCAGTGGCTCCTAAGTCCACCTTACTCATGGACCATGAAATCTTTAAATAACACTGGAATTTCATCTGAGGCACTTCAAGGTCAGGAAGCCTGAACTTGCTGTACTGCTTCTTAACTTTCTGCCAAGTATGAGAAGTTATGAGAAGTCTGAATTCTTCCTTGAGAATCCTCTGGCCAGACGAGCCTGATTAAGGAGTAGGCAGGATGGGGGCCAGCTTGGGGAACTCAGGAAGGACAGGAACTGGTATTTGGTTCAAAGTGTTTGGGATTCAAGCGAAAAGCCTGAGGCATCGTAGGATGTAACCAAAGCAGCAATTCTGGAAGGCAGTTCAGGTTTAAGGGAGATGCCAGACCGTGAGGAAGAGGCTATTATAGAGTGCTGGATGTATGCGGTCAGAGATTCGTGGCGCGACAAGTCACACTGTGGTTGGCCCATGAAGCTTCTCACCTTTCGGGAATGTCTGAGGTCCCATCTGTAACACCCTGCTCTGCAGAAAGGGACTTCTCGTCTGGCATCCCAACCTTCTCCAAGAAGCAAAGTGCTGGGTCTGCTCTCATGGCATTGTACCTCTCGTAACCTGATCAGGGGTAACGAGGAACAAAGAGGTCATGTCAGAACTCACAAGATCCGCCTTGCGCCCTAGACAGTCATTTTGTTTCCCTTAGTAAATAAAACGCAAAACGATCAAAAAAATACTGATTTAAAAATAACCGGATCCTGTAAGATTTCCTGTCAGGGGAAGATCCTTGCGCTAAAGTGTACCCCTTTGAGGAAGTAGTGCTTGCCCCAAAATGAAAGCTGATGTAAATATTCTGTGTCCGTGAAGACACACAAGATACAGATACAATTCCCACTTGTCTGTGTCTTCTGGACAGCAAGGGAATCAGGCAAGCTGGTTTTGCAATTTCTTCCCTCACCAACCCTCCAACTCTGGACACCCTATTATCTTGTCATCTCATGAACAGGCCTAGTTTTGTTATGGTCCAATTTTATCCCATGTGTTAGAAGGGGAAGCTGTGCAAAGTAATAGATGCAAAGGATGAAATACAAAGAGGACTACTGTGATTGTCGATTGGATTAAAACAGACCCGTTCCCTCTATATTCACAAACTCAATATGAAATCCTAATCTACTGGCCAGGGCTTTGGAACTGCCTCTCACCATATCCCCAGAGTCAAAAACAGATGCAGGATTTCTGATCCAGAATAGAGACCTCAGACAGAAGGCAAAACAATGAAAAATATCCCTTTTAATTTGATGATGCCATGCACGACAATTTGTTATTTTATTGAATCTAATGTAATCCTATAATGAGACAGGAATATTTGGTCACAGCTATTGTCATATCGAACTATTTTGGGGGAAACTCCTTCATGATCATCAAAACCCTTTCCATGTTGCCCCTAGCTAAGTCAATTTCTAGCTCTGTAGTATGTACAGAGAGATCCCATCACAGGTGATGTAAGATGCTGTACCTAAAATGAGTACCGGCTGGGCTGCTAGTAACAGACTTGATTTTACTCTGTTGGGTATTTCCCTTCTATATTGGTTTTTGTTCTGATATCACTGTTGCTGCTGTTCTAGCCCTCATGTGTAGGCAGCACCTGGTACTTTTTATCTGAGGAGCTGCAGGTGCTTTATCTTTTAATTCAAAGTGACATTTCTGCCATCTCCATGACAGGTGCTGCCTGCACGAGGCATATGGCAGGAGAAACTGGGGCCTTATGTTCTTCTTTATTCACTTATTCCTTAGGGCAATTGTTTGATTACTGTAAGCCTCTCTCATGAGACTGTGGGCTCCCCAGGGACAGAAGCTGTATCTGTTTTTACTCATCCTTATACATTCAGTACCTAGCACAGGGCCTGGCACTGTATACACTCAACAAACCGCTGACTGGATGTGTCAGTTTGGCCCAGACTCTCTTCCAATAATCACTGTAGGAAGAACCATCCTCACCCTCTCCCCATGGTCTGCCTCAGCTCACATCACAACAGAAATGCCCTCCATGCTCCTGCTGTCTTGAGGACGTGCCTGCCATCGTCTCTACCTGCCCCCTCCCCTCCCCAGAAAAAGAGGGATGCTTTATCTCATAGCTGAGATGGTGAAAGCTTCCTCCTCTGACCCTTTACCATGGAGGGAGGTTAACTGTCCGTGAGGGTCCTGCCCTCACGCATGCTGTGCTGGACAGGGCTGAAGCAGGCCTGGGTGCCTTCAGGTGCCTACTGCCTGGGTGAGTCTCTGCTCTGCAGACTTCTTCTTGTCATGTGCAGGCCTGAAGTCTAGACAAATTCGGTATTTCTATTTCTCAACCAGCTATGAAGCTGGAGACGAGGAAGAGTGATTGACCCAGTTCCCTAGAAAACCCTAACAACTGTCCTGAACAGACAGTAGTAGGAGCTGTAATAGCAACATAAAGACATAAATAGAGCAACAGGCGGCGTAGGCTGCTTGCCTCTCTCCACTTAGTCTAGAAGTTCCTCTATAAGAATATCAACAGAAATACTAAAATCCATAGCCTGATGAGTATTTCATAAATCCAGGCTGCCCTAGACAGGCGGCCGCCATTTCTTAATGCGATCAAGAGCGGTCAACAGCATCATTCGGAGCAGATTTGCTGCAGGGTCCTTCTTGCTGTAAGCGGAAGCTCCAGCCAGTCCTTCCACGGTGGTAAGCTCGGAGATGGAACCGGGGCTTTGGTCTTCCGATCTAAGCAGGGTCGTCGCAGGCTATGTCTGGGGTGGGGTAGAAGATCCACAAAACCTTGGACGATGAACAGCTGTGTATTTCTTAACAACGAAAACAGCTGCAGCTCTACAGCTCATACTATGTCTCCAGGGCCTGGAGGCGAGGCAGAGAGAGCTCCTGATAGAACCTTGAAAAGTAAATGCCAGACAGCTTGGCTCTCTGAAAATATCACATCTCCATCGTCTGCTGGGTATCTGGGAGTTTGTCACCTGGTAAGACACGTTGTGTGGGTTTGGTTATCCTGTGGAGAGGGCTGTTTCGTGGGGTGATGAGGTGTGTTACCCAGGTGAGGACAGGTCTAAGCCTAGGCTCACAGAATGTCTGCTGGGTGCTGAGCAGCACCCCGCCAGGAGCAGGATCTGATCTGGACTACGCAAGACACCAAGGAGGATGGGCCCACGGAGCCAAGCATCGGCATCGGTCCAACCCAGCCTAGGTTTGACTCCAATGTCACTGTCCAACTTCACGGGTCTGGTTCCATCCAAGAGTGAGCCAGTCTGCATGTGTGGCTTAACACCAGTCCCCCAGCACTGGGTACAGAGGCTAAGTCTCCCCCATCTTCACAGCGTGTCTGCTAAGCTCATCACATTACACCAGGTACTTCAGGCACTGCATGCATCACCTCCTCGGCACCTGCCCCCCAGCTCTGACCCTGAATACCAGAGCTCACTCAACTGGGAGAACCTGAACGGAGTGGGTGAGGCACCATCTTCAAGTCTCACAGGCGTGCTCAGGAAACACTTAGGAATTATTTACTTGCAACCCTGCGAGCTGCTTCACTGAGCAGAAGAATTTTAGATTTGGAAGTAACCTTAGATATCATCAGATTGACTCTACCATTTCCGATAAGAGACTGGTTCGTTGTGCTTCATGGAGAGGTCACATGGTTCCTCTTCTCATTTCAGAGCTGAGTCTTAGCCCTGCACTGTCCAGCAGAGGAGCCACATATGGCTAATTAAATTTGAACTAATTAAAATTACATAAAATTAAGAATACAGTTGCTCAGTTGTATTAGTAACATTTCAAGTGCTCAACAGCCACATGCGGCGAGCGGCATCCGTAGAGGACAGCGCGGAAACAGGACATTTCTGTCATCAGTGGAAGTTCTAGTGGACAGCACTGCTTTAGCCTAACCTCAGTGGTTTGAAAAAATTTAACTGAATTATAGCTGGTTGTACAATATTATGTTAGTTTCAGGTGTACAACAGAATAACTGGACATTTAAATACATTATGAAATGATCACCACAATAAGTCTAGTAACTATCTGTCCCCACACAAAGCTAATACAGGATTACTGACCATATTCTTTGTGAATTATTTTATAAATAGAAGTTCGTATCTTTTTTTTGGCGGTACGCGGGCCTCTCACTGTTGTGGCCTCTCCCGCTGCGGAGTGCAGGCTCTGGACGCGCAGGCTCAGTGGCCATGGCTCACGGGCCCAGCCGCTCCGCAGCATGTGGGATCTTCCCGGACCGGGGCACGAACCCGTGTGCCCTACATCGGCAGGCGGACTCCCAACCACTGCGCCACCAGGGAAGCCCAGAAGTTTGTATCTCTTAATCCCTTTACCTATTTTGCCCACCAACCCACTTCCCTCCCTTCTGGCAACCATCAGGTTGCTCTTCATATCTATAAGCACCTGCTTTGTTTATTCATTTGTTTTGATTTTTAGTTTCCACATATAAAGTGAGGTCATGTAGCATTTGTCTTTCTCTGCCTCACTTATTTTACTTGGCATATTACTCTCTAGGTCCATCCATGTTGTTGCATATGGTGAGATTTCATTCTTTTTTATGCTCAAATAATATTTCATTGTATATATATATACCACATCTTCTTTATCCATTCACCCATTGATGGACACTTAGGCTGCTTCCATATCTTGCCTACTGTAAATAATGATGCAATGAACCTATCTTTTTGGATTAGTGTTATTTGTTTTCTTCGGGTAAGTATACAGAAGTGGAGTTGCTGGACTGGACGGTAATTCCATTTTTAATTTTTTGAGGAACCTCCATACTGTTTTCCATAGTGGCTGCACAAATTTACAATCCTGTCAAAAGTACACAAAGGTTCCTTTTCTCCACATCCTCGTCCACACTCGTTCTTTGTTGTCCTCTGATGCTTGTGGGTCACCAACCCGGGGGTGTGGGTCCCAGGCTAGACTGCACCTCTGCCTCTCCTACCCATCTTGTTGTGGCTCCTTCTTTATGTCTTCATTTGGGGAACATCTTTTCTGCTAGTCCTCAGGTCATTCTCAGAGACAGCTACTCTGCAAGCAGGTGTAATTTCCATGTGCCCGTGGGAGGAGGTGAGCTCAGGACATTCCTACTCTGCCATCTTGATTCTGACTCCCTTACCCCAGTGGTTTGATAAAGGGCTCTCAACAGCACCAGACCCTCCCAAAGCCTGCATTTGTAACACCAGAATCTATGTTTTGAAGGGATTCTTCATTAAGACAGGTACACGCGTGGTTGTTACGTAAATATTGCAGGTTGGCCTGCAAATGTTGAAGAATTCTACTCATAGGGCATGTGTTAGAAAGACAGTTAACTTTTCAAAGGCAGAGGAATAAGTGACAGTGGACAGCACCAAGCACCTGTTATGCATTAAGCACTGTTCTAGGCCGCCCACATATACTGTCTCATTTATCTTCAAACAACTCTCCAGGTAGGTTGTCTTGATACTCTCCCCAGTGTACAGGTGAGGAAATAGGTCAGAGAAGTTTATGACTTGCCCAAGGTCACACATTTAGTCAGTGGCAGAGCTGGCAGTGAAAGCCAAGTACACCTAACTCTTCCCACTTCAACCCCTGCTCTCCAGTTCAAAATTCTGGCTAATTCACCTGGCAGGGAAAGTGTGTATTAGGCACATTACAGTGGATATTACCTGGGACTTTCATTATTCATTTTAACAGCTGGCTGAAAGCAAGGGCAGGTAGTTAGAACAAGGCCAGAAATGAAGAAACAGGACATTTATTTCAGTTTTTCCAAGCTATTCAAAAACCTCTCTCAGTCCCCTTTGGTCTCTAGGTTTCCACATTAAAAAAAAAAAAAAGACGTCTATGTCATCTACTGTTCCTGAATTTTTATACCAACAGGGCAAAAAATACATACTAGGAATATGTAGATTAGCTAGAATGACCTTAGAATTCTGCATACATGTGACATGCTAAAACCTAACATTTCCCCCATTTATTTACTGCTTTACTCAAGAAACCCTGGGGCCTACCACGTGACAGGCACTAGGGCAGAGGCTGGGACTGTAAGAGTGAACAATCCCATGCACAATGGTGCGGTGAGGCTAGTGAGGAAGATAAACACTGAACAAAGCCCTTGTGGCCACCCTTTCAAAGTGCCTCACTGAAACTTACATTTGCTATATTTTCATGACTCACACATTCATCCGGCCAAATTTCTGAGAGGACAGAGGTGAGGCTCTACTTTCTAAGAGAGACATGGAACAGGCCTATGCAATTTTTCAGCAAAGAGAAAATGTTCACTGAAATACTCACCATGTTTGAACACGCCAATCAGAAGCGACTTGTCAGCCTCGGCATCCCACCAATCCACTGGGATCTCCACGCAGTCGATGTCGGGCAGAGGCACTTCCAGCTCCCTGTGGAAGGAAGGGTGTGGACTCAGAGTGCCTTCAACACAGACAGAAAACAACACAAGAGCTCCCGGCCTGAACCCTCGTACTAAGCCACATCCCGGGCTGCATGCTTAGAATCTGAAGTAACAACAGAGAGGATTCAGATAGCTGGGGGCCAAGATATCTTAACCAGGGCTCTGCCCCTGGTTTACAGAGGGAGCTACATCAGCAGATGTACTTGGTGTTCAGGCTCCACTCAGACTGGATGATGCAGAATCTGAAAGCACCTCGTGAAGAACGCACAGTCAGCCAGCCTGGGGTGGGGCTGTGGGCTCTACACGTGTCAGGTGGCTCTAATGTGCCTCTTCGGTTGACAGCCATGGCAAAAGCCAGCAATATGTTGGTTATGTGAAGGCAGAACACCCCTTCTGACTTCATACATGATACATGCATTCAGGTGTCTGAATTCATACAGGATCAAATGCTGCAAAGTGCCCAAATCATCTGGATTCAACCCTTGGAGACCCCACGCACCATTCGAGAACAAGCTAGTCTGCACTGCTACACGCGGGGTATGAAGAGAGCCTTTCAGAGGCTAGCAGCCACAGTAGGAGGTACTTCCCAGTGAGGGTCTGCTAACGGTCTGCTGGGCAAAACTTCTGGCCAAAGGGATGAACACAGCTCACCCCAGGGAGCAGACATGAGGGATGAGCCCCTCTCTGAGTTTCTGTCCATGGTCTGAGAGCTCACATGGACCCTTAGCTGATTGGCTTTATTTGTCTGAGCACCGTCCTTACTCTTTTGAAGGCTCTGGGGTTTGGGGAAGAACATCCATCTGGATGGCTCTTCCGTCCCACCTCCCAGCTGCCTGGGGTGGTGCCTCTGCAATGCTGAAGTTTCTTCTTCCATCAGGTTCTTCTTGCTGTGACACAGGTCTGCCTGCCCCTTGCCAGGCCCAGCTCTCCCTGTGGGGATGGGGCTCCCCGGCCCCCACCTCTCCAGGCAGTGCTCCCTAGCTGGCTCCACTTCAGGGCCCACTGCTCTGCCTGTGTGGTGCCATGGACTGAACAAATTTTGGGGGATGAGCTGTGATTCATTCCTCATGGCACTTTCTGCACAATAAGGCATCTAACCTGCACGGGACCAGTGAGAGCTAAGACGGAGGAAAGCAGAGGGAAGGAGGGAAGGGGGGGAAGGGGGTGGGCAATGGACCTACTCGCTCCACGTTCTACTAACTTCCCTCCATCTACGCATCTAAGAAAGCACATGACGGGGATGAGTAAATTCAGATACATTACTTCTGCCCGGTTAACACTGGATATAAATAAGCGGCTTGAATTCTGCTGCGTATACATGACTGACAAATTGAACTTTTTAGCAACACACCCAACCTCCCTATCCTTACTAGAAATGCCCATAGTAACGACCAAGGAGTAACAGTCAATGTGATGACTGGTCTTAATTACAAAATGCCTCAGGGGTAGGACTGTTGTTGCCTTTCACCTCTCTCCTTCTTTAGTGCTCCTGTGACCACTAAAGCCGTTAGCACTGCCCAGTGGAAAGTAAGAGAGAGAAGAAACCACGGCCCCAGGGAATCTCAAAGCACAGTTCAAATGCCAACACTTCCTATGTCCCCTGGGAACAAGCAGCGTTGTAGGGGCCAGAGCAAACTGCCCATCTGGGGAAGGTGAAGGAGGCCGTCTGGGGACCCCACTTATACACTGTGACTTCTGACAGTCCAATCAAGTAGTAGCTGGGGGCTCAGCAGCCTCATTCCCCCAAATCCTGGGATATTCCCACAGGATTCTACAGCTTTGGAAACACTAGCTTACAAAACTAAGGCACAACACATCAAATGGTGACAAAGTATTAGTAATACGACTAGCAAATAAAGGAGAACCACTCAAAGGTAGAAGAGGACTAAGGCCAAGAGTGGGATTCCAAGTAAAGCTTTTTTTTTTTTTTTAATTTTTACTTATTTAATTAATTAATTTATTTATTTTTAGCTGCATTGGGTCTCCGTTGTGGTGCGCGGGCTTCCCATTGCGGTGGCCTCTCCTGCTGCGGAGCACGGGCTCTAGGCACGTGGGCTTCAGTAGCCGTGGCTCACAGGTTCAGTTGCTCCACGGCATATGGGTTCTTCCCAGACCAGGGCTCAAACTCGTGTCCCCTGCATTGGCAGACGGACTCCCAACCACTGCACCACCAGGGAAGCCCCCAAGTAAAGCTTTTAGTCTACACCTGTTGGATCAAATATCAAAGTCACTGATGTCTATCCAACAATGATTAGTTAAGGTAGAGAAATGACTGCTTTAAAAGCAATTTTACAACACTACTGGGAGAAAAAAAAACCCAACTAAGAACCTCACCAAGAGCTGTGTTTTTAAGCAGCTGTTTTCTCCTTTATTTCACTCGTGGATGATCTGGCTGAATCATCCTCATTCTGCCTGCCTGCTCTACCAGAACTGGTCCTGGGTGGGAGGGAACACGGGCCTCTTGAAACACAGGCAGGTTTGTCCATTTCCATCAACAGGCACTTTATGGCAATTCTTTAACACTGGGAGCTAAGGTTGACCTGTTTTACCTGGCCGGAGTTCCTTCAAATGCTTTATCCGCTGCTTCTCCCAGTATTTCAGCTTTTAGGTAGTACAGCATCCGGACTCGCAAAAGTACCCTATGATATGTGAACACAGTAATGAAACACATTAGAACCCATAAGCTGCCTGTGAACTGCCATCCCCAAGCTGACCTGGGGGAATTATGGGTGCTCTCAGGTTGTCAGGGCTACGAAGTTATATATGAGAAAGCACTAGAAAAAGAAAACACTAGGTATTAATGGCAGAAATTATTGTGGTATCTCCGTTTCACTCAAGAAAACGTATCTCATCAGTCACCTGTTCAGGTCATCCTGTGGGCGTGGGAGGTGAGGGAGGGGAGGTGAGGGCAGCAGAAACAGCATCCCACCTGGTCCTTAATAGCAGTGGTCCCCAACTTTTTTTTTTAATTTATTAATTTATTAATTAATTTATTTTTTGGCTGTGTTGGGTCCTCATTGCTGCGCGCGGGCTTTCTCTAGTTGTGGCGAGCAGGGGCTACTCTTCATTGTGGTGCGCGGGCTTCTCATTACGGTGGCTTCTCTTGTTGCGGAGCACGGGCTCTAGGCGTGTGGGCTTCAGTAGTTATGGCACGCGGGCTCAGTAGTTGTGGCTCGCGGGCTCTAGAGCGCAGGCTCAGTAGTTGTGGCGCACAGGCTTAGCTGCTCCGTGGCATGTGGGATCTTCCTGGACCAGGGATCGAACCCGCATCCCCTGCATTGGCAGGTGGATTTTTAACCACTGCGCCACCAGGGAAGCCCAGTCCCCAACCGATCCCTGGCACCAGGGACCGGTTTCGTGGAAGACAATTTTTCCATGGACCCAGGGGGTGGGGGGTGGGATAGTTCAGGCGGTAATGCGAGCGATGGGGAGCGGCAGATGAAGCTTCCCCCGCTCGCCTGCCACTCACCTCCTGCTGTGCGGCCTGGACCACTACCGGTCCGTGGCCTGGGCGTTGGGGACCCCTGCTTAAGAGGTCTCACCCTGTCCACATGGCCACAATGACCTCTCAGGCAGAGCTGCCTTCCAAGAGGCTTGTTACTAGTTTCCTAGTTTAGTGACGGGTGAGGTTATGTTGAATGGTGCTGTTTTCAAATAGTTTCACTTGCACATAGTTACATGTTACATGAATATTTTAAAGTCTTTTTCATGGTGATACTGCCAGAGAGCAATCCCGTCTTCTCTCCTGTGATTCGGCATGGACCACACTCAGGCTTCATGGGAATGCCCCAGCATGTCTGAGATGAGGCAATTAAGTATTTGTTGGGCAACTAGCGTGTCCTGCACTGTGCTGGTACCGTGAGAATGTAACACAAGTAAACGTTAGTTTAACCTTGTTCTTGAGGAGCCTACAACAGTCCAATTGTGAAATAAGGCCAGCCACAAGAGAATCAGAGCACAGCAGACGGCCGTGGGGGTTAGGGGCGGGCGGCTTAAGGTATGCAAAACACAGAGTGAAAGCCAAGGACAGGCACAGAGAAGCCCACCGCATCTGAGGAGATGCTGCAGTGAGGGTTACAAGAGTACCCGCCACTGTGTCGACACCAGGCAAGAGTGAAGGCGAGCTACTAAAGCAGAAGCCCGTTTACACGTACTTCTGTAGGAACTGATCTCCATGTAAGTTGTTTAAAAAGAGCGACGAGAACACAAACAGCATGTAAAGTAAATACTACTTTGGAGAAGGTAAGAGGAGGCTGGGCGTTCCCACTGCTGGGCCCTGCACAGAGCATCTCTGGAAGAACCCGGTTAACAGTGGTCACCTCTGGAGAGGGAAACAGGGGCGCTGGAGTGGGAGGAAAACTTACTTTTGACAAAAAATATTTGTTAACACGTGTATGTATTACCTATTCAAAAGGTGTTTAAATAACGAGGGGTTGAGCCCTCTAAAAAAGCATAGTTTCTTAGATCTGGGTTGAAAGTGCCACTGTGGGCCTAAGTTGTAGGTGGCAACATAAAAGTTCAAACTTTTAGATGCGAAAGAACCCTTACTTTTCCGCCATACCATTCCTTACCTCAGCTGTCAATCAACTCAAATTCGAGATGTTTTTTCAAAGCTCAGAGAATGAGAACTCTAAGAATTTGCAATTGTCCCTGATCCTTCTGCCTAGCTGGCAGTAGCTGACGGCCTCCTTAGCAAGAACTGGAAAGAGGCTGTCTTAGGTATAGGATTCCTGCCCGCCTGGATCTACCTCAATCAGAGGAAGGCTTCCAGAAGATGTAAGATACGGCTGTTTCTATATCTCCAAAAAGAGGCAAAGGTGTTGATATCTGGCAGTATCTACAGCACAAGAGAACAGAACTGAAAGCCAGTAGTATTCACCTATACAGCAAATGAGAAGTAAATCAACTCTGAGGACAGACAGACAACTCTTAGAGAGCCACTTCCTCCCAGGCTGAGATGATAACCCCAGGTGGCATCTGATCTCACAGGGAAGGAGAGCTGGAGCTGGTCTATGACAACCTTCACTTCAGCCAAACAAAACCTATTAATACTTTTGGGTGGCGGTATTCCCTTTTCTTTCATTTCTTTCTTTTTCTAAAAAACTATTCTCTTGGTATGAAATATACTTCCAGAAAATGCATTTTGCGTAAATGTACAGCTTGATGAATTTCCACATACTAAACGCACGTGTGTATCCAATATCTAGATCAGGAAACAGAACACTTCCCCAGAAGGCCCCCTGGTAGTCCCTTCTGGTCACTATACCCACTCTGAACAGATAGTCACTGTCCTGACTTCTTAGAGCCTAGATTTGAAGCAGCTGCTTTTTAACCTTTTAAAATTCTTTTGATAACAACTTCACGCCCTTAAATACTATATGTATTACTAATTACGCAAATGCTCTGAGTACACACTATGTGCCAGCATGTATTAGCTCACTTAATCTTCATAACAATGCTGAGGTAGGAACTATTATTTTAAAAATTTTAAAAATAATTCACCTGCAGGTAAGTAATGGGGCTAGGATTCAAATGCAGACAGTCCTGACCCCAGAGCCTTTCTTGACCCACATCTGATACTGGGGTGGCCGTAAATTTGCTAATTAACAGAGCCCACAAATCTAGAAGCTCACAGTCCAGTTATGCTAAAGAAACTCTGCCTGTTCTCTGGTGCACCTCAGGACAGAACCAGGACCCAAGATCAAAGGGTGGAAGATTCAAGGAAGCGGATTTTAGATTCAATATACAGAAGGACAATTCATTAGAATCATCTGGTAATTAAATGAGTGTTGCTGAGAAATGGTAAACCCCCATCACTAGGAAGGCTCGAGCAGAGGCTGGAGGACTCCCTGCTGGGACACTGTCCACAGAATTCCCACGCTGCGTGGGAGGAGCTGCAAGGCCCCTGCTGGCTCTGAATCTCTTGGTCGCTGAGCCAGAACTAAAGAGGACAATACTCTCCATCAGATTCAGATGAATAAACAGCAGTCAGCTTCTTCAAACCCAGAGAAGTGCTTTACTGCATTATTCTTTGATTCTCAGGGTAAGGCTTGCACTCAGGAAAGATCCTGGGGCTGGTGGTTAGAAACGTTAAGGAATTCCTCAAGGGTCACAATTCTGCTCAACATCTGTGATCATCTGTGCGGGTGTCGAGGGAAGTTCTATGTTAATCTCTCCAGCTCAGCCTATGTTCAGTGCTCCAGACCCACATCTGCAGCTGGGGATGGGAGAGCCAAATGTTGCTGCTGTGACTTAATAAGGCAAAACCTGAGTCCTTCGTGTTGCTCTTCAGCGTTTCCTGAATATAACGATTCTGATTCTGTCATGGCTACAAGCACCGCCACTCTCCAGCCTACAAGGCTAACGGCCACAGAGTTACCTGCTTTCTGTATTCCTCATCACACATGATGGATTCTTCTTTAGTCACATCTCTCATATTTGACCCTTTCTCCCCAGTTTTACAGTCAGCACCCTAATCTAGGTCATCACGATCAATACTTAGTATTATGACAGAACTCTCCTAGTTGGCCATTCAGCTCCAGGTAAACAACTACTCCATCTTGCAAATTGTTACCGGATTAATTTTTCTCCCCCAGTATCATTTTTTATCATGTCTCACTTGTTCAAGAAATATGGTTGCTTAGTACTTACAAAAGACTCCGTGGTGAGCCTGTCATACCAGGTCTCCCATCAAGGAGCCCTCGTCCCTGCCAGCTTCCTTTCTGCTCCCTCACAGTGACTCTGATCCAGTCACAGTGAACATGCCGTCGGGTCCTGCCCCAGCCAGGCTCTGTTATCAACAGCAAGTGCCCTTTAAGTCTTGGCTTGAGATCTACTGCCCCAGAGAGCTTGTACCTTTGTGTGCGGTAAGTTTTTTTTTTTTTTTTTTTTTTTGTGGTACGCGGGCCTCTCACTGTTCTGGCCTCTCCCGTTGCGGAGCACAGGCTCCGGACGCGCAGGCCCAGCGGCCATGGCTCACGGGCCCAGCCGCTCCGCGGCATGTGGGATCCTCCCGGACCGGGGCACGAACCCGTGTCCCCTGCATCGGCAGGCGGGCTCTCAACCACTGCGCCACCAGGGAAGCCCTGTGTGCGGTAGTTTTTATTACAGTATTGGGCATGAGACCTGTCTTCAAATATTTGGAGGAATCAAAGGACAGGGTTAGACTTCAGCAGTAAAGGAAAAAAAACCACAACCCAACAACTACAGGACCATTAGGTTGATGTTACAGGGAGGAAGAAAAGACCTCGCAAAAATCTTGATTTACGGGATAGTAAACTCTTTATAACCAGAGGTGTGCAAGCTGAGGCCTTCTCACGGCCTACCAGGAATGCTGAGGAGGTAAGTCTTGCCTGGCCTAGGAAGCTGGGCTAGATGGTTGCCAAGGGTCCTTTTACTTCTAACAGATACACTGTACAGCGATGCAAGTACCCACATGCAAACCTGTCATTGTTTCGTGCCTGGGTGCCCTAACTCCCCCAAACTAAACTTCACAAGAACAGTTTCATTTTCTATCACTTTTTCCTTTATTTCCGCCTGCCCCACCCCAGCCCTTAGCCTCGGGATATAAAGAACACTATCTCAAATGAATGTCCACCAAACACCGGGAGGCCATGAATGTCGAAGCAAATCTGAAGAGGAAGCAACCTGGCAAGGGGGTACGGCTGAGAGCGGAGGCCACCAAGGCCAGTCTTCTGCTCTCCCTGATGTGCCCTCGGGGGTGGAGGGAGGGAAAGGAAAAGGAGAGCGAGCAGTGAAATCACGAGCGTCCTCCGTGGATTTTGAGAGTCAGGTCAGAAGATCCTGTACGAACTGCACTGGTAAGAGAGGCCGGGTTCCGGGGGAGCAGAGAGATGATTAAGGGAGGTAGAGAGGCTTCAGTGCAACTGAACCCTAACCTAGCTTCGAGCACACAGCCTATCCGCCTTTCCAGACCTCACACGGTGGTACAGGGGTATCAAGTGGCCTCCCACAGCCCCGCGGGGGTCCCGGGAAGCTGCGTTG
The DNA here is from genome assembly GCF_964165515.1 of Mesoplodon bidens. Classification (NCBI taxonomy): domain Eukaryota; kingdom Metazoa; phylum Chordata; class Mammalia; order Artiodactyla; family Ziphiidae; genus Mesoplodon; species Mesoplodon bidens. The sequence goes on along the minus strand of NC_138171.1, from coordinate 18,891,148 downwards.
TCAGAGCGGAGCTGCCACCAGGGGTGAGGGGGGCACACTCACTTGTTGCAGTGCTGTTTGAGGTGCTTCTTGTAGCCATCATCGTGCAAGACCACCTCGGGGTTGCAGGTGGCCAGCCAGTCTGCGTTCTTTAACTCTGGGAGCAGCAGCTGGTTCTTCGTTTTCTTCCCCTTCCTCCCTCTGGGGACTGGAGCGGACAACCCTGAGACAGAAAGGTACGAACATGAGCCGAGACGGCTTAAACGTGGCTGTCGGAACAGAACTGGGCTAGGGTGGCAAAGAGGCAGCCGGGCTATGCACGGTGGCCCTGGACGACAGGCCCCACTCCTCCGTCCCCCAGGCAGGGATGGCGAGGAGACACCCGGTCCCCTACTTAGTAACCCCCAGGACCATTCAGTCAGGCAGCAAGAATCTACCGAGTGTCCCGCAGGATCAAGAAAGGTGTAGCAGAACCTGTGCCCGTGGGGACCTCACAGCCTAGCCGGGGAAAAGGAATGCTCGACCTGAGACGTGAAGGTGAGCTGTGTCTCAGCACAGGGAAGGAGCAGCACGACGAAGTGCACAGACAGAGGTGGCACTGAGGCTGAGCACGCTGTGCGAGTCCCCATATCAGAGAAGGAACCCCTGTGACACCCAGGTTAGTGGGCAGGACTGGCACGTGGGGAACTTCAAGAGGGCCCAACTGCACTGAAACAAAATACCACAGCGAACACCGGATGATTCTGAGGGAGAATGGAAATGGAAAGCATCAGCATCCTTTCCCACAGGTAGCATTCTGGAAATACACCTGAGAAAGAGATGTCCCCAAAGCACAGCAACATGGGCCAACATGGGAAGACAGAAGGAACTACAGGGGTTTGTGCTACTCGGCTACGGCCCGTGCCACCCCTCACCTGAGTGGTTCTGGAGGGTCTGGGCCTGCCCATCTTTGGTAGGCGTGATCAGTTCCCAAATGAAACTCTTGATCTTCTCGTCGCCCTTGTAGTGCTTGACACAGTACACCAGCAGGGCCCGGCAAATCATCTCCATGTCCTTCTCGTTCAGATGCCACTTGAATCGTCCATGAGTCAGGATGTCCTTCCACCGGCCCCAGCTGAGAGTGGAAATACAGAATGGTGTTAGAGGGCGGAAGGGCCACGCATGCCTTCAACACTGCAGGACAAACAGGAGCCGACGGCTTCTCGACCCCTGCTGGGCTTACTGATCACCCTGAGGGATTTGTCCTGAAAGACCTTCGAGGATCGCATACTGTAGCACACCAAATGTCACTGAGGTGACCTGGACCCTGGACACAGAGAGCTTCATATGGCCACTAGAATGTTAAAAAGGGAGGGACGAAAATATCTGGAGCGAGGAATAAATCTGGAATTAAAACAGTCCAGGACTTCCCTGGTGGCACAGTGATTTAAGAATCCACCTGCCAATGCAGGGGACATGGGTTCAATCCCCGGTCCAGGAAGATCCCACGTGCCGCGGAGCAACTAAACCCATGTGCCACAACTACTGAGCCTGCGCTCTAGAGCCCGCGAGCCACAACTACTGAGCCCACATGCCACAACTACTGAAGCCCGTGCGCCTACAGCCCATGGTCCGCAACAAGAGAAGCCACCGCCATGAGAAGCTCACGCACCACAATGAAGAGTAGCCCCCGCTCGCCCCAACTAGAGAAAGCCCGCGTGCAGCAACAAAGACCCAATGCAGCCAAAAACAAATAAAAATAAATAAATCTATAAAAATATTATTAAAAAACTGACCCCAGCTGCAGTATTTGAAAGCAATGGTGATGAGCTCCCAGAAGCTAAACCCTCTACTTCTACCAGAGCCAGAGCCCTGCATGAATCATGCCTTAACTCGAACATCTGCTACACTGATTCCTTATATGTCCTTGGGGGAAAAAGGCAGGAAATCAGTACCAGGCAGTAAATTAGTACCAGAGATCTGCCGTGACAAGCATATGAGAAAATCATGGCCCGTCTACAACATGGCAGCAGAGTGCAGTGACTGAGGGGGGCCGCGGGGAGAAGGCACAGCTCTCTCTTCCGCCAACAGACCCTCCATCGGCCCAGACCCCAGAGGTGAGTGGAGAGACACACTGGACACATCTCAGGGACTGAACCAAAGAGGGGAAAACAACAACAAGAACAAACAGGTGAAGCCAATACCCACCCAAAGATGAGCAGGTTCTTCTCCACCCGGAAGCACTCGGCCCGGAGGTAGCGTCTGGTTTTGTCATTGAGGCGCCTGGACCTCGTGGGCCTCTCATCAGAGTCACTGTCCAACTCTGAAAACTCCATGAGCTCATCCTCCTCAAAAGAGTTGTAGTGTTTGGTCTGCTTCCTCACGCGCGGGCGGTCGATCACTAAGCTTTCCTGGAAACAGAGAGGACTGCTGGGGAGAAAGCCCCTCTTCACTCTCCCTGCATCACAGTGCAGATCCTGCTGCTGTTCCTCAGGACACATTTGGGAAAGAACCACCCCCATCTCGTCCTCCAGCAGGAAAGGCTCTTCCCAGCACACCTGCCGTGTCCACAACAAGCAGAGGGGACACTCTGGGACTTGTTGAAGTTGGTGTCTCCCTCCGCCCCCAGTGCTGGCTGCCCCCATCTGCTGGTTTTGCAGTCTAACAGGGGCCTGGGCAGGCGAGGCCCCCCCAGCGCCAGAGTGGCCTCCTGTTCTTGCCAAGAAGGACGGGAGTGGTGCACCCCAGCTGTTCTGCCCGGCATGCAGAGGCCCCCTGTGCTCTGGAGACAGGAGGAGTTGGAGAATTCCATCTACTCAGCAACTTTCGGAAGACGAACACAAGTTACTGCCACTTCATTTCGCCTTCCACTGGAGCCACTAACCTTCTGTCTTTCATGGAAAAGATAACCTCTAGCTCAGGAAACTCACCCATTCTGGCGGCTCCCTTGGCCACGACCATCACTTCTCTGGTCTCCATCATTTCATGCTTCTCGCCCCTCCCCCCATGCCTCTTCCCAAAGCTCAGCTAAGCTCCTGCAGACTGTCTCAGGGCAAGAGCTTTTTCTTCCCCCGCTTGCCCACTGTCCTCCTGCACACAGAGTAACTCCCTGACTGTGACATTGTTAAACACTAGAAATAGGTTATTATGGGGACTGCAGAATCCTCCTACTAGGAGAAAACAGGTCAGATTAAGCGACCTCTGGCGATCCTACGGAAGAATATTTAAGGCTGGACGCTGGTTCCTGAATCAGCTAGATGTAAGCAGGGACAGCCTCCTGGGTCTGTGAGTCCGTGAGAGTTCAACACTCACCCAAGAAGACAGGCAGAAAGTGATGGGTGCTCATCCCTGAGGGAGGTAACTGGGTCAGAGATGGAGGGAGGGGAAGCTAACACGTATGGGCTGCCTCACATGGGCTGGGCAGCCACCTTCACAATGTTATCTCTAACTCTGCAAAGGGGGCGCCACCACCTCCTTTGTTCACATGTCTTTTTTCACTCTCAGTGAGGTCAGTTCCCTTGCCCAAAGACATACAGCTAGTCAGTGGCAGAGCCAGTATTCAAACTCTGGTTTTATTCCAAGGCCATTCTCTTTCTCATGTTCAGAAATAGGAAAATTCAAGATGCTGAAAAGAATGGAGGTGAACCCAACAAACTTTTCTTCGTCATGCTTTTTTCCTCTAATGTTCGTCCGAGGTAAAGTTCCTTGCATAGGAAGTGTTGAAATAGAGGAAAACAGTCACATGCCAAGGATAGGATTTTGGCTTGGGTCAGAGGGCTGATCTTGACCTGTTTGGCCAGTTCCAGTTCTAACTGTTTTTATCGAATTTCCTGGACACCCAGCAGACTGTATGCCCCATTAAGTCACTTTAAAGATAACATTTCTCGGGCTTCCCTGGTGGCGCAGTGGTTGCGAGTCCACCTGCCGATGCAGGGGACACGGGTTCGTGCCCCGGTCCGGGAGGATCCCATGGTGCGGCTAGGCCCATGAGCCATGGCCGCTGAGCCTGCGCGTCTGGAGCCTGTGCTCCGCAATGGAAGTAGGTTACACACAGCATCTTATTTAAGAACTAAATCTTAGGAGTAAATAATGATTGGAGCTGGTAGGAATTTACGGTCCCATAAGACACCAGTGAAATGTTCAATGAAATAAAATATTCTCAGTGCTGTACCTTCTCACTCTTTGCTTCAGTGTCCAGTTCAGCTATTTTAGCCCATTTCTGCCAGAAGTTTGGGTCATCTAAGGAAATATCCGTTCTGTTTCCGGAAGCCACAAAGCTAGCCTGTGAAGAAGAAAGAGCCAATAAACTGTACTTGAACACAAACTGTAAAACACCTGTGTGATCTCAAATGCACCAGAGACTCAAGAATATTCTCCATCCGCATTCAAAATCAAAACCCCTCACAGAGCTGCCAAAATGAAAGTGAAAATCTTGAAGCTATTGTTTTAAAATTTTATTTTAACGGTGGGGTGAGGATATTACAATTTCAACCTACAGGATCATTTTTTATAACTTAAACTCGGAAGCAGGAGGACAACCCCTGGGAGATGATGGCAACGTATGTCCAGTTGCCCGTGAAAGGGCTGATTCTTAAAACTTCCCTGGATATAGTTTTTCTTTCAGTTCACCAATCCCCAAGTTTCCACTCTGGGAAAGGCCCTGGCTGGGCCATATGAGGTGTACAGAGATGAGCTATGCCTCTGAAGCACAAAATGTCCCCGAAAAAGCCCTTCCCCCGTAAGCCACCAAACAGGTGATTTAATCACACAGGTCATGAAGCTCACAGAACCTGTGGCGAGAGAACCTGAGAGTGATCTGATAAGTGGTCTGGTTAGTTGAATTCTAAATCCAGCGACCTGACGGGCAGAGGAAAAAGGCATCTAGACTAGAAGCTGGGAATCTTGAATAAAATCTCTTGTCTCACAAAATGAACAAAATACGTGTTCACTGGAATTTCAACTCCCTGACACTGATCAAGGAGTGCTCTCCAAGGGACTCGGGATGACCATTTGAGGGTTTTGGAGCAGTCTCCGTGCATAGTGAAGAAGGCAAACTGCAAAACCAAGTGTCTATCCTGCCCACGGAAGATCAGCTCCAAGGATTCAGAGTGGTGATTTCTTTTCTAGCTTGTGACCCATTATTCAAAGCCTCTCTAAGAACCTGCATCTATCAGGGTGGCACACAGAACAGTTGTGTAGCCAGACCATTTCAACGGTTTGCATTTAGACAAACAGCAGCCTGGCTAATGAGGGTCAAAGAATAAAGACTATTCTTTCCACTGCCACCCCAAGTGGACTCTGCAGAGAAGGCCTTATACCTTGGCAAAAGTGGATCCTTTCCCTTCAGACTGGATGGTGATAGTGTGGGTTCTCCTCTGCAGAATCTGGTCTATGTCTTCTTCACAGAACTTGGAGCCTTCGTCTTCCTCATCCATTAAGGCACCATAAGCACCTTTCCGGAGCAAGTCCTCTACCTCCATTTTTGAAAGCTGCTGTACCTGGACAGGTCACCAAAGGCTACTCACAAAGTGGGAAACGCACAGGAGAAAAACAGCCTCAAATCTGACCTTCATGATTCAGTACCCAGTTCCTCCACTAATTGCACGTGTCAGAAGAATAAAGACACAAGATTTAGAAAATGAAAACCCAGATAAAGACACTCAAGAGAATGATGGGGAGGGCAGGCAGACAATCCTCCAGGGAGCTCTGGAATAAAACCCAGCACACGACCCAGTGGCCCTAACATTCCTCAGGATCCTGGTTATTATCAAGTGTCACAAACCATTAAAACTATGCACCACTGAAGAGAATATATTGAATGTTTATTTTATGTTTTAGTTTGAGTCTGTATCTTTAAAAACCTCCAGATGTACCAAATGAGCTAAAGAATAATGAGTTATTCATTATTAAATAAATACAACAGTATTGGAAATGATGTCATTTCTTAACTAAAGAAAGGATCCCATGCCAAGTGTTATCTTCTCAACTGCTTGTTGAAAACAGGAAATGGGAGTTCAAAACACCCTTTCCTGGTTCTAATTAAGAATCTGGTTCTCTTTATATCCATCACAGGAGGGAATTCCATGACTCCCAGCACTGGTAACTTGAAGTATTAAACTTAGCAACACATGCATAGCTAAGAGGATGTAGAACATCTGGACTAAAGACAACTCAGAAGGGCCAGAGATTAAGGAGATATTCTGCTTTGTTTGCCTAGACTTTAATACAATTCAAGAATCTTAGCAGCAATTTTTATCCCCTCTAGAGGGGGAAAAGAAGATTGTATTAACTGCCACATTTCAAGCTGATAATTCATTCATTCATTTTTTCACTGATCATCATGCATTGAACGTCTTTAACATGCCAAGTACTGTTAGGGGTGCTGGGTAAGATAAAATAGCTCACCTTCAGGGAGCTCAAAGTCTGCAGTATGAGAATAAAAAGCATGGTGATAATTTAGAGTTAAGTGTTAAGATCTACTGATGTCCAACAGGCAATGTGTAAAACTCTATTTACTGAAATGTTACTGCATGTTGGGCAATCCTACCACCCAACTGCTCCTACAGATCCCTTTACTCATCTATAAAATGCAGAGACCTGAACCTGAATTACCCTCTATTGCAGGGAATTACCCATTAAAGATGTACGGCCTGACTCAATTTAGTGAAAGGGAATCTTAAAACAGCTGTAGGAATGAAGAATTCAGAGAGGCCCTGGGCTGCATGATAAATTCTTCTCTAGGCTCGAAAGCAGGTACCGGCATACTCACTCCATTCGTGCTGCCCTTTCGGTTGATGTCCTGAAGGACAGCCTTGTCCAGACCCAGCTTCAGGCTGGCCTTGTCAAACATTTCCCGCTCGTAGGAGTTCCGTGTAATGAGGCGATACACCTTCACGGCTTTACTCTGGCCTATCCGGTGACATCGGGCCTGAGCCTGGGAAGGAAGGAGGGTCACACACATTGTGTCACCAGACAGAACGGAAGCAGCCCAAGGAACGGGGAAATGCTTATATTCCACGTGGGGTGAGTGGCTGGCTCTCACAGTTACGAGTCATGGGACTGATTCTGGAATAGAATTCACCCAAATGCCAGCCACCCCTTCAAGAGCACTCACTTCATGGCCCGTTATTTCCTGAGTGACTGCTGTACGCTGGACAACGTGATGAGAAGGACCTGGCTTCCTACCCTCCCTAGCCTGTGGTCTGAGTGCAGGCACTCGTTCCCAGGATGTTGTCTCGCTCTCTGGGGAAATGTCTCACCCAGAGCAAGCAGCAGCACGTTTTAAGTTTTCTCATTTTAATACAGAAATTTTCATAGACAAAAGTAGAGAAAAGTATAAGGACCTCTTATGGTCACTCTTGCTTCATCTCTGCTATGCCTCTACCCTCCAAGATTACTATGAAGCAAACCCTTGGCATCATATTGATTCATCCTCACATATTCCAATATGTATTTCTAAACATAAGGACTCTTGTAAAACGTATTACCATCGCTATACTTCAAAAAATTAATACTAAGTACTAACTATCTAGTTAGTTCCAATTTCCCGGCTTATCTCATATATATTTCTTTAAGTTTGATTGTTTGGATCAGGATCCAAATAAAGCCCATGCATTGTAATTGGTTGATATAGCTCTGTCTTTGATCTCTCCTTTTTTCCAAATGCCATTTATTTGTTGAAGAGACCAGGTATCTGTCCTACGGTTTCTCACAGTCTATATTTTGCCACCTGCACTTTGGCTGTGTCACTGAATGGATTCCTCCGTTCCCTTTATTTCCTCTAAACTGGAGTTATACCTTGAGACTTGATCAGGTTAAGATTTTACCTTTGGCAAGTGTAATCCATAGTTGGTGTATAAATTTCCATCAAAAGGTACATGATGTCTGGTTGTCTTTCTTTTGAATTGATGATCATTGCCTAGATCCATGATTTCATTAGCGGTTACAATTACCCTCATCAATTTTTTGGTTACCCTGATGTACAGTTCATATAGGAGAGACAAGCTAAATGTCTGATTCTTTCTCTTTATTTAATCAGTTTCCAAATGAACACCCTCCAAAAGTGACTAATGAAGATTTTTATAATTAGTTTCTTAAGGAATACAATGCAAGTACGCATTTAAGTAATATTTGTGCTATTTTTCACTGCATTGCTGTTTTTCTTTAAATAAATTTTATTTATTTGTTTGTTTATTTATTTATTTATTTATGGCTGTGTTGGGTCTTAGTTGCTGTGCGCAGGCTTTCTCTAGTTGTGGCGAGCGGGACTACTCTTCATTGCAGTGTGCAGGCTTCTCACTGCGGTGGCTTCTCTTTGTTGCAGAGCACGGGCTCTACGCACACAGGCTTCAGTAGTTGTGGCATGCAGGCTCAGTAGTTGTGGCTCTCGGGCTCTAGAGCACAGGCTCAGTAGCTGTGGTGCACGGGTTTAGTTGCTCTGCGGCATGTGGTATCTTCCCAGACCAGGGCTCAAACCCATGTCTCCTGCATTGGCAGGCGGATTCTTAACCACTGCACCACCAGGGAAGTCCCTGTTTCTTAATGTTGGTCAAATATGGCCTATGGAAAACTCCTCAAGTTGGCTCCTGAGTTCTTTTGACATGATTCAGTCAAATATGGAAAGGAGGAAAACTATGAAAAATTCTGGTATTATATTTGGAGATGTCAGTATGAACTCACAGTTAGCGTGTGTGTGTGTGTGTGTGTGTGTGTGTGTGTGTGTGTGAGTATACACATAGGTAAAGAAAAAGATATGGATATGTCTGTATTTATGTTTGTATGTTATATCAAAGACCAGCAGTCTCTAACAGCTCCCTTGTTTTCTGGTATGACAACATGTTCCATGCTCCCATTGTATATTTCCTCCCCAGACCTGGATTCGGCCATTTTTTCAAGGAGTCCAAGAGCTTCTTTCAGTGGGAAGTGGCAGTAAAGACAAGAGTCTGGATGCTCTAGGGATGCTCCCTGCCACTAGGTCGGTCATTGTTCCTGGGCCTACTCAGTGGGTAAAAGCAGAAGCGTTTGTGTGTGTGTAGTGTATACGATCATGGGCACACATAAGACAAATTACATCATGAAATCATACTGATATTTTAATTCAAATTTGGGACTACAGGATTTTAACTTCATTAACTATACATCTGTATCGCTTTTTAACCATGTTGAAAAGCTCAGTCCTTAACCATGCCAATATCATTACTCATCTGATTCATCCCGCAAATACATAAAATATCAGAAAAACAGCATCATTATGATCACCATCGAAACATAATTACTGAAAACCATGTAAGGTTTACTGCCCTCCCACCCTGGGATATATCCCACCAAGAATGTACAAACTCCAGTGTTTAAATACACACTGGGGCTTCCCTGGTGGCACAGTGGATAAGGATCTGCCTGCCAATGCAGGAGACACAGGTTCGATCCCTGGTCCAGGAAGATCCCACATGCTGCAGAGCAACTAAGCCCGCGCACCACAACTACTGAGCCTGCGCTCTAGAGCCTGTGAGCCATAACTACTGATGCCCGCGTGCTTAGAGCCCGTGCACCGCAATGAAGAGAAGCCCCCGCTCGCCACAACTAGAGAAAGCCCGTGCGCAGCAACTAAGACCCAACGCAGCCATAAATAAATAAATTTATTAAAAAAATAAAAAAATAAATACACACTGGCAGATAAGCTTCTTTTTCACAGTGGCAGGATCAGCAATTCTAGCACACTTTCTGTCTAATCTAGGATTGAGCAAATGCGTAAATATACTGAGGGTACCAGGAGCCAGGGTTTTCACTGCTGAAGAAGGAAGTTACAAATATGGCAAGAAGAAAAACTAGAACAACTCTGTGGCGTTAGAATGGATTTGGAGGTATCAGTATTAACTCATGGTTAGAAGTGCACATGTGTGTATAAAACCACACAAAGACATGAATGTGTGTGCATCTGTTTATGTAGACACATGCATGTATATACACACATATACATATGAATGCATGTTATGTATATATGTATATTTATTCCCTGTGTGTGTATGTATGTAGTCTAGCTGTGTCCACTGAGAGGGCCTAGAAGAAATGGCATCCCAGTAGCAAAGAACGTAACGAACCCTCAGATCTTGGTTTCTAAACTCCATTCTCCATAACAAGAGAGAACAAGGCATGTTAGAGAAATGATTAATTCCAGGGCCAGGGTAGTCAAAGTATAGGATGAGCCTGAAACATATCACTGTGCCGGAATGTAAGGAAGTACTCAAAGAATGATGGAGACGCATCAAAGTAACACCTGAAACCTAAGAGGCTTTTGCTGCTTAGGTCCAGGACTATCTGAACATCAAAATGCATATCGTATGGAATATAACCCACTGAATAAAAGAAGAACCCATGAGTACATACTGACATAAATAAACTAATGGGAGAAAAGGGAAAACGCCTCCTCAGAGTAGAAAGTAACTAAAAAAATGTGGAATGACTGTTAGAAAATCACCACTTATGCAACCGTAACAGTGATGACTGAGCCAGGCAAGAATAATCAAAGGAAACTAAAACCAGTGGGTGAAACTCTGATGAGGAACAGGATATTTACATAGTCTCAAAGCATCTCTCCAAAGCTACTTAGTAATTTCAAAGGGAAAAATAGCAACTTCATAGAGAAATCCAGCAGATGCCACTAACTAAGCTCAAAGTACTTTTTATCAACAAATGGACATCATGTTCCTCTCGACATGACACACTGAGAAGGACATATCACTTCGAGGTATCACTAAACCTGAACTCAATCCTGAGGAAATACAGACACAAAATAAGGGCCTATCTATAAAACATCTAGACTGTACCCTTGAAAGACATCAAGGTCGTGAAAGGAAAAGAAAGATCAAGGCACGGACCCATTAAAGGAGACATGAGAACTAAACGAAGTGGGTGATCCTCGTTTGGATCCTGGGGGAATAACATAAAGAATAATATAAAGAATGTTGAAAGAAATGATAAAATTTGAATACGGACTATGGATTAGAGATACTATTCTTATTTCTTTATTTTGAGAACTGAACCCTGGTTATATAAGGGAATGTCCTTGCACTTAGCAAATACACACTAGAAGCACTCAGGGGACAACTTACTCTCAGATGGTTCAGAAAAAAAGTGGCGTGTGTGTGTGTGCACACACATGTGTGTAGGTCTCTGTATGTACTCAGAGAGACAGGAGAGAGGGCAGAAATGATAAAGTAAATGAGGCAAAATGTTAGCAGTTGGTGAAATCTGGATAAAGGGTATATTGGAGTTGCAAACTGAAATTATATCACAATGAAGATACTGAAAAATGAAATACAAACATTTGAGCATAACTCTTGGGGTTATGCTGTCCACATCATATAGAGCTAGGTTCAACTGTTTCATTTCACTTTTGAATTTTAGGGATTGATTTTTCCCACATTAATTTAACCACAATGAAGGGGGTGGGAAAGAAAAAAACTAAACCAAGTAACTTTGGAAATTGGTATTTTGATTATATACTTTAAGACCTAAAAAACACTTGAGTCCAATACTATACACAGGTAAATTTATTTTTCGTAGAATATGGGTTAGTAATTCTGAAACTACTTTATGCGTATACTAAGACTGAACAAATGAGTAAATGTACTGTGTTATGACCATGAGACCAGGCTTCTCACAGCCAGAGAAAGGAGTTACAAATTCGGAAGAGTGCAGAAGGCTAGAAGGAATCCTGTGATGTTGGACTGGAATCAGAAATCTCACTACAGGTGGATAGATAGGGAATAAATACAGAGGTGTGGTACCAGTGCTTGTGTCAGAACGCAAGGGAATAAATACAGAGGTGTGGTACCAGTGCTTGGGTCAGTACACACATCTATATTTCCTAGCTCTGTCTGCTCAGAGTCTAGAACCAGTAACACTCCAGTGGCAATGGGCACACCTAGTAGCCAGGCCTTGGTTTCTAAATGCCATTCTCAACTAAAAGGAACCAGGGAGCCTTGGAGGTATAGTCAGTTCCATGGATATGGCAGGAAAAATGTAACATGAACCTGAGTGTCTTGTGGTGCCAGAAAATAAGAAGTGCTCACAAACTGACAGGAGCATGTCTAAAGGACAGAGGAGCCAACCTGAAGGACAGAGGAGCCAACCTGAAGGGCCTCCTAATGACCAAATCTGAACGGCAAAATAAACAATGCAAGTAGTGGGTTATAACCTATTACATAAAATAGATATCCAGGAATCCATACCAATACAAATACATAAATAAACGGGGGACAAAGGACAGCTGTCCTTTACAGTAGGATTCCAATTCCTACTGTAGAAGCAATGACTGAAATAGAAAACTACCATTTGCCAAACACCATCGTAATAATTACTGAAGGCAAGAACCACTGATGAATGCTAAAATTAATAGGCAAAAGTATGATAAGAAACAGGATATTTATAGCATCTCAAAATATCTCCTCCCAACATACTAAGTTTCAAGGTAAAAATAGTAACTTTACAGTGGAGAGACCTGGCAGACACCACCTCAACCAAGTAATCAAGGTTAACATCACAAGTAATAAGACATATCGACATCACGTACCCCCTGAGGATATAACATCACTTCTATGATATTCTTGCCAAAAATACATAACCTCAAATCTGATCATGAGAGAAACATCAGGCAAACACAAAGTGAGAAACAATTCTCCAAAACAGCTGGTCAGTATCCTTCCGAAGTGTCAAGGTCACGAAAGCTAAGGAAAGACAGGAGATGTCACAGACTGGAGGCGGCTAAGGAGTTGTAACTTCTAAAGGAGATGTGAAATCCTGAATTGGATCCCAGACCAGAAAAAAGAACACCGGTAGAAAAAATGAAGGAATTTGAACAGGGTCTGTAGATCAGAGCACTGTATTGATGTAAATTTCCTGGTTTCGATAATTACACTATGGTTACACAGAATGTTAACATTAAGGGAAGCGGGGCAAAGGATCCTAGAACTCTGCACTATTTTGCGCCTTTTTTAAAGTTTAAAATGATTTCAGAATAAAAAGTTTTTAAAGCTTTTGTTTTATAACGCTATAAAATACTTAGGATGGTTCCAAAGTCAAATATACAAAAAGGCATATTCAGAAAAACTAGCTTCTATTCGTCACGTCCCTGTTCCCTCACCGCCTCCCCCCAAGAGGTAACCATTTAAAACGAAGGTCTTTGTTTATCTTTCCATGGCGGGGAGACATGACAGACAGACAGACAGCCTTTTTAGATAAATGCTAGCATACTATACATACTTTTTCCACCTTACTTTTTTTCACCCAACAATATATTCAGGAGATGACTCCATAGCGGTATGTAGAGATATTCCTCATTCTTTTATCAAAGCTGAACATACTGTTTTAGGCAACAAGTCTCCTACTGATGGACAACTAAGTTCTTTTTTTTTTTGGCTATTACAACTAGTTGCCACACCTTCTTTTACTATCTTTAGTGATTGTAAATCTTCATTATTTGGAGAAAATCTGATGGATAGCTCTGGTAAATAAAGGAAGTGATCAAGGTAAATAATATGGCTTGTGGAAACTATAAGGCAGTAATAATATGTGCTCATTAAGTACTGACACTGATTTTCTTTGTTTTGGCTTACCTGGTGTTGAGGGCAAATTATAAGAGGGAGTTTAAGAAATATTCTGAGCAAAGGTCTAATAGAGGAGAGCTACAGACATCACTAATTTATTACCTTCTTGGAATCCATATCCCCATTTGTCCTCAATACCAGAACCCTGACTCTTATACAAGGGCAGCGATGTATTCAACTGAAACCATTTCCAGCCTCCCAGGGCGGGCGAGGTAACACAGTTCTGGACAATGAGGTGTAACAGCAGTCTATCAGGGATATCTGGAAAAGTTCTGCTCTCTTGAAAAAAGTGTCACACCTTCCTTCCTTATTTTTCCTACCTGGGGTTTGAAGTATCCATCTTGGAACCAAGAGCGCGTGAACCACACTCACTGGGGATGGTGGAGCAGAGAGACAGAAGGGACCTGGGACTCTCATGTCACTATGAAGCCACCTCACTAGTCCTGGGATACCCATGTCTGGAAAACAAACCTCTGCTGGGGCTGGGGGTGGGCAGGGGGCACTGTCACGAGGAGCTAGATGGTACCAGGAGATAAACACATTCTCTACCAAGACGACTTACCTGAAGGATAACAGGATGAGTCCTGCCGCATTTAAGAGACTTGCCATTTTACAGTCAAATCTCATATATTCCTTATTTTCCTTTTCAGAACTCACACACACACAAATGTGGTAGAGAGAAACACTGAGAACTGTCAACAACTGAGGTGAAGTGCAAACAAAACACACCAGCAGGGCTTCCCTGGTGGCGCAGTGGTTTGGGGGTCCGCCTGCTGATGCAGGGGACACGGGTTCGTGCCCCTGTCCGGGAGGATCCCACGTGCCGCGGAGCGGCTGGGCCCGTGAGCCATGGCCGCTGGGCCTGCGCGTCCGGAGCCTGTGCTCCGCAACGGGAGAGGCCACAACAGTGAGAGCCCCGCGTACCGCAAACAAACAAACAAACAAACAAACAAACAAAAACACCAGCAAAGGTATAAACATAGAACCTTTGGAGCTAGACCACCAGTAGGAGTCAGTGGTGCTACCCCTTGCCCCGACGGCCCTCCATCCCAGGGGAAATTACAGAGCTCCAATGCTCTCCTGAATGATTTGTAGGCACCTAGTTTTTTCTGTACTTTTTAACACATTTGAGGTGAACAAAAGCCTACAAGAAACAAGTAGTCAGGTTCAGAAAAATTTTAAACAGATACAGATCCCAATGACTGTGATGGGTAGAAAGGCGGAGTCTCCAAACAGTGACAGATTTCCAACTGATGCCAGCCCTCAATTCACTGTTGTCAGGTGCAAGTCCAGAACCTTACACCACGTCTTTACAATCGCGTGAAAATTAAATAGCTGGTATAAAGAACCACACATAATGTTGATTCCTCTCTTGACCCTATATTACTCTTCCAAATTATTAGTTCTATTACATTTTAAAGGTACATTTTCTTTAATACTTTGAAATACTATTTGTACCTGAATGAAAATCTACATCATCAGAGAGGTTAAAACAATCACCTATAGTCCCACAAGAACCCAGCCACGTCTAGCATGCTGGGACACTTCCCCAGTTCATTTTCTACACCTGAGTATTTTATTTCATGTCCAGCAATTTTACACTTCTCCTGGCACGCAGAAAGTCTGTATCCGCAGGCCACCTACTCATCAGAAGAGGAATCGGGGCTCTCAGTGCAGTATGGATCCGCGGGCACTGACTGGGAAGCTGCCCTCCCTCAACTATCTCCTTTGCAGGCCTACTTTGGAATCTGAAATTTCCAGCTCCAGATTTATTCTTTGGGGAAAGGTATCAACCCCTGTGACAATGTAAACATCTCTGGGAAAGAACGCCGATACCTGCTCATTGCACTGTTATTTCCACTGCGTGGTTCAAAAGCCCTGAGCACTTTTCTTTCCCCAGGGCCTGGCCTGGTGTGTAGGGCTCAATAAATGTGTCATAAGTCAGTCAAGACCTGGCTGAGAATAGGAAGGAAGGAGAGGCAAGTTAACAGCATGGGAAGAGGGAGCTTTTGGGCCGCAGAAGAAAGGAGCAGGGAGTGAGAAAGAGAGGACACTGAAGAGAGAGGCAGGAGGGCACTTAAAAGAAGCCTGACTCACTTGATTTGGGACCTGACGCTGCACTGTAAGCACCTGTACCACCTGCCTCAGGTGCACCACCGACGCTCACCCCACTCTAAGCCGTCACACTTCTTGTTCCCTCTGTCTGGAACATTCTTCCTACTGATTTTATAACTTAAGATCCCCGCCCCCGTCATTTAGGTCTCTGCTCAGATGTCACCTTTTTGAAGAAGCCATCCTACACCACCCTCTACAGCAGGGCGTCCAATCCCCATTATTCTCAACCTGTTTCGTTTCTTCGAAATAAGTATCGCTATCTGGGACTATCTTACTTATTTTTCCTTGTTTTTTGCCTGCCTGCTCCACTAAAATGAAAGCTCCATGAGAGCACACACCATGGGTCTCGGTCACTGTTGTGTCTCCAACACTTTAAACGGTGCCCGGAACATTCCAGTGTTCAACAAACATAACAAACATTCACTGAACGCCTGGACCATGTAATGGAGCACTCACAAAGTCTTACTTTCTCCTAGCAAAGAAAAGTAAACTCAACAGAGTTTAGTCGTCCAAGTGCAGGCATACATTCTACCAAGCAAGAGGTGGTGCCAGCAATATGATGGCGGCAGAGGAAGTGGCAAAGGGAACCAGCACCTCTCCTTTCTTGGAGCGGAGTGTCAGGCCCCTGGCTCCTCAGGCTGGATTCCCTCCTCCCTTCCAGAATCCTCAGCACAGGCAGGAGCTGCATTACCCTGTGGTTGTGCTCTCGGCTAGGACACCTGCGCCCAGGCTTCCTGAATTCTCCCTTCGGGGACAACCTTATCCACAGGAAGGACGGGACCTGGGCAGTGCTACCACTGTCACCTTGTGGCCTCTGCAAGGGTGGCATGGTACCTTGCTTTTCCCACAGGCCCACTCAGCCCTCAGAGCTGGCAGCAGTGAGAAGAGGTAAAGAGAAGAAGTAAAGAAACCAGTTTTTCACTGCTCTTTTCCCTTCTCAGGCTACGGTAAGCACCCTTTGCCATTTTTTGAACTCAGGGGTTACAGGTACTATAGAAAACCTACACAGAACCTGCTGCAGCTGACGTACCAGGACTGAATCACAGCTGTCCCTCCTGGGTGAAGGCACAGTTTGATTTTTCACACACACTGATGCTAACACAGACATGTTCAAGGTTTGAGAGAGGATGTGGCATTTACTTGATCCTCTAGATAAGACCTCCCTAATAAAGGGACCTAAAAATTGATTTACTGGAACCTACTGTCCTGGAACCTAAGGACCCCGTGCCTTCACTTGTCTGGAAAGGGGAGCAGAAGGATTTGGGAAGGGCTGATGGAGCAGATACTAGAGCAGGAGCCCTAGTTCTCTGTCCTCGTATTTCCGGGAGGGAATGTCGGCTCCCAGGTAGGAACACAACAGTCTCTTTCACCTCCTTCCTCTCTACTCCAAAGGAGTGACTGATCTCATCAGTGAAACGGGAGATCCGGTCTGAGCTCCTATAGACTCACCATCCCCCCATCCCCCGCGGAGGGCAGAGTCCCCCCTCTGTCACTGCAGGCTTACCAGGACAGCCTTTGCTCTGCAGGCGGCTGCCAGCAGTTCTCAGTGGGCAAGGTTAACTGTGGGATGAGGGTGCGCAAGTGCAGGAGTCCTCGGAAGTCTAAGTCTGGCTACAGGTCAAGCTATACCACCTAATCCACCATCACAATTTATTAAAGCTGATGCTTTGATCCTCTGCACTCCTGGGTCTATTTCTTTTTTTTTTTTCTTTTTTTTTTTTTTTGCGGTACGCAGGCCTCTCACTGTTGTGGCCTCTCCCGTTGTGGAGCACAGGCTCCGGACGCGCAGGCTCAGCGGCCATGGCTCAAGGGCCTTGCCGCTCCGCGGCATGTGGGATCTTCCTGGACCGGGGCACGAACTCATGTCCCCTGCATCGGCAGGCGGACTCTCAACCACTGTGCCACCAGAGAAGCCCTCTATTTCTTAACTGGTTCTTTTGGAGGCAAAAGGGAGAGAAATACAATTTACTGGACTCCTCAGACTCTAACGAGACCAAAGGAAACAGGATGACATCCAATGTCATCTGATTTATGAAGACCTAGGTTTTAAAAACATATATATTTCTCTAGCAAGTCCTAAGCCTCTAATTCTATCCCCAAAGCACAAAAAACCCCAGCAAAAAGATCAGAAGGTTGAATGAATGAACTTTTAATAATAACGAAAAAGCACCAGAAAAGGTAACTGTTCTCTCTGACTTCCAGCTGAGTTTTCAGACAGTGCAGCTCTGTTCCACAGCCATGGAAGCTGGCTTGTCTGCAGGCCTGCCTCAGGGACTGGGCTGAGCCCAACCTCCCCCTAAGCAGGTTGGCTTCCCTGTCAAGGCTCGGAGGGGGTCTGCCTAGGGGTCGAGAAGCAGTGTCCTGGCACTGTCACTGCTTCCCCACGTTGTCCTGACTCCGGATAAGCACGGACTGCACCACATCTGTCCAGGCTGTTTGAGACCAGAGTGAACACTTACATGTTCTACCATCTGAACTTGACCTCTGGAGCTATGCTAAAATTCCACTAGGGTAGAGGGTAAGACCATGCTCATAATGGGACTCTCTTTTCGTGGCCCTGATGTTTATATCAGGTAGCATGTGCTTCAATCCACTCACAGATAAATGTTCTATGCCAAGCCCATTTCCAAAGGAAATACGATCATCTTGTATCAGAGTAGGAATTGTGGTTCTTCAATAACCATGAAGAACTAAAGATGACTGAAAGCTTTCACTCATTTACAAAAAAGTATCAGAATATGTGCATATGTGTGAACGGCTGTGTGCAAGTTAACATGACCTAACTTCCTAGCAAGGACAGTACCAGGGAGCCGCCTGGTTGAGTTTTCTGCTCCGTTAGGGATAGGAATGCATTTCGCTGATTTTCACAGCTGATTTAGCTGCAGTCCTGTGAACCACATGATGGTCTCAGCACCCTGCTCTCCAGACTCTGTCTTCTACATCACATTCACAGCACGTGGGTGAAGGGCAAATGCCAGGGAGAGTGTGCTGAGTGAGCACCATTCGGGGGGTAGTCTCCAGCTCTCGTGCTCTCTTCCCCATGCCAAGCAAGCCGAGAACCTAGCTCCGTCTCTGGGGGCAACTCGGAACAGCCCACCAATCCCAGTAACCACAGACCCAATTCCCTGCCCTAAAATTACTCTATTCTTGCCAATTCTTTCATTCCTACCTAGTCTGGTCAGACATCTCAAAAATAAAGGAGGGTTTCCTCTTGGTTACCAAGCTGTAAATAAAAATAACCAAAAAAGCAGCCAGTCTGGAAGACCACAAGTTGAGGAATTCTAACTCTAACGTGGACCTGGGGCTGTTCATCGACACCATCACTCATTTACCTTCTGCTACGTTCTTCTACAAGTGTTCTCCACTCCCAGCTAAGTCACCCGAATGTTCATGGTCTTTGTTTTTCCGCTGAGGTTGAGCGTTAGAAGAAGTTCAGAAACTGACTTGGCATACAGAACTCTCACACTATCCGATTTCAGTTTGGACTTCACTGCTATTCCTTTATTCATCTCCTGCTACTCCCCCAGCAGGGGCCATTAAAAACGGCCATTCCAGAGTTGCTCCCTTCTCCCCAGACCCTAATTCTGGACAGCGCCACCCACCCCATCTGGCTGGTACACAGACAAATCAATCACCTCAGAGGACTTTACCTTCTCCTTCAGGCCTGGACATTCTCGTTCTTGCTTTTTCCATTTCTTGGCATTTCACCTTCAATGTCTAGACTTCACTAGGTGAAGCACGATGATTCCAAAATCTTTGCCTCTGACAGTGACCTGTCTCTAAATGCCAGCCCTATGCTTTCAGTTTTTCTCCTGAAAGTCCTTCAGGCGTGCCCAGCTAACATGGCCTCCAAATGGCCACCCGTTTCTCATACCGTCACTGGCCCAGGTTCCAAGCCTCACAGTCAGGTGAGCACTGCAAAGGAGCACAGAACTTTACAGCTGTCAAGAACTTACTACTTAAGGAACCATCTGTCTCAGGGTTGGCAAACATCTTCTATAATAGTAAATATTTTAGATGTTGTGGGCTATGAGGTCTCTGTTGCAATACTCAACCCTGCCACTGTAACATGAAAGCACCCAGAGATAATAGGTATACAAATGGGTGTGGTTATATTCCAATGAAACTATTTTAAGAACAGGCGGCTAGCCCACTGGCAATAGTTTCCCATCCCCTGATCTACATCACTATCCTAATTAGGTTCTTGCTGGTGACCTGATCAAATAGCTTCTACTGATTATTATTACTTTGGCATTGACTATGTTAACTCCTTTAAAAATTGGTTATTTGAAAAAGAAATTGGTTATTCGTCATATCTAGCAACTCATCTTTGACCGAAATATCCCGTCACCAGGAGCAGAAAGGCCTGATGGCGAGCTGGCCACAGCCACTGATTTTTCAAGTTGGATGTTGAACATAGTGCCACAGAATTTGTTTTACAATGATTCTTTTTCCTGCGTTTTACCCAGTTGTCACCAATATAATAATTTAGAGCACTGGTTTTTCAACTAGTAGATTGTTTTCTTCAAACAAAATGTTATTTTGCAACTCGTTAAATGAAAAAGACAAAGCAGAATGACTCTGTGTGACATGGTAGGTAGGGAAGAAGCCCGGATACCCATCACCTTAGCTCCTTTTCTCTGTATCCCTTCCCGGCAGTATCCCCTAGGGCACCTCCTCAGTTTTGTGAAACAGCAGCCTTCAAACTTCTCTTATCAATCACCTGTATCACGAAAAAGGTTTTGAGATCCCCACCACTCTCTGAGCCACACACTCACACTCTTGAGTATCAGCAGATGTCCCGAGATCCAATACACACTCAGGATGAAGTTTGTTGTTAATGATAATGGATGTAAAACTGTCATCTAAAATAGCCTTCTTGACAAGTTAGAATCTTTTGCACTGACTAATTGTGCAATCTGGCTAGAATGTCATTGTTTTTACTTTCACACGGGGGTTGATGAGGAATTCTAAACCAGAAGTGTTAGCTCTGTCATTTGCTTGTTTACACGTGCTTTTAAAATGTATTAGCTCCAATCTTTGCCATAATCTTTTCAAGCCACCATTATTCAGTTTGGTTAAGACGAGCAAATTTAATCTGCAAATACACTTAACCGGGCCCACATCAACCCTACTATGCTGCATTCATTGGAGAGCAAATGAACTACTGGGGAAGCCTCAGTCACCCCTGCCACACCAGGGAACTTTCCTAGCCCTCTGGGTCATCTCATGTACTGTATACGACATAGGACCACCTAACAAACAAAGGGAGTGAAAATGCCAGAATCAATCCGTATGTCAAGAATTAGAGAATTAGTCAAGCTTCGTATCTTTCTTCATGTCTGATAATAAATAGTAGTTCCAATCTACATTTGGAGGCTACCACTGTGAAATACCGTTTGATTTGTAGTAAAAGGAAAGAACCACTTGGATTAGCGGGAAGGCTCGACATTTACTTTTTATTCAGTTGTACCCTGACCGAGGCCCTAAGCCTGCCATCTGGCCGAAGCCATAGCAATAGCATGGAGCATGGCAGACACTCTCTATAGCTAAGCCAGGCCGTGTCATGATGTTCTTGGATTCAGGGACAGCTAAGGCAAACAGCAATCATCCTAATGGTTACCTGCAAGTCATTTTGTGGGTTCCAGTCTGAATCAAATATGATGCAGGTATCGGCAGCTGTGAGATTGATCCCCAGGCCTCCCGCTCGGGTGCACAGAAGAAAGACAAAGCGGTCTGAGTCTGGCTTACAGAACCGGTCGATGGCTGCCTGGCGCAGGTTTCCCCGTACTCGCCCATCAATTCGCTCATAGGTGTATCTGAGGGGACCCAAACGAACGAAAGCCCAGGTGTTAATCATGACTTCAGTGGAGAACAAGAAACAACGCAGGAAGCTGTTGACTAATGGCCTTAAACCCGTCACTTCTAAATATGGACCTAATGTCAGCGGTCTAAAAGGAATCCCCCCTCTACATATGCAGCAGGGCAGACACCTAAAACTGCACTGCAATATGTCCCCCTCTCTCAAAACAAACGAAAACCAAATCAAAACAAAAAAACCAGCCAAACTACGGAGGACTAGAGGACCTGTAAACATAAAATATCAATCCCCACTGCCCAGGCAAACTTACTCTCAAGTGTTTCCCAATTTTCTTGCACTGATTCTAATCATAAGACCAGGAAAAGCAAATAAAAGCCGCAACCATCTACTTTCAGTAGAACTCATAACACGGAATCAGAGTTTGAATCAGGCTCCAACTGCTTTTGGATGGACTGAAAATGGGAAGAAGACTGGATGGACAGGCAGTCTTTTTATGTCTGGGTTGGTCATTTCTATCCTAACAGTTCCTCAAAGCTTCAGAGGTAGAAAGCAAAACCTCCAGGTTTATAGCTGAAACCAAGATCTTCTGGGCAGCATATTGCCAAGCAAGTAGGAAGAAATCACAGGAAAGGTTTCTGAGCTGTGTCAGGTTGGAAAGAAGCCAGGAGAATTTTTAGAGGAAAATAAAGTGAGGAAGCAAAGCTGAATATCATTAAGAAGGCATATACCTGTGTAGAAAGTTAAGAATTAAGGGTGGAAAGAATGGTGAGGTGAAGGTAAAAGGAAAAAGAGCAGGAAATTAAACTGCTACGGGAGCCTATTAGCATCCGTGCATCCAATTAGAAAACACAGAAGGTTTGTTTATGATGGAGATCATATAATTAGCACAGAATTAAAACATAGTACCAATCTGGATAGCTGCTTAGTCTTATTTATTTCTTATTTACCCCTTGACAATGAACAAATTAATATGGGGATGCTACCCTGGGCCCAATTTTGACCAACAAGCAAGAACTGGCTGGTAAAGTATATGTAATAGGAACCATGTGAGAAAAGGACGACATCCTAGACCCCATGATAGTCAAGACCAGGAATCCTGACAAAAACCTTCTCAGCAGCCCAGAATCTGGGAAATCAGATCTCTAAAAATTCAGATAAACAATTGGTAAGAGACTAAGGATAGATCCTCTAGGGGTAGATAACTCTGGAGGGGAGTGGCTTTAGATAACTAAATTGGGCAACATAATCCTGACTTCCTTGAGTAAAAGGAAAATCCACGTGAGAAATCACCCAAGGAAATACAGGTAGAGAAAGCAGACCAATTCAGGCTCAGAAGGGACACGTACAAAGCAAAGACCAACGTCCAAAAAGACTGTCTTCTTTTTACAAAGCTAGAGTGCACCCATATCTGGAATCACAGGTGCAGATTTTTCCTTTCTTCTTCTTTTTTAATGCAATAAACTTAAGAATAATACATGAGACTACAGTAGCAAATAAAAGCAGTGGTGGTTACAGGATTGTCATGAAGGCAGACCAAGAAGGTTTTGTCCTAAGCTAAAAGCTAAGGGTCATATGTTGAATTCTATACAACTATGAAGCAGTTAGATAAAATTATCATCATTATTAATACCAGCCACAGCAACAATATTAGCAGTAAGCTCCTAAGTGTCAAGCTCTGTGCCAGGCACTGCGATATGTGATACATGCTTTATATGCATCATCACATTTACTTCTGGCAATAATCCTGTGAGGTAGTTCCCCATTTTACACTTGAGAAAACATCAAGAACAAAAACGACCACCACCACCACCAGCCTCACAAGCAAAATAACTTGCTTAGTCACCTAGCTGGTAAGTGAGATCTATTTGACTCAAAAGTCCACACTCTTAACCAGTTCGCTGTATGGCCTTCATATTGTACCCTACATTATGCAGTAGAAAGATTTCCCCAAAAACTTAAAAGAGAAAAATAAAGGTAAGTAAGAGCCTCTGGTAAACTTAGAAAACCTGTAACTCTATCAGAAGGTAAGAAGAGAAACTATAGATATCCAAAATGACTGTGATGAATCAATGCACCTAGGAACTGCACCGAGTTACTCGTACGTTTGGCCACGTATGTGATGCAGTGGAAGAGGCACAGGATTTGGAGTCAGAAGACAGGGTTGAGATTCAATTAAATGATCGCTGCCACCACCCAACCATCACACACGTGAACAATTAGTGCTGCAGGCACACAGGACTCAATGTTCTTTGACAAGACACCCCTAAACCATCAGAGGAGCCAGATGCCCGCGGATCTGAGTGAGGCGGGGAATCAGCGTACTAAGGAGGAGGAGAACCAATAAATAGAGATGATACAGCTCGGCAATCACCTAGGGAGAAAAATTCCCATAAAACTGGATAGTGTTTGGCCGTCTATGATAGAACCCAGTTTTAGAAATTGGGCAGAATGACTGGAACATTAATTCTCGTTTCTATCACTCAGTTTTGAGGGACTGCTCTCGAAGAACACAAAACTAAAATAAAACTCCAGTGATTTGAGAGTTCAATTAAATTGTTCCTCACTCCCCTCACTCCTGAGCCAGATCCTTTGGCCATGCCCTCACCCTTGCATAAGCACGGCACGAAATTAAATGGGAACAAAACCGAACTGACAGCTGGCATGACAACCAGGCTCAAGAACAAAGAAAATCTTGAGGGCTAGTAAATCTGAATGAGGAAATCAGACATCATTAAATTTTCCGCACCAAACATCAGTGCAGCAATTAACCCTCTGTGTCAACTGCATTCTGAACAAAATCCCTAGGAGTTGATGTGGTCGATCAAACTGTAATTCTGAGTCACTGTCAAATATCAACAAGAAGCAGGTGGCACTCTGGAAAACCTCTGGGTACCCAGGGTGGGGTGGGGTGGGGTGGGGTGGAAATGACACATTTTTGGCACAACAGGAAATGTTTACCTCAGAAGGCCTGAAGGGAAATGAACCTCATCTCCCAGCAATAACCAGCTGGAGAACATAAAGAGTGAAAAAACCCCCCCAAAAACCTGCCGTTCATGATTGCCATAAACATATAAAATACTTACAATTAACCTTAATAAGAAATAAGCAGGAGTTGGCAATAGGGGTCATGTCGGTTTGGTCATCATGTCCCTAACACCTACAGAGGTCTCAGCACAAGGTTGGTACCTTATAAATGTTTACCAAATCAACAGTGTATACAGAAGACCTGAGTAAGTGCAGTGAATATCATGTTCTTCAATTTTGCAAAGATGTCGATTCTACCCTACTACGTGTGTAAAAGCCAATCAAAATCCCAACAAATGGATATAGGTACACATAGATAAATACAGATATGTAAATATATAATTTTTTTTTTTCTGTAGTGAGGACTGGAGTAGTCAGGGATATATTAAAAAATAATAATTCTGGGGACTTCCCTGGTGGCGCAGTGGTTAAGAATCTGCCTGTCAAGGCAGGGGACATGGGTTCGAGCCCTGGTCTGGGAAGATCCCACATGCCACGGAGCAACTAAGCCCGTGTGCCACAACTACTGAGCCTGCGCCCTACAGCCCGTGAGCCACAGCTACTGAAGCCCATGCACCACAACTACTGAAGCCCGCGTGCCTAGAGCCTGTGCTCTGCAACAAGAGAAGCCACCGCAATGAGAAGCCCGCACACCACAACGAAGAGTAGCCCCCGCTTGCCACAATTACAGAAAGCCCGCACACAGCAACGAAGATCCAATGCAGCCAAAAATAAATAAATAAATTTATAAAAAAAGAAAAATTCTGAAGAATTCTGAAGCTCATCTGTAATAATATATGAGCGAAGGAACAGAAATATTGATCAAAAGAATAGAAAGGTTACATACACACCCAGCAAACATAATATCTCAGTATATTTTATGCATACTGTCTTACATGAATGGGGGAAAAGATGGACTATTTAATAAACAAATAATCAGAAATATTTGGAAATAAATTAAAGTAGACCCCCATTATATGCCCTCTACCAAAATTGTAGAAGGACTGAGACTGAAATATAAAAAATAAAATAAATCGAAGAAGTCCAATTAAAGATTATGAGTTATCATGCACATTTAATTCTTTTATCTCCTCAAATGTCTAGAAAAATGATAGGTAAAGGGATTTTTAAAAAAATGCATAATAATGCCTTCCCCCCAATAAACCTACAAACAGAACAGGAGAAAATTCTGGGACTTGGAAAGTAAACCAAGTGATATTTGATTTGAAGAAAGCAGAATCCCAGGTGAGAAATAACCTAATTCAATATGGCAGAATAGCCAAAGGGATCAGGCATTGGTGGCACCAGGTATCCCTAAAAGTGAAGACACAGAGAGTCTAAAAACAAGGGAACTAACTAGTTGAATATCTGTTAGCCTATCCATCATCCACCCCAGTGCTGAGAGGATAAAAAAGATCTGTACCTCTCTCTACCTCCTCTAGGAGATACCACACAGTTAAAGGCAGAGGTAACATACTAAAAAAGGGAAGAGAGGCAGAGATATTGAGACCTCCCTACCTCTCTCCACCCCTTCCCCACAGTCAGCTCCCAGTCCAATCAAGTTCCCACCCTCTGGGCAGGAGAGAGGAAGAAAAACATCCCAAAGCACTGACACTGGAGGTTCCCTGATGAAATGGTCCAGCTAGACGGACAGTGTTCACATATGGAGAATAAGGTAGCCAACAAGCTGGCCCACATGCCCAGAGCTTCTAATCTCTGGATAGTGCCTACCATCTGGCAGCCAAAACCAGACATCTGAGGAAAGCCTCTGACCTTTGAGGCTTTGCTTCTGGTGTGGAGGGGCAAGGTCTTAACACACCAATCCTCCAGTAAACAACAACCACAAAATCTGGGCAAAATACAAAAACAAAACAAATGAACAGAAAAACCTATCTAAGGGCACCAGAGGGTTAAGGAAAGCAGGCAGATTTTGGAGAGAAACAGGAAATTGTGGTTTTGGCCAGACAGGAAGCCGGAGTTATGGCAAAGGTGCAGGGCAGCTATAAATCTTGATGAGAAGCCACTATCTTTCTGACCAGAGGCAGCAAGAGGAGGCGTCTGGGGCAACCAGGACTGCCAGAGGGTGAGAGGGGATTGCCAGAAAGTAAAGAGACAGAGATGGTGAACCCTTTCTAAGTCTCTGGTTGACCTCTGACCCACACATGCTTGGGGCAGACTCAAAGTAGTCTGAGCTGAGACTGGAGCTGCTACCTACGAGAGATGCTGACAGCATTTGCATTTTGAGACTCACCTACTTAACGGCCTCCAAATAAAAACCATCAAGATCATCATAGCAATATAACAGAATCCTGAATCTCCACAACACAATATTCACAATGTCCAGGGGAAACGTGACCCATTCTTAAAGGAAAAGACAACAGATATCAAGCCTAAGATGTTTTAATTAACAGACAAGAACTTTAAAAGCAGCTCTTATAATTATGTTCAGCGAAATAAGAAATGTACATAATGAATGAAAAGATAGGAAATCGCAGCAGAGAAACAAAACATCACACTAAGAAACAAATAGAAATCTTAGAACTAAAATAGAATCTCTAAAATAGAGAAAGCAATGGATGGGCTTAATAAGCATGATGGAAATGACAGACAAAAAAGTCAGTGAACTTGAAGACAGACAAAACAAGAGAGAGAAAAAGGATTGGAAAAAAAAAAAGAACAGAGCCTATGGACCTGTGAGACAATATCTAAAGGTCAAACATACAGGTAATTGGAGTCTCACAGAGCAACAAGAAAATAGGGCAAAAGGAAAAAAGAGAAATCAAAGAAATATTGACCTAAAGCTTCCCAAACTTGATGAAAGATCTACATTATAAATTTAAGAAGGTCAGTGAACTCTGCACAGGATGAATTCCACACATCAGTCAAACTGCTGCAAATCGAAAATTAAAAGAAAATCTTAGTAGTCAGAGTAAAACAATACATTATATACAGGGGAACAGCCACTTAAATGACTACAAAACTTCTCATCAGAAATCATGGGGGTGAGAACACAATAGAGTAACTTCAAAGTGCTGAAAGGAGGGGGAAAAAAAAGCCAACCCAGAATTCTACTATGGAAGACAGAGACATCAACAAAAAGAAAAATTTGACTTGAGAAAACAGACACTGTAGGAAGACTGTAAAAAATCTATCATCATTAATCTCAGAATGACAAAACACTGCACCTGTGTGATAACTGGCTGAGTGCTGCTATAAAGACTGAAAAATTACAGAAGACAACTAGGAAATGAAAAATATAATTACACAGTGAAAATCTAGGGATTAAAGTTGGAAGACAGAATAAAGGTATTCTACCAGAGGTACAGCAAAATATAATGAGATGGAAAGTAGAGAAAAGAGAAAATTAGGTGATCAGACCAGAAGGTCTGACATGAATAATAGGAGTTTCACAAAGAGAAAACAAAACAGAAAGAAATAATGAAAGATAAAATACAAGAAAATCCCCCAGAACTGAAGGAACATAATTTCAAATGGGAAAGACCTACAAAGCACCCAGTTCAACAGACACCATACAAAACCCAGTTCACTGTCAGATTTCACAGGACTGGGACAAAGAGGGTATATCAAAGCTTCTAAACAGAAAAAAACATGTCACATACACAGGCCAGGAATTGGAAGGGCTGTGAACTTCTCAACAATCCTGGAAGCTAGAAGACAGTGTACTAACATCTTCAAAATTCTGTGGGAAAGTGATTTCTGACCTAGTACCTCAAACTCAACCAAACTACTGCTCAAGAATGAGAGTAAACTGAAAACATTCTGACAAAGTCTCAAATTCACTTATCATTCACCCTTTCTCAGAAGCTCCCCAAAGAGGTACATGGGATCCACCAACAAGATTTGACTCAAGAGGGAAGGAAAGAAACTTGTCAGCGTGATAAAGGAAGAGAGATCACAGATGGCAACTGTGCACTAGGCAGGAAGGGTAACTGCCCAGAGAGGAAAAGAAAGAAGGTCCTGGGAGAGGCGGCTCAGACACGAAACTGATGTGCTTGAATGTAACAAGAGGAGATTTAGACAACCAGAGTAAATTTTGGAGCTGAATTATAATAAGTATATTTAAAACTATGCACCGAATAAAAAACAATTTTTAGTTTCGGGGAAAAATAAAAATTGTGCAAGAAAGAAATAGTAAACAGCATACTACATGGCTGAGCTATAACTCAGCATTTACATAAGTCATAATAAACACTGAATATTAATTTAACCCAAAGTATTGCATGGCAGGTTGGTAAGATGAGAGGAAAGGAGTTGCACATGTGGTAATTATGAGGGGCAGTGAAAGAAGGGAAATATTCATCTTCCATAGTGAGAACAGATAATACTTAAAACTGAAAAAAAAAATTACAACTACTAACATTACTTAGAGATATAGCTATAAATACCGAAAGAAATAGCATAAGGAGTTTAAAGTAAATGCTTCAGGTGGGGGGAAACTGGGGGTATGTGGTGGTATCAGGAAATGCTATTTTTCATAGGTCTAATAGAATAATTTGCCTCTTTAAATTATGTGCATGTATAACTTTGAAGAAAATTTAAAAACTAAATCAAAAAGAGAAAAGTAATGATGATATTGAAGTCAGAACACCCTGCTGGGTGCAGAGCTGGGGTAAAGAAACCATAAGAGAGTGAAAAGAAAATACTTCAGAATACTGCATAGTTGAGAGGTGGGGGAAGCCTTTTTAAGCATATTAATTTAAGCATAAATAAGCACTTAAGTTTATTTAAAGCTGTTTTAAGACTGAGAGATTTGACTATTATAAAATTTAAAACTTCTAAGAATAAAATAAACAAACAAAAACCCATAGCCATATAGAAAAAGTCAAGAACAACACTGGGGAAGTATCTGCACCATATTCTTAAGTGAACAAGCCATTCTTATAAATTAATAAACAAAAAGGCAAAGAGTAACAAAAAAATGGAGAAAGAACATGAATAAAGCAATGCACAAAAAGAGAAATATAAACAGCTAATAAATATGAAACTGTCATTAATAATCAGAAATACAAATTAAAACAAGAGACCATAATTTGGGCTTACTGAATCAGCAAAGACTAAAATGCAAAAACAGTATTGATCAGAGTATGAAAAAAAAGTCATTCTCATACGCCATTAAAAGACACAGTAAAAATGTCTTTCTAGAAGGTGTTTTGGAAATATGTATCAAATGCTTTTTAAAATATAAATCATAATTTATTCTAAGGAAATAACTGGAAACGTTCACAATGAATGCAAAGCGATATTCACAGAGTTCCTTAAAATGCTGAAAAATTGGAAACAACCTATAAGACAGAGTATCATCAAAACTATGTTGTAGGGCCTCCCTGGTGGCGCAGTGGTTGGGAGTCCGCCTGCCGATGCAGGGGATACGGGTTCGTGCCCCGGTCTGGGAGGATCCCATATGCCGCGGAGCGGCTGGGCCCGTGAGCCATGGCCGCTGGGCCTGCGCATCCGGAGCCTGTGCTCCGCGACGGGAGAGGCCACAACAGTGAGAGGCCCGCATACTGCAAAAAGAAAAAAAAAAAAAAAAAAAACTATGTTGTAGAAGAATAATTAAAGAAAAAAGTTCATAATATATTAAATAAAAAGGTGAGTTACAAAGCAGAATGTAAAATATGATCCCAATTCACACAAATCAACAACAAAACTAAATATATGTATGCACAAAGAAAAAAAGACTAAAAAGATAAATGCCCAAATGTGAATGGAAACTTTGAGCAGGTGGTGGTATTATAACGTGTTCCTATTTTCAAGAAAAACTGTAATATTTGAAAACAAATTTGAAAACAAAAATAAGCAATAAATGATAAGGAAAAATAGCATATAAGGGAGCTAAATAAAGACATGTGAACTTAGCAAAAGTAACTCCCTGTTACTCATTTTTGGGGATCTTTAATAAAAACTGCAAACTAGTAGTTGCATACATTTTGAAGAGTGAGATACTATATTTACATAAGAAGCAAGTGTTCTGGTAATTCATATATAGTGAATTTATAAAATACAAAAATTGCTTTCTAGTTTCAATATATTCTTCAAAGAAAAAAACAATCTAACTCTCAAGAATTCCTAACCTAAAGATCTCCACGACAGGGCTCTGAGAAATTCTTTTATTGCCTAATCCGATTCTGGAGAATTATTTATGTAATATTAAATGTCAGCATAACCCGTAGTTAAATTGGTCATTTCCTTTAATACTTTTTCTATACATTACATGTTATAAGGACAAACAGACTCTTTAAGGAGCAGAACATTTAACACAACAGAGATTTGCTATGATGACTGTATAAAAATAAGGATGTCCTTTAAACCTAGCAATGCCTTGGCTAATCGTTTCTAAGATCTGGAGAAGTCTTTATGATTAAGAGTAAATTTTAAAAATCCATTTGCCATTTGGACGATTGATGTATCCCAAAGACTGGAAATGGAAGGTACAGTGTATAGCGTAACAAATGTAGTGCCCATATAGACTCCAAACAAGCAACCCACATAACACCCCAGGCTTTTCACCTGCATGAGTCATGGAACTTAGGTTCAAGGAATTACAGGAGAACGAACAAAAAAATAAGTTGGGATGCCGTAGTGAGTGTATCATAAAACTTCAGAGCGTTTGCTAAGACATAAAACATCCCCAAGTTCTTTTTCTGGCAGTTGTCAGCTTGTGCTCTTTCAGCAACTTGATGTAGTGATGCTTCCCAGGGTGTTATTTTTCTCATCATTATTAAGGGGGAAAAACAACAACATTATTTTCTTAACCTTCTGTAATGCTATCTGAATTGTTTCTTCCAACTAAAGAGAATATAAATAAACATGTAAAATTTATTTTTTAAGCAAAGCAAGGGCTCCACATCATAGGCTAGGAAATTCACTCTAGACAGTTAAAACTGGTCATGAGATTCTACTCTGAATTTTAGTCAAGCTTTATGAGAAGATTTCTTATCTCTATTTTTTAATGCTTTTTTCTTGTTAAAACAGAATTTTTGAATGAATCAAACAGGCATCAAAGAAAAGGAACTGCTTGCAGTGCCTGATGCACAGCTTTGACACAAAGGCTCACCTTCTCTGGATGAGATAATCTTCCAGGATGTCGAGACAGCGCACCATCTGGGAGAAGATTAGTACTTTGTGGCCGCCAGCAATCAGCTTAGGGAGCAGTTTATCAATCAGCACCAGCTTCCCTGCTGCTTGAATCATGGCCTGCAGCTGAAAGTCGGGGGCATCAGGGCTGTGGGTTTTCCGGAAGTCCTCCAGAATTTTCTCCTCTGCCCCTGAAAAAGAATGGAACAAAACTATTCTCTGAACAAACTATAAGAGTAATAGCTACCCTCTGCTTGACAGAGCCTAGAAAAAACGAAATGAATTCTTAGGTCCCAAGCCAACAGTCCAGTGAGGCAATGCCGTGTGTCCATCCCATGCCCTCAGCAGAGGGCTCTACAGGCGGCAGGGCTGTCCTGCAGAGAACACACGCGCTCTGATTTCCTGGGAGGTCTGACCAAGGAGAGGAAGGATCTGAAATACCAAGCTGACTTAGGCAAGTGAAGAAACCTTCAGAGAAAGCTGACAAAAAGACATACCTCTCATACCATAAAAGCCTGGGATCAGTAAATCCAAGCCATATTTTGATTTAAAATTTTATAAAAAGTTTTATTGTAAAATAAAAAAAAAAACTTCCAACACGTTCTCTACTCAGTACAGTTAACTGTTAATTTATCTGCAGAGAGTTTTAATCTCATGGCACCATGATCATTTTTTCAATGAAGTAACACATCTCCCTGCACCAAAGTGGAAAGTGTGGACTAGACCGCAGGTACACAAAGGACACCAGGCTGACAACTGATATCCATCTTCTGATGGGCAGAGAACTGGTAGAGGTAGGCTCAAAACAGGGCTCTGTATACTCACTGGCCAGACTGCTTAGGCAGATCCATCAACCTCTTTGAACCCCAGTTTAATACTCTGTAAAAAGGTCAGAATACACACCCTGGCATTCCATGGGAACTTGATAACATAGGACTGTTGGCTATCAAGATGCCTGCCCCATGTCCCCCACTCACCATTGATCAGGTAGGGGTGGTTACAGCACTTCCTCAGCTCCATCATGGTGTTGATGAGATTGGGCATGTTGTGCTGATTGGCCCCCTTGGTCAGGAAGGAGAAGTTCTTCTCCAGGATGGCACGGTAGTATTTTTTCTGGATATTGGTCAGCTCTACTTCGATGATCGTCTCTTGTTTGGGAGCAAGGTTCTTTTCCACGTCATCTTTCAGCCGCCGAAGCATCATGGGTTTGAGGATAGACTGCAGTTTCTTCACCTGTCCAGGGAAAACGAGACCTGTTCACCTGCCCCCATCCCGATTCAATAACCGTTACTGGGGTATTCCAACATTCACTACAATCTCTTGGCCATCTAATCATAGTACTGTGGCAGCAGGTTAAATGAAAGATCATGCCTGATCCCTGAACATGATGAGCTTATAATAGGACTGAAAGGAAAAAAGCGATCTGGTTTTAATTCAAAAGTAATTACTGAGAACCTATGTGGCAACCTTACAAGATACAAAGGGAGGAAGATACAAAGACAGAACCTCTTCTGGATGGAGAAAACAAACCTCTCTCTCTCACACGCACACTTGTGCAGCAATTACCTGAGGAATATTTTAAGCCATGTTAGAAGGTACAAGTGATACCTTACAAAGGGAAGATGCTAAAAGAACAAAGTAAGAGGCAGAGGGAATGAATCTGGGGGTGGCCAACATGGATGAAGGTGGGCAAAAGGTACAAACTTCCAGTTATAAAATAAATAAGTCCTGGGGATGTAACGTACAGCAAGGTGGCTCTAGTTAGTAATACTACGTTGTATATTTGAAAGTTGCTAAGAGAGTAGATCTTAAGACCTCTCCTCACTAGAAAAAAAATTTACGTATGTATGGTGATGGATGTTAACTAGATTTATTGTGGTGACCACTTTATAATATATACTACATATACTGAATCATCATGCTATACATCCGAAACTAATATAATGTTGTTGTCATTTACATCAAATTAAAAAAAGAAAAAGAAGCAGAGGCAATCTGGAAATGGATTCCTCCTACATCGAAATAACGATAGCAGCAAACAAGTTTGGGGATAGAAATATGTAGAACATTAATGTGGTAAGGTGACACCTCCCACTCCATCATGTAAGCTGTCACCTTAGGGGCACTTTGAGCCTGATCATATGCTTTGTTATGATTTGTCTGTTCTTCTCCTAACGGTCCAGGCCTGGACAGCAGATCTCTACGCACTTGACCGCACTGGCACGGGGACTTGCTCACTCTCGCAAGAAGAGGGCAGAGAAGGGATTCAAAGTCAAGGCACCTCAGTTCACCCTGAGCTAAAAGATGATACCAGTAAGATGAATCCTGGTGGGAAAATAAGAGAAAAGGCAAGTGCAAAAGATCAAGTTTCAAGCCCTAAAGATTTCAGAAGGGGTAGATTCTGCAGAAATAAACTGTGGGCTGTACCAATGCTTCCTGATGAAATACAAAGTGATTTAGAAGAGGTACTTCCTGGAGCAGGTTTGAAACAATGGTGAATATGCTTTACTTTATAACCAGATATATAGACAGTTGTGGTTTGCTCCTAACTAACCCCAATCTGAAATCTAATCCATTTAATGAATGCTTTGTTTTAGCAATCATGGTACTTAGGGATGTAATCCCCCAAATGGATAAGGAATTACCATGTAAGAACCCAAAGAGGAGAGACACAGCTAGGTAATCGTTAAAGACAGGGACAAATGCCAATCTGCCACATGCTGGATTCAGCTTTTGCCCTTCACTTGGTTCATACCTTGAATCATTTAGAGTATACTACATGCCAGACACTATGCTGGTCAATACAACAAACACAACTTTGCAGAAGGTGTGGGCCTTGTCCTCAAGGAGGTCATTGTCTAGGAAGAAGAAAAAATGCATACCACAAAATAAGTGCAATGGGAGAAGAGGATGCATTTCTAATGGTCCAAAAATGGACAGAGGGTTGGAGCTGGCTTTTGAAAGATCAATAGATACTACGAACGTCGAGAAGTGGAATTAAGTTTGATCATTCACTGCTCTCAAAGTCTGACTCGCCACAGAAGTAGAAACAAACAGACTGGGACCACGGAGTGTACTCTTGATTCCTCTGTTAGTGAAATTCCCAAACCTTCTCAGTTCCCAAATTCTCGGCCCCAACCCACTCTCACACCACTGCTAGATTAATTTAGCAGAACTAATTATGTCATTTCTGCAATCAAAGCCCTGCACTGCTTCTCTAATGCTTACCAAACCCTTCAACCTGTCTTTCAAGATCTTCCCACAATATATCGCTAAACTCCTCCGGCTTCATACTCCTCAATTCATCCATCCTGTTTCCAGCTCAACCAGATGATTCCCAACTACTGAATAAATTCCATGGCTGATTATGATTATTTTTTTCCTATGCAAAGCAGTCATCATCTCTCTCTCTCTGCCTACTGAAAACTTACCCACCCTTAAAAGTCTATTCTCAAATTATACTTTCTCCATGAAGTCGTTCCTAATTTCCAAACAGATGTGACCTTTCTCGCCTTTAAAAGTCCTCAGCTCTATTAACTGTTCCTCTTACAGCATTTAAACTTGTCTGCCTTATTTCTGCAATGTCCAGTTGAGATTTCTACCCATAGTAGATAGATTGGTTTGTTTTGAAACAGCTTTGAGTCTAATAAGCTAGACTCAGGACCAGATCTTTGAAAACAGGACATTTAGTTGATTTGGACAAAACTGAACTTGCCCACTACTCTAGTATACACACCTGCCTTCTTTTCCTCACTACCTGTGTATTTTGTTGCACTCAAGAAAATGAGCCTGGAAACGTGTTGCAGGTGATGGAGGAGGGATGAAGGATGAAGAAGGCAGAGGAGGAGGGAAGCAAGCCCCTGAGGCCAGAGCTATGAACAAAATCACTGAACTTACATATGAGATCAGTGAAGGCAAGAGGCCGGGTATAAGGCATTTTGGATGTTGATTCATTTATTCTTTGGAGTAATAAGAACTGCTAATAATCAGTTTATCCTCTTCAACATAAACAAATTAAATAAAGGAGGCAATACTCATTTTACAAGGGATGTGAGAACTTGCTAACTCCTGTCCCCCTGGTGACTTGT